>NC_137459.1:233288566-235796510 GCF_964235325.1 Thermobia domestica
TTCAACGGATTATTCATTAACTACTGGACCTATCAAGCTGAAATTTTCAGTACAGTAAGATCTCATGCTATTTTATACGAAGGTATACTCATCTGAACCGAAAACCATGTCCAATGAAAGTAATTTTTGAATAAATGACTAAAATCCAACAACCTAGATCACTAAGTTATGCGATGTCGTATTGTCAACAAACAATTGAGTACCGAAACCGGACGCTGTGGCGCTGTAGTGGAGGCATAATTTACCGTGTACTGAAATGTATACTTGTACTTATTAATCAGAAATTTAACATTTACTCTGGTTTATTTATGTTAGAAAAATGGGACTAAATTAACATATATTTATACACTGTCCAAATCGAAAATTCACACACTCACACAAAACTACTAACTACATACACCACTGCTAATACTATACATAAAACAACTAACTAAACCAAACATGCACCATTTAGTTACATGCATGTTGACAAAATAAATACTCCCTTCTGATATATACCGTCGGCTCTATTTAATTTAGAGGGGGCAAAATGAGAAAGATAACCACTAGGTCCAATTGACCTGACCAATTATTTACATAATGACTACCAAAAGTTGATGCCCGGGGGGCACCTTAACGAAGTTTATGTAGGGACCCTTCCCCTGAAAGGGGAAAAGGCCCTAAAACGAACAATAACTAACCCATTCCCCCGCTAGAACTGGTTCAATTTGGAAAAGGGGATAGGAGCCCTTTTAAGCTAACTTAAGCTGCCATTATTATTATTCACTTTACAACCATCAAACCTACGTACATGCGATTACTGAATAAATAATAGAAAGTCACATTTACTTAATACACGAACAACATGCACCAAACAGGTCGTAATTTCCCTAATCCCTACTTGAGTTTGAAATAAAAAAAAGTAAAGTCACTCTTTCACTGTTGTCTATTCTCGATAGGCAGCAAACATGGCTTCCTAGTAAACAGAACCGGAATTTATTATCTCACTGAATTGCAGCTTCTTTACCAAAATTTGCGGATTTTTCGGGCTCCTATTCTGTTGTAAATCTTTAACTATTGGATTACATTATATGTTACCTTAGTTGTCCTTGGAAATTGGAATTCTTCCCGAAAAATATGTAGCACAAAATTTACAAGCTGCTCTCTTTGAAAGGTGTCTTCGATTGTTCTGATAATATTGCGCCGAAAAAGCCAGAGGTAGGAGAATTCCTCCAATCAGAAAGAAAACTTTAGCCGCGGAAATTACAAAGCAAATAGAAATTTGGCAAATCCAGATATAACCGGATCTGAAAGCGACTATGGACTAGTGAGAGGGGGTGAGGGAAAGATTAGGTACCTGGCCAAAATCTACATTGGTCTGAAATTAAGGAAATTTATATCCAATAACGGAACTATGTTTCGGTATGACGTCAGAATGGTAAAACTTGTAACTATTCAAGTTATATATCCGTAAATGGGATTTACACTTAAGCAAAATATAAATAAATATATTATACAGTGGGAATATGGTTATTAATGAAACCTTTCGATTCATTGTATTTAATTCGAAGTAAAGGGAGTAAATAAATTGTGTAGCTAAACCGAAATTGAATAAAAAAAAAATTACTAGGTACAGGGTGCGTAAAAAAAAAAAAATTGCCATTACTTTCAACTGTAATGGTACATTACAGCTGTAGCCCAATATCAGTCACTGGCACATGCAAGGAGCATTAGAATATTAATTCTGTGACATTTGTGAATAATCTGACACACATTGGATTTTCCAAAATAAAATTTGAAATGTTTATAAAGATCCAATAACTTATGCTTCACCCCCTGTGCCCCCCTAAGGCGGTACATTACAAAAATAATATTCCAGATTTCATAAATGCATAACTTTTTGCTAAACCAATGCCGAGTTTCACATTGAGAAAAATCATTCTTCCCTTATGTCAATACTAAGGATATTTATGATGATTTTTTTTTAATTTTTGAAAGGGGGCTATAGCCCCATATAAGTCACTGACTATGCAAGGAGAGAAATATATTAATTCTGTAACATTTATGAATAACCTGACGCTCACTGGAATTTCCGGAACAAAATTTTGAATTTTTATAAAAATCCATCATCAGATGCTTCGCCCCCTGTGCCCACCTAAGGCGGTCGTTACCAAAATAACATTCCAGATATGAAAAACACATACTATTTTGCTTCATCGACGCCAAACTTCACATTAATTAACAAAAAATACCTTCTTCTCGTATGTCCCTATTAAGGCTATTTGTAGTGATTTTCTTATTTTTTTAAAGGGGGCTGCAGCCCCATTATCAGTCACTTTTACATGTAAGGAGCATTGAAGCATTAATTCTGTGACATTCTTGATTAATCTGACGTTTACTGGCACTCCGAAAATAAACTTTGGGATTTTGATAACACATCACGCACCACCTTTTTACGCCCCTTTCCCCCAAAAGGGAGGCCTTCCCAAAATAATGTTTGAGATGGCTTTACTAGCTTTGTGAATGAGTATTTTTGCATTTCGTAAGAAATACAACTCATTTGCCCCAAAATCTTTACGAATAACTATTTGAGAAAACTGCTCCCAAAATTTAACATTGAATCTCCCATAAGGAAGATGAACTTTTGTGTTTACACCCCTAAAAGGGGGATTAAAGAGCAATTTTCTCCTATTTAGTTTAGAAATTCGGAAAATTCAGATATTTGTCAATAAGAGTGCCAAATTTTATATTTAATGGTGTGAAAACTTCATCTTCTCCCAGTGCTGTAGAAAATTACACGAATTATGGAACAGTCTGTATATATATATATATATATATATATATATATATATATATATATATATATATATATATATATATATATATATATATATATGTGTGTGTGTGTGTGTGTGTGTGTGTGTGTGTATGCATGTATGCATGTATGTAACTGTACTCCTGGTATGCAATGCTCTAAAATATTTAAATGTACTATAAACTAAGATTACATATGTAGCTTTTAATGTGAAAACTAGGTAAAACAGACGTAATCTAGAATAATGCAATGAGGATAAGGCTACAAATAACGGTGAACATATTCTCACGACTGAACACCGGGACAAAATGTAAACTGGCGAAACACCGGGATAAGAGTCTTCATGGAAGCCACGGTAGTTCAGTGGTAGAAACACTCACATCTGGTTCATGGGGTCCCTAGTTTGATCCCATCTTGCGTCAAATGGGCTTTGTGGTAGTCAGACGCTGCATGCATGGATAAACTCGATGTTCTCTCGTTTCCTCTCACTTTCTTCATTACACCATTTCATTCATTCTCACAATCACCGTCTCCTCTATCCTACTCCTATCTCCTTAATCGTGGGATGTAAAATCCAAAGATTTCATTTCATTTCAAGAGCTTCCAATGCGTAATATAAATCTATATAGTTAAGCAATTGATATCATACACTACAAGCACTAAAAAACAACGTAACGTTCTATAATAAAAAGAACATTGCTTTACGAACCAAGAAGTTAATCGCTCTACGAACCTTATTGTACACATTATACCCTAAAGTTACAGCCTTATGCAGTAATCAATTCCAATCAGATATTGAACGAGTATGGTGTTTCTTTGAGAATAATCCATCACTAAGTTGAACAAGCGCCTTTGAAGGCTAGTCGTCTTCCATTTTACCCTGTTCTTCGGTAATTCATCTCGCTGCTCTTGTTCGATGCAGTTGAAACCATGGCCTCATCCTTTTGTAATGTCCATCCACAAGGAAGGATGGACAGGTTCAACCTTTTGGAATTTCAAATTCGAAGCTTCTATCAATTTACTCGTTCGTGTCTCTTTCTGTAATTTTGCTATATGAACTGGTATGTTGCGAGGAAACAAAAGAGGCTAGCAAAGAAATTGTATCGTAAGATCACGGTAAGATGAAAGTCGCATACTCCAGATACTACCTGATGCGTAATGTTGATCAAAATAAATTAGGAATTCTTCAGTTTCTTCTGGTACGATTTGCTGTAAGTAACCCATCACTTCTGACCCTTGTCAGAGAGAAGGAAAACAAATCCGTCCACCATTCCATAGAAATCGGACTTTCTCATTCTCCCTGTAAAAATTCGCCAATCCCAAGTGCTGCAGTATGTACTTCGTATTCGTGTGACTTGTCTGAAACGCTTTGGCTTACGACTTCCCTCACTAGCCACGTCTGGTTGTGAGTTTAATTTACATATTCCTATATATGTTTGTTTTATCCCTCCTCGCTGGTCTAGTGGCAAGAACGCAAGCCTTTGGCGTATGAAGTTCAAGATTCGATTCCTGGTGGGAGAGCATTGAATGGCCAAAGTGGTTCGGATTCCACTATAATCAGTAAATTCAAGTCTTCTTTAGCCTACCTGGCAAAACCATGGGACATAAAACTAAATACAAACCTATTTATTTATTTATTATTTTTATTTATTATTATTATTATTATTATTATTATTATTATTATTATTATTATTATTATTATTATTATTATTATTATTATTATTATTATTATTGTTATTATTATTATTATTATTATTATTTATTTATTTATTTATTTATTTATTTATTTTGCAAAAGAAAGGTTTTATTATGAAGAAAAACACTATTCAGAAGTATAATATTGAAATTTGCAAGAAGAAAACTTATTTCTGCGTAACAAAATTTAAAAATTAGTTAGTCACAGGCAATTGTTTTACAATTCTCCATGTCTTTTTAGGTACTTTTCACTACACTAATTAGCACTTTGATAAGTCGTGATGAAATGTAAACATAGTTTCGTTGCAATTCTCCATGTCCAGTAGGCATTTTTGACGTAGTGTTATTAGCGCTTTTGATATTTCGAGATCAAAGGTTTGAAGAGGTCTGTGCCCCACCCAACCATTTTTCCCAGGAAAATACGAAACACATATTCCATCATTTAACGTTTATAATATCTGTGCACAATTTTATTCACTCCGGCTAACTTCTTCTTGTCTTTCAGACCTCAAATTTCTCCAAATTTTGGGTGGAGGCTTTTACCCCTTAAAACAGTTTTCCCCAGAAAAGAAAAAAAAACAAGTATTCGTTTATTTCATGTGTAATATCTACCTGCCAAATTTTATCAAAATCGGAGTGTTACACTTCGAAAATATTACATGTCAGTACATTCATGTAGCTTGCATTTGCGGCAGAAAGTTCTTGTTTTGTGCTCCCTCTTTGCTGGAGAGAATTTCTTAGACTGTTCCTCTTCAGTATGCAGCGAAGCTTCCATTCTCCGTGATTTTTTCTCAACGTTGGCGAACTGCTAACCAGACGAAATGAAGAATTTACGGCATTTCAAACTTTTTAATGTCTGTTTCTCGTTTGAAATTACGCTTTGATGACACAATACCATAAGTGTTGAGTCCACTTACATCAGTTATATAAAATACTGTCATAGGCCATTTTGTTCATTGTTTTGTTATCTAACAACGAGCCATATGATTGTTAGTGTGAACGTGTGATTTTGTTGTTTTGTAATATATGATAACTTTGAGTTTTTCCTCCACTCTAGAAGTGACCACTTCAGGATAGTTGTGCATTGTGTTTTACAATGGGTGATCTTACTAGGTATATATTGTCAAAACAGACAGCGCACCCAAAAAATGAGAAATTGTTCGTCTACAGTCATATTATATGTAAGAATAAAATTATATTGCAGAGTGTGTGAAGAATCTGCAACTTCACAAATTAGGAACAGTTCATCATCAGGTATTCTAATAGCGCCGATGTTGTCATCAAAACGTAAGGCAGCCCATGTAGGATTGCTTTTCTCCGGAGTTTTGCTTTTTGCATTAGCACGTGCTTTTGCATTAGCTATAGGTGCTACGCTTCAAACTTCTAACCAATCCTTTGGATAAGAAAACTACTCAACGTCTCATTTCAATATCGGTACCTGAACAAGAAACTTCAGTTGCATTTGTATATAAGTCTGCTAATATCTTATCGTCTGTCGGGAATCAATTTCTTCATTGTTTATTGATTTACCAAAACTATTCCTCCTCTATCATCAATAGTGACGTGTATTGTTAGTGATCTGTTTGTCTACCACGTGCAATGATCAAAACACACTAACAATAAACAAAACTTTACATACAATCAGTGGCAAAGCCAGGATTTCTATTCGGGGGAGGGGGTCAGTGTCCTACTCCGGAAAACTTTTTTTGTTAATGTGGAGACTGAAAGCACAAATTTAGATTTTATTCTAGCAACTTTTTAAAATTTTGGTTCTTGGGAGTTCATATCCCGGGAAACTCCCCCTGGATACGCAACTGCATACAATGGAAAAATTAATACAGTTTGATAGACAAAAGCAACTATTATGCTTCTGACAATGGACTTATATAAGTGAAGAAATAAAGAAAAGCTGCTACTAAAATAAGCAAAATTGCAAATAATTAAATCAATCAAACTAAATAATAACACATAAAGTTGCAATAAGTTATACCTGACTTCATTGGAACAGTTAGAAGATTATCAGAACGTTCACTCCGCTACGAGCCACAATCTCAATCTATTCTGAATCTGTCCTCATATTTCTTCTTTAAGGCTCGAGTTTAATGGACCCACTCGGTACCCAATGCTATAAATTTTAAAAACTATCACTTAACTCACGGAAATGAAAAAAAAAAAAAAAAAACTTAAATAACATAATACAAGAACACAACCAGGGAAATGTCATAGAATCTCAATACTTACTAAGCCTTAGTAATTATCAAAGAAAGTATGCGTACGAGTGCAATGGACCCACCTGGTAGTCCTAGACAGTGACGGCGGTTGGACGTTAAAAGTGGGGGGGGGCAAGACATGATCTGAATACAGTATTTGTATGTCAATGTTACTTTTCCTGGTTGCTTGTAACACTTTGTTAGACTAAAGGCTGTATAACTATTAGGAGGCTGTTATATAGACTAAATGCTGTATAACTGTATAACTATCTTTTTCAGTTAAAATACCATATATCTTGTTTCATATTTTGTTACGTAAATTGACAAGAGCAACACAAGATACTAACTCTTTGTACTCTTATACAACGAAGGTGTAAGAAGAGATCTGATTCCTTGCTCATGAAATCAAAAAAATCATAAAATCATGCATCTTAAAATTCTGTCTGGAAAATTTTGTGATCAGATTAGGGACCTATTTAATAACAAATTTGCAAAACAAATAAATAGAAAGGATAATATTAATCAAATAATCATAGTAATGGATAATAAGGCTTGTTCTGCAAAAGTTATATTGAAACTGGAAATTAATGAACAACTTATATTTTTAATTCCACGCATGTTATTATATGTGTTATTACTCTTAGAAAGACAGTGAATACTACAAGCATATGCTACGACATTCAAAGAAATACTTTTGCAGCTTCCCGAAACATGTTCGTCGCCATTAGATACAGTTTCCATTTTCTTGGAATACATCAATACTTAGTCACTCCACATTCCAGTTATACAAAATAATCCTAAAACCTAGAATTATGTTGAATTTACTAAATTTAATTGTATAACAAAACTGTATATGTACACTCCTAAACTCGTATATTACACTGCAAAATTATATATTCCTTACTGAGCTCCTTCGTGGCTAAGCGGTTAACGTACGCACCTTTGACGTGGGAGACCTGGGTTCAATTCCCGGAGGGAGCTCACGTGGTTCGGACTCTACGTTAATCATTAAGTTCACGTCTCATATAGCTTCGCTGCTGAACAAGATGTTAAACTGAAAAAATCACATCAAAATATTCCTTACTATAAGAAAGAAGAAAAGAACTGTCAATTTTTCAAGAAAAGAACTGTTTTAGGAACTGTCAATTTTTGTGCAATTAAAGAATAACTTGTGAAGGACTTCTTTTCTTGCGAAATGATATCTCAATTAGATCCAGAGCGGCTTACTAACATATCGAGCCCTTGTAAGATGAAATGAATCTTTTTCCCTCGGATCACGATTCCTTGGATGTTTCTTTCGATTTCCTCCCCTCCCCTACTACAAACCAGCCCCTCAAAAGTAGGTCACAACTTGTTTGGAAGAAAGCCCCCTGGGGTGACATCTGCCGGGCTATTGAACTGTTTCCTTGGTGTTTGTTAGAGGTAGGAAGTGTTGACGACGCTGTGGACTTATTTACATCTGTTGTCCACTCAGCCATAAAGGACTTTGTGCCGGTGAAAGCATCAAAATCGAACAGGTTTCCGGTCTGGTACGACAATGAACTTCGTGAACTTCTTAAAAACAAAAAGCTTGCCTGGACTCTATGGAAATCACATCCGAGTGACTGCACATACAAAAACTTTGCTAGAATTAGAAGTCTTGCCAAGAAGGTACAGCGGCGTAAATATTTTGAATACATGGACTCAATTGGTGATTTTACTGTTAGTAACCCTAAAGTCTTTTGGTCTGTAATTAAATCTAGAACAAAATCTCCGGGCATACCGGCAACAGTTCAAGATGAAAATACTGAAGCGAGTGATGATCAAAGACCAGACCTCTTCAATAACTACTTCTGCAAAACATTTACTTCCCTTCCCTCTACGACCCATCTCCCCCCTCTCCACCCCATCTGTTCGGACACCTTATCCATTCTCTCTACCACCCCGGGCGAAGTTCTGGCTCTCTTGCTATCGTTATCTCCACATAGATCACTTGGACCTGATAAAATTAGTCCTCTCTTTCTCAACAAAACTGCTTCAGTTATTGCGGTTCCTCTATCTATCTTATTCAATAGATGCTTCAAGGAAGGGTATTATCCCACCAGTTGGAAACTAGCTCACGTGACCCCAATATATAAATCAGGACTTAAAGATCATGTATCCTCCTATAGGCCAATATCTCTTCTTTCTGTAATATCAATTATCTGTGAAAAAATAATCAAAGACAGGCTACTTAAATTCACCTCACCTTACATCCATAGTTCTCAGCACGGCTTTCTACCGAAAAGCTCAAGTCTCTCAAACTTAAGTACTCTTCTTTCCTGTGCAGTCAAATGTATGAATAACAATACTCAATTAGATGTTATCTACTTTGATCTCTCGAAGGCCTTTGATTCTGTCAGTCACATTCATCTTCTTCATAAACTCTCCAATAGATTTAATGTACATGGCAAATTTCTCTCTCTAATCACAAGCTACTTGAAGGACCGTAAACAGAGAGTTGTTCTTTCAGGGGCGACTTCTAACCCCCAACCCGTGATCTCAGGGGTGCCTCAGGGGAGTGTACTTGGGCCTCTGCTGTTTGTCCTGTATATGGATGATCTCTACACGCACTTATCAGCTCAACCTAGTGGCCTTCTCCTTTTTGCTGACGATTGTAAGTTATACAGAGAAATATCGTGTCTCCATGACACAATTGCTCTACAGGAAGACATAAATTACCTTACAGGCTGGTGTGAAATGTGGCACTTGAAACTCAACAGTAAGAAATGTGACAGTATTACTATTACTTTGAAAAAGTCTCCTGTTCCCTCCACATACCACATCAACGATTCCCCTATCACACATTCTGCTAGTCATAACGATCTTGGTGTCATCTTTGATTCAAAACTCACCTTCTCTGACCACATCTCCTCAATACTAAAGAATTCAATGCGCATGTTGGGACTTCTTTATCGATTCACCGAACTACGCACTGTTTCTTCATTAGCAACTTTTTATAAGACTTTAATAGCGCCCAAGATCGAATACTGCTCTCCCATATGGGCCATGGCAGCACCTACACATCTCTCCAGACTTGATTCTGTTCTCAATTTCTTCATCGCTATAGTCCGTTTTCGTGTTCCTGCACTTCGAATATTATCTAAGAAGGAGCTCTTGCGACATCTTAATATTCAGACTCCTGAAGTACGCAGAATTATCTCTGACCTGAAATATCTACAGAAAATAGTTAATGGAAGCTTAAGATCGGAAATATTACTTCAGGAACTATCCTTACGTGTCCCTTCCCGCATCACCCGGAATACCCACCTATTCCATCTTTCCCGTCCTAGGTTGGCTGTTATACAGAGGTCTCTTTTTTATAGAATACCAAACTGTTATAATCAAGTAACAACTGATGTGGACATTTTTTCGAGCTACCCAGTGTTTGAAAGAGCAATTAAACGAGCTTTGACGGAATAGTTTTACTTTTACACTCTTTTTTTTCTATGTTGTTGTTATTGTTGTCTTGTTTTTTTTCTTTCTTTTGTTAGCATGTCCCTGTGTAAAATGGCAAAGCTATGCTGTATCTGGGAATTTGCTCAATAAATAAATAAATAAATAAATAAATGAAAGTACGCTCGAATTGTCTCGCTCCAACAGCTTAATTTTTGGGCCATTTTTAGTGGCATTTTTAAAACGCAATTTCTGTAGCTTTCTTAACTTCACGGAAACATAACCAATACGTTCTCATGGAACGGCAAATATTTTATGACACCATTTGTATTCTATGAACCAATAATACATACAAAACTATATTTCCAAATGAAACTATATACATTAATGGGCCATTTCAAAAAGTGGAGGGGCAACTGCCCCCCTTTGCCCCCCTAATCCCCGCCCGTGGTCCTAGGGTTAAAATTGTATCCTTGTATGGATATTTAGATAGAGGAAATACTAGTTCTTGCCGAATTTCTTTAACTACTTACGATATGTTCCATTATTTTTAAACTAGGGTTTAAAATGTGATTGATTGCGTTTAGGGCGGCTTATAACACTTGACACATGTTCATTAGAACGTTTTATTTTCATTTGATATAAAGAATTACCCAGCAAATTTTGGCATTTGAATTTTTTGACACCCTGTATTTACGATAGGAAATGAAGTTATGCAATGTGCATAAATATTTGCTGTTTTCCATGCAGTAGTATTTGCATTAAGGTGCGTGTAATTATTATTATTTAAAACTATATAAATTTTAAAATAACGCTGGCACATGAATTCACATCCATATATGAAAATCTCATAGGTGATATGGTAATGTTCTTAAGTCGTAATTAAATTGTACGTAATTACAGATGTACATGAAAAGTCAAGAGTGTTAGAGCTGACGGTGATGAACAGAAGAGGAAGAAAAGAACACATTTCTTTCAACTTGCCTAAGGGGTTTTAAAAGTGACATGACAATTGTGCAGGAAGTATAACAGGATCTTTCAAGTGAAAAATTTTTGTTCTTTAGTCGTCAAAAAAGAGGGGATGGGATAGATGATTTGAGTACGAAACTCCATTGATACATATAAACTAGTTCTCTCTTTGGTCAACCCTAGCACACTGATAAGCATCAAATATTTTCTGGGCGCTAAGTACACGATATTATATGTGGGCGCTAAATCTACGGGCGGTAAGTGCACTCCACGCTACATCTGCTAAAAAGAAAAATTTAAAAAAGAAAACATGTTTCCACCTTCGGTGACAAGGATCTTGATTGTGACAAAGACAAGACTAGTTTTCATATAAAAACTGTAATAAATAACTAAATGGAACAGGTGTTCGCTACTGTTCGAGAATTAAGTTCTTGTATTTGACAACAATCAAGCAATTCATGCTGGGATTTGTTTGACCATTTGGTTTAGCACTGTCCATATGATCCTAAAGTAATGGGATCTAAACCTGATTTCTGAATGTAGTATTCAAATAGAAGGTCAGCTTGGTAAATTTAACTACCGTCATCATGAAGTCTATTTCCAACAAGAAATATTTATTTTAAATACTATAGTTGTGACAGAGTTTGTCTCCGCCTGCAAATGCACATGCAAAAGCCGGCTGTGCTTGTACTTAACCTTAATATGTTTCTACTTAATCGAATTAGCAGGAACAGTGTCAGCTATCTGGTCTAGGGACTAGCGTATGCTCCTTTAGTGCATATGGCATTAAGTTCGATTCCTGGGAACAGAACTTGAGAATGAGAATAGGATATTCTCGATGCTGGGAAGGGACACTAAATTTCTATAAATCTTCGAGGTCAGTTAAATAATGCTTACGCTCTTCAGAGGGACTCGAACCTCCAATATGTTTCATTTAACGTCTCAATCTGATCGTCCTTTGGCGTGGGTGACCCGAGTTCAATTGCCGGCGGAAGTTCATATAGTTCTGATTCCACGTTAAGGTGTAGGTCAACGTCTCATATAACCTCACTGCTGAACGGGACCTAAACTCAGTTCAAATCAAATCAAACTGCTCGACTACATAACAACAGCATCACTAAGTCATTGCACTAACAGGCTGTTTTTAAATTTATTTGTATAACCAAATATCACTTAAACAGACAGAAATGTAAACTGATAACTAATCAATGATTTCAAGATGATGGTGAGTTGAAGTTACAACTAGAAAAGTATACTTAGAATATAACAAATCACGAAATTTGTAAAACTTATTTACTGCTAACACTGTTAAAAAAAAACTAGCATTTTTATTAGTTACTTCTTAGCAATACATACTAGTGCGGTCGAATTTTTGTGATATTAGCAGTTTTCGGTTTTGAGAAAACTGTTTTTCTGAAAACCGAAAACTGCAAATGCGGTTTTGAAAACCGAAACCGAAAATGCGGTTTTCAAAACCGAAACCGCAAAGGCGGTTTTCGAAACCAAAACCGCAAAAGTGGATTTCCAAACGGAAATCGCAAAAGCTCTTTTCAAAAGTGAAAGCGCCCGAAACCGTGTTTGCGGTTTTATAAGCGAAAACATGTTTGACGTTTCCAAAGCAGAAACAATGTTTGCTGTTTTTAATTACACTTTTTAACAATTGTGAAAGCAATTATCAATCGAGGCAATTATATTGATTTATATGTGTGTTTTATTTTTTTTTATTTGCCCCAAGACTATTAAGCAGTGTTGGGTAAGTTACTTGTAAAAATGTAACGCGTTACAAGTTACTTTACTTTTTCTTAAAAGGTAACGCGTTAGTAACGCGTTACTTGCAACAAAAAAGTAACTGTTACTTTACTTCGAAAGTAACGCGTTACTAACGCGTTACTTTTCGGCCCGAAACTTTAAAAATGCGAAAAAAATATATGATTTCAATTTTCCGTACTACTATTACTATCGTTATTATTATTATTATTATTATTATTATTATTATTATTATTATTATTATTATTATTATTATTATTATTATTATTATTATTATTATTGCACGTTTTGAATCGCTTTATGTAAATGCAAGGACAAATTTTTACTTGATATATGAACATTTTCATATAATGTAACATTGATAAAATGGCATACTGCATTACTCGTACTGATGGACACGAGCGAGTTTTCTTTCAAACTCGATTCGACTAGAAACATACATCTTTGAGCTCCAACCGAGAACTAGACTCGAAAAATTTTCTCCAACTCGACTCGAATTGGGGTCGAGTTTCGAGTCGAGTCGAGCCAAATCCGGTGTGTAGTTTCGAGTACATTCTTCAAGTATATTACATAGTCAGTATAATTATTATCAACGACACTACTACTACTACAACTTATATTATTATTATTATTATTATTATTATTATTATAACAACACTATATAAACATGAAAGATAGGCGGTTTGTATTTGAATACTAAAAAACTAGTTGATTGCTAACCTCGGTAGTCGTAAAATCTAGAAGTCAAGAACATTTTTCACTGGCTTCTGAATTTGGGTTGAGGGCCTAGGTTGAGTATTCGGGCTCGAGCCAAACACTATTAAAAGTTATAGAGCACTGGCCAAATATCTTCAAAACTGCTCGGCCCAGGTTTAGAATTGTCAACGACTCGAGCAACTCGGCTCACAGCTCATTCACTATCGACCCGAACCGAGAAGTGAGCCGAGCCAACAGCTCACCCAACCTACTCGGCTAGAGCTCTCGGCTCATTTGAGCGGAACCGAGCAGATGGATCATTCCTCCCAAGCCAGCTCGAGCCAATGGTTCACCCCAAGTGAGCCGGCTCGAGCCATCTTCTCAGTTGAGCCGAGCCGAGCTAAGCTTGTTATAAAAATCTCTTGTGGTCTCGCTGTCGAGACGAGACGAGATGCGAGCAATGTCCCCTCTCGTGAGCAACACTAAAAGTATTCCATATTACTATTTAGCTTACATTTCTCATGGCTTTCGTTTTCCAGTGTAATCAGGCCATTATTTCAAGACGTGCTAAATCGAACGAACCATTTATCAAACTCGACTGGACTCGAAATTCGACGCGAAAAACTGAATCGGCTCGGAACTCGACTCGAGGATATTATCTTTGACTTGACTCGAAACTCGACTTGAATTCGAGTCGAGTCGAGTTTTAGCTTGACTCGTGCTTATCTCTATATGTTAGAAAAAATGGTTGCTTGTTATTATTCTGCTAAACTAATTATATAATAATAACAATGTTGTTATGTAAAATTAAAAATACAGAATATAGAGAAACATTACACTACAACTAATAAAATGAGAACACATGAACTGGGAGTGAATCAAAACTTGCCAGTAACTCTAAAATCGATACATGCTTTTTAAAACTAGTTTCAAACTCTAAAATCGATACTTGCTTTTGAAAACTAGTTTCAAACTCTATAATCAACCGAACTCTAGAATAAGCAAACTGATCTCAAAGAACTCCAATATTACATACCATCAGCAAACTATTTTCTAGTAACAAAGTAGGCTTGCTCATCAGAACACAGTATATTTACCCCTTACTATAAATCGTTAATTATGGCACCCTAGTTGTTGATAAATATTTTCCGCCAGGGCACTTCAGACACTTTACTTTTAAATTCTGTCCACCATCATCCTCACAAGGGAACCTTCCGAAAATGATAGTTGCAGTGAAAGATGTGGCCTATGCCAATTGAAAGAGCTGTAACAGAGATGTTCATTTCCAAAAAATTAGCTGCCCATAGCAATAGGTTCAAGAAATATAAGGGGTGGAAGTTCGGGAAACAGGAAGGTGGACAAGGGGGGAAAGGTGCAAATTCCGCAAAAAAAGGGGGGCAAGGCAAAATACAATGCTGACAAGTGATGTATAGAAAGAGACTTGCCACAATAGGGAACAAATGAGGGCCACCAGTGGGGTTAACAGTGTTGCCAACTACAATAAAAAGTATATGTTTTGCAAAGAGCACTACATGAAGTGAGTGCAATATTCAGTGTCAACCTGTCATGTAGAACATAAGATATGGGGTGTATAATCAGTGGTACAATCTAACAAAAGAGAATAGAAAATACAGAAGCACGAAAAATACGGAAAAGACGGAGTTGGCCATAATGCGCCAAATTTGATCACGAGCTGTGCATATTAGGATGAACAAAACAAGAAGCACCGACTATGCAGGAAACCGACGTACCTAGAGTCGAAAAGAAAAACGAGTTCCAAAGTTGGCAACACTGGCCATGAACATCCAGACAAGTCTAATATAGTTAGGCCACTCGCTTCACGAAAAGAAAATTCCGGCAATAGGCATCACTCGGAATGCATCAATGCTAGAGTGATTGAGGCAATGTCAATTCGGGGAACATGAAATGGTTGGGTTGAGCCAACAACCGATAATAGAAGTAGTGAACATTATGTCATGGTTGGGTCGTATGTGGAAATATACAGGGTGTCCCACCAAACTTTGTGACCTGAAAGATTTGCGAAACGAACAAAAATGTGACGGGTCCAGTTGTGCAGGAATGTACCACTGTCAGGGGGCGATAAAAGTCTGTGAGAAGCAAGTGCCCCCAGGGGTCCCCATCATAGGGCCCCAGGAGCCAATTTCAAATTTTCAAATGGCAACAGGGACCGAGTGGTACCTCTCTCGATAGATCATGGAATGTGTAACAATATCTATAGGAATCATTTGCTATATGAAGCATGTTTTTCAAAATGGCCGCCACAAATATATGTTGTTTCTTAACATGGCATCGAACATTGTGATCTCAAATTGCTGCGAAGCGAAAAGAGATGTCACAAATCCAATTGTACCGGAATGTACTCATGTCGAGGGCCAAGAAAACTTTGTAAGAAGCAAGTCCCCCAGGGCCCCCATCATAAGGCTCGAGGGGTCAACCGCAACATTTCAAATGGGAACAGGGGCGGATGATATTTCTCTGGATAGATACAACACCGCCTATAAGAAATATTTGCTATATGAAGCACCGGTTTCAAAATGGCCGCCAAAAATCACGTTGTTCTTGTCACCGAGCAGATATTTTTGGCGGCCATTTTGAAATCCCATATAGTAAATATTTCTGATATGCGTTGTTGCATATTCCAAGATTTATCGAAAGAAATATAACTCGACCGATGGTGTTATTTGAAATTTTGAAGTTGGCCCCTGGGACAATATGATGGGGGACTTGGGGCACTTGCGTCTCACAGAAGTTTGTCGCCCGCTGACATGGGTACATTCCTGCACAACTGGATGTGTCACATTTTTTCGCTTTGAGATTATTTCAGTTGCAGAGTTAGGTGGGATACTCTGGATATATCATATAGGCGGTGATAGTACTACAGACAGCACCACACAGCAGATCAAGCCTTTGATTATGTTTGCTTTCTACAGGTGTGGATATGTGATAGAAAGACCACCAAAGGTTCCGACACCTCTAGAGTACTGTTTCGAGACATTCATAGGCGATCATTGTACCATGTGTGACGGATTGGCAGTATTCCGCTGTACTCACTGCAAATGTATCTTCAGTTTGGACCATTGTCTCATCGAACAATTGCACGTACAATGTGGACGAGCATGTACAAACGATCCGAAGACTAATGCCTGTTGCTGGAACTTCTTTTTTTTTTGTGAAGCGAGTGGCCTAACTATATTAGAATTGTCTGGATTTTCATGGCCAGTGTTGCCAACTTTGGAACTCGTTTTTCTTTTCGACTCTAGGTACGTCGGTTTCCTGCATAGTCGGTGCTTCTTGTTTTGTTCATCCTAATATGCACAGCTCGTGATCAAATGTGGCGCATTATGGCCAACTCCGTCTTTTCCGTATTTTTCGTGCTTATGTTTTTTTCTATTCTCTTTTGTTAAATTGTACCGCTGATTATACACCCCATATCTTATGTTCTACATGACAGGCTGATACTGAATATTGCACTCACTTCATGTAGTGCTCTTTGCAAAACACATACTTTTCATTGCAGTTGGCAACACTGTTAACCCCACTGGTGGCCCTCATTTGTTCCCTATTGTGGCAAGCCTCTTTCTATACATCACTTGTCAGCATTGTATTTTGCCGTGTCCCCCCTTTTTTTTGCGGAATTTGCACTCCCCCCCCCCCTTGTCCAACCTTGCTGTTTCCCGAATTTTTCACCCCTTATATTTCTTGAATCTATTGCTATGGGCAGCTAATTTTTTGGAAGTGAACATCTCTGTTACAGCTCTTTCAATTGGCATAGGCCACATCTTTCACTGCAACTATCATTTTCGGAAGGTTCCCTTGTCAGTTCTTAAGAAAAAAGTATTATTTCAAATGTTCGAACGGTAAAATATTTTCGTTCTCCATCTTTATAAAAACAACACCAATCAAAGTAAAATAGACTACCGGTATCATTGCACTCCTAGTTCACTCACTGAATGTATTGATTTGGAGCTGTCAAAATCTACGACAAAATCTTCCAGGTGCTTTCAATCAGTACACGTGATATTCCTAAGGTTGTCCTCATCTTCCAAAAATAACAAGTGGCACCACGAACTTATCTGTTTCTCTGTGTCTGTGACTGTCGGTCACTGACATACGTAGTTCATGCTCGATTGTTTCATTCTGAGAAATTCACTTACAGGAAAGAAACATTTGTTTCCGAAAAAAATACATATATTGTAGTTACTCATCCGAAATGTAACGCGAAAAAAGTAACGCAAACTAGGTAGTTACTTAAAAATTTGTAACGCGTTACCGTTACAGTTACTTTGGAAAAAATGTAACGCGTTACTAGGAAACGTTACTTAAAAAGTAACGCGTTACAAGTAACGCGTTACTTGCGTTACGTTACTTCCCAAGACTGCTATTAAGGTAATATGTGCAGCACTGTGCGAAAGGGAGAGTTCAATGGTTGTACAAGTCACAGCTAAATTAGGATAACCATATTGTAAAATCAGAAAAGTGGGGGTTCTAAACCGTAAGTACTGATGTGAACTTGTATGTTACAAATACTGACCTGGGATCCTTCGCCCTTTTTTATATTATTTTTTTCTTTGATGACATTTTCAATGCACATTTCGGCTGCAGGGAAGCAAACGACCCCACTTGATTTTCATATGTTTTGTAAATTAGACCACGAGAAACACGAATCTGAAGGAATTTTGACATTTCGAATGTCGGGACTCAAGATATTTGAACATAAAGTGACCATGGAAGCAAACTGGACCCAACCTGATTTTTATATATTTTGTAAAGTAGAACACGAGGAACACGAATCTGAAGGAATTTTTACATTCCAAATTTCAGAACTCGAGATATTGGAAATAAAGTGACCACGGAAGCCAACTGGACGCCAACTGATCTTTATATATTTTGTAAAGTAGACCACGAGCAACACGAAACTGAAAAAAAGACATTCCGAATTTCGGAACTCCAGATATTCGAACATAAAATGACCACGGAAGCAAACTGGACCCCAACTGACTTTTATATATTTTGTAAACTAAACCAAAATGAGCAATAATCTGAAGGCATTTTGACATTCCGATTCCCGAACTCGAGATACTAGAACTTATACAGTAGTTTTATATAATACGTATAAAAGTAACGAAGAAAGTTCTGTCGCTTTTTGACCTATCACATTAGAGCATCGATATGTCACCTAAGACGTACCTGGAAGTTCAAAATTAGTACCCATCAGTATAAACGACGTTCTGTCAACGTTCAGGATGGGCATGGATTCCTTCGCCGTAGAACTTGGTTCGCCGTGAAGCGAAGAAGGTATCAAGTGCATTTTGCACCTCTACTACGGAGTTGAACTGGAGTCCTCTAAGGTGAGTGTCCAAGGAATGGAACAGGTGATAATCGGACGTGCAATGTCAGGGGAGTATGGCGGATGCAATAGTGTTTTACATCCAAGGCGTAGGATGGTGTCACGGGTCATTCTAGCCATGTGAAGCTTAGCGTTGTCTTGCAACGGGAGAACCCCTTAGTCAAGGTTACTAGAAGGAAAGGTTGGGCTATTCGCACAGACGCTTCGCTCCTCGTTTTGCGTGACGTCACCAGCGAGGAGCAGCAAGTAGGTATAGAAGTGTACGAAGCAGCCAGAATGTATTTTTTCTTTCTTTATGCATAACATTTGCGTTGTCACAACATTCTCCTACACACAAACTACAAATAAATAAATAAATAAATAATATAAATAAGCCAGCAATAAATAGAACATCTTCTTAACGCAATTTATATTATGGAAAATTAACGATACCTGTGTTGCATGATCATTTATTTATTTTTTGATGAGATAGATAATTGTTAAATTATAATTACATTTTAAATGTATTTATATCTGAAATGTTGCTGTGAATGTATTTAAGCAAAGTTGCAGATAAATATGTGTTTTACCAGGGCAATCTCTGAAATTTCCGGTGCCTAGAGTTAAAGTAATTGCGTAATCAATGATAAGGTGAGTTTCACACCCGGCATAAATAGATTACTTTGTGATTACTGATAAGAATATCTGAATAAATGCTTAAAACCACGGATAATAATAATAATAATAATAATAATAATAATAATAATAATAATAATAATAATAATAATAATAATAATAATAATAATAATAATAATATTAATAATAATAATAATAAGAAGAAGAAGAAGAAGAAGAATATTAATAATATTAATAATAGATCGTCGATGCATTCAGTTGCGGAAGCCCTTTGATGCCTAGCAATTTATTTTACTCAATATACGGCACTCAGGCTTAAAGTTTAAAATTGCCAATTCATATCTTCTCCACAAGCGATTGAGAAGTGCTGGCTCCAGGGATTTTAGTTTTTCTTGAAAACGGCGCAACTGCTGACAGTAGACAGTTGCATTGATGTTTTGCTCTGACCAGCCGTTAGCAGTTTCCGATGCACGATGTCACGAGCAGTCCACCAAACATACAGGAGGGTTTTCTGCTCCATTACTGGTTTCAGCTGTTTTGGAACCGGTTCATGGGATTTTAACCAATGGTGACGATGCCGTGGAGCTTTGTACAAGACCCACTTCTCATCACATGTCAACATCCTGTCCAGAAATGGCTCCTTCCTCAGACGATACAGCAAAGAAAAACGGGTATCTACTCTCGTAGCCTTCTGGCCCAGAGTCAAACCATGTGGGACACATAGACCCAACTTGTAATGCTTCCCAAGTTGATGGAGGTGTTGCCGAATGGTTTCTCCATTCACATTGAATGTTAGCCCCAGTTCCTCATATGTCTGTCGACTATTCGCCTCAATTGCTACCTGAAGGTCTTCATTTTGTACATGTGTTGGTCTTCCAGCACGTAGTGTGTCTTTCGTGAGTGTTTTGTCACCGTCCTTAAACTTGCTAAACCACCCTTGCACTGTCCGCGTAATCACGATATCATCACGAAAGGCCTGAGATATCTTCCACCCAGCTGCAGTGGCGTTTGACCCAAGTTTGAACTCGTACAGTACACACGCCCTTATGATGCTCCGTGGAGGTTCCATATTCACTCTGTCCTTACACAAGTTCACGTTGTAACTGAACTGCCACAATCAGGTAGAATGTTGGATATACCCACACAAACAAGTGATCTTCGCCTTATTTCCATTCGAATTCAACTTACGGTGTGAGGGCCAATTGAACACAGACCTCCACAAAAGCGACAGAACTTTCTTGGTTACCTTTATATATCTCACAGGACATAATATGTTTCATATAGAGAATATTATGTTTTTTTTTTCATATAGATACATAGCGTCTATATTAAACTTTAAGTTTTAATATCTCGATTTCCGGAAGTTGGAAAGTCAAAACCCGGAAGTCGGAAAGATTGAGCGCGAGTCCAAATTTAACTCAATCGCGATTGAGATTGTCAGAGGTGTAGCGGTTTACGTTGAATATACCAACACTTTATCAACTAAGTTGTCTTAGATTTTTCTCCAATCCCAAAAAGCGAGTGGTTTTTCGTGACTAAGATATGTTTAAGCGGGGGCGAATATAGACCTGAAAATCTGTGGTACCCGCTAAAATCGGATAATATGGCAACACTAAGTTAAATAGAAAATAAGGTATATCCCTATTTAAGATCACTACACATGCAACTCATGAAATTCAATTTGATATCCCGTCCACTTAGACTGAGATTTTTATATTACTATTACTCTTTCCCCTTGTTTTTACAATTAGTACTGTCACTCATTCTTTTGTTAACAAAAAAAAAAAAAAAAAAAAAAAAAAAAAACACCAGCTCCTTTCTTTTAAAAAAAAAGAAAGAAAATCTAGATCGCCCATGTTGTGGCTTCCAGAGGGGACAAGTATAAGCGATATTTCAAATATAGTTTCATATTTTGCTGTAATTATTCTAAAAATTAATTAAAAGCCTTGGTTGTTTACATGTAATATTTTTTTTGGGGGGGTGGGGAGGTTGCCAACAAACTATCTTGTGGTTGCACAAGTATTAATGCTGAAATCTAAATATACAGCACACGGCCCTATTCCTAATAATAAAAGCAAAGAAAGTTCATGTTCAATATAACCACTATCCATTTTGAAAACATTTAATTGAAACAATACACTTTAAGTTGGAACTAGGCCGTTATAGTATACACCTGTAGAAATCTATGCAAATTTAATACTTATATCTGAATGTGGATATGACTCTTGTCCTATCTTGAAACAAGCCGAAACACTACAGTTTTTAAGTTGTAGGTCTTAATTAAAACGCTACAGTAATTTTAAGTCTGCCAATCGGAATAATTACTTATATAACAATTTTAAATCAGTCCACACACTAGCGACATCTATTACTGTCAAACAAGAAGACAATAGCAGGGATAGTGAAATCTATTAGCGTGACTGTTTACTATTATGAATTAGTGTGACGCATTGAGATGTCTGTACTTCATAAATATGATGTTCTATTTCAAAGGAAAGTACTTCGATACATATTCTGGTAATTGCTCATAAGATCTTCGCGATAACAACTAATTGTGTACTCAAGTCGTGCTGCAATAATGACAGATATTCTGTGAGGCAATGTTTTTTGTCTAATTTGGAGGCCTAGAGCTCATGGGCGTCATTTCAGACTTCGCTTGAAAAGGGCAAGAGCACCACCGACATAAGACTTCCACGTTTTGTACTAGTATATTAGTAACCAATCGATTAAAGTATATATATACTTTAGTATACTTTATATATATACTTACTAAAGTATATATATATATATACTTACTTTAGTATATATATATACACTCTTGGGGGGGGTATTATTATACCTCCATAGAAATGCCTAATGGCAGGACCGGATCTCCGGGGTAGGAGCAATTCGGGGCGTTTGCCCCTTGCCGAAGCTGGTTCAGAGTATGTAGGGGGCGCCATTTCGATTAATGCTCTCAAGTTTGATTCAGGCCGCATAGACGATGAGTGGATGATTGATGGAATGAAGAAAGTATGGTAGGAAACGGGAAGATTCTGAGAATGTCATATTTTCACTTGTACCTACTTACATTGAGGAACACTAGGAAAGTTCTAAAATGGGACAACTGCAACGCAGGATGTGAACAAGTTTTCCGTCAATAAACAATCGACGTAATTCAACAAAATATTGTCTTGAAAATACTTTCCCTTCTCCTGTGAAATTAATATTTTATGACTTATACTACTTTACTTCTCAGCCTCAGAATTGTTCGCATTTTGCGCACTAAACGAATGTTTCATTTGTCGAACAAATGCGTTCGTGCCGAACGTCACAGCCGGCCTGCACCAAAATTGGTGTACTACTGTCGTTTGTGATTCGAAGACAGATACCGTACACCTCACTGCACACCCATGTTACATCTGCCTGTAGGAAAACACTCTAAATTATGCGTGCTATGTCTTAAAAACCCTAAACAATAGTCTAAAATCAAGAGAATTAGTAAGTCTATTTTGTCAATTTTTGAAACTACTGAATACAGTATTCTGAAAATTCATTACGTTCCCATAAAGTGTTTCAAATATTAAAAAAGAGCATACGTATAATTTTAAATGCTCGTAAGTTACCAACATGTGAAGATTCGTTCAAAACAAATCGTATGGACCAAGTTTGCGCACAATTGAGACATTAACTTCTATTCATAATGCAAAAGTGATGTATTACAGAAATATTTACACTACAGGCCGACTCTAACGTATGAGTAAATCGTGGATTTGCACGAAGTGGAAAAGACTGGCATAAAATATTCACAATTACAATATATGAAAAAATACATAAAAATTGATGAGTATAGTTTAATCGAAACATATCAAACCGAAACTTCATTTCCACCAATACTAACCATGAACTTTTTTAAAAGATAATAGTAATTATTGTTCAGGCATTAACAAGCCAAGTATTTCAAGTCAATGGTATACTCATCTACCTCCAACGACTGAAGCTACGAACTTATTTCCTCTTTAAGCCCTTCACTTACTTCAAAAAGTATTCCCCCAAAAACTTATTCATTTCTGGGAAGAGGTGAAAATTATTAGGCGGCAAGTCGGGACTGTAAAAGGAATAGTGAAAACATCCAACTTAAGACATTACCTTCTCGTTATATTGTCCAGCTTTTCGATCTTTGTCGTACATGTTTGTTCTTCCTTCTTTAAACTTGATCGAGTATTTTAAAACAGAACTCATTCACTGTATTTTCACCATACACTTACTTGATTTGCCTATAAATTTCTATAGGCTGATTTTGCGCTTTCAACAAACTAATAACATTGCGGATTTTACACTTATCAGGATTATATATTACAGCGCCCATTTAGCATAACTACCAGTAAAAAAACGTGTCTGAAATACGATAGGAATTATGTAGTAAAACAATGTTAGATTTAATATTGTTGTAAATGAAGTTTGGCATTGATATATTTTGTTTCTTGTTTTCCCATTTTTGAGATATAACCAATCGTTCCTTAATAATTTATTGCTTGTGACCAAAGACGTTACATGACGGTGTTTTCATAATGAAAATGCATTCTGTTGTGTATCATCGATTTTGTGCGCCAGTTCTGAAGGACATACTTGTGTATGCATGACAGAAATGTAGATACGTCACAAGCGCAATAGTTGGTTTATTTAAAAATACTTTGGAAACTATGTTGTGAGTGTGAAATAGTGTGTGTGGTCATGAAAATTGTGACCAAACTGCATTTGTTAAGTGTTTGTACTGCTCCACTGATGTGCTAAATCACTTCGTTATGGATCTCCATCACAACTGAAGAGCAAAATGTTAGTACACCTAGGTAGGTCAATATTTGATTATGTGTACCAGTTTATATTATTGTTCTAATATATATCCCTTCACCGTCCACCAGTCTATTCCATCGTGCTTCGAAATAGGTATAATTTGTTGTACTGCTGCTATTCCATTTCTCACTACAGGTATTTCAATTTTAATTAACAATTTCTCTCACTAGACTCAAGACCTGATTGGTATAGTGGCTATTGTATTGTATATACATCAAGTGACTACTACTGCATTAGTTAAAACCCTGCAACTGCTCGCACGACCGCATTTCGTAACACAGATCTAACTCGCACAGTTTTATTTGTTCTTGTGGGTGTAGAGAGCTCTTAACTCTGAAGTGAAAACAAATATGTAAACTTTGGTTACGGAAATAGATTTACTAGTAAATTCCAGTGCTATTTGATACCCCACATGACGCCCTGTCACTTATCACATTTAAATGTGGTTCAATATGCGAGAATATTTTGCAGTTGCACTCCATCTTGTGTCCAGTGCCTTTGAGAGTTATATTCACATTTTTGTAAATATACCGTGCCTTATTGTCGATGAAATAAAAAAAAATAACTTTCTAAACAATGCTAATCAGGTTTTCATTTTCTGGTTCTGATTCCAATGCATGTATTCCTACAAGATTCAAGAAATGTACTATGCATGGCAAAAACGGCACAAGGTTATTCAACGACTGGATCCTTGCCTGAACTCCACGATATTTTCCAGCCATTTTGCCACCATTTCTCTAAGACTGTCCTCTACATTCTGCAAATTTGAGACCATTTTTCTCTATCCATTGTACAATATTTTTCGCCATATCTTCGCAAGTTTCTTCATACACTTCAATGAAATCAAATTAATGAAGCTCTCTTTTATTTCACACATTGGCGCCCGAAAGGGAGAGCAGGGTGGGGCCAGGGCCCCCTCTGGCTCACGAAAATGTATTAGATTTCTTAAGATTTTCTTAATACAAATAAAAAATACCAAACGTAATATAACAACCAGGAAGATGAGTCCCCTAGAAAATTTTCTTCGGATGCCCATGATTTCACACTTCTCTTGTCCACTTCCTTGAAATGTGACATAGCATAGAGCCTGACTAATTTGCTCATTGTGCGATACATCTGGAGTACAGTCAACCATTACACTAGCCTGCGAATTTTAACTTTTGGATCATTGCATGAAGTATAATATGTCACGCTTCATATTTCGGGTGTACCGAATTCAGAACAAAAATCGGTATGGTCATTGCACATCAAGTTTTCTTGCAAATTACATAATAACATTGCCCAAATCAATGTATCTAATGGTTATTGCTATGCATAACACTGCTACGAATACTGGTACACTTACTAATATAAAGAATATTAATATCTTATATTTGTATTTCTAGTGCTATATGCGACCGTACATCAACTCGTAATCACGATATTTGAAACAAACAAGGCAAGAAAACGGGAAAAAGAAGAAATGTTTACGGATTAGCATTCACCATAAAACAGTAAGACTCTTAATGCAAGCAAATGTAAACTACACAGTGTTTTTGAATTTGTGTTGTCATCTGCGCCATTTTAAAGAAGGAAATAACGCACCCATAGGTCATGACATGCCACACAAAAAAATCCACACTGGTGGATTTTACGCCTCTTCCCTGAGAAACTGCGTCTTGTTGCGGCCCACTTGTGACTAGTGGCAGAATATTCTCTCTGAAACAACCAGTAGTAGTCTGCACGCATGTTGCAATTCCACTTTCCTTGATAACGACGTTCGAGTTCCTTAATGTCCTGATGAAATTTCTCCCCTTGCTCCTCACTCACGATTCCAAGATTGTTTGGAAAATAGTCCACATGGGAAAACAGCATACTCATGTTACAACCAATTCTTTAAAACACAGTAGCATTCTTTCCACCATGTCTTTATAGTCTGGATCCTTTCAAGCAGCATAGAAAGTTGAAGAAAGTTTCCAAGAAAGTTTTTCGCTACATCTCGGAAAGCTTGCCATGCTGAACGCTCGTTCTGGTTCATAACATTTTCAAAATTTATGTCACCAAAAAGATTCCTAATATCTGGCCCATCGGAGATGCCCTCTTTTATTTTTGCATTACTAATGCCAGTAAATGTTTTTGACACAGATATTTGAAGCACTCACCTTCAGTATCTAGAGCCTTTACAAATTGCTTCATTAAGCCAAACTTAATGTGAAGGGGAGGTAACAGTATATCATGTGCATTAACAAGGCTTGCGCGTTGTAAGATTTTCGAACCAACATTCCACTGCCTATCTGGCCATTCCTTTTGAGTCCAATGGACTGCCCTTGCCAGACTGTCCCACTCACACAGAAAGCATGGAAATTTGTTATAGCCTGACTGTTAACCCAACAGAAGACCGATCGCCTTAAAATACCCACATATTTGCATTGATGTTCGTGGCACTTTATCTTGTTCAACATCAAATCAAGTTTTTTTGTAGCTTTCCCTCATGATAACATAATAAGCAACTGGAATGGATGCTAGCTTGTTTCCGTTGCGTAGGAGTACATACTTCAAACTCCGCTTGGAAGCATCGATGGAAAGTCTCCATTTGGATCGATCATAGTCAGGCGATCCTAATTTTGGTATTAACTCCGGAATGTTTTGCAAAATACTATATTATCTTCTGTAGAAAAGAAAGCAACAAATTCTTGTTCACGATGCCTGTACCAATAGTACGTCCTCTCGGGTATCAACAGGTTTCTCTTCTTTAGTCGTGATCTCAGTAGTTCGGCAGATTCCTTTGTGAGACCAAGATCACGAACTAAATCATTTAAACCACTCTGTTTGGAAATTGTAGGCTCTGTTGATTCTTGTGGTCCGAATCGTCATTGTTGTCACTAGGAGATTCGGAAGAGGCTTCGTTTAATTGGTCTGGTGGCTGTGGGACAGGTATGTCAGGACCATGGGATACTGGTAAACTGACGGATGGAATTGTAGTTAGGTAAGCAATTTTAGGAATGTTCCTACTGTTGAAACCTTTCACATTCACAGAACGAAAATAGCAATTGGTGCTGTGGTCAGTAGGCTCACGCCACACAGTGAGGATTCCAAACGACAATGCTCGTCTTTCACTTTTCATCTATTGCCGCAGTTGTTCCATGCATGTTCGACAAACCTTATGTGGTGCCCATGACTTGTCCTGATCTCCCAATACCAAAATACGCAAGATAAGCCTTTCGCACAAAGGAAGTTATATTGCGCCGTTGTTTCATAGGCACAAATTTCCCGCATATATAACACAATATATCTGGATTATTCATACCTCGGTGCTGCATTCCGAAAAGTCTGCGAACAAGCACTTCACTTTCGTCACTAAATACTAAGTACACACCACGATATTAGGGGCTTCAAAGCACTGAGCACAATTAGGTAGTTTACAACGAAAGTATGAATGATTCGCAGGAAAAGCAATATAGGAAACAAAACAATGCCACTAGGCATCACTACCGTACTGTACAGTTAAGCGGACACTATAAGCTGTTGTTTAGCTACCGTTACAACATTTCACGCCATGAGAGTAATAGCATTTCAGCCAATCAGGATGTTTATTCCTCCTGGCTTGAGACGCATAGGAATGAATAGGTAAAACGATTATCTCGATTTTGTCACAAAATGTGATGTGATCAGAAAAAACTAACCTTACTTTTAGGCTTAGGTGACAATAACCACATCACAGAAATATATTGCACTTATGCAATGAAATCATCGCAGGCTATAAATATTGTTTAACCTCCCGCACTTCAATAAGAATTTATTGCCCTACTCTATTAGCTATTAAGTCGATGAATTCATTTTGAATGTCATGAAGTGCTCGAAACCTGGCTTTTTAAAACAGAATTCATCTTTTCTCGTAAGATAGGATTGTGCTTTGAGAGAAGAAGAATGAGATTAAGAAAGGTCCCATTCTCTAGGTCAAAACGGTCAGACCAACGTAGTTCTGTGTTTCCTTCCTTACTGCCACGAAAGGATAAGCAACTTGCCGATAAAAACAACATCGCATCAATAATTAACGATAAAACCACCTGCCACTTCTCTGTCTCAGTTCGAAAGTATTCTTGAAATGCACCACATTGTCTAAATATAGGGAGTTTAGTAAATTATTCCATTGCACAACAAACTTCTCATGGGAGACCGAATTTTCATGATTCGGTGTTCTTTCGCACATTTTCTACCAACTTTTAACCCCAGAACTTACGAATTTTCATAAGGCACTAGAAAAGGAAGTTGCAATTTGTTTGAAGTTAGAAATAACTTACGGGCAAAGCAAAAGAGGACAATTTCACTTTCTGAATGAAGGAGCCAGGACCGCTTGGCTTTCTCTCCGTTTGGAATAACTTTGCACGACATGTGGTGAGTTAATCGCCTTCCATTTCTGGTTGTACGAGAAAAGGCTATGTTGTCTGGATTCAATGACCAAACCATGCAATTTTGTACCAAATATCACCTTTCTTTGTCTGATATTTTGCTTGACCAAGTACTAGTATCTTCAACGTACATAACAACTTTAACCTCGTCGCATCTTGGACTTGTAATTTCTTGTTCTGGTATTTGACTGTGTACAGCAACTGGGGAAGCAGAGTG
Source organism: Thermobia domestica (assembly GCF_964235325.1). Lineage (NCBI taxonomy): Eukaryota > Metazoa > Arthropoda > Insecta > Zygentoma > Lepismatidae > Thermobia > Thermobia domestica. Next base: position 233,317,533 of record NC_137459.1, read on the forward strand.
ATCTCCTTGTTCAGAAGAGCCGTTACTAAGAAAGCAATTCAGGAAGACTGTCTTAAATTTTGCAATACTTTGAACAGCTATCATTTTCAGATTGTTTTATATTTTTGGAAGAGGAATCATCGAAGCTGTGAGAATCATCCTTTTTGTCCAACCGCTTCTTCATTACCATTTCACACACCTTACTTTTTTCCTTAGTTTCTTATTTTTCTATTATTGTTGCCAGAGAATTTCTTTTTTTTTCAGATGCCATTTCATCAACGTTTCTGTAACCCACAACATAAAAACAATTCTCACTTTCTTCACTCCCAGTTAATGATTTTTTTTAAAAAATAATTATTTGGTTTATTTTTAAAAATAATCCAACGTGAGTATAGTTCTCTCTAAGGCAGTGCCTCTCAAACTATGTTTTGCGAGGCACGTATGGTGTTTGTGGCGCGGCGTGGGCAACAAAGAAAGCGTCTTTTTTCTTTGCTCGAACGCATCGAAAATGCACTTTTGTGATCATGATTTTTCATATCACAATTACACTTGAGAACTTCACAACTTGTTCCAAAATTCACGGTTTAACTTCACAAAACAAATAATTGGTAGTGAGTGCTATTGTGGGTTAATGCCATCACGGCATGGCGCGTCCTCAGGTTGCGGATCGAGGAGATGCCTCTAGATATAGAAGTTAGCTGCGAATATACTGAATAAGCAGTCGCGGACAGACAACAAGGACTTTTCCTCAAGCTTGGGGGTTTGGATGAGGCTAACAACCACATACTGTAAAATAAATAAATAAATAAATAAAAATAAAAAATAAAAAAATAAAAAAATGCACTTGTTCAGAAACATTCACAGAAGCCTCGGAACAGGATTGATAACTTGGCACGACCTAAGCAAAAGAAAATGGACATGAGATTTGGATCAGTGGAGAGCTCTTGTGAACGCGGCATTGAACCTCCGGGTTCCATAGGCCATAGAATTACTTAGAGTGCTATTCAACTTAAAGAGATATCTCAGTTCTGTAACAAACAACTTTGCATAAGGAAAGTAACGGAAAGACAAACAGAATCGTACGTATCAAACCTAGAAATATTATAACCTGAGTGTAGATAATTTTGTTTCATATTTCTTTTCCATATTCTACAACAATTACAATATTGTCAGATTATTGACAAAATAACGAAAACGAATTATAAGCTGTTTTGCCCAAAATCATTGCAAACTTACCTCAATAGTTTCCAATCTTCAGAAAACACCTGGAAATAAATGTTATGTTTCAACTGATTGTGTAAAGTTTTCAAATTCCTTTCTTATTGTGAAATACTACCGTTTAAAACATTTATATATTAAAAGGTACTTCGAAAATATATTTAGCATATTTAGCTATCATTATTACTTTCGTTAAATTAAAATAGAATCGATTGCATTTGACAAAGTTTTATCATTAAGCGTAAAAAATAATTCTAACCAATTAATAAAAGAAATGTCTTAAGGGAACTTTACATAAGACCAATTGATTTATTTTTGACCTGACAAAGTATAAATTCATTGAACTAATTACAGTGAACCAAATTCATAAATGTTTGAAACATGTCCATATTCCTGTTATTTGGGTCCTGTGCGTGGGTTTTCTCAGAATCTTCCCGTTTCCTACCACATTCTTCATTCCATCGATCATCCAATCATCGTCCATACGGCCTGAATCAAACTTGAAAGCATTAATCGAAATGGCGCCCCAAACATATTCTTAACCAGCTTCGGCAAGGGGCAAACGCCCCGAATTGCTCCTCCCCCGGAGATCCACAATTGAGAAAGTTCTAACTGCTGAACCTTCCTCCAAACAGACTGAGAGAAGTGGAAGGAACATCCTATAATTTTAACCAGGAAATACTTTATTTATAGCATTGATTGCTACTTTCTTAAGATCAATAGAAACTTCTTTCAATTTGAAACGCAGTCCAAATTTCTCAGCTTCTTCCCTGATTACCTCCAGTAATCTTACATGTGTCTCCTGCTTTTTACTGGGCAGAAGAGGAGAACAAATACCTGGCCGAAATATTTTCCGTGCAGGATGTACATTTGGGAGAAAAGGAGAAGTACAGTCTTAAGTGTCCTATCCATTACAATCCTGTCGCACTGACACATAATTTCCAAAGTTCCAATAGTGCCGAAAACCTGTTGAAGATAGAAAGACTAGAATAAATAACACAGACATTCTAAAGAAAATGCTTTAATATCAATATTCTTACTCTTATTACTATTGTCATAACAGATTTTCACGATTTAAAAAAAAAAAAGGAAAGAAGAAGAACGTAAGAAATGATAAACTATTTTCTTGATTACTAAAATATAACTTACAAGAATTCTACTGGTGTCATCGCCTTCATCCCCCAATAAAAGCTTTTGCCGCCCTGCGTTTCGCTCCACGATCCTTCCACATTCAATTTACTCAATCTTTGCGATAGTGGTGCGCGGTTCATGCTCGTATGTTATATGGAGAGTATTTGACGGCACCAAAAATAGGGACAACAGATGCAGTTTCACCACAGTAATTTCCCTTAGCAATCTTCTTCCTGGAGAGAAGAAAATAAATTCATTTTAAACATCAACAGCAAAAAAAAAAAAAAAAAAAAAAAATGTCGTACTTTCCCTCGAGAAACTAAAGACAGACGGAATATTGCTTAACTACGACCGGTTAATTGTGTTACACTATAAATAAAAAATGGACTATGTATTTGTGTGCTGTCTAGGATGTCATTTAAGAAAAGTTCCACATCTAAAGTTCTAAAATAACTTTTGGAGAAGTTGCAAGAGTAAATATTAGAAACATGCAGAGAAGCTTCAGTGTCAAAATTACTTATATCTTATTACAACTATTATATATACTTACCTATACTTACCTATATGTCTTAGTAATTGTTGATGTTCGTTCTTCCGCCGCTATCTTCTTCATATGTGAGGTACAAATACAAGGCTACATGAGCAATTTTTTAAACAGTGACGCAGATAACACAAAATTCTGAATACTTGCTTTGATTATACGCTATTCTGTTCGTTCAAACGTAAATACTACTAGCATTACAAATGTTTTCCAAAATGATACTAAATTTCCCTATCATAACTTGAAAATCCCGTTCGCTGGTGTAAGGCGAAATGCAAAGTGCAAACGGGAATTCCTGTTTCGCCTTACAATCAAATTAGCATATACTATCTTAGCATCATAGCCTGAAGTAATGGAAACAGGCACAAGGCGAAACGGGAAAAGGCCAAACGGGAAGACTCCAAAGTTTCATTTTAAAATCATCTGAAAGAATTGTTCACTTACATTTCCCTGTTTTTAATTATTAAAGATATATTTTGCAATTGGACAAATGCGTGGACGTTTCGAATTAGGTACAAAAATATGAAAACTGTTCTTGTGATGTATAATTACAATATTCTAAAAAAGTTATATTTCTGGGATAAAAGTATGTAGGTCTATAGTAATTTACCATGTTAAATTCAAATCTGAAATCAGAATTTCGCTATCAGGTTTACTTTCTCAGTAATATAGGATGTTACGTAAGTACACGACGCATGTTCTAAAAAAAAAAAAAAAACACATAATGGAACAGTAACTAAGACGTTGCTGGTTTAGCCTGTAGCATGTTCTCTTGTCTCTACTGACACATCATCAGTAGCCTTCTGACATGCTGAGTTATGTTTCTTTCATTTCCCATTCATGAAACTACGAATTTTAATTAAAAAAGAAGTAACAGTCAGTTTAAATCTCATAATCAAATTGAATTCATTGGAGAACATAACACTAGTGGAAAATCCTGTTAACCTCTGAAAAGTTAACCTAATAGTGATACAAGAAATTACATTTGAAATTTCCTTTCCTTATTATACGCTGTATCAAAACGTCACCATTCACATTTCCCTATCATGTCCCTGAAACGGAAAGTTTGAGGGAAAAAATAAGGCTTTTGGTAGAAAAAATCCTTTTTTTTTGTATTTTGGGTCCTTCCGGAACACCCTGTGTTAACACACAGATCTCAAAATAAACTGCAAAATACTAAATGGTGTACGAAAGTGTGTACAAAGTTTCAAGCTTCTATCTTGAATACTAAGGATGGGAGAAACAAATTACCAATCAGTTAAGAACATCCCCATAGTGGCCCAGATTACTCAAAAAGATTCGGATGTAATATAAAAATTTTCTGAGACATCCTAGGGTCATGTTTTACACTTCATTCTCATCAAATTAGAACAGTCTTTCAAACGGTACCATTCATATGTTTCCGTCATGTATCTGAGGCGGGAAAAATTCAAAAAATGCGATTTTTGTTAAAATATCCCTTTTTTAGCATTTCTGGACCCCTCCCCCTGTGTTAACACACAGATCTCAAAATCAACTGAAAAATGTTAAGGGCATAGTGAATATGTCTACAAAATTTCAAGCTTCTATTTAGAACAGTAAGATAATATATATATATATATATATATATATATATATATATATTAACACATGTGCTAAGAATATCCCCACAATACCCCAAATTCCCGCATAAAACGGGAAATTTTCTAAGACATCCCTATTTACCCTAGGATCATGGTTCGTACATCATTCTCTTCAGAATGGAAAGTACTTTCTAACGTTACCAATCACATGTCTTCATCACGTATCTAAGGCGGGAAAATCTCGATAAAGGGATTTATTAAAATATCCCTTTTTAAAACCTTTTTACCCATTTGAACACAACTTGGGGCACCGCAGAGATCTGAAATATATCTGTAGAATACTAAGGAGTACACTGAATGTATGTGCAAAATATCAATCTTCTAGGTGCAAAACTAAGCCCGCCAAAAAAATAATATGCCCGCAGTACCATAAATTCCTGTTTAAAACAAGATCTCAGGTAAAAATTTCCTGAGACATCCTTATTTACACTAGCATTATGGTTCGTACCTCATTCTCTTCAGAATAGAACAGCCTTTGAAACGGTACAATTCGCATGTCTCCGTCGAGTATCTGAGCGGGAAAATCGAGAAAAAATGAATTTTTGTTATAGGTGCAAAAGTAAGTAACTCAAAAAATAGTAAAAATAGGCCTAACAAAAAATTATTTAGTTTTAAGTTATGACGTATCACACCCTATGTTTCGACCCAGAAAGGCGTAAAACCATACGTAACGTGTTCTAGAATGCTCCCACTCTAGCAAAAAAAGCTTTATTAGTACTTTTTAAATCGAATAATGAAAATACAACCCTAACGTATAAACATATACGATATATATATATAAGGGTAAATGCCGTGCTACTGTTTTTAACCTTCAATTTATTTCCTGCTCAATAGTAGGCATACCCGTGTTTTGTCAATATTTACTTCAATATCACGAAATCGGGGCTTTTGGCCCGATACTCTAACCAAAACATCACAATTACGTGACCATGTGTGACTTTTAGTAGATACTCTACTATTGGTATGTGCAGGAGAAGGGCGCCGTTTTCTGTGTAACTTTGGAGGGCCCTATGAAAGATATGCATTAGTAGAAAGGAAAAATGAATGACCATGTACTGTAGAAAAAGGAGAACCTGCTTCAACTTAGCAATTGGGCCCCCCTCGTTAGAGGGCCATTTCAACTTTGGGGGTCCCAGACCACTAAACCCCCCAGGATCGGCGCCCTTGGTGCAGGAGTAACAACTTATGCGAGCTAAATGAAGTTTTTCTAAATAATCAACCTTCACCTAATAAGAATATTAAGTATTATTATTATTATTAATAATAATAAAAATAATAATAATAATAATAATAATAATAATAATAATAATAATAATAATAATAATAATAATAATAATAATAATAATAATAATAATAGCGGTTCGGAGTTCACGCATGCATCGGATATATTTAATGAGAACCAAGCAGCCAGCACCATTTTTGCTTTAAAGCTGAAATTATTTTCGAAATCATACGTACTTATATGTAAATTGGTAGCATGTGTCACTTGCATGCACTATGTACTGTAGTTAACCTAAATATTTGTTCACTCCTTTGTGGATTTGTGCAGAAAACGAGTTCCTTCTGAGAATCCCTTATGTCTTTGACTCTTTTCTTGTTGCTATTTTTGTTTTGCTAACGGTACTGTTTCTTAATAACTACATACTTCCACTACCTAACACAATAATATCGTATTTTAATATACACTTACCTCCGTTTTTCTTAGCAGTTCTCTCCAGCACTAGACAAACGAACACACACAATAACAAGTCAGAATTCGCTCCACAACAACACGAAAACCAGTCGAGCATGCGCAGTAAGTGATGGAGACTAGCTTCACACAAAACACGACAGGTGACGCTGATACCAAGAAGAAATGCATCAGTACCGATACAAAAATCTGCATCAATTGAGTAATCTTAAACCACAATGCATTTATATGTCTCAAATGACCCATTTTTTTTTATTTTCGATCGTCCTTTAGGGTTGAAAATGCTGCACATCAGTGACAAAAATGAAATTTATACATATTAACGCGCCATTTGATGCACGTAAATGTTTCAAATTTCCTATGATGCACTTGTAGTTCTGTGTGAAGAAGCTTGAAAGTAAGCATAACATTTTGTTGTTATCTATTGTGTGAAAAGAACAAGAGCACAAAGCATGACAAGAGTGAAAAATTTGATACTTATCAACATTGCTTTTATAAATAGGGTTTATTCTGTCTATTTTTTGTGTCTCTTTTCTCGTCGTAAGGCGTTTCTTCCACACACTACTTCGAAGTATATATATCACTCCGTAATAGACTAATTCAAGGTTGTTTTCTGCTAGTTAGCTATCAAATGACGGTTAACATGATCTGCTCCGACTAATATATTCTGAAATTTACTACCTAACACCATCTCGTGCACAAAACCCTCAATAGTTTTAAACTATCTGATACTATAGATCGAAGGATTGGAAAATATTTTTAATGACATTGATCCATCATCGTTTGTGTTAACTATTCAGTAAGTTATCTGGAGATCTGATCAAAGTTATAGAGAACCAGTATTTAGAACAAATCCTGCATAACTGAACATCTATATTGGAAGAGGAAAATATTTTTTGCCGAAGTGAAAAATATAAAATTTACGTAGGATAGGCTGTGTACATATGTGAAATAAAAATATTGGACAAGAATCGAGATTATTAGTAAAAGTTGTTAAGAAAGATATTATAGTTCAGGATGTGAGTTGGCGGTGGATAAGTGTAATCAAAGAATAGTGCAATTCTCCAACTTCGCAATTTCTAGGATATCCTCATTTTGAAATATTCAGATAATAAAATAACGTTTTCGAGCTGAAGCTGTTTCTTTCAACATATGTTAAATACTAATAATCGATTTATGTAGTTGGTTGGAAAGCAAGTTGGTCCTGAAATTGTTCTTCTTAACTCGGTCTAATGTTGTTGATTATTATTATTATTATTATTATTATTATTATTATTATTATTATTAGTAGTAGTAGTAGTAGTAGTAGTAGTAGTAGTAGTAGTAGTGGTGGTGGTAGCAGTATCGTGACTGAAGAAATAGCATAAAAATGGATTCATATGTATTATATTCAGAATCGATCACAATTCCGGTAATTCCAAGGTAAACACACTATACTATTGCCACTCTATTTAATCTAACTGGCCTATAATAGATTTGTTTCTCTTTATAAAATAACTAGCTGAAATACCTGTTCTCCGTACTGTGAACGGGAGGAAGGATTATTGCATGTGAAGAATAATTTAAATAAACTAATTACTATTTTAGAATGCAAATGTGGGAAGAAACTTCACATACACGCTGAAAAATTACTCTAATTAGGCACAACCTCCACTCACAAAGTTAAAATGAATTTAGTCAGTCGGTAGAGTCTGATTTAATGGAACAAATTAAATTTTGAAAGATTAAACTATGTCCTCTATAACATGAAACTCTAATTTACAGGTTCCTCGTAGTTTTAACAGCCATCCTGAGTGTGAAAATTACCCAATATTAGCATGAAACACGCTCACCGTATTCACGACTCATTCATAATCCCAGCATCTGGCCTGAAAAGCAAACAAATAGACTGGAAATGGTAACACATACCTGGCAGCCACACTGACGAAAGGAAAGAGAATCCCAAATTTTGGTTGTAATCATTTTAATGCGTAGATCCAACATTCCAAGTGTGAACAGAATATAATTATAATACAAAAACACTCGCGTGCAGTCTCACACTGAGACACGAGAAAAAGAAAAAAAAATTACTTTCTTTAAAATTTTGAATCACGCTTTTTAAGCAGAGATCTCGCTTTAATTGTTCGTGCACTTTTCTTTAATTACGCTGATTTCTTCTTTCTTGAAGTGTCCCTGCGTGTCAACACTCCTTACACTGCACTGTAGTGTTTCTTCCTAAGTTGGCGACCAAGGTTTTCTGCATCTACCATCCTCCTTCTGCTTCTGGGTTGCTGCTAGGTTCTTTCTACCGGTGGTTGTCCATCTAACATCTGGGTTATGCTCTGTCAGTGGCGGGTAGGCGGGTTGTCCTCTGTGTCATTGTACTAGCTACTATTGGTACGTGTAGTGGATGATCGCATTATTTCGTCATTATCTGAAGCACTTAAATTTTATTCCGCTAAAACACACCTAATCTGTACAAGGCTAAATGCTAAGTCTCTTGTACCAAAAATTATTTAGACAAGCTGCAAAGGTATAGCACCATTGGTCACAGCCTTAAAAGACAGGCAATGAGTTTGTCTTGACCAATAATATAAACTAAAACTCAGCAAACACTGTAAATAACGATAAACATGTTTCACGGCGCTCGACGTACGATTGAAAAGTTTAATATGGGCAAAGCACTTCACAAAATATTATGAAGAAATGTCTCTTCACACCCGCATTTGCCGTACATGTTTTTACGTAATGTAATATTAACTCACTGACATTTCAGAGAACCGCACCTTCTCAAATGTTAAGCGTGCTTCCTACACTCTCATTCCACTAGAAACTGAGTTCGTAGTAAATGCAGCTTATATTACGATGACTAAATTTTTAGCTGTCATTTCGTAAAACTCAAGTTCGACACACTCACAATGTGTATACTTTCAAACTAAGACACTGTCTTTCAACACCGAGCTTAACGTGAACGACGTTTCCGATTCCAGAAATCAGGAAAAACTGTCCGTTTTTAAAAAAAACTAAGAGTTTTGTGACCGATGTCTCCGATTCGAAGATTCAAGAGAAACTGCCCCTCTTGTTTGGTACACTACTGTTTTATTCCCACCGAAGTTCAATGTTTGCTTGAACTTCGTGTTGGGTCAAACCACTATTACCCGCTTCTTCCAAAATAGGTGGGGTAGGTACCTCCTTCACCGGTAGTCTTCCAGTGACCTACTTAATTCTTCATTCCACAGGTTTTCTTCTTTTTATGCAATTTCTATCTTACGCCAATTAAATTGTTAACTGTCACTATATGGGTTTATTAGCTTATTTAATAAGCTTTAATACGGTATATAACACTCACAATTATTAGTCCGTGTTAATTAGCAATTATTAAATAAACACACAAAATTATAGTAAACTAGTCACTCAACATGTTCGCGTACTTCTCTTGACAAGTGGAGCCACCTAGTGACGACGAACATAACTTTTTGTCCAAGTGACATTGAAAATCGCATAAACCTGGAATTGATACATTGAGGGAATTTGATTGTAATATGATTTCTCATCGTAAATACACAATTTAAATACACTCCACAAAGGATATTAAGTTAAAAGAGTCCCAAACAGGGCTGTCATGGTCTGACACATTAAAACGAATATTATATTATGGTTTGAGAGTTCTCCTCTCCATCATTCAGTATTGAATCTGGTCGATGTTAAAAAAAAAAACTAAGGTTTGTGTTTGTCTTTCGATTACCTCTCAAGACCATCAACCAGGCTTATAATTACTATTAGTACAAGCCATTATCATAATTCAAACTAAATATCGATCTAAATATATCTAACTAATACGGATACATCCAGAAAGTTTATTTACATATTATAAATCATACACTTGTAACCAATCATGCATGCGAGAGCAGACGAAAATGATTTCTTAACAGAGACATCTGACGGATGTTTCTGCACTATTACCATCAGGATTCTGAACGGCTACAACCAGGACTAAAATGAACTCGTCCAAAATTTCAAATTTGTCAAACTTCTCCTCTGAGATAGAAGTACGTTGACCAAGCGATGCTTCCTGTAACTAGGACGCGAAAAAGGGGCATGTCTTGAAAATATCACACTCCATTGTACCAGCAAATTCGTCACAGATATGCTAAAATTTTGCTTGCTTCGAAACTATTGTGCAGGCGGACTTGGTGTCTCCATAGTGTCAGTGTATGTCCCTAACTATAACTACACTAGAAAGTGAGACTAGCTCTGCAGATATGCGAAGAGTGGAGCTCATAGTTATTCTACCCAAATAAAGGTAGCTACATTGGCCCACTGTTTCTTTCCCACGCAGTGGAAGAACAAGGCTCCTTTAGAAAAGCAAGCTTTCTTAAAGTTTTTTTTCTCTGATGACTTCTCTGCCTCTACTGCAAGCAAAATAGCATATGTGAACTTCCGAATGTTCTATCTTCTCCAATGTAATATTTAAATAATATTAAAATATCGCTGCACCAATACGACGTCCAGTCCTGTTGTTAATTTATGTTTAATTACATACTCTAAATAAACAATATATATACATAAAATACCAATAAAAGTTATCTGCTCCCGCTGCTACGTATGCAAATCACAAAAATAAATATGTAAATTCCCTAATTAAACGATTAAATATTCATAAAATGGAGCAAAATTTTGATATGCAAATATCATATAAACACAGTTCATGTGCTGTTCACATTATTCCCCTCCGAAGGAATAGCAACCGTTAATTGCTTAATCGTTGCATTTTCTCAGAAGTGGTGACAATACATTTTATGTAAATATCATACCTAATCCGTATATACTATAATTTAAACAAAATATCCCTAACGTACATGAATATATATTCTTACAATAATAAAACAGAAAACTAATCATTAATATGGCATAATCAATACACAAATTATCTATCTGCAATAAAACTCTCTCTGCAATCTAACACTCAGCGCAACAACTCTCTTTTGTGCCAGAAGTAACGAGGTGCGTCTGTGAGTGAATGCATCATCAGCCTTCCTTCCTGCATGACGCGTTGTGTTTACATTCTTCTCCTACGACGTCATCAGGTCAGCTGGTTCCTGTGGAAGCGCGGCTTCACGCTGTATGTATTTCTTCAAATGAAACACGTTTCGCTTCATAATTACTGCTCTCGTCTCAGGATCATTAGTTAATTTATGGGAGCGCTATCTTGAATACTGCGTACTGGACATTACTCAGAACCGACGAAAATGCGTTATTGTTATTCACACTACTGTGACTTACTTTCACAAAATACCTTATTGAGACTTTCTTTATTCATCAACCCTGATGGTTGAGTTGCACACACAGTATCGAAGCACACTTCTGCTCCATGCTCACAAGCGATTTCTTCATTTATCTCTATTATACTACCGTGCAGGAAACTTAATTATTTCTGGCTATTTCCTCTATTACAATTGCGCAGCGATCCAATCTACTTTGGCGCTCTACAAGCGTACTCTGATACGAAGTGGTATTCTTCTCTATGAATCCCCACGTCATCCATCGACTAATAGTATTCGTGACAGCAGTTCTGTGCCGTAGCGGGTATGGATACATCCGGGTCTTCATTGGTCGGTCATCGGTCACTTCAATGGTGTGGTGGTAGTCCCTTACTGTACCGGGCTTCTCATCAAATATCAATCGATGTCTATAGAGCACGCCGTACAACTTTTGTTTTTCATCCCCACTCAAATCTGTATACTTTTCGACATGGTCTCTAATATCGTTGGGTGTAGCCTGGGTTCGAACCTTCGCCCACTCCTGTGGCGATTACACAACATTCGCAAGTTCGGCTGCAGTTGGGAATTTCCCATCATCCAACTGGCTGCGCAGGGTAGCCAACTCTTGCTGGTGGCATCCACCTGCTGACGCTCGCGCGAACTGCGGCGTAGTCAACGGTCCTATCCTTGACGCGCACATACTACTAACCGTGGGATTATATAAATCAACCACATCATCTTCGAACTCCCAGGATAATTTTCTTATAAATAGATCTTCTTCCTCTACCTCTATGTCTCGAAAAGAAACTTCTATGTGGTGGGGGTGATTCAACTAAAGCACGTTTCACTCGTAATCCAAAATTGCTCTACTCTCTACAAAGAACTGTGAACCCAAAATGAGTTCACGGTTGAGCCCTTTCACAATTATTGCCGAAGTATAGAACTCCTTACCCGCAATAATTAGTTCTAATAATACTTGACCGATGATCGACGCAACGGAACGACCGAACGCTGAACTGACACGTATGTTAGATGACTTGATAAACGCTGGTGGGGGGTCTCGCTGACGTATAACTTCCCAACATTGGAGCGAAATCGCCGATATACTAGCTCCGCTATCTAATAAAGCCAGAATTTTATTTTCGAACAAGCCTACTTCTACCTCTGGAAGTGTCACCAAATTATTAGTGGGTAGTTTTCGGTTGAAGTTTCTAAAATGTCCCTGAAAATCGCATTCGTCTCATCAAACAAATTCCTGTTTATTTTAATTTGTCCCCATTTCTCTTCAAAAGCATTATTTCCGAATGACGAATGTCGTTGTTTCCTCCACGATTGAAATGTGTGGTGCTTATAATGCGTTTACACGTATCGCAGTCCTCATTCTCTAGTGTCCCAATACTTTTTACTTGTGTCTCACAACTGTTTTCTTCTTTTTCCTCTAAATCATTGCTAAGTTCCATAACACTGTTACGCACATTCTCAGTAAGAAAATTCGCCGGTTGTCCATGAATATTCAGCACGCAAGTATCCAGGGTACCGTTCTGAGAACATGCGGACAGTTCTCAGTTGCGCTGATTGTTTCCTGGGCTGTTCGCACGAGAATTGCCTCGAGACGAAACTTGTCTCGTGGACTGCGTAGTCCTTTCATCATGAATTCGAAGCTGGTTCACCTCTGCAGCATAGTCATTATTGTGATTGTTGTTGCGTTGCTGCATGTTACCACGACCCCTATTTCTGCCACGTCTTTGCTCCCTATTGTTGTGGTTCCCCGTTCGAGACCCTCCATCGTCACGAGACTGACCATTCGAGTTTCTCGCACGCCAATTGCCGTTAGAATTGGTATTACTATTACCATTGCCTATTCTATTACCCCTATTCTGATAAGGCCCATTGTCCCTATGGAACCTCCTGCTTCTAGTGGGGTTACACGGCCTATTGTTTCGTGGGGGAGGGGAAGATCGCCCTGTTTCTTCTTCTTCTTCTTCAACAGTGAGAGCATTAATTTCCCTCCTACCATTTGTGTTCGGTGGCTGGTAAGTGGACTGTAGCTCACCTACAATACTTAACAACTCGTCTATAGTGCGTGGTTTCGAAGAAACTATACACCTACAGAACGAGAAAGGCAATTGTCGCGGCAAAACTCTCAATAACACTTGGGGAGGCAAAGGGGGGTCGAGAATACTGTTGGTGTGTAACAACTCCAACAAGTATTCGGTTGGTTTATTGTTGCCCCGTGTCTCGAATCGTGACGTAAGAATAGAGGCGCGGAGGTTAGCGAGCTTCTCTTCGCTAAGATACGCCTCTTTGAAGTGCTTTATGAGGTCCTGATAGCTGTGGCACTTCTTCAACGTGACCTGCACCCATTGCCGTGAGATACCACGAAAACAGTGGGATGAAAATGCAAGCCGTCTTTCTTCCGGCACGCCCGTCAAATCAAAATAGTTTTCCAACTCAACTAGAAAGTTGTGGGCTTGGACCTCTGTTTCACTACCCGTAAATATAGGAAGAGACAGATCCCTATGTAGTAGCCCTAGCGCTGATGCTACTTAGCAGGTAGTCACACTACCACTACTACTGCTGGTGCTATTGATGTTGTTAGAGGGAGGGCAGCCTGCTCATCTGAACTCTCACGTCTGGGGAGCTCAGGGAACGGTCTCGCATGGCTCGGTCCAGCGACCGGCGTGTCAACTCCTTCATGCGAAACAGAGGCTGTGTTTTGACAGCCGGAACTGTTTTCTCTCACCGACTCCTTTAACAGTTCCAACTGTTCCTCCCATCTCATTTCTGCACGACGTAATTTTGACTGTAGATGTCCAACAGAACTGTCAACGGTGGCCTTAACTCTATCTACTTCACTTGACACCGCGGCTACATTTTCACCCACTCTCTCCATGTCACCACGTAAATGGCTGACATCACGAGAGACCTGAGCGAGATCCGAACCAAGGACCTCTGAAATCTCGCCTATCCTACTCTCTGTATTTACTTCTAACTGGCTAATTCTGTTTTCAGTTGCCTCTACAGATGTTTTCAATTCCTGGCAGGATGCTGTGATCTTAGACTCAAGAGCTTCCGCTGAGGAATCAATTATTGCCTCTAGCTCTGATACATTCTGAAGCATTTCCTGCCTGAAGCTGGCAGTAATCTGCTTCTCAACAGCCTCTAACTTCTCTAGCATAGCTCTACTAGAGTTCTCCTGCCTATTCGCTAACTCCTCTAACGTTCTCTCGTGTGTCTTTTCCTGATTTTCTAATTTATTTGAAATCTCCAAAAGCGACTTCTCCTGTTTCTTCTCTTGAGTTTCTAGCTTGCCTGATATCTCCCTTAACATACTAAACAGCGACGCGAGACACGGGTCAGTAACTGTAGTGACTTGCGCTTAGGTGGAAGGAACCGGTTCCCTAACTTGCTCCGATTAATTTGCCCTTTCAGTGCAAACGGTACCTTCTCCAGGCGGAACTACTTCCTGGAGAGAAGTGTTTACGTCGCCTATAGAATCACTAACGGTGTCCTGAGACTCCGAAGGGAACTCAATCACCTGCGCGAATTGTTCGTTAACTAATCTGTTGTCTGCAGAGCCCTCCATTCCTTTCGCTTGACTACGAGTTATTACCATCTATGTGTTTTACTTGAATACTAACAAACAAATTTTGTACTCTAATGTGCCTAACTGAATCACTAATAAAGTATTCCCCTCCAAAAGGCTTTAAAAATTTCACACACTTCAAATGATATACACATATAACACCAAAATAAAACACAAATAAATGATAAACTTTCTGGATGGCGCGACAACCTGAAAGAAAAACATTTACTGACACGCGTCTGGCTTGTGCTAATTGTCGTGAATACGTTGAGTAATTTTCTTTTCTTGTTGTGGTATCATATTTCCAATAAAACAAACAAATGAAAACAAAACTTTAAACTTAACTTTCTTACCACAACGTTAAATATTTAAAATAAAATTTTGCAAGGGACATTGAAACAAAACTTGCACTCAGGATGGTGTGTGCCGTGCCCCACGCGAACGGCAGCCAAGTTCTTTGTGAACGGGAGGAAGGATTATTGCATGTGAAGAATAATTTAAATAAACTAATTACTATTTTAGAATGCAAATGTGGGAGGAAACTTCACATACACGCTGAAAAATTACTCTAATTAGGCACAACCTCCACTCACAAAGTTAAAATGAATTTAGTCAGTCGGTAGAGTCTGATTTAATGGAACAAATTAAATTTTGAAAGATTAAACTATGTCCTCTATAACATGAAACTCTAATTTGCAGGTTCCTCATAGTTTTAACAGCCATCCTGAGTGTGAAAATTACCCAATATTAGCATGAAACACGCTCACCGTATTCACGACTCATTCATAATCCCAGCATCTGGCCTGAAAAGCAAACAAATAGACTGGAAATGGTAACACATACCTGGCAGCCACACTGACGAAAGGAAAGAGAATCCCAAATTTTGGTTGTAATCATTTTAATGCGTAGATCCAACATTCCAAGTGCGAACAGAATATAATTATAATACAAAAACACTCGCGTGCAGTCTCACACTGAGACACGAGAAAAAGAAAAAAAAATTACTTTCTTTAAAATTTTGAATCACGCTTTTTAAGAAGAGATCTCGCTTTAATTGTTCGTGCACTTTTCTTTAATTACGCTGATTTCTTCTTTCTTGAAGTGTCCCTGCGTGTCAACACTCCTTACACTGCACTGTAGTGTTTCTTCCTAAGTTGGCGACCAAGGTTTTCTGCATCTACCATCCTCCTTCTGCTTCTGGGTTGCTGCTAGGTTCTTTCTACCGGTGGTTGTCCATCTAACATCTGGGTTATGCTCTGTCAGTGGCGGGTAGGCGGGTTGTCCTCTGTGTCATTGTACTAGCTACTATTGGTACGTGTAGTGGATGATCGCATTATTTCGTCATTATCTGAAGCACTTAAATTTTATTCCGCTAAAACACACCTAATCTGTACAAGGCTAAATGCTAAGTCTCTTGTACCAAAAATTATTTAGACAAGCTGCAAAGGTATAGCACCATTGGTCACAGCCTTAAAAGACAGGCAATGAGTTTGTCTTGACCAATAATATAAACTAAAACTCAGCAAACACTGTAAATAACGATAAACATGTTTCACGGCGCTCGACGTACGATTGAAAAGTTTAATATGGGCGAAGCACTTCACAAAATATTATGAAGAAATGTCTCTTCACACCCGCATTTGCCGTACATGTTTTTACGTAATGTAATATTAACTCACTGACATTTCAGAGAACCGCACCTTCTCAAATGTTAAGCGTGCTTCCTACACTCTCATTCCACTAGAAACTGAGTTCGTAGTAAATGCAGCTTATATTACGATGACTAAATTTTTAGCTGTCATTTCGTAAAACTCAAGTTCGACACACTCATAATGTGTATACTTTCAAACTAAGACACTGTCTTTCAACACCGAGCTTAACGTGAACGACGTTTCCGATTCCAGAAATCAGGAAAAACTGTCCGTTTTTAAAAAAAACTAAGAGTTTTGTGACCGATGTCTCCGATTCGAAGATTCAAGAGAAACTGCCCCTCTTGTTTGGTACACTACTGTTTTATTCCCACCGAAGTTCAATGTTTGCTTGAACTTCGTGTTGGGTCAAACCACTATTACCCGCTTCTTCCAAAATAGGTGGGGTAGGTACCTCCTTCACCGGTAGTCTTCCAGTGACCTACTTAATTCTTCATTCCACAGGTTTTCTTCTTTTTATGCAATTTCTATCTTACGCCAATTAAATTGTTAACTGTCACTATATGGGTTTATTAGCTTATTTAATAAGCTTTAATACGGTATATAACACTCACAATTATTAGTCCGTGTTAATTAGCAATTATTAAATAAACACACAAAATTATAGTAAACTAGTCACTCAACATGTTCGCGTACTTCTCTTGACAAGTGGAGCCACCTAGTGACGACGAACATAACTTTTTGTCCAAGTGACATTGAAAATCGCATAAACCTGGAATTGATACATTGAGGGAATTTGATTGTAATATGATTTCTCATCGTAAATACACAATTTAAATACACTCCACAAAGGATATTAAGTTAAAAGAGTCCCAAACAGGGCTGTCATGGTCTGACACATTAAAACGAATATTATATTATGGTTTGAGAGTTCTCCTCTCCATCATTCAGTATTGAATCTGGTCGATGTTAAAAAAAACTAAGGTTTGTGTTTGTCTTTCGATTACCTCTCAAGACCATCAACCAGGCTTATAATTACTATTAGTACAAGCCATTATCATAATTCAAACTAAATATCGATCTAAATATATCTAACTAATACGGATACATCCAGAAAGTTTATTTACATATTATAAATCATACACTTGTAACCAATCATGCATGCGAGAGCAGACGAAAATGATTTCTTAACAGAGACATCTGACGGATGTTTCTGCACTATTACCATCAGGATTCTGAACGGCTACAACCAGGACTAAAATGAACTCGTCCAAAATTTCAAATTTGTCAAACTTCTCCTCTGAGATAGAAGTACGTTGACCAAGCGATGCTTCCTGTAACTAGGACGCGAAAAAGGGGCGTGTCTTGAAAATATCACACTCCATTGTACCAGCAAATTCGTCACAGATACGCTAAAATTTTGCTTGCTCCGAAACTATTGTGCAGGCGGACTTGGTGTCTCCATAGTGTCAGTGTATGTCCCTAACTATAACTACACTAGAAAGTGAGACTAGCTCTGCAGATATGCGAAGAGTGGAGCTCATAGTTATTCTACCCAAATAAAGGTAGCTACATTGGCCCACTGTTTCTTTCCCACGCAGTGGAAGAACAAGGCTCCTTTAGAAAAGCAAGCTTTCTTAAAGTTTTTTTTCTCTGAGGACTTCTCTGCCTCTACTGCAAGCAAAATAGCATATGTGAACTTCCGAATGCTCTATCTTCTCCAATGTAATATTTAAATAATATTAAAATATCGCTGCACCAATACGACGTCCAGTCCTGTTGTTAATTTATGTTTAATTACATACTCTAAATAAACGATGTATATACATAAAATACCAATAAAAGTTATCTGCTCCCGCTGCTACGTATGCAAATCACTAAAATAAATATGTAAATTCCCTAATTAAACGATTAAATATTCATAAAATGGAGCAAAATTTTGATATGCAAATATCATATAAACACAGTTCATGTGCTGTTCACAGTACGAAAACAATCATGTTTATGGTAAATATTTCAGAGTATATTTGAATTCCGTTTCCGCCTTTCAGGACACGCAGTAGTGCTATTCAGCCATTTCTCACTGTTCGCTAGAATCGCTTGTTAACATATATCGAGTTCGAAGAACCGTTTGTTATACCTAGACATAACAGTAAATGTTCCTAGTTATGAACAGGGACAGTAACTTTTAGTTAAACTGTCTTTGTTTTTAGAAATTATTGCAGCTACAGGGTTAAACGTATGATTCCTCAGAGCAAGATATAAGCGTTTATTTCTTAATCTCAAATGCTCCGATATGAAGAATGAGAACTGGGATCACATGGGTGTAGTATTGAGGGTTATTTATATTTGGAACGCATACGTAGCATTATCAACAATTGTAGATTCATTGTTGGATTAAGGTCTTTTAATACTTGTTTTACAATCATCCATCTTGGATAATTCGTTTCCAAGATATTCACAGTGCTACCTAATTTCGTCACATCACCTTGTAATAGGATGCTGCGTAGGTCTCTACTTGTTGCTTGTGGTATCCAGTAAGAAAAAACCCTTTTTTCTGCATTGTATGGTTTGTTTCCTAGGTTAGTTATATCTATCAATCTGCCATCTCTCTCTCTATACATATACATATACAGGGCCGGATTTAAACGGTGCAAAGGTGCACTTGCACCCCACTTCGTTGTAAATATACAATATCAAAATAAGAAGTTAACAGTGAAAATAGGAACACATTCGGAAACTTTCTGCCATTATGTTTCTGTTTGGGGCTTAAAAGAAAAGAGAGCTTTGCAAAGGCAAGAACTTTGCAGAGCAACAGTTTATCTCAATTTTCTAAAGGTTGAAGAGAAAGAATTCACCAAGCAAAACAATATAAAATTTGTCAAGTATAGAAGAAAACAGAATTCAGGAGGAGAGAAGAACACTTTTTTTTCATTCCACTTGCGATCCTTTTTAAAATACATTCCTTCCTTCTATGCATCAGTGTTGTCAGGGGTAAAGAATATTGTCCCATGTCACTTTGACGAGTTTCAGTATGGTTGGTTATTTTGGTAGTTATTGTTGCACCCTCCTCAGACATTCCTGGATCAGGCCGTGTAAATATATACAGCGTCGGATCCTGGATTTTCTGAGGGGGTGCACCAATAATTACCAATACATTTGAATTGAATTGGCATTTCTTAAATGCCTTTAGGCATCTCTGGTGTGAATGAGGAAATGCCCTGGAAATGCCAAGTGTCTTGGGATGCCTACAAGATTTGGGGCAGTCTCGTCTTGAAAATGTGGTGTAAAAGAATTAGTGATGTCTCGACTCGAAAAATGTATTATTCTCTATTGGAATAGCTGTGTCTCGACTCGAATTTTGTCAGGAAAATGCTGCCTCGACTCGTCTCGTGCGCATCCCTACAAGTGTCTGTTCTCGGTGAATGCTTTTCTTTCAGCTTTTAGAAAATTGACTTAAACTATCAATTTTGCAAAACTTTCCTTTGTTTTAAGCCCAAATTTAAGCATGACAGCAGAAGTTTTCGGAAAGTGTTGCTGTTTTCACTGCTAGCTTCGCCGAAGAGCCTGAGGCAGGTCTGGACGAAGTTGTCAGTGTGCAGAGAAGTACTCCCCCCTTCACTTCCCCAGGGAGTAGCCGTACCAAGCAGATCCCATTGAAGCGGAACTCGAATTTCAATCGGTGAGAAACAGGTTTCCAGGAACTGCAACTAGTAAGTACGACAACACACTTTTCTGCTAATGAAAGTAAAAATAGATTTATCGTGTCAAACAATGTGAACTTGACAATCTCCGTGAAAAGTTCAAGGTCATACTCAACTACGAAATCTGATGTTTTAAATTGTGATATAACAGTATCATATAACCAACATCGCACTATTAAACTTTTAGTGTATTACCAGAATGTTTGTGGTCTCAGAGGTTCAAAAAGTCAAGAGTTCTTTACAAGTATTGTATCGAATACATACGATATAGTAGTCATTAGCGAAAGTTCCCTAACTGCTAGTTACTCAGATTCTGAAATATTTGATGATCGATATTGCCTTCCGTCAGGACAGAAATTTTGAGCTGCTTAACAAGAGTAAAGGGGGTGGGGTAATAATAGCTATTCTTAAAAAAAATATAATGTGTACTATGTAAGTTCCTGCGATACAAATCTGGAGTGTGTTCTTGTCAAATTAGTATTACATTATTTAGATGTATTTTTCTGTGCCATTTATATTCCACCGGATTCAAATTTAAAAATATACAAGGAGTTTTGTCAATTGATCGAGAGTTACTGTCCACCAGGAAGCACAATTCTCTGCCTCGGAGATTTTAATATTGCAGAAATTACAAATTCTTGTTTTGATCTTATGTCCTCAACAAACAAGTGTAAAGATGTATATAACTTTATGTCCTTATAAAATTTATCATCATTCAACGACATACATAACACAAATGGCCGCACATTAGACCTAGTACTTTCTAATATCAAAGATACCTTGACTGTCCAGCAACGTTACTTAGATATCGTGAGAACAGTTCCTTGGCCCATTATTAACACTTCTCGCCATGCTCGCCAAGTGTTAGCCGGTTATATCACGTGGATTGCTCCAGTTAGTTCTTTAACTAATCCAGTCGCTCACTCAGTGCTTCACCAAGGTGCCTCTCAATTTGTGCGAAAAACTGTTGCGAGTCCTCGCTCTCGTCCCAGACGTATCTGGCAAGACACAACTTCTTCTTGTGAATTATATGTCGATGCTACACCGCATTCCATTGCTATTGTGGACTCTGAACAAACACCTCTTTTTGCTGTGACTATTAGTCGTGAATACCCAATTTTCATCATGGAATTTTTTGCAGTTGCTATTGCTATACTGTTATATGCGGAGTACACGCCGCATATCTGGTCGGATAACCTGGCCGTTGTTTACTGTTTTAATAAGAAAATTTGTCGTGTACCCTACTTGTATCCCATTGCACATGTTTTGTACAATGATTTTCTGTATCATATAACATATGTACCTACTTTGGATAATAAAGCTGATAGCTTGTCGCGGGCTGGCGCCCGATTTTTCTCATGCCCTCGACCAATCAGGGAGCAGCATCCGTCAAGCCACAATTAAAAGTGGATGACGGAGGATGATCCCGCCATATTGCGATCGAGAGCCCGAGGAGATAGGGTACGCTCAGCGCGCGGCAGCTATCATTGATTGATTCTAAAGAGTATCCACTTGTTCGAGAGGATAGACATCACCCAGTAATTCTAGTATCTTTAACACTTAATCATATTACTAAATTAAAGCAAGTTCCTAAAGTAACTGGTTTCAACTTTAAAAGGGCTGATTTCACAAAATTATATATAGAAGTATCAAAATTATCTTGGGATGACCTTTCACAAAATGATTATATTAATTGTACTGTTTCAAAATTCTACGAAATGATTTATAACGTATTCAGCCGATGCGTCCCTGCTAAAAAGAAAAAAAAAGCACGTCAATGCCGGTTATCCGTGCTGGTTTCCCTATGATATAATCAAAAATATCAAACGGAAATCTTACCATCGTAAAAAGTCGAAAGAGGGGCTAAATAATATTGCATGCCATCATGAACAGTTCCTGAAACTACGGAAAGAAATTAAATCAGAAATTTCGAGAGCGTACAAGGCATTTATTTCGCATTCTGAATTTACTGTAGTAAAAGACCCACGGCAGTTCTGGTATTTTATTAAAAGTAAAACCAAGCATCGTTCGTCAGATTCTCTAACATATAATGGTAACGAGTTAAAACATAACAAAGAAATTTCTCAGGCATTCGCGCATTATTTTCAGTCAGTATATAGTAGTGTACCCGCTAAATACGACACAGATTATCTAATAAAAATAATTCGGAATGTAGTATATTAGACACTTTTCATATAAAGGAAATAGAATTAGAGGAGATTGAGCAGGCTATTAAAGCGCTGAAATCTAAAACATCTTGTAGTATAGATGGCATTCCACCGTATGTGGTGAAGGGTTGTTTAGATATATTCAAGCATCCACTCCATATTATCTTTAATATGTCCATTAAAACCAATATATTTCCGAATAAATGGAAATAAGGTCTCATTTCCCCTATTCCTAAATCTGGAAACAGGAATGAGGTAGAGAACTTCAGAACCGTAGTCATCCTATCTCCCTTTGACAAAGTTTTTGAAACCATATTATACAACAGAATTTTAAACCATGTAAAGCCTGTCATATCTGAACATCAAAACGGATTTTTTAATGAATAAATCCACAACAACCAATCTAGCAATAGTAACGGATTACATAGCAAGAGAATTAGACAAAGGCGGTCAAGTGGACGTCATTTATACGGATTTCAGTAAGGCTTTCGACAGAGTTGACCATGACGTGCTACTACAGAAATTGGTATCTTTCAATTTTTCTAAGCGAGCAATAGAGTACTTCGCTTCCTACTTGCGCAATCGGGAGCAAGCTGTCTCTTACAAGAGATATCTTACCACAAAATCTATCACATTATCAGGTGTTTCTCAAGGATCCCATTCAGGTCCGTTATTATTTCATTTTGTAATTAATGATATTTCAACCTATGTTAAAAACTCTCATTTTCTGTTGTTTGCCGATGATCTCAAATTATATTCTAAAATAAGCACAACAGATGACTGCACACAACTCGAGCAGGATTTACAGGGTGTTTGGAAATGGTGTGACAGAAACAAACTTTCATTAAATATCTCTAAATGCAAGTCTTTATCGTTCTCAAGGAGAGAAACTCCCATCAATTATCCGTATATAATTAAATGACATATCTCTGTGTAAACCAAATTCAGTTAAAGATTTAGGAGTAATTTTTTATTCAAAATTGACCTTCTCTCATCACATCGATGCAATCTCTAACGCTACATTCAGAAACCTGGGTTTTATCTATAGAATGGATAAAGAGTTTAGAAACGAGTCAACATTCATTAAACTTTATAATTTGTACGTAAAGTCCCGATTAGAATATGCGTGCGTTATTTGGAAAACGAATGTAAATAAATACTTACAAACAACAGAAAACTTACAATTTAAATTTCTAAAAATGCTTACGTACAAGAAATCAACTTTCTATTCCACACAGATTCCCTACGTGGACATAGTAAGGAGTTTGAATTTCCTAACGTTGACGAATCGACGAAAGATATTTGATTTACTATTTTTATATAAAGTATTAAATAATAAAATTGACTGTCCAGAGCTACTCACGAAAATATATCTGAACGTTCCAACAGGCAGAACAAGACCAGGGAATACTGGTATATTTTTCTGTAAAAGGGCACGAACAAATATTCTCAGTAAATCTCCACTGTGAAAAATGTGTGACTCCTACAATGAATTAAGTCGTAAAACTGATGTATTAGATATATTCTGTATGTCAGAATATGTATTTAGAAACAGGATTATTAACGAGTACCTGACACTCGAAGTGAATCGATTAATTGTACGGGTAAATGTATATATGTCTATGTATGTATTATACGACACTATAATTAGGCATTAAGCCTGTTATGTTGTTTTCTAAATAAATAAATAAAATAAATAAATTTTAGATACTGTATATTTACAACGAAGGGGCGTGCACGTGGACCTTTGCACCCCCTTAAACCGGCCCTGTATATATATACAGAATAGATTGTTAAAAAATTAGAATAACACCACTGAGGATACGTATTCTTCCTTCTCTTAGAATGATTTTGTCAATTAAAGTGAATTTACAGAAACCTAGAAATAGTTTGACCCAAATCCTAACCATGTCCGAAAGTTAATATCAAACAATTTAGACGCTTTGTCGTGAGAAGGCGATATACAAAGTCGAATTACCTGTCCCTCTCCTTTACAAGCAGAAATTTTGAAAACGTGTGAATGACCGTTGAGATAATTTTGATGAGGTGTTCATATGCTGAGTTGAATCTTCCTAACTTGAGAGACTCCTGAGAAATGTCCCCTTTACCAAAGAAGTTCCAAACTACTAGGACCCCTCCCCCCTTCGTTGAGATAAGCATTAAAAAGAAATTGACATACTAGAACTTCGGATGGATAGAAGTATTACCTAATTTGCATGTTTAAAAATTCATTGAAATCAATACAGATGTCTTTCCTTGATTGCGTAACATACAACATCGATTTAATTTTTATGCACGTAAGTTAGATTTTTAATGGTAATTTTTGCTACTTCAGTGTCAATAGTAAATGTCGTGCTGCAATGCTCATTCCATTGACATCCTATTGCCTTGTATATGTATAATGATTCATTACTCTGAAAGTAGAAACTGATTCTATTATCCAACTGTATTTGTACCCAACATTAGTGTAATCACACGCAGCATACATATAGCGATAAACAATAGACAATAGTTTTCAATACTTTTTCTTTGCCTTTTTCTTTCAAGTTTACAATCACAATAAAAAAAAACTATGTGTCGACACGTAGTTTGAAAATAGAAGTTTCGAAATCTGCATTTCGCGACATTGCATGACCTTGCGTGTTGAAGAAACAAAGCATATGTAATAACATTATGTGTCACGAGTTCACATTAAATACGATCTACAAGAGAGCGTCATTGTCCCCATCAAGCAACTGACCTTGGCCGTATCAATCTGTAAGGGAATCGATAGATACATTAGCAGTGCGATAAAAAGGTAAACGTCTCATAGCACGCACGGATGACGTAAGAGCTCACATGGAGAACTCATATGAATTTCCTATTCCGCACTTCGGACGGAAAAATAAGTCCATTTCATGATAAAACATATTTTCAGTTTACATAAGATACTTTAGTGAATGTTCGAGTCTTCATTATTTTCGAATGGACAGTTAGTTCAAAATACAATAACAATACTTCTTCTTCTTCTTCCACAACTACTACTACTAATGTTAACCCTTATTATTATTATTATTATTATTATTATTATTATTATTATTATTATTATTATTATTATTATTATTATTATTATTACAGCTTCCTAGCGTGAAAAGAAATTCGCTCGCATTGTTGCGTTTCTACGAGGAATAATGTATCTACAGTATCTCTATTGAATTCATGGTGAAAGAAAAGAGTATGAAGAGAAGAAAGTTATTAAATCTGGTGTTAATGGATGATATTCAAGAAGGTAATTCTTACATATCATTAGAAGTGAATGACTAAATTTGTCATTGTTGGCAGTATTTATTTGATCTACTAAAAAGAATCAACACGTATTTTGGAAGGAGTCTTGTAATATACGAGGTCTTGTAAGTGTACGAGGCATGTCAAAAAAGTGCCCGACTTCCTTTGTTCTTGAGAAAACTACGCGGCTAGGTTGGCCAAATGTTGCGTCGTGAAAGAGAGATCCATGATATTTTCAGCCTGCAGATTGTGTTACTCTCATTTGCATCTGCTATTGAGAAGGAATGGTTATGTTAGATGCTCTTCTGTGGTCTCGACGCGGCTAAATTGGTAAGGACATGGATATATGGATTGGACATGATACGGAAGTCACAATCGAATTTGTGGCTACATCCTAACCCGCAAAAATCTGATAAACCTCACCAAAGAAGCTCACCACGTGCGTAGCAAAATCAAGCCAATATTTATTGTGTTCTTTCATTGAGTTGGGAATGTGCGTCACGAGAATGTAGAGCAAGGACGTACGCATACAAAAGACTTCTCCTTAGACTGTAGAGTCCCGAAAACTTTACCAGGATAATGATTCGAATCATGCTGCTCATGTGCTTATCCTTTTTAGCACAGCACATTGTTTTGATGTTTCATTAAGCCCCTACTCTCCGCGTATAACCTCGTGAGAGTTTTAACTGTTCGCGAAAATCAAAAAGCACCAGATCTCACTTTCGCACCCGGTAGGATATCTAATGCAACGTGGCGGATTCTCTCGTAGCACTTCTCAAGTAGGAGTTTCAGGCCTTTTTTGAGCAGCGGAAAATCATCAAACTTGGTGCGTGGAAGCAGGAGGAAACTACAAGTAGTTTGAAGGGGATCCGGACGACTAAAATCCCAGCTGAGTGTATTGGTTTCCGGGTAACATGGTCGGATCCTTTTCCGACTGACTTGGAGAATATAAATACCATGTTTCTAAAAATGATTGGACATGCTAAAATGTTGAAGTTACAGCTCATCTTTCGTTACTAACATATTGAATACGTATTTTTAGGTTATCTAGTGCCTTACGCTCTTATAAGTTTTGACTATAACAATCATCTCCTAGCTCTCAAATTTTGTAAAAGAAATTATTGAATGGAAGCTCGCATTTTCTTCTAGTTAAGTACAATTTCAGTATTCGAAGAATGTCAAAGAAATGCTACAGCACTAACCCGGCAATTACACAAATATGAAGACTAATTCTTTTCTTTTTATATGTGAGTTTTTATTATCTTATCAACTTCTTACACTTAGATCCGCGTTCGATTGTCGCCAGAGAAACTTACTGAGATATAAACCCACTTAGTGATTATGATTTTTTGATATTATCTTATATAGCCTCGGGTCTGATAAAATGTGCTAAACTCCAATCAACTAACTACATGGAAGTAAACTATAGCAGGAAATTTATTATGGATTGGACGTTTGGAAAATATTTCATTGATGCTACATATTTGTGTTCGGCATTTTTCATGGTTTCCCAAGGGATATTTAATCATTCCCTTTGTAATACAGCATTCAGTTACGTCAGTGAAAATGGACGAGGATATCTTCTTTGGAATCTGAGCTCCAGAACTGTTCACAGGAGTCTGGTACTCTTCGTGTCAAACGATTGGGTTCACAAGGAAGCGTGTTCTAATTTAATGACGCATTCGCATAGTCATAAATTCGCGCATTGAAAAATCACGTTATTACTCGTCAACAGCATCTTGACTAGGGTTGAAAGACTCGGGAAAAATCGGTGAGTTTGGAGGAAATCTTTCAGTTTTTAATACCTTTGATAATTCTTTATTCCAATCGTTGCCAAACCAAATTTGAGTGGCATGTTTTATATACTTTCCTGTACGTATTGCATACAGTTGCGTAACTACGCTTGTTGCTATCAGGGCGGAGTTCACTCTGAACCTCCGTCTCCCTTCGAACTAACACATAAGCAAATGTGCTCAAATAAAATAACAGCTTGTTCTCGGAAGCAAAGATGTTTATATATTTACGAGGAATGATCAAAGAGAAGCTACAAAGCATATGTGTTATTCACTGCAACGTAACGACAATTTATTTGTAGATTAATAACATCGTCGTTGAAGATATGAACCCTCATATGTCCAATTTTTGCAATTTTAAGTTTTTGGCATAAACCTGATGAGAAAACAATAGGTCATGCTCTAGCAAACCCTCTTACATCACAAGACATTGATTGCTGAGAAACAATCGATTACAGCGTTTGCTTGCATGACTTTGTTGGCAACTTCAGGTGATACCTCGTATACCAGTGAGTTCAATGTATTATAACCATATGTGCTGTGAGAAGAGCAGCTGTATCAGCGTGTTTCTAAAGGAGAAAGCAGCACCTTTCAGGTCTGAAATGTTAATATTGCGAATGGTTATAGTGACGTTTTCTCCATCTCCTAAAAAACTAACAAATTGGACATACGAAGGTTCACATCTTAAACGATGGTATGTTTATCTTGTAGTAAAATTGATGACTTTAGATTCTCACCATGTTCACACGAGAAGCAGACATTTAAAACGGTAACTTATCTGGAAAATTGGTCTATTGAATTGAAGTCGGTGGTGTTGTTCCTGTGGACCAAAAACACTACAATTCCTGATATTCATCTTATGGAGGTGTGTAGGGAGAGCTAAATTTCAAGGCAACATGTAGCAAACTGGTGTCGTGCCTTCAAAGAAGGGCGGATCAGTATTGTTAATGACAATCCTGGGCACAGCGGTAGACTCAGTATCTCAAACACTGATATGAACTGTGTTCATGAGGGTTAGGGTATTCGTGTGGACAAAAGAAGAGCATTACACTCACTATCAGCTGGGATGGGACTCCATATCATGCTATGTAGAACATTGTGGTTAATGTCCTTAACCCTAGGAACACCAAAGTATTTTTAGGTTACATGGAACACCAACGGGGGCCACTGGAGCCCACAGCATAAAGGTCATTATCTCTCACAGAAAATAATTTACCTTGTCTGATATGAACTTGAGATGTCTATGACAACATGTGTTTATATTCTCTATTATAGCTAGGTTTCTAAGTACAGTGTTGCCAACTATACGTGCGTAATTGTTTAAGTTACCATTTTTTATTTATGTCAGTAACTATGACCTATTTATTTTATTTATTTGTGTAGACAAAACTATCAAACAGATCAATAGCAACTTAGTACAGTGTGTGTACAACGGCGGCTTTTGAAAGCATTTTGGTGGTGGTGCAGTAAAGTGGTGTAGAATGGGGAAGAGTGTGATATACTTCAGTATTACAATGAATTCAGGATTTATCTTTTATAATTCCACCCGGTTATCCTTGGAATGGCAAAATTCTTTCAAATTTTGTTCCCGCAAGAAAATAGACAGTGCGAGGGAGCTTAATTAGACATTATAGAAGATGTCACCAGAGAAGCAGTGTTGCCAACACAACATAAATTACATTTTTTTTCTAGTAGCACAACGTCAGGTTTTTGCACCTATGGAATGAAGATGTAACATATAAGCAGAAAAGCTACGACTTGTCTGTCAATTTGGTAAACTAACACCACTACAACATCATGAATAGTATAAGGGATTCATTGCAAGAAACGCGTAGCCACCAGCAAAAGTATTTCTCCCACTTAGTGTTCTAATTCAATTACTTGGGGTCCAAATTATTTGTAGTTATGAAAACGTCTGAACAGATGCAACCCAAATTTCACGTAGTTGGTAGCCCTGAGCAACGTGTTTATGCAGGTGAAATCGTTGAGATGAGTTGATTTTGAGTTTAACATCCATTTCTGCAGCGAGGCTATATGAGGCGGGACCTACTGATTAACGTGGAATCCGAACCACATGACCTCCCGCCGGGAATCGAACCCCGGTCTCCCACTCCAAAGGCGCGTACGCTAACAGACAGATTAAATCGTATATTAGGTGACTACCGAAACAGATCACCATTCTAAGATGAATCTCTGTGGTTCAGAGCGAGTAGTCCAATGAACATCACAGACTATTCGCAATATTGATGTGTATGCAATGTATGATTTCGTTATGTACTGTATGTTCAGAGAAATAAAAATAGTGATCATGCATGAATCAGAAAATGCTTGAAAGTAGATGAAAATATCTAATCTAGAACAACTGCAGGAAATAAGTTTGTAAATGATTGACTCCATTGGCAGATCTCCAATTCTCCTCATTCCAACATCTTTTTCTTTCTCGAGAGGAGAAGATCTTGCTTGTCACACTCAGTGTGAATTGAAATTGATATTAAAACATTTCAAAAAGTTTGAATCTGGCCGGGATTTGAGCCTGGGTGCGCCGAATAGAAGTTCAATGCGCTAACCACTTACCTACTGAGTTTTATTATACATGTACGGGACTGGATAAGACTATACAGAAATTTGCATAATACGGTTAACTCCGTAACTAAGCACTATAACAATACTGAGACACAAACATATATACAATTAATGAAGTACATGAAGTGGTACGCGGGGATCTGCATGTGTTATATATCGTTGGAAAGGTCACACCGAGTATACTTCACATGTGAAATATCTCACTTGAATGGGCCTGTAGGGAGCGTGGCGGCCATTTAAAGTTCAGAACAAGGCTCGTTCTGAAACACCAAAAAACGTGGATAAAATAAGAAGCTATGACGTAATTGTGTTGAGACGTGGTGTATATAGGTCTGAAAGGTAGCTGAATACGAATCTGACATCAATTATTTATAGCTCAAAGTGGCAGATCCAACATTGCGGACACAAATTACAAAGAAACATGCTATGAATCTGAAATCAGTTATATGGAAATGTTCAACGTCACTGTGTATGAATCGGATGATAAAAGTGTAAAATTCAATATGGCAGAAAAAACGTAAAACACTGCTTGAACTGAAAGCAGGTAGGTAGAGGTTTTTGTGGTCGCGGTATATGAATTCAATGGTAAAAGTGCAACATGCAATATGACGCATCTAATATGGTGGACAAAAGGTGTAAAAGTACAGAATGATCCTATGATTATCGAGACGAGTCTATTCTCCGTCTCGATCTTCTCTCGATTTGGAAAAGCACACAAGATCGAAATTACTCTCAATATCAGTACCATCCCTACTACGGAGAGTGGACATTTATCATACATATTCCTCACAAGTGTACACGACATAATGTGAAACCGGAAAGACAGTTATGGAAACATAACGATATTTTAAACGCTTACTTTTTACTGTCATTGTTCGAATCTTCAGATGGTATATGGAAATAATTGCAACAAACCCTACAGAGGCCATTCAAGCGAGATATTACAGATGTGAAGAGTAGTCGATGCAGCTTTTCAACGATATATAACACATGCCGATCCTTGCGTATCTCTCCGGCGGCGGGGGATGGAATTGGTAGTAAAATAATTATTGCCTATGATAGCAGTCTGTTCATATCATAAAACTTTCATGTGCACTACAAAACCTGCCCTGCACTCTGCGCCTCAATGTTGGCATGATTGTATAGCAAAACACGTTCCCTGTTTACTGTAAAACATCATCTACTTGCCCTCTTATGCACTATAGGTATTTTTCTACTACACATGTAAGAATAACATATGTTCGTTCTGTACATATCTTTTTTGCATTTTGCGTCCGCCACATTCATATTGCATTTTGTACGTTTAACATTGAATTCGTATGCAGTGACAACGAAAACCTCTATCTACCTGCTTTCAGTTCCATAGCTCTATTTTACATTTTGTCCGCCATCTTGGAACCGCCGTTTTGAATTTTACACTTGTAGCATCTGACTCATACACAGCGACGTCGAATATCTCCATATACCTGATTTCAGATTCATAGCATGTTTCTTTGTAATTTGCGTCTGTCATGTTGGATCCGCCATTTTGATTTGTAAACATTTGATGCCAGATTTGTATTCAGCTATCTTCCAAACCTATATACACCACTATATACACCAGCCTTGTTCTGGTTTTTAATGGCTGCCACTCCCCCTACAGGCCCCATTCAAGCGAGATAATTCACATGTGAAGTATACTCGGTCTGGCCTTTCCAATAATATATAACACGTGCAGATCCCTGCGTACCACTTCATGTACTTCCCTAGTAAGTCTAACATAACAATTGAGAGCGCTTCCGAATGGAAGCTAGCAGTAACGAACAACAAAGGGGGACTCACGAAAGTACTACTTCTAGAAATCTACTGAAATACCTCTTCTCCAACGCAGAAGAAAAAATGTTGTAACGAGTGCGTTTAAGAAAGTCGTAATAAGTGTGAGCGTCCATCAACGGGGCGTAGCAGTGAATGTAAACGATGTTGCATTCGACATGAAAAAGAACGGCGTGAAGTTTTGTAGGTGGGAAACAACGGAAATCTGGAAACAAAATGTACGACACTGTGAATTTGATGGGGGGGGGGGGGTCGCCGACAAAT
Source organism: Thermobia domestica (assembly GCF_964235325.1). Lineage (NCBI taxonomy): Eukaryota > Metazoa > Arthropoda > Insecta > Zygentoma > Lepismatidae > Thermobia > Thermobia domestica. The sequence continues at coordinate 233,349,777 of NC_137459.1, forward strand.
TCTTCCTAATAAAGTCGTGAGGCAATTCCAAATAATTGGAGCACCGACGCAACAAGTGTAACGGCCGGACAGCGTGTCTTCCTGGGTACATCTGATGCACTGAGCGTCAGGGAGACGATGCAGCTCAAAGAGACGAGCATGGGTGGGTACTAACTGATGAACCACTTGAAACCAGGTCGCCTCTAGATAGGACGGCAAAACGGGGGCAGAGATGTTAGCCCAAACTTACGGCCAACGGATCTGTGGAAAACTTTGGGGGATACGTAAGAGAGTCGAATCGGAAGTGTAAGACGTAAGTAAATGATACAAAGTACGTGAAGTATGGCCCTCAGGGTTTATTATGGTCCTCAGAGCAAACCAGCATAGGTCCAGTATTGTATTAATGAGAGAATGTAAGACGGGCAACAGTCATAGAATTCAATGAACGGGGGGTTGAGAGGGAAATCATAACTGAAAAAAAAACGGATCCACTGGTATGTAAAAGACTCGGCGTTATAGACGGCTGTATAGAAGTCAAGTTTAAACAAGGTTCGGCATTTAATATGTATATTGACCAGTCCTAAACCTCCCATAGAACGGTGAAGGTAAAGGGCCGGACATGGGATGCAAAAGAAGAAACCGCGTCAAATATTCCATAAAAATTAAGATTCAAACCGTTTCGCGTAGATTTCCGGTAATGGGAAAATGCGCGCTCTGTGCCACAGTTTAGAAACCACATAAATATTAATAAATTGAATTCGATGCAATAACTGGAGGCGACGAAATCGCTAAGAATACAACAGGTGACGGATTTCGGTCAAGAGTGGTAACCAAACTTCATCATACAAAGGGGGAGGATTTGACGTAGAAGGGACCCCTAAGATCCGCACAGAGGAGACATGCGGTATTTGGGGAGTCCCAGTGTTGGAATTGGGTAAACGAAAATCATTGAATTGGAGTAGCTGGGTTTTTAGTGGATTGTAATGTAATCCTCAACAACGGGCATAGCGCTGTAACACATCGAAGACATTCGCCATCTGCGTGGGAACCACACCGGTAATGTTGATGTCGTCAGCAAACGCGAAAATGATGTGGCTAAGAAAACGAGAAGGCCCGGGAGGATGTAATGTTGCCAATTTCCTGAGCAAAGGGTCTAGAGCGATAGCAAATAGGATAGTTGATAAACTACACCCTTGTCTAAAACCCCGTTTAATCGGGATAAGAAGCGAAAGATGTCGGATAATTTGAATGCGGAAAGTAGACGTAGAGTATAAATTCGTAATGACTGCACGGAATGATATGGGCAACTACCAAGCTTCGAGAATCTGCATAATAAAACTTTAGTCGAGACTGTCGTGTGCCTTTTCTAAATCTACGGCTAGATCACCTGCCGGAACTTGCCGTAGGAAAACAGATCCCGCAAAGAGCGAAGGGTATACGTAAGATTGTGTGGAGTGAAGTGCAGCTTGAAACGAACTGATGTAGTGCTGCATAAGTGGGTGTAGACGAGCTGTAAGGATTTTCGTGAATAATTTAATATTCGCGGGTAATAAATAAATGGGCCTAAAGTCTTGAACCACTTTCGCAGAAGTGGTTCTGGGAATGAGCACCATAATATCCGTGTTTCGACAAAAGGCTTCATCAGATAAGTAAGCATTAAATAAAGACGTGAGATGAGTGCTGAGGTATGTCCAATATTGTTTACAAAACTGGAGCGTCAAGCCAGCCAGGGAAGCTACGACCCCGCACCCGGCGAAGGGCAGCGGAAATTTCATTCGCAGTAATCGGTTGCATAGGAGTCTTGCTATTGTGCTCTAAAAGTGGCTGAGATGTCATAGACAGAAAATCCGGGGTCTGGGTAGCATCCACGGGACGCTCGGTTGTGAAATCCATATAATAGCGTGTAAATTCACTTAATATTTGTATAGCATCCGTGGTGGAGGTACCGTCTCCAAGAACTAGAGAATTAATAGCCGTAGAACGTCTCTGTCGTAAAAGTAAATTGACTTAGTAAATAGTAGTACTTTCGTCGGGGAAACGGTGGTAAAAATAATCTGACAAATAGGCTTGGAGGGAATCATGGGAATAAGTCGTTTTTAAACGCTGTTTGATACTATTGATATGCGCCAGGTTTGTAAGCGAAGAAGGGGCTAACGAGAACTCGCGAAGTGCTTGATACAAAAATTCATGTAAATGATGATCATCCGCACCCGCAATTTTGCCGCGCAAGTGAAAAAAGCTACGAATTTTTGGTTTGAAGTAGAGGTTTTACCATAAGATTACAGTTGGCTAATATTTCTGCATGCGACACCAGCAGAGGAAACGAGGGGGAAAAGTTTCTCGAACCTCCTGTCGTAGCCTTAACATATGATTCATCTTCCAATAAGGAGCGCCTCTAGAAGGTGGCAACAAAAAAGGTAATTTAAAACTAATTTCAATTGCGGCGTGATCGGAAAAGAGTATTGTGTTTGTAGCCACTTGGAGAACCGCAGGACAGAGGTTGTCAGTAATAAAGGCCCTATCGATTCGACTTTTAGTAGTTACACAAAAATATGAAAAAACATGCGGAGACTGAGACACGACTAACGCGTTTTTCAATTGCATAACTCGGACAAGCTCCACCAACGAATGACAAGGCGGGGCAGGTGTGAGTGAGTCCCGGGTGTCGAATAGCATTAAAATCACCAACTAAGACACTATGCGAAATCCCTGGGGGCAATGAAGATGGGATCGTAGATGCGTAAAATTCCTCCCTTTGCTGTGTGCGTACAAAGCCAGAAGGGCTGTATAAACATAGACATCATATATTCTGAATATAACAACGAATTGCTCGACCATCGGGAGGCAGTACCACTCTGTCATATTGCAGTCTCTTGCGAATTAGAAGCGCAACCCCAGTGGTCGTATTGACATTTTGACCAGTTGCCCGTTTGCACAGGGTTATCGTAGAGTTGAGATTTGTTCTATCTTATTTTATTTAACAATTGCTTTCATATAGTATGCTACTTGACCCCCGGTTCCATTTGCAAATTTTGAGTTGGACCCCGCCTGGGACCCTGCGAGTGCCCCGGGGGCACAAATTTTTCATTCAAAAGGTGCTGGGCTCCCCGCACTAATTTGATATGTATTCACTGAGTTTCCTTACCCGACCGTTTCCGAAAAATCTGACCCGGAATCCGACTTTGTAATGTATAGTATGAAGCTCAATTTCTAACTTTTCACGCTTATATCTCCGCAATGGTTGCGATCGAGGATGTATCCCTTTCCGTGTTATGTTCTTTTGGGACAAGGTATCCAACGGCCATAGTCTCGACTCGAAGTCAGATTTACACTTGGATAGGTTCCCTCGTTAGATTCAGTAGTTTGGGTAATTTGTTACTTCTTCAAGTGACACTCCAGAAAGCACTTTGGATGTAGTCCGATTTTACACTTTGAGCACATAAACTTTGCTTTTCCTGGGCAAGTTTCATTTGCACACCGCCGCACATTTTTCCATTTCTTGTGGCCAGTGATTCTGTCCATCGTATCGAACATCGACAATAGGGACAGGAAACTGCTTTTCCTGATGTGAAGCTGTGCCAAATTTTTGTAAGAGGGATAATGCTATGTAACATCTAAATGCCAAAAGGAATTCAGTGTATAGGTTTGAATTGACTTTCGTCACCAGAATTTATGCATTTGAAACCGATACGTCCAAAAAAATAAGAAAATATCGGCCACCACCATTTCCGTTGTCTTATTCTTGTAAGTTAGTTGAAACGTTCTGATCTATTTGATCAACACCGTTGTTCTACTTAGATTTTACAACTCGTTGCATTATCATGATTTTTGTCTTTTTTGTTGCTACCACCTACGAACTTGGCCGACTGACACAGTCTAGTAATTTGTAGCTACTGTTACAACTCTCTTCTCATGTCAACGCAGAAATAATATATGATCGCAGCAACAATAACCAAAGTGTAATCTTTCTTCTTTCTTCCTTGGCTTCTTATTTACAGCAATTCAGGATTCTTCCCTCTTGAATTGTTCCTGTAGCGCAGATGCCTACTTCTGACAAGTGCTTCATTAGGGCTAAATTAGTAAAATAATTATCAAAAAATACCTTGAAACCGGCTCCCATCGGAACTTTGCCGGACAATAGCAATGTAATACAACATCTCCTCGAAGACCAAATTGAAAGTGGCTATCCTATTCTTTTGCAGTAAGAAAATCTGAAATTGAGCATTGAAATAAAAGTTTTGTGCAAAGTGTGGATCCCTCGAACGTAAAGCTAAATGACATGCTTTTATGTAACCCTAAGAATAAAACTTGCCATTCACACGGCAACACATGGCTCCTGTAACACTTTTCTTTCAATAAAATGTGATCAGGTTATTTGGCCATTAGTAAGTATTGGATTAACCGGAGAATTTGAATATTCAAATTATGGCAACACTGTCAGAAAAGTATGCTGCTTATCCGTTTTCTTTATGTTTCAGGAATGTTCGAAGATGAGGCTAGTCTTGTTTCCTTGGAAGAAAAAAGTAACTACTAGAAAAATGAAACAATGCTATCTCTTGTATGACTAAAAGCGATGCAAGCGAAGTAATGAATCTGTAGCAAAAGAGTGTCTCGTGCATGGCGTCCAATTTATTGGACACCCAAAAATTTCTTATCGTGTAGTTCATAGTATTACAATTTTGGACATTATTTGGTACTGATTGAATTCTAAACACGTTTGCTCGACAATAACTTAAATATAAGGAAATAAATCGTGATAGTAACTATAATAAAGGAAATTGAATTATCCCGTGCGCGACTCAACGGAACTGCAAATCCATTTTCTCTTCTTCGTCTTCTTTACAAGCAACGTGTACCCAGTGTTGCCAGAATCTGAGCGAATCCAGTTATCTTGGGTCTATACATCAGGTTAAACAACCTTTCGTTATGGCCAAATGATTTTCTTTCAAATAATCCGCCATATGTAAGTGAACAATTTATTGGACGCTATGCACTAATGGATTAAATTAAGAAAAAAATAGTGATAGTCACTTTTTACTAGTACTAAAGCGCTCCTTAATATTGGTTATTTTTTATTATTTTTATATGTCTTTCTCCTCCTTTTAAGTTACATCGTCAAAGTGATATGACAAAAATCATGTCATATTCAACTTCATCTATGTTGAAAATTTGATTGAGATCGGTCCGGTGGTTCAAGAGTTATTAAGTTTTATTTATTTTTATATATCCCCCTCCTACTTCCTCCCCTAAGTTCTATCGTAAAAGTGAATAGATTAGTACCATCCCAGGCCCGAACGTCATCTACGTTGAAAATTTGATCGAAATCGGTTGGGTGGTTCAAGAGTTATTAAGTTTTATTAATTTTTATATATCTGCCCCCTCCCTGCTCCCTTCCATAAGGTCTACCGTCAAAGTGGTATGATAATAACCAACCCAGGCCCGTACTTCATCCTTAATAAAAAATTTATTAATATCGGTCCTGTGGTTAAAGCGTGATGAAGTCCCAAAGACAGTCAATTTTACTTTTATTCTTGTTACATATATCTCCCCCTCCCCCTTCCCTAGGTAACACAGTAAAAGTGAAATAACAAAAACATCCCAGGCTCGAATCTTATCTATGTTCGAAGTTTGATCAAGATAGGATTGGTGGTTCAAGATTTATAAAGTTTTATTTGTTTTTATAGATTTCTCTCCTCCCTTCCCCTTAGTTCTACCGTTAAATTGATATGATAAAAAAAAACATCTCGGGTCCGAACCTCATATATGTTGATTTTTTTAAAGATCCGTAGGGTGGTTTCAGCGTGATAAAGTCACTTTAATTTTACTTTTTCTTACATATATCCCCCTCCCCCTTCCCTTCGTTGCACTGTAAAAGTGCAATGAAGAAAACATCCCAATTCCGATCCTTATCTATGTTAAAAGTTTGATCGAGATCGGTCGGGTGGTTCAAGAGTTATTAAGCTTTATATATTTTTATAGATTTCTCCCCTCCCCCCCAAAGTTCTACAGTTAAAGTGATATGATAAACACCAGACCGTATCTGAACCTCATCTATGTTGAAAATTTGGTTAAGATTGGTTTGAGTTTAGCGTGTTTTTCAGCAGCAAGGCTATACGAAACGTGAACTTACAGTTATCGTGTGATCCGAACTACGTGAGATCCCTCCAGGAAGCAAACCCTTATCTTCCACGCCAAATGCACTGCCGAAAATTGAACTTTTCAAGGTTTTTGACGTTATTTATCCTATATGATTTGTGTTTATAGGTCTTCTGGATTCTCTGTTTATAGGCCTCACTCTCTATCATAAGTATTTATGACCAGATATGTACCCCTATGGTCCATTTTGTTCCATTATATGGATATTCTGGGCCAACCATGCTCCAAGATGAGTTTTGTTGTCGTATACTAATGTGTGGATGTTTGTTCCTATACATGTGTATCTTGCGTTCTTGCATAGGTGTCTAAAAGCAGATAAGTGTCCATGGTGTTCCTTTCAAGAGGCGTGAGCTGTTTCCTTCGATGGGTAAAAATTTCCCAAAATATTTAAAGTGTCAATGTTTTGAATTAATTTGTTCTCTAAAATGTGTTTATATGGTCCTATGGGAGAGTATTTATTTATTTATTTATTTATTTATTTATTTATTATTTAAAATGACGGAGTTAAGGCATAACCTTTTTTCCACTCAACCATTTACATTTTTTTCTTTTCTAATCGGATCTCATAATAGAGCTTTTTACACAACGAGAATAAAAAGGATATACACACTTAGGCAACGTTAAAGAGTTTCAGACATACAGAACAATACAAAGAAAATAAAACATGAAAAGTGAAAAGGAAAATTATTAAGAAAATGAAAATTATGAAAATAATAGAAAAATTATATTACTTTTTAGTGGATAACTAAAATCAGCTATATATTCCTGTGGTTCCCTTTTATGGGTGAAGTGAGCCAATCCGGCACCCCTCGTGGCCTAAGATGTGTACTTAATGTCTTTTGGCCATCACGCTCTACGGGGGAGTATCTTACTCTCTTCGATAGTTATGTAGGACCAGATAAGGTGTAAAGATGAGCAATTTACCATGTTCTTTGATGGTCATATAAGAAATTTGACCTATGAGTAAATGATACGGCAGAGACATTTTAAAATGAATGAGTTTATGTAGAAGAGCCAAATGACAAATTTTTGTCAAACGCTTTCTCCACATCAAACAGAAGGAAACAAGAAAAATGAAATGAAATTTTTTAGTTTTATGTTGCACGGTTATACCGGCTAGGCTAAAGGAGACGATGATGATGAGAAATGAATAAAATAGTGGAATGAAGAAAGTGGGAGGAAGGAAAAAATGGGAGGAAACGGGAGAACCCCGAGGAAAACCACGCACCCGATGTTTGTCCACTTCAAAGTTCACTTGGCGGGAACAGGGTTTGAATAATGGACCCCATGCACCAGAGATGAGCAGAAGTAAACAAGAGAGTTGATTGGGATTATAATGGTTGGTGACAGAAGTTGTGAGTCTCAACAATTGCTCGTTGATGGAGAAAGCTGGGCGGAAGTCCACTTGGTGTGTGGAAAGTAATTGTTAGTCCTGAAAATATGGGTGCAGACGTTTCACAAAGATCCTTTCGAAGATTTTGCTGAAATTGCTGTGTGGTAAAATGAGATAGTAGGTGATGACTTATTGTGTTCCAAAAACACAAGACTTTTGGGTACCTTTCAGATGACAAGGAGACAATTGGTACGGAATATGAATGAATATGTATGAGCCAAGAGGATATGAAGTACTACAGGCTCTTCTTTAATATGCCTGTAAGTAATGTTATCGAAACCAGGTGCTGTGTTTCGTTTCCACTGAAGGACAGATATGATTTCAGCGACTGTAATGGGGCTGGTAAGAACGTGCTCTGGAAGTGTGTGATTGATGTTCCGTTGAAGTGTGCGAGAATCTAGATTGACTCTTCGACGGGATGAGTAGAACCTGTGGGTTCTGGGCTTGAGGTGTAAATATAATCTGAAGGTAATCTGCAAATGCATTTGCTTTGTGCGCGACGCAGTGCAGTGGTACATCGTAATGGATAAGGGGTCTTGGTGCGCGTTGAAAGAGTATTAAAACGTTTCCAGTAGAGCGTTGGATGAGAGATGTCGGATAGACAATTGCAAGTTTTCATCTACTGGCGGAATTTATAAGCAGAGATGTAATTGTGTACTGTTCTTTGTAGCTGATGATGAAGCTAGAGAGTGTCGGAATTGTGTGTAGGAATATAGTAGGAAGGTAGAATTGACAGCAGCGATGAACTAAAGCTAGATAGTGATGAGGTAGTTTCAGGCGGTAAGGTATAGATTCTGTTTGCGGAATATATATAGGGGAAGCATGTTGTATAGTACTGGTGATTGAGGTTACCTCATGTGGAAGTCCACTGTCGGTTGTTAGGAATTCATAATTGCCTAATTCGTTAGAAATTTATGAGTGGTAACCAGACCAGTCAGTATTATCGTATCGTGGAGAGACCCGAGGAGAAAGTAATGATTGATGAGTAGTAAAGCCAGAGTGATAAGTGACTTTGATAGTTGTGCGGTCATTTCCAAGGAAACCAACAACTGTTATTGTATAATGATTGATAATGCTAGTAGAGACTAGTGCTATGTTTGATGTAGTATTTGAGACGGGACGAGTTAGAGAAGGGATATCAATGGGAGTGTCTGAAGTATGCACTGTAATGAAATTAGTAGAAGCTGTTTCCTCGGCATCCGAGCGACTGTGGTTGTTAATATCACCAAGGATCATGTAATGGTTGTATGTATTAGATACATTTGAAAAGAACTCGTGAGGTATTGAAAAGCCGGGTCTGACGTAGATGGTTGCAGGACTAATGATAATATTTTTGAAATAGAGCGTGATGATGACATGTTCTGGAAGTTAAAGGAGAGGACATTGAAGATGTGTGAAGAGGAGAGTACCGCGGGGAACAATTTCAGCGCCACCATTGACTCGGGGAAATATAGGATGATTATCGTCTTGTAACAGTATATATAGCGAGGAATGCTGCATGTTGTGAATAGTTTTAAAAATGTTTCGTTAACCCCTTTCTGCATGATTTTTTTTTCTTTTAGCGAAAAAGTAATCAGTATTGGAAATCCTTATATGGGAACTTGAAAAATGAATTAAAACTTGAATTTTAGATTTTTCACTTCATTCCAACGAGAAATAAGTAAGTGCCATATATGACACATTTACAACTCACAAAGAAAATGCAGATGACACCAAAATCTCTTATTCATACACGTCAATATCTCACACAGCAGACAAAATAGCCATTTTGTGCCTTTGATAAATCACAAGAAAGCTAAACAGAAAAAAGGGTGCCATATATCTCACGGCATGCAGCAAGAGGTTAAGAAGAAAAACGGAAACGTATTCTTCAAGATGTAGCGTTTCAAAGACTGCTTTGTTCTAGAGTAGAGAACAGATATTCAGAGACAAACAAAAGGTAATATCCATGATGGAGGAATTAAAACTGATGTTTCGAGTCTGCTCTTGTGAAAATATACGTAGTTGTTGGAACCACAGCCCTGCAAACCCAGGCTGGATCTGTATTCTGTACCCGGCTTGGCCCGACCCGGCCCGGCCCAGTTAGAATCTCGAGCTGGGCGGAGAACGGGCCGGGCGTAACCGGCCTGAGAACCACCAAGTCTAATAAGTCAAGTCAATCCTTCAATATGAAATGAAAAATTAGAAAAATATGTCGTCATATCATTGTAATGTCTATTTGTCCTCATATGGGAAAATTGTGTAACAGGTTACCCAAAGTTTGCTTACTATATCCCTATCTGTCTGTCTACTTGTTATATGTGGCTACTCTGTCCAGCCATGTTTATTATATAATAGAGCTCATTGACGTAAAAGTCTTATACTACATTCGTTAGTGCGTTAGGAGTAACAGAGAAGATAAGTAAAACAGCTACACCATATGCAATACTAATACTATAACTACTACTGCTAATACTACTATTACTATTACGATTACGAATACTAGTGTTAATTCCACTATTCCTTCCACAGCTACTACTATTACTACTACTCATTACTATACTAATACAACAGCGAGTACAACTACTGCTATTACTAGACGAAAACAGTAGACTACTAATACTACTACTACTACTACTACTAATACTACTACTGCTACTATTACTACTGTTGTTACTAACAGTACGACTACTACTACTATTATTATTACTACTTCTACAATTACTATTAATACTACTACTGCGAGTATTACTGCTATTGTTGCTACTACTATTAATACTACTACTAGTAGTACTAATACTACTACTACTAAACTACCATTAAAATACTATCACTGACACTATTTCTGCTATTACTAAAATTTTGAGTAACACTTTTCAATATAACTTCCTCCGAGATGAGCTGCCATCTGTAAAAGAAAAAAAAAATGTTTGAGTTAGTAAGGTAGTTACAAATCTCAAGAGGTCTGCATTGTTAACCCGGATGCCACACACTGTTAACCAAAACACTGAGGTAAGATGGAAGACTAAACTCATAATGTTGAAATCTGTGGATTCGCAGGTCGAAGACATCCGGCGGACACTACAAGAGCACAAAGAAGATCAGCGCTTAGATCGTCTTGATGAATCCTTAATGAAAGAAGTCACTTCAATTTTAGATTTATATGATGCCACCAAAGTACTGGAGGCAAAGAAAACTATAACAATGCATTTTATACTCTTTTTGTTTGAAAGATTGAACAAACTTTCCAAAGTTAACGGTGAAGTTGATTCCAAAGATATGTCGCATCGTAAGGTTCGGGTGGAGAAGGTCGACATTAGTATGGATCATAAAGTGGAGACCTCAGCCCCAACTACCGTCATGCAATGTCTGTAGATGAGGGATTATCTGTCCACACAGATGTACGTCATCTCATTTCGTCAGAGTCATCTATTGCGGTTGGCTTCTTTGATTCCCTTGCTAAGGGTAGTAGCTCAAGCAGACACGGTTTGGAGCCACCTACCAAGAAGAATCAATTAATGGAATGGGAAGATTGACCTTCAATTTCTTGTGAATTTGCCAATGAAGTAGACATCTACCGTAACATGATATAATGTCCGAGATGACTAGATGGTGGCGGTAACAAGAGGAAACATTACCAAAATTGTGCAAATTAGTGCGTCAGTATCTGGCCATCCCTGCTTCTAGTGCGTCTACTGAAATAGCTTTTCGTACTACAGGCAATATAGTTCAGCAATGGAGAAATGCTCTAAAGCTTGAGACTCTTGACTATTTCTATTCAATGAGCACAAGGGCATACAGTAAATCTATGTTCATTCTGCACTATTAGTTTCGTAGGAGTACATTATTTTTACTCTGTTATTATCAACTATCCCTTCTCTTATATGTGACGTTAAGAGGCAGTTCCAGTAGCTGCTATTTATACATTTAGCCCTCAGGGGACGTTTGTGGTATATTCGTTCAACAATCTTATATGCTGATTTTGTTTGATTTACTTCCCCACATTCTGGCAAAGAGCTCTTTTACTTTCTTATATTTGTCATTGTGTTACAACCGTTCCAGGAACACCTAATCGACCCTGACATTTTGATGATTTATTTGATCAATTTATTTTGTTATCATATTTGTAGGATCATACTATGAACAATACAGGAAATGTAACACCATTTGACATCTGCCTTGCTAATTGAACATTACTACAAATTGCGCTGATCTTATAAACACGCTAGTTCACGGTTTCAGCCTCCGTGGTATAACGGCAGCGTACCAAATTCTACTTACAAGGAAAGTACTTAGGCTCGAACGGATGAATACACACAAAAAAAGCATATGTAATCTGAACACGCCGGAAGAACATAATTATGTCCGTTTTTCTGCAAGATTGTGTAAACGTCCGCAACAGCAGGGCAAAGTAGAGCGAATGCCATAAGTACGGGGCGTTATATTATCAGACCCCGATCCATTTTTGCGGGTGGATTGAAAAATTGGCGCACACGTACCTAATTATGTTTAGGGCCATACATTTTGAATGAAAAAAGTTGTGTCCCAGGGTCCCTCGGAGAGTCCCAGGCAGGGTCCAAACAAAATTTTCAAGGGGGTCAAACAGTAAATCATTGGAAAAGTATTGTGAAAAGAAACAATATGTAGCAAGTCCCGAGTCTCTACGCTTACCCTGTACAAAATGGTAGACAGTCAAAATGTCAACACAGATGTCATGAAAGAGTCTCTGACCACCATTTTGCATAGTGTGCTCATATGGGCTCGCGACTTGTTGTAGATTAATTTAAAATGCAGAGTAATTTAAAAAGAAGACCCTGATACCAAACAATATTTAAAACACGCTCAATATCAAATGAAAGTAAAACAGTAGGCAGTAATAAAATGAAGGTAATTACTGTAATTGTTAATTAGATAGCTTGACAATTTTAAAAGTTAACCAGCCGTGCTAAATGACGGTCGAAATCAAGCTTGCGTAGATGGCAGAGTACGATGCGCAAGTACAAGTGGAGGCGCATTACCAAAATGCGTTCTAGGGTCTTGCTGAAAACATTAGTAAAGCTAATCGCCCGGTAAGATTCAAGAAGTGTAGGATCCTTGTGAGGTTTAAAAAAATACTACTACTTTCGTCAGCTTCCAAAACGCTGAGAAAATGTCTGCAATTAGAATAGTCGTGTAGAGCATTACGAGGATAACATGGAAAGCTGCTGGTGCCTGGCGAAGTTGATTGTAAGTAACAGTAGCAGCTCCAGGAGATGTATTACGGCGATTTCCGAGAGAGCTGACAATATCATCACTGGTAATAGGAGCTGTGAGTGGTTCAGTCGGATCAAGTCGATGTTCTGTGGTAGGTATAAATAACGTTCGGGTCCTCAGAAGGACAAATATCTTAAATATAAGGACAAGGGTCAAAATAATTCTACGAGACTTTAGTACACGTACAAGAAAAGCAGCTTTTTTTGTATTCAAATTCCAGACTGCAAATAATAAGTAATTTGTACTTATTCATTTATCTAATAAGTAATTTAAAGTAGTTAAGAGTTCATGTATAAACATAGTAATAATCAACTAATAGTGCTGTCTATTGTCCTCAATGTAGAAATTAACTAAGAACATGTAACATAATAGGAGTCGAGACGTACATTAGAATTTAGGAGAAATATGTCATTCAAGAACCACTGTCCTCATTTGAAGACACTGAATTATTTTAAGTGATGAAGAGAAACAATGGAAAAAAATAAAACATCCATGTTTCCAGATCACAAGTACATGCCCTGTTCCATTACAGCTGGGTTACATGGGAAGTATCACCAGTCCAACATTATAATTTATACATGGGAAACTACCTTAAAAGGGCAAAATATATTATTGCATTGAAGTAAAACATAACTTCATTTTCAAAGAGCATACATTATAATTTTTGTCTCTTCTTTTGAGCATATATATAAGACCTAAAAACGTAGCACAATTTACGAATCGTAGTTTAAGTATGCCGTCCTCATATAAGCATACTGTAAAAAAAAGTGTTCCAAAATGAGTTATTTTCAGTCACGTAGCGTGAAGTTTTGAAGTAGGTAGGCTGAAATTAGATTCGTAGCTAGAGGGGTGGCTAGAAGTGGCCCAGTCCCGTGAAACTTGCAATTGTTTGCCTCCCCCCCAAAAAAACTATCCCGCCCTTATTTAAACGACCACATATTAGTGTTCTGACTAAGGAACTGGCTGTAATGTTTGACAGAAAAATGCTAATTCATGCAATAGATTTTTCATACAATGCAAGAAAAAGTATAAGAATAGTTCTGCTCCCTTACACATACGGTTTCCTTACATACGGTACTCGCATATTACACATACACTGTATTACTATTTCAAAGAAACAAATAAAAACGGATATAGGGCTATCTTAATTTGAAATTCCCCAAATCACAGACACAAACTTAAGCACTTCACCCACATCAACACCTATCAGCATACTAATGGAAAACAGTAGTGCTGCAGCTCACAGTCAATTGATGCTTTTTACAGAAAAAAGCTAGTTTTAGAGGAACTTTTTACAGAAAAAGCTAGTACAAAAAAGGCACTATACCTCATCTGAGGCCTCATTCATATCGATCTTCGCAAAACTTGCGGGTCGCAACGCAACGCAAAAAATGCAACAAGCAAGTATAACTGCTATGCCAATTATCGCGAACTAAAATGCAAATTTTACGCTGCAATAGCGGAAACCGGTACGCAATAAGGTCCCTAATGTATTAGTACTATTTAAAGTAAGATTTTTAATCTCTCTCTCTCTATTTTCTCTTTCTCGGAACTTGTTACTGACTGCGAGCTCCTAAATTTTCCATAGTCTCTTTGTTTTATACTTTCTTACAAGAACCGTTTCCTGTCGCTTTTGTTTCCCCAAACACTCGAAAGGCTAGCATTTCGTCAACATTCGTCCACGTTCGTTGCATCGTGTTGAATTTGTGTATTGCCAGTATTGCTTATGGTTTTTGTCTGCTGAGGGTGACGGGAAAGCGATTGTCACCACCGCATTCCCAAGATTACATGAGAAAGGCGGAAGGCTAGCGGCCCATAGCCTACAATGCGTTCTTGCAGAAGCTTCAATCTATTCTCGCGTGATGTTAATCAGCGCATCATAAAATAAATCCATTTTAATAAAATTAATTGTATCAATGTCCAAAAGCAACATTTCAGGCTGGTGTATAAATAAATGGATCGGCTAAATCTTATAGCCTCAATGGACACTACGTCCCTGGTTATTTTATATATATCATATATAATGAGTTACATTATATTATAAAATTAACTTATATTAACTCATATCATAAAATGAGTTATAATATGAAAAACGTGACCAAAAATTCCAGTTGATTGTTTTAATACACAAGAAGGGCTACTACATGCAAGTGCGCAATAATATGGATATAACATGAAGCAATGTTCCAAACTGTAAGACTGATTTTAATATTCACTTTGTTTTAGACATGATACTGGGTCAAAATGAATCGAATCAGTATCCTTTACGAACTTACTAAATATATTTCTTTTCTGACAACACTATTTTGTCAGCCTATATAATATATAAAGGTAACAAAGAAAGTTCTGTCGCATTTTGTGGAGGTATGTGTTCAATTGACTCTCACGCCGTCAGTTGAATGCGGATGAAAATACAGAGAAGGCCAATTGTTGATGTGGGTATATCCAACATACTACTTGCTTGTGGAAGTTCAGTTACACCGTGAACTTGAGTAAGGACAGAGTGAACATGGGATCTCCACAGAGCGTCAGAAGGGCGTGTATGCTGTACGAGTTTAAACTGGGGTCAAAAGCCACTGTAGTGCGGCGAACGATATGCCAGGTCCTTGGTGAGGGTGTCGTGAGTACGCTGAAGTGGTTTAACAAGTTTGATGTCGGTGATGAAACACTCGAAGACGCACCACGTGCCGGAAAATCAACATATGTACAAAATAAAGATGTTAATTCAACAATTGAGGCGAACAGGGGCCATACATCTGAGGAACTGGGACTACTATTCATGGTGAGTGGAGAAACCTTCGGCAACACCTCCATCAACGTGGAAAGCACTACAAGTTGGGTCGATGATTTCCTCATGACTTGGCTCAGGGCCAGAAGGCAATGCGAGGAGACACTTGTGTTTCTTTTCTGTCTCGTCTGAGGAAGGAACCATTTCTGAACAGAGTGTTGACATGTGATGACAAGTGGGCTCTGTTCGAAGCTCCACGGCGCGATCATCATTGGTTAGCAACCCATGAACCGGTTCCAAAACAGCCGAAACCAGCACTTCACCAGAAGAAAGTCCTACCGTGTGTTTAATGGACTGCTCGTGGCATTTTGTTTCGGGAAAAGGTACCAGCTGGTCAGAGTAGCAATGCAACTGTGTACTATCAGAAATTGAGCCGTGTACAAGAAAAACTCAGAACTCTGGAGCCAGCATTTCTGAATCGCAAAGGTGTCCTCCTGTTACAGGACAATACTAAGCCCCACGTGGCTAGAATGACCCGAGACACCATTGTGTGCCTTGGATGGATAACACTATTGCATGCACTATACTCCAAGGACATTGCATCGCCCGATTATTATCTGTCCCATTCCTTAGACAATCACCAGTTCAAATCCCTAGTAGAGGTGGAAAGTACACTTGATAAATTCTTCGCTTCACGGTCCACCAAGTTGTACTGTGATGTAATCCATGGCATTTCAGAACGTTGGCAGAAAGTCGTCAATGCTGATGGGGACTATTTTTGATCTTCCAGGTACGTATTAAGTGATATATCGATGTTGGAAGGTGCACAGAGAAAAATCCGTTCTCTGGACAGAGGTATATTGTACAAATATACGGTATCCTCTTGCTTACTATAGAAATCAGTACGGAGCATACGTTATCCGTATGCTACATAGGCACTGCCCTTGGATGTTACATCATGCCGTTGCAGGATGTCTGACATCTAACAGTTTTCCGTATATCACATGCATATACTTATGTTACCTTCGTCAGCTATATGCTATATACGTCCATTTGTATGTGAGATCCTGACCGCGTACATTGTTTCATACGGAAAGTACGTATAGATGGAACACTTATACAGAAGGTATTATAAAACATGCGTTTTCAGTTATACGTCTGCTGCACGTTAAGTCCAAAAATACAGGAATTACGCATGTAATCTATCTTTTTAAGTACGCCACCTACATTTTTTCTCAGTGTGGTTGATGAAAAGGCGAAAGAATTTTCTTCGTTACCTTTATATAACAATTTAGTCAAACCATTTCTTTGGCACTGTTTGATGTTACCATTTGTTGGTATCTCGCAAATTGGTTAAGTTTTCTACTATTCTTCAATATTGTTCCCGAATGTCAAAGGCTAAAGTAAACAAAAGTTGGTGTGGGCAAAATTCAAACCCTAATCTGCTGCGGGGACATTTTGTAAGTTAACATCAGATGACGCCGAGAACTGGTAAAAGCAGTTCCTTTTTTATGATTTTCACCTCTCTCTTTTCCTCGTCTGATTGTTTGATGATTATATTGCTTAGTTTACTGTGATATGCTATGATTTGTGTGCTTCATATATTTAATATGAGAAATGCATTGTGTTAGTTAGGAAAATATTCCCTTCGACACACACACACACACACACACACACACATATATATATATATATATATATATATATATATATATATATATATATATATATATATATATATATATATTACAAAATAATTAAAATATAATCTTATATTCTGACAATGTTCTTGAGTGTGTGTGTAAATATGCTCGTGCTACAGACTTGTATACCACTTTTTGGAACAATTTTTGTCAGAAGCCATTATCTGCAAACTATGTTTCAAAACTGTAGCACTAACATCCTCAAATAACTCTTACACTATGCAACACTATTATGTATTATTACAGACGAAACTTTTGCGCAACAATTTGGTAATTTGTAGCGTTAATTATCACAATTTTCGCATTTATGTTGCATTTATTTCATTAAATGTATCACCAGGTTTTTTTTTTTTTAAATATGGAACTTGTAAATAGTATATTTTTGTAGTAAGGTGCATATCTAATACAAAAATGAGGATAGAGTATATATAATATCTTGATTAGGTGCACACTGAAATATAGAAATTAATGCAAAAATTTAAACACTTCCTCTAACGTCATCATTATTTAAAGGATAGGATGCAGCAATATATTACCAATTCTTCTTCTAAGTTTGTTGTGCTGTCAGTAACAATTGTATTATACTGGGGGAAAAATTTCTCGACATCAACACTCGAGACTGGCAACCATATTGAACGACCTGGCAGCAAAAGACCTGTGGTTAATTTCTAAACTATTTAGAAATGACGCAATGTCAACTTTCATCTCATCCTGTTGAGAACTTCAATAACCGTACTTTTAAATCCACGATAAGCAACCAACAGATCATAAACATTTTCACCACAAAACACAGTCAACGATTTAAACAACAGTTTAATTTTGTTGATGTCTACATCTTTATGAAGTGAAAAAGTTTCTGTAACAAATAACTTTGCAGAGCTTTTTCGTCTTTTTTAACCTAAATAATATTGGAAATGTGCTCTTTTTAGTTATTATTAGCAATAATTAACAAGAATTTCACTTTTTCCGTTTCCGTTTGCATTTATCGCAAGTAATGCAGAATTTCACAAAAAAATCACGATAATATAAACGTGACTTCTGGCTCTGAAACGAAAAGTTTTAGGTGTCCTGAAACATATACGCATTTTTTTTTTAACGTTTCGCACATATTGCATTAACGAGAAAGTTTCATCTCTACGTATTAGCCACATGTATGGTTCACCAAAATGCAGTCTTCTGGTACATGTAATAACATGACGTAGTGCAATTTGAAAATTAAAAACAAGTGAGTTTCGTTTCACAGTGTAAAACTATGGTAGAGTTACAAATTATGTAAATTCAATACTCAAATTTGAAGTAGTATATTTATAACTGTTGGTTGCAATAAGTTAATAAGATCAAAGATAGAGCCTTCTCCTCTGCTGCCGAATCCATATCAGAAAGCCATTACTCGCTATGCCTTACTGCTTTTATTCTAAGGTGATAAACGGGCCGCTGTGACCTCTGGTGCATGGTGTACCTGGTGAGATCCAAGCTCGCGCAAAGTGAACTTTATGATGGGCAAACACTGTGTGCGTGCACTGAGAAAAATCCATTATCAGGACTGCGGTATATTGTACAAATACAAGGATTCGTTATGTTTACTAAGGAAATCTGTACGGAGCGTATTTTATCCATATACTACACAGGTACTGCCTTTTACCCACTTAGATATTACATCATGTCGCTGCAGGATGTCTGACATCTAACAATCTTCTGTATTTTACATACATATACGTATGTTAAATACTTCAGCTATACGTTATATACGTCCATCTGTGTGTAAGATCCAGACCACCTATAGACACTCTTTCTTTCGAAATGTCTGACGTCATTGAACTACCGTCTTTTGCTTGCGAAACGAGGTTGTTTACAAACGGAAAAAAAGAGAGGAAGGAAACGAAAGCCTGGGTAAGTACACTAGTTAACTATTACTCTAGTTAAATATTCCATTAATTACATATTCTTTTAGTGTAACTTGCTTTAATATAGTACTAACTAAGTAATGTAGTTTATGACTACAATTCTTACTATTGTAACTCGTTAATGATTGAGGAGAATCGAATGGGTGAATCTGAATTTTGAGAAATCTTCGAATATTAATGTTTTGAAACATTTTACGTTTCAAGATAGCAAAATGAATGTTATGTGTTTATTCATTCCATTTATATGTGACGATTTATTACTTGGTGCAGATTTATTACAGGACTGCTTGTCTGCACGAAAATTCCCTTGTGTAGTGAAGATATAGGATTTAGATTTCTGGGCTTTCGGTATCAATGGCCTCCCTCGGTGAGCACACTATCCGGGGAAAGGAAGGGAAGAAAGGATTGGGGAAGGAAGAAAATAACCTGGGACCTATATGTTAGGTACCACTCCGGCATTTGCCTGCTGTGAATGAGGAAAACCCAAGGAAACCTCATTCAGGATGGCTGGACTTAAAATCTTTTGATACTTTTTCGACCGAGTTCCCCCACCGGGATGGAACCCAGGACCGTTCGCACCGAAGGCGAGAGAGTTAGCGACTACGCTACACGGGGCCACTTGTTTATTCTTGAAAACTTATTTTTACTAGGATATTTGCAAGATGTTTTTTTTTTTTTTTTTTGATTTTAGTTTAACACCCCATGATTGTACATAAATGTAAGTGAGAAGGTGACGATGAGATACATGATAATGGTGGAATCAAGAAAATGTAAGGATACTATTTGTCGGAAGCAGGAATCGACCCAGAGACCTAACGGGTCAGAGGTAAGCGCTCTACTACGGAGCTTTCTTTTGTTTAAAGAACTTGTTTACATTGAAATATATATATTTTACGGAGATATTGACATATTTTATAGCCTCACTGAATTAAAAAAAAAGTAGTCAGGGAGAGCTTACTTGTCAGGTTTTTATTTTTAACTTAGTTTAATTTTGTTTTTATTTATTTATTTTTGCTTGATATGTTCCCTAGTTAAGTAATGTTTGGGTTACTGAGAATTAAAACCTTTTTAGCATTATTTTTATGTCATCGCTTTGGAACCAAAAAGTTAGAATTTTCTTCTCTTGTGTTTTCATATAGGAAATTGGTGAGTTTGTGCCTTAGCATTGGTTTGGCTTCTAGAACGTAATTGAAGGTCATGTTGAATTGAGTCTTCGCGGTTTTGAGTTCGTGAAGTGTCAGGCACTGCTTGTGCAACTGGCTTTTGTCTGTGATGTTTCCTGGCTTTAGGCTGTGACGTATTTATGTTGAGAAGTACCAACACAGGCCCCGTGATATAGCTACAACACAGCTTCAACAGCTATGAGTGCCAGGCGTTTGAATTTCAGCTTTCGTTACGGCGTGACTAATCAGTATAGTACTAGGTTCAAATTCTGTGGCTGGTAAAAACGGTATATTACTTTCGTGGTGTGATAAGAAATACAACGTAATAGTTATTAGTTTAATTAGTGTTTCTTCATAGTATCGTTTCACTATTTCTAGAAAGAATTATGTATTAACGAAGTAATGAATAAGCAAAAACACACTTTGATTAACGTTTACTATTTCTCATACTCCATTGAGAATGTTTTGATCCTCAGTTGCGCAAACATCCAGTGTCCGTTTTTTTTTTTTTTTTGTTGCTTACACTGCCTTCAGATGAGTTCCCTCGTGGCTAAGTGGCTAGTGTACACGCCTTTGGCGTGGGACACCCTGGTTCGATTCCCGGCCGGAGCTTATGTAGTTCGGATTCCATGTTAATCTGTAGGTTCACGTCTGATACAGCCTGGCTGCTGAAAGGAACGTTAAAATCAACTCTGGACTACTTTACAGATGCAATTGTTCAATTCCGAGTTCGAATGAAGCTTTTTACGGGCAAGGGGTGACTTTTATATAAACAGTCCAAGCATTTTAGTTATTAGTCAGTGATGCTATAGACTCTCTCTCTCTCTCTCTCTCTCTCTCTCTCTATATATATATATATATATATATATATATATATATATATATATATATATATATATATATATTACAAAATTGAAAGTCACTATGTTTGTGACTCTTAATCTCTTAAGGGCCGCGGTGGTTCAGTGGTAAAGCGTTCACCTCTGGTGCCTGGGGTTCCGGGTTCGATCCCAGCCCCAGCCAAATGAATTTTGTGGTGGACAAACACCATGGGCGTGGGTTTCCTCAGGGTTCTCCCGTTTCCTCCCACTTTCTTCATTCCACCATTTCATTCACTGCTCATCATCACCGTCTCCTTTAGCCTAACCGGCATAACCGTGGGACGTAAAACTCAAAGGTTTCATTTCATTTTTTCTTAATCTCTTGAACCGCCCGACCGATCTCGATCAAATTTCCAACGTAGATGCGGTTCTGGCCTGGGAGTGTTTTTAGAAATTTACTTTGACAGTAGAACTTAGGGGAGGGGGAGAAGGGGGATAGAAAAATGAATAAGACTTAATTTACTTTGAAGTGTAAAAGTGCGAGCGTTTTCTTCTCTCTTTCTCTCTCTCTCTCTCTCTCTTCACTCCTCCAGTCTCCTCTCACTTTGATTTCATGATTTCGCTCTCTGATGAAATGTATTAAATACCGCCAGGAAAAGTACTAATATATAACCTACCATTTAGGCGCCCCTCCAACCACGCGCCCGGGGCACGTGCTTTGCTTGCTCGCCCATAGCTGCGGCTATGTGAGCTACAGAACTAACATGCAATGCTTACGTAATACTTTGAGTTATAAATACTATTAAGAAAGAAATAATTGCATTTTTTTAACTTTCGGAAAGAAGCTACTATGGGATTAAATATAAGGTAGGAAAGGCAACACATTTGAATGCAAATGAAGTGAAACACATTCCAGTCTATGCTTTCACTCAGCAGACATATTGTTTGGAACCAAAAAATTGTGACTTTTGGAATCTTGTACTTAGGTTCATAAGGGAAGCGCCGAAATAACTTGACTCATCCATTGTAGCTCTCGTGGCCGCGGTGGCTCAGTAGTAGAGCGTTCACCTCTGGTGCTTGGGGTCCCGGGTTCGATCCCAGCCCCAACCAAGTGAACTTTGTGGTGGACAAACACCGTGTGCGTGGGTTTTCCTGGGGTTCTCCCGTTTCCTCCCACTTTCTTCATTCCACCACTTCATTCATTGCTCATCATCACCGTCTCCTTTAGTCTAAGCGGCATAACCGTGAGACGTAAAACTCAAATATTGCATTTCATTTTCATTTCCATTGTAGTTTTCCCCGCAAACAGTGTTGCCAAAATGTTGACAATAAGTTTGCGAAACGAGAGGTGACGACTCCAATTTTGGGTGAAAAGTCGCTATAAAAAATAATCGAGAAATTCATTGTCTATAAGCATTGTTTTAAAGTTGTAGATGTAAACTAAACAATATGTTCTATTCACTGGCGCAAATCCCGGTGGGGGGATGACAGATACATGTCCCCTCCAATCTTGGAACTGAGGGGGACTTCTCCCCAATAATTTGATTTGAAATGTGTTTTTTGGGTGAAATTTGATGATTTTTTTTTCGATTGCTACAAAGGAACGTGAGACAAAATAGACGTCCCCCAGAATAAGCCTCAAATCTGCAGCCTCCCAACGCTGAAGACAACTCTGATCCTCCACAACATTGTTTTCCAACTTCATAAGTATTTTGGACATCGCAAATATATATATATATATATATATATATATATATATATATATATATATATATATATATATATATATATGGTAACGGTCTTAGCCTTCCCACCCCCCAATGTTGAAGACAGATTTGCGCCGCTGGTTCTACTCACATCTTTGTAAGCAGGGCGCAACCAATCCTTTAATTCAGGGATCATTTCAGATTGTTTCGGGTACTTCTCTTGCGCATCCCTAGACTTCATAATGAGTTATCAAAAAAAAATGTTAATGAGAAATAACATGTAAAAGCAAGGTAGCTAAAACATTTTTCTTTTCATTCTTCAGTAATGCATTGTTATTAATCTCAGGGGGGCGCGTTGGCTCAGTGGTAGAGTTTCACCTCCGGTGCTTGGAGTCCGTGGTTCGATCCCATCTCGCGCCGTGTGAACTTTCTGGTGAACAAACACCGTGCTCGTGGGTTTTCTCGGGGTTCTCCCGTTTCCTCCCACTTTCTTCATTACACCAATTCACTCATCTCTCATCATCACCGTCTCCTTTAGCCTAACCGGCATAACCGTGGGACGTAAAACTTAAAGATTTCATTTTTCATCAATCTCAGTATTTTATAGTGTATTCTTAAGCTTAAGGTGATGTATAATTAAATTTTGAATTCAGTTAACTTATTTTGTTTCTCAGATTGTTTTTAAAATGTATGTACTAGTGTGAGCACAATAAATGACGCGTCTCTTTATTTTGAAGGTTTTTTTTTTTTTTTTTTTTTGAAAATATCTCCGTTTTCTTTATATGTTTGAAATTTCGGAAGGTTTCCCCAGCAGGACAGGTTAATAACAAACTTTTTTTTTAATATTTGTGTTAGATATTAGCTTAAAATAAAGAAATTAGAAGCAAAAAACATTAAATCCACAGTAATCTCGAGAATTACCAAGTCCACTAAAGTGGGAAATTTTCAAGAACGCGAGGGAATCCTGCAGTTCAACACGAAGCAGCGACATCTATGTCATTGAGAGAAATGTGGATTAGATCTACAAACTAAACTTTTAACGAAATATTTCTAATATGTCTTATTACGTGCATTATCTGCAAACTTCAAATATATGAATATATGCCAAGTATTAACGTAAAGATAGAGCAAATAGTGGAAGTTGTCTATGTAAAAGGACGAATTGGTAGCACGATAGTAATGAAAAATCGTCTTTACCGGAACAGGCTCAGTTCACGTAAGAAAACAAATAGCTCAGTTATTTAAAGCAACTAGTCTGTATGTCGAAGCTAGTGGGTTCGGTCCACAGGGAACTGCTTTTGTCATTTTTTTTTCACTATGGTTATTTTATTTATTTTTTATGTGGGAAAGAATCAAATTGTAACATATGTGTAAAACTTATGACGATACCATAAAAAGAAAAAATGTAGTTGTCGCACTTGCATTAACTAAATAACTAACTAACTATATGGCCTATGGAACCCGGAGGTTCAATGCCGCGTTCACAAAAGATCTCTACTGACTTCTATTCCTAGCTAACTGCATCCAGTTTCTACTTTGTATTCCAATCTCTGCGAGATCCGTTTTAATATTGTCCTCCCATCTGCGTCTAGGTCTTCCTAATGGTCGTTTTCTGATTGGTCTTCCAGTCAAGACTTTGAAAGCGTTTCTACTTTCTTCCATTCTAGCTACATGACCCGCCCACCTAAGCCTCCTAGACTTGATGACCCTAACAATGTTGGGTAAACCATATAAATTATGTAGTTCCTCGTTATGAAGTTTCCGCCATTCCCCATTCCCGTTCCTCTTGGGTCCGAATATTCGTCTCAGGATCTTGTTCTCAAATACTTTCAGTCTATGTTCTTCCCTCAGAGTAAGTGACCATGTTTCGCAACCATACAGAACAACAGGCATGATTATCGTTTTGTACATTTTAAGCTTCAAATTCCTCGACAGAATTCGCGGCGATAAGAGATTTTGAGCCGAATAGTAACACGAATTCCCTGCTATTAGTCGACATTTAATTTCTCCGTGAATATGATTAATTTCTCGCACTTGCATTAGCGTCCCTAATTTTGTTTGCAAACAGTTTCGTAATTATTTCCCCTGTGCTCACGGCTCACTATATGCTCGCTGGCGCATAACAAATGTTTCCCAGTAAATGTTAATTCTAATTTGAAAGATTTTATAAAGTTTCACAATATTTCTCACTAGATAGACCTCTATCTACGTGTTTGGATATTTTGATAACAGATTTCCCTATTAAATGTTTAATTTTCCCTAGATGTTTAATTACGGAAAAGGTTTACAATGTATTTGTATTGAATTGAAATTGTTTTGAATTTACTACATAAAGTAAGTAGCCCGAAGGAGGAAAACTCAAGTAATTGATATTGTACGTAAAAGCAACCTATTGTAGAATGATGATGCTTCTTACCTTCAGCACATAATCTTAACGTTAGAGAGTCAGACAGAGAAAAATCCTGGTTTTTCCTCCCCTATGACCACCCATCTTAAACCTCTACATACCATTGTTCGTCTCACAAAATTTCGGTGCTCCAAAAACATTCAAATAATAATAATAATAATAATAATAATAATAATAATAATAATAATAATAATAATAATAATAATAATAATAATAATAATAATAATAATAATCCTAAATATGCCATCCTTACATAATGTAAGGATATCTTAGTTTATTAGTTTAAATCTTAAATACCTTAGTTTAAAATGCTTTCTTTAGTAATTGTTTGAGCAACCATGTAGGAGGAAGTAAGACGTTTTATTTTGCCCCTCTCATTTCAGTACCCTTCCAACAGAAAGTAATTTCTGATAAGCAGGGCAGACAAAATGAATAAGATATATTTACAGCATCATCTCCCCTTTCATGATTGGAGTATCACCTAACATTTTTTATTCTACCAAAGATGGCCCTGTGCGGTTAGGGGTAGGTAACTAAAGAAATACCTAATATATAGCGCCCCTTGATTGTAATATTACCACTTCTTTATTTCTACGAGGGAGCCCCTACACAATCAAGGGTGAAAAAAGAATAGGAAAAGTGTCTATTGATTCCAGTGGCGGATCCAGCACGAACTTCTGGGAGGGGGTCGGGGAAGTGAAAGATTCTTTTGATGATGTGAAGCTGTCACAAATTACCACTTAACTAAACTAAACAATAGTGGGGATGAACCGGAACCCAGTCAGTTTAAATTGATGTAAAAATTTAATTTTTGGCTTCATATTAAAGTTTTGGTTTCAAATGAGAATTTCAGTCCCAGTGGTCAATGATTAAATTTCGTAGGGCTCTTCAGTGTAGGCTAATACGGCCCCCTTATGAGAAAAGGCAAAATTATTAACGTGTTTATAACTTTCTAATTTTTCGTCTATTTTAAAGAAATGTTTTGCTTCGTATTAAAGTGTTGGTATCTCGCAGAGATTGGAATACAAAGTAGAAACTGGATGCAGTTAGCTAAGGATAGAAGTCAGTGGAGAGCTTTTGTGAACGCGGCATTGAACCTCCGGGTTCCATAGGCCATAGACTTACTTTTATTAAAGTGTTGGTTCCAAATGACAATTTCAGTCCGAGTGGAAACTGATCAAATCTCGGGGGAAGGGGGGGGCTCTTCGGTATAGGGGGCTACGGCTCCGTTATGGGAAAAGGCAAAAATATGAAAATGCTTATAACTTTCGAATTTTTCGTCTATTTTAAAGAAATTATTGGCTTCATGTTAAAGTCTTGGCTTCAAACGACAATTTCACTCCGTGTGGACAATGATCAAATCTTGGAGGGCTCTTCGGTGTAGGGGTTTCGGCTTTTTATGGGACAAGATTCACGTAGTTGATATTGCAAAATCGTTTTGTGTACATGAGTGGAAACTTGCACCATTTTGTTACTTTAACCTCTTATATTTTACAGATTCAAATTCGAAGCAATAGTTACTTCGCAAAGCTAAAAGATGGCACTTAATAGTTTCATTAAAATGAAATGTCTTTTATGAGAAGTTGTAATGGAGCAGACGAACGAACAGGCACCCAACGGTGGTTGAGTCGGACGGTTGAAACTCGTTAAGCTCGTGAAGCTCGGTGCTCATCAGTGGCTAAGCGGTTAGCGTACGCGACTTTCGCGTGGGAGATCCGGGTTCGATTCCCGGCGGGAACTGATGTGGTTCAGATTCCACGTTAATCAGTAAGTTCACGTCTCATATAGCCTCGCTGCTGAACATGATATTAAACTCAAAATCAACTGAATTCGTTAAGCTGGGTTCAATTATTATTATTATTATTATTATTATTATTAATAATAATAATAATAATAATAAAGCATTCACCTTTGGTGTATGGGGTCCGTGGCTCGATTCCACTTCGCGCAGAGTGAAACTTGAGGTGGACAAATACCATGGGTATGGGTTTTCTTGAAATTTTCCTCCCACTTTCTTCATTTCACCATTTCATTCATCATTCTCCCTTAGCGTAGGTGCATAATCGTGCAACGTTAAACTAGATATTGCATTTAATTTTAATTTCAATAATAATAATAATAATTAATTCAACTGAAAGGACTGTAATTTATGTTTACAGCAATTATCATAAATATGCAATCATTATAAAGACAATGCTTTGAGAAGAAAGTTAATCCTTTCCAAGTGTTAACGAATGCGCACGAGATAAAACATGTCTCGAGAAAGACGAGACGCACTTTGTGACATCCAAGATAAGACGAGACAAATGTTTTGGACACGAGATAGCTTGTAAAATGTCTCGTCTTGTCTGGAATGTCTCGAAAACAAAAGTCTAAGTTTTAAAATTATTTTTCAAGATCTATTCTCTCAGAATAGCTCTCTGCCTTAAAATTAATAACGGCATTTGTGATTTAAAAAAGATAAACAATGCCTAAAGTTAATAGTTAACTTTACGAAAAGAAGCTTCATTAAGGGTGAACCTGAAAGATGTCCACAAACTTTGGGAGATGATTCGTGACATCAAAAGGAGACAAATTGTTCTCTTGTAGTTTTCGAATTTAGCTTCGTTGTCAAGATACAGGGTTGCCAACTGGTCGTGTTTGAGAAACTCACTGGGAATAAATTCAACTCCAAGAATAAACTACTACTCATATATTTTTCAGGTCAATTGACTTATTCCATGTTGTAAGGTTAAATATTTATTTATGAAGTGTGTACAAAATTTGCCAGAGTCTTTTCTGAGAAAATCGTCGAGAAAGTCACCTCCAAGAGTAAATTACCCCTCGTAAATTTTTCTAAGAGAAATATCTGATACAGCAATATAGGGTTGTTAATTAAATATTGATTAATGAAAAATAAACAAAATTGTTAAAACCATTTTTGAGAAAATAGCTTTTTTCGATTTTCGGCTGTTGGTAAACCACACTTATTTTAGGTGGTAGGAAAAAAATTGGAAAATCTCCTGTAGGAATACTATGTAAACCCTAAGTTTAAAATTTGGTGTAGATAGGTTGAATGTTATGGCCTCTAGGCGAGTGCATAGAAAAGTGTACCGAACGGACGGACCGGAAGGACGGGTTTTCGTAAAGTCGCATTTTCGGTATGTAGACGCCATGAAACATGTAAATCCGTGGAAATCTGAATTTGATATATTATTTTCACAATCACGATATTTTCTTCTCTCTTTTGTCGCTCGAAAAAGAAAAGCCTGAGTTTACCACAAAAAGCTAGGGAGTTTACCAAAAAAAATATTCAATTACAGGGCCACCGCACTAACCTTTTTTCAATTCAATTTCTTAACTGTGTTAGGCCGTAGTTGTTACTGAAGTGTGTATTTGGATAATACGAATAAAATTATCGTATTATTCAAATACATCGAATGTCAGATTATCGAATAAAAAACTTTGATTGAAGAAAATCCACACTACAAAACTAACTCACACTTTGAGCACATTTTCATTAGACATATAATATACCAATTAATGCAATCATTGTTTATGAAATATGAAAAAAAAATCAAATGAGTAATTTTTGAGAAAGCCGTTCAAAAAGAACACGTCAGGAGTAACCTACCTCTTGTGAATTGTTTCGAACAATGAGTTAAGATATACTTTTGGTTATTAATGAAATATATATTTGCGAAATTTGAACAAAATCGCCTGTCGTTCGAGAAAATAGTCGGGAAAAAACCTTGACCCCCAAAATAAACTATCCGTTTTAATTGTTTTTCATATAAATAACTTATACTAAAATATAGGGTTATTAATGACATACTTATTTATGAATTATCAATAAAATTGCCCGAGTAATTTCTCAGAAAATCGTGAGGGAAAAATAACTCCCCGAATAAAGTCTCTCTTGAGGATTCTTTCAGGGTAAGCGAGTTATTCCATATTATTAGGTTTCTAATGAAATATTTATTTCTGAGTACGAACAAAATTGCTTGACTCATTTTTGAGAAAATCGTGGAGGAAAAACACCCCCAAGAGTAAACTACACCTCGCATATTTTTTTCAGGACAAACGAGTTTTGCCATATTGTTCGGTTATTAACGAAATATTTATTTTTGCAATATGAATAAACTCTTTTGTGTCGTGTTTGAGAAAATCGCCCAGACAACACACTCCACCAAAAATAAACTACCCCTCGCATTTTTTAAAGGACAAACGAGTTATGCCATATTGTTATTAATGAAATATTTATATATAAAATATGAAGTTATTAATGAAATATTTATATATAAAATATGAACGAAAACAGTTGAGTCCATTTTGAGAAAATCACTGAGAAAAAACTCACCCCCTTAGGATAAACTACCCCTTGTAGATTTTTCTCAGATAAATGCCTTATACCACAAAATAGGGTTGCTAATTAAATATTGATTTATATAAAAAAGAAAGAAAATAAGACCGTTAGAGCCAGTTATGAGAAAATATCTTTCTTTCTATTTTCATCGTACAGGAAACTACCCTTGTTTGGGAGTAGGAGGGAAATAAAAAAAAACTGTAGGAAATACTATGAAGATCTTAAACTAAAATTTGGTGCCGATAAGTTGAATGGTATGGCCTCTAGGCGAATTCACAGAAAAGTGTAGCGAACGGATGGACGAACAGATGGACATGTATCGAAAAATAACTTTTTCGGTGTTAGGAGCTATAAGTTAATACGTGTAAATTCGTTGAAATCTCAAATTTGATTTTTTTTCGAACACCATACTTTCTTCTCTCATTTGTCACTTCAAAGTAAAAGGAACTCAGAACTACAGATGAGACACCTACTTTTACACATAGACATTTATTGATTTAAAACTGTTTTAGTTTGTGTCATTTCACTTCCAATTGAAAGGTTTGACCATGACTTACGGCATACCAATGACGAGACGGAAGCTTTCAGGAAGTAAATGCATTCAGAAGTCTAGACTGCATTACACCTATCAGCCTGTTTTTACTTCTGCAATTGTTGACAGCTGTAATTTCGTCCAAACGCTACATGAAATAATTCTTGGTTGACGTCATTGGTTGACGTTACTATTTTAGTATTGTTCTCTTCAGACTTGGTTGAAGTTTTGTCTTAACGGTTATACATTTTTTTTTCTTATTTCATCGTTACACATAAGAATAAAATGTTATGATGAGTGGATAGATTCGAAACTACGAATATTGAGTTTTCATTCTTCCAACACTTTACCAATGGACCAAGCTTTATCTTCACGTTAATGCATGGTTACAGGGTTTATTACGATTTAAATAAAATGGCTGGCTGTTAGAGTTTCCTGCTCACATATTTCGATAAAAGTTTTCATTGCTTCATAGATACGTAGAGCAATGTTTAGATACACATTTTAGGAGAGTGAATTTTGGTGTATAAAATAATTTCATGCCAGATAAAAGCTGGATAAGTTTTGATAACATGTTTCATATGTAGTTCCCAATAATAGGCTTGTTGTTCGGGGTGACGCTCTAAGGTTCAGCATTGACTAGCAGTTTTTGATATTAATATCCCTTCTAACAATATTAGCAGTGGACAAAAGTTAGCCCGTGTTGAAGCTTTTTGCTCCTAATTTAGTTATTTTACTTTACTATTTAACGAATATATTGGAAATTGTCAGCAGACACGTATGCAGTAATTTATTTCGGGAGGGGTCCGACTTCAATATTAGGATAAATTATAATAAAATTTTAAAAAATAACCCCAAAATTAGGCTAAATTTACAGAAAAGTTGGGATTTTAGAAGGGGTCCGGATCCCCTGGACCCACCCCTAAATGCGTCCTTGTTTGTCAGTAACGTTTCCTCATTTTGAAACCTTCAAAAACTTCGGATATATAAAGGAAAACGAGTTGTTTTCGATGAAATGTCACTTCAAGGAGACGCGACAATTTTATTGCACATGGTGGTATCCCACGTTCACAACGGCAAGAATTCCTTCCCTTTCGCTGCCATTGTACTCTATCGAAAGGTTAGGTTTGTAAAATATTACTCCTACGAACAAGCATGATTGGCAGATAGGAATACTGAACAGAACTCCACAGAAATGCATGCTGAACTTACGTTTATAGCTACCTTTTGGTGATTTGCCCTCAAGGTCAATCGAGTGGTAATTCAGTTACGTCTCAGTTCTTAAGCCATGTTCGTATTACTTCGAACAGTTTTGATAATGAAAAGCATGCCTCGTAATATAACAGACTTCTTTCGCGTAAGAAATCGAAACTCAGTTGGTCAGAGCAACTAGTCTGTACGAATTAGGTTTTTAGTTCGAGCCCAGTATGAGTAAGGGTTTTTATTACTATTGTTTTTATCTTTTTATGTGAGGAAAAAACAAATTGTGGCATCGCGATATCAAATATATTTGGTTAGGTAACTTTGTCTTAGCTAAACTTTAAACATCAGTAACCGTCGAAATTATTTCACTAACCGATCACTTACTGAACATTTCGAACACGTGAAACCAGTGGCATAACATGAAGCGTAACCTCTCCTCCGCAGTCCTTAGTTATGCGTTCGTACTTTCAGGGGTGGACCAAGAGCCGAGCAACTGCTCGGGGCGCCAGAGAAAGAGGGGCGCCAAAACGAGCCTCAAAAGTAAATTTTATAATGTGTTTTCTACTGTCGTTTTTGGTTATATTCTTGTAAAGTAGTGGCAATTACATGATCTTTTTCCATGTCACCATGGAAGAAGAGAGTTTCATAGTATTAATGGCGCTGTATCGAAAAATGGAGAGAGGGCATGTAGAATAAAGAGTGGCGGGGAAGAAAGTATTGTTTGTTTGTTTGCTTGAGTTTAGCGTTCCACGATTATGCCTTAATGGCAGGGGAGATGTGGATACTAATTATAGTGGAATCCGAACCACTTTTATCGTTCAACAGTAATCCACCGGGAATTGGACCCGGCACCACAGAAGGCAGGCGTGCTAGCCACTAGACCAAGCGAGGGGGGCGGAGTTCGTATTGTTTATAGTGGGTCATATTCTTTGTGAAATTTTCCTAGGTAATGAATTTCTTTTTGAAAAATGGGTTTAAAATATTAAAAACTCTATGATAAAATGTAAAATATAGGCTAGTACTAGAGGGAGGGCGCCAAAAAGTCACTTTGCACGTGTGAAAATTTGGCCTGGTCCTCCTCTGCGTACTTTCTCTATATTTTTTGGCCTTGCGGTTTGTGCGGTCCCCACGCCACAGGGTTGCGGGGGCGCTATTTACGCCTATGCTTCGAACGTAGTTCAATAACTGATTAAGAAATTCTACCATCAGCGTGGAAACGGGAATATATATTTTTCTAATAGGCCCATAGAACTTTAACTCAGATCGCCAGATGCAATTTTTCAGAGTGGGCTCTGGCTAAGTAGAAGGAAGGTCTGATGTTTCCTAAGTAAGTTCATTTCAGAAAGTTTGCTATTTTTTTAACGGTGATGTAAATAAACATACTCATCGTTATTAGCCCGACACCGAACCATCCTGGATAAATCCCTCTAGAACAATGATCGGCAAAAGTTTATTCTGCCTAATTTTATAAGCGACTCAAGGGTGAAACACCTGTTAACGAAAGCAATGCTGTGTATATACTGCCTTGTATCTGACAAAATATAAAGTGTTTTGTAATCTTTAGACACTTTTCCTATTCTTTTTGTCACCCTTGGTTGTCTAGGGCAGCCTCGAACAAATAAAGAAGAGGTAATATTACAGTCAAGGGGCGCTATAAATATATTAGGTATTTCTTTTGTTACCTAATCATAACGGCCTAGGATCGTCTTCGGTAGAATAAAAAATGCTACGTGATATTCCATTCACGAAGGAGGAAAGGATGCTGTAAATATATTTCTTATTCATTTTGTCTGCCCTGCTTCTCAGATATTATATACTTTCCGTTGGAGGGTGCTGAAAAGAGACGGGGGAAATAAGACGTCGTGCCCCCTCATACATTTTAAATTTTGTGACGTGGTTGCTCGAATTATTAGTAAAGAAAGCACTTTAAACTAAGATATCTGAAGTTACTACATTATGTAAGGGTGGCATATTCAGGAATAATAATAATAATAAATATGAATGTTTTTGGAGAGCCGAAATTATGTGACACGAATCATTACATGTAGAGCTTTAAGATTAGTGGTCATAGGGGAGGAAAAAACAGGATTTTTCTCTGTCTGACTCTCTAACGTTAAGATTGTGTGCTGAAGGTAAGAAGCATCATCATTCTACAATAGGTTGCTTTTACGTACAATATCAATTACTTGAGTTTTCCTCCTTCGGGCAACTTTCCTTATGTAGTAAATTCAAAACAATTTCAATTTAAGACAAATATTTATAGGGAAAATTAAACATTTAATAGGGAAATCTGTTATCAAAATATCCAAACACGTAGATAGAAGACTATCTAGTGACAAACATTGTGAAACTTTATAAAATTCTCCAAGTTAGAATTAAGATTTACTGAAAAACATTCGTTATGCATCAGTGAGCATGTAGTGAGCAGTGATCACAGGGGAAATAATTACGAAGCTGTTTGCAAACAAAAATTAGAGACACTAATCCAAATGCGACAACGATATTTTCTCTTTTTTTGGTATCGTCATGAGTTTTACACATATGTTACAATTTGATTCTTACCCAAATAAAAAATAAATAAAATACATAGTGATAAAAATGCCAATAGCACTTCCATGGGACTCGAACCCACTACCTTTGGCGTACAGACTAGTTGTTTTTCTAACTGAGCTATTTGTTTCCTTATGTGAAGTGAACCTGTTCTACAGTAAAGACCACTTTTCATTACGATTGTGCTAATAATTCGTCCTTTTCCTAAGGCAATTTCCACTATTTGCTCTATCTTTACGTTAATACTTAGCATAGATTCA
Organism: Thermobia domestica; assembly: GCF_964235325.1. Classification (NCBI taxonomy): domain Eukaryota; kingdom Metazoa; phylum Arthropoda; class Insecta; order Zygentoma; family Lepismatidae; genus Thermobia; species Thermobia domestica. Next base: position 233,383,859 of record NC_137459.1, read on the forward strand.
TATATTTGGAGTTCGCTGATAATGCATATAATAAGACATATTAGAAATACTTCGTAAAAATTTTCGTTTGTAGATCTAATCCACGTTTCTCTCAATGACATAGATGTCGCTGCTTCTTGTTGAACTGCATAATTCCCTCGCGTTCTTGAAAATTTCCCACTTTAGCAGAGTTGGTAATTCTCGAGATTTCTGTCGATTTAAAGTTTTTTTGCTTCTAATTTCTTTATTTTAAGCTAATATCTAACACAAATATTAAAAACGAGTTTGCTATTAACCTGTCCTGCTGGGGAAACCTTCCGAAATTTCGAACATATAAAGAAAACGGAGATATTTTCAAAAAACTTCAAAATAAAGAGATGCGTCATTTATTTTGCTCATAGTAGTACAAACGTTTATTTTCGTTCTTGAGTGTTTAAAGTGACGTATAGTTATTAAACATAGTATTTAATATTGTACTCTTAACGCGAAAGTGGTATACAGTTAACTTTTGAATTCAGTTAACATTTTTCTTTCTGAAATTGCTTTAAAAAGTATGAAAAAACGTTTTTATTTTCTTTCTTGTGTGCTAAAAGTGTTGGAAAGTTATTAAGCTTACTACTTTATATTGTATTCTTAACCCTAAACTGATACACAGTGCGTTTTTGAATAAGTTATGTCAAGTTATTTGAGTGATGGACACTGGTAGAAAATCCTGACTACCACTGGAACGTTTTGATTTTAAGGTGACGACTACTGGTGCAAGGATTTTAAAATATTGTTTTTCCTTCAACGGCTACTCCTTTTTGAATTCTGATTACATGGTCATTATAGGAAGGATCAGTGAGTCTTTCCAACTATGGTACAGCTCCGACAGATTCGCGTTGCTCAGAGAAGAGAAAAAATAGTATGTTTTCAATCTTAAAGTGAGAACCACTGGCGTTTTTACCCTGTTATGCAAAAGTAAGTGAGTACTCCAATGGGGTTCCAATGCGGTACCTAATTTTTGCATTTTAGATATACGGAAATACTGTCTCTAAAAAGTAAAGAAGTTTTTTTTTTGTTTTTTACTGAAAACTGCAACTCGGTAAGCCTTATGGATACCGAGATATGGGAAAATAAAGAAAGATACTATAGGTATGTGGGGCTTGCATACTTGACACTACAATTCGAAAATTGAATTGAAATATGACTAACGGCTATCAAGATGTTGTCAAATAAAGGGAGGACCAACACAGTTAAGGGGTTTTCGTGTTAGATGCTAAAATTTCCGAAATCGGTCATGGAAAGTTAATAAACACCAGTAGCAATTTCATCTCACAGTAATTAGATATCTTCTTGGAGTGTTGGAACATCATGGAATCTACCAAAATTAAATTTTAAAAGCTTTTGAAAATATAATTTGACATTTGTAAACAGTATTTGAAATATGTGTTTACCCAAAACTTCCAGGTATTACATCTAACATCTGGAGAAACACTGTGAAATAAAAGCATATGAGATCTTGAAATTTCGGAAACAATTATTGATCGCAACAAAATTAAATAAGATGGTCCTTCTATGGGTTAAATGAGTACCTCAGTACAATTTCGATCGAAAGATTAGTTCAGTCCTAGGTTTTCTTCAGGCAATTCCAATGGTTCATCGAGCTGTGCAAAAGAATGAAAAATCGCTGTCAATATCTAAGATAGTAACCAAGATATAAGGAATTATATATTTTATGACGTAAAAATAGAGATCTTTATGGAGTTGTACTTTTGGGTCTTTCCTATAAGAAAAAAAAATCAGAAAACTACTATATATACCTTTATAGACAATTCAACGGGCGGGGACACAGTAGCTTAGTGGTAGGGTGTTTAACTAATCTTTTTTTTTTTTTGCAGAAACTATTGGAGTATTCACTTAACCCATAGAGATACGATCATACTTAACTCCCTATTTAATTTTAAAATTAAATAAAAGAAAATATTTCAGTGTAGCGACCCACGATTATGCATTTCAGTCTCAGGGAGATTATGATTAAAGGAAGTGAATGTTGTGACAGAATTGATGGAATGCAAAGGTGGGAGGAAAGAGAGTGCCCCGAGAAAACCCAAAAAATACGATGTCCACTACAAACTGACTTGGCCGCGGATCGAACCAAGAACCCGATACACCAGAGGTAAGCACTCTACCACTAAGCCACCGTGCCCCCGCCCATTCAATTGTCTATTAAGGTATATACGGTTGTTTTCTGAAATTCCTTCTTCTTACAGCAAAGACTCAAAAGTAGAAATCCATGTGGGTCTCTATTTTACGACGTCATAAAATACACAATTCCTTATATCTCGCTTGCTATATTAGATATTGACAAAAAATGTTCACTTTATTTCAGAGCCCGATGAACGCTTGGAATTGTCTAAAGAAAATTTAGCGCTGAATTAATCTTTCGATCGAAATTGTACTGACGAGTCTGAGGTACTCACTTAACCCATAGAAGTACCATATTATTTAACTTTTGTTAGGATCAATAATTGTTTTCTGACATTTCATGATCTAATACGATTTTATTGTATGGTGTCTCTCTAGCTGTTAGATGTACTAGCTGGAAGTTTTAGGTATATACACATGTCTAATACTCTTTACAAATGTCAAAATATATTTTCCAAAGCTTTTAAAATTTAATCTTGGTAGACCCCATGATGTTCTTAAACTCCATGGAAATACCTAATTACTTTAAGATGAAATTGCTACTGATGCTTATTAACTTTCCATGACCGGTTTCGGAAATTTTACCACCTAACACGAAAACCCCATAACTGTATGGATCCTCCCTTTATTTGACAATATTTTGATAGTCATATTTTAATTAGTTTTCTAAATTGTACCGTCTAATATGCAAGCTCCACCACGTACCTATGGTGTCGCTTTTTATTTCACCATATTTCGGTAACTGTTAGGCGCACCGACTTGCGGTTTCGGTAAACACACACCTCTAACGTTCTTTAAAACGTAATTAAGACATATTTTAGAATATTTAGAAATGAGAGTTCTGCGAATATCATGCTACCCGAAAACCCCCATCAGGGCGTGTGGTTGTAAGCCCTCGTAATTACGTTTCCGAAACTGCACCACCTAGTACGCAAACCCCACACTTCTACGGTGTCGCTCTTTATTTTCCCATATCTCAAATCTCCATAAGGCTTACCGAGTTTTGAGGTTATCGGTAAACAGATGTCAGTTCCTTACATTTTAGAGACATACATTTCCATATATCTAAAAAATACAGACATTAGGTACCCCATGGTACCCCGAACACCATTGGGTACCCACTTACTTTTGAATAGTAATACATTTTGAGTTGTTGTTCAGCATCAATAAACACTTCACAGTTTTTCTACGTGCAACCCAAAAGTCCATACTTGACCGAACAGATTTTGTCCATTTAATCTCAAAAATGTTAAAATACTTTGTATTGCTAAGTACAACAAAATTAAGCACACTGAATGGAACATTTTAAATATTTTCTGATTTTTGTTGCACATATTTCGTGCATCAAACCAGGATTCTGCTTGAAAGACAGACACAACAAGCAGTGTAGGTTGTGGCTAAAAGTACGTCCTTTCTGAAGACAGACCCAATTGTACTTACATTCTTTTGTACGAATATATAACCCTAATAAAGATACTGTACTACAAATTATTTCTTTCTTCCATAAATTAGAATAAAATATTATCTTTGTTTAAAGAAAACGTTTGTTAGTGTTAAGTCATTTCAATTCTTTTTCTCTGTAATAAGAACATTATCCCTCGCAATATGTTTTATATTTGTGCTATTACGATTGGATGAAGTAAAATTCTATACGAAGCACTATTATTTCAGAAATGAATTAATAACTAATGTTTTGTTCTGTATGTAAGACAATGTGTATACTGAACATGTCTAGCGAATGTGTTGTTTTAATACAGAATCTATAACTCAGCTTTTCAGTAGTCAACTTTATTGGGAATCCGAAGAAAGAAGTAAAAAAAATGTTGGACTTACCAATGTATATGTGTACGAATTCTGGACTAATCCAAATTATCCAGAGAAATCATTATATATTTCTTTGTTGCTATTTCATATGTATCCTTTATTCAAGTCGTATGAAACGGAGACTTCATACATCGCTATACTTTGTATGAATTATGTTCCGCATTTACTTAATCACTTTGTAACTTTCTCTAGTGTTGACAAGGCCGCAGGTGTCAATCGAATAGTTTTGTGTTTCACTCATATCACCTTGTGACTAAGGTACGTCCTGTCGGTATATATATGGTACTGGGCTCAATTAGCGATAAAATACATTTTTAGCATTAAACAAATGCAAAAATCTACACGAAATGCGATACCATGATCTCTGACTTACGGATAACACCAAGCAACTAATGGTACTGAGTGTGATTGAGTTTACTAGTTACTATCTGGCTAAAATCAGTGTTCCTTTAGCTATAGTTCTTTTCGTGCTCTGAATTGCAAAGTTTGAAATAACCGTTTTAAATTATTGTATATACGTATATCTTCCGAGTAATTCTGAGAATCATTCTTGGTGTTGCATTTTTAATGGGGAGTACTCAGTAGGAATCATCTTGTGAGTGAACACGTTTTCAGCTGACACCATACTTTTAATTATTGCGACATTAAAAAAAAAAAAACTTACCTGTTAATTAAAATGTATAGAGAAGTTATTTCTGGAAAATTCTATTCAGGCCTCTTGTGGTAACAACTGCACTTTAGAAGAAGATACTATTAAGGAAAAGAATGAGGTAAAATAATCTTTATATCGTACAAGCAATGGATGATAACAGCTTAAAAATGATTGTACGTAAATCTTGTTTGAGTTTGAATATAGGATTGTATATGGCTGTGCATTTTTCATTATTATTGAAGTGCTGCAACTAACTAACTGCAAACCATATGATAAATTCTTACAGTAATTTATCACATATTGATTTACTCTGTATGAAAACGAAAATAGTTTAACATATGGTTAACCTCCTTTGTGTCCATAATTTTAAAATTAACGCTTGTGTCACTTTTCAACACTTGGCTTTGCAGTAGCTTTCCAACGAATTAGCAGGAAGTCCAAACTTATAGGACACCCTGCAGGTAAATACATTTCTTTGGACAGTTTCACTGCTCCAAACTAAGATTTGAAAACTGTAGTATTGTTAATTTCATTATTATTGGCACAAAGGAGATCAACCATATTTTAAGCTATTTTTGTTTTCATACAGAGTAAAACAATATGTGACAACATTACAGTAAGAATGTATCATGCATTTTGCAGTATGTTGCAGCACTTTAATAATGGTGCACTATACGTACAATCTAGATCCTGCATATGTCCAATCCATATATTACAAGAAGGCAATACGTATGCGATACAGGTAAAATCCGTATATTTCATATAGACAACCAATTAGCTACATACATCCAATCTATGCATTACATATGGCCAACCTGTACGCGATATACGTATAATTTATATGCTGCATGCAGACAGTCTGTAAGCTACATATATGCACTCTGTATAGTGCATACGGATATTCTGTATGTTGTATCTGGACAAGCTGTGTGCGACATAAGGAAAATCTGTATAATACATACGTAAAATACAATACGTATACTGTATCTAGTCATACGTACGGGGCATAAGTACAATATAGATGCTGTCTCGGGGTTGAACGCAAGAAACATACGTGCAGAACGTATATTGCATACTTCTTGAAATTATGCTCCGTCCTGATAGTCAGTGTGTGTCGTCATTATTAACCCACATGCTACATACGGTCCTGACGTCACAAAGCTAGATATCACCTCCGTATATACTTCTTACTGCAGATGATGTCACACGATTGACGCCATTGCACTTATGCGGAGAGAACGTATAATACTTACTTTTTCAGCTATACGTTTGCTGCAGGATGTTAAATACGTTTGTACGTTAAGTCCAGAAACTACAGGAATTACGAATGTAACCTACGTTTTTAAGTATGCCACCTACATTTTTTTCTCAGTGTGGGTTCTCCCGTTCCCTCCCACTTGATTCATTCCACCACTTCATTCATTTCTCATCATCATCGTCTTCTTCAGCCTAGCCGGTATAACCGTAGGACGTAAAACTTGAAAATTTAATTTCATATTTATTTTTTATGGTGGAATGGCTGTACTGGAAACCGTTAGTTTAAACCATTTCCGGTTCGAATAGATTGTTAAGGGAAGAAAAAGAACTCACTATTCGGAAACTGAATCGATTGCAATAAACTGCATCTTGGTATCTCTTACGGTTTTCGCTCTACGGAAATAAGTATTGAAACCATAAGTAGTAGTAGTGTAACCACTTCTTCCACTTTTGGTAGAACGTTGTGCGATTTTGTGGTGTGCTCTTGAGACCCTGAATAGTTTATAACCAACCTTTTGGGACGCTGAATCAGTTGCAAGAGAAATGCATCTAGACACATTTTGCCATAATTGTTCTATGAAAATTAATGTTTAAACCGGAAGTAATATTAAATCACTTCTGGTTTCTGTAGAATGTTCCGGATAGTCATGGTATGTAGCCTTGAGACTCTGAATCGTTTGCAAAAAGACAAAAGAGCGGTTTTTGCTGTCTGTTACCGTGTAGTTCTATAGCGATAAACGTTGGATCGGAAATAGCTAATTTGAACCACTTTCAGTTTAAAGAGAGGGTAAATAAAGAAAATGGAACCTATTCTTGGGATGCTAAATCCATTGCTGAAAACCACATCTCGATATATGTTATCGTTTTAGATGTGTGGAAATCAGTATTGCAATCAGAAGTAATATTAAATTTGAACCACTTCTAATTTTAGTAGAGTATTCGTAATAGTCATGCTACGTGCCCTGAGACGCTGTGAGAAACTGCTTCTCTCTATCGGTTACAATTTTGGTTCTATGGCGGGAAAGCTGAATCGATTTCAATAAACCGCATCTCGGTGTCTCTTATCGTTTTTCTCTGATACATCTCGACAGACAGACGGACTGGCAAAGCTGTTCTATAAGAATTGCCACACTTATGCACAACATAGTTCGAAAGTCTAAAAGCACATTCAGGCTTGGTAACACTGTACTATTTACAGCTCTTGATGATAATGCTTTTGAACAGCTAGTATTGTATGAATAATATTACTAAAATTTCTTGTAGATTGTTAAACTATATTTGTAGTTCTTTGAATTTATCTTAATCTTCTCCTATTGTGTGGATTCGCTGTGCTCAAATCTTTATTGTATCATAGCTTGATTATACATACCCATAATCAGCTAAAACTTTGGAATATGTTACAAATTCGGAGAGGTTATCCAAACTTGTTTCCAAATTGTACAAAACCCATTTTATAGTTGGGAAGCATTCCTGATAATTTCAAACTCTTTCTAGTTTCAGTCTTGATAAACAAAATTGCCTAACCTATCAAATGTACACTCATGTCCAAAATGACTATCGCATATCTATCTTCTACTGTCTTCTTGTAAGAATATAATTTGATAATGATGTTGCAGGGCACGTTTAATACTGATACTATGTGTATAATCGGGAAATGTATATTTGTGGTAAATTTCGTAGGAAAATAATTTTAAATACGAAAATTGGAATGAGTAAAACAAAATGCTGCTAAATGGACAAGAAAATTTTTATTTTCGTTTTATTGTTCTTATTTTCTGTTCTTTTGACATGAATTTGCCACATACATGTCTCTGCCGATTATACACATACTAACATAAGAAATGCCAGGCGAATTCATTATCAAATTATATTCCAAGAAAAAAATATTTATAGACATGCGACAATAATTTTGGACATGAGTGTACATGCTGAATTGATTACCTATACTACGTTTAGATCAGTTTCAACTTGGAGAAGCCTCCTTTCTCCAGATGTCACAACTACTGGAGTTGCCAACAAAAGCGTATACTGCAACGTATTAGTGTGTGTATTTGAAATCAAAAGTAGATTACGATCTAGCACAGGACGGGACCCGACTCGAATCAATCGTCCTAATAGGCTTAAGTCCGGTCTTGTTAATAGGGTTAGGGTTAACAATAAATGTGCTGAAAGCATAGTACTTAGATTTTGTTCCACAGAATTCTCATTTACAATTTGAGCATAAATTATATACATATATACCTGGACAATTTATACCCCGAAGTCCTCCGTGGTTAAGTTAGGAAGCTTAATTTTATCCAGATGCAAGAAACAACTTCCAGGTATACAATCCCTAATCACCCTTTCTCCTACTCCTAATTTCCTGCACGGAGTAATATTTAAAAAAAAAATGAGCAACAGATAATTTGGTTTCCAAGCATCTAGAAGATTCAACTCTGTTTCGTATTACTTTGACCAGAGTAGTGTGCATCGATAGCTAAATATTGTGAAAGCGTACTAAATGAATAATCTTTAATTGATAATAGTCGTACATGGTGCAAAACGTTGTGAGAAAAATGACTTAAAAGCTTATAATCACTTTCAAGTTAAAACTAAAGTAAGATAAAGACACACACACACACACACACACACACACACACACACATATATATATATATATATATATATATATATATATATATATATATATATATATATATATATATATATATATATATATATATATATATGTACGTATGTATTCTTTCCCGACGATCAGTTGGTCACAATGCAACTGTAGTATTAAGATCGTTGTACGCGTATCTGTAAAAGAGGAGAGACTTTGAAGTGATAGTCGGTAGGAAACGACCTTGATACAAGGCTACACCCAATGATGTGTTCAGCATCACGTACGCTGAAACATTGTTAATGAGAAACGTTTGACAGGATGTCCCAACTTTGTTCTCACGGAAAACTAACGATATTGTAACAGTAGCACGTGGTGAAGGGAACTTGAGCAAATTGTAAAGAAATATCAAATTGAATTTTTGCACTTACAGTTAGCTAAATTAACCTCTTCACTGTACAGTCACGGATAAAACTAAATAGTATGTTTCATTGAAGTGAGGGTCAGCAAAGCCTCTACTATTCGACTCAGGTGGCAGTTGTGTGTCTGTTCATCTGTTCATATGTCCACCTGTTCCACAATAACTATTGAGAAACTTTCTTTTGCTTGCGGAAAAACTTGTCTGTTGTTTGAGCTTACAATCCATCAAACATGAGGGGGTAAAAAGAGAAATAATCGATCCCATGTTGAAAGTTTTCACATGTAATATTTTTTTTTTTAAATGACCATCCGAAAAACCGCAATCCACAGCAAAAATTGTGGTTGCAGACAGTCAGCATTTTCCTTCGATTATATGTTTCTTCTTAAGAACCATTATTTTATATGACGACTTCTAAGTGGCATTTACAATTATTTTGAACCATTAGGATTCCAAACTATGTTATGCATAAGTATTGGAAGCTTTGAGATAACGAGATGTGGTTTCCTGCAATTGATTCAGCTTTTCAGGAAGGTTCCATCTTTTCCATTAACTCTCTATTCAAAGAGGAAATGGTTCGAATTAGTAATTTCCGGTTTCGACGATTAGCGTCATAGAACAAATTGGTATTAGATAGTGATAAGCGGTTTTACGCAGACAATTCAGGGTCTCAAGGGAACATACTGCAGCACGCTACCAAAACCAGAAATGGTTGAAATTTACTTCTACTTCCGGTTGTAATACTGATTTTCGTAGAGCAAAAACTGTAAGAGATATTGATATATATATATATATATATAATTGATTCAACTTGCCAAGAGTAGGTTCCCCCTTTTCCGTTAATACTATACTCAAACTGAAAGAGGTTCAAATTTCCGATATCAACATATATCGTTATGGAAAAATTGGTAATATATAGCTACAAAGAGTTTTCTGCAATCGATTCAGGGTGTGAAGAGTACACGCCATCACAATATGCCACACTCTACCAAAGCAGAAAATGGATTATATTTAATATTTCCTCCGGTTCCAATGCTGATTTCCATAGAGAAAAGCGGGTAAGAGATATCGAGATTCGGTTTCTTGCAATCGATTTAACTTCCCAAGAGTAGGTTCTATCTCCTGCCTTAAAACTCTATTGAATTCCTAAATGGTTAATATTAACCATTTCTGGTTTCAACATTTATTCGCATAGAACAAAAAATAGTAATAGATAACTACAAGTGTTTTCTGCAATTGATTCTGAGTCTAAAAAAAAAATATCAGTACAACCTGCGATACTCTACCAAAACCGGAAGTGGTTGACATTTACTACTACTTTCGGTTCCAATACTGAATTCCGTAGAGAACAACGGTAAGAGATATCGAAATGTGGTTTCCTCCCAATCGATTTAGCTTTCCAAGAGTAAGTTCCATATCTTTCCTTAACTAGCAATTCAATCCAGAAGTAATTCAAATTATCCGAGTAGTAGTATAATGGGACAGCGATAACTCAGAACGTTCACCGTGTGTGTCGTTCCTGGTTTGATACCAGCTTACATCTAGTGGGCTTTATGGTGGACAGATATAGATGATTGGATTTCCTCGAGCTTCTCTCGTTTGCTTCGACTTTCTTCATTCAACCATTTTATTAGTTATTATCACCATCATCTTACTTAGCCACAAAGGATAATTATGGGATGTTAAACTTAATAAAAAGAACCATTTTTAAGGTGTATTTTTTTTTCGGTAATGCAGAAAGCGCATTGTAATTGTGGGAACTGTGATGGGCATATAGAAGGAGTAGTGACGGGATAAACAAAAACATATTAAAACAAAGAACAACATATAATTACAGATATTTTGATCTTTTGAGCTGTACACTTACAAATACCTGACAGATTTGCTAATGGGAACCAATTCTGAGGGGCCAAGGGATCCCGGACCACCCTGAGGTTCATTTGAAACTACATACTTCTATTGAAACACTCATTGATGTCTTTTTAGGTGATATGTGACGAACCTGAATGGCTCTCCAAAAGTTATAGAGAAATCAATGTCACTGGGTTTGCTATATCTCTATTGGTATACTACCACATATTCTAGAATCAAAGTCTTCGGGAAATTCCCTTCCGCATTAATACAAAATATTTTTATAAATCGTAAACTAAAACAATGAAAAAGCAGTCTTAAATATATACCATAGTACTAGTAAGAAGAGTGCATGTCAAGTTCAAGATATAATGTATATACAAGCTTCATATAGTTGCGTAATTGGAATTATACATAATTTTTCAATGTTATTACATTTAGAAATATCCACAGCATTTCTTTGTAAGGGGGTAAAACACCGACACAGAAGTGAAGTCAGAAACATACAGCTTACAGCACATAATACTTCATGTAGAACAATTATTATCGACGAACATTGTATAACTTTATTAACTACAGTAAATATATCAAATTCTGTTGTGTGTAAGTAAGCAAATATAGTGTGTTTTGACATGTATGTCGGAGAACCATATCCCTTTCCAAAATCCAGGGGGGGGGGAATTTTTCCCGCTGTGGCACCCATAGTTACATTCCTATACGATATATAAATGTATATTTTATGTGGAATCGGAAGTACATACCTAGTACACGTGGATTAACATTTTTGTGCTAGATGTTAGGTATTGTTACATATAAGTTTTGTATTATGGCAACAGAACACATACCCCCTCTCTCTCTCTCTCTCTCTCTCTCTCTATATATATATATATATATATATATATATATATATATATATATATATATATATATATATATATATATATATATATATATACGAGGGAGAATCAAATGGAAACATGAAAAGTGCAATAAATGTTAGAATGTTACAATGAAAAGGAAATCTTACCTCTTACTTTTTAACGTAGTTCCCTTGACGTTCAATGCAAGTATTCCCCCGTTTCGGAAGTGCATGGATACCTCGGTGGAAGAATTATTTTGATCGAGATTGTAGCCACTCGTGCACCGCATTTGTCACCTCTTCATCACCGCCCAGAGCTTCTTTGAGTAGTCCAAACAAATGAAAGTCACTGGGGAAAAGTCTGGTGAATAGGGTGGATGAATGAGACACTCAAATTTGATGTCATCGATAGTCTCAACGGTCAAACAGGCAGTAAGCGGGCGGGCGTTTTCAATCTGTAGGAGTAGTCCTGAGGACAAAAGTCTTTGCCGTTTATGCCTGATTGCAAGACGAAGTTGATTTTTCAGCATGTTTGAATACGAGGCACTGGTTACTATCACTCCTTTTCCCATGTACTGTTCCAAAATTATTCCATTAGAATCCCAGAAGAGAGTGAGCATTACATTTCCTGCTGATGGTTGAGTGCGGTTTTTGTTTGTTTGTTTGTTTGTTTGTTTGTTTGTTTCGACGAAGAGCTATGCCGCCATTCTTTGCTCGCTTTCTTGGTTCCTCGTTGATGATAGTGAACCCAGGTCTCATCGCCTGTAACAATCCTGTCCAGAAATGCATCACCCTCGGCGTTGAAACGACGCAAAAGTTCTTCACAGGCGTCGACGCGACGATCTTTCAATTCAGCAGTCAACTGGCTTGGGACCCATCTTGCTAATAACTTATTGAAATGCAGAACATTATGCATAATGTGTTGAGCTGAACCGAAGCTAATCTTTATTATTGTTGCGATTTCTTTCAGGGTAATACCCCTATTGTCCTTTACAAGCTGTTCCACTAGCGCAATGTTGTCGTCGGTCACTACACGGTGAGCCTGTCCCGGTCGAGGAGCATCCTCCACAGATGTTACGCCACTTTTGAACTTCCTACACCACTCGTATACTTGCTGCAAGGACAAACACGAATCACCATACTTTGCTGGCATCAGCGATGAATTGCAATTGAATTCTCAACTTCACTACTCAAAAACCTGATCATCGAGCGCTGTTCTAATGCGGTGCATGTGGACAGTGAGGCGGTCATCTTGAAACTGCTCTTGTGCTGGCGCTTGATTGACTAGACTCTTCTACCACCTACTGAAGAAAGACAATGCTGTTAGAAACAATATTGCCAACTTTCAAAGCAATAGAGCAACATTTGAAATGTATAATAAACTTTTAAAGTTTTCATTTGATCCTCCCTCCCATATATATATATATATATATATATATATATATATATATATATATATATATATATATATATATATATATATATATATATATATGGTGTTTCAAAACAACATCGACAACATTTCGGAAGTGATTCCTCACACCAAGATAAGACAAAAAGTATAGACCAATCTGGGTACACAAATGCTTCCTTACAGAGTTATAGGCTGCCGGAAACATGAAAGAAATTAACTTTAAAGATCCATAGCCCCAAAAACTGTGGGAACTACCATAGTTGTTTCAAGATTTCACTTAAAAACTAATATATGCGCAATCCAAAAATACATGTTTCAGAATCCTAAGGTCTCACACAACAATTTTTACACAGGGAGTTTGGATACGGGCATATAATTTGAAGGACTCATAAATTACCTCTATAAAAATTGTTGCAGAAGTGCCACAGGATTACGTCAGGAAGACACGAGGAAGTGCCTTGAATGTCTGACATCTAACAATCTTACGTATTTTACATACGTATACAAATGTTTCATACGTCAGCTATATGTTATATACGCCCATCTGTATGTGAGATCCTGACCGCCTACAGACACATCTTTCTTGCACCATAGATGACGTCAAGAAGCAACTGTCGTTTGCTTGCGAGTTGGTTTATAAACGAGGTTGTTTACAAACGGAAAAGAAGAGAGGAAGGAAACAAAAGCCTGGGTAAGCACAATAGTAAACTATCACTTTAGTTAAATATTCCATTAATTATATATTCCTTTAGTATAACCTGCTTTAATATAGTACTAAACAAGTAATGCGGTTCATGACTACAATTCCTACTATTGTAAGTCGTTAATGGTTGAGAAGAACGGAATGGGAGAATCTGAATTTTAATGAATCTTTGAATATTAATATTTTGTAACTTTTTAAATGTCAAGGTATGCAAAATGAATGTTATGTGCTTATTCATTCCTTTTTATATGTGACGGTTTTTTACTTTATGGAGATTTACTACAGGACTACTTAATGCAATTGCTAAGAAACCGTTTTCAGCGCGAACATTTTCTTCTGTAGTGAAAATTTAGGATTTAGATTTCTGGGCTTTCGGCATCAATGGCCTTGTTAGCCCGTCGCATATGAGGGATGACGTCCCTCGGTGAGTACACTATCCGGGGAAAAGGAAGCAAGCAAATGGCCTGAGATCTATATGTTAGGTACCACCCGGCATTTGCCTGGTGTGAAAGGAGGAAAACACAAGAAAGCCTCATTCAGGATGGAAAAAGCTTTTAATACTTTTTCAACCGAGTGCCCCCACCGGATTCGAACTTGGGACCGCTCGTACAGGAGACGATAGCGTTAGCAACTACGCTACGCGGAGCCACTTGTGTAGTCTAGAAAACCTATTTTTACTAGGATATTTGCAACAAAATTTATTTCATATCTTTCTTTCTTTCTTTTTTGTTTTTATTTTTAGTTTAACGCCCCATGATTGTACATCAATGTAAGGGAAAATGTGACGACGAGATACATGATAATAGTGGAATAAAGAAAATGGGAGGAAATGGGCGAACCTTAAGAATAACCACACCTACAGTGTTTGTTCACCAAAAGCCAAATTGTCGGTAGCAGGAATCGAACCAGGGATCCAACAAGTCATAGGTAAGTGCTCTACTGCAGAGCCTCCTTTTCTTTAAAGAACTCTATTTACATTGAAATATAGATAATTTACGAAGATATTGATATATTTCACAGCCTCACTGAAATTTAAAAATATTAATCAAGGAGAACTCACTTTTCAGGTTTTTTTTTTTTTTTTTTTTTTTTTTTTTTTTTTTTTTTGCTTCTTATGTTACCTAGTTTATTAATGTTTGGGTTACTGAGAATTAAAACTTTTTTATCACTGTTATTTCACCATTTTGGAAACAAAGTTAGATTTTTTTTTTTCTTATGTCGTCTTCATTTAAGAAGTTGGGTTGTTTGTGCCTTGGCATTGATTTGATTCCTAAAACGTAGTTGAAGGTCATAAGTTGCAGGCCACGTGAAACAGCCATAGCACAGCTCCAACAGCTTCGAGTGAAAGCCGTTTGAGTTTCAATTCTCGTTACAGCGTGTCCATTTCACGACTCGACTGGGTGCCCATTCTATGACTGGTAAAAAAGCAGTATATCGCTTTCGTGGTGTGGAAACAAATATAATGTAAAGTTAGGTATAGTATACTGTATGTACGTAAATAGTTTAATCAGTCGGAAATTACTCTAATTCTTCGTGTTATTCTTTCGGTTATTAGTTTAAGTAGTGTTTCTTCATTGTATTATTTCACTATTTATAGAAGGAATTAAGTATTAACAAAGTAATGAATAAGCAGAGGCCCACTTTGATTAACGTTTATTATTTCTCGACTTTGACGCTTACTCCATTGAGAATGTTTTGATCCTAAGTTGCGAAAACTTTTAATGTATGTGTTTTCTTCCTTTTTTGCTTACACTGCTTTACAGATGAGCTCCTTCGTGGCTAAGCAGTTAGTGTACGCGCCTTTGGCGTTGGAGACCTGGGTTTGATTCCCGGCGGGAGCTCATGTGGTTCGGATTCCACGTTAATCAGTAGGTCCACGTCTCATACAGCCTCGGTGATGAAAGGAGCGTTAAAACCAACTCAGCACTGCATTACAGATGCAGTTGTTCGATTCAGTGTTGGAATATATATATAATACGAAATGAGGGAAAATATTTTCCTGGCAAGGCAGAAATTCTTTGACGAGTTAGGAAAATTAGTTGAGGAGAGAGGAAATGTTGATTTAATTTTTGATGAAAGGTCGTATGATTAGGTTTCCATGTTAAGGTGTAGGTGTAAGTCGCACACAGCCTTGGCGCTGAATAGGACGCTAAACTTCAAGCCAACCACACTTCTGTAATGACCTGTATTGCGATTGAATGGTAATGTAACGTAATGTACGATATGTGCATTTTCTAGATTATATAAAATTATAATTTTCGTTAAACATTCCACGATTATATACTTCAGGTTAAAGGATATTGATGATTAATTGAAGTGAATAATTGAGAGAGAGATTCTCAATCTTCTTGACTTTCAACACAGTTTACTAAATCCCAACGACACCGATATATTGGTTTAGTTTCTGGATTACTTTCCAACAAGTACAGCCGTGCCAAACTTATGCATGCTTACTAAGTTTAGTGAACCAATTCAAATCTAACCTGAACTAACCTAAGCTATTTGCTATTCACTATTGTCATGTAGACACTGTTAATGCAATAAATATTTTTAACAAAAAATATAAATTATACTACTGTAATGTTCTATAATGTACTATGATGCTGCTAAAGCCGTTAACTGGGAATCTGTCTCAAAATCAATTTTAACTAATTATTATTAAACGTTTCATGATTTCTAAAATCCAAAATTTCGCGACACACCGATTGGAAACCACTGACAACGAACTACGTCAATTAATGAAGTTTACAATTAGTCCGTTTGCACTATGTGCAGATGAAGCTAAGGGGAGCCAAGCCAGGCATAGCTATAAAATTTCCTCAAGGCCTCTCATTTATCTATCTATCTATGGTAAATAAAAAATGAAAGTGACTATGTTTGTGACAATAACTCTTGAACCATTCGACCGAACGCGATCAAATTTTTAATATAGATTAGGTTTGGGCCTGGAAAGTTTTCTGTCATTTCACTTTGACGTTGTAACTTAGAGAAGGAGGAGGGGGAGGGGTAATATTTAAACATTTTGAAATTGACCGAGAGTAGTGTCGAATCCATTGTTTTCGGGATTGCTGAGATGAACACTGACACTTTCGATGCTATTTAAATCCAAATTCAGCCTCACAACTTAAGGACGGAAAGAGGGGAGATAGATATAAAAATGATCGAAAATAACCGATATGGGAGAGCGCTTCAGTGATAGAAAAAAAGTGACTGATTAACGTAACATATTCCTGATTTTCTTATTTTAACCCAGGTAATTAACACTAGTACTAGGTATGTGTAGACTAAATGAGGTGATTTGCTTCGTGACCCTTCGAACAATGTACGAAGCTGATACAAGCAGTTAGTGTATGGAGTTAGCTTACATAAATTAAGATTTCGCTTTCCGAAATCTTAATGGATGTATTAAGTGATTTCGTTACTTACACTCTCAATCTAAATACAAGGATTCGAAACTCACATTTTCGATTCTAAACTATGACTCTGCTAGACAAAGAAAGCATAGACCAATGTAGGTTTTATTTCATTTACATGTACGTGCTCGTAGGTTTCCTATTTTATTTTATTTTAGTTCAAGCACAACACAACAGGCTCTAGGCCCAATTATTGTGTTGTCTTCGACAACGAAATACATATTAGTACAAAACAGTGAGATATACAAATAAATAAAAGAAATACACATTACAAAATAGACAATTTAAAAATACACATTCATATTGTCTTTAGCATATGTGCTCTTTATATGCCGTTTCCAAAACATGCCTGTTTAATTGTTCTTTTGTACACACTTTCCGACATGCTAAATATATCAATATTGAAGTCTTTTTCGACCTCATTGCGGAAAGTGCTTATCCTCCATATAGGAGATTTCCAAAGGATGTTTGTTCTTGCCTTTCTTTGATAAAACGTAGATGTGTTTCCTATCCTCGTTCTGGTTGATCGGACTTGGAAACAAACCAACGAACGCAGCTCAATAGAGTCAATCTTATCATGTATTAATTTATATAAAAATATTAGATCATTATATCTTCTTCTTTCGTATAAAGCAGGCAGTTGATAATTTTCCAGTAACTCTGTGTAAGATTCATATTTCGGGTAAAGCCCAGTTTTCCTGTACATTAGAAGTCTTAGGATTTTTTTTCTGTATTCCCTCAATCATATCACAGTATTTTTGCATATTTGGTGTCCACACAACAGTAGCATATTCTAATTTTGACCGAACGTAAGTGAAGTACAATTTCATTAAAGTTAAATCATTACGACACTCTTTACCTAGCCTCATGATAAAACCAAGGTTTTTATAAGCATCGCTCGTTACTGTTTTCATATGATGCTTAAATGTTAAATTTTGATCAAAGAAAATTCCAAGATCTTTGATATACTTGGGAGAGCTTAATTTTGTCCCATCAATCGAATAAGTATAGTCTACGTAACTACTCTTACGTGTAAAACGTAGGAAGTTACATTTATTTACATTCATTTTAAATTTATTTTTATTACACCATTCCATAATGTTAGTTAAGCCTTGTTGTACTTTCTCGCAATCATCCATTGAATCTACCTTAATATATACTTTGAGGTCGTCTGCAAATAGAAGACAGTTAGCATGTTTAATTCTAGTCGGGAAATCATTCACTGCTAAGAGAAACAAAAGTGGTCCAAGATTTGAGCCTGGGGAACTCCTGACAAAACATTGAACTTTTCAGAGACGCACCCTTTATAAACAACTGATCGCCTACGGTTACTTAAGTAGGAAGATATTAACTGTTTGTACTCTTGAGAAAAGTGGAAAGAGTTTTGTTTGGCTAGTAAAATGTCATGTTCCACTAGGTCGAAGGCTTTAGAAAAGTCAGTATAGATTACATCTACCTGATTACCTTTATCAGTCTCCGTTGAGATGTAGTTAGTAATGATGGCCAGGTTCGTGGATGTTGATCTATCTCGTACAAAGCCGTGTTGATAGGTCGATAGCACGGGTTTCACATGATTTAGAACACGTTGATACAAATAATCTGTTCAAATACCTTTGAAAATGGTGACAATACTGATATGGGTCTAAATTTATCTATATCTCTAGTTCCATTGGCCTTCGGTATCGGACAGATTATGGTTTCTTTCCACTTTTCTGGAAAAATTCTTGTCTTTACTAAGATATTCGCTATAATATGTATGGGATATTTACGTATGTCCATACAACCTTTTAGTATATAAGGTGGTATGCCATCTGAACCACAAGACGTTTTTGGCTTAAATTTTCTTATCGCTTCTTCTACTTCTTCCATTTTTATTTCATTGAGTACTAATAGATCTAATGTATCATATACAGGTTTGTCAGGAGTGTAATTTTGTATATTTTATTTAGCACCGACATCTGAGTATACTGACCGAAAATAATTAGCAAACGCATTAGCAATATCATTGTTTTTTTTATTTTTTATTCCTGACCATTAAAGGCAAGAAACCCAGTTGAGATATGTTTAGTTTTACTTTTAATGTAGTTCCAGAAATAACAAGGGTCCGTGCCTATTTTATTTTCCGTTTCTAATATGAACGTTCTAAGAGCTTGCGATATTTCTAGTTTTATTTCCCTGCGCATTTTGCGAAACTCCTCTCTCTGAAATGAAATATTCCCCTTTCCACTTTTCCACTTTTCGTGATGGTATGATTTTGCTTTAAGTTTTTTAATGATACTAGCCGTAAACCAGCACGGAAAATTTTGGTTAGTGAGTTTCTTAGGAGGAACACTTGCACCTAAAACGTTATGGAGTATTTCGTAAAATTTATCTACTACAACAGCATCATTATTTGAAAGCTTAAGACAGTCCCAATTCACATTTGATAAATCATTATACATTTTTAAGAAGTTAGCCCTTCTAAAGTTGGAACTCTGGAAGTTATTTTGGGATTTCATTTTTGGTGGTCGTTTATATGACCATAAAA
This sequence comes from Thermobia domestica, assembly GCF_964235325.1. Lineage (NCBI taxonomy): Eukaryota > Metazoa > Arthropoda > Insecta > Zygentoma > Lepismatidae > Thermobia > Thermobia domestica. Next base: position 233,403,548 of record NC_137459.1, read on the forward strand.
TTACCAGTGCTGGATGATGGCGATCTTCAGACACCAATGACATTTTCGCTCTTTCAACTTCCACTCCTTCTATGCTAGATATTACTAAATCTAATGTGCGTTTATTTTCGTTTCCAACATTGTTATATGTACTTAGACCAAACAAGCTCATGAAATTATACAGACTTTTACAAGTACCAGTTGAATGAATTTCTGGAATATTAAAATCTCCAATTCACAAAACAGCAGTTTCCACAGAAAGTTTGCCCTCAATGAATTGAAAAAAAGTTTTCGTAAACAGCCATGTTTGAGTTGAGTTGATTTTTAGTTTAGCGTCCCTTTCAACAGCGAGGCTATATGAGACGTGGACCTACTGATTAACGTGGAATCCGAACCACATGAGCTCCCACCGGGAATCGAACCCGGGTCTCCCACGCCAAAGGCGCGTACGCTAACCACTTAGCCACGAAGGAGCTCAACAGCCATGTTTGAATCCGGTGGTATATAAATAGCACATACCAATACATTTGATGACCTTATTGCTATCTTTGCTATTACACATTCAAATGCCCTATCATATGAAGCAACATTATAAACAGAGTGCCCGTGCAGCCCAGCTACAACAACTCCCCTCCCAGTCAGTTCAAGATTCCTATCTTGGCGGTATATCTTGAATCAAAGAATTCCGCGTTGTGTATATCATCACAAAGCCCACTCTCAGTTATTATAATTAAATCGTAATTATTTGCTAATACATTTGTATAGAATTCAAATTGTTTGCTTCGTAGTCCGTTTGCGTTTTGATAATATACAGAAAATTGTTTATTTTGAGCACTGCTTTGGTTATCATATTTGCTGGGGGGATTAACAATGCAGCAAACTGAGTCATCCTTCTGTCAAGGTCGCCCCTTTACCCTTCCCCGAGACACAATTGATGCTCTTGTTTTTCTTGAAGGATGAGAACTAGAGGGTTGATTGTTGGGGGGTAACTGATTCACTCACCTGTGCTTCGGAATGACATTCGTTTGCCACTGTTGCCATCTCCGGATTCTGATCCTCTTTTGGACTCCACACTATTACTGCGGTATTCACAGACACTTCACTGTTATTCAAAGACATTTCACTGTTATTCAGACGCACTTCACTGTTATTCACACGCACTTCATTCTTCGCAGCCTTTAATTCACTTAGTGTGTAAGGTTTGTTGTCTATATAGAGTTTATCAAACCGAAGCCTAACGTTCTTTCCACGAGATTTCTCCTCCTTTAAAAACATGTTAAGTTACCTTCGAGTCTCTCGAACGGCTCTTGAAAAGTCTTCCGTTATAACAACAGGAGAACCTTTTGTACGAAATGCATTTTTTAGAATTATTGATTTGGTCTTATACGAAGAAAGTTTAGTAATGATTGGAGAATTTTGACCTGTCTCTAGACGATGTGCCCTTTCAATATAATGCGAACTAAGTTCGATTCCCAATTGTTCCTTGCAGAATGCTCTCACTAAGTTTTCAGATTCTTCCCACGTTTCGTTGGGTTCTCGTCGTATGTTACGGAATATAATGTTGTTTCGTCTCGAGTGATTTTCCAGTTTGTCGATAGTTTCCCTATTTATTGCGATCTCCTGCCTTAGCATTTCATTGTCCTTCCGTAAGTTAGTTACTTCCTCCACTATATTATCCATCTGCTTCTTGAAATCTCCTACCACATCATAGAGTCCTGTAATTTTCTTATCCATTTCTTCTAATTTCTTGAATAAGTCGTCCGTTGAATAAGGACCAGGGTTTGTCTCAAGGCCGCTAATAATTAGGAGAATCGCTACTACCGTAGTTACACTTATTGTCACACCAAACGCAGCGTCATAGCACGGACCGGTTTCTAGTTTGCAACGCTTCCCACGAGCGATACCTTGAAAAAGGCCTATTCTTGCTGTCCAGCACTCCACACCAATACCCATGTTTCACACATGACTGATTTCTGGAGCTCAAAAATACACGTCCGTCACGTACGGCCAACCACTGTTTCATTCCACCAATTATTCGGTAATTATTCACTTGTTTTAATCATCTTCTTCCTTACCTTAACCGGCGTATTCGTGAGACGTTAAACTCAAAGATTTCATTTTCATTTTCATGTAATTACTATTTTTTCTACCTTATTTATATTTAATTTATTTTCTCTTTCAACTTCTCTCTTTCAGGAACATGAATTTGCATTTTTCTCATTATAATAAAACTATTATAAGTCCCATATGAATCTCACCACTTTGGAAACAAGCGGAAACAAATGAACAACGAATACTGACGGAAATACGTCTTGCTTACAGCGGCATAGCGAACATTACAAGATTTAGGGAGGGATGAAACTTGAAATTGCCAAGTCTTTATTATAAAATATGCCAAGTCTTGATAAAATATTGCTAAGTGTTTCGACAATCTTAGTCCCACTTTTACCAACCCTGTGGAGAACTATTACAGCAACCTTGTTTTCATATTCCTCCCATTCCTTGCCCCCTCTGAAACACGAATAAGAACAGCCTTTGTTCTGGTTTCGAGTCCAATTTAACATCTAAACTCAGGCCCCACGATGCAACTGTTAATGACTAGGTTAGGTTAGGTAACCCCCGCCAGCTAATCTTCACGAAAACCTGTAGAGCTACAATCAGTTGTAGAAATACATTAAAAACGAAGAGTAAGGTAGACTATATTTACTGCTTCTGATGTAGGGATATCTAATTTACATAAACATTAAATTAAGGGGCTCAGTGAGAGACCAGGCTAACCAACACCCTGGTCAAGATTGAGATTTTGACGGAACAGCATACTAATGTCATTAATTTACCTTTGCCTGAACCATTTATTGATCGCCTTCCGGATCGATGGAGGCGCGATCGCCTTCCAAGAAGAGGAAACTTTTGTATTTTAAATATAAAATAAAACCTATCAACAGTTGGAGCTCTTAAAAGTAGTTCTAACTTGTGAGTACCAGTATTACAACCCACCGTCCCCAAGAACCGTCCTCAGGGGCGTCGTTAAGAGGGGTAAAGAGAAGATCGTCCCCCTCCAAAGTTACCAATTTCTTGACAAGTTGGCAAATTAAAATACATAGTTGGAAATTTGAAGAATGACGTTTTGTTCAATTTACTTATTCGGTTTAACATTTTCTTAAGTACCTAGTTGCTGCAAATTATTATAAGTTCTTCTATAGACTTCGAATAAATTTTGTGTAGTTTTCTATCTTGAAATATGTTGATATATTCTTTTAAGTTGCTTTACTTGTTGCTAGTGATCACACTTCACTTTTGTTCATTTGATATTCCTTTAATGTCGATATCAAATCGGGAATCTTTAATGAAAAATCGGGAATCGTACTACTGACAAAAACAAAATAGAGTTGGCATGCAAAGACAGACAGAAGAGGTGTTTCGGTGGCAAGTAGAGCATTGGACGCAAAAGCATTTGATAGAAGAACGTATAGAAGGCAACAGGCAGTGACTGGCAGAATTGATATTAATAAAACAAGAACAAGGCAGCGACTGGTTAGCATTAAGTCAACGATACGTCCCGAAGAAAAAAAAAACGGGACAATCCCGATTTTGTGTCCGAGTGTCTCGCGTCCCGTAAATTTAGTTGGGACAGCAAAATATTCCATATTTTTATTCCATCCCATTTCTGCTATCAATATAAGCTTATTCGAAAAGTGAAAAATCAAATATTCTGACATTGGCTGGGATAATTCGAATCAACAAGAAAGTGCAGTATGTAACAGTTTTGAGCAAGTTATCACAATACCCTGTCCGACTTGTTAGCGAGCGAAATTTGCAATGCTACTTTCTCCATTGTACAGCCATAAACATTAGAAAGTGGAGGTTGGATATATAAGAAATGATAGCTTTTTTCCAGTAGCAGCATAGTTTCACTCTATGTCTTATAGTTGGATAATCAACGTGACAGCAAATACATGCTCGAAAACGTAACATGCCAGGATATTCCTCCACTTGGAGGAAAAAGTATTACTATCTGAGAGCATCACTTAGAGAAACAACCACGAGATAAATCTGCAGAAATTCCATTCACGTTAAGTTCAAAGAGATAGGAATTAATGCAAAGGAAACGAAAAGAATAATACGCGTCATGCAGAGACCGAAAAAGTATGGAAATCTAAACAACATGAGAAAAGAAGAAAGAGCAAAAGACATGGGAATAAATTAAATTTTAACACTTAAGGATAAACAGTCTCCGTCTTTCCCCCTTCCTCCTGTATTATCTTGATTTTTCTCCCTTCATACGATAAATCTCTTTCAGTATCTAACGCGAATATCATTTATAGTGTTTAATTTCTTAAAAAAATGTAACTCAGTCTAGGCGGAGACTCGAACACAGAATAATTAGAACGACAGTCACACACGGTACCCACTTATCTACAAAGGCTCTATCAACTGCTTTTATAAATCAGCCATTACACGCGCTCTTATCAAACGTGTTAAATCAGCCATTGTCGGTGAGTTATCCCAGTTACACTTGAAGTTTGAATTTTATTTACGGCCTTTAACCATCTCCGGCAACAGGCTCCATGTTTTCATAAAAAGCATTTGTTCTGAATATTTAAATCAAGAATAACTTAATCTATTATGAATTAATATCTTGGGTGCACCAACACACACAGAAAGCCAGTCTTTTCTTACGATGATACTATCTATGTAAGAAGGCTTTTCCGGGAGCTCTGTAACTTTGTAGCCCTAAGTTGTCATGAGTTTTCTCCTGCACCATCCGTAGGGACACATTACCGAGCAATGCAGGATTGTTTTCTTTTAATTCTCTTGCTGTTAAAGAAGCTTGCTTCTGCAGCTACCTTTTCATGATCTTTAGCGTTCTTTGAGGCATTTTCCTAGACCTACCAGATTTTGGTTTTGGACGGGGCATTTTGACTTCTCCTTCCTTCTTAAAACGTTTCACCAAATGCTGTACTGTTCTCAGCTTCAGACCCGTTTGCCTAAAAATATATTTGATTTTTACCAGCTTTAAACAGGGCAATTACCGCCTCAGTTTCATCAGGCATCAGAACGCAGTAAGGCATCTTGTCACAAAGAAACGAGATCGCAACACACACAGAGCAGCATCAAAATTACAGGAAATACCAAGAGCACGTGCATATTCCAGGTTAAACTGTCGACCCACCAGAGCAAATTGAAACTTGTTACTCTACAGCAAGTAACACAACAGGCTGGTGTTTCCTGCCAGCGAACGACAATACTTTATGCGGTGTCATTAAGGAAGTACGCGGATGGTGTGTAAAAACGCGAAAAATATTGACACTAAGATTTAGGAGTCAATACTTTCCGCGAGCAATCTCTCTCTCTCTCTCTCTCTCTCTCTCTCTCTCTCTATATATATATATATATATATATATATATATATATATATACAGGGTGGTTCAGTAATGTTGGACAGTCCTGAATAAGTCGGAAACAAGAAGAGATATTAGCAAGAATGTGGGGGATCCAGATACTTGTGGAAGGAGGACGTCTTTTGAGGTACCACACAATATTACCAGGTCAACAGTGTTGCCAGCACAGTCCAAAATTGTATGTTTTAAATGGAACATATATGAGTTTATGTCACTATGGAATGTGAATACCAACAAGCGAAACCGCACCTGTCAGTGTTGCCAAATAAGGAAGTTATAAAGCTTCAGTGATCAAGAAATTAGTGTCCATAGAGCAAAACTAGCAAAAAAGGCAAGAAAAATAATACTACGGAATGAAAAGGAGTAACCGAAAGAGTAAACCAGAGAACGCATAGCATCCAGTGAGTAACAGGGTTGCCACATCAAAGGGGGAAAATATTGAAAATTTTGCAGTTACCATATGAGGAAAAGTGCCCATATAGTACGTAATGCTGGAAATACCATAGAAAGTCTATGTATGATTCAAGAATCCTAATAGCGTTTGTTGAAAGCGATATCTCTAACCGTTCCCGAGATACACCAAAGGTGTGCGGGGTTTGCAACACTGCATAATAATTCCCTCGCCCTCCAAACTACAGAAACGAGTAATGAAAATGACACGCCCAACAAAATGTAAGAACTACGCGGGTCTAATCGTCAAATAGAAGGCAATGATACTTTTATGTTTACAAGAACATATGATGAAGTGTGGGATTTTCCCTGTAATTCGCATGGGACACGGAGACTTCGCGGTTACGCAACGTCCGTGAGAATATGCACATTATGGTACACAAACCAGCTCAGCTGTTCTTGTGATGTAGTGGCTAACGATTCGGGCTACGACGTAGGTCGTTGGTTCGATCCCATTCAGGGCTACTGTTGTTGTTCTTTCAACAAGCACTATAATTACGTTCGAAGATGTGATTTACTATGAAACGTTTTACTAAAGTTCCTTGGCTTCGCTTTTAGGATGTGGTCGGTAGCACACATAAGAATTCCAAAATCTACAAAGAATAATAATTACATGGTTGTAGCAGTGAACCATGGTTTTGAATAATAATAATAATAATAATAATAAATACGTTTTACTGAACGCTGGAATAGGCCAGTTATAACAATCATCAATAATGTTGTTTTAAAAGCTCGTATCATGCTTGTTGATGGTTCTCACAACATGAAGTCTGACAAGCTGAAAGCAAGTGACTGCCAACCTTGCCAAGCTGTCATATTGTATGAATACAATGCATTGTCCATACCAATAGTAACAATAAAGGTGTGAATCAGTGTTAGGTTTTACGTCATTTCTCTTGCCTTTATCTATCTTGTAACGTGTAAGACGAAAACTTAATCAATTTGAAGATAAGTACGCAAGATGGCGCTTGCTGTTAGATTTTGCTACTCCTGTGCTCAGTTTTATGGAATTTTTTACTTACAAGCATAAATTATTTTACAAGTAGTTGTCTCATTACGGAATATGAATATTATATTACCGTTTTTAGTGTTATGTTTTACTTTATATCCAAATATTATTCTATGTTTACAGAAATAATTTTAGCGGCTGAATCTCATGCTTGCGCAGGACGCCATAATGCTTCGTTGCCAAACTTGCAAGTGTACTGTTGCAGTCACAGTAGTAGGGCAATTCCTTGTTAGCGTTTGAAGTACAGAGGCGAACCTGTGAATTGTGACAAAACTATTATAGTTAATAAAAGTGGAAAATGGGGAAACGGAAGGAATCATATAAAAAAAGAAGAATCCAACTCAAAGTAAAAGCTCGAAGAGCCAAAAGAAGTAAAGAGAAAGGAAGAATGATTTGAAGAAACAGCTAAGCGCTTTTTAATTTTAAACTGTTTGTTTCTCGTAAATATTATACACTCGTGAAATACAAAGATAGTTTATTTTGACAGTCATTTTAAACGTTAAATATGTAGCCTAAAATGTGTGATTTCTTTTTTCTTCTTTTCTTTCCTTTCTTTCTTTATTTTTGCTGAAACTTAATTTGCTTAGGTAACATATTATATCTTCTTGAAAATAATCTATTTATGTTTTTGAGCTTTCATATAATCACGAATAGTTGCCTGAATCCGCTAGTGGAACATACTAATTAATTTCACTTATCAGATAAAGTTGTGGGGTGTTATTTTGACTTTATATTGATACTATGCTCAGTCAACTTCTTTTTACATATGAAACAGTTAGGCAACCGGAGAAATCCTCGATAGCAAGCTTGTTCGAATTACAAGCGTTAAAAGTTCAAAATTGAACAAATTTTGAAAAAAGTTTGAAGAAATCATTTTTTTTTAGATACGCGCTTCATTTTTAGTGCTGGGGTATTTTCTTGGGTGCTCGATAGAATGGTAAGGTCAAAACGTACGTATTTTGCAAGATAAGGAAACTTATTGGGGAAGGGTTGAAGAGTAATGGTGTCTTTCAACTTGCAAATTGCATCCTATTTGGCACACCGGGTAAATAGGCTAATAAAATTTATTTGAAAGCAACTGTATTGCCATTTAAATGTCACTTTCCCGTGTGGCCACCTAAACATTAAACAATTACCTTTGTCTCTGAAACGCTTAGCTGCGGAACTAACTTCAACGGGACTCCCAACCTAGCAGGCCTCTGTGCATTGTGGAAAAAAAAATGAAATATCTCAGTTTAACATCCGATGATTATACCTTTTAGGCTAAGGAAGACGATAATTAAGACAAGTAAATGGTGATGGAAGAATTGGTGGAATGAGAAGAAGGGAGGAAGCAGGAGTACCTCGAGAAATCTCATGGGCATGATGGTATTGATTGTGGAAGACAGTGCTTTTGGGTTAGCTATCAGTCTGGTTCCATACTCACTCATTTTTTTAAGTTTTAAAGGTTTTTTTTGAAACCTCGTAATATTAGAAAATTGTTGTTTCCGTAACTACCGGATATGGAAGTGGAGATATAATTTTAACAACCGGTTCCAAGAACCTGAGAAATTTTAATAACCGGTTCGGGCGAACTAGGTGAATGACACCATTGAACAAAGCAATATGCTCTGTCAACGATAAGGCCATGAGCGTCCGCAGCGGAGGCAAGGGGACAATCGCTTTACCTTGCATTTTCGAAAGGTGTTTGGTGGTTTCAAAACGATTTTATCCATAAACACACGTGAAGGCGCATTATATTTGGTTCCACCTACTAGAATATTTAATATAGATCTATTTAATGTAGTCCACAAAGTTATGCAATACGCCTCAATAATAATTGTTTTGTATTATGCGTTATGTGCATCAATGTATGTCGGTCTTTTGCTCCTTCTCCGCCCTTGGAAAAATCTTGCGATTGTTTCTGGATAAAAGTGTATAAAAGTGTTCTTATTCGGAACTGTTATCTTCAGGTGTGCATAGTATCAAGTAGGAACCAGTACTGAAAGATAGCGTGAAATTGTTTTGAATATATGCCACTATAAACAAGAATTAGAGAATTAATACTTGAGCTTGTTATTGTTGGAGATCATGTGATATATGAAGTACAGCAATCATGGTGCAAAAGCAAGTACTTGCAAAACACTTGGAGAAATGAATTAGGTTAAATACACTAGCAGATTTTAATAAAATTAACTGTAAATAGCTCGGTAGATAGATCACTTCTGGCGCACGAGATCGCTGTTTTGATTCCACTTTTTGCCAGGAAGACTTTATGTAGGACCCATAGAGTGCTTGGATTTTCTCGGTGTTTTCCTACTTCCTTCAGTCCACCATTTTGATAATCATCATCACTGCTCCTTTTAGATTTGGACTATAACCGTGGAATATTAAATTATAATAATTCAAATAGCGCCTTCGGCACCCTAACACCCTTGCTAATCACGTAGTTTTACTCGCTGTGGGAACTTACGCAGAATCATTCTGACGCGTGATTACTAAAGACTTCGACTAACATGTTTCCTGCAGTAGTCAGGCTTTTAGTATGACGCTATCATACGTCAAAACGACCCTGTATAAAGCCCTATCTCAGATTCCTCATTCCACCTGGATTGTGGAACAAATCTGTCTAAGTAAGCAACCTAGTAAAAGTTGATGGTAGTTTTCATTTAATGTAGCCGTGTTTGGTCCACAATTTTAGACATAATGATTATGCCATCTAAAGTAAAGTTGCACTAAGACATTCAACTTACAAAATACATGCACTGGGGAACACAACTTACAAAATACCTGCACGATAATACAACTGAGAAAATACCACGCTTGAAGGAACTAAGTCTGTTTTGTTGAAAAGATCGGATTTGTGTAATGGTTTTGTATTTGCATTCTTATTCTTAATTTACACCTTTGAGACATCTAGTTATAGATAAATGTATAATATATCTGTCATTTGCTGAGAAAATTTTACCATAAAAGTAGTTTTAGTTACCCCTAAATGCAGTTTGAGTCGAATTTTGCCCTGAAAACGCTGGAATGTTAGCCATGATATTTAAGCCCCTAAAATAAAGCTGCTGCAAGAATTGCAACTTCGCTTATAAAATTACATTTTTGAACGTACTAACAAGGGAACCTTCCGAAAATGATAGTTGCAGTGAAAGATGTGGCCTATGCCAATTGAAAGAGCTGTAACAGAGATGTTCACTTCCAAAAAATTAGCTGCCCATAGCAATAGATTCAAGAAATATAGGGGGTGAAAAATTCGGGAAACAGCAAGGTTGGACAAGGGGGGGAAAGTGCAAATTCCGCAGAAAAAGGGGGGACACGGCAAAATACAATGCTGACAAGTGATGTATAGAAAGAGGCTTGCCACAATAGGGAACAAATGAGGGCCACCAGTGGGGTTAACAGTGTTGCCAACTGCAATGAAAAGTATGTGTTTTGCAAAGAGCACTACATGAAGTGAGTGCAATATTCAGTATCAGCCTGTCATGTAGAACATAAGATATGGGGTGTATAATCAGCGGTACAATTTAACAAAAGAGAATAGAAAAAAACATAAGCACGAAAAATACGGAAAAGACGGAGTTGGCCATAATGCGCCACATTTGATCACGAGCTGTGCATATTAGGATGAACAAAACAAGAAGCACCGACTATGCAGGAAACCGACGTACCTAGAGTCGAAAAGAAAAACGAGTTCCAAAGTTGGCAACACTGGCCATGAAAATCCAGACAATTCTAATATAGTTAGGCCACTCGCTTCACAAAAAAAGTTCCAGCAACAGGCATTAGTCTTCGGATCGTTTGTACATGCTCGTCCACATTGTACGTGCAATTGTTCGATGAGACAATGGTCCAAACTGAAGATACATTTGCAGTGAGTACAGCGGAATACTGCCAATCCGTCACACATGGTACAATGATCGCCTATGAATGTCTCGAAACAGTACTCTAGAGGTGTCGGAACCTTTGGTGGTCTTTCTATCACATATCCACACCTGTAGAAAGCAAACATAATCAAAGACTTGATCTGCTGTGTGGTGCTGTCTGTAGTACTATCACCGCCTATATGATATATCCAGAGTATCCCACCTAACTCTGCAACTGAAATAATCTCAAAGCGAAAAAATGTGACACATCCAGTTGTGCAGGAATGTACCCATGTCAGCGGGCGACAAACTTCTGTGAGACGCAAGTGCCCCAAGTCCCCCATCATATTGTCCCAGGGGCCAACTTCAAAATTTCAAATAACACCATCGGTCGAGTTATATTTCTTTCGATAAATCTTGGAATATGCAACAACGCATATCAGAAATATTTACTATATGGGATTTCAAAATGGCCGCCAAAAATATCTGCTCGGTGACAAGAACAACGTGATTTTTGGCGGCCATTTTGAAACCGGTGCTTCATATAGCAAATGTTTCCTATAGGCGGTGTTGTATCTATCCAGAGAAATATCATCCGCCCCTGTTCCCATTTGAAATGTTGCGGTTGACCCCTCGAGCCTTATGATGGAGGCCCTGGGGGACTTGCTTCTTACAAAGTTTTCTTGGCCCTCGACATGAGTACATTCCGGTACAATTGGATTTGTGACATCTCTTTTCGCTTCGCAGCAATTTGAGATCACAATGTTCGATGCCATGTTAAGAAACAACATATATTTGTGGCGGCCATTTTGAAAAACATGCTTCATATAGCAAATGATTCCTATAGATATTGTTACACATTCCATGATCTATCGAGAGAGGTACCACTCGGTCCCTGTTGCCATTTGAAAATTTGAAATTGGCTCCTGGGGCCCTATGATGGGGACCCCTGGGGGCACTTGCTTCTCACAGACTTTTATCGCCCCCTGACAGTGGTACATTCCTGCACAACTGGATCCGTCACATTTTTGTTCGTTTCGCAAATCTTTCAGGTCACAAAGTTTGGTGGGACACCATGTATATTTCCACATACGACCCAACCATGACATAATGTTCACTACTTCTATTATCGGTTGTTGGCTCAACCCAACCATTTCATGTTCCCCGAATTGACATTGCCTCAATCACTCTAGCATTGATGCATTCCGAGTGATGCCTATTGCCGGAATTTTCTTTTCGTGAAGCGAGTGGCCTAACTATATTAGACTTGTCTGGATGTTCATGGCCAGTGTTGCCAACTTTGGAACTCGTTTTTCTTTTCGACTCTAGGTACGTCGGTTTCCTGCATAGTCGGTGCTTCTTGTTTTGTTCATCCTAATATGCACAGCTCGTGATCAAATGTGGCGCATTATGGCCAACTCCGTCTTTTCCGTATTTTTCGTGCTTCTGTATTTTCTATTCTCTTTTGTTAGATTGTACCACTGATTATACACCCCATATCTTATGTTCTACATGACAGGTTGACACTGAATATTGCACTCACTTCATGTAGTGCTCTTTGCAAAACATATACTTTTTATTGTAGTTGGCAACACTGATAACCCCACTGGTGGCCCTCATTTGTTCCCTATTGTGGCAAGTCTCTTTCTATACATCACTTGTCAGCATTGTATTTTGCCTTGCCCCCCTTTTTTTGCGGAATTTGCACCTTTGCCCCCTTGTCCACCTTCCTGTTTCCCGAACTTCCACCCCTTATATTTCTTGAACCTATTGCTATGGGCAGCTAATTTTTTGGAAATGAACATCTCTGTTACAGCTCTTTCAATTGGCATAGGCCACATCTTTCACTGCAATTATCATTTTCGGAAGGTTCCCTTGTAAGAATGTGTTTTGTCCTATCTACCTAGGTAATGATTTTGTATTTGTACACGTATCCTTAATCTGCACCGTAGGGGCATTTAGCTATAAATAAATGTATAATGTTTAACTGCCGTTTTCTGACAAACTGTTACCATAGAATGATATAATTTTCATCTAAATGCAAATTGAGTTGCACTTTGACCAGAAAACGATGGAATTTCTAAAGTAGAGATAAGTTTTACACCAAGGATTGCATTTTACTACGTTTATAAAAAAACATTTTTGAGCGTACTTAGAGTCTGTTTTGTCCAAAAGATGAAGTTTATGTAATGATTTTGTATTAGTATATGCCCCCAGGCCCACGTGTTTGCTCGGCCTACGGCCTCGCATCTCTTAGGTATCAGCCTTTGCATCAAGAGTGAATTTTGTGCATTTGCTCTTTAATCACAATTTCTGAATTTGGCACAGCTGGGGGCTTCGCCCCCTGATCATCACTTTTACTCGGCCTACGGTCTCGCACCTCTTAAATCCACAATTCTACCAAATTTCAAGTTTATTTTCCTATTTCAACTATCTAAAAGATAAGATTTTGTATCCTAAGAATACACCTATTTAAATAACATGGAGATTTCTTCATCCCCCCTTTAGACCCCTTAAAAACTAAAAATATTCACTTTTGGTAATTTTCCTGTACGTTAGTCCCGGAAGGCTACACTCTTACGAAATCTCATCATTCTAGTCCTGCCGGAAGTGTCTAAACATTTTGGAGTGTAGAAGATGTTCCATATAAATAACACGGGGAAGATTTTTCAGTTCCCCATAAAACCACTCTACATTTGGAAATTTTTATTTTTAGCAAACTACTTAGTTAACGCTAACGAAAAAGTATAAGCATACCGAATTTCAATTCCAAGTACCTATAATATGAGATTATAGGTCCAAAAAAGGTCCATTTAAATAACATGGGGAATTTCTTCACCTCTCCTTTAGATCTTCTAAAAATTAAAAATATTCACTTTTGGCATTTTTTCTGTCGGTTAGTCCAGAAAAGCTAAAATCATGTCAAATTTAATCATTGTAACCTATTTGGGGGTGTAAAAGGTGTTCCATATAAATAACATGGGAAAGATTTTTCAGTTCCCTATAAAACCACCCTTAAGTTGTTTTTTTTTTATTTTTACTGATTTACTTAGGTAGTGCTTACCTTTATGTTTACAAGAACATATGATGAAGTGTGGGATTTTCCCCGTAACTCGTATGGGACACGGAGACATCATTGTCACGCAACGACCGTGACAATATACACATTATGGTACACTAATACTATACTCTCTCCTTTAGATCCCCTAAAAATTTAAAATATTCACTTTTGGCAAAAATAAAAAATTCCAACTTTAGAGTGGTTTTATAGGGAACTGAAAAATATTTCCCAAGTTATATATATGGAACACATTTTACACCCTCAAATTATTGGGCACTTCCTGTAGGGTTACAATGCTTAAATTTGACATGATTGTAGGTTTTCTGGACTAACCGACAGAAAAATTGCCAAAAGTGAATATTTTTAATTTTTAGGGGATCTAAAGGAGAGATTATACTATTAGTGTACCATAATGTGCATATTCTCACGGACATTGCGTGACAATGATGTCTCCGTGTCCCATGGAAGTTACGGGGAAAATCCCACACTTCATCATATGTTCTTGTAAACATAAAACTATCATTGCCTTCTATTTGACGATTAGATCCGCATAGTTCTTACATTTTGTTGGGCGTGTCATTTTCATTACTCGTTTCTGTAGTTTGGAGGGCGAGGGAATTATTATGCAGTGTTGCAAACCCCGCACACCTTTGGTGTATCTCGGGAAAGGTTAGAGATATCGCTTTCGAACAAACGCTATTAGGATTCTTGAATCTTATGGGGCGTTTACACTTAGTCAATTTGCGTTCGATTCAGTTGAATTGACGTCACTTTCAACTTAATCGACCGTGAAAACGGGACTTCAATTTAATCGCTTGTTGATCGAAGGCGACTAATCGACTGGCAACTGAATTGAAAGACGTTCTATTTTCTTCTGCTATAACACCGCAAATTGTACCGATTACTGCTTGCTTGGACATCTTTAAAATTGCCAGTCAATTTCGAATCGACCAGAGGAGAGCGAGTCGACAAGCAGCATTCAATTTCGGTTGAAACAATTGAAACATCCATCGATCTGATTCGGCCTAGTTGCTTCGATTTAGTCGCAAATGCAACGAGTCGATTTAGCCGTGCGACTAAATCGACCAAGTGTAAACGCCCCATTACATAGACTTCCTATGGTGTTTCCAGCATTACGTCATATGGGCACTTTTCCTCCTATGGCAACTGCAAAATTTTCAATATTTTCCCCCTTTGATGTGGCAACCCTGTTACTCACTGGATGCTATGCGTTCTCCGGTTTACTTTTTCGGTTACTCCTTTTCATTCCGTAGTATTATTTTTCTTGCCTTTTTGCTAGTTTTGCTCTACGGACACTTTAATTTCTTGATATTTGAAGCTTTATAACTTCCTTATTTGGCAACACTGACAGGTGCGGTTTCAATTGTTGGTATTCACATTCCGTACTAATTCTTTTGATGGCACTTTGTACTGTGCTGGCAACACTGTTGACCTGGTAATATTGTGTTGTACCTCAAAAGACGCCCCCCTTTCACAAGTACAGTAGAGCGTCGATTATCCGAACGTCGGTCAACCGAACGACCGCTTAACCGAACTGTGTACTCGCTTGCACCTGTTACTCTCCCATCCTAACGACCATCATCCCCCTCACTCCCAAACCAAGTTTCCCACAGTAGTCGCCGCACTGAGCCACCGCTGGCGGAACATTGCTTCTAATGGGGCCTTCATAAGGCGCTGATTACCGGCCAAGCCGCCAGTCGCTGTGTTTCAACAATCAGCACACTTTTTTTTATGAATAAATTTACTGTACAGTACTGCTTTTTGGCAAATAAACATGTACATTTCGATTATCCGAACAAACCAGTTTTCCGAACACACATGTCCCACAATTACTTCGGATAATCGACGCTCTATGTATCTGGATCCCCCACATTCTTGCAAATATCTCTTCTTGTTTCCGATTTATTCAGGGCTGTCCAACATCATTGAACCGCCCTGTACATATATTATCGGATTTATTAAGGATTAAATGAGTTATTTGTAAATTTACGAAACGGGTCTTGAAGGAGGTTGTCGCAACAGTAATGACATCTCGTAGAGTTGTTACGTAACACACGCAATAGAAATAAAGCTTCAAAACCAGAAGTTACAAGTTATGCCGTGGTTAAATCGGTAGGATGTCTGCTTTCTGAGTGGAGCAGAGCGGGTTCAAATCTCGGCTGGTTCACTTTGATTTTTCTTTCTCTCAAAATACATTCCTATATGTTTGTATTTGTAACTAATAATTGCTTTATTGCATTTTTTTAAGATTAACTTAATTAGTGGAGGTTAAGTAAAGTCAGGAAGGTTAAGATAAATATATGACTGCTTTATTCGTGTGTGCAATCCAGAGATTGAGTAAGTCAATGGGTCAAGATTTGTAAGTGGGTCGTATGTGACTCACTACGACACACAACCCACTGTGACTCACTCTGACTCACCAACCCATTCTGCTCAGTGCATTGTAGACATCTTCTTCTGAGCACTGGTGAATTTGTCTACCTTTTACTTTCAAGGTCTCGATTTTTCTTCTTTTTTCATTTGTTTCTATTGAAGAAAGAACTTCAGGCACTCTAGCAGAACTTTAGGCAATTGACCATATTTGGAATTGTAATAATAGCAATATTACGTATTTCTTGACTTTTCAGACACATCCTGTGAGTTTCTGGAGGAGCTAACTACTGGAAAAAATGTAAATCACCTATAATGTATGAATTATTGTATAAAAGATGACTACGAGGGCTGTCTAAAAAGTATCCGACCTTTGGCCAGAAAAATAGTTGCGAATACCTGACAGATTTGGGACCCTAATCCCCTTCAAAGTAGGCCCCTTGTGCTACCACACACTTAGCCCACCGATCCTTCCACTGCTGGAAACACCGCTGGAAGTCTTCTTTTGGAATGTTGTTCAGCTCCGTCGTCGTGTTCCGCATTATGTCTTCTCTACTCTCAAAACAGGAAACCCTTCAGAGGCGTCTTCAATTTTGGAAACAACCAGAAGTCACAAGGAGCCAGGTCTGGAGAGTAGGGAGGTTGGCGAACGGTTGAAATTCCATGTTTGGCTAAGAACGTGTGGACCAATTGGGATGAATGTGCTGGGGCGTTGTCATGCTGGACGTGCCAGTTCTTCGCTGTCCACATGTCTGGTCTTTTACGCCGGACTGCGTCACTGAGTCGCCTGAGAACATCTTGATAGTACTCCTTTGTCACTGTTTGTCCTTCCGGTGCGTACTCGTGATGCACAATTCCACGGGCATCGAAGAAAACAGTCAGCAACACCTTGATTTTGCTTCGCACCTGCCGCGCTTTCTTCGGCCTTGGAGAATCGGGATGCTTCCATTGAGACGATTGTTGTTTTGTTTCTGGGTCGTACCCGTACACCCATGACTCATCTCCAGTTATCACGGTATTCAGATACCCAGGATCAGTGTTGGTGGTGTCCAGAAGGTCCTGTGCAACGTCAAAACGGGTGTCTTTTTGTTCCTGAGACAACAACTTGGGTACAAATTTAGCAGCCACTCGTTTCATGTTCAAATCGTCACGCAAAATTGCATGTGCAGAATCTTTACTCACTCCAACATCTTCTGCAATCTCCCGCACTGTCAAACGGCGATCTGCCATCAGCAGATTTCGCACCCGATCAACAACAGCTGCATTCCGAGCAGTTTGGGACCTGCCGCTACGCTGCTCACTCTCGACTGATGTGCGGCCATCTTTGAATCGGTTGAACCATTGTTTAATTTGTGTTACACCCATCGCATCTTCTCCAAACACCTGCTGAATCTTACGAATTATATGGCTTTGAGAATCACCCAGCCTTTGACAGAATTTGATGCAGTATCTTTGCTCAATTCGTTCAGTCATCTTGCGAGAAACACTAAATCCGACGAACACTACCAACAGCACCTCACTTCGCGACCACCAGCTCACGACTGGCACACGCGAACGAGGTGAAAAAATTCAAGCATGCGCATTAAGGTTCCTCCTTCCACCGTGCACGGTGGCGCCGCCTAAGAATCACTACTTTGCGTGGAAAAAAATAAGGTTGGATACTTTTTAGACAGGCCTCGTATATCTATGTGTGAGTGATCATCATGATCAAATTGCAAAGTCAACTGAAATGACATTTGGCATATACATAGTTAGGTCCTGATCTCAATATCATTTTTAAACACTTTTATTGGGGGGAGGCGCATTTTCTATATATAGGGTTGATTTCTAAAAATAATCAAAAACGATCGATATTAGTTCAGAAACAAATTGAAAAGCAATTATTTAGAAATAAAAACTACAGTTTTACGCATTTTTCATCTACTGCCTTTTATTATAATAATTGCTGAAACTTGTGTTTATATATGGAGCGCTCACAGCATAAGGGTATCACGTCATAAAGCTGTGAGGGAAATGGACATAAAATTTGTACTGTAAGCTTAATTACGTGAGGAGTTTAAATTTGCCCGGGATGCTTAATCATATGGCCAATTTTAAACTTCTCTTTACTTTGGTCTACTTTACCTTGATTTGAGAATCTCAAATTTCATCCTATTTTCCACTGAAAATGTCTCTAAGTCAACAAAGAAATAATTATGTATGATAATTAAATTTAAATTCATCGCAATTTGGCTCATGACAAACACTTTATCATTGTATATCGTAAAGATCAGATCCACCGGTATTGTAACAGAGCGCTGCTTGAGCTTGAACCGTAGAAATTCAAACTCCGATTAGTGATAATTTCAAAGCCTAGTTTTATTACAATTGTAAACTTTATTTAGTTTTCAAGAGAGTGTGGATCATGGGTCAGAGTTGATGACGATGGGTTTTGTTGGGTCGGAGTTGGTCACAAACGTTCGTAGTGGGTCATGGTGGATGGTGGGTCGCAGTGGGTCACATGCTGTTGACCTAGACCCACTTGACCCTCTGACCCATTCCAACTCTGATTAACGCTTCGACATGTGGAGTAAACAGGTTCTGCCAGGGGACCTCTTTTTTCTTTCAAAATATATTTTTATATACTCATATTTATCATTATTGATTACTTTCTTGCATTTTTCCTACATTATCTTAGATTAGTGACCGTGGTGTAGGATAGAATATATAAAGTGAAATACGGTTATGTATGTTTACACTTTCGTGTCTTTCTTTCAAAATACACACCTATCTGTTCATGTTGGCCAAAAGTACACCTCTGCACTAATCAACTATAACATTCTACTTTATGAGTTTATTTGCTTCGGCTCTTCTGAGCTTCAGATGTAAGGAAAAACATATTAACAACAAATAGTAAAGAAACTAAGTCTACCTGATGGATAAAAATAAGAAATTATATAAAATGCAATGAGCTGATTAGTACTGTACCGTATACTTTTTTGGGCCACCCTGTCTATTACTAATAATTTATTTCTTGCATTTATTAATAACTAGCTGAAATACTCACTTTTCGCATGGGTCAGATAAAATATCTATGTAAACACTGAACAACGAAACAAAAATATATTGGTCATTTTCTACTACTTTTACATATCCCGGTAAACGCCACCTGAAACCCCTTGGTTCGAAATTTAAAAGAACGCCTCTCCCCCGCAGGTGGTTGGGCTGTATTTGGAAGTCAACGCCTCTGGAAGAATCACCATTCATCTCAGCGACCGTGAAAACTAAGGATCTGACACTAATATTGGTCATTTTGGAATATTTTTATATATTTCGGTACCCCACCCCCTGGGTGACACTGACTCGCATACAATGGTAGCCGATTTTCAAAGTCGTCGCTAATGGAAGTGTCACCATTGATCTCAGAGACCGTGATAACTATGAATTCAACACAAATATCGGTCATTTTCTAATATTTTTACATGTCCCGGTAAACGCTCCCTTCCCCTGAGAAACTGGTTCGAATTATTAATAAAAAAAACCGCTTCGTCCTGGTCTGGAGCCTGGGTAAAGGTATCCGTGACCAAATTTAATAACTTTCGGTCAACTCGTCTGATTCCCAGACCGCACGCAGACACAAAAAACTAACTCGTATTTCACACACACAACAGATAGAACAACCCAGTGCATTTTTTTACATAGCACAGCGTTCTTTGCCATAGAACGTTGCTATGTTGCTTCCACCCAGTTAAGCCTTCTACTAAGTGCCTCAGGCATTAGTCTTTTATACGTAAACATATGTGTTGAATTTGCCTCTTCTATCGAAGTATTGCGCCGCGTGTACTCCTAGTATTAGCTATATTGTTGATGTATTGACCTTGAAGAACCAACAAATGGATTTTCATTAAGTCACGAGTCGCTTTTGTCCGTGAAGTTGATATACAGTAGAAAGGACCTATGCATTATTAACCCGATCTAAGATAGGAAGGTTATATTGGTTTTACCTGAATACACACAAATTTGATGTAGCAAGAGGCCTTCCCACAACTGCTTCCAATCCGGTATAAATTTCACGGCTAACGTTTTGAATTATACACAAGAGTATCGTTGATATGTTAGTGTTAATAATATTTATGGAACTAGACAGGTTTAAAACTTCCAAACTATGCCGTGCATAAAAGTCAGAAGTCTTATAGAGTGGTTTCACTCGTATGTATGTGTGTGTGTGTGTGTAACCGATACCAGAGCAAAGAAAGTAAGTGATATCGAGAAGTGATTTTCTACCATTGATTCTGCAACCAATGAATAGGTTCCAACTCATCTGTTAAATCCATATTCAAGCCAGAAGTGGATCAAATTAGCTATTTCTAGTGTTGCCACCAGACGAGATATTTCTCATGTCTCGTCTCGTCTCGTGTCTCGAAATTGCAAACACAGTTTTTGACTTTAAAACACACACACAGCAAACGTAACTTTTTCGATGTTACTCGGATGACACATTAAGATGTTAGAACATTGAAACAACTATGTTTGCTCTGCGTTTTTTTTAATAAAGTGTGATAGCCTTGTTAGCATGTTTTTATTAAATTATTTCTTCATGTTTAATTTTTCGGCTGTTTGTACTATACACTACTTAATTTCTTACAGTAATTTGAGTCCGGCATTTATAATTGAAATTTAACTTTTGGTTCCATTGCATTTTATTGTCAATAGTAAAGGCGACTTACAACACATTTAATTTTGACTGAGGAAATGAAATTTCTACACGTATTTGTGAATTCGAACCCCTGCCCTGGGTGACTTTTGTATGTGTCCTTAACCTTACCTTTTACAACGCATGTCCTGCACAGTAAAAAATAGCTGTGTTGATTCAACACCATGGGCGGAGCTATGGAGGGCATGGAGGGCATTGCCCCCCCAACTTTTTGACAAAAAATGAGTTATTCATATTAATTCCACATTCGTCTAGGAAGTATTCCACAGGTCCGATACCGACCAAAAGGTCTGCCCCCCTAGCAGACAAATCCTAACTTTGCCCACGTTAAACACAATGCGATGACGCAAGGTGACTACCACTTTTTGTGTTAAATCAACACAACACACGGTGTTGATTTCAGAAGTGGGAGAAAGAAAGTTAGCTGCAGGGAGATTTGAACATGGATTACCCAGTTAGAAGTCGAGCGTCTTACCTACTTGGCTAACTCATCAGACAGAAAAAAAACACTTGAAACAGTATAGAGATAAAAAATGTTGCTGAACACTAAACACAAAATTACTTTAACGACTTATACCATGATTTAATTACTTTTTCAATGATCAACTAAGAAGCACATTTCCCTATCAGTTTCAGTACCCTTTCTGTAGTTTTATTTTTTAAGCCACTACACGACCTGGCGACGCGACGGGCAAAACATTTTCTTTCATCACGCTTTTGTTCTAGTTTCTGGAGCCAATCATAGCATCGCTATTACTAGCGTCGAATCATAATAGTAAATACGGTCGCACTTGAAATATGCTCAGTTCCATTTTCTTCTAGACTTTCCCTGTCAAAAACATTCTTATAGGGATCTTATTATATCTAATATAAGTGTGTTAGGGCTTGGGAACGATTAGTGAAAGTTAGGAAAATCACGCCGCTATTTTAAAACTGTCTTAAAACCATCTTTACTATTATAATTGTCGTGTGCTATTACTAACTCCAGTATCACAGTAGACATGCCTATCTGACTTGACTCGCGGTTTTAGAGAGTAAGGTAGATTGTACGGAATACTATTTAAAGGAAAGTCTTAGTGAGTCGGTATTGAAATCTTGAACACGTTCTGGAAGGCCTATTTCAATTCAGTTTGGGATTTTACTTCGTAGGAGCTTTTATTTTCAGTTGTTTGCCACCCTCTAAACGTGCCGCCTTACTCGCTCCTCCCAACAGTCAGTACCTTCTGGGGCCAGTGCAGTCATATACTTTACTTGTCGCGTTAGCATTACTTGACATTAATGTCTTCGTTTTCGACGTATCTATGAGCAATTCATATTCGTATATTCGTGCTGGTAAAACAAATTTCAATGTTTTAGAATGTAAAAAAAATTCAGGGTCGAGGAGACTCAAACCAGTGGCGCAAATCTGTCTTCAACATTGGGGGAAGGGGGAAGAGTAAGACCTTTCCCGTATTTTTAAGAGATCTTCAAAATATTTTTAAGTTGAAAAACAACACTGTGGAGGATCAAGGAGCAGAATTGTCTCTAACATTGGGAAGCGGGCAGGTTTGAGGCTTATTCTGAAGGGAGGGAGATGAGACTCATATTACGGTAAATGAATCTGATTTCTGAGGTGAACCTATTGTATATTATATGGCGATGTACATGAAGTAGCAGTCGGACACAAATGTTCACATTCCCCCCCCCCCCCCCCCGAAAAAAAAACACATTTCAAATCGTGTTACTGACCTTCGTTTATTCCACATACCGTATTATCAGACATCATTGCAGGTAAAAAGTAGGATCAATCGGCAAGAAGAACTGCAAGTTGTGGTCTTTGTTTTTGATGCTCGGGACTCTATCGCCTAGCACGCCCGTTTACACCATGACTCATACGTCTATCATTCAGTGCAGGCATGTAGCCAGGTTTTCTTTTTAGAAGGGACCCAACACGAATCACCGTAAGCTAGTAATTCTAATGTTACAAAATTATCGATAATAATAATACTAATACTACTACTACTAATAATAATAACAATAATAATAATAATGCAACAGTTCTATATTTCTCTTAAACTTTTTCTCTTCATTTATGAACCGGTTTACTTTAAACAAACTGCATTATAGCACAAACAATATTTAAAATAATATTTTTGAGATACATGTAAAGAAAACTGTCTGCTACGTATACCAGATAACAAAAATAGCAAATGGCAATGAGTGTATCGTTCTAATACATTAATGTTATAATCAGAACGGAATCGAAATTGTAATCCCATTTAAAAGTGTTATTTAATTCCACCTGGTATCAATAGCATTACGGTATGCTCATAGAATTATAACAATAACGTATTGCCCACAGTTGGACACTGCCTAAAGTGATCTGATATAAAAGAACCTCAAAAGGGAAAAAGGTTTATTAACAAGTGCTTGAGTTTTGGAAGGGGACAGCTTCCAGGACGTCACGTTCGATGCGTCCGTGATTCAATGCATTATATTTAGTTATTAGAAAACATGATTATTATATGCGTGATATGTAAAATTATATCATAGTTTGACTTTTACTAGGTCTTTTCTTAACAAGTCCACAAATTCCGGCGTTCTGCCTGCCTGTTTTATGTCGGATAAGCGAAACTCTACTATATTTCCAAAGATAGCATATACACAGG
The DNA here is from genome assembly GCF_964235325.1 of Thermobia domestica. Classification (NCBI taxonomy): domain Eukaryota; kingdom Metazoa; phylum Arthropoda; class Insecta; order Zygentoma; family Lepismatidae; genus Thermobia; species Thermobia domestica. The sequence goes on from NC_137459.1 coordinate 233,427,029, forward strand.
GGCTAGAAGTCTGAACGGACCGGAAGTTTTAGCCCGGACACGGCCCGGCCCCTGAAGTCTCTCAGCATTAGCGGATCAAGGGCGGAATCAATGGAGCCCAGGCTCCGGGACCCCAAGCTCAGGCCCTTAAAATCACTCCGTTTAATACTAGAATATAGCAATCAACTTCAGACCTATGCTAAATTTCTTTCGGCTCGTTACCCTCGTGATATCGCTAGATTTAAATCTTTCCATCAGCAGTATTTAACTATTAATAATGAATATAATTATTTAACTGCTAATAAAGAATATAATTATTTAACTGTTAATAATGAATGTAACTAAACTAATTATTGTAAACTTGGAGCACATTAAAATATTACAACACAGTTCTCGGTGAATCGATAAGCCTATGAGGTAGGGAAGCAGCAAAGACATTTTTTTGCGCTGGAATTATTCGTAACATAGTGCCCCATTAAAATAGTCGACTTCAGGTACCCAAAAGCCTTAATCTGCTCCTGTTTATAAACAATATTTCACGAAAAGCTGGTATTTTTTAAACAAATGTGTTCATCATCAAGTTTTCATAAAGTAGTCCCTTTCTCATTTAAATAATTTCAGAGGCCGGGGTGTTTCAGTGGTAGAGAGTTCACCTTTGGTGCATGAAGTCCTTGGTTCGATCCCAGCTCGCGCCCAGTGAACCTTGTGCTGGACAAGCACTGTATGCGTGGGTTTTCTCGGGGTTCTCCCGTTTTCTCCCACTTTCTTCATTCGACCATTTCATTCATTTCTCATCACTGTTGTTTTTATACTAGGCGGCATCAACGTAGGACGTAAAACTTAAAGATTTCATTTCAAATAATTTCAATCAAAAAACAGTTGCAGGACGTATGTAATTTCGAATAAAACAAACTACCGTATAAAATTCTGAGTATATTATTTTTTAATCAAATTCTCCCGAACCTAATTTCTAAGTCGAAGGGTAAAAAGACTAAATTAACTCTCTTATTATTATAGATCCGTTTCAATTGAAGCAGTTGAAATAGTTGAGAAAAATTAAAAACTATTCCAGTGTGCCACAATCCGTATAACTCGGCACACTGGTGTGTCCATCAAAGTGAAAACTGTGACGCAAACTTGTTTCTATTATTTGCAAGAATATCTGTCGAGTTTCTGTTATTTATTATTTATTTATTTATTTATTGAACAAATTCCCAGATACAGCATAACTTTGCCATTTTACACAGGGACATGCTAACAAAAGAAAGAAGAAAACAAGACAACAATAACAACAACATAGAAAAAAGAGTGTAAAAGTAAAACTATTCCGTCAAAGCTCGTTTAATTGCTCTTTCAAACACTGGGTAGCTCGAAAAAATGTCCACATCAGTTGTTACTTGATTATAACAGTTTGGTATTCTATAAAAAAGAGACCTCTGTATAACAGCCAACCTAGGACGGGCAAGATGGAATAGGTGGGTATTCCGGGTGATGCGGGAAGGGACACGTAAGGATAGTTCCTGAAGTAATATTTCCGATCTTAAGCTTCCATTAACTATTTTATGTAGATATTTCAGGTCAGAGATAATTCTGCGTACTTCAGGAGTCTGAATATTAAGATGTCGCAAGAGCTCCTTCTTAGATAATATTCGAGGTGCAGGAACACGAAAACGGACTATAGCAATGAAGAAATTGAGAACAGAATCAAGTCTGGAGAGATGTGTAGGTTCTGCCATGGCCCATATGGGAGAGCAGTATTCGATCTTGGGCGCTATTAAAGTCTTATAAAAAGTTGCTAATGAAGAAACAGTGCGTAGTGCGGTGAATCGATAAAGAAGTCCCAACATGCGCATTGAATTCTTTAGTATTGAGGAGATGTGGTCAGAGAAGGTGAGTTTTGAATCAAAGATGACACCAAGATCGTTATGACTAGCAGAATGTGTGATAGGGGAATCGTTGATATGGTATGTGGAGGGAACAGGAGACTTTTTCAAAATAATAGTAATACTGTCACATTTCTTACTGTTGAGTTTCAAGTGCCACATTTCACACCAGCCTGTAAGGTAATTTATGTCTTCCTGTAGAGCAATTGTGTCATGGAGACACGATATTTCTCTGTATAACTTACAATCGTCAGCAAAAAGCAGAAGGCCACTAGGTTGAGCTGATAAGTGCGTGTAGAGATCATCCATATACAGGACAAACAGCAGAGGCCCAAGTACACTCCCCTGAGGTACCCCTGAGATCACGGATTGGGGGTTAGAAGTCGCCCCTGAAAGAACAACTCTCTGTTTACGGTCCTTCAAGTAGCTTGTGATTAGAGAGAGAAATTTGCCATGTACATTAAATCTATTGGAGAGTTTATGAAGAAGATGAATGTGACTGACAGAATCAAAGGCCTTCGAGAGATCAAAGTAGATAACATCTAATTGAGTATTGTTATTCATACATTTGACTGCACAGGAAAGAATATCAACTATTCTTCCATGGATCAGCTGTCTGTATGCAGTTAAGTAACCACAAGTATCACATTGAGGGAATGAGTATATTTATTCACTTGAATAGTAACAGAAAAGTATTTGCTTGTATATTCTACCGCGAATAACTCCATCCGTCTAGAATGTTTGGACTAACAACAAAGAGATCCGATGTTCTGACCACACACCGCCCCTATGTCGTGAGTGCCAGAAGTTCTCTTCTACGCCTTGGCACAATAAGGGATGTTGCGTTCAGGGAGAGAAGGAAACAACTGAATTCCATTGCTGTTAAATGCTTTAATAAATGTTAACTTATGCTTATAAATTATGTAAGTGATCGTTTCGTTTTCTGTTTATTATTATTATTATTATTATTATTATTATTATTATTATTATTATTATTATTATTATTATTTCTTATTTATATACATTTCTTAACACGATGATTGCCATGTGTATGGTATTCCATATACACGGATCTCCCATGCAGCGCCTAGTGATGATTTTCCATACACAAACAATATATTCCAAGTTTATTGTGTTCGTTCAATAGGCGTGTATGTAATTAGATACATATGGAGAAGAAGTCAAAATTTAATGTCCACACTATGTATATGCAAAACCACACAAAGAATTTTATGAACAAAGACATTGAGTTTAACATCTCGTTCAGCAACGAAACTATATGAGACGTCGACCTAGTGATTAACGTGGACTCCGAACCACGTGAGCTCTCGCCGAGTCTCTCACGCCAAAGAGCGTACGCTAACCGCTTAGCCACGAAGGAGCTCATGAACAAAGACACTTATGGGCTAAAACAAAGGCGAAAACAAAGACGGGTGATGTGATTTTGAGTTTGTCCCTTTCAGCAGCGAGGATATATGCGACGTGGTCCTACTGCTTAACGTGGAATCCGAACCACATGAACTCCCGCCGGGCGCAAACAATTACTGACGGATTGCTGTCCGTGATGCACAGGTGATAACGGTCAACAGTTTTAAATTTAAACAAATATAGTTTTAATTAAGCACGAATTTAACTTACAGTATACAGTGGGGAAGGCTCAGTAGTTCGCAAGCATCGTTTTCTTTACAATATCAAATCCCGTCAAATACCCTGCAAACCTGTCAGCGAACCCCTATCAATATTAAACAGGTATTGTGTTTGCAATGTTCATTTCAATTTTAACGTATGTGGGCCTACGGACTTCAATACTCACCCTCAAACGAAGGTGCAGACTATCCATGATTTGCAGTATTAAACTCCCTCTCACCCTCTGTATTCTTTTAACATGTCTCCCAGCGATTACAAGATTTTTTGGTATCTCAGTCACTTCTTCGTAAGATAGCTTTATCTAGCGGCCTCATGTTATCCTGGCATTGTATTTTTCTCTTTTTTACCTTTGGAATTGACAATCATCGTTTGAACATTTCAGTTGCACCTACCTAATATTAACAACATTTCTTTGATAATTTCGTAATATTGTATTATTTCTTTGTATTATTGATTAGCTTGGTTAGGCTTATTTAAACATTTGTTTCTTTGCACCGACGTGTCACATCTCTTGGACAAAAATACACTAGCTCTCACTGGAAATGAAATCCAGAACCAATGCACTTGAACTATTTGTCCACAACAAGGCACATTTAAAAAGAAGTTTCGATTTTGTTCGGAAAATTGTGATTAAGAAACAATTAATAATATTTTTAAGAAAGGGTACGGAGTAAACGCACTGTACTTCCTCGCTCGAATTTGTTACACTGACTCATGTTAGGCTGTAGCTATTATTGGAACATTTATCTGGGAAATTGCTAATAAAATAATGTGTTTTGGAAAACTTTGTTTGAAGAAACTTTAGGCCCAAAAATGAAGTACCCATTGGTCATATTTCCGTTAGAAATAACTTAAGCCATATATTAGAATTATTAATGATATAATTGTATGTTAACTATAAGCAAAAGAGTCTGAGTAATTTATGAGAAAATCATGAAAAACGTCACCAAAAGAATAAATTATCCCTTGTGCATCTTTTCAGGACAAACGAGCTATTCTATATTTTAGTGTATTCATAAAACATTTATTTATGAAATACGAACACAATCCCCTGAGTCGTTCTTGGGAAAATTGCAGAGTAAAACTTACTGTCAAAATTAATATACCACTTCTAGATTTTCAGGATGAGGGAATTATACCATATAGCTAGGTTATTTATGTAACATTTATTTATGAAATAAGAACAACAAACATCTCCTGAGTTATTTTTGGGAAGGTCATCGGGAAAAACTTACCCCCATAGGTAAACTATTCTATCTGTAATTTAATTTTGAGGATAAACAATTTATGCCATATTGTAAATAATTTATAATCTGCACCAAGTATATCGAGTAATTTTTAAGCAAATCGTCAGGAAAAATTTCACTGTCAAAGTGAACTCTCTCTTTTCGAGTTTTCGTTTCGGAACAAGCGAGTTATACCCTATTGTAAGATTACTATAAAAATATTTTTACTGAAATTACAACAAATTTGTCTCACTTATCACTGAGAAAGTTGAAACAAACTCCACTCTTGAGAAAACGTCTCCTTATGTATGTTATCGGGATAAACGATTTATGCTGTATGTTAGTTTATTAATGAAACATTTCTTTACGAAATATGAACAAAATTACCTCAGGTGTTAATGGTAAAATCATCGGGGGAAAGCTACTCCTTCTGAATGTTTACATGTTTCAAACGGTTCGTTTGCACGTTGTGCCTTCATGCTAGTCGATTTTAATCTGAACTGGACCAGATACAGTGTTGTCACATTATTCGTAAGAAGTTTTACATGAGTTTTCATCTGATCCCCTAATTTTTTGACCAGTATATATATACTAGCTGAATATACCCATTCTTCGCATGGGACCAGTATTTGGAAGTCAACGCATGTAGAAGTATTAACCTCATTTCGGCGACCTCGACATCCATGGATTTGACACTAATATCGGTCATTTTGGATTACTTTTATTTGTCTCGGTATCCTCCCCGCTGACTCCCAGCCCGCATGCAATTGTAGCTGAATTTGCATATCATCGCTAATGGAATTGTCACCATTGATTTCAGCGACCGCGAAAACTATGGATTTGACACTAATAACGGTCATTTTGGATTACTTTTACTTGTCTCGGTATCCGCCCTCTCCCAGGTGACCCTCGCGCTGAATAGGGTGAATTTGGAAGTTAATGCGATCAGAGTTTCACCATTGACTTCAGCGACCGCGAAAACTATGAATTCGACAGTAATATCGGCCATTTTCTACAACTTTAACATGTCCCTGTAAACGCCCCCTGAGACCGCCCTGGTTCGAATTAAAAAAAACGATTCGTTTCGGCCTGACCAAGGTACCCGTGACCACAATTTGGTAACTCTCAGCCTAGACTTCAGGCCTGTCCCGTAAACGAACTCCCTGAGACACCCTGGTTCGAAATTTGAAAAAAAAATGCTTCGTCTTGATCTGGGGTCTAGGTCAAGGTGCCCCTGACCAAAATTTGGTAACCCTCGGTCCATTCGTCTTGTCCCCAGGCCGCACACAGAGAGACAGATAGACAAACACACAAACAAAGTCTTTATTTTATTTATATTAGATTAGATAGATTCTTGCAAATTATGCCAGATTTTCATATTATCTTTCCGAACTAATTTTAAAGTCCCGCTCCTACTTCTCTTTATATATATATACAGTATATTTATATCTATCTATATAGTATATGAATATAACAAACGCAGGAATTAGCCCCTAAATAACGCTCCTGGAGGACCCCTTTCTCAAAATGTTTGCTTTGTTGACAGCCTGGGAAACACTTGTAGAAACTTCAGTTTTCGTGCCGGACGATTACAGAGACTTGAACAAAATAAAGAGAAAAAAGCCTTTAGCGATCGAATTAAAAAAAAAGTTATCCTCAGGTTAGTATTCACTGAGAATCTATCTATTAAAATCCTACAATAGCAATTAAAATCTTTTTAGTGCTAGCTTGATGGCTAGCTCCTCCAAAGGGCTATGCCCTTTATATGGGAAGAGAAGGAAGAGGATTGTTGATAGAAGGTATATAGTGCTGGTCTATGAGTGCATTCTTTATTTATTAGCTTCATTAACAAACAAAAAAAAATAAGCAACAGGTATATTACGAAGATAAATATAGAAATAAATGTGATTGTATGATATAACGGCAGACATTATAGCAGTATGCCATAATCATAAGGATGAGGAGTAGGTACTATTTCAAGCGATGACATTGCCTTTATTGTGGTTATGAGATCATGTGAAGGACATTATAGCTTTAATGCTATCATCATAAATGAGGGGAATGTATGAGATGGTAATGAAGTGCATCGGGCGTCACAACACGTGGGATATGTTAGTGGACGAATTAGCTGTCTTCCGGTCCTAGGGTGGCTCAGGACCATGTTGAAGACAGTGTGAACCCTCTTAAAACAAAAAGACTACTGTGCAACATAGGATGGAAATATGAGAGGTGAATAATAGTCGGTTTTATAAGCAGCAACGGCATGAAGATCGGGATGATCAGGGGGTAAAGTGTAATGATACAAAAAATAGAATGGAAAATGAAGTATGATGAAGGGGGTGAGAAGGGGTATAAGCTATATCAAAGTTCATAGTATCTAAGAGGAGGGCATGTCGATCCTCGAACCGTTTAGTAATATACTTCAGTCGGTGGTATAAAATATGGGAAGAAGTTAGGCGCTCATAAAGTTCACATATAGGGCTGGGTAATTTAATGCGGAATGCAATACGTAATGCATGGCGTTCAAGAATTTTTAGTTTCACGTAATAAAAGGGAGATGCGTTAATCCAAGCCATGAACCCATACGTTAGTATTGGCCGGGGAACAACCTTGTATGTGTTTAGGACGACAGATGATTTGAGGCCCCAAGTCGTTCCAGTTAAGTGTCGTAATAGATTCAATCTATTATAAGCTTTAGCGACAACCGTCTTTAAATGAGGACGCCAGGTAAGGTGTTTGTCGATGGTGAGACCAAGATATTTAACGTAATTAGCGGGTTGCAGGCGAGTGTCGTCAACGGTTAAATTGAGATAAGATGGATTTTTCTAAATTTTACTACGTTTTCTGGGAGGAAGAAGAAATAATGTTTGTGTTTTATCTGGATTTGTCTTGAGCCTCCACTGGTTGCACCAGCTGACGAAGGAGTTCATAGCAGACTGCATAGCGGTATTAATTTGCTGTACTGTGTTCCCTAAGGCAAGGAAGTCTGTATCGTCTACGTATAGAAAAAGCTGGATATTGTCTGGAAGTGGCGGAAAGTCTACACCATATATATACGATATAATAAAGGAGAAAGTGCTGAGCCCTGAGGCACGTCGGAATGGAGAAAGATGGGATGTGAAAGAGCACTATTGATTGAGATACAGGCCAATCTGCAAGAGAGAAAATTATAAATAAAACGGACGTAGGCGAGAGGAAGTTTGAAATTCAAGAATTTAGCAATGAGACCTTGGTGCCAAACTTTACCAAATGCTTTTTCAAGAACAAATAATACTAACCAGGATGGTTTGATGGTGGTGTAATAATCAGTTATTATAATGAGCTTTCGTAAAAGTTGGTCGTTGATACAGTAATTTGGACGAAAGCCTGCTTGATGATTAGGAAGAAGGTTTTTAACAGAGAGATGCTGATGGAGCCTGTGAACGAGAATACGTTCAAGAATTTTGCTGTAGATGGATGTTAATTGAATTGGTCTGTAAGAAGCAACGCTATTGGCAGGTTTGTCCGCCTTTTGAAACATGAGAACTTTCGAGGTTTTCCAGTGAGACGGTATGTAACCTGTTCTGAGTATAAATGTAAAAATGAGACTTAAGAGGTGTAGGAGAATATACGGCCCTTCTTTGATATGGCGATATGTGATCTCATCTAGTCCAGGGGCAGTATTACGTTTTCGCGCTATGGTGTCTTGAATTTCGACTGTGGTGATAGGAGCTGTAAGTGGATGGGTAACTGAAAGAGAGTGGGACGCATTTGGTTGAAAGTGATGAGACTGAAAATTAACTTTTTCGACTGGCTGAGTTTTTGACTGATTGGTAGCTGGTAGAGGAGTGAAAATGGTTTGTAGGTAATCGACAAAAGTGTCCGCTTTATCTTTATCGGTATGAAGAGCTTTATCATGATGAATTAATGGATATAGTGTATGTGTCTTTTTACCTGTTAGGATGTTGAATCTTTTCCAAAATTTCGTGGGATGAGTAGTATCTGAAAGTTTATTGCAAGTATCTATCGAACGGCGTTGTTTATATGCCCGTATGTAATGTCGGACTGTCCGTTGAAATTGTCTATGGAGCTTTAAGGAATCGACATTGCCAGTGCGTTGATAATCTCTATAGAGTTCTCTGGAACGACGAATAAGTGGAAGGTAATGAGGTGGGAGTTGAGGATAATGAGGAAAATTAGTTGACTTGGGAATATGGGAGTTTGCGGATGCCTGAATAGATGATGTGATAACGTCAAGTGCATGATATAATCCTTCTTCTGTAGTAGGAGCTTCTAAGTTTTCAAGGCTGTGTTTAAGAGAAATGCGGTATGCTTAAGAGTCTGTTTTATCAAAACGTGGGACTTCACGTGATGGAATAGAATTGGAAAGGTTGGAGACTCGGCGTATCATAGAAAGTTTAATTGCAAGGTGATCACTGCCCATCGGATCGAGTACGTGCACAGTGCATCGGTCTATGAGATTATGCAAAATTATGACTACATCTGGTGTAGTGTTGGAAACATGTCAAGTTGGTTTGGATAATTGCAGAATAGTGCCAGTAGTATGAGTGGTGATGATATCCTGGAAGTGGAGATTTTGACGATCGGTACGGCTGTGAAAATTGATGTCAGCCATGATTACAAACATTCGAAAGTTATTGGAAATATATTGAAAAAAAACATAAGGAAGCTCATGACCAGGGCGAATGTAGATTGTGGCAATGGTTACATAAAGGTTTGGAAAATAGAGCATAACAACCAAGTTTTCAGACAGATTTTGTATTGGATGATGAAAGATGCGATATGGTAAGTTTCGAGGGAAACCAAAAGCTACCCACCGTTTGCTCTGCGGGCTAGTATGGTTATCATGGCGAAGTACATGATAATTTGAAACTTTGCTAGAGCGTGCAGCTGTAAGCTGAGTTTCGTTTAGTAAGAATGCATGAATGGTTTCCTCCAAAAGAAGTTGTTCAAACAAAGTCCTGTGTTCCTGTAAGGAGCTGATATTCAGAAACAATAAACTAATATGAGAGTCCATGTCTGAAAACTCAATGTGGATCAGTTGTAAGGTCAGTGTTGAGAATAGAAGAGCGATAATATACATGTTGACCAGAGTAAGTAGCTTGGAAGTTAACATTGAGGATTCTTTTACTGCCAGTTGAATTTGTTGAAAGACGTGTTGCCGTTGAAAGGAAACAATATTTTGAAGTGCTGTGGTGAGAAAGGAAAGAAACTGGTTGATTTGAATTGGTTGAAAAACAAAAGTTGGCGTATCCATAATATTGTTGGTAGGTGTCGTAATCTTTTAAGGGCACAACTAGTTCTGGCTTGCTTGGTTCAGGACGGGGCCGTACTTTGCACTTGTAGCTAAAATTGGGATGAGCATCTCCACAAGTACTACACGCTAGTGGATTTTGGAGGTTTGGACAGGTTTTCGTGTTATGAAGTTGCGAGCAGTATCCGCATTTCACATGATTACGACATTCCGCTGTGCTATGAGAGTTATAAATTTGGCATTTCTTGCATCGCAATGGAAGGGGAACAGGGGTGTGTGATGGCTCCACTCTGTTGCGTTTTTTTATAAATGAAAGCTCCATTGCAAAGTAAATCGTCAATGGTCTCTTGAGAGTTAGTCAAAACGCAGACCATGCAAGTTGCGTCATGGTCATGCGTTGCTTTTGATGCGTAAACACTTGAGAATGGTGTGCCCTTCAGCTTTTTCTTCGTCGCTGACTTCATCGTCGCTTATACGTGGTTCGACTCCACGTATGACTACTGATAAAGCAGGTTGTCGGCGTGGAGGAGGTTGCTGTATAATATGCTTATCTGGTAGTATCTGCAGATTAGCGTTTTTGCCAAAAGTTTCAAACGAGTATTTATTTCGAATAGTCGTAGCAAAGTTAGGATCTGGTGATTTAATTATGATACCGTTCCGAGTTTTAGTGATCTGAGTGACTTGTGCTCGAGTGAGATACTTTGTTAGTTAAAGAAAGATTTGCTTCTCGTTTTGAAACTTCGGATTGTAATTAGTAAGTAGATAAGAATAGAACGTAGGCTTTGAGATATCTTCTAGAGAAGGAAATTGCTGCTTATCGTCAGGAGATGGCACGTCCATCTCGGTAGAATGAGGTTGCACGGGTTGCGAAGAGTGGTGCTTTTTTGGCGGTGGCGTTTTTTGCTGACTGCGAGTAGTTCGCATTGGGGCTGGGGATCGCGACCGAGATCGGACACCTGCCCGCGAACCCTTGCTGTTTTTGCATTTATCAGTCTTGTTGATAGCACCAGTTGAAGCAGAAGGTGAGGGTGTTGTTTGTCCGGTGTCGATATCCATGGCCGTCTAGATCGATGTGATGAATCAACAAAGTGCGTAACTCAGATGAAGGTATACTGAATGAGAAAATGAAATGATGCAATAGCCAAAAATAACTGGCATCTCTCGGGTGGAACCCTCTATCTCGCCGCACCACTACGCCCGTAGCAATGATTGCCTGGTTGCGTGTACAACTCAGGATCGATCAAAGCCTAGACTCGATACCTAGGTACCTCGGCCGGAGAGTTGAGAGCCAAGTGAAAGTATGAAATAAAAGCGACTGAGCTCCAACCTATAACTTTGGCTTTCAAATCTTTCATTTACGGTTATGTGTGATTTCACGTATGAGCATATGAGCATCATTCGCATATGAGCATAAATCTCCTTCTCATTCCTCACAACATATGTATATGTCCCTTTACAGACCCAAGTGAAAGACGTCTTGATTTTAAAAAAATCGGCAAGGAGTACCATAAAGAGGAGATTTTTTTTGATTATTTTTTTCTCAATATCTCGCACCGTTTGCAAGATTTGAGCCTACTTCCGGTTGGAGTTTCTAATTCATGTATGACCAGTGTTTTCTTTCTTCTTGCATGCAGTACGTAATAAGCAAACACATTATATATACAATTAATTATAATGTCAGTTATATATGGTGTTCATTTTGCAAGACACTCAAAAAATAAAGATTTATCTTAAGACTCGAGAAATGGTTATCCTTCCTTTTTTCAATATTATTTGGCCATGGAACAAACGCCTGAGACATATACAATTCTAATATACAGCATCGTGGTGTTGGAATGTATAACGCATAGGATATGATGCTTTAGTTTTTTTTTTTAATTTCAACGCCTGCAGCGTACCTTAAAGAAATATAATAAAGAAATAATGGCAATGTTTTTTTTAAAAAATATTCAATTAGAACTGGACGATCTACGCAAATTTCCAATCGATCAGTGAAAACGTTATCTTTCTAAAGCCTGTAGTTTCCGAGATCTCATTGTCGAAATTATTGACCACAAACATATAAACATAGTTTAAAAGAACTCGGAAGATGGAAGCACAATTCACATGCATTGATTTTAGAGAAGGCTTATTAAAATACAAAGGCTTTAAACAATAATTTTATATCATAAACTTTATGAAAAAGGTATAGTTAACTTATTTAGACTATTTAAAGCATAAATACTTAAAATGTTTGTCTCTGTTAAACGTGAAATAACACATAACCGTAAATGAAAGGTTTGAAAGCTAAAGTTATAGGTTGGAGCTCAGGTGCATTTAATCACTTTCCCAGAGCGTCGCTCTGAAGTACCACTGAGTGAACAGTGACGAGTTTTGAGAAATCCTTCCTTTCCCTGCTCCTGAGCTTTTTCTCTGTCTCTTTTGCGCGAACCGTCTATCAGACTGATGAAGCCAAGAGCAGCCGGTTCTACAGATCGAGGCAGGGGACTTGCTCCCCCTGGACAACTATCCAAACGGGTTGTCCCACCTTCATTATCATCATCAACTTCCACTCCATCATTCACTTTTCATTGTCAAGCGTCACGGTTTTCCAGCACACATCGGTCTTTTGCTATGGGAGATTCAGATGCTCCTTCTGGGTCCTTAGTGGATGGACGCCACTCTGGCTTACCTCCTGTCTTTGTCACTCCGTCCGCTTCGATCGCGAAGGTAGTCAAGCGGAAGGATAAAAGGCAATAGGCAAAGAACCCAATGGGGCAGTTCGACAGCATCCAGTGCTTCAAATGTCTCCACTAGATCCAGGTCTCCAAGACAGCACCAACTCTATGCTGACAGTATCAAACAGCCTTGCACACAGCCAAGAAACCGCACAAAGATAATGCTTCAGAAAATTCTGACATGGAAACCGGTGACACGAGCTCTTCTGCAATTCATCAAACTCAACATTCGCTTACCAGCAAACTTTCTGATAAACCTGTACTTCATTCATTTCTACTACAACACTACGACATTAAGTATAGCAATGAGAAGTTCCTAACTCCCCAAATTCGGAAATATCTTCCAAGTATACCGATCACAGAAGTCATCAAAACTCGAAATGGCTACATCTTCAAATCCATAGATCCTCAGTTTCTCACCACAGTTAAAAATAAAGCTTATTTTGAAATATTTGGCAAGAATGCCAATGTCATCTCTTTCTTCCGAACGCCAGAAACAACCGCCGCCCCCTAAACGCCCGCCATTCCTGTCTATCGTCATCCGTGGGGCTGATCCATCCTACTCTGATGAAATCCAAGAGGAACTTCAACTCGCTGGCCATACCATTCACAGAGCAATACGTATAAGTAACAATAATGGTGCCACATATATGGTTTGTGTATTTACTTCTTCACAAGATACCATAGATTCCTTGCTTACCACTGGCGCTTACGTATATTATCATCGGCACAAAGTCGAGTCCTCACGCTCGCCTGCTCCTCTTCCTGTGAGATGCGAAAATTGCCAGACCTACAAAGATCACAGTACTAGTATTGCAAGAATCCACCAGTTTGTGGCTATTGCGCAGGATCTCATCAAACACGCACTTGTCAGAATTTCCAACGACCACCTGAATGTCCAACTTGTCATGACCAACATCCGGCATACAGCTATAAGTGCAAAAATAAACCACAACCTAACCAACAACACCCAGATTGAATAGTTCTATTTCGTATCCCAGACCCTTCACCTCTTCCTGCCCAACAAACTACAGATCCAGTTACCATTCAACAACTCCAATTTCTAACTCTCACTTTACAGAACATCCATCCTTTTCAGCATACTTACATTCTCCAACAACTCACTAAGGCCGCAAAATCTGTTTTCAATGTCAACGTTTACGCCACATACACAAACAACAATGTCAATTTCCATACATCACCAAAAGAAACAGCCATTTAGATATGCTTATCATGGATTTTGTCTTTCTTTTTCTTTATATTCGCCCTCTACCAACGAACAAAACTCTATTCGAAGCACTTCTACTTGTGGAACACGTATCAGTCTTCTTATTAAATGAAACGTTTGTAACGAAAACCATTCACTGTAACATACCTGTTATACACTTCTACGTCAGGACAACACAGTACCAGCATTACGGACAAATGGCGGCGTAGCGATAGGCTTTCGCAATCATATACCTCATCGCCACCAAATTTGTCCCATTCCTCATCTCCCCGAACATCTCATCTCTACATTATACTTCAAGTCTATCATGATCACCTTTGCCACTATCTACGTTCGACCAGGCCACCCTATTCCCCTTGCTTTTTTCTGCCACATATCTCATAGCTATAAACATTATATCATCCTCGCTGATATCAACTACCATAGTCGCACTCCTAGAGAACGCACACAATTTTCCGACCATATTACCACTCATACCACTGGCATTCTTCATATTCCTCCGGCTCCTACTAACCCAATAACAAATACCACCCCTGATGTAGCTAACACGTCCAATACGCTTGCTGCTAACATCATATTTACAGTTCTTGACCTCCTTGGCAGTGATCATGCTCCACTCAAGCTTTTATATCGTATGGGCACTGCTCGACCTCATGCAGTCCCTCCAACGATTCAATCGCCACGTTTTGACAAAGCCGACTGGGATCATTATCGCACCTATCTTACAACTGCCATAGCACATCTGCATGCTCCCACTACATCAAAGGAGCTCTACGCCCATGTTGCAACTATCACTTCAGAAATTACCCATGCATCAGAGCTGCATATCCTTACAACTAGTTCCACATCATATCAGCCTAAATTACCTCCGAATTACCTTGCTCAAGTCAAACAATCCCGACAAGCTTATCTAGACTACGTCAGAACACACAAATGTAATAATACATTATTATTACATTTATGGATTCACAGATAGAATTATTATTTTATGAGAACAAGAAATGGAGGATAAATATTTACCTGGTAGCTGTAATAAATTTTGTTTCGCCCTTCTTCTAGATAGGTTGAGTTGATTTTAACGTCTGTTTCAGCATCAAGGCTATATGAGACAGTACCTCCTGATTAACGTAAAATCTGAAACACATGAGCTCCTGCCGGGAATCGAACCCGGGTCTTTTTCCACATAGCAAGGTGAAATAACACCTTGTAAAGAATCGTTCTTGTGACTAGAGTTGTAAGTTCGACCACTATTTGCAATTTGTGTTATTCCTTTAATGCTTCCCCAACGTTGAATGTAGCGTTAAATTTAATAATAACTTGTTGGCGAAATCACGTGAAAAATTGAAGACCGAGTTAGTTGTGTAAATTCGCACACATATAGAATTAACGCAGCCAGAGTAATGTGTGTATAGCTCTTGAACAAAGAAATCAGTTTCTCGGCTCTGGCCATCCCTTCTCGTAGAGTACACGATAGTAAGGTGGTCTGAAGAACTTTCAAGTCCACGGACTGATTCCCGCGCAGAACCATTTTTAATTCTTGAGCAAAACCATAGAAGGCAAAAAAAAAAAAAAAAATCGCGACGCATGAAATATAGAGTTAACAAGCAAGATCGAACCAAAGGTATGGGTCATAACGTGATTTGTTTAAAGAAACAATAGCCAGGAGGAAATTTGTTTTGTCTTTGTCTAGGAATGGAGTATAAATAAAAGGAGAAACTACACTTTTGTCCAGAATTTCTGTCGCATGGCTTTCAAGATTATATAAATATAAATAGCTCACTTTCTTATGATAGAAAATGTTAAATGTCTTCTTACAAATATGAAGAAAAAGGAAACCACATATTCCAAAAAATGTTCTGTACAAAGTAAGAAATAAAGAAGTTATATATAATAAAAGAAATCTGCGAAATTTATCGCCAAATTCTAAGTTCCATTTTCGTAAGCGTGGCAAACACACGGCGAAATTTACAGAGAGGGAGGGAATTTCATGCTTTACAGAAATACAACGTAAATATTTAATAATGTTAGTTACTATACATATTACACAGTTCTAATAATAATGGATATTAAACATTTTATACGTAAACAAACAAAGAAAAGGAAATAAGTGACGAAATATGCGAAGCGATCCGGCAGTTTGTGGTAGTGATTTTCTAGTATGCGTTTACTAAGAGAATGAACCTTAACATACCTTCGTAGAGTAGACGGTTATCGCACGATCCCCGAATATGTTGTTTTTATCCATGATCATCAGTTCGAATCTCATACCCTACGGTGCCTCCCCTTTTTTAAGAAAAGCTTCATTCTGTCAATTTCTTATTTCATTCTGTCAACAGCAATATTTTGTTCTAATTATGCTGCATAGTATTATCGTCTTCATTCTAGTTTATTTGAATATTTTCAAATAGTTTAGAATTACATCCTTTAAATAAAATATTACTGTTATAAAGAATTCTATAAAAAGAGGAAACTTCGTTTCTAATCATTATCCTAGCCGGAAGAAGAAACTTATAAATAATTGAAATAGTAATTAACATATGACTAAACTTAAATGAAACATTACTAAAATAAAACATTTGCTACGAATAGTCTCTGCAAGTAATTTGTATAAAGTGGACAGAAATAGTGAATATAAACTGTTAGTTGTCAATTAAAAGTGTAGTAGTGATAGCTATAGACCCAAGTGGAATATTCACTCTTTGCTTCATGATAATAAACATTTTACAAAAATTATGATGTTTTGGTTGTATCGTACGTATTTTAGTAAATAAATAAATAAAATACGTATTATGAATAATATAATCACAGTGACTCGACAGATGATTGGGAGGGTGAAGATAGTGAGTATTAATACAAACTGTTACAAACCTAGGGGCCGCAGTGGCCCAGTGGAAGCCGGTGGGTGTGGCTGAACAGCGTGAGATGTTAGACTGTAGTGTTGTCAACGGCTTGAGCGGCTCGGCTTACGGCCCAGTCACCACGGAGCCGAACCGAGAAAGCCGGCTCGAGCCCTCGGCTCAGTTAGACCAAACCGAGCTGAGCCAATGGCTCATACCAGCGGAGCCGCCTCGAGCCAAAGGCTTACCTGAGCCAAGCCGAGCCGGTCGCTCCTCGCAATCGAGCCGGCTCGAGCCAATGGCTGACTTAAGCTGACCCGAACCTAGCCGGCTCGATCTGTTGGCTCAGTTGAACCGAGCCGAGCGGGTTGACATCATTATTAGACTGATGATCGTGAGGTTTTCGAGTCCTTCTGTAGTATTAATGGGAGAATTTTAATTGTCCTCGATGTTTCTGAATTCGTGTTCCTGTCGATTCTAGGAATCCTGAAATGTGATTGAAATAGAGAGGTCAGGAAGTTATAACAAATGTATAGCGGTCACCTCTGGCGCATAGATTCCCTGGTTCGATCCCAGCTCGTGCCAAGTGAACTTTGTGGTGGGCACAGCGTGTGTGGGGGGGTTTTCTCGGGGTTCTCCTGTAATAGTGAACTTTCTTTATCCCACTTTCTTTATTTCACCATTTCATTTATTTCTCATAACCACCGCCTCCTTTATCCTAGTCGGCATAACTATGGGACGTAAAACTTAGATTCCTTTTTATTTTTGTTGTTAGAGGTAAATGACTGCAAGTAAAGTACTGTAAATAATTGTGAATAGAATTTTGTATTCTCAGATAAAATGTTAGCTTTCAACCCTTCCCGTTGGTCTAGCAAGTTGCATGTGCTTCATTGGTGTATGCGGTTCCGGGTTCTATTCCCGCTAGAATTTAAAAAAATAATTACGTTTTCATTTACTCTTATTAAGTGTCTATCATTTTTAACCTGAATAACATAAACGTGAAACATTAAACTAAATAATTTCGTTTCAATATTGTCCAGTGATTTCATTGTGTCAATCATCAGTGGTTGCGATCGTGGTATATACTACCATATGCATACAATTGGCTTGTCGCCGATGATTCGAATTTGAATGTGGTCTTTTTGTTGTTGTTCAAAGATTCAATGCTTGTTTGTGTTAATTCTTCATTACTTCCGTGGCAAGCTGTCTTTCCTTTAGGCAGTTACCTGCGTGAAATCATCTAACCACTAGCTTAGCTCGTGCCTACGTGTTCTGTGTAGTGTAGTCTTAGCAAAGTACTCTTAATACGAATAAATCAATATTTTCCTTTCTACATGAAGTCTATCACACAAATCAAATATAGGTAAATGTATTTAGGAACGACAAAGTTTTCACACGTCATTCACTACAGGCGAACGTCTATTGTCCAGTTTTCATTGCTGGCACAAGCTAGTGTTTTATACTGAAAATTGGCATTAGGTTCACCTTCGGCATGAGACTTTTAAACTGTGCTCTTCATAAGTATCTAAAGACTTATAGAACAGCTATGTCCGTTCGTCCGTCCATCTGTTGACAGGTATCATAGGAAAAACGGTAAAAGATAAAGAGATAACGGATTTTGCAATCGATTCACCCTTCCGAGGATAGGTTGTATCTCCTCTGTTTACTCTCTGTTGATATCGGAAGTTGTTCAAGTTAATCATTTCCGGTCTCAACGTTTATCTACATAGAGCAAAATTGTTATTAGGTAACAACAAGCGGTTTCTGCAAACTATTCAGCATTTCAAAGCAAAGTATAATGAGAATGGCGAAAACTCTACCGGGAATGGTTTAAATTTAGTACTACTTCCGGTTTCAATACCGATTTCCGTATAGAAAGACGGTAAGACATATCGAGATATAGTATTATATAATCGATTCAGTTTCCCAACAGTACGTTCTATCTTCTCTTTAACCATCTATTCAAGCTGGACGCGATTCAAATTAGCAATTTCCGATTTCAATCTTTAGTGTCATAGAACAAAAACAGTAAGGGATAGCGAGTAATGGCTTTCTGATATGGATTCAGTGACCAAGGAACGGATTCTATCTCTCAGCTTATTAATCTGTTGTAACCATTATTTATAAATATCCCCATGCCGTAAGCGTCGAGGACCACCGACGTCCCCGCAGCGATGATCCGTGGTGGTCTCACTTCCGTTTTGAAAATTATACCACTAGCGGCCCACCAGCAGCAGAGACGCAACGAAACGTAAATCAACGACAAGATTATTTCGTGAAAATATGTTAAATCGCCTGTATGTATGATTTTGTTATATTAAGGCGAGTCTAAAAACACTAAAGGAGAAACAAACACCATCCTTGGGTTGGAGCGAACAGCCAAATTTATGATTACTAGTCGTGAGTTCTTCCGATTTGGCACCGAGGCGATGCAGAAAACTTGGCTTGTAGAGGGAAAATTATTGAGATCTTTTTAATTTTGCTAATAAGAGTGCTTCCTTCACCTTGTATATTTGACGATAATTGTTTGGGATCATATAAAATGCGTTCGCCATGCAATTTTATAACAAAATGACGCTCGTACATTTACTTTATTTTAGATTTCTCCCGTTTGCACTTTCTAATGATCGGGAAGAAGTTTGTTTGATAAATATTTGGAAGACTCATTTAAACCTCCTTCCTCCCCGTAGAATGGGTATTTCAATTCAAGTGAACTGATGAAAACTAACAAGGGGGAAGCAGATTTTGGTGATCGAACGGCGAGGTCGTCTTTCACGAGGTAGCAGTGCACATTTAAAGTGTTAATATTACAAACAAGGAGAGCGCAATAGCCAGTGATAACATATAAAAAAGCATCTTAAAGTTTTGACACGCAGCACATACGATACAACGCGTTGTTATCAAGTGACCCCGAGAACTACGAGAAAACCCCCCCCACACGCCGTGTTCACAAGAAAGTTCACTTGGCGCGAGCTGGGATCGAAGTAGGGACTCTATGCACCAGAGGTGACCGCTATACATTTTTTAACTTCCTGACTTATTCTCTATTTCAATCACATTTCAGGACTCCTAGAATCGACAGGGACATGAATTCAGAAACATCGAGGACAATTAAAATTCTTTCTTTCCTACTACAGAGGGACTCGAAAACATCATGATTGTCAGTCTAATAATGATGTCAACCCGCTCGGCTCGAGCTCCGCCTCGGCTCGGTTCAACTGAGCAAATAGCTAGAACCGTCTCGGTCCGGTTCACCTTAAGTGAGACATCGGCTCGAGCCGCTTCGGTTGGGATGAGCCTTCGGCTCGGCTCGGTTCGGCTCAGATGAGCCATTCGCTCGAGCAGGCTAGGTTGGAATAAGCTATCGGCTCGGTTCGGTTCGACTCAGGTGAGCCGTTGGCTCGTGGCGGCTACGTTGGGGTGGGTCATTGTCTCGGCTTGGTTTGGTGCAACTGAACCCAGAACTCGAGCCAGCACGGTAGGGTGAGGTGTGGGCTCGACTCATTTCTCGGTTCGGCTCGGTGGTGACTGACCTGCGAGCCGAGCCGCTCGAGCCGTTGACAACTCTACAGTCTAACACATCATTCTGCTCAGCTAGATCCATCGGCTTCCACTGGGCCACTTGCGGCCCCTAGCTTTGTAACAGTTTGTAGCAATATTCATTATGTTCAACCTCGCAATCAGGTATCGAGTCACGGTAATTAAATGTTATATAATATATATGTATTTTATTTATTTATTTATTTACCAAAAAGATTTACGACACAGGCCAAAGATCATTATTTTTGTAAAATGTTTATTATTTTCATGAAGCAAAGAATGAATATTTTACTTGGGTTTATAGCTATCACTACTACACTTTTAATTGACAAGTAACAGTCTATATTCACTATTTCTGTCCACTTTCTACAAATTACTTGCAGAAACAAATTTGTAGCAAATGTTTTATTTTAGTAATGTTTCATTTAAGTTTAGTCATATGTTAATTACTATTTCAATTATTTATAAGTTTCTTCTTCCGGCTAGGATAATGATTAGAAACGAAGTTTCCTCTTTTTATAGAATTCTTCATAACCGTAATATTTTATTTAAAGGATGTAATTCTGGACTATTTGAAAATATTCAAATAAACTAGAATGAAGACGATAATACTATGCAGCATAATTAGAACAAAACATTGCTGTTTAAGAAATTGACAGAATCATTTTTCCTTTTTAAAAAAGGCAGCGTAGGGTATGGGATTCGAACCGACGATCGTGGATAAAAACAAAATATTCGGGGATCGTGCGATAACCATCTACTCTACGAAGGTATGTTAAGGTTCATTCTCTTAATAAACGCATATTAGAAAATGACTACCACAAACTGCCTGATCGCTTCGCATATTTCGTCGCTTATTTCCTTTTCTTTGTTTGTTTACGTATAAAATGTTTAATATCTATTATTATTACTAGAGCTATGGAATATGTATAATAACTAACATTATTAAATATTTACGTTGCATTTCTAATAAAGCAAAAAAAATCTCACTCTCCGCAAATTTCGCCACGCGTTTGCCACGCTTAGGAAAATGGAACTTAGAATTTGGCGATGAATTTCGGAGATTTCTTTCGTTAGTTATAACTTCTTTATTTCTTAATTTGCACAGAACATTTTTTTGGAGTATGTGGTTTCCTTTTTTTTCATATTTGTAAGAAGACATTTAACATTTTCTATCATAAGAAAGTGAGTTATTTCTATTTATATAATTTTGAAAGCCATGCGACAGAAATTCTGGACAAAAGTGTAGTTTCTTCTTTTATTTATACTCCATTCCTAGACACAGACAAAACAAATTTCCTCTTTTTTATTGTTTCTTTAAACAAATCACGTTATGGCCCATATCTTTGGTTCGATCTTACTTATTAGCTCTAAATTTCATGCGTCGCGATTTTTTTGCCTTCTATGGTTGTGCTCAAGAATTAAAAATGGTTCTGCGCGGGAATCGATCCGTGGACTTGAAGTTCTTCAGACCACCTTGCTATCGTGTACTCTACGAGAGAGGATGGCCTGAGCAGAGAAACTGATTTCTTTGCTCAAGAGATATACACACATTACTCTGGCTTCGTTACCTCTATATGTGTGCGAATTCACACAACTAACTCGGTCTCCAATTTTTACACGTGATTTCGCCAACAAGTTATTATTAAATTTAACGCTACATTCAACGTTGATAAAGCATTGAAGGCATAACGCAAATTACAAATGGCGATCGAACTTACAACTCTAGTCACAAGAACGATTCTATTCAAGGTGTCACTTCACCTTCCTTTCTGGAAAAAGACACGGGTTTGATTCATGTCTTTCAGATTCTACGTTAATCAGTAGGTCCCGTCTCATATAGCCTTGATGCTGAAAGCAATGTTAATCTCAAAACCAACTCAACGTATCTAGAAGAAAGACGAAACAAAATGTATTACTGCTACCAGCTACCAAATATTTATACTCAATTTCTTGTTTTCAAAAATAATAGTTCTATCTGTGAATCCATAAATTTAATAGTAAGATATTATTAAGTTCATGTGTAAACCCAAAAAGAATCTGACTTAAAGTATATCTCTTCTGTTCCTATCAATAGCTTCGACTATGTGTCTTTTTCTTTCCTTATTTCGTCATTATAATAATAATAATAATAATAATGATGATGATGATGATGATAATAATAATAAATGGATACTGTTTTTCTCAGCATCTTGGGACTTTAAGGTCTACAGTGTAGAGCTTTGCTGACGACAACACACTGGACATTGTTTATAAAAAGACCGAGAAACCTTATTCACTAACTTATTGTCTACGGTTTCAACTACAAGAAATAATATTTGTTCGCGATAATGTGAATACAAAAATAAAATGTGTTTCTACACAATTTCCTTTTCTGTAATGACTCGATAATTTAAAAAAAACTATTGTTGTAAAGAAAATAATAAGTATGCCTTCAAAGGGAATCGATCTTTGGTCCACATGAACTTGAGCCCACAGTGTTACCAATTACACTATCAAGACCTACTTTCAAGGAAAGCGCTACATTGAGTGATTTGTCGAAAGAATCCAAACACTTTACATTGCATTGTATTTTTATCCTTGTTTCGTTTCTATTGCGTTCACTCTGTGTTTTTCGTACAATACACGAAAAAGCAAATACATTTTTTGCCACGATGCCTGGAAATACTGTTTTAACTGCTGAGCAAATAGAAAGCTACTGGCGAAATTATATGGGGTAATGTGGAGTATTTTATTTTCATAGCAGTGAGGGGCAAGATACTATCCTGTAGAAAACATGCATTTATTTGTTTGACAGACAATACAAATATGTTTATTTTCATTGTTGGGTCTTAAGGTGGCGTATAGTTATTAAACACAGCATTTAATATTGTATTCTTAAAGGTAATGTGATATACAGTTAACTTTCGAATTCCGTTACCATTTTTCTTTCTGAAATTGCTTTAGAAAGTATGTGAAAACGTTTTTATTTTCTTGCATGAGTGCTAAAAGTGATGCACAGTTATTAGCATTAGTACCTTATGCTCTATTCTTAACCTTAAACTGATAAGCAGTAAAGTGTGTATAAATTATGTCGAGTTATTTGAGTGACGAATACTGGTACAAAACCCCGACGACAGTTAGAACATATCGATTTTGGGGTGACGACTACTGGTGCAATACAAGGGAATTAAAAATATTGTTTTTCCTTCAACGGCTACTCAATTTTGAATTCTGACTACATGGTCATGTACAGGATGTTTGAAAACAACACTGACAACATTTGGGAGATTATTCCTAACACCAAGAAAAGACGAAAAGTATGGACCAATCTGGGTGCACAAATGCTTCCTTTCTAAGTTAGAGGCTGCCGAAAACATGACAAAATGAACTTTAAAGGTTCATAGCTCCAAAACCGTGGGGCCTACCGTAGTTGGATCAAGACTTCACTTAGGAACTAATATGTGCGCTATCCAAATATCCAAATTTCAGAATCCTGCGGCACTTCCGCAAGAGTTTTTATAGAGGTAGTTGGAGGTACTTCATATCATATGCCCGTAGCCAAACTTCTTCCATAAAAATTGTTGCTTGAGTGCCGTAGGATTCTGAAACACGTATTTTGGATACACACATATTAGTTTATAAGTGAAGTCTACACCCGACAATAGTAGGTCCCATAGTTTTGGAGCTATGGACTTTAAAAGTTCATTTTCCCATATTTTCGGTAGCCTATAACTTCGAAAGGAAACATTTGTGCACCTAGGTTGGTCTGTGTTTTTGCTCTTCTCTTCGTGTCAGGAATAAGCTCCCAAACGTTGTCTTTGTTGTTTTGAAACTCCCTACATCGGAAAGATCAGTGTGTCTTTACAGCTCCAATAGATTCACAATGCTCACATAAGAGACAAAAGAGTAGGAATAATAATAATATTTTCGTTCGCCATTTCCAACACGTTCCATATATCCGTTCAACCAAAACTTCTAAATAGGAACTGTTCTTTTTGATATTTGTATGAACATTTTGTTAAAATATCAATATAACGCATACAGAATCCAGTCCTTTACAGAAAAAAAGGGGAAAAAAAGAAAATAAAGTTACTTTGTATCGTGCTGAAGACAAATCCTACTTGCAAGCAACGTACAGAACAAGGCAGATCCGACTCAAACTTCTCCCAGAGGACGCATAATAGAAAAGAAGAAAAAAATGCCAAATTGGAGGTGCCCTCAACCAGAAACATCGGAGATATGCTCCGCAACATAACGCACCACACGACAGTACGATATAAGGTAAACGTCGCAAGATACACATTTATGTCGAACACGGAAAGGATGGGCAGCACCAGGATGATATCAAGGTATTTGATATGCAATAACACAGACTTGGAGCCATCTTGAAAGCCGCAATCTTGGATATAGCGTAAGTATTGAAATGAGAAGCGGAGTGTGTGATATTTCAATGTAAGGTAAAATGGAAAAGGAAAACCAATGATGTAACCGCGAAAAATGTGTAATAGTGTGGACGGGACGAAGTGTGGAAGACTCGGGCAAAACAAAGGTTTATTTGAAGGACAGAATTATAGGGCAAGACCCCACGATAATGGTGCGCGAGAAGTAACTGCAACAGTGTCTGTGCATGGGAGTGCATCCACCTTGACAGATTATACTTTTCGAGGATATCGTTCCGTTTGGGACACTGAAAACATCAGTTGCAATCCGTGATACGAGAGCTCATTTGGAGACTACATAAACTACAAAGGACAATCTCTTATGGAACTGCAATTCAGCAGCTCGCTGCGGGTGTAGGAGATATTATCTTTGATTGGTGATCAAAAGCACGACCTACCTGGGATTGAAGCCCACTCAAGACAACGTTTTGTACGTTTCTTGCTCAATTTTCTTGTTGTTTCGTGTAAACAAAGGACATTTCGACCCACGTTTGTTTAAACAACACTATCTGATACAAAGTGTGTACGGATGAGAAAGCCCAGCCATGTTCTAGCTTACATTACTTTGTATCAGTTTCTTTTCCTTTGCGCAGTTTGCTACACAGTGTTGCACAGTCACAATATCAGGGAAAGGCAACGTTCTGCATTGACTCGATGAATTCCATGAGCTGTTGCAGTCTCCCACGAGAAGGCTACTTTTCCGCACAATGAAACGACTCGAATTGTGTCTACTGGTTTCGACAGTCTCATCCACATTCACGTTTGTTACATCGTGGTTGTTCAAAATCTCCAGCATGTGTTCAGAGCCTTGTCGTTCTTCCACTGTCGGTTCTGTCGATTGGACGTACACTTGTTTTGGAAGTGCACTTTGCATCAATAACACCACATTGAGACGGTTTGCCATTCCAGCTCCATATTGGTGTTTGTAGATGAACGATACTGCGGACACTGTCACTACACAGAATATTGCGCGTTTTGGCTTGCGTATGCCACAAACACACTATCACTTCTCTCTGGCCGGCCCCAGCTGTCACGTTCACTTCGTTCCATATGTACCAGTGAAACCAGAAGACACAATTCGAGTCGTCCCACTTAGTGGTAAACCATTCTAGTGGGAGACTGCAACTCCTCACGGAATTCATCGAGTCAATGCAGAATGTAGCCTTTCCCTAATATTATGACTGTTTGCGTCTTCGTCGCGAGTCTTCGTCGCGAAACAGTGTAGCAAACTGCGCAAATGAAAAGAAACATTCGTAAAGTAATGTAAGCTAGAAAATGTCTGGGCTTTCTCATCTGTACACACTTTGTTTCAGATAGTGTTGTTTAAACGAACGTGGGCCGAAATGTTCTTTTTAACACGAAACAGCAAGAAAATTGAACAAGAAACGTACAAAACTTTGTCTTGAATGGGCTTCAATCCTAGGTAGGTCGTGCTTTTGATCACTAATCCAAGATGATATATCCTACACTCCGGAGCGAGCTGCCGAATTGCTGTTCCATAACAGATAGTTCTTTGTAGTTTGTGTAGTCTCCAAACGAGCGCTCGTATCGCAGGTTGGAACTGTTGTTTTCACTGTCCCAAACGGTATCCTAGAAAGGAATAATCTGTCAAGGCTGATTGACTTCCATGCACAGACATTGTTGCAGTTACTTGTCGCGTACCAAGTCGTGGGGTCTTGCCCTATTATTCTGTCCTTCAAATACACGTTTGTTTTGCCCGAGTCTTCCACACTTCGTCCCGTCCACACTATTACACTCTTTCTCGCGGTTACATCATTGGTTTTCCTTTTCCATTTTACCTCACACATCCCACTTCTCATTTCAATACTTACCTTACTTACGCTATATGCAAGAGCGCGACTTTCAAGATGGCCGCAAAGTCAGTGTTACAGCATATCACATACTTTGATATCATGCTGGTATTGCCCATCCTTTCCGTTTTTGACATAAATAGGTATCTAGCGGCATTTAATTATATCATAATGTCGCGTGGTGCGTTATGTTGCGGAGCATATCTCCGGTGTTCCTGGATTGGGGCAGATCCAATTTGGCATTTTTTTCATCTTTTCTATTATGTGTCCTCTGGGCAAAGTGTGAGTCGGATCTAATCCTGCCTTGGTTTGTACGTTGCTTTTTAGTTTTTGTTAAGGCATCCGAAGATTCGATGTTCGTATTGTGCAGGTGGTGACACCTTATTTATCCCTCTATTTTCCTTCCAAAGTATCTCTTATAAGGCAATTCATCCTTATAGAGGATCCAAAAATGTCTTTTCATTTTTCTTAAGTTCATTATGCTTATTTGCAATGGAATAGGAGGTAATATTGAAGCCAGTAATAATAATAATAATAATAATAATAATAATAATAATAATAATAGAAGTTTTAAAGTTGCCCTAAAATTTGGCAAAACGTACTTAAAAGTAGGGATTTCGCGGATTGGTTTCCGTAACTTCAAGACTCACTTCCAAAACTATCCAAATTTTAAACGAAAGCGTTCCACTAAAGCTTCATGCAGAAAGTATTCTACTGTACGTTTTAAGGACATAACTGCAACAAAAATAACTGAATATCATTGAACAGTGAGGAACAGAATAAACAAACTTGTAGGATATGCAGCAGCAATTATTAAAGCTTTGCTACAAATATGCCTACACAGACTATAATAAATTCAATTAGCTCCGAAATACAAAGTAACAAAATAGCATATAAGATTCAGTCTACAGTAGAGACCTGCACGGGCGGAATTTTTCGGCCCGAGCCCAATCCAGCCCAAACGTACCTAGGCCCGGCCCAGCCCGGGCCCGAAAAGTTTTGGAGATTTTCGCCCCGAGCCCGACCCGGCCCGGCCCGATAAGTTTTTCAAAATTCTTGGCCCAAGCCCGGCCCGGACCTGATAAATTTTAAAAGTTTTTGGCCCGACCCCGACCCGATAAATTTAAAAAATAGCTCGAGCCCGAATCTTTCTGAAAATTTAGTACTAAATTTGACCTAACCCTCAGGAACATTTTCTAAACTCTGGTTCACAACCTGACGCTTGCCTCTCGAATGGTACCATTGCCTCATAGAACTTTGCCTGTCATCGAGAGAACAAAAACTCCATTCCCTGTAACAAAAATCTAACTTAATTGATTTTTAGCATAAAGTGAAGATGGAATATTGTTTAGCGAAAGGCAAAACATTCCCACCCCTTTATTTTATATTTTGAGTTCAGTGAAGGTCAAGATCAGAGCTCAATTTACCGCATAATGCCTGCAATCCTCTATAGTGAAAGTGGAGCCGCTAAGCAACACAAACTGTAAATAGCTATTGCATTCTTTGTAACATTTTTCACGGACACACTTCTTCAACGTTTGGCTTTATTCCAATTATCGTTTAACGAAAGTCAATAATTATTAAAGAATTGCAATTGATCGGCCCCAGCCCGGCCCGACCTGAAGAGAAATCAGTGTCGGCCAGCCCAAGCTCGGCCCGGCCCAAAGAAATAACAGAGTCGGCCCACCGAAGCCCGGCCCGTGCAGGTCTCTACTCTACAGAGGAATTGAAACTTAAAGAGTGAACATATACTATTTCAAGAATCCAGGTAATACGAGAACTGTTTACGATATTTTTCGCCTTATCTCGATTCCCATCTCCAAAGCTAGACGATAATTTGAGTCAACTTTATCCCATCTCGAATGTGAAATGTTGTTGTCCCGATTTTGTTTGTTTTGTTTTACAAACGAGATAAGAAATTCCTCTCCTCGTGACCAATATTAAAACAATGATATATATATATATATATAGCCAAATTTCACGTTTCTGCTGATAGTGGTATGACCTGAGAGATAATAAGTTCCTAATTTTTAATCTTCTACGAGATAATAATAATTATTATTAGTTTATTGTTATTACTCTTATTATTCATGAAGATTTGATAGCTGAAGTGTAGAAACATCCGAGTTATCAAATATCTGAATATAATAAAACGTGTGTCATCGCCGATCAATCGCCACTAGAAATTCTAAAGTCAAAAAGTGCCCGACGTGGACTTGATCTAAGAACCTCCAGATTACTGGTCAAGAGCCTTGACCACTGATGCACGAGCACTACGCGGTAACCGGTTCATCTTTAGTCGGGTTACGTTAGGTTTCTTTGCTTCCGTTTGCAAAGTTGTATGTTATATTTCTTCGTTTCAAAACGTCTTTCGTATATTTTTATGATGATATAAATCTATAATCTTCGGCATAGTTTATATTAATAACTTGAGTTGTTCTTACCGCCCTTTCACATTATCCGGCGATTTGCCTGATCCGTTTCCGGCGAATTGCCGATGAAGGTAGAAAGACATTGCAAGCAGTGGAGCTTTTCTTATATGTGCGGCGGTCGCCGGACATTTATCCGGTGAGCAAAAACCGCCGGACATCCCTGCTAGAATCCGGCACGTCAGATTGCCGTGCATAGCCAAGCGGGACATTGCGAGCAATGAAGCTCTTCACATATACGCGGCAAACTGCCGGATGGGTGTTGGGGGAGGAAGCAAGTGTTGCCAGGAAATAATAGAGAGTGGCTGCGATAATATGGATGCGTGTGTTTTACGTGATTTTAACCAAACTTGTTACATACAATATATGGGAAAAGGTCACATGTAAAAATAATCGGAAACGACCGATACTACCGGTGTCGAATCTATACGTTGCTGATTAAAGAGTGCAAATCAATATAAATTATTTTTTTTCTATGTACTAGAAGATTGTGAGAAATAAATGTCCGGGTAGCACTGGGCAAATGAGTGTGTAATTCTATAAATTTGTGGTGCCCCAAAATTGAAATATACACTATCAAATATTTCAGCAATATTATATATTTACTAATAATACCTTTATGTACTTTCGCAAAGCAAGAGATAATTCATGATGTGGTATTTGATAAATATACCGTACTTTATATATTTCATAATTACCTTTAACATTTCTATGGTTGTAATTTCTTGAATAGTCAGGGTGACGAAAATAATTTAAGCTATTATTTATATATTTTTGAAACTTTATGGTAAACTCATGATATATTTCTCATAGTCTGGAGTCTGACAGCCCCCCTAATTTTTACGTTCTTGATTCGGCACTGGATTCTGGGATAGATCTCAACCATTGACTATCCTGAAAGGAATTTACCCTGGTTTCCCAAGTCACAAGATGTGAATACCGGGATTTTATTTTAAATATCCAGAACCTAGCAGCTATTTTGCTCAAGTCTATCAATTGTGGAAACAGTATAGAAAAATCTCCTTCAAGATACCACTTCTCTAAAAATAATAGCAATAAAAAACGGTGAACCATATATATGTCTGACTTTTTTTTCTGCCTGTCTTAACAAGGCGAGTAGAAGACACTTTTTACATCTGTCCATTCCAACTACCACAACACGACAATAGTAACAAGTTTTTTTTTTCAGTTGCACGGCAACCCTGCTCCCATATTTTTTATCCACGGCAAAGCGCCGGGTAATATGAAAGGGTACACTTCTCATCCGGCAAACTGCCGGAAACGAATCCGGCAAATCGCCGGATAATGTGAAAGAAGCGTTAAACCTTTGGTTCACAAGTTTGTTTCTTATTCACACGAAACTATAGATATGACAGATTTAGTGCTCACACTGCATTAGTTTCAAAGCAGTCGCCAGTACCAGATAAATGAATTGTGTCCACTGCGATACGATCACCTAATTTTGGTCGTATAGGTACAAAAAACAAAGGATTTGTAAGCTACGAGGGCTTCAGCTTAAGTTCTGCTGATTCTTTTACTTATCTGCAAGAAAAACTAATAAATATTAGTTAAGAGAAAAAGAAACAGACATTTGAGAAAGAATATGAAAAATAACGATGTTTTTATTGAGAAAAAAAACTTCACAGATTTTTTTTTTTTTTTTTTGTTTTACAACACTGCCTGTACGTGACGGGGACAAATTGTGTAATTAGATGCGAAATCGTGTAGCTCCAAAAACAAAATTTTCCAGTAGAGAAATTTGAACAACGTCTCATGTAAATAAGATGAGATTATTTAACCTTTTTCTTATTGTTTCTGTTATACAGTATTCTGTAATACGATTGTATGCTGTTATTTTTTTCTAAAATTTTAAATTAGTACTTGGTTTTATTATGCCGGTTAGGCTAAACGAGACGGTGATGATATGAGATGAAAGAAATGGTGGAATGAAACAAGTGGGATGAAACGGAAGAACCCAGGGAAAACCCACGCACACGGTGTTTGTTCATGGTGTTTTTCAAACGGGAGTTCACTTGGCGGGAACAGGGTTTGAACCCGGGACCCCAGGCACCAGAGGTGAATGCTCTACCACTGAGCCACCGCGGTCCTACTGTGTCATTGAGTAAATGTATATTTTGGAAGTATGCATTTTACTATTATTTACTTTCGTAAAGTTGTGTATGCCTAGAAACAATTGGAAAACCCTTTATGATGTGTAACAGTAAAGAAACAGACAATATTTAAATGTGATAATTAATGAACCCGGGACTAAAATTTTGGTCTCCCACTTCCCGTGGACGCCGAGCGTGCCCGCTCTACAAAGAGTGCTTGATCCCGTAAGATCTGGATATTTTTGCCTCAACCTTTACTTGGCTATCTGATAAGGAAACGCACATACCTGAGCCTCCCCCCTTTCCCAAGCTACACAAGAATTGTAGCTGCTGTTGCGATCACTCGCCAAACGTATTTTGATGAAAGTAACATGATGAGATACTTACTTCGAGATAGGTATTATTTTCAAAAGTTGATGTCAACCATAGCCGTAGGCAGGGGGCGAGCGGGCCGGTCGCCCTGGGCGCTAATAGAAAGATGGCAACGAAGGAGCAGGAAGAAAGGAAAAGTGTTGGGAATGAGTGAACGAGTTTGGAAATGAGTGTATTTATATACGGGTGATTTATTTGATAGTGTTCAATTAATAAATCTGCGCACAGATGCAAACAAACATTGTAATTTCGGAAAAAAACCGAAAGGGTATTTCTTCCTCAGTAAATTTCAGAACGAACGATTTATAAGACGATCCTGAAAACCTCTAGTTTTGAAAAATACCTTATGCAGATGGAGTTCCGCAAAGTAACAGCTTCCTTTTGAAAATTTTGTGTGAGAAATTTGTATGCACGAGTATTCTTCCCGAAGGTAAGAAGCCTTTCCCAGTTCCCTTAATATAACTTGACGGGGCCACTGAACCAGCAGAGCAAGGCTAGGGTGGTCAATTTATTTTTGCCGTTGTTCAGAAAACGCTCAGCAAACGGGAAATAACGAGTTCGTCTAAATGCATAGGCTAAGAATTGGGATTAAAGACACCATGTGTCGAAAAACTGTTATTATGACTTCAAAATATTCCTTCGATACAGTGCGGACCCCTAAGTGAATTCAGCATTAGACCCTACTCGCGTGGAACAAACTAAAGTGATCATTTTACGGGGGACTCCCAAGCATACAATTTTCTAATGAACAACATAACTAATAGAATATACTCGTGTCCTATTGATTGGTTAGTTGATTTTGAAATGTAACATCCCTTACAGCACCGAGACTATACGAGACGTGGGTATACAACTTAACGTGGTGAGATCCACACCACAAAAACTCATACCGGAAACTGAACCAAGGTTTCTCGCGCCGAAGGTGCATTAATGGTTCTATTATGTTGAGTTGTATCATCGTCGCCAAAAGTGCCTTTACATCGCCGTGACGGGTATGTGACCGCGCACTACTCTAAGGAAGGCATGGTTGCATAAGAAATTCTGATTAATTTTGAAGAGTTTTTATTTTGACTAGAGAAATAACGTAGGTATAGGGAATAAAGGCGTATATTAGGAGCATCAGCGCACTGTCATTTCTGAAAAGATTTCGTATTATCCGTTTTAAAATTTACTGTCTTACATGTTAAGTTAATAACTGCTACTAGCGTTTTCACTATTCAGGACTTTACTACGACATGTTCGCAGGGCACTTTTCTAAGTCCTAAATGTGTGCGTGAATTATTTCATTCCCCTCGCTGTAATTATTTGAGAATGGAAACTGATTACGCTGAACGTGAATATCCCACAGAGCACATCACAGCCAGTGGACGTACATATTAGATCCAGAACGTCCAGTTTTAGTACATTGACTTATGCGTAACATCCATTGGTGGTCCATATTACGTTCGGCAATGGATATCCACATTCTGAACTTGAGTGGACGGTCCATAGGATGTCCATATTACGTTCAGAAGTGAATATCCATTTTCTGGACTTCAGTGGATGGTCCATTGGATGTCAATATTTAATCCACGAATGAAACGTCCATGGACCTACATGATCTGGATAAAAAAGGGACGTACGGAAAACAACATTCAATTGTTAGTGACGGCACATGCGCAGATCCTTGCACAGTGCACTCTCAGCCGGTTTGAATTGAGTGCTTGATTAGAAGCGTAGAAATTTCAGTAATATTAATACTTTTAGTTCTATGTTGGAGTGAAGAAGGAAGAGAGAATAGGAACTGCGAAAAAGGTAAGATATGATGAGTGATTTGTTTATATAGATTTATTTCGGTGCACCATTTATTATACAACTGAAAGTTTTTGTGTATGTGGCAAAAGTAACTCATTATCAATTATAAATCAATTCTTAATTAAGAAGGAACAATTCAGGACGTGGATAACTTCACTATTACGTCGACATGCCATTTCAAATCTTATATTCGGGTGTATTATAATAGGCTGGGGTAACGTAGATGGGCACATGGGAATTGGTGATATATATATATATATATATATATATATATATATATATATATATATATATATATATATATATATATATATCAGTGAATTCAGATGGTGAAGGGTGTAATAACACCCTCATATAATATACTAGTGAGGTTCGTTCCTTCTGTACCAAAGCTCAGGACTCAATTCGACATTACTCGAGAAGACGGTTCTACCAAATTTTGACAGATTTCTTACATTTCCAGGTTAGATTAGAGTTTTGTATTTCTTTTAGCCCAGCATGCACAAAATGAGAAGCTCCATTAGTACTTGCAGATTGACTTCAGGAGGGCTCAGTATGGGTTAGCTACTCTATCGCCGGACCAATTTTAGAAAAATTTACCAGATAAATTGGAGAGTTTCTTTTGGTTCGTGAGTAAAAGTACGTTGAGGGTGATAGTTGCCAAAATACTTGTCGTTAGTTATTTTTGATATTGTAAGCTGCACTATATATATGGGGGGCGGAAGGGACTATTTGGCGGTATATTTGTTATGATTTTTGGGAAAGGCAGTGCGTAAATGACAAGGTTGTGTCATATCATGATTGAGTTTTATGAAGTTATACAAATTGTATGTTGTCGAAATTGTGTGAAAGGCATGGTCTACTAAACAGGCAAAACGTTTATTGTGACTAGTTTAAACAAATTGAAGCTACAGAAAAGAAGAGGAACATTTAACCAAACCTAATCGAGTATAATCTAATTTAGTACATTTTGGTACTTTTTTGGATTGCATGTAGTACCTCTCCCAAAGCTGTGCAACACATAAGGCGTGCATTTTATGAAATGAACTATTTGATGAAATTGTTTTTCCACCATCCTCGTTTATGTGTATACTCATCGCCGCTGACGCGCCTGCTCCCTACGGACGCTGTTTCTGCTCTCCTGTTTTGACTCGGTTAGATGGCATTCGTGCTTTTTACTGGCCACGTAGCACAAATTAGTCAGTGCTTTATGGACTAGCTTTTATACCATACGTTCACATCGTATTTCGAACAATAATCATTATCAAGTGATCCAGGGCCAATATCTAGTATTTTGGGTGAGAAACTAAATAGTATTCCTTTTCTTATTTTCGTATTCTGGCAATACAGCAGTAATACCATAAGTATAAATACATTGCGGATGTGAGTTCCTCCTTGGCGTGCAAGACCCGAGTTCGATTACCGGCGAGAGCTCAGGTGGTTCGGATTCCACGTTAATCAGTAAGTTTACGTCTTATATAGCCTTACTGATGAACGGGACGTTAAACTCAACGACATTGCGGATACTGGTTCGGAAAGACTGGCCTGAGCCCAATAAAAAAAATTACGGGTGTGTGGCATAAAGCGTACAGTGCATGATGATGTACCAACTTGTGCTAGGTGACCAATAAAAAGCACGAATGCTATATTCCCGAATCAAGGCTGGGGCGCGGTAGGCGTACGTCCGTAGGGAGCGGGCGTCTCAGCTACGAGAGTTATACGCTAAACGAGGATAGTGGAAAAACACATATACACATAAAATACTTCCACTATCACTCGAATTCATTTTAATATGGTGTGCACTGACAGTAATTACTCATATTCACACTTTCATTCCTTCACGAAATGTGTTTCCCATCATATTTTACCCATAAATTTTCTATTTGGTGGAATCGTTTGCTTGGATGAACCCCTCAATTCACATAGCGAGCGATAGCGGATAAAGGCGGGTTGTTAGACCCCCGTAGGGCACATTACTTTCTTGTTTTATTACAACTGAATGGGAGGCGAGTCAGTGTTCTGTACCCCTGCCGCTTGAATATGTTGATGCTATATGAAATGTTCTGGGAAGGATCTAGATAACTGTTCCATTATTATGCGCATTTACATCAGGTTAGGTTAGGCCTAGTTTGTTTCAGGGTATAACGAGAGTTCTTGGACATTTTACACTTCTAGTTATCGCTTAAAAGCTTTTCTCGCATCATTTCTCGTCTGCTCAGAGGAATGGGGTGAACATGTATTCGCCAAGCGGTGCTTAGTCTCTACCGAAGTTGCATACAGCACAACCCAGTAATGTGTATCGTTAGATTTAAATAAGAAGAAGAAAAGTAAAAAAAGAAATAATTTAAAGATGAGTCCTCCCTCTGGCCCCAATCGACAATAGCACAAGTTCCTTGAGTCCACCTCTTTTCTTTCTTTTATCTTTCTTCTCTTCACCTGCTTCCCCTTCCCCCTTCTAATCACTTATGCTCCGTCGTTTCGTAAATGAATGAAAATTATATTTTTGAGTTTTACATCCCACGGTTATACCTGTTACGCTAAATGAGACGGTGGTGATTATGAGAAATGAATTAAATGGTGGAATGAAGAAAGTGGGAGGAAATGGGAGAACCTCGAGGAAACCCACGCACATGGTGTTTGTCCACCACAAAGTTCACTTGGCGGGAACAGGGTTTGAACGCGGGGCCATATACACCAGAGGTGAACGCTCTACCACTGAGCCATCGTTTCGTAAAGTGAGAATTCTTCAAGTCAACTGAAGGCATTATTTTATAGTGAAGATACGCTTTCACAATACGATATAATAAAAACTTTTTAGATGCAGTGTTTGTCTACTTAAACATATCTGCAGATATTGTAATATAAGTACTGAAAATACTGCACAATAAAAACTGAAGATGCTGGATCATAGACACTCAGATGAAAGTAGTCACCAAATTGTGTATTTCTATGTACTTGTTTTTTATTTTATTTTATTTTTATTTATTTATTTTTTTCCCTCAGTTATTTTTTCTCTGTTCTGCCTGAAACGCTCCCGCATTTCAATACTTCAGTGTGTAACTTATCGTTACAATGATTAGAGGGAGAGAAAGAAAGAAACTCTTTTCATACCCTCCCCCTTTTCCGTATAGATTTTTTATCGTGTATTTAAGTATCAGCGCTTTGCCAAGAAACAGAAATGTCAGTTAATAAATAAACGTAGAAGGTCTATAGCATCAAATTTTCTTTTTGAAATCATAATAGTGAAGTTTATTATTTACAGTCTCCTTTATATTTATTAAGTTGAAATAATTACTAGCAAATGCTAGCAGTGATATTTTTTTCTTCGTCACATCTGCCACAGGTGGATAGAAGAAATGTCATTGGTTAAATATTTTAGCTCTCAGATTTCTAGAAGCTGGGAGTAGGAGATGTAGAAGCGTCTTTTCTTCGAATATCGGGGTTGGATTAACACGTACAATGTAACTATAGAAATTTTCAGTTTTAAAGTTTCGGCGTAAAAGGTATATCGACCAGATGAGGTTGAGTGGAAATTAGTCGCAATTCGGTGTGTAAGTGAAGACGAATAGTGTAATGACATCTATGCGCACTGATATCTTGCGAAACTTCATAAATACGTCCATATATTATTTAGTAAAGTTATTATATTATATATTTACAATATTTCCAATAACGAGGAAGATTTAGTAAGGAAAAAGTAATACAGGTTAACACATCCTATGTTTTTTTCATTATTTCGGTATTTTCCAGTTTTTTTTGTTGTACTTTATTTTCATTCGAATTAAATACTTTCTTCCTACTTTGTTTTCGTGTGAGAGGAAATTTTCATCTCCTTGTATACTTCATGGCGTTTGTCATGGTTCCTTCGGGGCAGAGCGGTGTGATGTGGAGGGACATGTGTCTGAGCTCACAGTAAGAAAGTTTAACGTTATTTTCCATCACCGATGGACTTGTTCTAATAACTATCCGATTTAATTTTAAGCTTTCTTCCGGACATGTAATTTATTCCTATTTACTTAGTTCACCTTTTGATTAGAGTAATTTCTATTATTTAAATTTTCTTAAACTGGATTTTTTTTATTTTCCTTTCTATTACCTTTGCTTTTTAACCAACTTTTGGTGATAACGAAGTTTGCTTGTTATATAGAATTTGTTTGTAAATTCCAATTCTGAAGGTCGTCTAGCGGAGACGAAATAACTAAGTCGCAGTTACTAAGGGGGAACTTTCTAACGGTGGTCCTCCTTCGTATCTCTGCTTGGTCACATACTTATAGGTGGTTTGAGGATAGTATAATCGGTCTGTATTGAGAGGACCATACGTTTTTGGGGTCTATGTCTAATTGTTTCGGTTTAAGTCAACAAATGGTTGTAAGTTTTGTAAGTCCATAGCACACCATCTCCAGAATTAAATGCCATTTGCAGTACTGTCCTAGTAGAAATGCAGTGTTAGGTTCATACGTGTAGCATGTTACCAGAGACACGCGTCTGAAATATAAAAAAATGTCAAAAATATGGCACCATCAATTTGGTCTTAGTCTTAATATTTAAAGATTTGGTTTTAGTCTTAATATTTAAAGGCTAAATTGTAAGCTATAATGGACGTAGATAAAATTGTAATTGATTTCATAATTTCTTCAAAGACAGTTAATGAATTTTTTATCCAGGATAACACGGTAATAAAATTTACTGGAAAGAAAAGGGTCGGGTTGAAAATGGGCTGTAGTGTAATAATTTGACGTGCAATGACTCAAATATGTTTATCTCCTTTTTTTTAAAAAAAAGTACAATTTTTATGTTGCACATTTAATGTGCCATAAATATATTTTCGTAGTAAATGGGCTCAATGTTAGATAGATAACATTTTTGAAGTCGATTACAAATATCTACCTTATAACATTTTCCTTTCAATTACACATAATATATCATGTCTTGCTCTAAATTAAAGTTAGAGGCCGCGCCGTAACTTAGATTTTTTGGGGGGAAAGCATTAATATTTGAGCCCCTTCCAAAAGATTGTTTTGGATTCCCCACAAAATTCGAAAATAGATCTCGTCTTTCCATCTTTCTCTTACTCTTTGTGGGTCCTCCAGCTCTCTGCAGGGCCCATTCCGTACATGACAAATTAACTAAAGGGACAATATTTACAAATGTCAAAGCCATAACAATAAAGATTTCTGGGGCACTTAATAATATAGACATTTTTAATGAAGTGGGTCCACGACACATTTTGTTTTATCTACCTGTTGTGTGCTGTTTTGTGTATGTAATGTAGTGAACCTGTTTGATGCTTCATGTATAATTACATGTATTACAGTATATGGAATACAAAATTGTCTTAAAGTAGGCTCCCTCGAACGGCGGGAAGCTTCCCTGGAGGGGCAGTTGCCCTCCCTGCCCCCACAAGTTACGGCCCTGGTTAGAGGCAAACAGGCATGATTACGTTAATTGCTGCAAAATTCTTTAGTTGCTGTTTTACATTTTCTGGTTATAACTAGTTTAGATCTCATAGATTTGCAGATGTTAGAATGTCAAAATAATACACACAGACTCAAGTATAACACTTATTCTTCTTTCCACAGAATACGTAGAAAAAGCTTGCGGGACAGTTACAGAGAAAAAGTGGAGACGATAATTCAGAAGCGGCTGCGACGAAGGAGAGACAGGAGGGAAGAGAACAAAGGTTAGTTCTGATTTATTGAGCAAGTATAGTTTTAAGTTATAAAATTCAACAAATTTCCAAAGTAGTAAAATGATATTACGGTTGTTTTAATGGATTGCGTAGAACATAAAGTAGACGAACAAGATAACGTACAGAATAGAAACTGAAGTTTAATGTACTCTGGCAACAAACTCTACGATACCAAGAAGCTGTGTTGTATTGAAGTAATAGTATACTTGCTTACAGTTACCCGTTTAATTTATTTTTTTTTTAAATATCAGGGTGTTTACTCAGTGTTTAACAAAACTTTTGAAAAGAAAAATGTAAGTTTCACCGAACAGCTTGATATTCACTTGTATTCATGCTACATAAGTAGTAGATTAAGATACGAAACTATAAGTAAATACATATAAATGTTTAAACCTTTTAGGATTTCCATTTTTTGAGTTAACATGAGACTTTCACTCAAACAACTACTGCTTCCTTAATATCTGTCGTAGGATCAAGGTTCATACCTTGTTTCTTAAGGATAGAGGATACTTTCCAATGGTATCATTCGCTTGTCCGTATTATACACTAGAAACGAAAAAAAAAAAACTGGGAGATTTTTTGGAAAAAAGAAATCGAAATTTTTGCGCCCTTCTGGTCCGGGCCTGGGTACAGTCATGGTTCAAACGTCATTTTCTTCAGTATAACGAGCTCTTTCTAACAATACCACTACATGTCCGTATCGTACACATCAACCGGAACAATCGAGACAATCGGAAATTTTTCAGAAAAACTCACCGCTTTGGACCCCTCCGAAAAACACTTGAGCCCCTCGTACCCGACCCTGGTTTCACATAGGGATCTCAAAAAGAATGAGAAATACCTAATGGTGCACGCAATCAGTATGCAAAGTTTCAATCAGATATCTTGAAAATTAAAGGCGTGAAAAATTTCTGAAATTTGTTTTATGAAAAATTTCACGCCCCTTGGCCCCCACTTGGCGTCGCCAAGTTCACCATCCGGTTTCAAAACGTATCTGGGGTGTTCTTTGGTCCATCCTAGACTTGACCAATAAAAAAACCGGCTTAAAGATTTGTTATAGAACCTAAATAAGCGATCAAATACGATACTACGCCGTGGTAACAGAATTTACTATAAAGCCTAAAAGGGTTAAGCTTTGGAAACAGAACGCCACTGTTGAGCTTCGCACTGCCGCCACCTGTATATATATTATTTCGGAAAGGTGGGGATATATTCGTACTTACAGTATATATTTTTTTTCCGATATTTTAGAAAATCGGAAAACCTTTAACATTCTTTGATCTTACAATGGAATGAGAAAGCCTGTTTCTTAGATGGAACGACTTTTGGGAGTTAAACTTGAAATTTGAGATTCATTGTATTGTGCTTGAACAGAATAAAGTATGAAAAGGAAATACATTTTGTGGCCCAAAGCTGCAAGAAAAAAAAAAGTAGATTTTCAGAAACTTGAAACTGCCGCTAATAATACATCTTGTAATTTGTATTGATTAATTTATTTTTAGTTTAACGTCTGTTTCAGCAGCGAGGCTATATGAGACGTGGACCTACTGATTAACGTGGAATCCGAACCACGTGGACTCCCGCCGGGAATCGAACCCGGGTCTCCGACGCAAAAGGCGCGTATGCTAACCGCTTAGCCACGGAGGAGCTCATTTTTGTAATTTGTAGTTCAATTTGGAATTTGTAATTGTAACTTTGTACACCTTTGAGTCCCGTTTGTATAGTTTAAAGC
This sequence comes from Thermobia domestica, assembly GCF_964235325.1. Taxonomy (NCBI): domain Eukaryota; kingdom Metazoa; phylum Arthropoda; class Insecta; order Zygentoma; family Lepismatidae; genus Thermobia; species Thermobia domestica. The sequence continues at coordinate 233,467,699 of NC_137459.1, forward strand.
CAAAAGGTCCCAAGTTGAACCCGTCATATAATTTTTACTCTTTAAAGTTAAACATAAAGAACCTTACTTAACAGCAACCTCATAATCTGATTTTAATTTTAATCGTTGTGATGTTGATTATACCTAGAATTAATTTTCCCATTTTCTTAATTTCAGAAAAAAGAAAAATGGAGCGCACGAAGAAAGAATCTCATGATATATCAGTGAGAAGGTTAAAATTCACTTGCTTTTAAAAAATATTTATTTTAGTAACAATGTTATGCGTTTATAATACATTTCATAATCAAGAATAAAACATGTATACGAAACTTTTAATATCATTGAGATGCGAAAGAAAATCGTATTACAATCTTATTCAATATATTAAAAAGACAAATATTGTGGAGCAGTATCTGTAATTAGAGGTAGTCCAATAAAGTATATTGTTATGTTATTCGTTTCTTTCTATGTTACGCCTTTCTTATTCTTTAATGTATATAAGTTCAATAATTTGTAACGTTCTCGGCCATTAATGGATAGCATGTTTTGATTTAAGTTAATGTTTCTCCTATGAGTATGATAATATGAAGAAAAAGGGGGGGATAGTGTTAAGTTTTGGTCATCATTTCAATATAAGAAGTGAAGCGTAGCTGTCTTGTCTGTTCTCAATACTAAGGAAAAGGGAGAACTGATATTTCCAAATGAATTTGAAACTTTAGAGTGAATCGAGGGAGGTTTCGGTTTGTGATTTCTTTCTATGCATCTACAAAGAGTGGAAGAGAATGCAGGTTTGAAGCTTTTTTAATCAACAAATTGTATTAACTGAAGCGTATGGGCAGAATACTTTACTTTCTTAATTATATTTTGAGTTCTCATTTTCGGGAGATAAGGATGCATTATTGTAAGGAAGGATTAATTCATGTAAATTTGGAACTAGATTTGCTATTGATACCGAATCTTCAAATAGTTTGACCTTTCAGTAGATAAAAATCGAAAACCAATTATTTTCGTGGAACACAGAACAAGAATTTTGACTGGAAAAGTACGAAATATTAAACGTATTAAAAATATTTCTCATTGTATTTTCGTTTGCTCATAAAACTTTATAGTATAAATGTTGACGTGTGTATTTGTTGGCTGATAGTAAAAATTGATGGAAGATGGCTTATTGAAATGTCACTTTGATATGGTAAAATTTAACCTACGTTAAAAATAGATTGATTCCAGATAGTATGGCTTTTGTATCGGGCTTTAAGTGAATAATCCTTCTGTGGTAGTCCTTTAGAACATTCAGTGAAATGCCATAATTGGTCCGTGTAGAAACCAAAAATAGTCTCAATTTGTACGTTCAGGTTCCCATGATCTCCACATATGGACATCCTCTACATCAGTTTGAAGTCCATAATAGGTCCATTTTAGCTCCGAATGGACGTCCAGGAGATGCATGGCAACTGTCCCAAAGTAACATCTTGTGTATATCGAGTGGACGTCGTATGGACCAAAAGAACACGTCCTCTGAACGTCCATTGGGCGTCTGTACGTCCATAATTAGTTCGTTTTGGTACCAGAAATGGAGATAATTTGTACGTTCTGGACGTCCAGTAAATGCACGGCAACTGTGCCACCTGTACTCTCCCGTGTACATCCACTAGACGTTGTATGGACCAAAACCACACGTCCACTAGACATCCCGTAAATCCATTTTAGCTCCGAATGAACGTCCAGGAGATGCATGACAACTGTCCCAAAGTAACATCTTGTGTATATCGAGTGGACGTCGTATGGACCAAAAGAACACGTCCTCTGAACGTCCATTGGGCGTCTGTACGTCCATAATTAGTTCGTTTTGGTACCATAAATGGAGATAATATGTACGTTCTGGACGTCCAGTAGATGCACGGCAACTGTGCCACCTGTACTCTCCCGTGTACATCCACTAGACGTTGTATGGACCAAAACCACACGTCCACTGGACATCCCGTAAATCCTTGCCCGGACGTTAAATGGATGTACATTGGACGTCGGTGTGCTGTGTGGGATGTTTCTCTGTCGTAAAGCAAGGACCGTAATAAATATAGATAAGGTTCTTATTATAATATAAAACAGAGAAGTATTTATTCCGTATGTAGAACAATATCATACAGCAACTAAGAAACAACATAATCACTAACGCCCGCAGGGTTTCTTCAACGGCGGGTGGCAAAAACCCATATAGAGTTTTTCGTTTTGTTGCCCTGTATATGTTAAGTTAAAATTCGTAACATTAATATTGATAGCGTATATCGTCTTTCGCCGCTGTAGCCCATTAATCAGAATATTCATCTCCAAACATGATGTCGAGAGAATAGAAAGAAAGAGATATGAACAATTGCGTAACTAATTTTACTGCGCCCTGAATAGATCGATCACTGATTTACTCATACTCCCCAGGCCCCTGCCCCAGGTATTTCAGCTGCTGCCTTATATATATGGTTCCATGTCAGAAGGGCAGACAAAAGGGCAAACACAGAAAGGCCCGAGGTGCCCGGTGAAAAGGTCTCCGCAACAAAAAAGGGTCTGAGTCAAAAGGGCCCGAATCAAAACGCCCCTCATAAAAAGGGCCCTGACCAAAAGTTCACACAACAAAAGAACCCAAGTCAAAAAAGGACCCCACTACAAAAGGCCCGAGTCAGCCCTGCATCAAAAGGGACCGAGTTAAAAGGTCTCCGCAATAAAACTGCTGAGTCAAAAGGGATCGAATCAAAACGACACACATCAAAAGGGCCGGATCAAAAGGGTCCCAAGACAAAAGGGCCCTAGTAAAAAGGGCCCTAGCCTCAAAGAAGCCCAGGTCAAAGGGGGGACTATACAAAAGAGCCAGACTCAAAACGGCCCCGCGTCAAAAGTCCCCGGAACAAAAGGTCGCAACAAAAGGGCCTGACTCAAAAGGGTCCAAATCAAAACGCCTTTCATAAAAAGGGCTCGGGCCAAAAGAGTTCCACATTAAATGACACAAGTCAAAAGGTCCTGTGTGAAACGGGCCCGGGGTCAAAAAAGAGCGTCGCTACAAAAGGGCCCGAGTCAAACGGCCCCGCATCAAAAAAACCGTTCAAAAGGTCTCCGCAGAAAAGGGCCCAAGTCATAACACCTTTCATCAAAAATACACTGGTCAAAAGAGTCCCACGAAAAAAGAACTCGAGTCTCAAGGAACCTGCGTCAAACGGGCAAGGGACAAATGTGACCCCGCTACAAAAGGGCCCGAGTCACGGTCCCGTGTCAAAACGGGCCGGGTAAAAAGGTCTCCGCAACAGAAGGGCCCGAGACAAAATGGGGCCGAATCAAAACGCTCCTCATCAAGAGAGCCTGGGTCAAAATAGTCCCGCGACAAATTAGCCCTGTTCAAAATTGCCCAGCTACAAAGGACCCGACTCAAAACGGCCCGTGTCAAAAAGTCTCCGCAACAAAAGGACAGAAGTCAAAACTGCCCACGCTAAAAGCGGCACGAGTCAAAACGGATCTGCGACAAAATTGCTCATGTCAAAATATCTCGGCAACGAAAGGACCTGAGTTACAAGGGCCCGAATCAAAACGACCCTCATCAAATAGCCGGGTCAAAATATTTCACGACAAAAGAGCCCGAGTCAAAAGGGACCTGCCCCAAACGAGCCCGCTCAAAAGGAGTCCTTCTAGAAAAGCGCTCGAGTTAAAACGGCTCCACGTCAAAACGGCCCGAGTCAAAATATCTCAGCTGCAAAAGGGCAGGAGCCAAAAGGGACCTGCCTCAAACGAGCCCGAGTCAAAATGGGTCCCGCTAGAAAAGCGCCTGAGTCAAAACAGCCCCGTGTCAAAAGGCCCGGGTCAAAAGATCTCGGCAACGAAAGGGCCTGGGTCAAAAGGGCCTGAATCATAAGGTCCTTCATAGAAAGGGTTCGGGTTAAAATGGTCCCACGGCAAATGGATCAGAGGCCCTGCGTAAAACGGGCCTGTGTCAAAAAGGGGTCTTGCTACAAAAGGACAAGAGTCAAACGGACCTGCGTCAAACGTGCCGGGTTAAATGTCTTCACAACAAAAGGGTAGGAGTCAAAGGGCCCGAATCCAAACGCTTCTCATCAAAAGGGCCCGGGTCAAAAGATTCCCACGACGAGAGGTATCGAATTGCAAGGGCTCTGCGTCAAACGGGCCCGGGTGAAAATGGGTCCACTACAAAAGGCCTAAGTCAAATGGCCCAGTGTGAAAAGGGCCTGGGTCATAAGCCTACACAAGAAAAAGGGCCGAATAAAAACTCCTCTAAACAAAAGGGCCTGGGTCAAAAGAGTCTCACGACAAAAAGGTCCGATTGAAGGGGGCCCTGCGTCAAACGGACCCGAGTCAAAGGTGGTCCCTCTACAAAATGTTCGATTCAAAACAACCCCATGTCGAAAGGGCCCAGGTAGACGGTCTCCATGAAAAAAGGGCCCGAGTCATAAGGGCGCTGCGTCAAAAGAGCCTGGGTCAAAAGGATTGTGACAAAATGGCCCGAGTCAACATGGAACTACGTCAAACGAACCTTTGTCCAAAAGGGCACGGGTTAAAACGGGCAGGCGTCAACTGGGCCAGAGTGAAAAGGGCCTCGCGTCAAAATGGCACAAGTCAGAGGGGTCCCGCGTCAAAAGGGCCCGGTAAATATGGTTTGACGGGTAAAAAGCTTGAGATCAAGCAACAGTGGAGATCAGGCATGCACAAGGGGATTGTGTCCTCTTAGTAAATTGAAGTGTTTGTGCAAAGGAAGGAAATATATCTGCGATTATTAGTAATAAATAGGAAATTTCAATGGTGATATTAGTTTTGTTTGCTTGTTGATTGTTTTGCAACAATCGCTTTCTCTTAAGTCGTTCTCCATGAAAGTTTGCTTGCACTCCCGACATAGGCGGACTGGGTGTATTAGGGCCTAGGCCGCGGTTATCATGTAGGGCGCTCAGACTAAACCACCAATTTCTAAAATATCGTGTAATCAGTCGCGCAACCAGCTATGAGCTCGGGGGCTCGTGCCCTCCCCGAAACAAACCTGGTCTATCTTATACAGCCGCGCTGCAGACAAATTTTGGTGAAATTTCAAAATAGATCAATGTATAAATGAATATTGAATTAAGTCAAAGCACTGTCGAAAGTGAAATATCCACAGAAAACCCCTACATTAATTTCTTAGAGTAATAAATGTTAGTAAAAATTGCGTCATCTTATTCAAAAATAAAGATGTACAAAATAATAATTATACTGCAAAGCTTAAAACTTGTAACCATTAATAATAGGGAATTTGTGAATTGGAATTTTCATGTTAGGGTTTCTTAGCATGTTAATAATAAGGATAACTAAATTGCTTGTAATGAGGAGAATTTAAACTTTCAATTTTGTCCATATCAACTGGTGCAGCACGTCGTTTGCAGACTACTGTATTTGATACTCTTGGCCCCTCCCGAAATAAAATCCTGATTGCACCACTCCGTACAATGAACATATACGATGAACCATCGCGTTATGTAGTTGTAAATTCGTTGTTACTTGATAGTTTTCGCAAGCTATGATTTTTCATTGGTCATTGGAAATTTGATGTCACAGCGAGCACAGGATTTCCAGAAACAAACTTTTAAGATAATATTTTATAATTATTATTGTATTGCCACACGGGGTGTCTAAAAGGTCCCCTGACTTAGGATAACTCTGTTATTATCAGAGTTACAACAAAATGTAAGAGAAGAAACAGTCTTCAAATAAAGTTTTTAATAGACAGTAACTTCATTCATTTGTGTTGTGGGTCCAGGTAAATGGTAAGGTTGTATTTTCATGTAACATTATGCGTATATAGAGCGTACAGCCCAAACGGCTTGTCCGATTTGAAAAATTCTTTCACTTTAGATTGAAAAAAATATATATATATTTGGAGACGGTTTCCCCTCCTACATTTTGTTGTAACTCTGATAATAAGAGAGTTACCGTATGCCATGGGACTTTTTAGAAACTATGTATAGTAGCTGAAACACTAAACAAATAATATCGAATAGCTTTTTACTATGGAAGGAACAGGACAGCTTACTGAAAATTGTAACAAACAACTAATAATAACTTTTGACTCTGGAATGAACACAACGTTTTACTGTAAATGAAAAAAAAACACAGCTGAACCACTAAACAACTAATAATTTTAAAACGTTAAGATTTTTTTCAGTTCAGATTATGGATGGCAGAGTTCCTGAATAACTTCGTTCACAGACACTAAATGTAACACGTCTCTTTCCATTGTCATTATTAAAATTGTGTCCAAAGTGTCTCCACACAAATTAGCTCTGAAATTTGTTTACTCTCTAACTTTAACTTTGAGAAGCACCTTTCACATGTCACTTGTGTGCATGGTAGAGACAATGCATATTTGTATGCAGTGTATAAATTATTAAAACAACTAGACTGACAGAAATTTGTACAAAAGTTTCCCTACACATGACAAACAATTTTTACACAAGGTGTTTGAAGCATCACTATCACTCTTGCCGTGAATTCCGTCCAAAATGTTCCATCTCCTATGTTGCATATCCATCTCAGACGGATTCTTCTACGGATTCAGGGGTATCATTATCTTCAGGATCATCAAAATCCAGAACGTTTTGTGACAGTGAAATACACGACAGAGAACTGCTGGTGCTCTTCGTATATTTTCTCCTGTTTTATATTTAGTTTTTTTTCGCAAGAACTCTGAAAGCTCCTGCACACACACCATAATTCCCGATTTCCGAAAAGTGCTTCGGATCCAGCATTTGGAGTTCATTTGGCTGCTGAAATCTATCACTGGCACACGTAACAGCTGTATTCAGAATTTTCGTTTTTTTTTTTAAAAATTCTGAATAAATCATTTTCACATATGTATTTCACCTATATTTCTTTCCCAGTTCATCTGCCGCAAGCTCTCCTGACATTTTCTTCTTCTTTAAGATTCTTCTGGGCGGAAAGTCTTTTTCCATTGATATCTCTACACCAGATTGCACAAGCTGTTGTTTTTCTCACACATTTTTTTTTGTATTTTCGTAAAGCTTAAACAGACATTTTTGCCTCTATTTTCTTCTGAATTTGCTGTTGCAAATTGTCTAAAAGTCTCCAGGTTGTACGATAGTCCAATCCATGAGACTGCAGGTATTTTGAAATAGGCTCCGATTCTGTAAACAAGTCCTGATACACACAGCACATTACAGTGTTAAATTCTGTCAATTTATTCAGCAAAGTTTAGCTTGAAATGTTGATTTCGCATTAAAACTCCTGTTCTGTACATCATCATTGAGGAACAATAAACATGAAAGAAAGCTTGATGATGATAGATAGTCGTCCTCCTCTTGGCTTCATGTTTCGTAGCGAAACATTTTAGTGTCGACAACCGCATTCAGTGCCATGTTTTTGCTCCACAATCGTGTTGCACCAACTTGTTGAATTTTCGTAGTTTGTCATGTCCCTCGTGGCTTGCATCAATCATTTTCTTCCAAACAGCATTTCTTTTCTAGTATCCAGACAGAACATGACACTGGTTTAACCACATCAAATAAGTTTGCAGCTTCAGGGATCTACTCAGTCAAATTTGTCATAACCAAATTAAGAGCATGAGCCATGCATGCATTGGGTGTAAATGATTTCAGGATTATCCTTCTCCAGTAATTCCTTACCTCCTTTATAGCATCCACTCAAGTTAGCAGCTCCATCAAAAGAGCAACTTACAATATCAGACATCAAAACATTGTTGGCACAAAGCACTCTTTTGATTTCATTTTAAGTTACTTGTCTTATAGTGTCGCTCTTTATGACAACTGCTAACAGCCCCACAAATACTTGACCGCTTATAACGTAGAGAATTACTATAGTAAGCTGATTCAGCACTCAAATATCTTAAATAGAATCAACCATTATGCTGAAAATTCTCGCTTTCTTCGCGTCTTCCACTGTTTTCTCCTGCAATTTTGTAAATGTTTTAGATAGAAAATATTTTTTTTAAAAATGCGCTGTTTTTTTCATTTTTGAGTTATCAAATATAGGCCTACAAGATGTATTACTATCCATAAAGAACCAATCAGCCTGTGGTTAAATATGTACCCAGCTACAAACCAGACCCCAGTCTTCAACGATGAAACGGCCCCAACTCCCCAACATAATGAAAAAAAGGTTCTAAGTACCAACAGCTCAAAATGAAGAAAAAGGTGCCTTGGAGCCCAACTGCTCAATGAAAGAAAAGAAGGGCCCCAATTACCCAATATAATGAATACAGTTCCCCAACTGCCCAATATATTGAAAGAAGGGTCCAAGGCCCCAGGTAAAACTAAATCACAAATAATAAAAGACCACAGTGATAGATGGACCTAGGCACAAATTCAGTAACAAAAGGACCCTATTGAAAAAGATAACTTACTGATTGATGAAAGGATGGAAGAAGAGTGTGTGTTGGCAGCATAATAATAGTGATGTACCGAATTATTTAGCTTTCTTCTGTTTTAGCTTCTCTCTTTGTCTTTCTTTCTTTATTGTTTCATCATTTTTTTGTGAGAGCCAGTCTGCTCCTGACTCCCGTCTTTCTGAGTTCGTATTCTCGTGACATAGCCCAATCAAACTTTATCTATTGTTGATTTTCCCCTTACTTATAAAATTCCATTTCTACCCCTGGATCAAAGTATAGTATGAAAAATATTCTGTGGAAAAGATTAGTTTAATTTTAATGTGAGAATACATATGTGGATCTGTATACAGGGTTAGTGAAAAGTATTGGGAGAGAACAATAATAACGACATGCGCGGACGGAGAAAAAATAAACGTTACAAATGGTATTATTGCAAAAACTGCATTGATTTGGAGTGTGGTCACCATGGAAGGCATCTTGAATTTTGCCATATAGTATACTACACAATATTGTTTTAAATGTAAAAGGTTATGATTTTACACTTCAACTTAGGCTTGAATATTCCCACAAATGAGAATGTGAACTCATTTTTACACATCATCTGTTTGAGACAGTGTGTGCTACGTTTGACATATGCATCTAATAGAAAATTGTATCATGATAGAGCAGTAACAAAGAGATGCATAGACGGAGGAAAAGCAAATGTTACAATTTGACATTGTTGTAGAAACTGCATTAAATGACTTAGTACATCATAGCAGCCATCTTGAATTCCGCAAACTCTACTTTATTTATATTAGATTCTTCGCTCAATAATTGTGCAGATGAAAGATTTGAAAAATACAAAAATCTGGCCATTGTAGAAGTAATAAATTATAGAATATTTAGTGTGCATCACCAAATTATTCCATACTGCAAACTGAATGACTTGATATCCACCTTTCCTAATACTTTTTGCTCAGATCAGCTTAAAAATGAACTTATCAACATATGTTCCGATAATAACAAACAGATTTCTCTTCCCGAATACTTGAAATATCTCAGTAACGAACCTCAAAGCATATATAAGGAAACAACGAAACTGCTAAATATGGTATTGAGCATTCCATCAACTCCAGTTTTCTGTAAACATTCAATGAATTCCCTGAAAAGAGTGTAACTTACTTAACGAACAGCATGTCAAATTTTATGAATTACGGACACTTACAATAAAGAACTTGGTGTGGAAGCTTCTAGGATATCTGAATTCAAAGAAAGAGCTATTAAATTTTTGCCCGAAATGAAGAACAAGGTATGGAGCTCATTTACAAGACTGTAAGGTATTAATTAGATAAGGTATTTGGCATTAGGTATTAAGTTAGGTGTTGTGAGGTGTTTGGATTTTTACTTCTATCGTTTTTTTTTGTTTACTTTACAGCTCATTTCTAAGGTATTTAGAAATGACTATCTCTAAGGAGGGTATGGGGAAGTAATGGTCCCATTTCTTGCAAATGAGGTACCATTCAGAAATCTATGCTTCGGAAAAAAATAATATTCACCAAATTTCACTAATTATAAAATTTTATACTTAAAGGAAGAGAGTAAATATATGCCTTACAAATACTACATATATATGTACAACAAAACCTGTCTATGCTGGCCAACATTGATTCCATTGAAAAGTGACCAACTTACAGAAAATAAGTGTGATTCGTGTATTTTTAGAATAGGATTTCTAGTATTACTAGGTTGTTAATAAGCAATGGCACGACAGCTACTTTAAAATAATGTATAAAGATTAAACATTTAACTACTTTTTGTTAATGAGCTACAAGTGTTTCCCTCGGAGCAAAAAGTGTTTTGAGAAATGTTAAGGGAATTCATATTTCAAAACCTCCACTACCTTATGACAAGAAGTCATGTGCCAATAGTTGAGAAATGAGATGGTTAGATTTAGCCTTGAGAATTTTTCGGAATTACTAAAGCTCCCCACCGATGAAAGAAGCTGATAGGCTATAGCTAATGATTACCAAAATAGATAGGGTAAACAAATACGTGCAATCATTTACGGAATTCCTGCACGTGCTTTTTCTTATTCATGTCTTCCTTCACCAACCCTTTTTCAGGGTAGTGTTCTCGCCTTTGACCTCCAAGAACAAATCATGGGAATCTATGCTTCTTTGTCTCCACTTACAAATACAGAACATCTGCTTCGCATATGGGAATACCAAAGAGTTAAGAAAAATAACAAAATGGTACTTTGCGTGGCCAAGATTCGCAGGTAAATTTATCATTATCATCATAGGGTAAGCATTGTTTCAATGTGCCCAACTTCCAAGATATACAGATGGCCAACTTAGAGAGGTGGCCAAGTTAACAGGTTTTACTATATATATATATATATATATATATATATATATATATATATATATATATATATATATATATTGTGGCCCATTTTAATCTTTCCACGGAAATATCTCAAGAACGGTTGAACATGAATGAACTGAACAAAAACTCAAATAGGAAATTCCATGGGGCAAATCGAATGGTTATGTCGCGGTGTCCCCAGGGCCTATCTTCAAGAGGGCCCGAGGCCAACTTAAAAATTTTAAATGGAAACATGGGACGAGTGACACTTCATTCGATAGATCTTTAAAAACTAAAATGTGATGTGGCAAAAGATTGTTCATATGAGTCACTGTTCTCAAAATGGCCGCCAAGACATCTTGCCTGTATCAGATAAAACGTCCAGTATCACTAATATGAAAACGGTTGAAAATAATAGCGGATGAACAGAATAAAACATAATAGGAAATCACAGAGGGTATTATTCATTCCGCGCCTCGAGAATAATCCAATGGAGAAAAAGATTATTAAAGTATAAGTGATAATGCTAAAGAGGAAATCTAATTCTTGGAAAATTATCTTTCCGATCTCCTTCCGTAAGGGGGTGAAGCGGCAATGAATGGTAAAATTTCAAATGAGAACCCCACATTTACTTGCTATAGGTATGGTTTGTCTGAAACACTTGGTTGAGTTGAGTTGAATTGATTTTAGGTTTAACGTCTCATTCAGCAGCGAGGCTATATGAGACGTGGACCTACTGATTAACGTGCAATCCGAACCACACGTGCTCCCGCCTGGAATCGAACCCGGGTCTCCCACGCCAAAGGCGCGTACGCTAACCGCTTAACCACGGAGTAACTCGTGAAACACTTGGGTGTACAAGTGACTGGCACTGTAATGAACCAATGTTATGCAGACGACTTTTGAGAAAACCAACGTTTCTACACATTGTTCTAAAATTGCATTGTTCGACAATTTGGTTTCCCATTTCAGTTGATACATTTTGCACAAGTTATTGCCTGCAATCAAAATGACAGACAAGAATTTTACCTACTTTTTTCCATTACCGACATATATCTCATAAAAGCATGTATCAGATAATTTTGTTGTGTAGATACAATCAGTAACGTAGCGTGAAGTTTAGACATGGGTAGGCTGATGTTAGATTCGTAGTTAGGTGGCTAGGAGGGGCACAATCCCCTCAAACTTACAATTGTTTGTTGTATGTATACATGAGTGTAAAGTGAATTCAAGTTACCCCTTCTCCCCACAAAAAAAAAAAAAAAAACGATCCTGCCCTTATTAAAACGATCACGTCTTATTGTTCTAACTACGGATCTGACTGTAATGCTTGATAGAAAAATGCTAATTCATGCAATATGTTCATCATATAATGCAAGAAATATTATAAGAGTGGTTCTGCTTCGTACTCTCCTTACATATACGGTTCCAATTTATTAGACAATAGATTACTAAAAAAAAAAAAATCAATCAATTATTTAAAGAATGTAACAAATGAAGTAGTAATAATTTCATATACTGTTTCAAAGAAACAAATAAAACCGGATATATGGATATATTAATTGTAAATTCCAGAAATCATACACACAAACAACCACTTCACCCACAACAACACATATCAGCATACTACTGGAAAACAGTGGAGCAGCAGCTCACAGTTGATTGATGATTTTTACAGAAAAAGCTACTTTTAGATTGATAGTATGAAAAAAAAAAAGAAACTATACCTCATCTGAGTATAGTATAGATCAGTATCGATCTTCGAAAAACTTACGGATAGCAACTCAACGCAAAAAATACAACAAATAATTATAACTGCTATGGCAATTATCACCAACTAAAATGTAAATTTTACGCTGTGATAACGCAAACCAGTACGCAATAAGGTCCCTGATATATTAATACTATTCATAATAACAACATTTTTATTATTTTTTTCCCCAAAAAACTTGTTACTGAATGCGAGCTTCTACATTTTTCATAGCCTCTGTTCTGTAGTTTCTTACAAGACCGCGTTCTGTCGCTTTTCTTTCCCCAAACACCCAAAAGGCTAGCCTTTCGTCAACATTCGTCCACTTTCGTTGCATCATGAATTTGTGTATAGCTCAAGAAGTTTTCGTCTGCTGAGGGTGGCGGGAAAGTGATTGTCACCGCCCCATTCTCCTAATTCTATGAGAGAAGCGGAAGGCTAGCCACCGATAGCCTTCAATGCGTTCTTGCAGAAGCTTCGCTTCAACTCGCTTGATGTTTAAGCAGCGTGTTATAAAATAAATCCATTTTAATAAAATTAATTGTATCAATGTCCAAAAGCAACATTTCAGGCTGATGTAGAAATAAATGGATAGGCTAAGCCTTATAGCCTTAATGGACACTACGTCCCTGGATACAATTTGCAAAAACTAAGGTTCTCGTTTGGAATTTCATCGTTCCTTTCCGTCCCCTTCACCCACTTATCGTTGGACCGTTTTCTAGGACTTATATTTCCTCCTTTGCATTATGACAACTTTAATCATCATCTCCTCTGTTGCAACATTTTCGAGCCGTGGAATGATAAATACCCTCTGTGATTTCCTATAGAAGTTTTATTCTGTTCATCCGTTATTATCTTGAACCGTTTTCATATTAGTGGTACTGGACGTTTTATCCGATACAGGCAAGATGTCTTGGTGGCCATTTTGAAAACGTTGACCCACATGAACAATCTTTTGCCACAACGCTTTTTGGTGTATGAAGATGTATTGCATGGAACGAGGTATTGCATGACGAATATTTTCGTATAAAATTTCTAAGTTGGGCCTGGGCCAAGGTGAAAGGCGGCCCTGGGGGCACCGCGGCAACATTATTCGATTTGCCCCATGACTTTCCTATTTGAGTTTTGGTTTGGTTCATTTATGTTCAATCGTTTTCATATTAGTGCTACTGGACGTTTATCTGATATAACCAACATATTTTGTCGGCCATTTTGAATACGGTGACCGATATGAAAAACCGTGTGCCACATCGCTTTTTAGTTTTTAAAGATCTATCGAAAGAAGTGTCACTCGCCCCATGTTTCTATTTAAAATTTTTAAGTTGGCCTCGGGCCCACTTGAAGAGCGGCCCAGGGGGCATCGCGACATCGCCGTTCGACTTGCCCCATGGTATTTCCGATTTGAGTTTTTGTTCAGTTTATTTATGCTCAAACGTGTTCGAGATATTTCCGTGGAAATATTAAAATTGGCCACGCTGTATATATAATGTGTGTGTCTTCCACGCCACTGGTCTAATGTCCCGTTCAGCAGCGAGGCTATACGAAAAAAAGGTATGTGTGTCACATAAATTGATGCTAGAATCTTCTTACAAACTATGTTCATCGTCCGTTTCAAAAGCAACGTAGTCTACATTATTTATTATTTCCGTAATTTCTCGGGGCGAAAATACGCCACTACCATAAGAACCACGATTTGTTGCGCTGGTATTCATAGCCTAAAGATCAACTAAAAAGAGAAAGTGAATCCTAAGCAAACTACAAGAAGGATGTCGAATCAACCGTACACACTTCCACTGGCTAATAGAAAAGGGGAAAACAAAAATAGCTAAATGTTTTTGCCTTTTGAGCACTCGTTGGGAATATATATTTGACACGGCATGTTACTTAAATCCACACAATAAGTGATCTGTAAGCATTAAGTTGAAAAATATTCGTGAAAAGTAAACAGGAGGGACTAGTTGTATGGTGCTGCTGTATTCTAACAGTCAACTCAACAAACGAACACCTAGATCGAGTAAAGAGGAGCATCGCTTTGAAAAAATGTGTTTGCGAAATAAAACAAAAAGTGTTTGCTCTAATTCTAATGCTGAAAATTGTTTATAATAAGAATTCACGGGTCAAATGCTTTTCCGAGGTTAAGTCTATGGGCATCCCGTTTTTCGGTGATCATTCCTTAATGGTATGTCAGATCGGGACATGCGACCCCTTACTACACTCAGCGCGTGCTATTGAATCACAATGTTAAGTTTGGTGAAGAACGGTTCACCCATATCGGAGATGCAGGTGATTATTCCTCAATGAATGACTGATCTGGATATTCAACCCATTACGACACTCAGCGTTCATTCTCGAATTATCATGTCAAATTTGGTTAAGAACGGTTCAGGCATCTCGGAGAAGTATCCGGATAAACAAACACGTAAGTCCAGTAAAGATGATCTCTCCAATGATTGAGGAATCACAAAATAGAACAGCTGAATTTATAACTGTGGCTAAGTATCAATTACACTGGGATGGTAATGGTTAGAATTAAACTGATAACACTGACATATAAAATACAGGGAGGGCCACATTTCTGTGGCCCCCAAGAACATAGTTCCAGGGTTCAAAGAAACACAACAAAAGAACGGAGGTAGTTCGCTAACCTGCTTATAGCAGATGTTGAAAATGACTACCATTCATCTCTTGAATGACCACATGAATGAACATATCACAATTTTCAGGTGTTCGGACACGTTTCGAAATGTTTTTTGCCTTATTCCAAACAGATCCTGTCTGACGCCATCTTCTAACTAATCGTTGCATTGCACTCTTTGCTGGCACTTTGACACCATGAAATTCATGAGGAAACAGCCCACCACTCTTTTTCCACGAATTTGTTTTCGGATCACTTTCCACAACGAACACCCTCTGCTGCACTGTGAGTACCATCTTCATCTCTTGGGACGTTTGGTTGATTCCATAAAACCAGCACTTGTAACAGTTACCCTTTATACTCTCTAGCGATGAACGTGAAGACAAACTAATTGATTTCTGACACTTTTATATTGAATAGAGGGTTATGAGAGAAGATTACATCTATTCTTAGAACGCTAAATCAATTCTAAGAAATGTTTCTCGCTATCGCTTTTGCTCTATGTAGATCTACATCGAAACCGGAAGTTGAAATATATTTCTGTCACTTTCAGTTTTAGTAGAAAGTTAGAAATAAAATGTATGTTTGAGACGTTGTTTCGATTGGAGGAAATTACTTCTTGCCATATAATTTTTATCGTTTTAGCTCTATAAAAATCAACGTCAAAAACATAAATGTTTGATTTTTTACCGCTTATGGTTCAAACATCGCCTCCACCAACGAACTCGACTCCTAATTTTTGACCTTCCACACCCTGGCCAAAATTGGCGGTGAATCATCATATAGTTGTTGGTCGTTATTCTGCTGGACGAACAGACGAACAGACAAGGCAAAGAAAGTACACGAATGTTAGTTGAGTTACCAAGATTTTTGGGAGAGAGATCCGGACCCGGTGGATTCCCCTTGTAGCTCAGCCCAATGTTTTACTTCGTTGGATATTTTTAAGCAAATTGGTCCAATAAAGTAGAGGAGAGACGTTAGGTGGAAGTAGAATTTTTTGCATCAAGAATACTAAATGTAACATTTACGCTGCAGATGTGGACACATATATTAGACCTGTAATATACCAATATAAAAACAACGCAAGTTATAAGTAAATAGTCAAGAAACAAACATTTTCTTCGGGAATGTTTCCAAGTTACTCTGCGACATTTCCTTATTTGGGAGTATTTAATCTAGAATATACCGAAGGGAAGATTACTTTAACTGCAATTCAAACGAAGTTTAGATTGTATATACCTACACTCCAGTTAGAACGTGCATGGACACACGTTATTTTCCGCTCTGCTAAATTCAATTTCCAACCCTTTCGTTGTAAGTGAGAACGTGCTATTTTTTCTCAGGTATCGTTGAAATAATTTACGCAACGTTCACAAACTTGGACGCCGTTTTTTTTTTTCAACGGGGCAAAAGATGGATTTCAAAATGGGCAAAAGACCGATTTCAAAAAGGGGCAAAAGACTGATACACAAGAACCGTTGCGAGTACATAGAGACTTTGATACACGTATACGACATACGCATAAAACGACAATAAGCACACGTCCTTATATTTGTACTATAGTATGGGAGAGCAAATTCGTGTGTTTTGCATGTATTTCCAAGAACTTGATAACCCTTGAAAATCGAGGGAAAATTGTACCCGGTTGCGAGTGGCCACGTTTGCAAAGTATTTTTAAAATTTAATTAAGCATGCCTCATTTTGTTTGTTTGTTAGTTTATTTATGAGGCAGTGTTCCCAAGTTATAAATGAATAAATTAAGGAAACAAACATTTTCGTCGGTAAATATTCAAACCTTCCCTCTGTTATTTATCCATTTCTGGAATTATCCAACACAAGCTTATACCAAAAGAAAGGTAATCTAATTGCAGTTTAGGTAAATTATAAGTCTCATTTTTGCTTTAATTAGGGTTTGAATTATAAATATCTAAGTAAAGGTCTACAATTATGCAGGAGAGGAATATCTGCCATAAGACAAAATTTCTAAATATAGTTTTCTGGACAAACCAATGGAAAAATGTATGAACACTTACTTTGACATGTTGGATAAAATCAAAGAAAATTTGTATTTGTCCCCATTCAAATGTTTGCTTGTAAGAATTTTTTGAGGTTACTGCAACTATGCTCCTAATAGTATGTTCGCTTTGTCTGTCTATTGTGAATACATAACACCGAAACACTTATTCTCATAGAAAACATTAAAAATTTAATTATATTGCGGTGGTTTGCACTCCACGTTAAACTGTAAATCGACATCTCATAAGGTAATTCTGGAAGAGATGCTCCCCCCTAGGGAAGACGAAACAGGGCCATAATTCGTAAACTATCCATCAGAGTGCAGTGTGAATATTGTTGTAGTGACATGGCGAATGTATGATTATCGTCATACTAAATGCCTGACTACAGGAAACATATGTTAGTCGAACTCTTTAGTATGACATTTATCACGCGTCACAACGACTCAGCGTAAGTCCCTGTATGTTTTCCTGAAGCAGAAGTCCACACACTTCTTCAGTACACGAGATTTTATTATTATTATTATTATTATTATTATTATTATTATTATTATTATTATTATTATTATTATTATTATTATTATTATTATTATTATTATTATTTCAGGTAAGTCAAAACTTTTTGTACCACATTTTATTGAAAGCAATATTCAATGTTCTTGATGTAGATTTCTTAAGTTTTGTTTTCCACTAGTGCCTTTACTCATAAAAGAATGTGTTAATGAAAACATTGAAGTTTCCTGCGTTCAAAACTACAACAAGTAAACTAATCTTCTTACCTCTCCTTCTTGGGGTGATGGACCATTGCCATTGTGGGAGAGACGAACCACATCAGCTTACAGAGAAACAGGAATAGGAAGGTTATGTGCATCAAATCAACTACAAAAAAGGAGAAAAGACAATAAACAATAAACAAGAAGAACGGAATTTCGATCATATTAGTAGAGTAAAAATTTTCACAAACAAGGCTTCAAAAAGCAATCCGTAGGCTTTTCTTTGCTACAAGTGACAACTATTGTTTTTCTATTTCTCATAACCTATGAAAGTAGAAAATCATGTTTGCCGCCCGTAAATTTCATGGAGTCACGAAAAATTCAAGATGGCGGACAATATGGCGGTCCTAAAACAAAAATAAATTTAGTTGTCATGTAGTATCAATTTGGTATCGATATCTATGTTTTCATAGTCGTAGAATTGAAAAAAAAATATCAGAAATAGCGCCAGATGCATACAGAAAGACATAGAGAAGTTTGACAAACAATAAAATTACTACAAGCTTAAGGAACATTCATTTAAAATGATATATTGCCGTTTAAGACGACTGGAGTTCTGTTCGTGGAAAAGTTTATACTTTTATATAGATTTCTGTTAAAAAGGATCTTTTTCCCATAATTTAAACTTTCTAACTGTTTCTTATCTTTAAAAAGCAAGTAGGTTTTGCTTTTTCTTATGATGGTAATTAGATTGTAACTATTATAAAACCTAGATAATGGAGCCTGTGGCAACAATTTCTCATTCTACCAAGAAACCTCGTTTTGAAGAAGATAACCCTGTATTGTATCTCGTATGTGACAGTAGTGACAACAAATGAGTTAATGAAAGCAACGTTAAATTGTGTAAATAAAGTGAAGAAATGATTAGAGAAGAGAAAAACGTTATCATCTGTTGACATTGAATTTAAAGACTATTGTACACCTAGGAAGATGTTTTGTTAGACTGCCTTTATATGAGAACACCTTTTGGCATTTAAAAAAATGCTACAGTCAGTTCACACACCAAGACCATATTGATCTGTTGATGAAGAAACAAGAAAAGATGAACACAAGGAAAGCGGAAGTAGAGAGTCAAGATGATAGGCTTCTAACTACAGGTGAAGAGGTTTTTCAGCCTGCGAAAGCATTCATGCGGTCATTAGTCCGTAACGTTAATTGGCAGCTTTGTATTTTCTGTCAGAAAAGAGAAGATGGCAAATATCTCAAGATTTAACATTTGAGTTGAGTTGAGTTGATTTTAGTTTAGCGTCCCTTTCAGCAGCGAGGCTATATGAGACGTGGACCTACTGATTAACGTGGAATCCGAACCACATGAGCTCCCGCTGGGAATCGAACCCGGGTCTTCCACGCCAAGATTTAACATTTGAATGGGCTTCTACTATCCTCAGACTTGCAGACTCCAATTAACTATTTCGATGTCGAATAAGTACAGAAGACCTGATTGCAATGGAGACACACTATCATCCAACCTGTCGAAGGAATGAAGAGAGGGGTTTTAAATTGAAAAATACTGTGGAAACTACTTGCACTTCACATATGGTAAGATAACTTACACATATGTACTTCACACATGTGTACCTAGTAACAAAGATATGAAGAAAATGCTATCCAGATATTATGGAAACAATATACAATTTCAAAAACAAATATGCAGAAATCTCCCTCCGCTTGTCTTCCCAAGAAAATTCAGTACAATGGAAGCTGTAGAAGGTGTCATGGATAAAGATGGCTCAAGCATAAATTTTCAAGAAATTATTTCTGATACTAAGAACATATTCTATACTGAAAAAAAAATAATTTCTACGTTAAAACAAAACTTCTACAAAGAAAATCCTGTATATGTTTCTTCGGATTCTTCTATCTGATAAAGATGACGATAAAATTTTTGAAGATGAACCTCCCACAACCAAAATTAACAGTCAGATTGTTTAACTAGATCAAGATATTCTTTATGCATCTTCGAAAAAGAAAAAAAAAATACCCCTAAAACATATTAGCACATGCCTACTTATTCATCAAGCAGATCAAAAAAGCTAATTAACACACTACATGCTACTGGAAGTTGTGTTACTTATGATGTGATTCGGCGTATTAACACTACTATTCCAGAAAAAAAACTGTGAGCAAGCTTTTAGAAAACAATGCTGGGGTTCCACAAAATCTTGTACCAAATCGGTTTATCTATTATGCAACAGATAATATTGACATTTTAGAGGACGCATTAGATGGAAGAGAAACATTTCATGACACACAAATTGTTGCATATCAAGAAGGTTCACCTAATGTTGTCTCTGTCTTTGCCACTAGGAAAAAATAGCACTTTGAAAAGTGTGTCTGGAGACTTTAAACAGTTTCAAAATCAAAGCACCCAATTCCAAAGAAAAATATTAACTTTTCTGTTAAAGACTATGGACCTTATTCAGAGTCGCTTTGACGCGTGATTAGTGCTATACTAAAGAGTTTAATTAGCATATGTTTCCTGCACTAGTCAGGCCTTTAGTATGACTCTAATCATACGTCAAAACGACTCTGCATAAGGCGGTGTATACCAGTGTTTCCACCAAATCTGGACTTGGCTTGGCTATTTAGTCGATCATGCAGAGAAAATGATGTAAAGAATGTAGTGCCATCATGGACAGTATTTAACCAGTGTATTGCAGAAGGTGAACAAAATTACTATAAGGTAGTACCCAATAATCTCTAATCCATCTCACGAGTATGACACATTATGGACTGTCGTTACCAGGTGTAAGATGATCTCTAAGAAACTAAACCAAAACGATGTTGTGATAACCTTTGATGAAGCTCTTTACTCAAAATTAAAAATGTTGATATGACTCCCATCAAATGAAACAAAAAAATGTTATTCCTTTACTAGGTAGCTTTCATTCGATACTGGTTTATTTGACCGCCCCTAAGGAGCACTATGCCAGTTTAGGCCTTGAAGACTGCTGCGCAGAGGATGGTATAGTATCAGAAACAGCAACAGCTTCTGTGTTGAAGGGAAAGCACTACAATCGTTGTTTGCAACTGCATAAGATAACTTTTGAAGCTGTATTGGGACGTTTAATGACATCATTCAAAAATTGGCTTTCCTTTAAAAATCGCGAAGATGAGCAGCATATAATTCATGACAATGTAAAACATATCTATAAAGACTTTGAGAGTAGATATTTTATGTAAGCTCAAATTGATGTTGAGTGATTCCCTTCCTTTCTACAAGATATTAAGCACTTGCTCCTTGAATTCGTTCAGGAAAAGTCTTCAAATTATACTTTCAAGTATTGGATTCTTTACATAATGTTCGTTGGCATCCTACTAATTAAGATTGATATTCAGACGATTTTAATAAAATTATATTGTCAAAATAACTGAAGTGAAGTAAACTTTTCTTTTCTTTAAATAAGTGAACCGGTACTTGGTGGTCTAATTATATAGAAACATTGTGGTATCGTATTGAATAAATATTGTTGTGGATACGTATTCTTATGTTTGATGTGCTGGATCTTGAGTTAATGACTTGCTTACTTGCACAACTATTCATGTGATTGAAGTTCAGAAGTCGGACGCTCTTCAGTAACCGAACGGCACGTAACTACATTTGAAGTATGAACCCAACAACTGGAAGTGAACGCTTGTTACATCAGTTCGTATAATATATGTATATGCAGGGTGTTTCAAAGCAACACCGACAACGTTTGGGAGGTGATTCCTGACACCAAAATAAAACAAAAAGTATAGATCAACCTGAGTGCACAAATGCATCCTTTCGGAGTTACAGGCTGCCGAATATATATATATATATATATATATATATATATATATATATATATATATATATATATATATATATATATATATAAGAACTTTAAAAGTCCGTAGCTCCAAAACGATGAGACCTACTGAAATCGGGTCTAGACTTCATTTAGGAACTAATGCGCATTATCCAAAAGTACATGTTTCAGAATCCTGCTGTATTCTCACAACAATTTTTATAGAGGAGTTTGACTACGGGCATATAATTTGAAGTACTCACCAACTACCTCTAGAAAAATTATTACGGAAGTACCGCAGGATTCTGAAACATGGATATTTGGATAGGACACATACTAATTTCTAAATAAAGTGTTGTCTCGACTACGGTAGATCCAATAGTATTGGAGCTGTGGACATTAAAAGTTCATTTTTTTTCATGTTTTCAGCAACCTATAACTCCGAAAGGAAGCATTTGTGTACCCAGGTTGGTCTATACTTTTTGTCTTATCTTGGTGTAAGAAATCACCTTCCAAACGTTGTCAGTGTTGTTTTAAAACACCCTGTATATATACATATTGGAAATTTAAGACTTGAGACATTGTTAAGATTAAACAACATAGTTATCGTATTTCTTGTACTAAAGAAAACTTGTTATACTGTATTTGGAATACATGCTATTGCTGAAACTTCATGTTTTTAAATACATTAAATTTATTATACTGAAATGTAATCACATTTTACGCTTCTGTATATGTTAGTTTCCTTGATATCCTTTCCAATCATGTAAATACCTTACATTGTATATGTCTCATAACATTTTCAACATATATATTTTTTTTTTATTTCAACAGCCGCAAAAGCATGAAAATCGACACCACGTTTGATGCCATATGCCAACTTGAACTTACTTCCCTTTTGGGCGGCAATCTTGAATTTCTGGTGACTCCAAGAAATTGACAGGTGGCAAACGCAACTTTCTGTTAAAACCAGTTTTAAAAATCATTTAAACAATGATTGTCACTTGTAGAAAAGAAAAGCTTACGCGATGTGAACTTACTTCCTTTTTGGGCAGCCATCTTGTCCGCCATCTTTGATTTCTGGTGACTCCAAGAAATTGGCGGGTGGAAAACGCAATTTTCTGTTAAAACCAGTTTTAATAATCACGAAAACAATGATTGCCACTTGCCACTTGTAGCAAAGAAAAGCCTACGGATTGTAACTTTTCACTTATTCATTCCCCTACTATATATTCATCTTCATGCAGCGATGATGATCCATCGATAATATATGCTGACAGTGATGATATGGAGGATTATGATGAAAACGAGTGTGTTGGATGCGGCGAAAATTATAATGAAACAAGAAGAGAAGACGATTGTATAGAGTGTATGACGTGTAACCATTGGTTTCATGATAGTTGTTCGAAATATCAGAGTGTTTGCGATTTCAAATACACAAAAAAAAAAAGATGCAATGTAGTGTACAATGTAAATACTAGCACTCACGTTTTTTCTTAAAACATGCAACTTATGATTTTTTTCCATTTACATTTTTTCTAGATTCCATATTAGAAAGAAATGTAAATTAAAGATTCTCTATATTTCTATTTGAGTTAATATTAGATTATATGAGATCAATATTAGATTTCATCAAAAAATTGGTAGTTGTATAATATTTATTTCATTAATATAACGTATTTAAAGACAAAACTCTTCCGAATTATTTATATGTTCTTGGGTTCAGCATATGGTCCAGCACTCTTGCAGTCAACGGTCCGTCTAACCCATAGTGCTATGGGATACTAGTCAGCAAGTTTTTCAAGCTTAACTTTCGTGTAGAAATATCTTTCTTGATCCTAAAAAAAAAAAAAAAAAAAAAAAAAAAAAAAAAAACTTTAGTTATGGTTAAAGAAAATCCTTTCTCGGATTCGGGCAGAAGAACATGCTCTACATGTTTAATTATTTCGAGTTATTGGAGACAGAAAAGAAGTGTTCCATCCGTATTTACTATACAGCCTCGGCGCTGAAAATCAACGGTCAACTTTATATAAACAAACGATAGACACTTCGGTGTTTCAAGTTGAAACTATACTATAGTTGAATAAATAAACTAAGTGCTAGAATAAACTGCAAATATCATATATGCAGTGGCGGAGCCAAGGGTGGGCCTAGAGAGGCCAGGCCCCCTTGCTCAAAATCTTGGCCCCCCTAGCGCCCCCCCCCACACACACAGAGTGATACTGCTATAGGCCGACAAACGGTGAGTTAATAGTGGCCGCAAGTTAAACTACTACCGAAACATATCTCGACAACAAAGTTACCAACTGCAGAATATCGTATGTTGCACAATAGTCTGCGTTTCGTGCAAAAATCTTCAAAGTCCTTTTTGTTTGTAGCACAGCAAGATCTAATGTATCTAAATCTGTAAGGTGCATGCATTAACCTCAGCATCTGAACGTTCCTTTTAAACTCTGTCCCTTATCTGGTTCTCTTATTTGTTCGACAAAAAAAAAAAAAAAAAGTCTGCATTCTGATTTGCTTCAATGTTGAAAGTCATACTAAAATAAGAGATGCTTACTTACAAATAGCATGCACTGCAGTGAAACATTACACTTGTGTTGGACGAAAGAAGTCTTCGTACACTAAGTAATTAATTTCCATCGATTATGGCGACATAGAACAAATGCATAGCATCCATTAAATAATATGGTATTATTATTATTATTATTATCAAATAATATCGAGAGGTCTTGTTTAATATACAGTAAAAAAGAGAGCAGAAGTTTTTATTATTTCTGTCATTCTCTCTGCTGTTCGTATCCCAATAGTTCGAGAAAATTAAGATACTGAATACTACCAACACCTACTATTTGCTACTGGTACTGGTTCTCCTTCTCGTCTACCTTCTGGTCTTGTCTCTAGTACGTCAAATTTCCTAACGCTATTGGCAACTAAGTAGAAACCTTCTGCTGCGATGTTAATAAGCGATACTAGCGATCTCCAACGAAAACGGAGTCAGCGCTTGGTGGACCTATTCTACTAACTAAGCCTGGGGAAATGAGGCTAACAAAAATCAGTGATTCTTTATAAATAAATCTTTCAGAAGTATTTTATTTTAAACTATTTTAACAGTAGCTTAATCCCAAAACTGCTAGAGAAATTCCGAAATTTATCACAGAGACAGTGCTACAATCTCCTGATTACTAACCATCAGGTAAGATACCGAGATGATACAACTTGGTCGCGGCAGTAATGGTGTTTTGTGTAAAAGTGTAGTTACTCCCATGACCAGGTAGCATCATCCTGTTATCTGATGTTTGTGGGACTAGTCTACAGATATTCCATTCAGTAAGTTCAGTCAGTGAATACCAATTTTATCACAGATTTATATTAATTCTGCGTCAGAATGTGCATTTCTGAGAAAATTAAGTATTAAGCATTTCTGAGAAAACTACATTGTAGGAATTATGCAGAACAGCAAATCAGTGGTGACATAGATTTTCAACAGGATATACTAATTAATGCCCCTCCTTCAAATCTAATCTCAAAACTTACAATATTAATTTAGCATCGACTACAGGATAGTAGCATTATTTCAACTACATTTGAATTTATTTTAAGGCTTTCAAACATGCGAGACTCAGAGGATAGAAATAAGGGAAATTAGTCAATAGGGCCACCGAGGAAGAATCTTGGTAATCTCCTCAGTTGAAATATTTATCCACGAGGGATCAATCACACCATCTTTCGAATCTTAAGTTGATGTCCTACCGCTGAGCTTTGGCCATTAGGTGTGGGTGTGAAGTGTTTGTGTATTTGAATTCGCGTCCAATTCTAAAAAGAATGAAGGCAAACAAACGAAAGAAAGAAAAGGACCACGTATACTTCTTTTGCTGTAATGGGTCCCGATTTATATGTCTGTTCTAACACTGTTTGATATTAGGGAAAGAAAAACATATTTCCTCTTTTTGCTTCAAAGAGTGCTCACTTCATTATTTTAATAACGTAAAGGCACATTCATTACTCAGTTTTAGAGCTCAAGGGTAAAAGTAGCCAAAAGTAATTGAACTACGGCCAGATCAAAACAAGATCCTGGAACCGGGGCAGTTGCCCGGGCGCCAGCAAACTAATATGTGTGTTTATTGGTGTGGCTGTAGATGAAAGGGGAACTAATCGCAAAATTTGCCCTGGGCACCAAATGTCTAGTATTGTCACTGATTAGGCTACCATTTTTTAGAGCGTGAAATTTTTACAATATTAAGAATGTATGATAATTATTGGCAGTTTACTTTAGAGTGAAACATAAGCTTCAAGAGCAAGGCTTATAATTTAAAGCGGGGTGGAACGTCAAATTACTGTCCTGTTAGAGTTCAGTTCCTGTTTCTGTGTGACGTTTGTCTCGTAAGCACTTTTGTCCACGTACATCACATTTTACTTTATTACTAAGTGAACCTGCGCTCTCTACACAGCGCATCATTCACATATGAGCATGAATCTCCTTGTTATTCTTCACATCTGTACATGTCCCTTTGCACACACAAGTGAAAGACCTCTTCATAAAAATCGGCAAGAGCTACCGTAAAGGGGAGATTTTTTCGATTACTTTTACAATATCTCGAACCGTTTGCAAGATTTGACCCTACTTCCGGTTGGAGTTTTTAATTCATGTATGAACAGTATTTTCTTTCTTCTTGCATGCAGTATGTAATAAGCAAATACATAAGCTAATTAACTCTATGGCCTATGGAACCCGGAGGTTCAGTGCCGCGTTTACAGAAACTCTCCACTGACGTCTATCCTTAGCCAATTGAATCCAGTTTCTACTTTGTATTCCCATTTCTGCAAGATCCATTTTAATATTGTCCTCCCATCTGTGCCAAGGTCTTCCTAATGGTCGTATTCCGGCTGGTCTTCCAGTTAAGATTTTGAAAGCGTTCGTTCTTTCTTCCATCCTGGCTGAATGATCTGCCCACCTGAGTCTCCTAGATTTGATGACCCTAACAATGTTGGGTAAACCGTATAAATTATGTAGTTCCTCGTTATGAAGTTTCCGCCATTCCCTATTCCCGTTTCTCTTGGGCCCGAATATTCGTCTCAGGATCTTGTTCTCACTTTCAATGTATATTATTCCTTTCGAGTAAGCGACCATGTTTCGCAACCATACAGAACAACATTCACTATTATGGTTTTATATATTTTAAAATAAGCTAATACATTACACATAAAATCAATTATAATGTCAGTGATGTATGGTGTTCATTCGGCAAAACACTGCAAACAATAAATATTCAACTTAGACTGGAGAAATGATTATCCTTCGTTTTTCATTATAATTTGGCCATGAAAAACGCCTGAGAGATATTCAACCCCTATATACAATTATATGGTGTTGGAATGTATAATGGGTAGGATATGATGCTTTAGCTTCTTTTTTTAATTTCAATACTTCCAATGTACCCGTAAAAATGTAATAAAGAAATAATGGCCATGTTTTTAAAATATTCAATTAGAACTGGACAATCTACGCAAAATTTGCAATCGATCAGTGAAAACATCATCTTTCTAGAGCTTGTAGTTTGCGAGATCTCGCTGTTAAAAGATGTGGCCATAAACATGTAAATGCCCACAACCGTATAGTTTCCAAAAACTCCAAAGATGGTAGCACAATTCATTTGCATTTATTTTGGAGAAGTTTTATTAAAATGGAAAGGCTTTGAACAATAATTTAAAAGGATAAGCTTTACTAAAAAATACTTCTTTAAGTAATTTATTTAAAGTACATCTCTTTAAAAATATTTGTCTTTGTTATAAACGTGAAATCACAAATAACCGTAGATCAAAGGTGTGAAAGCTATAGTTATAGGTTGGAGCTCAGTCGCTCTAAACCACACTTTCACCAAGAAGCCTAGCCTCTCTTGTGTTAGTTACTGTGCAAGCGAGGACCAAGTATTGCAAAACGTACTTGTGAGCATAGCACACTTACGCACTTAGGGGATTGACGAAAGTTCTCGCTTTCGGAGGGCAAGCTTGCTTTTTGAACATCATTAATCATCTCTCTTTTCACTTCCATCTTCATTTGGGCTTCGGCCCTAGGCTTGTTTCTCATCATGACGGATCTTAGCAACGCTGCCGGACCATCGCATCTCAGTCAACAAACTCCACTTAGTATAGGCCCAAACGGTCGTCAAAAAACTCAGCCTCGTATCGTTACCGGAACGCCAAGATCAGGACCCAGCACCTCTGTTTCACTTAGTTACGCTGAGTCTATTACAAGAGGACAACGCATTCGCTCTCGGTCTCTTTCAGATGGTGAACAATCTATGGATCCTAAGAAACAACGTGTCACACCTATAGTTGATCAGAGTAACAGCCATAACATGGATTGGGCATCAAGTTCAGTTGAAAACACCAACACACAGCGCCAACCAGAGCCTGTATATAATTTTCTCTTAACCGAATATGATCAGAAGTATGACACTGTTCGCGCAGTTTTTCAACAGTTGGTTAAATATGTGCCTCGTCCTGAAATACGCGAAATCGTCAAAACTCGCAGAGGCATAATCTTAAAATCAACGAACTCAAATTTCGTATCGCATGTGCGTAACAAGGCCACTTTTGAAATCTTTGGTCCAAAGGCTAAATTAACAGCACTAACTCCCAGTACACGCAAAACCCCTCCTCCTCCTAGACGACCACCAATGCTATCAGTCGTTATACGAGGAGTGGAACCAGACCTCACCGATGAGGAAATTTGTGAGGAATTACATCAGGAAGGATTCCCTGTAAAACGATGTATCAGAATAAAGAACAATAACGGTGCAACATATCTTGTGCGGGTACTCACAGACCAGCCACAGTTGATCGACCAATTGTTGTCTAAAGGAGCATACATTTATAGACGGCGCTATAAGGTCGAACCCTCTCGTACACCACCTCCTTTACCGTTACGATGTGAGAGATGTCAAATGTATAATGCACATCCCACATCCGAATGTACTAACGATATTAGATGTGGCTATTGTTCATTGCAGCATCCTACCAAGGATTGCCCCAATCAAAAAGCACCGCCACAGTGCAGTACATGTCCCGAGAAACATCCGACTTATAGCTACAGATGTAAGGCCAAGCCACCACCTGAGCCATCCAAACCAGAACTTGTTGCTCCCATAAGGTCTGCTGATCGTCCAACTCCACCTGCTAATTCCTTACTCCACCCTGTTACGGTTGAAGATCTGCTCCGCTTTCTTACTATTAGTTTACAGAACATCCATCCGTTTCTTCGCACTCACATTCTAAACCAAATCATTCATGCAGCTAAAATCTTGTTTAATCTTCAACTCAATGCCACCTATTCTGGACCAACAGTTCATTTTCAAATCCAACCTGTCGAAGTCTACGTTTAATATGGCTGCTTTCATTTTCCACCTTTTCTGTTATTTCGTTATGGCTTACAATTTA
This sequence comes from Thermobia domestica, assembly GCF_964235325.1. Classification (NCBI taxonomy): domain Eukaryota; kingdom Metazoa; phylum Arthropoda; class Insecta; order Zygentoma; family Lepismatidae; genus Thermobia; species Thermobia domestica. The sequence continues at coordinate 233,496,793 of NC_137459.1, forward strand.
TTATTTATGAACATCCGTTCTCTGCTGACACATCAAGTGCTGTTCACGCAATTATTACAGGAAGAACAAATTTCAGCCTTTGCGCTCAATGAAACATACCTGGCTCCTTACCTCCAATGTTACATACCAAAATATAATTTACTACGCCATGATGCTCCATCTGGACCGCGCCTATATGGAGGTACAGCTATCGGCATTAGCGCTCGTCTACCATACCGCACTGTTACGATGGCTCACGATTTCAATCTTCCAGAGTACAATATAGCAACTATTTACTTTCGAGGTCGCACAGTCACATTTGCCACAATCTATGTTCGCCCAGGAAAGATTATCAGTTATGATTTCTTTCGTTTCATCGACACACAATCTCGGCATTATATCATCATGGCAGACTTAAATTTTCATAGTCGAACACAGCGCGACAAACAGCTTTTCCTTGACTTTATACAAACTTCCACAACAGGGGAATTTCACATCTTGCCACAGCCTACGAGACCAGCTAGCAATACAACTCCAGACGTAGTAATCACCTCGTCTTCTTTATCTCATTTCGTAAACATTACTGTACTGGACTCAATCGGCAGCGATCATGTTCCTATTAAACTGGAATTACAATGTACAGTGAAGCCAACAAATCCTTTACCAGCTAGGAAAATCTATCTCTATCATAAGGCTAATTGGGATCTATACCGATCCACCATCGATGACGCAATTAGCGCACTTACTGTACCTACCTCGCAACATAGTCTTGATCACGTCATCACGGACCTCACTGCCACAGTTCAATATGCAGCAGAACATTCAATTCCTTCTACTCATTTCCATCCGCATAAACCTGTCTTGCCGCCAAAGTATATTACATTAATTTCTGCTTCCCGTCGCGCTTATCGCGAATACCGAACTAGCGGCAACTTGGAGGCACTTCGCTTACATCGTCAATATCTCCGAATAACACATAACTACATAATAGCTTATAATAAAAGACAGTGGATTCAAACGTGTAACACTCTTACCACAGAAACTCATCCCAGCAAATATTGGCGTAAGTTCCATCAACTTACTGGTCAAACGTCTAGCACGCCCTATCCTATTATTCACAACAATCAAGCTCTAAATTCTGATATAGAGAAGGCGAATATTTTTGCTGAATTTTTCCAAGATATCTTCACTCCACTTCCTGGAGGGTACACACCGCAACGCCTTCAATCTTCGATCAACCGTCATGCTGATCCGACCTCCGCTCATTTACAACCATCTGACCACCATGTTCTGGAACCTAATAATCCACTCACTCAGGCCATAGACCCAGATGACATCAGAGCAACTCTAGCAACTAAACGCAGTACGGCACCTGGCTTCGACTCCATTACATATGCTCTCATCAAATATGCACCTCCTTCTTTTATTCTGATTCTAAGTCATATTTACACTTTCATCCTTCGTACTGGCTTCTTTCCGCTCGATTGGAAGTACTCCAAAGTTCTTTTATTCCCTAAGCCAAAGAAACCACCATCTGACGTCCAGTCGTATCGCCCGATCCATTTAACAAGTTGTCTCTGCAAAATATTCGAACGTATTCTCGTTCGACGGCTTCACAGACACCTTCTAATGAACGATCTTCTGCCGATCCATCAAGCTGGTTTTCGACCCCATTTCAGTACACTAGATCAGTTATTACGACTTACCACGGCCATTTATAACCAATACAACAAGGGTTTTCCTTCCTGCTTAGTTACATTTGATTTGGAGAAGGCATTCGATAAAGTCTGGCATCCTGGCTTAATATACAAATTACATAACTATCTGCTGCCCGTATCTTATATACGCTTAATCACTACCTTCTTAACCGGACGTATCGCATATATTTCTATTAACAACGCTCTATCTCACCCCATTTTCTTACACTCTGGCGTACCTCAAGGTTCTTCTTTGTCTCCATTGCTGTACTTACTTTACGTTGCCGATCTCCGACTCACTCCTCACGTTCAAGTCTATCAATTCGCTGATGACACAGCATTTCTAACAACAGCTCGTACTATTCAGCGCATCAACAGACTACTGCAGCCAGCTATCGATACATTTGCCCGTTGGTGTCACGTGTGGAGACTCAGTATTAACTCTGCGAAAACACAATCTATCGTATTTCTACCACCTCGTAGACGATCCAGAGTGTTTCGCAATCCGAATTTATTACACATCCATGTGGACCACACACCCGTTCCTCTTTCATCATCTCTTACCTACCTTGGGGTGATATTTGACACGAAACTCACATGGACTCCGCATCTTAAGAAAATTGTTCTTCAAGCCAAGAATAGACTAAATCTTCTTAAGCGCTTAGTTGGTACAAGCTGGGGTTTACGACCACAAATTGTCCTCCATACTTACAAAGCCTTTATGAGGGCTACTCTAACTTATGGCCATACAGCTTGGGCCGCAGCTCCCGACAAATTTTACACACAATTATCTATAATGGAGCGACACGCATTCAGACTGGCTTATCGAATTAAATTACCAAGCCCAACCAGGATTCTCTATGATCTCGTAGATTTTCCACCATTGCTCACCCATCTAGAACGGCTTCGTATCCGATACATTATGAATCGTATTGGCTTACAACACCCCATGCTTCTAGATGTAATACGCTATGACCGAGACAATGATGCACCACCACGATACGTCGATACTCCGCTCCAGCATTACCTCACATTGTACCACTTGCAAATGGATCCTGCCGACCGAGACCCAGAAGTATTTGCCATATATCATCCACGCCATCTGTCATCCTCCATATATCCATCATATGCACAGTAATCACCTACTAACATGGGCCTCACCTGTCTACATCAGTTCCTGAATAGCCCCAGGAACAGAAGATAACTGCATCCGTTCACTAACAGAACCTAGTGTTGTGGCGTCCAGTACAATTCATCCTCATTTTCATCATCATCTCAAAATATTATTTCTTTGCATTGTTCTTCCTGTTACTCTTTTCTTATCTGTTCTTAGATTCACGCACTTCGCCTTCATGCACTGAAAATTTTGTTATTTATCCTGTTCCATATTATTTATGCCTCCATGCACTTATTCTCTTTATGTTGTTGTTATTATTATTATTAGATTTGTGTTACTTGTTGAAATTTATCTCTACTGTATGTATATATGTTATTTACTTAAAATAATGAATGAATAAAGGAAAACCCCTTAGACCAACCACCATTTTTGTTGCCTCTGCAATCCTAATGCAACACTTTCCCGAAGAAAGGGCGCAACCCTTTAAACGGGTAGACGACTAAAAAAAAAATCGCTCTAAACATCATCAACTCAGAAATCAGGGTCGAATCATCGATTCATATATCTGAGCTTGATTCTTAACGCTCTGTGAGCATCTAATTGTGTTTTTGTTCATTTAGGGAGGATTGTTCTGCTCCAGACAATCGACATCCCCTTGCAGTCCGTATTGCTGACTCAAGTGGGAGCCCGTGGTCATCATCATCTAATCGTTTTTTCATCTCTTGTTGTGGAGGGCCAGTGCTTGCACTGACCGACATCTCCGCGAGGACGTATTGTTTCCTTAAGTGAGAGCCACAGTGGGCTTCCTCTCGCTCTTCATTCATACTACTGCCTAACAACACTTTCATCTGAATCGCATCGTTGCTAGTTTAGATCATCATCATGCCCCCCACCCCGACGGGAGCGAAGGGTACAACCACGAAACCAGGTCACTCTGCTGGTACGAAGACCACTAAAGCAGATACCTCTAAGCAAACTGAATCTCGATCTCGCTCACGATCTCCGATTGGGCACTCCAAGGAATCAGACGCTAAGAAACCAAGACACTATAGCTCTGATGGAGAATGTTCCAATGCCACAGGGACTGCGAGAAACTCCGAGATGGACTCCTCTCCTACTTTGCCAGCTAACAGAGAAACCATGTATAATTTCATCCTAAAGAATTTCGATACCAAGTACCGGACTGCACGTGCCATCTTTATGCAAATCAATAAATATGTTCCGCGCGCTGATGTCCACCAAATCATTCCTACTAGGGATGGAATCATATTGAAATCGCCTAACCCTAACTTTCATATTCATGTTAGAAACAAAGCTACCTATGAAATTTTTGGACCCCAGGCTGTGTTGTCACCTCTCAATCCGAGCCAACGGAAAACACCTCCGCCACCTCGTCGTCCACCACTTCTCTCAGTCGTTATCCGAGGCATTGAACCCGAACTCACTGACGATGAGATCTTTGATGAGCTGCGATACGAGGGCCTGGAAATCAAAAAATGTATTCGGATTCGTAACAACAATGGCCCTACCTACCTTGTGCGTGTTCTGACCGACCAGCAGCAAATAATTGATCATCTTTTGGCTAACGGTGCTTATATATATCGCCGCCGCTACAAGGTAGAGCCTTCTCGCACGCCTCCACCTCTTCCAATACGATGCGAGAAATGCCAAACCTACAACGATCATTATACCCATAATTGCACAAACACCGTCAAATGCGGGTACTGTAGTGGCAATCATCTGACCAGAAATTGCCCCAATTCAAGCGCACCTCCTCAATGCACCACTTGCCCTGAAAAGCACCCTACATACAGTTACCGTTGTCGTGCCAAGCCCGCACCTGCACCTGATAAGCCAGAATTAGTAGCACCTATCAAAACTTCTGATGACAGCACCCCACCTGCAAACTCACTGACACATCCTGTCACAGTAGAAGACCTCTTACGATTCATAACTCTTACTTTACAGAACACCCTGCCATTTCAGCGCCAGCACGTCCTCAACCAAATCATTCACTCCGCTAAACTTCTTTACAATCTCACATTACACGCCACATACAGTGGATCCAACGTTCATTTCCAAATTCAACCCATTGAAACGGCTGTTTGAACATGCTCCGTAGTATCAGTGCTATTTCCATACTTCTGGTCCACATCATTATGGCTTACAATTTCTTATTTTTGAACATAAGATCTCTTCTTACGCATCAAGTACTGTTTCAACAACTTCTTCTGGAGGAAAACATCACCGCTTTTGCTCTCAACGAAACGTTCCTGGCTCCCTATATACCCTGCTATATTCCTAAATACGTTCTCCACAGACATGATGGACCGAACGGCGCTCGTCTCCATGAAGGTACAGCTATTGGCTTGCAATCTCGCATTCCCCATCGGTCTATTATCCTACCTCCTGCTTTTCAGTTGCCCGAATACAATGTTGTTCTCTTATATCTCAGGAATCATACTATAGCTTATGCAACCATCTATGTCAGGCCGAGACAGGATATACCATATCAGTTTTTTCAGTACCTCTCTGACACCTATCGTAAATTCATTATCATGGGAGACATCAATTTTCACAGCCGGCCTCAACACGAACAACAACGATTTTTGAATTTCGTCACGCTTAATACGACCGGCAACTTCCATGTACTTCCTCGGCCAACTCGGCCATCTAGCAATACCACACCTGATATCGTTATATCCTCTACAACACTCAACTCTCATATCAATATTGACGTTTTGGATTCCTTGGGGAGCGACCACGTTCCTATCAAGCTGTCTCTTGCTACCAACACTTCTTCACACCATACCATACCGAAGAGAAAAGTTTATATGTATCATCAGGCCAACTGGCCAGCGTATCAAGCGACCATCACCGCAGCACTTTCTGATACTTTAGAGCTAACATCACAACATGACCTAGACACTGCCGTGCAACATCTCACTCAGACCTTACAAACAGCAGCTGATCACCACATTCCAACCGCATATATTTCCCCGCACAAACCGAAACTTCCTCCACGATACCTTTCTCTCATAACTGCAGCTCGACGTGCTTACAGAGAATACACTCGCAGCCGTAATTTAGAAGCACTTCGCCTTCATAGACAATATCTTCGAATCACTCATAACTACATAATCGCATACAAACGCCTTCACTGGACCAGAACTTGTAATAAACTCAACGAAACATCCCATCCTACCAAATATTGGCGACAGTTCAATCAACTCGTTGGCAAATTCCAAAGGACACCATACACACTAGTTGTAAACCAGCAAGCACTCTCTTCTGATCAGGACAAGGCCAATACCTTTGCCGCCCACTTCCAAAATATCTTTACTCCCTTACCTGGCTGGCATACTCCACAGCGTTTACTTGCAGAAATCGATCGGTTATCTGATCCTAACTTAACACATTTGCAACCACATCATAGTCACGCTCTGGAACCAAATAATGCACTCACAGTACCCATCCAACCGCCAGACATCCAGTCTACTCTCCTTAAAAAACGAAATACTGCACCAGGCTTTGATGGGCTTACCTATACTCTCATTAAAAACGCACCTCCTGTTGTCTTCACCATCCTCAGTTTTATTTATACATTTATACTCCGTACTGGTTTTTTCCCCATCACTTGGAAGTACTCAAAAGTATTACTCTTTCCTAAACCTAATAAACCACCCTCTGACGTTACCTCTTATCGACCTATACAATTGACGTCTACGTTCAGTAAAATATTTGAACGTATATTAGTGCATCGTCTCCACGATCACTTAGAGACTAACGCTCTTCTACTATTGCATCAAGCTGGATTTCGCCCCAATTTCAGCATTCTGGACCCCCTGTTACGTCTCAGCACCTCTATATACAATCAATTCAACCAGGGTCATCCATCATGTCTGGTTACATTCGATCTAGAAAAAGCATTCGATAAAGTTTGGCACCAGGGTCTTATATACAAGTTATACTCTTTCCAACTTCCTCTCTCTTACATACGAACTATACACTCCTTTCTCACAGCCCGACTTGCTTACATATCGATCAATGATGCTCTGTCATTTCCAATATTCCTTAATTCTGGCGTTCCTCAGGGATCTTCTCTCTCTCCTCTGCTGTATTTGCTATATGTCTCCGACTTACCAACCACTCCTGGTACACAACTTTTCCAATTCGCTGACGATACTGCATTTCTCGCTGTCGGACGGACAATTACTGGTATCCAACAACGCCTTCAACAGTCAATTGACACATTTGTTGACTGGTGCAACGTTTGGCGTTTGGCTATCAATGCTACTAAAACACAAGCTATCGTTTTCTTACCATCTGGTCGTCGATCTAGAGTACACCGAAATCCTCATTTGTTACGACTTCATGTTGAGAACTCACCAGTCACCATCCATAACACTCTTAAGTATCTGGGCATTGTGTTCGATTCCAAGCTTACTTGGACACCGCACCTTCTCACTGTCATAGAGAAAGCCAAAAACAGACTTAACTTACTGAAACGACTAGTTGGTACCACGTGGGGTCTACATTCAAATCTCCTCCTAAACACTTACAAAGTTTTCATGCGTCCGGTCTTAACCTATGGTCACACAGCTTGGTTGCCAGCTCCTCCTAAGTACTATCGAAAGCTAGCAATACTCGAACGCCATGCATTTCGTTTAGCCTTCCGTATCCAGCTCCCCCACCCAACCCGTCTACTCTACGACCGTATTCATTTTCCTCCGCTCTTATCCCATCTTGAGGCTCTCCGCTTAAAATACATTACGAAACGCATTACAACTGCTCATCCAGTATTCCTGAACATTCTCCGCTATGATAGAGACTATGACACCCCTGCTGTTTATTATCCGACACCTTTACAACATCTGATGACCCTGTATCATTTGAACATCGGCCGCGAGAACGTCGATCCGGAAGTTTTCGACATTTATCATCCTGGCACAGTTTCACCGCTCATCTATCCATCTCATGCACAGTAAATCAACCACTAACAGGGCTGCCTTTGTCTTCATTAGTTCCTGAGTCGCCCCAGGAACAGAAGCTAACAGCATTCGTCTTACTAACAATACCCATGTGTTGTGACGTCATAGCACTTCACCCTCATGACATCTACCACTCTTCCTGTCTTGCCTACCGTCTATTTCTGTGATTTCACCGTATGTTTTATAGCTCCCGATGAACCTGAATCACCGCAACTGTGTTTTGTTATGTTCTCTTCATTTCAGGCGCCGAAGTTAAGGAACGACTACGACTTATATGTCAGCCAGACGATCTTCCTTAGCATCCATGGCAGATGAAAATTGCCCTCACTTAATTGATGCCCATCCCTATGAGTGAACTGAATAAAATGTTAAATAAAGATGACTAAACACCACCTAGACCCTCTCATATTAAAATTGATGCTCCTATACAATCCGACCTCTTCCCGAAGAAAGGGCGCAACCCTTTAAGCGGGTAAACGTTAAAAAAAAAATCGCTCTAAATCACAAATACTGAATCAAGTAGCCTAACCTCTCTTGTGCTAGTTAGTGTGCCAGCGAGGAACAAGTATTGCAATACGCATTTGGGAGCAAAGCACACATACAACACTTAGAGGGTTGACGGAAGTTCTCACTTTCGAAGGGCGACTTGCTTTTTGAACTTCATCTCATCTCATCTCATCATCTTTTACTTCACTTTCATTTTCATTTGGGCTTCGGCCCTTGGCTACCTTATTACGATGGCGGACTCTGGCAACACTAACGGACAGTCGATTCTAGGACGACATTCCGGATTACCTGCTATTCTTCTTGCAAACTCAAGCTCTGCACTTGCACAACCGGCACCCATTGTACCTTCTCGTCGCACTCGGCACTTTTCTTGGGGAAGTCAACCAATCCCGTCTACATCTAGAGAGAGACATCCATCAAATGATTCAATACAGTCAGCAAAACGGATACGGTCACGGTCTCCAATAGAATCTATGGACATTCAAGTCAATCCACAGCGTAATAATACTGTTCCAGAGCTTCAAACTACTACTGCTGCACAGTCAAATACCAATCCTCTTTATCATTTCATTCTTACAGACTACGATACAAAGTTCACCAATCCTAAAATGATTTTTCTACAAATTATGAAATACGTTCCACGGGTACGGGATACTCTCGTTCAAATCGTCCCCACTAGAAACGGCTATATTCTGAAATCGAAAGATCCAGATTTTGGTATTACCATTCGCAACAAAGCATCCTACGAAATCTTCGGTAAGAGCGCCAAACTTACAAAATTAACAGATAAACGGCAGAAACAACCTCCGCCACCTCGCAAACCACCATATCTCTCGGTTGTTATCAGGGGTGTTACCGATGCTGAAATTCAAGAGGAGCTAAAACAGGAGGGGATTACAGTAGACAGATGCATTCGTATTCGAAATAATAATGGTCCGACCTACATGGTCCGGGTGCTTTCTACATGATTCGGTGCTCCAATTTATAAGAAAATACATCGTGTCGAACCCTCTAAAACTCAGGGACCTTTACCTATACGCTGCGAAAAATGTCAGGTGTACAATGACCACATTACAGCGAATTGCTCTAATCCATCTAAGTGTGGATACTGCTCGGGTCTACATGAAACCAAAGCATGTCCAAACTTAAAAGGACCACCCAAGTGTAACCCCTGTGGCAGTGGACTTCATCCAACCTACAGTTATCGCTGTAAAGCTAAACCAGAGCCAACTCCCGAGCATCCGGAGCTAACAGTACCGCTAAAAACGACTGACACGGCTACTAAACCAAACCAATCTATCTTACCACCGCTAGCAATCGAAGATTTTCTCCGCTACATCAGTCTGGTGCTTCAAAATATATTTCCCTTTCAGCGAGCCAATATTCTTCATCACATCGTTTCTGCCGCAAAATCCATCTTCCATATCAATCTACATGCAACATATTCTAACAACTATGTTCATTTTCATATTGGTTCTCTGGAAACTGCTGTTTAGTACAATCTGCATAGTATTTTTCATTATGGGGATTACTTTCTTATTTGTCAATATTCGATCCTTTTCGCAGCATAAACTGTTATTAGAAGCAATGTTGTTGGAGGAACATATCAATGTCTTTGCGCTTAATGAAACTGCTTTAAAACCGAGCATGGTAGCCCGCATTCCTGGCTATCAACTAGAACGTCATGATTATCATGATCACCTAGCTCGTGCTCAAGGCGGAGTTGCAATAGGCTTTCCTCCAAAGTATCCAGTTCGCTCGTACAACCCACAAGCTTTTAGTACTTTGCCGGAATACCTTGTTTGTTCCATATATTTTCCGTCCATAATCATCAATTTTAGTACGATCTATATTCGACCACGACAACCTATCCCGCTAGACTATTTCGAACCTATTGCCAATAATTATCGAAATATTATTATCATGGCGGACATTAATATACATAGTCGAAGTGATCGTGAGAAAGCAGAGTTTCATCAGTATTTAACTGACAATCTCCAACTACATCTCCATGTTCTTCCTTCGCACACCAGACCTATAAGTCAGACTACACCCGATGTTGTCATTACATCGCTAAATCTTCTTACTGACTGCCATCTTGAAGTTCTGGACTCAATCGGGAGCGATCACCATCCAGTGAAACTAACACTCACTCGAGGACAACGACCACGCCAAGAAATTGCACCTCGCTATGTTCCACGATATGATAAGGCAAATTGGCCTCTTTTCCGGCAAGACCTTGAGCGCAGACTTCACAGTGAAACGCCTCCAACTAATGAAACCGAGCTAGCTTCTTGTATTACAACTATCACCACGGCAATACAAACTAGTGCTAAGCATCATATTCCAACCGAACAAGTGCATCTGCACAAACCGAAATTACCGCCGACATATGTTCCACTCATACAGCAAGCTCGCCGCCATCTTCGAGAGTATTATAGAACTGGAAACGATGCATATTTACGCCTACATCACCAATGGCAAAGAGCGGTACGTAATTATCTTGTTGCATATAAACGTCGCAACTGGATAAAATCTTGTAACAACTTATCCGAGGAAGCACATCCTTCTCGATATTGGAAGAGGTTTCACCAGCTTGTTGGCAAAAGCACTAAAATCACATATCCTCTAATAGCCGACGGTACTCCTCTCTTCTCTGACGCAGACAAAGCAAATGCATTTGCTGCTCAGTTACAGGCCGTTTTTACGCCTACAGCTGTTTCTAATCGTTGTGAACGGACCGATATCTCTTGTATTCCTACCTTACAACCATCCACGGAGCATATTATTAACCTAGATCATCCTCTTACTTCATCCATCACTGTCGATGAACTACACTCTGCACTAAAACGGAAAAGGAATACAGCACCTGGAATCGACACGATATCTTACCGACATATCAAAGAAGCCCCGCCATCTCTCTTACTACTCCTCGTCACAATATACAATTTCATCCTCAGAACCGGGTTTTACCCATCAGATTGGAAAGTCTCCAAAATCTGTATGTTCCATAAACCGAATAAACCTGTACATTCAGTAACTTCTTACAGACCCATCCAACTCACCTCAGTTTTCAGTAAGATACTAGAAAAAATTCTCGTGTGCCGCCTCCATAAGTACCTTGATACCACTTCTCTGCTACCTGTTCATCAAGCGGGGTTTCGCCCTGGTTTTTCCATAAATGACCAGCTACTTCGCCTCAGCTCAATAATTACTAATCAGTATAACAAAGCATTTCCATCATGTCTCATTCTCATGGATTTAGAGAAGGCATTCGACAAGGTTTGGCATTATGGTCTCATTAAAAAATTGCAAACGTTTAATCTTCCTATATGCTATCTCAGACTAATATATTCTTTCATTTCAAATCGCATTGCTTATGTTACAGTTGGTACGGCACTTTCCTGGCCGATTTTTCCTCTTACTGGAGTACCCCAAGGATCAGCTCTCAGTCCTTTACTATATGTCCTGTATGCTTCCGACATCCCTTCTGTACCACGCAATGTCTTTACTTTTCAATATGCTGACGACACAGCTTTTCTAGCTCTCGGCAAAACGGTGCATCAGCTTAACATTGCTTTACAAACAACTCTCGATAATTTCGTCAAGTGGTGCAAGAAATGGCAGTTAAAGATCAACTCCGAGAAAACCCAAGCTCTGGTTTTTCTACCGCCTAAGCGTCGTTCCAAAGTCCATAGAAACCCAACTCTCTTACAACTAACTGTTGATGGGTATCATGTACGCCCATCCATCACTGCTACCTATCTAGGCGTGGTTTTCGATTCGAAGCTTAGCTGGAATGCTCACTTGAAAAAAACTAACGGAGAAGGCTAATCTTAGATTAAATCTTCTGCGACGTCTCACAGGAACATCTTGGGGACTAAAAGCCGATGTTTTGCTTCATACATATAAAGCTTTCCTCCGTCCGATCCTTACTTTTGGGCATCCCGCTTGGTGCAATGCTTCTGTTTCTTTCTATGAAAAACTCAGCATATTGGAACGGCATGCTATTCGACTGGCGTATCGAATTAAACTTCCATACCCAACGTGGCTCACATATGAATATATATACTTTCCAAAGATCACCGAGCATCTCGCACAACTTCGACTGAGATACATCAGCTCTCGCATCCAAACCGGCCATCCACTTTTCTTGGACATCCTTCACACAGACGCTCTTACCAACGCAGCCTATCGATACAAACATTCTCCTTTAAATATCTTCATATCTCTATATGTGAAACACGAGCACCTTCCTGCGGCTGAAAGGGAAATATATGATATATACGTCATTGATCATCATATACCGCATCTTTTTCCATCTCAGCACTAGATCCTCACCATTAACAAGGGCTTCCCCATGTGTTCATTAGTCCCGAGTCGCCCCGGGACAGAAGATCTAACTCTGCATCCGTCTCACTAATCAAACTATGTTTGTGGCGTGTTAGCACTTCACCTCATTCATCATAATCATCATTATTCTTTATCATATTTATTATCATGTATTCTAATTCCTATTAGTACCTTAGCACCTGAATCTCATATCTGCACTCAACTTTAAATTATTACTTCCCAAAAAAAAAAAATGTGACTTATTACGTGATTACTAATCCTTATGTTCATATTTTCTGCACTTAGCCCATCTTCAAATTATCTTATCATCAATAGCAATTCTTTAAAAATCCTTGCCAAAGAGAGGGCGTAACCCTCTAATGGCTGGGAGTAGAGGACTCTTTTGCTCCTATAAAATAAAATGATGAATAAAGATTTATAAAGTTAACCCTATTCCCGTACCCTAAAAAAAAAACGCTCTAAATGGTCACATACTTCGCTGGTTTCCAGCTTTCCCATTGGAGGCATTGTTTTCTCAGTGTCAAGTCCAGGCTGTGATTATTACGTATTTGTGGACGCAAGTACGGCAAGTCTCAGCAACGGGCGAGAGAGTGGGAGAGATTAAGGGTCTCACTCGAGTGGAGACTGCGTTACCGTACACATTAGTGTACATATTTTTGGAAGCTTAGCTTCATCATTCATTCATTTCATCTTTTCATTTCGTTACACTGTTTTACTCATTACTTACACAGTGACTTATGGCGTCCCAACCTGTCATTGGACAACATTCTGGCTTACCACCTATAGCACCGGAACCTTCTTGCTCATCCGGGAAACCGCTTAGACGACGTTGCCATTCTCTGGAAAGGATTTCTAGCAGTCAGGGTTCATCAGCTCGTCAACGTTCTCCTGTTGCATCCACAAAACTACCACCCGCTGAACGTCAACATAAGCTAAGCGATGCCAGCTCTGAGGCATCCATGATCATTGACATTCAGGACGACCACCAGTTTCCAAACCTGCCTCCTCCTAGTCGACCAACCATCCATTCTTTCTTACTTCAGAACTTCGATCCTAAATTTTCAAATCCAAAGCTACTATTAGTACAAATCACAAAATACATGCCGCGGGCGAACATAACTCAAATAGTCAAGACTAGGAATGGCATGATTATTAAGACGCCGGATCCAGAGTTTCTCCGTACGACACGGAACAAGTGCAGTTTTGAGATCTTTGGCCCCAAATCAACGATGACAAAGCTTAGCGACCAACGCCCGAAACAGCCACCACCACCGAGGAAATCACCAACATTGTCTGTTGTTATACGCGGGGTGGATCCGAGCTATAGTGACGAGGAGGTCTTTGAAGAACTTAAACTGGAAGGGCACAATATCATAAAATGTATCCGTATCAAAAATGATCATGGGTTGACCTATATGGTGCGGGTTCTCACAAACTCTCAACAAACTATCGATGAGTTACTCACCCGTGGCGCCTATATCTATAAACAACGCCATCGTGTTGAACCATCACGCACCTCCGCTCCTTTACCCATTCGCTGTGAACGGTGTCAGGTCTATGGTCAGCACTCTACTTCCCAATGTAAAAATCCGTTCAAATGTGGTTATTGTTCTGGCCCTCACCCTACAAGAAGCTGTACAAATTTACAATCACCTCCAACTTGCTCCACATGTCAAGATCATTCTCACCCTACATACAGTTACAAATGCCGATCCAAACCAACTCCTGAACCAACAAAGCCAGAGACTGTGGCACCATTACGCATACCGGACCAAATCCAACCACCCGCCAATCCAGCTTTGCAGCAACCTGTTTCTGTTCATCAGCTTCTCACATTTCTTACCTTCTCGCTACAAAATATCCATCCATTCCTTCGAGATCACATCGCCCAACAAATTCAAATCGCGGCTAAGGCAATTTTCCACGCCAATATCTATCCAACATATTCCGGCAATGTCGTCTATTATCACTCAAATGTACTCGAAACTGAGGTTTAACAGATATCCTCTCACCATTCCCTGCATTATGGCGCTCTCCTTTTTGTTCTTAAACATCCGTTCTTTACCACAGCATAAGCCGCTTTTCGAAGCACTTTTACTCGAAGAAAAAATCCATGCCTTTATCCTTAATGAGACACATCTCACAGCCAGATTGTCATGCCGCATACCTCGCTTCCAACTATTACGCCAAGATAGCACTTTTCCTGCTAGGCGAGCCAACGGGGGAGTAGCGATTGGGTTTTCACCTTCTATCCCATTTCGTAGTCACTCTCAGACTCTGCCTAATCTTCCAGAATACCTTATCACATCATTATATTATCAGGAATTGTATGTGACTGTAGTAACTATATACATCCGTCCTGGGCATGATATTCCGTTCAGCTTCTTTCAGTATATCTCCAATACCTTCCGCACCTACATAATTATGGCAGATGTGAATTTACATAGCCGGACACATACGCAACGGGACCGTTTCCTCAACTACATCACCAGTCATACCACTGGAGTGACTTTGCCACTTCCAAAACCGACTCGTCCCGCGAGTCAGACTACTCCAGATATAGTTATTGTTTTGAACAACATATCACATCGTAGCTGTGTTAACGTTCTTGATCTCATTGGTAGCGATCATGCTCCAATCAAACTAAACATTCAGACTCGTGTAACTACCACTTCTCAGTCCTCTTCTCCCCGTACTGTCTATCGTTACGATAAAGCAAATTGGACAGCTTACAGATCGTATCTTCAGGATCATCTTCATCATTTGCATCCACCAGCTACAGAATCAGAACTTTCTGAAACCTTGGATTCTTTAGTTAATGCTATCCATAACGCCACAGACGAATATATCCCTAAGTCAACAGTTTCGACTTTTCGACCCTCTTTACTTACCAATACTTACCAATACTTACTCAATACTTACCACTGATCAAACGATCCCGACAGTTTTATAGAGATTTTGCTGCCACTGGCAACCTTGACTCTCTTCATCATTACAGGCAGTTGCAACGAACGGTGCACAACTATCTTAAGGCTTACAAATTACGATGCTGGGTCAAAGCTTGCAACAATCTCGGCTCACTTTCACATCCCACTCAGTATTGGAAAAGATTCCGACAGCTTACAGGTCAAAATACTCGTACAACATATCCTATTATCGACAACAATACTCCGCTGCACACTGATACAGACAAGGCCAATGCATTTGCAAGATATCTCCAGGACATCTTTACGCCTCTCGCACCTGAAATTCCACATCGTTCTCATCCAGTCGACAAACTCAATCTGGATTCTCCTCATCTACAGCCTAATGTTAATCACATTCTGCCTGAAAACCATCCTCTTACTACACCGATCTCTATATCTGACATCAATTCAGTTGTAGCTCACAGACGTAATACAGCCCCTGGCATGGATTCTATTACATATAGACACATTAAAGAAAGTCCGTACGTAGTATTATATCTGCTTTGTCACATCTTTACATTTATCCTTCGCACTGGCTTTGTACCTGCTGACTGGAAAACTTCGAAAACTCTTATGTTTCTCAAACCACATAAACCTGTTGCTTCTGTTAGCTCATATCGTTCTATTCAACTAACATCGACCTTCAGTAAAATACTGGAACGCATCATTGTCAAACGTCTTCATTCATACCTGGCACATCACCACGTCATTCCACTCGAGCAAGCTGGTTTCAGACCTTCTTTCAGCATTAATGACCAATTGCTCCGCCTCTCAAATTCCGTCTATACTCACTTTAACACAGGCAACCCGTCCTGCTTGGTCCTGTTTGATCTCGAGAAGGCTTTCGACAAGGTCTGGCATCCCGCTCTCATCTATAAACTCAAACAGCTCCGCCTGCCTATTGCTTACCTTAGATTCATCTTTAATTTTCTTAGCTGTCGATTGGCTTATGTCTGTATCAACACCAGTTTTTCATTTCCTATTTTTCTTCATTCTGGAGTTCCCCAAGGATCGGCTTTGTCGCCCTTACTATATATTCTATTCGTTTCCGACTTCCAAGCAATCCCAGATACTGTTAAGCTCTTTCAGTATGCCGATGACACTGCACTTTTTACGACGGGCAAAACAATTCATCAGCTTAACCTGGCTCTCCAGGATGCTATCAATGCCTTTGTTGATTGGTGCTCCCACTGGAGACTGATAATAAACCCAGCAAAAACTCAATGTATTGTATTTCTTGCCCCGAAGCATCGTTCACGTGTACACCGCAACCCAACACTCTTAAACCTTTTTGTACAAGATGTACCTCTAAAACCTACTCGCAGTGTCAAATATCTAGGAGTAACCTTCGATCATCAACTAACCTGGAAAGCACATCTGAAAGATATCTCCAAGAAGGCGTACTCTCGCCTCAATCTTCTGAAAGGTCTTGCTGGAACTAGCTGGGGACTCCATACTCATACACTTCTTAACACGTACAAAGTTTTCCTCCGCCCGATTCTGACGTTTGGATTTACAGCTTGGATATCTGCTCCGTACTCTTACTATGAGAAATTATGCATCTTGGAACGTCATGCCTTGCGAATTGCTTATCGTATCAAATTACCAAGTCCCACTCAAGATCTCTATCATAGACTTACATTTCCGCATATCTTATATCATTTAGAAACATTACGCACTAAATATATCACCCAGCGCCTGCACAACAATCATCCACTTCTTCAGCAAACTTTTGACGATCATGCCCGAAGTACCTCCCCCGTTTCCGCTCTGTTCCCTCCGCTCTCATTACTATTCACTTTGTACCATTACACTCTACCTCCAGACCACCCTGACGCCGTCTACTACGAGCCATACACTACAGCCGCTCATATACCTCACATATGGCCATCATATGCACTGTGACACCTTCTGTACTAACAGGGCTCCTCTGTCCTCATTGATGCCTAGCGCCGCCCCTAGGCGAGAAGATAACCAGCATTTGTTCAACTAACAGAACCTATGTGTTGTAGTGAGTTTTCGCACTTCATTTCATCATTCCACATCATATCACTTACAGTTATGGTTTTCTGCAGTGTATGTATTTACCTTTCCTCATGATTATGGTTAAAGGCCATAATGACTATTAAAGTTTGAATAATAAAGTTTTCTGTACCTACCCATAGCCCAGCCATTGCTTCCTGAACAGCACAATATGCTAAACATCTCTTCCCCTACAGAGGGCGTAACCCTCTTCGGGTAGTAGCTAGCGTTGGCTAGCTGGCAAAAAAAAAACGCTCTAAATACTTACCCGAAAAAAGGGCACAACCCTTTAACCGGGATGACGGACAAAAAAATCGCTCTAAATCATATTCAACTTTGAGCTGAACCCAGCCTCTCTTACAACCGTTAATCTGTTAGCGAGGATCAGGTGTAGCAGACGCACTTGTGAGCATCGCAGACCTACGTTGTTTAGAGGATTGACGAAAGTTAACACTTTCGGAGGGTCGCTTATATTTTTGAAATATCATCATCATCTTCTTCCTCATTATTTTCTTTCACTTCATTTCTCATACTAGTAAAATCACACGGATAGGTTGTGCTAGTCTTGGGACCAATGCACAAGAACCTACCCCCATACGTGGGGCCACCGGCTCCTGGTTCTTCTGTAGGAGACCGTGAGAATATATCTCGCTCCGGTCGTACCAGGCACCTTTCATGGGATAGTCAAACCAGTTCGCGAGTAACTAGACCCAGAGATAGTACTGATTCTGGTGACTCTGCTCACTCCAGTAAACGGCCACGTGACAGATCTCGGTCTCCTGTTCTAACGACCAACAAAGACTCTGCAATGGACACTGCTGACGCTTCATCTTCAAATATCTACAACACCAAAGAACCAATCTACACGTTTCTGCTGACAGATTTCGATACAAAATACACTCATCCTAAGATGGTGTTTCTACAAATCATCAAGTACCTACCACGAGCTAGCATGGAAAATATTGTTAAAACTCGGAATGGCTTTATTATTCGTTCTAAGGACCCGAATTTCGGTACTACACTCCGAAACAAAGCATCTTATGAGATCTTTGGCAAAACTGCAAAACTAGTAAAACAAGCTGATAGGAAAATCAAACAACCACCACCTCCTCGAAAACCACCCATGTTTTCTGTAGTTATCAGAGGAGTGATACCTGAAATAAGCGACGAAGAGATTCTCGAAGAACTCAAACAAGAGGGAATCGTCGTTAACAGGTGCATTCGTATTAAAAATAGCAATGGCTTCACTTACATGGTTCGCGTTCTATCGCAAAATCAAACTTCCTTAGACTATCTTCTAAGTCATGGAGCTCCTATCTATAAGAAACTCCATCGCGTTGAACCTTCCAAGACAACAGGGCCTCTACCAATCCGATGTGAGAAGTGTCAAACCTATAATTCTCACTTGACATACCAATGTCCAAACACATCTAAATGCGGGTACTGTAGTGGACCTCATGAAACAAAAGCTTGTAAAAATCAGCAGCAACCACCAACTTGCTCTGCGTGTAACGAACATCATCCAACCTACAGTTATCGCTGTAAGGGTAAACCACAAGCACAACCTGAACGTCCAGAACTCACAGTACCAGTACAAAGCTTCGACAAATCCACGCCACCTACTCAGTCTCTCGCTCAGCCTCTCACTGTCGAAGATCTTCTTCGTTACATCACCATAGTACTCCAAAATGTTTTTCCATTCCAACGCGAGCACATTCTTCGGGTTGCCATTTCAACAGCCAAATCTTTGTTCAACTTAAACTTTACGGCTACATATTCTGGCAATTTTGTCCACTTTCACATCGCACCTCTAGAAACAGCAGTCTGAAACCAACATGACAGTATACATAATGGCTTTGACTTTACTCTTTGTAAACATTCGATCTTTTCATCAACACAAAATACTTCTAGAGCCACTCCTGCTAGAAGAGAGAGTTGATATTGTAGCTCTCAATGAAACAGCTTTAAAACCAACCATTACTGCGCGACTTTCAGGGTATCAAATTCAACGGTGCGATTACCATGATGCACATGCGCGCGCTCAAGGAGGAGTACTGATTGGCTTTTCTCCAAAACTTCCTTATCGTCAATATAATCCTCCGGCATTTTCACAGCTACCTGAACATCTCTTCTACTCTATATACTATCCTTCTATCACAGTAAATGTAGCCACTATATATATTCGCCCTGGGCATCCAATACCATTTTCTTTTTTCGATTATATAGCCCGTAATTTTAAAAACATAATTATCATGGCCGACGTAAACATTCATAGCAGAAGTGCCAGGGAAAGAGAACGATTTACGGAATTTATTTCAACCACCCTACAACTTTATATTCACAACCTTCCTGGTCCCACTCGACCAGCCACTCAAACAACTCCAGATGTGGTAATCACTTCTTTATCGCTTGTAAATGACTGTGAATTGCAGGTTCTCGACACAATCGGAAGTGATCATTGTCCGATCAAACTGTCCATTAACAAGGGTCGTTCCTCTGTAAAGCAGTTACAACCTCATTTTATTCCCCGTTATGATAAAGCCGACTGGCCTCAATTCCGGCAGTTCATACATACCCAGGTCTCAACCCTTCATCCACCAACTACTGAAAACGAAATGTATAGCACAGTCAACCAGATTACAAACATCTTGCATACCAGTGCTCAACAAAACATCCCTGAGGAGAAATTTTATCCTTCTAAACCTAAATTGCCGCCTCAATGTCTGTCTTTAGTGCAAAAATCACGCCAACATTTCCGAGAATACCAACAAACCGGAAACGAGGAATGTCTTCGCCATCACCGGCAATGGCATCGCACAGTAACTAATTATCTCATAGCATATAAATGTCGAAGCTGGATCAGCGCCTGTAATAAATTAAACGATGAAGCATCTCCAAGCCGGTATTGGAAATCTTTCCATAGACTCACAGGCAGAAATACTAAAATTTCGTATCCACTTATGGACAATAGTGCTCCTCTGTTTACTGACCTAGATAAGGCCAACGCTTTTGCAACGCAATTGCAGACAGTTTTTACACCTGCAGTATCTCCTCATTCACGTAACCGTATAGATTTGGCTACTATTCCTGCTCTACAGCCGTCACTTTTACACACAATCGATGAGGAAGGCCCTCTTACATCACCAATCACTACTCACGAACTTCAACATGCTCTCCATAAGAAACGCAATACTGCACCAGGCATTGATCGTATTTCCTACCGGCTACTAAAAGAGGCTCCGCTTTCTTTCCTTACATTACTTGTTGCAGTATACAACTTTATTCTACGTACCGGCTTTTATCCTGTCGCTTGGAAAGTATCCAAAATCTGCATGTTTCTCAAACCTCATAAACCGGCACATGATGTAACGTCTTATCGCCCTATCCAGCTCACATCAGTCTTTAGTAAACTGTTCTAAAATGTCCTGGTACAAAGGCTTCATATATATATCCAAGAACATAACTTATTACCTACACATCAAGCAGGCTTTCGACCCTCATTTTCTATTAATGACCAGTTACTTCGTCTTTCGACCATTATCACCAATCAATATAACAAAGGTCTCCCATCATGTCTCGTCTTAATGGATCTGGAAAAAGCTTTCGACAAAGTTTGGCACTATGGGCTCATACGAAAGTTGCAGAAACTTAACCTTCCGATCAGTTACTTACGTTTTATATATACCTTCTTAACTAATAGAATCGGATATGTTTACATAGGATCTGCCATCTCCCGTCCTATTTTTCCATACTCCGGAGTTCCACAGGGTTCTGCACTTAGCCCACTTCTCTATATACTGTACGCCTCCGATATACCACCACCTACACAGAATGTGTACTTATTTCAGTATGCGGACGATACAGCATTCTTAGCTCTGGGCAAGACCATGCAACAGATCAACATAACCTTGCAATCAACTCTAAATAATTTTATGCAATGGTGTACCACTTGGCGACTAACTTTAAATGCCGCCAAAACACAAGCATTGGTATTTCTACCTCCTAAACGCCGCACCAAGGTTCAACGTAATCCTCGCAACCTTAATATATCTCTACAAGGCCATCCACTTCGACCAACACCTACAGCTACATATCTCGGGGTTATTTTCGACTCTAAATTAAATTGGAAAGCTCACTTAGAGAAAATAACACAAAAGGCCACTTTGCGGCTCAATGTTCTACGGCGTCTAACAGGAACTATTTGGGTTTAATCGCACCTCTCTTAATCAACACATACAAAATGTTCCTCAGGCCCATTTTAACATTTGGCCACATTGCTTGGTGCAATGCTCCAACAAAGTTTTACGACCGATTATCGATACTAGAACGCCATGCTATTAGACTTGCCTATCGCATAAAATTACCATACCCGAACTTCATGACATACGAACACATCAACTTTCCTCACCTTATTCAACATCTTGCAGACCTCCGTTTGAAACATATACTCTCTCGCCTACCGGTCTCCCACCCATTACTCCTAGATACTTTACAAGCTGATGCTGAAACTGATGCACCGCATAAATATCTGCATACACCGTTAAACGTTCTCCTCACGCTATACCTAAAATCTATACATCCTACAGCTGAAGACCACGACATATTTCATATATATCTTATACCAGATCATCATCATCATTTGTTTCCATTTTAGCACAATGTCTCAATTCACTACTAACTTTGGGCTTTCCCGTGTTTCCATCAGTCTCGAGTCGCCCCGAGACAGAAGAACTAACATGCATTCGTGTATCTAACACTATGTTTGTGATTGTGGCGTGTACGCACTGCATTTCATTTCATACTATCCTGTTTATTTCATAATTCAACGCACTGCTTTCATGCCAAAGTTCCATTCTGTTTTCTACCTGCACCAATTATATAATTATATATGTATTTTGTTTACTTATCTGCACATTTAAATTTATTCACTCACTTAATGTTTTGTTTATTGTTACTTTCAGTACTATTCGTTTATAAAACTGCACTTAGACCATCTTATATGCTATAAACCCACCAGTGTCGTCAATTCTGTGCCAAAGAGAGGGCGTAACCCTCTAATGGCTAGGGTTAGGAGACACTCTGCCATCATACCTTTTGAAATGAAAATAGATGAATAAAGTTTAAAGTACCAATCCCTAACCCTGTAACCTTAAAAAAATCTCTCTAAATACTTATCGTCATATTAAAGAAGCGCCCTATCAGTTGTTATACCTTCTAGCTATCCTTTATACGTTCATTCTTCGTACAGGCTTTATTCCTTGCGAGTGGAAGACCTCAAAAACTCTCATGTTCCTCAAACCGCACAAACCACCAAATACCGTTTCCTCTTATAGACCTATTCAGCTTACTTCCGTGTATTGCAAAATTCTTGAACGAATTATTGTCCGACGCCTCCATTCTTATCTATCAGAACGTAACATCATCCCTTTACATCAGGCTGGCTTCCGCCCCGGTTTTAGTATCAATGATCAGTTACTCCGTCTGTCTACTATTATTACCAACCAGTTTAATACACAGTTTCCATCTTGTCTAGTGCTCTTCGACCTGGAAAAGGCATTCGATAAGGTATGGCATGCAGCTCTCATATATAAACTTATCCGTCTGACACTTCCCATATCATACATCAGATTTATCTATAATTTTCTTCACAACCGTATTGCATATGTCGCTCTTAATGACACTCTCTCACACCCCATATTTATTTTCTCTGGAGTACCACAAGGGTCTGCCTTATCACCTTTGCTTTATCTTCTATATGTAGCCGATATGCCGCCGTTGCCACCTAAC
Source organism: Thermobia domestica (assembly GCF_964235325.1). Lineage (NCBI taxonomy): Eukaryota > Metazoa > Arthropoda > Insecta > Zygentoma > Lepismatidae > Thermobia > Thermobia domestica. The sequence goes on from NC_137459.1 coordinate 233,520,212, forward strand.
ACACACATTTTTCAATATGCAGATGATACTGCATTTCTTACATTGGGCCGAACAATCCATCGCATCAGTACTGAAATTAATGCAGCAATTCAAAGCTTTCTCACCTGGTGTACGAAATGGCGTTTGAAACTCAACCCAGATAAAACCCAAGCTATAGTCTTTCTCCCTCCGAAACGCCGATCTCGTGTACATCGAAATCCTTCGCTACTTACCATCCAAGTACATAACACGCGGGTTCATCCAACTAAACATGTCACATATCTGGGAATTATTTTTGATCAACACCTCACTTGGCGCCCTCACCTTCAGAATGTAATACAGAAAGCATATAATAGGCTTAATCTTCTCAAACGTCTCACAGGTACTACATGGGGACTACGAGCTAATACTGTTCTTAATACCTACAAAGTATTCCTACGACCAGTCCTGACATATGGCTTCACAGCATGGATATCCGCCCTCCAACCCCATTATGAAAAACTGAAAATACTTGAACGCCATGCCATACGACTAGCCTATAGAATAAAGCTCCCGAGTCCTACTCAAGAGCTTTATGAAGTCCTGCCTTTTCCACACCTTCTATTTCATATTGAAGCTTTGCGATCGAAGTATATCACTAGCAGATTTGAGTCCCGACATCCACTACTTCTCGCAACCATGCAAGCAGACATTCCATACAATCCACCTCGCAAGCTATTGGAAACGCCTTTATCCCTTCTGTTTGCACTTTACCGATATACACTCCCTCCTGATCATCCGAATTTGGACGCAGTTGCAGCATTTTCAACATTCATAGTTCCTCCATACATAGCACCATCATTTACTGCACAGTAAGAACCTCATGTCTTAACAGGAAACCCATTTTGTCTTCATTGCGTCCAGAGTCGCCTCTGGACAGAAGATAGATCTCACTTGTCACACTATCATTACCTATGTGTTGTGTTGTTACACTGCACTTCATGTTTCCCATTTTCATTCTTCATTCTCTTCTCTCCTGTTACAGATAAAGGATACAAATGCAACAGTAAACCAATACTATACAGCCGAAATCCCTATTAATGCAATCAAATAGAAACTTCTACTCCAGCTCTCCGAACATCCCTTAGCCCATCGAAAATATAGAAATCCAATAATACGTTTAAATCTAGTACCGCACAGAAGGCGCAACCTTCTCACGGTTGCTGGCTAATCGCCAGCATTGGGACCAAAAAAATCGCTCTAAATTGGTATCCTAGCATCTTAATAGATAAATTATTATTATTAATAAATAATACAGTTTATCTACCAAACAACTATTTATATTATTATGCGGTATTAAACCAAATCTGGAACTTGTGATATTTATTTACTTACATCATTCCATCCGGGAAATGTCATCTATACGAGATGGAATGTTTTCGGGTAAAATATAATACTACTGCTAACATGCTGTAACTTTGAGCTTCGCATTATTTTAAGTAGATGCAGACATGTCGGAAGGTCTGATTCTTGTAGACTCACTATTTCAAACGCTGTCGAAAATGTGGTCTGGAGAATATGACTCTCAACGAACAACATTCCAACAAATTTATCAACAATATTTGTGGATATGCATAGAAAATGGTCCTGAAATTCCAGAGCCGGAAACAGATAGGCTATAGTGGTTCCTCGTGGAAACGAATTAGACATTCCCTATCGAAATATCACAAATTCATTTTGGATGAATCTCTTCCTTCGTTGGAGGCAGAAAACGAATTTTCTAAAAATAATATACTAAGAGACATTCTTCTGCCTACTATTGATAAAGCAATCACTGAGGCGGAAAAACGCTTTGGATTATGTAGCCAAATCATTAGATCAATCACCACTCTACATCCAAAAGGTGAAAACTTTCTAAATTACAACATTGTGGAGCACATGGCCCAGTATTATGAAAGTGATCTGGAAATATTTAAATGTAAACTCAAAATCCTCCCAAACACAATTAAATTGTATGAAGACGAGAGAAAACCAAAGCTGATTCCTTGGTGAATTTCGTTGATCTTTTCGTCTACAAAAACGCATTCCTAGAAACCAACAAGTTAGATATAATCTCTACGACTATATCAGTTTCTAATGCCACATGTGAAACGCCATTCTCATGTTTGAAAAGATTAAAGATATATAGGCAACTCAATGACTGATTATAGGTTGAAAAAGTTAGGATTACTTTATATTGAAAAAAAATGTCAAATCGTTAGATCTTCAAGAAGTTGATAAGTTTGCCGCTGCCCACAAGAATAGAAAGATCATCTTTTAAGTCGAGGCATGAACCTCTAAGTTATTTTCTTGACCTGTAAAAACGTATTTCTCTGATTTCACTTAAATCTACCAGCTACACATATTTTAAATGCAGCGATTAAATTACTACTTATATTGGAAATCAATTGTATTAATGTATCCTAGTTGTTTGAAGTAGTAAATTCATACATTTTCACCGTAAAAGAGTAAAATCATGAACAACAAAGATAAAAACATTCACCTTGAACAAACAAACAAACAAACAAACAAACAAACACACTCTCTCTCTCTCTCTCTCTCTCTCTCTCTCTCTCTGTAAAATTTGGCACTTTTATCGAAAAATATCTGAATTTTTCGAATTTCTAAAGAAAATAAGAGAAAATTGCTGTTTAGCCCCCCTTTTAGGGGTGTAAACACGAAAGTTCATTTTCCTTACGGGAGATTCAATGTTAAATTTTAGAAGCAGTTTTCTCCAATAATTATTCGTGAAGATTTTGGAGCAAATGAGTTGTATTTGTTACAAAATGCAAAAACTCTCGTTCACAAAGCTAGTAAAGCCGTCTCAAACATTATTTTGCGAAGGTCCCCCTTTTGGGGGGCAAGGGGAGTAAAAAGGTGGTGGGTGATATGTTACCAAAATCCCAAAATTTATTTTCGGAATGCCAGTAAGCATGAGATTAATCACAAATGTCACAGAATTAATGCTCCAATGTCCTTACATGTAAGAGTGACTGATAATGGGGCTACAGCCCCCTTTCAAAAATTAAAAAAATCACCATAAATATCCTTAGTAGGGACATACGAGAAGAAGGTATTTTTGTTAATTAATGTGAAATTTGGCGTCATTGTATCAAATGAGTATGCGTTTTTCAAATCTGGAATGTAATTTTGATAACGCACCGCCTTAGGGGGGCACAGGGGCGAAGTACTCGATGGTGGATATTTATAAAAATTCAAAATTTTGTTCCGGAAATGCCAGTGAGCGTCAGATTTTTCACCACTGTCACAGAATTGATATTCTAATGCTCCTTGCATGTGCCAGTGACTTATATGGGGCTATAGCCCCCTTTCAAAAATTAAAAAATCACCATAAATATCCTTAATAGGGACATACGAGAAGAAGGTATGTTTTAATTAATGTAAAATTAGGCGTCATTGTATCAAAAGTGTATGCGTTTTTCAAATCTGGAATGTTATTTTGATAACGCACCGCCTTAGGGGGGCACAGGGAGCAAAGCACTCGATGATGGATCTTTATAAAAATTCAAAATTTTGTTCCGGAAATGCCAGTGAGCGTCAGATTTTTCACCACTGTCACAGAATTAATATTCTAATGCTCCTTGCATGTGCCAGTGACTTATATGGGGCTATAGTCCCCTTAAAAAAAGATAACCATAAATATCCTTAGTAGTGACATACGAAAAGAAGGTACTTTTTGTTAATTAATGTGTAATTTGGTGTCGTTGTAGCACAAATGTATTAGTTTTTTACATCTGAATTGTTATTTTAGCAACCACTGCCTTAGGGGGACACAGGGGGAGAAGCATCAGATGATAGACCTTTATAAAAATTCCAAATTTTGTTCCGGAAATGCCAGGGAGGGTGAGATTAATCACAAATGTCACATAATTAATATTCTAATGCTCCTTGCATATGTCAGTGACTGATATGGGGCTACACCCTCCCTTCCAAAAATCATATTAAAAATTCACCATAAATATCCTTAGCAGGAACATACCGGAAGAAACTATTTTTTATAATGAATTAAGTTAAATTTGGTGTTACTGTGCTAAAAAGGTATGTGTCTTTTAATATGGGATGTTACTTTGGTACCGCACGCCTTAGGGGGCACAGGGGGCGAAACATAAAATGATGGATGTTTATAAAAATTCCAAATTTTATTCTGGAAATGCTAGTGAGCATCAGATTAATCACACATTTCGCAGAATTAATATTCCGATGTTTTTTTTTGTGTGTGCCAGTGGTTGATATGGGACTACAGCTCCCTTCCAAAAAATCACATAAAAAAATAGCCATAAATATTTTAGCAGGGATATCCGAGAAACCATTATTTCTTGTCAAATTAATGTAAAATAATTTGTTATCTTAGTAAAAAGGAACGCGTTTTTGAAATATAAAATGTTATTTTGGTGACACCGGATTAGGAGGGAACAGGGTGCGCAGCACAAGCATTTGAATCTTTATTTAAAAAAATCCAAATTTTATTCTGGGAGTGTGAATGAGTATCAGATTAATCACAAATGACACAGAATTAAGATTCCGATGCTCCTTGCATGTGCCAGCGATTGATGTGGGGCTACAGCCCCCTTCCACAAATTACGATAAATATCCTTAACAGGGACACACCGGAAGAAGTTATTTTTTTAAAATCAAGTAGTGTGAAATTTGACGCTAGCGTTTGTTTTTTTTAATTCGGTATAATTTTGATAACGCACCATCTTTAGTGGCAAAGGGGACGAAGCATAAGATTGCGGATCTTTATGAAAATTCCAAATTTTATTTTGAAAATGCTAATGAGCGTGAGATTAGTCACAAATGTCACAGAATTAATATTCCGATGCTCTTTGCATGTCTCAGTGATTTATATGGGCTACAGCTCCCTTCCAAAAGTCACAAAAATTCACAATAAATATGTCATAATTAATATGTAAGTTGTCATTATTGCAAAACAAAAAAAAAATATACAATAAACCTGGAAATTACTGTAAATGAATAACTTCTGTGAGTGTAACTGATTATGCATATAGCTTTGTTGTCACTGGAATATAATCAAAGAATTTATTTTTTTATAAATCAATTAGGGCTCTTTTTATAGCAGAAAATCTCACATACAAATCACCTACGTATTTTCTACACACTTAAACAGAACCATCTCGAAACAGAACACAAAACGACTATGGAAAACGTAGCAGGAACCAAAAAAAAAATTAATGAAAAGTAAGATCTTAAAAATTAAAAGTGAGCTTTAAGTTTCAATATTGTTTGCTTTATTCGTAAAAAGAAAAAGCATGTATTTTCATTACTTCTTACACAATAACCGTATTATCCAACTTTCCATATAACAACTTATTCCTATGTACTGTAGACGTAATACATACGGACACACGGTTGTAATAGAAACAAATGTTTCCCGAGGAATAAGAATCAGTTGCTGGAAATTATTCTTTGTTGAAAACAACTCTTTTTGGCTCTACTGTCACTAATTGTTTAAAAAGATCATTAACCTAAATGTAAAACCCATAAAATCAACTTACTTTTATTCGGGATGCCCTCCTGAACGAGCAAGACATAAATTAATGCGATTTATTAAAGAAACTGTGAACACTTTCTCCAACATATTTGGAGTGATCATCTCTATACTGTGGACAATCCTCTGTTTCAAGTCCTCTACACTGTTACATGATTTTTGGTAGACAATTTGTTTTAGGAGGTATACGGACAAAATCTCGCGGCCGAAACATCGCCGCCCAAAATCTCGCCGGCCAAAACCTCGCGGGACAAAATCTCGCCGGGCCAAAACCTCGCGTGGCCAAAACCTCGCCGCCCAAAACCTCGCGGGACAAAATCTCGCCGAGCCAAAACCTCGCGTGGCCAAAACCTCGCGGGACAAAATCTCGCCGGGCCAAAACCTCGCCGCCCAAAACCTCGCGTGGCCAAAACCTCGCCGCCCAAAACCTCGCGTGGCCAAAACCTCGCCTCCCAAAACCTCGCGGGACAAAATCTCGCCGGGCCAAAACCTCGCCGCCCAAAATCTCGCCGTGCCAAAACCTCGCCGCGAATGAAACTTTTCTTTAAAATTTACCCAATGTGTTTCCTAATATGCAATTCCATGTTACAAATAATAATAATAATAATAATAATAATAATAATAATAATAATAATAATAATATACAAAACATCTTGTGCGTGGGCTTTCTCGGGTTATTCCCGTTTCCTCCCACTTTCTTTATTCGATCATTTCCTTCATCCTGGTCATCTACGTCTCCTTTAACCTATAGGACATAATCAAGGGACGTCGTAAAAATTCATATATTGTTTCATATTTTCATAAATATTATTAGATTTTTGTTAAAATTTTAAGTTTTTGGATGTTCCAAAGTTCACGAAACTAACCTCGTTAGTTGTCATTACTTTCCTTATGCAGACTTTCTTTCCCTATAACCAGTTTAAAAACATCCTGTCGCCCTACCTTCACATTGAAATCCTCTAATACAGAAATGGAATTTTCACATGGTATCGCGGGACTTGGTCAAATACCCGTGATACTTCTTCTGAAACAGCGTCTTTTATACCGTCATTCTTATCATCTGTTGGAACATTTACATTTTGGTCAGGCGAGATTTTGGGTATGGCGATATTTTGGGGCGCGAGGTTTTGGCCCGGCGAGATTTTGGCCCGCGAGGTTTTGGGTGGCGAGGTTTTGGCCAGGCGAGGTTTTCGCCCCGCGAGATTTTGGCCCGCGACGTTTTGGGCGGCGAGGTTTTGGCCAGGCGGGGTTTTGGCCCGGCGAGATTTTGTCCCGCGAGGTTTTGGGCGGCGAGGTTTTGGCCAGGCGAGGTTTCGGCCTGGCGAGATTTTGGGCCGCGAGGTTTTGGGAGGCGAGGTTTTGGCCAGGCGAGGTTTTGGTCCGCGAGGTTGTCGCCGCGAGGTTCTGGCCGCGAGGTTTTGTACCCAAACCGTTTTAGGAATCCCCACAAGAAAAAATCGCATGATGTAAGATCCGGACTTCTTGGTGGCATTTCGACACTTGACCCCATAGAAATAATCCGTTCCCCAAATTTCTCTCTCAAAAGATTTATAGTCGTATTTGAGCGATGCGCTGCATCTTGCATAAACCATAATTCATCACTTTGACCTAAATTTAAACGATCAAGTTCAGCAAATACTTTTTCTCTTAGTAGCTTTTGGTATAATGACGTTGTTACATTTTCATCAAAAAAGAAAGGTCCTATCACCTCAGTCGCAGTTATACCACACCAAACCATTATTCCTCGTTTGTCCATTGACACTTCTGATCTCACGTTCGGCTGTATCGATGACCAATATCTTGCATGTGATGAGGACACAGAACCATTTAAGAAGAATTTTGCTTCATCGGAAAACATCACTTGAAATAAGAACATACGGTTTTCATTTAACTTCTCGAAAAACCAATTACAGAAATAAACACGATCACCATAATCATTTGCACCCAATTCAGAAACCATTCGGACCTTGTATTGTTTTACCTTCAAGTTTCTTAAAATTCTTTGTAGCGTAGTTTTCTTAATATTTAAGCCTAAGCTTCGACGAGCAAGAGATTTCCGCGGTGAACTAGTAACAGATAACAACACCTGTCTTTTTGTTTCTTCTGTAGATACACTTGGAGATCTTCCTGCACTTTTTCTAGATTCAAGATGGGCAGTGTGAAAACAATTGCTGCGGAACTATTTGTACAAACGGTGAATTTGCATATCGTGTACTTTTAATCCGAGTTCTTTAACTATACGGGATCTTGTTGCTCTTGCAGATTTTTCTGATAAAATATACCATTCAATTACATTAGCACGCTGATCCTGAGTTAAAGACTGCATGATCGAAGGACACTACAGTATGAATGCACTCTTAGAGTATACTGGAAATGACAAGTAATTATCAAATGATTAATCCAGTCTATCCCCGAGATTCACCTACTATGTAATGTCCATTTCCGAAGAAGTCAATCTATCCCAGGTGTTGATTACAGACACGAAATCCTATTGAACTGTCAACACGTTAACTTGTAAATCGTTGGTGTATTGCGATAAGAAAAGGTCTGAAACTGTTGTCAGCACACATGAACAAGAAATTGAGTCAGGAATTAGAGGGTGTTTTATAAACAAAAGTTTGTTGACATTGCTTAAAATCAGCTTACAGTGGGGCGCCAACAAATGATTCGGACGTGTTCCAGTGCTTCTTAAACACACATCTCTTAGCATGTATTCTGAATAGGCCAGAGAGAAGCATGGAAGATAATAAAACACAGTGGTGTGGTTCTTTAAATGATTTTGGGACCGGGAAGGGGGAATTGAATCACTAAAGTGGTCGCTGGCACATGGAGGTAGCTTCTAAGCATTAATTTTGGTATATTTCCAAATATTTTGACGCTCACGGGAAATAACGAAAAGTTTGAATTATTCTTACTGCCTATCTGCCCCAATTTGGAGGTTTGGCGTAATAAAACTAGAAACGCATGTACCATCATAGATGAAAGGGGAGGAAGAAGAGGAAAGGTATCGTATTTTCTACCTAAAACTGCTAATTTACGGCAAAATTCGTATAAATATAGAGCAAACTGCTTTCCGCATTTTACATTGAAACTCCAGTTAGGCCAATCAAATTTTGAGTTGACGCCACTAAAAGAGATCAACACATGACCATTATCATATTGTCGCTTTAGCTCTTTTTCTAAACATTTTTCGACAATAATGCCAAATTTCACTTTAATAATGAAAAATATTTACCTTCTGCCAGTAGGTCCTTGCATATAATGACATTCATCATGAATTTCTATTGTTTTATGAAAGGGGATTGTAGCCTAATATCAGTCAGTGGTACAGTCCGCAGCAAAAAACCTGCAACATGAGCATATTTGTTTATTGTGAAACGACGAAGTTTTTGCTCCAAAATAAGTGTGCAGGGAAGGACGCCGATGTTTCTCCTGGCGTGATTCATGCCACTTAGACGTTATGTTGATTCCCTGTGCTGTTAGTCGTAGTTTCACAATAAACTTACATGCTCATGTTGCAGGTTCTTTGCTGCGGATTGTACATGGAATTAGTATAGGAGCATTAATTCTGTGTGCCTTGCAATTAATTTCATGCTCATTGGCACTACCAAAATAAAATTTGGAATTTTTATACTTCGGCCCCTGTGCCCTCCAAAGCCAAAAATTACCTACCGCACCCTTGTCCCCTGTTACCAAAATAACATTTCAGATTTGGAAAATACATAACTTTTGATTACAATAACGCCAAATTTCACATTAATCGACCAATAGAAAAAAAGCTTCTTCTGGTATGTCCCTGTTAAGGATATTTATCGTGATTTTTGGTGATTTGTGGAAGTGGCTTAGCACCACATCAATCACTGGCACATGCAAGGAGCATCGGAATATTAATTCTCTGTTATTTATGATTAATCTAATACTCATTCACACTTCCAGAATAAAATTTGGATTTTTTATAAACATCCATCATTTTATGTTTCGCCCTCTGTGCCCCCCTAAGGCGGTGCGTTATCAAAATTGCATTCCAGATTTGAAAAACGCATACTCATTTGATACAATGACGCCAAATTTCACATTAATTAACAAAAATACCTTCTTCTCGTATGTCCCTACTAAGGATATTTATGGTGATTTTTTTTATTTTTGAAAGGGGGCTGTAGCCCCATTATCAGTCACTCTTACATGTAAGGACATTGGAGCATTAATTCTGTGACATTTGTGATTAATCTCATGCTTACTGGCATTCCGAAAATAAATTTTGGGATTTTGGTAACATATCACCCACCACCTTTTTACTCCCCTTGCCCCCAAAAGGGGGACCTTCGCAAAATAATGTTTGAGACGGCTTTACTAGCTTTGTGAATGAGAGTTTTTGCATTTTGTAACAAATACAACTCATTTGCTCCAAAATCTTCACGAATAATTATTGGAGAAAACTGCTTCTAAAATTTAACATTGAATCTCCCATAAGGAAAATGAACTTTCGTGTTTACATCCCTAAAAGGGGGGCTAAACAGCAATTTTCTCTTATTTTCTTCAGAAATTCGAAAAATTCAGATATTTTTCGATAAGAGTGCCAAATTTTACATTAATAGTGTATAAACTTCATCTTCTCCCAGCGCTGTAGAAAATAACACGAATTATGGAACAGTCTGTATATATATATATATATATATATATATATATATATATATATATATATATATATATATATATATATATATATATAAATGTGTGTGTGTGTGTGTATGTGTGAAAAAACTCATTCATTGGAGATGGCCCCCTCGAAATTTTCTTGGGACCTTCATTGCCCTCCCCCCTGAGAAGAATTCTAGTTACGCTACTGCATATATGTAATAACAAATCAGAACAAGATTCTTTTTCTGAAAACGGAACAATCCCAAATGAGATCCAACAAGAAGTACACACGAGGTAGTAATGAAGCATTACGTATGCGGTCATAAGTCTCCTCGAGAGTGAAGCGTAGTATATTTCCATGGCCAAGGTCAGCCTCTTTGAAGGTGCCTTTCAGATGGGATGAAATCTCTACAGCTAGAGCAACAACAGAAGGTTAACGACTGTGTAGCACTCGGTCATCGGCGGATCGCTCAATCGGCACACCTTGTCACGTGATTCGTTGCATAATATGCCCCACCCACCTTCGCGAAGAAACCCGCAATGTTCATGCGATCATTTACATTGACGAACGACAACACCCCACCACTCTCTTCACAAGTGCTAAAATAGTGCTGAGGATTGAACCCCTTTTTGCTTCACCGCGTTATTATTATTATTATTATTATTATTATTATTATTATTATTATTATTATTATTATTATTTTAATTTATGGATTGAATAACACTGATTTTATTTGCAATACAAAAATATTAATTTGTTTTTATACTTACAGTTCTATTTTTTTTCTTTTTCTGTTACACGTTCGAGAACGAAGAATAAAGTTATGCTTTAATCATTTACGGAAGGGTATTGTTTGGTTTACAAAACACCGCGATGAATACCAAACAATAGTGTTGTTGTCTCTGGTTGAAAACCAGTAGAACCTTCTTTGTTTGACGCTAGTAGCAAGCATCCGTTATTATTATTATTATTATTATTATTATTATTATTATTATTATTATTATTATTATTATTATTATTAAGTTTTCTGCCTTTCGGCAGGTCGTGGGACTAATAAGTTTTCTTTTTCTTTTAAACTTTATATTTGGGCCTGGCAATCTTTCTTCCATGTTTCTCGATCTTTAGATTCCTCTTTTAACTCTCAATATTTTCTTCTATTTTCAAATTATTGATCACTTATGCTCTTCTTCTTCCCCTTCCTCATTTTCCTTCTATTTTTCATTCATGAAGAAGACAATTTCTTCGCAAGATGTGTCCAATCCAGTTGGCCTTCCTACGAAGGATGCTGGCTAGAAACGTCCTCTTGTCTCCTATCCGCTTTAAAACATCTTCGTTTCCTGCTGTCTCTGTCCATTTTATCTTATCTATTTTCCTCCAACAGCACATTTTGAAGCTCTCTAAATATTTCTTCTCTAATTTACATAATGTCCAAGCCTCTAAATCATACAGTCCGATACTCCAATCCTCTTGAACAACTTCTTCCTGAGTTCAGTATTGAGCCTGCTATAATAGTTAAGACTGATCTTTTCTTGTTGAATACTTCTTTGACTATGGTAATTCTTGACCTAATCTATTTGATGCAGTAAGCGACTCTCGTCAAAATACTTCCCAGACACTTGAAACTATCGACCTCTTCAAGTTCTCTTCGTTCTATTCTGACGCGTAAGGACTTATCTTCACGGGATATTCTCACGATTTTCGACTTTCAATGTTGATTCCATTCCATATAGATTCCCAGTGTCACCAATTTTATCAATCATCTTTAGTCCTTCTTCGGTTCTAGCTATAATAACCATATAATCTGCAAACCTGATCTTGTTACTGATATGCCCTCCAATCTTGAAATCCCCAATTAATATTAATAATTCCTTCATTAAATATTATCTGTACTGTAAATTTTGAATAATTGTGGCGAAATACTACATCCTTGTCGAACTCCTCTTCCAATCTCTACACTATTGGCATCTCATTCATTCAACAGCAACTTCATTTGTTCTCCTATGTACAGGTTTCGAATGAGTCGTCGGTCTCTCCAGCGTCACAAAGTGTCCTATCTCAAAAAAATCGAAATTTGAGATATTTTACTATGTAATTGCATACACTGACTTCTACAATTCCACAAAACAACACATCTGTAATATGCGTTGTTTTGACGGTAGTGATGACGTCACTGTGTTGTATCTCAAGATGAAGCATATAAACCATTTTTATAAACAGTCGTTCTTGAGTTACGACAGTTTGTGAGCAACAAATCTTTCGCAACTGGAGAGATACGTCTATATTCAAAACAATTTGTTTATATATAGAAGGTAGCCTAAAAGTAGGTATACAGCCCCGTACTGATCAACTCATTGCTTTTTTATATCATTTCTTACTGTTCTCTATCATGTAGACTTAGTTTCTTTATCATTTGTTCTTAATGCATTTTTACTTACGTATATCTTAAGCTCAAAACAGCCGAAGCAAATAAACTTATAAGCTAGAATGTTATACTTGATCAATGCAGAGGCGTATACCTACTTTTGGGCCACCATGTATATATATTTACACGGAATGGGACGTCCTCAGGTTGCGGATCGAAGAGAAGGCCTTTAGATATAGAGGTTAGCTGCGAAGATACTGAGTGTGAATAAGCAGTCGCGGACAAACAATAAGTGGTCCTCGAGCATGGGAGTTCGGGTGAGCCTAACAACCTCATCCTGTAAACAAAAGGCACTTGTTCAAAAGCAGTCACAGAAGCCTTGGACCAGGACTGATAATTTGGCACATCAGCAAAAGAAAATGATATTTGGAACATGGAATATTAGAAGTCTTTATAGGGCAGGCGATTTATAATCCGTAACGAATGAGTTAGAGAAATACAGGATGGACCTAGTAGGAGTACAGGTTGGTTGCTATGATGCGGTATGCGGTGCAAACCCGTAAGAACATTAGAGAAATTTCTTCCCGGTTCTTTGAATCTCGTCATGGACGAAATGAGGAAGATTCACTTCACAATGCTATAAACACATCTATTGAGCATTGTGACAGTATTTTTGTACCTTCGCAACTTGAACCGATTGTTAAACTGGCAAGGAAAAAGAGCCCATATACCATTCATTGTGTTGACAGAAGCGATTTACGATCTTTGTCCCAATGTCTTCGTATTTTGTCAGTTAGACGTGACGAAAATGGAGATCGAATCAGTTGAACGGAAATGCGCAAAGTGAAATTGCATAAATACTTTCCAAACCGCATTCAGTTTAAGAAAAGTCACTTGGAGGACACTTACAGAACTATTTCCCTGAAAAGAACGCAGATTGAATCCACGAAGATAGAAGTTCCTACTTTTCCGTCTTCCCGAAAATTATCTCCAGAGAAGGGGCCGCGGTGGCTCAGTGGTAGAGCGTTCACCTCTGGTGCTTGGAGTTCCGGGTTCGATACCAGCCCCCGCCAAGTGAACTTTGTGGTGGGCAAACACTGTTTGCGTGGGTTTCCTTGGGGTTCTCCCGTTTCCTCCCACTTTCTTCATTCCACCATTTCATTCATTACTCATTATCACCGTCTCATTTAGAATTACCGGCATAACCGTGGTATGCAAAACTCAAATATATCTCCAGAGAAGTACGAGAACTTGTTATCACTGTGTCCGGGCCCAACTCCAATCATTCGAAACCCTGAATATGTTCAATTTTACAGAAACTTACCACATTAGCCATCCTTGTCAAGTGCGATATCGAAGCATGCAATTTGCAATTACTTTGCAAGATTTTATATTCTGGCAATAACAACTTGATAGAATATTTAGTTATGGTTAGTGAGCTATTAATGTTGTGTTTCTTGTGTGTTCTCAGGAATTTCGTTTTACCCTCAAGAATCTCATGAAGCGTTTGTTAAATTATTTTGTGTAATAAACCCGAAGTTTTTCAATAAAAGTGCAATATATTTCGATTGGTCATATATTAATGTAGTTCTCAGTATAAAAAATAGGCGTCGTATCTTTCATACAAGGGAGGATTATCATCGTCACAAACTTTAAACTTAAGAACTTTCGTATCTTTCATACAAGGGAGGTGTATCATATTTCCGCCAAATTTTCCGCAAGGTTTTACAGACAAATATCATAAAACTTTAAACACTGACTTCTTATGATTTAGGTTATAACTTGTTAAATTTTCACTCCTTTCGGTAAAATAGATTTTGCGTTATGGCTGTTCTAAGTTGTGTAAGAACCTAAAAATCGCTCTCCTGTAAAGATTAGAAAACTGAGATACGACAGTTTGTGACGCTGTCGGCTGTTGACCCCAATTTATTTAGGTATTTTCAAAAGTTTTGTCCTTTTAAAAGGGTCGTCCCGGTTGAAAGCTTTTTGTCTGTCGATGAAGCGCAAACACATCTTTCTTTATATCAAGAGCTCGTTCTGATACAGTATAATTCTCATCAATACCGGATCTTAATTCAGAATCTGAACAAATAGTGTAAGCATCGTCATTACCGGGCCTAAGCTCAAAACTATAAAAAGAAAAAAAAAGAGTGGAAGGAGAACCTCCTTATTCCATTGTCTGGGTATTCAGCCTCTGTTGTTTTGTAAATCCGTATAACCATTATGTACCCAGAGAACACATACGTGTACGACACATGTGCACTATCAATGCATAAGCCTTAGATGTACACATGAGCATTTGTGTAGATGATGGACACATACATAACCCGTGCATAAGCCGTACAATTGAATTTGCGTGGATGAAGCACACATGCATAACCCGTGTATGTGCACATGGGCATTTGCGTGGGTTATGCACACGTACATAACCAGTGACTAAGCCGTTATGTGCACATGTGCATTTGCGTGGATGAAGCATACATTTATATAACCAGTACTTAAGCCGTTATGTACACATGTGCATTTGCATGGATGCAGCGCACGTACGTAACCCGTGCTTAAACCGTTATGTGCACATGTGCATATGCATGGATGAAGCACTCAGTTATATAACCCGTGCTTAAGCCGTTATGTACACATGTGCATTTGCATGGATGCAGTGCACGTACGTAACCCGTGCTTAAGCCGTTATGTGCACATGTACATTTGCATGGATGAAGCACTCAGTTATATAACCCGTGCTTAAGCCGTTATGTACACATGTGCATTTGCATGGATGCAGTGCACGTACGTAACCCGTGCTTAAGCCGTTATGTGCACATGTACATTTGCATGGATGAAGCACATATTTATATAACCCGTACTTAAGACGTTGTGTACACATGTGCATTTGCGCGGATGCAACGCACGTACATAACCCATGCTTGAGCCGTGCATGTGCACATGTGCATTTACGTGGATGAAGCACACTTAAATTACCGGTTCTTAAGCCGTTGTGTACACATGTGCATTTGCACGGCTACTGCACGTGTGTATGAGACGTTCATAATACCGTGCAAGTGTATACTTTTACTTTCATTCTTTTACTCTCATTCTCATCAACAATATAAAGTAACCTAGATTTCTGGTAGGTGTTGTTTTTCCTCCAGGCGGTGTTATAGAGACTTTTCGACGAATGACAGCTGAATGATTGTAGAAACTCCATAACCTCCGCTGAGCTAGGATACAAGATCGAGAGGTGGCAGCATTTTACTGATGTAACTACTGTCATACAGATCATAGTTTTTCAAAATTATTTTCGTGACCGATTACCGAATATGTGGCGTTATTTGTTACTTGACAAGCATGTCAAAGATACTACATAAAGCTTTGCTCGTTGCAAATAATAAACTCCAAAAGTAAAATTCTCACTAACAATTATTAGTTATTTGCGATATACTTTGAAGGTGGTGTCTTTGGTGATATGTCACACTAGAAATGGCTATATCATAAAATCAAAAGACCCGAACTTTGGAACCTACTTGAGAAACAAGTCATCCTATGATTTTTTTGGAAAAAATGCCAAACTTGCTAAGAAAACTGATTCTAGGATCAAACAACCTTCACCTCCGAAGAAGATACCAATGCTGTCTGTGGTCATTCGTGGCGTCCTACCTGAATTCACAGATGAAGAAGTTCGTGAAGAACTTATTCAAGAGGGCATCAATGTTGACAAATGCATTCGTATCAAGAATAATTCAGGACCTACTTATATGGTTCGGGTATTATCCCAAAACCAACAAGCTATTGATCACTTATTAGCCTACGGTGCACCCATTTACAAAAGGATCCATAAGGTAAAACCGTCAAAGGCTCCTAGACCAGTGCCTATTAGATATGAGAAATGTCAAGTTTATAATTCTCATTTTACAAACTCGTGCCCTAATCAACCTAAATGTGGCTATTGCGGTGAACAACATAACACTAGGTTGTGTAAAAACCAACAGCAACCTCCAAAATGTGCCACGTGCGGAGACTCACAACCCACTTACAGCTATCGCTGCAAGGCAAAACCTCAGGCAGAACCTACTCGTCCAGAGTTTACAGCACCCCTCCGAAGTTCTGACAAGCCAACGCCACCAGCGCAGTCAATTTTACACCCTGTCAGTGTTGAGTATCTTCTCCGCTGTTTGACTATTGTGCTTCAAAACATACTGCCTTTTCAACGTGATCATATCCTTCGCACTATTAGTGACACAGCTAAATCACTCTTCAATATCAATCTCCATGCTACCTACTCCAGACAATATGCCCATTTTCAAATCGCACCACTTGAAACAACCGTATAAAACCATGGCACTCGTATTTCTCATTATGGCAATTATGAATATTCTATTTCTTAATATTCGATCGTTTCTACAACATAAACTTCTACTGGAACAGCTACTGCTAGAGGAACACATTGATCTATTTGCATTAAATGAGACTGCACTCAAACCTACCACCACAGTACGTCTACCAGGTTATCAAATATATCGCCATGACTATTCAGGGCATGGTGCAAGAGCACAGGGTGGGGTCGCAGTTGGGTTTTCCCCTAAGGTATCGTTTCGCCAATATCATCCACGGATTTTCATCAATCATCCGGAGCATCTTCTTTTGTCAATTTATTACCTATCACTTGTTATCAATATCGCTACAATCTATATACGGCCGCGACACCCCATCCCATTTGATTTTCTTCATTACATAGCACATAACTCCCGAAATGTCATTATCATGGCCGATATCAACATTGATAGTCGAGGCGACCGAGAGAAACAACACTTCTTTGACTATGTAACTCAAAATTTGAATTTACATGTACATCGTTTACCTAGTCATTCACGATCAATTAGTCAAACAACACCCGATGTAGTGATAACGTCTCTTAATCTAGTCAGTGACTACACTATACAAATTCTTGACACTATAGGCAGCGATCATGCACCAATTAAGCTATCGCTGACTAGGGGCCGTTGCCCACAGTCTAAAACCGAATACCATACTGTCAAGCGATATGATCGCGCAAAGTGGAGCACATATAGGCAGAATATTGACAGAGATATTACGGATATTGCTGCACCGAGTAGCGAAAACGAATTATATAATACTCTCACTCATCTTACTGGCACCTTAACAACAAACGCACGTGTAAGTATTCCTGAAGACAAAATATGCGCGTACGAACCAAAATTTCCACCTCGATATCTTGCACTTGTAAAGCGCTCACGTCAACACATTAGAGAATATAACCGAACTGGTAATGTGGAAAAGCTCCTTTACCACAGGCAATGGCAAAGAGCAGTTAGGAACTACCTTATTGCATACAAACGGAAGCACTGGATTAGTACTTGCAACAAACTCCGGGACGAAGTACATCCAACCCGATACTGGAAGAAATTTCACCAACTAACGGGTAAAAGTACAATAAATACGTATCCGCTTCAACTTAATGGTGTGCCTCTTCAAATGCTTTCGCTGACCAATTACAGACAGTCTTTACTCCATTAGAATCACCTTGCCGTGATGAGCGGATTGATCTCTCCACCATCTATTCTCCACAACCTTCTACATCACATCACATTGATCACAATCATCCTCTTACAAGGCCTATTACACCGACTGAATTTCATTCAGCTCTTAGTAGAAAACGAAACACAGCACCATGGTGATAAAAGAATCACCGGTATCTTTTATCACTTTGTTAATTTCCGTTTATAATTTCATCCTCTCAACTGGTTATTACCCGTTACAGTGGAAGGTTTCCAAAGTATGTATGTTCCATAAACCAAATAAGCCCATTCATGATGTCAGTTCATATCGGCCGATTCAGTTGACTTCCGTATTTAGTATACTATTCGAAAAGATTCTAGTAAATAGACTTCATGCACATCTTAAGGCATATGATCTATTACCATTACATCAAGCAGGTTTTCGACCTAACTTCTCTATCAGTGATCAACTGCGTCGTTTAACTACAGTCATCACCAGGGCCCGGATCTTGTTGACAAGTCAACTTTTTACTGTTACGCATAGGACAAGGCAAGTTCAAATAAAAACGTTATCCGTCAACTCAAGCTTCTGAAAGTATATATTTTTAGGGTCAACTTTTGGTCACTTTTTGCCGTTTTGAAATTTCAGGTCAATTTTTTAATATTTTAAGGTAACTCTCAGGTCACTTATGGTCTTTTTAGTCTTTTTCCTCTACATAAGGAAATCGTAAAATGAACACTCTTTACAAATTTGAAAAATACAAAATTAGATTATCTCTTTTCCTGCTTTCTGACTATCGGGATGGAAAACTGCATTCCTAAAAAACTAATGAACACTAAGCTGTAGCTGGTTGACGAGGGGTAGGGGTTGGTAGGTGGCTAAACAGATGATTTTGGGTTGTTGACCACAAAGGATGTGATCACGTGAATAGCTAAAAATGGATTAGAAGACGTACAAAGGTTTTAAACAGGTTTTTTATCTATTATTCTCGTGTATACAGTCTACACTTGCGAAATTCTGTTCTTGAAGTGTGCTTCCTAGTTTCAACTCGGGAGTGGATTGACACTTTCACAGCCGTGTGCATCAACGAAGTTTAAAGGAGCGTTCACTCAAACGCGATCAACAGTAAACTTTCAAGTTTAAACGTGGTTGCAGGACTTTCGTTGTACCATTGAAAGTCGAAGTTTAAGTAAACTTCGGTCAATTTGTAAAATCGACTCTGATTGGTTGTCGCCTTTTGTCTCTAATCTTCGTTTAACAAAGTAACAAATGAAGAAAGCATACCGCGTGCCGGTCTTTTCGACTTCCGAGTTTGTGTGCGTAGTCTAATTTCAGTGATCGTAATTGTGATGGTAAAGTAATGAAACCACGAGCAAAACATTTTTCCGAACACGAGAAATGTATTGTAATTTCGTTAGTGGAAAAATACAAAGACATTATTGAATGTAAACAGACTGACTTCGATCAAACGAAGTTTAAACCAACAAATTCGGCCGTTCAAGCTAAAACCAAGTTTATCCATAATTTGAATGAGACTTCACCTTGAACGTCGTTGGTGCATCAGACATTTTCACCAAGCTTGGTTATGACCCTCGTTCAACAGTTGAACTTCGTTGGTGCACACGACCATCAGTATGTAGAATACCGTACAATGGACTGCAACTAACAGAAACAAAAGTTTTCAAAATGAGTGACAAATGGTCATTAAAATCCAATAGATATTAAGAAAATGTCGATGTTTAACGAAATAAACTTTTTAAGAAAACGCACGTTTTAAGGTCAATTTTTGTGAATTTTAGGGTCATTTTACAGGAATTTTAGTGTCATTTCATAGGTCACATTTTAGAAAATTTTAGGTCAACAAGATCCGGGCCCTGGTCATCACAAATCAGTACAATAAGGGACTTCCATCCTGTCTAGTCATCATGGACTTAAAAAAAGCATTCGATAAAGTGTGGCATTATGGCTTACTACGTAAACTACAACCACCTCGCTTGCCCACTTGTTACCTTCGACTCATATACTCCTTTATAAGTAACCGTATCGCATATGTTTCAATAGGAAATGTACTGTCAAGCCCATTTTCCCACATACAGGCGTACCACAAGGTTCCGCCCTTAGTCCATTATTGTATATATTATACGCTTCCGACATGCCGAGCCCACCGCCTAATGTGTACATCTTTCAATACGCAGACGATACTGCCTTTTTATCGCTTGGGAGAACAATCCTTCAGGTCAGCAGAAACCTACAAATAACCTTAAACAACTTTCTTACTTGGTGCAGTAAATGGAAATTAACTGTTAACACTGCGAAAACACAAGCCCTTGTTTTCCTCCCTTCAAAACGGCGCAGTAAAGTACACAGAAATCCTGGAAATCTTCGTGTGTCAGTAGATGGTCACTTCCTTAGACCAGCAGTTTCTGCAACATACTTAGGAGTGGTCTTTGATACGAAACTCTCTTGGAAACCTCACTTCCAGAAACTTGCGTTGCAAGCAAAGCGCAGATTAAATCTCCTCCGTCGTCTCACTGGCACAACTTGGGGGCTAAAGTCAAAGTTACTACTCAATACCTATAAAGCATTTTTAGGGCCTATATTAACATTTGGTAACATTGCCTGATGCCATGCCTCACCTACGCTATACGAAAAGCTTGCAATTCTCGAACGCCATGTTATTCGCCTTGCATATTGTATTAAATTACCATAGCCAAATTGCCTCACGTATGAACACATTGATTTTCCCAACATCATTGATCATCTCTCCACTCTTAAGGCACGATATATACAGTTTCGCATCACTACTTCTCATCCCTTATATCTCGATACATTACGAGTTGATGCCCTTACCGACGCACCGTACAGATTTCTACACTCGCCACTCAACATTCTAACAACGACATATATTCAAACATCGAATCTGGACGCAGCTGAAAGAGATATCTTTGCCATTTATATGATTCACGAAAATTTACCTCACATTCTACCATCTTAGCACTTGTTTTTCATTTATAATTAACATTGGGCTTTCATCCTGTCTACATCAGTCTCAAGTCGCCCAGAGACAGAAGATCTAACCCTCATGTGTTTAAACTAACTTTCCCATTGTGATTGTGGCGGGAATGCACTTCATTTCATTTATTGGTATCCACATTATATTTATTTACACTTTTAAATGTATTAGTTTTCATATCCAGCACCTTAGTACCTTGAATGTATTTCCTGCACTTATGTTTTCTCAGTATTCTTATTCTTATTATTCTTATTATTATTCTTGTTATTATTATCATTATTATTGTTATTGTTATTATATACATTTTTCTCATCAAGATTAATGTATTTATATTTTGTGTTAAATATTAATCAACTCATAGTCGCACTTAAACCAACTACAATAGTTTAAATTCAATTAACTTGTCTTAACATCTGTGCCAAAGAGAGAGCGTAACCCTCTAATGGCTGGGAGTGCAACATCTCTTCCTCAAAATGGATGCTCAAAAATGATGAATAAAGATAAATATATTTTATACCTTTACTCTCTCACCTAAAAAAAAAAAAAAATGTGATATGCAAACGGCAATTGATGGATTCGTTGACTGGTGTAATGTATGGCGATTAAGTATTAATTCCACCAAAACTCAGGCTATTGTTTTCCTGCCACGTAGACGCCGTTCATGTATATACAGGAATCCAAGTCGATTAAACCTCCAAGTAGATCATACACCTGTCGTGGCGTCAAATACTCTTACTTATCTTGGTGTCATATTTGACTCCAAACTTACTTGGACCCACACCTTACCAAGATCATACGCCAAGCGCAAAATCGGCTCAACCTCCTCAAGCACCTAATTGGTACAACCTGGGGATTAAAACCGTTAACAGTACTTCATACATATAAAGCATTTATGCGCAGTACATTAACATATGGTCACACTGCCTGGACATCTGCACCGCCAAAATTCTATCAGAAGTTGGCTATCCTAGAGCGCCATGCTCTACGCCTCAGCTTACAGCACCCGACACGGTTACTTTACGAGCTGATTGACTTTCCACCTTTATTGCACCACCTCGAACAGCTTCGTACCCGGTACGTTTGCAAGCGAATTGACCAGCAGCATCCCATGTTACTTGATATCCTACGGTACGATCGGGATCACGACGCACCCACAACTTACGTTGATACTTCCCTACAGCACTTCATGACTCTTTATCATTTGCAACGGGATGATGCTGTAGTGGATTCCGAAATCTTTCACATCTACGAACCACGTGAGCTTTCATCATTCATATATCCATCATACGCACCGTAACTACCTATTAACATGGGCTTCCTCTGTCTTCATCAGTTCCTGAATCGCGCCAGGAACAGAAGATAACTTGCATTCGTCAGTACTAACAAATATCTTGTGATGTGGTGTTCAGAGCACTGCATTTCATCTCCACCTTCTTCTCTCCATACTGCCTCCTATACTATATTCATTCCCGTTTTCCATTCGTCTTACCTCAGTACTACATGGTAATAAATGTATTATTTTCTACAATATGGTTGTCTCATGCTTATATCATGCTTGTACTTCATTAGATGTTATTGTCACCCTTCAATCACCTCTCTGTGTGTATATGTATTTAATAAATAAATCATTTTATATACTTGTGCACCTCTTAGACCAGCCACATTAAACTGCAAACTACCTTTTCTATAAAGCACTTACCCGAAGAAAGGGCAAAACCCTTTAGCGGGACGACGGACAAAAAAAAATCTTTGGTGTTACTGCGTAAGGCACCAAATATATAAACTCATTTTTTCATTGCATCTCGAATATGCTTTTATGTCACCTCTGCACTACGAGGAAATCACCTGTGACCTACATGTAAGTCATCTGGGTACTGCGTGTTAATCATCTCTGTCCTACATGTAAATCACTTGTGTACTGCGTGTAAATCACCTGTGTGTTACGTGTAAACCATCTCTGTCCTATATGTAAATCACCTGGTTACTGCGTGTAAATCACCTGTATGCTACGTGTAAATCACCCTGTCCTACATGTAAATCACGTATGTGCTACGTGTAAATCACCTGAGCACTACATGCAAATCTAATACGTGGTTCTTGTAAATCACCTGCGCGGTAGGTGTAAATCAATTGTGCAGGACGTGTACGTGTGTATTGCATAAGTCCTGCGCACGTGAAGATGTTGAATAGGACTTATGACGTATATGTGCATCACATGTACAGGCATGCATTTATGCAGATGATGCACATGTTGCATCCGTGCAATTGTACATGTACTATACGGGTACTGTACGTGCATTGTGCTGTCTGGATAATGGTTGCATAGTATAGGTAAGACATTGTTAGAAACCACGGAAAGCATGCATACATTGTAACCTTTCCCCCTTCGCCAATCTCTCTGAGCCAAAAAATAGTTTAGAAAAATTTCGATCCGGCCGGATGAAAATATGTCTTTGTACACAATTTGGTGGCCCTAGGTTACCCCTTCTTATGCGAGCTGATGACAGTCATTCTCACACATTATTTCATTATTGTTGAAGAAACGCAATTACATTTTTCTTAAATTACAGGAACATATGTATCTCGCGTTAAACTGTAAATCTATGTCTTATATAGTCTCGATGATAATGGGATAACCTCCAAAGCAACCAACACGCAATCGATCTTTTGAAATGATTTAGTTAGATACAAACTTCTGGTATCAACAAAATATGACTGAATAGACACTACCGTCCTTTGATTCGTTTCTTCCTACTTATTATGTATTCTGTAGGGATGACCAAATTCGCAAGTTTTATTTTGCAGATTCCAGAAAAGAAAATCAGAAAGTCCAAAATTCGGAAAGTAAATCCGGATTTTGTAAAATTCTGGAGTTTGGAAAGTGATATATATATATACCGTGTAACGTGGGTTCCTGTCACCACGGCATGGCGCGCCCTCAGGTTGCGGATCGAAAAGAAGGTCTCTTGATATAGAGGTTAGCTGCGAATACACTGAATAAGCAGTCGCGGACAGCAGACTAGGAGTGGGCCTCCAGCTTGGGGGTTTGGGTAAGGCTAACAACAACATCCTGTAAAAAAAAAGAAAAAAAAGCACTTGTTCAGAAATATTCACAAAAGCCTCGGACAGGGACCGATAACTTGGCACGACCTCAGCAAAAGAAAATGGACATGAGATTTGGAACATGGAATATTAGGAGTCTTTATAGGGCAGGCGCGTTAAAAATGAGTGAGCTAGAGAAATACAGGATGGACGTAGTAGGAGTTCAGGAAGTTAGATGGGAAGGAAATGGATCTGTGAATTCCGGAAATTTTACGTTCTTTTACGGGGAAGGAAATAAAAATCACCAGTTAGGAACACGGTTTTTCGTTCATAAACGTATATTACCAGCAATTAAACGGGTTGAATTTGTTACTGGCAGACTTTCTTTTATTACTCTTAAGGGACGGTGGTGTGATATTATTGTTTTAAATCTACATGCCCCAACAGAACATAAGGATGATGATATAAAAGACAGTTTTTACGAAGAAGTGGAACGGATATTTGACCAACTCCCGCGATACCATATGAAAATTCTATTAGCGGATTTCATGCGAAGGTAGGACGAGAGGATATTTTCAAACCGAATATAGGGAACGAAAGTCTGCATAAGGAAAGTAATGACAACGGTGTTAGACCCGTGAACTTTGCAACATCCTCAAACCTAATAGTGAAGAGTACAAAATTCCCACATCGCGACATTCATAAATATACTGGACATCACCAGACGGGAAAACACATAATCAAATTGATCACGTTTTAGTAGATAGAAGAAGGCAATCTAGCATAATTGATGTCCGGTCGTTGAGAGGGGCTGATTGTGACACTGACCACTACCTGGTAGCAACGATAATACGAGAGAGGTTATCGTTGAATAAAGGCAATATTCATTGTCCGAAAACGGAGAGATTCAATTTAAAGAAATTAGAAGAGAGCCAGGTAAGAGAGAAATACCAGATTGAAGTTTCGAATAGATTATCGGCTTTAGAAGATTCGAAGTGCACTAGAGCTCCTCCGTGGCTAAGCGGTTAGCGTACGCGCCTATGGCGTGGGAGACCCGGGTTCGATTCCCGGCGGGAGCTCATGTGGTTCGGATTCCACGTTAATCAGTAGGTCCACGTCTCATATAGCCTCGCTGCTGAAAGGGACGCTAAACTAAATTCAACTCAACTCAACTCGAAGTGCACTAGTGTTGAGGATACCTGGATTGAAATTAGAGATAGCATTAACATTTCAGCTAAAGAAAAATTCGGACACGCGCAAATACGTAAGAAGAAACCATGGTTCGACCAGGAATACATAAAACTAGCAGAGAAAACAGGCAAAATTACGCTGGCTACAAAATCCGAATGAAATAACTACACAAAATTTCGCAGATATCAGGCGGGAAACTTCCAAACTTTTAGAACAAAGAAACGCAATTTTCTGAAAGCTGAAATTAAGGAACTTGAAGGTAATAGTAAAAATAAAAACATCCGGGACATGTATAAGGGAATCAACGAATTTAAGAAAGGCTGTCAACCTCGTGCTTATATATTAAAGAAATCTGACGGTTCAGTTCTCACTTACACGGATATCATCTTAAATAGGTGGAAAGATTTTTTTGACGATTTTCTTAACACGCAACCAAAAACTAGTGTGCGTGGAGAAAAGGAGATACTCACCGCAGAACCGTATATTCCAAAACCCAGCCCAATAGAAGTAGAAACCGCTATAAAGAAATTAAAGAAACACAAATCTCCTGGCGAAGATGAAATTCCGGCTGACTTAATTTTAGCTGGAGGCAAAAATTGTGGAACAAGATACACAAACTCATTCTCCTTATCTGGAACAAGGAAGAATTGCCACAAGAGTGGAAAGAATCAATCATTGTTCAAATTCACAAGAAAGGCGACAAAAAATGTCTGTAATAATTATCGAGGCATTTCTCTTCTGTCAACATCCTATAAAGTCCTTTTAAATATTCTATTAGCACGACTGACCCCATACGCAGATGAAATTATCGGAGATTATCAGTGCGGATTTCGACGAAATCGATCAACTATCGACCAAATATTTACCATTCGCCAAATACTCGCAAAAATGTGGAAATACAATACCCCGGTACATCAACTATTTATTGATTTTAGAAAGGCGTACGACTCGGTTAGAAGAGAAACATTATCCAACGTTCTTACAGAACGTAGAATACCGAGAAAGCTAATTAGATTAATTTATATATGCTTAAATGAATCCCAAAGAAAAGTCCGGGTAGGAAAATTTTTGTCCACGAGCTTTCACGTCGAAAATGGCCTGAAACAACGAGACGCGTTGTCGCCATTATTATTTAACTACGTTCTGGAATACGCTATAAGGAAAATCAAAGATAGCAACCAGGGCCTACAGTTAAACGGTATTCGCCAGGTTATGGCATATGCTGATGATGTAAATTTAATAGGTGATGATAGGAGAAGAATACAAAGAAATGCAGAGATCTTATTAAACGCTTGCAGGGACATGGGTTTAGAAGTAAATGCAGAGAAAACTAAATACATGGAAGTGCGTCGGGACCGGAATACAGCAAATTATGGATGCGTTAAAATATTAAATAATACTTTTGATCAAGTGAATGGTTTCAAATATCTAGGATCAATATTGACAGAGGAAAATTATATTCATGGAGAAATTAAATGTCGACTAAAAGCAGGGAATTCGTGCTACTATTCGGTTCAAAATCTCTTGTCATCGCGAACTCTGTCGAGGAATTTGAAGCTTAAAATATACAAAATGATAATCATGCCTTTTGGTTTGTATGGCTGCGAAACATGGCCACTTACTTTGAGGGAAGAACGTAGACTGAAAGTATTTGAGAACAAGATCCTAAGACGAATCTTCGGACCCAAGAGGAACGGGAATGGGGAATGGCGGAAACTTCATAACGAGGAACTACATAATTTATATGGTTTACCCAACATTGTTAGGGTCGTCAAGTCTAGGAGGCTTAGGTGGGCGGGTCATGTAGCTAGAATGGAAGAAAGTAGAAACGCTATCAAAGTCTTGACAGGAAAACCAATCGGAAAACGACCATTAGGAAGACCTAGGCGCAGATGGGAGGACTATTAGGATGGATCTCGCAGAGATTGGACTACAAAGTAGAAACTGTATGCAGTTAGCTAAGGATAGAAGTCAGTGGAGAGTTTTTGTGAACGCGGCAATGAACCTCCGGGTTACATAGGCCATAGAGTTATATAATGGTTTAAAACAGGGATCCAATAGTATTAATAAACGATATGCTTTATGGGCATAGATATACTAAGATAAACTAGTGCCCATAGTATACACTAGTAGAGGGACCACAGCAATATGAGTCCTTTTTTGTACAGTAAATAAATCTGTGTATAATCTACGTACAAAAACATACAGGGTGTTTCAAAGCAACACCGACAACGTTTGGGAGATGATTCCTGACACCAAGATAAGCCAAAAAGTATAAACCAACCTGGTTGCACAAATGCTTCCTTTCGGAGTTATAGGCTGCCGAAATCATGAGAAAATGAATTTTAAAGGTCCATAGCTCCAAAACTATGGGACCTACCGTAGTCGGATCAAAACTTCACTTAGAAAGTAATATGTGCATTATCCAAAAATTCGTGTTTCAAAATTCTATGGTACTCACGGAACAATTTTTGCAGAAGCACTTCGGCTACGGGCATATAATTTGAAGTACTCAGCAACTACCTCTATAAAAATTGTTGCAGAAGTACCACAGCATTCTAAAACAAAAATATTTAGATAGAGCATATACTAGTCCCTAAATAAAATTTTGACCCGACTGCAGTAGGTCTCATAGTAGTATTGGGGCTAAGGACCCTTAAACTTCACTTTTTCTTGATTTCGGCAGCCTATAGCTGCGTAAGGAAGCATTTGTGCACCCAGGTTGGTCTATAGTTTTTGTCTTATCTTGGAGTCAGGAGTCACCTCTCAAACGTTGTCGGTGTGTTTTTGAAACACCCTGTATACTACACAATACCCAACAATGATTACTAAAAGCTTATTCTTTCGTACTTGCCTGGAAATTAAACCGTGGCCATCTTTATCCCTTTTTCTAAGTAGTGGCTGCAAATTAAATCTTCCTCTCGGAATTTACAATGTTATGTATTGTAAAATTAGTAATTCTGAGCGATTACTTTAGCTTTTCTGTTCGTGGCGCAAAAAAACATGTGAAAATGTTGCTATAAAATACATATAAACAGTTTTTTGTTAACTCTTTTTCTATAGGATTATATGAGAAATAACAAATTTGCTCAGATGCGATCTCAAAACTATTAATTCTTTTTATCCAAGTATTATGCTTAGGGCCTAGTATGTGTCATAAATGTTTCCTAGCAATTATTCCGAACGTCTTCCACTATTATTCCTACTGCTAGAAATAATAATATTTTCGTTCACCATTTCCAAAACGTTCCATATATCCCTTCAACCGAAATTTGTAAATAGGAACCATTCTTTTTTATATTCGTATGTATATTTTGTTAAAATATTAATATAACTCATACATAATCCAAGTCTTTTATCCGAAGAAAGCGTCTTACTATGTATTTGTATTAACATTTTTAAAGTTGCCCTAAAATTAGACAAAACGTACAGATAAGTCGGGATTTAGGGAGTTTGTTCGGACCTTCGAGACACACCTCTGCAACTACGAACATTTTGAACGAGAGCGTTCCACTATAGTTTCATGTAGAATGTATTCTACTGTACGTTTTAAGGAAAATAACTGCAATAAAAATAACTGAATATCACTGAACACTAAGGCATATAATAAGCTAACTTTTAGTATATGCAGAAGTAATTATAGTAGCTTTCCTACAAAAATACCTACACAGAACATAATAGATTCTATGAGCTCCAAAATACAAAGTAACAAAGTAGTGTATGAGATTCAGTCTAAAGACCAATTGTTACTTAAAGAATGGAGATCACTATTCCGAGAATCGAGATAAAACGAGAAATGATTACGATAATTTTCGTCTTCTCTCAATTCTCATTTCCAAAGCAAGACGATAATTTGAGTTAGCCTTGTCCCGTCTCGAATGTAAAATGTTAATTCTCGTCTCATTTTTTGTTTATTGTTTTAGGAACAAGATGAGAAATTCCACTTCTCTTGGGCAACACTAAACAAAACCCAAATATTCTTGCCAAATATCACTTTCTGGTTGTAATGTTTTGCCCTGAGTGCTAATAAATTATTATTATTAGTTTATTATTATTATTATTATTATTATTATTATTATTATTATTATTATTATTATTATTATTAGCAGCAGCAGCAGCAGTAGTAGTAGTAGTATTCTTAAAGATTTGATAGTTCAAGTATTGATACATCCGAGTATTGAAATATCTGAAGATAATAGAATATGCGTCATCGCTGATCAATAGCCACCGAAAATTTTAAAGTAAAAAATGTACTGGTCGTTCGTGGATCCGAGTTGATTACCTTCAGATTACTGCTCAAACGCCTTGATCCCTGAACCACAATTAATACGCAGCAATTGATTCGTATTTAGTTTGTTTACGAGTATAATTTACGCGCCGTATTTCATTCAAGATGAAGGAGTTTTGTATTTTGTTTTTAAAAAAACCTGAATTTAGTGTATACTGTGATATAATACCCTCCGAGTTCTCAATAATATATTCCTGTGTTTTGAGGTTGTCTATTAACAAGCTACTTTTTTGAGCGAACAGAAACGGCTCTTTATTTGCTTGCGCCCAAATAAATAACGCTTTAGGTGAGTGGTTTGCATTGTGGTTTTCTAAACTGGTGATTCGAGTTCGAGTCTCGCCCTTGCCGTTAAAAACTTTTTAAAATGTTTTATTTACAAGGCTGAACTCCAGCTCAATGCTGCTAAACGAAAGATAATCTCCAGTGGAGAAATTCAGCGATGATGTACTCCAGAAAATAAAGAAAGTTATATGAATGGAGAAAACGTGTTACAGATTTAATTCTGTTAATGGTTGTATATTTGATATTAACCGTTACTTTCGTGCATTTTTAAATAACTGTTTATTGGCAATATATTCTCCTTTTTCTCCTTGTCTCTCAATGTGTAAATTTTCACAAATATTATTCAAATCAAGAACCTTCATTTTTGTTTACAACCTAAGGGGAAATGGGCTTATTACGGATAGGTTCTGCAACTCGTTTGAGTGTTATCAAATTTTGCATTTTTAATATTTACAAACAAATTACTGCATACCAAAATTTAACAGCTTCAAAAGTCATTTAACGAATACTGAAATCGGACAAGATCTTCTTTCGAAGTAATATTACGTATCAATCCGTGGCGCCGGAACCTAAGAGCTCAGGATCTGTTAGACACCCAAAATTTTCATTAGAGGCTGAGTTCTTCCCCTGAATAATCCATTCATACTTCAATTGATTTGCAGATATGACTATTTTTAATAGTTTCAAAACTCAGCGCAAGGCTTTGTGTTTAGTTAAAAGGATAACCTAATACATATACCGCATAATCTATCCGTATTATTTGATCCGCATATATGTATAGTCATTTGAAATAAGTGAACTTTTTCATAATCCCTCATTTGAATTACTTATAATATTATTAAAGTTTCCCGACTGTTATCTTCTCATCGCTGCCTCTTCTCATTGTGTCCGTATTTTTTTTCTGGTATTGTGCTGTTTACTGTGAGTACAAGTACCCAAAAACTCCATTCTCTCATTTTGTCAGCCAGCGTTTCTCCTCACTCCTGCACAAAAACACACTTTACGATTTTTTCTTTTAACAGGTGTGGCAATTTCATGCTGCTGTTCTAGATACTCTACCAGCTGTAAATAATCTTGGAGCAGGCATTAGTTGGGTTGCCTATCTCGCGTACTTTGTACATCAAGAATTTCTGTGGCCCACTGTACACTACACTTGTAATGTCCAAAGTGATGAATGTAAGTGCACATTTTGACACATGAAATCCTAGAGATGTGTACCGTGGATCCAAATCCTCGAGATTGATATCACGTTGAAGAATTTCGTTCAGAAAGTCCTGGCGAGCTTTGCCGAAGGTGTAAGCAGATGAAATATTTGTACGATATTAGTGAAGAATTTATTTAAGGTGCGAGTATTCGACATCTCCTTCGTGTCATTGCATTCCATAAAAATTATCACACAAGTATTTGTTTGTTTCTATTATTGTTTCACACAGTCCAGTAGTAGCGCACGGAGGTTTAAATATCCAGCTTTGTATGAATGGTATATCTGGATTAGCTATTGCTAACTCTTTAACAGTAAGTTCATCGTCGTCTTCGCCACGATAAGCGGAGAAGCGAACAACAACCCTCCTGCTACTCAACTGATTAAAATTTAAAATGAATTATCAGTATATATATATTTCTATCTTTATGTATGAGAGAATGAAATTGTGCATATACAATACAAGCAATTGGTTATAGGGATTGAGAGGAAATGATTTTGAACCAACTTGTAGTTGTAAATTATTAACGTTAAAGTTCTGAAATTCAAAAGGGTTATTTTCTGATTTTCCATTAGAGGCTGCTTTAGAGACAAATCTGATAACGATCGCTTTAGGTAAATTTCCAAGGAACAGATTATGAAGATTGTATGAATTCATTTGTTAAGGTATTTTATATGATCGAATTTCAACTTTTGTAATAGGTAATTTGGCCGTTTCATGCACCATACCTGGATTTATTTCCATACCAGCATGTGCAGATGTGTCAACACGTCGTGCATACATGGTAACTTCTTGAACTACTACTTTATAAGATGTATTTGGAGCGTGCATTAAAGAAAATATCTTTTGTACGATGTAATTTAATACGAAGTCCAACTTTGTTTGGAAGCGCACGACCTAAACTTGCAATATCACCATGAATATGTCCACACATTTCAAATGGTTCACTATTCTTAACAAAAGCAGCACGTTTATTAAAACCAGTATTTGTATCTTCTAATGTATTAAATTGTTTTGCGGTATCTTTATACCATAAATAAGATGGAAGATGTGTTTGCGAAGTAACGCTTGAATAATTTAACAAGGTTTCAATATTTGCCCGATAAGGATAAGATTCCGATGACGAACTATTTAATTTATCATTTAATGGAATATAAACTTCACTAAATAATGAATGTAGAAAGTTATTTACTGGTGCAACTACATCGTTTTCATATAAATTATTACCATTTGATTTTGTATTTTTACAACGTACGTAAAGATAAAGATATGCGGGATGAATAAATTCACCTGTTTCACCAGGAATGACAAATTCAATAGGTCCTTCTGAAAATATGAAATGAAATCTTTGAGTTTTACGTCCCACGGTTATGCCGGTTAGGCTAAAGGAGACGGTGATGGTGAATAATGAATGAAATGGTGAAATGAAGAAAGTGGGATGAAACGGGAGAGCCTTGAGAAAACCCACGCACGCGGTGTTTGTCCACCACAAAGTTCACTTGGCGGGGGCTGGGATCGAACCCGGGACCCCAAGCACCAGAGGTGATAGGTCCTTCTGAAGTTAGTGTAGAAATAGGATGATATTCCACATGAGAAGTTGCTTCTAAACCAGTTTGTATCATTGGAACGGAAAATAAGTCAAATTCCGAAGTACAACACTCATGATTATTTGAATTAAGTAAAACCATTATGAATATATACCTTTAGCCTTTCTTCTTTTTGTTTTACTTTAGCAGTACGAGAACGTTTACTTTTTTATTGATGGTCCAAAAGATATTACGGGAGCTTTACGATTTCGTCGCCGCCTCTTACCGCTACCAGATAGTAACTGGCCAACTTTATTAACAGCTTTCGTCTTTAATGTTTCACCATCCTCTTTTACACGCGCACGAACAGATTCTTTTATTGGACGGTTTTCTAATATATCGCGTGCAACTTGTATTCCTGTTTGTAATGCTTGGCGACCTAATGCTTTGGCACCTTGTTTAAGAAACGGTAATGCAATACGTGCTAAACCCCTGACGAAACTCCCGATACCATGTCCCCGTTCATAAACCGGTCCTGAAGAATAAGGCATTCCACGACCGCGTTGATAACATATACGTCTAGATTTCATTTTTTACATACAAGCAGCGAAAGCAGCAACAACAATACCTTTAAAGTGAAGTGTTACCGTCAATGTCCCGGAACAAAATGGCAAATTTCGCCCTACATGGTCCTTTAGTAGTACTTTGATATTTTTAAAACAAAATTTTGCAACTGGTAAAAATGAATATCTTGAAATGTAATTGTTTGCCCTTTTCTGTATTTCACATTACAAATTGTTGCAATACGTAGTAATGGGGATTTGATATCACCTTAAAATTGATATTGTACAATATCACTATACACAAAATATGATGTGGAAAACCAATAACAACGTAAAGTTATTTAAATCCACGTTTATGTAAAACAAGATCTTTATTTTCTGGAAATCTTAATTGTAAAGACAATCCTGGTGACAATGTAAGAGATTTAACACGATGATCACAATCTACAAATACTGTACTTGACACATTAAATCTTATGAATTTGAAGACTCTTTAATTCTTCGATTAGTTGGTACAAGGTCGAATAATATCCCGGTGTAATTTTAATTTTCTGAGGTTCCCCATCTTTTAATATAAACCAAACAACATTTTCCCCATCAATAACATTATAACATGTTAGTGGGATGTGTATTTCACTTAAACCAACCCACCAATCAGAATCAGATAATCTAATAGTATTATTCAATTGATTAATAAAATGTGATGGAGTATTTTTAGGATATACATCAGTACTAGCATTTGAAACGAGTGTAATGTAATAACTATCATCAATAATATCAGAAATCATTTTTGCTTTAAGTGTAGTGTTAAGTTTTAATTTCCAAATTGAAATGGTAGTTTTTGCCCGTGTTCGTCTTTTAAGTTTACTTCTATCGTGTCAATATACTTTTTCTCTATTTTAACATAGCGTGGTGTGTGAAACAGAAAATATTTGATGTGTGCATGCTCTTCATCATAAACATTAAGTTTTTGAAGTAAAGGTCCAACGTCTTCTTTTATAACATCAATACAAACATTCACTTCAGTTGGAATATTATCATTAAATTGCACGAGAATTTTCCATGTGGAAGTATTCTTTCTTGTGTGTTTGGTGGTTTTAAGTATACAACAGGAGAAAAAATCTGAATGTTCATTATTGAACCCTAAAATGTGTTGTAATCCTTGATGTGTTGTACCAATCATACATTCATCGGATAGTTTTAAAATATGATATATAAATACTTGATTTTTATTTTTATGATATCAAACGCACATTTTCCGGCATCATATCTAAAACACTTTTCACAGAAGAATAATATCCTGGTACGATATTAATTTCGTGACGTTCATGTTAACGTCAATTACAGTATTTGTGATATTTTTTTTTCATTTTCACCTATATTATAAAAACTCCAAGGAATATTAATTTTGTTAATGCGACACACCATTCACCATCCCTTAAATCAATAGGTTGTGCAAGTTTCACTCTATAGGATGCTGTTGTATTATCCAAAAAGTTTACTACTTGCATTTGAAGGAAGAGTAACATAAAAGTCGTGTTTAAATGTTGAATTCATTTTGAAGACTGAACAGTTTTTGTTTTAATCCTTGAATTCATACTTGACGGACATCCTAACCACTTCACATAAATTTACCCCTTTTTCGTTTAAGCACATTTTCAATTAACTAATTTTTGTTTGAATTAATTATTACTTTTGTAATTCTTGTGTATAAAATATACCTTTAATGTCACCACCATTCAAATCTTTTAATTTATAAGTTACAGGATTCGATTTAATATATCGATCTACAACAAATATTTCTTGTGACCATTTTGGTAAATATCCTTTCTCTAGGTTATGTTTGTATTTACTGAAACATACATAATCAACTGGATCAAATTTATATGTTAATTTCTTTTTCATAGTTCCTGTTCCGTATAATGTAATCCATACTTGATTAATGTTTGAATCATTTACTTCTGCAGGAGCCATTTTAATACTTCTGTGATACGAATGATTATAGTTATGTACAATTTTATCGAGAACTTCGATATAACGATAAGTATTCTTTGCTGTAAAGTACCGATACAATTTTTCTTTTAATGTTCGCATAAAACGTTCTGCTAATGCACACTTCATTTCCCAATGTACACTATAATGATTAATTTAATTTTCTTGAAATAAACGTTTTATATGTTGATCATAAAATTTGCCACCTAAATATGCCTGTACATGAAACACGGGTAATTTTAACTTTTTTATTTTTTCGTAATTGCTTTAACCATTTCAGGACCCTTTTTTAATGGAACGCAATACGCATGCCGTGAGAAAATATCGATACAACATAAAATATATTTAAAGTTATTATTATACTTTGCAATATTTTGCATATCTGCTAAATTCATTTATAATGTTTCATTCGGTGAACTAACATAATATTTCTTTCGCTCGAAATCTTTTCGTGATGGTGCATGCAATGTATACGCGTCTTGTGATGCTAACCATTATTTTATTTTATTTTGTGATAATTTAGTTTTACATTGTTATGTTTTAATACTAGATAAAGAAGCAGGATTTGAATAATCATAATCTATGTTTGATAAGTTTGTTATTTTAATTACATTTTATATTCGTTCCAACCTTTTAAAAAAATCTGGTTTATGAATTTTACTAGCAATGACTTTAGATGTACTCACAGGAGTAGATATAAATTCTTTAGTAACATTAAGTTCTTCTAACAAAATTTTAAACTCTTGAAATCCTGTTAGTGGTCTTGAATCTTTTCGGATACGAACAACATCATTCACTAAATCTATAATATTTGAACCTGGAATTTGTTTTCCATATATCTTCACTGTTTCTGAATGATCCCAATCTATTTTAATTTATTAATTGTTTTATTAATAGATCTCTTTTCCTTCGACGTGTTTTCGGTACTGCTTTGAGAGTCCGATACAATAGGTAAATTGGAATGGTTCATTTCTTCAGATGATGATGACGATTCATGAACCTCTTTTTCAGCAATAGGTAATGTAAGCGGTTTCTGTGTAGATGAGTATTATAAATTTTGATTTAATGCTTGCTGGTACATTTTCCATTTTTCTTCAACACTAAGACTACAACGTTGTAAAATACTACTCATTTCTTCATATAACTGCGATTGATGTGTTTCCATGGACTTAGCATTTGATTGAAATTGATGCATTGCATTCTCAGGAAGTAAAATAATTTTACGTAAGCCTAACATTTTTTATCTACCAAAAATACTACTTGCTACAGCTCCCAGAATTCGACCTGGTAACAATGATAAGAACGCGCCGCCTTTCTGAAGTAATATCTTCGTTTTCTTGTTCAATGCTGTACGTTGTTGAAAAAGAACTAAGATTTTTTTATGTCTACGTAGCCGTTGCTCCTGACAAGATTTTAAAGGAATGTTCCCTTTTATCGTATTTTTAGCAACTTATGAAATGGTTCGTATTAAATCATCTGAAAGATTTTTCAGAATATGTTTACGTTTTGCTTCTTTACATTTACATAGAGCATGGAGTGTGTTAAAGTGTTGTTTCACCTTCAACATCTTGATACCAACTAAACATAAACTATGATTCCTTTGCCTTGTACGTTTTTGTACACGTACATTATTTCATTGGGAAATATATTTGTACGTATTCGTAATGCGTCATTTGTTTTCTGTGTTAAATAATAAATAAGTATGAGGGGAACGTGTTACTTCATCATATACATCAACGATATGCTTACTTTCTAGTGGCATGATTTGTCTAGCTAAATATTGAATTCGTGATTTATCACGTTGATTTTAAATACTATAATATAGTGTGCATTTAAACTAATGTCACGTGCATATTTTCCTTTTGGTAATAAGTTTTGTACTATAAATAACACAGTAATTTTTTTATGATGTGCATATTTTGTAAATAATTTTGCAACAACCACCATTGGTTTCAGACATGAAATCACATAATATTAATAATGATTTTTTTTCAATGTGAAAAGTATTCATATCTGGAATTCTCTCTACGAAACGAATATTTGCATGGAAATCTAAGTTTGGTATTACTGCACCGTAACACCATACAATTGCACGAAATGTTATAGTAAACATTTGTTCATGTTCATTAAGTAAACGACTTACAGAAAAAGTTGTACCAGCCCTTGAAAGAAAAGCAATTAAAATGGTAGAGGGATGATTAAACTTTTTCATTTTGTTATCAAATGAATGCATGGAATAGAAAGCTCACCTTTTATACATTCACACACTCACTCATTCAACAAAATTAAAATGACTATTAAAAATGACTAGAATATTAAATGGAATGGAATATTAAAGCTTGAAATTTTTCAGGCTATTGAGTTTGTACAGCAAACGATCCAATAAATAAACGGGGCTTCCATAGGAACGACAGAACAAAAATTTCATAGGAATTTTAACAAACTAGCAAGCACACATTCATTTGCCTTTAGCTTTCGTGGGTAAAACGTTAAGTCTCTTGCTAACCGTATGATATGATTCTAGTCTTTTTTATATCATGTAAAAGAATATCGTCTTCGTCATCAATTCGCTTACATTTTTGTTAAACATACGGTGCATTTTGGTTTCTCTTCTTAAAAAGATTTGGAACTCTCGTTTCCGGTCAATACTTGTAGAATTTTCAGTCACTAAGCAATCAATATCTTCTCGAACTAGCGCACAGAAGCTCTCAAAATTAATTTTTGCAGAGGTTCTATTATTCAGTGTTATTCCCCGAATTTTGCAAATGTGCCGAAGCTCGCCTTCACTATTACGCAGGCGCATACAATAATTTTTGGGTCCGAGAGCTATCAGAGTGATAAATTCCTACCCCTCATCTACTTCATCCGTTAATTCCCTAAGATAATTACCAAACTGTAACACGGGTTCCTCATTTTACCGCTGTAAAAACATAATACTGTCAGTATCACAGTAAAGTGCGCTTTTAGGTACTGCAGCAGTCAAAAGATCATAAAGTTTAAATCTGGCTCACGAAGTAATAAATGCGGCCAAGACGACATGGGAAAAGGCCAACGGATTGTTGTCATTTTCCAAGTCCTTCTAGTTAATTAATAAATGTATGTCACCGACTGGAATCACAGAATGAACTTCATATCTTGGCGACGAAAGGTACCTAAGAAACTCTGTTGAGTTATTGAGGATTGTACATTGTATCGTGTTCAGACGTTGACCCCATTTCCCATAGAGCGAATTAACATATAATTTCGTTGTAGCGCGCAATCCCGGGTTCTTCCGTATATTATCATAATTTAATTTAATGCCTTCATAGGCACAATATTCATCGATGTATTTCTTTTCGTCTTCTTCAGTTTGACATGATGCAAGAGATCCTGAGGCCTACTGCTTCATTTGAAGAAAAGAGTTCACGTAATTCCCGAACAGACAACCTGAATTCGCTCCTTCAGAATCCATGAGTTCAAATTCTCAAATTTCATGAATATCGATTATCTTATAACCTTTTTAAGAGCAAGGTGTAGCTCAGGAGTACAAAATGTACTTGTTATTGCGCAATCCATTCCTTGATGTGTACATTCCCCTACAACTTCGTTCCTTTCTTCTTCCCCACATGCCCGGCACAGTCCGAAAACTAATCGTCCACCAGCCACATATGGGAGAATAGGAAAATATAGGTCTTTTTGAGACATGATGGTATATTTAAATAACCCATGAGCATTTTCCACTTCTGAAAAATCCGGACTCCTTTGAATCGTAGGAATTTCAATCGGCATTGGTTTACGTGCCATTACAGTAGGATATAGGGATGTAATATCGAAATACGGATATCTCATTATCCTTGCTATTAACGTATGATCAAAACATTTCAGTACAATCCCCTTGATACGCCATTCTTGGAACAATAGGATCCGCTAGATGTGTACAATGTTCTTCAATGAACTTTTCTAATGCTTATCTGTCTTCGCCATATAATCCCAAGTACATTCCCAGATCTCGTGTAACTTTACACCAAGATTTTGAATGTACTCTCGGCGTGTCATTGTTTGTTCGTATCGTCTTGCATACGTATCGCAAGAATCCTGAGAACCGTGAATGATTTCATCACGGTTGTTAGGAATACTCGAAACACCCGTGGAAATAAATGCCATAATATTAATACACTGTATTTGTACTTGGATCATATCCGTGAACCTTGTACTTACCGAAGCGTACCATGGATCAGTACCGCAGTACGGGATATTCTTCCCAAGTTGATGTTCAACATATCTTAACCACAAGAATGCTTTTGTACTGTGTCGTTCATTATGTTGAAATCCCTTCGGGGGAATTACTGCAATGGTATTTTCCGGTAAGTACAGGGTACGGTAGGTTTTCATGCTTGACCCAGCAACTGTTGAGCTATTAGCAATAAAACATTTGAGACGGTTCGTTTTCTCTTTCATGATATTATTAAATTTGATGATAGCTTCTGTAAGAATTCTAACGTCATTTTGACAGTAAGCCAACATTTCATTTCGCAGGTGATGCTCGTCGCCAGTTGCAGCACGTTCTTGGTGCCAGGTGATTAGTTATTGCATTTCTTTCGTGCTTTGCGAATCATTTTCAAAATATTCAAGAGCGGGACCCGGACCTACATAATTTTGATTTTCCAAAGTGTTAAATAAATATGGGAAATCTCCCTTCTTTAAATTTCAGATAGGCGTAAAGTTTTAGGAAGTTTTGATAATATAACTCCAGGGAACAAATACGTTTCACTGAAGAAGAATCTATTCGCAATGTTCATACAAAATATTTTTGTCCCTGTTTTAATATATCAGGAATAATATGTTGCTTCTCGATTAGATTTCTTAGACAGAAAATACCATCAAATCTACTTGAGTTGTGTGCTAAAATTGCTATCGTCTGAAGCACTGGACGTGCCATTAAATGGTGTTTGATGAGGTCATCCACTGTTTTAAAAGAAAATGATCAATTTTCATTTTATTATCGCAAAAGTGATCACTCTAAGAGTTACTCATTCTAGTATGAACATGCATGTCTTCTACAAATCAAGGGTATTTCATGTTTCCTTTCACCATTCTCATCCTCCGGCATAAACATTGTATCAATATCGTATCCAGTGTACATAAACATTTTGATTTGTGTAGGCGTAAATTTTTGCACAAAGCATTGATGATTAGGTTCTCCGCGAACCTTACACGTGGCACAAAAATGCTCACCACACTTATGTGCAACTTTTCGAATTCTGCTATCAGTCATGAAATTAGAGTCGGGACATACATTTACATAATGACACTCACTAAAACCAGTTTTATAACGTGCCAAATGATTATTAAAACATTCACCCTCAGTAAAGTACCTATTACATGCATCGTTCTTGATTTTTTGAAGTGTCGGGATTTTGTTATGCTGGTTATTGCAAGCTAAACATCTTAATTCGCACTTACGATTATGTAATTGTTCATTGTATGCTTCCAAACACTTCGTACAATATTTTATATTTTCTAAAAACGATGTAATGCAGTCAATCGGTGCGAAATTGCCAACTGTATTACCTCTTTTATAAAAAATACATTATCTTTGGAGCACGAATTCTGGGGACAAGTACCTCATATTTACGATCTTTAGCGGATTCATCTCTTTTATAATCAACAATTTGATACTTTCCTGAAAAGTATTTCTGGAAAGCATCAATATCACTTAAATCGCAACCATTTTTGCTTTAACTTTAACATTTGCATTCCTAAAAAGTCGCTCTGCCTTACTTTTCCAAACTTGATCATTCCTTTTTAGATTATATAAAATGGTTCTAGTTCTTTCATATTTTCCCAAATACCAAACAATACCCTTTGGAAAGCTGAGCATGTCAGACCCGCTAATATAAATAACGTCGCAAGAGAGAACTTTTTCGATATCATCATAACGGGCAGCATTACACATTTTTGGTATACCTTGCCCGCTTACGTTTTTAACTGTGTGAAACCGAAATTGTAGTTCATTTCCCAGCAGAAATTCTTCATTAGAATATAGTATATTTTCCAATGAAGATAAAGTGACCTCAGCACTTATATCGCTCTTCCTTCTCCATGGGATATACGCTGATTTTTTGGTTTTACTGTTCGAGCTATCGATACAGAGACCAACGTAATCCTCAGCTTGGGCGTCAGCGAGAACCTCGTCTAAGGCAAAGTTAACCAAATTCTTAATATATCCTTCCGGATTTTGAATATTGTGCTCACCGGTAAGACGAACAGCGTTTTCTCTTCAACAAAGATTAAAATTGGGGAAATCTTTTGTGCTGTCTCTTACGATTTCGAAATTACCATCGTCTGATTTTTTAAATTTGTTGTGACCAACTTGGCCGTGCCTTTGCGACACATTTCCATGACATATTCCTGCTTGTGAAGATACTAACCCGTAGCTAATATTATCCGTGAACATTGTACATCTCGTTGAACATTGTTTACAGGATTTGTCCCTTGGGTTATTTGAGCAGGTGCAAAAAATTACCAATATCTCCATATAATCATCATTCCTTTCAACGGAATTTTGATTATATTGTTCGTGCTTACCACCATCAACACTCATTATATCATCCGTCATATTACCCAAGTTTGAATTTCCTTGGGGGTACTTTCATCGGATTTTTTACATAATTACGATGATGATGCAGCATACGCTGAGCCAAAAGAAAATGAGCACCATACTGATAAAATTCTGATATCTCTCTATCATTTACTCTATCAAGTTGTCCTTCTCTCCTATTAAAATGATAAATAAACCTCTCCTGTGCTACATGGTACATGTTCTCCCCTCTGAAAATCCTGCAGAGGAAAGACATCTGCAGACACATCTGCAGAGGAAAGACATGTATTCAAATCTGTGATCATCAGAAGCAAAATACTGTTATAATAAGAATAGCAAATACTCACACCTTTTACTTCCTCCATGTCCAACATGATACAGGTTTACAAGTTTCTGCAATGCCGCCAGCAATCTTTCAATATAATGCTGGCCCTTCAATTCTCCTTGGAAGAGGGTTTCGTGCACCAAATTAAATTCGAAATTAAAGAACTCCATCTGCATCAGGAATTGAATTTCTTCTTAATATGAACATAATAAATTGCAGTTTCTCTATAAGTGTTATTATAATAACTAATATTGTCTCAAACAATAGTTCACTCTGATAACTTCTTGTTTTGTGTAACAAAATCAATAATTCACTATGTTGAATAGATCCTAAATTCTTATTCTTTTTTTTGTGTTGTGTTAACTTTTAATATTTTCTTATGTGCAATACTAAATTGATAAAATAATATCAAATAATTTAAATATTTGGAAGTAATAAAATTACGTAGGTATCCTTCTCAGCTTTCAAATGATCATAATTGTAGAAGAATACAGTATATATACATTACAGAGCATGACGTCACACATATATGAAGTGTTCAATATAAGTTTCAACATGTTTCACAAACAAACAATGAAAAATGTTAAAACGAAAGGGGGAAATCAAAGTCGTGCCATATGCAGTGGTAGGGCAATTCAAAGTCAAGCCGCCTTCAGTGGAAGAAGAAATCGAAGCCATGCCGCCTGAGTGGGAGAGGAATTCAAAGTCATGCCGCTGCAATGGTAGAGGAAATCAAAGTTATACCGCTTGAGTGGGAGAGGAATTCAAAGTCATGCCGCTCCAGTAGAAAATACAAACAAATTCGTGCCGCTTGATTGGAAGAAAAATTCAGTCACGCTGCTGTAGTGGGAGAGGAATTCAAAGTCATGCCGCCTGAGTGGGAGAGGATGTGAGGAAAAACGAATATACTCTGGGAAAATATCATGTAGTACCATTGAAACTTTATACAACATTATACATAAAGGTTCCCGTAAAATAGAAGCTTCTTTAATAAAAGTTTCTTGTTTGCATTGACTCATTCACGTTTACGCTCAACTTTACAATACCTTCTGCACCTCAAATTTATTAATATTTATCTACTACTCATGA
The DNA here is from genome assembly GCF_964235325.1 of Thermobia domestica. Taxonomy (NCBI): domain Eukaryota; kingdom Metazoa; phylum Arthropoda; class Insecta; order Zygentoma; family Lepismatidae; genus Thermobia; species Thermobia domestica. Next base: position 233,563,347 of record NC_137459.1, read on the forward strand.
AAAATGCCACAATTTGTGCGTGGTGGTAAACCGTACCCGATCATCTCAATAGTGACAGCTAGCTAACATATATTTTTAATACTTCGCAATCATATCGTTTACTGTTAGCTTCTGCGCAAAAGAGTGCACTAATTTGTGCATGGCGGGAAAACAAACCCGATCACCTGAATAGTGACTGCAAACTAACATGTATTTCACTTACAGCGCAATAATGTGTTTTACTGTGAGGCACTGCGGAGAAAAATGCACTAATTTCGGAATGGCGGAAAAACGTACCCCATCATCTTAACATTGATTAGTAGCTGAGGTATAATTCGCCTGCTGCGCAACTGTTAGCCACTGCGCTGAAAAATGCACTTATTTCACCATGGCTGGAAAACGTACCCGATCACCCAAATAGTGACTTTCAAGCACTACGCAAATCTAGCGTGTATTATCAGTTACTGAATGTCTTGCGTACAACAACAACAAATTCTACATATCTTACGTACATGAAAATCGCGGCTATCTTGCGTATAACATCGGAATCTATATATACCATACTTACAAGAACGGAATCTGTGTATGTTCTAAGCGTCACTGTTCCTCGCTTAACACGTACCTGCCGGCTTGCGACACATTATAATGTTTCTCGTCTGCGACCGCGCGCGTTCTCCGTTCGTGCAACTGCACACCTCGCACCGCGCCGCGTTCCCACTGCCGGGCGCCCGCGTTGCCGCAACCGTTGAATATGTGTAAGTATTCACATCTCAGACAATTTCCTACTTGTGCAAACAAATGTCTTTTACGCAAAACCCTTTAGGTAAGTAGAAAAGTGTTTGTATACTCAAACGATAATGAAATTACAATTGTGTATTGCTATAATACATACGAAACAATATCACTGAGAAACATGTCTACCAGCGCACAACACAAAACAATGCAATAGCACACACAAATGGATGTCTATCATCGCACAGAAACGCATACATATGCACACACACACACCTTAATGCACCACCACACACAAACGCATAGATATGCAGAGCCATGAAAATGCAGCAGCACACAAACGGATGCTACGATCATATACAGACACATACATATGCACACCCACGCTAATGCAACACCACACACATTGCACACATACGTAAACTATGATAATGCATCTGCACAAAAAAGGACGGCTACCAATGCATATGATAATGCACGACCACATACTCAGACATGAATATGTACACACACGTTAATGGTTCACCACACACAAACATATACATTTGGAGACACACAATAATACACAAGCACACATAAAACATACGTACATACACACAGATGGATGTCTACCAACGCAAAGGATTATGTACAACCACACATACAGGTATGCATATGTACACACACGTTAATGCTCCAGCACAAACACACAAACACATACATACAGACCCACAATAATGCACAACCACTCAAGCGAATACCTACCAACTCATAGGATAATGCAATAATTCACAACCACACATACAAACATGCATATGTACACACACATTAATGCGGCACCACACACATCGCATACATACGCATACTCACAATAATGCACAACCACAAAAACGAATGCCTACCAACGCATAGGATAACGCACAACCACACATACAAACATGCCTATGTACAGACACTTTAATGCTCCACCACATAGAAACGGATGCCTACCAATGCACAGGACATCGCAAGACCGTACTCACCCCATAACCATGCATCACCACACATACGGATGCCTACCAATGCACAAAATATTGCAAGACCGTACACACCATATAACAATACACCAGGACACAGACCGATGGCTACCAACGCGCACAGACGTATACTTACTCAGAGCTATGATAGTGCACCAGCACACACTAACAGATGCCTACTAACGCACACAAAGGCATGCACCAACACCACACAAACGCATACATATGTAGAGCCACAATCATGCATCAGCACACACAAAAGGATGGCTACTAAAGCACACAGACGCATGCATATGTACACACTCACACACACACACGTATACACATACACACACACACAGACATAATTTCTACATACATTCAAAGCTACAGGAATCCACTCACACAAAGACAGACAGACAGACATACTTGTAAATAGCTGTCCACACTATATATATATATATATATATATATATATATATTAGATATAGATATATAGATATGTATATGTACATAATACGCTACAAACTCCTCTTGATCGTCCTTTCCTCCTCTTCCTCATTCCACCATTCATTATTCAATTGTCTTAATCATGTCATCTCTCTTAGCTCAACATGTATATTCTTGGGACGTAAAATTTAGAGTTCATATTACATGAATAGATTTTCGCTCTTTCATTCAAGGGAACTCCAGCCAAGAAGGAACAAAAAATACAACAACAACAACAACAATAAGCAACCGGCCACAATCGTTCATTCACATCTTCTACCTCAAAAGGAAGGGAGGGAAGCATGGCTCATTCAAGAACATGCCATTCAAGATTTTCATACTGCAAGTCTTCTTCTTCTTCGTAGTAAATAAACAGTATCCCTATTTCAATGGTCCATTCACTACAACGGACCTCTACCTGAGTGTCCAAGAAAGAGAAATTATTACTTTCTATGCAATTCTGTTTTCCTAGTCTATAAAATCGAAAAGATGCCTGCAATTCGTATATATTTTAACATAAAACGAATAAAATTAGCATAATTAATTCTCTTTTTAATATTTTGTCAATTCCAGGAGCAATGAATGTCTTAATCGATCATAATAACGCGAAAATTTAGGCATATATCGCTCTTATAATACTAGCCTTCTCTTATAAAAATACGTATTTGCAATGAAAAATTCCTAAGTTACGATTCTAACATTTATATTTCCAATACAAAAGATACCTACAAACGATAAATGTATCTGCTACAGTATTATTCTAATTCTCAATCGTACGTATAATAACTGCCTGCTTTCTCTGCTAAGGGGGCACGGTGCCTCAGTGATAGAGCGTTTAATCTAATGCGAGAGGTCTCTCATGCAATCCCCGGCCAAATAAGCTTGTAGTGGACAACATTATGTCTGTAAATTTTTCTCGGGTTTCCTCCCACTCTCATTAACTTAGAACTGAATTTTGTAATCTGATATAATATATCTGAGCCTCATCATGATAAGCATGTAACGTTAAACTGATCAACTTCATTTCGTTTTGCTTTCCTACTATTAAACAATCAATGTATTTACTTTGATTTACTTGAAGCAAATTCCAAGTCATATCAGTTTTGAGTTTAACGCTCCATTAAGCATCAAGGATATATCAAACGTAAAATCCAAACCATATAAGCTCCCGCTGGCAATCAAACCCGTGTCTCTCCCCACGCAATCAAATTATGTCCGCGCTAATGCATATAAACAAATACTCAGTGATTCAAAGATATGTCTGCTGATAGAAGTGACTCCCTCTCTATGTTTACATTTCAAATGCATAAAAAATAATAAATGTTCTTACCTTAATTATGAATTGGTCACAGGAGCAATGAATGTATCACCAGAAATGAATTAATACGTAGAAAATCACACAAATAAAATCAGAAAAAGTAAAATCTCATTAATAGTATCAAACAAAGACACAGAGATCAACTCCAAACGCAGTACTAGTTCAATAATAAGATATCTGTGTGTCTCACAACGTTCTTTTATAAACACGGCTTCCCTCCTAATTGAGGTTCACTGCCTCTGATCGGCAATCCACCTTTCTTTTCTCTTCTTTCTTTTTACAGTGCTCTTAAAGGAAAGAAAATAGTCTCGTTATCGAGGATAACTGACAATGTAAAGCCATAGTACCTCTATAAATTATTTACAAAAAATACTCGCAAATATCGGGTTTTCTGTAACGAAAAGGAGTCTTGAAACGCCATAAAATGTTTCTCTCTTCGCAATTTTTTAGTAAACGAAGTAACTCTTTCGTAAAAAGGTATCATAAACGGTCAAGGGCTTCAGTCTTTCAAAGTTCAATATCTCAAGTTTCCTTCTTTCTTTTTTTCTGCAAAGTTATTCTCAACAAAGCAAATTGAGCAGAAGTTTCTCGTAAGATAGTCACATTCCTAAAATATACTCTCAGCGAAATGCTCTATAACATAAGGTGAACAATAAATAAATAAATCCTTACACAACTCTTTTCACGCTCTCTATCATAGTTATAAACAAAATCCAAGGTGCACAACGACAACAAACTAAATTGCATCTGAAATATCCGAATATCCGAATATTTCAGATATTTGGATTCTTTCGAGTCGACCATTTCATCTATCACACATATAAATGATCAATTAGAGTGAAGGTGACTCTGCAATAAATACTTGCAATAAACACTTGCACATTCTTCCCTCACAAATTTCACGGCAGCTGTAAACTTAAAATATATAACAATCAAGTACTTCTAATATTCCAAACCTAATTTCTAAGAATTTCGATTTTTTACGCATATAAATGATCAATTAAGGTGAAGGTCTATCCAATCCTATTTCTCATAATAAAGTCCAACACATAATCTATAGCTACGCATGCACACACAGGTGTAACCTATAAAAACAAAGAAAACCTTTATTTGACTCCCCTTTCTTGTAACAATTCACATATAGTCGGTAATAAATAAACACACAAGCTATCAATCGTAACAACAAGCCTTTATCTGCATATTAACCTTGGCTCGTCTCCCAAAAACCTTGAGCCAAACCCTATTTTTTAAGAATTATCATTTAACAAACATTCTCCAGTCAACAATTTACATATACACAGTAATAAATGATCAAACAAGCTTCCAATCACAACAATAAGCCTTTATTTCATTTTAACCTTGGCTCGACTCAGAGAGGCGGCTCCAACCCTAATTTCTAAGAATTTTGACTTTCACGATCCTAAATTATCATTTAGCAATCAATTTCAACTCAACAATTGACATATACACAATCATAAATGGCGGACAACCTTCCAATCACAACAATAAACCTTTCTTTTGAAGTTCAGCTTTGTCTCGACTCAGAAATGGCTCGTTTCGGACCTAATTTGCATACGCGTTTAGTGAATTACCACAACTGCCTCTCATAAGTTTTGAACTTTCCCATGTTAAATTTCTCGGATGTTTACTTTATCCCCCTTAAAATGTCCTTTAATTCGCACACTGACACCTACCAGCTCTGGTGTCGCTTCAGAGGACGCACAACTTCAAAACAGAGCTATTTTGGAAGGCATTTTTGCGACTTATCCCCAATTTCCCTTTCCACAATGTCAATGAACAATATGCGTGATAACTATCGAAATGATTGCTTCATTTTTCAGAGAATACTGTACAATTCTTGATATTAAGATAAATAGTACTGCGTTTATATTTTTTCCATTATGTTCACTTTATAAGACAGGTCATATGTATGGTTTCGGTTTTGTATGTACAGAGCGTATTGGTATGCAACCTTTCCCCTCATACCTATTCCATCTATCAAAACAAAACTTGTTACACTGATTTCTTATCCCCTATAGTATTTTTGAGATACACTTGGATTGTATGCTTTTACCAGGGGGCCAAAGTTGATGGAAGAGATTTCTGGAGGCAATTTTCCCGACCTTCTTCCAATTTTTCATGTTGAAGTACGTTATAGGCTCCAAAACATAGCACCTCTGGTAACCTTCTTTGATGCTGAAGAGAATAAAGTGTAAACCATGACTTTCCAATGGACAGTGTTGATGCAATAGCTATTTCACTGCGAGTTTACAATTTTGTTCATACTAACAGGATAAATGAGCCCCAGGGACTTACTCCGTTGTCCATGGCACCTATTTTTGTGCATAAACATATATTTGTTAAGTTTATCGGATGGACTAGGTTTAATTCTGATATACGAATGAAACTTTCATCTCCGTTCCTTGTGAGAAAAAGATTCATACACAATAAATCGTGAAAGGATTCGTTATTTAATTTTATGGAAAGATTCTAAAACTCCCTCACAATTTGGTACATATTTTAAAATAAATAAATACATAGGGCTGGACTTGACAGAAGCCCAATTAATGCATATTTTGATAGCATTAACAAGTGTTTGGAAGATTACCGCCAAACAGCATATTAAATTATGATGAGATGGATTATCTAGGACAAACGAGAGTTATTGTTAAGAGAGATGTAAAACACGTCGAGAGAATAATGGACTAATCGAAAACTAATGTTAGCCTGATGATGGGAGCTGAAGCAGATGGTACGGTATTACCACCTTACGGTGTGTATGAAGTGAAGCACATTTATCTAAATTGGACTGAGGGTGGCATACTAGAAGCTGATTATAGTTTCGATTTGGACATGTTCCAGGACTGGGTGGAAGGAATCCTACTTCCTTATGCTCGAAAATTGGATGGCAGGAAAGCTATTATTGCGGACAATATATCCAGTCATTTGTCTCTCACTGTCATTTCATAAAGTAAAGGAAACACAATTATATTCATCTTTCTCCCACTCAGTGTTACTTATCTCTGTCTAGCAGCACCTTAATGTGGCATTTTTACGTCCACTTAAGATGGCAACAAGAAAATTATTAGAATATTGAAAGATAAGTAATAGAGGTATGGTTTCCAAATATGAATTTCATGTTGCAATTGGAAATGTGCTGAAAGACTCATTGGATAATGTATCAGTGCTAATAACGTAATTGCTGGATTAAAGGCATCTGAAGTTGTCCCATTTCATAGAAAACAAGTGATGAATAAACGCAACGCTTGCAACATTCAGTTGATGTTCAGAGTGCAAGAGAAATGAATTGGACTGAAACACTAGTAGAGCATCTATAAGAAACTAGGACTGAGTCAAAAAAAACACATCGAAAGACATCAAAGAGGAAAACGTCTGAAAGTCCCTGCTGCAAGAGAACAGTCGCTAGGCGTCTTAGACTCTGACCAAGAAGATATGGTTGAAAGTTGTTAATTTAATGAAAATAAGACCGGCCAACCTAAAGAGACCAACCATGTTGAAGGTGGCAGTGATCAAGACATGAACGAACAAAACTATTTGAATATGGAATTTTGTTCTTGTGGCATTTTCTACTAGGGAAACAAATGCAAACTTTATTACTCAGAGTTCTTAATGTTCTAGGTGATGAATTTGAGGTGTATCTTAGAAAAAAAGTGTCAAACTGGTTCATTTTGCCTTTTCAGATATTCTGTCGTACACCTCTCAGTCAAAATAGCATTAACTTGAGATGTACCGATATAAAGAAGGGAACTACTCTTTTTTTCTTTCTTTCTTTTTTCTTTTTTTTTTTTTTTACAAAAAAATGATTATTTCAAATGTTGAATAAGCCTTAGATTTAATATAGTATGGGAGTAAATATTCACTTTTTACTTCATATCTTTAGAACTTCATGTATGGTTATCGAACATACATAACAAAAATATCATATTAAAAAAATAACTTCATTTTATAAAAAAATCTTAATATATTAATATGTTAAATCAGTACCAGTATTAAAATCTTGAAAAAAAGTTTATTTCTGATTTACATCACTCCATCAAATGTATAAATTTATTTATAAAGTTAGAAACGTGGGTGATCGACATTGATCACATTTGAAATAATAATTACTTAATTAAATTATAAGGCCGGGGAGACCTAAATTTATTGTGCGTGGTTAACTGAGGCCGAGTTTCTTTCTTTTTTCTTTTCTTTTTCTTTTTTAATACCCGGAAATCTTTCACTGTTAGATTTAAATGTGTTAAAGAGTCTATGTAATTTTTCCAAGGTGAAAATGCAATAACATGTCACGGTTACACTAGTCTTTTCATACTGGTCTTCAGATTTTCTATAATGGCTGTTTCATCAGCTCCAAGAGCCTCTTTTATACCATTCTTGTCTGTAAGTGAACTACACTAATCAAGTATCAATAGCTTCTCATGCTCTGTTTGAGCAAGAGCGACCATCAACACGGAGTAGCTCCAGTATTTTTTGTTTATATTTGTGACCACGCGATTGTAACTAATAAAAAAAGTTTGTGTAATGACTCATGAATATTTGGATATTTGGAGGAGCACTCTGGCAGTGTGCTGGCGTTGAGTATTTACGAACAGTGCAAGTTCCTTCGTGTGAAAAGTGACTTTCAGTTTGATTTGATTGAACATGAGTTTTATCCACCTGAAAAGTTTAAGTGCACGTATTTTTGTATCCGACCATTTGATTGATGTGTTTGTATCTTTTTATTGATGAACCAGTTTAGTAGTTACCTAATTATATAATTACGTCCAAGTCGTTTGCAAGATTTGATATTCAATTAACTTTTTTGTGTGTGTTTTGGAGATTCTCTTTTACTGAACGTAGGCACCGCCATTGTTTCTTCTTGTTGGTGCCGTGTCGGTAAAATGTTGCCAGACATGCAAGTGTTGCCGATCAATACTCCAGAATTTACCAGACTGAACTTGAGAGCTTATAAATTGTTGTCATCTAGTTTGCTTATGTTATTTATTTATTTCTCCTTGATGCTATTATTAAATAAAAAAAACGCATACGGATGAATATAACATAGTCTCGGTTGAAAGTTGAAAGTTTGGACATAGAAAGCTATCATTTCCAACTTATGGCATTGTAGCTGGTTTCCAGCCTGCTTCAGGAAGTAAAGCTTCAACACCACATGCAATAAAGAAATCATTACATCATCATACCCATCTTCTGGCTTTAGTTCAACTCAGTAGTGGTATTCAGTTAAATTCTGATCCTTCAATAAGTGCTGCTGTATTTACTGCGTATTACCAAAACTTACATTGGTGAATTAACAAGTTATGACTGCTTGGTTTTCACAGAAACATGGTTAAATAAAAGTGTTGACAATAGTCAATTCCCCATAGCCTCATATTTTAACATTTATCGGAATGATCGAGGAAGTCGTGGTGGATATGTGATGATATGTGTGAATGTTAAATGGGAATGTAAACTACGAAATGATCCCACTGCTAACTGTGAAATAATATGGGTTGAGGTTAAACTTACAAAAGGTAGAAAAAAAAAACTTTTGATTGGTTGTTATTAAAGACCACAGAGAAACTCCCCTATTTCTGTGCTTGAATATTGTAGGGATTCTGTGCTCACAACCCTTAATGAAAGTGATATTGTCCTTTTTGGTGACTTTAATCAATAAATAGATAAGTCTGACCCTGGGACGGGGGTAGGTAAATGTCCTAGCGACAACTGGTTTTTAGATATGTTTATACAGGGGTTAGGGGTCAGTCAATTTAACCTATGTCCTACACGTCGCGAGAATATTTTTGATTATGTGGTCTCCTCTTTAAGTTATATTTCATCACGCCACGTAGAAATCTGTTTTCATCTGATCATGAATCCTTAGCAGTCGATATTCCTTTAGTAAGGCCGTCATCAAATAACAACTACTTTGAGTCTAAACAGTATATTTAGTTATGGAAGAAGGCACCATGCGACAGTATAAATCGTGCCCTGGACTTAATTCCCTGGTGTATACTGAATGATGGTAATATTAATGACGCTGTCTCACTATTTACGGATATTATTTCTATGGTCGTTAAAGATTTTGTTCCGTGTAAATTGAAACGATCGCGTCAGTTCCCTCCGGGATCGATGACGAAGCTCGATTTGTATTTCGAAATAAACACCGGGCTTGGATGCTGTGGAAGCAGTTTCCGAGTGAATACATGTTTAGGTCTTTTTCTAATATTAGGCGGCATTCGAAATATCTCATCCGTATAAAATATAAGAAATATATGGAAAACCTATCATGTGAATTCACTTCCAAACCGAATAGCTTCTGGACGCTCATAAGTTTTCGGAGGAAACAACCCCGAATCTCGCTGGAAGTTGACTACAATTTTAGTGCTTTTGAGGGAAAAGATAGATATATTACTTTCAATGAGCATTTTTGCAATAGCTTTTCTAAGCTTGGGACTCCTCATTTTCTACTTAATATCCAACCTGTGAGTTCGTACTCGCTGACTGCAATTACCCCCTCCCCGATGAAGTAGAATGAACTATTTCCTCACAATCTTCTCGCCGATCCTCTGGCCCTGACAATATTAGTACAGCTTTTCTTTGTAACACAGCACACTTGCTCGCTTACCCTCTGTCATTATTATTAAACAGATGTGTTCTTGGAAGGTACTTTTTCCGGTCAATAGCATACCTATCTTCAAGTGTGGAGATAGAAAACAAGTTTCATCCTACAGACCAATTACTCTTCTGTCTATTCTCTGTAAAAAAAGAGAAAAAATAAAGAAAGAAAAGTTAAAGACAGAATATACAGCTTTGTCAAACCATTTCTAACCAGATTTTAGCATGGTTTCCTCCCTGAACGTTCGTGTCGTACCAATTTGTCAGTGTTAGACACACATGCATCCCAAGCAATAACTACTAACTCCCAACTTGATGTAGCTTACTTTGACATATTTGAGGCCTTTGATTCCATAAACGCTAAGTTGCTCCTTTATAAACTCTCTAGTAGATATAGCATTCATGGCAAGATTATCTCTTTCCTAGATAGTTATCTCTCAGGGAGAGAACAACGTGTTACTCTTTTTGGGTTCCAGTTTCTGTATAGTCCCATCTTATCCGGAGTGCCTTAGGGGAGTGTGCTTGGCCCACTCCTTTTTTTCCTATATAGATGACTTACCTAGCATCTTTTCAACCTCTTCTTCTAATATTTTGCTCTTCGCCGATGACTGTAAACTCTTCAGAGTAATTAACATCGTAGCTTATACTTCTTCACTGCAAGCTGACATAGATATGTTAAGTGACTGGCGTTCCAACTAGAATTTGATCTTAAACCCCAAGAAATGAATCAATTTCTGTTAAGAGGGCGTATGTAATATTTTTTTTTACGATTTTCACCTTTCTTTTTTCCTTTTCTTTTCTTTTTTTTTTTTTACGAAACAATATTTTAGAGGTAGATGCAACGATTTGTGATAAAATGGAATGTATTCCTTGAAACGCGTTGAAAATATGTTACTGAAGTATGCGTTTTCTGTTAAAAGGGCGTAATTCCACAAATGCACCCTTTTAATTGAAAATCAGACAAGCAGGAGTATAATAATGAAGAGTGTTACACAAGGAAACATGTCCTAAAATTATTTCCTGGTCGCGATCTCAGCGACCTTCCATGTGACGGGTGTTTTGCCATCATCAAACGAACTCTTAGGAAACGTAAACGCCTTTATACTACACATGAATTGAGCGAGTTCATTATTCACAGCAGTAGGTCTGATAACTTCACTATTGTTCAATTCAGTGGTGAAGATATTTTAGATTTCAGGTCATGGTGGACACAATACTATAAGAAAAGACATCTAGTTTCTTTGGAGACAAGGAACAAACAGAGAGAGGATAAAATAAAATAACTTTTGGGATCAGCAGAATTCCCCACTTTATCTATTCTGCGAACAATCCATGAGTATGAACAGGTTTTTACAAGTGTTAATGGACTAATGAAAACACTTTCATCATATCATGCAACACTACGAATACTATATTAATTTCCAAAACTAAACTGAACAGAAGATGAGCTGTCCCTTTGAAGATAAACGATATCAGACTTGGAAAAGTGCGTGAATTAAATACTGGGTGAAGATAAAAATTTATATCGCTCAATTAAGCCATTCTGCCGTCCAATCAGTGACATTAACGAGAGTGACTCATAAAAAATAAATTATGTTATAAGGTGTTGGCACTTCTAGAATACTGCATTGTTCGTTCTTTCTAAAATATTGTATGCTGTTGGTTTTTAGTAGTACATCTTTCTGCAAAGCACAGTACTTAGTGTAATTATTATATTATTATAATATTAAATTATAATATGTTAATGCGCTCTGTTGGCCGGTATATCAGCTGTATTGGAATCTGTGCACATATTCAGGAATTTGGGGAATAAAACTTCAAGAAATCTCGCTTGGCTTAAAAATAAAAATCCTAACGTTAAAATAATATTTTCTTATGCAATGCTACTTGCATTCCCAATTGTGTCTCGTCTCACAATAAAGGTAACAACCACTTAGATTTATAATTGCCTGTTTTGGTGTTAGACCAGCTGAAGATCAGTCTCTGCTTTGTCGCCACAATTACCGTGAGAACATTTCATCTTTTATACTGGCAGAATATTAAGGTTTGCAGGATTTTTATTTAGCATGTAGGCGGTCAAAGTATATTCCGGCATTAACCTCAGCATATCCAGATATTGATAAACATGGAATTCAAAGTAGTTTGCAAGTCGGGGTAAGGCAAACAGTGACGACAAGTGTAAATTCAGAACTTATCATGACAGAGATTATTTTTTAAAAAAAAACTATTTTTGGGAGACAAAATGTTTGCTTTCAAATTATTTTTATTACCAATTACTATTATTATTGTCTGTCTTTGATCAATATACAGTACTACCAATGTAACAGTATGTAACAGTATTGGGTATACCAATATACCCAATGTAACAGTATCTAAAATATTAGATATATTTAAGAAAGAACAATGGTTTTACATTTTATGTCACCACGTTTTCTCTTAAAAGGGGGTATGTGTCCAAACTTTTATGTTTTTTGAAGGTTAAACAATAATTCCTAGTTACATTCTATATAGCTTATAAACAATCAGTAACCATGTACATTTACACATATGTTTCGTGAGAAAACAATTTTTTGTCATTTCCCGAAAATTTTGTTTAGTGCACATACGCCCTTTTAACAGAAAGCGATTCAAATGTTCTACCCTTTCTATCTCCTTAAAAAAAGAATGCACTTTGTCAGACATATAAGGTCAATAATATAGTCATTAAACTGCTTTCATCTCAAAAAATGATCTAGGTGGTGTCTTTGACGAAAAACTCTCCTTTGCGGATCACATCTTATCGATCTCATCCAGAGCCATGAAACTACTTGGTCTAGCTTTTAGATTTCCTGAAATACAAAGTCTCCCTTCCCTTCCAATGTTATACAAGGTTTTTATTTCCTAGATCATTGAATATTGTTCACCTCTATGGAATATGGCTGTAGTTACTAATATATCTCGCTTTGACTCGGTTTTAAAGCTCTTTCTTTCCATAGTTAGATTTAGAATTCCTGAGTTGTGATCATTCGAAAGATGAACTTATGTCTTTAATGAACTTATGTACTCCTGAAAGAAAAACGACGTCGCGCAGCTTATTTACTTTGTTTATATAAGATCATCAATGGTAAAGTTGATAAGTTGATTCTGAATTCTTATTATCACATTGACCTTCGTGTTCCTTCGCAGTAAACTCGCTCTCTAAATTTACTAACCTAGGAGACTCCTAGGTTATCAATCGTTAAGCGCTCCCTGTTTTACATATTAGCGCAAAGTTATAACAGTTTCTATATATTTCAACATTTTTACTACTGAACGAAGCTTTAGAAATCAACTGAAGAGAATATTGTAAATTTAGAAGTGAACTTTCTTTTATTTATATTTGTTTTTTTCTTTCTATTTCTCTTTATATTTGTGTTTTCAATGTTGATGTTCAGTTTCAGTCAAGTGGCCTTGTACTGAGTGAAACTTAGTGAATAAATAAATAAATATTTTGTGAAAAACTTAATTAGACTTATCTTGTCCATTACTCCCGATTTCGAGGCGTCGGAAACTAGATTCGGTGGTTTCGACATGTTTACCTAAACAACAGGCCCAAATTCCCTAGGGGACTCTTGATAAGTAATAAGCAGCTGACAAAGATTGACTTCGTTTCTCTCCGGAATCACTGCGAACAAATGCATGATTTCGTATGAGGGTGTAGCACGTTTTATGCTGGATAGTTTTCCATGATAGGTTTCTCCGAAAATTGAACGATCATCGAGTCTTGAGTGAAAAACGGTTTAAATTTAACGGTTTAAATCGTTAAACTGTGTGTTTCCGGTCGATTGGGGCTTTTGTTTTGGGTTCGCTTGGTAGCTCATGACGAGTTCTTTCGATCGCAATTATCAAATCAGCCCCATTCTGATCTACTACTCTGTCTGATTCCTGGGTAACACTAACGTTAAAATTCGAGCAGTTTTCCCCATTAATGTAGCAGAAATGAGGTAAAAGTTATATTATTAAAGGTAATGGTATTATTAAATCACAATTTTGGTCTATGTCCGTACTAACTTAATGTCAATATATAATATTTAAAACTGAAATAATGACGTTGTTTACCGAGCAGTAATATTCAAATTCGAACAATTTTCAGCAGGAATGTAGCAGAAGTGATCGAAATACTCATATTATTCGTAATTTTTGCATAAGGTACCAGTTGACTTAACTTTAATACGGAATACTTTAAATGTGAATAACTACGTTATTTATCTAACAAAAACGTTCAAACTCGAAAAGTTTTCACGTGCAAAATATCGAAAATGGTTCGCGTTATCAGATTCAAATTTTGAAATTTTGGGACTATTGCCGGGCTAACTTGATGTCAAGTTGGCTGGAACATTCGAAATATTAATAATGCTGTTATACATATCTAACAGTAACGTTTAAACTCGAATAGTTTCCAGCAGAAATGATTCGCGCAGTCAGATTATGGAATTCTGAATGTATCTCAATCATCTTGACGCATAATGTGAAAATAGCTGGTTGAAGGAAAGATATACAAGGTTTCCAGGACGGAGATAAACAGTAGGTGTCCATCTACTTCCCCATTTCCTTACGTTAATTCTATTTTGTTTGAAACTGCAGTATGCGTAAGATTTTATTTATTTACTCACATTTTAAATAAATCATTAAGTGCGAAAATTGCTTTACTTTACTTGTGGCCTGCACTATTGTATATACACTGATGACTATTTGACACACTTAAGACACTGAATTTGACATGTCTGATCAAGTGCATCTAACACAAAGTATGAGACCGGGGCTTGTTGTGACAAAAATAAGTTTTTATTTTTTCTAGGATATCATTTTTATTAAATGTGAGAAAATTTTGTCTTAAAATGAAGTTTGGACATTAGACTACTTCCATATTTTTTCTGCATCTGTATTTTTCATTATAAGAACAATACAATAGAAAAACAAACACAAATGTTTTGTCATAACATGTCCTTGCTGGGGTAGGTTGTGACTTTGATCGAGTAAGTTGTGACAGAAAGAAATATGCCCGATTTCGCCAATGTAATTTTAATATAAATTGTGCTAAACATAACGCAAAAGTAATGTTTCCTAAAAAAATATTTTGCATACATAAAGAAACTACTTTCAATTTCTCATGTTAATACTCTTTCTACATTATCGTTATTGGACACAGTTAAATGCGCCAACAATACTTCCTTCCTAATACTCAGTTTTATAATAGAATCACAATTTCTTTCAGAAATGACTTATGATGCAAACCTAGACCACATAGACCCCCTATCATCGCCCGAGTTGCAATTGTGGCATACATGAATAGGATTACCTTCTGCGCACGCTTCGTGTGACCACTGATTACAGTCAACACATTGAACCCACGATTCTCTGGGTTTGGAATTCGAAAATGGTTCCAGACTCACAAGACAAAAACAATCATCTTCACTATCATCGTCACTATCATTTTTACGTTTTGAAATTTTCATCCCCTTTGTTCATAGAGCCGTTCAGAATATTACGGCTTATACCCTTCTTTAGAGACTTTTCATGTCTTGCTCCTGCTTCTGCTTCTAATACTTCTTTAACTGGAGTATCAGTGAGTACAGCGGACACTCGCTTCTTCCTTCCTCGTTTAGTTTCGCTGGGTATAGCTTTTGGTAACGGACGAAGGGTGCTGGGACTAACATGATGAGAGTTACTGTCATTTCTGGACGTTTTTTTCGTCTTAAGGCATTACTTGCATAGACGACAGTTGTGGTTTTTCTTTACCTGTAGAAGGTCTATTGACAACAGTCGATAAGGTTTCAGATTCTTTACGGTTTGTTCCTGGATAAGGCTGGTTTGTTTCCTCAGGTAAATCTGGGAGTTCTGAATTCACTTCTTGTATAATGTTAGTTGGTCCTTGTTTTTCATTATGACCTGAAAAGTTCGTTGAGGATGAGGATGTTGTTGAACTTGAGTGATGTGTTAGCGAAGTACGTCTTAGTGCTAACTTTATAATGTGGTCATCATCTTCAATGTAACGATCAGTTACCTGCGGTTCCAAAAATTCATCATCTGTAAAAATGTCTCTATTAAAGGGATATATACCAGTTATTCTGAATGCATTAAGAATATTAGATGGATTTACACTAAGAGGAAATGCCGTTTTCACAATAGTCGGAATATCATAGATACTAAATGCACACCCAGGATTGTTTTCCATCCATGTATCCATTCCATTTGCAACTAACTTTTTAAATGAAAAATATACTCCTCTGTCCAGGGGGTGCAGCTTATGGGACGTGCCAGGTGGGAATGACAGAAGAATAACACCATTTTTCTTGGCATAATTGATTACCTGCACTGAGATATGAGATTCGTAGTTATCAAACAACAAAAGGACATGATGTTGTAGAGAACTGCCTGTATGTTTGACAAAATGCTCCTTGAATTGCACAAACAGGTCTCCTGTCATCCAACATGATGGATTATTTCCTGCAATACTTCCAGTAGGACCTTTACCATGAAATCTAAGTCGGTCGAGTCTCTTCTCTATGCAAATTAAGCTGAGTCCTAGGTTATAATTACCTGCAACAAACTGCTTCTTGTAGAATCTGTACAGTGACTGTCTATTAACCTCATATTGTGCTGCACTTGTCTTGAAGATCCATTGTTTTCGTGGTATGCTCGTGCTGCATCTATGTGTACTTCAATTGGTATCTGGTCTTCCTCTTTCTCTTATACGTTCGTACCATCTGCAATGAGAAAGTTTGAAGTAAACATTAAAATGCAAATTCAAATTGATGCAAATTACATGCAAAAGGATGTTATTGTTAATGATGATGTGGTGTTCTGTCCAAAGGCCAGTCTTTGATTCAAAGTATCGGGCATGGTGAACCCATGGCGGTTTACCTTTCTTTTCCATGGGATGGTGATGACGTCCTAAGGAGGGATGTAGAAATAAGGTGGAATCCGAACCATTTGTGTCTCCACCGGGAATCGAACCCGGGATCCCTTGAGTACACTCACCCACAAGAGACATATGCAAAAGAAACCGGTATAAATCTGCAAACATTGATGCATATACAATCAACAGTATGCTAATGATTTTATGCGTTAGAAATCGGAAATTTCTTCCCAATACTATTAACGTATCCACTTCCTAACAAAACATTGATAATATCCCTTATGTAAAATTAATAAAATTAATTAGACAATAAACTTCCATTGACTGGTTTTCTGCGGGGTCAGTTGTGACATTTGTCACAATTTACCCTTAGCAGTTTGTCACAACTAACCCCAATGCGTATTTTTTGCTTTTATTGGCAATTGAGTATTTCAGTTTTACTTTACCAAGGAACAAAACCGTTTAAATGCGTATTATAGTTACTTTAGTTTTTAGAAAATACCATTAATATTTCCAACTATTTTATATTGAAGAAAACAGAAATCAAACTTACCTTCAAAAATAGATCAAGTCCTCCACAGAACCAACATTCTTCTTTGCTGTGGCTCGGCGCGATTCACACTGATGGGAAACAATAGATTGTGAATTCATGACTGTAGGCGTCAATCAGCTTCGCCAGATTGTGTATATTGTTTGCACTTTTAATAGAAGCATAACTGTCACAACCTGCCCCTGTCACAAAAGCCCCAGTCCCCTCTAAACTTCAAGGTGCGTTCACCTTTCCTTCTAGCTTTATCAGACCAGTAAAAACTTAATCTGACGCGAAATAATCGATAAACAAACACAAGAGATTTCTTTCTTTCTTTTCTTAAATAGTAGTTAAAAAAGAGATCACCAGTTTCATGTGCACTCAATGAATAAATATACCCGTAAAATTGTTTTCATATTTAATTTACTACAGATTGTTTTTAATATAATTAGTATTGGTTCAGTACTTTCCTTATAATTAGAATGCTGTGTATTTGCACTTAAATAACACATAAAATCATCCTTGAGGAGTTAATAGTATGAAAGAATATAATGTTTGGAAATCAGTAATATCAGTCATTTAGTAACATGAAACATAAGTGTTAAACTCACGTAACGAAAATCGTATTCAAACCTTCAAGTTAATAAATCAGGTAGACTTTATTTTTACCTCTTGCATCGAGTACTTCATTGTGTGCTCAAGGTCTTTATAATGCGTTTCAGGCCTGAAGCAACAATCATTGAACTTGATGTATTTGCAGAGATCCCTGCTTCTGGTTAACAACCTTCCCTCTTTACAGTGTTGCTTACAACAGATCGGAATTTCCTTCTTTGCCGCACTGCAAAATTCAAGGGCAAGCAAAGTGAATGGTGACGCACGACTTTTTTTCCTATAAACGGAAACTATTACGTCATTTTCAGTGTTAGAATAGGTTTATTATACAAGAAACATTTCTGTAGTTTTAGTAATCTGGACGGCACAACGAGCAGTCTCTTATATCTAGAAAATAAATTTAAGAAAACTAAACTTGTTAATTAAAAAAAATTAAAAAAAACATCGTCTCAAAGTTTTTTTAAACTACCCAGAACTCGAACTATACGAGAACTCAAACTATAAAAATAGTTTTTTTTTAATTATTCTGTAGTGATTGTTTAGAAATGCATACATTTTAGTAGAGATCAAGTAAACGTTCATTATTATTTTTTTTTCTTCCAGTCTCTGCATAAGGAAAAGTTAAGAAATATGACAAACATTAACCTAATAAAACATAACTTTACAAGTCTTAGGTAAATTAATACATGTAATGAAAATTAAATGAAATGCTTCAATTTAACGTCCCACGATTGTGCTCTTTAGGCTAAGTGAGACGGATAATTAAGCCAACTGAATAATGATGGAAAAATCGGTGGAATGATATTGTGGAAGGAAATGGGAGTACTAAGAGAAAATCCACGAATACGATGTTGTCCACCACAAGTTTACTTTGCCGGGGATAGAACCAAACACCACACACTGGAGGTAAGCGCGACCACTGAGCCCCCATGATCCAGTAGATACGTTAATAGTTTACTGTTATAGTTCAAAACAGTTATTATAAACCACAAATTATGCAGCAATTCATGTATGTACAGCCTTGTTCAACAAAATTGTTCCAAAAAATGTATCAAAAAATTGCGATCTTTGCCAATAATTAGTTTTTGAATCAGGGGCCACAAAAGTTTTGAACGGTGACTAAATCGAGTTTTCTTATTTTCTATGGAGTAAACACATCGTACTGAGTTAAGTGTAAGTTTGCGTTTTTCTACACTATATGAAGTTCTACAGATATAAACCCTACTAAAAAATGTTTGATTGAAATATATTGGATCTTTTGATCCAAAAATAAACATCTACCAGCAACCTCAATCTTAAATGCTCTATATTCTAACCCACAGTTGGAGTTCAATCAAACAAAAATATTGATTTTTTTAAACCTGCCGTTTCTACTTAGATACAAAGTATTTCAATTTCCTATGCGCTGTTACCAGAATAAGACCTTTTGAAAAACGTCGGTGTCCAAGATTTTTGAACAAGACTGTACATGCATGTTCATTCATTGTTGTTATATTATATAATCTATGCACTGTGTATATGAAATTAGGTCCATCACCATCAACATTCCGTTGTCGCTGGTATGACACTTACCGTGAATGAACACTGCTGTTCACAATGGTCATCATATGTAACTTCCGGGAGACTCGATTTCCATTTCAGTGAGAGGTCATATTGTTCTGATCCTACGTTAAGCTGTAGGTCCGTCTTTCATATAGTCTCGCTGCTGAACAGGATGTTTAACTTTAAATAAATCAATATTCTCTTTTAAGATTATACAGCATGTCGGAAAAGTACAGGAACTTTTTCTTCCGGATAACCACTAGCTCCATTTATTGAAACAACATATCATCGAATAGCTGGATATCTGCTTAACAAAACGAGATCAAATCCTGAGAACCGATTAACGGAGTGTCAAATTATAGCAAGAAAAGTGAGTGTATCTAGTGTCACGTCGTCACAAAAACACGACAGAGCAAGGATCCAATATTATTTTTTTTTTCAAACTAGGTAAAACATTTACACAAACATTGCAAATGATTAAACAAGTGTATGGTTATGAATGCTTGTCTCGTACACGTGTGTTCGAATGATACACGCGATTCCGGGACGGTCGTGAGTCCTTGGAAGACGACCCAAAGCCAGGCAAACCGAAAAACAAAAATCGCGATGAGTTGGTTCAACAAGTGCGTGAAATGATTGTCCACGATGTGAATTCGACTACTATGAGATGGATGGCGTTAGGAATTAAATACGATGAAAGACATGATTCACGAAATTTTGACAAAAGATTTAAAGGAACGGAAAATCTGAGTTCGATTTGTTCCGCACACCTTATCTGACGACCAGAAACTTGCTCGCGTTGAACACGGCAAAAAGCTGATTAAAACAGCCAGACGGAAGGGAACATTACTGGAATCGATTGTAACTGGTGATGAGACTTGGCGCTTCAAGTACGACCCGCAAACAAAACGCCAAAGTGTTGCGTGGAAGTACCCAGTTCTCCGAAAGTTTTTTTTTTTTAAGCGTTTACAAAACTTACGTAAAAAGACAACGTTGATTTGTTTTTACGATCCCAAAGGTATTATACTTCGGGAATTCGTTCCACAGGGTCAAACTATTAATGGTGATTATTACCTGTGTGTTATGGAGCGTTTGTGGAAGCGAATCGTTCGCATAAGGCCCGAATATCGAGCGCCATACAGTTGGTCTTTATTGCAAGACAATGCACCATGTCACAGAACCGTTCGTGACTTTTGGCTTTAAAACAAATCTATGTGCATCCACACCCTCCGTATTCGCCTGATTTATCACCGTGTGACTATTTTCCATTCAAAACTTAAAATTGGCCATGAAAGGAGCACATTATGACAATGTTACACATGTATAGTTTGCCGTGACGAGGATCATTGAAGCGATTCCAGAAAAGGACATTTAAAACTCTATGCGAGCATTGGTTGAACGTGCTCATCGGTGTATTGATGGGAAAGGAATGTATTTTGAGTAGGAAGAACTACACTTGGTAAAATACCTAATTCATTTTGTTTAATATAAAAAGTTCCGTTATTTTTCCTACATACTGTGTATACAGAGTGTTTCAAAACAACACCGATAACATTTGGGAGATGATTCCTGACACCAAGATAAGATGAAAAGTATAGACCAACCTGGGTGCACAAATGCTTCCTTTCGGAGTTATAGGCTGCCGAAATCATGAAAAATTTAAGTTTAAAGGTTCGTAGCTCCAAAACTATGGGATCTACCGTAGTCGGGTCAAGATTTCACTTAGGAACTAATATGTGTTCTATCCAAATTTCCATGTTACAGAACCCTGAGGTATTCATGCAACAATTTTTATAGATGGAGTTTGGTTAGGGGCTTATTATTTGAAGTACTCACCAAGTACCTGGAGCTCCTTCGTGGCTAAGCGGTTAGCGTACGCGCCTTTGGCGTGGGAGGCCCGGATTCGATTCCCGTCGGGAGCTCATGTGGTTCGGATTCCATGTTAATCAGTAGATCCAAGTCTCATATAGCCTGGCTGCTGAACGGGACGTTAAACTCAAAATCAACTCAACTCAACTTACCAACTACCTCTATAAAAATTGTTGCGGAAGTACCGCAGGATTCTGAAACATGGTAATTTTGAAAAGAACACATATTAGTTCCTAAGTGAAGTCTTGACTCGACTACGGCAGGTCCCATAGTTTTGGAGCTATGGAACTTTAAAGTTCAATTTTCCATGATTTCGGCAGCCTATAACTCTGAAAGGAAGCATTTGTGCACCCAAGTTGTTCTGTACTTTTCGTCTTATCTTGGTGTTAGGAATCACTTCCCAAACGTTGTCAGTGTTGGTTTGAAACCAGGGCCGGATCTCGAATCCTGCGAACTACGCATTAGTAGAAGACGCCACGCGAAGAGGGCGCCAAAGTGGAAAATGAATTTTGTGTTTTAAATGTGAATATTTATTAAAGAAAATGTTATGATGAAAAATGTTCCAAATAGCTTCATATAAATATTGTACAGACTGAGATACTGATAAAAATACATTAAGAGGACAATAAAGTCAAATCTTTGCGTGGTTGACGTGGTAAAAACACCTCTTTACAATTGAAATGAACTCATATACCAATTGGCACCAATACCACATTCATAAGTGATGCCAGTTTGAGGAAAATTTCTGCGGCGCAGGGAGATTATATAAATACGAGATAAAAGGTAGTAAAATTTATCTTTTCAATGTGTGTTATATTAAGTACTACGGCAGTATGACTACAGACGGAGGCATTCTTTGCACAATCCCACCACATACACAAAATACAAATATAATACTATTCATTTCTTTCCCAACAACCCTTCCGCGACCTTCCTAGAGAATATCATTACCAAATATGTCTTTGAATTGGGAATGGATCAACAAACGAAAGAAAGTTAACTGTACATGTTGCTTATGGATTGGGTGGTATTATCACAGTAGAAAGAAATGTCTTCAAGGGTGCTTCGCCTTGTCATAAATAGTGTCCCCCCATTGTGGTTCCGTTTAATGACTGCAGTTAAGGATTGAGAAAGGTCAGCGTAAATGAATTGCATATTATTGAAGTTCAAACGGCCACGCTTTTGTTCTCCATTGGTCCAGGGAGGGGAGCAAATAGTAAGACAAGTCGCGTGCTACAAATTGAATTTTTGATCCAATGATGTGACTTTTTACTTTTCAATAGTACTTTGTTTTACGTGTAATAATAATGGCCAACGATAAAAAGCCAAGTAATTATTTTATCGGAAAAGAAAGCTACGATACTTTAAAGATGATGATATGCAAACGAAAGCTCTATAAGGTTTCCTTCGGCCTCTGGACAGAATTTCGAAAGGGATAATCATACGAATGTTGAGGTGGGGGAGTTGTCAATACCAGTTACTTTTAACGAAGCATCTGTAAGTCAAACTTTTGAAACTAAATTTATTTTACTTAATTGCAGTAATTTAATTGGAATGGATACGGCCTCTTCGGTTATGAGTTAAATTTAATGTATTTCAAAATTTGTTAGAATACAGTTAGTTTTCACGCAGTAAATGGGTATATAACTCCAAAGGGTAATTGCAATCGAAAGGTCATTATAAGTAACATTTTTTAAGAACTCTCACTGTCAATCATAGCAGCGTATACATATATTCGTTGTATTATAACAGTGTAACAATCATGATCAATCCATTCTGTCGTATTAAATTTAGATGAAGCGATATTTTTAAACATTTGGTAACAGTCCTAATGCAAAATAGAGTTTTGATTATTAGTTACTTTTGTTCAGGGGCACCGACGGACGTGTCCTGAGAGTGTGGATTCACCAGAACTTTTAATTTTAAAGAAAATTAGCACTATTTCAGGGGCAAATACACTAAATTATTTGCATTTTGAGGCTACTCCGAAAAATCTTCGGACCAAAATGAGAAATCTTGGGTGCGCCAATGTCTGTGTTTACATTGTGTTACACATTATCTGATTTCGAACATCTATGTTGGAAAGAGATATGAAATGATTAAATTATTTATAGGCCTAAGGGACCCTGAAAATAATTGTTGCGAGCGGTTGATTTTGAAGCCTGCCACCGGATCAAAGACAAATATTGATTAAGGCACAAACTTTTCTCATTTATTGTGTATTAAAGAAGTTCAGCTAAAATTAATAAAGAATTATTTGAAATCAACTATATCTCAAGAACGATTAAATAAATTAGCCTTGATAACCATTGAAAATGACATACTCAACGAAATAAATACGGATGCAATAATAAGAGACTTTGCCAAATTGAAAACCAGAAAAGTGTCTTTATAACATGAACAAAGAAAACGAGAAATTAAGCTAATTACCATATCGTATCATTACCATCGTAGAAAATACTATGTAAATATGGTTTTTTTATGAAGCATAAGAGCTTCAAAATCAAACCTGTACTAAGGTTAGACTTGAAGCTTTTGAGTTTTATTTTGTTTCAATTGTATTTGTCAAAATACATCTTAAGTGTATATCTTAGTTGTGTCTTGTGATTATTTAATAAACATGGTATTATTATTAAAATTGCAACTTTGTTCAGTATTTATCCACGGTCAATTAGTTATAATTTCGCCATTTTTGGTTAATATTCACAAGGAGACTACAGGTATTGAAGAAATTCGCAACTGTAACAATTATTTGAAGAATATTTTTCCATTATAACTTTCTACTCTTTTATTATCAGTTAGGTGAGGGCGCGTAATTATTGTTTGCTTACACTTAAGAAATGTCTAGAACCGTCCCTGTTTGAAACAACTTGTATATATTAACGTATGAGTAAGTAACCACTTTCATTACACAGAGTACTAGAACTTTTTTTAAAAAAATAAAGCATTTCCATTTTTATAAATTCCTTGGTTTTGTCCAACATTTTTGTGGTCAGTATAACATTTGTAATTTATTGTCTAATATTTGTAAGATGTTATATTATCATTAGCAAGAGTTGAAAGCTGGTGAATTGTCAAGCGACAAAATGACAGCCAATAGTCCGATTACGGTTTGGGAGTACAGTGTTTGTATTAACACTTTCGTATGTGTACAACAGTTGTAGCATTATTAAGAAAACGTGGGACTTCTAGAACATTGCTAAGAAATGCGAATCACACATTTAACTTCGTTAAACACAATCATCTGATATACTTTGCCTATCAATGATCTTGATTGAGGATTCTATTAAACGTTTAATAGCCTAAATACTTCAACATACCGCTGAACAAGGTAAACACATATTTAAACAAGAAGTACTCAGAAACATACTGTACATAAACTCCGACTTAACTTTACTTCCAAAATGTTTAAGCCAATTGCACAATCGATGCGAATTTTGCTGATTAAAGAAGACTTTGGAACAATTCGACAAATTAGATTACAGTCCGTCTATTTTACAGCCTACTGGTCGCTGGAGCGGTAATTGTGATAAAAAAAAAAGAATCCACCTACAATCCGAATACCAAATCGACTCAACACACAGCAGCTCTCATACCGGAATTGATTGTAATGCATTTACATTATTGAGCGGCCTTGTCAAAACTGTAGGTAGAGGAACTATAGGGCGTGGCGACATTTTCTCATCGGGGTGTTACTTTAGGTAATAAAAATTATTATTTAATGAAGATGGGGTCATATATGTTATTTCACTTACTATATATATATGGGTAGTGGCACAGGGGTAGCACAGGTAATTAGCACAGGGGTAATTTATATATATGATAAATTACATTACTATTGAATGCGAATGCGATCATTATTCAACTCGCGTGTCCGTGGATGAACCTCCTATGGAAATACAGTTCTGTTATAATTTAACAGTGGTCCTCCAACTATTGCGCATCAATCATACATAGCAAACATAAAAAACATTGTTCCTACCAGGGCCGGATATGCGAGTGTAGAGAACTAGTTAGTGTGTGGACAGTTTTGTGTGAACAAATAAATTCAGTGACAGTAAAAATAGCAATATGGCGGCGTACGTGAACGTCAGGTAAAACATTTCCCGCGCGTCTGTGTCAGTGCGGTGGTGCCACATCACACCCAGATCGGAGAGAAGAGGTCCAGGATTGCAGCAGCAGAGCAGTATCCAGACAGCAGCTTTGCAACCAAAGGTCAGTAAGTATCTGGCTCATCCTTTATTTTCCTTGCTTGTTTAAATCAAATTTAGAAATGAGTGAGACACAACGCCTGTTACGCCAACGTGCTGCGTACAAAGGGAAAATTTCGCGCATACAGACATTTATAAATGAATTTGATGAAGCCCAACAAAATGTAGAAGACATTAAAGCACGGGTGGAGCATCTGGACAGAGTGTGGTTAAAACTGCAAGAAATACAAGATGCCATTGAAATTGAACAAGAGGATGATACCGACAGCACAGGGGTAGAAATCGAAAGCTTGTATTTCGGTGTAAAGGCACAATTACAAACGCTTCTGTCGAAACAGGAACACAAAAATCAGTCCTCAGATCATGACGCATCAAGAGCAAATACACACACACAAATAAAGTTGCCCGCGATTGAGATTCCTGACTTTGACGGGGATTACAAACAGTGGCTTCCCTATGAAGACACATTCAGATCCCTTATGCACAACAATAAAGACATTGCCACTATTCAAAAACTGCAGTATTTGAGATCAACTTTGAAAGGGGAAGCGCTAAAATTGGTACAAAATCTGCCCATCACAGAAGCAAATTACACTGTAGCATGGAAATTACTGTCAGACAGGTACTCAAATAAACCACTAATAGCTGCATCGTACATTCAAGAGATCCTTAATATTCGTCAGGTGCAAAAAGAAAACGCAGCAGAACTCAGGGAGTTTGTAAACACCGCGGCAAGCAACATGAACGCATTACAAGCGCTCAAAACAGATGGTCAGCTATTAGACATGATTCTTATACAGCATTTTGTGTCACGATTAGACAATAGCAGTAGAAAAGCATGGGAACTACGCAAAACTGAAACACCACCACGCTTCCCACGCTTGACGAATTCCTGTCCTTTTTGGAGAAAAGATGCCAAGGGTTGGAAACAATGAATGCAAACACAAGTGAAGTAAAGGGGGCAAGAATACATCAATCACAAACAAAGGGTGTTAAGGGCAATCATACGAAGGCGTATGTGTCCACAGTTTCTCGTGCATGCCAGTTTTGCAAGGAAGCTCATCCTATATTTGCATGCCAATCATTTATTAAAGCTAGTGACAAACAAAAGAATGTGTGTGTTCGCAAGAATGATCTCTGTATTAACTGTCTGCGGGAAAATCATCGAGCAAGCGAATGAAAATCAAGTTCATGCAAAAAAAAAATGCGGCAAGAAGCATAATACATTGTTGCATTATAATAAACAATCAAGTGGATTATCGTCTTCAGAGGGAAGAAAGACAGAGAATAACAGAAGCAGCAACACGCCCAATGGAACTCAAGAGGAGCAAGATAATGTCCTGGGTTCATAATGTACACTTAAAGGGTTGCATACATCACATGTGTTACTCTCCACGGCCATGGTGAAGGTTAAGGACAGCAGTGGACAGTGCATTACATGTCGGGGCCTTCTGGACAGCGCATCCCAAAGCCATTTTATTTCAGAGGCATTGGTCCAGCGTCTGCGTCTCAAGAAGCACAGAAGGCACATGCTCATTCAAGGCATAAACGATGCTGCGTCAGAAGCACGGTTTTGTGTTGATATCGCACTACAGTCAATGGTGACGTCATATCAGGCAAACATCAGTTGTTCAGTGTTGCCACGCATCACTGGAAATTTACCGGCGGAAAGAGTGGACTGCAGAAATTGGAAAATCCCGAAGAATATAGCACTGGCGGATTCCACTTTCAACGTTCCAGGGAAGGTCAACTTGTTGTTGGGTGCGGAAGTATTCTTCAGGATACTCAAAGCGGAACGGAAGTTGCTGGGAGAAGAGCTTCCGGTACTACAAGACACACAGCTGGGTTGGGTCATCGCAGGAAGCATCCCATCAGAGTGCCACAGAAACAGTCCAGTGACGTCATTCTTCACCAGAACAGAAGACAATCTTCACGATCAACTACGTCGTTTTTGGGAGCTGGAAGAAGTGTTCACCAACCCTCGGACCGCCGAAGAGTCAGCATGTGAAACGGATTTCCAGAAAAATTTGGTGCGAGACGAGACAGGCAAATTTGTGGTTCGTTTGCCATTGCGTGAAGGCAGATCTGTACTTGGTGACTCATTGCAACAAGCAAAAGTTAGACTACAGCAACTGGAGCGGAAACTGAAGCGTCAACCCGAGCTACATGCGGCATATGTAAAATTTCTTGAGGAAAACGAACAACTGGGACACATGAAAGAAATTCAAGAATCGCAGTTAAGAGAAGAAAACAAAGGAGCAGACTTTTACCTACCACATCACGCCATGTTCAATCCCAGCAGTACCACAACGAAGTTCCGAGTGGTGTTCGATGCATCAGCTAAATCTACAAGTGGCAAGTCACTAAATGACATTCTCATGGTGGGTCCTACGTTGCAGCAAGATCTGTTCTCCATCGTATTGCGATTTCGTGCCCATTCTATAGTGTTTACTGCTGACGTAGAGAAAATGTACCGCGCCATTAGAGTACATCCCGATGACACATCATTGCAACGTATTCTATGGCGAAGATCACTTGAAAAAACAATTCGAACATTCGAGCTTCAGACCGTAACCTATGGCATGGCTTCATCATCATTTTTAGCTACAAAATGCTTGCAACAGCTGGCGGAAGAGAAATCACATCTATTCCCTCAGGCATAGAAAATATTAAAAGAAGAATTTTTCATGGATGATCTCGCAAGTGGTGCGAGCAGCACAGAGGAGGCCTTAAGGCTACAAGCAGAACTCATTTCTTTGCTTCAAGGGGGAGGATTCAACTTACGCAAATGGTGTTCAAATAGTGCGGCTTTGTTGGAAGCCATTCCGCCAGAAAATCGAGGAATTGAATCTCCCGTCCAGTTTCAAGATGTGGAGGGCGTCAACACATTAGGTCTATCCTGGCATTCAGGCAAGGACAAATTTTTCATTAAACATCGGCCAGCAGACATCATTGCAAATTCAAGTAGCATCACCAAGCGACAGGTGGCATCTGTGGTAGCGACTATCTTTGATCCACTAGGCTTGATAAGCCCAGTAGTAATCACATACAAGTGTTTTCTGCTAAGATTGTGGTTAGAACCAATCACATGGGATGATGAACTACAGCCGGAACTTCACGCAAGATGGCAAACTTGCAGCAGCAATTATCATTCATTAAAGGTATTCAAGTAGATCGTTTCGTTTTAGTAGAAGAAGAACCAGTCAGTATTGAACTATGTGGATTTGCGGACAGCAGCGAATCAGCCTATGGAGCCTGTATCTACGTACGATCAACGAATCAAAATGGTCAAACAAAAACACAATTGATGTGTGCGAAATCACGAGTAGCACCACTAAAGAAAATCACATTAGCCCGTCTAGAATTGTGTGCAGCATTGGTACTCGCAAATTTACTTCATAAAATTTTACCTGTTCTACAGTTCAAGATAGACAAAATTTATTTGTGGTCTGATTCCCAAATTGTGCTTGCTTGGTTATCGTCATCGCCCACAAGATGGAAACCGTTCGTTGCGAACAGAGTTGCCCAAATACAGGACATGACTCAAATCAGCGACTGGCAACACTGCAGATCAGCAGGCAACCCAGCGGATATGATCTTTCGTGGTGTCGAACCTGCTTCCATTCAGGACCGAAAGATCTGGTGGGAGAGGTCTCCAGGTTTGTCACAGCCCAAGGACTCATTGCCTTCTTCAAGAAAGAATTCCAGCATTCAGGACGTTCCCGAAGCAAGAGAAAAAACAATTGAAGCTTTGACTACACAAGAGCCTCAGCATGACGTCATCAGCAAGTTTTCCGGACTAACGAAGCTAGTACGAGTGATAGCTTACTGTCGCCGTTTCATGCACAATGCAAGAAGGGGAAGCGAGCGAAAGACAGGCAGTCTATCAACGAGTGAACTAAACAATTCGCTACAGCTGTGCATCAGATTAGTGCAACAAAGGGAATATAAACAAGAAATCAAGGACGTTAGTGCAGGTCGTCAAATCTCAGCACGTAGCCCTCTCAAAAATTTGTGCCCTCTATTGGATGAGAACCAAGTGAGACGAGTGGGTGGAAGTTTAGAAAACAGTAACCTTCCCTATGAAGGAAAGCATCTAGCCATTATTCCTTCAAATTCGCATCTGGCAACACTGATTTTGGAAAATGAGCATAAAAGACATCTTCACGCTGGGGTACAATTATTAGTATTATCTGTGCGTCAACGATACTGGATCCCTAAGTGTCGTCAATTAGCAAAGAAAATTATTCATCATTGTGTGACATGTGTTCGTCTCAAGGCATCACCTATAACTCAACAAATGGGACAATTGCCATCTCATAGAGTACGGCCAGCATCAGCGTTTTTAAATTGTGCGGTCGATTATGCAGGGCCAATAAACATCAAATCAACTTTCAGAAGCAAATCGCTCAAAAAATGTTATATAGCGGTATTTGTTTGTTTGTCTACAAGAGCCATACATTTGGAAGCGGTCAGTGACCTCACAACGGAATCTTTCCTTGCAGCCATGAGAAGATTCATAGCAAGAAGAGGCAAATGCAGTAATATTTACAGCGATAATGGCAAAACATTTGTAGGTGCAAATAATGCGCTTAAAGAATTATACAAGATGTTACGAGAAGATACATTTCGTAAAGAGGTGGAGAAGTTGACATCTTCGGAAGGCATACAATTGCATTTCATCCCGACGCAATCTCCGCACTTCGGGGGATTGTTGGAGGCAGGAGTGAAATCTATGAAGCATCATCTCGTCAGAACTACAAAGGGCGCGACATTGACCTTTGAGGAACTTTGTACCCTCTTAGCGCAAATTGAGGCGTGTCTGAACTCTCGTCCTATAACAAAAATTAACGACGACCCTAGCGATACAGATATTTTAACCCCTGGTCATTTCCTAATAGGCAAACCTATCACCTCTATCCCTGAGCCAGACATAAGTGACCTCCCTAACAACAGACTAGACCGTTGGCAGCAAACACAAAAATATTTACAAGTGATTTGGAAGCGGTGGTCGAAGGAATACCTGAACGGACTCCAGCAGAGAAACAAGTGGTATTTCCACAGGAACAATATAATCCCAGGTACTATCGTGTTGTTGAAGGAAGCAAACATTCCTTCTTTGCCATGGCGCTTAGGTGTAATTGAAAAAGTGCATCTGGGTAAAGACTCGCTAGTGAGAGTTGTTACTGTACGAACTGCAAGCGGCATCTACAAACGTGCAGTGAATAAACTGGTTCCATTATCTTCCCCAGTTTCTTCCCATCAGTGACAATTATGTGTGAAAGTGTCTCATTGTTTGTTGGTCGCTATCCGACCAAGAGGGGGGAGTATGTTAGTATTTTCTTATTTCCCTTCCAAATAGTGTGCTTTCTTGGCCCAAAGATGGCATTGGAATGCATTTTTTGTAAACAGTACCACTTTCCAACTTTCACCCTAAAGACAACCGTTAAGAAAGGGAGAAGGGGGGAAGAAGTGTCCTCGCCGGAGCGAAGATGGTTCGTCGCAGGGGTGCCAACCATACGATAATTTATCGTGATATACGATAATTTAAGCCGTAATACGATATACGATAATGCCCTTGCGATAATAGGTGAATATACGATAATTTTAGAACGTACACTTTTTAGCAGTTTTTGAATGTGCAAATAAATTGTAGGTGTGCATTAAAGAATTATAAAACACACATTTTTAACAGCCATTCTCGCCAAAATAAATCAGTAACGATTTGAGAATTGGTAACCCTGCATTCCTGCATCCATCACATTTACGTGGAGGTGGCAATATTGTTTGTTCATGATAGATGACTCTATTATTCGCTCACGTGAATGTTAGCGCCTTTGTTTGGATCTCAAAAACAAAGAAGTTGGAATCGTTCTGTGGCAAGTGTAATTACGTATCGCGTAATTACTTTGCGTAATTAAGTATAAGGATAGTGACACCGATGTGGAGTTCGAAAGTGAAGATTGCTAGATAAGTTTATTATATATTATTGCTATTATACTTGTTTCTACAATTATCACGCCTATAACGAATATACGATATTTTTTTGTAATATACGATAATTTTAAGGACGAAAATCGATAATTTTGTTCTCCGAGGTTGGCAACGCTGGTAATTGGTCGCGAGGAACAGAAGTGAGCAAAGATGGAGAGTGCGCGGGTGCTTGTGTAGTGCGTAAAATTAACGTGGAGTGCACTTAGCGTCCGTAGATTTAGCGCCCACATATAATATCGTATACTTAGCGCCCAGAAAATATTTGATGCTTATCAGTGTGCTAGGGTTGACCAAAGAGAGAACTAGTTTATATGTATAAATGTAGTTTCGTACTCAAATCATCTATCCCATCCCCTCTCTTTTGACGACTAAAGAACAAAAATTTTTCACTTGAAAGATCCTGCCTAAGGGGTTTTAAAACTTCCTGCACAATTGTCATGTCACTTTTAAAACCCCTTAGGCAAGTTGAAAGAAATGTGTTCTTTTCTTCCTCTTCTGTTCATCACCGTCAGCTCTAACACTCTGACTTTTCATGTACATCTGTAATTACGTACAATTTAATTAAGACTTAAGAACATTACCATATAACCTATGAGATTTTCATATATGGATGTGAATTCATGTGCCAGCGTTATTTTAAAATTTATATAGTTTTAAATAACAATAATTACACGCACCTTAATGCAAATACTACTGCATGGAAAACAGCAATTATTTATGCACATTGCATAACTTCATTTCCTATCGTAAATACAGGGTGTCAAAAAATTCAAATGCCAAATTTGCTGGGTAATTCTGTATATCAAATGAAAATAAAACGTTCTAATGAACATGTGTCAAGTGTTATAAGCCGCCCTAAACGCAATCAATCACATTTTAAACCCTAGTTTAAAAATAATGGAACATATCGTAAGTAGTTAAAGAAATTCGGCAAGAACTAGTATTTCCTCTATCTAAATATCCATACAAGGATACACTTTTAACCCTAGGACCACGGGCGGCGATTAGGGGGGGCAAAGGGGGGGCAGTTGCCCCTCCACGTTTTGAAATGACCCTTTAATGTATATAGTTTCATTTGGAAATATAAAGTTTTGTATGTATTATTGGTTTATAGAATACAAATGGTGCCATAAAATATTTGCCGTTCCATGAGTACGTATTGGTTATCTTTCCGTGAAGTTAAGAAAGCTACAGAAATTGCGTTTTAAAAATGCCACTAAAAATGGCCCAAAAATTAAGCTGTTGGAGCGAGACAATTCGAGCGTACTTTCATTTCATCTTACAAGGGCTCGATATGTTAGTAAGCCGCTCTGGATCTAATTGAGATATCATTTCGCAAGAAAAGAAGTCTTTCACAAGTTATTCTTTAATTGCACAAAAATTGACAGTTCCTAAAACAGTTCTTTTCTTGAAAAATTGATAGTTCTTTTCTTTTTTATTATAGTAAGGAATATTTTGATTTGATTTTTTTCAGTTTAACATCCTGTTCAGCAGCGAAGCTATATGAGACGTGAACTTAATGATTAACGTAGAGTCCGAACCACGTGAGCTCCCTCCGGGAGTTGAACCCAGGTCTCCCACGTCAAAGGTGCCTACGTTAACAGCTTAGCCACGAAGGAGCTCAGTAAGGAATATATAATTTTGCAGTGTAATATACGAGTTTAGGGGTGTACATATACAGTTTTGTTATACAATTAAATTTAGTAAATTCAACATAATTCTAAATTTTAGGATTATTTTGTATAACTGGAATGTGGAGTGACTAAGTATTGTTGAGTTTTGATGTATTCCAAGAAAATGAAAACTGTATCTAATGGCAACGAACATGTTTCGGGAAGCTGCAAAAATATTTCTTTGAATGTCGTAGCATATGCTTGTAGTATTCACTGTCTTTCTAAGAGTAATAACACATA
The DNA here is from genome assembly GCF_964235325.1 of Thermobia domestica. Classification (NCBI taxonomy): domain Eukaryota; kingdom Metazoa; phylum Arthropoda; class Insecta; order Zygentoma; family Lepismatidae; genus Thermobia; species Thermobia domestica. The sequence goes on from NC_137459.1 coordinate 233,596,998, forward strand.
TAATAACATGCGTGGAGTTAAAAATATAAGTTGTTCATTAATTTCCAGTTTCAATATAACTTTTGCAGAACAAGCCTTATTATCCATTACTATGATTATTTGATTAATATTATCCTTTCTATTTATTTGTTTTGCAAATTTGTTATTAAATAGGTCCCTAATCTGATCACACAATTTTCCAGACAGAATTTTAAGATGCATGATTTTATGATTTTTTGATTTCATGAGCAAGGAATCAGATCTCTTCTTACACCTTCGTTGTATAAGAGTACAAAGAGTTAGTATCTTGTGTTGCTCTTGTCAATTTACGTAACAAAATATGAAACAAGATATACGGTATTTTAACTGAAAAAGATAGTTATACAGTTATACAGCCTTTAGTCTATATAACAGTCTCCTAATAGTTATACAGCCTTTAGTCTAACAAAGTGTTACAAGCAACCAGGAAAAGTAACATTGACATACAAATACTGTATTCAGATCATGTCTTGCCTCCCCACTTTTAACGTCCAACCGCCGCCACTGCCTAGAACTACCAGGTGGGTCCATTGCACTCGTACACATACTTTCTTTAATAATTACTAAGGCTTAGTAAGTATTGAAATTCTATGACATTTCCCTGGTTGTGTTCTTGTATTATGTTATTTAAGTATTTTTTTTTTTTTTCATTTCCGTGAGTTAAGTGATAGTTTTTAAAATTTATAGCATTGGGTACCGAGTGGGTCCATTAAACTCGAACCTTAATGAAGAAATATGAGGATAGATTCAGAATAGATTGAGATTGTGGCTCGTAGCGGAGTGAACGTTCTGATAATCTTCTAACTGTCCCAATGAAGTCAGATATATATTGCAACTTTATGTGTTATTATTTAGTTTGATTGATTTAATTATTTGCAATTTTGCTTATTTTAGTAGCAGCTTTTCTTTATTTATTCACTTATGTAAGTCCATTGTCAGAAGCATAATAGTTGCTTTTGTCTATCAAACTGTATTAATTTTTCCATTGTATGCAGTTGCGTATCCAGGGGGAGTTTCCCGGGATATGAACTCCCAAGAACCAAAATTTTAAAAAGTTGCTAGAATAAAATCTAAATGTGTGCTTTCAGTCTCCACATTAACAAAAAAGTTTTCCAGAGTAGGACACTGACCCCCCCCCGAATAGAAATCCTGGCTTTGCCACTGATTGTATGTAAAATTTTGTTTATTGTTAGTGCGTTTTGATCATTGCACGTGGTAGACAAACAGATCACTAACAATAGACGTCACTATTGATGGTAGGGGAGGAATATTTTTGGTAAATCAATAAACAATGAAGAAATTGATTCCCGACAGACGATAAGATATTAGCAGACTTATATACAAATGCAACTGAAGTTTCTTGTTCAGGTACCGATATTGAAATGAGACGTTGAGTAGTTTTCTTATCCAGAGGATTGGTTAGAAGTTTGAAGCGTAGCACCTATAGCTAATGCAAAAGCACGTGCTAATGCAAAAAGCAAAACTCCAGAGAAAAGCGATCCTACATGGGCTGCCTTATGTTTTGATGACAACATCGGCGCTATTAGAATACCTGATGATGAACTGTTCCTAATTTGTGAAGTTGCAGATTCTTCACACACTCTGCAATATAATTTTATTCTTACATATAATATGACTGTAGACGAACAATTTCTCATTTTTTGGGTGCGCTGTCTCTTTTGACAATATATACCCAGTAAGATCACCCATTGCAAAACACAATGCACAACTATCCTGAAGTGGTCACTTCTAGAGCGGAGGAAAAACTCAAAGTTATCATATATTACAACACAACAAAATCACACGTTCACACTAACAATCATATGGCTCCTGTTAGATTACAAAACAATGAACAAAATGGCCTATGACAGTATTTTACATAACTGATGTAAGTGGACTCAACACTTATTGTATTGTGTCATCAAAGCGTAATTTCAAACGAGAAACAGACATTAAAAAAGTTTGAAATGCCGTAAATTCTTCATTTCGTCTGGTTAGCAGTTCGCCAACGTTGAGAAAAAATCACGGAGAATGGAAGCATCCCTGCATACTGAAGAGGAACAGTCTAAGAAATTCTCTCCAGCAAAGAGGGAGCACAAAACAAGAACTTTCTACCGCAAATGCAAGCTACATGAATGTACTGACATGTAACATTTTCGAAGTGTAACACTCCGACTTTGATAAAATTTGGCAGGTAGATATTACACATGAAATAAACGAATACGTGTTTTTTCTTTTCTGGGGAAAACTGTTTTAAGGGTAAAAGCCTCCACCCAAAATTTGGAGAAATTTGAGGTCCGAAAGACAAGAAGAAGTTAGCCGGAGTGAATGAAATTGTGCACAGATATTATAAACGTTAAATGATGGAATATGTGTTTCGTATTTTCCTGGGAAAATGGTTGGGTGGGGCACAGACCCCTTCAAACCTTTGATCTCGAAATATCAAAAGCGCTAATAACAGTACGTCAAAAATGCCTACTGGACATGGAGAATTGCAACGAAACTATGTTTACATTTCATCACGACTTATCAAAGTGCTAATTAGTGTAGTGAAAAGTACCTAAAAAGACATGGAGAATTGTAAAACAATTACCTGTGACTCATTAATTTTTAAATTTTGTTACGCAGAAATAAGTTTTCTTCTTGCAAATTTCAATATTATACTTTTGAATAGTGTTTTACTTCATAATAAAACCTCTTTTTTGCAAAAATAAAAAATAAAAAATAAAAAATAAATAAAAATAATTAATAATAATAATAATAATAATAAATAAATAAATAAATAGGTTTGTATTTAGTTTTATGTCCCATGGTTTTTGCCAGGTAGGCTAAAGAAGACTTGAATTTACTGATTATAGTGGAATCCGAACCACTTTGGTCATTCAATGCTCTCCCACCAGGAATCGAATCTTGAACCTCATACGCCAAAGGCTTGCGTTCTTGCCACTAGACCAGCGAGAAGGGATAAAACAAACATATATAGGAATATGTAAATTAAACTCACAACCAGACGTGGCTAGTGAGGGAAGTCATAAGCTAAAGCGTTCCAGACAAGTCACACGAACACGAAGTACATACTGCAGCACTTGGGATTGGCGAATTTTTATAGGGAGAATGAGAAAGTCCGATTTCTATGGAATGGTGGACGGATTTTTTTTCCGTCTCTCTGACAAGGGTCAGAAGTGATGGATTACTTACAGCAAATCGTACCAGAAGAAACTGAAGAATTCCTAATTTATTTTGATCAACATTACGCATCAGGTAGTATCTGGAGTATGCGACTTTCATCTTACGGTGATCTTACGATTCAATTTCTTTGCTAGCCTCTTTTGTTTCTTCGCAACATACCCGTTCATATAGCAAAATTACAGAAAGAGACACGAACGAGTAAATTGATAGAAGCTTCGATTTTGAAATTCCAAAAGGTTGAACCTGTCCATCCTTCCTTGTGGATGGACATTACAAAAGGATGAGGCCATGGTTTCAACTGCATCGAACAAGAGCAGCGATATGAATTACCGAAGAAGAGGGTAAAATGGAAGACAACTAGCCTTCAAAGGCGCTTGTTCAACTTAGTGATGGATTATTCTCAAAGAAACACCAAACTCGTTCAATATCTGATTGGAATTGATTACTGCATAAGGCTGTAACTTTAGGGTATAATGTGTACAATAAGGTTCGTAGAGCGATTAACTTATTGGTTCATAAAGCAACGTTCTTTTTATTATAGAACGTTACGTTGTTTTTCAGTGCTTGTAGTGTATGATATCAATTGCTTAACTATATAGATATATATTACGCATAAAGCTGTGAAATATGTATCAGACTTAATGCGGATAGCTTGTTAGATTTTTTTTTCTGAAACTGTGTAATACCATATGATAATATGACTTCTTTTCTTTTTTAGTATCAAACCCGATGTTGTATAACAAAATACTTTGGCTTGTGTAATATTTACCTGTACCTTGGGCAGAAAGTACTCATACATATGCACTATACTTAGTAGAATGTTCATTTCATATTAACAAAAGAAGAATGTTTTTAATATATGTAAGTGATTATTATGGGATAGTTGTTGCTATGGACATGTTTTATGGTTACCTAGTCAGTGAGTTTGTGTACTTAACAGTTTAAAGAAAAGGATATTTAAGTTATATCAAATAATAAACCAGTTTAACACCATTTATAGACGTTGTCATATTTATTAAAAAGGTGAGATTAATGGTATTTACATATCAAAGCTAATTTTTACATGAGGAAGAAATACTACCACTTCGAATTTTTATTTTAGCAAACGAACCAGGTTTACGACTATCTTTTTGATAAGTCGTTGTAAAAATTTGGTTTACCTCACCCGGGACTTTGTAAATTCAGTTCCCGAAGAAGAGTAAGATTGAATTTACTTTTATACTACATTTAATGAATATGAACTTAACCGTATTACGAAGTGGTAAAGTAATCATAAGAAAAATGGACAACGAAACAATGCTGCAGGAATCAAATACTAGTGACAGCGATGAGACTAGTGTAACTCCAGGATTGACATCGGAAGATATCTTGTTAGCTTTACAGCGACAAATGATGCAAATGTCTACCGAGATAAAGCAGACCATAGAGCAGAAGTCTGACGAAGCTAACAAGCGATACGAAGAATTAAAGCAGACCATGGAACAGAAGTTCCACGAATCTAACACGACCATGGAACAGAAGTTCCACGAATCTAACACGACCATGGAACAGAAGTTCAACGAAGCTAACAAACAAAATGAAGAATTAAAGCAGACCATGGAACAGAAATTTAACGAATCTAACAAGACCATGGAACAGAAGATAGAACTGAAGTTTGACGAAGCTAACAAGCAATATGAAGAATTAAGTAGACGGATAGAACGGATTGAACAGAAATCAGATGAAACGAAACAAACAATTGTCCAGGTGGTGAACGACATATCCTCACAGTTCGAGGAAAAGTTAAAAAGGATATCCGATGATTGTCAAGAAAAGCACAATCACCAAAACCAAGAAATTAGTGCTTTAAAAAAAGATTTAGAAGTAATAGAATCTTCCATTAAACAGCAAAAGATCCAGGTTAGCAACAATTCTAATAACATACGTGTAAATACACAGTTGTTAGCTACTATTCAGGAAGAGATTAGAACGTTACAGGCTAAAGACAACATTTACCGTAATAACCTGGGTAGTGATCGCTTTGAATTTCCCCACTCACCAGAGATGAACTCGCCTTCGCCGGGGTCTGATGAAGATATTATACTAGAAGAAAGTTGTCCGAAGAGTACTGATGAGCGAAACATAGATGGTGTGACGACACAGCATGTCATGGATAGGAACTATCACTCAACAAGAACAAGGAATGAGAAAAAGAAGGTAAAATTAAGTGTTAAGATGAGTGAAATCCGAGCTATGAGCAAATTCAGTGGTAAGTGTAATGAGAATGCTACTTCTTTCTTAGAGAAATTCCAAGACGAATGCAATATAATGTGTATTGATCAATCACAATATATGAAATTAATACCCCATGTATTACTCCCACCTTGTTCCTTATGGTTTAAAGCGATACGTGATCACATTAGTACATATGAGGAATTCAAAGCGGCATTGATCGCAAATTATGAAAATGACTTTTTGCTGGCAAATAGAGATGCCACCCTTAGAAATCAACACTTCAATCCTCGATTGCACAAATCTCTTGTAGAATTTGTTGTAAATGTCTACAACGAATTAAAGGTCGTTAATCCTTTGCAATCGGAATCGAGAATAATAGCATCGATTCGAAATTTGCTTCCATTTAAATTGCAACAGATCTTATTTTCCACACAGTGTATGAGTTTCAGCCATTTATTGATGCTTGTCCAATGCTACGAAACTCAATACCATGCCATGAATCTACAATCAGGAATAGGTAAAAATAAGAATAATTCAGATCATTTGGTGCCTGTTCGGAATTTAAATATTCGGAGTGTGAATAATACAGAACCTAACCTAAGCCTAGTATACTCTAGCAATCCAAATGAGCAAAATAGACAAGGTTATGTAGGGAATCCGCCTAACCTAACTAATCATGGTAATTATGATGTCAGATCACTCAACAGCAGTAGACATAAAAATAATCGAAGTACTGAGCGAAACTCCAGAAATACAGCGAACTACGTGGATAGACGTAATTGGAGATCAAGAGATGGGACTTCATATCAAAATCAAAATCACGATGAAAGACATGTACAACATCATGTAGAACCTAATCATGATAGCGCAGTACAGTGTACTTTATTAGAACCGTATGCAAGTTCGAATGTAACCTGATTACCGTTACTGAAATTAGGTTAAATTCATGTTAACTATAGTTTCTTGTAAATTTTCATTTTAAAGTTTATGTGTTAATATCAATAATGAAAACGATTCTTAAAAATACTTGAAGTGCTTAAATAGAGTTTTAGGTAGACTGGAAAATTAATTTTCAAATGATTTTTATTCTTTCTTGTTAATATGAGAAATTATAATTCGATTTATAATTAATTAAAAGCAAAGATTATTTATATTAGATTGATTTGTGTTGAAAATTTAATTGTCAAAGATTATGTTAAAAAGAAGCTCTATTCTATAAAATTAATTATTCAACGAATACCTTGTAGGAAATTCTTCTTTATTATAACATCTTAGTGCCACTATGTATACCTTTAAATGCAACATCCGACTTATTTGTTATTTAATGCGCCCGCAAAGATTGATATTACTTGTAAACCACGTTTGTCCTTTACATTTTTTGAAATCGCACTCTCCGACGACTAATTAAATGAGCGACGATATTTTTAATAAGAATGTATATTAATAATATAGTGGATAATAATATAATGAAATAAATATAATTAATGTAATTAAAGATAAATATTGATGAAATGAAAGAATTGTTATGAATGTATTTATATATATGTATATGTATATGTGAAATGTAATGAATAGATATACAAGGTGCGATCAAAATATGATGGACATATACCATGTAAAAACACTAATGTAAACGGACCAGTGGTTCTTGAAGATAAAAGCCAAGCCTACTCATGACTTTTATATTCAGTCCCTTTGTCGAGCGACATTTTATATAACAAAATACTTTGGCTTGTGTAATATTTACCTGTACCTTGGGCAGAAAGTACTCATACATATGCACTATACTTAGTAGAATGTTCATTTCATATTAACAAAAGAAGAATGTTTTTAATATATGTAAGTGATTATTATGGGATAGTTGTTGCTATGGACATGTTTTATGGTTACCTAGTCAGTGAGTTTGTGTACTTAACAGTTTAAAGAAAAGGATATTTAAGTTATATCAAATAATAAACCAGTTTAACACCATTTATAGACGTTGTCATATTTATTAAAAAGGTGAGATTAATGGTATTTACATATCAAAGCTAATTTTTACATGAGGAAGAAATACTACCACTTCGAATTTTTATTTTAGCAAACGAACCAGGTTTACGACTATCTTTTTGATAAGTCGTTGTAGTTGTTATATAGTCAGAGTTACGATATGACAGATTTTTACCGGGACAGTCCCGGTTTGGAAGCTCTTGAAATGAAATGAAATCTTTGGATTTTACATCCCACGATTAAGGAGATTGGAGTAGGATAGAGGAGACGGTGATTGTGAGAATGAATGAAATGGTGTAATGAAGAAAGTGAGAGAAAACGAGAGAACTCCGAGTTTATCCATGCACGCAGCGTTTGACTACCACAAAGCCCATTTGACGCAAGATGGGATAAAACCAGGGATCCTATGAACCAAATGTGAGTGTTTCTACCACTGAACCACCGTGACCTCCATGAAGACTCTTATCCCGGTGTTTCGCCAGTTTACATTTTGTCCCGGTTCTCAGTCGTGAGAATATGTTCACCGTTTTTTGTATGCCTTATCCTCATTGCGGTATTCTAGATTACGTCTGTTTTACAGTTTTCACATTAAAAGCTAAATATGTAACCTTAGTTTATAGTACATTTAAATATTGTAGAGCATTGCATACCACGGAGTACAGTTACATACATGCATACATGCATACATACACACACACACACACACATATATATATATATATATATATATATATATATATATATATATATATATATATATATATATATATATATACGTTTCTGCGTTTCACCCTTTCCCCCGGAGGTTATGATTCATTGAAGCGTCATAATCAGTGCTATTGGCTGGTCTCTCTGTCTCTCTCTCGCTCTCTCTCTCTCCCTCTTCATAACAGTTTTACTTAGTGGACGCTAAGTACACGGAACATGGATATAAGAAAATAACAGGAATTAACGACCTGTGGAAAGAGTGGTAAAATGAACTGGACATCCCTGATTGTGAGATAAAATCAATATAAAATTCCTTCTGTGAGCCAGAAACACTGGGCGCTAAGTCTACGGGCGCTACATGCACGGAACCAAAATTAACATTCACTATTCACATAAACAATCAATTTTCTCATTATGCACAGTAATCAAGTGCAGTAGTGCAAGACAATGTGCTTTTATCACGTCTATTTTGGTTTCCGATTATAAGGAAGCAAAAAAATCGATCAAGTGAAACAATAGATTCAATTTATATTCGTTTAACTTTATTCATTTACAATCATATTTCGTTAATTAATATATATGTTATTCCACTTACTATATATATATATATATATATATATATATATATATATATATATATATATATATATATATATATGATAAATTAAATTACTATTGAATGCGAATGCGATCATTATTCAACTCGCGTATCCGTGGATGAACCTCCTATGGAAATACAGTTCTGTTATAATTTAACAGTGATCCTCCAACTATTGCACATCAATCACACATACCAAACATAACAAACACAATCTATTCTGAAATCTTAGAGTACTTGCATTACTAACACATTAACTACCTATAAGTGGGTGCACAACCAATTTTGGGGCAGACAGAAAATCGTACAGGTGTCGACTATCTGTCTTGAAAAAAATGAAATGAAATCTTTGAGTTTTACGTCCCACGTTTATGCCGGTTAGGCTAAAGGAGACGGTGATGATGAGGAATGAATGAAATGGTGGAATGAAGAAAGTGGGAGGAAACGGGAGTACCCCGAGAAAACCCACGCACACGGTGTTTGTCCACCACAAAGTTCACTTGGCCGAGACTGGGATCGAACCCGGGACCCGAAGCACCAGAGGTGAACGCTCTACCACTGAGCCACCGCGGCCCGACTATCTGTCTTGAGTATGCACTGAGAAAAATGATTGGGTTGAAACGTAACCACGCGATGTGGTTAAAAATTTTGAAACCAAATTGAGTTGTTTGGGAACGGTGGGTGGTCACTTGCAACACAACTGCATTAACCTTTGGGTCAAAAATATTACTATATGTCACTGTAGAGTATTTTAACCCTATAATACCCCGCGTTACATATATGTAACATTGGGATTTTACTTCTTTATATTGAATACAATGGTGTTTTGCTGCTAATGCTCACTGTGACACATCTGTAACAGTACGTTCAACACCACCTACTGGATTATTGCTGAACTTCTTGTCATTTTGTCCTCCCAGAAGTACTTGAAAGCATATTTGTTTGATTCTATGATATCACACTCTGGGTATTATAGGGTTAAACCAATACTTAGGTCATACCTTGTTAACGGAAAGTGTCATATCTAAAGGAAGCTGATTTGCGTGGACAATTTAGTACTACGAACATTACAACGCACAGTGGAGGCTCGTGAGTATATGATATGGTAGTGCCAAAACGTACATAATAAAAATGTATTTCCGTAAAAAAAGAAGAAGAAGAAGAAGTAATGCAAAGGCAGAAATAACATCATTTTAGAATTATTTTCTTACATTGTACATATATATAAAATGAAGCTGTTTGTGCCTACATTAAACTTACTATAAACATAATGCAAAATGAATAGTTTTTAACTTACCTAGCATGTGGTGACTTCTGTTAAATATAAGAAGATGGGAGAAGCCTAATGGGAGCGGTAAACAAAGTCCATCCGACGATTCTTCTGTTTGGCAAATAGGTCAATGACCTTCCCATTGAAATCACTTATATCGTTCACAAAACTTTTCTCACACGATAACATTCCTAAAGCACTGAGTCTTTCCTCTTTCATACTGTTCCTGAGGAATGTCTTTATCCTCTTCAAGGCAGAAAAACATCTTTCAGCCTCAGATGTAGACATCGGCATTGTGACTAGCAATTTTAACAGCTTTACAGTTTCACTAAATGATTCACGCAAACCGTCTTCGATGAGTAGAGACAAAAGTGGAACAGCTCCAGAAATAGTTTTTAGCTCTTCCCTTTCATACAGTACTGCAAGTTCATTCTTGGGGGCCGCGGTGGCTCAGTGGTAGAGCGTTCACCTCTGGTGCTAGGGGTCTCTGGTTCAAACCCTGCTCCCGCCAAGTGAACTTTGTGGTGGACAAACACCGTGTGCGTGGGTTTTCTCGGGGTTCTCCCGTTTCCTCCCACTTTCTTCATTCCACCATTTCATTCTTTACTCATTATCACCGTCTCCTTTAGCCTAACCGGCATAACCGTGGGACGTAAAACTCAAAATTTCATTTCATTTTTCATTTTCAAGTTCATTCTTCAGTCTATTCTTTATTAAAACAGGATACTTGTCTACCATTTCACTAAGGTATTCGTCAGGGAATCTTACGTGATAGTTGTCAAATTCTTCAACTAGGAATAGGTTAGTAGCTATGAGATGACCAGAAAATTCAAATCTATTTTTAATTTCCACTGCTATTGTGTCACACACTTCCATCGCATCTCTTTTCATGGTGTCTAGTTCTTTATTATCAGTGCGTGGCCTTTTTGATGGAATGTTATCAAATTCCAACTCATTCCGAACTTCCTCAATTATAAGATCAATTTCCCCCCTTACTTTCTGAATGCCCATTTCGAAATTGTGAATTTGTTCCCTGACTTTAACGGGATCTGTGATTTTCTTCTGCAACTGTGAAAAAAATATCTCAACGTGAGGCATGATTCTATGTAAAAATGTTAGCCAGAATACAAATGTACGATCTTGAAGCCTCAGTTTATATGAACCAGCTTGTTCAATGGTACTGTGCAATTTAATATCTTCACTGTTTTCAATTGTTTCCATTACCTCAATCAGTTCTTTTCTGTACTCCACGCGAATGAAAGTTCCATCTGGTTAGTGATGTACGAGGCAGTCTTCTCTGTACAATAGCATCGAGGATTTTTGTTCTTTCCGTTGATTGTGAAAAAAGTGCGCATATCCCAGACAAATATGCGAAGAAGATACGAGCATGGCGGTTTATGGATGCTGCACGAGACATTATGAGATTAAATTGATGCGCATAACAGTGGATGTAATTTGCATTGGGATAATTATCTTTTATGATTTTTTGCACCTCATTTGTGCATCCACTCATAACCGAAGCACCATCAAAACTTTGTGCTATTAGTTTCTCTGGATTTTTGCTGAGCAAGGAATCCAGTTGGTTTAATATGCAATTTGCTATTGCACGAGCACCATGACCATCGGGATTTACAAAATTCCAGAATCTCTCTACTGGGATTCCTCCAACGATATACCTCAGTACTAAAACTAACTGAAACTGGGTAGATATATCTGTTGTTTCATCAGCTATAATGGCAACGTAATCCACACTTCTGATTTCTTTAGCTACTTCATCATGATACACTTGTAACATACAGGAAAGCAGTTCGTTTTGTATTGTTTTTGATGTGCCTTTGAACACGGATGACTGACTTAGGTGGCTTTTCAAATCTTTATCCAGTTCTGCACTGAAATCAATTAATTCTCGAAAGACACCTTTATTTGAAGAGTCCTCAGACTCATCATGCCCCCTTAATGCAAGTTCTAAAGCTCCGCAGAAACGAATGCAGTTTATAATCAAATTCAAAATGTATCTGTTTTTATTTACTTGTTCATTATGCTTAACTATGGAATGATGATATTGAGAATCCAGCCGAGCTTGGATATTTGTCTTCCCTAACAAAGACAAACTTAGTACATTGTTCAGATGTACTGCTGACTTTTCATGTTTTTTAATCTTATCCCAAATATGCACTAAGTCTGTGACGCCAGATTTTGTCCAGCTTGCGTCCCCCCCAAAAAACATACACGGAAAACAGAATAAAGCATTGGCTACATCACAACCACAAATCCAACTGTTTTTCAAATATATGTTCATGTTAAATTGACGCAATCTTTCCTTATTACGGATCACTTGCTTAACAGACAATTTTAAATTAGGCATTGGCCTTCCTAAATTTTTAACACTTAGTTTGTCGTCATATGATAGGGATGAAAACGGAATTTTCAGTAAATTAACTTACTTACCGCATTCATCGTTATGTATTGTCCTGGTTTCACGGAAAGTACTTATAAATACGAAGAAAGAAGAAAACAACACTACACTTAATTAAACGCCATCAAAAATTCGCAAAAAATATATAATTCGCAAGTTATACACACACACACCACATTCGACACCCAAACACTCATGCGCACAATGTGTTTTTATCTATTACCGGGGGGAAAAGCATACCTGCGTTGACAACACAATAACGAAAAAAACTCCAAATCGATTTTTTGGGAGGGTCAAATCCAGATGGTACATATTGATATGTAATAAGTAGCTAGTTTGGAAACACTGCAATAGAAACAAGTGAATTAGGAATCACGTGTTGGAATTCCAGGCGACTGTAGCTCCGAAACAATGCCCCCTCTCCTAGCGAAACAAATCTCCCGCTTCGAGCCACCTTCAATCGTGGCACAAAACGCTAGTTATTTCTCCGTACTTTTCTCCTGCTCTCCAACTAACAAGCATGCGCACAAACCATTTTTAGAACAGTCGGGAGAGCAACGTAGAATTTGGCACGAACAGAGTAGAAAGATATGTACTGCTAGCGCGCAACCACCGCGCAACTCAAACCAGCATCTCGTGAGCAATGATGACGTTGCAAGTAAAGTACTGTGCGTAAAATTGAGAAATGTATTTAGCAAGAGGCAAATTATATTATTTATATTATTTTGTTGTATTATTTGTGGTAGTGCCATGGCACATTGGCTCCCCCCCAGCGGCCGCCGCTGACAACACATGTTTCTTTTTTACTGTCTATTTAGTCGAAATTATACAGATATATATTTTGACAGAGCACGATTACTATAGCACATTAGCTCCGGCCCAAGCGGATAATTACAGACGAAGAAAATAGGGCCGAAAAGAAAAAAAAAAAGAACATTGCATAGAAGCCACAACGCATGAATAGCAGTGCCGTCATTTTTCCTTATATGTTATTCTTATATTCTAGCACATAAGAACAACAGATGGAGTAACTTTTATTCGTGCAACGTTTGTCAGACTATTTACAAGTTTAAGAAACGATTGTTGTGACCAATTACAGGAAACATATAACATTATTTGTTACTTGGCATCAGTGATGAAAATTTTCCGATTTATAAAAACATACCCCACTTACTCCTACATCTTTGTTTAGCCGTAAAATTTATTGGTAATAAACAATGATGTGAGGTGGAAAATTTTCCGCTATATTTTCCACGACTTTTTTTCCGTTCTAAAATATAAGTGATCAAGTAACAATTCTTCATTAATCATAAGATTTATTAAATTCATGTATAAAAATTTTAAAAAGTGAAAGATCGCTTAAAGAATCTGAAAATGTTCATGGCTTAGACAATTTCCAGTACTATGTAGGAAAAAGTGAAACAAATTTTCGTGAATCGAAAAATTCGTATGGAAAAATTGAAAAACTTTTTATGAGTCGGAGAATGTTCATCACTTTTGAAGCAAAAAGTAAAACATTATTTTTGTGAATCGAAAAGTTTTTTGCTCTGTAGGGACAAGTGAAAGGAATTTTTGTGGATCGGAAAATTTTCATTACGACGTAGAAATACGTGGAAAAACTTTTAATAATCCAGATAATTTCGAATACTGATGTTAGGTGGAAAATTTTCAACTAAATTGAACTGCACATTGAGGTATAAAATTGAATTGAAAACTTTCGGGCAAAAACCCATTAAGTCCAAAAAATGAAAGTCTAAAGGAGGAAGCTTCACAAGGGTTTCTCGTCGTCCGATTTTCTTCAAACTTAACACATATGTACTAGACCGAAAATAAATCGACACGTAGTTTTTAGTTTCTTTCGGTAAAAGGTTGAGAGGGCAAAGGGCCCCTTTTCAAAAAAGGGTCCCCTTGACTAAAAGAGCTACATTAAAGAAACGAAACTCTCCTGATGCAAAGATGACTTCAAAGTAGGAATAACGGGTTTTGTCGTTTTTGCGAGAAAAGAGTTTCAGGGGGCAATGGCTCCCTTCGAAATGACAAAGAACCCCGCACAATCCTTACGGAAATTAATTTCGGTGGAATTGCTTGAAATCGTGATATGTTTTAGATATTGTGTACTGAGAAAAAGTCTCATTGGGCACAACCAAAAATTACTGACCGTTTAGCCACTACAGGGCCACTTTTTAAAAAACAGCCGAAGATAACGATATACCGGATTTCAGTATGAATGACTGAAACCGTGATATGTTGTAGATATTGTGATCCTGAGAAAAAGTTTTAACGGACGTAACCACCAATCACTGACCGTTTGGCCACTACAGGGCCACTTTCTGAAAGCAGCCGAAGATAGTGATATTCTGGGTTTTGACGAAAATGACTGAAACTGTGATATGTTGTAGATAGTGATGAGCAAATGCAAGACCCAGATCAAGACCGGGGTGGTCTTGGTCTTGGTCTTGGTCTTGCTTGCAAGTCTTGGAAGTCTTGCTTTTAAGAAATCTGATGCTTTTCATAGGTAAATTTTACTCTTGATATAAGGGATAATAAATTCTACAATACTCCAATAGTAACGGAAATACAATGTATGTTTCTAAATGTAACATAGTTTATCTTCGTGTAAGTACGATAATAGTGTACAACATAAGTGATGGCCTTTATTTATTTATTTTTTTTATTGGGTGCCCACGCTTCGCTACTTGTAAGATAAATCACGACGTTTCGTAATCTTTTTATATTTTTTAACAGATCCAACACTCCACTGGTTCCCAAACTGGGGAGGCTAGCCCTGAAACGAATGAAAGAAAATCAAAACGGTACAGATTATTGAAATACCATGAACTGCAAAATTATTTTTACACTCTAAATGCGTTAGATTTTTCTTTTCAAGCACGATTAGCTAATCTTTGTATTAACCAAACTTATAATTAAATATTGAGATTTTGTTTTACTGATTCCAATGGGCAGAAACATAGACATTACGCAAAAGCGATGGAAAAAAAATGCAGACTTTCGAAACCTGGGCATGGAGAAGAAATGAGAGAAATAGCTGTGTTTAACCGAAAGCGAATGAGGAGTTGTTAGAATTATTAGCAGTAGGAAAGAAAAGAAGAAGAAAAGAAGAAGAAGAGAAGAATTTTAAATATTAATAAGAGAAGAAAGAGGAACTGGTTGGGATAATGGCTGTGGAGGACGTGCTAGAGGGTATGGTGAAGTGAAAGAGAGAGAGGGAGCAAAGGAGATTGTAGTTGAAGGAAGGTATTAAAACAGAAAATTACTATATTTAAACAAAGAGACTAGCTGAGGACCACAGTACATCGAGGTTTCTCAGTTGCAGCAAGCAACCTGCCAATAATGGCAGAATAACTTTGATGATGATTATGATGATATGCTTAGCATATCGACCAAAAAAGAGAGAAAAATATAATAATTATTATAATCGAAACTTAATATTTTAGAATAATTTGAGTGAAAACTAAAAACGACTAAACTGTCTGTGTCTTTTCTACAATTTCAATTTGTATAAATACTTTTGACCTATATTAGAAATACAAAATAACAACATCTAACTACAAGTTATTTAAAATATCTGTACAAAATCAGTCTCACTTGTGAATATAGATTACTAGCACCAATTACCCACTTCGTTGGGTTAAATTTAAAAAAAAATAATATGTTTCGTTAATCAATCACTTTTTATCATTACTAAAGCGCTTTCTGATATCGGTCAATTTCGATGATTTTTATATTTCTCTCCCCTCCTTTTCCCCAAGTTGCGGGACTGAATTTGGGTTTAAACGGCATCAGAAACGTCACTGATCATCTTAGAGACACTGAAAACTATGGATTCGGCACTAATATCGGTCTTTTTGAATAAATTTATATATCTCCGTCTCCCCACGTTGCAAGGCATCGGAAGTGTCATTGTTCATCTCAGTGACCTCGAAAACCATGAATTTGACATTGATAATAATGGTCATTTTCGATAATTTTTACATAACTCCTGTAATTTTTACATACATCGCAAGTGTCACTGTTTATGTCAGCGATCCCCAAAAATATAGACTCTACTCTAATAGCGGTCATTTTCGATCATTTTTAAATATCTCTCCTCTCCCACTCTCCTAAGCACCACCGTCAAAGTGATATGACAGAAATCGTTTCAGGTCCGAACCTCATCTATGTTGAAAATGTAATCGAGATCGGTTGGGTGGTTCAAGAGTTATTAAGTTTTATTGATTTTTGTACACTTCCCCTCCCCTCCTCCTTCCCTTAGTTCTACCGTAAAAATGATATGATACAAAACACCAAAACACCTCAAGCCCGAAACTCATCTGTGTTGAAAATTTCATTAAGATCTATTGGCTGGTCCAAGAGTAATGAAGTCAGAAAGAGAGTCACTTTACTTTTATTTTTTTTTTACATATATCTCCCTCCTCCCCAAACCCTATGTTGCTCCGTCAAAGTAAAATGATGCCAACCTGAGCTTCGTCTATGTTGAAAATTTGATCGAGATCGGTCGGGTGTTTCAAGAGTTATTAAGTTTTATTTATTTGTATGTATACCTTCCCGTCCCCTAGGTTCTACAATCAAAGTGAAACTATGAAAAACTTTCCAGTTCCGAACCTCATACATGTTAAAAATTTGATTATGATCGGTCTGATGGTTCAAGAATTATTAAGTCACAAACTTAGTCACTTTTATTTTTATTTATTTTGATTTTTGTATACCTCCCCTCCTCCTCCACCTATTCTTTGCTTCTACAAACTCAACTGACAAGTAAGATTCCAGGCCCAAACCTGATCTATATTGAAAATTTGATCGATCTCTAGCGACTGGTTCAAGAAATTAGGAGTCCCAAACATAGTCACTTTCAATTTTATAATATAGATTTACTGTTGTAGTATAATGTTATATCGCTCAATCTTCGATGTGCCGTATACCTAAGGAGGCTAAAAGTTATATTGTAACAAATCTTAAAAATAATATGATTGATTGAATGATTGACTAAGATTGAGAGAGGTAGTATAGAGTTAGAAATTCTCTTTTATAGGCATTACATGAAGAAAACTAATCTATTACAATTATATATAACAAAGAGCATATAAGATAAACCATTACCAAAAGAGCTTATTAAATGAATGATATTAACAAGATAATTGAAGGGTTCACATTCTCGTTTTACATGTCAGGACTGTCTATGTGTATTTTTCACTAGAGTCACTAACAGAGCTCTTTGTGAGCGTACTTACAGTGTCTTTACGTCCATTGCCATCAGAAACTGCACTATTCCTTCCCAATGTCACTTTTCGACGAAGCAAGAGTGGTAACTAGGAGGTTGATAGAGGTTCTTCTGCACCCCTTGAGTGAATTGTCTACGGTTTTTATAGTACTTTCATTTCACGGAACTGGAATTGTTTTTGTTTTCACTTTTCTAAATTCGTCCGTGTTACCTACAAACATGTTGTTAGTTCTATTTAAAAATGTTTTCACTCTGCTATATTGTTCTAGAAACTTAGAGTTGATCCGTTAACTGTGTACTTCTATATTATTATTTTTAAACCTCAAAATGAGGAATGTCTTAATCCTCGGCTCAAAAAAATATATGTCATCTGTTCTTATGAACTAGTGACTTTTAAACCTCAAAATAAAACACTAAAGGGTGTGAACACATGGGATGGAAAGAAAAAAAACACTGACATGCGAAGAAGGTCCATGTGAAAATGCAGAAGGCTGCAAACTGGAATGCCGTAGAGTAATGCTGGTTGCATATCGTACCGGTGCACTAGGAGCAGGGCTGGCTGCGTCGCTCTGGAGCTGGAAGTCTCTGGAGACAGGGCTGTTTGCATCTCTCAGGAACAGGAATTCCCTGGAGGCATGCTGGCTGCATTACTCAGGAACAAGAAGTCTCTGCAGACAGGGCTGTTTGCATCTCTCAGGAACAGGAATTCTCTGGAGGCATGCTGGCTGCATTTCTCAGGAACAAGAAGTCTCTGCAGACAGGGCTGTTTGCATCTCTCAGGAACAGGAATTCCCTGGAGGCATGCTGGCTGCATTTCTCAGGAACAAGAAGTCTCTCCAGACAGGGCTGTTTGCATCTCTCAGGAACAGGAATTCTCTGCAGGCATGTTGGCTGCATTTCTCAGGAACAAGAAATCTCTGTAGACAGGGCTGTTTGCATCTCTCAGGAACAGGAATTCTCTGGAGGCATGCTGGCTGCATTTCTCAGGAACAAGAAATCTCTGTAAACAGGGCTGTTTGTATCTCCCAGGAACAGGAATTCTCTGGAGATATTGCTGGCTGCATTTCTCAGGAACAAGAAGTCTCTGTAGACAGGGCTGTTTGCATCTCTCAGGAACAGGAATTCTCTGGAGACATTGCTGGCTGCATCCCTCTGGATTCTGGAAATGGCTGTCCCAGGACGGGTGGAGCACGGGTCCAGGAAGTAGGACGTAAATGAAAGGAACTCAAAAAACATAAAATACGCTTGTGTATGAGTATCTCTGTTAGGTTGTAGGCAAGGCTGTTTATATTCAAATTTCATTATATGAAAAGAAGAGAAAAAAAGGAAAGAAAGGTGAAAAGAAAAATAATGAGAAGACATGTCTGATACCATGTATGCACCACAAAATTACTGTTGACAAAGGTCACGGGTGAAAAAAAGTAATCGGCGACAGACAGAAAATAGTGCAAGTTGTTTGTAGGAGGCAATAATTATTGCAAGTGATTGAAGCTAATCGGGAGTCGAAGGCAGGAATTTTGTGGAACGAGGGACAACACAATAAACTGCAAGGAGGAAAAGGGATCTAAGTAGGGGTGAATTATTATTATTATTATTATTATTATTATTATTATTATTATTATTATTATTATTATTATTATTATTATTATTGTAGTCCCTATAATCTGGTGTAGTTCTTTTTGTTGTGGTCCTCAACGGAAACAAAATATTTTGGTAGAAGAGTAACGGTATGGAGAGGCGATTTTGTGCACTAGCATAAGTAGGTCATACTGCATCATAGAGAATTCATGGTAAATGTCCTGTGCGGAGGTATATTCTTGGAGGTTTGTACCGTAATTGTGTGCGAGTAGAAGGAAGGTTCAAGGGTGAAAGTTTAGTGTTTGTGTAAGTGCTGTGGGAACCGGATATTATTATGAGAGAGGAAGAAATTTGGTACGTATTACCTAGAAATTCTCATTTATTTTTATTTATTTATTTTCGTCGTTGTTGTTGTTGTTGTTGTGGAAATAAAATAAACACCTAAATTTGAAGATAAACAGTATGTTACGCTGAATTAGTGAGTGATTATGATGTGCCGAAGGCAAAGGGGTCGTAGGAAAGGAAAGGACATAGTGGCGGAATTAGTATTCGTTGGGGTGGGTCACGACGTAACCGTATATTTGAATCGAAAGAAACAAAATTTTAGTCGCTTTGTATTAAGATGCCATGAAAATGGTAAAGGGTGGGTGTGTCTGTTCTTATATAAATAATGTCTATTGAGCGTGAGTTGTATGGAAATATTCAACATATTTCATTCGTGTATCCTAAGGTGTGCACAAATGTTTAAACAGAACCAGCTGTTTAAAATTAAGATACAAGAAGGAAATAAGTGAATATAAACAAGTACTTTTCCTTGCATGCTTAGGAAAAGGTGTGCTGAGTACATTCAGCGTCGCTATTGCTTAAGTGGCGGGTTACGTACGGGAAGGGAAGAAAGGGGAAAAGGGATAAGAGAGTAAGGTGGTATGTCGGGCAGTGAACCAATGCCTCAATATGAAATCAGGATTTAGGAGGTGAGATATGAATGCATTGTACGACCGAAAATGATTGCACGGGAGAAAGATTTTGTGAAGTGTGTTGCCTACCTAACAGGGGATTTGAAAATAAAGTTCCTTTTGAAATATGATTCCAGGGCAGAACGAGAGACAAAGTCGGAAGTTTTGCCAGCTGAAAACTTTAATTAGACGATTTCAAAAAACGCTTATATTTCATTTCGAACTCTGAATTAGGTGTTGTTGGTGGTACATAATGTTTCAAACGAGTCTTTCCTATAAGGATAGGTTTACCCTCTATGTCAACGAGGACTTCGTTTGGAGAAACAGTTGATATGAGCCTATAAGGTCCTTTATAAATTCTGGACAGTGGTTTACAAGTACCAGGCTGAGAAGATGTGTCCAAAATCATAACTTGAGAGTCTGGTAGAAACTCTGTGGGCGATTTGCTTGATTCGACTTTTTTCTTTTTTCTTGAAGTCAAGAAATGCTTGGTGCTTTCTATATTCAACTAAATCCCTCATGTCTTTCAGTGCCAAAAGGCGGTCCTGTAAATCTAGATGTTCTTTCTCAACATGTAGCAAGTTATCTATGGGTAGGCGAGGAGGTACTCCATATAACAATTCATGAAATGAGACACCTAAAGATGTTGATGGAGTCTTGTTAATTGCGGAAGTGGCGTGAGGCAAATATTTTGGCCAGAGTTTTTGGTTATATTGACACAGAAATTTAAGACTGGTTTGCAATGTGCCCAGACGTTGTTCAACATTTCCTAGTGTGAAATGCTGATATGGTAATCCATACTTAACTGTAATGTTGAGTGATTTGAGAAAGCTCAGGGATAAAGTGGAAGTGTGGCTTGACTGACGGTCAGTATAAATACAGGAAGGAACACCAAAGGGAATGATTATTTGGTTCGTAATGGAGGAGATGAAATTGTCAGTATTTGGGGTAGTGATGGGTTGTGTAATGGTAAAGCCTGTGCAATGTTCGGTTGCGGCATAGAAATATTGGAATTTCTCTGGGTCACTGGCTATGAATTTCCCTGCTAAGTCCAAGCTATAAACCGAAAATAGGGGAGTTTGGGGAAAACGTTGTATGTTGGGGTTGTAGGGCAAATAATTGCGTTTGAAAATTGCACACTGTTTGCAAGATTTGAGTTCACTCGCTAACCAAGATTTCAAGCGTGGTACGTAATATTTATAACGTATCATGCAGTAAAGTTTGTTAAAGCCTACATGAGTAAGTTCACCGTGATATTCCTGAAATAAAGCAGGTTTTAGCGCGTCCGGAATACAGACAAGCAAACGGGTTTGCGAGGCACGATACATTTTTCTGTACAAGATGTTGTTCTTAAGAACGTACTGTTTTGTGAGACGTTGAAAGGCCGGGTCTGATTCATTTTTGGTATTTAGAGTCGTAATAATTTTGCCAAAAAAACAGTCCTGAAGCTGGAGATTTGGTAGGTCAGTGTTGTCACCTATTGTAGTTAGAACAGTAGGAGGAGTGTCCTCCAAGGATGGGTGGGTCTGGTCAGTATCAGTCGTATTGGTAAAGAGGACGGCATCGGGAGTGTCATCCTGTTCTAAGGCAATGGCGTCTGGTGAGACGTCCAAAGGAAAACGGCTAAGTAGGTCGGCCACTGCGTTAGACTGACTTTTTACGTGTTTGATTGTAAAAGTGAAAGTGTTGATATAAGTGATCCACCGGAGAATTTTTGCGTTTGGGATAACAGTTTTCCTAATAGCGAGAAGGGAAATGTTATCAGTGATCAAAGTAAAATGTTTTCCCAGAAGGTATTTTTGTAATTTCTTAAGCGAAAAGAAAATTGCATATAATTCCTGATGAAAAATCGGGAGTGGGTTGACAGTTTTTGGATGCCTGGAAGAAACATAACAGACGGGCTGAATGACATTAGAGCTAAGGTCTTTTTGTAACAATACGGCGCCAACGCCTAGGGCTGAGGAATCGCACATTAAAATATGTTCTGTGTTCTTTGTTGAGTACAAAGCAAGAACTGGTGGGGAAGTGAGGAGGTGCTTCATCTGGTCGAAGGCACGGTCTCTTTCAGGTGTCCATATCAATTTGCGATTTCCATTCGAAATAGCTTCATAAAGTGGGGCTAATATGAGAGAAATGTGAGGGAAAAATTTCCTAAAGTAATTAGCCGAAGCTAACCAACTTTTTAACACTTTGATGGTGGTCGGTTTGGGTGCATTGGCGAGGGCAGCGGTTTTCTCGGGATCAGGTTTGACTGTATGATTTTCCACAATATGACCTAAGCATTTAATCCGTCTAGCGCCAAATACTGATTTGTTGATATTGAACAGCAAGAATGTTTTGCAGCTGTATGAAAAAATGCGCGTAAAACTGTCATCATGTGATCAAAAGAATCAGCATGGATATACATGTCATCTACGAACGAAGTGATGTTATTGGTATATAAATCCCGAAAGATAGTTTGCAGTACCTGTTGTAATAAAATAGATGAATTTTTGAAACCCTGTGGAATTGAAGTGAGTTGCATATGATTGAAGGGCAAAGAGAGGCAGTCTTAACAACGAGAGCTTAAATTCCTCGGGGGGAGCCATAACAAATCTTAAAAATAATCTGATTGATTGAATGATTGACTAAGATTGAGAGAGGTAGTATAGAGTTAGAAATTCTCTTTTATAGGCATTACATGAAGAAAACTAATTTATTACAATTATATATAACAAAGAGCATATAAGATAAACCATTACCAAAAGAGCTTATTAAATGAATGATATTAACAAGATAATTGAAGGGTTCACATTCTCGTTTTACATGTCAGGACTGTCTATGTGTATTTTTCACCAGAGTCACTAACAGAGCTCTTTGTGAGCGTACTTACAGTGTCTTTACGTCCATTGCCATCAGAAACTGCACTATTCCTTCCCAATGTCACTTTTCGACGAAGCAAGAGTGGTAACTAGGAGGTTGATAGAGATTCTTCTGCACCCCTTGACTGAACTGTCTACGGTTTTTATAGTACTTTCATTTCACGGAACTGGAATTGTTTTTGTTTTCGCTTTTCTAAATTCGTCCGTGTTACCTACAAACATGTTGTTAGTTCTATTTAAAAATGTTTTCACTCTGCTATATTGTTCTAGAAACTTAGAGTTGATCCGTTAACTGTGTACTTCTATATTATTATTTTTAAACCTCAAAATGAGGAATGTCTTAATTGATAAACAATTATTCAACGTATAAGCATCCGCCCATGAAATCAAATTTGCGGTCAGATGCACTAAATTTTTTGTCAATGTCATGAAAATGTTATTTCGATATTAATTTTATGAGCACACATTAAAAATTTCCAACGGATGCTTGAGTCTTGGAGCCAAGGCCATACCCATGTAGTCAGCACCTATGATGTACGGAATTACCGATGTTCAATACTACATTTCTCTTCAGTTTAGGAAGAATAACACTACTAGTACGCTTTGAAATGAAATGAAGTATCTAGTTTAACGTCCCACAGTTATGCACCAAGGCTAAGGGAGACGATGATGATGAAAAATGACTAAAATGTGGAATGAAGAAAGAAGGAATGGCGCAAGACGACACCTGTGTGGCTTGAAAACGAGCAATATCTACAGAAAAAGCGAACAATCAATTCAGGAAACGATGCACTGTAGGTATATGCTACAAGGGCAGATCGACTCACACGGATTGCATAAAACTACTGGGAACACATTCACTCCAGTGACATTTTTACTGAAGGCAAAAAATTCAAGTAAAAGACGTAATGATTTTTCTCCTTTTTTTACATTCTATAAAAAAAACAAGCAGTACCAGTACTTGTGCAAGAGTCTTGGTCTTGCATAGGTATTCCTGGTCTTGGTCTTGGTCTTGCATGAAAGACACTTGCAAAACGTGCAAGACCAAGACTCTTGCGCTCATCACTAATTGTAGATATTGTGATCCTGAGAAAAAGTCTCAATAGGGACAGCCACCAATCACTGACCATTTGGCCACTACAGGGCTACATTTTTGAAGACAGAGAAAATAACGGTATTCTGGATTTCGGTAAAAATTAATGAAACCGTGATGTGTTGTAGCTATTGTGATCCTGAGGAAAAGTCTCAATTTGTTCAACCATCCATCACTGACAGTTTGGCCACTGCAGAGACTTTTGTAAAGAAAGAAAAAAAAAGAAAAAAGAAAGAAAAAGCAGAAGGTAAAGTTATTCTGAGTTTCGTATTCTAAATTTCGGTGGAGTTGCTTGAAACAGCGATATGTTGTAGATATTGTGATCTTGAGAAAACGTCTTAATGGTCAAAACCACCAATTACTGACCATCTGGCCCGTACGAGGCCACATTTTTGAAAGCAGACGAGCCGAAGATAGCTGCTGGTTTTCAGTGAAAATTACAGAAACCGTGATATGTTGTAGATATTGTCATCCTGAGTTAACGTCTTAATGGACACAACCACAAGTCACTAATCGTTTGGTCACCACAGAGTCACTTTCCTGAAAACAGCCACGTATAACGATGTTCTGGATTTCTGTAAGAATTAGCAAATTTGTGATATGTTGTAGATCTCATTGTGAGAGAAAGTCTTAATGGACACAACGATCAGTTGTTGACCGTATGGCCACTGCAGTTCCCCAGATTTCCAGGTATTACGATACTTTTGATTTGTAAATGAATGAAACTGTGATGTTTTGTAGATGACATGATCCTGAGAAAAATTCTCTACTGCTGTTCAGGGTTTTCCTTTGTCCCTCATGACGAACATCGGAATGTTGTCTATGTTTAAATTATCTTAGACGCTACTCTCCCCATCCCTTTTCCGGGTTGTTGGATATGAATTTACGTGGATTCATACAGTTCAACCAAAATTCCAGAATATCCTTACTTTCTGCTGTTTTAAGAAATGTGGTCCAGTAGTTGCCAAATGGTCAGTGATTGGTGGTTGTGTCCATTGAGACGTTTTCTCAGGATCACAATATCTACAATATATCATGGTTTCTACCAATTCCTTCGAAATCCAGACCCACCTTCTGCTAATGTTAAAAAACGTGGTCCTTAAGTGGCCAAACGGTCAGCGATGGGTGGTTGTGCCCATTGAAACTTTTTCTCAGGATCCAATATTAACAGCATATTATGGCTTCAAGGAATTCCACCGAAATTCAGAATACAGTTACTTTCTACTGTTTTCAAAAAAGTGCCTTGTAGTGGGCAAATGGTCAGTAACATATCACAGTTTCAAGCAATTACGCCGAAATCCAGAATTCCGTTACCTTCAGTTCATTTAACCTTTACATGACGAGTGGCTCTAGAGTTGAGCCAGCAGTTTAAACATCCATCACTTCGCTCCTATTTAACCTAAAGAGATGACTTAAGTGTCTTTCTCTTTACGAAGGATCAAACTTTCCAACGATGTGCATTTCGTTTACATCAGGAGTCCAGCAGCGAAGGGTAGAGGGAGAAGTTGGATGTACTAGTTCCCCCTCCCCCCTCAGCATTTGGGGGAAGGTGACTTTTCCTCCAAAGGAGCTACAAGCACAAAAAGTGGTATCAAAAACATCTTAACTAATGACACCCTGTGTATGGCCATTTGTGTACACGACAAATAACAGTGTTGCCAACTTCGAGAAAATGTATTGTATTTATTTGTTTTTTTTTTTTTGAATTTCTTATTCTTCTTCTTTTACGAGTTGGGCAAGAAGGGCACGAAAGTTAGCTCGTTGGAATCTACGTTCCATAACCTTTACGACGAGGTATAGCTCATATCCCTGTGACTATCAGAAAGGGTAATAGGGCCGCCAACGTAAAGGTCTATGATTTTCTTGAAATCCAAATCCGTCCTATAAAAAAGTAGTCCTATAGTGGCCAAACGGTCAGTGATTTTTAGTTGCGCCCGTTAAGACTTTTTCTCAGGTACAGAATATCTACAACATATCACGATTTCAAGCAATTCCACCGAAATCAAATTTCCGTAAGGATTGTGCGGGGTTCTTTGTCATTTCGAAGGGAGCCATTGCCCCCTGAAACTCTTTTCTCGCAAAAAACGACAAAACCCGTATTTCCTACTTTGAAGTCATATTTGCATCAGGAAAGTTTCATTTCTTTAATGTGGCCGTTTTAGTAAAGGGGACCCTTTTTGAAAAGGGGCCCTTTGCCCCCTTAACCTATTTTCCGAAAAAAAAAAAAACAAAAAATATGTGTCGATTTATTTTTGGTCTAGTACATATGTGCTAAGTTTGTAGAAAATCGGGCGACGAGAAACCCTTGTGAAGCTACCTCCTTTACATTTTAATTTTTTGGACTTGAGTTTTTACCCCAATGTCTTCAATTTAAGTTGGCAAGGAGAAACTTACATAGTGTTCCCCCCTCTCTCTCCCTACGAGCTCCCTCGTGGCTAAGCGGTTAGCGTACGTGCCTTTGCCGTGGGACACGTTGGTTCGATTTCCAGCGGGAGCTCATGTTCAGATTCCACGTTAATCCCGTCTCATATAACCTCGTAGCTGAAAGGGACGTTAAAATCAAAATTAACTTAATTCTCTCTCTCTCTCTCTCTCTCTCTCTGTGTGTGTGTGTGTGTGTGTGTGTGTAAAACGCAAGGAACATATATCGAGTTCGTAGAGTACAAATGTCCCATTCCATTATTTAACATGTAACAAGAAAGCCAAAAGAAAGATTTCAATTATTTCAATTATTTCAAAAACAGAAAATTCCTCAATTTTTTGCACATATAGGCTTGCCTATGTAGTGAAATAACTACATGAAAGTTCCTTATGGAGATTATTTTTGTAACAAAATAAGACATGCATTGATTTTATTGTGTTTAATACTCGTAAATTCAATATAGGAGTTTTGTATGATCGATATCTTAAATATGTTTTTTTTTTTATTGGAAAGCTATCATTATTATGTACAAAAATGTATTAGAAATAATAGCTATTCAATAGAGCAAGTACATATATAACAAAAAAGATTTTTTTAATCTTGTAAATTAAAATGAAATCACTTGTTGGTTTTAGAACGTAGCACGTTTCTTTTATTATTTTATTGGAAGAACAAACACATAGTCAGCTTGCTTATTAGTTAGATTTTACTTTGTTTTCTGAGTGAATATTTGAATAAGTAGCCTTTTTTTATACCAGAAAATTACCAGTATTTGTTTTCATGAGTTACCTAAACTGGAATTTTGGAGTCAGAAATTCACAGTAGGCACTTTATATTATCTCTACTTATTTATATATGTTGCAAGTTTGTAAATCCAGAAAAGTAGTAAAGCTATGAGAAAACTTTGTTTTACGTGTATTAAAGTGACGAAATATAATTTTGTGAGATCAAATGTGAATTCTGAGGGAAGAACGCATTGAAATTTTTGAAACATTTTTGCGGGAGTGAAGAATCGTTAGAATTTCACTACATGAAACTTCATCTAGACAATATTTATTCCAGTCATGAAAACTTTCCGTAAAATTTTCCGATTCATAAAACATACTCCACTTATTCCTACAGCGTTGTTTAGCCGTAAAATGTATTGGTAATACAAAACTCCAATATTGAAGTTATAATTTACGAGTGTTAAACACAATGAAATCAAAGCATTTCTTCTTATTTTCTGTTACAAAAATAATCTTCATATGGAACTTTCTTTGTAATTATTTCATTACATAGGCAAGCCTAAATGTCAGGAGATAGTGGGATTTTTCTGTTTTTGAAATAATTGATAAATTCACAAAGCATTCTTGTTACAATTTACATAATGGAATGGGATATGATGTCCCGACAAAACGTACCAGCGACAAAACGTACCACTTAAATTTTCGCGACAAAACGTACCACTTTTGACAACCTGTCATGGACTAATTAAAACATTTCAGATATTTAATCCGCGACAAAACGTACCACTTCAAGGAAAAAGTTGACCTTGAAATATCAGACATTTACTTCGAGGAAATCTGACATTGTAAACAGGGTCGGTGCTGGTTATTAAAATTTACTTTCACCAAAGGTTTTCGTGGGAGGAAAATAGGCCTCCTCGCTACTGAGAACAACTCTACAGAGACAGGGATGTGCGGCGCAAGGAAATACAAAAGAGCCTAACAACTGTAAAGAAGTGTTGTTAGAAGAAGAAACACTCAAGATGCTTGACGATACTTCTTTTCTGTTAGCTGACGACGGAGAAGAAAATAGAATTATATTTTTTTATGGTGATAAGGGCAAAGAGAGCTTGAAACACTTTAATAAATTTTTAATGAATGGTACTTTCAAGTGCTGTAGTAAACAGTTTTCTCAGATTTACAGTATCCATGCAGATTTTGGCAGTTCGTATCAAGAAACCAACATCAATCCGGCAGTGTTTGTTTCATTGTCCAATAAGAATAAAGATACATATATTTGTTTGTTTCGACTCATCCTTTAGTCTGTTCCGGAGTGGAAACCAGAAATAGTGGATGTGGACTTTGAATCGTCGGCCATATCTGCATTTCGGCAAGTATTTCCTTCGACAGAAATTAGTGGAAGCTTCTTCCATTTTAAGAAAGTTCCATTTTAAGTATGCCTTTCGGGCAAAGTTCAGGAGATAGGATTTTCAATGGAGTATCGACAGAATGAGGAAATCAGGCATGGTCTTGGTCTTGCATCCCTTGGTCTTAGTCTTGGTCTTACATCGGTACTTTTCTCGTCACCAATCTTTTCAATTTTAACCTTATTTTGGCCGGTATATATATACTTATATACCGTCCTATCAAGTGGTAAGTTTTGACGCCTGTCATTATTTGATGGCTGATTGGAAAACTCTTCGCAAGTAGCCCTCCAGGCAAGTGGTACGTTTTGTCGCTTGTCATTATTTAAAGTGTTTTTAGAAAACCCATCACAAGCAACCCTCAGGGTAAGTAGTACGTTCTGTCGGTGATACGTTTTGTCGTGTATTCATGGGGTATTTGTACTCTACGAACTCGATGTATATTCCGAATACGCGACAAAACGTACTAGCGACAAAACGTACCACCGACGAAACGTAGCACTTACCCTGAGGGCTGCTTGTGAAGGTTTTTTTAAAAACACTTTAAATAACGACAAGCGACAAAACGTACCACTTGCCTGGGGGGCTACTTGCGAAGAGTCTTCCAATCAGCCATCAAATAATGTCAGGCGACAAAACGTACTACTTGATAGGACGGTATATATAACGGCCAAAATAAGGTTAAAAGTTGAACAGATTGGTGCTGAGAAAAGTACCGATGCAAGACCAAGACTAAGACTAAGGCTAAGACTAAGACCATGCCTGCAAGATTCTCGCAACACCAAGACCAGCAAGAATCTTGCATATGCAATATTTGAATATTTACTGATTTCCATCACGATTTATCCAGGCTTTGGACCAGAGACGGATATGCATTATTAGAGGGGCGCGGGCGCTTTCTCCCACAAGGGCCACTAGCATCTCAATGTCACAAATCAATTGCACAGTTTTCTTTCTACAGTAAGTCAATAGTATTAACAATTGACAATTAAAACCTTATATTCTTTCATCAGTATATTATTCTGAATTGTTCAAAATATTATATGAAGTTCAAGAAGAACGTATACTACATTACAAAATTAGCAGATGTTTTAGTGTACTAGTTTTTGATGCTACTGCATCTATCACTTTTGCATTCGAAATATTTTTTTAATAAATCTTTTTCAATAGACATCAACAAAATGTTTTCAAATATTCTTGAGACATGGTACTCGTTAGCCTATTTTTAATGTATTTCAGTTCATTTCAATTTTGAAAAAAAAATCTTTCACATGTTACCTGAGTTACGGGCAAAGTCAATAAAAAATTGTATGCTGGAAACCGGAATAAGTATTACTGCACAAATTACAATTCTGCAAAATTAAAAAGCAGCACATTGGACAATTTTGCAACACGTTTTGCATTCGCTTTCCTTGTAAACAAATGTATTTTCTCCTAATTCTGAATCACTTGCACCATCAGCACAGTCATTTTTCATCGGTTGTGCTCGTTACCAAGACTGACTTTCAAGGATATCCACGTCCTTCAGAAGTCCAAGAGAATACATTTATAGTATCCTTGGAAACTTCTTAACTGAAGTTTTTTAGAAAATGTGTAAGTTTATCGAAAGGCACGTCTGGAAGTTCTGTTACTTGGTTGAAGTGGCTAGGGTCCAAATAATCCATAAAGTACATTGCTTCTTGAATCTTGAAGAAATACTCAAAACTACCATGTCCAATATTGTGTTGAATGCTTCGATACAGTACCTGGTCATTGAATAGAAGCAGCTTCATCTTCATATTCACAGGAAAAATCTTTGTCCATCTCTGAAGGCGAATAGTCGATAGGTCAATATTAAAAAAGAAATTACGTTCTAAGTCTTCAAATTTGTTATTGGCCCATTCTGCAAAGCTTAGTGCTGCATTCTTAACGGATTCAAAATCATCTCTCCACTCTTTCAGTTCGAACAGAGTAGTCTGCATCATCCGATAAGACTACACTAGCAGCACCCTCTATTTGGAGATAGTTTGGCAGAGAGGTCGTCACTTGAAATATCTTAAGGAACATTTCCGCTGTCTGAATTGTTTTGAACTTGAGAAGATCTTTTATATATCCTTTCGCTTTACACCTAGCTTTTGGTTTGATATTTTCTGTAGAACCAATTTTCTTAATTGTTATTGTCAACTCTATATACAAAGCGCTTTTGGGGTTCGAAAAATGACCAAACTTTTTCTAAAAAACAGTGTGTTTTCTACCATCTTGTTTCCGCAATAACTGTAAGACGCCTTTGTTAATATTTGATTTTCCAAATGTACATTCGCTGATAAGACTCACGCATAAATATCGCACAGTCATTCAGCAGAACAATGAGACAGTATCAATGCAATTTTTTGTCACATCACATATGACATGATTGAGTATATGAGCGTAACACCACACGTTTAACTGAGTTTCTTAGTAGTTAAGCGGTTAGCGTATGCGCCTTTGTCGTAGGAGATCTGGGTTCGATTCCCGGCGGGAGCTCATGTGCTTCGGATTTCCCGTAAATCAGTATGTTCTGTCTCATATAGCCTCGCTGCTAAAAGGGCCGTTAAACCCATAATCAACTGAATCACACGTGTAACTGATCATAGGTGAATTGAATAAATCCGAATATTGTCCTTGCATGTTACTTGAGCCATCAGTTGAATTTCAAATACACTTCTTAACCTCAAGGTTCAACTTCTGCAGACTTTCCAGCAGTAAACCGCAAAGACATTGGCCTGTGGTAGATATGCATTTTACAATGACAACAATACTTTGTTTAACAACCATTTTAACAACATACCGTAAAACAACAGAGCACTGGCCTGAAACTACTATATCTTGAGTAGTGTCTAATAGAACAGAAAATATTAAAGCTTGAGAGACTTCTTTCGAAATATCTTCTCTGATAAGTGTGCTGATAGCATTCAAAATATAATTCACCGTGTTTAGTAAAAGTTATGCGACCACAATCCTGCTTATTTCCTCGTATATGACTCTTCTCGGTGACCTTATCTAAATTACTTTTAAGCGGAAGATCAAATTTGCTTAAGAAAGGAATAATATCCAAAAAGTTTCCATGATCTATAGCTGTGTCTTTCAGTTTATAGGCTGCTACATTTCCTCTGTAAATGAGCCCTCTTTTACCAATGAGTTTCTGCACTTTGACAACTCGATACATTACCTGTCTGTTCTTCTCAACCTTCTACTGCCGTTGTTTTACCTGCTCATGAGGAAGTAGTACGTTTTGTCGCGGATTAAATATCCGAAATGTTTTAATTAGTCCATGACAGGTTATAATTTATATAAGTGGTACGTTTTGTCGTGGAATAAATATCAGAAATGCTTTAATTAATCCGTGATAGGTTGTCATTTATGACAGGTCGTCAAAAGTGGTACGTTTTGTCGCGAAAATTCAAGTGGTACGTTTTGTCGCTGGTACGTTTTGTCGGGACACCGTATATTCCCTGCGCTTTATACACACACGCACACGAACACAGACACACACACACACACACACACACACACACACACGCACACACAAACACATACACACACACAGAGGAAGAGGGGAGAGAGAGAGAGAGAGAGAGAGAGAGAGTTGAGTTGGGTCGATTTTGAGTTTAACTTCCCTTTCAGCAGCGAGACTACACGAGACGGGGGCTTTAAGTTTCGCCTATTCAAGATTCACCTAATACCTTTTAGCTATGCAAACGTCAATCAAAGCGACACAACGCTAATGTTCTTATTAGGGGAAAGTTGAATTTTTTTAAACTTTGGTTTAGCTCTCATACGTTGGTGCACCTCATAAATAGTTAACATTTCCTCTTGAAACTATTTTCGCGCTCTTGTTAAATAGTCCAGTATGTAGGGGAAAATTTTGATAAACCAAGCAAAAATTAGTAGCTTAATGAAACTTTCAGGATAGTTTATTTTCGTCAAGTACAGCTATATTCTAAAAGTCCCCGAACATCCTTCTTGATCTTTATCCAATGTGGCTGCCGTATCCAATTTGGCCGCTACCGTCTAAAGAACAATCATTTTTTCCTTGATTTCTTACTTTATGTTCAATTTTAAGATCTTGGAACTTGATAATAAAACATGTTGTAAATAAAATTTCATTTGTCTGATATATAATTCATCTCTCTGGGTCAGGTAGATATAAAGTTACAAATGATAGAGTAGACTTATATCGCTTAATCTTGTACCTGTGTTTCTTGCAAGCATATTTTTCTGTTTCCTTGGTTTTTATACATATAATCTATATAAGCAAAATAATTAAATAAAATATGTCAACATGCAATAATTATAATTGATATATATTAAAATACGGCACATTTGAGAATAATATGGCTTTATACGGAAGTTTCTGTAAAATTATTTAGCAAAATTGTCCGTAGAGAAAATGTTATTTAAGTAAAATTCAGTTTTTTATAAGCGATAGAAATAATTTATAGTACATAAAAGACACAAAAATGAACCAATTCTTGGCATTGTGCGTTGTTGGGACATGAACGATACAGTTGGGTTAGATCAGACCTACTGCTGGTTAACCCTTATCCAGGCAAGCTATTTTTGTAACGTAGACTGCAACTGGGGCTTTACCAACTCTATTAGCCTTACCAACTCGATATGTTCATAACTTTAACTTCGACTAAAGATAGAAGAATTCAGAATTTTATGGCATCGAAATATTTATGGTTATTAAGAAATTGGAAGAAAAATATGAAGCTACTGGGCCTGGGAGGCCCCGGTTGCCGGGATAAGGGTTAAAATGAAGAAGGTCGTTGAAACAACCAGTTTTAAAGAGAGCGTTTACATTTTAATAATTTAGGTTTATTATAAGAAAAGCTGCTTCTTTCAGAACAGGAAGGGTACCTATTACTTTGAAAAAACTAAAAAGAGAAAGAAAGAAGGAACTTCGAAAGATTCATAGAAGTAATGCATAATTCAAGGTTAGTTCAACACTAAGAAAACGTCAGCATGTCACTTATCTTGTTTTTTGATTCCCAAAATGTGATTTCCCTACAATTAATGCACATGTCTGAGTAAAACAATTTCGAATAAGAATATTTGCAATACTCCAGCTTCAGAAAAAGAGTTTGATAATTGTATGTCTAATCAAGTAATTGGATAGCATTCTTTATTTTCTCCTCAGATCCCGAATCCATTGCTGGA
Organism: Thermobia domestica; assembly: GCF_964235325.1. Classification (NCBI taxonomy): domain Eukaryota; kingdom Metazoa; phylum Arthropoda; class Insecta; order Zygentoma; family Lepismatidae; genus Thermobia; species Thermobia domestica. The sequence goes on from NC_137459.1 coordinate 233,630,861, forward strand.
ATATCTTGCTTAAGCGGAGTTTGCTTCTGATAGTACAACTTCACTACGTGTCGGCTGCTCGCACTTGCTCTTATGGGTAAAACCGAGAGCTGAGTGACTGGCATGGAATGAAAATGAAATCTGTGAGTTTTACGTCCCACGGTTATGCCGGTTAGGCTAAAGGAGACGGTGATGATGAGTAACGAATGAAATGGTGGAATGAAGAAAGTGGGAGGAAACGGGAGAATCCCGAGAAAACCCACGCACACGGTGTTTGTCCACCACAAAGTTCACTTGGTGGGGGCTGGGATCGAACCCGGGACCCCAAGCACCAGAGGTGAACGCTCTACCACTGAGCCACCGCGGCCCTTGGCATGGAATGAGTCTTCTGTATTCGAAATACCGACAGAAAGCTTGTGCGTCACTATTACTATTATCCGATGCATAGAAGTGTAATTGGAAATGTTATCCACTTGTAATAGTTCTTCAGGATTCGTAGTAGATTTATTGAATATACTCACAACCTGTTGTAAGTAACTGCCTATCTTTTGAGTAGTTTCTAACAAGTTTTCATCCCTTTCTGGAACAGATACGAAGTCGTGTCACTTCCTGAAAATTCATGTAAAAATAGTATCACATCATCCACGTTTCCTCCTGTATTTTCATGTATTAAAAATTTTGTCTGGTTGATAAAATCTATCTTCTTTATGAAACAGTTAAAACAATCAGAAAAATATATTTGAAAGAAACAGATACAAGATTAAATGGCACAATCATATCATTTGTAACTTTAAATCTACCTAACCTAAAAAGATAAATTATATATCAAACAAAGGAAATTTTATTTGCAAAATGTTTTGTTATAAGATCGAAGACTACAAACTGAACCTAAGGTAAGAAATCAAGGAAAACGTGATTGTTCTGTAGATGACAGCGGCTTGAATATATACAGATTTAAAGATCTTCTGAAACAGTAGCAAGCAGAAAATAAAATGACAATGTATCAACTTCAGACGTGACACGTCGCTAAATCAAAGAAAGCAAAGTGTGGAACAAAAGAAAGTTGGATCGCAAGAAATAGCTATAACGCAGTACGTTGATACAATGTCTCACTGCATTCTACGTTTCCCGTAATATTCTGTAACTTCCGTAACATTTTCATCTATCTCGATGTCAAACAAATAACATCTAGTCATATACAGTAATTGTGCTTATACTATTTTAATATATGCATTTTAAATATTATGTTTTGTTTTTTTAAGAAACAACATATTTTTGAGTCATTTTTTGTCAGTACTACCAACATAATTTCGCATTAGGCAAAACTTGAAAGACGAATCTTGAATTCAAGATTCACCAACACTTTCTCTTGAGTTACCATCTGTAAATTCCATTGCCTGAAGTTATTGGGCGAATCGTGGATAGGTGAAAGTTGAAGTCACCATGAGACGGGACCTGCTGATCAACATGGAATCAAAACCACATAAACTCCCACCGGAATCGAACCTAGGTCTCCCACGGAAAAGGCACGTACGCTAACCGCTTAGCCACGAATGAGCTCGCAGAGAGAGAGAGAGAGAGAGAGAGAGAGAGAGAAACACTATGTAAGTTTTTACTTGATATCTTGAAATATTAGAAAATTTTCCGGTTCCCGAAAGCTAATTGGAAAATTATAATTTGTTGCTGTCTAACTTCCCTCTACATGAATTCAATTTTATAGCTCAATATGCAGTTAAATATAGTGGAAAATTTTCCACCTAACGTCGCTATACATAATATTCAAAATTGTCCGAATTATGAAAAACTTTTCCACCTTTGTCTACATGGTAATGAAAATTTTCTAATCAATGAGAATTCCTTATACTTGTATCTACAGAGCAACAAAACTTTCCGACTCAAGTAGTTGTTTTACTTTCTGCTTCAAAATGATGAAGATTTTCCGACTCATAAAAGTGTTTCAATTTTTCCATACAGAACAGAAAATTTTTCGATTCATGAAAAATTGTTTTTACTTGTACCTACATAGTACTGGAAGTTGTCTGAGGCATGAAAATTTTCAGATTCTTTGAACGATCTTTCACTTTTTAACATTTCTATACATGAATTCAATCAATTTTATGATTGATGAGGAATTGTTACTTGATCACTGATATTTGTTTAGAACGGAAAATTTTCCGGAAAAATATAGCGAAAAATTATCTGAAATGGAAAATTTTCCACCTTAGATCACTACTTGGCATAAACACCAAATATACTGCAGAAAGCTTTGAAATAACTACATAATGGCTGTGAGCAATGCAAATACTCACAGCCAGTAAGTAGTTGTTTCTGATATGCTCGGAAGGCGATGTTTTTGGTGTTCAATAAACACCCAAGTAATACGCTAAAGTTGTAGTCATTTTGTGTTATGTAGTATTGGGTCACCTTTGTAATCAATTGAAGGTTTAACATCAACCACATGTTATGTTAAATCCCGTAACGGTTAATGTGACCTCGACTTATTTAACCCATTCTTTGGTCATGTTTTAACTCCATCGTGGTCAATTTTACCTCATTGTTGGGTTATTTACACTCCCTCCGTTCTCCAAGCGACCCCACAATGTGGTCATTTCTTACCCCACACTTATTCACTTTTAACTACACGTTTGGCCAAACGCATAACCGTGCTAGTGGAACTTACACTTTGTTCGGTCATATTGTATGCCAAGTTGGGTTAAACGTATTAACTGGTTATGTGATTTCACACCAAGTGAATCATTGGGTTGGACTCCTACATTTAACTACATGTTGGGTTAAATTTATTCAACCCAATTTAACTAAACGATTTGACCCTATTTGGGTCGGAGTAGTTTTAACCACTGGTTGTGTTAAAGTATGCATTAATAAGGTTAATTTCAACCCAATCATTTTTCTCAGTGTGGTATCCCTCGATATCTTTAGATCGTGACGTATCTTAATGGTTACTGCTGCCAGAGTTAAATTTTCCTGAATGAAAACCAGAGGTAAGCTGGATGTGTAGTTTATTGTATCCAAATAAGAAACCTTGGCATTGTTTCAGTATGGAGAACACAGGATTTAATTTTTTTGTTTAACTGCATCCCTACAGTCACACACATGAATGCTACTGTATTCGAGACGGAAACAATTTTCATCGCAGAATAACATAGACCTTCGTTTGCCTCGCCACTGCAGTTTCTCCAAACGTCACTGACAAACATTTTAATACGTTAGTGTGTTTAGGATCCTTATATATATATACGATGTAACTAGTTTTTGTACCGTTTGTATGAATAACTAAATTTTAAATTTGAATATATTTAGGAACATATTTTGCACTTTTTTCCTGCACTTTCTTGCATCTATTCAACCAAAAGTTTTGCTCCTGAACTTCCTATATATATGTGGATTAGATATTATACGAATAAGTAACTATATGTCAGGCAGAGTGATATCATTTGAATCAGGGTTTGTCAAGGTTACTTACTAGGGTTTTGCTTTTAAGATTACTGCAATGTGTGTAGCAGTTCATGTAGTTGAATAGCATTTATATTAACCGCTTAACTTATAATTTTCTTCGCAAAAGTCGTTCCAAATTTTGTATTTTTTTACTGGTTATTTCTTTCTTTCTTCCTTTTTTTGTACGTTGAAGGTAAAAGTACGTGGAAGCAAACCACTGAAACTGTCTAAAATTTAGGCCCGAATTAGGCACTTGAAAATCACCGATTTTAAAACCACAAGTATATTCGTTCGTAATAAAAGCAGATGTATCTTAATGTTAGTCTTACTTTTTTTAACACTTTTTGTGTACATGAAGCGACAACGAATCTTTTACAATGTTTTATTCAGGTCGTTCAATTTATTTGAACTGCAAGCTGATCAAAATTGAGATTTAAATTTTCCCGCAAGAAATATTAAAATTCTGAATATTTACGTTCCACAATAAACATTACCAAATTACACTAGCATCTTGAGAAAACGAAACAGTGGAGAAAATGAGTACAATATAAGTAGACATTCCATTCAATTTACTACGAATTTTTGTGTTCTTTTTACAAAAAAAAAAAAAAAGAAAAAAAAGAAAAAAAAAGAAAAACATTATTTCAAAGAGAAATAACAGACAAATGATTTCTCGGTACAATGTAGATATGCTATTTCAGTTCCGTCATTTCGTCAATAAGCATTGGCCTCCAATGCAAAATATTAGCCGAAAATAGTTAAATGAATCTTACCCAAGGGCTCCGATCCTAGGGGCCGGGGGGCCCAGGCCCCCCAAAGCTCATGTGGGCTTCCCTAGTGTATTTATGAATATGCAATATTTGGCATAATTTGAATGCAATTTGTCTTAATATCATCATATATACACCTTCTGCGTCTGAGTGCCCCCCCAAAAAATACAGAGAAATCGGCGCCCTTGATCTTACCCACATCTATCGGACACCCACATACTCAGCTGCGTATGGCGAACGTAAGGAATCGCCGCTTAAAATTATATTCAGGTCTTTTTTATTTGCACTAATATATTCGTGATCATAATTTTAGGGAAAAAAGTAATAATTCGTGGTTTTAAGCTAAGTGGTTAAGTACCAAAGTAAAGTTGTACCTCTAAATCATTATTAAACTCACTTCAATTTCCTTTAAATGTAAAATGAACGGTTTTACGCTGGGTTTGTCTCCGTCCGACTTTCACTTTATATATATATATATATATATATATATATATATATATATATATATATATATATATCGGGTGTTGCAAACTAAGTGTTACAACTCTTGGGAGGTGACTCCTACAACTGAGACAAGAAAAAAAGTTCTATTGAACTTTCGGCTATCGGACATAGTTTCGGATCTACAAGGTGCCGAAAGCGTGGGAAAATGACTTTCGGACGCCAATAGTTCGGAAACTATCCAACCTAAAGAGGGCGGGTAAAAAATTCACTGAAGAAGTCACACCTGCTGTATTGAATTTTGCATGTTTCATAATCCTACCATGCACGCGCAAGGGGTTCCCCAAAGGAACGTAGGGAATCCCGGATAATCTGCCAAATGAAAATTGGTCTAAATGGATATGAATTGATAGGGTTTCTAACAGGTAACAAAAATTCGTTTGTATTAAGTCGATATCTGGAACAAATACAAAATGGCGGACACCTTCATGCCCGTTGTGTGTGGTTGCATAATCGCCAGGTACGGATGCTGGCCAACAGTGACGTTCTGAGTATTAAGTGTAGAGAATTTGTATTCAAATGCTCTAGAAAGACATCTGGAGTGTCGGTAGAGCACAACAGATGAAGTAGGGTGATTCACATGTGTGGAAACACGTAACGAATAATGCCCAGAAATGCACTCATACTCAGTAAAGGTGCGTTCAAAGTGTCAGAAATGTAAAGATTAGCGTCAAGAACATGAAAGCCACTGCCGATTCACCAATAATATTCCATGAATCCGATGCAATATGATGTGTACTGTTGCATACCAATAAGGATGCAATAACTGAGACCAAGTTAAAATTGTGCAAGGGGACTCACAAAAAAAAAAAAAAACTGGGTAAACTAAATGAATGTCACTAATGGGATCGCATGATCGATATTGAAATGTGGCCAATGTGTGTGTTGATATCAACATGTAGCTAATGGACAAATGTCAACATGTCCCACTACTGCTGGGACACCGTCCCACGTGCGAAAAATAGGAAAATAAGAAAACTGCAAGCGCTCTAGCCCTGAGGCTTCGAGGGAGCCTCAGTTTCTCTGTATTCATTTTTTTGAGGAGTACCCACTTTGTTTGGCAAGCGCTCTTGTACAGCCTCCCGACATGCTTGTGTGTTTCATTTTGTTACTCCTACTGCACAGTTGTAAACAATCAGAGCTTTAAGAAGTTTCTTCCTATTTCTCAATGTCGTTTTATTCTCCATATGTATGGCGTTCCAGCAGTAGTGTTACATGTGCCAAATTACTTCATTTTCGTCTTTGTCTTGGCATGTGCACTGTGTGTAAGATACGAATTTCTGGAGGTATTTTCCTATATTTCGAGTACGTCATATGTCCCAGAAGACGTGGGACATGATACAAGTTTTGTTATTTTCAATTCAATATAAGAATTTGAACCATGGGTTAAGAGATATCTTTACATATATGTCGACTGTGGGGCAATGTCCCTAATAAAGAGGGACATTGATACAATCTTGTTCTAGTTACGTTCTACCAATAAGTGCACCAGATGTAACAGCAGTATGTACAACGTTATTCTCCTAGTTTTCGCACTTCGGACGGTGTCCAAGTAGTAGTGGGACATGTTGACATTTGTCAATTTGCTACATGTTGATATCAACACACACATTGGCCACATTTCAATATCGGTCATGCGATCCCACTAGTGACATTTATTTAGTTTACCCAGTTTCTTTGTGAGTCCCCTTGCACAATTTTAACTTGGCCTCAGGTATTGCATCCTTATTGGTATGCAACTGTACACATCATATTGCATCGGATTCATGGAATATTATTGGTGAATCGGCAGTGGCTTTCATGTTCTTGACGCTAATCTTTACATTTCTGACACTTTGAACTCACCTTTACTGAGTATGAGTGCATTTCTGGGCATTTTTCGTTACGTGTTTCCACACATGTGAATCACCCTGCTTCATCTGTTGTGCTCTACCGACACTCCAGATATCTTTCTAGAGCATTTGAATACAAATTCTCTACACTTAATACTCAGAACGTCACTGTTGGCCAGCATCCGTACCTGGCGATTATGCAACCACACACAACGGGCTTGAAGGTGTCCGCCATTTTGTATTTGTTGCAGATATGGACTTAATACAAACGAATTATTGTTACCTGTTAGAAACCCTATCAATTCATATCCATTTAGACCAATTTTCATTTGACAGATTATCCGGGATTCCCTACGTTCCTTTGGGGAATCCCTTGCGCGTGCATGGTAGGATTGTGAAACATGCAAAATTCAATATAGTAGGTGTGACTTCTTCAGTGAATTTTTTACCCGCCCTCTTTACGTTGGATAGTCTCCGAACTATTGGCGTCCGAAAGTCATTTTCCCACGCTTTCGGCACCTTGTAGATCCGAAACTATGTCCGATAGCCGAAAGTTCAAGAGAACTTTTTTTCTTGTCTCAGTTGTAGGAGTCACCTCTCAAGAGTTGTAACACTTATTTTGCAACACCCGATATATATATATATATATATATATATATATATATATATATATATATATATATATATATATATATAGTGAATGAGCAAAACTCATGGGATAGCAGATCTCTGATTTGTGGATGGACAGCACGTGTGCCCAATGCCACCTGGTAGCCTCAGCGACGGTCTCAGTTGTGTGATAGACAGTGCTGGAAGTGGCTGTGTGAGTGCGCTGGTAAAATGCAACGTCGTCGCGAGTTGACGGCATTCGAACGGGGCATGGTTGTGGGTGCCCGACGCATGGGGCATTCCATTTCGGAAGTGGTTCAGGAATTCGGCTTCCCAAGGTCAACAGTGTCGAGAGTTTACCGAGAATGGGTGAATGAGGGTGTCACAGTCCACAACAGACACCATACCGGGCGTCCACAGACCCTAAATGACCGAGACAGGCGAAACCTGAGACGAGTGGTAATTCGAGATAGGGGAGCAAATGTGCAACGAATCACGGCTGAATTCAACACTGGCCGAGATAGAGACGTTTCCCAGTGGACAATCCGTCGGAACATGCGTGTTCTCGGGTAGGGGAGCCGTCGCCCCACACGTGTGCCACTGCTAACCCGGCGTCATCGGACAATTCGGCGTGCATTTGCCAACAATCACCACGGATGGACACTGCATCAGTGGCGTAACGTGATCTGGTCTGACGAATCACGTTTTCAACTGTTCCATGCAGATGGGAGGCACCGTGTGTGGCGCACACCGCACGAAGCGATGGATCCAGCGTGCCAAGTGGGCACAGTCCAGGCCGGTGGCCTATCTGTCATGGTGTTGGGTGCATTTTCGTGGCATGGAATGGGCCCCCTGTTTGTTCTGGATGCCACGTTGACTGGTCAGCGGTATCGTCAGCTGCTTGGAGACCATCTCCACCCTTTTGTCATGTTTCAACACCCTGACGACATTGCTGTGTATCAAGATGACAACGCAGCATAGTGAATGAGCAAAACTCATGGGATAGCAGGGCTCTGATTTGTGGATGGACAGCACGTGTGCCCAATGCCACCTGGTAGCCTCAGCGACGGTCTCAGTTGTGTGATAGACAGTGCTGGAAGTGGCTGTGTGAGTGCGCTGGTAAAATGCAACGTCGTCGCGAGTTGACGGCATTCGAACGGGGCATGGTTGTGGGTGCCCGACGCATGGGGCATTCCATTTCGGAAGTGGTTCAGGAATTCGGCTTCCCAAGGTCAACAGTGTCGAGAGTTTACCGAGAATGGGTGAATGAGGGTGTCACAGTCCACAACAGACACCATACCGGGCGTCCACAGACCCTAAATGACCGAGACAGGCGAAACCTGAGACGAGTGGTAATTCGAGATAGGGGAGCAAATGTGCAACGAATCACGGCTGAATTCAACACTGGCCGAGATAGAGACGTTTCCCAGTGGACAATCCGTCGGAACATGCGTGTTCTCGGGTAGGGGAGCCGTCGCCCCACACGTGTGCCACTGCTAACCCGGCGTCATCGGACAATTCGGCGTGCATTTGCCAACAATCACCACGGATGGACACTGCATCAGTGGCGTAACGTGATCTGGTCTGACGAATCACGTTTTCAACTGTTCCATGCAGATGGGAGGCACCGTGTGTGGCGCACACCGCACGAAGCGATGGATCCAGCGTGCCAAGTGGGCACAGTCCAGGCCGGTGGCCTATCTGTCATGGTGTTGGGTGCATTTTCGTGGCATGGAATGGGCCCCCTGTTCGTTCTGGATGCCACGTTGACTGGTCAGCGGTATCGTCAGCTGCTTGGAGACCATCTCCACCCTTTTGTCATGTTTCAACACCCTGACGACATTGCTGTGTATCAAGATGACAACGCAGCCCCACATCGCGCCAATATCGTCCGTGCCTGGTTCGACGAGCATGCAGGTGAGATCCAACGACTGAATTGGCCACCTCGCAGTCCGGATATGAACCCCATTGAATATATCTGTGATGCCCTCGAGGTCAGGCTCAGGGTATTGAATCCTCAACCCACGAACAGGACCCAATTGGCTGCCGCTCTGCAGGATGTGTGGTGCCAACTGCCTCCGGACGTGTTCCAGGGCCTTGCTGACTCACTGCCACGCCGTATCGCTGCACTCCGCAGGGCCAGAGGGGGCCCGACCAGATATTAGGTGGGTATCCCATGAGTTTTGCTCATTCAGTGTATATATATATGTAGCAAAAATATATTTCACATTTAGAATCAGCAGCTGAATAACCTACATTTTCGTTCGCCTTTATGTGTGTAACACCTTGTAATCTATTTCAGAATGGAAAGAGCTATAGAAAAAATGACTTCCGGTTTCAGATCACCTTATTATTTTATCAATTCACCTTTCTTTAACGAAATGAGTCAAAAGATTTACCTATGTGTAGTTGTTCTGTCGATTTACATGTGTTATCATACAATGTCATTACTGTACTTTGACAGCGTTAAGAGCTATAGATAAATGTACTTCACAATTCACATTTGAAATCAACTATAGAATACTTAAAATATATTTATCACAGCTGTTGAGCTAAGATGTCCCAACATTGCTGTCACGAGATAAAAAGAATTCAAATTATTTTGAGATGTATTTACCTTGTTCGAGTCTTTATTTTTTTATTGATACTCAGCTTTTGAGTTTTCTTCTCAGACATCGTCGTTTAAAAAAAATACAAGACTCACCGGGGGCTCAAAGCTTGTAGATTGGTAGCAGAAGAAAGAGATAGTCGAAACGATAAATCAACTAGGAGTCAAAGTTTACCTACAGCGCATAATCTATACAAAAGAAAACAAGTTTTAATGAATGCTTTACCCAGAACGGGCTATTAAAAATCACAAATATCGGGTATCTTTGAAAACAGCTTTTGCTTTTGAGGGCACCCTGCAAATTGAATCATAGATTGTATAGTTTTTGCAAGAATACGAGTATTAGAGTTATCTGAATATGCTAACAATATATGTAACGTTGGTTCCTGACATGAAAATAAGAGAAAAAGTCCATGTAGGCCTGTGAGGAAAAGTGTATAGTTTCACGGCTAGTTCTGTTCAAAATTGTGAGAAAGCTAAATGTCAACACTCACCATTTCGAATTCGAGAAACTATGGAGTAGCTACCATATCAGCCAGAGTTGGCGTGGGTCAATGAAAACTTGACCCACAACCCACCACCCACCGTGACCCACTGACCCACCACCCACCGTGACCCACGACCCACTGACCCACCACCTACCATGACCCACTCTGACCCACGACAAACCGTGACCCACTCTGACCCACCACCCACCATGACCCACTGTGACCCACCATAACCCACCACCCACGGTGACCCACTCTGACCCACCACCCACGGCGACCCACTCTGACCCACCACCCACCATGAACGACTCTCATCCACTTTGACCTACTCTGACTCACCGAAATCAATCGTCATCAACTCTGAACACGATCCACTGCCTCTTCTGAACTGACTAAAGAGTTTACACTTGTAATAAAACAAGACTGTGAAATTGTCACTAATCGGAGTTTGAATTTCTACGGTCAATCGCTCAACAAGCACCACTCTGTTACAATAACGGTGGATCTGCCTTTACCATATACAATGGTAAAGTGTTTGTCAGTGAGGAAATTGAAACAGTTTGAGGTGGGGGGAAATTAGTGTGTGCCTAAAATATACTTGTACTAAGAGAGTATTCTTGCAAGTGTTAATTTCTGAACGCATTCCACAAGAAACTTCTATTCGCAGGAAAATACCCCTGTACAATATGGAAAAGGTTAAGGTTTCTCAGTTCACAGTATTTTTCTCATAAAAGACTTGAAAAATCAGTTGTTCATAGGGTATAAAGGTGCTCGGGTACCCTATGTGAGAGCATCTCCATAAAGTATGTTCATAATTGTAATTTCTGCAATCACTAAAACACCACATTAAATTTAAGTTACAAATATGCATAATTGCAATTATTATGAATATTTATTCCAAGTAGTTTACCTAAAGCAAAGAAGACACTTACTAAAAATTAGGTACAAAGTTGAATAACACAAATAAGCCATTAGTACTACAAGTATACATTTTCCGTAACTCATAATTTTCCACCTTAAAACAAATCTGAAATAGGATTTATTTCCTGTTGGTAACTTTTTGGCGGTAAATCATCCGCAGTGGAATGATGTCCATCCTTCAGCCAAGAAATAACTAGCTCGTCTATTTTGAGCTTGTCTAGCGGTGGGCCATTAACATTGATGAACAACAAGTTAGGCAATGTTTGAGCACTTAATCTATTTCTAATATCACCCATCCGTAAATTCATAAGGGGAAATCCCCGTTCGTACTCTGTCGTGGAAATTGATAATACATCTACCCGATTTCTGCAACTTCTCATCGACAATCTACTTGTTAGACTTAAGTCTGATAACGATTTTTCTTGGTCAGTTTTGAAATACTCAGCAAGAAGTATCATCTCTCTATCACCATACAACATCTTTTCCATATCGACCATGTCAGTTAGCAATGTCGACCCATGTAGAACAGAAACTTCATCTACCACGCCTTTGATAGGGAATCTTGTGAATAAATTATCAATTAAAGCCTGATAAACTGATGATTTCTTATTTGTTTATAAATTTAATTTTTGTAATTACACATGAAGGTTTGATACCATTACCAAGTTCCCTCCCCGGCTAGAAAGCGAAAGCGAACGAGGTTTCTGGAAAGTATTCAGAGGTGAATGGGAATTTCCCTCCTTCTTCAACTTCAATTACCACACTGGTGTTTGCCACGTCCAAATTACGATGAATTTCAATTAAATTATCATAGTATAATTATTTCCTTGTTGAATTATCAATACTTTTCAGTGGAAAAAAGAATGAAATTTCAAAGTTCCAAATCAAAGTAAGTAGAAAGGGAAAAAAATGTAAAATTTTCCATGCAATTATGCGTACAATCCAAACTTAAAATTTCAGTGTAATTAAGCTTACAGTACAAATTTTATGCCTATTTTTCTCACAAGTTTAAGGGTTGATTGTCCTGTGCAGTGAGCGCTCCATATAATAAACATAAGCTTCAGCAATTATTATAGCAGAAAGCAATGGATATATGGAGCCAAGCACTGTATTTTTGTTTCTGTTTTTTTGTCCTTAAATAACATCGATCGTTTTCGATCATTTTTACAAACCAACTCACTACCAATTTTCCATATATAGAAAGTGCCCTCCAACCCCTCAACATAAAGGAGAATTTAAAAAAAAAATGCTAGGACACATTCTGTTCATTTTCAATAAAGAGTTAATACACTGAATTTCAGCTCCGTAAGTTTGACGGCTTGCGAGATACTCATTTTTTTCGCAAAAATTCGGATCCTCACTACCTCCTTAGGATATTATGCATTATAATGAAAGCAATATAACATCCCAGTTTGGATTAAGGCCTAACTATATACCAAAAGTAATTTCATTTGACTTCGCAATTTGACCGTGATGATCAGGCACACATAGTTACATTCAATTTTTTTATAAATAATTTATATATTACAGTGATTCAAAAATGTATTTTTTTCCAGTAGTTAGCTCTAAAAACCCACAGGTCTCGAAAGCCAAGTTGTAGTGTAAGTCCTATTGCTATTTTTACTATTAAAAATATCAATATCCAAAAGTGCCTGAAGTTCTTTTTTCACTTGGTTAGATATACTGACCTCAGGTAAGTAGACAGAAACAAGTGGAAAAGAAAGGGAAATGAAGGTTTTGAAAGTAAAACGGTGACAAATTTACCAGTCTCCAGAAGATACTCTCTACAATGCAGTGAGCAGAGAGGGTCGGTAGATCATACTGAGTCGGTGAATCATGGTGGGTGGTGGGTCGCAGTGGGTCATGGTGGGTGGTGGGTCACAGTGGGTCATGGTGGGTGGTGGGTCGCAGTGGGTCATAGTGGGTGGTGGGTCACAGTGGGTTACATGCTGTTGACCCACGACCCACTGACCCACTCAGAAAACTTGACCCATTTACCCACCGCCCCATTGACCCACTCAGAAAACTTGACCCACTTACCCACCGCCCCATTGACCCACTGCATCTCTGATATCAGCATAAAGGAAGTCATCCATACGCGATTAAAAATGTATATTTCATTAAGGAGTAATGGGTGTGTAGATAATTAACTACAGGGTATAATTCCCAAACCTGTTCTCAGAAGGATTGTTAAATATATTTCGACTCCAAGATGGATCCAAAATAGGAAAAGATTAGTCTTGACAACAGTGGACACAAGATGATTCGGTAAGAGGTCGAAAATATTATGAATTGCGAAATCCACGGTTCCTCCTGTTCGGAATAATACTTTCTGTGAGCATTTTGTTACAGTATATGTCTCTGTTTTTTTCTTTCACCTATAAACATGCAAGAGGTACAGCAGGGAATTCTTTTCCCAAACAGAATTTTCACACATTTAGAAGGGTTAGCGTAGGTTTAGTACTACTGTTGTAATGAACCTAGGAAAATTATACTAGGTTTTCAGACAAGAGCACCATATGTAGAATTTGAAAAATTATTATTACCATCGTCACTTAGACGATGGGCTGACCATGCCTCTTTCAGTGTAATGAACGCCACTGACTGGCCATAGATCTATATGGACTCTAGCAAAACCAAATTTAGCACTCCACGTTCACTGCTAGCAAATTGCATCAGTTTCTCAATACCGTGCAACCAAAGAAAGCTTATAAGAATATTACTCTGGTCAGCAATTACTGTCGAAGATACTGGTCAGGGCCAAATTAGGGCATGCTCTGAATAGACTGGAGCCTAGGACCACATATTTGATTCTCTCATATTCAAGCTTGTAAGTTACCGTTGAAGAACTTAACGATTAAATTAATTCGTTAAAAATCTGATAATTTTTAATTTAATCAATTAATTATTGCAGGAGTTAACTCTTAATTGATTTTATCATTTATAAAATCGTGATATTTAAGAAATTGATCGTTACTTTTTCTCAAAATCCATGTGAAATGCAAAAACTTCCTTGTAACTCATTTCAAGGACTTCACGGCGAATTATACTGCAGTTGGATTAATGCAAGATTTTCTTTTTTTTTTTTTTTTTTTTTTTTTTAATTTCCCCAACTTGTCTTCTATTATGGGTCATAGACCTATGGACTATGTAAAGATGAAATCACCATTATTAGAATGTACTTGATATGATTAACACAACACCATAACAACTACAGTCACCATTATTACTGCCTAATTAGATATTACGTAATAAATTGATTTATTGTGCTAGAAATTTCCAATATGGGCTTTTCTCTATTACGAGAATAAATCAATAAGTAACTGCAATATTTTTTTTCTTTTCAGGTTGTTGGCTCTACGACATTTTGTGCTTACCACATGCCAGATATCACCGTTGGCTTTGCCTGTGGTAGGTTGTAGCGTATCACGTCAGTCTGTTTTGCACTGTTGCAGAGCAACGATGGCCCCGTCTTTCCCTGTGTGTACCAAAGAAGAACTTTGTTCTGTCATCCGTGTTTCGTTGTTTGAAAGTGTACCTGGAGCAGAAACTCATAGAATACTTTCAGCACAATACAGGGCAATGTGTTGCAACAGGGAGCTCATTGAACTACAGTAGATTAAGTAATTCAAAAGTGGTCGAACGAGAGTGAAGGATGAAGAAAGAGCAGGGCGTCCAGTTACAGCAGCAACTGATGACATTATTGAACGAGTCCGCGCGTTCATTCTGAATAACAGACGAGTGACTGTTGATGAAGTGGCAACCCATATGCATATTAATCATAGTTTTGCATGTGGGAGCATGCATAGCAGGTTCAACTTTCACAAAGTGTGTGGAGATGGGTTCGAAAAAAAAATAGATGAATAACACAAACGAAGGTGAGAATCTGTCAGCACCTAGTGGACCTGTATGTTAACGTACGTGAAGCATTTCTCATGCGAATCATGACTGGAGATGAAACACGGATTCATTGCTTTGAACCAGAGAGCAAACTCCAGAGCATGGAATGGAAGTACTCCGGATCTGTAGTCAAGAAGAAATTCAAGAGTCAATCTTCTGCAAGGAAAGTGATTCACAGCGTTTTAGGATTTACAAGGGCCAATTGTGGAGCATTACCTGGAAAAGGGGTCAAAAATAAACAGTAAAAGTTACAGCAATGTGCTGGTAAGCAAGTTCAAGCCTGCAATTTGTAATAAATGCAGAGGCCCATTGTCGGAAGGCGTTGTTGTGTTACATGACAGTGCGGGTCCATATACCGCCACCCACGCCACTCACACTCTTTAGACGCTGCATTCGAGGTGCTGAAGCATCCTGCATACAACCCGGATCTCGCACCATCGAATTATTATCTATTTGGTTCACTTAAGGATGCTCTCAGAGGCCATCGATTCAACTCCGAACAACAGATGAAGAAAGAGTACATTCGTGGCTTGCTGCGCAAACCAAAACCTTTTTTAAGCAGAGGTTATCGAAAAGCTTTGCAACAGTAGACCAGGTACATTGAAAAGCAGGGTGACTATGTTGAAAAATGATGTGAACAAAAACACTGTACTGTTGTGATAATAAGACAAAAATTGATTTCAGATATGTATTGACTTACGTTCATATTATTATTAGTATTTCTCTTTCCGAGTGACCCCACCGTATAAACGTGCATTTAACAATGAACTTTTGTGTAGCCGCGATGAAAAGTGGGATTTTTTTAAAAATCCGAATGTGCAAAAGCAGTGGTTTAGCAAGGGCGAACTTCCAGAACCGGCCACAAAACAAGGTTGTTCCGAACAGAAAGTCACGTTCTGTGTGTGGTAGAACTACGAGGGGATAATTCACTTCAAGTCTTCTCCCAACCGTCCGAGCGCAAAATCACATTCGACTCGGAAAACGAACCAAGAAAATGCAAGAACTAGGTGACATCGAAGTTATGCTACACCCGACATGTAGTTCAGACCTTGTCTCTTCGGATTAGTTCCATTTTTTCTTCATGACACTTCTAGAGATCACGGTACTTTATAAACTAGCAGGAGGTGGAAACCGGAATGACTGACTTCATTATCTTGAAGAACGAGACGTGGACTCCAGGAACTACCAAGAGGGTGGTTGCACACAGCCCAATACGACGGGCTACACTTTGGATGTTAACCTGCCTCAATTGTGATGTAATGAAAACAGTTTTTTTGTGTGTGTGTACAGTCAGCGACAGTAGAAAATGGAGGTTGGATACATAAGAAATGATAGCTTTTTCCAGTAGCAGAATAGTTTCACTCGATGTCTGATAGTTGGACAACCAACATGACAGCAAATACGTGCCCGAAAACATAACATGCCAGGATATTCCTCCATTTGGAGGAAAAAGTATTACTATCTGAGAGCATCATTTAGAAAAACAACCACGAGATAAATCTGCAGAAATTCCATTCACATTAAGTTCAAAGAGATAGGAATTAATGCAAAGAAAACGAAAAGAATAATACGCTTCATGCAGAAACCGAAAAAGTACGGAAAGCTAAACAAAATGAGAAAAGAAGGAAAGGAAAGAGCAAAAGACACGGGAATAAATTAAATATTAACACTTAAGGATAAACGATGTCCGTCTTTCCCCCTGCCCCCGTCTTGGTTTTTCTCCCTTCATAGGATAAATCTCTTTCAGTATCAAACGCGAACATCATTTATAGTGTTGAATTCCTTGAAAAAATTTTAACTCAGTCTAGGCCGAGACTCGAACCCCAGACCCTTAGAATGACAGTCTCACGCGGTATCCACTTACCTACACAGGCTCTATCTATAAATAAGCTATTACCCGCGCTGTTATCAAACGTGTTAAATCAGCCATTGTCGGTGAGCCACCCCAGTTCCATTTGAAGTTTAAATTTTATTTACCTCACTTAGCCATCTATGGGTAGCAGTCTCCTTGCTTTCATAAAAAGCATTTGTTCTGTAGATTAAAATCAAGAATGAATTAATCTGTACTCTTGGGAGCTTACTGGTGCACCAACATATCTATCTATCTATCTATCTATCTATCTATCTATATATATATATATATATATATATATATATATATATATATATATATATATATATATATATATATGTGTGTGTGTGTGTGTGTGTGTGTGTGTGTGCGTGCGTGTGTGTGTGTCGGATTGATTGAGGATTGAAAAAGCGACTTCGTAAATTTACGGAACGCGTGTTAACACAAGAGTAAGGACAGCTCGTAACGTTGTTACGTAACACACGCAATGTAAATAAAGTTTCAAAACCAGAAGTCGGAAGATATGCCGTGGGTAAGTCGGTAAGACATCTGCTTGCTGAGTGGAGAAATCCGGGTTCAAATCTGGGCTGTTACGTTTTTCTTTCTGTTCCGTTGAAAATACATTTCTATATTTTTGCGTTTGAAATTGCTTTCTTTCATTTTTTGTAGATTATCTTAAATTAGTGAAGGCCAAGTAAGGTCATATTACATATATGTCTGCTTTATCTGTGTGTACAGTCCAGAGATGGAGTGAGTCAATTGGGTCAAGATTTGTAAGTAGGTCAGTGGGTCGTGGGTCAACAGGACGTGACTCACTGTGACACACCACCCACCGTGACCACTGTGACTCACACTGACCCTACGTTTTAAATTTTAAGGTCTCCCTCTTTATTCGGCCTCCCTCCTTATTATTAAATTCAATGTATAGATAATTATTGAGTTGAGTTGATTTTGAGTTTAGCGCCCTTTTCAGCAGCGAGGCTATATGAGACGGGACCTACTGATTAACATAGAAACCGAAAAACATGAGCTCCCGTTGGGAATCAAACCAGGGTCTTCCACGCCACAGGTATATAATTATGTCTTATATAGCAGTTAATATTCTTTCTATAAAGTATCAAATAACTAAACATTTGATGTAAATAAATAAGAAACCTAAAATATTGCAGATTACTGCAATTGCGATTTAATTCAATTTTAAGCATTATACATCCATATAATTGTTAAAGTTGCTTTATAAAGATGCAGATTATGAATTATAGTAATTTTTTCAATGAAATGAAATTAAATTAAGTTTGACGTCCCATGCTTATGTCGGCTACGTAAAGGAGACGGTGATGATGAGAAATGAACGAAAATAATGCAACGATGTAGGTAGGAGGAAACAGGAGATTCCTGAAGAAACGAACGCACACGGTGTTTCTTCACCACAAATCTGACTTTGTGCAAGCTGGGATCGAACCAAGGACCCCATGCACCAGAGGTGAACGCACTACCACTAAGCCACTTCGGCCCTATGAAAAATACAACCATATTTATTCTCTCTCTCTCTCTCCATATATATAGGTATCAGAAGCATGAATAATTTTCATTTTGGGGGGCGTCGTGGCTCAGTGGTAGAGCGTTCACCTCCGGTGCTTCGGGTCCCTAATTAGATCCCAGCTCGCGCCGTTTGGACTTTGTGGTGGACAAACGCCGTGCTGGTGGTTTTTCTCGGGGTTCTCCCGTTTCCTCCCACTTTCTTTATTCCACCATTTCACTCCTTTCTCATTATCACCGTCTCCTTTAGCCTAACCAGCATAACCATGGGACGTTAAACTTAAAGATTTCATTTTATTTCAATTTTTATTTTGAACGTATGGTTTCAAGTTGGTATTAAACTCAGAACTCTGATCTTAATGAGTTGAGTTGATTTGGAGTTTAACGTCTCTTTCAACAGCAAGACCATATATGACGTGGACATATTGATTAACGTAAAACCCGAACCATGTAAACTCCCGCCGTGTGGTGGTGATTGTGATTTTGAGTTTAACTGCCCGGTCAGCAGCGTGGCTATAGGAGACGTGGACCTACTGATTAACATGGAATACGAAACACATGAGCTCCCACCGGGAATCGAACCCGGGTTTCCCACGATAAAGTCGCGCGTACGCTAACTCCCACCGGGAAATCTGAAATCTGTTCTCATTGTAAGAATGTTAACGTTCCTTATTTTACCGTTTTTGTATAACTTCATGGACCAAATTTCACAGAAGTAAATCCCCACGGTAAGCAGGTTTGCATATCCAGACTCCTAAGTATGAAAACATTTACGCTCACTCCAACCTCAAACAATTCATGAAGTGACGAATAAAGGATAATATTCCAGATAAAGTATATGGTTTGAAAAAATACCATATAGTAGAGGGACATATCAGTCCTTTCTGCTCATGGAGTTATTAAAACACGATCATCGGGCAGTGGTCTTTAAACATTGGAGAGGTCTTAGTCCCTTGAGCATTGCGGTGATGTAAGAAATCAGATTCGGTCCCAAGCATTTGGGTTGTGATGTAAACCTTTGCTGTGGTTCAATCTCAGTATTTTATTACGCGAGGTAAAACCATCCATACAGCTATAAGTGTTGTTCTATCTTACGCAACCAGGTATTGATATTGAGCCAATGCGGAACCTCATTTTTGGCGCTTTGAGGCCAGGAACTGACTTCGGATATTACGCTGTTTTCAAACGACTAGGATCTTTCCAATGTTACCATCCGCGTCCAACAACCCCATGTTAAAAGGGGAATAGAAAGAACCCGTGTCTAAAACTTCCGGATCCAGTTTCTTGACGTTCAAGTTTAGGGATCGATTTCTGACATCACAATTGTGCTCAACGGATCAAAACCTTTCAAATGCCGCCAACGCCGTCCAACAACTTCATCTTTAATAGGTGAATAGAAGGGACCCGAATCCACAACGTCAGGACCCCATTCCTTGAGTTGCGTGGCCTGGGCCAGACTTCTGACATTACTACTGCACTCAGGGGACCCGGACCTTTCCAACGCTACCACTCGCATCCAGCAACTCCATGTCTAACATGGTCGTCCTGACATAGGAGAATCGACTCCATGCTTTTTTCATAATTATTCTCCAAATGGATTTGTATACAAGGTAGTTTGGCAAGTTTAGCAGCAGGTCTAAAATAAGCCTCTTGAGAGTGGCTCTTATTTGTTAAAGAATACATAACGATCACTTTTGGCTGTTGCAATGGTCTGTTTAAGCGGCTTGTTAAAAAAAAATAGCGTAGCATAACAACAGAAAGGTTTTTCTCTTATATGTTAAAAATAAAAGCACAGAAAGAAAAAGTCAAAGTTTGGTAAGGTGAGTGTCGGGGCACGCCGAATTCTACTTCGCCCCGGGCAACGAAATTTCTAGCTACGGCTCTGAGCTCCAACACTTATCGGTCATTCAGAGTCTCATCCCTTACCTACAACAGCGTAGTTTGATTAACCTGTTATACCAAAACGTTTGGAAAGAACCTTTGAGTGTGACTTATTGACACCTATGCAATATGTTGACAGAGTGCTAGTCTTCAGTTTAGCAACGAAGGTGCCCTTAGGCGAAATTTCACGTTGCTCTCTACTTTTGTCTGTGCCTTGTAAGTCGTAACATTGTGTTTAAAGGCAAACAGAAAGAACGTCAGTTGTTTAGTAGTTCTTTGCAGAGCAACTGATAAGGCGTTTGCAAATATTTTTTGCCAGATTGCTGTTTGAAGCCTTTTTGCATTATACACTATAAAACAACATATCCAGATTCAGAGAAATACACAGAAAGTTTAAAGAAGGGTTAAAAATATCTTTATTATTCAGATGCATTATTATTATTATTATTATTATTATTATTATTATTATTATTATTATTATTATTATTATTATTATTATTTTCTTGAGTACAGAGATACAAAGAACAAGAACTCCGTCACCATTAACATGGAAGAGAAAATGACTTCGAATTGGAAATAATAGATCAATGCATTTATTTTCGGGGAGAAGCTATAGGGCAGACACGGATCCAGGGAGCGATCGAGGCAATCGCCCCCCTCCCCTCCCACGGAAGAGGAAGCTTTCTTATTTTATATATAAATAAAACCCATCCCAAAATTTGGAGCTCTTAAAACTAGCTAAGTAGCAGTATTACAATCCACGCCCTCCCCCCAGAAGTCCGTTCTGGATCCGTCCCTGCTACAGGGGTACTTTAGGGTTCACTGCTTTTCCTTGCAATCCACGCTCATTGCTGGATAAGTATTATATTTTATTATATTATTTGTCAAATTGAGCGAAATAGTTTTACCACAGCGGCAAATTCAACAATTAGGTTTAGGAAAAACAACTCATTGGTTCAAACACACACAGAAAGAGAGAGTCCATTTGTTGTTTTTAACAAGGAACGTAAATGGGTATCAGGTATATCAGTACTTCAAATGAAAAGCAAAAAGAAAAGAGAGACAAAGATGAGTGTAATTTCCAATACTGTATTTTTTGGCATTGAAGAATACCATTACTGTTTTATTGATCTACTGTACGCACTTCTGCGTTTTACTAACCAAGCCACAATCATGCTATATATACCATATATCGGCTAGGTCCAATCTGCTGCCAATGCGCCTTTTCTTCAAGGAACATTTTTTTTTATTATTACACGCTCAGAAACAAGGATAATCACTCGAAACCTGAGAAGATCTGGAGAATGACCCAGTAACAATTAACTGACAAACGGAAGGAAATACAAAAGTGGAAAACTATTGTAATCCAAAGTCGAGGCATTTTTTCTTGCAATAACCGACCCTTTAAGTCGGGGGAAGTTTCTTGAAATAATAGTAATATGTTTTTAACTTGCTCCTTATTTTAGCTTACGTAGTAATTTAAGACACAAAGATGTATCGCAATTTGCAATACGTTTTTCAATTTGCAGTGCAAACATGTAAATGCAATGTTGCATTTCCATGTTTGCACTGCATTGCATTCCCATTTGCACTGCAAACTGCGATGCGATACTCCATTTAAAAAATGCAAGGAGATTCCTGACCAGTTGTTCTTTCAGAAAAAAAAAATGTTCAGGGTGAGGGGAGCACTGCTGGTACTATTCTATTTATTATTGTATTATACACGTAATATTTTGGTCTCCTCCGTGGGGCACTCTCAAAGCTCCGGGAGGGGGGCAGTGCCCCAAAAACATATCTGGAAGAAATACTGTTCCTGACACCAAGATAAGACAAAAGGTAATAACAAACCTGGGGGCACAAATGCTTAATTTCGGAGTTATAGGCTGTCAAAAACATGAAGAAATGAACTTTAAAGGTCCATAGCTCCAAAACTAGGCGACCTACCGTAGTAGGGTCAAGACCTTATTTAGGAACTAGTACGTGAGCTATCCAAATATCCATGTTTCAGAATTCTGCCATACTTCTGCAACAATTTTTATACAGGTACTTGGTGAGTACTTCAAATTATATGCACATAGCCAAAGTTCCTCTCTAAAAATTGTCGCATGTGTACTCTAGATTCTGAAACATTGTATTTTTGGATAGCGCACATATTAGTTTCTAAGTGAAGTCTTAACCCGACTATGATAGGTAGGGATGCGCACGAGACAAGATTTGAGGCTTTCTCGTCTCGCAAATGTGCTGTAAAAGTGATGTCTCGACTCGAAAACTGTATTCTTTTTTATTGCAAAAGCTGTGTCTTGACTCGAAATTTGTCAGGAAAATTCTGTCTCGACTCGTCTCGTGCGCATCCCTAACGATAGGTCCCATAGTTTTACAGCTATGAACCCTTAAAGCCCCGGATCCAGGATATGATCAAGGGAGCGACTAAATCACAGTTTGCCGCTTTATCCAGTGTAAAGCAGGATCGAAGCCAATTTTATCCAGTGTATACCTGAGTGTCAAGAGGGCTGTAGCTCCCCTTGGATCGACACCTGTATAATATATATATATATATATATATATATATATATATATATATATATATATATATATATATATATATATATATATATAAAACTGTTTCTGAGTGATTAGTTTCTTCAAAACTATTTTTAAAAATATGTGAAGAGTTTTGAGACATTCGAGTCGAATCAAGATTTTTACAAGCAGTCTCGATTCGACTCGAATTTTACAAATTGTGTCTCGATTCGTGCGCATCCCTACTTCTCGGTTCGGTTGGATATTGAATAAGCTGTGAGCCAAGCCGCACAAGTCGTTGACAACCGTAGACCCAGGCAGAACTGTTTTAAACATGTTTGCCTGGCACGCTATAACTTTTAACAAATTTTGGCCCAAGCACGAATACTTGATCCTCCGGAACTCAAACCCAGAACCTCGTGAACGATGTCCTTGTGTCCTAGATTTCACGACTACCGAAATCGGCAGCCAACTAGTTTT
The DNA here is from genome assembly GCF_964235325.1 of Thermobia domestica. Lineage (NCBI taxonomy): Eukaryota > Metazoa > Arthropoda > Insecta > Zygentoma > Lepismatidae > Thermobia > Thermobia domestica. Next base: position 233,654,197 of record NC_137459.1, read on the forward strand.
TAGTATTTAGATGCAAACCGCCTATCTTTCGAGCTTAATTACGGAATTTAATAATAATAATAATAATAATAATAATAATAATAATAATAATAATAATAATAATAATAATAATAATAAGTTGTAGTGGAAGTAGCAACATTGATAATAATTATTTTGTTTATGCAGAATAAGTGAAAAAGGAACTTGAAACTACACACAAGATTTGGCTCGATTTGGCTCGACTCGACTCGAAACTCGATCCAAATTCGAGTCGAGTTTCGAGTCGAGTCGGAAGAAAGTTTTCGAGTCGAGTTCCCGAGTCGAGCTAAAAGATGTCTGTTTCGAGTCGAATCAAGCTTAAAAAAAAACTCGCTCGAACTCGCTCGTGCCCATCCCTAACCACTGCCCCTGGGTTCAGTAGTAATGTCAGAAATCAGGCTCAGGCCACGAAGCTCAAGGAATGATGTTATGGGCTCAGGTCCCTTCTATTCACCTATTAAAGAGGAAGTTATTGGACGGCGTTGGCGACATTTCAAAGGTTTTGATCCGTTGAGCACAATGGTGATATCAGAAATCGATCCCTAAACTTGAACCTCAAGAAACTGGATCCGGAAGTTTTAGACACGAGTCCTTTCTATTTCCCTTTTATACATGGGGTTGTTGGACGCGGATGGTAACATTGGAAAGATCCTAGTAGTTTGAGGACAGCATAATGTCCGAAATCGGTTTCTGCCCTCAAAGCCCCAAAAATGTGGTTCCGAATTGGCTCAAAATCAATACCTGGTTGCGCAAGATAGAACAACATTTATAGCTGTATGGATGAATTTATCTCGCGTAATAAAATACTGAGACTGAACCACAGCAATGGTTTACATCACAACCCAAATGCTTGGGACCGAATCTGATTTCTGACATCACCGCAATGCCCAAAGGACCAAGGCATCTCCAATGATTAAAGCAAGTCAATGATGATAGAAGAATTTGTTGAATAAAATGTGGGAGGAAGCGGGAGTAACCTGAGAAAAACCACGAAGACGATCTTGTCCACAATAAACTTACTTGACTGGGGATCGAAACAATAAGGACCCCACGCACCAGAGGAAGCGCTCTACCACTTAGCCACCGCTCCCAATGATTAAAGAAAGTAAATGATAAAACAGGAATTTTTGGAATGAAAAGTGGGAAGAAGCACGACAACACTGAGAAAACCCACGGATTCGATCTTTTCCACCACAAATTTACTTGACCCACCAGAGGAAGCGCGCTACCACTGAGCCACCGCTCCCAATGATTAAAGCAAGTAAATGATAATAGAGGAATTGGCGGAATGAAGAGTAGGAAGAATCAGGAGTACCCTGAGAAAACTCACGGATACGATCTTGTCCATTACAAACTTACTTGGCCCACCAGAGGAAGCGCTCTACCACTGAGCCACTGCGCCCAATGATTGAACCAAGTCAATGATAATAGAAGAATTAGTGGAATGAAATGTGGGAGGAAGCGGGAGTACTCTGACAAAACCCACAGATACGATCTCATCCACCTCAAACTTAATTGGTCCACCAGAGGAAGCGCTATACCACTGAGCCACCGCGCGCAATGATTAAAGCCAGTCAATAATAATAGAGGAATTTGTGGAATGAAAAGTGGGAAGAAGTAGGAGTACTCTGACAAAACCCACGGATACGATCTTGTCCACCACAAACTTCTTAGACGGGGATCGAAAAAATAAGGACCCCACGCACAAGAGGTAGCGCTCTACCACTGAGCCACCGTGCCCAATGATTCCAGCAAGTGAATGATAATAGAAAATTGATTGAATGAAACGTGGGAAGAAGCTGGTGTACCCTGAGAAAACCCACGGATACGATCTTCTCCACCACAAACTTACTTTGCCAACCAGAGGAAGAGCTCTACCACTGAGCAACTGCGCTCAATGATTGAAGCAAGTCAATGATAATAGAAGAATTGGTGGAATGAAATATGGGAGGAGGCGGGAGTACCCTGAAAATCCCATGGATATGATCTTGTCTACTACAAACTTAATTGGCCCACCAGAGGAAGCGCTATACCACTGAGCCACAGCGCGCAATGATTAAAGCCAGTCAATAATAATAGAGGAATTTGTGGAATGAAAAGTGGGAAGAAGTAGGAGTACCCTGAGAAAAACCACGGATATGATATTGTCCACTACAAATTTTCTTGGGTGGTGATCGAAACAATAAGGACCCCACGCAAAAGAGGAAGCGCTCTACCACTGAGCTGCCGTGCCGAATGATTAAAGCAAGTCAATGATAATAGAAGAATTGATGGAGGGAAAAGTGGTAATAAGCGGGAGTACCCTGAGAGAAGCTACGGATACGATCTTGTCCACCGCAAAGTTATTTGGCCGGGGATCGAAACAATAAGGACCCCACGCGCCAAAGTAAGCGGTCTACCATTAGCCACCGCACCCAACAAGAACAAGAAAATTGGAAGTTACTAGGAAACATTTTAAGAAGCAACATCTTTCAATGGTAAAGACCACTGTCCGATGATCGTCTTTTAATAACTTCATGAGGAGAAAGCATTCATAAGTCCCTCTCCTATATTGTCTTTTTCAAACCACATACTTTATCCGGATATTATCCTTTATTCGTCATCCGGATGAAATCAGTTATCCGAATGTTCTATTATCCAGATATTATCCGTTATCCTAATTTTATAAATTATCCGGATAAATCCATTATCCGGACATCATCCGACATCCGGATAACATCCGTAATCCGTCATCCGTTATCCATCATGCGGATAGTATCCGTTATCTATATTATTCGTCATCCATTATCCTGATATTATCCGTTATCCTCATCCGTTTTGTTGTCCGTCAACCGGATATTGCAAATCCGGATAAGTTTTTATCCGATATCAGTATAAAAATTATCCAGATGTTACAATCCTTTGTCACCATTGCAGGAGCATACACGAGTTAAATATCTTCAAAGTCTGCTACACAAGAGCGGGGGCGGATCCAGTGGGCGATCATGGCGATTGCCTCCCAGAAAGGGAATATTTGTTATTTTATATATAAATAAAACCCATTCCAGAGTTTGGAGCTCTTAAAAGTAGCTCTAAATAGGAGTATTACCAACCACCGAGCCCCCAGAAGTCCATCGTAGATCCACATCTGGACAACAGAATGGGAAACACTTATTATTCACATTCAGTTTGCGCATCTCAACAAATAAACAATATTTTCTTTCACTTCTGCATTCTACTACTACATTCTACTGAACTGTAACGCCTTTTATGTTTAAAAATAATTATTCATTTTTCAATAATTGTCAATGTTTATAAGTTCAGTAATTCACCATGAATATAATCAACTAGAAGTGTTTTTGTAACGAAGAAATAACAACATGAACTGTGAAATATCTTCTCACAAACTGTCGATAGTTATGAGTCGACAAACTTTGCTCTTTCGTTTACCGATTACCTCGAAACCGCGGTAGCCAGAATTAGCCCAGGATAGGGGACTTATATTAAGAAAATGAAAATCTTAGGAAAATGCAGAAGTCTTTTAGTCTGAGAGAAAAAAGGAATAAAATCTCTAATTTCTAATTCTGTTAGTCTTGTAGCTCTTAGTCCGTACCAAAGTACTGACAGAAATATGGCCAATGAGTTATGACTATTTTGTAGAACATTCCACTTTAATATCACAGGAAATTCATCTTCCGGCTTGCTTGGTTGTGAATAGTTATAGAGTGTATGTAAAGTATGTGTACTGTCGCTGATTTGTGATAACAATCAGAAACAGAAGTATAAGGTAAATCGCAGTATTTTTTTTCTGTTAAGTTTTATATTCAAGGGGAGACGGAAAACCTACTTTTATCTTAGTAGGTTAGTTTGACGGGCTTGTTTTTCTTAAAATTTCTATTCGGGTTCACACCCTTCCCCCTCAACATTGAATACGGGAATGGAGAACTTATTTAGAATTTGATTGTTGATTCCAGTATATTTCAAGCATCACTTCTCGGACCTGGGCCTGTGATATGTTGATAGATCGCTATTGTCGATATATATATTATCATATATCAACATTCGATATCGCGAATATATGGACATGAATATATCATTCGAAATTTTCGATATCGATATTCGGGGGGCGGCGAGGTATAAGGGGCCCCTAAGACTTGCGATGGATGAAGAAATTAAACTTACTTATTACAATATTGTTTTCTAATCATAATATCTTTATTACCACAAATTGCAATGTAAATACATCCACTTGCTAATTTGCAATATTATATGATATAATTACTTAGGCGCCAGAACTTTTCTGTTCCCTGAAAAAAGAAACAAAAAATCACGTGCAAAAGCAAGTGCTTCGAACTTTGAACTAGAATTTACCATAACAAAGTTTTTTTTTATTTCTCTCTCTTGGAGATTGATTGATTGATATTGAGTTTTGCGTCCCGTTCAGCAGCGAGGCTATATGAGACGTGGACCTACTGATTAACGTGGAATTCAAACCACATGAACTCCCTCCGGGAATCGAACCCGGGTCTCGTTACAAATCGGAGGATAATAATGGGAAAACGTACTTTATATTTTGTTTTCAGCTATGGATTTTAGATTTGCAATTGATATATTGTTCGTCTTAGCCGAATTTGAAACAAAAGAAGTTTCCAATGAGTTACTCAAAGAAATGTTTTCCGCCTCCAAATGAAAATAGGAAGACACTTAGAAAAACTTATTATCGGGTTTTAACACACAAACATATGATTTATAGCGTATCGACCTAAAACACTCGACCATTTTGCATGCTTTTGCAGGCTTTCTTTTAACTTTTGTGAAAGCAGTTTACTGTTGCATACTCGCTTTTGTTTATTGCGATACGACTATGAGTTCTCAGTGAATATTTAGACGTCGCAGCTCTTGCAATGTATAAAAGTGTTTGTAGAATAAATCACATTCAATTTTACGTCCTAATAACATACGTAAATCAGGTTGAATTCATGAAATGATTGAGGTTGGAGTGAGCGTAAATGTTTTCGTACTTACAAGGAAGGGTCAGGCAGTGGCTCCGCTGAGATCGGAACGAGACCATTGTGTTTGCATTTTATATGTTATAACTAGATGGATCCCAAAGTTGTGCCACCGGGCGGAATATCGTGAGTTACAACATATTTTGTAATGTAAGAACTACAAAAAATTACCATGCAGAATAGTTTGAACCGTCATTTGTTCGGAAATGGTTGAGTAAGTGAAAAACTCTGCCAACACTTATCCCACCATTTTCAACGAGAAACTTTTTGTGGTAAGAAAAAAATGCCCCAGGGTCCCCCGCGGGGTCCCAGATGGGGTCCAACTCAAAATTTTCAAATGGCAAGGGGGGTTAAGTGGCACATCATTTGAAATCTGTTGTAAAATGAAAGAAAATGCAGCAAGTCTCGACTCTCTACAACAACCATGTGCAAAAGGGCGACGGGTCAAAGTGTAAACAAAAACTTAATTGGAAAGTCCATGACTACCCCTATAAATCGGAAACGGTAAGACAAATGTGGAAATAGGAAAGAAAGCTTGGCATTATTTTCAAAACACAACGTGAAAATGTCTTGTTCCAGAGCCCCCACATGGTCCCAGGTGGAGTCCAACTAAAAAGTTTCAAATGGCAAGAGAGGTAGGACATCGTTTGAAAGTTCTTGTTAAGTGAAAGAAGATGGAGCACGTCTCGACTTTCTACGACAACCCTGTCCAAAATTGCAGCGGGTCAAAATATAAGCAAAAGCTTAATTGAAAATCTATGGCCACCTTGAATCCAAGAGACAGCTTAAAACCTATATCGAAAGGATAGGCATACCAAACTGCTGAAGCTAGGAAAACCAAATTTGGCATGAATGTTGATCAGTGGATGACGAAAAGATGCGAAATGTTCAAAAACGAAACGTCTTGAGTTCAAAATGCCGTAGTATGTATCGAACGCATGTCCAGCTCAAACCACTGGTGTTGGAGGTAATCCAATATGGCTGCAAGCGTGAAAAATGAGTTTGTATATAAATATGTTATTTCTTGGAACACTGTAATTAAACCAACAAAGTTTGGCGCAACTCGAAGTACTGAAATGAGTTACACATGGTTTGGTACTACTCGCCAATCTTGCAAATGATTTTTTTTTTGTATATTTGGTATTGCTTGGAGTATTGCGATCAAACCAACGAATGGCATACAAATGTAACCGCCACGAATACGCAGTTACGAATTACAATAGAGCCACCCACCTACTGGTGCAGCAAGTCCTTTATGCATGAACTACGTATGACAAAATTAGAGGAAGTCAGAGTTTTGTGTTCATCGCATATTCGTTATATTAAAGTAAATGATGGCGAGGGAACCAAACAAAACATATGTGTTGTTACCGAATGAAATTATAGTTGAGGTGAATCGAAATTCAATTGTTCTTTAATCTTCCTATTATTTCTAAATATATAATAGAGAAAAATAGAGATTTAAATTTGTACTGTTATGAACGACATAAGTTTTAACCGGCCATCTTGGATTCGAGGTGGCCATAGTTTATCAAATAAGCTTTGGATTACTTTTTGACCCGCCGCAATTTTGGACAGAGTTGTCGTAGAGAGTAGAGACTTGATCCATCTACTTTCATTTAACAAGATCTTGCAAACGATGAGCTACTTAACCCCTCTTGCCATTTGAAACTTTTTAGTTGGACACCACCTGGGACCATGTGGGGACCCTGGGACAAGACGTTTTACCTTAAATTGTTGAACTTTGAAAATAATGCCACACTTCCTTTCCTATTTTCACATTTCTCACCGTTTCCGAATTATAGAGGTGGCCATTGACTTTTCAATTAAGTTTTTGTTTACATTTTGACCCTTCGCCATTTTGCACAGGGTTGTCGTAGAGAGTCGAGACTTGCTGCATCTTCTTTCATTTTGCAATAGATTTCAAACGATGTGCTACTTAATCCCTCTTGTCATTTGAAAATTTTGAGTTGGACCCCATGTGGGACCCTGCGAGGATCCTGGGCAAACTTTTTTATCCGAAAAAGTGTGTTCTTGAAAATGACGGGATACATATTATCCGAGTTTTCCATTTACCCAACCGTTTCCGAACAAATGATTCGGTCAAAATATTCTGCCAGCTTTGTAGTTCTTACATTACAAAATATGTTGTAACTCACGATATTCCGCTCGGTGGCACGTATAACTTTGGGATCCATCTAGTTATAACATATCAAATGAAAACACATTTGTCTCGTTCGTATCTCAGCGGAGCCACTGCGTGACCCTTCCTTGTTAGGAGTCTGGGTATGTAAACCCGCTTAACGTAGGGATTTATTTCTGTGAAATTTGGGACATGGCGAATAAATACGAGTGAGCTTGGAAATGTGAAATTTCATCTGAATTTGTTTTACAATCACTTCAAAATACAACTTTATATATACTTTTAAAAAGCCATCCCTATTTTAAAAAAAAAATTTTACTGCACTCACGCTCGAACCGCCGCCCTCCGGCTCTAGAACTCTAACAGCGCTATTAAGCACGCTTGACCACAGAGGCAACTCACGAAAATGCGTTGTGATATAGCTAATAGAATCACTCCAAGCGCAGGTTTACACTTGGAGTTTTAAATAGCCAGTTTCTGTCTTTTTCAGTAATTCCAACTGAAGATATTGACTGATTTCCCATATTGGAACTTTGCGTGAAGTGTGAATTGTATGCTCATTTCAAAAATGCACTATTTTCTGTTCTTTCAATTTTACGTACTTGTGAGTGTTCCTAAGACCTGTTGTGTGCAGCGATTTCCACATAAATTTTTTTCAAGGAATTCAACACTATAAATGATGTTCGCGTTTGATACTGAAAGAGATTTATCCTATGAAAAGAGAAAAACCAAGACGGGGGCTGGGGGAAAGACGGACACTGTTTATCCTTAAGTGTTAATATTTAATTTATTCCCATGTCTTTTGCTCTTTCCTTTCCTTCTTTTCTCATTTTGTTTAGCTTTCCGTACTTTTTCGGTTTCTGCATGAAGCGTATTATTCTTTTCGTTTTCTTTGCATTAATTCCTATCTCTTTGAACTTAATGTGAATGGAATTTCTGCAGATTTATCTCGTGGTTGTTTCTCTAAATGATGCTCTCAGATAGTAATACTTTTTCCTCCAAATGGAGGAATATCCTGGCATGTTATGTTTTCGGGCACGTATTTGCTGTCATGTTGGTTGTCCAACTATCAGACATCGAGTGAAACTATTCTGCTACTGGAAAAAGCTATCATTTCTTATGTATCCAACCTCCATTTTCTACTGTCGCTGACTGTACCAGAATATTACAAGACTTCTTGCCCTTGTAAATTATTAGCCATCAACGATACTGTGAAATCATAAACACATATTAAAACTTCCACTAATTAATAATACCAGATCGTACAAGTGGCGAAGCGTAATCAGACAAGTAGGGTAGGCCCGATAAACTAATATTCCCATCTAGCTCCACTACAAATATTTTGAAGTACAGCTCATAATATCTTCTGTCTGGGATTTGCAGGGGGGATTAGAGGAATTTCCTCCTCACTTACTGTTTTCGTTTCCTGCATATTTGAAAATGGAGGGAGAGGCAAAGAAAGTATATTCTTAAGCCTTTATTACTTGCATCTCCCACTTTATAGTATGTACAATACTGCATTTAATTAATGCGTCACGTGACAATGACTTCACTAGAAATGTTAATGCTCAGAAGGAACTTCATTTGAACAAGCGCAAGATATTTAATTTTCTATTCTATGCAATGGCATATTTAAGGGGGTGGCTTCAGGGCTTGAGCAATCATCGAAATTTTATCGCCATTTTTTAATTGTTTTATATTATATTGTAAAATTTTCACATTTCCAGGAATAATGTTGGCAAAGCCCCTCGAAACGAAATCGTAAATACCAAAATACCACACTAGTTGTATGAAATGGAAAACTTAACTAAAATTACACACAAATGTGTTATCTTATTCTGTACGGTAGCGTTTAGTAAATTTATATATATATATATAACTCTATGGCCTACGGAACCCGGAGGTTTAATGCCGCGTTCACAAAAGCTCTCCACTTACTTCTATCCTTAGCTAACTGCATCCAGTTTCTACTTTGTATTCCAATCTCTGCGAGATCCATCTTAATATTGTCCTCCCATCTGCGCCTAGGTATTCAATATATATATATATATATATATATATATATATATATATATATATATATTGTGTATGTGTGTGTTTAATGTATTTTACAAGCTATTATGGACCAGGCCCCATGTAGGAAAAAAGCTACTCCGAATAACTCCTGAGAATATATACCTAAATTAAACAAGTTATCACAAATAGAAATACATAAATCTACACATAAACTTCTTATTGTATGTTAAAGAAATCATTTAATAACATATTAGCATTGAAAGATCCCTTCAACGCTAAAACTAAACTCGCAGAGCCTTCGCACCATCCCAAGAATGCATGGAATCCCCAGCGATAATAGCTTCGCTCCTGATGCAGCATAGCCCATAAGCTTGTCTAGCGAGCTGGTGTGAGAAGAAATCGGTACTTCCTCTCACTAGCCTCACCTTTGTGCTTCTGATACGTTCGTTTGATGCTCTCCACTTATTATTTTTCTTGGAAGGTGGCTTCCCAAAGTGCAACATTTGTATTATCAACTCGTTCGAAGCTTATTCTTCTTGCAAAATCTGGATAAAAGGAAATATAGTTGAGTGGTGTCTCAGAATTTCCTATTCTATTTGGAATACTATCCTTCCACGCAACTGTTTCTTCTTTGATTGCCGGTAATAAATTAATTTCACAGTTTCCTGGGATGAATAAAAATTAATATTACAATATTGCATACATACTGTAAGAAAATACAGCAAATAAAGGGATCAACCCTTTGGGTAGAATTTGTCAGAATTTTTTATTTAAATATTTTTTTAAAGTCAACGCAAAGCATTATGCTTCAATTTAGTGTTTTTTTTAATATATATTGAAGGTATAATTTGCTAAAATGTATAAAAAAATATTGCACATAGAACTATAATAGGGAAAGTTTTAAAATAAACTAGCTAAACCTGCGCTATTTACACAGCGCACTGTTCCAATATTAGCGTAAATCTAGTTCCCACTTCTCATGATATCTATGCAAGCCCATTTTCGGACATAAATAAAGGACAGGAAGATTCTCAGAGGGAATGAATTGCTATAGAGAAACAAATAAATAAAGTATTTTAATATACAGAATGCTGGGGTGAGTTTGTGACAAACTTGGATAAGTGATAGATGATACATCATGCAAATATTTTTTTTTCTTATAACTCCATATTTGAGTACGCCTCATTCTGGGTCCACAAGCCTTCAAAGTTGCCAGCTTGCAATAGGTTTTGTCATTCAGATTAAAGAAAAGCGCCTGAAATGTCCATCAACCCGCTATATATAGCTCCTCTACTTGTTGCCTTTCACAAGGATATCAATCTTAACACCCTAGCGGCAATATTAAACTAATAGAGTGAAAACTATGCCTAAAATACGCAATAAAAAATTAAGATTTTTTTTTTGAAAATTTGAATGAGGACTGGTAAATATTTACAAAATTTTGAAATCGACCAGCAAATACAGCAAGTTTCTAGCACTTGTAGTTTCCGAGATCTCATTGACGATAAGATTGGCCACAAACATATAAACCTAATATTTTAATATATAGATACTCTGATAAATATCAAACAGCAATTTAAATATAACCCATTGGTAAATACAACCAATTATCAGAGTAGTTACTATTAACTTTACTGTCATGTTCCTTTTTAATTAATTATATGAATATGAAATTATGAAACAAATAAGACAAATCTATATATGACATGCTTTGATGTTTGTATAAATAAGTGAATCAAATATTGAATTTACTGTTAAATTAACTAAATGAACATTTTCAGGAGCAAATAATTCAATGCTATTCTTGAATTATCTTCTCTTATTCCATATAGAAATTTGAAAATGGCAAATGCGCTATTGGTTTCAATAATTATTGCTGATTTATTATGAATTAAAATAATATAGAATGCCATTAATTTAATTTAAGTTTGGGTCAAATGTATAGTATTTCAAGTATAATATCTCGCTACCATAGTCTGAATGATCAAGTCACTTGCGACATTGTTTTAGTTCTTTATAGTAGAAATATTTTGTATGAACTATTTTGAAATTCAGCCGTTTTTCTCGAACTTAACGCGGGGTGACATTCATAAGTTCTTAACGGCATAAGTCCTAAAATATAAGCACTAGACCTAAATTTTAGGTCTTGTGCCGTTTAGGACTTGTGCTGTTTAGGACTTTTGCCGTTTAGGACTTGTGCTGTTTAGGACTTTTGCCGTTTAGCACTTGTGCCGCGAAATGATTTTTAGGTCTTGTGCCGTTTAGGTCTTATGCCGTTTAGGACTTGTGCCGTTTAGGTCTTGTGCCTAGGGGAAATAGTTTGCGATAAATGGCATATCACCCCTAGAGTTGCTTTCTTCAGGTTTTGCGTTCCATTAGAATCCGCAAAGTTAAGCAAAGTTTATACGGAATGGGACCCACGTTTACTTGCTTTATTTGTTTGACATATCGAATCGAAATCGAAGGTTTCGAAAGAAACGCTTTATTTAGAAGCGTAGAAAAGTCGATAAGCGCTGAGGCCGGTCTCTTTCGCAACACGTTCTCTCATGAGATTTTCTGACTAGCTTGGCGGTAGTTCTACTGCCACCTGAGACACTGCTCTGTGAGCCTCCCAGCAGTGGTGCTAACCACGATTTCTTTATCAAAGAAAATAATTTTCAACTTAGAAAATTATCATACATTCTGTGCAAGGAAATGAATTAATTATAATTTCTGAAAGTAAATGGTAGGCCTAGCCTCAGGGCCTCTTACCACCCTTCGCCACTGCACACAATACAATTATATCTAATAACTAAAAACAAAAACAGCTGATTAAAATAATAAGCTGATACAAAAGAAGTGCCAGTATATCAATTGCGATTGTCACATATACATACATCAAAACACACACACGTACGTAAAATAAAAACTACATTCCAAATCATCCGTGTTGGTTGTTAAGCAATGTACGATGAACACAATATGTTTCCACATGAGGTGAAACAACGCTTATCAATGCCATACGTTCTGGAAAGTAAACTTTGTAAACCGCCAGATGTAGGGTCAGCATTAACAGAAGCCAAAGTGAAAGAACATCAAAACAAATGCATTGCCAGTTTTACACCCAGAAATCTTTCTGGGAGGGGTCCAAAGTATTTAATAGGTCCAATACGTCTATGTAATATCGAAATTGTCTTATTCTGCACCCGAAAAGACGATAAGTACGTAATTTTTAATTACTGTCACCTATATTTTAAGAAAAAATGATAGAACAATTGTTTTTATTTTTTTAAAAAAAAAGAGTAGATGATGAGGCGTAAAATAAAATATTTAGCCTACATCAATAATTTATCTGTTAAACAAGTATAGTTCGTTAGGAAAGTCTACAAATGTTAGTCGACTTTCGAAATTTTGGGGAGGTCCGGACCCTGTGGACACCTTGTGGATGCGCCCCTGAGCATTGCTAACTAGTGTCAGATTCCATGTGACGTTTCCCATCAAACAGTTTTATGTGGAAAGTTATCAAGAATATAAAATACACTTATTTTATAAAACAAATAAGTATATACTAAAATACTATCCAAAGAGAGGGGACTCTATATATTGACTTATTAATATTTGTTTCACAAATTACTGTACAAGAAACCTTTATTATCTGTATAAGCTAAGAATTAACTTGTAAATGCGTGTTTACTTTCATTTCTTTTCTGCTTTACTACATATTTTCATTATTATTTTGTAATTCTGCAATCACTTTTTCTTTTTTCTTTCTTTCTTTTCCTTTTTAGTATTTATTATATTTGTTTCCTTCAATATAGTACCGTAATTTAAAAAAAATGTGAATGTATAAAAGGAAATTCATTCAGAAATCTTATTTAGCGCGGAAAACCTTCTCGTTCACTGGAAACAGTGTTGCGTTGCACTGCTCGTTGCGTTGCAACGCAACACGAGCAGTGCAACGACCAGTCCTTTTAACTTCTGAGATAGGGGAAAGGAGACTTAACATTCGCTCCAATTGCCGCGCTGAAGGAAGCTGGTCGTTGTATGCTATCTGCAACGCAATATAAATTAGAGACTATGTGACGGATTGTTTTTCGCTGTAACAGAAAGTAAAAAGTTGGATAGTTTCAGAATTTGGACAGTTACAAAATTAAAAAGTATGTTATTTAAAGTATATATGGGAGTATTAGAAAGTATTTTTTTCCTGTTCTTTACTACTACTGCTTATATTTTTTTCTTGAAATATTTTGGTCATTGCGCAACGCTACAACACTAACATTAGCCGCCACTGCCCTTCTCTGATTCATTGTTGGTGAAGTACTTCATACCGGACAAATGCAGGTTTCTGGGACACTTGGATTGGCAGTGAAATAATTTACAAATCGCATAAAACAGATTGTTAATCATGGTAGTATATTTGTTGTTAAGATACGTCCTCTATTTTTTTCACTTTTTAAATCATTCCAAATTAAAATATAAATAATATATCAAACTTGCGACTTACTTATTTAAACAAATCTGCAACGAAATATTAATGTGCATAGTGCAATATTATCGTTCAACTTTTACCTCTGACTGTAGCAAAATGCAGTAAAATGATCCAGACCTAAAGGAAATTCGTAAGGTTCTTGAGTCATTTTTTCTAACTTAGAGTCTGTAATGCAGTCTGGGATATAGTGAACAGAAATGCACAAATCAATCGCTTCCGAATTCAACTTTGATCATCATAGAACAAAAACCGTCACAGATAGTGCGAATTGTTTTCCTTCGAATCTATTTATAATCAAAATGAATTATGGAATTTTCATTTGTAACATTCTACTAAAACCAGAAGACCAAAAATTGATAATTATTTTCTAAGTTGCAAATACATAACTATAAATTTGGTTGGTTCCCTTTGTATTTAATTATTTATGCAAAAATGTCAAAACTATACATAAGAACACTTCGTATTTTGGCAGTAAATTTGAATATTAGCGGAAAATTTGAATTAGCATGAGATAGAATAGAGAAAGTGCCAAATTTGACTAAGATACAGCTTTATTGCAAGCTGAGACCATATGAATGAGTACATTGGTTTCTTGTCTTGAACAGGATATTTAGAGCATAATACAATTCTTTAAAATTTTGAGAGGTGTACGTTGGATTACTCTTAAATTTTGGAAATTGCCAAAACTAAAGTTTCGTGAATGGTCTCTAGGACTATCCATATATGTAAATTTAGATGCTCCATGTGGTTTTCTTATACAAGTAAAAAAATGCAAAAGAAAATTGAAATTTGTGAAGTTTGTGACCTAATTTACCCAAAAAGATGTAGTTTCATTGTAACGCATGATTGTATGAGCGAATACATGGTTACATTTTGTTTCATTGGACATGAACACCTTGAGACACTCCTCTCAAATTTCAGTTGATATATACTTGGCCTACCTTAAATTTACGAATTGTCAAAAATAAGAATTGTAATTATTTTCTAGGATTTGAGGATACATTTTCTTGTACATGTGGATGGTTACGTTAATGCCTTGCATACAAAATTTAAATTTGGGGCATTTTTACCTGATCTTAAGATATTTTATTGTATCATATGGTCTTATGGATGAGTACATGAAATAGTCGAATGTAATTGGTGAAAAGTTTACTGTGTAAAATGTGATTGGTTAATCCCCGTATCTAACTCCAAATTTAGGCTTCAATTCTGGTAGATAAGTTAATTATTGTACTATATTGAAACACATCAATGATTTGTTGCATTGAACCTTAGGATTGTATTTAAGACAAATAGTGTAAAGTCACTGGTGGAAACATTTAGAGTTGAAACTTAATAAATATTTTTTTTTAGCCGGTTGATATGTAACAATAAAAAATTCACGCAACTTATGGCCTAATGTTATTGGTGGAAATTTATTTTTGATGCAGTCCGATTGGATAATCAATCTCAACTCTTTGTTTATTTTTTCAAATGTTATTGAAAAATTTTGTTTAAATTTTTACGATCACTGTTTAAAAATTTCTTAGTTTAAAATTAGTATTGTTGTTAACGACTCATAGTTTAAGATCATTGGTTGAGAATTCCAGGACAAATCCTGATAGGTTATTACTAAAAGTTATTGGTATATAGCAACAATTTTGGACTCTGAACTTTAGTATATGTAGTCATGGCACTTAGTTTAAGATCATAGATGTGTCGCTAATGGAATAGTTGAAATCTCTTCATCAAACAGTTGAAAACCGAAAAAAGCTTGATCGTTAACCGTTAAACGTTTTTCTTATCACATTACTTCTGCTCGTTAATATTTATTTTACTAAGGAATGTAGTTGAATGTTAAACTGAAAATGATGCGTAGTCATTAAAACCGATTGGTATGCAACAACGACAATTTCACAGTTTGAAGTTTTTGAAAGTGATCAGTCAATCAAATTGCACAAAGGATAACTTTCCACTAATGACCTTATGAATTCTGACTAAAGTTGAAAATGTGAAATTGTTGTTGCTGAATGTCAATTGTTTTAATAATTAACTATCAACTTCCAAGTCTTAAAATTTTTCGCGAGTGACTTTAGACTACAACTACGATTCCAAGCTTCAAAAATTTTAAACTGAAAATTATCAAATCTATCTAAGAGTGGTGGAAAATCATTTTAAAATTAAATATTCAAAAAAATACAAAAAATAGTTTCTGAAAAATTAAAAGTAGAAAATAAAAAGTGATCAGCCAATCAGATTGCTCCAAGAATAACTTTCCATCAATGACCTTAGACTATGAATTGTAATTGAAATTCAAAGTGTAGAATTGTTGTTGCTGCATATTAACCAGTTTTAAGTAATTAACTATCAGGTACTACAAAACTCTTTCAGTTCGAAAGCTCAACTACGATATTTAGTAAAACAAAGTTTGACAGTAGAGATGTGATAAAAGAAACGTTTCATGGTAAACCATGGAACTTTATCCTGTTTTCAACAATTTAATGAACAGAATGAATGCTTTCAAATATTCGATTAACAAACAGTGTTCATCTATTCGACAACATTTATGATATAGGATATACGTTATAGCGATAAACGTTCAAATGTTCAAAGTATGAAATTGTTACTGTATATCAATAAGCTTTAAAAAGTGAAATTCGTTTCACAGTGTAAAACTACGATACACTTTAAAAATACTGTAAAAAGTGGGAATTCAATACTCACACTTGAAGTAGTATATCTATAACTACTGGTTGCAATATATTAATAAGATAAAAGATAGAACCTGTTCTTCCTCGGACGCTGAATCGATATCGGAAAGCCATTACTCGCTGTGCCTTACTGTTTTCGTTCTATGGGAATACTATATGTAAGGTCTATAGTAATTTAATAACAGATACAGACTTGATATATTGTTTCATATACAGATTTGAGTCCACGATAATCTTGTTCTTCGTAGTGAAGTTTTAATAATTAGTGCTGAGTTGTAAAATTTTCTGCATTGCTAGTGGAGAATTATCGTATCTTTTAAAATGTTGGCAGTGAAAGAAAGTTTGTCAATATTTTACTTCTGTTCAAACATTAGAAAAAATCGAATGTATAACGGAAACTAAGGTATTTTCCACAAATTTTGAGTCACACACCATTTTCTGTTGCACTTGATGTGCATAATAAATGAAACAACTAAAATATAAAAGCCACGTATTCAATACTACATTAGAGAGCCACTGTCGCTCAATAGTAAAGCGCTCACTTTTGGTGTGTGGGTCTCTGGATCGACTTCAACTCTCTCCCAAGTGGGCTTTGTGGTGAGCAAAGGTTGTGCTCGTAAGTTCTCTCTGAGTTTTCCCGTTTCCATGCATTTTCCTCACGGTACTTTTTTGTTCATTATCATCACTGTATCCTTTAGCCTTAAAGCATATTCGTGGAACGTTACACTCAAAAAATCGTTGGACGTTAATCTATAAAAAAAAGTATATCTATAATGAAGGTAAATGAGAAGCATAAACAGTAGAAGGACCACAGGTAATATAATTCGCTCACTGTAAAAGAGCAAAGGCATTTAGCTCATCTGTTATTCTGTGCTACGATAATGTACGGAACTTCGTTTAAATATCTATCTATCTATCTATCTATCTATCTATCTATATATATATATATATATATATATATATATATATATATATATATATATATATATAAACTTTTACCTTACTTTTGCCATTGTTCAACGATTAAATAGTATAAATTGTTGCTTTTAGTGAATAGCAGGTTTAAAATGTGCATTTTGTTTAAGGATAAAACAGCAATATTTGAAAGAG
Source organism: Thermobia domestica (assembly GCF_964235325.1). Taxonomy (NCBI): domain Eukaryota; kingdom Metazoa; phylum Arthropoda; class Insecta; order Zygentoma; family Lepismatidae; genus Thermobia; species Thermobia domestica. The sequence goes on from NC_137459.1 coordinate 233,671,630, forward strand.
TATCATTTAGAAAAGAAGTAAAATATTTGCTAGATTTTGATCATTCATCGAGATCACAACGGAAAACAAAATGAGTTACTTATTTTTGTAGCTAATTTTCAACAGAATCAATTAATTTTAGAAAAAAAATAAATGAAAGTGACTAAAACTTTGTCTTTATTGGAAAGGAAATCTATGAACGCTGAGCAATCTGTGCCTTGTCTTAATGTCAACATTAGAGAAAAAAGGACGTGTTCTTGTTGTCTTGCATTTTCAGTTTATTTCATTGTTTCTTGCACGAGCCATGCATTCCAAGAAGTCTTATTTAACAGCTTACGACGTATTTGATCACACTCTATTTACAGATTATGCGCTTTTTCAATGTGTAAAACAATTCTTTACTAAGACCTTTCTCTAGATTTTAATGTACATTCTTTGAACTTTACAGCCCATATTTGTAGGTCATAATAAACACACATAGAGTATTGTTCATTCAAATATGCTTTCCCATTAATACTGACTTCAGTTTATAATGACGTGATTTTTTTCAAGAGTTTTTTCTTCAAATATTTATAACTTTAAACTATGCATGGGATTAAACAATACTGATTCATATTGAAGTGTTCGTAAGGTGCTAGAACAAGAATTACGCAACCATTTTTTTCCTTATCTTTCATAAACAAGGTGTTGAGTTTTCAATATTATTCATATGTTTACGTTGAAGTACAAAAGTACATAGAAACAGGGAATGAAATATCGATTATAGTGCAATGACTCAACCACTTTATTTGAAAACATTTATTAACCATTGACTTCGTTTCACTTTAAAATAATAAGGAAAGGAAAACGCTATTTTAGGGAAACTTTTAGGATGCTAATACCGTGAAATCGAAATGTATCTACATTTACTATCGATTTCATCAATATTATAGTATTAACAAAATCGTAAAATAGTATGTAAGTTCTTGCTAACAGGAGAGACCGCTTCAAAACATACTGTTTTCAGTAACCATTATGTTCCAACAAACTCGTCACGTTGTTAATACAGTAGAACCCCTATAATCCGTCATCTTTTGGACTGGGTGTATGGTCGGAACACAAAAAGTGTCTGAATATCAGAAAATACAGGAAAATACAGAAAAAGCAGTTCAAGTCGCTTTTCCAGCTTTTTCAATATTTTGCGATTCTTAAGAGCGTTTCCACTATCTATCGTTACTGCATATGATACAATGCTTTTTTTTCGATTTCTTCTCCAATCTTTTATGTCATAATGCCTACATTAGGTTCATTGGAATGTATTGGAGTGATTCCTCTATGTCCAGTCTTTGTGGCACTGCTAACTTTTCATTTAATGAAAGAGTAGCATGTTTAAGTTTCACTCTTGACATGTTAAGAAAACACTGTACTGTAACGAACGCAAAAGAACACTGTCGTAAATCAACGAACAGTAAGCACTAAAAACTGCATAGTACAGTGCAGAAAAATTCATAACGATAGAAGAGATGACGGAGCACTAAGCCCTACCGCTCACTGGTGACAAAACAGTTGCACAGCTATCTCGTCGCTGTCACCTGAAGTCAGCAACTTCACGGAGACAAAACTGTTTTGTTGCCACACCCTCACTTACTGCCGACGGCAACAGAATAGTTGCGAGCATTTGATATCACAATTTACATAGTCGGGAACCGGAACAGTTTACATAATCTCTGGTTTCGGGCATTTAAACTACCACCCATTCCAATGGTTAAATAAGTAAATACAATAAGATCCGCTTGAATAAATTTCTAAGTGCACCTTTGTACTAATTTCAGGACGCTCAATCCAATATAACTATTTTTCTTAAATGTTCATCCATAGAATCTAGAGAAAAATAATCTCATAATTGGGTGGATTGAGCGTCCTCAAATTAGTACAAAAGGGCTATTAGATATGTATCCTCGCGTGGGCACCTTTATCATGGTCATGAGAGATAATTATTTGTCAATTCACACTCATAATAAGCGTGCACAGGTTTTCGGGTGTGTTGAAGTTCAAAACAGGATATGAGTTTCCTGCGAATCATTTCTTCGACAGTAGGACACCCATCTGAAATGCAGAACTAAATAATTTGAAGAGATTAACAATGAGGGTGGGTGGAGGGACTGAGACGACATAGCTATATAGCATTATTAAAACAAGATCTTCTAAAAGTTCTTGCAATTTTTAGAAGCAAAAATTTTAAAAATCCTAAATACGCCACTGCTATCAAACTTGTAAAGGTAGTGTGAATGAGTGACAAAAAATAACAGCATTGTAAATAACTATAATACGAACGGGAAGAATTATTCGAATCAAAATATAACAATAAAAACGAAAATATAAAACGACTGCAAATAATTAACAAAACAAAACTTCGCTGCAATCCGAAAACAGTGCATCATGACTATACTCTCAGATGTTCTCCATATAGCAATACATAAAATTTGGCTTTCCTTCTTCTTCCCATATATTTTTAACATTTTAAATTCGGTCATTTTTATACTGTACAGTCAGTGTGCGAATTAGATAATCTATATTGGGGGGGATAAAATTAGGCCAAAGGACATAGTCTGAAGGTTCAAATTTCAAAATGAGACAATAAATGCCTTACCCCCCATATATATATATATATATATATATATATATATATATATATATATATATGTGTGTGTGTGTGTGTGTGTGTGTGTGTGTGTGACATCTGTAATAAATAAGAGATTTATTAATTTAATAAATCTACCGACAATAACTATGCACATATATATTGTCTGACATACACACACCCCACTAAACCTTTCTGAACGTGTTTTAATGTTGTACTCACTCTTGTCCCTGTAGCTCTCTAAGGTTTATTTAGTTAATAATTCGGCTTGAGCGACAGCCATGATCACAAGCATTAACCTGTATGTATGTTAATTTTTCCACTCATATTGAAAGCTTCCACTTTGCATTAATACATACAGGTTGCGAAAAGAAACCTACTTCACCTACTAAAATTATCAGTTAAACCGGACATTTTTTTAAAAAGAAAATCTAGATATTAGACTATCAAATAAGAAATGGATTGTTGCTGGTCCCGATTTCTCACAAGGTCAAATGGAAGGCCAAATATTTAAAATCTCTCAATTCAAATTTCGAGCTTGTGCTTCTACTTCCCGCTAAAGCTGTGCTCATCACGACTTTTTTTCTCCAAATATCGATTCCGTGATGGGCACGGAAAGTCAACACTTAAAAATTACTTTACTGTTAGGTTGAAGATGAGTTGATTCACTATGGGCTACGTTATTCAAATAAAGTAAAACATTACACTGAAGGTTTTCAGACAACATTATTAGCGTGGACAGCAAACTGTACAGCGAAAAGATGGAAAAATGAAGGGTTAACTTTAAAAAACCCGCTCCAGTTGAAATGCTTATACAGACACTGACAATGACACGGAGAACCAGTCGTATTAACAAATGCTGAAACAAATCTTGAATTATTCACTTATTCACCTAAAAATCACCTTCATTAACATGTCTGCTCACTAGGAGCGTATCCCCCAGCGTGTAGGTTAACATATACTTACGAGAGAATACCTATATCTCAGATTTTGAGTACAGTTTCAAAAGTTCATTTCCGTAAACTGTAAAAGCAGCGATTACTATGCTAATTATCACAAATTAAATGCAACTTTTGAGTTGCATACACACAACCTACTAGGGAATGAAGACCATGTGCTAGCAAAGAGTACACTGGAAAATGAAATAACATGTTATAACAAAAATTAAAATAAGATGATAATCGATACAAATGTAGAGGATGAATATGACATATCCGAACTTCGCCAAGTATGGTAGAAGAAGCTATTTGTTTACTTCTTCTTGGCCAACCGCTAAGAACATTTATAAATCTATATGTGGCTTTGTTATACGCAATTAGTACATTCAAATTCACAAACGATGACAAACTGAAGGGTACGAATGTACAATTGCAAGTAACAACCGTAGTCATAATAATATAGTTCTACTAGACAACGTTGAAAATAGTGGGTAATTAGGTGGTAAGTAGAAATGACCAAAACTGAACAGTTTACATCGATCATTTTGAAATACAGCTAGAAGACTAAATTTAAAAGAAATAACAAAAATCAGTGAAATTTGGAGTTATACTAAGCATAGTTTGAGGGGGAAAGCGAGCATCCCCGGTGGGGATACTTCAGCTTACTTCTTTGGGGGGGAACAAAATGTGATTGAGGGGGAAAATCCCCCTCATCCCCCCCGGTAATTCGCACCCTGTAGTACAGTTGATTTTTTCACATTTGAAGTGGAAAGAAAATTGAAAATGATAACTTTATCTGTAATTTTTTTAGTTGTGGGAACTCAATAAACATAGTAGTGTCCAATATGACAGCGATATGTAATTGTCAAATAATTTATCTACCTGTGTTATTTTTTTTTTCTTGGCTGGAAAGCTCATTCTAATTTCTTACAGCAGCGGAACACACATTCTCTCACAATTTATTCTTTAAATTTATATTTGAATATTCTTGCAAACCTTTATATATATATATATATATATATATATATATATATATATATATATATATATATATATATATATATATATATATAACGCTGGACGTTTCTTTATTTCCTCAATGAATTTTTCCTTGTCTTCATCACTAGTTAAAGACATACATGTATTAGCCTCCATTGCGAACACTGTGCTACACACGGAACGAACTGTTATGTAGAAAAAGAAAGAAAGAAGAAACACTTATATAAAACATTTATTTTTATCTCTCTGCTTGGAGGCACCTCGGCAACTTTTCTGTCGCCGTTGCCGCAGTGAGCGGACTCCCATAAGACTCAATGCATTTTTAGATGTTGGGCAACTGTTCCGTCGCCGAGCTGTTGCCCTGCTTGGCGACACCTAGGCAACTTTTCTGTCGCTGTCCCTCAGTGAGCGGACTCCCATATGCATCAATGCACTTAGGTAGAGCAACAAGATAGTTGCCAGACAAATGTTGCTAATGAGTGGTATGCCTAAAGCGGACAAGCGACAACAGCAAATAAACAACAATTCCGCGACGGCAGTAAACGAGAGTCATCGACGAGCTCGGTTCAAGTACAGTCAGATCAACCGGAGTGGCGGACGAGAGGGGTTCTATTGTAGTTGGTTTTGTTTAATATTTTAATGTTGCTTAACTGCAACTTTTATAAAGTTTTAAAGATTGCTTACATGAAATTTAAAATTCTTTTAAGAATTGCAATCATGGATGGCAGTGAAGTACGCCATTTCTCGTAGGAAGGCATTAAAACCGATTTAACGGTATGCTGATTTTAATGGTTGTTAATGGTTAATGAAACCGGCAGTGATAACGTTAGCCAACAAAATTTCACTTTTTTTCTGTAGCTGACATTAGAACAGCTAATCTTTATGCTTTCGGGTGTGCTGATAACGAAAATGTTAATGTAAAGCAAGATTAGCTCTCGTTTTGAAGTTATGATAATTTTACGTTATTGCTTATATAAGCTTATCTGTGTATTTACCTTTTTGTTATCCTCGGATAAAGGTCACAGAAGGCGCAACCGCTTTGCCTAGCGTTTGTAGTTTTCTGCTGCTGATTCCCTGATTAGTGTTCAACAATAATAGGCCAACATTGATGTATTCCACTTTCCATGGTATATCATTTCCATCTCCGAAATTTGCTGGCGGATGCGTTCCCCGTGCTCGTCGCTTACAGCACCACAGTTGTCAGGAAAGAAGTCCAAGTTGGAATCTAAGAAATGTAACTTTAAGGACATGTTACAGCCCAGTCTATCGTAGCAGTGCAGAAGATTTGCCACAAGATCCTTATAGTTTTCTGTCCTCTTATTTCCTAGAAAGTTTGTTGATACTTGAACAAAGGCATCCTAAGCTAACTTTTCATCACCTGTCAGGATGGTGTTGAAATGCTCCTCTTTGTACAGTTTACGTATCTGGAGACCCACAAAAGTCCCCTCTTTTATTTTCGCCTCACTAAGACGTGGAAATTTCTCGCGCAAAAAGAGAAATGCTTCCCGAGTTTTGTCCAGATCCTTAACAAAATATTTCATTAGGCCCAGTTTTACATGAAGAGCAAGGAGAATTATGTTGTTGGATTCGATAAGTGTTTCGTGCATAACATTGTAAGGTCCTGATTCAAATGATTGACGCTTAGGCCAATCTTTCTTTTTATAATGAAGTGCTTTGGCGCGGCTATCCCAGAGACACAGGAAGCAACAGCATTTTGTGTAGCCCTGTTGTAGCCAAAGTGATATGCCTATGACTTTCAGATCCCCGGAAATCTGCCATTTAAACTTGTCATAGTTCAATCGCAATAACAATTGTTTCATGTTATCATATATTTCTTTCATGTAAGGTGCATACCCAATCGAAATCGATGGTAGCACGTTACCATTATGCAGGAGGACACATTTGAGACTTATTTTGGAGGAGTAGATGAACAACCTCCACTCATCACTTTTATAGTCAATGCCCATAGCTGTCATTAGTCCTTCTACATCACTACAAAATAATAATTTCTTTTCACTTTGGAAAAATGGAAGGTATGACATAATGGCGGTTACGGAATGCAGTCTCATTTTTCGTCTTATCAAGGCAATTCCACTGTTATAGTCTTGACGCCAAAAGTTCAGCTTTATCTTTCGGCGATTCAGGATCTCTCACTAGGTCATTAAGTTCACACTGTATTATTTCGTGATTCTCTGTACACTCATCGTTACACAAAAAATCAGGATATTTCAAAGAACTGGGTTTTGAATGTGATGGTGCAGCACTAGTTTCACTACCGCCCTTGTCGCTATCACAATCAGGTGAAACAGGAACAGGCAGTCCATCTCCGTGAGGCACTGGTCTCATGGCCGACGGTAAGTTAGGATATATCAAGGAAGACTTTATCTTCTTGGAAATACCAAGTGTTAGCGGAGTTGTCATACTAAAGTATGAATCATCTATGTGGTTTGATGGTTCTCGCCAGATCATGGGTATAGCAAAGCCCATGGAAGATCTTTTACTGTTTAACCACGAATGAAGACTCGAGACACAAGATATGCAATATATATGAAGAGGCCAGGGCTTGTCCTGGTCTCCAATTTCACATCCAAAGTACAGTCTGTACGCCGTCCTAATATATGGCGTTATTGGCCTTCTTTGCGATTTCAATGTAGCCTGTCCGCAAATGTAACAAAAATAATCAGCACTGTTTACGCATTTGCGAGGCATATTGAATCACAGGAATTACAATGACCACATGCACAAACTACACTTCAATAACACATTCTTCCAGCACAAGAACAGAATGTGTAACAGCTTGTAACGGACAGAAACTACGGTTAAATGAAGCATGCTCCACTCCTCCCTTCCCTTCTCTTTTCCCTCCACGTTGTTGCTACGAGTCCGGGCTAAAAATAGCGACAAAATACACTCAACTATTGTTGCCTGCAGGAAACTTAATCACTTTGTCTACAATTTGCGGGATTTGAAGACTATATGGGAATCTATATTAACAATTTGCAGCCTATATTAACAATGAATGTTAATAAAATATAATAAATATAATTAAATGCACCCCCCTTTAACTTGGAAACTAGAGCTAATTCCAGTCTTTCATTGTCGTTTTCGTTATCAGCGTGGTCGATATAGTTAACAAACATCTATTTCATTCCAGTTACATTTTCACTGTTGGCAGGTGTAATTTGCAAATTTAACGGATTGTTACTGTGTTGGTATATTTAATGAGTGTTGTGCAGCTTGCGGTAATAGTTAGTTATTTTATTATTATTATTATTATTGCCAGTAGAAGTACTCGTTCTTCACACGGTTTGAATAAGGTTTAATTAACGTAAAACCGAAAATTTCAAACTAATTGTCCCATTTCCCTCCACAGATGAGGAAATTTTTAAAATATTTATTGTTCTAACAGAAATTTGATTTATTAATCTACAGAAATCATGACCTTAGCTATGGTACCTATATAAGCACTTTCTCAAAATAACTCTTTTTGAGAAAAATCATTTTCTTAATCCGTTGTAACTTCATTTTCATTAATTCAAAATGCGTCAGATAATGTCCATATTACTCTGAACAACGGTCTGTGGATATCTGATATGATATTTACTTTTACTAATGCAATTTGCCATACGAAATTCAAATCTGAAAACCGTTTTATTCTATCACCTCAAGTCTTTAAGATATATCTCAACATTTATACTTCACGCTACACCCATTTTGAAATTCCAACCAACCGTGAGAAATGTGTGGGCCTATGGCTGAATAATGCATAGGAAAGCTTGAATAAATGTTTTCACCGAAAACAGTTCTTAATATGAACCTATAGGGCCCATATTGCCAATTTGTATTCGTATTAACAACGGATTTCCAGTGTCCGAATTACCACGGGAATAGGGAAAAACCCCTCTGTGAAACTGGGTGTCTTCCAAAGTGTCTTCAATCTCCCCATGTAATTTTTCTGTGAAGTACACCTTATCCCCCTTGTAAAATTCCGTTAATTTCGCACTCTGTGGATAGCAGACCTTTATCACGCGTCATTAAGCAACATTGGTGATTTAACAAAAAACAAAAGCATATATCTATTTTATTTCTTTGTGTACCAGCTTGATGTGAAACTACGGAAATTTAAACTATTGTGCTGGCAACAGTGGTCTCAGTCCTGGTGACGGACTTAAACTAGAAGTGAATTTGGATCCCGTGAAAATTGAATCCTACAGATGTCGTAAAGGTACGTAAGTCACTCACATAAGTACCTGGATCCCTAAGTGCTCTAATTCCATTACTTGGGGTCCAGGTAATTTGTAGTTGTGAGAACGCTTAGACAGATGCAACCCAACTTACACGTAACTTTACTCAGCACTGATAGCAATTGGTAGCATTGAGTCAGGTTTTCATGCCAATAAAATTGCGAGTAGATGACACAAAACATTTTTCCATTCTGAGATCAATCTCTTTGGTTCAGAGAATGTTGTCCAAAAAACATCATATGCTAATCTCAATATTGATGTGAATGTAATGTATTATTTCATTATCTACTGTGATTCAAAAAATAAAAACACTGATCACACATGGATCAGAAAATGCTTGAAAATAGATGAAAATATCAAATCTAGAACAACTGCTGGAAATAAGTTTGTAAATTACTGTCTTCATTGACAGACCTTCTCCAATTCTCCTTATTTCAACATGTTTTTTTTTTCTAGGGAAGAGAAGATCTTGCTTGTCACACTGAGTTTACTTTGAAATTGAATTGAAACAGAAACACTTGAAAAAGTTTCTGCCTGGCCGGGATTCGAAGCCGAGTATACCGAATACAAGATCAATTCGCTAACCACTTTTTAGCAACTTTTTATTAGCTAATAAATATGGATACATACTATCAATAACACCACTACAAAACAATATAAATATATAAAGCTATTAATGCACAATATAACTCAAGGAGCATAGATACAAGTTGCACAGTTTTTCGTGACATTTTGTCTTTTTCTTTTTTTAAAGACTGTATGTAGCATATGCACAAGGTTTACAAATTACTCAAAACTCATTAGGGTAACAAAGGGGTATAACTTAATTACATATATACGGTATTGTCGATAAAACGAGCAAAAGTAAACGTTTTCATAAGAGAACTCATTTTGTCGTAATTAGCTTTAAGATATTCTATATAAAACAAGGGGTTTCTTGCAGTTTCCGTAGAAAGTACATACGTAACTATTTGCGCTATAAGCCAGGTAACAGAATTGTGTTTCGTTTTTGGATACAAAGAATATTCTGGCCGCAAGAGGAGGTTGACCTCGATTAAACGACTAAGTTGGCGCATAGTAAGACCCAAAAAGCTCTGCAATTGAAATCAGATTTCTTTGCTGTTCACACAAGTTGTTAATCTATGACTCAGTGAATCAGCGGCCCCACAGAAAGAACATATTCTATCGGCACTAAACACACATTTATTTCGTTTTACCTTCGTAACTACTATCTCATTCATTACTATGTACCAAAAGGATTTGTTTTCTGCTGTTAAATATTTTGAGTGTAAATTACGAAATATTGTATTCCGATTGCATTCTAATTCTCTTTCTATCAATTTACAAGTGATAGCTGTTGATGCATGTATTATCTGTCAGGAAAGTAAATGTACACCTGTTTTTTGAGTCTGGCATTCCTGCGCTCCATCCGTGGAGAGTATGAGAATTAAATCAATCAAATGTTTACTGAGAGACAAGAAGAAAAGTCTAATCTGAATAAGACATTGCAGAGGGGCACAAGCTGTGAATACGAATAGTGCATAGTGTATATAAAGGGCGACACCGAAAGAGAAAGCCAGAAACAGCTGCTAAACGGAGAAAAAGAGTAAAAATTGTCGAAGTGGGAACATAAAATACAAATACAACAAATATGCCAACAACTAAGCGTTTACCAAGCAACGATCTTGGTGTAGTGGTTAAGGCGCTAGATTACAAATCCAAAGAACGGTGGTTCGAATCTGCTATATATTTTTATCTGATATATTTTTATTTTTTTTAAATAATGCAAACAGCAGATGAAAGTTGGTAAAAGAGAGTGTATTACCCGTTTAATAGGTTAAGTGAAAAGGAGTTAAAAAATCCGGTGAAATTTATTAGAGAAGTGGGACAATGAAAATGAGGAAGCAAGTACATTTAATCATTGGTTGTATCAGAGGGTGGTGACCGGAAAAACTGGAAATTTTCCGAATTTCGCCCATGCGAGTCTCTACGATAGGCAAATTTCTTCAGAAATGTGCGTATTGCAGAGAGAGAGATATGCTCCTGGAACTGAGAGTGTGGTGCTTTCATTCAAATCAACGAGATGACGCCGAATACAAACAGCCATAAAACAGCAAAGTAACAATTGCAAGCGTTATCACCTAAGGTTCCAAGATCCGAACAATATACCACTAATATCCCGAATGCCAAATATTGTGACTTACACAACTCCCCCTCTTCCCAAATGTGTCCTGTGAAAACAGTCACAAGTTTTGGGATGAGGGACCATATTAAGACTACAATATTAAACTATATAAGTAGACTTTTAGCAGACTCGTATTCAGTTATTTTTTTCACAACCAGTTTTATTGATATTCAAGAGAACAAAAGCATTATATTTGTTAACGACAAAGCGAAGTTATTGCAACACTGCTTTACACAGTGAATCATGCATTTTACACTCATGAGGTTTGCTATGCAGAGGCTATCCACCGAGGCACGCTGAATAACGCTTGAAAGAAGCAGCGAGGACAGATAGTGGTACAGTGAACGGAACAAACAATGCATTACAGACATTTCAAGATAAAAAAGATCCCTCTTTCCACACTTCATGCTGTAGTTCTAACTTTCATTTCCCCATCAAAATTGCATGCCTAGACTATTATACAATTCCATTACACTTAATCCAGAGCCTTCAAACAACTTTGTTCTACGAAGGGAAACGTAGAACACTACAGTTATAGATATACCATACGTAAACGGTTAAGTAGTATTAGATTAATGCAATTAACCCCACATAATATCGATTGTCTAAATATACAGTGGTTTCAAACAATTAGACGCATAACAAATATTCACAACACCATTATAACTTATCATATGTCAATTCCACTTCACAAGTAGTAGAATGAAAACCGTAGACTGACCGTGGAATAAAAACCGTAGAAAATAGAATGATTGTTTTAGAAATTACAATTATGAAGATAAGTTAGTGAAGGAAACAATGATGGTCAATGGAAAGATGGTCGAGTGTGGAACATTCACGACTCGCGTGTAAAGGATCCAGCGTTCGATTCCCGCTCGAGTCAACCTGTTTTTGCTTTTTGCCAATAAAGTAGTCATTTATAACTACAAGTAAGATATTAATTCACTATATTTTCATATATTCTAAACGATAGGAATTTTCAAATCAGTTGTAAAACTTTTCAATGTTTTATGTGAACTAGATACAAAATATAACCTATTTCATAAATATATTGATATCGCTAGCTGTATTACGGTTACCACAGTCGTTGTGTGCAAAGTTTCGTGTCTATATCTGTGAACAGTGTGCGAATTGCAAGGGGATGAAAGGGAAATCCACTAGGGAATACTGGATGAATGCTATAGCCAAAGGGGATTTCCGAATTATCCCCCTTGCAATTCGCACTCTGTCTACAGTTATAGACACGAATCATCAAAAACATTTTTTAGTTAACGACTTTACGAAATAGGTTATATTTATATCTAGTTCACATGAAACATTGAAAAGTTTTACAACTGATTTAAAAATTCCTATTGTTTCACGCATTATAAACATATGGTGAATTAATATTTTACTTGTAGTTATAAATGGCTACTTTATTGGTACAAGCAAAAACAAGTTGACTCAAGCGAGAATCGAACTCGCGATCCTTTACGCGGGAATTGTGAATGCTCCACACTCTGCCACACCGTCACTTGGGAATTTTAGGCGTCATATAGACGGCGAGTCGAAATTTTAAGACGCATTTTCTAGGCTATTTCCGGTTATTGCGTTCTCCCAGTTTGTAATATTGACACTTTAAATATGCACTACTACCTCGAGAAAGTTCATTTAAAAAGTCTGATATTTCTTTGTAAGATATAGTCATCTCAAGTAAGTAAATAGAAACAAATGCCAGAAAAGAAAAAAATAGAGACCCTAAAAGTAAAATGTAGATGAATTCACCACTGTTCAGATTATGCTATATACAATGCATTAAGCAGAGTATGTCAGTGGGTCGTAATGAGTTTGTAGGTTATGGTGGATCGCTGGTTTATGGTGGGGCACGGCGGGTGGTGGATTGCAGTGGGTCACATCCTGTTGACCCACGAAACACTAATCGGCTTACACATCTTGACCCACCTGTCTCACTTGACACAAGACCCACTTCAATTCTTGTTATAGGTTTCCAATTCAGCATGGGCGAGACAATATAGGCTGTGTTAAATCCGAGACGAGACGAGACGAGACAACGCGTCTGTCTCGACTCGTTTTCCGAGACGAGACGTGGCATGTCCTTGTCTGGACTCATCACGTTTTAAATGTCTCGAAAGCATTCCATAGCCCTGTCTTGTCCGATTATCAATTCTGACTTGTAAACTTCGTTACATTTCGAAGTCGCATGGCTTCCAATTTTACTTCTATTATTATGAGGTTTACGAAAGAAAATTAGACGAAAGGAGACGAGATAACAATTTGTCTAGTTTCGGAAACACGAGATGACACTGGGATAGCCACGAGACGAGACACAGGATTCGTCTCGCATCGCTAAAATGAGACAATTTAAGATGAGGAGAAGAAACAGGCAATCATGTTGTGTCTAGTGCATCATAATAATTTCTTTTCTAAAATTCTGTTTTAATTTCATTATCAAATTATTTCTCGACGTCCGACATCGGATCATGTTTCATTGACCGTGACGGTTCCGGAACCTTAGGTGATAATGCTTGCAATTATTACTTTGATGTTTTATAGTTGTTTGTATTCCGCATTCTTATTATGTAAGCGATTATTTGTCAAGTCGTTGATTTGAATGGAAGCACCTCACTCTCAGTTCCGGGAACATCTCTCTCTTTCTCTCGCTCTCTCTCTGTTTTTCCGTTTCAGAGGTGATGATAGACAAAAGGGCAGAATTGCATAGAAATTTTACGGCATTTCTGGCAAGATGGTCTCTGCAATTTGCCTATCGTAGAGACTCACATGTTCGAAATACGGGAAAATTTGCAGTTTTTGAGATTACCACCATCTGATACATACCCCTGATTAAATATACCTGCTTCCTCGTTTTCACTTTTCTAATAAATTTAACCGAAATTTTAAACTCTTTTTCTCTTAACGTATTAAACGGATAATACGCTCTCTTTCAGCACCTCTCATGTGCTCCATGCATTATTAAAAAAAAACTAAAAAAAAGATATACTCCTTGGAGCAATTCGAACCGCCGTGCTTTCGATTTGTAATCTAGTGTCTTAACCACTACACGAACATCGTTGCTTGGTAAATGTTTAGTTGCTGGAATATATGTTCGCATTTGTGTTTTATGTTCCCATTTCAACAATTTCTACTTTCTTTTTCTCCGCTTTCTCTGTATTGATTTAATTCTCATATTCTAGATGGTTAGAGCGCAAGAATGTAGTGGCTGAAACGCTAAATTGAAAATAAAAACGACGTAAGTTCGAATCCACTACAAGTAGAATATTTTTAATAATGCATACAGCACGTGAGAGGTGTTAAGAGAGAGTGTATTACCGGTTTGACATGTTAAGTGAAAACTTGGTAAAAATTCCACTGACATTTATTAGAGAAATGAGACAATGAAAATGAGGAAGCAAGTATATCTAATCAAGGGTATGAATCAGAGGGCGGTGATCGATAAAACGACATTTTTCCGAATTTCACACATGTGAGTCTCTACAATAGGCAAACTTCTTCAGAAATGTGCCTATTACAGAGACCATCATATTCCACCGATTGCGCTAGCCAAAGTTAGTTTAACAATAACAAATTGTGTAGTTTTTTTTTTCCTTAGAACGATAAATTAAAAAGTGCATACTGCAGATGAACAAAGTGTTTCGAATGCCCTAGTAATTTCCTTGCCCTTTCGCAATTAACATGCGTAAATCGTCTCTTTCATGATACAAGTGTTTGCGTCCACTTTCTTAAGGATTGCTCATTTAGTATGAGAAGTCACTCTTTGATTCTTCACGATTGCTTTGAAAATAAAATAACTTGAAAAGAATTTGAAGCTATATTGATTAACTGTATTACTCACAAGTCAAGCACTTCACCCCTACATTATCTTCTCATGCAACATCCTAAGCTAAACAATGCTATGTTCAGCCCTGATGTTTGGAACGAACCGGTAATGTTCCTGTAATGATATTTCCACTAAAGTACATGCCGAAGTTAATTTATTCGGTGATCTGGACACAATTTAGTGCCCATTAATAAACTAAATAACATACAATTGAGTAAAATTACAGAAATGATATCGTATTATCCAGTAATTTCGCCGTGCTAGTTCAATAGTATAATAATAATAATAATAATAATAATAATAATAATAATAATAATAATAATAATAATAATAATAATAATAATAATTTTTCATCGGTTCTGCGCGGAAAGTGAAAATAAAATCAATCACATGTTTAGTCAAGGTAAGAAGAAAAGCCTAAACTGAATAAGACAATGAAGCGGGTCACAAGCTGGGAATAAAAATAGTGCATGGTGTAAATAAAGGACGACACCGAAAGAGAAATCCAGAAACAGCAGGTGAACGGAGAAAAAGGAGTAGAAGTTGTTTAAGTGGAAACATAAAATACAAATAGGAATAGGAATGAGCACGAGTCGAACCAAAATTCGTCTCGACTCGAGTTCAATTCGAGTTGAGTCAAAGGTAATTTCTTTGAGTTGAGTTCCGAGCCAAGTCACTGTTTTCGAGGTCGAGTTTCCAGTTGGGTCGAGTTTGATAATGGCTCGCTCGCTCGTTCAGCTCGTTTTAACTTGTTTTGAAATAATGGCCTGATTAGAATGGAAAGCGAAAGCCATTTGAAATGTAAGCAGTAATGTGGAATACTTATTAATGTTGCTTACGACAGGGGTGCATCTCGTCTAGTAGTTTTAGTGCATCTCGTGGGGCAATTTTAGTGTATCTTGTCGCGTCTAGATAACGAGAGGACAAGAGTTTTTTCTTTATTATTACGAGACAGCCTCAAATGTCGTAATCACCAATTTAAGTATATACTGTAGTTCTTAAAATCAAGGCTGTGACCTGCACGGTCGAATTCTTGATCCCAAGCAGACCAACCCGGGTAGTGATATCAACCGGCTCGGCTCGTATCAACTGAGCTAACAGCCCGAGTCGGCTAGGTTAGGATGAGCCGTCAGATCGGCCCAATTGAGCCGATGACCTCAGCCGGCTCAGTTGGAACGAGCCATCGACTCGGCTCAATTGAGCCCATGGCTCGAGCTTTATGGGTTGGGATGGGTCACCTACTCGGCTCATGTGAACCGGTTCGAGCCAGCTAAGTTGAAACTAGTCCACCGGCACGGTTCGACTCAGCTCAAGTAAGCTGATGGCTCAAATCGGCTTGGTTGGTGAGCTGTTGGCTCGGTTCACTTCACGGTTCGGTTAGGTAGTGAATGAGCTGTAAGCCAAGCCGCTCGAGCCGTTGGGAAGCCTAAACCCGGTCCCAGCTGTTTTGAACATGTTTGGCTGAAGCCTATAACTTTTAACAATTTTTGGCTCGAGCCGGAATACTTCCCCTTCGGAACTCAAACCCAGAACGTGACCGATGTCCTTGCCTCCTGAAGACTTTTGGACGACCGAGATCGACAGTCAATTAGCTTTTATTATTCAGATACAAACCGCATATCTTTCACGGTGTTGATATAATATAAATAATAATTATTACTAGCTGACCTATGCGTAGATATCGCACAATATAATTTAATATTGATATGTGAAAATAAGTAAGGGGTCTGGCCTACCTCTCATATTTTATTTTCATGCGCCTTATGGGTCCACAGTGCCCAACGTTGGTCCCATCCCTCTACCACCTCCTGCTCTTGTTATCAATTATTGATATTTTGCCTGTGGAGGGCTCTACTGTGGCCGCATGACTCGGCATGACGATGCCCCGAAGGACGCTCTTCATTATTATTTGGATTGAAATCCCTTATTTACATTTGTTTACTTTTTAATCAAGTTGTATGGGGCTAGCGCCTCGACATATTTTTTTTTCGATGGGCCTTGTGAGTGCTCCCATTCTTCTACCACCTTCTACCACCTCCGTTCTCTAGATATCAATTATTAATATTTTTCCTGTAACGGATATATGGTGTTTCAACCATTATGTTTGATAAAAAATTGAGGAAGATACGGAGTTGCCATAAACAACAGCTTTTAGTGATTATTATTATTATTTTACTATTCACTAATGTTGCTTATCACTATTTCCAATGCAAGTGTTTCTATAAAAGAAATTAAATTATACTCCTCGGCACTTACGCTCTCGAACATCAAATACTTGATTTATAGTTTTCTGTGTTAGCGGAAAGCACATTTATTATACTATTCTTTCAAATGAAATTTTTCACAAGTTACTTCACTTTCAATGTGTAACTTCACATCATCGCTAACAATCGTATTGTTCCGAGAGGAAAATATTCCCCTCCCAAAACCTGAGCCTGGCCGTAGCGAAAGGACGTGAACCTTCTTTAAGTGACTAATCGGATGCAATACTTAAATAAAAGCAGATAAATCCCTCCACTCCAATACTTCAATAAAAGACGAAAAGTCACTCAAATATTGTGAATACCCATTTATGGGCCAAATTTGGTTTCTTGGAACCTTTTAAAAGTTTGAACTGCCGCCATTTTGAACACTTACATGTGATTATTATGGTTAACGCATTCATCCAAGATATTTCAACAATTAATGTTTGTGCCAAGTTTAATCTCCATCCGCTGAAAGTTACGAAAGTTGTTGCGTTCACAAAAGCGTTATATAGATATATATATAGAGAGAGAGAGAAAGAAGGAGCAAAACTTTCGATTTGAGAATGGTTTTCGTCTCAGAGGGTCATGTTCGGAAAAAAGTGCATAGCAATTTTGCGGCATTTCTGATTTGATGGTCTCTGCAATAGGCACATTTATTTTTAAAAAATCCGATTGTAGAGACTCACATGTGCAAAATCGGGAAAGTTTCGTTTTTCCGATCACTTTGCTTTGATACATACCTCTGATTTCATTACCTGCTTCCTCGTTTTCATTACTTGACTTCTCTAATAAATACCAATGGATTTTTTAGGTCATTTTCACTTAACATATTAAACGAGTCATATGATCTCTTGTACCACCTCTCATGTGCACGACTCGTTCGGAGAAGTAATACTCCAGAAGTAGAAACTAAATACACGGTTCTGATTGGTTGGTGTTATCCGTTTCTCGGCATGCAGCATACATATAGCAGAAAGGAAATGTTAGATCCTGTCGTCGTTTGTAGCCGAGTGTTCTAGTGTATGGGCTGTTAAAGAATTTCGCTTTTGGCGTGGGTTCGAACCCGGCCGTAATAAAATTTTCTTTTAAGAACATGTTTTTCATCTCATACTCTCCGCGCAGGACCGAAGGATTATTATTATTATTATTATTATTATTATTATTATTATTATTATTATTATTATTATTATTATTATTATTATTATTATTATTATTATTATTATTATACTTTTGAACTTGCACGGCGAAATTACTGTATAATTCGATATCGTTTCTGTAATTTTACTCCATTGTATGTTGTTTAGTTTATTAGTGGACACTGAATTGTCTCCGGGTCATCGAATAAATTAACTTCGGCATGCAATTTTGGTGGAAATATCATTACAGGAAGAACATTACCGGTTCGTTCCAAACATCAGGGCTGAACTTAGCAATATCTAGCTTATGATGTTGCATGAGAAGATAGTGTAGGGGTGAAGTGCTGCACTTCTGAGTAATACAGCTAATCAATATAGATTCAAATCCTTTTAAATTTTTTTAAGCAATCATGAATAATGAAAAACACTACCCCATTTGTTAAACTTTGGCTAGGGTAATCGGTGGAGTATGATGGTCTCTGCAATAGGCATATTTTTGAAGAAATTTGCCTATTGCAGGGAGACACATGTGTGAAATTCGGGAAAACTTCGTTTTTCCATTCACCGCGCTCTGATACCTACCCCTAAATAGAAATACCTGCTTCCTCGTTTTCATTGTTTCACTTCTCTAATAAATGAAACTGGAATTTTTACCTCGTTTTTAAATTTACTTAACTTCTCAAATGGGTAGTACGCTATATTTTACCACCTCTCACGTGCAGTATGCATTATTAAAAAATCATTCTACTTGCTGTGGATTCAAACTTACGTCCATTGGATTTATAATCTAGCGTTTTAGCCACTACACCAGGATCTTTGCTTGGCAAGTGTTTAGTTGTTGGCATATTTGTTTGTATTTGTATTTTATGTTCCCACTTCGACAACTTTTACTACTTTTTCTCCGTTTACCAGCTATTTCTGCATTTCTCTTTTGGTGTCGTAATTATTTACACTATGCACTATTCGTACTCACAGTTTGTGCCCCTCTGCAAAGTCTTATTCACATTGGACTTCTCTTCGTGCCCCTCACTAAGCATTTTATTGATTTAATTTTCATACTCTCCATTTCTGGAGCACAGGAATGCCAGGCTAAAATATCATATGTGCATTTAATTTCCTGACAGATAATACCATTGTTTACTTGTTAAGGTCAAAACATTGGGAGTTCGATGGCATTCATGGAGATAGGCACACAAGACAGTGTTAAGTAGGAACAAATTGATTGGAGAGTAGTGACTGCCAACTTCAATGTGAGATCGATCGTATCTAATAATTATCGGTGCAAGTGTCTAGTGGGAGAAAGTACATATTATTATTATTATTATTATTATTATTATTATTATTATTATTATTATTATTATTATTATTGAAAATTCGATACTTTTCTGCATATTTTATATTTTATGAATTTTCTGATTGGATTTCAAGTCTTTTTGTTAAATAGTCAACACACTCCATTTTAGAGGATTTGGAGGAGGGAAATATTATCCTGTTAGTTTTCATTTGTTTACTTGCACGCTACACCAAGCCTGGATACTACATTTCCCCTTTCTATATTTACGGGAAGTACCCTAAAGGTTGTGATGATCATGAAAGAATAAGTGAATAAGTGATGAGAGCAATGAACTTTGCGTATTAACAACATTTCAAATATCAGGTTGTCAGAAAAGTCATGACGTATTTCGGTAAAATATGACAAATGGTGGTTTGTTGATATAGTAGAGTTATTCGGATCATGAAAAAGTTTGTCATGAATAGCTAAGATGCTGAGTGTTTTGTGTAGTAGTATTGCTCTTTGTTTGGTTTGATTTTACAGATTTGATCATAGATACCGTGGGTCAATGAAAACTTGACCCACCAACCACCGCGACCCACTTTGACCCATGATCCACCACCCATCTTGGCTCACTCTGACCCACTACCCACCATGACCCACTCCGACCCACCACTTACCATGAACCACTGACCCACCAAAACACATCGTCATCAATTCTGATACATGATGCACGTCCTCTTTCTACCGACTAATGTGTTTATACTTGTAATTAAACCAGGTTGTCTAATTCTAACTAATCGGAGTTTGAATTTGTACAGTAAATCCCTCAAGCACCGCTGTTGCAATAATGATGGGTCTGACCTTTACGATATAAAATGGTAAAGTGTTTTTCATGGGCAATCTTACGATGAATTTCAATTAAATTATCATGGTCTAATTATTTCCTTGTTGAATTATCGATACTTCTCAGTGGAAAAGCGGATGAAATTTGAAACTCCCAAATCAAGGTACGTAGACCAACATACAGAAGCCTACATTACAAATTTTATGTCTATTTTTCTCACAACTTTATGGGTTGATTGACCTGTGCACTAAGCGTTCCATATAATAAACAAGCTTTTGGCAATTATTATGATGCGCATTGTAAGAATATATGGATATATGATGAGAAGCACTGTATTTTTTGTTGACCGGTGGAAATGGCCGAGTGTTCACCGGTGGACGTCGAAAGGTGTGGAAGTGCTTTCGACCTGCTCCTATGCTATTACGATAAGTGACCAACGCTTGTGTGCTGTACAAGCCTTTTTGTGGATTGTGGTTATTGGAAAAAGACATGCTTTCTATTCGTAAAAATACTGTAAAGTTTGAGTTCGACCGCTCTATGCGATATATAAAACCGCGTTCGAGTGACATACATATTTGGTTATCTGAAAACTTCAGTGACGTTATGAACCAAGCAGTTGCATTACAGCTGCATAATGAGGACTTTGCTTTGTATGAGAAATTTGAAAATGACATTGCGTTTAATGAAGTATTCTGAAACTGTTCCCTATGTTCATTCAAATGGGGTACGCAGCGCTGTTCGTATTTCGAATGCTGAACTCAATTACATCAAAGTTCGGGTATTTGGTTTGCCCCTTGAAGTGGACAGTAGTTTTCTTCATGATGTGTTGAGTGAATATGGTGAAATCAAGCAAATTATTAACGAAAAGTCGAGTGCTACTTATAAATACGCCATTTTGAATTGGATTCGTTCAGTATATATGATTCTAAAAAAATCCTTCTAAACTTAAAGTAATGTTATACTCCTAAAATCGGCCTAAAACGTTTTTCCGATGTTTGGGGACTGATCATGTAAAGTACCATCCCGTGCTTCACCTCGAACAGATTCTCGACCGAGTGCTTTACAAATGACTGATTTATCCACTGGCGGATTACCGACACAACGAAAAATATGAACGCATGCTTTAGGCCAGTCTCCTAACCATCTCCCTCCCTTTACATCTACCAATCATGACTCTCATAATGCCCTGTCTGCAAATGCCGATCTTTATGCCTTTCCTGCTCTCAAACCACCGTCATGTGAAGAAACTTCCCCAGAACCTCTGTTGTCGGCTTCGAACCCAGACCCGTGCATACATCAGATATTGAACCGAAGGCTGCCTTATCACTTAGTGAAAATACATATGCATGTAATTCCAAAATACGAAGATTCAAAAATCTACTTCGGCTTCCATTGATATTGATGATACCTCCCCTCGTTCCGAAAAACAATCGAAACTGAGTTCTTTTCAACTACCTAGACGTTCTTTAAGGAAGAAGAGGAAAGTGTGGTCCAAGGACAGCCGTACAGTTACAGACAGTGGAAGTGAAATCGAGTCATTGACTCAGAATAGCGACGTTGAACCAAGCTTGGAAAACCAGGAGACTTCATCAGGCGATCAACAACATGTCCAAGCAACGAAGCAACCTGTTACATAACCAGCTTTGGGGTGTTTCCCTCCCCTTTTGTGCGTGTCTGTTAGAGGTATTTTGCGACCCTTTTTGTTTACAACCACGGAATGCATTTTTGTGAATCAGTGTTTTCTTTCCATCTTGTATTTACTATTATTGTTTTTGCTGTTATGTCGATTTGGAGGAAATTACGTTCCGATAATATCAATTATGATACGTTCTACCGAAGTTTACATCTTATATGAGGTTCCGCAGTTCAACCCTGCTGTGATGTCAGACCCTCCCCCTTTCCTTCAAACAAATGCAAGAAAATTTTGTTCTTTAAATATAAATGATATGAAGACTGACCGTTATAAGCAGAACCTTAAACTATTTATTCAACAACATGATTTTGAATACGTTTTACTACAAGAAGTCAGTTTTTCTGACTTCAGTTTTCTTCCCACATACAGTGCAATTGTAAATGTAGGTACCAATGCCCGTGGAACTGCGATCCTAGTGAAAGATGGTATTGACTACTCTCAAGTGAAACGAATTCCATCGGAACGTGGTATCAGTGTTTACACTGATGGCATCTGTGTTAAATCTGTATGGTCCATCAGGCAATAATGAAGGTGCTGAACGTGAACGTTTTTATAATGAAGATATATTGTCCCTATTACCGGCAGATTCTACTTCCCTTCTTGTGGGTGGTGACCTAAACACGTTGGAACAACAATGGGACACAATTTCTCACTTCCGTCCTAGCATGGCATTTCAGAATTTTGTGAAATCTTTATTGCTTTGAGATGCATGGTGGTTCCATTGGCAGTTCCTAAATTCACGTACAAAAATTCGGAAATGATGTCCTGTCTCGATAGGTTCTATACCACGGATACACACATGTCTAAGGTCATCGAAATTGATATTTTTTTTTCACCGTTCAGTGATCATGCTACCCTTTATTGTACTATAAAATTTCAGAAGTATATTAGACCAACATACCTATCAAGCTACTGGAAATTAAACACTACCCTTTTACAACATAGTGATGTGCGTACAGATTTTCATATGCGTTGGACATATTGGCAAAATCAAAGAAAATATTTTTCAAATATCATTCAGTGGTGGAATCGTTATGTTAAACACAAAGTAATTGTTTTTTTTTTTCAGGTCTAAAGGTCGTGAACGAAAGCAGGATATACACAATACACTGGAATATTATTATCGTGTTTTAAATGACTTCTGGAATCATCCTAGTAGCCCTACCAACCGTCAACAGATCAATCACATTAAAGCACGCATTCTCAGTGTACAATCACAATTACTTCAGAAATATTATGTCACAATGGACACGAGTGATGTAATTCCCAATGATCAACCGTCCCTTTACCATTATGTGCGTCACCAAAAGCAACGACTTTCTCAATATGGATACTCTCTTCAGACAGAAGATGGTAGGCTTTTTACAGACACTCATCATATTCATCATATTATTTTTAATCATTTTAGTGACATGTATGGAACAATTACCAAAGATCAGCGCACTGTTAGTGAATATTTACAAGTGTCACTCCCTCAAGTACCTGCACATTTATTTAATACCTTTATGGCACCTATACAGAAAGAAGAGATTTATTGTGTGCTTCAAAGTTGCAAAGATCGAAAATGCGCAGGGCCTGATGGCATCCCTTATGAACTTTACAAGCAATATTGGGGGATTTTACAGGATATTTTATGCGAATTATATAATGACATGCTCCGTCAACATGACATACCCGATAATCCAGGAATAATAATCCTAATTCCAAAGAAAGGGAAAGCAGTTACTTTTTCTGATTATCGTCCCATCACGCTACTTAACACAGATTTCAAAATATTCCAAAAAATTCTTGATAATCGCCTTAAAGCGATCTACCCTTTGCTTATTAATGACTACCAAGCCGCATTAGATCCGAAGTATAATGTGTTTGCAGCGCTTAGTAAAATTCGTGATATCTCAGCATACTATAAGTTTAAACGGAATACTGCTTTTCTCTTATCCGTTGATTTTAAACAGTCTTTTGATTGTCTATCTCATGACTACTTATTTGCGGTCGTTCGTGCATATGGCTTTCCTCATTCATTTGTACAGGTTGTACAGTCAATGTACACACATGCTACAGCAAAAGTTCTAATAAATGGGCATCTCATCTCCCCTCTCAATATTAATTGTGGCATCCAACAAGGATCTCGTTATCTATGGGATTATATTGTCTTGCTATAGACGTTTTACTACGAAAACTGATGCAACTCCATGAATCTCAGTTACATGACTTTCAAGTAGTCAATGTGCAAGCTTTTGCCGACGATGTGAGTTTAATGAGCACGACACCGATGCAGTTTTGTTATCTCCAAGACTGTTTACGCGACTACCAAAATGTGAGTGGAGCTAAGATTAATTATATGAAATCAACGGTTATGTTTTATTATGTGGATGCCCACCTGGGCTATTTTCCTTTAATTGATACTTATACTATAGCCGATAGTAGTAAAATATCGGTAGTGCTCTTACAATTTAATAAGGGATCCAATCGTACAGCAGATTCGCTTATTAACTAAAGAACATAAGTATCGTCGACTGAACTTACTGCAGAAAACTTGGTTCCTGAATACGTATATTTACTCCAAACTTTGGTATGTCGTACATATATACCCGTTATCAGAACTGTATGTAAAAAACTGGATTCTTTGTGTGTTCTTTATATGGTCAAAGATGTTCTTTCGAATTCATAGAAATACGCTTTTTCTTCCATGTTCTGCCGGTGGATTCAATTTAGTGAATATTAGAAAAAATGCCAGATACTGTATATGCGAGCAACCTACCGCTATTACATAGACCAAACGACTCATACGTATCTGTGGTTCCAATTTTGGCAGAAAATATATTTCCGAATAATCCGCCTTTAATTCGTTTTTATAAATTGATCCCAGATTATGCACATACTCTTATTCAATACTGGGCTTACAGTGGTATTCAAGAGAATCCCAGTGATTTGTCTTCCAAACAACTATTTTCGCTGTTAATAAAACCAGTTTATGCGAGTACTAGTCGTATAGTGTGTAAAAAATTTCCGCAGTATAATTGGCCACGTATATGGAAAAACTGTAATTCAGAGTGTCTCAGAAGATGCTCGAAGTACATGATTTATTGCCTGCGAATGAGTAATTATTTGCTATCCATCGTGTAGTGAAAGAGGAGTGTTCTTTATGTGGTCAGCTGATACTTTACTACATCGCATCACGTCCTGTATTTCCACACGACAAATTTGAAATGCCTTCTGTCGGATGCTGGGTCTTATTTATCGACAGCCACCATCTACATTCTCTCCCTCCATCTTACAATTTGCCGACTATCACTGGTACCCACAGACAAAAATTAATGCGATTAATTGGTTGAATGGACATTATATATACTATATGTTACAATATCCTACCAAGTTGTCATATTTGGATTTTATTTGGTACTTACAAACTCGGAGATTGCGTTTGTTTAATGCAACTTCTCAAATAGAGACCAAAAAGTTTGCACATTTCTTACACCTCTTGCTTGTCCAACAATAACGTAGTATTTTAATTCTTTTTCTTTCTAGTGATTTACTTCTCCTGATTTGTTGTGTTATAAAATGTACTATTAACATTCATGTGAAATAAAAAAAATGGTCTCGGGTGTTCGCCTTCGGATGATGAGGTGCAATCCACTGGGGGTTCGAATCCCTCTGAAGAGCAAGGTCGGAATTTTAACTGTCCTGGATCTTTCTGTGCTTGTGTTCCTGTCGTGTTTGGATTACGCAGAATTTACGCGAATTGCCAATGGCGAAAAGTATCAAAGTTGGGACGAACTTTTTAAAAAATAAAAAAAAGTGGGTAGCACATTGAACTTCTGTTCGGTAGGCCCGGGTTCGAATCCCTGCGAGACTGAAACTTTTTCAAGTGTTCCTGTTTTAATTTCAATTTCAATTTATACTCAGTGTGATAAGCAAGAGATTCTTTTCCCTAGAAAGAAAAAGATGTTGGAATGTGGAGAAATGGGGAAAGTCTCTCAATGGAGGCAATCATTTACAAAGTTATTTCCAGTAGTGGTTCTAGATTTGATATTTTGAGCTACTTTCAAGCATTTTGTGATTCATATGTGACAAGTGTTTTTTATTTCTTTGAATATACAGTATATAATGAAAAAAATAAATTACATACACAGCAATAGTGAGATTAACATATAATGTTAACTGGACAACACGCTCTGAACCAGAGAGATTGGTCTCAGAATGGAGAAATGTTTCGTGCGTAATCTACTCACAATTTTACTTGCATAAAGACTTGACTCAGTGCTACGAACTGCTTTCAGTGCCGAGAAAAGTTACGTGTAAGTTGGGTTGCATCTGTCTATGCGGTCTCAACCGCAAATGACCTGGACCACAAGTAATGGAATTAGAGCACTTAGGGGGGGGGGTAATTTTGTGCCTGGCTGTACAAAGTCCGTGACCTAGGCAACCTAACTAACGCCCGTTCCAAGATTAATTACGCCTGGTAGTAGCTAGCACAGCAGTGTGAAATTGCCTCCACCTGTTAAAAGCACAAATCGTAAAGAGTATTTTTTGTGCAGAAGTGGAGCAAAACGCTGGCTAAAGAAATGACAAAAATGAGTCGTTGGATGTTTGTACTCACAGTAAACAACACAATATCATAAAAAAATATACGGACACCAGTTGCGCCGATGAGAAGATAACAGTCAGGGGACTTAAATAATCGTATACTTAACTCAAGTGGGAGATTATATAAACAAGTCAACTTACTTCAAATGACTATACATATATATGTATCAAATAATATACGGATTGATTATGCGGTATGTGTATCGGGTTATTCTTTTAAGTAAACACAAAGTTGCGCTGAGTTTTGAAACTATTAACAGTAGTCCTACCTGTAAATCAATTAAAGTATGAATGGATCATTCAGGGGAAGAACCCAGCCTCAAATGAAAATTGTGAGTGTCTAACAGGGACTGAGCTCTTAGGTTCCGGCGCCACTGATTGTAATGTAATATTACTTCGAAAGAATTTGTCCGATTTCATTATTCGTTAAACGACTTTTGAAACTGCTAAATATTGGTATACAGTAATTTATTTGTAAATATTTGGTCTAGGAATTAATTCGTGCGGGTGGACAAGAGATGGCGCAACGAACGGAGCGTCCCACAGTTCCGTGTATCCACACATGTGTTGCAAACCCCTGTCATCGCGTATCGTTCGTAGTATAGGGCAGTGGATTAAAGCGTCAACAACACCAGTTTGTAGTTAAGTGAACAATTTGTGCCTGATAAAGTGTTTTTGCGGGGTGTCCTGCTGCATTACTTTAACATGCAGAAAAGTGCGACTGAAAGTCATCGTATTTTGGTGGAAGTGTATGGTGACCATGCTCTAGCTGAGCGAACGTGTCAGAAGTGGTTTGCACGGTTTAGAAGTGGTGATTTCGGCTTGGCAGACCAAGAGCGAGCTGGACAGCCAAAAAAATTTCAAGACGAAGAATTGACAGCATTGCTCGAGCAGGATTCGTGTCAAACGCAGGAACAACTTGCAGCAGCATTAGGCGTTGATCAAACAACAGTCTCCAAACGCTTGAAAGCCATGGGAATGATTCAAAAGATGTTACATTGGGTTCCACATGAATTGAAAGACAGAGACGTTGAAAGACGAAAAACCATTTGCGAATTGCTGCTTCAACGACAGAGCAGAAAGGGGTTTCTGCATCGAATTATTACGGGTGATGAGAAGTGGATCCATTATGAGAACCCTAAACGAAAAAAGGCCTGGGTAAAACCAGGTGAACCAGGTCCATAACAACAAAAACGAGATATTCACTGTGCAAAGGTTATGCTGTGCATATGGTGGGATATGAAAGGTGTGGTGTACTATGAGCTGCTGCAACCGGGTGAAACTATGAATGGAGAACGTTATCGACGACAATTAATGCGTTTGAAGCAAGCTCTGGCCAGAACACGACCAGAATGGGAGAACAGACATGATAAACTTATTGTTCAACATGATAACGCTCGCCCACATGTCGCAAAACCGGTCAAAACCTATTTAGAAAATGTCGGATGGGAAGTTTTACCCCACCCGCCGTATTCACCAGACGTTGCTCCTTCGGACTACTACTTGTTCGATTGCATGAACAACGATTTGATTGGACAGCGGTTTACTTCTTCAGAAGATATCGAAACATGGGTCTCTGACTGGATCGCTTCCAAGGATGAGGACTTCTTTCGCCACGGAATCCGTACATTGCCTGACAGATGGGCGAAAGTGGTGGCTAGCGATGGACAATATTTTTTCTTAAGGTATTTATGCATTTTGTGTTTGTACTACAGCTTCAATGTGTGCGTACCAACCGCACGAATTAATTCCTAGACCAAAATATTAAAAATGCAAAATTCGATAACACTCAAACGAGTTGGAGAACCTATCCGTACTAAGCGAATTTCACCTTAGGTTACAAATATAACTGAAGGTTCTAGATTTGAATGATATTTGTGAAAATTTTTACATTGGACCCAAGGAGAAAAGAGGAGAATATAGTGTCAATAAACATCAATTTAGAAATGAACGAAATTAACGGTTAATTCCAAATACAGAACCATTAACAGAATTAACTATGTAACTCGTTTTCTCCGTTCATTTTTCTACCTTTATTTTCAGGAATACATCATCACTGAATTTTTCCGGTGGAGATTATCTTTCATTTAGCAGCATCCAACTGGAGCTCAGCCTTGTAAATGAAACATTTAAAAAAATGTAAATTGCGAGGGAGACTCTCGAACTCGGATCATCGGTTTAGAAAACCACAATGCTAATTACTCACCTAAAGCGTTACTCATTTGGGCTCGATTAAATAAAGAGCCATTCTGTTTGATCAAAGCAGTGCTTTGTTAATAGTCAAATTCAAAACACAGGAACATCTAATTGAGAACTCGGAGGGTATTATGTCATAACATTACAACCATAAAGTGATATTTGGTTTCGTTTAGTGTTGCCCACGAGAAGACGAATTTCTCATCTCGTTTCTAAAACAAAAGGATGAAAATTGAGACGAGAATTAACATTTTGCATTCGAGAAGGGACAAGGCTAACTCAAATTATCGTCTCGCTTTGGAGATGAGAATTGACACAAGACGAAAGGTATCGTAAACATTTCTCGTTTTATCTCGATTCTGGAAGTAGTTTATGTCCATTTTTAAGTAACAATTCCTTTCTAGACTGAACCTTATGCGTTATTTTGTTACTTTGTATTTCAAGCTCATTTAATTTACTATGGTCTGTGTAGGTATTTTTTGTAGCAAAGCTTTTGTAATTACTTCATATCCTAAAAGTTAGTTTATTATATACCTTACTGTTCAGTGATATTCAGTTATTTTTATTGCAGATATTTTCCATAAAACGTACAGTAGAATACTTTCTACATGAAAGTATAGTGGAACCATTTTCGTTTAAAATGTATTATTATTATTATTATTATTACTGAAGTTTTTTCAAACCTCAATATTACGTCGTATTTAATGTAAATAATCATACTGAAGTTGATAGGAAAAGGAAAAGAAAGGATAAGATATGCTTTCGAATGATTTGTGTCCGAAAGGAAACGAGGGTGCAGAAAGAAGGTGTCAGCTCCTGGGCAATATTAATATCGAAACTTCGCATGCTTATACAGAAACTGAGTATGATTTGTCTTCACCACGATACATAGTAAGACGTTTTATTTGGATAAAAGACTTTGGTTTATGAATGCGTTATATTGAATTTTTAACAAAATATACATAGGGATATAAAAAAGAATAGTTCCTATTTACAAATTTTGGTTGAACGGATATATGGAACGTGTTGGAAATGTCGAACGAAAATTTTATTATTTCTAGCACTAGGAGTAATAGTGGAACACGTTCGGAATAATTGCTAGGAAACAATATCGTTTCAGACACATTTATGACTCATACTAGGCCATAAGCATGATTCTTATGTATCCATGAATTGTTTGCTAACCACGTTACGTTTTCCTACAGAACGAATCAATGTTTAAGATAGACATGTGACGTCATATTGCTATTACAATATTTCCTCTGTAAAGAAAGCCGTTTCCACTCTAAGTTTTAAGACCGAAAGATATTTAGTATTTTTCATTTTATTATACATCAGAAGTATGAATATTATACTTTGGTAAAAACAACTTACCGAAGAGGGAATCGAACCCGGTACCATTGCATAACGAAACGACTGCTCACGCCACTACGCTAAGACTGCTCTGCTTAGTAAGAGTCAAAAAACATTCGTGTATATAGCTACTTGCACACGCTTACGATACACACTGAGTTCGGTCATGATAAAAATACTATAGTCGAGAGACTTTAAATTAGAAAACCAAAATAGACATATAAATACGAAAAGACATGAAGGAGAAACTGGTTTTAAGAGTAATTCGACCCCTTAACTGGAATATGATGCCTCAGACCATTTTCTTTTTTGATTCAGCGAAAGTATCTGCATAACTTGTCTCTATTATACTTAGTAATACTTGTTTTACAGTTATTTTCAGTAACCTTGAACGACAGGTACACGAACAGAGATACATCGAGGACATACAATTTCAATGGATCACCCACCGGGAATCGAACACGGGACCGCGAGCACTGAACTATCTGAGGCAGTGATGACGTAGGTCAATGAGCAACTTGACCCACCACCCATCGTGACCCACGACCCACTACTCACCGTGACCCACTCTGACCCACCACCCAACATGACCGACTCTGACCCACCACGACACACCACTAACCGTTACCCACTCTGATCCACCACACACCATGGCCCACTCTGACCCACCGCCCATCGACTCACCACCCACCAAAACACGTCATCATCTACTATGACACATGATCCACGGCTTCTTCTTTACACACTAAAGAGCTTATACTTCTAATAAAATCATATTGTTAAATTCTAACTATTCAGAGTTTGAATTTGAGTTTGAATTGAGTTCTTTTTACAAACCAACCCACTATCAATTTTATATATATAGAAAATGCCACTCCCGTCATAAGGAAGAATTTTAAAAGATGCTCTGTGACGTTCTGTTCATTTTCAATAGAGAGTTAATATACTGAATTTCAGCTCTGTAAGTTTAACGGCTTGTGAGATACTCAATTTTTTTTTCCGCAAAAATTCGGATCACCACAACCCCTTAAGATATTATTATAATGAAAGTGACATGATAACATCCCACTTTGAATTAAGGCCTAACTATATACCAAAAGTAGTTTCATTTGACTTTGCAATTTTTGCCGTGATGATCAGACACACATTGTTACACCCAATTTTTATATAATAATATATATAATATAGTGATTGAAAAACGTATTTTTTCAGTAGTTAGCTCCTCTGAAACCTAATATGCTGTGTGTCTTGAAAGCAAATTAGTAGTATAAATCCTAGCTGCTATTATTGCAATTACAAATGTCAATATTCAGAAGATGCATATAGTTCTTTTTTCACTTACAAGCAGAAGGCAGAGTTTAGTAAGTGAACTTGGGGGCCATTTTTGCGAGGTGCTAGTGGACGTTTAAAGAATTAATATTACAAACTGGGAGAGCGCAATGGCGCAAAATAACGGAGAAAACCCGTCTTAAAATTTTCTACTCGCCACATATATCGTACGACGCGCAAATTTATCAAGTGACGGTGTGTCACAGTGAGTAAAATCTGTAACTTATGTGTAAAGTGTCCCGGGTTGGATTTCTGTTCGAGCCATACATCCTTTTTATGCTTCAACCAATAAAGTAGGCATTTGTAACTATATGTAAAATATTAATTCGCATGTTTATAATGAATAAAACAATAGAAATTTTCAAATCAGTTGTAAATCTTTGATTGTTCCATGTTAACTAGCAAACAAAATTTCATCTATTCCGTAAATATACTGATATCACGAGTTATATTATGGTTATGACCAGTGTCGTATTTTCGATTTTATTTCGGGGGGCTTTGCCAACTTTAGTCCTGGAAATGTGAAAATTCTCCAAGATATTTCGTTTACTTTAATATAGTAAATAACATTTCGGGGGGGTCTTAAGCCCGGAACCCCCCCTTAAAAACGCCTTTGATTACGAAAGTCGTGTAATGAATGTTCTTGACGCTTCGTGTCTACATCTGTTGACAGTTTACGAATTACAAAGGAATTGAGTATTGCCTTTGCTAATACTGGATGTTGCTATAACCAAAGGAGATTTCCTCCTCATTCCCCTTGGAATTCGCACGCTGTCTACAGATGTAGACACGAAGCGTCAAGAACATTTTTACACAACGACTGCGTTAACAATAATATTTACGGAATATAGTCAGTAGTAGTAGTAGTAGTAGTAATAGTAGTGGTAGCACGGGGTTAGAAGTCCCACAGGGCTCGGTTTGTTTCACCTTGACTGGCATGATATTAATTTAACATCAGCTGCTTCTTCAATTTTCTTCTTCTTTAATTCCAACAAAGTGACAATTTTCTTCTATTACTACAATACACAATACATAAACCAGAAGGTTTGGACAATCGCGAACTGCAAAAAATCAGAAGCGTTTATTTAGTTCCTATGGCCAGGGTCGAGTGTGAAACAAATATACTATTCAGAAGATACTGTCTACAGTGCAGTAAGTAGAGTGGGTCGGTAGATCAGAGTGTGTCATCGTGGATTGTGGGTCGTAGTTGGTCACATGCTATTGACCCACGACCCACTGACCTACTCAGAAAACTCAATGCACTTGACCCACCGACCCACTCCAACTCTGATTTGATGGTGGGATACTTGGTTCGTTCCCAAGGCAAGTAAACTTGAGGTGGACAACATCGTGCTCGTGGGTTTTCTCGGGACACTACAATTTCCTCCCACTTTCACCTTCCACTAATTCGTCCATCATAATTCTGTTGCTTTAATCATGGTCTCCCTTAATATAAGAGGCATAATCGTGGAACATTAAACGCAAAGATCACGAAATATCAAAAGTGTTAATAACAGTATATCAGAAGTGCCTAAAGGACATGAAGAGTTGCAACGAAACTTTGTGCACGGGCAATACTCAAAAAATAAAGGAATATGCTTTTGTTATTTTCTGCAAAAAAACGGTTTTAGGGGGAAAACACCCAAAAGTTTGAAATTTGACACCCGAAAATCAAAAAGGGACCGAAGCGAACGAAACTGCAAATATATTCGAGATCCGAAATAAGGGGATATGTGTTTCATATTTTCATGGAAAAAGTGGTTGGGTGGGCACGGACTCCGCAAAGCCTTTGATCATGAAATATCAAAATTGCTAATAACAGTATGTCAGTAGTGCCTAAAGGTCATGAAGAGTTGCAACGAAACTTTGTGTAGAGCCAATACCCAAATAGGAAACGAAGTGCGAATAGTGTTTCTTTTTTCATTTTCTGCAGAAAATCTGTTTTAGAATGCAAAAGCCCTCACCAAAAATTGTGAAAGTTGACACCCTAAAGGCAAGAAGAAGTAGACTGAGGTGAATTTAATTGTGCACAGATATTGCATACGTAAAATGAGGGAATATGTGCTTGATATTTTCCTTAAAAAAACAGTTGGGTGGGTCTCAAACCCTTCCAAACCTTTGAGTACGAATTAGCAAAAGGGCTAATAAGTATACGTCAGAAGTACTTAAAGGATATGGAGAATTGCAACGAAACTTTTGTAGGGACAGTACCCAAAAGGTAAGCGAAAATGTGTTTTTAATTTGTGTGGAGAAGCAGTGTTGGGGCCAAGGCCTCGTCCGAAAAAAGCAAGTATTATCGTAGAAGTGCAGAAAGGAGAGATCGAAGAGAATGAAATTGTGTGTAGATATTGTATATGTAAATTTAATGCAATTCGTGTTTCCCAATTGTCCCCATTCGATTTGCTTTAAATTTAGCACATCAAAAGTAAACAGAAAATAAATCGACACGTGTTTTTCTTTATGTGGAAATTGCTCGTTTGTCTTTCTGTTTGTACCACGCTAGAGTGCGCAATGTTCAGTCTTTGAACTTAAACTTTTAAGGGTAGAAGCAGGACACACGCGAAATTCACTTTATTGATACTAAATTTTAGGTCATTTATCTATTGGTAAAATTTCACTATTTTAACACTAGCCTTTTCCTATCTATGGCGTATTTTATAGTATTTTAGGGGGCGCCTTTAACCCTTACAATATTTATCACCATAAACAAAAACACGTGTCGATTTCTGTTTACTCTTGGTGTGCCAAATTTGATGCAAATGGAAAGGGGACAATTGGGAAACACGAATTGCCTTATTTTACATATACAATATCCACACATAATTCCATTCGTTTCGATCCAGTTTTTCCTGTACTTCTACGAATATATTTACTTTTTTCGGAGGAAGTCTTGGCCCAACACTGCTTCTCCACACAAAATAAAACACATGTTCGCTTACTTTTTGCGTATTGTCCCTACCAAAGTTTCGTTGCAATTCTCAATATCCTTTAGGCACTTATGACGTATAGTTATTAGCATTTTGATAATTCGTACTCAAAGGTTTGGAAGGGTTTCTGCTCCACCCAACTTTTTTAAAGGAAAATACGAAAAAAAAATATTCCCTCATCTTACGTATATGGTATCAGTGCAGAGTCACATTCACTTCAGTCCACCTCTTCTTGTCTTTAGGGCATCAACTTTCACAATTTTTGGTTGGGGCTTTTGCACTCAAAACAGTTTTTTTCCGCGGAAAACGAAAAAAGAAACAAAAACAAATATTCGTTTTCCTTTTGCGAATAGGAACTAAATACACGTTCTGATTTTTTGCAGTTCGCGATTGTCCAAATCTTCTGGTGTATGTACTGTGTATTACAGAAGAAAATTGTCAGTTTGTTGGAATTAAAGAATAAGAAAATTGAAGAAGCAGCTGAGGTTAAATTAATATCATGGCAGTCAATGTGGAACAAAACGAGCCCTGTGGGGCTTCTAATTCGTTCCTACTACTAAAACTATTACTGCTTATACTGTGGATTCGTGTAGCGAAACTGCACACGTAACGTAAGTAAGCAACTTTTTTGAGTGTTATTTACCTTATTTTTTTTCCAATAAATTTCTGTTAACATTTGATTCAACAGAGAAGGGAACACAGATAGTGTAAATTTTTTACCATATATTATTGAGTATGTACTTTTTCAAATAATGAATATGTAGTTTCTATAATAGTTGAGCTCTTAATGAATAGAAAATTGTTATATTTGAATGAGCAGAGAAAGGACTATATATCGTAAAATCTTAATTATTTATTATTTTACTCGAGATTTCTTCATAGTTTGTTATTAAAATACTTACTAACACATCCTCATTTTATTGTCCTAACAGTAGTTTAGATTCATCAAGCTCCCGTTAGGAAATCCTGTCTAAACGAACCAATATTTATTCCAGTAAAACAGTGTAGAATGATAGAGCCTCTGGTGTGATGACCATAGTATTTCATGTCACGGACCCCACTTACTAAATCCTGCCTGTTTCAAGACAGCGTATTAGGTTTTTAGAGAAGCTAACTACTGAAAAATACATTTTTGAATCACTATAATATATTTATTATTATATAAAGAATGGATGTAAGTATGTGTGCATGATCATCACGGCCAAATTGCAAAGTCAAATGAAATTACTTTTGGTATATAGTTAGGCCTTAATTCAAAGTGGGATGTTATCATATCACTTTCATTATAATAATATCTTAAGGGGTAGTGGTGATCCGAATTTTTGCGGAAGAAAAAATGAGTATCTCATAAGCTGTTAAACTTACAGAGCTGAAATTCAGTATATTAACTCTCTATTGAAAATGAACAGAACGTCACATAGCATCTTTTAAAATTCTTCGTACTTTCTATATATGCAAAATTGATAGTGGGTTGGTTTGTAAAAAGAACTCAATTCAAACTCAAATTCAAACTCTGAATAGTTAGAATTTAACATGATTTTATTAGAAGTATAAACTCTTTAGTATGTAAAGAAGAGGCCGTGGATCAAGTGTCATAGTTGATGACGATGTGTTTTGGTGGGTTGTGAGTCGATGGGCGGTGGGCCAGAGTGGGTCACGGTTGATGGTGGGCCGTGGTGGATCAGAGTCGGTCATGTTAAGTGGTGGGTCAGAGTGGGTCACGGTGAGTGGTGGGCCAAATTGTTCATTTACCCACGTCATCACTGCCTTAGATAGTTCAGTGCTCGCGGTCCCGTGTTCGATTCCCGGTGGGTGATCCTTTGAAATTGTATGTCCTCGATGTATCTTTGTTCGTGTCCCTGTCGTTCAACGTTACTGAAAATAACTGTAAAACAAGTATCACTAAGTATAGTACAGAGAAGTTACGGAGATACTTTAGGTGAATCAGAAAAGAAAATGGTCTGAGGCATCATATTCCAGTTAAGGGGTCGAATTACTCTTAAAACCAGTTTTTCCTTCATGTCTTTGCGTGTTTATATGTCTATTTTTGTTTTCTAATTTAAATTTAAAGTCTCTCGACTATAGTATTTTTATCATGAACGAACTCAGTGTGTTCCTTCGTTATCGTAAATATGTGCAATTTTGCTACATACCAGGGTTGGAAAAAAATACAGTTTGTTTTAAAAAAGAACAAAACATGTTCTTAAAACATAAAAAAGATGTTCAGAATGTTTTAAACATGTTTAAAAACAAGAAAGAAAAAAACATGTTTTAAACATTTTGAACAGTTTAAAACATATTTGAAAATCGTGTAATAACTTATTTGTTAAGACTTTCTACTCTTTACTTGCAACCAGTACTACAGATTATAACGAAATACTTTAGTTTGTATAATATTTACCTGTACCGTGGGCAAAAAGTGCTCATAAATATGTAATATACTTAGTGGAATGTTCATTTTAAATTAACAAAAAAGAAGAATGTTTTTAATATATGTAAGAGATTATTATGGGATAGTTATGGCTATGTACATGTTATGTGTTGACCTAGTCAAGTAAATTTATGTATTTTACGGTCTTAAAAACAATATTTAAGACATATCCAGCAATAAAGGTGAGACTAATAATCTTTGAATATCTGAGTTGATTTGTGCATAAAGAAAAGTAATTATCGCTTCGTAACTGATATTTTACAAGACGAACCAGGTTGACGACGCTTTTCTATAGAGTCGTTGTAAAAATTTGGTGCCGAAACCCGGGACTTTTGAAAATTCAGTTCCCGAAGAAGGAAAGTAGGGCTGAATTTACTTGGATATTACCATTTATGAATACGAACTTAACCGTATTACGAAGCGGTAAGGTCATCAAACGAAAAATGGATAGTGAAATAGTGCAACAGGAATCTAATACCAGTAATCCAGGTGAAATTAGTGCAACACCAAGTTTGTCATCTGAGGATCGACTTTTGTTAGCTGTGCAGCGACAAATTATGCAAATGACGACTGAGATAAAACAAACCATGGAACAGAAGCTCAATGAATCTAACACAAACATGGAACAGAAGTTCTATGAAGCTAACCAGACCATGGAAAAGAAGATAGAACTGAAATTTAACGAAGCTAGCAAGCAGTATGAAGAATTAAGTAAACGAATAGAACGGATAGAACTGAAATCTGACGATACGAAACAAACAATCGTCCAGGTGATGAACGACATATCCCCGCAGTTTGAAGAGAAGTTAAAAAGGTTAGCCGATGAGTGTCAAGAAAAGCACGATCATCAAAATCATGAAATCTGTGCTGTAAAAAAGGATTTAACGTTAATAGAATCTTCCGTTAAACATCAAAAGATCCAGTTGGCTACTATGCAGGAAGAAATTAAAACGTTACAGGCTAGAGATAACATTTATCGCAATAATCTGGGCAGTGATCGCTTCGAGTTTCCCCAATCACCGGATATAAATACGCCTTCGCCGGAATCTGAGGAGGATATTATATTAGAGGAAAATTGTCCGAAGATCACTGATGAACGAAATATAAATGGTATCATGACACAGCACGCTACGGACCGGAACAATCACATCACAAGAACAAGGAGTGAGAAAAGAAAGGTAAAGTTAAGTGTCAAGATGAGCGAAATCAAAGCCATGAGTAAATTTAGTGGTAAGTGCAATGAAAATGCTAGTTCTTTCTTAGAGAAGTTCCAAGACGAATGCAGTATAATGTCTATCGACCGATCACAATACATGAAATTAATACCCCATGTATTACTCCCACCTTGTTCCTTATGGTTTAAGGCAATACGTGATCACATTAGTACATATGAGGAATTTAAAGCGGCATTGATCGCGAATTACGAAAATGACTTTTTGCTGGCAAACAGAGATGCCACTCTTAGAAATCAACATTTCAATCCTCGATTGCACAAATCTATTGTAGAGTTTGTTGTAAATGTCTATAATGAATTAAAGGTCGTTAATCCCTTGCAATCGGAATCAAGAATAATTGCATCGATTCGCAATTTGCTTCCATTTAAATTACAGCAGATCTTATTTTCCACACAGTGTATGAGTTTCAGTCATTTATTAATGCTTGTACAATGCTACGAAACTCAATACCATGCTATGAATCTAACACAATCAGGAATGGGTAAAAATAAGAATAATTCAGATCATTTGGTCCCTGTTCGGAATTTGAATATCCGAAGTGTGAATAATAATGAACCGAACCTAAGACGAGTATACTCTAGCAATCAAAATGAACAAAATAGACAAGGCTATGTAAGGAATCCGCCTAACCTAATCAACCGAAGTAGACACAAAAATAATAGAAATACATGTCGAAATCCTAGAGATGCTATCAATCCTATGTATAGACATAATCATTGTTCACGAGATGGTACTTCGTATCCAAATTCAAATCACGATGAAAGACAGGTACAACCTAATGTAGAACCTAACCACGATTGTGCGGTACAATGCACTTTATTAGATTCATATGCCAGTGCGAATGTAACATGATTACTGTTAACGAAATTAGGTTAAACCCATGTTGGTTATAGATTCTTGTGAATTTTCGTTTTAAAGTTTGTGTTAATATTAATAATGAAAACGATGATCATAAATATTTGAGATGCATCTAGTTAAAGAGTTAGTAGCACCCAACATTCTTGATCAAATAAATAAGAATGAAAGATAACAATAATAATGAAAAATGTGTTTATTTAATAACAAAAAGGTGTCTTTTGTTTCTGTAAAATAAATTTATTTACTTCCATTTGATTATTCAAACGTAGGTTATGTTTAATTTTTATTCTTTCTTATTAATGTGAAGAATCATAATTCAATTTATAATTAGTTAAAGGCAAAAATTATTTTATATCAGATTGATTTGTGTTTAATTATCAAAGATTATGTTAAGAATAAGATCCATTCTATAAAATCAATTATTCAATGACTACCTTGAGTGAAATTCTTCTTTATTTTGGACATCTTAGTGCTACTATGTATACATTATAATTGCAACATCTAACTTATTTGTTATACAATGCGCCCGAAAAGAACAAATATTATTTGTCACATCATCGTTTGTAATAATGATCGAAACTAGTAATCTTGATAATTTGTGTTTCACCCTCGTTAATTATATTCCTAAGCGACGATGTTTTTTTTTAATGATAAAGAATAAATAATAATGTAATAAAAGAGAAATATTAATGAAATCAAAGATTTATTGTAAATGTATTTATGTGAATGATAATAACTAATATTTTATATATATATGAGGGATAACCAAAAAAATAATGAAGATATATATACGAGGTGTGATCAAAATATAAAGAACATATGTAAT
The DNA here is from genome assembly GCF_964235325.1 of Thermobia domestica. Taxonomy (NCBI): domain Eukaryota; kingdom Metazoa; phylum Arthropoda; class Insecta; order Zygentoma; family Lepismatidae; genus Thermobia; species Thermobia domestica. The sequence goes on from NC_137459.1 coordinate 233,711,367, forward strand.
GTACGAACATTAATCTAATCAGACCAGTGGTTCTTGAATATAAAAGCCAAGCCTACTCATGACTTTTATATTCATTCCCTTTGGCGGGCGACATTTTCTATAACGAAATACTTTAGTTTGTATAATATTTACCTGTACCGTGGGCAAAAAGTGCTCATAAATATGTAATATACTTAGTGGAATGTTCATTTTAAATTAACAAAAAAGAAGAATGTTTTTAATATATGTAAGAGATTATTATGGGATAGTTATGGCTATGTACATGTTATGTGTTGACCTAGTCAAGTAAATTTATGTATTTTACGGTCTTAAAAACAATATTTAAGACATATCCAGCAATAAAGGTGAGACTAATAATCTTTGAATATCTGAGTTGATTTGTGCATAAAGAAAAGTAATTATCGCTTCGTAACTGATATTTTACAAGACGAACCAGGTTGACGACGCTTTTCTATAGAGTCGTTGTAAGATTTATCCTGTATATACTGATTAATGCAACATTGATAACAGAAATAAAATAGTTTGACTAAAAATGGGTTTTATATAGTTTCTTAATGAATTTTTATTGGCCACTTGTTGTTCAAGATGATTTCCGAAGAAAAGATTAGATATTTTGGTAATACACTGATAATGCACCTTAATATATCAAATTTCATTTTTGTAGCTTCAGCTGTTTTGGAAATTACTTTCGAGTGTTTTATCGGATTCATAATGCTGACTTTCTATTTCCGTAAGCTGTCACTGATAACGCACATTTTTTTTACCTAATTTAATTTGTGTAACACCAAGGGTTTGCAAAGTGATTTTCGAATGACCATTGGATTTAATATGACATTTTCTTACGGTATTTGGCTCAAATAATTGTATTATTATTGGGATTTTGCACATATGTACATAATTTTTACTGAATTGATCATCTGGAACTGGGTGAAATTGTAGTTGCAAAAATTTGATTGCTATTTCGGAATACTGATGCTAAGAAAATTATTTTAAAATAATACATTTTCGAAAAGTAGTGTTTCAAGCACACTTCATGTTGTGCTAACTTTAGAATATTTTCTGCAAGTCTGTGTATTGGTTGTATTTTAAATCAATAATTGTATTGAAGATAAACAATATTTGGGACATTCAGAGCACAATGTATACAAGTCTATTTTCAATAGTGTTCAGTTTTGCTCAGCAAATGTACGCTATTTCAAAACGTAATATCTTAGCAGTCAAGAGAACGAAATAAATAAAACTAAAACCACGTGAAAGGGCGTGGGCTAGTTTGATATGGCGGCCGCTAGACTGGGGCGTCAGTCGAGACAGGAGGGCAGCCGCTCCCACCCCGACTCTGAATTTCAGAGTTTGAGGGCAGTAAGGCAGATTTAGAAACTTTTTGATAAGCAAAGTCCAACAGAACAAGTTTGAAGTCCTTACACCGAATAAATACGGAGAAAATATAGATGATCAAAACTGGAAAGTTGTTTAGACCCAATTTCCAGAATTTTAAGCTGGCCCGAAACTCGTAAGTAGAGCAACGTTTCGAATCCTTGGGTCAAAGAGAAAAAAATACAAAAGAGCAATATAAGCCTATACCTCCTTGCGGCCAATGGAAATGGATGTTAACTGATCAAACTCCGTATTTATTCGGCGTAAGGACTTTAATTTTGTTCTGTTGGACTTTGCTCAGCAAAAGGTTTCTAAATCTGCATTACTGTCCGAAAATTTGAAATTCAGGGAAAGCGGTAGCAGGGCGGATGACCTCTAAACGGACGTCCCTCTCCAGCGGTAATCATATAAAAGCTCTAGATTACACCTTGTCACGTAGTTTTCTTTCTTTCTTTTCGGACTCGTGGTTGCTAATATATGACGTTTTCCGTCGGTGTTCTTTTTGACACACTTTGCATTTATTTAATAGAATTATGCATCATTGACTATGACATTTGGAACTTGATTTATTAATCATTCTCACGCTGCAGCGTACACAATATCTTAAATTTATGAGGATGGAGGGGAAAATTAGCCCTCCTGTTCCCCCGTTCTAGAAACACCTTCTTAGCGGTTGTCCTATGAAACTCCAGCCCACACTACAGCTTCTCACGCGGTTTTGGTTCATTTATTTGGACTCTTTGCTACAAAGATACTATGTTTGCTGAGTAAAAATGAACCTTTTCGAAAATCGGCTTGGATCCTTGTGCTCTGAACAAACCATATCTAAAAATGTTTTTAAAAAGCCCTAAGTTGGAGCCCAATCTATCCTGCAGCCCAAGTTTGTTCGAAACGTATAAAATTAGTTTCTTCGATTTACTCGAAATGATGTCCTTTCTTCTTTCCGTAAAACTCATGTTAAACGATTCCAAATTGCACGAAGACGGAGAACCAACATGTACGGTATGTATTAACGAATGCATGCGATATTTTAATTTCAAAACCGCAATTTAGTAAAAAGCTCTTTGTTTTCTGAAAACAACACAAAAAACGGTTTCAATGATAATTCTTTTATTTATTGTTTAATATCATTTCTACAAGTAGTCCAACCTTCGACTACAACATTTTCTCGCAAGTTAACTGATAAGCATGTAAACAATACGATAGACGATGAAAAACAAAGGAAAAAAAGAGACGAAATAAATTGTTGCCGTGTGAATGTTTTGATTTCTCGTGACTACAGCAGATCGATGTGGTGATCAACAGTTTTGCCACAGTCCTAGCTCTGGAATGGGCTGAAAATAGTACCAAATTAAAACAAAAAGGAATGAATTCATTATTTTATCACAGTGTAATAATTACATGGCTCTATAACACGAAACTAAAAGAAGTAAACTTCTAGAACACCCCGTCCCCTTTCTCCAAGAGTCCAAATCAATAAATTATTCTTTTTAAAAATTACTTTTTAAAACATCCAAATAGGAAGACCCCGAAGAATTGTGGAAGTAGATGAAACATTTTTCGCACGTAGAAAGTATAATAGAGGCCGCAAATTAAAAGGAAAAACAGTTATAATCTTCGGTGTGTATTGTAAGGAAATAAAACGCGCCTCTATTTCTAAGTGACCAATAGACCAAAACGGTATTATGACCATATATGAGAGAAATATATAAAACGAGGAAAATATCAAGCAATCATGAGATGTAAGAAAAGTCTTACTGACACTTTTGAAAATGTGACAAGCATCTGTTACATGGTGCTGAATTGGATAGAGTTGTACAAACTTTTTTCACAAAAGGGGCTGAAAATGCCAGCGTGGTACCAACGGGCCGATGAATGACAAAAAGGGCTGAATTTGGTAATTGTGCCACGTGTGGCAACACTGTACAGCAAGAAAACAGCCTTCTGAACGGGATCGGTTTTTTGTAATTTTCTTTCTCTGGCAGATTTTTTTTTTACAAAAAATAAACAAATTAAAATACGTTTAAAACAAGACTTAAAAAATGCACGTGTTTAAAACAAAATGTTTAAAACTTATATAAAATTTGTTTTAAACGAAATCAATTGTCTAAAACAAGTTTTAATCATTTGTTTTAAACATTTTGTTTTAAACAAAACAACCCTGCTACACACGCGAATGTTTTTTTTTTTAAATCTTACTTAGCAGATCAGTCTTAGCGTACTGGCGTGAGCAGTCGTTTCGTAATGCAGGGGTCCCGGGTAAGTTTTCCTCTGCGGTAAGTTTTCTTGACCAAACTACAATATTCATACTTCTGATGTGTAATAAAATGAAAAATACTAAATTTCTTTCGGTCTTACAACTTAGAGTGAAAACGGCTTTCTTCACAGAGGAAATATTATACTAGCAATATGACGTCACATGTCTGTCTACATCCTTCATTCGTTCTATAGGAGAACTTAACGTGGTTAGCAAACAATTCATGAATACATATGGATCATGCTTAGGGCCTAGTATGGGTCACAAATGAGTCTGAAACGATATTGTTTCCTAGCAATTATTCCGAACGTGTTCCACTATTACTCCTAGTGCTAGAAATAATAACATTTTCGTTCGACATTTCCAACACGTTCCATATATCCGTTCAACCAAAATTTGTAAATAGGAACTATTCTTTTTTATATCCCTATGTATATTTTGTTAAAAATTCAATATAACGCATTCACAAACCAAAGTCTTTTATCCAAATAAAACGTCTTACTATGTATCGTGATGAAGACAAATCCACTTAGTTTCTGTATAAGCATCCGAAGTTTCGATATTAATATTGCCCAGGAGCTGACACCTTCTTTCCGCACCCACGTTTCCTTTCGGACACAAAACATTTGAAAGCATATCTTATCCTTTCTTTTTCTTTTCCTATCAACCTCAGTATGATTATTTACATTACAATAAGACGTAGTAATGAGGTCGTAAATCTTCAATAATAATAATAATAATAATAATAATAATAATAATAATAATAATAATAATAATAATAATAATAATAATAATAATAATAATAATAATTGTATTAACATTTTTAAAGTTGTAATAAAATTAGACAAAACTTACAGATAAGTAGGGATAGCGGAAGTTTGTCCTGACCTCCAGGACACACCTCTGCAACTACGAAAATTTTAAACGAAAGCCTTCCACTATAGTTTCATATAGAAGGTATTATACTGTACGTTTTATGGAAAATAACTACAATAAAAATACCTGAATATCACTGAACAGTAAGGCATATAATAAACTAACTTTCAGGATATGCAGAAGTAATTATAAAAGCTTTGCTACAAAAAAAAAAAAAAAAAAAAAAAACACCTACACAGACCATAGTAATTCAATGAGCTCGAAATACAAAGTAACAGAATAGCGTATAAGATTCAGCCTAGAAAGCAATTGTTTCTTAAAGAATCGTCATGCACTATTTCGAGAATCGAGATAAAATTAGAAATCTTTACGATACTTTTTGTCTCAACTCGATTATCATCTCCAAAGCGAGACGATAATTTAAGTTATCCTTGTCACTTCTCGAGTGCAAAATGTTAATTCTCGTCTCAATTTTCATTCATTTGTTTTAGAAACGAGATAAGAAATTCCTCTTCTCGTGAACAACATTAAACAAAACCGAAATATTCTGGCCAAATATCACGTTTCTGGTTTGTAATGTTATGTCCTGAGTGATAATAAGCTCCTAACTAATAGGTCAAAACCCTCCACATCCTCTGAAATCTGAATTTTAGACCACATTTTAAAATTTTAACCATAAAAAAGGAACAAATAGTACAACATAATTTACAAAAATATATATTCGAGTCCTAAAGAATGTTTACCAAATGTTGTTTTCTGACAATTTTCAAATTTAAGGAGTCGTTCTGCATCTTTCCCAAATTTTTAGAAGGAAGCATCAACGTACTTATGTCCAATGAAAGAGAATGGACCCCTTTTACTCAATCACATAATCATATAATGTGTTAAACGCTCATCAAAGAAGATAAATTAGGTCAATAACCGACCTTGTGATAATACTAATATTTGGATCTTCTTTTATCCACACAAGGGGATAAGCAGGACCACCGAAATTTATACATATATATATTCGAGCCGTAGAGAACATTAATCAAATTTCTTTTTGAAAATTCTCGAAATTAAGAGGTGGTCCCATGTATCTCTCCAAATTTTTGATGAGAGTATCAATGTGCTCATGTCTTATGAAAATTATTGGACTTCTATACTTAACTATATAATAATATAAAGTGATAAAACCTCATCAAAGTGAATGCAATCGATCAAAACCCCCCGAAATTTATGTATGTATGTATTTGTTTATTTATTTACATGTTTTGCCCAAAAAAGAGAACGAAATAGACCACTCAAACTTACAGAGGTGCATACCGTGGTTCTATGCCAAGATACTTTTTTTTTATTATTTCGAAATTCCCAAATTTAAGGGTGTTCGGATGTATTGTTTCCAAAATTTAAGAGGAGCGTGTATTTGTAAGCATGTCCTATGAAAGAGAATTGACTTCTGTACTCAACTATATGACAATATAACGCGATAAACCCTCATTGAATCCTTGGGAATTTTTAGCATATGAAAGAGAACGAGATTGACTTCCAAAATTTACATAGGTACATATCCCTATCCTATATTACCATATCATTTTTTTTTCAATTTGGCAATTTCCAAACTTTAAGGGTAGTGGTTCTATTGTTCTATCCCAAAACTTAGAGTGGGCCAAGGTACCCCTGCCAGACTCAAAAGGGCATTGACTTCTACGACGACATAATACATGACCAGCTTGCGCAGTGCCTCAGTCAATCACAGCCTAGCGTCCCCGAGTCCCGCTCGTACTATTGTATCCGGCTCAAATTTTAAACTTAAGATTCTCCGGGAAGTGAATTTTCTCCTTACCCACGAAAATGACAGTCATGTATTGGAAGGAAGTGAAAATGAAAAAAAAATGCGATTGTTTGGATAAAAAGATCAAATATAGTATTTCAAAAAAAATCTTGAAGGTCTTATATGTGGAGAACTGCATATCGTCTAGCCAAACCCAAACTATCACTTAGCTCAGTATGATATGCTTATTCTGCAGAAAATACGAAAACTCCATTTAAGGGTTATTCAAAAATCTGATCCAACAACTAATTAGTGGACAAGATCGCAATCTTTTTTATCCATTTTAGATCATTGTCTTAAAATGCTTGTTTAAAAATGGGTCCAACAATTTTATTTATATTTCTTAAATCACAATTCTGTTGAAAACACTATTATGCCAAATCGTACACTTTTTCTGAATAAAGAAAAAATCCAGAAAGGGTAGTTTACTTTCGGAGATATTTTTTCTTGGATGATTTTCTCAAGCCCAACGCAAGCTATTATGTTAATATTTAATAAACAAATATTTCATTAACAAGTTTTATAATTAAACATTCAATACAGTATAAGTAATTTATACTGAAATTATACACAAACGGTAATTTACCTTTGGGTGACATTTTTTGAACTTGTCCATAAAAGGACTCGTAATTTCTTACCACAAATTCACATGCAGTAATTTATTCTATGGGAGGAGTATTTTATGACTCAGGCAATTTTGTTTATTCTTCCTAAACAAATACCAATTAACAAGTAGTATGACGTAAGCTATTTTTCATTTTAAAACGATCCTGAACGGAAGGTAAAAGGTAATCGTTTTAAGATTTTTTTCAAATACGATTAGTTACATTCCATAAATAAATATCCCATTAAAAACTGTATAGTATGATGTAACTCACTTTTCATCAAAAACTTCAAAAGGATAAGTTTACTTTTAGGCTGAATTTCCTGTTTCGATTTTCTCTAAACAACTAAGACGATTTTCTCCAATTTTCAAAAGTAAACATTTTTTTAGTAGTTCTATAACATGGCGAAAGTTAATTCCCGCATGAAATCACAACTGATAGATGTTTTGCATGGACAACTTTTAAGGATTAGTCATTTTCGGGCAGTCCCTTAAAACTGTTCAAAAGTTTTCGTTAATATTTGGTAAACAAGTATTTACATTAAGAAATCTACAACATGATATGGAATAAGTCATTTCTCCTGGAAAAAGGAAGAGACGTAGTTTACTGTTGGGACTGAGTTTTCTAGGACGAAAGGTTTCCTAAAATGTTTTTTTTTTTAGGATTGGTTCATCTTCATCGTTCATATCTCTGTTACAGTATTAACTACAACATGAAAAGGGAGCGACGAAGTTCAGTGCAGTGGTCAGTATTTGTTATTATGTAATGCTACGTATTACTAATGCATTGGTAAACTGACGCACAGTCAAATCAAAGTTACGGTTTCTCAGTGGTAGTGCGTGCGCTCACATCTGGTGCATGGGGTCTGTGGTTCGATCCCAGCTCGTGCTAAGTGCACTTTGTGGTGGAGAAACACACTGTGCGTGGGTTTCCTCGGGATCCTCCCGTTTCCTCCCATTTTCTTCATTTCACCATTTCCTTCATTTCTCATCATCACCAAGCTATGAAGTTGATTAGATGTTATGGAATTTCTCGCTATAGTTAAACGAGTAGTACCATGCGAAATGACATAAGGAAAAAAACAAATTTATATTCTTGATAACAACACACACAAATATCTACATGTACACAGACATGCATGATTTCCTCCTGACCAAATAAGAGATTGCTTGAGGCGTTGTGATTTTACTTAATAAAATCTTCCTGCAAAGCATAGTTAACAAAACAAGATCACTAAGGACAAACTTTTTTATTTGAACTATTTTTATGTTAAGATGGTTGCAGCAAAGAAAAGTTCATCTTCTACATCTTAAAATCTCAGAGACTTTTAATTGGGAACACAGTTAGTGACGACTTGCGAGGCAAATTAATCAAGTTTTCAAAAGTTTCCTTTTCTTTAATTACCTGATAAAGAAATACTGTACAGTGCCCACGTGGGCCACGTGACTAAAAGTACTGCAGAGAGTGTGGATTAGCAACCAAAGGATCGATCTACTTAATCACGTGTTTTCAATTCTGACGTCACCGTTAGGGATTTAGTGCAAGTGTTTCCAGTTTAGTCCCTAGATGTTGCTATATTATTAAAACAAATTAAGCTGTTAATTTCAGGTTTTGCTTGATTAGAATTGAAAATATAATAATAATAATAATAATAATAATAATAATAATAATAATAATAATAATAAAATAATAATAATAATAATAATAATAATAATAATAATAATAATTAATAATAATAATCGTAACTGTGTCAGTAGAACTAACTAACTCTAAAGCTATTTCAGGTAGCATTCCGGCCATTTCACGTAAATATGAGTCTAAGGACAGAACAAAGTTTTAAATATATATTGCTTTTTATATACTAGCTGAACCTGCGCTCTTTACACAGCGCGTCATTCATATATGAGCATGAATTTCCTTGTTATTACTCATATTTGTACATGTCCCTTTGCAGACACAAATGAAAGAAGTCTTGGTAGAAATCGGCAAGAGATACCGTAAAGAGGAGATTTTTTCGATTACTTTTTCAATATCTCGTACCGTTTGCAAGATTTGAGCCTACTTTCGGTTGGGGTTTTTAATTCATATATGATCTGTGTTTTCTTTCTTCTTGCATGTAGTATGTAATAAGCAAATGCATAAACTAAGTAACTCTATGGCGTATGTAACCTGGAGGTTAAATACCGCGTTCACAGAAGCTCTCCACTGACTTCTATCCTTAGCCAATTGGATCCAGTTTCTACTTTGTATTCCTATTTCTGCGAGATCCGTGTTAATATTGTCCTCCCATCTGCGCCTACGTCTTCCTAATGGTCGTTTTCTGGCTGGTCTTCCAGTTAAGATTTTGAAAGCGTTCGTTCTTTCTTCCATTCTAGCTACATGTACTGCCCACCTGAGCCTTCTAGATTTTATGACCCTAACAATATTGGATAAACCGTATGAATTATGTAGTTCCTCGTTATGAAGATTCCGCCATTCCATATTCCCATTTCTCTTCGGTCCGAATATTCGTCTCAGGATCTTGTTCTCAAATACTTTCAATCTATGTTCTTCGTTCCGAGTAAAAGACTATATTTCGCAAACGTACAGAACAAAAGGCATGATTATCGTTTTATATATTTTAAAATAAGCCAATACATTGCACATACAATCAATTATAATGTCAGCGATATGTGGTGGTCATTGGGCAAAACACTCCAAACAATAAAGATTCAACTTAGACTGGAGAAATGGTTATTCTTCGATTTTCATTACAATTTGTCCATGAAACAAACACCTGAGAGATATGAAGCCCCTATATACAATTAAATGATGTTGGAATGTATAATAGCCAGGATATGATGATTTAGTTTTTTTTTTTTTTAAATGTCAACACTTACAGTGTACACTCCGCAAAAAAAATTGCGACAGCTAACGCCGTGCAGTTAGGCCACCCAATATACATCTTCTTATCCCATAATCGTGTCAGATAAAGAAGCCCCCTCTCTCTCCTCCTTTCTTCTCTCCTATACTAAATTAGCTAACAACATGAGAGCAAGTCTTATTTCAAACTGCACATGTATTAATATCGATAAAATAAAATAACAAAGCCGAAACGAAACAAGATTCATAGGTTGATGTAGGAAGGAACTGAAACACACACAATGAAAAACTGAAAGCAATAGATGTCTATTACACAGAGATTCATAAATGAGGCACAGAGAGAGAGAAGAGGATAGATGAAGAAAAATAAAAGGGAGAACAGATAAAACTGTGGAATTCAAACGTAGTAAGAAAAGAACCTAACATTATAAAGTTCCGTTTCCAGAAATCCAACAGTAATATAGAAATAACGTTTGTTTTTGCATATTTTTCAGAACTATTCGAATATATAGAGGAGGTTTTAAACATTCATTATGTCACTTTCATAATTTATAGCATACTCAATTTCAAGTAGAACTGTAGATCTTCGAGACACATCTGGGATAATGTTAAAAGTTTAACACACATGCTTTGTCTCCGCGTGGTTTGTTTGCAAATTCGGTAGTGTTCATTGGACGTATTGTTCCAAAATACATTATAATAAACCCAGTAGATATCGTTGGTCATATCCTCCGTTTTGGACTACTAATGCAAACTGAGCAAAACAGAAAAAAATAAACAAAAAAAGAGTAAGGAAGAAAGAAAAAATATAAGACAGTTCTATTTTACTGTTAAATTTCTATCAGAAATACCCTATATTAAAAGTCCAAACTATATCGTAACTAAAAGTTACAAATGTTGGAAAGGAAAAGTTTATGTTCCCCATAGATGTAGCATGTTTCAAATTTTTAACGTAAAAAAAAAAACATAGAATTATAGGATGGGAACCAATTTTGTGTCGAAGTAGTATAAATAAAATTTAGTTTTCAAATAACCAAAGAGTTACCATTTTCTAGTCTTTTACGAAGATTTATCTGTTCCGAACATCTAGCATTGATTTCGTCTCTTCCGGATATATAATTAATTTGGACAGATAGAATGAAACGCTAAGAGCTCAAACGGATCATCTTTCCAGTCGTATGATATTGGTTAGGTTATAGACCACCACTGGGTCGAGGATTCAAATCCGTAGTGACCCGGTAGATCGACTGAGACTCGGTAACCCAGAGGATAAAAACAGATTTAACTTATTCCCTTGCGTTTAAACAGTATTTCCTTCAGAGATGACCAGGACTGGAGATGTTATCCCGAGAGGACGAAAAACACGAAGCCGAAGTTAACAGTTACTTACATTCTCCAGACCAGGTATATCGGGCTTTTGCTCCGTTTTAACTTTGGAACATGAAGTGCGTGTGTGTGTGAGAGGGGGAGAGGGGCAGAAGTAAAATACGCAAAGACAGGATAGGGAAACGTCAAGACACAGAGAAAGAGGGGAACGAATATATATATATATATATATATATATATATATATATATGAAACATACTTATCATTACAGTGTATGATATAGAATACACACACTGTTTATTCGAATTATCGCCAGTGATGCCTTGTGTGTTCTCCATCAGAAGATAAAGCTCTGCAGTCACTATTTTATGCGAAAAAATCATACCACCTGATGGGGAATGGAACCTAGATTTTCCATTTGAAAGTCTGGCATGTTACCACTACACCACCGATTGCTTTACCCAAATTTTTTTCAACAGATGGTGTAGTGTTTCTTTCTGAGAACGATAACACGAAAAGTGTATGATGTCTTCGGAATGTTCTGGTAATTCCCTTGCCCTTTCCCAACCAACGTTTGTAAATCATCTCTATCATGATACAGGTGTTTGCTTCCACATTCTTATGTATTGCTTGTCTAGTATAAGTCGATTCTTCACAATTACTTTGTAAAAAGCTTAACTTTCGCGTGAACATGATTTGAACTTACGTTCAATAGTTGTATTATTTATGAGGCCATTACGTTACCCTACACTATCATAGCACCTGAAATTAGAAGCCAAATATTACTTAATTTAGCCCTGATCTTTGGAACGAACCGGCTTCTTCCTGTAACGTTATTTGCACGAAAGTGCACAACAAAATTGATTTATTCGACGGCCTAGAGGGAAATTAGTGTCCACTTATAAAGTAAAAACATACAATCAAGGGAAAAATAGAGAAATGAAAACAGATTTTGCAGTAATTTCGCCATGCAAGTTCAAAATTACGCAAATAATAATAATAATAATAATAATAATAATAATAATAATAATAATAATAATAATAATAATAATAATGATAGTAATAATAATAACCTATATTATAATATTGAAAGTAAATATGTTTGTGACTCTTAATCTCGTGAACCACCCGACCGATCTCGATCAAATTTTCAACATTGATAAGGTTCAGGCCTGGGAGGTTTTTTTTTTTTTTTTTTTGTAATTTCATTTTAAATGTAAAACTTAGGGTTAGGAGGAGAGAAGGAGGGTTGGTATATAAAAATGAATAAAACGTAATAACTCTTGAACCACCAGATCGATCTCTATCAAACTGTGATCATAGATTAGATTCGGATCTGGAACGAGTTTTATTATTTCAGTTTGACGGTGCAACGTAGGGGCCGGAGAGAGATATTTATATATATGTTAAAAAAATGAAAATAAAAGTGACTGTCTTTGTGACTTCATCACTCTTGAACCATCGGACCGATCTCGATTTAAGTTTCAACATAGATGAAGTTGGGGCCTAAGATGGTATTTATCTATTTACTTTGACGATACAACTTAGGGTTGAGGGGAGCGAGGAATTAAAGTAATAAATAAATCAATCACGATCATTTTTTTAACACAGGAGAGGTTCGGGCCTGAGATGATTTTTATCATTTCACATTCACGGGAGAACTTGGGGAGGGGAATGGGAGAGGGATATATATATATATAACTAAATAAAACTTAATGACTCTTGAACCAGCAAACCAATCTCGATCAAATTTTCAACCTAGATGAAGTTCGAACCTGAGATGGTTTCTTTCATATCACTTTGACGGTGTAAAATAAGAGATGGGAGGAGGAGAGACATCAAATGAAGAACAAAAAATTACCGGTGTAATTGGTGAATCTATAATTTTTGGAGTCGCTGAGATTAACAGTGACACACCTGATGCTGTTTAAATGCAAATTCAGCTTCTCAAATTGGAGGAGGGAGAAACATATAAACAGGGAGTAATCTACACCCCCCAACACCCCCTAACACCCCTCCAAATTTCTTAGACGCACCCCAGGATGGAAAAGGAATACTCCCCCAAATCCAATTGTATCAATCAGTATCTTATAGGTTATTTATTACATCAAGTTAAGAAAGGTTTAGCGTTTAGGAAAGGAGGCAATATTCTTATTTATTTATTTCACTTCAAAATACGAAGCGACCTCGTTCTCATGTACGGCTTCGAGAACCACACGACCTCATTGTTTCGGGCGGTGTTTCGATCAAAACAATTGACAAAAAAGACCGCTGATACCTACCCTCCTGGGTTCCGCGGTCGTTTTGGAGAAAAGACGTTGATGGACAGATGCAGATGACTGAAATTAGCAACGTCTTGAGCAGTCGTTCGCCTACCTTCCTCCTCAATAAGGAAAAATGTGACAATATAGTAATAAGTTTATACCAGATTCAGTTGGTAAGTGCTACTCTGCAACAGGCTCGCAACTAGAGGGGGGTTGGGGAGGGCCTGGCCCCCTAAATTTTTCATGTCCCCTCCAGACCTCAGTACAAAATGCGCAATTTAGATATTTGTAAGAGAATTTTTAATGACTTGGTCCTCCTAACATATTCATGGCCCCCAAAGCTCTGTGGCTGGTTTCGAGCCTGCACTGCAAGTGGTGTATCAACGGAGGGACGTTAGAAGCGTGTAGTCAAAATGTGTTTAGAAATGAAGAGATCGATTGAAGTAATAATTATATATATATATATATATTTTTAGATTGAGTCTAGTGTTATACAGGAACGCATTTGGCGCTAGCTTAATTTTTTGTAAAGTATATTTTTATTCACGTAAATTCATTGAGTGGAACAGGGCTCATAGCGAGTCATTTTTTTTAACTAAAACTCACTTTTTTCAAGTTAGTCACTAAAAGTTATTTTTTTTTAAATTTGTCACTAAAAGTTACTTTTTTGGGAGGTAAAGTGACTGTTTCGTGTGATTTGTGTTTTGCATTGTCAGTTTTCTAAGGAAAATATAAAAACAAATGGAAAAAGGCAGAAACTTTTTACTCATTACTCTTCTGAAAGCTTCAGTATGTGAAACAGTCAGCTTCATTCTCACTTCAGCTTTTATTCTTTCTAAAGCACAGTGGACGGTTGGTGGATGCTTAAGTTCTGAAGGTGGCGTTGAGAACCCTTCTGTGTCTATTTTTTCTTTTATCATAATAATCTTTTAGTTTTCTCTCGTAATGGTTAACGCTCCGTTCAACGTTGTGTGTGCGTGTGTTTGTATGGTTCATCATGTTCGTCTTGTATTATGCTTTTTGTATGTTCTTCTTAAGAGTAGATGATGAATTTGAATATTTCACGTTTTTGAGAACTCTTAATGCGAAGTTAAATATAATGTCTGGGATGAAGTAATTCGGAAATAGGCCAGAACTATTTCTACTTACTCAGAAGCATTTTACATCTGCTAAGTCTGCTTACTGTAACTACAAAGCATATTTTGAAAACCTAAGAAAGGGGGATTCTCAAAAGGAAGTAAAGAAGAAACAAAACAACAAACAAAGGGAGCGAGAAATTGACAAAGGAAAAAAAGGGGCATGATGAGACTTTGTGTGCTTTTGGCCATTTTTGGTCACTTTTCAACTATTTACAAGAGACCAGACCACTATGAGCCCTGGGATTATTAAAATTAGGGTATATTAAAGAAGACAAAACAGTAAGATACAAAATATTTGTAAATTGAAAAACTGGATTTCTGGAAAACAACTAAATAAATGAATAATTTTCAATTTGCGTTGCGACATTACTGCATAATATGTTTTGTTTCTGTAATTTTTCCTCGATTGTATGTTTTTCCTTTATTAGTGGGCACTAAATTCTCCCTAGGCCGTCGAATAAGTTAATTTCGTTGTGTACTTTGGTTCGTTCCAAAGAACAAGGCTAAAGTAAGTAATATTTGGCTTGTAATTTCAGATGGCATGATACTGTAGGTGTAACGTAATGGCCTCATAAATAATACAGCTATTGAACGTATGTTCAAATCGTGTTCACACAAAAGTTAAACTTTTTACAAAGTGATTGTGAAGAATCGACTTATCATACTAGACAAGCAATACATAAGAATGTGGAAGCAAACACCTGTATCATGATAGAGAGGATTTTCGAATGCTGGTTGGGAAAGGGAAGGGGAATTTCCAGGACATTACAAAGGCATCATTGATCTGCATTATACACTTTTCGTGTTATCGTTCTCAGAAAGAAACACTACACCATTTGTTGAACAAAGTTTGGCTAATGCAATCGGTGGTGTAGTGGTAACGTGCCAAACTTTCAAATGGAAAATCTAGGTTCCGTTCCCCATCAGCTAGTATGATTTTTTCGCATATAATAATGGCTGCAGAGATTTATCTTCTGATGGAGAACATACAAAGCATCACTGGCGATAATTCGAATAAACAGTGAGTGTGTTCTATATCATACACTGTAATGATAAGTATGTTTCATATATATATATTCGTTCCCCTCTTTCTCTGTGTCTTGACGTTTCCCTTTCCTGTCTTTGCATATTTTACTTCTCCCCCTCTCCCCCTCTCACACACACACGCACTTCATGTTCCAAAGTTAAAACGGAGCAAAAGCCCGATATACCTGGTCTGGAGAATGCAATTAACTGTTAACTTCGGCTTCGTGTTTTTCGTCCTCTCGGGATAACATCTCCAGTCCTGGCCATCTCTGACAGAAATACTGTTTAAACGCAAAGGAATAAGTTAAATCTCTTTTTTGTCCTCTGGGTTACCGAGTCTCATTCGATCTACCGGGTCACTACGGATTTGAATCCTCGACCCAGTGGTTGTCTATAACCTAACCAATATCATACGACTGGAATGATGATCCGTTTGAGCTCTAAGCATTTCATTCCATCTGTCCAAATTAATTATATATCCGGAAGAGACGAAATCAATGCTAGATGTTCGGAACAGATAAATCTTCGTAAAAGACTAGAAAGTGGTAACTCTTTGGTTATTTGAAAACTAAATTTTATTTATACTAATTCGACAAAAAAATTGTTCCCATCCTATAATTCAATGTTTTTTTTTTTATGTTGAAATTTGAAACTTGCTTCATCTATGAGGAACATAAACTTTTCCTTTCCAACATTTGTAACTTTTCGTTACGATATAGTTTGGACTTTTAATATAGGGTATTTCTGATAGAAATTTAACAGTAAAATAGAACTGTCTTATATTTTCTCTTTCTTCCTTTCTCTTTTCTCATTGTTTCGTTTTTTTTTTCTGTTTTCCATTAGGAGTCTGAAATGGTGGATATGACCAACGATATCTTCTCGTTTTTTAGAATGTATTGTGGAACAGTACGTTCAACGAACACTACCGAATTTGCAGTCGAACTACGGGGAAATAATATATGTGTGTTAAACTTTTGACATTATCCCAGATTTGTCTCTGAGATCTACAGTTCTACTTGAAATTGAGTATGCTATAAATTATGAAAGTGACATAATGAATGTTTAAAGCATGCTCTATATATTCGAATACTTCTGAAAAAATATGTAAAAACAAATGTTATTTCTATATTACTGTTGGATTTCTGGAAACGGAACTTTATAATGTTAGGTTCTTTTCTTACTACGTTTGAATTCCACAGTTTTATCTGTTCTCCCTTTTATTTTTCTTCTTCTCTCCTCTTCTGTCTCTCTCTGTGCCTCATTTATGAATCTCTTTGTAATAGACATCCATTGCTTTCAGTTTTTCATTGTGTGTTTCAATTTCTCCCTACATCAACCTATGAATCTTGTTTCGTCCCGGTTTTGTTATTTCATTTTATCGAAAGTAATACATGTGTAGTTTAAAAATAAGAATTGCGCTCATGTTTTTAGCTAAGTTTAGTATAGGAGAGATGAAAGGAGGAGATAGAGGGGTTTCTTTACCTGACACGATTATAGGATGAGAAGTGTATATTGGGTGGTCTAACTGCATGGCGTTAACTCTCGCAATTTTTTGATGGGGAGTTTACCAGTAAAAATGTAATAAATAAAAAGTGACCACGTTTTTTTAAATATTGAGTTAGAACTTGGTCAATCTACGCAAAGTTTGAAATCGATCAGTGAAAATGTCATTTTTGAAGAGCCTGTAGTTTCCGAGATTTCACTGTCGAAAGGATTTGCCACAAACATATAAACGTCCAAAAACGTATAGTTTTAAAAATTCCAGAGATGACAGCACAATCCATTTGCATTTATTTCGAAGAAGGCTTATTAAAATGAAAAGGCTTTGAACAATAATTTAAAAGTATTAACTTTCTGAAAAAGATTTCTTTAAGTAATTTATTTAAAGTGCACCTTTTAAAAAATATTTGTCTTTGTTATAAACGTAAAATCTCAAATAACTGTAAATCAAAGGTTTGAAAGCTAAAGTTATAGGTTGGAGCTTAATCGCTCTTAATGAACAACTCAACTCAGAATCCAGAATCGATCATCGATTAATAGGTCTAAGAACGATTAATAACGCTCTGCGAGCAACTAATATTATTTTTGTTCACTTAGGGACGATTGTTCTGCTGCAGACAATCGACATCCACTTGCAGTCCGTATTGCTGACTCAAGTGGGAGCCCGTGGCCATCATCATCTAGTCGTTTCTTCACCTATGTTTGTGGAGGGCCAGTGCTTGACTGACGGACATCTCCTCGAGGATGTATTGCTGTCTCAAGTGAGAGCCAGAATGGGCTTCCCTTAGCACCTCCTTCATACGCTACACATTCATTTGAGTTGCACACTCTGGTAGGTTAAATCATCATCATACGTCCCTCCCCGACGGGAGCGAAAGATACAGCCACGAAATCAGGTCACTCTGCTGGCACGAAGACCATTAAAACAGATACCTCGAAGCAGACTGAATCTCGATCTCGCTCACGATCTCCATTTAGGCACTCCAAGGAATCAGAAGCTAAGAAACGAGGGCACTATAGCTGTGATGGAGAATGTTCCAATGCCTCAGTGACTGTGAGGAACACCGAGATGGACTGGGCTAATGCGCCATCCTCTCCTACTTTGCCAGCAAACCGAGAAACTATGTACAATTTCATCTTAAAGATCTTCCATACTAAGTACTGGACTGCACGCGCCATCTTCATGGAAATCAATAAATATGTTCCGCGCGCTGATGTCCACCAAATCATACCTACTAGGGATGGAATCATCTTGAAATCTCGTAATCCTAACATTCATATTTATGTTAGAAACAAAGCTACCTTTGAAATTTTTAAGCCGCAGGTCATGTTGACACCTCCCAATCCGAGCCAACGGAAAACACCTCCGCCACCTCGTCGTCCACCACTTCTATCAGTAGTTATCCGAGGCATTGAACCCGAACTCACTGACGATGAGATCTTTGATGAGCTGCGATACGAGAGTCTAGAAATCAAGAAATGTAATAGATTTCGTAATAAGTGACCCTATCTACCTTGTGCGTGTTCTGACCGACCAGCAGCAATTAATTGATCATCTTTTGGCTAATGGTGATTACGTATATCGCCGCCGCTACAAGGTATAGCCTTCTCGCAAGCCTCCACCTTTCCCAATACGATGCGAGAAATGCCAAACATACAACGATCATTTCATCCATAACTGTACAAACACTGTCAAATGCAGGGACTGTAGCGGCAATTACCTGACCTGTAATTTCTCAATTCAAGCGCACCTCCTCGATGTACCCCTTACATGAAAATCATCCTACATACAGTTATCGCTGCCGTGCCAAGCCCACACCTGCACCTGATAAGCCAGAATTAGTAGCACCCATCAAAACTTCTGATGAGAGCACCCCACCTCCAAACTCACTGACACATCCTGTCACGGTAGAAGACCTCTTACGATTCATAACTCTTACTTTACAGAACATCCTGCCATTTCAACGCCGGCACGTCCAAAATCAAATCATTCACTCCGCTAAACTTCTTTACAATCTCACCTTACACGCCACATACAGTGGATCCAACGCCCATTTCCAAATTCAACCCATTGAAATGATTGTTTGAACATGTTCAGTAGTATCTGTACAGGGTGTCCGAGAAGTCCTTCCCTGATTACAGAAATTGATAGCTCAGGCTAGAAATAAGATAGAAATATGAAACTGATGTTGAATTGTTTACAAACTATAAAAGTTTTGGTCACATCAGTACACTTCCACATGAGCACCCTTGGTAGCACGTAGCACATCTAGGCGATATTCAATTTCCATCCACACATTAGCCAACATCACTGGAGGGATCGATGCAATGAATGTGGTTATTCGTTGCTGCAGGGTTTCAAGATATGGTACACGTGTTCGGTAGACCTCACCCTTGACGTAACCCCATAAAAATAAGTCTAATGGGGTTATGTAGAGAACGTGGAGGCCAAGCTGTTGGTCTATCACGACCAATCCATCGCCCAGGAAATGTCCTATCGAGATAGGCACGGACGTCCAAACCCCAATGAGGTGGTGCACCGTCTTGCTGAAAAACGACATCGGGACAATACTGGAGCAGCTGAGGAACAGCAAACAGCTGGAACATATCCAGGTACACTGCAAATGTGATGGTATCCTCAGCGAAGAAGAATGGCCCGATAATTCGATCGTGCAATAACGCGCACCAAACATTCACCTTTGGACTGCCTCTGGTGAACTCCCTGACCTCCCTGGGGGGTTCTGAACCCCAAATGCGTACATTATGGCGATTCACTACTCCACTGACAAAGAATGTCGCTTCATCGGAAAAGGCAATTCGTCTGAGATAACCATTATCGTCCTCAATACGTGATAGCATTTCGACCGCAAAGTCATATCGACGTGTACCGTCGTCGGGCAACAAGGCCTGAACGAGTTGCACTTTGTAAGCACGAAACAATAAACGTTTGTGTAAAATGTAATGGATAGGGCTTTTTGGCATCTGTAATTCACGTGAGGCCCTGCGCACAGATTTCTTAGGACTTCTCAGAAAAGAATGCCGCACAGCCTCCACCGTGTCTGCTGAGGTTATTGGTCGACCAGACCTTGGAAGGTCAGCAACCGACCCTGTGTTCTTGAACTTCTCATACCAGGCTTTAATGCTCTTGACATCAGGTGGAGTCCTCCCAAATGTTGTCTGGAACTGTCTCTCCACCTAGATACGTCCTCCAGACACATGATGGACCGAACGGCGCTCGCCTACACGGAGATACAGCTATTGGCCTACAATCTCGCATTCCCCATCGGTCTATTATCCTACCTCCTGCTTTTCAGTTGCCCGAATATAATGTCGCTCTCTTATATCTAAAAGATCATACTATAGTTTGTGCAACCATGTCAGGCCGAGACAGGATATACAATATCAGTTTTTACACATATCGTAAATTCATTATCATGAGAGACATCAATTTTCACAGCTGGCCTCAAAACGAAAAACAACGATTTTTGAATTTCCTCACTCTTAATACGACCGGCCACTTCCATGTACTTCCTCAGTCAACTCGCCCCTCTAGCAATACCACACCTGATATCATTATATCCTCTCCAACACTCAACTCTCACATAAATATTGACGTTTTAGATTATTTGGGGAGCGATCACATTCCAATTAAGCTGTTTCTTGCTACCACCACTTCTCCACACCATACCATAGCAAAGAAAAAGTGTATCATCAGGCCAACTGGCCAGCCTACCAAGAGACCATTACCTCAGCACTTTCTGATACTGTGATGATAGAGCTAACATCACAACATGACCTAGACACTGCCGCTCACCATCTCACTCAGAACTTACATGCGGCTGCTGATCAACACATTCCAACCGCTTACATTTCTTCGCACAAACCGAAACGTCCTCCACGATACCTTTCTCTCATAACTGCAGCTCGACGTGACTACAGAGAATACACCCGCAGCCGTAATTTAGAAGCACTTCCCCTCCATAGACAATATATTCGCATCACTCATAACTACATAATCGCATACAAACGCCTTCACTGGATCAGAACTTGTAATAAACTCAACGAAACATCCCGTACTACCAAATATTGGCGAGAGTTCAATCAACTTGTTGGCAAATTTCAAGGGAAACCATACGCACTAGTTGTAAACCAGCAAGCACTCTCTTCTGATCAGGACAAGGCCAATACCTTTGTCGTACACTTCCAAAATATCTTTACTCCCTTACCTCTATGGCATTCTCCACAACGTTTACTTACAGAAATCGATCGGTTATCTGATCCTAACTTAACACATTTGCAATCACGTCATAGTCACGCTCTGGAACTAAATAATGCACTCACAGTACCCATCCAACCGCCAGGCATCCAGGCTACTCTCCTTACGAAACGAAATATAGCACCAGGTTTTGATGGGCTTACCTATACTCTCATTAAAAACGCTCCTCCTGTTGTCTTCACCATCCTAAGCTTTATTTATACATTTATACTCCGTACTGTTTTTTCCTCATCACTTGGAAGTACTCAGAAGTATTACTCTTTCCTTAACCTAATAAACCACCCTCTGACGCTACCTCTTATCGACCTATACAACTGACGTCCACCTTCAGCAAAATATTTGAACGTATATTAGTGCGTCGTCTCCACGATCACTTACAGACTAACACTCTTCTTCCATTGCATCAAGCTGGATTTCGCCCCAATTTCAGCATTCTGGACCCCCTGTTACGTCTCAGCACCTCTATATACAATCAATTCAACCAGGATCATCCATCATGTCTAGTTGCATTCGATATTGAAAAGTCATTCAATAAAGTTTGGCACCAGGGTCCTATATACAAGTTATACTCTTTCTAACCCACTCTCTCTTACATACAAAATATACACTCCTTTCTCGCAGCCCGACTTGCTTACATATCGATCCATGATGCTCTCTCGTTTCCAATTTTCCTTAATTCTGGCGTTCCTCAGGGATCTTCTCTTTCTCCTCTGTTGTATTTGCTATATGTCTCCGACTTACCAACAACTCCTGGTATACAACTTTTTCAATTCGCTGACGATAGTGCATTTGTCGCTGTCGGACGGACATGTACTGGTATCCAACATCGCCTTCAACAGGCAATTGACACTTTTGATGACTAGTGCAACGTTTGGTGTTTGGCAATCAATGCTAATAAAACGCAAGCCAACCATCTGGACGTCGATCTCAAGTACACCGAAATCCTCATTTATTACGACTTCATGTTGATAACTCACCAATCACCATCCATAACACGTATCTAGGCATTGTGTTCGATTCCAAGCTTACTTGGACACCGCACTTTCTCACTGTCATCGAGAAAGCCAAAAACAGACTTAACTTACCCAAACGACTAGTTGGTGCCACGTGGGGTGTACATTCACATATCCTCCTAAACACTTACAAAGTTTTCATGCGCCCGGTCTTAACTTATGGTCACACAGCTTGGTTGCCAGCTCCTCCTAAGTACTATCAAAAGTTAGCAATACTCGAACGCCATTCATTTCGTTTAGCCTTTCGTATCCAGCTCCCCCACCCAAACCGTCTACTCTACGACCGTATTCATTTTCCACCGTCCTTATCTCATCTTGAGGCTATCCGCTTAAAATACATCAAGTAACGCATTGAAACTGCACACCCAATAATCATGAACATTCTCCGCTATGATAGAGGCTTTGATACCTATGCTGTTTATTATTCGACACCTTTACAACATCTGATGACCCTGTATCACTTGAACATCGGCCCCGAGAACGTCTATCCGGAAGTTTTCGACATCTATCATACTGGCACAATTTCACCGCTCATCTATCCATCTCATGCACAGTAAATCACCCACTACCAGGGCTGCCTTTGTTTTCGTTAGTTCCTGAGTCGCCCCAGGAACAGAAGCTAACAGCATTCGTCTTACTAACAATACCCATGTGTTTTGGCGTCGTAGCATTTCACCCTCATGACATCTACCACTCCTCCTGTCTTGAGTGCAGTCTATTTCTGTGATTGAATCGTATGTTTTATAGCTCCTGATGAACCTGAATCCCCGAAAATGTGTTTTGGTATTCTCTCTTCATTTCAGGCAAGTTAAAGAACGTCTACGACTTATATGTCAGCCAGACGATCTTCCTTAGCATCCATGGCACATGAAATTCCCCTCAATTAACTGATGCCCATCCCTATGAGTAAACTGAATAAAATGTTAAATAAAGATGACTAAACAACACCTAGACCCTCTCATGATACAATTGATGCTTCTATACCATTCGACCTCTTCCCGAAGAAAGGGCGCAACCCTTTAAGCATGTAAACGTTAAAAAAGAATTTTAAAAAATCGCTCTTAATCAACGCAGCATTGGAAGCGTTTCGGCAACTCATTGGGCAAAACACTCGAACAACTTACCCTCTTATTGACAATAATACGCCTCTTCATACCGATACTGACAAGGCTCATGCTTTTGCACAGTACCTTCAGGAAATATTTACAGCACTGACACCTGATTTACCTTATCGTCCTCATCCCGTCGAAAAACTAAATCTGAACTCTCCACATTTACAACAAAATATTCAACATACTCTTCCTGAGAACAATCCTCTTACTGAGCCAGTCTTGATATCTGACATTACTTCTGTTGTTGCTCATAGGCGTAACACAGCTCCTGGTATAGACTCTATTACATACAGGCACGTTCGAGAAAGCCCCTATACTGTCTTATATTTGCTTTCTCTTATATATATATTTATTCTTCGTACTGGCTATGTCCCTGTCTACTGGAAAAAATCCAAAACGCTGATGTTTCTCAAACCAGGCAAACCTGCTCACACTGTCAGCTTTTACCGTCCCATTCAATTAACATCTATGTTTTGCAAAATTCTGGAGCGTATCCTCGTCAAATTTCTTAACTGCTTTTTCGTACTACACAACAGCCTTCCTCTTGAACAAACTGGTTTAGGCCCTCTTTCAGCATCAACGACCAACTACTTCGCCTTACTAATTCCATCTACAACCATTTTAACACAGGACATCCATCTTGCTTGGTCCTGTGTGACTTGGAAAAGGCATTCAATAAGCTTTTATTTATAAACTGAAGCAGCTCAGATTGCCTATTGCCTATCTTCGCTTCATTTTTAATTTTCTCACTTGTCGCCTGACCTACTTCTATATTAATTCCAGTTACTCCTTTCCATTTTTTCTTCATTCTGGGGTTCCACAACGATTGGCTTTGTCACCTTTACTGTACATTCTATATGTTGTCGATTTTCCTGCTGTTCCAACTACAGTACAATTCTTTCAGTATGCAGACGACATTGCACTGCTCGCCACTGGTAAAACTATCCATCAACTTAATTTGGCCTTACAAGATGCGATCAATATCTTTGTCGATTTGTCCTCTCACTGGCGCTTGAAAATAAATCCAACGAAAACGCAAGCTATTGTATTCCTATCACCGAAATACCGTTCTCGTATGCACTGTAATCCCAGTCTCTTGAATCTTACTATTCAAGATGTACCCCTCAAACCATCTCGTACTGTCAAATATCTTGGCCTTACTTTCGACCACCGCCTTACGAGGTTGGCCCATTTGCAAGCGATCGCAAAAAAAAAAAAAAGGCATATGGTCGTCTCAATTTGCTGAAAAGTCTTACTGGAACAACCTGGGGACTATCTGCGACTACTATCCTTAACATTTATAAAGTTTTTCTGCGACCTATACTTGTCTACGGTTTCACGGCCTGGTTATCTAAACCACCATCATACTATGAGAAACTACAAATTCTTTAACGACATGCTTTGCGCATCGCTTTTCGAATTAAATTTCCCAGTCCAACTCTGGACCTCTATGGTTGCCTTACATTTCCACACATCCTATATCATCTGCAAACACTTCGCACAAAATATATTACCCGCCGTCTACAGTCCAATCATCCACTTCTACAGCAAACATTTGAAGAACACGCCCGTAAACTCTCCCCCTCTGCTGCTTTCATTCCTCCGCTTTCATTACTGCTTACTCTGTACCGCTACACTATTCCCCCTGACCACCCTGACAGTCGTTACTACGAACCATACTCTTCAGATGCTCATCTTCCTCATATCTGGCCATCATATGCACCGTAACACCTACCGTTCTAACAGGGCACCCTTGTCTTCATTAATGCATAGCGTCGCCCCTAGGCGAGAAGATAACACGCATTTGTCATAGTAACAAAACCTATGTGTTGTGTTCTGAACTGCACTTCATTTTCATCTCCTCTCATCCATCTGCTTTGATGCTCCTTCACATGTAAACCTTACACCAAAGTAATGGTTATGGTTATTAAAACCATAATGACCTGAATTGATTGTTAATAAAAATGCTTCCTTTAACTACCCATAGTCTATTGTTTTCCAATATAATGGAAAAGTGCATCTAAACTCTTCCCCTACATAGGGCGTAATCCTCTTCGGGTAGTTGCTAGCAATTGCTAGCAGGCAAAAAAAAACTCTTAATAGTTATCGCAGCATTTTAATAGATAGATAGAAGATAGATTAATATAAAACTTCAAAATTTACTATTCAGATAGATTTCTTGTTGAAAAGTTACGGTTTATGTCTTTTTGAGCAATTGAAGATCCATGGTGTACGAGGTTGCGTGTTACTTGCCACGGTGTTGTTTGCCACAGTATTTGCATTCCGATCTTATCGTATCTCATTATCGTGAAGATTCGCACACACCTGGATAAAAAGGAAGGATTACCAGGTACCTCTGTTTGTGATCCCTTGGATCAAGTGACAAGCGATCTCGTCTTAGGGACAAGAGAGGTCTCATTAGACTCGCTCCTGAAAGATATGAAGCTCCAAACTAATGAACACAAAATATTATTAATATCACAATAACTTAGTAATTTGATATAATTGTATTTTCTCATTGATATATAAAATTATACGTAATTGGAGTTCTTAATATAATCTCCTGTTACATAATGGTCTGTTTTCTGTAGTGCTACATGACTAAGGAACCGGATTTTATATATGTAAAGAAATGAAATGAAATATTTCAGTTTTACATTCCACGGTTATGTCTTGTAAGCTAAAGGATACGATCATGAGAATGAGTGAAACACTGTGTATTAGAAAATAGTGGGTGGAAACTGAAGAACCCCGAGAAAACTCACGCTTATGGTGTTTGTCCACTACAAAGCATTCTGGATTCATATATGTAGGAGCCGCCAGGCTCGAAACCAGCCACAGAGGTTTGCGGGCCACGAATATGTTAGGAGGGGCCAAGTCATCAGAAATTATCTTACAAATATCTAAATTGTGTTTTCTGTATTAATAATAGCATTTAGTATTGAGTTCTGGAGGGGCCATGAAAAGTGTAGGGGGCAGGCCCCCCTAACTCCCTTCTGGTTGCTGACCTGGAAGCCGCCCAGGATTATGAACCAAAAATGATATGAAGTTATAATCATCACTCGATTTCATGCTTCTAGGTGCATAAATTGTACTCTATAGTATATTAAGTCTATAGAGATCCTGCTGCGGGATATTAAAACGGGTTAGAAATAGCATAAGGATTATATGGCATCAACTTCGAGGTTCGTTAATTAACATTTATATACTTAAGAGGCCTCATCTCGGCGAAATTAAAATACAGCTAATTTTACAGTAATTATATGATATCTTCAAATAGATCAAAGATAATCGAAATGTGGAACAAAAGCGCCCTAGACAATATCATTTAACATGAGAAACCGCTATGACGACTATCTGCTTTCAATTTCGAGCCATTTTGAAAATCGGCATTTATTTTCGCGTTTCTAAACGGCTGAAAACGGAAAGCCACTAGGTGACTCGTGATAATGGTACCTCATGCAAAATAATATTGTCTAGGGCGCTCTTGTTCCATATTACAATTATATTTTATATATTTGAAGATATCACACAATTACTGTAAAATTAGCTGTATTTGAATTTCGGCGGGATGAGACCTCTTAACTATTAAGTATGTAGGGCCAAAGGGGCTCAGTGGTAAAGCATTCACTTCTGGTACTTGAGGCCTCCGGTTAGATTCCAGCTCGCGCGAAGTTTGCTTTGTATATAGAAAATGAAATGAACTCTTTCAATTTTACGCCTCACAACTATGCCTGCTAGGCTCATGGAGACGGTGATCACGAGGAATGAAGGCAATTGTGGAATGAATAAAGTGGGAGGAAACGGGGGAACCGTGAGAAAATCTACGCACACGGTGTTTATCCATCACGAAGTCCACTTGGGGCGAGCAGTGATCGAACCAGGGCTCCCGCTCACCAGAGGTAAAAATTCTACCAGTGAGTCACCGGGTATATCTCAATAAAATTAGCCTATACAAATTCATTAAAACAGAAATTAATAGGCGATCGAGTACTGTCTAATATCAAAGGAGCAAAAACATAAATCCACTAAAATAGCTAACGGTCAAAGTCAAAGGATACCAAATGGATCATGCAGACATGCGCTCCGACTACGTGGGGCTCCGGGGCTCCAACACCCACATAAATAATCTTGTGGGTGCGGTGCACTCACAAGATTATTAGTTTGATGGAAACAAAATAAAATGCAGATTTCTCACTTGCCATTATCAAAAAATAATAAGCAATCAAAACACTGAGATTGAAGTTAAAATTCCTAACCTCTAAATTTCTGAACCTCTGGGACAATTGTTTCAAATGTGTTTGTGCAAAGGCAGCCAAGCAGTACACTTAAGTTAGTCACTACGTTCACAACAAAATTCTTGCATGTTCTTTCTGCAATAACATTAAAATTATTTGCTTTTATGAAGATTTTTTTTTTTTATTTTAATTTGTATGAATATGGTATTTTCTTTTAGTAACGTGTTCATAATATCATTGCCTTTTGCAATCATTGTGCATCATGTAAGTTGTTTAAAGTATACAGTTAATGTTACGATTACATATGTTGAGAATATTCATTACAATAACTTATTCTTAACTTTGGACCCGAGTTTGAACCCGTTTCTCTTACGTTTAAGTCAGCCGTGTCACCGACTGAGCAAAGGCAGCCCCAACTTGTCCTTATAGTACCGATATATTTTACTTTATCACAGTACGGCCTTTTATGACAGTGTTCATAGATTTTAATTGAAAGGAAATCCATCAAAAACTATCAAGACTCTCCTGAAAATATATAACACTTCCCACCATTTTTGATATGCACCCACATAAATTTTGAAAAGTCGGTGCCCTTGCATGCAGATATAATTTAAATTTTGAGAATAAAGTAAAATACTTCTAAAATACCTTTGAAGAGAAATGTCTAATGAATACTCAAAACTATGGTTACTGTATAGAAGCAGCAACTGTGCTTGGAACCTGTATTGTATGTAGAGATGCAAGGGCGCGGAAAAAAACCGGCCTTTTGAAAAAAAACTCGGTTTTTTCTGCTTCGCTTTTTTGCTTGGGAAATTTTGGGCTTTTTTCAAAATTCTGCTTTAAATTCATAAAGTAGATTTTGTTTAGCTTCTCTATTACACAAAAAGTCATTTAATTAGTGGTTGATGTCGATAATAATATAAAACCTCGAAAATAAACCATGAATTTCGAAAAGATATTTCAAACAGTTTTACTTCTCAACATATTTACATTATGAATTCCAAAGGATTAACCAATGTATATAATAAGATTTTTTTAACCTCCTACATACAAAAGTAAGCTGGGTTGGCAAGAACCGTGGTTGTTTTTGAAAATGACAAAACCCCGGTTTTGGGGGGGGAGTTTAAACTACGTTTTTTGCTTTAAACCAGGGTTTTTTTTTTGTTTTAAACCAGGCTTTTTTGGGATTAGATATTTTGATTTATGTATTTATATTACATATTGACAGAAATAAGTTTGTTTCAACCTTGGTGTTATTATGCAACAATGAGGTTGTGCTGGAAGAGGTCACATAAGCTTAAATAAGTCCGGTCAGTAAATTTCTTAAATTGGGAAACTCCCGCCCTAGCCATCGGGAAAATCCCGTCATTACTCTAAATGTAAAACAATAACGGAAAAATCCTGTTATTGCTTTGCATGTAAAATTTAAAGGTCAACATATCATAATCAGTACTCTAAAACTCAGGTATTAAATTACAAATTTAGTACGTACATATCATTGAAAGTCCAATCTAAGCTACTGTTGGAAGCTACGTAGGGAATCGATAAATTTTGCCGATTTCTATCAATATATTTAAGTAACCTTGGCTTCTTTATAAAAACAACGGGCATTCAGGCATGCAGAAATATACAATTTGGTTTCGTTTCGTATGTTCAGGCTTAACATCCTTACGTAATACAGAGGTTATCAAGAAGAAGACTTTCGCTTAAAGTGACATCCGAACCGCTATTTTGTTTACGCATGAAAGAAGGGTTGTGGTTCGACCGAGAATTGAACATGGGACACCTTGATTAAAAGGTGAAAAGGAAATAAAACTAACGCAGATGGTTTGATGTGGGAAAACGTCACCACGAAGTTCACACGATTCGCATTTTTCGTTCTTCTTATTTTTTTTTTTTTTTTGGTTTAAACCATTGTTTATTTTAAAAAAAGAAAAAAAAACAGCTGGTGTAAACCAGCCAACCCTAAAAGTAAATACTTATTTTTTTTAAAAAAAATACACAAATAACTAGCAAAATTTTATGTAGTATTTTTACTTCAAAACATTCCATACTCTCTTTATGAAACAAAATAAAATTAAAATAAAACATAAGAAAAATACTTAGATTTATATGATACACTTAAAGGCTGCACATCTAGAGCTTTTGGTTTTGTATATTCTTGAAATTCTACACTTTTATATAACCACCATCACGGTTTACTCAGTCCTGAATTTTTCTGAATTTTTAACAAGAGGGATTCAACATATGAAGGGTTAGAGGCAAGAACATGGTAACCCTCAATTTTACTATTTTAAGAAATTAGAAATTTTCTGCTGCACAATCCATTTTGAAAATCGGAAAGCTAATTTTTCACATAAGACTATACATGAAGGATTAAACGAAGCGGTACGCGTTGCTGTCTATTTGGTGCTGCATAACTCAGCAATTGAAAATGTGTTAGTCATCATGTTCTTGGCTCACACCCTTCATATCATTATGGAACTCTCCTCACCCCACCACCACCAAAAAAAAGGACTTCGGAATATATTTAACTTAAGATAAATACAACTGCACAACAAACATGAGTGAATGGAGCTTTTGCGCTTCTATCGGGAAGTCTGGGATTCAACTGAGCATTCGATCATCCTGACAAAGCTTTTCTTCATTCCATCTGTGAAGTAGAAATAGTGCGTATACTGTGAGTTGAAGTGCGAGTACTGTGACTTCCTTTCTTATTGTTTTTAAATCGTCATTATTACTAATTACCAGGAGTGACGGTTTTGCGAAGATTAGGGGGGAGGTCTTTCGGACTGAAGCCTCTTTCCCAAAATTTCTTAATGTCTAAAACAAACGAAATATCTATTAGTCATGCTTTTACTCATAAACTTTAAGCTGCCGTCAAATAAAAATTACGAATGTTTAGAAAAAA
Organism: Thermobia domestica; assembly: GCF_964235325.1. Lineage (NCBI taxonomy): Eukaryota > Metazoa > Arthropoda > Insecta > Zygentoma > Lepismatidae > Thermobia > Thermobia domestica. Next base: position 233,741,959 of record NC_137459.1, read on the forward strand.
CTAAACATTAGTAAGAAAAAAAAAACTCCGAAAATACTTTTCTAAATCCGCCACTGATTCTCAGTATAAAATGATCGTCAATGAGATTGTATCCGGAAGATTATCGCTAAATATATAAACGAAACGAAATATTAGTTATGCCTGTACTCCTAAACTTCAAGCTGCTCCCAAATAAAATTAGGACATTTTAGAAAACGAAACAATCAGAGAAATCACCCAGAAAGTACTTTTCCAAATCCGCTACTGATTATTTGTATAAGTTAGTATTCAAGGTTGTATCCAGAAAATTATTGCTAAATCGTTGCACAGCTACAGTATAACAAATGTGGAAGTACGATTTGACGGATATATTGAAAAACGTACGCTTTGACGGATATATAGAAAAACGTAAGTTTAACTTTTGCGCTAGAAGCTAGAGTACTAAGCTCTTAGAAATGAAACACGGATGACAAACTGAAATGATCCCGAGAAGAAAAAAATGTCGATAACTGAGAAGTTAAAATAAAGTTAAATAGCTTCTAAAATTGCCCTCAAATACTACATTCTTCACGTTAACTTTAATTCGTAAAACATGTGCTCCATCCATCTTGCTGGTGAATTTTAGAGCGAAATATGGCATTTAGGTCATGGAATTCTTACCTAACTATAGAATATACTATAAGAAAGCTATTTAGATAGAAAAATCATGAAAATGAAAAAAAAAAAAACAAAATTTCCAAAATTCTCGTTTTTTTCCCCAAAAAAGCCGGCTTTTTATGTAAAAAAAAAACATCGATTCAAAAAATCCGGCTTGTATGTATTTTGTTTATAAATATAATAGATGTGATTGTTGTACGATATAGTCATTTGGCAACCCTCAGTTTATTAGGTGATTTTGTATAAATCCTCACTATTATGATATAAGACAAATCAGAGAGAACAATACCGTGGCAAACAACACGTAATCCTGTACGAAGCCTGTTGAAGACATAAGTTTCCAACAATGTTTGACACCCCTGATTGTCACGTGATAAGTACCTGATTCAGCTGTAATGTGTTATAGACAACCACTTACACCTTCGAAACTGAAGTAGGTGAGTTTTAAAGCTGCAAGTGTCTTAAATAATCAACTAATGTATTACTTTCAATATACCAATGTAATTGCGCAACGCCCATTACGATAAAGATATATTTTTGTACAATCTTTATTAAAAAGTACAAGTCGTTCATCTTTTCCAAAAGTAATTAAGCACATGGGTGATTATTATTATACTTCAAATTTAATAAGCAAAATCTGCATAACTGGTGTTACATTGTCAATGTAATGGGTGTTACGTCTGAAGTTTTAACTTACGTTAGTTTGATAATGATATTTTGCGGCCCTAGGCTAGAACTTAAGCTCTAAAGAGGGAGTTTGAAGTTAATAAGATTATAGCGTTTTTTGAAGATACGAATTATGATAAGAATACATGATTAAATGGCATAAAAGCACCATTTTTCAATTGATGACTCATAACACACTAGAAGTATATTTCCTCACAATACGCCCAATACGCTCTTATTGAAACAGTCGCGCTTTCGATTCCCGTTGAGCATCATAAGGGCAATTAGGAAGCTGGTTTAGTTACTATGAATATTGGCTATAGAAGTCAGGAAATACCAACAATGATACCTCATTGAAAGTGTTCGTTTCGCAAAACTTCAGCGACTATAGTGCGACAGATTTTCTCTGGCTCAAATATGGTTGTAATTTAGTACTAGTACACCTGATTTACTAAATATGATCAGATTCTACTCTTTCGATATGTTACAGATGGTGAGCATCCTCTACCACAACCAAAACAAACAGTAAAACTGATCATAATTATTATGTATATGTTAAATATCAGATTTAATATAAATGACGTATTTAGCAAAGTAGTTCATACAGGGTGGCCTATTTTAATCTTTACACGAAAATATCTGGAAAACGGTTAAACATAAATGAACTGAACAAAAACTCTAATAGGAAATACCATAGGACAAATCGAATGGAATGTCACGGTGGCCCCTACGGCCGTTATTCAAGGGAGCTCGGGGCCCAACTTTAAAATTTTAAATGCAAATATGGGGCGAGTGACACGTCGTTAGATAGATCTTTAAAAACTAAAAAGCGATATGGCAAAAGAATTTTCATTGCCCCCCCCCCCCAGGGCTGCCCTTCATGGGGACCCAGGGCCCAAATTTAAAATTTTAAATGAAAACGTGGAGCGATGATACCTCGTTCGATAGATCTTCAAACATTAAACAGAGTCGTGACAAAAGATTTTTCATATCGGTTGCCGTATTCAAAATGGCCGCTAAGACATGACGCTTATATCACATTAAGCGTCTAGTACCACTAATATGAAAGCGGTTGGAGATAAATCAACAGAACAAGAAGTGAAACAGAAAAATGAAATAAAGCCTGTCGGATGATGTCGTGGTGAACCCATTGCCCGCCTTTTATGGGGGTCCAGGGCCCAACTTCAAAATTGTCAACGGAAAAAAAACATAGGTCAAGTGATATCTCGTTTGATAGATCTTTAAAAACTAAAAGATGTTTTGGCAAAAGATTTTTCATGTCGATCACCGTATTCAAAATGGCCGCCAAGACAGTGTCTGTATCAGATAAAACGTCCAATGTCACTAATATGAAAACGGTTGGAGATAAATGAACAGGATAAAGCTAGTATAGTAAATCACAGAGGGTATTTATCATTCCACGCCTCGAGAATAATCCAACGGAGAAAAAGATTATTAAAGTATAAGTGGCATAATGCTAAAGAGGAAATCTAATTATTAGAAAATTATCATTCCGATCTCCCTCCGTAAGTGGGTGAAGCGGAAATGAATGGTAAAATTTCAAATAAGAGCGCCACTTTCACTTGCAATAGTTATGGTTTGTCTGAAACACTTGGGTGTACAAATGACTGGTACTGTAATGAACCAATATTGTGCAGACAACTTTTGAGAGAAACCAACGTTTATACACATTGTTCTAAAATTGCATTGTTCGACAAATTGGCTTCGCATTTCAGTTGATTCACTTTTGCATAAATCATTCTCTGCAATCAAAATGGAAAGTACCATTTATCAAGAATTTTACCTACTTTTTTTCCATTACAGACATCTTTCTGTTATAAAAAACACATTTCAGATAATTTTGTTGTGTAGACAAAATTTGCAAAAACTAAGGTTCTCATTTGCAATTTCAACGTTCCTTCCCGTCCCGCTTCACCCCCTTACGGAGGACGTTGGAACGATGATTTTCTAGGAACTAGATTTCCTTCTTTCCATTATGGCACTTTTACTCTAATCATCATCTTCTAATCATCTCTAATCATCATCTTCATCATCTTCTAATCTGTGTTGCAATATTTTCGAGCCCTGGAATGATAAATACTCTCTGTGATTTTCTATAGGAGTTTTATTCTGTCCATCTGTCATTATCTTCAACAGTTTTCATAATAGTGGTACTGGACGTTTTATCTGATACAGCCACCATGTCTTGGAAACCATTTTGAAAACGGTGACCCATATCAACAATATTTTGTTACAACGCTGTTTAATGTATGAAGATCTATCGAACGAGGTATCACCTGACCCATATTTTCGTTTAAAATTTCTAAGTTGGGCCTGGACCCCCATGAAAGGTGGCCCTGGGGGGCACCGCAACAACACCGTTCGATTTATCCCATGTCTTTCCTATTTTAGTTTGTGTTTGGTTCATTTATGTTCAACCGTTTTCATATTAGTACTACTTGACGTTTATCTGATACAGGTAACACATCTAGGCGGCTGTTTTGAATACGGTGATTGATATGTAAATTGTTTTGCACATCGCTTTTTAGTGTTTGAAGATCTATCAAACGTGGTGTCACTCGGCTTATGTTTCCATTTAAAATTTTAAAGTTTGGCCCTGGGCCCCCTTGAAGAGCGGCCCTGGGGGGCACTGCGACATCACCATTCGATTTGTTGCGTGATATTTCCTATTTAAGTTTTTGTTCAGTTTATTTATGTTCAACCGTTTTCCAGATATTTCCGTGGAAAGATTAAAATTCTTTGGCTCCAGGCGAAAGGGCATATTAAGTCTGAATTTTTCTCTTTTGAGAAGAAAGTGATAAAGTTAGAAAGTCCATAAGGCAATACTAAATGCTCAAAATATCACTTCAATTAGAACATTTATTTGTTGCTAAATTTACGTCTTTTCGGTTGATCAAAGAGAACTGCTTCATCATTGAAGATGCAAGAAAAGAAAAATGTAAAAATAATGATTTATGCCCTTTCCTCCAAGCTCTAAAAAGTTGTGATCAGTCCTTTACGGAAATATGTTAGTGTTGGAATATTTGTTTTGGTGGCAATGAGAAACAAAGATTGCTTTCAAGTTGAAATCTATCAAAAATACAGACCATACTCACTAAAACTTTTCCCATCCTTAAGCTTGATATGTTCATTATTTTGTGTTTTTATTTCTTAAATTGTACTACGTGTGCAAATTTTCATCTATTAGCATTGTAATATTTTGTTGTTTACATAATATGATCATTAAAAGTGAAGTTGTGTCAAGTTCATTCGCACCATATAATAACCGTTAGAATTTGTGTAACAATCGTCACAGTATTGTAGAATTTTTAAAATAAAATCCATTGAACTTGTGAAACTTGTTTGCTTCTTTTGCAGTGTCATGCTTTCGGAAAAGTGAACATGTAGTTGACATTTAATTTTAAGCTGAACAGTAGCGGAGTTTGTCCAAACTGTAGATGGATCTGCAAATGCATGTCTAGTTGCTGTAATGCCCGTTTCGCCACATTTTTCATTATTACTGATAGTGAGTTGTGGGACTTGCACATGAAACGAATTTAGTGTTTGGTACTAAATAAAAGAAAATTGTGATGTTTTGAAACAGTTTGATTTACCTTAACCCAGTAAGTAAATTAATATAACAACTTCAATCCGTCCAAATGTATCACCGATAAGATTGAATGGTTCCTCAAATTTGAAACTGATTGACTGTGACAAGAATGCTCAAGGAAGAGTAATGAAATACAAAGCTACTTATACTTTTGTAATAATGCTCTGTGTTCCATGTTCTCAACAGAATTTTCTGATTTTCCAATAATAGTGCTTTATAAAAGTATTGTTTCTTTGTTGATGTTATGTTTTAGGGTTATCGCGGAATTAATAGGTGAAATCAAATTTGTTTTCTATACATTACAGTAAGGTATCTCAAACTGAGGGTCGCGAGAGGAACACGTGGTGCTCGTGAACGGATGAGAGAAATATAAATACGGCGAGGATTTACTATCTGAAAAGTATCTTGCTGTGTTTCTTGACAAATCAAGAGTGGAGAAATGACTTCCTCGAATATCAGAAAGCAGTGGTGATTTCAGTTGGTGATCTTCCTCCACCCCGGACCCACAAAATTCCCCACGGGACAATATCCTATCGTGCTCAAATGTAGATCCCAGTGTTATCGTAATACTACTTTTCACCGTCAGTGTACTAGAATCCCCCGCAAAAAAAACTACATTCCATTGTTGGCAAGGAATTGGTTTTATTTGAGATTGTATAATATTATTTCAAGAATTCAGTGTGTAAGGGCACACCCAAACATATTCAATTGCAAGCGATAATCAGCAATGATATATATTGTCGAGAGATAATGATATTGTCGAAAGATAACACACACATCAATCGACAGATCATATCGAAATGAATCAAATTATATTGTTGAAGGTGAATTTCTACGAATACTTCGTGAATAATGAATACTTCGTTCTATGAATGAAAGCGTTCTCTTCTCTCCAATCTGTTTCAAAACATCTTAATTTGTTACTTCTCTATCCATTTTAACTTTTCCATTTTCCTCCAACATCACATTTCTCAAAGCTCTCTAAATATTTATTCTCTAACTTCCGTAATGTCGAAGTTCGTGAACCATACAGTCCAATGCTTCATATATATCACTCGACCAACTTTTATTTAAGTTCAATATTGAGCCTACCATTTTTAGTTAATAGTGATCTTTTTGTTGTTGTTGTTGTTGTTGAAGTCTTCTTTGGCTATGACAATTGATGACCTGATCTCTCTAGTAGAGTAAATACCTCTGATGTATTGCTGTCTGATTTCTCTTAATACTGAAGAAATTCTACTCGTAAACATTTTAATACCAACTTCAGCATGACTTGATTTAATTTAATGAATGGGAGAGAAAAAGCTTAGTGCAATTGTCCATATCTTTTATCTATTTTACTTTTAAATATGTTTTAATAGATTTCTCCAATACTACTATTTAAACAGTAAAGAGTCAATGCTTACTTAAATAATCTCTATCCAATTTACAGTCCCTAAATTAATAAGAATAATAAAGGTTAACCCCACCTTTATCTTGTCTAGGTTAAGAACGAAAGGAAACTATAATTGTATTAGGTGGGAAAAAAAGTTGTAGTAAAAGAAAATCTTTAAAACGTTGATAAAGAAAATAATTATTCCACTACACTGTTTAAACGCTGAACTACTTGCAACAAATTTCATTTTTTTATATTTTCGTTATAGAAAGTCACTCTAGCATCCAATAAGAGTGATCGTTTTTCAATATTTTGTATAAACCATTGCTTAACAAATTATTTCGAAATTATTATTATTATTATTATTATTATTATTATTATTATTATTATTATTATTATTATTATTATTATTATTATTATTATTATTATTATTATTATAGAGCTAGAGTGAGCGGATACAATGAAAATGTGGTTAGCAGCGTATAAAATCTGAGTAACTACTGATGTAAAGCGATTTAGGATTTTTAATAGCCTGTGCCCGTAACATATTATTTTTGCCTATTGCGTTATGTGTCTCGCTGGGTGCCTGGGTGATATGAACACAATAACCATTTGCTTGATGTTTACATGAGGAATGTGTGTTACCTGAATTTATTTGTTCTTTTTTTATGTCGTGTTTTCTTTTGAAATTCTCTATTTACCAAAAGAGAAAAAAAGAACCTAATAACAATTTTCTCAGTATATAACTAACTAACTCTAACTAACTCTATGGCCTATGGAACCCGGAGGTTCAATGCCGCGTTCACAAAAGCTCTCCACTGACTTCTATCCTTAGCTAACTGCATCCAGTTTCTACTCTGTATTCCAATCTCTGCGAGATCCATCTTAATATTGTCCTCCCATCTGCGCCTAGGTCTTCCTAATAGTCGTTTTCCGATTGGTCTTCCAGTCAAGACTTTGAAAGCGTCTCTACTTTCTTCCATTCTAGCTACATGACCCGCCCATCTAAGCCTCCTAGACTTGACGACCATTAACAATGTTGGGTAAACCGTATAAATTATGTAGTTCCTCGTTATATAGTTTCTGACATTCCCCATTCCCGTTCCTCTTGGGTCCGAATTTTCTCAGTATATATAATACCAAACTAAAGCATAACCAGTAAGAAAGCTAATAGAATGGTGCATTGTAGTCCGTACTCAATTCGTATCAGAAGTCCACCCAAACTTTGAATAGTTCAAACTCCGAAAAGATTTGCCCAAGAAATAACGGACAGTGAAAATAATTCGTTTCCATGTCCAAGCAAGTTCAATAAAACACGCATTTCAAAAAATGTCTACAGTATTTTATTAAGAAAGTAGTGTCCGTTCTTCATAATGGGTGAATAGTGTTTATGTAAATTTTTTTGAAAGTAAAGCAATGTTTGACATATATAACGACGAACAATACCTTCAGCTTTGTCCTTATAGATTAATGCGCCTGCAACAGGAAACGCAGTACAGCACTGTGGGCTACCTACTTCATTAACACTTGTTTCTTTATGATTTTTGCACATAAATTGTGACCTTCCCAATCACCCTTCGAGACGAAAATAGAAAAACGGCCTATCGCGCGACTACATCTGGTGTAGATCTGTCTGTGTACAAAATTTCGTGATTCTAGGTAACTCCTTTCTATAAGAAAATCTGATAAAAGATAAATTTACAAATACACAGATAGATGCACACACATTCTTTTATATATTAGTATAGATAATTAAAGATGCAAAATAACTAGCTTTTCGAAAGGATGGAAGTTTTCACTTCCTCCCCTTTCTTTATATAAATTCCTTATCGCAATGTTTATCAAAATCCGTCTAAGATGAAATACCAATTTAAAATTTCAGCTGAAGTGACGATGACCAATCTTCCCATCAGCAGTGGCTGTAAGTAAGAAAAACAATTGATGTTGTTGCCTTTCCGTGTATGCTCTTGAACTTTCTTTACTTCTATGCACTGAAAACTTTTAAAAATAAGACATTGGTGTTAATCCATACGAAATGGTCCAGAGCAGGTTGCTCGGCAATCTCTGAAAATTATTAAAAAGTGAGTGTGATGAACCTTGTGTATGAGAAGGTCAATAACACTATTTACGTTGTCGTATGTAGAAGTATCCCTGAATGGCGGCCATCTTTTTTGTCGGTGGCGTGCCAATTTTTGCATTTGCAAGCGTTTACGAAAACTACAGTTGCTCAGGACGTACGAATACCAAACAGAAACGAATCAAACGAACACTAAACAGAAACGAATGTTCACTGGAGAGACTGAGATACAAGGATAATATGAAATCTTGCTTCTAAATAAATATTCAGGGTTGCAAACCAATACACGAAATCACCAGAAAAAGTACACGAAATTACACTTTTAAAGGTGCTGCATGTTGGAATGGCATAAAGTAGAGGGTTCATAAGTTTTGTGCTGAATACTATTGCATATAAAGAGTCTGCATAAATGTCCACAGCTATGCTACTACTAGCATCATAGATTTACGGGGGTCCAAAATTTGAGGTTGTGACTTTGATGCCACTTTTGGGGCATAATATCTCACTCAGGAGGGCAAAGTGCTAAAAATTGCTGCTTAGTCCACTATGTAATTCTATATGTGAATAAACTATTACAAAAAATCAGGGCTAGAGAAAAAGTGAGGACATGGTAAAAACGCTAACAAAGTACGTGCGTGAAAAGGGTCGTAGGCCGGAAAAATTTAAATGTTTGGATATTTTTCAAGCTAGATCTAAAAATAAATAAATAAAACTACGCATGGTTCAGCAATTAGGCCCGCGTTTGTTTGAGTTCAGTTGTACTTAAGCTTGAGAGTTTTTTTTTTTTTTTCCGTCTTTCTAGCTCCATGATCATTACGACGTCTATATAGGAGAGGGTGTTAACTCCCTCTTGAACCCAGCGATGCCAACATGTGATAAAAATCCCATATCGTGGGAATTTTTGACCTTATTTTCTCGGAAAGGGATAATAAGCAACATATATGGGATTTTTCGAGAAAATCGAAATCTACGGCTTATTCATTTAGATATTATAAAAAGTAATAACACAGAGAAATTTAATTTTTAATATTATAGTATAGTTTGAATTAGTATAACGTGGGAAATTCACACGTAAAATGATTTTTTTTTGCCTCCCGACATGGGATTTCATATTGTTTCAGGTTGGCATCACTGCTTGCACCCACGACACCTATCGCCTAACTGGACTGCGGTATTAAGTCACTCAATGTATCAGCAAAGTGTCATTGAAATCCAATCCCAGTTACGAAAGTTAATGTATTCACGAGGTTGCTTTACATCTATCTATCCTATGTAACGCAACCAATTGGACGTAGAACTTGAAGAATTCATTTCACTTCGTTTTCAGTGAGTGTTTTCCTCGAAGATGTGAAGTTCTATACGTTCATTGAGTATAACATCCGTCCACACCAGTACAACACAACCACCACCATAATAGCCTCTACCATGATGTAGTTCTAACTGCATCGGTTCCTCTGTTCTCTCCAGACCCTGATCATTTTAAGTAGAATATGCGAACACTAAAATATCTTTAGTTGTGCCACGCATCAGTCTGTAAACTCAATCGTACCTTGTCATAGAAGAGCACATCCCAGCATTGGTAGCTAATTTAGAGACGAAGTTTCTTGTTCTAACGTAAGCGGAACCACTGTTATGTAGTAGTGAAAGGAATGCACTAGGATTGGCCGAAATTTTCCGGAATCCGGATTCCGGAAAATTTATTTTTCGGAATCGGAAATTTTACTTTCCGGATTTCAGAAAAAATCTTCCGAATTCCGGATTTTTCCTAATTCCGGAATTTTTCCGAATCGATTCTTTCCGATTTTACTTTCCGGATTCCGGAAAATAAAAATTCTGGAATTGGCCATCCTTAGCTAGTAGCTGTTAAAGTAATAATAAAAAATACATCATAATGAATATATGCTGTAACTTGTGGCTATTAGTTTCTTGTAGTTGGAGATGTTTTATTACTTAGGTAGAGAATACGCTGGTGAAGAAAACGTCATTTCCGCTTCCTGTTCAGCTTGCTTGTTACGAACAAACCAGCTTTGAGCGGGTTATATGAAGAAGTTTACATGGTACTCGCCTCTGAAAATGATTTGTTTCTTTTTCGGATATAACCATAACAGTTTAAGAGGTACATGCATTTTTTTTTTTTTTTTTTTTTTTTTGCAAGAATGAAATTAGAAATATTGTACTATATAATATACTAAAGTAGAGATGCAAAATAGCCGGCTTTTTGAATCGATGTTTTGCACATAAAAAGTCGGCTTTTTTTTTGGGGGGGGGGACCGAGAATTTTGGAAATTTTGGCTTTTTTCATTTTCATGATTTTTCTATTTGAATAGCTTAAATAAGATTTCATGACCTAAATACCATATTTCGCTCTGGAATTCACAATCATGATGGATGGAGCACATGTTTTATGAATTAAAGTAAACATACAGTACGTAGTATTTGAGGGCAACTGCAGAGGATATTAAACTTTATTTTAACTTCTGAGTTATCGACATTTTTTCTTCTCTACGTCATTTCTTTTTCACTCATCCGTGTTTCATTTCTTAAAGATTAGCAGGCCTACTCTAGCTCATAGCACATAGTTAAACTTATGTTTTTCAATATATCCGTCAGAGCGTACGTTTGTCAGTATATCTGTCAGAGCGTACTTCCACATTTTTGTTATACTGTAGCTGTGCAATGATTTAGCAATAATCTTCCGGATACAAACTTGAATACAGTTTTATAGAAATAATCAGTAGCGGATTCAGAAAAGTATTTTGGGAGGTGTTTCTCTGTTTAATGTTTGTTTTTTTGTTCTAAAATTTCCTAATTTTTATTTGGGAGCAGCTTGAAGTTTATGAGTATAGGCATAACTAATATTTTGTTTTATTTGTATCCAGAAATAATCTTCCGGATACAACCTTGAAGACCATTTATTTTTATACTGATAATCAGTGGCGGATTTAAAAAAGTATTTTGGGAGGGTTTTAATGTTTAGTTTTAGTCCATATTAATGTTTAGTTTTTCTTAAAATACCTAATTTTTTTTTATTTGAGGAGAACTTGAAGTTTATGAGTAAAGGCATAACAAATATTTCGATTGTTTTAGAAATTCCGTGATTTCGGGATACAGGCTTCAATCTGTAAGACATCACTGCCCTAACCCCCTCCGCAAATCAGTCACTGCTGGTAATTAGTAATAACAACGATTTAAAAACGATAAAGGACGTCTGCCAGGATTCACAGTACACGCACTATCTCTACATTCACAGATTGATTTAAAAAAAAACTTTTGTCAAAATGCTCGAATTCGGGGTTGAATCCCGGACTTCCCGATAGAAGTGCAAAAGCTAACCATTCACTTATGTTTTTTGTGCAGTTGTGCTTAACTTAAATATATTCGCTCTCTCTATTGCCTATGGCCGAAGGTAAGACGCCGCGTTCACAAAAGCTCTCCACTGACGTCTATCCTTAGCCAACTGGATCAAGTTTTTACTTTCTATTCCTATTTCTGCGAGATTCATCTTGCTGCCCTCCCATCTGCGCCTGGGTCTTCCTAATGCACGTTTTCCGATTGGATTTTCAATTAAAATTTTGAAAGCGTTCCTACCTTCTTTCATTCTGGCTACATGACCTACCCACCTGAGCCTCCTAGACTTGATGATCATAACGATGTTTAGTAAACCGTATAAATTATGCAGTTCTTCGTTATGAAGTTTCTCCTATTCCCGTTCCTCATGTGTCCGAATATTCGTCTCAGGATATTATTTTCAAATACTTTCAGTCTGAGTTCTTCCCTCATCGCAAACGACCATGTTTCACAAACATTCAGAACAGCAGACATGATTATCGTTTTATATATTTTAAGCTTTAAATTCCTCGACAGAATTCGCGACGACAAAATATTTTGAACTGAATAATAACACGAATTTCCTTATTTCAGTCGATATTTAATTTCTTTGTAGATATGATTTTGGTCTGTTAATATTGATCCTAGATATTTGAAAGTATCCACTTTGTCGAAAGTATTATTTGATATTTTAGCGCATCCACAATTTGCCGTATTACGATCCCGGTGAACTTCCATGTATTTAGTTTTCTCTGCATTTACTTCTAAACCAATGTCGCTGCAAGCGTTTAGTAAGGCCTATGCATTTCTTTCTTTTGTTCTCCTATCATCCCCTATTAAATTTACATCATCAGCATACGCCATAGCCTGATGAATAGCATTCAGCTCTAGGGCCTGGTTGCTATCTTTAATTTTCCTTATAGCGTACTCCGGAACAATGCTGAATAATAATGACGATAATGCATCTCCTTGTTTCAGAATATTCTCGACGTTGAACCTCATGGACAAGAATTTTTCTACTCGGACTTTACTCTGGGATTCATTTAAACACATTTTAATTAATCTAACTAGCTTTTTCGTTATTCCGAATTCTGTAAGAATTGTACAATATTTCCCTCCTATCCGAGTCATAAACCTTTTTAAAATCAATAAACAGTTGATGTACTGGGTAATTAATTCCCATTTCTTTTCAAGTATTTATCGAATAGTAAATATCTGGTCAATAGTTGATCGATTTCCCTAAATCCACACTGATAATCTCCAATATTTCATCTGCGTATGTTATCAATCTTGTTAATATAATGCCAAGAGAAATGCATCGCTAATTATTACAGTAAGTTTTGTCGCCTTTCTTGTGAATTGAAACAGTGATTGATTCTTTCCACTCTCCTTAAATGTATTCCATAGTTTTTTTAAACAAAAAGTTGAATTCCTGTCCTTAAAAATTCAGAAACCTTCGGGACTGGGTAAATTGTGATGGTGGTTATCAGCCTAGGAAACCACACGATAAAATGAACAGTCTATTACGCATATGATCCATGAACAGAAAATTCGGTACTTGCTTGATTCTAAACAAGCTTAAGGAACACTCAGTGCATTATAGAATTCGAAATTTTACCGATTTTGCAAATCCGAAGCACCTAATAAGTGGTAACAGATCATTACGTATGTGATAAATGATGAAAAATTTGTTCAAAATATCCATAAAATGTATATGAAAATTAAAACTTAAAAGTTTCAAGAATGTGCAGAACCATCCGAAACCAAGCTCTTGATGATTATGTACATCCTTATTTGTTACGAATGCCGATGAGTGTTCTTTCAAATACAAAAAGAGACGATACAAATATAAACTATCCAGTGGAAGTATATTGACCTCCTTAAACAAATATCTACAAGAAAAATTCGGCTTCTTATCACAAAGAATTCTTACGGCTTTCTTCTGAATTTTGAAAACATTAAATCTCTGACTTGTATTTCCCCAGAACATGATACCATATTGCAAGATAGAGTTAAAACACGAATGGTACAAGGTTTTAGCTAGTTTTAAATTTACCTTCTTTCTAATAATCCTTAGTGCATAACATATTTTATTTAATTTATTAATAACTGACTCTATATGAAATTCCCATGTCAGGTTATGATCTATAGTAAGACCTAAAAACGAACAGTGTGTTGTATAGTTAATTGTATTTTGGTTCAGATATAGGTTAGGGTATATTGGTTTACTGCACTTGTTATGAAAATTTACAGCAATGGATGTTTCAACATTAACAAAAAGATTATTGTTCTTCATCCAAAGAGATACTTCATTTAGTGTTTGCCTAGCATTCTGTTCCAATAATTTTTCATCTTTTTCCACTCACTAGCAGAGTGGTATCGTCAGCGAAAAGGGTACCATCTGCCGAAGATATGCTTTTTTTTTCAAAATCATTAATATATAAAATGAAGAGCAATGGCCCTAGAATAGATCCTTGTGGAATTCCGTGTTTTATATATAATTCATCTGATAAATAGTTTTCTACAATGTTATTATTCTTATGCTTTATTTCTACGACCTGCCTACGATTTTTTAAGTACGAACCAAACCAGTCCCTTGCTTTACCACGTATTCCACAGTTCTCCAGTTAGTTCAAAAGTAAACTCTGTATACTCTATCGAAAGCTTTAGACAAATCAAGAAAGATTCCTATACAGTTTTCTCTTTTATCTTCAATATTTCTTACTTTCTCAATGAAATCAAATATTGACGTGTTTGAAGATCGACCTTTAAGGAAGCCATGTTGTTTTGTTGAGATAACATTTTCTTTCCATAAAAAATTAATTACCCTGTTATACACAATGTTTTCCAAAACTTTTCCAACGACAGGTAGGAGAGATATTGGTCTGTAGTTATTTATGTATTGTTTTTCACTTTTTTTAAACAAGGACTTAACTTTCACAATTTTTAACTTTTCTGGATACTCACCATTTGTAAGTGATATATTTGTTAAATGACAAAGTGGCTGAATGACCTGAATGAAACATCTTTTCAATAAATTATCTGATATTTCGTCAATTCCAGATGTATTTTTGTTTTTGAGAGATTTTATTATATTTGCTATTTCATCTTTTGATACTGGCTGTAGAAAGATTGTTTTTTCATATTTATTTGAACTCTGTTTAAAATTATTTACAATAACTACTTTGTAGCCATTCTGTTTGCATTTATTTATCATCATGCATAATTTTTGCGACAACATTTATAAAAAAAATATTAAATATTTCTGCTTTTTCCCTTGGGTTTGTTACACTGTTGCCTTCATCTATTATTGTATCCACATATGGTGTCTCTTTGCCACCATTTAGTTCTTCATTTATAATGATCCACATGGTTTTAGTTTTATTCGATGCAAGAGCAGGTTTAAGTTTGTAGTAGGTCTTTTTAGTAATTCTAATTAGTTTCTTGTACTCCGCATAAAAAAAAAAAATTGCGACAGCTAACGCCGTGCAGCTAGGCCACCCAATATACACCTTTTTATCCCATAATCGTGTCTGGTAAAGAGACCCCCTCTCTCTCTCCTCCTTTCTTCTCTCCCATACTAAATTTAGCTAACAACATGAGCGCAATTCTAATTTCAAACTACACATGTATTAGTATCGATAAAATGAAATAACAAAACCGAGACGAAACAAGATTCATAAGTTGATTTAGGGAGAAACTGAAACACATACAATGAAAAATTGAAACCAATGGATGTCTATTACATAGAAGTTCAGAAATGAGTGAGAGAGAGAGAGAAAGAGAGAGAGAGAGAGAGAAGGCGAGAGAAGAAGAATAAAAAGAAAAGGAAGAACAGATAAAATGTGAAATTATAAACTTAGTAAGAAAAAAAAACTAACATTAGAAAGTTCCGTTACTAGAAATCCAACAGTAATATAGAAATAACGTGTGATTTTATATTTTTTTTCAGAACTATTAGAATATATAGGGAATACTTGAAGCATTCATCAAGTCACTTTCAAGACGGATAGCATACTCAATTTCCAGTAGAACTGTAGATCTCAGAAACACATCTAAGATAAAGTCAAAAGTTTAACAAATGCTTTGTTTCCGCGTGGTTTGGTTGTGAACGCAGTAGTGTTCATTGGACGTACTGATTCAAAATACATTCTAATAAACCCAGTAGGTAGCGTACATCATATCTTCCGTTCCAGACTACTAATGCAAAGGGAACAAAAAATAAAAAAAAAGAAACGAAAAAATGAAAGAAAGAAACAGAAAAAGTTGAATGAGTGTTGTTTTACTGCTAAATTATTATCAGAAAAATTCATGGGCGCCCATGTTGTGGTTTTCAAGGGGGGCAAGAAAAAGCGACATTTCAAATATACTTTCAAATTTTGCTGTAACTGTTCTAAAAATTCTATTGGGTTTTCGATATTCCGAAGTACAATTTCCTGTAGGGGGAGAGCGCCCCACCTTGCCTCCTGATGGGCGCCCTTGGAAATATTCTACATTAAAAGTCCAAACGGTATCATAATCAAAAGTTACAAATATCAAATGGAAAATTGGATGTTCCTTATAAATGTAACACACCTTGCATGTTTCAAATTTCAACGTCAATAAAACACATTGAATTACAGGATGAAACAAATTTGTGTCGAACTAGTATACATAAAATTTTGTTTTCAAATAACCAAAGAGGTTGCCATTTTCTAGTCTTTTCCGAAGATTTATCTGTCCCCAACATCCATCATCACTTTTATCTCTGGCGGATATAACGTTATAATTTGCACAGATAGAATGAACTGTGGTCAATAACACTGTTCAACAACGAAAATGTAAATTGAACAAAATCAGCTAATTTTTATTGATTTTGTGGTGCTGATCACGAATTTGAAAGTTATTTTCGAATATTAGCTCTACTTTTTGTTTTACAGGCATGTATAATAATAACGCTTTAAAAATAAGTATATTCGCTTCGTTTGGGGTAAAATGTTACACTGATCCGGCAACACTGGAGAAACTATATGAACGCTTGGTTTCATTGTGTTCCTTATCTCAGTAGTGTTCTGCTATTGTTAGAAAAGACAGGTTTAGTGCAATCAGCGTTTTGGGTGTGACGTTTGTGTAGTGCAGACATAAAAATACAACTACAAGTACGCAAAAATACTGGTATTTCGAATGTATATTTTTAAATAGTTGTCGGAGCTATTTCAAGTGACATTTTGAGGATTTCAATAAACAAAAATGCCGCGAAATTGTGTAAACAGTGCGGATGATTTCTGCTACGTGTCTGGGGAAGTGACATTTTCCTCACAAAAGCAGACTATAACACCACTAATAAGAAAAGCCTATCAATATTACTTTGGTTGTAAAATTGGAGACCAAGATAAATCTTGGGCACCCCACATTGTGTGTAACACTTGTGCCAGCAATCTAAGAAATTGGATTAATGGGAAGGGGCGCTCAATGCCTTTTGCAGTGCCCATGATTTGGAGGGAGCCAAGCGACCACATCAGAGACTGTTATTTTTGTATGGTTCCTTCCGTCAAGAAGGGAATTTCCACGAAGAAGAAGCGGGCCTTGATCTATCCTAACATTCCTTCTGCAATGCGCCCTGTTCCACATGGAGAACCCACCTAAAGAATACGATCTTTTTTCTGATCATGATCAAGAAGTGTAAGCTCCTGAATCAAGTACTTCGAAGGACCCTACGTTTGTTGTAGAAGAACCTCCATGTGAACCACATAGACTTACTCAAGAGGAACTAAATGATCTAATCAGAGACTTGGACCTCTAGAAAGGCAAAGCCGAAATTTTAGCGTCACGCTTAAAGCAATAGAATTTATTGCAGGAAAAAGTAAATGTTTCAGTGTATCGGAATAGGGAGATGATGTTCACCTCATTTTTTACTATGGAAGACACACTTGTGGCATGTACAGATGTAAATGGTCTCATGAGGGCACTTAAAATTAATTACGAACCTACGGAGTGGAGGCTCTTTATAGATTCGTCCAAGGTGAGTTTAAAGGCAGTGCTTTTACATATTGGAAATGAACTTCCTTCAATTCCTGTAGGTTACGCAGTTCATATGAAGGAATCTTATGAAAACTTGAAACGTTTACTTCAAGCCATTAAATATTACGATTTTCAGTGGCTCATGTGTGGTGACCTTAAAGTAATAGCACTGTTGCTAGGTATGCAGTTAGTGTATACAAAGTATTGTTGCTTTATATGTGAATGGGACAGTAGAGATCGTGGATCTCATTACCTCAAAAGTGATTGGAGTACCAGAGAAACTCTTCAACCGGGAGTGAAAAATGTGCAGCATGAACCACTGGTAGATCGTAACCGAATTTTGCTTCCCCCTCTACATATTAAATTAGATCTTATGAAAAGTTTTGTTAAGAGCATGAACCAAGAGGATGAGGCCTATAAGTACCTAAGAGGACAATTCTCTCGATTAAGTGATGCCAAAGTTAAAGAGGGTTTTTTTCATAGGGCCACAGATTAGGCAACTCTTCAAAGATCACAAGTTCGACGAAATTCTCCAAGGTGAGGAGAAAGCTGCGTGGGAAAGCTTGAAGAGTGTTTGTTCACAGTTCTTGGGAAGGCACTGAGCAACAAATTACAAACAACTGGTAGCAAAGTTGTTATTGTGCTACGAAGATCTTGGTTGCAATATGTCTCTGAAACTCCACTTTCTTCATTCACATCTAGACTTCTTTCCCGAAGATTGTGGAGCAGTAAGTGACGAACATGGTGAGCGTTTCCATCAAGATATTGCAGCCATGGAGAAGAGATATGAGGGAAAGTGGAGTTCTAACATTTTGGCCGACTACTGTTGGACTATTGCAAGGGATGCTCCAGATGTAACCTACAAAAGGCAAGCCAAGCGAAGACGCTCAAAATAAAATAAACATAATCCTGTACAAGGGATCACTTGAAACTTTTGTCTACATTGAAGTGTAGTTCTTGCACAAAAAGGTATTTGTACATATTTTTCATGTTTTGATGTTAATACTGATTTTTATTACGGAATTGTTAATGTTTAACTTGACCACGGTTACTTTATTTTCTGTATCGCTGTGAAACTGGTATTTGCGCAATTTTGAAAAAGGAAGTACAAGGGTATAGAAAGCTATAGGTTAGGGTACTTCTTAACTCCCCAGCTTATCACATCACAGTGAAATAGATTTAAAAAAACCGCAATTTCAAAGAATTTACATATTTTCGATCAAAATTTGTTGAACGGTGTAATTAAGAATCGAGTTTACTGATGAATGTAATATTCAAACCGGAAGCGGTACAAATCGACCATTTCCGGTTTTTACGTTAATCACTATACAATAAATATGGTAGTAGATAGCGAGAAGAGGTTTCCTGTAATCGACATATATAACATTCATGTAGATAGAATGGTACCCAATTTGTGCATCTGCTGAAAATAGTAAGCTTAGGTATTTAGGGAGCATTTTCCGCTTTAGAAAATGTGTGCTTCTAAAGAATGTAGAGAATTTGCTGGATGAAACTCGAAACAAATGAAAAAGTGTTAGAAATAGTAGGAAAAAAGAACAATTTTAGGTGTAATAGAAACGAGGAAGAGAAACTGGTTGGATCATTAGCTTGAAAGGAACTGCGTCATGAAGAATGTGCTAGTACATATGGTGGCAGGAGAAACAGGGATCTGCGAAAGAGACTACAATTGATGGATCGTATTAAAACACGAGTCAAGTAATGTACATGAAGTTATCAGGCTACCTATGCCAGGCCAGAACTTCGACTTCACACATGGTTAATGTTTCCTTAAAGGCCCGTTAGTGCAGCAAACCTCATCGTTAGTGCTACAAAAGTAACGTCTCAATATTAGTTACTATAGGCCTGCTAACTTCACGCCAGCAGGCCAACATATCGAAATCACACTATAAATGAAATTGCTGGTTAGAGCAGCGTTAGTGCTCCTTCGTGCAAAACACGTTAACGTTAGTGCTTCTATAAATACAGTTTTAAGTGTAACAAAATGGGTCCGTTTAAAGAAGCTCGCATGGACTTAGCAGGACACCTATGGCAGACCACAATTTCGCCTTCACACGTCGTCAGTGCTTCGTTAGTGCTCGTTAGTGCCGCAAAGAGCATCGTTAGTGCTAAAAACGTCTCAATTTTTAACAGCCACTATTAGCCTGCAACCTTCATGCCAATAAAATTGCAAGGTCGGACATAGCACGCCAAAACTGGGATTTTACACATTGTTAGTTCTTCGATAGTGCTTGTTAGTGTTACTGCCACAAACCCCATCGTTAGTGCTACGAAAATAACATCTCAATTTTAATAGTTACTATTGGCCTGCTTACTTAATGCCAACAGGCAAACATATCGACATCACACCATAAACAAAATTGTCAGTTCGAGGAACGTTAGTGCTCGTGAGTGCTATAAGCATTAACGTTAGTGCTCCTATGTATTTAGTTTTTTGGGTAACAAAATGGGTCCGTTTTATGAGGCTGGCAGGCTAACCATACCAGACCACGATTTCGATTTTACACATTGTAAATGCTTCGCTAGTGCTCGTTAGTGCTGCAAACCCCAAGCTTAGTGCTACAAAAATATCGTCTCAATTTTTAAGTCAATATTGGCCTGCTAACTTCATACCAACGAACTTGGCAGAACACCTATAGCAGACCACAATTTCGACTTCACACATCGTCAGTGCTTCGTTAGTGCTCGTTAGTGCCACAAACAGCATCGTTAGTGCTAAAGAACGTCTCAATTTTTAACAGCCACTATTAGCCTGCTACCTTCATGTCAATAAAATTGCAAGGTCACATATTGCACGCCAAACTGGGATTTTACACGTTGTTAGTGCTTCGATAGTGCTCGTTAGTGCCGCTAACCACATCGTTACTGCTACAAAAATAATGGCTTAATTTTAATAGTTACTCTTGCCCTGCTAACTTCATACCAGCAGGCCAACATATCGAAATCACATCATAAATGAAATTGCCGGTTCGAGCAGCGTTAGAGCTCGTTAGTGCTATAAGCCTAAACATTAGTGCTTCTATGTATTCACTTTTTTTAGTAACAAAATGGGTGCGTTTTATGAAGCTGGCAGGCCGCATATGGCAGACCACAAATCGATTTTACATATCGTAAATGCTTCGTTATTGCTCATTAACGCTGCAAATCCCATCGTTAGTGCTACAAAAATAAGTCTCAACTTATAAGTCACTATTAGCCTGGTAACTTCATGCCAGCAGGGCAACATATCGATATAACATCATAAATTAAAATTGATGGTCCGAGCAGGGTTAGTCCTCGTTAGTGCTTTAACCATTAACGTTAGCGCTTCTATGTATTCAGTTTTTTTTTGGGGGGGTAACAAAATGGGTCCGTTTTATGAAGCTGGCAGGCCCCTATACCAGACAACGATTTCAATTTTACACATCGTAAATGCTTCCTTAGTGCTCGTTAGTGGCACAAACCCCAAGCTTAGTGCTACAAAAATAATGTCCCAATTTTTAAGTCACCATTGGCCTGCTAACTTCATACCAGCACACTTGGCAGCCAACCTATAGCAGACCACAATTTCGATTACACACATTGTTAGTGCTTTGTTAGTGCTCGTTAGTGCCGCTAACCACATCGACAGTGCTACAAAAATAACTTCTACATTTTAATGTTACCGTTGGCCTGCTAACTACATTCGAATGAATTCGACAGGCCACGTATGGCAGACTACAATTTCGATTTCACACACTGTTAGTGCTTCCTTAGTGCTCGTCAATACCTCAAACACCATCGTTAGTGCAACAAAAATAACGTCTCAATTTTAACAGTCACTGTTGGCCTGCTAACATCATACCAATGAACTTGGGATAACATCTATGGCAGGCCTCAATTTCCATTTCACACATTGTTAGTGCTTCGTTAGTGCGCATTAGTGCCTCAAACCTCATCGTAAGTACAACAAAAATAAAGTCTCTTATTTTTAAGTCATCATTGTCTTGCTAACTTCATACCAGCGAACATGGCAGCCAACATATAGCAGACCAGAATTCCGATTTTACACATTGTTATAGCTTCGTTAGTGCTCGTCAGTGCCGCAAACCCCATCGTTAGTGCTACGAAAAAATGTCTCAATTTTAATAGTAACTATTGGCCCGCTAACTTCAAGCCAGCAGGCCAACATATCGAAATCACACCATAAATAAAATTGCGGTTCGAGCAGCGTTACTGCTCTTTAGTGTAACAAAATGGGCCCGTTTTATGAAGTTGGCAGGCCACCTATGACAGACTACAATTTCGATTGTACACATCGTATATGCGTCGTTAGTGCTCATTAGTGACGCAAATACCATCGTTAGTGAAACAAAAATAACATCTCAATTTTTAAATCACTATTGGCCTGCTAACTTCATGCCAACAAACTTGGCAGGCTACCTATCGCGGACCACAATTTCGATTTCACACATTATTGGTGCTTCGTTAGTGCCGCTAACCCCTTCGTTAGTGCTATAAAAATAAGATCTCAATTTTTTACAGTCACTTTTTTCCTGCTATGTTCATACCAGTGAACTTGGGATATCACCAATGGCAGGCCGCAATTTCGATTTCACACATTATTGTTGCTTCGTTAGTGCTCGTTAGTACCGCTAACCACATTTATAGAGCTACAAAAATAACTTCTTAATATTTAAATCACCGTTGGCCTGGTAACTCCTTGCCAATGAATTCGAGAGCCCACGTATGGTAGGCAACAATTTCGATTTCCCACATTGTTAGTGCTTCGTTAGTGGTCGTTACTGTCGCTAAACACATCGTTAGTGCTACGAAAATAATGTCTCAATTTTAATAGTTACTCTTGGCCTGCGAACTACATGCCAGCAGGCCAACATATCGAAATCACACTATAAATGTAATTGCCGGTTTTAGCAGCGTTAGCGCTCGTTAGTGTTATAAGCCAAAAAGTTAGTGCTTCTATGTATTTACTTTTTTGAGTATCAAAATGGCTCCGCTTTATGAAGATGGTAGATCGCCTATGGCAGACCATGAATCGATTTTACACATCGCAAATGCTTCGTTGGTGCTCGTTAGTGTTATAAAAATAAGATCTCAATTTGTTACAGTCACTATTGGCCTGCTATGTTCATACCAGTGAACTTGGGATATCACCAATGGAAGGCCGTAATTTCGATTTAACACATTGTTGCTGCTTCGTTAGTGCTCGTTAGTACCGCTAACCACATTTATAGAGCTACAAAAATAACTTCTAAATATTTAAATCACCGTTGGCCTGGTAACCCCTTGCCAATGAATTCGACAGCCCACGTATGGTAGGCAACAATTTCGATTTCCCACATTGTTAGTGCTTCGCTAATGTTCGCTAGCGCCTCAAACCCCGTCATTAATGTTACAAAAATAACGTCTCAATTTTTACAAGTGACTGTTGGCCTGCTAACTTCACAGAAAATGAACTTTGGAAAACACCTATGACAGGCCGCAATTTCGATTTCACACAATGTTAGTGTTTCGTTAGTGCTCGTTTGTGCCACAAACCCCATCGTTAGTGCTTAAAAAGTCTGAATTTTAATAGTAACTATTGGCCTGCTAACTTCATGACAGCAGGCCAACATATCGAAATCACGTTATAAATAAAATTGCCTGTTCGAGCAGCGTTAGTGCTCGTTAGTGCTATAAGCATTAACGTTAGTGCTTCTATGTATTAAGTTTTTTGGTAAATAAATGGGTCCGTTCTATGAAGCTGGCAGGCCACCTATGGCAGACCACGATTTCGATTTTACACATCGTAAATATTTCGTTAGTGCTCGTTAGTTCCGGCCCACACCCGAGTATTCTGCGAGTTCATATAACCGGAGATATGGAACCAAGTTTCATCTGTGAAGCAAGTATAGTCTAGGATTCCTGGATTGTCATGCAACAAAACTTGCAACCAACGACAATACATCACGCGCTTTTCCCAATCTGTAGTCTTCAACTCCTGGACGACTATAACGCGATATGGAAACAGCTTGGCTCTTTTGGCGGCTCTTTGCACAGTTGACTTTGACATCCCTATCTCTTGTGATAAACGACGCAGGCTCTTCTTAGGGGACTGCAAAAGACGTTGCCGCACATTTTGTACGGTCTCCTCGGACATTCATGGTCGCGCGCCTCTATGTCCCGTAAGCAACGTTCCTGTTGTTTCGAACTTGTTCACTAAATGATGTATTGATGATTTCGATGGTCCTTTACGGCATCCAAATTCACGGCAAAATTCATGTTGAACGGTCTGATGCGATCCCGATATCCAATATTTTTAACAATGAACACGCGTTCCTGTACGGTGTACAGAAACATCCTCGCGATGCAGCGACTCGAGTCACACTAACGCACCCGCACCACCCCAAGCAGCACTTCCCCTGGCGCCACCTATCGTCTTTGTTTTGACGTGTGCGCTTCTGTTCAACCCATTTTCGTGTTTAGCATGAAACAAGGTACGTGTATTGTGAATTTCATTTTCTTATGTACACTTGTTCGGAAATTGTAACTTTTTTTCGGGTTCGAAAGCTAGTGGGACGCACTGTAGCACAAAGCTTGGGGCTTGTGCCACTAACTAGCACTAAGGAAGCATTTATGATGTGTAAAATCGAAATCGTTGTCTGCCATAGGTGGCCTGCCAGCTTCATAAAACGGACTCATTTTGTTACCCAAAACACTGAATACATAGAAGTACTAACATTTATGCTTATAGCACTAGCAAGCACTAACGCTGCTCGAACCGGCAATTTCATTTATGGTGTGATTTCGGTATGTTAGCCTGCTGGCAAGAAGTTAGCAGACCAAGAGTAGCTATGAAAATTGATACATTATTTTCGTAGCACTAACGATCTGGTTAGCGGCACTAACGAGCACTAAGGAAGAACTAACAGTGTGTGAAATCGAAATTATGGTCTGCTAAAGGTGTTCTGCAAAATTAGTTGGTATGAAATTAGCAGGCCAATAGTTGGGTGTTCGGCACTGACGAGCACTACGTAACGAAGCTATAACAATGTGTAAAATCGAAATTGTGGTCTGCTATAGGTTGGCTGCCGAGTTCGCTGGTATGAAGTTAGCAGGGCAATGGTAACTGAAAAATTGAGACGTTCTTTTCGTAGCACTTACGTTGGGGTTTGAGGCACTAACGAGCACTAACGAACAGGGATGGAATGGGTCAGTGGGTCAAGTTTTCTGAGTGGGTCAGTGGGTCGTGGGTCAACAGCATGTGACCCACTGCGACCCACCACCCACCATGACCCACTGTGACCCACCACCCACTGTGATCCACTGCAACCCACCACCCACCGTGAACCACTGCAACCCACCACCCATCATGACCCACTGCGACCCACCACCCACTGTGATCCACTGCAACCCACCACCCACCATGACCCACTGCGACCCACCACCCACCGTGAACCACTGCGACCCACCACCCACCGTGAACCACTGCGACCCACCGACTCAGTATGATCTACCGACCCTCTCTGCTCACTGCATTGTAGACAGTATCTTCTGAAGACTCCGTTTTACTTTCAAAAACTTCATTTCCCTTTCTTTTCCACTTGTTTCTGTCTACTTACCTGAGGTGAGTATATCTAACCAAGTGAAAAAAGAACTTCAGGCACTTTTGGACATTGATATTTTTAATAGTAATAATAGCAATAGGACTTGCACTACAATTTGGCTTTCGAGACCTGTGAGTTTTTAGAGCTAACTACTGGAAAAAATACATTTTTGAATTGAATATATTATAATTTGTAATATATAAATTATTTATAAAAAAATGAATGTAACTATGTTTGCCTGATCATCAAGGTCAAATTGCAAAGTCAAATGAAATTACTTTTGGTATATAGTTACGCCTTAATCCAAATTGGGATGTTATATTGCTTTAATTATAATACATAATATCCTAAGGAGGTAGTGAGGATTCGAATTTTTGCAAAAAAAAAAAAAAAAAAAAAAAGTATCTTGCAAGCCGTTAAACTTACGGAGCTGAAATTCAGTGTATTAACTCTTTATTGAAAATAAACAATATGTGTCCTAGCATTTTTTAAAATTCTTCTTTATGTGAGGGGACACTTTCTACACACGGAAAATTGGTAGTGAGTTGGTTTGTAAAAAATCATCGAAAACGATCGATGTTATTTTTTAAAAAAAAAAAATCAGAAACAAAAAGTACAATGCTTGGCTTCGTATATCAATTGATTTCTGCTATAATAATTGCTGAAGCTTATGTTTATTATATGGGGCGCTCACAGCACAGGGCAATCAACCCATAAAATTATGAGAAAAATAGGCATAAAATTTGTACTGTAAGCTTAATTACACGGAAATTTGAAGTTTGGATTGTACGCATAATTGTATAAAAAAATTTCACATTTTTTCCCCTTTATGTTGGTCTACTTACTTTGATTTGGAACTGAAATTTCATCCTTTTTTCACTGAAAAGTATTGATAATTCAACAAGGAAATAATTATACTATGATAATTTAATTGAAATTCATCGTAATTTGGCACATGGCAAACAGCAGTGTGGTAATTGAAGTTGAAGAAGGAGGGAAATTTCCATTCACCTCTGAACACTTTCCAGGAACCTCGTTCCCTTTCGCTTTCTAGATGGGGGAGGGAACTTGGTAATAGTATGAAACCTTCATGTGTAATTACAAAAATTAAATTTATAAACAAATAAGAAATCATCAGTTTATCAGGCTTTAATTGATAATTTATTCACAAGATTCCCTATCAAAGGCGTGGTAGATGAAGTTTCTGTTCTACATGGGTCGACATTGCCAACTGACATGGTCGGTTTTGGAAAAGATGTATGGTGATAGAGAGATGATACTTCTTGCTGAGTATTTCAAAACTGACCAAGAAAAATCGTTATCAGACTTAAGTCTAACTAGTAGATTGTCGATGAGAAGTTGCAGAAATCGGGTAGAAGTATTATTAATTTCCACGACAGAGCGCGAACGGGGATTTCTTCTTATGAATTTACAGATGACTGATATTAGAAATAGATTAAGTGCTCAAACATTGTCTAACTTGTTGCTCATCAATGTTAATGGCCCACCGCTAGACAAGCTCAAAGTAGACGAGCTAGTTATTTCTTGGCTGAAGGATGGACATCATTCCACTGCGGATGATTTACCGCCAAAAAGTTACCAACAGGAAATAAATCCGATTTCAGATTTGTTTTAAGGTGGAAAATTACGAGTTACGGAAAATGTATACTTGTAGTACTAAAGACTTATTTGTGTTATTCAACTTTGTACTTACTTTTTAGTAAGTCTCTTCTTTGCTTTAGGTAAACTACTTTTGAATAAATATTCACAATAATTGCAATTAGCATATTTGTAACTTAAATTTAGCGTGGTGTTTTACTGATTACACAAATTACAATTATCAGCATACTTTGTGGAGATGCTCTCACATAGGGTACCCGAACACCTTTATACCCTATGAACAAGTGATTTTTCAAGTCTTTTGTGAGAAAAATACTGTGAACTGAGAAACCATAACCTTTTCCATATTGTACAGGGGTATTTTCCTGCGAATAGAAGTTTCTTGTGGAATGCGTTCAGAAATTAACACTTGCAAGAATACTCTCTTAGTACAAATAAATTTTAGGCACACACTAATTTCCCCCCACCTCGAACTGTTTCAATTTCCTCACTGACAAACACTTTACCATTTTATATCATGAAGGTCAGATCCACCGTTATTGTAACAGAGTGATGCTTGAGCGATTGACTAGAAATTCGAAGTCCGATTAGTGACAATTTCACAGTCTTGTTTTATTACAAGTGTAAACTCTTTAGTCAGTTCAGAAGAGGCCGTGGATCGTGTTCAGAGTTGATGACGATGGATTTTGGTGAGTCAGAGAAGGTCAAAGTGGATGAGAGTCGTTCATGGTGGGTGGTGAGCCCCGGTGGGTCAGAGTAGGTCACGGTGGGTGGTGGGTCAGAGTGGGTCACCGTGGGTGGTGGATCATCGTGGGTCACAGTGAGTCATGGTGGGTCGTGGGTCACAGTGGGCCATGGTGGGTGGTGGGTCAGTGGGTCGTGGGTCAAGTTTTCATTGGCCCACGACAACTCTGCTAACGAAGCACATACAATGTGTGAAATCGAAATTGAGGCCTGCCATAGATGTTATCCCAAGTTCAATGGTATGAAGTTAGCAAACCAACAGTGACTGTTAAAAATTGAAACATTATTTTTGTTTCAGTAACGGTGGGGTTTGAGATGCTAACGAGCACTAACGAAGCACTAACAGTGTAAGAAATGGAAATTGTGGCCTGCCATACGTGGCCTGTCAAATTTATTCGAAAGGAGTTAACAGGCCAACGGTGACATAAAAATGTGGAAGTTATTTTTAGCATGGTCCATGTGGTTAGCGGAACTAAGGAGCACTAACAAAGCACAAACAATGTGTATAACCGTAATTCTGCTCTGCTATAGGTTGGCTGCCAAGATCGCTGATATGAAGTTAGCAGGCCAATGGTGACTTAAAAATTGAGACGTAATTTTTGTAGCACTAAGCTTGGGGCTTGTGCCACTAACGAGCACCAACGAAGCATTTACGATGTGTAAAATCGATTCGTGGTCTGCCATAGGTGACCTGCCATCTTCATAAAACGGACCCATTTTGATACTGCTACGTGATTGAACAAAAGGGAAGTGAAAGGTATCCCTTTAGCCGTTTCCATGATTTGGGGGGAACTGAAGGGCCATCTAAGTGACTGTTATTTTGGCAAGAAAACCTGGTATTTTTTTATTCGTGTATTCCGTCAGCAATTCGACCGATCCTTTACTCGGATGAAATCCAGGTTCCAGTTTGTAATGGTTCCGGCTCTTCCAAAGATGAAGAAAGTGAAAGGGAGACGGATCGCACGGTTTACGCTAAGGTGTGTAAAGAGACGGCTATGGAATCAGAAGACTCATGTGACGCTAAACAGTCATCTACTCCTCAGCAGTTCATCCAGCCTGAGTTGAATAACTTAGTGCGCGATTTGGGCCTCTCCGAGAAAGCTGCTGATCCATTAGCTTCCAGACTGCGAGAAAAAAATCTGTTATATCATTCGGCACGAATGTCATATTTCCGGAAGCGGGAAAAGAGTTTTGTAAACTACTTTTCAGAAAACAACAACTTTTTTATTGGAATGATATCGCAGATCTTCTAACTCAATTAGGCATTTCCTCTTATAGTCCAACAGAATGGGTGGGGGGCGCGGTGGCTCAGTGGTAGAGCGTTCTCCTCCGGTGCTTGGGGTCCCTGGTTCGATCCCAGCTCGCGCCGTGTGGACTTCGTGGTGGACAAACACCGTACTCGTGGGTTTTCTTGGGGTTCTCCCGTTTCCTCCCACTTTCTTCATTCCACCATTTCACTCATTTCTCATTATCACCGTCTCCTTTAGCCTAACCGGCATAACCGTGGGACGTTAAACTTAAAGATTTCATTTCCAACAGAATGGAGGTTATTTATAGACAATTCGAAGCACAGTTTCAAGTGTGTTTTTTTGAACAACGGTAATGCTTACGGATCGCATCCAATTGGCAATTCGAGGCATTTTCGAGAAGAGCATAATAATATTTAACTTCTGAATGAATAACTCAAGTACAGGGAGCATAATGCATAATTTGTGTTGATCTCACAATGGTCAACTTCCTGCCTGGACAACAAAAAGGTTTCACGAAGTATCAGTGTTATCTATGTATGTTTAACAACCTAGCTAGAGAGCAGCACTAGACACAAAAAGAATGGCCTACCCGTGACACTCTGAAAGTAGGAATGCAAACATTGTGAATGAATCAGTTGTCAGCCGAGATAGGATCGTCTCCCCACTCCACATCAAGCTTGGCTTGATGAAACAGTTCATGAAGACACCAAATACTGTTGGTGACAGCAGCTTTCAGTATCTAATTTCTAGATTTCCTACTTCGTCTTACTAGAGGATCAAAACAGGCATGGGCGATGGACCTCGAATTCGTGATCTTTTGCGTGATGAGGAATTTGCCAAGATGAACTACAAGGAGGAGGCAGCATGACTCCCTTTCGTGGAAGTTATAAAAGCTTAATACGTAAGAAAAGGTTGGATAACTATGAAGTGCTGGTTAAGAGAATGTTATCGGCCTTTCGCGATCTTGGATGCAACATGAGTGCGAATATTCATTCTATACAGTCACTTTGATCAAGTCGTAGAGAATCTTGAAGATTGTAACGATCAGCACGAAGAGTGTTTCCATCAGGCCCTGAATATCATGGAAGAGCATTATCAAGGGCGATATTACAAAAAATATTTTTAGCAGATTACTGCTATCAAACGGAGTGCCCCGTGGTTCCCCATAAGCACAACAACTTCAAGTGCAAGTTTCTGCCTCAATAGAAAGTGTTTGAACTTTCCCTTATTTCACATGAGTTTATTTTTTTATTAATGTGGTCTGTGCCTACATAAATACGTTATTACCAGGCAAAAAGCCATAAAATATTTCTATATTTGATGTAAGTGTATGTGTAATTAACACAGACAAATACTTTGGCATTGGAATTCATCTAGTCTGTAATGTATATGTATGAAACCCCGCCGTGGCCGGTTCCAAGCCCGTGCTGAGAAAGGGGGAGGGACCCCCTGCGTATACCCGGGTCACATGCCTTGTGGTGGCTCGGCAACCCTCAGGGGGAGATAGGGTTTCGGGAGCAGCGTGGGAACACGCTTAACGCTTGTCTATTCTATGCAAAAAGCTGGCAACGATTATTTAGTTGTCGATGCAAACCAGGATAAGAACCTACCAGCGGAGGTGAGGCTTCGGCTATCCTCCGAAATGGGCGACTAACTCGTGCCATTGGATCTGAGAGAGGACGCGTGACATCATCACGTCCTCAGTGAGGTAGGTAGTCTCGACTGCCGCACCTACCGGCGGAGGTGAGCCTTCGGGTATCCTCCGAAATGGGCAACTAGGCCGTGCCCTTGGGTCCGGGAGATAAGGCTACGTGGTACCCCAACACGTATGAAAGAGTAGGTAGCCCTGGGTGGGCGGATCCAGTGCCCTACCGGGAGGATGATGTAGGTATTGCCCTTCAAAGAGAGTGTAATGCGTTCTCTTGGGTCAGGGATGGGATACCTAGTATCCTAACGCATACTCGTACGTCAGGAGCGCTGAGGAAGTGGGTCACTCCTTCGTCCCAGGCTTGCACATTCACTGGGTGCAGAGCCACGACCCTACCAGGGGAGCCGCCGCTCCCAAATGGCCATTGTCTTTAAAGGTAGACAGTCTACATCAGCCATTGGGTCTGGTAATGTACGGTTCACCTCTCCCGTAAGAAGAGGTCGTTCCGTATTGTTTGGACGACCCTACCGAGGAAGAGTGTGGGTGTCCCTTCTAATGGTGGCTTACACGTACCATTGGGATTCGGTCAGGTAGCCTTGCTACAACGTGTACGTGGTACCTAAACACGTTAAAGATGAGTAGCCCCGTATTGTTTGGGCGGGCCTACCAGAGGAGACACGGATCCCAAATGACAATGTCTGCCTTGAGCAAACGGTCTACATCAGTCATTGGCTCTGGTAATGTACGGTGTACCTGTACCGTAATTAGAGGAAGTCCTGTATTGTTCGGACGACCCTACCGGGGGGGGAAGTGTTGGACTCCTGCCTGCAGGGGGACTAAACGGAAGTGGGGGAGGGGCCAATCCCAGGAATCTGGGTAACGGTTCTGATCCTGCCAAATGGAGGAAACTCTGTGGGATATGGTCCGGCACCAAACTCAATTGGTGGCTCAACACATACCATTGGGTCCGGGATGAGATACGGGAGTATCTCGACGTGTGCGTGGTACCTCTACACGACAAGGCGGTGGCCAGCTGAACGATAGAGGTAGGCAGGGCCGGGATTGAACAAGTCCCCTCGGGCATCGCCTGGGGCCCCGGAATTGGGTTGGACTCTGCCGGGCTGTGGTCATACCGTGAGATTCGGTAGCTTGTGGGAGCCAATCCCAGGAATCTGGGTAACGGTGAACACCGGCGGGAGGTGAGCTTGCCTTATAACGCTCGGGCGCCATGCCTGCAGAGCATGGTAGGACTGAGTCGCTAGCAGTCTGCCTCAACCAGTAGGTTTACTGGTAGGCACTCAGGACTTCGGTCTGGTCCCACTCCCTCAGAGAATGGGGGTTACATCGCTTCGGCAAGTCAGAATTAGGGGACAAATTCTGACGGTGCACTACGTGCACGAGGATCAATAGCGTATATTGAGGAACTACGGGCGGAGTGCGACACATTTTAGCGGTACCCGTCCATTAAGTAGACCGAACGGTCGCGGGCAAGCTCCCCATGCATGCAATTAAGCGTGGTATAGTAGACCACTAGCTCCTAATGTATACGTATGAATGACCAATATCATCATTTTCCTAATACATGTGGTCCTTATGTAGACGAATGTGTCATTCTCACGTAAATTCTTTAAAATGCCATTTGTACACTACTACGTGTATTAGGTTTGTAGTTAATACAACTGAAATGTGCATAGTTTTAATTTTTAATGTATATTCTTTAATATTACAAGGCTTAATATACCATTTTGTAATAGTGGGTGCATATGTAATGCCCAGAAACAAATACGCTTATTTCGCATATTTCCTACATATTGTAGTCGGGAAAACCCGCTCCCCAAAATTGCACAAAATTTTTACCGCGCTCCACGAAAATTAATTAATTAACGACAATTTTCTTTGCTAATTACGATATAGAATAGCCCCTATTGTTTTCTTAAAATTCTAAAACATGGAAAACAGAAAGAACATATGGAAGTTAGATATGTTCCTCTCAGCTCACTCAGTTCCTCCTCAGTTCCGCTGCTTTATTTTTTCTCAGTTGAAAGATTTGTTTTATTGTGTCTGTTTCCACTCTCCCTTCGAAAGTTGACTTTGTCTGGCGAGAATAGTTAACCTATCATCCCTCCCATCTGGAGAAGATAACACTTTTTTTTTAAAGAAAAGTAACAGATACTCATTTTGGTTATAATATTTTTAAATAAAGAGAAAAGACAAGAATATTCCAAATTAAATTTTATTTTGCCCAGAGGGAAATAGGTTATTTTATTACTTGTCAGTAATATATCCTGTATGACTAACGCAAAGTCTAATTTCCTTGCAACAGACTCACAAGTGTTCGATTATAAATCTTATTATTCACACTGTTTTTGACAATTTTCATCATACAACTTGTCACAGACTATAAGTTACTACTTCCACAGTGCATGTATGAAGTTTGATCTTTTAAACTTTCATTTGGTACAAAATGCGCTTGGTTAATAGTGAAGTAATTAAATTGTCATCCTAAATTCTCAGATTCTGTAACCAGATGTGATCCTTTATACACATGAGGTCAAATAGCTAACCTCTTAAAATTATCAGAAACCTGTATAAAAACATTATCTAATGTACAGAAAGCATTTAGGAAACGCCTATTCGTTCTCCTGCGTAAAGTCAGAATCCAAATTTCGTTTTACTGATAATAATCAAACTGCAATCAGGTAGGACTAGAGCTTACCTCCTTATAAATCCGACACTGCCGTAGTGCCTGGTGCAATTAATAAGGTTATAACAAAAATCTAATGCACCCTCGCTTTTGAGGACGAAATATTGCGTTGTCGCTGAGGCAGGAGCCCTGTGCTCGTTGCTCTCCCGTTCAAAAGGAATTATTGCGTTGTCACTGTGACACGAGCCCTGTGGTCGTTGCTCTCCCGTTCAGGGAGAATGACTGTGTTGTCGCCTAGGCACGAGATCCACGCTCGTTGCCACTTTCACGGGAACTTATACTTGGAGACTTTGTCTCCCGTAGAGAGTTCATCTCCCGTCACGTCTATTACCGACGAGTGCTACTATGTTGTGTCTGTACTGACTCTTAATAACGTCTTACGGCGTATATACTGATTGGCGAATGCTATAGTACCACGGTCGCCTAAGCTAAGAACTCTATCTTTTAACTTTACGAATAGTGCGTTGTTTATCGTCATTTCATTCATCAGTGTTAACTTCAGCTTTGCCGTACTACTTGTGAGTGTGCAACCCAACCTAGAACTTATTCGCTCCTATTAAGACTTTTCTATCAAACTCCAAGAACTGTGCTATGATCGGATCCAGTACGATTCATCACTAATTCTAAACTGCTTTGGCTCCTAAACGCTTCCTAACTAGCAATTCCAATTTGCTTGTGTTATGACTGTGTTACATATTTTTCGAGATTTCATGTAGAATGTATTCTGTTGTTGTACAAAGTCTACGGACTTATTCGAGCCAAACAATAAAACTCTTTCCACCTCGAACTACTTGTGTCGCTTACGTGATATCCAATTCTCCCAATATTCCCTTATATGAATCTCTCATCGTTTTCTCGAGACATCTATTAACGCCTCATTCATCTGTGTGCGAGCGCTATAGTCTACTGGGGAAGCAGAACAACGTGTGGAGGGAAATCCCGTCGAATGCCATTCTATTGAGTGCTGTATTTTAACATTCGTCTCACCTTTTTTCCAAGACGTTCGGACAAGAATAAGACCAGCCTGTGCGTAGTTTCAATACTCAGAAGGTTTCTGATCCTGTACAAATTCAAGTGACGACATCATCGTCTACAAAGTACTGGTAATCGTCCTCCTAACCGATTATTGTGTTTCAGCAGCTCGAGATGCAAGTGAGTAATTGTAACATCAGTTGTGATTTAGTGGGATAAGTGAAGTCCGCTAGCTTGTATGTACAAAACGACTATAGTCACGCCGGTGGTAGCCCAGGAGTTTCCACCATCTCGACTTCAAAGTGCCTGGTGGTAGGACCAAGGACCTCAGGTGGGTTACACCTATCGCTTGCATTTCCTTTTCCATCAAATCGCTTAATTCTAAAGGGGATCACCTCCTAAGTAGTCTCAAAATTACTTGGAAACCTTTTTATTGTTCTGGTATAGCTTACGTGAATGTTGATAGAGTGAATTCCAAGCGCTGCTCTCTATTGGTCAATTGTTATTTATGTTTGATTTCGAATGATCTCATTTATTAACGATCAGTAATATCTTTGTTTAATGATAGTGTCATGATGCAATTTTGATACGATAATTGTTTAGTAATCTAAAGTGGCTGCTAGCAGCGGTATTCCAACTCGTTGAAGCCCTACACGAATAATAATAGTGCTGTGAGATCTATTTTTTCCATATTCCTTAAAGGTTGATTAATATTAAATTCTCACTCTTTTGCGTACTAATATCACTTGTCTGATCTCTAGCGAGAGCGCCTCATTCTAGTTATTTGTATTGTTTTGGGACCCGCACTCTTTCCCCATTGACAAGTGGTTACTCGATAGCCTTATTATTTGAGATGGACATCTGCGCCTTTTGCGCCTTGAATTATTTGACATTGTAATTGTGATAATAAATCAACCACCACCCGAGCCGCGTGGTTCGTCTTTGATAGGACTAATTTAAAGTATCTATATAAACAGCCTTTTTTAAGGGTACTACTTATTCTTTGATGTTATTATTCTGTTGTGTGCGGACTCATTACAAGTCTGGTGGCTGACAGTCTCTCCAAGACTGCTTATTCTCGTGCTATTGTGCCTGATGGGTCCTGACGTGATTCATGACATTCAAATGTGGTAGTTTCTTACTAATTGTTCTAATTATGTGATATTTATGTTTTTGACGGTATATAAACAGTTCATTGTTGTTTTGCTATCGTTCTCTGTCAGTGTCTTGAACACCCCGCTAGCACGCCCATGAATTGGTTAAGCGCTCGTGTCTGTTTGAATTAGTAATTGTTGATACTACAAAAGTTTACTTGGGAGAGTGAAAAACTATACAATATTTTTCTGAATGCGATTGATAGAAGCAGTGTTTTCACAATCTCGAAACACTGAAAATTCTTCCAGTCGGCCACGAAAATCTATTTCTCCTTGAGATCCTTCGTATGCACGACAATATATTTTGCATATTGTGATGTTTTTGCACTCTTTTCTAATTGTATAGATTAATTTTCTTATCAATGTGTTTATTTTAGCCCTATTTAGAAACTATATTACCAGATTTCTTAGAGTGCATTGTTCCACAATACGACAAGCTCCAATTGTAAAACGTATAAGTACCGTAAATTGACAATATAGTAAAAAACACAAAACCCTGAATTACAAAAAAAAAAAAAAAAAAAAAAAACTAAAGTTTGCACACAAAAATGAAGATCATGTTTAAAATCAGCACATTCAAGTTATGGTAAAAGAGGTATGGTACCAATATTAAAAATGTTCCTCAGTGTAATCAATATCTTAGGGCAGACATTTTGTATTGTAAAAATATGACTATTATGTATAAAAATGTATTAGAAATAATAACTATTCAATAGAACAAGTACACATATAACAAAAATAATTTTTTTTTTTAATTTTGTGAATTAAAATCAAATTATTTTTTGCTTTTAGAACGCAGCACTAATAGCGCAATTTTTACGTTCCTTTTATTGTTTTATTGGAAGAACAACTACACAAGTAAGTTTGCTTATTAGTTACATTTCGCTTTCTCTTCTGAATGAATATATGAATATAAGTTTTTTTAAGAAAATGTTCAGTATTTGTTTTCATGAATTACTTAAATTGGGATTTTAGGTAGTCAAAAATTTACAGTAGGTACTTTATATTATCTCTACTTATTTACATATCTTGCAACTATGTAAATCCAGAAAGGTAGTAAAGTTATGAAATAAACTTACTCTAACGCATATTAAATATGATTTTGTGCGATCAAAGGTGAATTCTGAGGGAAGAACACATTGAAGTTTTTTTTAAACATTTTTGCATAAATGAAGAATCGTTAGATTTTCACTTCATGAAACTTTTTTCAGACAATATTTACCACCAATAGATTTTAAGGCTAAACAACGATGTAGGAATAAGTGAAGTATGTTTATATGAGTCGGAAATTTCCGAAGAATTTTCATCACTGCTCACACTACATGGCACACCTTTACACTTCATGCAATCACTATCTCAAATAGTGCGCTGGCATCAAGATAGATCTCACCATTTGTGTAGGATCAGATTTTCAGGAAGCACACATGCCTACGTGCTGAGGGAGTTAGACGTTATTTTATTACATTGATTACAATTTCCGCTGATCTAAGACGTTTCATGCATTCATTGTCCGGTTTTTCTCATTATGTTATACAGTACACAACGATGTACTTTAGTAACTGTAATTAATTCTATAAACAAAAGAATAATAAGGAAATATAAGACAAAATCAGGAGAGATCGTGCAGCAGTGGAACTCGCTCTCAAGCCAGATGTGTGGGGGGT
Organism: Thermobia domestica; assembly: GCF_964235325.1. NCBI lineage: Eukaryota > Metazoa > Arthropoda > Insecta > Zygentoma > Lepismatidae > Thermobia > Thermobia domestica. Next base: position 233,778,989 of record NC_137459.1, read on the forward strand.
AAGGAAAGGAAGGGATGAGCTGTAACGTACGGAGAATTGGGAACTTTGTAAATAGAGTTGTCAGCTTCTATCTTCATATGTCGATACAAGCTGCTCAATGAAAATATGTTCCATGTTTCCCAAACATTTGGTGTAAATCCATAGGAAGGTTTCTGCTGTCAAAGACGAAGAAAACGATACGCATGTGAGTTAGTTCATTGTCGAAAGTAGCGTTGTTTGTAGTTTACCGCTAGCCTTGGAAATTCCACCCATTTTGCGGGTTTGTTATCCCATACCGAAATAGGAAAGCTCATGCAATCATGAAGTAGGACAGATCGTGCTAACGTTCATTGAACGCAATAACAGGAAACATCGTATATGCAGGACAAATAACATATTGTTCGTGAACCTCATATTAGAAACAAAGGAATAACTAGAGTTGTGTCCTGTAGGTACATCAGGCCTGTATCCAGTAAGTGGTCAGGGGACAAAGACCAATCCAACTATCTTCAGCCTCCCCGAAACTTTCAATTCTTTGTTGGAATGTAGCTCCTATGCATGATCATGAACTCAAATCACTCTCCTTCCCTACAACAACAAAAACAACAATAATAATAATAATAATAATAATAATAATAATAATAATAATAATAATAATAATAATAATAATAATAATAATAATAATAATAATGGTTCCTGCTGTCTTAGTGCTCTGGCTATGTGCCTGAGGTAAATGTTTCGATGCAATTTGTAATTATGTTTTCATAGTACCATATTGAGTGTAACGTACAGTAGTATATAAATGTTTGCTGTTAACTATAGCATGTTTCTAAACTATATTCGTATTTTCTTCATCACACCAGGTTGTTTCTGAATATTACAATTGTGCGTGATCTCACCTACCCACGTGCACAATCTCCCCTTCACTTTGTGATGGAATCACGTAATATCAATTTAAAAAATCATTAATTTTATTCATGAAAATCAAAATGTCAATTCTGTAGGTGAAACTAAACGAAGATTTTTGTAATACCCTAATTTTAGTAAAAAGAAGATCATGCATAGCATTATTTCTTTTAACCACAAGGATAAAACTTGTAATCTTATTTAAATTGTTGGAAGCAGAATTTATGTTGTTAATATTTTCTATGTCGACAGAAAGACGCTTCTGAATAGTAAGAAACAGCATGGTGATAAAACAGTCTTTCTCAGTTTAACATTTCAGACAAAATCCTGAAAAATTGATAGCAAATACCTTGTGGTAAAATAGACTCTAAAAATACTTCTAATTTTGTCCATCATTAGGATAATAACGATATTTATTTCAGAAAACGTTATTTGGACTTTCTCAATATTCGGTAAACTTTAAAATACAATTTAATAGTATTTAGCAAATTATGAAAGAAAAAATAGTTAAAACAAACAAGAACAATAACTCATAAAAGGGCCAAATTTTCTTCCGAAATATCATCATACACTTAACCTTCAAGCATCGAGTTGTAATGGTGAATTCTCTAAGAAGTAAACACGAATACAGAAAGTACAAATACAAAAAGAAAGACCACTGTCTGCTCAAACATAAACAGTATCTGCAATAGGTAAAGTATTACATTAGAAAGCTTAAACAAAATATTTGCATACGATACGATTTTGGGAAGTCTCTAAAGTGATAGGCAAATTCGTATATTTAAATATTCGGCTTATTTCTGTAGCTTAACTAAGCTATAATTGCTTAATGTTAAGTGAGTATAGAAATTATATAGTAAGCAGTTAAACTTACATACTGTATTATATGTCGAACTAAATTCCGTAAAATGTTTACAGTTGAATGATTACATTGTTACGAAAAAAGACAACCACTATACTACCTTAACACCTTTATTTATATATATATATATATATATATATATATATATTTAATTTGTAAAGCAATTGCTTCAGAAATAAAATATTGTCATCCATGATAATAAGCGATTGCAACCACCATTCTTTAATTCCATTCACTAATTCACTCTTCCTATTTAGTTATTTGTATTGCATAATTTGATTTTTATATCTTTGGCATTTTCAATTTCTTCGCTACACGCAAATAGACAGTTTAAGCTTTCTAATGTAATACTTTACCTATTGCAGATGCTGTATATGTTTGAACAGACAGTGGTATCTCTTTCTGTATTTGAAGTTTTTATATTCGTGGTTACTTCTTAACGGAACCTAGTCATTTTATGAGTTATTGTTCTTGCTTGTTTCAACTAATTTTCTTTTATAATTTTCTAAAGAATATTATATTGTATTTTAAAGTTTACCGATATTCGGAAAGTCCAAATGACATTTTCTGAAAAAAAAATATTATTATTATCTTAATGACATACAAAATTAAAGTATTTTAGAGTCTATTTTACCGCAAGGTATTTGCTGTCAATTTTTCAGGATTTTGTACTAAGAAACTTTGCTTTATCGCCACATGCTGTTTTTGACTATTTACCAGCGCCTTTCTGTCAACATGGAAAATATTAACAACATAAATTCTGCTTCCGACAATTTAAGAAATATTACAAGTTTTGTTCTTATGATTTCAAAAATAATGCTTTGCAGATTCTTCTCTTTACTAAAGTTAGAGAATTACAAAAATCTTTGTTCAGCTTCATTTACAGAATTGACGTTTTAATTTTCATGAACAAAATTAATGACTTTTATTCCTACTTCCTGATTACACCACCTTAGCCCACCAACTGGGAAAAAAATCCTGAATAATACATCTAGTATATGTCATTAGTTTTTTAATCATAGACCTCTAGTTCGTGATTCCATGACACCTTGTAGAAATGAGTCACCGTTTTGACATTTGTCGTGCAACACACGGTGCTCATATTGAATGCACACCATAATTACTAACAATAAATTGTAAACTTTTCTTAATCAACTAACGTTCGAATCATGTTTCTATCTTTTCTAGTTTGGAAGAAATAAATGTTTGAAATCTGCTCTTTCTTTTTGAATAACCCTGTATAAAATATGGACAGAATCGAATAAGTAATTTGAGAAAATATATGAAACACTTCACTCGAAATGAAGTGAAATGAAATCTTTCAGTTTTACGTCCCACGGTTATGCCGGCTAAGCTAAGGGAGACGGTGATGATGAACAATGAATGAAATGGTGGAATGAAGAAAGTGGGAGGAAACGGGAGAACACCGAGGAAACCCATGCACACGGTGTTTGTCCACCACAAAGTTCTCTTGGCGCGAGCTGGGATGGAACTAGGGACCCCAAGAATCAGAGTCCCTGGCTCTGCCACTGAGCCACCGCGGCCCCAACGCTTCACTCGAAAAACAAATTTCCCCTGGTGGATATTTTGAGAAACGACTTATGCACCATTATAGGATCATTTACAAAATATAAACAAAATCGACTGAACAGTTTTTTTTTTTTTTGGAGAAATCGCCCGAAATGAATCATCTACCAATAAGAATAAATGAGCCCTTATGAATATCTTCAAAAGAAACGACTTACATCATATAAGATTATTAATGAAATGTTAATTTATGAAATGTGAATAAAATGACCCGAGTAGATTTTGGTAAGACCGTCTTAAAAATTTATACTATGAATAAACTATTTTTTCCCAAGAAATTGTTCCAGAATAATGTTATACCGATGCTAGTGTGAACAAAATCGTCTGAGCAGTGTTTGAGAAAATCGGCCGAAAGAATACCATACCCAAGAAGAAACTGCATTTCCCGAACTTTACATGGGATTGGACTATACCACTTTATAGACAAATTAATTAATTTTTTATCAATGAAATATGAATAAAATCATTTGCAAAGTATTCGAGAAAATTGTCCAAAAGATATATTAAACGGTAATCTATTTCTTATGGATCTTTGAATAATTAACCACACACACACACACAAAAAAAAGAAGAAACACTATTGCAATATGTTCCTCAATACTAATACATAGAAAGTTGTTATTTTATGAATAAATTATATATTTATGAACTAGGAACAAAATCGTCTAAGATGTTTTGAGAAACTCGTTTGAAAAACTCGCCCCAAGAATAGATTACTTACTGTCGATTTTTCATTAGAAATGATTTACGCCGAATTATAGGGCTGAGAATAAATCAATTATTTATTTTATATATATATATACATGGAGTTAGTTGGTTTGTAGGGTACTGTCGTTTTCTACCACATTCTGATTCCAGCGATTCTTCCATAATCATTCAATTGCCTTAGTCTAATAATTAATGGTATATCAACATCTGAAATATAACCAAGATTGTTGGAGCCGTTTTCGAGAAAATCTCAAATATTGATTTTTACACTGCAGTTAACTACCTTAACACTTTCAGCCCCATGTGTATCTTTTTGATACACAGTGAGGGTTTACTGATGGACCACGTGTATCAAATAGATACACATTGGCTGACAGTGTTCATAGCAAACTGTAGTCTGGTCCCGGGATGAAAATTACTCAAACAGGGTTGAGGCTGAAAGTGTTAAATCATTATTCCGATATTATTATATTATTATATATTCTTTATTTCTTATTTACATATTATTTTATTTGTTCTTTAGGTTTATATTTTTTATTTCATTCCAATTCTACTTAAATATTGATTATGCATTTCACTGTTTCAAATTTTCTATACCGAAATTTATTGACATTGAAGAAGTGGCAAATTTTAAAGGCCCGGGCCAGCAAAAATGTTAAATACTCATTTTTTTTCACATGCATATATATTTTATGGCGGAGACAAATAGCCTCGATGCTGACGTCTCTATTAACTTCTCACTCATATATATAATAATACATAAAAATAAAAATGAAATGAAATTTTTAAGTTTTACGTCCCACAGTTATGTTGAAAGAGACGGTGATGATAAACAGACAAGCGGGAAGGAAACGAGACAACCCCGGGAAAACACGCACGCGTTGTTTGTCCACCACAGAGTTCACTCACCTTGTGGGAACTAGGATCGAACCAAAGATCCTATACACCAGAGGTGAACACTCTACCACGTTCTTTTAAAATTAACTGATTCACTGAACGTGGCTCATTACTTTGTTTAACTATTTAATACAAGGTTTCTACTTATTTAGTCACTTTTTACTCGTTTAACTCGCTTTTCTGCTATCCTAGAACGACAGGGATACGAAGACACAAACATCTAAAGCAGTTAAAATTCCAAAGGTGGTTCCACCGGGAATCGAACTGGGGACCCCGTACACGTAAGGCGCACGTGCTAGCCACTAGAATAGCCGGCAGGGCAATAGAACTGAACCGCCACGGTCCTGTAACAATACATACTCTGCTTACGTGCCCTTAAGACTAATTTTATAAGACAAGTATCAGATGTGCCACTTACGACCACTAACTGAAATGGTAGAGGTCTGGTCATAATTTCTGCTTAGTTTTCTTTCCCAACATGAGTAATATGAGGAACTTGGTTTGTGATCTTGAACGAAGTAATACGAAAACTTTCTATGTATTAGTATTGAGCAACATACTGCAATAGTTTTTATTATTATTATTATTATTATTATTATTATTATTATTATTGGATTGGGTTTGAGTTCAACGTTCCTTTCAGCAGCGAGGCAACATGAAACATGAACCTACAGCTTGAGTTTAAATCCCAACCAGATAAGCTCCCATCAGGGATCTGCAATACATTTTTGTTTTAAGAATGGATAACTCTAAAAATTATAAATGTAGTTTGAAGAGACAATGACCTATTCGTTCGAATATTTTCCAACAGTATGGATTTATATTATTATTATTATTATTATTATTATTATTATTATTATTATTATTATTATTATTATTATTATTATCTGATGGGCTATTAAACATTCAGAATGTAAAAAGAAAAAGCCCTGCGTCACAAGCACGTAGTTAATTTATGGTGAGTTCCTTTGACTAAAAGATTTAACTCACAAATAGCTAATTCGATCTACATAAATAAGCTGAATTAAACGTTTTACAAATGTATAATAAGTGTGTAGCGTTAAAAAAAAGTGTGTACGCCAATGACAAGACAATAAGGAAAAAATGCTGTTTCTTTCACATTAGTATTTTTAGTAAAACCAATAGCAGTGATGTACTTAGTTAACACAATGCTGTTTTGAATAAACGTTTGCAATGAAGGTATCCATTACTCAGAAATACAAAGAATATTTTATCCTGTTTATCTCAGATCGAAAGAAATGAATAGTTTACGAAAAATCATAAAAGGAAGAGATAGATTAAACTTGTGCAAGTTAAGTGAGTGGGAAAAGAAACAGTTCTCAACTTCATCGGTTGTTTACCTCCACAAAAACACACACACAAGTACTGAATTCACATGTCTATGAAAATGCAGTTAATATTACAACAGATCAACTATCAAGAAATTTAGATTTTTCTTTTTTAACACTCATGATTAGCTTCTCTGGGATGTTTAGGCTTTAATTAAATCTTGATTCATCACGGGAATACCTGATAGTTAGAATCAGTAGAGGAACATGTGGAAAAATTACTTTGAATGATGTATCATTCCGTCAAACACGTGATTATGAGTCATCGAGAATATAAAAGCAAGATTACAGAGTTTCATAAATATTGCATTAAGTTTTACTGGTATGGCGTAACATTGTAACTACCTCAGTTAGAAGTTACGTCACCGCTAAGCTACTGATATTGATTAAGGCTTTGTGTGCACGCAAGTGCAAACTAGAGCAGAGATAGCATAATCAGAAACTTTTTTTTTTTTGTTCTTATAAATGTCCGGAAGAAAAAGAAATCCCCTTCGATAATTAGGGTTGATTGCGGAAGTATGAATATGTACATACTAAATGCCAGAAAGGAAGTGTTTAATTAAACTCTTCCATATATTCTTCAATCCTAAAACTCTCTTGTAGCGTACGCGCCTTTGAAGTGGAAATCCTAGGTTCGATTCCCTACATAGCTCACGTGCAGGGCGGGGTCTACCATATGTGCAACACGTACAGTACATTTGCACGGGGAGCCAAGTTGCGAGAGGCGGCAAAATCTGTCATAACTATATAATTAAAAATAAATATTTCTGGTTAGAAACAGACATCATGATGACAGTCATTAAATTTACTAAGCTGTCCTTCTATATGAATACTACATTCATAAATTACGTTTAGGTCACATTAGTTCGAGGTCACATGGACAGTGCTAAAGCAAATGGCCAAACAAATTCCAGTATGAATTCATTGATTGTTGTCAAATACAAGAACTGAGTTCTCGAACGGTAGTGAACATTTCTTTCATTTAGTTAGTTATCATAGTTTTGATACGAAAACTTTTTTATCTTTATCGCAAACAAGTTCCTTATCATAGAAGGTGGATTTTTTTGTATTTTAGCAGATATAGAAGAAAAATCAAGAAATAAAGATAAAATTGCAAACTGATATGCTGAAATTGAAGCTCGATGTTTAATTCTATAGAAAAGATTACCATCTTTCACTAACGTAATAGATTATAACCTAAAGGAAAAGACAGACACAATGAGATTTATGTGTAGTGTTTAGACCTTTCTGAGTCGAGTGTCCTTTCCCTCCCTTTCGTTGTTCATGATGGGATAGCATACTTAAAATAGTGGCTCTTAAAATTTCTTCTTTCTAGAGAAAGGGGACGGCAAATGATGACATTGGACGGGCGGCAAATTGCTTAGGTCCAGCCCTGCTCATGTGGTTAGACTCGGATTCCAAGTAAACATACATACTAATATCTCGTATAGCATCATCGCTGAAAGGGACGATCAATTCCAATTTAACCATCTTTGACTTCATACGGAAGTAGGACGTAATTAATGTATATTAACAAATGTTTCTTGTGATATATTTATTCGGATTAATATTGATAAAAATCTATCAGCATAGCTTAAGTGTACTACGTACTTAATTACATTTAATACATCACAAAAACTAAGATTACAATCTTCACCTTCGGAACATTATTCAGGGTTTTATTTCTAAAGGACTAATAATATTTCACTGCATCAACCTAACGACGTGAAGACAACTGATGTGAAGCAATTTATTTGTTTTTATTTTTCTTTTCAGTGGAATATTGGTCAGTGAACGGAGATGATGTCCTGCTCCTCTCTGGTGTAAGGGATAGTATTTGTAGATTCAATCCCAAGTTATGTAGATCAGTGATGGAAATTATAGTATTTGTCAATTTTCTAAAGGTAATGTATATTTCTCCTCATCAGCAAAATATATTCGAGTATAACGTAACTTTGTTTTCCAACAATAAAGTTTTCTTTATGTATATTGTTTTGAGTTGAATGTGGATTTTCTTGGACGAGCATGGATTAATATTTTTGTGAATTTTATTATACTTTCATATTTGTGTATTTATAGTTGTGTTTGCAGATGGTAAGTAAAATAAAGGAAGTGTGACAAAGGAGATAGACTAGTAATAGTACAATATGACTAAAATATTTATTATTATCTGTAGCTGTAATTAGTCCCTGCAACTACAATTCGTCTCAAACTGCAATTTGGAACCTCAAAATGTTGTGTGTTTGTGTAGATTATGAATAAAATTTATTTTCTTCTTTTTCTTATAAATTCCGCCGAGGCTGGTCATATCAAAGAATAATGTTCTTAATTTGATGTATTGTAACATTATATGTTATTTTATTCATTCCAGCAAGTCGTGACATTATTCCAATACCAAAGGACAACGAATGATTGTGGTTTCACAATTTCGTTTTGCTGACGATTAACAAACTAACATAGAAATTCGCTCTTCAGTGCAGAAATTCATCCTTGCATCTTGTTACCAGTTTAAGTGAGATGGGATTAGGTGAAATGGTAGGACGGTGTCCTCCAACTTGCGTACATTCCCATTTCCGTACATGTCAAAATTCTTCCCAGTTGCATACAAGTGCCAAATACTATGAAATGCCATGATTTAAAAGCGAGATAAGAATTCCCATTTCCGTACAAGTTCAATAACTGACACTAATTCTGCGAATTGTTGATAGTTTTTGAGGAGAGGGGATATGGAATCTAAAGGTTTCGTTTCGAGTAGCAGCCACAGCGAATAAGAATCCTTGAATAGTTTCGTTTTGTAGACTGCCTAGAAGGCCAGCACGATCTTCTTTATTTACGGCATGTTTAAGAGCTAGAACAAACTTTTCTCCCAATTTTTTGTAATCCATGCAGATATTGGAAGTTCAATAGAGGAAACTAATGTGATTCAAGTGGTTTTAAGCCTTCTCCCGAACAAGAGAAAGCATGAAAGGTTGAAGTCCTGAATTAAAATACTGAAGTTGTAAAGGTAGGCTTCAAAGAAGCGGAAATAAATTCTTTTAGGACAATTTTCCCTTCAGCTTCCCTAGGTGCAATTTCCACTTTAACCAGTGTCTTCGGCGTAAGATACAGGATTTGGTCTTGGTTACAGACTACAGAAACAAGATGATATAAGAATTCAGGTTCGAATGTTTGCGTCATTAGCTTCTCTTCCGTTAGAAATGGTCGACAGTGATTGGCTGTTTATCCAAGAAGACATCCCCTAAGCTTGAGCAGTTCTATGGATATTTCATTGACCAGTCGCTAGAAAATTCTACAGTTTTAGTAAGCAATGCACAACTGTCATGAAAAACGCCATAGAACAAATAATGCCACAGAGGATTGGGATAACAGACTAAATACTCTGCTAAACAAGGAAAATCCTCATGTCATCGAATTAGTCCGTTTTCTCAAGTTAGAAGCCAGTACAAGTGACTATGCTTACGACAGAAAGTATCTCAATTTGCAAGATAAAAGAACAAAGTATGAAAGTATATATGCAGCTTGACAAAGAAAAAGTTTTGGGTAGTTTTGATGTCTCAAAAGATATTAGATAATATTTGGGTGCACATTCAAATATTTATAAGTTGTCAAAAACTGTAAATCGTATATATATATATATATATATATATATATATATATATATATATATATATATATATATATATATATATATATATATATATATATACTAATAAGAATTACTTATAGGTGGTGGTAACAACGGTAAACGAAGACTTTGTAAAAGCTGACTTCTATATTCCTTTGATGTGATTTGTGAATTCATATCACACACATTTCGGGCTGACATTGGTCGAATTTGAATTCAACGTGAAGAATTGAGTTGAAAAAAAAATTACAACAGTATGGAAAGCATGTATGCATCTTTTCATATTTTCTTGAGCATGCAATTGCGTATCCTCCTCTGCTCAAACTTTATTAAAAAATACACAGAAACAGTGTCAGTTATTAAACATGTACGGAAGTGAGAAAACTCTTATCAATATCAAAATATGTCACGTCAACGCCAATGGCACTTTTACGCATCCTTCACTAGCAAATTTTTTCTTCCAGATATTTCATCGAAAAGCGCACTATAAAATAATGAATAAGAAATAAAAAGATGAAGAACACAAAGAATATTAAAAATAAACATAAAATTTTATATGAAAATTATTTATCTACCAATTTAGACAAACCTAGGTCACGATTTTGGGTGAAGGTAACTATAGGTGACTTTTCATGGTTTATTTAAACGTATATGATAAATCTCTGAATGCGATTTTGCATAGCAATTGTGATAATGGTAGAATGTATTGTTTTATCAAATTACTTGTTAACTGCACTTTTCTTTGTACAACTGTATTATCTGTCACAAAATAAAATGCATGTATTTCGCGGGATAGTATCTTCTGTTCCTTACTTTGATAATGAAATTGGTGCGCGTACCTTTCTACCACCTCACGATTTAATTAAGCTTTTAATGACCAATCCTTAACAAATTCGTGTAGTGGGTTCCTATCACCACGGCATGCGCGTCCTCAGGCTGCGGCTCGAGGAGAAGGTTTCTAGATATAGACATTAGCTAAGAATATACTGAATACGCAATCGCGGATAGAAAACAAGGAGTGATCCTCCATCACGGGAGTTTGGCATGAGGCTAACAACATCATCCTGTAAAATTGACACTTGCTCAGAAGCATTTACAGAAACCTCGGACCAGGACTGATAACTGGGCACGACCTCAGGAAAGTAAAATGGACATGAGATTTGGAACATGGAATATAAGATGTCTTTATAGGGCAGACGTTTATTAATCCGTATCGACTGAGTTAGAGAAATACAGGATGAACCTAGTAGGAGTTCAGAAATTTAGATGGGAAGAAAATGGAGTAATTAAATCCGGGAATTTTACGTTATTTTACGGAGAAATAAATAAAAAAATCATCAACTAGGAACAAGATTTTTCGTTAACAAACGAACAGTACCAGCAAGTAAGCGGGTTAAATTTATTAATGACTAGCATATATTATCCGCTTCGCTGGGTTGAAATGAAAATTTAAATGCACAACTCCGTGTCTCATGTGTTTAGTACAAGTGAAATATGCTGTTTTCGTTTTTAATGGAATCGATTTAAACGGCATCGGAAAGATCATTGATCATCTCGGAGACTCCTTAAACCATGAATAAGACAGTAATATTGGTCTTTTTCGATCATTTTATTATCTCCTCCTCTCCCAAATTGCGGGGCTGAATTTGGTTTTAAACAGCATTGGAAATGTCACCGGTCATCTCACCAACCCCGGAATCCATGAATTCGACAATAATATGAGTTATTTTTGATCAGTTTTATGTGTTTCCCTTTCCCCCTCCCCCAAGATGTGGGGATGAATTTTGGATTTAAACAGCATCAGAAGTGTCACTGTTCATCTCGTTGACCCCAAGAACTATAGATTCAACACTAATATCGGTCTTTTCGACCATTTGGCAAAGTTATGCCGTATCTGGGAATTTGTTATTTATATATATATATATATATATATATATATATATATATATATATATATATATATATATATATATATATCCCCTCCCCTTCCCCTAAGTTGCGGGGTTATATTTGAATTTAAACGGGACCGAAAATGGAAAATGTCACTGTTCATCTGAATGATCCCGAAAACTATGTATTAGACACTAATGTTCGTAAAATTAGATTATTATTATTTATAGCTCCCCCTCCTCCGAGCTGCGGCACACGACATCAGAATTTTCACTGTTAATCTAAGCTACTCCTAAAACTATGGATTCGAAACTAATAGTAGCACTTTTCGATCGTTTTTAAATGTTTACCTCCCATACGTTGTAACTCCCTCCCCAACTATCAGGGCTGAACTTGGATTGAAGCTGCATCAGAAATGTCACTATTTCTCTCATTGACCCTGAAAGCTATGAATTCAATACTAATATCGGTCATTTTTGATCATTTTAAAACTTCTCTCTCCCTTCCCCTCCCCTCGTTGCATCGTCAAAGTGAATAGTCTAAAGCAATCCCTGCCCCTAAACTCATGTATGTTGAAAATTTGATTGAGATCTGTCGGGTGGTCCAAGAGTGATGAAGTCACAAAGGCAGTCATTTTTATTTTATTTTTTACACACACACACACACACACACGCACACACACACACACACACATATATATATATATATATATATATATATATATATATATATATATATATATATATATATATATTTCCCCCTCAACCCATAGGTTGGCTCGTCAAAGTGAAACGATAAAAAAACACCCAAGGCCCGACTCTCGTATTTGTTGAAAATTTGATCGAGATTGGTTGGGTGGTTCAAAAGTTATAATGTTATATTAGTTTTATTTATATACCCCTCCCCCTCCCCTAGGATCTACAGTTAAAGTGAAATTACAAAAATGTTTCCAGATCAGAACCTCATGTGTCCTGAAAATTTGATTGAGATCGGTTTGATAGTTCAAGAGTTATTAGGTTAGAAAAATAGTCACTTTCAGTCTTATATAAATTGATTTTTTATATATTTCCCCCTGCTTCTCCTCCCCGACGTCCCTCCGTCAAGTTTAAATCATAAAAACAATTCGACATGATCGGTCGACTGGTTTAGGAGTTATTAAGTTTTATTTATTCTTTTTTACTCCCCCTCCCTCCCTCGCCCCTCAGTTCTACCAGCAAAGTGAATAGCCTGAAACCAGCCCAGCCTCGAACCTCATGCATGTTACACATTTGATCGAGATCGGTCGAGCGGTTCAGGAGATTTAGAGTCACAAACATAGTGATTTTCAATCTTATATATAGACTAGCTGAACCTGCGCTCTCTACACAGCGCATCATTCGCATATGAGCATAAATCTCCTTTTCATTCCTCACAACATATGTACATACCCCTTTACAGACACAAGTGAAAGACGTCTTGATTTTAAAAAAATCGGCAAGGGGTATCATAAAGGGGAGATTTTTTCCATTATTTTTTCTCAATATCTCTCACCGTTTGCAAGATTTGAGCCTACTTCCGGTTGGAGTTTCTAATTCATGCATGACCAGTGTTTTCTTTCTTCTTGCATGCAACATGTAATAAGCAAATACATTACATATACAATTAATTATAATGTCAGTTAAATATGGTGTTCATTGGGCAAAGCACTCAAAAAATAAAGATTTATCTTAAGACTCGAGAAATGGTTATCCTTCCTTTTTCACTATTATTGCTCCATGAAACAAACGCCTGAGACATATACAACCACAATATACAACATTGTAAGTGTTGGGATGTATAACACAAAGGATATGATGTTTTTTTTTTTTTTTAATTTCAACGCTTCCAGCGTACTCTAATAAAATGTAATAAAGAAATAATGGCCATGTTTTTTTTAAATATTCAATTAGAACTGGACAATCTACGCAAAATTTCCAATCGATCAGTGAAAACATCATCTTTCTAGAGCCTGTAGTTTCCGAGGTCTCATTGTCGAAAGGAAGACCACAAACATATAAACATAGCTTAAAAGAACTCAGAAGATGGAATCACAACTCACATGCATTGATTTTAGAGAAGGCTTATTAAAATACAAAGGCTTTGAAAAATAATTTTATATTATAAACTTTATGATTTTTTTTTAAATATATACCTTGGTTTCGTTTATTTTAACATTTAAAATTAGACTTATTATTTAATCTATACAGCTGTACGTTAATTTTGTTGTAGTAATAAATTATACATGATGAGATCATATTTTCTAAAATATAAATCTACTGACAAAATCAAAATAACAGAATATTAATTATTGTCCGTAACTAATTATTGTATGATCGAGAATAAATATAATAATTATTGTATTGTCTATTCATGGTCGGAAACAAGAAATATTAAATCAGAAATAATTATGTAATTATAACGTTAAAAGAAAAAGAAATAAAATAATGATTATGAAAAAGATATAGTTAACTAATTTAGACTATCTAAAATACAAATACTTAAAATGTTTGTCTCTGTTAAACGTGAAATCACAAATAACCGTAAATGAAAGTTTGAAAGCTAAAGTTATAGGTTGGAGCAAAGGCGCTTTTAATTCATCATTCATCGACACATCGAATCAAGGAGCCTAACTTCTGTTGTGTCAGTTAGTGTGCTAGCTAAGACCAAGTGTTGCAATACGCATTTGTGAGCAAAGCACGTATACAGCACTAGAGGATTGACGGAAGTTTTCACTTTCGGAGGGCAAACTTGCTTTTTGAACTTCATTTCATCATCTTTTCTTTCACATTCATCTTCATTTTGGCTTCGGCTCTAGGTTACCTTCTTACGATGGCGGACTCTGGCATCACTAACGGGCAATCGATTCTCGGTAGACACATAGGATTACCAGCATCTGTTCCTATAAACACACGCTCTTTGCTTCCTCAAGTTACATCCGTTGGACCTTCCAATCGCACTAGACATTTTTCATGGGGTAGTCAGCCGGTAGCGAGTTCATCTAGGGATAGACATCCATCCAGTGATTCTACCCAGTCTGCAAAAAGATTCCGCAGTGGACCACATCCTGCTAACATTCAACCAATTCATGTCGACAACGCCATGGACACGGGACCACCATGTTCAGAATCATCATCAGCTTTTCTCGGCAGAACTCCAGGCCCGGTTTATAACTTTCTACTTACCGATTTTGACGCTAAATATACACATCTAAAGATGATCTTTCTGCAGATCATTAAATACGTCCCACGTGCTAATGTTGCGCAAATAGTTCACACTAGAAATGGCTATATCATAAAGTCAAAAGACCCGAACTTTGGAACCTACTTGAGAAACAAGGCATCCTATGAAATCTTTGGGGAAAATGCCAAACTTGCTAAGAAAACGGATTCTAGAATCAAACAACCTCCACCTCCGAAGAAGATACCAATGCTGTCTGTGGTCATTCATGGTGTCCTACTTGAATTCACAGATGAAGAAGTTCGCGAAGAACTTATTCAAGAGGGCATCAATGTTGACAAATGCATTCGTATCAAGAATAATTCAGGACCTACTTATATGGTTCGGGTATTATCCCAAAACCAACAAGCTATTGATCACTTATTAGCCTACGGTGCACCCATTTACAAAAGGATCCATAAGGTAAAACCGTCAAAGACTCCTAGACCAGTGCCTATTAGATATGAGAAATGTCAAGTTTATAATTCTCATTTTACAAACTCGTGCTCTAATCAATCTAAATGTGGCTATTGCGGTGAACAACATAACACTAGATTGTGTAAAAACCAACAGCAACCTCCAAAATGTGCCACGTGCGGAGACTCACACCCCACCTACAGCTATTGCTGCAAGGCAAAACCTCAGGCAGAACCTACTCGTCCAGAGTTTACAGCACCCCTCCGAAGTTCTGACAAGCCAACGCCACCAGCGCAATCAATTTTACACCCTGTCAGTGTTGAGGATCTTCTCCGCTGTTTGACTATTGTGCTTCAAAACATAGTGCCTTTTCAACGTGATCATATCGTTGGCACTATTAGTGACACAGCTAAATCACTCTTCAATATCAATCTCCATGCTACCTACTCCAGGCAATATGCCTATTTTCAAATCACACGACTTGAAACAACCGTATAAAACCATGGCACTCGTATTTCTCATTATGGCAATTATGAATATTCTATTTCTTAATATTCGATCGTTTCTACAACATAAACTTCTACTGGAACAGCTACTGCTAGAGGAACACATTGATCTATTTAAATGAAACTGCACTCAAACCTACCACCACAGTACGTCTACCAGGTTATCAAATATATCGCCATGACTATTCAGGGCATGGTGCAAGAGCACAGGGTGGGGTCGCAGTTGGGTTTTCCCCTAAGGTATCGTTTCGTCAATATCATCCACAGATTTTCATCAATCATCCGGAGCACCTTCTTTTGTCAATTTATTACCCATCACTTGTTATCAATATCGCTACAATATATATACGGCCGCGATACCCCATCTCATTTGATTTTCTTCATTACATAGCACATAATTTCCGAAATGTCATAATCATGGCCGATATGAGCATTCATAGTCGAGGCGACCGAGAGAAACAACACTTCTTTGACTATGTAACTCAAAATTTGAATTTACTTGCACATCGTTTATCTAGTCATTCGCGACCAATTAGTCAAACAACACCCGATGTAGTGATAACGTCTCTTAATCTAGTCAGTGACTGCACTATACAAATTCTTGACACTATAGGCAGCGATCATGCACCAATTAAACTATCTTTGACTAGGGGCCGTTGCCCACAGTCTAAAACCGAATACCGTACTGTCAAGCGATATGATCGAGCAAACTGGAGCACATATAGGCAGAATATTGACAGAGATATTACGGATATTGCTGCACCGAGTAGCGAACACGAATTATATAATACTCTCACTCATCTTACTGGCACCTTAACAACAAACGCAAGTGTAAGTATTCCTGAAGACAAAATATGCGCGTACGAACCAAAATTTCCACCTCGATATCTTGCACTTGTAAAGCGCTCACGTCAACACATTAGAGAATATAACCGAACTGGTAATGTGGAAGAGCTCCTTTACCACAGGCGATGACAAAGAGCAGTTAGGTATTACCTTATTGCATACAAACGGAAGCACTGGATTAGTACTTGCAACAAACTGCGGGACGAAGTACATCCAACCCGATACTGGAAGAAATTTCACCAACTAACGGGTAAAAGTACAATAAATACGTATCCGCTTCAACTTAATGGTGTGCCTCTTCAAATGCTTTCGCTGACCAATTACAGACAGTCTTTACTCCATTAGAATCACCTTGCCGTGATGAGCGGATTGATCTCTCCACCATCTATTCTCCACAACCTTCTACATCGCATCACATTGATCACAATCATCCTCTTACAAGGCCTATTACACCGACTGAATTTCATTCAGCTCTTAGTAGAAAACGAAACACAGCACCAGGCATGGACGGCATTTCTTATAGGGTGATAAAAGAATCACTGGTCTCTTTTATCACTTTGTTAATTTCCGTTTATAATTTCATCCTCTCAACTGGTTATTACCCGTTACAGTGGAAGGTTTCCAAAGTATGTATGTTCCATAAACCAAATAAGCCCATTCATGATGTCAGTTCATATCGGCCAATTCAGTTGACTTCCGTATTTAGTAAACTATTCGAAAAGATTCTAGTAAATAGACTTCATGCACATCTTAAGACATATGATCTATTACCAATACATCAAGCAGGTTTTCGACCTAACTTCTCTATCAGTGATCAACTGCTTCGTTTAACTACAGTCATCACAAATCAGTACAATAAGAGCCTTCCATCCTGTCTAGTCCTCATGGACTTAGAAAAAGCATTCGATAAAGTGTGGCACTATGGCTTACTACGTAAACTACAGTCACTCCGCTTGCCCACTTGTTACCTTCGACTCATATACTCCTTTATAAGTAACCGTATCGCATATGTTTCAATAAGAAATGTACTATCACGGCCCATTTTCCCACATACAGGTGTACCACAAGGTTCCGCCCTTAGTCCATTATTGTATATATTATACGCTTCCGACATGCCGAGCCCACCGCCTAATGTGTACATCTTTCAATACGCAGACGATACTGCCTTTTTATAGCTTGGAAAAACAATCCTTCAGGTCAGCAGAAACCTACAAATAACCTTAAACAACTTCCTTACTTGGTGCAGTAAATGGAAATTAACTGTTAACACTGGGAAAACAGAAGCCCTTGTTTTCCTCCTTTCAAAACGACGCAGTAAAGTACACAGAAATCCTGGAAATCTTCGTGTGTCAGTAGATGGTCATTTCCTTAGACCAGCAGTTTCTGCAACATACTTAGGAGTGGTCTTTGATTCGAAACTCTCTTGGAAACCTCACTTCCAGAAACTTGCGTTGCAAGCAAAGCGCAGATTAAATCTCCTCCGTCGTCTCACTGGCACAACTTGGGGGCTAAATGCGAAGTTACTACTCAAAGCTATAAAGCATTTTTACTGCCTATATTAACATTTGGTAACATTGTCTGATGCCATGCCTCACCTACGCTATACGAAAAGATTGCAATTCTGGAACGCCATGTTATTCGCCTTGCACATCGTATTAAATTACCATATCCAAATCACCTCACGTATGAACACATTGATTTTCCCAACATCATTGATCATCTCTCTACTCTTAGGGCACGATATATACAGTCTCGCATCACTACTTCTCATCCCTTATATCTCGATACATTACGAGTTGATGCCCTTACCGATGCACCGTACAGATTTCTACACTCGCCACTCAACATCCTAACAACGATATATATTCAAACATCGAATCTGAACGCTGCAGACAGAGATACCTTTGCCATTTACATGATTCACGAACATTTACCTCACATTCTACCATTTTAGCACTTGTTTCTCATTCATAATTAACATTGGGCTTCCATCCTGTCTACATCAGTCTCGAGTCGCCCCGAGACAGAAGATATAACCCTCATGTGTTTAAACTAACTTACCCATTGTGATTGTGGCGTGAATGCGCTTCATTTCATCTATTCATATCCACATTATATTTATTTACACTTTTAAATGTATTATTTTTCATATCCAGCACCTTAATACCTTGAATGTATTTCCTGCACTTATGTTTTCTCATTATTCTTATTCGTATTCTTATTATTCTTGTTATTATTATTATTATTATTATTATTATTATTATTATTATTATTATTATTATTATTATTATTATATACATTTTTTTCTCAACAAGATTAAAGTATTTATACTTTGTGTTAAATATTAATCTACTCATAGTCGCACTTAGACCAACTACAATAGTTTAAATTCAATTAACTTGTCTTAACATCTGTGCCAAAGAGAGTGCGTAACCCTCTAATGGCTGGGAGTGCAACATCTCTTCCTCAAAATGGATGCTCAAAAATGATGAATAAAGATATATATTTTATACCTTTACTCCCTCACCTAAAAAACGCTTTTAATTGCTATTGTAGCATTTTAATAGATAGATAGATAGATAGATAGAATAGATCGAATAGATATATCTTTTTATTACTATTAAGGGTCGGTGGTGAGATGTTGTTCTAAATGTACTCCCATGCGCAAAAAATATTGCGCGTATACTGTAACTCACAATTTTTCGCAATTATTTCATTTTCCATATGTTTACGAGTAAAATTTAGTTATTAGTAAGTGGAGATAATAGAAAGCAATCCATCTAAGGAGATATTTCCAAAAAATATAATAAAATAATAAAAATATAAGCAAAAAACAAAATTATGTTCGGTTTTGTGTATACTGGCAATAATGTTTTCGAGGGAATTTTTGGAGTAGCACAGCACGATTGCAGAGGGAATAACAAGATTAGTAGGAGAAGAATTGAATGAAGGAACTGGAAATTGGAGTGAAATATTGCATTTATTGGCTTAAATCTAGGGTGTAAATTGTCTGCCAAATATAAATTAGCTTCTGTAAGCAAGATGTTATAATGAAATATATAAACAAAGAGAAAAACTGTTGTCTTAAGTTTGGAAGTGACATGCTCTATAGCCATGAGCATTATTTCTTAAGAAAAAGAGAAGCAACCAAAGAAAATCTGTGTGGTCAAGCGGGTAGAGTGACGGACTAGTAATTCTTATACTGTTTTGATACCAGATCGAATCCCATCCGGTCCTGTTCAATTTTTTTTTCTTTACAAAACATTGTAGAAAGTGTATAATTTTTATGTTAACAAGAAACGAAATAATATAATATTGAAATAACTTTTTGTTTTTCTGATGACGTATTTATTCAGAATTAGCTTACTATTTATTACTAATAGCGATTGTTTTTAGTTTATGGTATGGTATGCTTAACCGTTCCCTCTCCGTTTTTACACAGCTTCAACTCACTGCGAGTGTCTGTGAGTCAGGAACTGGAAAAAACAAAACAAGAGCAACCTGCATCTTTACACGCAGCGTGAGGAACACAGTCACAGCGATAGCTCGTTGTCATGAAGAAAAAAAACTGTTCTAGTGTTTCTGTGTGTGTGTTTCTTTGACTCTCTCTCTGACTCTCTCTCTCTCTCTCTCCTTTTGTTTCATATCCACAAGTGCAGCAAATGCAAGTCTGTGTGAAAAAAAAAATCAAGAGTGCTTTCTTTAAACAAAACTAAATTTTACAGCTCTCTTTGTGAGGAACGCGAAAGCTTCCAAAAGATGCCATGAATATTAACTATGATCGTACCGAACTATACAGTAGCGTGAAAAACTGATAATAAAATGATGTAACATGCATAATCTTTTTTTCCTAGAGTAACCACACATTAAACATAACAAATTAAATTTTTGGGATTACAAATTATCACATTACGTGTCGGTATAGGCCTATTCGTTTTCACATTCGAGCGACGAAAGAAGAAAGTGTGGTGACAGTTATAAAAACCGAATACCAGATTTCAATAAATTCAAGTTACATGGCTCCTACATATCGAAAAAATTATTTTTCGAAGTCTGTCCATCTATTCGTCTCTCGGTTCGTCACGCTTTTACACGCACTCAAATAGAGGCCATACTGTTCAACGTATCTGCACCGAATTCTAGACATAACGTTTTAATAACATAATATCTTTCGAATTTTATGTCCTTCGACACCTAAAAGCAATGGTAATTTACTGAAGGATTAAAATTTAAAATTATTCAATTTTCTCAAATAAAAAAAAGCTGTGACGATTTTATTTACTTTTGATAAATATCTATTTTATTAACAAATCTCCACCACATATGAATAATTTTTCTGAAAAAATATATATGGTGTAATTTACTGTATGGTATGCGTTCTTTTTGCACAATTTTCTCAACCACATTTCATAAATAAACGTATCATTAATTACCTAACAATATGACAACTCGTTCGAAGGAGTAGCTTAATCTTAGGGTGAGCTTTCCCCAGATGGTTTTCCCATTAACGCCTCAGGCAATTTTGTTCATATTTCGTAAAGAAATATTTCATTAATAAACTAACATAGAGCATAAATAGTTTATTCCGATAACATACAGAAGAAGTGGTTTTCTCAAGGGTTGATTTTTTTTTTTTTTTTTTGGACAATTGTCTCAGTAATAACTGAGACAAATTTGTTCTAATTTCAGTAAAAAATATTTTCTGTAATAATCTTACAATATGGTATAACTCGCTTGTTCCGAAAAGAAAAATCCAAAAGAAATAGTTTACTTTGACAGTGAAATTTTTCCCGACGATTTGCTTAAAAATTACTCGATATAGTATACTGTCAAAATTACAGATAGAAGAGTTTACCTTTGGGGGTAAGCTTTTCCCGATGACCTTCCTAAAAACAACTCAGGATATGTTTGTTGTTCATATTTTATAAATACGTGTTACATAAATAATCTAGCTATATGGTATAATTCCCTCATCCGGAAAATCTAGAAATGGTATATTACTTTTTGACAGTAAGTTTTACCCTGCGATGTTCTCAAGAACGACTCAGGCGATTGTGTTCGTATTTCATAAATAAATGTTTTATGAAAACACTAACAATATAGCATAGCTCGTTTGTACTGAAAAGATCCACAAGGGATAATTTATTCTTGGGGGTGACTTTTTGCATAATTTTCTCAGAAATTACTCAGACGCTTTTGCTTATAGTTCACATACAATTATATCCTTTATAATTCTAATATATGGATCAAGTTATTTCTAACGGAAATATGACCAATGGGTACTTTACTTTTGGGCCTGAAGTTTCTTCTAGCAAAGTTTTCCAAAACATTATTTTATTCGCAATTTCCCAAATAAAAATTTCAATAACAGTTGCAGCCTAACATAAGTCAGTGTAAAAAATTCGAGCGAGAAAGTACAGTGCGTTTACTCCGTACCCTTTCTTAAATATATTTTTAAATGTTACACCTAATCACAATTTTCCGAACAAAATCGAAACTTCTTTTTAAATGTGCCTTGTTGTGGTCAAATGGTTCAAGTGCATTGGTTCTGGATTAGATTTCCAGTGAGAGCTAGTGTATCTTCATCCAAGAGATGCGACACGTCGGTGCAAAGAAGAAAGTGTTTAAATAAGCCTAACCAAGCTAATCAACAAAAGAAATAATACAATGTTACGAAATTATCGTAGAAACGTTGTTAATATTACGTAGGTTCGACTGGAATGTCCAAACAATTGTCAATTCCAAAGGTCTTTGTTTTCGTCCGGCGGGAGCTCATGTGGTTCGGATTTCACGTTAATCAGTAGGTCCACGTCTCATATAGCCTCGCTGCTGAAAGGGACGATAAATTCAAAATCACATCACACATCTTTGTTTTCGCCTTTGTTTTAGCTCATAAATGTCTCTGTTCATAAGCTCCTTAGTGGTTAGCGTACGCGCCTTTGGCGTGGAAGACCCGGCTTCGATTCCCGGCGAGAGCTCACGTGGTTCGGAGTCCACGTTAATCAGTATGCCGACGTCTCATATAGCTTCGTTGCTGAACGAGACGTTAAACTCAAACTCAATGTCTTTGTTCATAAATGTCTTTGTCTATGGTTTTGCATATACGTGGCATGGACATTAAATTTTGATTTCTACGCCATATGTATCTAATTACATACACACCTATAGAACGAACACAACAAACTTGGAATATCTACATTGTTTGCGTATGGAAAATAATCACGCTCTACCGTACAGGACAGCCGTGTGTATGGAATTTCATACACATGGCAATCAATGTATTAAGAAATGTATAATAATAAGAATTAATAATAATAATAATAATAATAATAATAATAATAATAATAATAATAATAATAATAATAATAATAATAATAATAATAATAATAAACAGAAAACGATACGATCACTTACATAATTGATAAATATAAGTTAACATTTAATAAGCATATAACTGCAATGGAATTAAGTTGTTTGCTGCTGATGCAAAGACTTAAATCTAGCGATACCGCGAGCGTAAGTATTAAACAGAGGGATTTTAAAGAGCCCCCTGAGCTGGGGGCCCTGGGCTCCATTGGCTCCGCCCTTAATCCGCTAATGCTTATAGATTATAAATTAAAGGGGACGGGCCGGGTCCGTTCTAAAAATTCCGGCCCGTGACGACCTCTAGCTCCTGTGTATATGCTATCTGAAAATACAGTAGAGTTTCGCTTATCCGACATAAAACAGGCAGGCAGAACGCCGGATAATATGGATGTGTTAAGGAAAGACCTATAAAAAGACAAACTATGATATAATTTTACACATTACGCATCTAATTATCATCTTTGCAAGAAACAAATATAATGCATTGACTCAGTGACGTATCCAGCGTGAGGTCCTGGAAGCTGTCCCTTACCAAACCTCAAGCATTTTTTTAATAAACCTAATTTTTCCCTTTTGAGGTTTTTTTTTTATGTCAGATTACTATGAGTCAGTGTCCAAACTGTGGACAATGCGTTGTTGTTATAATTCTAACAAGTAACACTTCCCAAGTGTAACACTCCGATTTTGATAAAATTTGGCAGGTAGATACTATACATAAAATAAACAAATAAGTGCTTTTTTTTTTTTTTGCTGAAAACGGTTTTAGGGGGCAAAAGCAATCACCCAAAATTTGAAAGTTGACGCTCGAAAGGCAAAAACAAGTGGACCAAAGTGAACGAAATTGTGAACAGATATTGCGGACATAAAATTAGGGAATACGTGTTTTGTATTTTCCTGGAAAAAACGGTTAGGTGGGGCACAGATCCCTCCAAACCTTTGATCATGAAATATCAAAAGTGCTAATAACAGTATGTCAGAAGTGCCTAAATTTACATGAAGAATTGGAACAAAACTTTGTGTTAGGACAATAAGCAAAAAATAAACAAATTCGGCTTTTTTATTTCCTGCGAAAAAACTGTTTTAGAGGACAAAAGGTCCCCCCCATGAATTTTGAAATTTGACGCAAGAAAGGCAAGAAAAAATGTACCGAACTGAATGAAATTGTTCACAAATGTTGTAGAGGTAAGATGAGGAAATACGTGCTTCGTATTTTCCTGAAAAGAGAAAAAAACCTTTTGAGTGGACCGAGGCGTTGAGTGTCGGAAGGATTGGACCGAAGCGAATGAAATTGTCTGTAAATATTGGATATGAAAAATAAAGCCTCTCGTGTTTCACAAGTGTCTCTATCAGATTTCTTCAAATTTGGCAGATCAACAACAAGCACAAACAGTATAGCGTATTTTGTAGTATTTCACGAGGCAACTTTAACCCTTACAATGTTTTTCCGCATAAACAAAAACACGTGCCGATTAATTTCCTGTTTGCTGTTGATGTGCCAAAATTGATAGGGACATCTTTAAAACACGAAAGTCCTTATTTTACATACAGTCTATACAATATCTACACACAATTTCATTTGCTTCGGTCCACTCCTTCCTGCACTTTTACGGTAATATTAACATTTTTTTGGAGGGGCTCTAGGCCCCAACACTGTTTTTTCATACAAATTAAAATGCATTTCATTTATTGTTTTGCAAATTGTCCCTATACGAAGTTTCGTTGCAATTCTCCATACTCTTTAGGAACTTCTGACGTATACATCCTTATTTGCACTTTTCATATTTCCTAATCAACAGCTTAGAAGGTCCGTGTCCCACTCAATCGCTTTTTTCCAGGAAAATACGAAACACAATTACCTCAATTTACGTCTAGAATATCTGTGCACGATTTCAAAATTTTGGGTGGGGAATTCTGCTCCTTAAAACCAATTTTTCGCAGAAAATAAACCCGTATTTTTTTTATTTTTTATTTTTATTTTTGCGTATTGTCCCTACACAATGTGTCGTTCCAATTCTTCATGTCCTTTAAGCACTTCTGACATACTGTTATTAGCACTTTTGATATTTCACGAACAAAGTTTTGGAGGGGTCTGTGTCCCACCGAAACGTTTTTCTTTTTTCAGGAAAATACGGAACCCATATTCCCTCATTTTTCGTCTACAATATCTGTGCACAATTTCATTCATTTCGGTTCACTTCTTCTTGCCTTTCGGGCGTCAACTTTCATCATTTTGGATGGGGGATTTTGTACCCTAAAACAGGCATTCGTTTAGTTTTTGCGTATTGTCCATACACAAAGTGTCATCGGAATTCTTCGTCCTTTACACACATCATTCATATTGTTACTAGCACTTTTGATATTTCATGATCAAAGGTTTGGAGGGGTCTGCGTCCCATTTAACCGTTTTTTCCAGGAAAATACAAAACACGTATTCCTTCATTTTACGTCTGCCATATCTGTGCACAATTTCGTACACTTTGGTCCACTTGTTTTTGTCTTTCGGGCGTCAACTTTCAAAATTTTGGATGAGTGCTTTTGCCCCCGTAAAACAGTTTTACCGCAGAAAATAAAAAACATGTATTCGTTTATTTTATGTGTAGTATCTGCCTGTCAAATTTTATCCAAATCGGAGTGTTACACTTGGGAAGTGTTACTTGTAAGAATATACCGTAATGGCATTGATACCAGGTGGAATTAAAGAACACTTTTAAATGGGATTACAATTTCGTTTCCGGTCTGTTTATAACATTACTGTATTAGAACGATACACTCATTGCCATTTGCTATTTTTGTTATGTGATATACGTAGCAGACAGTTTTCCTTACATGTCTCTAGAAAATATTTTTTGATTTCATGTGAGTTAGAATTAAGGTTGACCGGTTCATAAATGACAAGTAAGAAACGTTTAAGAGAAATACAGAACTGTTGCATTATTATTATTATTATTATTATTATTATTATTATTATTATTATTATTATTATTATTATTATTATTATTATTATTATTATTGATATTTTTGAAACATTAGAATTACGTGCTTACGAGGATTCGTGTTGGGCCCCCTCCGAAAAGAAAAGCTGGATATGTGCCTGCACTGAATGATAGACGTATGAGTCAAGGTATAGACGAGCGTGCTAGGCGATCGAGTCCGGAGCATCAAAAACAGACTAAGACCACAACTTGCAGTTCTTCTTGCCGATTGATGCTGCTTTTTACCTGCTATGATATGTCGGATAATAATGTGAAATAAACGAAGGTCAAGACCATGGCGTATTGGTGTTTCATGCACCTAAACCTGTAAAATATTTGTGCCGAAAACATCTTTCAATCACTAGCTAAATTTGAGGGTATGATCGCTCATCTTGTCTTATAAACTATAGCCTTATAAAGAATATATATAGCATAATAAAAACCTTAAAACCAAATTCAATGATTTTCTATAGTTTTCTTTTTTAATAACGGGAAACTTGTTTATTTCATCACGATAAATCACGTTTGATACTAAAATGTCTGTTTCTGACTATATATATTTTTCATACTTTATTGGAGACAATTTTTTTTTCAAGAAAAGAGGATGATAAAGGAAGCTATACAACACCATAAACTGAAAGCAATCGGTATTACTAATAGTACACTAATTCTAAATAAATACGTCATCAGAGGAAACAAAAAGTTATTTCCTAATTGTATTGTTTAGTTTTATTAACATAAAAATTATACACTTTCTACAATGTTTTGTAAAGAAAAAAAATTGAACAGGACCGGATGGGATTCGATCTGGTATCAAAACAGTATAAGAATTACTAGTCCGTCACTCTACCCACTTGACCACACAGATTTTCTTTGGTTGCTTCTCTTTTTCTTAAGAAATAAATGCTCATGGCTATAGAGCATGTCACTTCCAAACTTAAGACAACAGTTTTTCTCTTTGTTTATATATTTCATTATAACATCTTGCTTACAGAAGCTAATTTATATTTGGCAGACAATTTACACCCTAGATTTAAGCCAATAAATGCAATATTTCACTCCAATTTCCAGTTCCTTCATTCAATTCTTCTCCTACTAATCTTGTTATTCCCTCTGCAATCGTGCTGTGCTACTCCAAAAATTCCCTCGAAAACATTATTGCCAGTATACACAAAACCGAACATAATTTTGTTTTTTGCTTATATTTTTATTATTTTATTATATTTTTTGGAAATATCTCCTTAGATGGATTGCTTTCTATTATCTCCACTTACTAATAACTAAATTTTACTCGTAAACATATGGAAAATGAAATAATTGCGAAAAATTGTGAGTTACAGTATACGCGCAATATTTTTTGCGCATGAGAGTACATACACCAACAGAAGATAAGGATGACTATAAAAAACACACTTTTTACGAAGGAGTAGAATGGGTATTTGACCAACTTCCGCGATATCATATGAAAATTCAATTAGGAGATTTTAATGCGAAGGAAGGACGAGAGGATATTTTCAAATCGATAATAGGGAATGAGTCTGCATAAGGAAAGTAATGCTAATGGCGTTAACCTCTTGAACTGGTACAAAATTTCCACATCGCGACGTTCATAAATATACTTGGACCTCACGAGTAGGAAAAACGCATAATCAAATTGATCACGTTTTAATAGATATACGAAGACAGTATATTATAATTAATATTCGGTCATTCAGGGGAGCTGACTACAACACCGGCTAGTTCGGGTAATTAAGATATGTTTAAATGAATCCCAAAGTAAAGTACGGGTCGGGAGATTCTTGTCCACGAGCTTTCACGTCGAGAATGATCTGAAACAAGGAGATACGTTGTCGCCATTATTGTTCAACTTTGTTTCGGAGTATGCTATAAGGCAGGGGTGCCCACAAGCGGGGCTATGACGCAAACTGCGTCGTTGAAATATTTGGGGGGGTTAAAATCTATATAAATATGTTTGATGAGGGGGGTAAAATTAATCGAAAAGAAGATTTTTTTCATGGAAGAACACCTACGGATAGACAATTGGGGGGGTGCGTCATAGACATAAGGGGGGGAGCACCACTGCTATAAGGGAATTCAAAAACAGGAACCAGGACCTAGAACTCAATGGTATTCACGAGGTTATGGTGTATGCTGATTATGTAAGTATGATAGGATATAATAGGAAAATAATAGAAAGTTCAGAGGTCTTACTAAATGCTTGTAAAAGTAAAAGCAGACAAAACTAAATACATGGAAGTTCATTGGGATCGTAATACTGCAAATTATGATGGCCTTATTAAAATATAAAATAATACTTGCGACACAGTAGATACTTTCGAATATCTAAGACCTGCATTAACAGACCAAAATCATATTCACGAAGAAAATAAATGTACACTAAAAGCAGGGAGTTCGTGTTATTATACAGTTCAAAATCTTTTGTTGTTGCGAATTCTCTCGAATAATTTGAGGCTTAAAATGGTCTGTATAAAACGATAATCGTGCTTGTTGTCCTGAATGGTTGCGAAACATGGACGCTTACTCTGAGACAAGAACGTACGTACAATTAAAGTGTTCGAGAACAAGATCCTAAGAAACATATTCGGACCCGAGGGGGACGGGGATGTGGAATGGCCGAAACTTCAAAACGATGAACTGCACAATCTAGGGGAGGCTGGTCTGGTTGGCAGCAGGGGCTGGTTGACGAACTGTATATAACTCCTTCATTAATTAACATAATGAGCCGTTGCTGTTGTCATAAAAGAGCGACCAATGGATGCAGCTGCCACCTTCATATGGAATTTGTAACTTGCGGATTATGACGTCTATTAGATGAAGTGTGTTTTTGCCAGTCTGAAGTATTTTTTTTTCAGTTCTCAGTTACAACATCACAGAATCGTCACTACTTGGAGTACATAGGTAAGTAATATAGCATTAGTTAGATCTGAACTTTGTTTTTATGGATATTCAAACAGTAAAACGTAAATGCCAAACAATTGCTGAGAAATTACGAATTTGTTGCACAACATGGGCTTGGGGCTAGTTGGCGTATAGCATTTGGGGTTGGTTGGCAAGTGCTGAATTTTATTTTATTTTATTTTTTTATTACATTGTTTGTTTTATTGCTGTGTTGTTTACAGTTCTATCAATCTTTTACTTCAATGTTATAGAATAGCATGCACGTATTGGATTACTGCCAAAATTTAGAAATCCAGATAAGACTGTATGCCGGACTCTGAATTTTCTGAATAGGCCTTATTTTCAGGATCAAGAATATTTCGTATGCGCTCTTTTGTTACAAAAATAGAGTCCTAGCTATTGCTTTTCCTTTCTTTGTAGAAAGTAGGAAATAAACTGCATTTCTCGATAATTCAGCTTTACATATCTTAGTTTCTCTTAGCTACTTTGTGAACAAGGGGAAATAAACTACCTTTCTTGATAGTTCAGTTATTTTAATTGCATGTACACCAAATCATATTAAAATTGATGTAGTTTGATAATCTTGTAGCTTTCAATGTCATGACAACCAAGATAGAATGAAAGAAAGAAGTTTTCATATTTCATAATGATGCTTTTAAATGTTGTGAATAAGTTATTTCAAACTTCAAATAGCGTACTTCATTGCAATATATGTAATAGAATTTAAAAAAAACGTTTATTTCTAATAAATCCAATTTTTGTTTGTGTTTTGCTCTATTTAAAAATTATGCCAACTAGCCCTAAAATATCAGCTAACCAGCCCATAACTAGGGGTCGGTTGGCATACTCCGTTTAAAAAAAATATATATATATTTCTCGAAAACTGTAAGCAACAAAACAAAAACAAAACTTAAATTTATTAGAGGAAACCTTGGTCTGTCCGTACAC
Source organism: Thermobia domestica (assembly GCF_964235325.1). Lineage (NCBI taxonomy): Eukaryota > Metazoa > Arthropoda > Insecta > Zygentoma > Lepismatidae > Thermobia > Thermobia domestica. The sequence continues at coordinate 233,809,000 of NC_137459.1, forward strand.
ATCCATTACATTGCAATACAGTGCACCATCTGCTCATAAAAAAATAAAGAATGAAAAGTTCGCCAACCAGCCCCGGTCTCCCCTATACTGTTTTCCGAACATTGTTAGTGTTACGAAGTCTAGGAAACTTAGGTGGGCAGGCCATGTAGCCAGAATGGAAGAAATTAGGAATGCATTCAAAGTTTTAACTGGAAATCCAAATCGGAAAATGACCATTAGGAAGACCAAGGCGCAGATGGGAGGACAACATTAAGATGGCTCTTGCAGAAATAGGAATACAGATTAGAAACTGGGTCCAGTTACTTAAGGACAGGAATCGGTGGAGAGCTTTCGTGAATGCCGCATTGAACATTTGGGTTCCATAGACCATAGGTGGATGTTTAAGGAATTCAAACAGGAAACATAAATAAAAATAGTAATTTGGAACTAAAGCACATAAAATAGTCAAAATAGATAAAACATACGTCAAAAGTTGTGAAGAACTATTTGAACGTTTTCATGTAGTTACTGAGAAAGGGAGGAAGTTAATAATTGAAGAGCATTCGTATCTCTCAGTAGTTTGTAAGCAGACGAGTGCAGGCAAATTCATCTCTGAATGGAAGGAGTATATTACGTCACAGCAGGAACGTGTTGACGATGGCTGCCTTAGACGACTTGTAGGGATGGTCACGAGCGAGTTCGAGCAAGTTTTCTTTGAAACTCGACTCGACCCGAAACAGATATCTTTGAGCTCGACTCGAGAACTCGGCTCGTTATTTTCCTCCAACTCGACCCGAAACTCGACTCGAATTTGGGTCGAGTTTCGAGTCGAGTCGAGCCGAGCCGAAACGAGCTAAATCGAGCCATACCCTGTGTGGAGTTTCAAATACTCTCTTCAAGTGCCCTACATAGACAATATAATTATTATCAATGATACTATTACTACTACTACTACTGATTATTATTATTATTATTATTATTATTATTATTATTATTATTATTATTATTATTATTATTATTATTATTATTAGGTCTACAGAATATTATTATTATTACCGACATCGGTAGTCGTGAAGACTAGGAGGCAAGGACATCGTTGAGGAGGTTCCGGGTTGTTCCGGATTTATATTTCGGAGGAGCGTCAGACCCGTTGCCAGACGGGGTCAAGGGGTGAACCCTCCCTCAAGGTTAATTGAACCTAGTGTTGTAAATAAAAAAAAACGTTCGTATTTTTTCAGAAATGTACGTTTTTTTAGAAAAAAAAACATTGCCTCTCGTTTTTTTCTAAATTTCGTTTTTTTTTTTAAATAGTCATTTCTAATGCATCTTACGTCCATTTAAGTATGAATATTTTTATGTGGATGTAATCACCGTAAAATGCAACATAAATTAAACATTAGATATTGATACGCTACAAATATTTTACAATTTATATGAATAGCATACCTATTAACAATTCGGGTTTCAACAGTTTTCATCAATATCAACTAAGAAATAAAAGTAGAAATGAAATTTTGTTTTCTCGTGAAAACAGGCCTTTAATAAGTATGAAAATAATGTCACGAACAGTATAAAAGTCAAATAACTTGTCTAAAGGTAAAAACTAATACTAATTTGCCTACTAGTATTTTTCTAAATATCATATATAAATAATTTGTCGACTAGATATATATGATATGCAGAGCCGGCTCTACCATATATGCAACACGTGCATATGCATGGAGCGGCAAGTTTGGAGGGTCCGGCCAAATCTGTCATAAGTATATTATTTAAATTAAATATTTCTTGTTGGAAACAGACTTCATGATGATGGTAGTTACACTTACTAAGCTGACCTATTTGAATACTACCTTCATAAATTATGTTTATGTTGCGTTAGTTTAAGGTCACATGGACAATGCTAAAGCAAATGTTCGAATAAATCCGAGCACAAATTGCTTGATTGTTGTCAAATGCAAGAATTCAATTCTCGAATAGTAGCGAATATCTGTTTCCTTTAGTAAGTTATCACAGTTTTTGATATGACAACTAAACATTGTTCAGCGTAAGCTCTAAACTCCGATAAACAAAATATTTGTATCCTTCCGCTTGTCACAAATACGATTGGCTACTGATGTATCACTCCCACTCCCCACGGGGAGGAGCAAATTATACACGTGCATTTTGACAATACTGTCTCGTGTTGTCCAGATACTTACAGCAGCAGCAGAAAAGAAAGAAAAGAAACTCGAAAGATAAAAAAAAGTATTTGAATTTCGCTCGTAAACAAATGTTGCTTAGTGCATAACGGTTTGTCTTGTTGGTGTTTCACCACAACACTCGCAGAACCGGGATTCATGCCAGCCATCTTTCAGACTTTAAAAGCAGAAGATCCGTCCACAATTGAGTTAGCGCCATAATTACTGCGCATGCTTAGTGTTTATTTCTATTGTTTCATTACCCACACTCGATTGCAGTATTATTAGATAATCCTTATTATATTTTTGTCATTTATAATAATATAGCAGTTTTATATGAAGCTTCATAGTAAAAGTAATAATGCAATCACATGAACTATTTTGCGGAGAAGTACAAGCGTCGGCAGGACAACAGCAAATCAGCTAGATTTAGTTTCACGTGGCTTTGTTTATCGCAGTTTACAGCTTACGCCGAACAATGTTTGTCAGAAACAGGTTCCGTATCATTGAAACAAGTTTAAAAAAAATAACAGATATAGAAGAATTTAAAAAAAAAAAAAAGATAAAAGAGCTAGTTGCACTGGAATTGCAAACTGATACATTGAGATTGAAGCTCGATAGTGAATTCTATAGAAAGGATTACCATCTTTCCTCTGCAGGTGTGTTTGCTTTATCTTTCACTAACATAATAGATTAATATTTAAAGAAAAAACAGACACAACGGGATTGCATTTTTAGTAAGTATTTAAGCCTTTCTGAGTGCGACTGCACTTACCCTCCCCTTCGTTGTTCATGCTGGAGTAGCATACTTAAAATCATGACTTTTAAGATTTGCTCTTTCTGGAGAAAGGGGGGCGGCAAATTATGCCATTGCACGGGCGACAAATTGCCTAGGGCAGGCCCTGATGATATGTATATACAAGACATGAATATAGGATGACACAATTTTAAGCAATGCAGGCTGTTTCAAAATTAATATTAGAGTTTTGAAACTTTGTAGTATCTATTACAATTAACTTACAATTATAAATATTATATCAAATGAAAGAGAAACTCAAACAGTTTTGTACTCACGCATGTACATGCATTGTTTCTTCTGTCTGCTATTAGAAAGAGCAAGTAGCAAAGATGGAGACTACAGAGCAGAAAGCCTTTTGTGTTTTAATAAAGACTGAATCTCTACAGTGCAACCGTCTGTGTGAAGAATACGAAGGAGACGCTTGCAAGTACGTCCTTATCGTTTGTAGCTGCTACAGGTCTAAAGCCTACAGACTACGGTTTACGTGCCAATTTCGCAAGTGAAATATTGCTGCATAACAATGAAGATTTCCTGGATCGTGTCGTCTTCAGTGATAAATCGACATTTCACCTAAGAGCTAATGTGAGCACTCATAATGTTTGCATCTGGCCGTCTGCAAATCCTCAGGAGATGGAACACTTGAAACGAGACTCCCCTAAATTGAATGTGTTTTATGCCATATGGCGGAAAGTTTATGAGCCTTTCTCGCCTATCAATTAGATGTGTACCGTGTGACGAATGAATCTCACATCGAACACTTGTAGCAAAGACTGTTGGAGGTACTCTTTTACTTGATGCATTGCTTATAATTGTACGTAAAATGTAATAAGTACTACGAAGACTTAAAAACCCGATATTCATTTTGAAACACCCTGGATTTCTCACCAACAGTGTTGGAACTAAGATGTAAAAAGGAGAGAAAATTTTCCTTATAAAATTATAGTTTGCAACAACGATATTGTTATTAGTCGAGACTATTACTACAACAACAACACGGGTTAGTAGTAAAAAAAAAAGTAATCAAATGTACACTCGGTGGCCCAGGTGGCCAAAGTGGCACACACAGGTGTGCCACTTTTTTAATCCGTTCCTGTGGACACTAATTAAGATATCGGGATCTTATTCTTGCCAAATATGGTTGGACCATAGTTTATCATATTAATTTATTTTTCTTCTGGTGTCGAATTTCCTTCTCAAATTTCACTCTAGGCAAAAATTTGAGAATTTTCTAATTTCGAATTTCCTTTACTTCTTTTTTTCCCTGTAGCTTCCTTAGTTGTAGAAAGACATCCTTAAGACTTTCCAGGTAGATACCTCGGATGGATACTTAATTGTTGACATCAATTGGACAGGCCTGCGCGCAGTGTTGCCAATTAGGGAAATTAAAATTTCCCTAAATTTTCTCAACAAAAAAATTTCCCTAAATTTTTGTTTATAAATCCGTACCTATAAGTCCGAGTGCAAGTCAACTTACTCCAATCGAACATTTGTTCTTACTTAACAAACGCAAGTACAGATCGTTACAATGGAGTAATTAGGGGGCGCACGAAGAATTCGTATGTAGGTTCTAACCCTTGATTTTTGTAGCTTTTCCCTACTTTTCTGTTTACCGTAATATATTTTTGGTAATTAGAAGCTTTGTTCCTTAAATATCACCATAATACTTGTAGGATATATATTAGTGGTGTACCAATGTTTAAGATAGTTTTCGCCTGTCTGGTAGCACTGTTGCCAGCTATAGAAAATTTTCATTCCAGATTTTAGGGTAAAATTTTGGGAAATTTATCTGTTTTGTCTTTTATTTCCCTCTTTGTTGGCTACATTGGAACAATTGTACCAGTATCTGGAAGTCTCGTCTTTGCTCTACACAACGCACTATAGAATGCTTCAATAGAATAATTAGGAGAAGTACAGTTGAGGTTTAGAGTAGACCTTTTTCTCTACCTGTAATTGGAAAGATAACCGTGATTTTTCAAAGGTAGAATGACATATTTTTTATTGACATGTTTAATTTATTAGATATCGTCATAATACTTGTAGGATATATTAAAGGGATACCAAAACTTATTTTAAGATAGTTTGTGTGTGTCTGATAGCAGTGTTGTCAGCTACAGAAAATTTTCATTCCAGATTTTAGGGGCAAATTTTGGAAAAATTCCTTTTTTAGTTTCTATTATTTCCCTCTTGTTGGCTACACTCGAACAAACGTACCAGTGTCTAAAAGCCTCGTCCTTAGCCTACACAGCGCACCATAAAAATGTTTCACTAGAATAATTAGGGGAAGTACTGTTGAGGTTTATAATAAACCCTGTTCTGGAAATGGTGAGTTTCTGAGGTAGAATGATATATATATATATATATATATATATATATATATATTTAATTTCATGCTTACTTTGTTAGATATCGACATGATACTTATAAGATATATTTTTGAAGTATTAAGGTTTATTTTCAGATAGTTTCTGTCTGTCTGATGGCAGTTTTTCCAGCCAAAACAATTTATTCCTGATTTTAGGTTAAAAATTCGGAAAATTTCCCTTTTCCTCTCTATTATTTCCCTCTTGTCGGCTACATGGAAACAAACGTACCACTACCTGAAAGCTTCCTTATTGCCCTACAGAACGCACCATAAAGAGTTTAAATAGGATAATTAGAGAAGCTGTAGCCCCGGCACATCTGTTGATTGTAAAAAGTATCTGAGGCGTAAAAAGTATCAAAATGTATTGTGTATGACAACAGAGAATTTTTTCTTTCTCTCTTTGAATGGAAGCCAGCCACTTCAGGATATCACTGTATCTTGTCAAGACACCAAAGAATTTTTAGGTGACTTTAACCCATATAGCAGCAGTGGTGCTAGATACAAAAAATTTTGAAATTTCGTTAGGGATCTTTTTGTAAAATTTTACCCCTCATTTCCCTCAATAATTTCCCACCCATTGGTAACACTGCAATGCAACTTACACCAGAAAAATAGCCACATCTATTTTCTAAAAAACAAGGCCTTAACCATATCAATCGGGTAAATGGTTTTTGAGTAATAAGTCACTAACTGAGAATGGAGGAAAACGCCAAAAATGACCTGGGTCAGAATGGAATAATCACACAATCTTGCTCGTATATTTACAAAGAAACAAACGATTTGTAAGTTACGAGGGCTTCGACTCAAGTTCTGTTGATTATCTCAATAATCTGCAACATAAATCAATAAATAACAGTTGCCAGAAAAAAAAACAGACATTTGAAAAAAACAAGAAAAAACGATGTTTTTTATTGAAAAAACTTCACAGAAAAAAAAGTTAGATTTTTTTTGCAACACTAATTGAACCCCTGGAACTGTGATTGGTGATAACTTGTGTTTGAGAATTTAATCAAAACATCAAAACAAAATTATAGAAAATAATTTTGCTTTCAGGATTACTTTACGTCATATATCCCAAACTAAGCAAATCCTTGAGTTGCTTTTAAGTTTAACGTCCCTTTCAGCGGCGATGCTATATAATATACTGATTAACGTGGAATCCGAACCACATGAGCTCCCACCCCAGACAGCATGTTTGCTTACCGCAAGCTTGCCTGTCGCTTTTATTTGATTTTATTTCGCTTTGGCTTATACACAAAAGCTTATTTCTGCTTAGCGCAAGCTGTAGTGCGGGCAACCCATGCTTCACTTGCGAGACGCTTTTCTTTAGATTGAAGTAAAAAGCCAGCGCGCGTTCGATTTTCAGTTGTTCTCAAAAACCACGTGACGCTGACCTCTTAACTTTTGGCGACAAGGTAGTGTTCGCGTTGTTAGCGTCTTGTTAGCATTCAGCTTGAATAAAGGACAAACTTATTTTTTTAATTGTGCTATCTAGTACTCTAGTCCCACGTACCGATAATGTCGCTCTTTATTTCCTCATATTTCGGTAACCATGAAGCATAACGAATTGTAGTATTTATGTATAAAGCATAAATGTGAACATAGATGGCAGCAGATTTGAGCCTACTTATTTCGCGAAAGAATACAGAACTGTTGCAGATATTTTAATATAAACTTCAAGTTTAACTTACAGTAAAAACTTTATCTGAACGCTGTGTTTAAAGTATAAACATTTTTCTGCGTTTTTATATAAAAGGGTAGAAATTTCAAGTTTTCTCGGCTAATATAGCAACATATTAGATATTTGTAAGAAGCAACGGCGCGTTGCATGCGGAACTGGCCACCTGGAATCTCTAACCAGGTAAAAAAAGTAGGGTATCCGTAGCTGGCGGAGAAAAATAAGCAAGTCCCTAATATTTCCATCCCATTGGTTGAATCGCGAACTTCTAAATACGGTTGGATTACTTACCTCTTGAGGTTCAAGGAAACAACCATCGAGTTGATTTAAGAGCCGGCGGGAGTCAAGTGACCTTGACAAATCGAAGATATCGCAGTGCAAAGTGTTTCCTTATTTTGGCAACAGATGGGGTTGTTGCTGAAATGCCGTCAAAGCAAATGGCACCCCTCCTTTTCCTTCGTTTTCCCCTGCATGTGGTCAAAGTTGGACAGCGGAGGAGGGGGATGGTTACGGATGTAAATGGGACAGAGGAGTGAAATTCCTTTCTTTTGGCCAAAAGAGAAACAGAACTGAAGAAAAAATAAATACAGAGATATTCTAAGAGGGACCAACATGATATCAGCCGTCAGCCACTCAAATATCTACAACGGTCACAAACATACCATAGAGAACTAAAGCACTTGTCGCCTGTCTCTTTCTCAAAGGATTCTACCTATGGTAAATAACGCGGGAATAGTGCAGGAAGAGTCTGATATAAAATGAACCCTGCATATATATATATATATATATATATATATATATATATATATATATATATATATATATATATATATATATATATATATATATATATATAAACGGGAGAGTCAATATTCTAATTTATTTTGGGCCTTCGTGGTTAAAAAAAACTTGGAATTGAAAGGCAGAAAACCCAGACAAAGATCTGAAATGTATTGGCAATGTGACTCTTTTTTTTTTCAAAATATGATCACCAGATTTACCCTCTGTCTCTCCTTCACATTCGAATGGTCCTGGGATCGATACCAGTAGCTGACCATCCTGAATTTTTCCTATTACAACAGGAAAGGGGCGCAATGTTACATTTAGCCTTCAGTACCGGCTTAGAAGGACAGGAGGGAGCATATGCCCTGCTTGGAATTGGTTTTTATTTGGGGAAATAGACCACTTCATTAACAATAGAATTAAAAGATGTGTCACCTTCTTCAGGAAGGTACACTCATGTCCAAAATTATTGTCGCATGTCTATAAATATGTTGTTGTAAAAATATAATTTGATAACGAATTCACCCGGTATTTCTTATAATGTTAGTATGTGTACAATCGGCAGAGACATGTATGCAAATTGTAATTTTCATGTCAAAAGAGGAGTAAATAAGAACAATAAAACGAAAATAAAACTTTCGTGTCCATTTAGCAACATTATGATTTACTCATTCTAATTTTCGTATTTATAAATATTTTCCTATGAAATTTACCATATATACATTTCCCGATTACACATAGTATCAGTATTAAAAGTACCCAGCAAAATCAGTATTACATTATATTCTTACATGAAGACAGTTATGGATATGCGACAATCATTTTGGAGATGAGTGTACAAGGACGTAACAGGTGTTTGTTTCAAACATTGAATAAGTGTTCGTATACATTGAACTTATTTCCTGACGTCATAGAACTAAGAACTGTCACAGAGCGACGTAAGTCCGGCGACAATACAATATTTCATTTTTACTTTCATACTTTGCAATATATCTATTTATTTTAAAAGCAAATTTTAATATGTTTTTATTTTCAACTATTTTATCCTAAAATAAATACTAGCCTTTAACCAGCCCTTATTTCCCTGGTTGCATATCACTTTAGGATTTGGAAAATATGTCCAACGAATAAAAAAATGATAAAACACCTTTTAAAGACATTCTTTTGTTAATCAATTCGCACTGAAAAGTTAAAAATAATTTTATTTATGCAAGCCTAAATAAAAAGAATGGGGCGCGTCATTTTAAGAATTTATAAAGTAACTGTATGTAAGCCTATATTAGAGCGCATCCCATTTTTTTTTTTTTGTCATGCATAACCAAAATTGTTTTTTTACTTTTAAGTGCGACTTGATTAATGAAAGAATGTCTTTAAAATGTTTATTAGTATGTTTTTCTATTATTATTGTTAATGTTTGCATCCTTGGCATAGGATGTTTATTTTGGTAAGGTACCGTATGGTGCGTTTCTATACTACTAGGGTATATTAAAATTTAGTTTCCTATGCGATACATTAAACAGCACTTTTTTTTAAAATAAAAATTACTACCGAATATAGAGTATTTCTCCGCTAATAAGAGGGAGACAGATTGAGGATACCAAACACCCCTACCGTTGATTGAGAAATATTTCGGTGTCGACACTGATGAACAACATCTACATTTGAATTTGAATGGTTTATTGGCTTTAGGCAATAGATTCGTTCCGGGATACATGGGGGACAGAATGTTGGAAGCAAGTAGTCCAGTCCCTAGTTTGAATGTCTGGAATGAGTAAGGACTCTCCCCCCCTTGGTAAAACCTGCCGGAATTGGAAGCAATATCAAAGAAACACTGCTTCGAAAAGAGAGGGAGCAAACATGCATAACTAGATAGTCAGAGTCGGGTTTAGGTTTAGTGGGGCCCCAAGCTGTTTAAGGTAATGGGGTCCTTTATGTGTCCAGATGAACATAGGCACCCTACATACAGAAATGAACAAACTAGAGATAATTTAGGAAGCAGACTAGCAGAAGGAGCCCCATTAATTACATGAACGTAGGCTACACAGCAGGAAGCATTGTTGCTACGTATATATACATTTTATTTTATTTTTTTAATTTTCTTATATTTTAGAAATGTATATCCAGTTTTTCTTTAGATTTTTGGGCCCCAAGAGAGCAGGGCCCTAAGCTATAACTTGTTTAGCTTATACGTAAATCCGGCACTGTAAACAGTATACACATACAGGCGCGAATCCAAGGGTGGCTATAGAGGCTATATAGCCCCCCCCCCCTTGACGTTCAGGTATACACTGGATAAAATGGGCTTCAATCCTGTTTACTCTGGATAAAGAGACAAACTATGGTTTAGCTCCTCCCTTGATCATATCCTGGATCCGCCACTATATATATATATATATATATATATATATATAATGTTTGTGTTTAGTATTTTGTACGATGGAAGCTGATGAAAGGGCTTTATATTATTCTTGATTTTTTGACAGGTAAACAAAGAATATTGCGGAGATTAATCTACTCGATTATTATAATAAGATTATAATGTTGTATTTTATCTTTTCTCTTGTATGTATATTCTCAGTCCTGCAGGAAGTTTTCATTTCTTTCTTGGAATAGATAAACGAAGACTTTGGTTCGGCTTCTCCTTCACAAATCTCTGTCGAAAGGTTGACTTTATCGCTACAAACACAAATTACTTCTTCTCATAGAAACCATCTACAAATACACTGTACTGCTGAAACAGAAACCATCAACTAAAGAGGTCATAAATTTTGCCATTCCTCGTGTTTGAAATTTCCGTTCTTCACAACGACTTCCTTCCACCCGCCCCTGTTAAGAAGTTCAAAGTAGGTTTTCAAAAGGACTGGCTCCCGCTGAGAAGGAAAGTGGGATGAGGAATGACTATAGTGCCATCTAGCAGTTAGACGGCCAAGTACGTGAACACGAAAAAATCTGATTTCTGATTTCTGTAGATTCAATAATGAAGGATATAATTTCTCATCGATTCTGTAATGAATGTTTTTGGAAACAGCGAAAAAATAGTACAGTAGCGCACAAGTACAAAGATAGTACTCCATTTTCAAAAAAGTCCGAAGTTTTTAGCTCTTTTCCTTACTGTAAAAAAACAGAAGACTTTTCCCTCTAATTTTGATCATTTTCTTATGGGAATTTGGATTATAATTATCTGTATTTATAAGAAGAAAATATCACGCACAGCGTTCAAATTGCACCTTTAAAATGAGATGCATCATATTGAGTGAGCTATTGAGACATTTTTTGCGAAAGAACGAAATGAAACCATGATTTGCCTAAAAATGGTTGAGATCCCATGTTAAATTGAACACCAATATTCCGGCCGCTGTGGCGCACTCCTTCTCCCTCTTAAGCCTCCACGGAGGCTAGCACACCTAACTGCTCTTATCTATTGACGACGCTGCTATTGTTCTTGGTTTTACGGTTTATTTGGTATCTCATACTCGGGCTTCGCCCACCAGACGGCTTTCACGATGGCGGACTCTGGCGTAGACACTGGCAAATCCATAACCGGTCGACACAAGTTACCTGGCCTCATTTCAGGACCTTCCGGATGTTCGACTAAGGTGGAAAAACGAAAAGAGCGTTCAAAAGACCTAACTGCTCGTACCAGGAGTGCATCTCAAAGTTCCATTAACTCTGTTGCATCACTGTCTTCAAGAATCCAAGGTAGCTATGCTACTCGTTTGCAGCTTTCACCACCTAGTAAAAAACCACATAAGACTTTGGATATTGAGATAGGTACCAACAACATGGAAACCGAACCATCTGCAGCTTCTGATTATTACAGTCCACCATCTGCAACAACTTATTCATTTCTTTTGACGAAATTCTACACTAAATTTGCGAACGAGAAACATATCGCCATACAAATTCGCAAATATCTGCCTAGAGCTTCGTTAAAAGAAATTGTCAAGACTAGAAATGGATACATCTTTAAAACAGAGGATCCTAATTTACTCAGCACTATTAAGAACAAAGTGCCTATTGATACGTTTGGCAAAGATGCTCAACTTAGTAGCCTTAATGCATCTAAACAAAACAAATGCCTCCTCCAAGACGTACACCACTGCTATCTGTGGTTATTCGGGGTGTCGATCCTTCCTACACCGATGAGGAGATTCAAGAAGAACTAACCTACGAAGGACACACTCTCCAGAAAGTTCTGAGAATCCGTAACGCTACAGGCCCTACATTCATGGTTCGAGTTTTAACATCATCGCAAAGCACCATAGATAGTCTGCTGACAAATGGCGCATATATATATAACAGGAAGCATCGTGTCGAACCCTCTCGCTCCTCTGCACCAATGCCTGTTCGTTGTGAAAAATGTCAGGCTTACAATCAGCACACTACCGCCAACTGTACTAACACCAACGTCTGTGGTTACTGCACTGGCGAGCATTTAACACGTGCCTGTCCAAATCTAGAACGGCCACCTACTTGTTCTACTTGTCACGAAGCACATCCAACATATAGCTATAAATGCAAAGGAAAACCTGCTCCTGAAGTAAATCATCCAGAATATGTAGTACCATTGCGCACACATAATTATTCCGAGGATGTTCCTCCTACTATGGACTCACCTATAACAGTGCGAAATCTTCTTTCTTTCCTCACGCTTACCTTACAAAATATCCAACCATTTCATCGCTCTCACGTCTTACAGCAAATTACTCAAGCAGCAAGAGAGATTTTTCATGTTAACTTCTATGCAACTTATTCAGGACAAAATGTATACTTTCATACCTCTCGCTTGGAAACCACTGTTTAGCTTTGTCTGTTTCATCATGGCTTTAACGTTTATATTCCTTAACATTCGTTCACTTCACACAAACAAACCTTTATTCGAAGCGTTACTACTAGAGGAAAGAGCCACAGTCTTTATTCTTAATGAAACCTTCCTTACTCCATCCATCTCTTGCCAGTTTCCTGGCTACACACTGGTTAGGCAGGATAGCTCCCTTCCGCTCAAACGAGCCAATGGAGGAACAGCTGTGGGTTTTCCACATCGTGTTCCATCTCGCAGACATCATTGCAATTTACCTGGTCTTCCTGAGTACCTACTACTCACATTATACTTCCGTAACATAGCTATCACTGTTGCCACCATTTATATCCGACCCGGTCATCCACTACCTACCTCATTTGTTCAGTATATTTCAGATAATTATAAACAATTTATAATCATGGCCGATTTTAACATGCATAGTAGATCAGAACACGACAGAACCGCATTCCGAAACTTCATTACAACTCATACACTTGGCATCATTCATAATCTGCCTAAACATACAAGACCCATCTCACAAACTACTCCGGACATCGTCATTACTTCAGCTAATCTGGTCTCACAAGTACATATCGATGTTCTTGATCCAGTCGGCAGTGACCATGTTCCAATTAAACTTCAGCTCCGTACAACTTGTATGAATTCCTCTAATCATTTCCAGCGCACTAGTCTCCGCTTTGACAAAGCAAACTGGGATCAGTACACTGAGAAAAATCCATTATCCGGACAGCGGTATATTGTACAAATACAAGGATTCGTTATGTTTACTAAGGAAATCTGTACGGAGCGTACTTTATCCATATACTACATAGGTACTGCCTTTTACCCGCTTAGATATTACATCATGTCGCTGCAGGATGTCTGACATCTAACAATCTTCCGTATTTTACATACGTATACGTATGTTAAATACTTCAGCTATATGTTAAATACGTCCATCTGTGTGTGAGATCCAGGCCGCCTATAGACACCTCTTTCTATCGCCATGGCTGACGTCATTGAACTACCGTCTTTTGCTTGCGAAACGAGGTTGTTTACAAACGGAAAAGAAGAGAGGAAAGAAACAAATGCTTGGGTAAGTACACTAGTTAACTATTACTTTAGTTAAATATTCCATTAATTATATATTCTTTTAGTGTAACTTGCTTTAATATGGTACTAAGTAAGTAATGTAGTTTATGAATACAATTCTTACTATTGTAAAACTCGTTAATGATTGAGGACAATGGAATGGGTGAATCTGAATTTTGAGAAATCTTTGAATATTAATGTTTTGAAACATTTTACATTTCAAGGTAGCAAAATGAATGTTATGTGTTTATTCATTCCGTTTTATATGTGACGATTTATTACTTGGAGCAGTTTTACTACAGGGCTGCTTAACATAATTGCTAATAAACCGTTTTCAGCGCGAAAATTCCCTTGTGTAGTGAAGATTTAGGATTTAGATTTCTGGGCTTTCGGCATCAATGGCCTTGTTAGCCCGTCGCATATGAAGGATGACTTCCCTCGGTGATCACACTATCCGGGGAAAGGAAGGGAAGAATGGATTGGGGAAAAATGGGGCCGCGGTGGCTCAGTGGTAGAGCGTTCACCTCTGGTGCTTGGGGTCCCGGGTTCGATCCCAGCTCCCGCCAAGTGAACTTTGTGGTGGACAAACACCGTGTGCGTGGGTTTCTCGGGATTCTCCCGTTTCCTCCCACTTTCTTCATTCCACCATTTCATACATTACCCATCATCACCGTTTCCTTTAGCCTAACCGGCATAACCGTGGGACGTAAAACTCAAAGATTTCATTTTCATTTTTGGATTTGGGAAGGAAGAAAACGGCCTGGGACCTATATGTTAGGTACCACTCCGGCATTTGCCTGTTGTGAATGAGGAAAAGCCAAGGAAACCTCATTCAGGATGGCTGGACTTAAAATCTTTTGATACTTTTTCGACCGAGTTCCCCCACCGGGATCGAACCCGGGACCGTTCGCACCGAAGGCGAGAGCGTTAGCGAATACGCTACGCGGGGCCACTAGTGTAGTTTAGAAAACTCATTTTTACTAGGATATTTGCAAGATTTTTTTTCTTTTAGTTTAACGCCCCATGATTGTACATCAATGTAAGAGAGAAGGTGACGATGAGATACATGATAATGGTGGAATCAAGAAAATGTAAGGAAACTGGAAAGTCTTAAGAATAACCACAACTACAGTGTTCACCAAAACCCTATTTGTCGGGAGCAGGAATCGAACCAGGGACCTACCGCGTCAGAGGTAAGCGCTCTCAGAGCTTTCTTTTGTTTAAAGAACTTGTTTACAATGAAATATATATATATATATATATATATATATATATATATATATATATATATATATATATATAACGAAGATATTGACATATTTTACAGCCTCACTGAAATTTAAAAAAGAAAAAAAGTAGTCAGGGAGAGCTTACTTGTCAGGTTTTTATTTTTTAATTTAATTTATTTTTATTTATTTATTTTTGCTTTGTTATGTTCCCTAGTTAATTAATGTTTGGGTTACTGAAAATTAAAACCTTTTTAGTATTATTGTTATGTCATCACTTTGGAACCAAAACGTTAGATTTTTTTCTTGTGTTTTCATATAGGAAGTTGGTGAGTTTGTGCCTTAGCACTGGTTTGGTTTCTAAAACGTAATTGAAGGTCATGTTGAGTTGAGTCTTGGTGGGTTTGAGTTCGTGAAGTGTCAGGCACTGCTTGTGCCCCTGTCTTCTGTTTGTGATGCTTCCTGGCTTTGGGCTGTGACGTATTTATGTTGAGGAGTACCAACGCAGGCCGCGTGATATACAGGTAGCTACAACACAGCTTCAACAGTTAACGAGTGCCAGGTCTTTGAATTTCAGCTTTCGTTACGGCGTGACTAATGCAGTATAGTGCTAGATTGAAATTCTATGGGTGGTAAAAACGGTATGGTAAGAAATACAACGTAATTGTTATTAGTTTAATTAGTGTTTCTTCATAGTATTGTTTCACTATTTCTAGAAGGAATTAAGTATTAACGAAGTAATGAATAAGCAAAAGCACACATTGATTGACGTTTACTATTTCTCATACTCCATTGAGAATGTTTTGATCCTCAGTTGCGCAAACATCCAGTGTGCGTTTATTTTCTTTCTTTTTTGGGGGGTTTACACTGCCTCACAGATGAGCTCCCTCGTGGCTAAGTGGTTAATGAACACGCCTTTGGCGTGGGACACCCGGGTTCGATTCCCGGCCGGGGGCCGCGGTGGCTCAGTGGTAGAGCGTTCACCTCTGGTGCTTGGGGTCCCGGATTCGATCCTAGCTCCGCCAAGTGAACCTTGTGGTGGACAAACACCGTGTGCGTGGGTTTTCTCGGGGTTCTCCCATTTCCTCCCACTTACTTCATTCCACCATTTAATTCATTGCTCATCATCAGCGTCTCCCTTAGCCTAACCGGCATAACTGTGGGACGTAAAACTCAAAGGTTTCATTTCATTTTTTCTTAATCTCTTGCACCGACCGACCGATCTCGATCAAATTTCCAACGTAGATTCGGTTCTGGCCTGGGAGTGTTTTTAGCTATTTACTTTGACAGAACTTAGGGGAGGGGGAGGAGGGGGACAGAAAAAATAAATGACTTAATTTACTTTGAAGTGTAAAAGTGCGAGCGTTTTCTTCTCTCTCTCTCTCTCTCTCTGTCTCTCTCTCTCTCTTCACTCCTCCAGTCTCCTCTCACTTTTAGGGCCGCGGTGGCTCAGTGGTAGAGCGTTCACCTCTGGTGCTTGGGGTCACGGATTCGATCCTAGCCCCGCCAAGTGAACCTTGTGGTGGACAAACACCGTGTGCGTGGGTTTTCTCGGGGTTCTCCCATTTCCTCCCACTTACTTCATTCCACCATTTCATTCATTTCTCATAATCACCGTCTCCTTTAGCCTAACCGGCATAACCGTGGGACGTAAAACTCAAAGATTTCATTTCATTTTTTCCTCTCACTTTGATTTCATGATTTCGCACTCTGATGAAAAGTATTAAATACCGCCAGGAAAAGTACTAATATATAACCTCTCTTTTAGGCGCCCCTCCAACCACGCGCCCGGGACACGTGCTTTGCTTGCTCGCCCATAGCTGCGGCTCTGTGAGCTACATAAGTAACATACAATGCTTACGTAATACTTTGGGTCATAAGTACTATTAAGAAAGGAAGAATTGCATTTTTTTAACTTTGGGAAAGGAGCTACTATGGGATTAAAGATAAGGTAGGAAAGGCAACACATTCCAGTCTATGCTTTCACCCAGCAGACATATTGTTTGGAACCAAAAAAATGTGACTTTTGGAATCTTGTACTTAGGTTCACAGCGGAAGCGACGAAATAACTTGAATCATCCATTGTAGCTCTCCCCGCAACCAGTTTCTAAAATGTTGGCAATAAGTTTGCGAAACGAGAGGTGACGACTCCAATTTTGGGTGAAAAGTCGCTATAAGAAATAATCGAGAAATTCATTGTCTATAAGCATTGTAAAAGTTGTAGATGTAAACTAAACAATATGTTCTACTCACTGGCGCAAATCCCGGGGGGGGGATGACGGATACATGTCCCCTCCAATCTTGGAACTGAGGGGGACTTCTCCCAAATAATCCGATTTGAAATGTGTTTTTTGGGAGAAATTTGATGATTTTTGTCCGATTGCTACAAAGGAACGTGAGATGTCCCCCAGAATAAGCCTCAAATCTGCAGCCTCCTAACGCTAAAGACAACTCTGATCCTCCACAACATTGTTTTTCAACTTCATAAGTATTTTGGACATCGCCAAAAAAAGTATGGTAACGGTCTTACCCCCCCTTCCCCCCCCCCAATGTTGAAGACAGATTTGCGCCGCTGGTTCTATTCACATCTTTGTAAACAGGGCGCAACCAATCCTTTAATTCAGGGATCATTTCAGGTTGTTTCGGGTACTTTTGTTCATGTTGTGGTCAAAATAGTTCCGAAATAATTAACATTACAGTACTTACGTTAAGCATTTTTTTTGTAAAAGAAAAAGTGCAGAATAATTAAAAGACCCCAAAGGACAAGTATAACAAACACCTTCTTCGCCTTTTTTCACGCATCTATAGCTAATCTTGTTGCTATCGGTAATGATGTATTACGTGTGTCTCTCAACGGAAACTCTGCGAACTAAAGGACATCAAGTTTGTAGTTATTCTTCGTTAGAGGGCAAGGGTAACATAACAATGCAGGATTGTGGAGTAGTGAGTACGCTGTATTTCCAAACTCTTCATCACTTGCGCTGATTAAAACAAACAAACAGAAAAAAAGAACGTAAAAACTGTTTTGAACTAATAATGCTTCTCTACAGATGAACATTTTGTTTGCAGCAAAAAGTCGCTAAATGTGTAAGTAGGTAAATCGTCATTTAAAAATCACCCAAAAAAGTCTCCAATCGGAATTTTTTTTTTGTCGTTATCGTAGGGCGACCATACGTCCTGTTTTGACCGGGACAGTCCCGTTTTAGGGGCGTGTCGCGGCCGTCCCGTCAGTAGATGGAAAAAAGTAGTATTCGTCCCGTTTTATGTAAATGAAAGAAGTAAATAACAAACCCAGTACCTTTACTCCTTTTAAAAGTATTAATAATAACAAAGCGGCAAAAATTGAACTGAAAATCCCTATATTAAACATACTCTATAGTTCGCAGTACTGCTCGAAAGGCAGCAGAGGTTTTAGCAGTTGGTTGTGTGTTAAACAAACTTCAACGTGTCTTTCCTTTTTCATAAGTACCCGCTCTGTAACGAAGAGAGAGAGGGGGAACTCTGATATCAAGGCACTGATAAGAACAAAGGTAGATCTAAAAGTCTAGTGTTGCAAGAACCTGTCCCGTTTTTAACTGAAAATTTTATGGTCACCCTACGCTATCGTTGAGGTCGAATTCCCCTTATTTAGCGACTTTACCCAAAATTGGCAACATTGACCCCCCCGAAAACACCCCGTCATCTTGAGCCTAGCCAGCATAATAGTGGGACGTAAAACTTAAAGATTTCATTTCGAACAACACTCCCAGAAACCTACTGTTATACTATTCTCAAACCACCCTTTCGTACAGTTCTCCCTATTCGAAAAAAAAAATGTAAATAGCAGTGTTCATACATAAATATGGAACTCAATTTCCCTGAATTTTGCAGGTTTTCCAGGTATTAATTTTGCAATTTCCAGGTCTAGTGGAAGAAACTAATAGTACGAGAACACATAAATTTTAAGAATACTATATTTATATATTTGAGAATGGCCACCCTTCTCCCCAATGAACGATTGCAATTAAATATTGAGTCACAAGAAAATAAATAATTAAAATAAATAAAATTTAAGTTGAAAAATATTAAGTTGAGAAGCCTACTAAGGGAATTATATAATACTTTTGTTCCATACTTGAATACATTCAAAATATACAAAAAAATATTGGCTTGGGGAAGAAAAAAGGGCCCGCGAGATTTTAACTGATTCTTGTAGTACTCGACGACAGAAATAGATTACTGAAAGAATTTTCAAAATCGGCACAGGCAAACATGAAGAAAATCGCATTTTTCAGGTACCGGTTCAAAATGGGAAGAAAAAAGGGCCCGCGAGATTTTAACTGATTCTTGTAGTACTCGTCGAGAGAAATCGACTAGTGAAGGAATTTTCAAAATCGGCGCAGGCAAGCATGAAGAAAATTGCATTTTCATGTACCGGTTCAAAATGGGAAGAAAAAAGGACCGCGAGATTTTAACTGATTCTTGTAGTACTCGACGAGAGAAATCGATTAGTGAAGGAATGTTCAAAATCGGCGCAGGCAAGCATGAAGAAAATCGCATTTTCATGTACCGGTTCAAAATGGGGAAGAAAAAAGGGCCCGCGAGATTTTAACTGATTCTTGTAGTACTCGACGACAGAAATAGATTACTGAAAGAATTTTCAAAATCGGCACAGGCAAACGAAGAAAATCGCATTTTCAGGTACCGGTTCAAAATGGGAAGAAAAAAGGACCGCGAGATTTTAACTGATTCTTGTAGTACTCGTCGAGAGAAATCGACTAGTGAAGGAATTTTCAAAATCGGCGCAGGCAAGCATGAAAAAAAAATCGCACTTTCGAAATATGACGTTTTCAATCTAAAGTGAACACTTTTTTAAAAAATCGGACAAGATGAATGTGCTGTATACTCTTTATGCACCCAATTTTAAATGAAAATGCAACGTTGTCATTTACCTGGACCCACGACATAAGTGAATGAAGTTATTGTTTGAAACGGGGGCTGGCCATCGACATATTAGCGTAAAAGACAGTAACTTCACTCACTTATGTTGTGTTTCCAGGTAAATGGCAACGTTGCATTTTCATTTCACATTGGGCGCATAGAGAGTGTACAGCGCAAACGGGTCATCCGATTTTAAAAATTCCTTCACTTTAGATTGAAAACATCATAATTAGATATGCTTTTCCCTCCTACATTCTGTTGTAACTCTGATAATAACAGAGTTACCCTATGTCAGGGGACTTTTGAGACACCCTGTATACCTTATTTAATGTATGTTTGATGTCACTATAACTGTAGTATAATTTAGTTTGTTTAAATTTACAATTTAATACAAGTAGATTCGGATTTACATGCGTAGGATTTTGTATGCATCTAACTAATGAATTCTTTTATATTTATGCTTAACTTAGTGACTTGGCTTTGGACTGCAACTGATTATTGTAACCCATTATTGCTTGAGAAGAAACAAGATATCCGAATCTTCATTTGGAGAAATCAAAGGTCTATTGGAAAGCTGGGGATTACAATCATTAATTTCTACATTTCAAGGTGCGTAGTAAATAATATATTGTGTTTATTGTTAAATTACTATTATTGGGTTTAGAATCAATGAAGCACTTCATGATATTTTATGGGGATCAAGATGGGTGCCGGATAGATAAGTATTTGAACGTCAGGCTCTTATTTCTTTTCAATTTAATATTTAATCAATGATTATTTTTCTCCCTCATTATTCCACCAAATCGTATTCCAAGATCATATATCCATTTTTGTTCGATATATCCATATTTTTGATCTCTTTCATATTTCTATATTTTCGATTTTTGATATTGTTTATATTTCGATATTGCTGTATTTTTCGATATTTCGAACAAGTTTCGATAGTTTGTCGACATCGATTATCTATATCTAAATTCGGATATCCCAAAGCCCTATCGAGCACCCTCCGAAATGAAGTTTTTGGCTATGGACCTGATTAGGGATGCGCACGAGACAAGACGAGACAATTTTTGTTACGAAATTCGAGACAAGATAGAGCTTTTCCAATAGAAACGGATCCAGTTTTCGAGACGAGACAACTTTCGCGGCACCTTTTCGAGAGGAGACAACCTCAAATCTTTTCTCTTGCGCATCCCTAGACTTGATCATGAGTTATCAAAAAAAAAATGTTAATGAGAAATAACATGTAAATACAATATAGGTAGCTAAAACATTTTTGTTTTCATTCTTCAGTAATGCATTGTTATTAATCTCAGGGGGGGCGGTGGCTCAGTGGTAGAGCGTTCACCTCCGGTGCTTCGGGTCCCTGGTTCGATCCCAACTCGCGCCGTGTGGACTTTGTGGTGGACAAACACCTTGCTCGTGGGTTTTCTCGGGGTTCTCCCGTTTCCTCCCACTTTCTTCATTCCACCATTTCACTCATTTCTCATTATCACCGTCTCCTTATCCTAACCGGCATAACCGTGGGACGTTAAACTTAAAGATTTCATTTTTTATTAATCTCAGCATTTTATAGTGTATTCTTAAGCTTCAGGTGATGTATAATTAAATTTTGAATTCAGTTAACTTATTTTGTTTCTCAGATTGTTTTTAAAATGTATGTACAAACGTTTATGTTCATTCTCGAGAGTTTAAAGTGACGTATAGTTATTAAACATAGTATTTAATATTGTACTCTTAACGTGGAAGTGATATACAGTTAACTTTTGAATTCAGTTAACATTTTTCTTTCTGAAATTGCTTTAAAAAGTATGTAAAAACGTTTTTATTTTCTTTCTTGAGTACTAAAAGTGATGCAAAGTTATTAAGCTTACTACTTTATATTGTATTCTCAACCCTAAACTGATACACAGTGCGTTTTTGAATAAATTGTCAAGTTATTTGAGTGATGAACACTGGTAGAAAATCCTGACTACTACTGGAACATTTTGATTTTAAGGTGACGACTACTGGTGCAAGGATTTTAAAATATTGTTTTTCCTTCAAGGGCTACTCCTTTTTGAATTCTGACTACATGGTCACTATAGGAAGGATCAGTGAGTCTTTCCAACTATGGTACAGCTCCGACAGATTCACGATGCTCAGAGAAGAGACAAAATAGTATGTTTTCAAACTTAAAGTGAGAACCACTGGCGTTTTTACCTTGCTATGCAAAAGTAAGTGAGTACTCCAATGGGGTTCCAATGCGGTACCTAATTTCTGCATTTTAGATATATGGAAATACATGTCTCTAAAATGTAAAGAACTGATTCTTTTTTTGGGGGGGGATAAATTATAGGTATGTGGGGCTTGCATACTTGACGCTACAATTCGGAAATTGAATTAAAATATGACTAACGGCTATCAAGATGTTGTCAAATAAAGGGAGGACCAACACAGTTAAGGGGTTTTCGTGTTAGATGCTAAAATTTCCGAAATCGGTCATGGAAAGTTAATAAACACCAGTAGCAATTTCATCTTAAAGTAATTAGATATCTTCATGGAGTGTTAGAACATCATGGAGTCTACCAAAATTAAATTTTAAAAGCTTTTGAAAATATAATCTGACATTTGTAAACAGTATTTGAAATATGTGTTTACCCAAAACTTCCAGCTAGTACATCTAACATCTGGAGAAACACTGTGAAATAAAAGCATATGAGATCTTGAAATTTCGGAAACAATTATTGATCGCAACAAAATTAAATAAGATGGTCCTTCTATGGGTTAAATGAGTACCTCAGTACAATTTCGATCGAAAGATTAGTTCAGTCCTAGGTTTTCTTCAGGCAATTCCAAGGGTTCATCGAGCTGTGCAAAAGAATGAAAATTCGCTGTCAATATCTAAGATAGTAAATAAGATATAAGGAATTATATATTTTATGACGTGAAAATAGAGATCTTTATGGATTTGTACTTTTGGGTCTTTCCTATAAGAAAAAAAATCAGAAAACTACTGTATATACCTTAATAGACAATTCAGTGGGCGGGGACACAGTAGCTTAGTGGTAGGGTATTTAACTAATCTTTTTTTTTTTTTTTTTGCAGAAACTATTGGAGTATTCACTTAACCCATAGAAATACGATCATACTTAACTCCCTATTTAATTTTAAAATTAAATAAAAGGAAATATTTCAGTGTAGCGACCCACGATTATGCATTTTAGTCTCAGGGAGATTATGATTAAAGCAAGTGAATGTTGTTGACAGAATTGATGGAATGCAAAGGTGGGAGGAGAGTACCCCGAGAAAACCCACGAATACGATGTCCACTACAAACTGACTTGGCCGTGGATCGAACCAAGAACCCAATACACCAGAGATAAGCACTCTACCACTAAGCCACTGTGCCCCCGCCCATTTAATTGTCTATTAAGGTATATACGGTTGTTTTCTGAAATTTCTTCTTCTTACAGCAAATACTCAAAAGTACAAATACATGTGGGTCTCTATTTTTACGACGTCATAAAATACATAATTCCTTATATCTCGCTTGCTATATTAGATATTGACAAAAAATGTTCACTTTATTTCAGAGCCCGATGAACGCTTGGAATTGTCCAAAGAAAATTTAGAGCTGAATTAATCTTTCGATCGAAATTGTACTGACGAGTCTGAGGTTCTCACTTAACCCATATAAGTACCATCTTATTTAACTTTTGTTAGGATCAATAATTGTTTTCTGAAATTTCAAGATCTAATACGCTTTTATTGTATGGTGTCTCTCTAGCTGCTAGATGTACTAGCTGGAACTTTTAGGTAAATACATATTTCTAATACTCTTTACAAATGTCAAAATATATTTTACAAAACTTTTAAAATTTAATCTTGGTAGACCCCATGATGTTCTAAAACTCCATGGAAATTCCTAATTATTTTAAGATGAAATTGCTACTGATGCTTATTAACTTTACATGACCGGTTTCGGAAATTTTACCACCTAACACGAAAACCCCATAACTATATGGATCCTCCCTTTATTTGACAATATCTTGATAGTCATATTTTAATTAATTTTCTAAATTGTACTGTCTAATATGCAAGCTCCGCGTACCTATGGTGTCGCTTTTTATTTGACCATATTCGGTAACTGTTAGGCGTACCGACTTGCGGTTTCGGTAAACACACACCTCTAACGTTCTTTAAAACGTTATTAAGACATATTTTAGAATATTTAGAAATGAGAGTTCTGGGAATATCATGGTACCCGAAAACCCCCATCAGGGCGTGTGTGTAGTGTATTTAATTGAAACTACTTTTGAGGTTGTTGTAAGCCCTCGTAATTACGTTTCCGAAACTGCACCATCTAGTACGCAAACTCCACAGTTCTGTAGTGTCGCTCTTTATTTTCCCATATCTCGATATCCATAAGGCTTACCGAGTTGAGGTTTTCGGTAAACAGATGTCAGTTCCTTACATTTTAGAGACATATATTTTCATATATCTAAAAAATACAGACATTAGGTACCCCATGGTAGCCCGAACACCATTGAGGTACCCACTTACTTTTGAATGGTAATACATTTTGAGTTGTTGTTCAGCATCAATAAACACTTCATAGTTTTTCTACGTGCAACCCAAAAGTCCATACCTGACCGAACAGAGTTTGTCCATTTAATCTCAAAAATGTTAAGATACTTTGTATTGTTAAGTACAACCAAATTAAGCACACTGAATATAACATTTTAAATATTTTCTGATTTTTGTTGCAGGTATTTCGTGCATCAAACCAGGATTCTGCTTGAAAGACAGTCAAAAGAAGCAGTGTAGGTTGTGGCTAAAAGTACGCCCTTTCTGAAGACAGACTCAGTTGTACTTACATTATTTTGTACGAATATATAACCCTAATAAAGATACTGTACTACAAATTATTTCTTTCTTCCATAAATTATAATAAAATATTATCTCTGTTTAAAGAAAATGATTGTTAATGTTAAGTCATTTTAATTCTTTTTCTCTGTAATAAGAACATTATCCCTAGCAATATTTTTTATCTTTGTGCTATTGCGATTGGATGAAGTAAAATTCTATACCAAGCACTATTATTTCAGACATGCATTAATAACTAATGTATTGTTCTGTATGTAAGACAATGTGTATACTGAACATGTCTAGCGAAGGTGTTGTTTTAATACAGAATCTATAACTCAGCTTTTCAGTAGTCAACTTTATTGGGAATCCGAAGAAAGAAGTTAAAAAAAAAATGTTGGACTTACCAGCGTGTGTGTGTTCGAATTCTGGACTAATCCAAATTATCCAGAGAAATCATTATATATTTCTTTGTTGCTATTTCAGATGTATCCTTTATCCAAGTCGTATGAAACGGAGACTTCATACATCGCTATACTTTGTATGAACTATGTTCCGTATTTACTTAATCACTTTGTAACTTTCTCTAGTGTTGACAAGGCCGCAGGTGTCAATCGAATAGTTTAGTGTTTCACTCATGTCACCTTGTGACTAAGGTACGTCCTGTCGGTATATATATGGTACTGGGTTCAATTAGCGATAAAATACATTTTTAGCGTTAAACAAATGCAAAAATCTACACGAAATGAGATACCGTGATCTCTGACTTACGGATAACACCAAGCAACTAATGGTACTGAGTGTGATTGAGTTTACTAATTACTATTTGGCTAAAATCAGTGTTCCTTTATCTATAGTTCTTTTCGTGCTTTGAATTGCAAAGTTTGAAATAACCGTTTTAAATTATTGTGTATATATATCTTCCGAGTAATTCTGAGAATCATTGCTCTTTCTTTAAGCAATGTATGAGACTGTTAAATTGCTCTTTCCTTAAAATGTTGCACTAAGAAGGATGCATCCAGGAAAGTCCAAATTTGCAGAATGTCTATAGCAGGGAAGAATAAATATGTTTAGTCGATGGCTGCACAACGCCTCCGCTGTCACCACGTTGTCACACAGCGAATACAGCGAACGTTTAAGAGTATTCTGCACTTACTATTAGGTATCGGCCTGGGAACTTTGGCGCATCTACCCAGTCTCCTTCTTGGTGTTTCATTTTTAATGGCGAGTACTGAGTAGGAATAATATTGTAAGCGAATGCGTTTCCGGCTGACACCACACTTTTAATTATTGCGACATTTAAAAAAAAAATACCTGTTAATTAAAATGTACAGAGAAGTTATTTCTGGAAAATTCTACTCAGGCCTCTTGTGGTAACAACTGCACTTTAGTAGAAGATACTATTAAGGAAAAGAATGAGGTAAAATAATCTTTATATCGTACAAGCAATGGATGATAACAGCTTAATAAATGATTGTACGTAAATCTTGTTTGAGTTTGAATATAGGATTGTATAAGGCTGTGCATTTTGCATTATTATTGAGGTGCTGCAACTAACTAACTGCAAACCATATGATAAATTCTTACAGTAATATATCACATATTGATTTACTCTGTATGGAAACGAAAATAGTTTAATATATGGTTAACCTCCTTTGTGCCAGGGACGGATCCAGAGGGGGGCGATCGCCCCCCCCCCACAAGAGGAAACTTTCTTATTTTATATATAAATAAACCCATCCATAACAAGTTTGGAGCTCTTAAAAGTAGCAGTATTACCGCCGACCGCCCCCCCCCCAGAAGTCCGTCCTGGATCCGCCCCTGCTTTGTGCCCATAATTTTAAAATTAACGCTTGTGTCACTTTTCAACACTTGACTTTGCAGTAGCTTTCCAACGAATTAGCAGGAAGCCCAAACTTATAGGACACCCTGCAGGTAAATACATTTCTTTGGACAGTTTCACTGCTCCAAACTAAGATTTGAAAAGTGTAGTATTGTTAATTTTATTATTATTGGCACAAAGGAGATCAACCATATTTTAAGCTATTTTTGTTTTCATACAGAGTAAAACAATATTTGACAACATTACAGTAAGAATGTATCATGCACTTTGCAGTATGTTGCAGCACTTTAATAATGGTGCACTATACGTACACTCTAGATCCTGCATATGTCCGATCCATACATTACAAGAAGGCAATACGTATTCGATACAGGTAAAATCTGTATATTTCATATGGACAACCTATTAGCTATATACATCCAATCTATACATTACATATGGCCAACCTGTACGCGACATACGTATAATCTATATGCTGCATGCAGACAGTCTGTAAGCTACATATATGCACTCTGTATGGTGCATACGGATATTCTGTATGCTGTATCTGGACAAGCTGTGTGCGACATAAGGAAAATCTGTATAATACATACGTACAATACGTATACTGTATCTAGTCGTACGTATGGGGCACAAGTACAATATAGATGCTGTCTCGGGGTTGAACGCAAGAAACATACGTACAGAACGTATATTGCATACTTCTTGAAATCATGCTCCGTCCTGATAGTCAGTGTATGTCGTCATTATTAACCCACATGCTACATACGACCCTGACGTCACAAAGCTAGATATTACCTCCGTATATACTTGTTACTGCAGATAACGTCACACGAATGACGTCATTGCACTTATGCAGACAGTACGTATAATACATACTTTTTCAGCTATACGTTTGCTGCAGGATGTTATATACGGTTGTACGTTAAGTCCAGAAACTACAGGAATTACGAATGTAACCTACGTTTTTAAGTATGCCACCTACATTTTTTTTTCTCAGTGTATCGAGCTCATCTCATGACAGCTATAGAGCCATTACAACCACCCACTACAGAAGACGAACTATATGCTCACATAGACAATCTCACCACCACAATTCAGGAGGCAAGTTCTCTATTCATTCCAGTTTCTACCTCCACACCATACCGGCCTACATTACCTCCGCAATATCTCACATTCGTTACTCGCTCTCGACAATTTTATAGAGATTTTCAAAGGACTGGCAATCCTGAATCACTTCGGCATTATCAGCAACTTCAGCGGATGGTCAAAAACTACATATCTGCTTACAAACTACGCTGTTGGGTTAAAACATGTAATTCTCTCTCTGATGTCAATCATCCGACGAAGTACTGGAAACGTTTTAACGCTCTTTGTGGAAAGTACACCAAAACACCTTACCCACTATTACAAGAAGAATCTCGCATTCAAACAGATACAGACAAAGCCAACGCTTTCGCTGATTTTCTTCAAACAATATTCACACCTAACGGATCTCCTCCTACTTATCACCATCCAGCAGACACAGTCAATACTTCATCTCCTTCTTTACAGCCTCATCCACACCATACTCTTCCACTTAATCAACCTTTGACAGAACCAATTACAGTTCAGGACATCATCACTGTTGTTCGAAATAAACGTAATAGTGCACCAGGATTCGATAATATCACTTATCGACATATCAAAGAAAGTCCGCTCCCATTGCTTACTCTGCTTGCCAGCATCTTTACCTTCATTCTCCGAACAGGCTATTTTCCTATCCAGTGGAAGACTTCAAAGACGTTAATGTTTCCAAAACCTCACAAACCACCTGAAAGCGTATCATCGTATCGCCCAATACAATTAACGTCTACCTTCAGTAAAATCTTAGAACGCATTCTTGTCCGACGTCTACACGCATACATCGACAGACGTCACCTTCTTCCCATCCATCAAGCAGGATTTAGACCAGGCTATTCTATCAACGACCAACTGCTTCGCTTATCCACTATGGTCACACATCATTATAATTCCGTCAAGCCATCATGTCTTGTACTGTTTGATCTAGAGAAAGCGTTCGACAAAGTTTGGCACTTAGCACTTATCTATAAATTAATACGGCACCGTTTTCCACTCACATATATCCGTCTGATTTACAACTTTTTAGTGGGTCGCCTTTCCTATGTTTCTATTAACAACTGCCTATCACACCCTATTTTTCTGCTATCCGGAGTTCCTCAAGGATCGGCTTTATCGCCACTTCTGTACATTCTCTACGTTGCTGATATGCCTACACTACCAGATAAAGTCCATCTTTTTCAGTACGCCGATGACACTGCATTCCTTGCTTTGGGATCGACTATCCAATCAATAAACAAATCTTTGCAAACAGCTATTAACGATTTCCTCCGCTGGTGTGATAGATGGCAACTTACAAATAATGCCACGAAAACTCAGGCGATTGTATTCATTCCCTCTAAGAAAACCTCACGAGTCCGTCGAAATCCCAACCGCCTCACACTTCATGTCAACCATACACCTATACAGGCACGCTCAACAGTGACCTATCTGGGCATTACATTCGATAGACATCTAACATGGAAACCACATCTTCAGTCACCGCCAAGGCTTACAATAGACTCAATCTTCTAAAGAGGTTAACCGGAACAACATGGGGCTTGAAACCTACTACAGTATTAAATACATATAAAGCTTTCCTACGACCGACTCTAACATACGGTCACAATGCTTGGATTGCTGCTGCACGCTCTTTCTACGAAAAGCTCTTAATCTTAGAAAGACATGCACTACGTATTGCATTTCGCATTAAGTTACCTAGCCCAACAGCAGAATTATACAACCGCATTGAGTTTCCATCTCTACAGTTTCATCTTGAAAAGTTACGTCTCACCTACATACACAATCGTTATGAAGCACACCATCCTCTACTTCTGACTACTATGCATCATATGGCACTCCACCCAGCAGCATTTCGATATTTCCATCCGCCGCTCTCACTCCTGTATACTCTGTACTGCTACACACTACCTCCTGATGCACTAGACCTGGAGTTACTTGCTGACTACCAAATTCCTGACCAGCTTCCGCTCATCTTTCCATCCTATGTTGCTCAATAAATCCATCCACAACTGCCACCCATTCCCTACCTGATGTTAAAGCCCGCAAAGGTCATTAAGTCTTTGATAGTTCTAATAAGCTTTAATACAGAACTCTGAGACCCTCACAAAGTCATACACAGCTACTATTTCCATACTTCAGTTCCCTAAGAGAGGGCATAACCCTCTAATAGGGCTCTAGCCGGACGGGCTAGTCACTTACAAAAAAAAAAGCGTTGCATGCATGTAGACCAAGTTCCTGCTGTACCACGCTATGCCTACCCACCACTGGATCATCTCTTAGCAATATACGAAAGTACCGAAGCCATAGATCAGTATAATCCTGACCGCCGTATCTACCACGAAAATCCACATATATATTGCCCATAACCTCCGTACATGTGCTCAAGAAACATTTTAACACAATAGCCAACTCTGACACATTCTCGTCAACTTGATTTTGCTATTGGTTCCCTACTTCAATCCACATTATTATATAGCCTGACATCATTCTCCATGTCCTATAAATCAAAAGGTTGAAAATATCTCTGGCCACAGAGAAGGTGTTGCCTTCTACGGCCCGCCCATCCATTGGATGGGAATGAAACTCTTGTTAAAAAAAAAGCGTTGCATGTCCAATTAAAGCAGGTGTCCCACAAGGCGCTGTACTTTCATCTCTACACAGCAGATCTTCCGACTTTACCAAACTGCTTTTTCGCAACGTATGCCGATGATACCGCCTTTTTCACAACAAGTAGTTCACTTGCACAGTGCTACATCTATATGCAACGTCAACTAGACAGTTTTCAGGAATGGGTCAGGCGCTGGAGAATTAAAGTAAATGCCGACAAAAGGTGCGCTGTCATCCACAGTAGAAGACGCATCCGCGCCCCTCGAAATCTAATATATGAGAACGCACAAATTCCTCACGCCACGCATGCGAAATATTTGGGTGTGACATTAGATCATGGGCTCACGTTCGCCCCACACATCAAAGATATAAAGCAACGAGAATTACGGAAAATCTCAGCATTGTACCCCATTTTTCGCTGCAGTTCAATCTCTCATGAGGTTCGCGTGCACATATTTAAGATGATAGTCCTGTCCACACTTTCTTATGCATGTCCTGCCTGGCGACATCCTTCTAATAGCCATCTTCAAACACTCGAAAGTGTGCAAACGAGGGCCGGTCGCATCATCACTGGTCACGACAGATATACACGCAACAGACAAATTCTGGAAGATTTAGAGCTGCCTCCTGTTAGAGAAGTTCTACGGCATCTCCATCATAAGTTCTGGCATACTTTACCGAGACATGTTAATCCAGCTATAGCCACCATCGGCACCGAATGCGCTCTACGGAATGTTCATCGTTCGCCACGCATTTAATATCTTTCCATAGCTGGTAATAACAATATCAGCTACTCTGCGACAGTTGCAGATGTAGACTTCCAGACATAACAAAACAATAGTAATACCCAACTAGACACCAGCACATCTGTATATATTCTTTATGCCATCTTACTCATGGAGTCAGGGGCTTCGGCCCGATACTCTTCACAAAACTTCACCATTACCGTGACCGTTGCTTGTCATACTTAACCAGCTGGCGCAGTACAGCTTTCGTAACAAGTCTAGACCTTTTTCTTTGCGTACGTGTGGACGCACGGCGATCGGAATTCAGTTTCGAGTGACAGGTTACGAGAATCGAGGGTTTCACCCAAGTGCAAGCCTGCTGAAGTACACTATTATTGTGTATTTTTTGCTCATCAATTCTGACTGCTTTGTTTCGCTTCGCTTCGCTTCCATCACTTCACAGTTAGCTGTGTATACTTTCTTATCGCTTATGGTATCTGGCTATGGATACCGGACAGGCTTCAGGACCTTCAGCTTCCAGACCTTCTACTATCTCGACGAAGACCGAAAAGCGGAAGCCTCGTAGGGAAAAGTCTACAGCAGAAGCAAGCCCAGATCGATCTCGCTCACCTCTTAGCTGCCCAGTACCGTCGTCAAGATCGCCACCATCCAAGAGATACCATACAGATGCCCACAGCATCTCTAGTTCAGACGATGACCGTCTTATCATTGACGAGAAATTTCCTCCTCTGCCTCCTCCAAAGCTGAAACCGGACATTTATAGCTATCTTCTTCAAAATTACGATCCGAAGTACCGGAATTCGAAACTCCTTCTTCAACAAATTCTGAAATATCGACCACGCTCTGAGATATCACAAATAGTAGAAACCAAGAACGGCTTCATCATCAAGTCATCCTCACCAAACTTTGCTACAACCATCCGAGATAAACATAGCTTCGAAATCTTCGGAAAAACTGCAACTCTTTCTCCACTCACTAACAATAAGCAGAAACAGCGCCCACCCCCACGCCAACCACCTACCATGTCGGTAGTGGTCCGCGGGGTTGATCCGTCGATAACAGATGCAGAGATTGAAGATGAACTACGAGAGGAAGCTTATTCCTTCAAAAAATGTATCCGTATTCGGAATAACCAGGGGCCTACCTACATAGTCCGGATCTTGACCACTTCACAAGAAACGATCAACGATCTACTAGATAATGGAGTATTCATCTTCAAAAAGAGACATCGTGTAGAACCGTCACGATCACCAGCACCACTTCCTCTTAGATGCGAAAGATGCCAGAAATACAATACGCACTCCACTGATCGCTGCACAAACCAATTCAAATGCGGCTATTGCTCTGGAACTCATCCAACTCGCACCTGCACTAATCTTCAACAAGCTCCTACTTGTAATACTTGCCACGAAAGATCTCATCCAACTTACAGTTATAAATGTAAATCTCGGCCTACTCCAGAAGAGACTAAACCAGAGCTAGTAGTACCATTACGTACTCACGACGCTCAGAATCAAACAGTGGATACACCACTGGAACCCAATCAATATGTCACCCTTCATCAATTATTAGAATTCATCACTTTGTCCCTTCAGAACGTCCAACCTTTTGCACGGCCACTCATGTTACAGCATGTTCAACATGCCGCTCGCAACCTTTTCCATCTTGACTTCCATGCTACCTATAATGGCCCCTATGTACATTTCCATGCAACTCCACTTACAACTGCTGTCTAAATCTATCTTCACTATGGCTTTTATCATGGCTCTCATATTCTTATTCCTCAACATCCGCTCATTTTTCACTCATAAAATTCTGTTTGAACAACTTCTACTAGAAGAAAAAGTCAATACTTTCCTTCTGAATGAAACGCACCTTACACCCAAGCTCACTTGCCGCCTTTCAGGATATCACATTCTTCGCCATGATAGTACCATACCAGCCCGCCGTGCTAATGGTGGCGTTGCCATAGGTTTTTCACCTCATATACCTCATCGCACTCATTCCGCTCCGATTCAAAACCTACCAGAACATCTCATTACTACTCTCTATTATAAGTCATTATGTGTAACAGTAGCCACCATTTATGTTCGTCCCGGTCACACAATTCCACTATCATTCTTTCACTACATCTCTAACAACTTCCGTCATTACATCATTTTAGCAGACATTAACTTTCACAGCCGCTCTGATAGAGATAAGACAACTTTCACGAATTTCATTGCCACAACTACGACCGGTATAATTCATCCTTTACCTAAACCCACCCGCCCGGAATCCAATACTACTCCAGACGTCGCCATAACTTCATCCTCTTTATCACACCATATTCACATCGATATCTTAGATCCAATAGGGAGCGATCATGTCCCAATTAAACTCAGCCTCCGAGTATCCACTACCTCTATCACCAACACACCACCCCCTCCCAGACTCATCCCCCGCTACGATAAAGCAGATTGGTCGAAGTATCGAACTTACTTACATCACTCTCTTCAGCAATGCGTTTCACCCACTACGGAAGATGAGTTATACTCTACCCTGGATCATATCACTAAACATATACAACTTGCCTCCGAACAGTTCATTCCTAAATCTACCTATTCACCCCATAAACCTAAACTACCCCCACAATATCTTACTCTCGTACAGCGCTCCCGTCAGTTTTATAAAGAATATGTGCGATCTGGAAACCGCGAAGCTCTTCAACATCATCGAGCCCTCCACCGTACAGTTTCAAACTATGTTAAAGCTTATAAATTACGACAATGGATCAAGGCTTGCAATTCTCTTTCTGATACATCCCACCCTACCAAATATTGGAAGCGTTTCAACGCCCTCACCGGAAAATTCACCAGAACATCCTATCCACTCATTCATCATGATCAAGCACTCCACTCAGACCAAGATAAAGCTAATGCCTTCGCTATCTATTTACAGGATATCTTTACGCCTTTATCAGCTACACGTCATTTTCGTCATCATCCTACAGATCACTTTAACTTTTGGTCTGCACATCTTCAACCAAACATGCATCACACAGTCTCTTCTCACAAAGCTCTCACTGCCCCCATCACTCCTATCGAGATCAAGCATGTAGTTACCCGCAAACGCAACACAGCACCCGGCATCGATAACATCTCGTACCGCCATGTGAAAGAAAGCCCAACTGTTCTGATAAATATTCTTGCCCTGATCTATACTTTTGTCCTTCGTACTGGCTATATACCCGCTCCGTGGAAAACGTCTAAAGTTCTTATGTTTCTTAAACCAGAGAAACCTCCCGACCAAGTATCCTCTTACCGTCCGATTCAGCTAACCCCGGTTTTCACTAAAATTCTGGAAAAAATCATAGTACAACGCCTTCATCTCCATCTTTCACGGTACAATCTCTTGCCAGTCCACCAAGCAGGATTCCGCCCACAGTTCAGTATTAACGATCAGCTCATGCGTCTTCTAAACTACATTACTAATCACTACAATACGGCAAAACCATCCTGCCTGGTCCTTTTTGATCTGGAAAAGGCATTTGATAAAGTTTGGCATCAAGGACTTATCTCTAAGTTACTCAATTTTCGCCTTCCCCTCGCATACATACGATTCATTTATAATTTCTTGTCTGGACGCCTCGCATACGTTTTCATCAATCAACAATCATCTCATCCTATCTTCCTACATTCCGGTGTACCACAGGGCTCTTCGCTCTCTCCCCTACTCTACCTGCTGTATGTTGCAGATATGCCTCCACTTCCTAACAACGTTCATTTATTTCAATACGCCGACGACACAGCCTTTCTTGCCGTAGGTCGCACTGTTCACCAACTTAACACAGACTACAGGAGGCGATAGATACATTTGCCCTCTGGTGTGATAAATGGAGGCTTAAGATCAATGCCAGTAAAACACAAACTACAATATTACTACCACCCAATAAACGCTCCAAAGTCCACCGCAATCCATCTCTATTAAATCTCACAGTTAACGACACTCGTCTTCAGCTTTCTAAGACAGTCAAATACCTGGGACTTATATTGGACAGACACCTTTCTTGGAAAGCACACCTGCAGTATGTTACAGCAAAAGCTTACCGTCGACTTAACTTACTTAAACGCATAACTGGTACCACTTGGGGTCTTCATTCAGAACTTCTTTTAAACACCTACAAAGTATTTCTTCGCCCAGTGCTGACTTACGGCCATCCTGCCTGGATTGCAGCTCCCCCTTCCTATTATCACAAACTTAAAGTTCTCGAACGACACGCGCTTCGTATAGCATACCGCATCAAGCTTCCCTGTCCAACTCAGATTCTATACGACCGAATGC
The DNA here is from genome assembly GCF_964235325.1 of Thermobia domestica. Taxonomy (NCBI): domain Eukaryota; kingdom Metazoa; phylum Arthropoda; class Insecta; order Zygentoma; family Lepismatidae; genus Thermobia; species Thermobia domestica. The sequence goes on from NC_137459.1 coordinate 233,844,306, forward strand.
CTTTTCCTCACATCTTATTCCATCTCGAACAACTTCGCCTTAAGTGCTTTCAGACACGTCTCACTCTTCATCACCCGCTTCTCCGAGATACTATCAACGCTCATACCAACTTCGATCTTCCACATCCCATCACACATTCTCCTCTTTCCCTCCTTTTCACACTGTATCATTACTCTCTACCACCCGACCACCCTGATCTTCCACTGACTCGCACTTTTCTCATAGACCATCCTCTACCTCATATCACACCGTCATATTCAGCACAGTAGTCCTCTGTTACTAACAGGGCTTCCCATTGTCTCTCATCAATGCTTGGAGTAGCCCCCAAGTGAGAAGATTAACTTGCATCTGTCCTCTAACAATCACCCTCGTGTTGTGTTGTCTAGTGCACCTCATCTCATAGTCATCTCATTCTTCTTCTCCCATATAGAAAGTATTGTCCAATCTTACAATCAATCATGCAATACCGACATTCCCCTACCTCATGATTGCTATCGCAAAGATAGCAATATCCACTTGCTGAATAATGATAAATTTTATGAAATAAAGTGATAATAAAATAATGAAAATTCCCTTAGACCATCTCCCAGTCCTTTCCTCCCAATTCCCAAACTTCTCTTTCCCCATGGAGGGCGTAACCCTCGGGCGGCTAGCAAAAAGAAACGTTGCTTGTCTGGTCCTACGTATATGATACGACTATTGACGGATAATCCAGAATTGATAGACGATCTCTTGGAAAATGGGGTCTGCATTTATCGTCGTTATCACAGAGTAGAACCCTCTCACACACCGCCTCCACTATCTCTTCGCTGCGCAAAATGCTTGCAATATAACGATCATCCTACACATAAATGTACAAGTCAGGTTATTTGTCCTCATTGCAAAGGATCTCACCCAGTTAAGAATTGTACTCAACTTAACCAACAGCCTACTTGTAATACTTGTGACGGCCCGCACCCTACTTATTCATACAAATGTACCAGCAAACCGAAACCAAACCCTGCCAAACCGGAAACTGTTGTTCCGCTCCGTGTTCATAATGATCCTAATACTACAACCACAACCACTAGTACTCAAACATCAATCCTTCCGCAGCCTACTATCGAAAACGTACTTCGTTTTACGACTCTTATCCTCCAAAATCTTTTTCCATTTGAGCGTCAGCGAATCCTGGAACATATTCAGAAGACGGCCTTTGATATTTTCCATTTACATATGACAGCAACTTATTCAGGATTATATACCTATTTTCACTTCCATTCTGGTACAGCAGTATGAATCATCCACCTCAGCGAAAGAGTGTCATCCGTATCATGTTCAACAACGTACGCTCTCTTAACACCAACAGATTGCTTTTGAAAACGTTGGCAGCAGCTCACAATGTCGACTGTATAGCTCTTAACGGAACCTTTCTGAAACAATCCAACCACTGCTATATGCCAAATTATCATTTACTTCGTTCCGATTTGCCACAGAATGTAGCCCGAGGAGGTGCTGCGTTGGCCGTCAAGTGTTCCCTACCAAAACGTTCACTTCTTCCACCTCATTTTGAACAATATCCGGAACACGTAGTTGCTATCCTTTATTTTCCAAACCGTGCTATCACAGTCGCAACTATTTATGTTCGATCAACTCAACCATTGCCATATCGTTTCCTCACCTATCTGGACCTCCATTTTAAAACATACGCTCTACTGGCTCACCTTAATTACCATTCTCGTACTGCCGCTCAAAAAGAACGCTTCCAAGACTTTCTGCTCACTACCAACGCATCATTCATTGACATTCCACACCCCACGCGCCCTGAAAGTGGAACCACTCCCGATGTAATTATACTTTCAAATAACCTTTTGACTTCCTCTACTATTAAAGTTCTGGGCACCATTGGGAGTGATCATCTGCCGATTATACTTACGATACAACAACCCGGTCGCACGCAACCTCTAGCACCTTCAACTCCGAAATACAATTTCCATAAGGCCAACTGGACCAAATATCAAACTCACATTTCGACCAGACTCGCCGAAACTAACCCCACTCTTAATAGTTTTGAATCCATAGATCATTTAGCAGAGACTCTCACGGAAGCAATTAGTGATGGCAGCGACCATGCCATACCTAAACATACTTGCCACCCACTCCGGCCTAATTTACCTCCGTATGCACTTTCACTTCTGAATCGCTCCCACGCTTACCTTGCCGAGTACCGAAAAACACATGATTCATATTTTTTCCACCTTCATAAACAGTTTCAGAGAATGGTAAAACATTATGTCATCGCCAAAAAACGCCTTACTTGGCGGAATTCATGTAACAAACTCCAGACTGAGCGCAATACAACAAAATTTTGGAACCTATTTAAACGCCTGACTTTTCAAAAACATGGCCCACAATATCCTCTACTCATAAATGATACGGCTCCAGCTACAGATACGGACAAGGCAACGGCCTTTGCACAATACTTTGAAACCGTCTTTACTCCTCACTCCGATCCAATATTTGCGCATCCTTCTCACCGACATATTGAAATAGAAGGTAACCCGTCTCAGCAAACCCTACGAGCACAGTTTGGCGATCCACTGGCCTCCTAGCCCCAATTACATCAGAGGATATCCAGAACGTTCTTCATAACAGACCTAATACCGCGCCTGGTCCAGACTCTATCAATTATCAGCAACTTTCACAGGCTCCACCAATATTTCATACATTGCTCGCCCTTCTTTACACTGTCATCCTTTCAACAGGATATTTTCCTAACCTGTGGAAGCTTGCCAAACTCATAGTCTTTCCGGAACCTCACAAGGATCCGACATCAGTTACCTCATATCGACCGATAAGCCTGACTTCAGTATTTAGCAAAACACTGGAAAGGATTCTAGTTAAAAGACTCCATCCTTTTCTGGCACAACACAACATCCTTCCACCTACTCAAGCAGTTTTCCGACCATTTTTCGCAACCAGTGATCAGCTCCTCAAACTCTCATCACTCATTCAGAATCACTTGAATAAGCACCTTCCATTTGTGCTTATCTCTTTCGATATAGAGCGCGCCTTCGATACTGCTTGGCATGAGGGATTAATATATAAACTCAAACGTCTCCTCCCACTGCATTATGTCCGTCTGATAGCAAATTTTCTAAATCAACGCCGTGCCTTCATTCAATTAAACCAGGGACACTCGCATGAATTTTTCTTGAGAGCAGGAGTGCCACAGGGATCCCTTCTCTCTCCGCTGCTCTATATCCTATATGTAGCCGATATGCCCTCTCCGTCACCTCCAATCTATGCCCTCCAGTTTGCCGATGATACTGCCTATCTTGCTCTCGGCTCCTCTGTAGACCGCATCAATATTCACCTACAAACAGCAATAGACACTTTAATCTCATGGTGCTTACGTTGGAAACAAAAACTAAACCCACTTAAAACACAAATGACGCTCTTTGCTCGCAGGAAACATAAATACTGCCTCTCCCGAAATCCTGAACGCCTCCATATTACGGCACTCGGCTCAGCGATTCCACTTCAAACCAGCGTTAAATATCTTAGGGTATATTTTGATAAACATCTAACATGGCGCACACACTTAGCCGCTCTCGAGAAAAACATCCGCCAACGTCTAAACCTATTACGTAACTTGAAAGGCACAACTTGGGGCCTAAGCGCCAAAGTGTTACTTTACAACTATAAAGTATTTGTCCGTCCAGCTATGACCTACGGCAATCTAGCGTGGCTTTCAGCACCACCTTAATTTTATGACCGCCTTCAACTTCTCGAGCGCGGGGCTTTACGCATCACCTACTCTCTCTCATACCAAACCCCAAACGCTCACCTCTATCAAAATACCACCATGCCCCCTATTTTGGACCATCTATATACCCTCCGAACCAGCTATATCACGCATCATATAGCTACATCTCATCTTACAATCACCGATCTCTTGGACCAGACTCCTGCTCTCCCACGTTCTGGATATCCTCCTCTGGATCACCTCCTTGCCATTTACGAAAGAGCTACAAATTCACCTGACTACAACCCGGAGCGCAATATATACCAAACCTATCCCCATCTCTATCGATAAAGATCCGAGCACATAGGCCAGGACTTTTAGCCAAAGCTTACCACACCTTTCTCAGGCGCATCAAATTTGACATTTTTACCTTAGGTTCTCCAACATCTTATTGAAACCTGACGATCATCTCTACAGTACTTAACAATTATTAATCTAAACCACTGGCCAAAGAGAAGGCGTAACCTTCTACGGCCCGCCCATCGACAGATGGGAATGGAAGTCAGTTTAAAAAAAAGCGTTGCTTGTCATCTTCAGGTCAATATCACTATTGGCCTTATCAGCTGTTACGTACCAGACGCCAGTACGGCTGTTTTTTTGCGATACTATCCTCTTCCTGGCTGAAGAAGCTGATAGCTCGTGTGTTTGTTCTGGCAGACTGATCTAGTCAATACCAGAGTAAACCGACGCAGACTAAAAGCGCCTTCAAGCCTACCTGAGAACCTATCCAAACGGGGTTCTCTTTACCTACATTATTACCTCACCTGGTTCATTGTGAACAAATATATCAGGCCGGAGTGCCTGCATCTTCATCATGGTGTCTCAACCTTTGGCTGGTCGTCATTCTAATCTGCCACCTGTTCTCCCCTGCCCCCTCAACCTCTGGGAAACCAGGGTTACGGAGGGCACGATCTCTGGAGAAAAAATCTAGATAGTAATTCTCGTTCAAGCTCACCTAGTAAAGCTTCAAATAGTACTCCACAACCACCAGCCAAGAGACCATATAAGCTTCATGGCAATATTCCAGCAGATACTTCATCCATGTCTGTTGACATGACTGACACGAACCAGTTTCCAACTTTGCAAGAGACACTCAAGCCTCCAATTTGCTCATTTCTTTTAGAACACTACGATCCTAAGTATGAGGATCTCAAACGTCTGTTTCTGCAAATCACCAAATACATGCCACACTCTGCTATTACTCAATTAGTTCGTACTCGAAATGGCATTATTATTAAGACTACTGATTCAGAATTCTCTCGCAAACTTTTGAATTCGTATAGCTACGAAATCTTCGGCACAAAGGCAACTCTCAAGACGCTCTCTACTTCACGTCTAAAGCAACCACCCCCACCTCGTAGATCACCTACGCTCTCCGTGGTCATTCGTGGAGTAGATCCTACGTATACTGACACAGAAGTTCAAGAGGAACTCACCCAAGAAGGTCATAATATTCTTAAATGCCTGAGAATTCGCAATAGCCAAGGCCCGACATACATGGTGCGGGTTCTCACCAATTCTCAGCAGACCATTAACGATATTTTGGATCTAGGAGCTTATATTTACAAGAAGCGACATCGTGTACAGCCGTCTCACACATCTAAACCTTTGCCTATTAGATGTGAGCGTTGCCAAACTTATGGCCAACATCCTACCAATCAGTGTCATAATCAACCAAAGTGCGGCTACTGTGCAGGACCGCATCTGACCCGTACATGCTCCAATATGCAGCAACCCCCTCAGTGCTCTCTCTGCCCAGAAAAACATCCAACCTATAGCTACAAATGTCAGTCTAAACCATCACCAGATCAGTCCAAACCAGAGAATGTTGTCCCATTACGTCTCCCGGAACAAGCACAACCAGCACCACCACCTTCATTGGACGCACCTGTCAACATTTCCCAATTGCTTTCTTTCATCACCTTATCACTACAGAACATCCATCCGTTTTTGCGACCTCATATCTTACATCATATACAGTTAGCTGCCAAATATGTTTTTCATGCAAATCGCCATGCCACATACACTGGACCGTATGTTTACTTTCACTACCGCACTCAGGAAACAGCAGTTTAATTACTTCATTATCCAATACATGTTCTTTTTCATTATGGGGCTTACATTTTTATTTCTAAATATTCATACTTTGCAACAGCATAAACTACTGTTTCAAGCCTTACTCCAAGAAGAACATGTTGATACATTCATTCTGAATGAAACCTGCCTTACTACCAAACTCCATTGTCGTCTTCCTGGGTACCAGCTTATCCGCCATGACAATCCACGTGTCTTACGCCGTGCCAGTGGTGGTGTTGCTATTGGCTTTTCGCCTGCCATTCCATATCGTCAGCATTTTTCGCCTGTCCTCAACCTTCCTGAACACCTTCTCACAACTGTTTACTATAAGAACTTCTACATAACCTTAGCTACAATATACGTGCGGCCCGGCCATAACATTCCATTACCATTCTATCAATATATATCTAACACCTTTCGTACTTATCTTATAATGGCAGATATTAATCTCCATAGCCGTTCCGAAGCACAACGAAACCGCTTTCATAACCTTATCACTGGTCATACGACTGGCATAATACTTCCTCTACCAAAACCTACTCGCCCAGATAGTCGAACTACCCCGGACGTTGTCATACTCTCCTCTAATCTTGCATCTCAGTTTACGATCGATGTTCTAGATCTCATAGGCAGTGACCACGCTCCTATCAAGCTACAACTTCATTCCAGACCAGCTACCGTTGATCTATCTAACACCTCTACTTGTACTAGGCTGCGTTTTGATCGAGCCGACTGGGCAAAATACAGACTATGTATACAGGAAACCGTAAATACTGTTTTGCCTCCTACTTCAGAGTCTGAACTTTATTCTTGTGTAGATACTATCACAAATGCTATCACCTCTGCCACAACCCAACATATCCCTTCATCTAAGTGTTCTTTCTCTCGCCCTCCCCTTCCTCCACAATATATTCCTCTCATTAAACGCTCCCGTCAGCTATACAGAGATTACTTACATACTGGCAATGTCGAGTCCCTTCACCATCATCGTCAACTTCTTCGCACAGTCCGCAATTACCTTAAGGCATACAAGTTACGCTCTTGGATCAAAACTTGTAATCAATTAGGCACTACAGCACATCCCAGCCAGTACTGGAAGTGCTTTAAGACTCTTACTGGGCAGAACACTCGTATCACCTATCCTCTCATAGACCAAAATCAACCTCCACATACTGATCTCGACAAAGCCAATGCCTTTGCTAATTATCTGCAAGATATCTTTACTCCTCTCCCGTCTACAAACCCACATCGCCCACATCCAGCTGATCATCTGAACCTAAGCTCACCTAATCTTCAACCCCATATAGATCACACACTTCCTGACACTCCTTTAACAGCAGCAATCACAGTTCCAGACATCACCTCCGTTCTCGCAAACAAACGCAACACTGCTCCTGGACTGGACAGCATTACATATCGCCAGATCAAAGAGAGTCCGTTCTCCCTTCTATACCTTTTGTCGGCCATCTATACCTTCATCCTTCGTACTGGTTACTTTCCCGCCCAATGGAAAACCTCCAAGACGCTCATGTTTTTGAAACCACAGAAACCTCCCGCCGACACCAAGTCATACCGTCCAATCCAACTCACATCTACATTTAGTAAAATACTCGAACGCATCATAGTTAAACGCTTACATATCTTTCTGTCGTCTAGAAACATACTCCCCTTTCAACAAGCTGGCTTTCGTCCATATTATAGTATCAACGATCAACTTCTCAGTAATTACATTACCAATCACTACAATACTTCACGCCCTTCCTGTTTAGTTCTCTTTGATCTCGAAAAGGCATTCGATAAGGTATGACATCCTGCACTGATCTACAAACTCAATAAGCTTAAACTTCCCATATCTTACATTCCGATTCATCTTCAACTTTATTACCTGTCGCCTGGCCTACGTTTGCATTAACTCCACCCTGTCTTTTCCTATATTCATCCACTCTGGTGTTCCTCAGAGCTCTGCACTCTCTCCCCTTCTTTATATTCTGTTTGTCGCTGATTTTCCCCCTCTTCCAACAAATGTCCGCTTGTTCCAGTACGCCGACGATACTGTCCTACTAGCCACATATAAAACTGTTCATCAGCTCAATATCTATATGCAACAAGCCATCGATACATTCGTCACGTGGTGTCATCACTGGCGCTTGAAAATTAATGCGTCTAAAACTCAAACCATAGTCTTCCTTCCACCTCACGCTCGCTCCCGTATCCAGCGCAACCCTACTCTTCTCCATCTTTCAGTTGACGGCACACCCTTAGTACCTACAAAAACAGTTAAATATCTTGGAATTACATTTGATTATCACCTCACCTGAGAGCCTCGCCTCACTTAAAAGACATTACTAATAATGCGTATATTCGCCTCAACTTACTGAAGCATCTGACAGGCACTACTTGGGGACTTAACGCCCACACGCTTCTGAAAACGTGCAAAGTTTTCCTTCGTCCAATCCTCACATTTGGTTTCACTGCCTGGCTGTCTGCTTCCTCTCAGTATTACGAAAAACTCAAAGTTCTTGAACGCCATGCCTTGCGAATTGCCTATCGAGTTAAGCTTCCCAGTCCCACCCGAGAACTCTATGAGCGACTCAGTTTTCCCCACATCCTATACCATCTTGAAGACCTTCGCACGAAATACATCTGCCGCGACCTTGCACTCAATCAACCCCTTCTCCAGGATACTTTTGAAGCACATGCTCGCAGTCCCCCTCCATTGCTTACACCGGCTATTCCTACTCCTCTCGCTTTACTGTTCACACTTTATCGCATTACTCTTCCTCCAGACCACCCAGATTTTGCTTACTACCAGCCATATTGCTCCGAGGAAATTCTTCCTTACATTTGGCCATCACATGCACAGTGACACCTATTGTATCTAACAGAGCTCCCACTGTCTCTCATCAATGCCTAGTGTCGCCCTTAGGCGAGAAACTAATCTGCATCTGTCTATCTAACACTTACCCCTGTGATGTGATGTGAAAGTGCACTTCATTCTCATCCCCTAGCTTCTACCCTTCCTCATGATTATGATCACAAGATCATAATGACCAAATGATTTAATATAATTAATAAAGCCGATGATTAATAAAATGTGTATAAACCCCTACGCTCCCCACAACAATTGTTTACAAACCATTCTTGCTTAGCTCACAACTCTTCCCCTACAGAGGGCGTAACCCTCTTCGGGTAGTTGCTCACCGATGGTGGGCCGGTACAAAAAAAAGCGTTGCTTGTCACAACTAATCCGTAACAATTATGCTTATTTTGATATTTTGCAGAAGCGGATCGGAAAGTTGGATGTTTTCACGGTTGTGCATTTGCTTCAATAATTGCGAAGGTGGGGGGACAATATATTGCAGCATAAATTTAGTCAGACGGTTGAATTGTACGGATTTCATACTGTTTTATCTAAATTCGCTTACTGCAAGCTTCCATATAACTTGTTTGGCGTGTGTTTCGCTTACAATAAGCTTAATAAAGCTTGCCATTGATGAGAATACGCTTATACTTGTCTTGCGTTTGAGATAATTTGACTTGCGTTTAACTTGTGAAGGCAAGCTTGCAGCAAGTCTTGCCCAGATGTAACTAACTAGCTTGCCACAAGCTTGGAGCAAGCTAATTGGCTTGCATAGTATAGCTTGCGGCAAGCTAATTAACCTTGCAACAGCAAGTTTGTGGTAACTTGCAGCAAGTTTAAATTGCTGTCTGGGACCGGGAATCGAACCCGCGTCTCCCGCTCCAAAGGCGCTTACGATAACCGCTTAGCCACGAAGGAGTGCCGAAGCAAATTTGTATGTAGTTTTAATTACTATACAGAGAATAGTAGAAAGAACATATAAAGACATAAGGATCACACGCAAACTCAATGTCCACCCTCCACAGAGCTGACGTCATTTTCAAGAGCGAGGTGACAGGTATCAAATGGAATTGGATTAAATTTAATTACAGCAAACTGGCATCTTGGCTTATGCTCTTGGAAAGAGATGAGGGAAGTTAGCCGCCAATTAAGGGCTATTTTAATAGAGGTACCATCCCAATATCGCTTCGTAGGTGAAAACAGTGTACCGTCATTTTCCTATGTCAAATGAATAGTGTCAGGAGAAAGTACTGCAACGCTCAGAAAAAGATAAGAAACTCATATTTTACTCGTCCGTCCTTTCTCTTATATTTTTCAACAATTCGCTTAAAAGAAAAAAAAACAAATAACGCATGACTTCCACGGTCAGTTGTGACAACAAAATATATTAATGTTGATAGTGCAATTTTCCAACAATTTTATAATAGACTTTTATATTTGAAACATAAATAAAAATATCGTATAATGCACCTTGCTGTTTTGTCTTTTGTCGGTTCACCTAGAAAATCAAATCTAAGCTTGCGATGGCAAGTAAAACTGTTGAAAGTTATATTAAAATAATGTACAATAGGAATATTGTTGAAGGCTACAAGCATATTATTTGATGTGCGGGGATTAAAGAGGTTCCAATCCTTCCACGGAGCCCCGCGCCGAGTCAAGGAGTATTCGAAGTCTGTTCTTGTTGAATATTAACTTATTATATAATGTAACGTTTGTCATGCAGTCAAGTCTAGGAGACTTAGTAGTGGCTAAAATTTCGCTCAAGTCGTTTTTCCTCAGGTGCAAGTAGATGTGGGATGGTATCTTTACAGCAGGCAAAACGGTTGTTTCTAATTCATTCTATTCTATTGAGTGCAAGGAATGTAGTCTCTCTCTAGACTTCAGATAGTATATTTAGGGCGCAGAGTCTATTACGCAAATAGAAATAGGGATTGGCAAAAGTGAAAGTGAATTATGCTGCAAAATATTTTAGAAATTATTGTAAATAAAGCATAAATTCAATCTTATACGAGTACGTATTAAAATAAAGATGAAAACGAGTCTTTTTAAATTAGCCCTAATGCGGAATGAATTTCTCTACCCTCCTTCCGTATTAAATCTATGTCATATTTATATACAAAATATTAGGGTAATAAAATATCAGAACTCGATACACTCCACGTAGGTATAATAAACTTACAATTTCTGTTTTAAAAAATGACAAATATCGAATTTAAAAAATGTTGACACAATTATTGATACACAAGCATATATCCTATAGCATAGTGGAATAGATCAAGGATACGTACATATGAAAAGTGTTGTTACTATCAACATTTTCTATTGTCTGACGAAGCTATGAATTCAGAATTCTTAAGGTAGAAAATAAATAAATAAAAATTTTCTAGCTTGGCATACCATAATTATGAACTTTGGACTAAAAGGAACGACTGAATGAAGAAAGTGAATTTGTTATGAAGAGTACTGGGATGAGAGTGTAGGAGCACATGGACACCGTGTTGTCCGCCAAAAATTCACATGGTCTGGGCTCGAACCAGGCTCCTTTCGCACCAGAGGTGAATACTTTACCACAAAGCCACCTTATCCCATCCCATAGAAATCAATATGAATCGTTATATGATATGTATATGATATGATACAGAGTATGATATGAAGTACAGAGGAGGCGTTCACACCACTTACGCAAAACTAATCGTGGGTACACTATTGATAATAAAGCATGCAAGCAAATGAAAATATTTTTAAGAGTAACAAGAAAATTAATCGTTCTGAGGAGAACTTTCAGGCCACTTGTCCCGCCAAACAGCAGAATACTACATATTTATTTTTTCGTTTGCCTTGACCTCATATGCAGTCATTTATTTATATTTCTGTTTGAATCATTTTACGGAAGTGGTGGAATGTAATTTTCTCTCAATGAAGGGCAGGAACGATCGAGTCGAAGGCAAGGTCAATGGCCTTTGGGGATGTTGGTTTATTACACATGTCCACCGCCCGCTCCTAAACGAACACCTACAATTGAAGAGCCTACAATACCGACTATTCAAAGAGAAAGAAAAATGAAAAAGGTGGCTACCTGACTTGTCATAAACATGTCGGAGTACTTTTAGGATACCTTTGAATGTGCAGAAAAGGCGCCCAGATGAACTTGATATATCAACTCTGTTAGTGAACACTCGTTTGTCCTCTTGGTTAAGAAAGAGAATGTTTGTTTCTCTCTTTTTCACCTACACGTTATGAAACGATTTTTTTAGTTTTTCTCTACATATTGACATTACTATCGATGATACAAATAATAATAATATTACAACATATATAAAAACATATCTGAATAATAAAAGATATATTATTTGTTTACTGGTTAACTGCCGGTTTCGGTCGTCGAGAAGCCTAGGAGGCAAGGAAGCACATCCTTCACGAGGTTCTGGGTTTGAGTTCCGGAGGAGCAACTATTTGGGCTCGAGCCAAAAATTGTTTTATGTTATAAGGTGCCAGCCAAACATGTTCAAAACTGATCGTCCCCGGTTTAGGCTTGTCAATGACTCGAGCGAGCCGGAGCGAGAAGTGAGCCGAGCCAACAGCTCACCCAACCGAGTCGGCTCAGCCCCTCAGAAGCTGATCTCAAAAGTTCGTTTTCAAATGTTTTAATGTCCTTTCTTATATTAACGTACACAGTACTACAGGCAAAATAATTGTTTTATGATTTTAGTCTTTAAATCCTTAGATAGTGCCTTGATTTGTTAACATTTTCATTGGAGAAAATATATACCAATGACAATTAACCCACATTTTCTTTACTCTTATTGAACTCTGCTGGTCTGTTGGATTTATCAGTAAAAGCGTTTAATCAGTATCAATTTGGGAAACAACGACACACTGAGGTTTTCTAGGCTTCACAGCGTAAGCGTGAACATTCATAAATAATCATAAATGTAATTGACTAGAAATTGGGTAATTTTGAATAATATGGGCACATTAAAAATAAAATGATAAAATATATCATTGATATCAAAACACAATTTGACAGAAACATGAAATATCTTGTAGAAAATGAAATGAAATCTTTGAGTTTTACGTCCCACGGTTATGCCGGTTAGGCTAAAGGAGACGGTGATGATGAGTAATGAATGAAATGGTGGAATGAAGAAAGTGGGAGGAAATGGGAGAACTCCGAGAAAACCCACGCACACGGTGTTTGTCCACCACAAAGCTCACTTGGCGGGTGCTGGATCGAACCCGGGACCCCAGGCACCAGTGGTGAACGCTCTACCACTGAGCCATCGCGGCCCCCAGATATCTTGTAGAGTTCAATCGGTTGGTTAAGTTACTTTCAAAATATAACGCGTTACTTTGTCATCAAGTTTTCCTTATATACAGTATATGACTCAAATTACACAAGTTGATAGTTGTTACTAATATAATTTACAGTCAAGTAATGCTGCCTCTTCGCTGCCAAATGGCGAATATACTTGCCTTCTATACGTGCGGTCCCGGATCTACTCTCGGCGAGTTTGCTTGCCTCAGTTTTAACAAGCAGTAGAACTACATTTATTATTCTTTAGTCGATTTTCTGTATGTATAGAAAGCTTTTAAAGTTAAGGAGACGATTTAGAGTATACCCAAAGGAGTAGCAAGGGATCCATCGCCCCACTCACCTGAACCAATGAAAACTACTAGACACTGGTTCAATCCGTTTATTTTTCAAGATAGTTATACAAGAAATTTATCAAGTTGGAAATTTACACCTGAATGTACAAGAACTTAGTTCGTAATAGTCTTCTTTACAGTCAAACTAAGGATTTCTTTAAACGAGAATTCAGATACAAGAAACCCACTGAGCTGGATATACAGTAATTTCCTCAAACTGATATCTGACTTCTAGCGTACAAAATTCGATCCATTTGATCATGTTGTATGATCTGTGCCGACTCAAATGGCGCAATTGGTTTAAATGGATAGGCTCACGGCTTGTTCACCACAGAGCTGAGATCAGAATGACCGCTCACATGTCACACCTACCGAGCCAATCCTTCACCTTAAGCGAGCCGGCTCGAGACGATGCTTCACCTCAAGAGAGCCAGCTCGAGCCGATGGCTTATTCCAATCTAGCCAGCTCGAGCCAATAGCTCACCTGAGCCGAACCAAACCAAGCTGGTTGCTCACACAAACCAAGCCGGCTCGAGTCGATGGCTCATTCAATCGAACCGGCTCGAGCTGTTCACGAAGTTGAACTGGATCTAGCCAGTTGATATCACTACTCGGGTTGGGCTTCTGTTTGGGCTGAAAACTTCGACCGTGCAAGTCTCAGCCTTGATGGTAAGATTTACAGTCAGAGTGGCCCAAAAGTAGGTATATAGACCAGCATTGATCAAGTAATTTAATTTATTAAGATAATACATTTATCTACTTCGGTCTGTTCAAAGCTTTAGGTATAAGTGAAAAGACATTAAGAACAAACAAAGAGACTAAGTTAACACCTGTGTGGAAAATAAGAAAATGATATAAGATGTCATGAGCCGATCAGTACTGGACTGTATACCTACTTTTGGGCCACAATGCACTGTCATTGTGCTCACGGCATTTGAGACTGTCTCATTATAAAAATATGTTTTTGTCTCGTTATCGAGACGAGACGAGATGCGAGCAGTGTCCCCTCTCATGAGCAACTCTAAAAATATTCCACATTACTACTTATATTTCGCATGGCTTTCGCTTTCCAGTCTAACCAGGCCATGACCTCAGAACGAGTTTAAACGAGCTAAACGAGCGAGCCATTTATCAAACTCGACTCGACTCGAAACTCGACCTAAAAAACAGTGACTCGATTCGGAACTCGACTCGAGAAAAGTACCTTTGACTCGACTCGTGCGCATCCCTAACGACTTGGGTCTTTACCTAAATAAAATTGTGAAATTTAGCGCAGCTTTGCAGAAAGTTTACTCATTTTTGTGGCACAATACCTTACGTCTTATTCTAAGAATTCAAACATTTTGCACATCTACTAGCCTCAGCTATCAAGCCATTAATGATGTTATAACGGACCCGTTGGGAATGATATTCCCTGCGTTTTAGGACACTAACGCCATCTCACATGTGCAAGGCTAACTACATTTTGACTACGTGGTACTTTGTTGCGGCATTCACTAATGTAATGAGTTATTCTCAAGGACTGTTACACATAATATATATATATATATATATATATATATATATAAATTTGATAATTATAACCATTTCTTCACGCATGTTTCGTAGGGAAATCCATTTTATAGGGAGTTTGCCCTACGTTTAGTTTAGGTATCTAACTAAAAAATACTGGGTAACGGAAAAATGAAAATTGAAAAAAATAAAAGAAATACTTAGGTGAAAATAACTGACTTCTAAAATGCACTAAACAGCAGAAAATGAAGTGTCTTTTTTTAAAAAAAAAATGTAAACAACCGACTTCAAAAAAGGTACTAAAAAGAAAAATAACGACTTTTAAAGAAAAGTATTAATGACTTCAAAAAAAAGCACTAAAACGCAAAAAATAATAAAAACGCTGTAAAGCAGACGGTAATAATAATAATGGCGATTCAAAGCACAAAATAATTTATTATTAACTATTTTTTTAAGCTGTTCAAAGGCAAACATATCAATCACACATAAAATTAGCATCGAAATAATTTTATACTAGGAAATAATTTTGTTCGGTTTAGCATAACTTCAAAAAATATAGATAATAGTAATAAACTATTTTCCTTTTTCAAGCGGTATTATTATTACTATTATTATTATTATTATAGTCTGCATTTTAGTGTTTTCACTATTTTCTGCCTTTTAGTCCATCTTTTTGAAGTCACTTTCTCTATCTCTCTGTCTCTCTCTCTCTCTCTCTCTCCCTCTCTAACTAACTAACTAACTAACTCTATGGCCTATGGAACCCGCAGGTTCAGTGCCGCGTTCACAAAAGCTCTCCACTGACTTCTATCCTTAGCTAATTGCACCCATTTTCTACTTTGTATTCCCATCTCTGCGAGATCCATCTTAATATTATCCTCCCATCTGCGCCTAGGTCTTCCTAATGGTCGTTTTCCTATGGGCCTTCCAGTCAAGACTTTGAAAGCGTTTCTACTTTCTTCTATTCTAGCTACGTGACCTGCCCACCTAAGCCTCCTAGACTTGACGACCCTAAGAATGTTGGGTAAACCGTATAAACTATGTAGTTCCTCGTTATGAAGTTTCCGCCATTCCCCATTCTCGTTCCTCTTGGGTCCGAATATTCTTCTCAGGATCCTGTTCTCAAATACTTTCAGTCTATGTTCTTCCCTCAGAGTAAGTGACCATGTTTCGCAACCATACAGAACAACAGGCATGATTATCGTTTTATATATTTTAAGCTTCAAATTTCTCGACAGAATTCGCGACGACAAGAGATTTTGAACCGAATAGTAACACGAATTCCCTGCTTTTAGTCGACATTTAATTTCTTCGTGAATATGATTTTCGTCTATTAATACTGATCCTAAATATTTGAAAGTATCCACTTTATCAAAAGTATTATTTAATATTTTAACGCCTCCACAATTTGCCGTATATATATATATGCATATCAATTTTCAGATCAGGCTGGTCTGACCCCCAAAAATGGTTCCATATGGAACTAAATTAAGCCAGGAGAAAAATTAGCTTCATTGAATAATATTAAATGGTGCCCCAAGCGTCCTAAAATGTTGAATCCTATTATAGTACATAGTATATGGGAAAAATCTGGAATAAACTCAGGTAATTTAGAAACGGCTAAAGGTAATGCAAAGATACCCTGGATAATAGAAATAGAGGAAGAAACATATCTAGTTTTGTACAGTACTGCCATTGCGGCCATCTTGAAATCCGGCATCTTGGATTCAGGTCATAATTTTTAAATAAAAAAAGGGTCATGTGACATATCGTTTTGAGGTATCGTTTTAAAAGAAGCACAAATCTGGCACTATTTTAAAGATAGCTTTAGTCATGTAAGAATTATTACCTGTGAAAAGATTTCTCCAGTGCATCAAGTGCGTTAGTTGTGCATTGGAATGGAAAACTACTGCTGAAATTGATTGGAAAAGAGACTGCCGGCAGGTTATCAATAATTATTACAGGAGATGGTCATGAGAGGCTAATTGGTGTTCCCATTTTGTCGTCATCAAGAGAAGAACATATTGATTCTACTATAGTACATTCGCTTGAAGAATGGAAATTGGTAAAGTTCGTGCAGGCAGTTTATTGTGACACTA
The DNA here is from genome assembly GCF_964235325.1 of Thermobia domestica. NCBI lineage: Eukaryota > Metazoa > Arthropoda > Insecta > Zygentoma > Lepismatidae > Thermobia > Thermobia domestica. The sequence continues at coordinate 233,861,287 of NC_137459.1, forward strand.
CTCCTTGCAATATGGATCTTGTGAACTTTGCTTGCATTCTGCTAGAGCACTAGCTCCAAAATAACCTTCTTGTAGACACCACATTTATGAATTAGTTTTAAAATGTGTATTTGATAACTGTTGTGTTTCGTTTGCATCTGGACCGGACGTTCTCCTATTGAAGTGTTTTCAGAACGAGTGGTCTAGAATAAATTGCACTAACTTTATTCCAAGAATTGATGATGATGATGTAACAAACAATATTTCCGATGTAAGAAATGAAGTGTTGAATTTTGCTATCAAACTTGTAGAAGCGGAACACTGCACAGAAGATTACAGGGAATTTTTAGAACTGACCATCATATTCTTGGGTGGTATACCTCCTTGAGGGGTTTTCTTTCGTTTGCCTGGAGCAATTCACCATGTAAGGTGGATGGGAAAAGCAAGCTACTATTTAAAATATTTATCTTTCGCCAACAATTTCGTTTAACGAAGCAAATAGAGAATATGCACTTTCTGATCCGACTATATGTTCACAGTTGGCTTAAATGTGATCAAACATCCCATTCACCATTGCAAGATCTACAATTTTTGAAAGATTTGTACAGTTAAAGACAAATAGATTTTGAATTATCTGAAGTGTCTCTTCCTAAATTTTCACGCGACTCTGGTACTTGACGGAGGATTTTTTTTATGATGGAGTTACCGTAATGGAAAAGCAAAAAGTGGTTGAAAGAATTAAAACTATAAGGGGAAATAGTGAAGCAGCAAAGAGGATTGACGCAAGAGATGATATCATAAAAATTCTTGTGAAAAGAGAAATCAGTGATTTTGTTACAACAAACAAATTTTCCTCGAGAGATTTAAAATACCCAAAGGGTTTCTTCAGTGTGATCCGACTTCATGGCCAAATAACAATGACTATCTTCAAGGAAAGATAATAGTTTAATTCATCCACGTAACAAACGATGTGCAGAAAGGGGAGTGTAACTAATAGAAGATTACAACAACGTTCTTACGAGAAATGAGGAGCACAAACAGTTTTTTTGCAGATAATAAAGGCCCACAGACAATCTTTTCCTATATGCGACAAAGTGAACTATGTACAAACAAGATTCATAACTTACCAAAAAGATATTACATAAATAAGGGATATTTCAATTTCTTCCAAGTTATAATTTTTCTTTTTTCTCATAATGGTCTATGAATCATCTTGATGAAAAAAAAACTTATTTGTAGTTCAAAGCGAAACAAGCAGTTTGTTTCAGTTTATGTAAGACTTCCAAAATTGTTACATATATGTGTTCCATAACAGCAATAAAATAACATTACATGAAGCATTTTGTTTTTCATATGTAATAACTCTTACATGAATACAAATAACTTGAAAATAATACCAGATTTGTGCATCTGGTGAAATGCTACCTCAAAAAGATATGTCACATGACCCTCTTCCTATTTAAAAATTTTGACCTGAATTCAAGATGGCGAACTTCAAGACGGCCGCCATAATGACATATACAAGATTAGGTTGGGCTCTTCCTCTAGTTCCATTATCCAAGACATCTTTTCATTTCCTTGAGCCGTTTCTAAATTACGAGAGTTTATTCCAGCTTTTCCCCATACACTATGTATTGTAAACGCATTCAAAATTTTAGGTCGTTTGGGGCACCATTTAAAATTATTCAATGGATCTAATTTTTCTCCTGGCTTAATTTGGTTCCATATGGAACCATTTTAGGGGGTGAGTCCAAAGAAATTCCTAAATTTATTTTTCCCCATATAAATTTGGACCACCCTAATATATATATATATATATATATATATATATATATATATATATATGAAGTGACTTCAAAAAGATGCACTAAAAGGCATAAATAGTAAAAGCACTAAACAGCAGACTGTAATAATAATAATAATAATAATAATAATAATAATAATAATAATAATAATAATAATAATAATAATAATAATGTGATTTAGTATTATAAGCAAAACATGACTTTTGAGCATTGTAGGTGATTTGCTTATTGCAAAATAAGGAAACGTAATATGTGACTCATCAGGCAGAATCCTCAGAACAATTTCGTGCTTTGTTAAAGGAAGTGATCTTAGAAACTACGACATGGATAAATAAACTTAGTCAGAATGCAGGGTCGGCTTTAAGCCGATTGGACCGATTGCTCCCAATCGGGCCCCACGCCTAAGAGGGGCCCGCCCTAGTGCCCTCTATTCTATTCTCTAGTCTAATCTACTTCTCAGTTCCGTTTTAACAGCATATTAGGACCCAGAGTAAACAAATTGTGGTAAACAAATGTGTTGGGGTCCCCATGACTAAATTTTTCTCCTAATACATGTCATTCTGCTCGCGGGGTCCCCAATGCTTGCAGGGCCCTAGGCCAAGTGGTTATGATACCGTTAAGATGGCTCTGCTACTCTCGGTTGTCAAGTACACACAATAACATATTGTCATACAGGTATAGAAAGCGCGCCCAGACGATAGCCAGTCGGGAGACTTTGAATTTACCACAATGAAGCCATCATAAAGTTTGTGGACCCTTTGGAAGAAGAAAAAGTTAAACGATGCCATACTTAGTCCCTTCCTTTTCCTCTCCTCCTGTTCTCTCTCCCTCTCTTTCTCTTCCATCCACGTTTCTAACAGTATGTGTGCGGTAAGGTGTATGTTGGGGGGGGGGGAAGGCTGTGTCAAAGAAAAGGGATCATTGACAAAGATTTGACAACAGTTTGTGTTCAGTTTATTGCCTGTCAGTTACTTTTCAAGGGAGAGGAAAACCAAACAGGACAGTATGAAAAGAAACCGCACACGGGGGCGGCATCGCTTTGTGAGCAAGTGGCTACCTTTAGACTGAGGCTACTATAAATCCATGACTCCACAAAGAAGGGTATGGTCTCTTCCTAACAAGTAAATGAATAGTTTGTATTAAGTTTACGAGCATAAGCACATATTTTCAGAATTTAATGCTGCAGTAATTTCTTTGTTTCTTTCTTTCTTTTATTATTTTTTTCTTTACGTTTACAACTTCTGTTGTAAAAATATATATTATGTCCACCCCCAAATTTCCTTACATACATTTCTGGGCGCTTTTTTTTTGAGTTTGTGTAAAAATGTTAATAATTATTCTGAGTGTACATTCTCTTTTATTTTGAACACCCTACTAAGTAAAAGTCCCTGGCGTTCTTACTAATTATATCATGTGATACTACCGTGAATACTGAGATGGTATCAGGTAAATCAGCCACAGTATAACTTCTTTGAATACACAGAGAAAAATCCGTTCTCCGGTCAGCGGTATATTGTATATATAAATATACGTTATTCTCTTGCTTACTATATAAATCAGTACGGAGCATACGTTATCCGTATGCTACATAGGCACTGCCCTTTGGTGTTACATCATACCGTTGCAGGATGTCTGACATCTAACAGTTTTCCGTATATCACATGCATATACTTATGTTACCTTCGCCAGCTATATGTTATATACGTCCATTTGTATGTGAGATCCTGACCCCCTACATTGTTTCATACGGAAAGTACGTATAGATGGAACACTTATACAGAAAGTATTATAAAACAAGCGTTTTCAGTTATAAGTCTGCTATACGTTAAGTCCAAAAACTACAGGAATTACGCATGTAACCTATCTTTTTAAGTACGCCACCTACATTTTTTCTCAGTGTATCCTTTCCCCAATTACAGCTATATTAAAAATACAAAACCAGAGGACAAAATTTGCCCTCTCCTGCGAAAAATCCCTAGATGCATTTTTAAAAATCAGGTCAGGAAAACCGAATATATATAATGCGTACTGAATAAGTGGCTGCTTATGAAGGTTTGTAATAATCGAATAATCCAACGGAAAATATGTCATCCATCTTCCATTAGTTGCTTAAGGTTTGTGATCCTCTCATCACCATTTCATTTTGTCTGCAGTCGATAACGACTTCAAGCTGATTAATACATTTGATAAGTAGCTAGCTACGATGTTCTCATTATCGTATTTTAGGTTTTCTTGACTTGAATTCTTTTCAGAATTATACACCTGTGTGCCGGTGCTGTGTCATCAGTTATAGCTCAGAATATGAAATAAATAAATGCAACCAAGTGGGGATGGAACTGATGCACAACACGGTACTTAACTGTAAAATTGTGGTTGAATTTAAATAAAATCCAAATGCTTCTAATTTAGAAAATGACTAGTTGGGGGAAAAGGGTGAGAGAAAGAGAAAGGTTATGACTAAAAAAATAAGGGATGAGCACTAGCCTGATTGATCCATCAAGACTGGCGTCGTCCTGGTCATCTGGCACGATGAAAGGTTTGCCGCGAAGGAACCTGGATCTTCTGGTAACAGCCAACAACTGGAATTCAATCCTGCTGGACTGCTAGGGGCGTCGAACTCTCTCCGTGATGCGTCTCTATGATGTCCTTTTACATTCCCATTCTACTAATCGTAACTAACAAATGTATCTGTGGCGATGAACCAGCAGAATGGTATTCTTTGAACTTGGAGTCGGTGGTCCTCCAATGGTGGGATCCGCTTCTCTCCAATGATCCTGCACCTCTCTTGATCGCGTGTCGTATACCCCCTGTTGTTCTGTTCCTCCTAGTTTTGTCCAACTCAAGAATGATGACTTAATCGGGAAGTATCAGGCTGTGCTCGAAGGTATGCGGAAAGGAAAGAAGGAAGCTAGTCGAGTTTATTTAACAAATATGCATTTACAACAGGTGTCTGAGAATGTACACTTCTAGTCAAAGTTTTCTTTCATAAGTTTTCAAAAGTTCATGCTTCTTTATATCAAATACACATTCACTTCATTTCCAATAGACGGATACTTCACACCCCCTCCTCGAAATCAAAATACACGAAAATTTTAATTTTCCGTAGTAGAAAAAGAAAAAATAAAAATATTGAAGAAAGTCCAAAAAAAAAAAAAAATTGTTCGTTAAAGGTAAGAGAGTTCTTTGTGTAACATATTGTTTGTTTTGAATTAATCCTTGACCACAAACTGCAAAATGCTGAGTGTGCGTTCCTAAGACAGTTCATATAGTTTACTAGGTAACCTGAAGATATGACGACAGCGTCTCTGGGAAAATGGAAAATAAGAAAAAGAAAAATAAACATTAGTGCTTGCATAATATCATTGTGAGTGACATGTGTTAGTTTGGAGTTCCGTTAAGTGCTCAGGGAAGGGAAGTGAAAGGTAGGAATAATACTAAATTTAATTATCACTTACACAGATTATCAAAACTTAGATACGTATAATAAAAAAAAATCATAATCAAATAAATAAATATTTCATAATCCAATGTAGACCTCTATATATATATGTTCCTCTAATGCAGAAAAAAAAATAACTTCAATATCAAACGTAACTAATACGCGAAAAGAAAAAACGGTGTAATACTATCTAGCTAACCAAAGATAGTAAAGTTAGACTGCACAAGAAGGGTACTGATTTCAGTTTGAGAAAAATGAGCTTTAAGTTATTTAGGCTTAAAGCGTCCGTAGACTGGAAAAGAATTCCAAGATATGGTTATAGCCCCATATACTGGCTGTAATCAAACTATATGAAATCAGCACGACAGAACTATTCACCACATATAACCTACAACCCTAACTAACATATAAATTCTTCTTATATTCATCTTCTTTCTTCTTGAATCTTGTCCTCTTCGGGCATCGAATACTGGACATCTAAAGGATGGAGCATGGTTCTTGCGATCTTGATTTCAATCTTCTTACATCTTCTTAATATATCCATCGAAATATCTATCCATACGCGTGTCGTTGATTTTCTTCATTCTTCACATACTCACATTTGAAAAAAAATAAATAAATAAAAGAAAGTTCTGTAGTGATACGCTGTCCAATCAAACGAAATGGTACAATTCTTGAAGATACCAACGTGTTCCAAAATTCGAAGTATTCCAAGTTTCAAAGTGTTCTAAATTTTCGAAGTGTTCTACCGGTAGATTTGGATGCACAAATCAAAACCAAGATAAACTAACTTCTAAGCGTGGCCAGTGCTAAAAGAAAGTTCATCATCCATCTACAAGGTGTTCCTATGCACAATCCAATCTTCAAGAAAAGTAATCCACATACAAGTTACGTACGGACAGACGGACTAACAGATTCTTCATCAATGGGAAAATATATGGGGAGTAATCGCTGATAAATGTCCCAATTCTCTCTATCATAAACACAGAATACGACACGGTTTACGTCATCAAGATGTTCCTCTAAAAATATTCTTGTTGTAGCCAAGGCAATTTTGGCAGCTTCTAACTTCGGAAATTTAAATGCTCCAGTGGAAATGTTAGGTAATACAATTGTAGATAGATCATTCTCCAACATTACTTTAAAACAATTTTTATATGTCTCTCGTAAAATCTTCTTGTCTGAATTCCGTGGTCCACATGTCATAATTACATAATTAGCAGGTAAACGATAACCATTGGCAATCTTCGCTTCTCCTGGCTTCAATGATGATATGGTCAAACATTCTTCTAAAAATTCAGATCCAGCTGCGTCTTGAATGGCTTTATCTGCACCACCTAAAGGAGTTAAGGTTTCATTCGTCGGATTTACTAAGGCATCTGCTTTTATATCCACTATGTTACCTTTATAAATACTAATCTTCTGATTGATGGCAGTATTACAGGCAAATTTCGGTTTTTCTTCTGTAGAATTCTTCCCTATAGTTGCCCACGTTGGTAGATTTTCGGCAATTACAACATCCTTAATATGAAGAGAAGGGATGAAAACTTCTTCTTCCAAACATTGTTTCCTGGGGTTGAAAATCTCTTCAGTTGGTGGTCCTTGATGGTCTTCGCGTCTCGTCTTCTTCTTTTTCATCGTATGGTCTTCCGTGCAGACGTTGATAGGCATCTCTTCATCAGAGTCTTCAAGGTGGTCTTCCTCTTCCGGGTTTTCCTTCTCATAAAACTTCTTCAATCTCTGGACTGCTATGCTGTCTATCTTGTAAGATCCTCGGGCGGTCTTATACTTAACAAAATACGAATTTGGATTTTCCACACGTTCAATTATGCCTGGACCAATAAACTTTCCGCTGAATGCTTTGGCGTGACCTTTTTTTCTTGTGGTGTCTAAAATCCAAACTTTTTCTCCTTCTTTAAAAGCAGGTTTCGTATGTCTCTTGTCAAAAAATTTTGTCGCCGTTTTATGACGTTTGTAAAGATTTTCTTGCGCTTTATCTCTAATCTCTTGTAATTGCTGTAAACGAATGGCATTATCCTCGTATTGACACGGGGTATTTAAAATTGCCTGATGAAGTAACCTAGGTTTGAAGCCAAAAAGACATTCAAATGGTGAAATTTGAGACGATAAGTTCTTGGTGACGTTAAGCGAAAAAACTATAGGTTGTAATAAGTCAATCCATTCTCCTAAATCTTTGTCACATAAAGCTGATTTCAATCGTTGTTCTATGTTTCTAATACTAATTTCACAAACACCATTACTATAATGCCCATGTACATTTACAAAACGCATGTTAGCACCAATCATGGCACATAATTCTTTAAATAGTCCACTAGTGAATGCACTGCCTTTATCTAAGACAATTTCATAAAAAAATCCAAACTTTAAAATTACTTTATGATAAAGAAATGAAGCCAAAGTACTTGCTGTAACATCAGGAAGGGAATCTGCAATTATGTATCTAGTACAACTGTCTACTACAACTATCATATATTTGTGATTTAACATATTATTGGGGGAATAATTCCCAGCTACATCTATGTGGATGCGATAGAAGGGGGGAACGGAGGGATAATTAAGCAATGTACCATACGGAGAACCAATTTTCGATTTCGATACTTGACATATCGTACATTCTTTACACTTCTGATATATATATTTCTTCATGTTGGGAAAATACACTGTTTTTACTAACATATCATAGGTTTTAGAATAACCAGAATGAGATGATCCCAATGCAGACGTGTGACAAGCATTAAAAACTTTATAACGCAAAGAAGTAGGAACTGCAACCAAAAATCTTATACCTTGAGAAGTTTTCTGTTTTCTATACAAAATTCCATCTTTAATAGTAAAATATAATGCTTGGCGTTCTATTTTAGAATTTCTATTTTCTTTCTGTTCCAACCAAGAAAAAATATCTTTAAAAAACGGATCTTTACGCTGTTCTGTTGCCAGATTTGACTCATTTAAAATTGAAAATGAATTTGTGGTCTGAGTAAACAAAATTTTCGGATCTTCTTGATTCTTTTTCTCGTCTTCCAAATCTCTAGGGGGGTTAGAAAAACGTGAAATGGCGTCTGCCTCTACGTTACTGGAGCCACTGATATGTGAAATAGTGAAATTATACGATTCGATCTCACTCAACCATCTAGAAATCTTACTTACATTCTTTGTTTGCTTCAAATAAATTAAACTATGACAATCTGTCTTCAAATAAAAATGACGTCCCAAAAGAAAATACCTAAATGAACGTAATGAGTACAATAATGCTAGTAATTCAAGCTGATAAGGGTGTAGTCTTCTCTCGCTAGGAGACGTTGCACGACTACAATAACTAATGGGAACTAGATTTGTGTCGTCAGGTGAATTTTGAGGTTGTTTGATTAGTCCAGAAAGAGCGACTTTGCTGGCATCAAAATAGAGATACAGAGGATAATCAGGCTTGTATCTCATGAGACAAGGTGCTGAAATGATGGCTTGTTTGATATTATTGAATGCTGTCTCCTGTGCGTCCTTCCAACGAAAAGGAGCGTCTTTTTTCAACAAAGAAAGTAACGCTTCTGCTAATTGACTGAAATTAGGTAAATACGAACGAACAAAAGAAGCCAATCCTAAAAAACTTTTAACTTGTTTCTTTGTTTTGGGACGTTGATAGTTGGAAATTGAGTTAATTATTCGTTTCGAAATAGACAAACCATCTTTACTAACAGTGTGACCTAAAACATCTAATGAAAAATATCCCAATTTTGTTTTTTCTGGGGAAAGCTTTAAACCAATTTCTTTTATTCTTTGAAGCAACATACGAGTTAACTGCACGATTTCATCAAAACTATCACTAGACCAAAAATAATCGTCAACATAGGCAAATATTTTATCTTGTGGAAGACCTTCTAAGGTGAGTTTCACTAATCTGTTCATACCACTAGTAGATGTCTTTACACCTTGAGGCAAAAAATTAAAATGGTACGATCCCACGCCCGGAATCGAAAAAGCTGTAATAGGTTTTGATTCTTCAGTGAGGGGAATATTAAAGAAAGCTCCAAAAACGTCACTAGAACATAGATATTTGCGTCCTGCCAAATTAGTCAAAATATCCTGGATAGGAGGAACCGGAAAACTGTCATTAACCATTTTTTTGTGCAAAAATCTCCCGTCTTGTATAAATCTATACTGTCCATTCTTCTTTTTAACAAGCATTACCGGAGAATTATACGGACTAATACTAGGTTCAATGATCTTACTTTTCAATAAAATATCTACTTGTTTTTTGATCTCATCCCGTAGATGAAATGGTATCGAAAATTGGGGTCGATTTACTGGGATATTGTCTACTAATTCAATTTTATGCTTATATCCTTTAGCACAACCATAGTCAAATTCATTCCAAGAAAAACTAGAATAAAATTCCTCTACTAAATCATATAATTGCTGCTGTTGATGTGGCAACAATTCAGGGTTAACATTTACTCTATATTTATCATAACCTTCAGGAAAAGATTTCGTATCTACTGCATTAACCTGATGAACCTTATTATTAGTGCTATTTTGTTTCTTGAAGTTGGTATCACTGATAACATGTTCGGCAGAACCCAAAACAACATCTTTTTTTAAGTAAAGTTTACTTTTGGTAGGATTAATCACAGATATTACCGGATGAATTTCGTCTACAACTGATTTACGCACAAAAATTTCTGCCTGCGTATCTATTAACTCATTGGGAACTAATAAATTGCGATTTCCTGCAAGATCATTTACTTTTTTCAATGTAACTTGAACACTTGAATTTGGAGGCAAAACAACAGAGCGAGCCACTAAAAATTGAGGTTTATATAATTTTGCTATATGGTTAGAAATTTCTTCAAAAGAAACGTATGGCGGCAATTCAATTCTTGGAGGAATACCAAATTTAACAAAACTAAAAGAATTCTTATTGTGATCAACCATTGCAAGATGATTTTTCAAAAAATCTTGGCCAATTATGCTATTATACGGAAAATTATTATACACTCGAAAAGGATGCGTAAAATACTGTCCTCCTAATTTAAATTTCACTAAAGCGATTTGATCACTTCCTTGAGAATTTCCAGTGATACCACGAATAAAAGTAGTTCCTTTAAGTATTTTATGCTTATTGCTTAAACTATTACCAGAAATTAAGCTAACAGTACTGCCTGAATCCAATAGAAATAAATGCGGCTTATTATCAATATATGCTTTAACATGAGGCAAATCAGCTTCATATTGAATAGGAACATAATATCGCTTACTATTTCTAACATTATTACACATATTATTGTCTACTTTATTCCTATTATTCGATTTAACATTCTCATTTACATTGACTACATCGACAGAAGCACGAGGCAACGAGTGAACAAAGGATGGATTGGATGCATGAATGGGATTTCTTCGCTCCAAACGCGAATGCTCATAAGATTGTATACACACAGATTTTCCTTTGTGTGCGTAAGAAACTTTTGCGAGCGCTGTTCTTTGCACAAGATCTTGTAACTGGACTTTGATACCGTCTAACTGAGCTATCAAGCTATTTCTTTCAGGCTGACATACAATTTCATTTTCGTTCTGAATATTAACATCTAAAGTATTTTCTTTTTGCTGTATAGCATTCTTACTAACAGGATGTATATTGTATTTGTTTGTTATTTCCAAGGACTTCAATTGCTGACTACGCATGCTGACAAGAAAATTAACTCTTTCCTCTAGACCTAAGGACTTTGCTAAGTCAATAACAGTCTTATATGATTTTCTTATAACTACAGAATAAAATGAAGGCAATAACCCATTGATTATCAAGTTAATTTGTTCGGTCACTGGCATCTTCGGATCGTACTTAAGTATTAATTTCCATTTATGAAAAATGTAATCTAAAACAGATTCAGAATCTAACTGTTCTCTATTTCTCATTTCTTGCTCTAAAACTTGCGAAACTATATTATCTTCATAAGCCTCTATTAATTTCTTCTTAATTTGAACATACATGAGATTATCATATTCTGCGGTCGATTGTAAAGCTAGCAGATAAGCACGAGCCCCGTTTTCTAAACAATACGGCAACAAATGACGTTTCTGTACATCACGTAGGTTATGAAGGACAGAAAAATCCTCAAAATGACTAAAAAATGATTGAACTGACTCGTTCAATTTGCCGGAAAATTTGGGGGGTTCTACTAAACGATCTATAGCAGAAGACATAACACTAGTATTCTCCATTATATCTATTTTCAAAATTACACTTATAATAAATATCTTACACTACTATGTATATATATATCCAACACCACAAAGAAAAACAAAATATAATAACTTAGCAAAATTTTTCTCTTCTCACCCACTTATCATTCGATTAAAATACAACAAAACAAAAAATTACTCTAACAGAGCAAATGAATAAAGTAGCGAGGGTGGACGGGTGGGTTAAAAATAACTCTACTTAATTTCTCTCGACAAACAAAATTACACAGTACAAATTACTCAAAATTTGGGATCTTAAAGCATCTACCGAATATTTAGAATCGTAATTTATCGAAATTTTAGGATCGTAACAAAGGCGTAAGCCTCACAACATCTCCACCATGTGCCGGTGCTGTGTCATCAGTTATAGCTCAGAATATGAAATAAATAAATGCAACCAAGTGGGGATGGAACTGATGCACAACACGGTACTTAACTGTAAAATTGTGGTTGAATTTAAATAAAATCCAAATGCTTCTAATTTAGAAAATGACTAGTTGGGGGAAAAGGGTGAGAGAAAGAGAAAGGTTATGACTAAAAAAATAAGGGATGAGCACTAGCCTGATTGATCCATCAAGACTGGCGTCGTCCTGGTCATCTGGCACGATGAAAGGTTTGCCGCGAAGGAACCTGGATCTTCTGGTAACAGCCAACAACTGGAATTCAATCCTGCTGGACTGCTAGGGGCGTCGAACTCTCTCCGTGATGCGTCTCTATGATGTCCTTTTACATTCCCATTCTACTAATCGTAACTAACAAATGTATCTGTGGCGATGAACCAGCAGAATGGTATTCTTTGAACTCGGAGTCGGTGGTCCTCCAATGGTGGGATCCGCTTCTCTCCAATGATCCTGCACCTCTCTTGATCGCGTGTCGAATACCCCCTGTTGTTCTGTTCCTCCTAGTTTTGTCCAACTCAAGAATGATGACTTAATCGGGAAGTATCAGGCTGTGCTCGAAGGTATGCGGAAAGGAAAGAAGGAAGCTAGTCGAGTTTATTTAACAAATATGCATTTACAACAGGTGTCTGAGAATGTACACTTCTAGTCAAAGTTTTCTTTCATAAGTTTTCAAAAGTTCATGCTTCTTTATATCAAATACACATTCACTTCATTTCCAATAGACGGATACTTCACACCTGTTAAGAAATGTTTCAACCAACGAATTCATATCAATGTGTATTTCATGTATTATAAATATAAACTTATGGAAACATAGACTTTCTCATTGTATTTCTCGTAACGCATCAAGTGCGCATGCAAGTAGTGGTTTTAATAAGTGACCAAACGTTCATAAAAGACTGAGCATGAGCACTCCAGACAGCATTTGCAAGCTATGCTCAGTTGCTGAGAACTATACGAAAGTTTTTCTACTGAATAAAACTATTGATGAAGTGGAAGAAAAACAAATCAGGCAGGAAGCAAAATGCTGGTATAAAGTATTTGGGTGACTGGTAGCCACTGTACAGTTTATAGCAGAAAGAAATTTGCCATTCAGGGGATCTGAGGAACCCACAGGAAAACCATATAATGGAAATTTCCTTGGTATTATTGAGTTACTAGGAAAGTTTGATTCAGTAATGCAAGATCATCTCTAAAATCCAGAAAAAGGAAATACATGATCATTATTTAGGAAAGAATATAAAGAATAAGTTTATTAATATAATGAGTGAAGCTGTTCTACAAAAAAAAAAAAAAATGCAAATCAAGACTGCCAAGTACTCTGCAGTAATTCTCGATTGCACTTCTGACATCAGTCATCAGAAGCAAATGTCGTTGGTAATATGTAGCTGATGGTGTACTGTGAAATGATACATATGAACATTTCATCAAGTTTTTAGTGGTGGAAAGTAGCACAGGTGAAAATTTGTACAACATTATTCTACATGAGCTTCAAACATTAGGACTGGATGTTGTAAATATCCGTTTACAAGAGTATGGCAATGGTGCCAATATGAGAGGTCACATCTCAGATGTGCAGGCAAGACTTCTACAGAAGAATTCAAAAGCTTTCTTCACACCATGTGCATGTGAAAACTACAAAATAATTTTGGGAGACTTGGCCAAGGCGTGTTCAGTTGCAATGACTTTCTTTGGAACTTTACAACGTATTTACACACTTTTCAAAGATGTACTGTTTTTAGAAAACGTGTGACAGGCTTGTCTGTGAAACCTCTTTCCGAAACACGTTGGAAAAGTAGAACAGAAAGCGTTAAAGCTGTACGGTACCTAGCTCCAGAAATTTGTAATGCATTAGAGGAGTTGGCAGGAAAAAAAAAAACTGATGATGCTCAAGCAAAAAGCGATACGGTATCGTTAGTCAGTTAAATGATAAATTACAAGTATTTGGTCTCATTTGTTCTCTGGTACTCCTCACTACTTCAAGTTGACTGTGTAAGTAAGGAACTTCAGAGTGATACCATGAATGCTACTACCGGACTTTCATCTTTCCAAAAGCTTTGTGACTGGCTAAAAATATCTCACTTCAGCTGCATCCAGAACAAGAAGACGTTCACTTGCATTATTGATGGCAACAATATTGATTCTGATCAAGTCAACATACGCAAGAATGTCCTCATCAATCAGAATATTATTTTTCACAATCTGGTTCGCATCTTTTCCAGACGTGGACCCAAGCAATGTGTACGATTATTTCCGTATGACCCTCAACAAGTTACTGCATTCATTAACTCCTGCATTACATTGAAAGGCAGAAGTGTATGTAACTAGGACCTTGCCGATCATGGCAACATACTATTAGCAACGGGATTTTAGTGAGTTTCGTTGCCAGTAGTTTTTGCAAATATCTCAGTAGTCTTATTTTTAATAGCATTAATCCACACTTGCATTGTAAAACTAGTAGAAAAATATTAAAGGTAGAGTACAAGGGGGACACACCTCAGACTTCCACAGTCGTGTAAACACGCGTTTGCATTCATAATTAAGATAATATAACAAATATATCTGATGTTAGTTCCTTTATAAATTTCATTTCGTCGCCTATTATCAGGCGAAGAACTTTGCCCATGTACTTGTCTTTTCACGTGTCCATTTAGATCATACAGTCTTTGTGATCGTGGTTCAAGCTGTAATCTCCTATATCTTTCTTATTCACACGCACGCATATATAGTTTTTTTTTCATTTCGATTTTGTCATAGTTTTTTTTGTTTGTTTGTTTGTTAAGAAGGCAAAAGCCTTTGCTGAAATATTTTCATTTAACATATTTGATAATTTTCCTATATTTTCCATTGTTCTTCTATGATTTGCGTTCTTAATAAAGCCAAATATACCTTATTTGATATAGAACGGGATGTAGCATACCTTCAGTCGGAAACGTGAAGAATTTCTTATTTGTACTATACCTCGATATTTTAATATATTAGCAGATAATTTCAAAATTGTGTTCTTTCATGGAAAAGACAATACTAAAAGGTATTTTAAGACTCGTTACTAACAATTATTGATCAACAGATGACTAACAAATAGCATCGTTTGAAGTCATTGTTCGTTTCCTTTTCTTTCAATTTGTTATTTATTCTGGTGTAAAAAATAAGTATCATATCAATTATGAACTAAGCTTAGCCGAGGTTTGGATTAATCAATTTTCAGCAAATAATACACTTATCGAAAACACTTTTAGTTTATATGAATACCTGACAATCGTCATAATTTAGTTAGGGCGCTATTCGATATAGTTAAAGCGTACATTATTTGATTGGTAGATGCGAGTTTTAGTAGAATGTTAATTTTTTTATCTCGTTGGGGGCTGTTATGCACAAAAATTTACTTTTAAATGTAATTTTAATGCATTTGTGAAGACCATTGTTTTCAGGTGTACTTCGTAGGTGGGCGTGGTGCATCGAAGCAATGGTGTATTCCCTTGAATGGATAGAGATGAATGTAGATTGAAATAAGAATTAGAAGAGTGTATTATGCTTAATACCACTACGAAATAGGCAATCTTCGTGCTTGATAAGGATTTTCAGCCGTTTCGATGAATCATATTACCAAGATCATATTCGTTCGGTCCATTATTTTGAAACATTCTACATTCGTTGAAATTTGTTCCCTTTCAGATTTCTTTACCGTATTAGTAACAGTATAGTAATATTCCTAAAACATTATGCTTCAATGTAGGATAGTCTCTGAAATTTCGTTTTTATATATGCAATATAGCAAGTAAAGATAAGTTTGAAAAAACACATGCTCATTGACAATGCTTGCTTGTTTGAGAATGTTGATAAGATAAAAATAAAAGAAAGTATTGCATATGATAAGAGCTCTAAGTGATGATACACCCTGGAAAAAGGTGGTCTAAGAATAGAGTTTGAACAAAGGGACCTTCATATAGGTGAAAGACCTATATTATAAAATACTTTTATAATTATACCAAAGCGTTCACAAGTGTCTACAGTGTTTTGTTTATTAAATGCCCCTATGATAGTAAAAGTGCTCTCATAATAATATGCATAATTATCTTTTTAAAAGAAGTAAAGTCTCTCATAATACTGATATTTTTGTCCTCAGTGCAATTACATCGTGCATACAAGGATTGGTCAACCTCCTCTTCACAGTTATCCAAATACAATGTGTTCCCAAAATTTAGTGATTTAGTTTCTTAGGATGATCGTCGTTGCCAAATCACTTTATATACAGTGTGTTTAAAAAGGTTCGACTGTGACAGTATCTTAATTTACTACACGGACCAGAATATTCAACGAGAACTATTAAAACTATTTCTCGTCTGGGAGCTATGGCTGAAACCGACATTTTGGACATAGTTTCTTTACGACAAATTAATGCAATTTTGAACTTCATTTCTTTATGATCCTTTCATAATTCTCTTTTAATGATTCAGAATTTCGCTTTTGAAACTACGATTTCCCTTTCTCGAAAGTCAGAAACTACTCCATTTCTGACCAGGTCTTCTTTGTATCCAAATAACTATTATTATTATTATTTTTTTTTTTTTTTTTGTATTTTAAAAAAACGAAATAGCGTAGTTGCAGCCAAATTCTCACTCTGAGGTACTGAGAATTCGAAATCACAAGCTCATTGAACAGAAAAAAAATGCATGCATATTTTACGTTTGTCTATCTGCAGGACACTTCACCTAAGAACTGAAGCTTACTTCTGAATCGCAGTTTGTCCTACCGTTTAGAGCAACCACCACATTAAGGTTGACGCTCCGTAATATTGTGTTTTCAAGTGCTCTTACTTAGAACAAAAAAGTTGTTAAATAAACACAAATAAAAATTCTTGAAAACCTAAATATTATTTCAAAGTTTGAAAAGTAATTTGAAGTCAAAAGTAAAGAACGACTAAAATAACCATGCTGTGATGGTACAGTGCGTTTTCACTTAAATTTATAATAAAACAAAGTTAGTTTTGTATTATTATTAATTTATTTATTTTGTAATTCTACATTTTGAAATACTGGATCATTACCATTGAGATCTATTGCCTACATGCTTCAAAATAGGTAATCAATATACTACATATTTTAAGTTCTATTTGTATTAAACTGTGTTATTAGCGTCAGTGGGAACTAATTCAATGTTCCGAATGATTTTGTCTTATGCAATTTCGCTCACTACCTACTGGATACCAGTTGCTGTACCATTGGAATTAAGACAGTGGAATCAATGCACTGGAGGACAGTTCATCCTTTCATACTGTATTCAAACACACACACACACACACACACACACATATATATATATATATATATATATATATATATATATATATATATATATATATATACTATGTGATCAAAAGTATCCGGACACCCCCAAAAACATACGTTTTTCATATTAGGTGTATTGTGCTCCCACCTACTGCCAGGTACTCATTATCAGCGACCTCAGTAGTCATTAGACATCGTGAGAAAGCAGAATGGGGCGCTCCGCGGAACTCACGGACTTCGAACGTGGTCAGGTGATTGGGTGCCACTTGTGTCAGAAGTCTGTACATCGAGATTTCCACACTCCTAAAAATCCCTAGGTCCACTGTGTCTGATGTGATAGTGAAGTGGAAACGTGAAGCGACACGTACCGGTACAGTGCAAAAGCGTACAGGCCAACCTCATCTGTTGACTGACAGAGACTGCCGACAGTTGAAGAGCGTCGTAAAGTGTAATAGGCAGACATCTATCCAGACAATCACACAGGAATTCCAAACTGCATCAGGATCCACTCCATGTAGGCCTATTATATGACAGTTAGGCGTGAGGTGAGAAAACTTGGATTTCATGGTCGAGCGGCTGCTCATAAGCCACACATCATTCAGGTAAATGACAAACGACGCCGCGCTTGGTGTAAGGAGCGTAAACATTGGACGATTGAACAGTGGAAAAACGTTATGTGGAGTGACGAATCACGGTACACAATGTGGCGGCGATCCGATGGCAGGGTGTGAGTATAGCGAATGCACGGTGAACGTAATTTGTCAGCGTGTGTACTGAAATTCGGAGGTGGAGGTGTTATGGTGTGGTCGTGCTTTTTCTTGGAGGGGGGTTTCACCCCTTGATGTTTTGCGTGGCACTCTCACAGCACATTCCTACATCGGTGTTTATCGGTGTTTTAAGCACCTTCTTGCTCCCCACTGTGTAAGAGCAATTCGGGGATGGCGATTCCATCATTCAACACGATCGAGCACCTGTTCATATTGCACGGCCTGTGGCGGAGTGGTTACACGACCATAACATCCCTGTAATGGACTGGCCTGCACAGGGTCTTGACTTGAATCCTATAGAACACCTTGGGATGTTTTTGAACGCCGACTTCGTGCCAGGCCTCACCGACCTACATCGATACGTCTTCTCAGTTCATCACTCCGTGAAGAATGGGCTGCCATTCCCCAAGAAACCTTCCAGCACCTGATTGAAAGTATGCCTGCGAGAGTGGAAGCTGTCATCAAGGCTAAGGGTTGGCCAACACCATACTGAATTCCAGAAGTACCGATGGAGGGTGCCACGAACTTGTATGTCATTTTCAATCAGGTGTCCGGATACTTTTGATCAAATTGTGTATATGTTTTGATTTTCTCTTGAATGAATGCATTTTTGATCGTTTCTTGAATCAAGGGTATTCGATTTGATTTTTTTCTCTCTTTTATTCTTTTACAGCTATCTAAGTGATGCATAGCTGTGGATTTTTATTATTTAAAGAAGCTTAGGCAGGAACAGCCGAATTAGAGCTGGAAGATAATTTTGTTTTTTTAACCGGTAGAGGATCGAGTCCACTTCTGGGTGCAAATTATAAATCAGTCGTCTAGTCGAGTAAGCCGGCAACAAAGATAAAATACTAGGTTTGCTTCGGTAGGGGATTGAATGAGTCATCTTCCGGAATAGGTGTTAACCGTTCGGCTGAATGAACCGAGATAGTCTAATAAAAGTATATTAAAGAGTATAATTTAATAAGTTCAAGTATATTAATTTTGTATAAAAATTGTATAAATGGTTTAAATTACTTAAGAGAACTAATTAAATAATTATTACCAAGGACAAATATTTTTTTACGTTTAATTTTCACAAATACAAAAATGCTTCCCGAATAGTCTTTATATCTTTTTGGTCCTTGTGTAGCTCTGTTAAGAAAGCTGTTAGGTTTCTAATTCTCTCCCCGGATGAGACCGGGAAGGAGCGAACCAAGGTTGAAATTTTTCACTTGAAAGTATGTGTCATAACAAGTTATATATGTGTTTTTATATTTGAGCGACACAATATACATATGTAGAGAGAGAGAGAGAGAAAGAGAGAGAGAGAGAGAGAGAGAGAGAGATACTACATATCGTAAATCATGCAGTATGTTTCATGTATAGCGATACGCACGAGTCGAGTCAACATTTAAGCCTGTCTCGACTCGCCTCGAGAAAATGTTGTCTCGACTCGTGTCTCGATTTGAAAATATGTTTCTTTCTCGACTCGACAGTTTCTCTCTCAATTCGTCTCGAATTCGAGGAGAGGTCTCGAAATTCGAGTCGAAACAAAATATACGAGTTAAAATATACGCACACATCAGTCAGAACATTATGACTACCTACCTAATTATCATCTTTGCACGGATAACGACAGCGACGCGTCTTGAAATGGACGCAATGATTCTTGGTAGTACGCTGGAGAGAGTTGGCACCACATGTACACACACAGGTCACCTAATTCCCGTAAATTCCGAGAAGGGTTACTATGCACTCTGACGTCACGTTTAATCACATCCCAGATGTGTTTGATTGGGTTCAGATCCGGCAAGTTGGGGGCCAGCACATCACTTGGAACTCTCCCCTGTGTTCCTCGAACCACTCCATCACGCTCCTGGGCTTGTGACATGGTGCATTATCATGTCGAAAAATGCCATTAGCGTTGTGAAACATGGTTGTCATGAAGGAGTGTACGTAGTCTGCAAGCTGTGTGCGATACGCCTCGGCCGTCATGGTGCCTTGCTTGAGCTCCACTAGACACATGAATACTCACATGAATGTTCCCCAGAGCATAAGTAAGCCGCCGCCAGCTTGTCTCCGTCCCGCAGTACAAGTGTCAGGAAGCTGTTCCCTTGAATCATGACGGATTTGCACTCTCCCATCGTCATGATGAAGAAGGTATCGGGATTCGTCAGAGAATGCAACGCTCTGCCACTGCGTCAAAGTCCAGTGGCGATGGTCACATGTTCATTTCAGTCGTAGTTGCCGATGTCATTTTCGCCGATCTCATGAGGTTCATCCAATACATGGCTGAAGTAGCACTCTTATTGGCCCCCTACGAATGACGTCACAAAAGTTCAAATTCAACCTGCTACTATGCTTGTTGCTTTCGTTTCTCTGTTTTGTGTGTGTGTTTAAAAACAGAGAGAAAAGATTATCAATATTATTACTTGTGAAATACATTGCATTATAATTCTTGATTTATGTTCATTTCTTACGCGGTTGTAGAGTGGGGGTAAGAGTGAGTGAGTGGATATGAGAAGAGAGGGGAGATGAGGACCAATGAATATTAATTAGATGGCTGAAGGCCCAAACTAATTTACGTATCAATATGCAAATAAAACAGTAGAGCTAAATTAATAAAAGAATAAATTGATTAACTGAAGAAAAATGAAGATTATATTTAGATAAGCATGAGACTCTAATTTTTGCAGGGTCTTCCTGCAGTTTTACTCCAGGTGGAGTTCCAACGAGATTACCCGCTCAACAACGTGAAGGTATTGTTTGTCATGCCTTATGGGCTCTGCACACTCCCAGCAGCTGAATCAGAAGACATGTTACATAAAAAATCTGAGGCATACCTTGAGTTTTCCTGGTGAAGTCCAAGAAGACGACTGGGTTCATTGGTGAATACGTTTAATATCCAGCACTGAGCACATATACAAGGAATGGACTGAACACTTAGAATTTCAAAAAAACAAAATATTTTGAAATTTTTAGATTTTGAGAATTTAATTTAGGCCTTTGCTTTTCAGATTTTATATCGTTCAAGTTCGTGCACGTTTAAATAACTTTATTCCTGGTCAGTCGTCCTCTTCTTTCCACTTCTTTGATCGTCCGCATCCCAGAATCCAATGTTGGCCTTACCTCTTCCGTTACGGTAAGACGTTCCCGTTGATTGACAAGATTCTTGTGGTTATTTTCCGTAAATCTGGCGTCTCTCTCTTCCTGACGATTCATACTTAGGGAACTGTTTGCTTCTTCCAGAGGTCAAGCTTTCATCGTCGTCATCCGGTCTGGTCGTCTATGTGTTGCTGTCTTAAACGGCCTAGCTGTTGACCGTGGTGTTAAGAAATTGCAGACATAAATGTTCTTCGCACCGGTGTTTCACGATATGGTCATCCGACGTCTCCGCTGTTGCACTTCTGAATAAACGGTTTAGACACTGGGTCTCACACACATCATAAATGCTTAAAATCGAGCACTTAATATATATATATATATATATATATATATATATATATATATATATATATATATATATATATATATATATACCATTATTTACAACGCGGTACTAGAGTTTGCTTCCATCGTACGCCGGTTGAAGAAATATCTCTGTCTGAACTGGTAAAATTGTTACGTCACAAAAGCTTAGTTCGTTCTAAGCACAAACATTCCTGGTTTATATCACGAATGGCGTGATTTTCTTTCAAGTTCAGTTTGTAACTAGCCACGGCCACAAGAGCAACTGGATCAACATGTCCACACGAAAGCCGGTTGATTAAAACATAACTGTCAAAGTTCAGAACATGACTTTTGAATAGCTGACGAAAAAATACTTGAAGTTCATGACGATTGCCCAGAGTTCGAAAGTAACTCTCGAAGGCTCAGTAACAGCTAACCGAAGTTTAAACCGCAACTACCGAAGACTTAACATCAACTATTGACGTTTAAACACCAACTACCCTGTCACTCTCCTCTGTATTGTTTTTATTCCAAGCCATTTCTCACCAAAACCGTAGGCTCGCACTGAACATAGGGTACTTTCTTACGGCGGGGAGAGTGCAGTGCAAAAGGGGTACATTCAGGTGTACGTACCTACCCCTTGACCTATTTACAGTAGAAAACTACACTTTTTCTTCTTTTTGCATGAATAACGTTTCACTGCATCGTTTAATTAGAAAACTGCTGTTATCACCGTATCGTACGAAGATTAAGATTTCAAACTATATCTATTACATTGTGTAAGATAGTAAATTTAATAATGAAATTGTTGAATAAACACAAAACACTTTTGAAAACACTTGGCTCTCTCACCCTCAGTCCTATGTCCATCCTGGGGAGACACCTTGTGGGAGAATTTGGAAAGTTTTCACTTGTATGAGAGGGGTGAGGTTTGTTTTCCTAGAGAGTTTTTATGTATTTGTGTAGAATTGAAGCAAAAGTCTGCTTGCATCTCACTACAAAAATAAACTACATTTAATAATATATATTTGGTTAAATCACCTTGTGCTGTCATGTTGAAATAAATATAAAACTGCTGAAAATGCTTGCTCTGTCTTCTTGTCCTCCTCAGGAAGACTTCTGCTTTTAAAACATGGCAGCGTGGTTGTTCCTTGTACCATGCATTCCGTCCATGGATTGCGAGAACTGCTACCCTTTTATTGATATAAGCCTTCATTTTAATAATATTTATATTTAACCCTTATCCGGGCAACCGGGGCCTCCCAGGCCCAGTAGCTTCATTTTTCTAAAATTTCTCAATAACCATACATATTTCGAAGACACAAAATACTGAATTCTTCTATCTTTCGTCGAAGTTAAAATTTTGAATATATCGAGTTGGTAAAGCTAATGTTTTTTTTTTTTTCAAATTTGAAAATCTTTTCCTGACGTAATCGGGCAACCGGGGCCTAGGAGGCCCCGTATAACTTTAGTGAAATTCCTGTCAAATATTAGATCAAATTGTCACATAATTATATATTGAACACGTGACTATTGTAACCTTTAGTCGGAACAGTATGCGGCAACAGACATTGAATTTTGAGTGTTCTGCACTTAAAATATATACTGGGCCTGACAGGCCCCGGTTGCCCGTTTACGTTACAAAAATGTCTGGACCGGATTTGCTATTCTGCTTGGCTTACAAAAGGGTGACACGAAGTTTCGCTACTTGACAAAAATATATACCGGTACATTCTAGATTAGTCTAAACAGTAAGTGACAATAGGCATTGATTTTGTGTATTCTGCACTTAAAATATATACTGGGCCTCACAGGCCCCGGTTGCCCGTTTACGTTACAAAAATGTCTTGCCCG
Organism: Thermobia domestica; assembly: GCF_964235325.1. NCBI lineage: Eukaryota > Metazoa > Arthropoda > Insecta > Zygentoma > Lepismatidae > Thermobia > Thermobia domestica. Next base: position 233,884,507 of record NC_137459.1, read on the forward strand.
GATAAGGGTTAAACTAGCTATGGGCTAATCTATCTAAATAAAAACTACTACGGACATATGAAGAAAATTTTTAACAATTTTATAAAGAATTACGTGTGGAAACATCTGTACAAAAAGGGTGAAGTCTCATTGACAAAATAGCACTCACTCGGAATCTCTCAAACAACGTTTAAAAAGATAGGTCCGTCTGGCTGGCGGAGAATATTCTTTGTTTCTTAGACGCGTGCATATTAAAACATGACAAAAGTTGGAGGAGCTTCCAAAAATCACACTTCTTTGAACGCTGGGTTTTGGCATGTGTTTGCTAGTTTCCAGTACTTTCCAGCAACAAAAGATTTCTGCTACAGCCGGACTCCATTGTCAAATGTTTCTCCCTTACGAAACAATAACTAAAATACTAGTCCATATCAGGATATATTCTTTATGCGTCTATACACGTCTATAATATGAAAATGCAGATGGAAACTATGCACTCATGTTCTCTCTCAGAAAGCATAGCTCCTGTACAAAACAAAGATTTTACGTTGAAACAGTTTATTCTGCGTTCACCTAGAGCGAGAGACTGGACTGGAACTATCGTCTTTTTATATGTGTGTTTGATACACAAAATATTATTAAATGAGGACTTGATACAAAATCTAATATACCTAATGAATAAAGTATACACATATTTGCATACTTCATCTTTTGATAATTAACAAAAATAAACATACGCAAATAAACTTAAGCCTAATTAGTGCTTCCACACCTAACCCTTTATTTATGAATAAATATAAATACTGTATAATTAAAAATCTAAATATCTAAATATGAATGTATGTAAATGAAGCGAAAACTTTATATGCAAATTAGCCTTGTGAATAATATATGTATGCACTATACACGGTACAAACAAATTATCCTTAAATAAGTCTACGTACAAATAAGCACTTCACATGAATGTTATTGTTGTCTACAAGTTTAACATTTTTATTAGATCACAGAGACAATATTAGCTGATCGTGCTCACAATGAATACACTGTTTTTTGCAAAAATGGTGCACTTTGTTATGCAACGCCTTCTTTTGATTTCAAATTTGTATACAGAACTTGGAATCAACTCAGTTCATGATGAAAAATTTAAAACGTCTTGGCCTTGTTACTTTTACCATGTACAAAAATGTTTCTCATATTAACTTTACAATACACGTTCCAGTTCGTCATTTTTGCATCCAAAAGTATGTCTGGTTTAGAAGTATTTTGCGGCAAATAACGTTGTGCAGTAGTGTCGTTATTGATAAGCCATAATCGGTTCAATTGCACGAGAAATGCTCACCAAACTGAACTTGATGTCCATTGTTAGCTAACATTCTCTATGAACCATATGAGGATACCAGCTGGAACATACAACGTGAATTGCATTAAATTTCGTTGGAGTTTAGCATCCCTTTCAACACCAAGGTTATAATGTGTTATGGGCCTACTCCTTCACGTGGAATCCGAACCACATGGGATTACGCCGGGAATCGAATACGGATCTCCTGGGCCAAAGACGCATACGTTAACGATATAGTTCCAGACAATGCAAAGTTAACCCTGCTTTTCTTTAGAATGAATATACCAGAGTCAACTTTACATCGCCTTAAACTTTAAACAAGTGGTTCCCATGGGCCAGCCTTCAGAAGGGTACTTGAAGAAGAAGCGAGGGAATACAAGCTGACTACAGAAATAAACTATAAAATTGTCAAAGAAACTTAAGAGATGTCACGTATTTGATATTTTATTCTTCTTATACTCCCATTCGAAACTTTTTAAGTAATTAAACACTTAATAAATATAAACAGGTGAAAATAAGGCGAGTGGTTTGAGGTTTGGAGTCCCGTTGAGCAGCAAAGCTATATGAGACTTGAAGCTACAGCTTAACGTAAAATCCTAACTACATACAGTGGATCAATTAAGTTTCCGTACAGATGTTTTTAGGTTTGTATTGTAATATATCTTACAAAGTACAGAAAGAAAATAATAATTTCTTTGAGTTTTCTATAAAGAACTCTATAATAAGCATATACATAAGAAAAAAACATTTGGAATCTGTAATCTATATATATAAAAGAGAACGTACAAATCTTTTGTCCGCTCATCACGCTAATACGGCTGAACCAATTTCTTTTATTTTTGGGGGGTTATTAGGATTTGGACCCTAGATGGTTTTTATCATATCACTTTAATTTTCAATTACCAGTGTCTTGAGATAATTGACCATTCAGGTGTCCATTACGTACAAATCCTTTGTTAGTTCATCATAGGTATAAAAATAAACGTATTTATATGCAACCCGCATGACCGTGTCACTCGGCGGGTTAACATAAATGACAGGCGTTATAATGGTTTTTATCATATCACTTGAAAGCGAAAAAGTAAAAATTATCTAAGTAACAAAGTTTATTGCGTTCGGGGGTGACCGCAGCGAAGCGGGGCGGGTTAACATAAATGACAGGCGATATAATGTTAACATTTACTGCAATCTTCTATGGTTTTTATCATATCACTTGAAAGCGAAAAAGTAAAAATTATCTAAGTAACAAAGTTTATTGCGTTCCGGGGTGACCGCAGCGAAGCGGGGTGAACGCTGCTAGTTCATAAGAAAATCAAATACACACGAAATACTGACCATATTACAAATCAAAAAAGTTTCCGTACACATAAAGAAATGCACATAAATAGGGGCACCACTTTGCGTTTCGACCGCAGTTAGTGATGAATTTGGCCTCCTTTGGCCTTAAGTACTTCTCGCATTCGTTTTTGCATTGCAGTGACCAACTTTGGTGTAGTTGCAGGGCAGATGTTTCTCCATTCTTAACGTAATGCATTTTTCAGCTAGTCCTTGTTTCTAATATTGTGTTTCCTAATGCACATCCCTAATTCATCCCTCAGATGCTCAATAGGATTATAGTCAGGAGATTAAGGAGGAGTATAAAGTTGTTTCGTCTCATTATATGACAACCACTCTTTCACTTTTCGTGCGGTATATTTGGGGTCGTTATCTTGCTGGAATATAAAAGGGGCTCGCTCCCATATTCATTTTCTTTGCGCTGTCGTGAAGATTCTGTTTCAAAATGCTTAAGTAAACTTGTTTGCGCATTGTACCTTCGATAAAATGTAAATTTCTTAATATAACTGCACTCATGCACCACGAGAATAGCACACCACCGCCTCCATGCTTCACAGTAGAACACAGATGTTTCTGTTCCATGTGCATATTTGGGTTCCTCCACACAATAACTCTTACGTCGGATGCATGAATGTTGAATTTGCTCTCATCACTAAATAAAACAGTTCCAGATGCTAGTTGGCTTGTCCACATGAGCTTTTGGAAACTCTACACATTTCTTTGTGTTTGCTTTACTAACATATGGTTTCTTTATGTCTACGCGAGAGTTGTAGCTGGCTTTTCTGATGGCAGTGCGAACTGTTTTCGGAAACATTTGTACACCATAGTCAGTTTCAAGCACAATAGCTAGTTTTGGAGCACTTGTTTTGGGTTCACTTCGGATAGTTCTTAAAATAACACATTTATTACTATCCTTTAGCTTTGTTAAACGGCAGTTGCACGGTCGATCTTTGCAACTATTTGCTGCAACACACCTATTTAGAATCTATTGCACTATAGAATGTGATTTCTTTACTATTTCTGCTATGTTTCTAAGAGATTTACCTTCTTGTCTTAATTTTACTATTAGTTCACATATTCGAATTGGCACTTCCATTTTGACGAGTCGGTTTGCTGCCTCTGTAGGTCTTCCGTGCCCAAATTTAACTGCAGTAGCAATTTATCACTAATAGAGTACGCTAGTATTATCTGCAACAACTGAAAACACTGTTTGGTGTGTGTTTTGCTTAATTCTTTTGTGTATTTGTGTCGTGTACGGAAACATTTTTGACCTCAATTTTCAGCAACTTAATTTGAATCGTCAGTTATACTATGGTATATTCAATACCATCACTATAATGTGTACAATTTACAAGTAGACACGAACAAATTTAGTTAATGTAATTGCGTTATAGTATTTATTTACGTTAAGATATTATAACATTTTGAAATTACCAATCTCTGGTGTACAGAAACTTATTTGACCCACTGTAAGTTCTCGCCGGAAAACAAACTCAGGTCTTCCGCGCCAAACAAACTCAGGTCTTACAGCCAAGCAGGAATAGTGAACCGCCGCCAGTTCCTCCAGTGGATTTTTGGACCCCTCTTCCTATCGAAGGCGCTTCTGACAACCCCCTGGAGGATTTGCCGCATCATCCCATGGAACTTCCTGACCCTCTCGCCGAGTTGGTTGTCGCCCTGGACCTGCAGCCTCAGGACGTACAGTGGCCACCACAGACAGGATCCCAGACTTCTCTTCTTGTACCTTACGGAGCAAGAACGCAATATAGATGTAGTGCAACATCTCCGAATCCAGGAACCATTTTTGTGCTTCCAGATGACTGGAATTTTTGGCGTGACGCAATTCAGGCATTATCCGACATGCCCTGGCAACGTGATAATCAAGATGATACTCCCTCTGAGTGTAGTGAAGTGTCCTCTGATGAGGAAAGTGATTCTCCTCTTAGTGAAAGTGATGATGAGCAAATCAGTGATAGTGACGACGAATCTCCCCAATCCGAATCTTTGTTTGCTAATTTTGCCTTACACAAAGTTTATCCACAGTGTGCTCACTTTGACACGCCGGGCACCTTTTGTTGTGTTTCAGAGGTAACGCACACACCTCCTATACAGGCACCGCGTCAACTGAGTAAGACATCTACTGTTGTTGTTTATAAGTTTGTAACACTATACTTACATGGTTCAGTGTATAGACAAGCTAGTTCCTCAGAAATTATCTTTCGTTTCTAAATTACTAATATAGCTTTATAATGGGTAGGTGGATAGCGTACACACCTTTGGCGCAGGAGGTCCACTTTTGACTCCCGGTAGAAGGTCATGAGGCTCCTGCTGAAAGGAACGCTAAATTCAATTTGAAAATCAAATCTAAAGTACTACATCTTGCCAGCACCTCCTGTAAATTGCCAGCTTTTGGAATGTGATTTCAAAATGTGCAGTAAATGCAACATACAATTGTCTGCAGTGTTTTAAGGCTAGTGTTTTCAGATCTGTTATCCTTGCTCTTAACCTCACTCCATGTGCTATTCAGGTGTCTATTTTCTTAGATCCCCTACACCTCCCAGTGGATTATGAAGCAAATCATTTTTGAAAACATTGAAATGCAGAATAAAAATCCGCTGATGGAATAGGCCCATTTAAACATTATGAGTTTCGTATAGAGATAATTTAAAAAAAAAATAACTCCTGCAGTTCGTACGTGCATTGGACGTGGAAAGATATTTTGAAACAGATGTTATTGTCGTGTCTTTATTGATAATGGTTTCTTAATGCAATTATATCATCAAATGCGTAAAATACAGGTCAATCTGTGCTGACTGGTCTCTACAAACTAGTTTTGCATCAAATCCGCACAAAGTCACGGAAAAGCCTGACTACACATGGCCAGAACTCTCACTGATACTACATGCTTCGTACGTGTGTCTGACTAGCAGGCAAGAGCCTATTTTTTAAAAAAGTCATACAATCTTCCCATAGCTTCATTAATACCTTCAGTTTCATTCTTTCCCTTCTTTAAAGACTGCAAGCTAGTAAGATGCTCCCTAAGAAATCTATGGAAATTGCCAATAACGGCAGTAAGTTTTGTGCTTCCTAAAGTCTGTAATGCAAGCACAGAGCTCGAGAATATCTACTGACAGAAATGAGTGCTATTCAATCATTCATTTAATTTCTTTTCAGTAATTGCAAACAAGTGTTCCAAGAGCGTCATTTGGACAGGACAGGGGGGTGTAATTTCCCCCCCCTTGAGCTTCAAAAATACATATTCTTTGAGCAAATATACAGTAATACACTAATAAAAAAGTGAAATTTTTTTGTCGGCGGACACCCCCCCTCCAGAATAAAATTTAAATAACAATGCTTTTAGCAACAAACCTATAGAGTTACGATAGCACATTGCTAGAGAGCTTACATTTGGTTTCAAGAGTCGAAGGTTTGATCTCAAGCCATATGAGTTCCTGAGCGGCATTGAGAGAAACAGACAGAGAGAGAGATTGAAATAAGGGGACAGCGAGGAATGAAAATACACAGATTTAAAACTGGGGAAAAAATATCGGACAGAAATCGTATTATGACGAAAATTGTGATTTTATGAAACAGAAGAAGGGAACCGATACACCTCTGAAGTAAAGGGAGGGGAACAGATACACCTCTGCAACTACCCACATTTTAAACAAAAGCTTTCCACTAACGTTTCATGTAGAAAGTGTTCTACTGTATGTTTTAAGAAAAATAACTGTAATAGAAATAATTGAATATCACTCAACAGTAAGGCATATAATATACTAATTTTTAGGATATGCAGAGGTAAGTATAAAAGCTTTGCTTAAAAATATCTACACAAACCATAATTCAATGAGCTGTAAAATACAAAGTAACAAAAAGCTTATAAGATTCCGTCTACAAGCAATTGTTACTTAAACAATGGACATGCACAATTTCGAGAATCGTAACAAGACGAGAAATGTTTACGATACTTTTCATCTCGTCTCGATTTTCATCTCTAAAGCGACATGATAATTTGAGTTACCCTTATCCCGTCTCGAATGTATAATGTTAATTCTAATGTTATTTTGTTTGTTTTAGAAACAAGATGAGAAAAATCTCTTCTCGTGGGCAACATTAAACGAAACAGAAATATTCTTGCCAAATGTCACGTTTCTGCTTGTAACGGTATGACCGGAGCGATAATTAGCTCCTAGCTTTTAATCTTCTACGAGATAATAAAAAGTATTATTATTACTATTATTATCCCTGAAGATTTGATAGTTCAAGTATTGAAACATCCGAGTATTGAAAAATCTGAATATAATAAAACGTGTGTCATCGTCGATCAATCGCCAACACAAATCCTAAAGTAAAAAAAATTCCGAACCACTAACCCCTAGATTACTGATCCAGTGCCTTGACTACTTAACCACGATCACTACGCCGTAAATAAATCGTCTTTAGTCTTGTTACGTTAGGTTTCTTTGCCTCCGCTTGCAAAGTTGTATGTTATATTTCTTCGTTTCAGAACGTCTTTCGTATTTCTTTTGTGATGATATAAGTGGATAATTTCGGGCAAAGTTTATATTAATAACTTGAGTTGTTCTTAAACCTTTGGTTCACAAGTTTGTTTCTTCTACACACGAAACTACAGATATGACATTTAATTCTCATACTTTGCACTTGCTTTCAAAGCAGTCACCATTAAGTGGCAAAGCAATTTTTTTCCGTCACGATTAATGAATTTTGTAACAAAACACGTCAGGAAATGAGCTAAATGAAGGATGGAAGAGTTGATATCAAAGTTGAGTACTGTAAGTTAATGAAATGCATGTAATAACGTCTCGTATTTGAAAATAATGTCAGCTACTTTTAATTCACTAACTGGTATTAGATTTGGTTCAAGCTTGAAGATCTGGAATGCACAAACTCGGTGTAGCAAAAAGAAAAACGCAACAAGAATGGACGAGATTCGAAGGTAGGACCACCAGCAGAAAACCCGTTCACTAACGCCTCATCTATCAAGCCAACACGTTTTATAAGTTATAAATTTGCATGCAAATGATACCATTATACGTTTGTGCAATCAATGTTTTGCTCCTTTACCCTTCAAAAACGTAACATGTATACGACGATTCGTTTCGTATTCCATTAGAGCTTTGAAAGACATGATTTGTGTTTGAGTATAGGACCTTACTCAAAAGAAGGCAATACATTGATATCAAAAAAAGTAGTTAACGAATTCCTCTCCGAAAAAGATCATCTGTACACTTATTTTTCAAATGGTAATTTATAATTATACTTACGTTGGTTGAACTTTCTCCATTGTTATGGGGACAAGACACTGGAACCACCCCTACCAAGAGGTTAAGATGACACGTAAAAGACGTCAAATACGAACGATATTAGTGTCGAAGATGAATAGTGAAACTGTGGATGCTGCGTAAGTCCAAATGAAGCCTTGGTTGGCATGGAGTTGACAATGGGAGAGTGACAGGCAAAAATAATCGAAAATATCCTATATTTGTGTCGAATGGATAGTTTTCGGGATCACTGATATAAAAGGTGGTATTTTAGATGTGGATATGTCCAAGGTACCCTATTGGCATGAGGTCATAGGGGGAACCAGTGAAGAATTCAGAACAGTTTCTTTTTAGTACCTTTCAATACACTGTGGGTGAAAAGTGATAATGCACAGATACTGATATCACACTCGGAAAAATCTGAAATATAACTTCTGGCGAAACATTACTAACTGTTCACTTTCTAAAATTTTCACTGCTTTGAAGGTGCGTAGACAATGCTTTTTGAGGGCATGTTTTACTAAAATATCTATCATAATCTCTAAAATTAGATATAATTTGCAGAAAAATAGTGATTTCGTGGGGCGGGAGCTCTGGATTGCCAAGGCCTGCATTCTGTGTATATCCCGGCTGCTCTGAATTCTCATAAGCTCCTCTTCAAATGTAAGAAGTAAAATGTAATTAAGAAACGTATAACATAGAATACAACATATATAGAAAATATGTTATTATAAATAAGAAATACAGTAGAAAATAATTATAAAACGTAATGTTGAAGGACAAGTTTTTTTTTTTTTTTAAAACAATCATACTTGAATGTAAAATATACTTTTAAAACAATTTTCCATTTATGCAAGGCTACAAACAAGTGAGGAGTGCCATCTGGTAACCACTATTCATCTCTTCGAACCAGAAAACTATGAATTTGACACCAATATTTTTTGTATTCCATTACTTTCTTTTTACTTATAACCCTTTTCGCTCCCTGGAATGGTTTCAGTGTTTTAGCCCCTACAGTAGATTGTTTAGGTCGTAATTTATAGTACAGTAAATTCGTTTCAAATTCCTTCAAGAGTCAATGTTGCACTGTACTTTTTTTCTGAGTCAAAATTTATATATATATATATATATATATATATATATATATATATATATATATATATATATATATATATATATGCATACATTCCAGTAAGAACTGAATTTTGTATTAACGCCTGCCTGTCGTCGTTGTGCAAACATTCATGATGATATGCCCTAGGGAAATGAGTTACATTAAGGTTGTAAGATTTAATATCAAGTTTGAAACATCGCCAGTTAAAGAAACGCATGTAATAACAAATATCATATTTGAAAATAATTTCGAATTAAATTAGCTGTGACTACATTACTTCAAAATTGAATTTGTGGAATGCTCAGTTTGAGCGTAGCTCAAAGAAAATAATCAATAAGAAAAGTCTTGATTCGAAGCTTGGACCATACAAGTAGTAGTAACTTACATTAACCATTCACGTAACAGACGATGACGCACAGGGTTTGGCACTACTTTATCAGATGGTTCTATCAAATGTAACCTAATTAACACAATAGTAACAAATTTTACTTCCCTAAAAAGTGTTCTGAACAAGGGGAAGTTCATTATACACATTGTAACTAAGTTACAAGAAGTTTATATCCTATCAGAACGGCGCATCCAAAAAGTCAACTTTTGGAATATTCCATTAAGTTAGCTTTCAACGTAGCTAAAGGAAACGTATGTGTATGAGTACAGAGATCTCCGTAGCAGAGTTGATAATGTCATGGTTAGATAAGTACAAGGTTCGCGGTTCGAAACCCGTTTCGGAAGCTTCAGACTTTTTAAATTCTTAATTCCTCAATTGTCAAGGTCTTTCTCTTCATTCGTAATCATCTGATGCTCTAAAAAGTGTCCTCCACCTTATTTCGACAACTGCCTAATGTGATCCTCGCAGTTCGAAACCTTCCCTTCTTCTGTTTCACAAAATCATAATTTTCGTCATAATACGAATTCTGTCCGATAATTTTTCCCAGTTCTAAATCTGTTTATATAAATCATTCCTCTCTGTCTCCATATTTCAATCTCTCTGTCTGTCTCTCTCAATGTCGTCCAGGAACTCATATGGCTTGAGATCAAACCTTCGACTCTTGAAACCAAATGTAAGCTCTCTAAAAATGTGCTATCGTAACTCTATAGGTTTGTTGCTGAAAGCAGTATTATTTTAGATTTTATTTGGGGGGGAATCTCCGCCGACAAAAAATTTTCACTTTTTTATTAGTGTATTACTGTATATTTGCTCAAAGAATATGTATTTTTGAAGCTCAAGGGAGGGGAAATTACACCCTCTGTCCTGCCCAAATGACGCTCTTGGAACATTTGCTTGCAATTACTGAAAAGAAATGAAATGAATCATTGAATAACATTCATTTCTGTCAGTAGATATTCTCGAGCTCTGTGCTTGCATTACAGACTTTAGGAAGCACAAGACTTACTGCCGTTATTGACAATTTCCATAGATTTCTTAGGAAGCATCTTATTAGCTTGCATTCTTTAAAGAAGGTAAAGAATGAAACTAAAGATATTAATGAAGCTATGGGAAGATTGTGTGACTTCGTTTTAAAATAGGCTCTTAGATATTTCAGAACAAACGAACGAAAAAGGCTATTTTAGAGCTATAACATTGTAAACTTGAATCCTGCTTTTAATTTCCGTCTGAATGGAAAGAGTGTACTACGTCACACACACTGCTTTAGACAAGGAGAGGTGGAGAAAGGATGGAGCTGGATTGAAGACAAGAAATAACTAATTGATCGAGACATGTATTTCTGGATTGCATAATAAAACGGGGCAAGAGTTTGTTATTAATTTGGACTTAGAATTTTTGAAACAATTTCTAAGCAGCTTACTGTACACTGTGGGTCTTTTTCATACTTAAGCATTCTCAGGCTGAAAGTAAAACGCAAGAGAAAAGTGAGATGCGTATTGTTCCTAAGTGGTTAGAAATAGTAATCAACTAGACGAAAATCTGTATTTTTATGTTTCATTCGCCTTCTTCATATATAGCATAAAAAATATGTGGTCAACCTTACATTGCAGGTTTTTTCACGTATATCGTGAACAATTTCCTTTAGATCCGTTTGTATTATAAAGAAAATTTTGATCAAGTAATCTGGGATACGGACAATATCTCGCGGCCGAAACATCGCCGGCCAAAACCTGGCGTGGCTAAAACGTCGCCGCCCAAAATCTGGCGTGGCCAAAACCTCGCCGCCCAAAACCTCGCGGGACAAAATTTCGCCGGGCCAAAACCTCGCGTTGCCAAAACCTCGCCGCCATAATCTCGCCGGGCCAAAACCTCGCCACCCAAAATATCGCGTGGCCAAAACATTGCCGCCAAAACCTCGTGGTCCAAAATCTCGCCTGCAGCTTAATAAAAATTCAGTGTAGTATAACAATATCTGCTGCTTTTCTTATAAGTAAAAAGAAAAAAGGAAGGAAGAGCTTGGTGTGGTGAGAGTAGGGGCGCCGAATTCTACTTCGCCCCGGGTGCCGAAATCTCTAGCTACGGCTCTGTATATATATATTTCACTCCCCCTCCCTTTTGTTGTGCCGACAAAGTGAAATTATAAAAGACATCCTAGGCTGGAACCTCATCTATGTTGAAAATTTGATTCAGATCGGTAGGATGGCTCAAGAGGTATAATGTAACAAACATAGTTATTTAATTTATATATATATATAGATTTCCAAAGCATGCATTAGAATTTTTCTTGTCATTATTTTAATGTAATTATGTGTTATTACTAAATATATACATATAGTAATACATAGAACATTCTACATTGAAGAAATCGTCGTGAAGAGGTTTTATCCTGACGACATTTTTTCCAGGCGACACTATGTCTCGCTTAATTTAGACCAGGCGAGACTCTGTGTCACGAGATCATTACAACGAGGTTTTGGTCAGGCGAGGTTTTGGGTATGGCGATATTTTGGGGGCGCGAGGTTTTGGCAAGGCGAGGTTTTGTCCCGGCGAGATTTTGGCCCGCGAGGTTTTGGGTGGCGAGGTTTTGGCCAGGCGAGGATTTGGCCAGGCGAGATTTTGTCCCGCGAGGTTTTGGGCGGCTAGGTTTTGGCCAGGCGAGGTTTCGGCCGCAAGGTTTTGGGAGGCTAGGTTTTGGCCAGGCGAGGTTTTGGTCCGCGAGATTGTCGCCGCGAGGTTCTGGCCGCGAGGTTTTGTACCCAAACCAGTAATCTAATATCAAGTAATTTTGATATCCGCTGTGCAATAATAGAAAATATATATTTACCTACAACATTAAACACGACAATAATAATACGTAAAGCATTGTTTAAAAGAAGTCGGAAACATTGCAATTTTATACAGGCCGGTAGCCAGCACAAAAAATGTAGGGGGGCCGGTAGAAGTTGGGGGGCGATCCAACCATATTATAGTTCATCATCATATTCATTTGCAAACCTACCGTACAACTTTAAGGGATCCAGCAAAAATTTAGGGGAACCCGGTCTCCTAGTCTCCCGCGAATACAGGCCTGATTTATATACAGTCCAGTAACGATCAGCAATACCTTTTGGACATTTGTCAAGCCATTTCAGGTTTGTGTCCGCCAGACCTTCTGAAGAAAACCTAGACCAATTGTCATGTTCCGATGGTTTATGACAACTTCTCGCATTCTCCGATTATATATTAGCACCGAAAATCCCGAAGAAGAATATCGTTATCTTGCACAGTATGTCAGCAAAGTATATGCAGGAGTTTGGTTTGAAATAAAGCAAAATTCTTCTCTTACCAACGGGATGTAACACTTTTGGCTACTCCCCGGCGGGAGCTCATGTGGTTCGGATTCCACGTTAATCAGTAGGTCCACGTCTCATATAGCCTCGCTGCTGAAAGGGACGTTAAACTCAAAATCAACTCAACTTTTGGCTACTCCTTCGATCTGCATCCTTTCTTCCAGAGGAATGAAGAAGAATCGTGTATATTGTGATTAGTTTCAACGCTTACTTTGCACATCCGGAAAACTTGTTGTTGGCAATGATCACCGGCAGGACCTAGGACATCAGTTTTAGGATGTAGAGGAATAAAAAAGTGTCGGTAGAGAGAGAGAAGTCCAAGCAGGATTATCAAATGTAAATAAACCAAAAAAAAAAAAAACGGAAACCAGTGGGTGGGCGGGTGGAACTCGATTTACAGCTACCTTCTCGTAGTGGGTTCTGCGAAGTTTCGGAGTGTCTGTACCGAAACGAGCTAAGAGCTGCAAGGGAAAGTTTATCAACAATTTTTCGTGACCTACTTTGAAAACCAATACAATTTTTCGTCTAGTTCATTACCATTTTTAACCATATAGGAACAATACGCATCTCACTTTTCCCTTTCGTTTTATTTTTAGCCTCATAATGCTTCAGTGTGAAAGTGAATCAAAGGTTATAGCTATGCAGGCCAATTTTATTCGTAGTGTTGTGCGAGTTGCATAGCCGCAGCTATAAAAACATTTCAAGTCCCATGAGGCAAAGGAGGGGGCTGACAAAAAAAGATCCAAATTTTCAGTGTTGACTACCACTAACACAATGCAACTTTTCCTCAACCCGGCCAATAGAAATTTAAAAAAAAATCGGCCCACCTTAATATATAGCTTACGAAACTGTTAGGCCTAGGCATAATTAAACTTCAAAATATCTGATAGGTCTATGTGTAAGATGAAACATTCAACGCAGATTAGCCTAATATTATAATTTATTTTTCTTAAGGAATAAAACCATTTTTAATCAGTTGTGTAAGAAAAGACAATTTGAGCTGTAGGCGTTACCTACAATGTCACCATATCCTGAAGTGTCTAACATAATATCTCTATTGTTCATTGTATCATTTGTTATATAACTGTATTTAACATTTAAGCTTTCTTTTGTATTTCTATGTATTGTAACAAAAGTATAGTTTGGAAATTCTAAATTCTCGAGGAAAGTACAAGAGTGTCGAAGTTCCCAAATTTTCCGTACAAGTAGAATGTGTCCCGGCGTGTAACTACAAAGTTTGGTGGATGTATGTTCAGAATCGAATATTATACATTTTCTTTGAATTTGAAAATTATAAAAGTGTTGCAACTAGCCCCCGTCTCCCCTATATATAAAGGTGACCAAGAAAGTTCTGTCGCTTTTTGTAGAGGTCTCTGTTCAATTGGCCATCACAAAGTGAGTTGAATGCGAATGCAAACAAGGCGAATGTCAGTTGCTGGTGTGATTATATAAAACATATTACCTGATTCTGGCAATTCGGTTACACCGTAAATTTGCGTAAGGTCAGAGTGAACATGGAACCTTCATAGAGCGTCATAAAGGAGTGTATGCTTTACGAGTTCAAACTGGGGTCAAACGCCGCTGCTGCGGGGAGGAAAATATGCCATGCCTTTGTTGAGGGTATTGCGGCTACGCGGAAGTGCAGCGGTGGTTTAACAAGTTTAACGACGGTGACGAAAGACACAAATACGCACCACGTGCCGGAAAACCAACACACTTGCAAAATGAAGATCTTCAGGCAGCAATTGAGAGGAACACTGGCCAGACATGTGAGGAACTGGGACTACAAATCAGTGTGAGTGGAGAAACCATTCGGCAGCACCTCCATCAACTTGGGAAGCACTACAAGTTGGCTCGATGGGTCCCACATGATTTGACTCCGTGCCAGAAGGCAACGCAAGCAGACACTTTTTTTTTGTCTCGTCTGAGGAAGAAGCCATTTCTGGACAGGGTGCTGACATGCGATCAGAAGTGGGTTCTGTACTAAGCTCCACGGTGCCGTCATCATTAGTTAGCATCCCATGAACTTGTTTCAAAACATTCGAAACCAGCACTACACATGTGTGTTCCTGTGTGTTTGGTGGACTGCTCACGGAATCGTGCATCGGGAACTGCTACCAGCTGGTCACAGCACCAATGTAAGTGTGTACGGTCAGCAGTTTAGCCGTGTTCAAGAAAAACTCAAAACTCTGGAGCCAGCACTTCTGAATCGCAAAGGAGTCCTCCTGTTACAGAACAACGCCAAGCCCCACGTGGTTAGGATGACCCGGAACACCATTCTATGCCTTGGATGGGAAGCACTATTGCATCCGCCATACTTCCTGAAGCGTCCGATTGCACCGTCCGATTATCACCTGTTCCATTCCTTGGGCAATCACTTTAGAGGAAACCAGTTCAAATCCCCAGTAGAGGTGCAAAATGCACTTGATACCTTCTTTGCTTCACGGCCCACCAAGTTCTACCGTGATGGAATAGATGGCCTTCCAGAACGTTGGCAGAAAGTCGTCAATGCTGGTGGGGCTACTTGTGATCTTCCAGGTACGTCGTAGGTGACATATCAATGTTCGAATGTAGTAGGTAAAAGAGCGACAGAACTTTATGGGATACTTTTATAGATTCAGCGTTGCAAGAGTATGTTTCATTTCCATCCACCGTTATTATGTCGCAGATTTCTGTGCAATTGGTATGGAAAACCTCATCTACCATTGTGACATGTACTTGAAGAGAAAGAGAAAAAACGATTTCATCCAAGATTAGAGTTGAGTGCCCTCTATCATTAGGTGTGTCTATCTTCCACCTATGTCTCACACACAATCCATAGTAGGCTGTGTAGCCTTTCTTTTTTAGATCATATATCGCATTATAATTATTGTTCTTTTATTATCCGAAGGGTTGATTTTGATAGGTGTGATCAGAAAGTACGGAGAATAATTTTATTCGAAAGAAAATAATAAGCTTATATGAAATTTGATTTAATCTCCTTCAAAGTTCTGTCCCTGCCTAGAAATGCAATTATCCCAACGTTGAATCCATGACTGGAATCATTATTGGAAGGTTTCTTTCGGAAGGGCATTCAGCTGTTCTGTTGTGTCCTTCTCAATGTCAAGAATGGTGCCAAAACGTTTTCATTTAGGCACGGGTTTAATTTTTGGGAAGAGCCAGGAGTTGCATGATACTAATTCTGATGAGTAAGGTGGATGTGCACAGACAGGAGCACTTTTAACGGCCAAACACTCGCGGATCAAAAGCAAGGTGTGACACGGCGTGTTTCGTGGTGAATAAGGAAGCCATTTGCCCGTTAAAATGCTTTCCATGTACCCAGACGAGATGTTTAGTTATTCGGAAAGCTCTCTATTAGTCATTCGCCTGTTTGAACAAATCATTTGTACCTCTTTTTGCATGTTTCCATTTGATTTTGATGTCAAAGAACGTCTCAATCGTTGCTCGATTTCAACCGACTTCTTCTACTTTTGAATCGCTCATACCACTTGTAAACAGTCTCCAATTCCACCGTTTCATCGCCATACACTAATTTAAATATTTTGTGAGCTTCTTTGGCACTTTTTTGCAGCTTAAAACAAAACTTAATGTTGTAGCGCTACAGACACTCTTCACACGTCCGCACTCTTCTGTCTGTGGAAGCTAACCACCATGCCACAACTCGTTCAAACTCGATATTGACTGTACCAAAGGTTTAGGCTAACGGGCTCACTATTTAAAATGGATATAACATCGATCTGTGCAACTGCATTCACCCTACACTTTGATCACACCTTGTATTTGCATGTAATTACTCTATTTAAACCAAAGCGGATCGACTTCACTTCCAGTTTCAATATTAAATCCACTTGGGCAATCTTTCGTAACATGAACATGTGAAATGAGCGTAATTTATTTTCAACGGTGTTATGAAATTATGTTCGCAGTTTTATTTTTCTTCCAATTCCGTTCAATTTTTTATACGTAAAATAGATAACAATCTTATACCAAATAATCACACATGCAAATGTACGACATAAAGGAAAAAAGGCTGTCAAGGAAAACTATTTAGCGCTTATCTCTAGATTAACGGAATATATGTAGGCTTGAGATGTTTTCCAGTTTAGATCCTCAACTTAAAATATTTGCGTGTTGTTAAATATCGTTACATGCTCAAGTATAAATAATTGGTTACATTTCAATATACTAATAAAGACATAAAACATAACTTACATTCTATAATATCACAAATACTGAAATAACGGCACTGTGTTGTGTTTAATATTGTTGAATGATTGTTATAATATTACGTACAAAAATATACCGAAATCAAAGAGCTAAAAAATCATAATTCATTGCATCCCTTCTTAGCCATACAACGTAATTGGGCATGTTAGTTGTATATATATAATGCATTTAATTTTACGCATAAGAATTATTTTGCACATATTCTTCAAGAGATTAAAAGTATTGTTCTATCAAGTACATTTTAAGTAAGATTCTAAAGCTGTTTACAGAGACCTGATTTTTTATACATGGTGGAAGTAGATTGTATAATAAGATTACCTTTGTGAGTAACTGATTTATTGTATATATTTATTCTATGTGTATGCAAGTGAATGTATTCTTTACTTCTTGTGTTATACCTGTGAATGTCTTTGTTAAAAATAAATTCACTACTATGTTTTTTTTATGTATATTAATATTTCAAACAGATACACTGAAGGAAGAGTCATTATTTCAAGTTCCTTAAAAGACATTTCTGCAAGGAGAGTTCCATTCTACTCCACTTTCCTCTGTAGCCTAAAGATGGCAAGACTTTTAGGAGTATTTCCCTAGAATATCAAGCCATATTTTATTATAGAATGAAAATTTGAGTAATATATACACTTAACTGTTTTTACATTAATCTTATCTCTTATACATCTAATTGCATAACAGTTTCCTTAACTTACTTCTTACATGTTGTATATGTGGTCCCCAGTTGAAATTATTAGATAAATTAACTCCGAGAAAGGTAGCAGTTTCTACGTATTTAACTGTTTTATTATCTATTCTTATTATTGTATTTGCTTATGAAAATTTAAGGCACATGTTTTATTTGCATTAATAATTAGATCATTTTTATTCATCCAGCTTGAAAGTTGGTTCTTAGCCGTTTGGCAGTTTGAACCTAATTCGGTTTCATCTTTCCCACTAACTATTAAATTTGTGTCATTTTCACATAAAGTCACACATGAACTGTTAATATTTTCAGAAAGATAATTTATATAAAAAAAGAGAAATGACACTAAATTTGATCCCTGTGGTACTCCATGATTAATAATTTCTTCACTTGTTACACATTTTTGTATTTTTATTTTTAAGTTTATTTTCATTTTTATTTTTAAAAGTTTTTCCACAAAAAAAAAAAACTTATTAAATGTCTGAAAAACGACTAAGTTTTTTTTCTGGTTACTTGCAATTAAGGTTAAATAAAGAATTATAGCTGAATTAAACGTTTTTCAGTGATTAAAGTTTTTCATTGAAGCAATGTGATTTCCCTGAATGCGAAAACGTCTTTAATCCCTCTACTAAATTGAATAACATTCCAAATCCTTTGACTTCGAATTATATTCTATTCAACTGAAATTATTTTGTATTTGAATTTTATCTTGGCTGTAATATTATGCAGGTAAATAGCCCTTAGAACATATATGTCGACTATAAAACAAAATTAAAAATACAAGAAAAGCGGACCTGGGATGTTTTTCAATTTAGGTCTTCAATTTGCAGTTGCTACAGAAAAATATGCGTATAGTTGGTCCTTAATATGATAATGACCATATGGGACAAAGGCAAACACTTCATAGACAAAATGTAAATATTATTGTATATTTATGAGCACACGTGACATGAATATATAATAATAAATAGTAATTGAACATATGTCGAGAACCGTACTTTATGTTGAGGTCAATGTTACAAATGAAGAGGAATATTCCGTTAATCTAGAGATAAGCGCTAAATAGTTTTCCTTGACAGCCTTTTTTCCTTTATGTCGTACATTTACATGTGTGATTATTTGGTATAAGATTGTTATCTATTTTACGTATAAAAAATTGAACGGAATTGGAAGAAAAATAAAACTGCGAACATAATTTCATAACACCGTTGAAAATAAATTACGCTCATTTCACATGTTCATGTTACGAAAGATTGCCCAAGTGGATTTAATATTGAAACTGGAAGTGAAGTCGATCCGCTTTGGTTTAAATAGAGTAATTACATGCAAATACAAGGTGTGATCAAAGTGTAGGGTGAATGCAGTTGCACAGATCGATGTTATATCCATTTTAAATAGTGAGCCCGTTAGCCTAAACCTTTGGTACAGTCAATATCGAGTTTGAACGAGTTGTGGCATGGTGGTTAGCTTCCACAGACAGAAGAGTGCGGACGTGTGAAGAGTGTCTGTAGCGCTACAACATTAAGTTTTGTTTTAAGCTGCAAAAAAGTGCCAAAGAAGCTCACAAAATATTTAAATTAGTGTATGGCGATGAAACGGTGGAATTGGAGACTGTTTACAAGTGGTATGAGCGATTCAAAAGTAGAAGGAGTCGGTTGAAATCGAGCAACGATTGAGACGTTCTTTGACATCAAAATCAAATGGAAACATGCAAAAAGAGGTACAAATGATTTGTTCAAACAGGCGAATGACTAATAGAGAGCTTTCCGAATAACTAAACATCTCGTCTGGGTACATGGAAAGCATTTTAACGGGCAAATGGCTTCCTTATTCACCACGAAACACGCCGTGTCACACCTTGCTTTTGATCCGCGAGTGTTTGGCCGTTAAAAGTGCTCCTGTCTGTGCACATCCACCTTACTCATCAGAATTAGTATCATGCAACTCCTGGCTCTTCCCAAAAATTAAACCCGTGCCTAAATGAAAACGTTTTGGCACCATTCTTGACATTGAGAAGGACACAACGGAACAGCTGAACGCCCTTCCGAAAGAAACCTTCCAATAATGATTCCAGTCATGGATTCAACGTTGGGATAATTGCATTTCTAGGCAGGGACAGAACTTTGAAGGAGATTAAATCAAATTTCATATAAGCTTATTATTTTCTTTCGAATAAAATTATTCTCCGTACTTTCTGATCACACCTATCAAAATCAACCCTTCGGATAATAAAAGAACAATAATTATAATGCGATATATGATCTAAAAAAGAAAGGCTACACAGCCTACTATGGATTGTGTGTGAGACATAGGTGGAAGATAGACACACCTAATGATAGAGGGCACTCAACTCTAATCTTGGATGAAATCGTTTTTTCTCTTTCTCTTCAAGTACATGTCACAATGGTAGATGAGGTTTTCCATACCAATTGCACAGAAATCTGCGACATAATAACGGTGGATGGAAATGAAACATACTCTTGCAACGCTGAATCTATAAAAGTATCCCATAAAGTTCTGTCGCTCTTTTACCTACTACATTCGAACATTGATATGTCACCTACGACGTACCTGGAAGATCACAAGTAGCCCCACCAGCATTGACGACTTTCTGCCAACGTTCTGGAAGACCATCTATTCCATCACGGTAGAACTTGGTGGGCCGTGAAGCAAAGAAGGTATCAAGTGCATTTTGCACCTCTACTGGGGATTTGAACTGGTTTCCTCTAAAGTGATTGCCCAAGGAATGGAACAGGTGATAATCGGACGGTGCAATCGGACGCTTCAGGAAGTATGGCGGATGCAATAGTGCTTCCCATCCAAGGCATAGAATGGTGTTCCGGGTCATCCTAACCACGTGGGGCTTGGCGTTGTTCTGTAACAGGAGGACTCCTTTGCGATTCAGAAGTGCTGGCTCCAGAGTTTTGAGTTTTTCTTGAACACGGCTAAACTGCTGACCGTACACACTTACATTGGTGCTGTGACCAGCTGGTAGCAGTTCCCGATGCACGATTCCGTGAGCAGTCCACCAAACACACAGGAACACACATGTGTAGTGCTGGTTTCGAATGTTTTGAAACAAGTTCATGGGATGCTAACTAATGATGACGGCACCGTGGAGCTTCGTACAGAACCCACTTCTGATCACATGTCAGCACCCTGTCCAGAAATGGCTTCTTTCTCAGACGAGACAAAAAAAAAAGTGTCTGCTTGCGTTGCCTTCTGGCACGGAGTCAAATCATGTGGGACCCATCGAGCCAACTTGTAGTGCTTCCCAAGTTGATGGAGGTGATGCCGAATGGTTTCTCCACTCACACTGATTTGTAGTCCCAGTTCTTCACATGTCTGGCCAGTGTTCCTCTCAATTGCTGCCTGAAGATCTTCATTTTGCAAGTGTGTTGGTTTTCCGGCACGTGGTGCGTATTTGTGTCTTTCGTCACCGTCGTTAAACTTGTTAAACCACCGCTGCACTTCCGCGTAGTCGCGATACCCTCAACAAAGGAATGGCTATTAACATATTACTAAATTTTAATGAAACATTACCTAGGTAAAACATTTACTCCGAATGGTCTCTGCAAGATATTTGTAGAAAATTGACAGAAACAACGAACATAAAATATTAATTGTCAATTAAAAGTGTAGCAAGTGATAGTTCTAAACCCAAGTAGAATATTCACTCTGCTTCATGAAAATAATAAACATTTTACAAAAATAATGATCTTTTGCTTGTATCGTAAATATTTTAGCAAATAAATAAATAAAATACATATAATGTGTTATTTAATCGCCGCAACTGGATAAATGATTGCAAGGGTATGAATATAATGAACATTACTACAAACTGTTACAAAGGTAGGGGCCGCAGTGTCCCAGTGGAAGCCGGTGGGTGTAGCTAAAGAGCCTGAGGCGTCACCCTGTAGTGTTCTTAATGGCTCGAGCGGCTCAGCTCACGACTCTGCTACCATCGAGCCGGACCGAGAAGTGTGCCAAGCCTACACCTCAACCTACCGAGCCGGCTCGAGATTCGTAAAAGTGATTAGATGCTAATAGAATATGAAGTATATGTTCTATAAGAATTCCTCACAATTCTACTGCTTGGGGCCGAAATCAACCAATACCGAGGAAGTTAATTATCCGTCCCTGATTTGAAATATGTTCGGCGAAGACATCTTTAAACAAATGCCATTTTTATGAAACATAGTGAAATTGATCAAAGACAAGGCGATGAAAAAAAAAACTTGGCTCACTTCTACAATGGACAACAGCATTAGTTAAACTTGAAACTAGCGCTGGAATTCGACTCAACTGACATTTGAGAGTATGTGCGGCCGTTTGCCTGTTCCACAACCATATTTATTATTTTGGTTTCATTTTAGTGAAAATTGGCTTGTGATTTCAACTAATAATCCTATTGTTTGGGATTTAACTCTATCAAGAAGAAGGGGTAAAAGCTAAAACACTCACCCTTTGCACATATACATACAAAACATTTTTTGTTATAGGGAAAAGAACATGAAGATCATTTGATGAGACAAAACATAGTCATTTTTACTTTAGGCCATGCGCATTATTCGAATTCGTTGCGGGTGAAATCGGTAATGGATAAGCGTGTAAAAGGGACCAAGTTCCTTCTGAACTTCGAAACTTCGCTTTTAAATATTATAATAATATAATTTTAAAAATAACTTTTACCATATTGAGCAAATTTCGATTCAATATGGCGTATATTTTCTTTGGGGCTTCTCGATCATCCCTATTTTACGAAGTCAACTGGGGTCAAGAGAAAAATGAAATTAATTCGTTCAGTTTTACGTCCAATGAGTATGCCCTGTAGACTAAGGGAGACGATGATTATGGGAAGTGAATTATGATTTTAGACTTGGTGGAATGATAATGAAGGAGGAAACGAAAGTACACTGGCTGTCAAGAATTAGAAGTTAAATTATTTTACCCTGCCGTTTCAAAAATATCCACTATAACTTCTGTAGAAAGTATTTAATTTTTACTAGCGATAAATTCCGGGAGTGCCTCACTAAACCAGCTATTGTTTGCCGATGTTTTTTATATAAATCGACGTATCTAAAGTGGATATTTGATCAAGATATTTTTTCGTTTGCATAAATTTCAGAGAAAACATGTAACGTCAACATTTCATTAGCAAATGTTGCAACTGATCAAATTAAATAATGGTAAAAAATAGCCTACTTGGCGTGTATAACCTATTTTTGGTACAAGTTACTACATCAATTTGCTTTGTTTTGTTTTGTTAGGTTTCTGAATACTTCGAAAGATTTTAACAGAATGCTTGTTATTATACATTTATGTTTGTTCTGTTAGTTACGAGAAAAAAAATTATTGTGAAGAAAATGGTCTGTAGAGTTCCTTCTAGAATGTATGTTATTAGTTCTTGTAGTTGATTTGATTTTAGCGTCCCGTTCATCAGGGAAACTATATGAGATGTTGACCTACAACATAACGTGGGATCTTATCCACATGAGCTCTTGCCGGAAGTTGAACTCCGCTTTTAGAACAAAGTATCTGGCCACAGTCAGTTCTTACCCGTTTGGGATGCAACAAACCTTGTGATATATATTTGTTATTAGGAAACAGTGATAAAACTGGATAATAATTTCATTACCTGGAATCAGTAAGAACCGTGATCCGGTATGACCGAACGAACCTGGAGGCGATGAAAATGAAAATGTCTACGACACAGTTAAAGGAGTCTCAACCGTTCCTGTCGGTCTAGGGGCTAGCGTGTGCGCTTGTGGTTCGTGTAGTCTCGGATTCGATTTTCATTAGGAGATCATTAAAATTTTACTTTAACTACAATTTACTTTCGTTGATATTCCGTCTCCTTTACCCTAAAGGGCTTCATCGTGGAACACGATACTAATTTTTCATTAATGTTCATTTCATTTTTAAATGGAATTATAACAACACGATTCTGCGCTCTCTGCTCACTAAATTTATATTTTCCTTTTTTGTTTGATGTGTGCGTCAAAAAATTGCACTGAAAAATAACTGCAAGATATGTAAGAGTATCAGAATAACAGAATAACAGAAAAGATGCGTTATTTTGTTTTAAGTGATTGTCAAAATTCAATCAAACGAGCCAGTAAAATTTGTCGTGTAGACTGTACGGGGGGAACGGGAGTAATTGCTACAAGATCCTAATTAAATGATCAAAGCAAGGAAGACTTTAACTGTTTGCAATGAATTTTGAACATACGTAGTTAACACGTGGATTGACTGGGATGGCTTTTATCATTCGCTGTTTTTGGGGGGGAGGAAAAGGGCTTAAATATTTCCCAAATAACATTTTCATAAACTTATTCTTCTCGTGTGGAGAATGGAAATTGTAGTTAGTTGGTTGATAATTTTTAAACTGATGTGAACAGTGAAAACGTGCTTTGAAAATCCAGGCGAATGCAACTATGTATCTAATTATTTTTACATATTTCTTTTTAAACCCTGGGTTTACAGTTACACTCACTCAATAATTTTAAATTATTGTTGATTCTATTTCATGAGTTTTAGAATATATTTAACTACTTTGCTAAGCTTATATTAGGGACCTATTGGCCCAATTTTTAGAAGCTAGAAATCTGAAATTTAATTATAAGTCACGATGTTTCAGCGAGAGATCAGCTTTTATATCCAGCATTGTGATTCTCATTGTGGCTTTTCTGATTAATTGCAACGCATCACAGGTCACACACCAATCACTTTCTCACAATCCTATGAGCTCCAAGACTGATGGTTTGGATGGTTAGTAGTTTAACTTAACTTGCAGCAGCGAGACATGGCCCTACAGCCTAACGTGTCATCCCGAACCAGGTAAACTCACACTGGAAGTCGAACCCAGGTCTTCCGCACCAAACATTAAGACAGAGTGTACTTCCATTTTTTCATATATCGTTGCAACAATTTTTATTCATTTATCGTGGCATAATCATAAAATGTTACATTTCTCCTGGATATGACACGAACTTTTCCACGTATAATACAAGGTTCCAGGACACATACGGCCTTTAATGATAATAACGCTAGTTTATTAACCATATTTTGGTTAAATACAGCACATGGTTTATTTTCCCAACATGCTTAAAGATGTAATAGACTGACGCGGATAGGTCATATTTTTCTTTCCCTCTTTGTTTTCACAGACAGACCAATATTTCATTGACATAACGTGCCAGAGCTTAGTTTAGAAGCAAAGTGCCTTCATTTCACAGGTAAAACAGAGACAAGACACGCATTTCAAACAACCTTCAGGCGATATTGCTCTGCCTTTCTTTGCCTATAGCGTTTAGTGATTACTCACTGAATAAGGAGTTGCTTACTACTGAAGGAAATTTTATTGGGTCAACAGTCTCACACCCAAAAACAAATGAAAAGATCCACACTCGTCATACTATTTTGTCAATAGAAAAAGAATATGGTTAGAATTATATTTATATTTGCGGGTAGTAACTTGCTTTTTTTTAAAAAAAAAAAAATAAAATTGGTAATACCCACAATGAACATCCATCAATAAATAAATCAACGCATAATATTACTCTGATCCTTAACACACGCCTTCACATTCATTCATCCTGTGGAGTATTTCGTTTGTGATTCTAGTGTCAGCAAAAATGCCTAGAACTAAAGGCGCTTTGGAGTTAATTGCCACTCAAAAAGGTGAGATTATTGGCCGTGCTGCTAATGGTGAGAAATTGTCTCTCATTGCTAAAGATTTTGGGTGTGATCCTAGAACCGTGAGGAAGTGGCTGGATCGCCATGGGGAGCAGGGAAACAGAGAATGGACTAAGTCAAAACCCAGAAGTGGAAGACCGCTGGCAACAACAACGACCCAAGACGAAGCTCTCGTTGAAGAAATACGGAACCATCCTTTGCGTCATCGGTCTGTATTGAGAGACAAAGCTGTTGAACTAGGATGTTCACACGAGACAGTAAGACAACGGCTTACTGCGGCTGGACTCCATCACGCACGACCAGCTATGACAACTGTTTTGACAGATTACCACAAGGAAAGGCGTTTAGAATGGGCTAAGAAGAACATGAGTCTTCCACAAGCCTATTGGGATCTCGTCATCTGGTCTGATGAGGTTTTCCTCTCTGATCAGGAAAGGAAAATGATATTATTCAGGTCACGCGGGACACGATATCTTCCACAATACGTCATTCGCACCGAACATTCAGGACGAGTTTCAGCTCACTTTGGGGCTATATGACAGCTGAAGGTCCGAGCGAGATCGTTCCTGTTCCTGAACGAATGACTAGTGCGACTTATATCCAAGTACTGAAGAATACACAGCTTTAGTCTCTACACGAAAAGTTTCCAAAACAAGAGGAATTCGTGTTTATGCAAGACAACAGTGGTGTTCATACTTCGAGGCAAACTCAAGCATGGTTGGAAGATCATCCTAATCAGAGCTAATATGTATAGAATGGCCTCCTCGATCGCCAGACCTTAACCTCATAGAACATCTTTGGGCGTTAATGGTTCAAGAATGAGAATAACGTCGACAAGACCGTAACAAAGAAATTCTTGAGGCATATGTACTAGAACTCTGGAATCATTTCCAACAACATCCAACTATATTCTCAAATCTTGTAGCTAGTATACCTAATCGTTTGGGTGACGTTATAGAAGCAGAAGATGACTACACACAATACTAAAATTCTTTCATTTCCAAATATTTGCCTTTTATTGATCTTTTCTTATTTTGTTCAATGGTAAAGAACTTATACATTTCATTTTTTTCTCAATTAACCTAAAAGACAATTGAAGCTGGATTAAATGTCTTATGTTTTCTTCATCAAATTCAACTTTGATTTTAGTTTCATCCCAATTAATGTCCAAGATACCTATGGAGTTAAAGTTAAATATTTTATTTCGTTTTTAGAAAAATTAGTTTTAATTTTATTTTTTTCCTAATTAATGCCCAAAAGACATTTGGGGCTAGAATTATGTATTTTATTTCTTCTTTACAAAATAACGTTTTATCACCACTACTGGTGCTGTGTTAGAGAAGCGAGCGGATTTCTTTTCAACTTTTACATTTACATTATATTTCTCTTCCTACCAAAAATTTTAGTTCTTACACTTTAAGGAAAAAGTTGTTTCATGAAATCAGTTTTACCAAAAGCACAGAAGTTATCGTAAAATGTAATCTTGAAGTTGGCTTAATGTCCCCCAAATCTCATGCGTAACAGCACAAACAATAGGCCGAACTACAGCCTGAAAGAAAACACCTACTATTTCATGAAAATTGAGAACTTTGGAGAAAAATATTGTTAACAGTTTCACGAAATTGAATTATTTCCCCTTTTTCTTCAACATCAACTCCAAACAATAACTTCATGCCTGTAATTTCAAACAAAACACATTATGTTTCACAAAACTCTACAGGGCATAATCGTTGGACGTAAAACTGAAAGAGTTAATTTCATTTCTCTCTTGATCGCAATTGACTTCGTTTAATAGAGATGATCGAGAAGCCCCAAAGAATATATACGCCATATTGAATCGAAATTTGCTCAATATGGTAAAGGTTATTTTTAAAAATATTTTATTATAATATTTAAATAACGAAGTTTCGAAGTTCAGAGGAATTTGGTTCGTTTTACGCGATTATCCATTGCCAATTTCACCCACAACCAATTCGAATGATGCGGATGGCCTAAAATAAAAATAGGCTATGTTTTGTCTAATCAAATGATCTTCACGTTTTTCGCGTATAACACAAAATGTTTTGTATGCATATATGCAAAGAGTGAGTGTTTTAGCTTTTACCCCTTCTTCTTGATAGAGTTAAATCCCAAACAATAGGATTATTAGTTGAAACCATAAGCCAAATTTCATTAAAATGAAACCAAAACAATAAAAGATAGTTGTGAAACAGGCAAATGGCCGCACATACTCACAAATGTCAATTGAGTCGAATTCTAGCGCTAGTTTCAAGTTTAACTAATTGTATTGTGCATTGTAGAAGTGAGCCAAGTTTTTTTTTTTTTTTTTTTTCATCGCCTTGTCTTTGATCAATTTCACTATGTTTCATAGAAATGGGATTTGTTTAAAGATGTCTTCGCGGAACATATTTCAAATCAGGGACGGATAATTAACTTCCTCGGTATTGGCTGATTTCAGCTCCAAGCAGTAGAATTGTGGGGAAGACTTATAGAACATATACTTCATACTGTATTAGCATCTAATCACTTTTACGAATCTCGGTTCAGCTCGGTGGTGACTGAGTCGTGAGCTGCGCCGCTCGAGCCATTAACAACACTACTGGCTGACATCTCAGGCTGGTTAGCTACACCCACCGGCTTCCACTGGGCAACTGCGGCCCCTACCTTTGTAACAGTTTGTAGT
Source organism: Thermobia domestica (assembly GCF_964235325.1). Classification (NCBI taxonomy): domain Eukaryota; kingdom Metazoa; phylum Arthropoda; class Insecta; order Zygentoma; family Lepismatidae; genus Thermobia; species Thermobia domestica. The sequence goes on from NC_137459.1 coordinate 233,912,578, forward strand.
AATATTCACTATCTTCACCCTCGTAATCAGCTATCCAGTTGCGGTGATAAATTATACATTATATGTATTTTATTTATTTATTTACTAAAATATTTACGATAGAGCCAAAAGATCATTATTTTTGTAAAATATTATTTTCATGAAGCATAGTGAATATTCTACTTGGGCTTAGAACTATCACTTGCCACACTTTTAATTTACAACTAATAGTTTATGTTCATTATTTCTATCCATTTTCTACAAATTACTTGCAGAGACCATTCGGAGTAAATGGTTTACTTAGGTAACGTCTCATTAAAGTTTAGTAATATGTAATAACCATTTCAAATATTTATAAGTTTCCCCTTCCGGTTACGACAATGATTAAAAATAATGTTTCCTCTTTTTATAAAATTCTTGATAATTGTAATACTTGATTTAAAGGACGTAAAGGCCAATCTACACCATAAAAGATCTTGTACAAGATCTTGTAGCTGTCATAAAAAAAATCTTGAAACCCTACCATATTTCCCCGTGTAAACATAGTCTTGATAGGGTCATAAAACATTTTTTCCATCTTGCAAGAAGTTCAACAGTGTCCAACTTTTTGGGCCGTCTTGCTTGCTACCTGCTATCGCCCTCCCGCTGACATAAAAGAAAATCCAGTTGCGCCGCTTCCGAAACAACAGTTTCTTTTGGGCTGGAGGGGGAAGAGCCAAAATACACATTTTTACGACTGCCAGGGAAAACAAGTGTCTCTTCTTTTGTTAACAGCTCGGTTCCATGAATGTAGGCATCGAAATAATTTAGCTTCCTCACAGATATCAAAATAGCATACTGAATTCTGGATGGTACTTCAAGCTAAATTCTGTAATCATAGCAGCTTTAATCGAAGTTATTATCTTTCACAATTAATAATAATAATAATAATAATAATAATAATAATAATAATAATAATAATAATAATAATAATAATAATAATAATAATAATGTTTTCTCCGGTAAATTGATTGTCACCAAATAATATTATATATATATATATATATGATGGATTTAATGGAAATTTGAGCCGATGTACATAGTTTTCAGGGTTGTACTTGAGCAGAAATCCTTAGGTTTTGCAATTATTCTAATTATGCCTATATTTTGATTGTAGATAGAAGCTGCGGTGGCTCAGTGGTAGAGCGTTCACCTCTGTTGCTTGGGGTATCTGGTTCGATCCCAGCTCGCGCCGTGTGGACTTTGTGGTGGACAAACACCATGCTCCTGGGTTTTCTCGGGGTTCTCCCGTTTCCTCCCTTTTTTCATTCCACCATTTCATTCATATCTCATCACCGTCTCCTTTAGCCTAACCGGCATAACCGTGGGACGTAAAACTTAAAGATTTCATTTCATTTTTTCGCAATAATTCTGTAAGAAGAATAACTCTTTCTTTTAGTTTTATCATAAATTTTAGATGTTATTCTACTTGTTCTTCTTGGAAAAATAACTAGATACTATTCTCTTATTAGCAGCGTTATTCACATCTATATCAGTAAAAATTAGTGTGATTAAAGAAAAAGAAAAAAAAAGAAAGAAAGCTAACTGCATAGAAATTGAAAATTGACTGACTCAGTTGCAAGTAAACCGTTTGACATTATAGCTGAAACAAAGATAAAACAAACTTACTTCGGTCTAGTATCAAGTCATTTCAATTGTATTGTTTTCCAGTAGTTCACCTCCAACATGCTAAAGCTCGCAGTCAGGGGCGGCTTTAGGATTTTAATTTTGGGTAGGTCCGCTCCTCGCGTATGGATACATATGCACATTCAATTGATTAATGACAATAGGAAATTACTTTTACAGTAATTGTTGATGCTGTTTATTAAATAATTATTTACCATTAATAGAAAAAGTGAAAATATATTTACTATTTATTATATCTTTTAGTGTTTATATATTTTCAGTTTTATATATATTTTTGGTAGCCCCGTGTTTACCCGCTAAAACCGCCACTGCTCGCAGTACGTAAAAGGTTCCACAGTTCACAGCCTCAAGACATGTTTGGCCATATATTAAGCAAACAATGCAAAGGATGCGTAACACGGCCCTGATCCCCCATTATCTGACCCTATGATTTGATTGAAACTACAAAAAAACATACAAGTATTTTGATATTGATATTGATATTTTGTATTGCTGCTATTTACATTGACAATATAAATATGAAAATCAAAGTATATATGATACTATTGCATATAGTATAGAATTATGTGTACACTGAGAAAAATCCGTTATTCGGACAGCGGTATGTTGTACAAATATATGGAATCCTTACGATTAGTACGGAAATCTGTACGGAGCATACGTTATCCATATACTACATAGTTACTGCCTTTTTCTCATTTAGACATTATATCATGTCGCTGCAGGGTGTCTGACATCTAACAAACTTCCGTATACTACACATGTATACGTATATTATATACGCCAGCTATATATTTCATACATCCATCTGTATGTGAGATTCTGACCGCCTATGGACAGTTGTTTTTTTGTCATGAGTGACGTCATTGAACAAAGAACAACTGTCGTTTTCTTGCGAGTCGGTTTATGCATATCGTATCATGGCATGGGAGGTCGTAACACCCCTCATTCTATATCTTCTACTTCGTGCTGTTAATACTTTACTACGCAACACGCTCTTATTAGTTTATTATAAGCTTCATATATTTACTAACTACCGAACGATACTTGTAGCTTCGGGCAATAAATTGGTGAATAATAATAATAATAATAATAATAATAATAATAATAATAATAATAATAATAATAATAATAATAATAATAATAATAATAATAATAATAATAATAATAAGATGATGAGTCATTTACTGAACGAGGTTTGTTTACAATTAAAAATAACAAAGGAAGGAAACAAAAGCCTGAGTAAGTACAACAGTTATTATAACATCAATTAAATATTCCTTTAATTACCGATTACTTTAGTATAACTCGCTTTAAGTAACTATATATTAGTAACATGTTAACGTGACTTATGGTTGATGATGAGATAGGTGATAATGGTTGAATAAAGTTGGATGCAACAGGAGAATCCCAAGCACACAGTGTTTGTCCACCAAAAGCTCACTTGACAGTGGCTGAAATTGACCTATGGACCAAACGCGTAAGAGTTGAGCGCTCTATTGGGTCCAAGTGCTTTTCGTGAAACACTGTGAAGGGAGGGAATCAATTTTGTGAAGATAGGCGAATAGCACAGAGAGTTGAGGCACCAAATGTGATGGAGGGGGAGTTACTATCAGTCAACTTCACTTAGTTTTACTATGCATGCAGATTCACTAGCTTATCTGACCTACTTTTAAGCGCGTAACGTTCCAGTTTTGGATGTTCGAAATCTGAAAATATCGTGTTGATAGGTTTTCGCCATAAATACTTTCAATATAGAAAAGTAATTCACGTGAAATATATTTACGACGTTAGAAGGTCCGTGGCATTATTTACATCTCATAGTTCATAAAAGGTATAAATAATACAATGTATATATATACTGTATGCTGTAGACTTATAACATGAATAAAGGTTTGCAATTTTATTAATAGAGGCCGCGATGGCTCAGTGGTAGAACATTTACCTCTGTTGCATGGGGTTCTTGGTTCGATCCCAACTCGCGCCACGTGAGCTTTCTGGAGGACAAATATCGTGTGCATGTTTTTTCTCGGGATTCTCTCGTTTCCTCACACTTTCTTCATTTCACCATTTCATTCATTTCTCTTCATCACTGCCTCTTTTAGCCTATCCAGCATAACCGTGGGATGTAAAACTTAGAGATTTCATTTCATTTCATTTTTGGAGTAGTGACTTCGACTTTATTCAGCGGAAAGTCAAAGTTTGGTTTGGAAAAAATCATCGAAATTAATTTTATTTCTTCGGAAAATTCGATTACGCCGTTTTAGTGTTTTAAGTTCTTCTAATGTCCTTTTAACACGCAACCAACTAGTTATGTTACTGCATGTAAAGTATTGCTTAAATTGGAGCTTTTGTACAGGGCAACCGTAGTTGCTTCCTCTAAAACTGTAGTTGCTTCCTCTATTATTAAATAATGAGTTACATAGCCCTATTTTAGATATCGTATTTGAGACAAGAGATTAAATTTCCAGTAATTCTTTCACAGAAATATTATCATATAGGAAATTTTGTCACGGTTATTTTTCACCTTTGTTGAACTAAATAGAGGCAAAGCATAAGCGTCTTTAAATATAGTCTTATGGAGCTATTGAGAAGTGAAACATGGATGGTGGACGGCATTTTTTCAATGGTTCCTTAAAAAAATCACGTATATGTTATTTGAGGTAAGACTTCCTTTACTAGGTGTAGGCCTACGCCTTAATGCACTGCAACACACAAAATTCATTTGAAGAACTGTTTCGTGTGGTGGTGCATCAGTGCAATGAATTTAGTGAATATCCAGACCCTGTAACTGTGGTTATGGATTTCAAGATAGGGGAAATGCGGCTGTAAAAGCAACTTTTGGAAATTCAAGTCGTATACACCGTTGGGTTTTTCATCTGACTCAGTCAATATGAAGGAAAGTCCAAGAGCTTGGACTCACAGAACGGTACAAGAGCAATGAAAATATTCGTCTATTTTGCGAGAAAACGAATGGATTGGCATTTCTTCTCATAGCAGATGTGCATCAATTAATACAAGAGAATTCAGAGGAAGAGAAGGAATTCAACTTCTGGACTATTTTGATAGTACTACGTGTCCGGCGCGTATTGCCGTGTTAAAGCTTGGTCTGGGAATATTCGCTTACGTAATGTGCCCCTTCTATATTCCCCAGACACTTGGAATGTTCACCAAGCCACCCTGAACAGCAACTAGGACAAATAATATTTGTGAATCGTGGAACTAGAAGTTTCATCATTTGGTAGGAATGTCCCACCCAACTATCTGGAAGTTTATTCATGGAATTCAACAAGTTGAAGAAACGGTTTCAACTGCGCTTCATCAAGATGCTGTGGGTCAACCACCAAAAGAGAAAATTGGAAGAGTGTTTCAGATTTTGCAGAAACGACTTCAGTCTTTGTGCATAACGTATAACACTGGAACTAAATGTTTGAAAAATTTTTGCTTGTTGTTTCTTATAATGATATGAATAATAGAAAGTGGACATGTAAAACACTTATTGCATTATAAATAGTTATATTTTGTTTGCTATTTTCTGTTCTGAACTTTTGATATTGGCAAAACCTACTATTTGTAAATAGTGATATGTAAATCCATTAGCGGCCCATTTTTCCTGTGCTTTTAACATTTGCTGAACCTGACATTATGGTTTTCATGGGTCTAGGAAAATTCGGTGTAGGAAAATTCGGTGTAAGGTAGATTCGGTGTAATACATATTGAATATTACCACTTACGATAATTTACGACACTTCATATTGTGAAAACGAAAACCATATAATGTAACGAATAAAATGTTATTACCTATTTCAAGAAAAGCAAATTTATTTATTTATTTATTTATTTATTTATTTTATTTTTATTTTTATTATTTTTTTTTTTTTTTTTTTTTTGCCTTGAGTCCAATACCTCTTGCATGTCTTTTGCGGGGTATTACTATAAACTACTTTTCATCACACAATGAAGCTGACACTTTTTGTCAGAAATAAAACAATTACAACTATAAGTTCAGAGAATAGTTATAGGAACAACTAAAAACACCTTTCCTATATAGTACATCATAGAACATATACAAGGTGATTCTTTTAAAACTCACGGATTTCATTTGGGTCTAGAATTTCTAACTGAAGTCCGATTTTCATACAGTTTGAGGCAAATGATCAAGGAACGTTGCTAGATTTATGGAACTATGCTTACTGGTTTAAATTAATTTGGGGTAATATCGGCCACGCCTCTAGAAAAGAAGCAAATATTCGCCACTGTACCGAATTGGAATTAGGTGAGGTGCGGTGTAGAGATTTGAGTTTCTTCGTTAGATGGCAACCTCGCGACGGTCAATAAGAAACAGGAAACTGGGCCGTTGTATTGAGAATTATGCTGTGCTACTGTACCAATATGATCAGAACACAGTTACAGTAATGCACTCTTTGGAGCAACGTGATTTTATCGTTAAAAAGACTTTGGAGACCGGGATCTGTTGTTGCTATGCAAACGGCAATTACACGCAACTTTGCCTCACGTTCTGCCCCAAACAGGAACATAATATGGTCGCTAGTGAATAAATTGCAGGAAACAGGATCACTTCTGAGTAAGGCAGGGAAGCATCGGACCCCGTTGGTGGATGTTGTGGAAGATGTCAGTTACCGACTCTTTAAGTCACCCAAGATCTCTCTGTCGTTTGTAGCGAGAAACCGGCTATTCAACATGTGATTTATGTGTGTTAACACTTAATTTTGGGGGGCGTGGTGGCTCAATGGTAGAACGTTCACCTTCGGTGCTTGAGGTCCTGGTTCGATCCCAGATCGCGCCGTGTGGACTTTGTGGTAGACAAACACCGTGCTCGTGGGTTTTCTCGGGGTTCTCCCGTTTCCTCCCACGTTCTTCATTCCACCATTTCAGTCAATTCTCATCATCACCGTCTCCTTTAGCCTAACCGGCATAAGCATGGGACGTAAAACTTAAAGATTTCATTTCATTTCATTAACAATTTGTATTCTCACTAACACTTAATTTGTATTCTTCAATTTCGCTTCAAATATCCAATATCTCATTCGAACTGCAACGTACAATGGCGAAAATTTGCTGTTTTTCTTGCGGTCTGCTTGATATTACTCCGGATGAATTTAAAACAGTAAACATAGTTCCATAAATCTCCCATCCTCCCTTGATGATTTGCAACAAACCGCTTGAAAACCGGACTTCAGTTAAAAATTCTAGAGCCTAATGAATCCGTGAGTTTTGAAAGAATCACTCTGCATATACGAGTACATATGTAAGATGCAAAAATATATTGATCAAAAAAGTCTTAGTGGAAAGGGCAATATAAAGCAGGATGGTTTTATCAAACAATAGTTGACTTCTCCTCCAATCAGACACTTTAGTTTGTTTGCCTTAAGTTAAGGTAAACAAGAACTGCAACCCTATTGACTCCTTATTGACTTCTCCTCCAATCAAGCGTAGATACTTTAGTTGAGGCATTTATTTTTAAACCTTTGAGTAACATAAATGAACTATGTCGTTTTTGAAGCATTTAGATTTAAATATTTATTTATAAAATAGAGATAAACTCGTCAGAACATTTTTTAAAAATCTACAATTTTCAACTTTACTCGTCCAGTAACCTACATTTTTTTTAAGTAGAAAATTCTTGGAGACATCCTGCAAAACAGCATAAAAACTTGAGTTTTAAATTAAATGTCGATTGGTAGCGATGGTCGCTTCGCTAAATCACACGAACGGACATCAAAAAACAAATTTCTCGTCATGTAAGGGCCATGAAATGTTAAAATCCGTCGAAATCTAGAATTCAAATTATTTCACGATCACAATTTTTTAAAATTTGGTATAGTAGACAGTAAAAGTACGTTCTACACAAAGTTTGAACTTAAAACTAATACGCTCATTTATCCTCAAAGTTAATTTTTTAATAAATCCTACGGTCTACTACAACGAATCTTTCTTTACACCGAACATTCCCCACACCGAGTTTTCCGTACACCGAATTTTCCTACACCGAGTTTTCTTACACCGAATTTTCCTACACCGAGTTTTCCTGCTCCCGGTTTTCATTGCTGTTTGTTCTTGCGTCGAGTATCCGGGACTTCGATTTTCCAGAGTCGAATACCAACTGAATTGTTTTCCAAGTTTGATTAACCCTGGAAGTCCAAGCTTTTTTTTTTTTTTTTTGGTCTCAAGTAGGTCCAACAAGGGAGGCTCCTCGAACCCACAGAATAAAAGTGAGATTTTTTATAGTTTGGTTGAAAAAGAAAAAAAAACTTTGTATGGTACTGGTACTGCATAGTGTATTTGGAAATAGAGTGTAAACCCAAGTCAAGTCAAGTCGTGAGTGGGAACCTTTCATCCTTCGTGGGGATGATATATCATTATCTTATTAGAGTATTCTAGATTTCATCAAAATAAAATAATTCTTATTATCGGACTTCCGAAGAGAAAATAAAAATGTAATAAATGTATGACCGTGTTTATTTCAACTTGAGTTCCCAGTCACGACCCCCTTTTTCAGTTTTTATTTTTAAAAGGAGAAAGAAGGAGAGAAAGGAAAAGAAGAAGAAGGAAAGGAAAATGGAAGAAGCTAAAAGAGGGAGAGTAAGAAGATGGAGGAAAGAGAAAATCTGTTATTGGTTAATTTAGGGGATATGGTAAAAGGAGTTGAAAAGTTGTCGAATTGAAATTGATTTCAATGATTATTCGGTAATGATTTGGTATTCGATGGTCGAGATAGCCACATGTCGACTCACACACACCGGACCTAGCACCAGGATGACCACATTTTCGGGGATCACCCCAGGCTAGCGCCGAAAATAAATGAGAAAGTTTATATTATCATTTCAAAACTGTTCGATGTTAATTCAACACTTGAGGTTTAAATTCTGAGATCGATTGTACTGTTAAACTGGTCGCAGGAAAAAAAAAATATTTAATTGGTCTCTGGAGATTCAATATTCCAAAATATTAATAAACAATGGTTAGTTCCGGCTTCTCTTGTTCTCTTCGCTCCTCTCATAGAGCCATTTCAGATAGAATCAGCGGTTTTCATTGATATTTATTAGTTGTAAACTGCAGCCACTGATTACCATTAATGAGCAAGTCTACATATAGGTAAACATAAAAATATTTCAATTCAAACTAAATCTAATGTCCAGCCACACACACACTCATACAGGACAGCGTATAGGATTTGTATATTTAAATTAAACTAACCTAACTACAATTTACAAAACAGTTTATTACATCTATTAAAAAAATATATTAGTTTAGCAGAATACAGATAAGTTAGAATTGCATAAGTTAAAAAAAAAATTTTGTCATCAATAGTCACATAGATACGACAGTATGGAATTACTACATTATATGTATAGATATTAACGAATTTAAATACATTGAAAGTAAAAGAAGAATGAATAAAAAAAAAACATAATGATACTTCAAGTATTGACTATAGGATGTCAACATACTTAAATTTTCGTGAAATAAATGAAAAAATAAAAAAAATCTTTCGTTGACCATTCTACAACGTTGTGTAATTAAAAAAAATGTTTTAGAGAAAATCTTCGATGAGTTTTGGTTCTTTTTAAGCCAAATTATTCAACTTTTGAGTCCTGTCTCATATTACTAACATCAATTTATTTAGCGAGACTCACTTGCACTAGTCAAAGTGTCCATTTTTTTTTTTTTTTTTTGTATTTTCCGTGGTCTCTACCTAAACATATATATATATATTCACGTCGAAGACATGTCATATTCGTTCTAGGGTACATCACTCGATGCACATCAAATAAACTTTCAGTCCATATTTTTATTTCAATTACATAAACATTAATTCCATTTAAATTTCTAGGACCGACTTCTCATCCACAACCTTAGGGAGAAATATCTTTCATTATAAGTTATTCTGATATAATAGGTCCTTGGACCACTCCTTGGTCCCCTATACTAATTGAGAAATATTACGCAATTTAGGTCAATTTCAGGAGCACAAAACACATCTTAATTTCCAATCCATGGAGATTTAATCACTGCACTGGTGAAATTAAATAGTTGCACTTTTGAAACGTACCGGGAAGATTTGGGACACACTGTTTCCGAATTTCGGGTTTGTAAATTCACAGAGGGAAAAAAAAATAATATTCGTCCAAGGTTTTTTTTTTTTTTTTTTTTTTTTTTTTTTAAATCTTGGTGTACTGATCACAGGCGAAAAATGCGGAATTGTTTTTCGCTGAAAATGCACTTTATTTTACGTCACATACTGGAGTTATCCAATGTCTTAAAACAACTATAGACTATTTCTATATTCTATGTATATTACTACAATACGGTATCATCCCTGTGATGAACGCATAAGATACCAGGATTACATTGTTGCCTGCTTCTTTATATTTATACCATCTTCCAAATTACGTTTATAATACTGATCTTTCTGTAACGTAAAACGTGCCCATGGAAGCTAATTAGTCGTCTATTAGGTTTCGTTTTATGTATATGAAGGATATATATTAATCATCCGATTTGCAGCCACCCGTAAAGCATTTCTGGATGTATGTTATTATTATTATTATTATTGAGTTGAGTTGATTTTGAGTTTAATGTACCTTTCAGCAGCGAGGCTATATGAGACGGGACCTACTGATTAACGAAAGGCGGAAATTTTGGCACCAGTAGTTTTGACACGGTAGTTTTGGCACCGGTAATTTTGGCACCAAGAAACGAAGCAAACGGAAATTTTGGCACCATTTATAATTGAAGTACAGAAAATGTGGGAAAATACTCTGAATGTAATAGATATTTAAATTTACATGTTATGAACTAGAATTGTTCCAACACGACGAACCAAACCAGTGACGAATGTACAATCAGCGACAAAATTTCTTTCTCTTCTGTAAAATTTATTTTGCTTGTAACTTTGGAATTGATGGATTGATTTGAGTAGTTTTCTTAAATTTGCCGAAAACTATATCTGCTTTAAGTTGCTGAATATTGAACTCAAATCTGTCCGTCCATTCTGACAGTACAGACACCGGTAAAGATACTATTGGCAGTTTCATTATATATTCAAAGCAAGTTAAAATTCCCCTCTAATGGGTTTGTATTTTACTTTCAAGTGCAAACAGTAAAAGCTAATTGGAACCATGGAAATTGAAGTACAGAGAAAGAAAATTAGAAAATACTCTGGATATAATAGATGTTAATGTACCAATTTATTTTGCAGAGGGGATTACACCGAGATTCTTTCAATCGAAACTTCCGGCTCCCTTCTCACGCATATCCCATAGCCTCATTAAAAGTTTAAGATTGAAATTGAAACAAATCCCTGAACGTGATTGGCTTGTCACACGTCAAGAATTTTTGCATGCTGTTTCATTTAATGTTGTGCACAACAAAAGTTAAAGATGTAAAGAAAAGGTGCAATGTTTTACAATTCGGATTATTGTGAACCATATATTATTGCAAAAATGCAAATCATGTGTTATTGAAATTCATTTATTGATTTGTTAATTTTTCTTGCGTAAGTGTGTATTTAAGTTTTCTTAGTTAAGAGTTCAATAATTTCCATTTTGACTTGCTTTGAATACCTAATGAAGCTACCAATATTACCTTTTACTGGTGTTTGTACATTCGTCGCTGGTTTCATTATTCGTGCTGATACAGTTCTAGTCATTAACATGTGAACGTAAATATCTATTATATCCAGAGTATTTTCTATTTTTTTCTCTGTACTTCAATTTCCATGGTGGTTCAAACCCTGCTCCCGCCATGTGGACTTTCTGGTGGACAAACACCGTGCTCCTTGGTGTTCTCGGGGTTCGAATGTTTCCTCCTACTTTCTTCATTCCATCATTTCATACATCTCTCATCATCACCCTCTCCTTTAGCCTAACCGGCATAACGTGGGACGTAAAACTCAAAGATTTCATTTCGTTTTTTCTTTTTCTTTTTTTTTCAATTTCCATGGTTTGAATCAGCTGTTACTGTTTGCACTTGCAAGTAAAATACAAACCCAGTGCAGTGAACATAGTGCAGTCTTCAGCAACTCAAAGAAGATAGAAGTTTTCCATAAATTACAGAAAACCTCTCAAATCAGTCCATAAATTCCAAAGTTATAGGCAAATAAATTTTGCAGAAGAGAAAGAAATTTTGTCGCTGACTGTACATTCGTCACTGGTTTGATTCGTCGCGCTGGAACAGTCGTAGCTAATAACATGTGAATTTAAATATCAATTACATTCAGAGTATTTTCTCACATTTTCTGTACTTCATGGACGCCCAGAGAGGGGGCAAGAGAGGGCAATTGCCCCTCCCTGGATTTTCGAAAGAAGTTAACATAGGCTCTTCTGCTGACAGAAGTTTGCTTTTAAAATCAACATTCAAATATATGATTAGGAGTAACAAAATTAAGTCGAGTTCATCTCCAAGATTTTAACCTATTCCCTCTCTCCCGTGTGATATTTTATAGGCCTATTTTTTTCAGTAATGATTATATTCAGCCTGATCAATGCAATGGTATCCGTCAGTTGAGTTGAAAAGATAATTTCGCTCTTTGTTGTTTCTTTTGCAGACGTGGTGCTGATAACAATGAAGTTTTGTTTTCTTGGGTTTCATCATTGCAGCAATAATGAAGTTCGAAAACTGACATCTAAGCTAGACTTTCAATAATTCAATTATATCTATCTATCTATCTATCTATCTATCTATCTATCTATCAATCTATATATAGACCCCTATATATATATATATATATATATATATATATGTGTGTGTGTGTGTGTGTGTCTTGCCCCCTCTTGGAAAAATCCTGCGGGCGCCCATGCTGTACTTCAATTATAAATGGTGCCAAAATTTCCGTTTGCTTTGTTTCTTGGTGCCAAAATTACCGGTGCCCAAAATACCGTGTCAAAACTACTGGTGCCAAAATTACAGCGTCCCCTGATGAACATGGAATCTGAACCACATGAGCTCCCGCCAATAATCGAATCCGGGTCTCTCACACCAAAGGCGCGTACATTAACCGCTTAACCACGAAGGAGCTCATTATTATTATTATTATTATTATTATTATTATTATTATTATTATTATTATTATTATTATTATTATTATTATTATTATTATTATTATTATTCAACCATTAAAGAAAGAAGAAAAAGAGAAAAATATGTTGTTGACCAAACCAAACATACATCGATGGGATTCCTCGTGGTCATGTAGTATTTAGAACTTCGCTGCCTATGCAGTAGGCCAGGTTTGATTCTCGATGGTAGGTACTGTGGTTTGAAAAATGAATTGAAATGATTTTTTTTCAGTTTAACGTCCCGTACTTATGTGCACTAGGGTAAGGGAGACGATGATCTAAGCGAGTGAATGATGATGGAAGAATTGATGGAATGATAATGTTGGAGGAAAAGGAGTATCCCGAGAAAACCCACGCACACGATGTTACCCACCCCAAACTTACTTGGTCGAGGATCGAACAAGGGACCTTATGCCACAGAAACAAGCGTCCAACTTATGGGACGTCTTGCTTGCTACCTGCTATGGCCCTCTCGCTGACATAAAAGAAAAACCAGTTTCACCGCTTCCGAAACGAAAGGATTCTTTTGGGCGAGAGGGGGAAGCACCAAAATACACATTTTTACGACTGCCTGGGGAAACAAGTGTGTCTTCTTTTGCTCGTAGCTTGTTTGCATGAATGTAGGTATCGAAATAATTTAGTTCCTCCTCAGATATCGAAATAGTATATTGAATTCAGGACGGTAATGCAAGCTAAAGTCTGTAATCATAATAGCTTTAATCCTCTATTAGTCTAGTGTGTACCTTAGTGCGCGTGCACAAGATTTCGGTTAGATCCCCAATATGGAAACATTGAACGTACTACAATGGTTAGATCATTTGTGTCAATAGCCTTTATATGTACTCTAGGCATTATCAAACCAATTGTTTAGATACAAAAAATATTTAAAGAAAACACTTGCACCATTCATATGACTATAAACTTATTTTTTTAGTATTATTATTTTTTGAAAAATGAAAAAAAAAAAGAAAATCTCTGCACTGTGATCTTTTGGTGCTGTATATTTTCAAATCATATTAAAGCTATACCCGTGTGTTACCTATATATTCATAGTCTATTATATCACCCAGTGATTTATCCAGAATTTTGAACTTAGGGGGGTGTTCAAAAAATCTGGGGGTGCAATGTTGCAAGAAGTTTTTTTTATTTTTATTTATTTATTTATTTTATTTTATTTTATTTATTTTTTTTTTTTTTACAAATTTTAAAATTCGTTGATGCAATGAACGATTGTGTTTGATTTCCTTCCTCAGCCAGAGACTATTAGCGTAGACTTTCTCATGCTTGGTGCAACGTCGAGATTAAATCGTTGGCAATCGATTGATCAGACGTTTTTGTGACGATCACAGCCATGTAAAGGTTGATTTCCATTCAATCTTGCATTGCGTGCTTTGCTTGAAAATTTATCTTGTCGAAAGTAAGTTGTTTTATTCTATTGGCACTTAAAAACAAGAATTCAAAAACTAAAATAGCAAGATTTTTAATGGATCTTCCCGTTCTACCTGAAGGCCCTCCAGCACTTTGTAGAAAGTATTTTAAATTATTTTATCTTTAGGCAGATAATCTTTCGAGAAAAGGAATTCTGTTCAGGGAGGGATTTCTTCAAGAGAATTTTTCTTTAGCAATTGTAACAGATTCTGCAAGAAGAATAACTATTTATTTAAGTTTTATCATAAATTTTATGTTATTCTACTTAGGTACTTGTTCTTCTCGGAGAAATGATTAGACACTGTTTCATTATTAACAGTGTTATTCACGTATCAATAAAACTGAATGTGATTTTAAATAAGAAGCTACCTGTATAGAAATGGGAAATTGATTGATTCAGTTGCAAGAAGCTGTTTGACATTGTAGCTAAATCAAACTTTCTTCGGTCTAGTATCAAGTCATTTTACAACAAAATTTTATTCAGTTTTCCAGTAGTTCACCTCCAACATGCTAAGGCTCGGAGTCAGAGGCGACTTTAGGATTTTAATTGTGGGTAAGCCCGCTCCCCCGCGTATGGATACATATGCACATTTGATTGATTAATGACAATAGGAAATTACTTTTACAGTAGTGGTTGATTCTGTTTATTAAATAATTATTCACCATTAATATAAAAAGTTTAAAATATATTTACTCTTTATTGTATCTTTTAGTGTTTATATATTTTTCAAAATTTCTGGGTAGGCCCGTGCCTACCCGGGTACCTGCTAAAACCGCCATTGCTTGCAGTACGTAAAAGGTTCCACAGTTCACATCCTCAAGACATGTTTGGCCATATATTACGCAAACAATGCAAAAGGATGGTTAAGACGGTCCTTATCCCCGATTATCTGACCTTTTGATTTGATTAAAACTACAAAAAAACATACAAGTATTTCGATACTGATATTGATATTTTGTATTGCTGCTATTTACATTGACAATATAAATATGAAAATAGAAGTATATATGATACTATTGCATATAGTATAGAATAATGTATATAACACAAATCAACTGATAAGGTGATGCCGAAAAAGTTGTTGTGATTTAGAACACTATCATTCTTTCTTAATAGTGGCCTTATCCATCCTCTTGCATTTTTTGCTTAATATATGGTCAAATATATCTTAAGGATGTGAACTGTGGCACCTTTTACGTGCTGCGACTCTTAGTATGTTAGAGATGAACTACTGAAAAAATGAATAAAATCTTGATGTGAAATAATTTGATATTATACCGAACTAAGTTTATTTTATGTTTGTTTCAGTTACAATGTCAAACGGTTTTCTTGCAACTGAGTCAATCAATTTTCCATTTGCCCGCAGGTATTTTTAAAAAAATACATTTATCTTTACTAAAGTAGATGTGAATAACACTGCTGATAAAGAACTGTATCCTCGTCATTTTTCCAAGAAGAACAAGAATAACATCTAAAATTTATGATGAAACTTGGAGAAATAGTTATACTTCTTACAGCCTCTACTACAATTTCCAAAGTGATTATTACGAATCCAGGACAAAATTCAAGAGGACAAACCCAACACGGCTAAATTCAAGCGACAGAGTCATACGCGCAGATTAATAAAATAATGATAATTTTTTTCTTCAACTATTATGTATCTAAAATGTTATCTGAAATTCTTCACTTTACGGAAATAACATTTTTAAAAAATGCTGAAAACCCAATAAAAGACTTAAGATTGTTATAGTAAGTATATATTTCACATTTTAATCTTTCCTTAAAAAAATCTTGATCAGCATTTCAAAATTAAAATAAATATTTATACATTACTAAAAAAAAGACCTATATGCTACCACACAAGAACGACTTTTTAAAAATCAAGTAGCACAGTTACTTTTAGTAATTAAATGAATGGTCTTACTGTAATACGCTAAACCTAGTTCAAATATATTAAAGATATAATAAATAGGAATACCCAGAACTTTTCATATTGGCCTATGTGAAAGTAATTAAAGTTAATCTGCCCTTTTATTTAACATTTCTGCCCTTTTATTTAACATTTTTACGCATTTTACGAGTTTTCAGCATTTTAAAAGAAAGAGAAAGTTATTTCAGTGGAAAAAATACAGATAACATTTTAGAATATATGACAATTGAAGGGAGAAAATAATCATATATAGTGTGCATTGATACATCCAATATATTCCTGTGATTTTGTCCTTTGGATTTTGTTCTTGTGAGAATTTTCCTTGCATTTTGACCGCTTGGATTTGGTTTCAGGGCTCGTTACTACAGCCATTTTATACACGAGTTCCGATCTGAATACAAATACGCTAGGAGTCAAGTTTTCCGGTGCTGCATTTCCCTAAAAAGTTCCTCCTCGCATAGAATTCCCTGTCCCCAAAGATTCGGCAGAAAGGGAATTCCCGTTTTGCCTACAAGTAAGATCATTTAAAGTATTTTCTACAGAGTCCTAGAGGACTTTAGGCAGAGTGAAAATGAATCTTTTTAATATTGCACCCATCTAGTTTGAAAATTTTAGGTGTGTCCGAAAATTTTAGGGGGTGTTGGGGGGTGTTAGCGGGTGTAGATAAATCACTAATATCACCCATAATTCATATTGTGGAGCACAATTGGAAAAGCACAGAAGTGTATGTTTATATTTACTAAATATTTCAATAGTAGTCATATATTATTGATATATTGATTCTGCAATTTCTTAAAATCTGTCATTTAAAGAACAAACAAATTAACAATTAATACCCATATCTATTCATTGCAACCATGTTTCCAAATATGTTTTCTTTCTAATAATATTACCCTAATAAAAGATTTCAATTATGAAGCAAAGGAGTAAATAAACTTATGCAACATAATTCAAAACAAGAAAAACAATACGAAAAAAACATGCAAAAAACATATTTGTCAATTGTAGGAACTTGTGTTTTATTGTATCAAGTACGAAGGTGCAAAACTTATACATAATTTTATCTTATTATCCCCATCATTTACTACCTTTTAACCTCAGAACTTAAGTATTATAATGTACAGTCACTTGGTTGCAATTTAAACAATTTCATTTAACATAAAATAATAATAATAATAATAATAATAATAATAATAATAATAATAATAATAATAATAATAATAATAATAAAAATAATAAACCTTTTCTAGAGTGAGGTGTCTAACTTTTCTAAATTACTTAATTAACTTAAAATGTTCTGCGCGTGGTATAAATGAGATGTACCTAAGTACAGAAAAGAAATTGCTTGTATGCAACATTGTCATATAAAACTACGTCCAACATAAAAACAAGGTGTAAATAATATAGTCCCTTATTCCCTTGCAGTCTGCATCAACACAATTCAAAATTAAAGTTTTACTTTGAGGTAATCGTCATAGTAGTTATATGATTGTTTTGCATTTTTTTAAATTTACTTTTTTGCGTTACGATACGCAAATATTGCGGAGATTGATACAGAATGTGAGGCATAGGTGCCTCAAATATCCAGAAATGTCTTGAATTGAATTCCAAGTTGAATAATATATTCTTCTCTCCAACAAATTTTATCTCTGTATGTGCGTGTGTGTGTGAGAGAGAGAGAGAAACTCAAGGGGCAATTTCCCCCAACCCCCTAAATGATGTAAATGTACCCGCGGGAATCAAACCGGGAGACCCCTGAAGAAGCTGAAAATTATTCAAATCATTTTTATTCCAATAAAATGAAAAGTATTCGAACAAATTTTATTGTCGAAATACAAAATATTCGAATAAATTTATTCTAATACATTATATAAGCCTAGTAAATTATATCTAAATGTAAAAATAATAAACATTTAAAATTGAGGATATTCTATCATAACCAAGTTCTACAACTACTAAACCAATAAATTAAACGTACACTCACCTGTAGCTAGATATCGAAGCGTTATCGATAGACGTTCACTTGGTGAGACTGCAGACCTCATGGTTGTATCTTTCCTCTTGATAAGTGGAGTAACTAATTGTAGCAATTCTTGAAAACTTTCGTCAGTCATTCGTAAGTAGTTGAAATAAGAATGACTGTCATTGATCCTCAACTCTGGTAAAAGAGTGGAGTGAATACCATGGCCATAACGACGTCTTATCCAATCCCTCACCCATAGTCGCTTCCTACCATTCCTAGCAGCAGCATAATTACATGCTACAAGTACGGTAGGTATAAGAACAAAAAAAACAAATTGCTCTTCCACTCCAAGTGTACTAGCAGCGTGCTCCATGTTACACGTACAATAAACTGCACTGTACTGAAACTGGGAATTGAAGAAACAAAGACCCTACGCGGTAGGAAAGAAGCATGGAAACATCCTTTCTTTTCCTTCGGGACAGATGGCCTAAATCTACACAAAGGTTGCTCTTTTATATATTTCGATGCACATTTCTGAGGATTCATTTCGCTACAGATGAAAGAAAGTATGCAGACATGAATGAGTGAAAAAAAATGTTCGCGCCAAAAGAAAAAGGCCAAGGATACAAAATCTTGACACTGATTTCACAAACAATAAAATATAAATATACAGCAATTAATAGGGTCTATAAATAAAATGAAAGCTATATGCACAAACACATCATTTTGATCACTCGTGAAGTTAATGATGTGATAAATTAACAACTTACGTCAGGAATTTTATGACACTTTTGGTTTCCTCTTGCGAGAGACGTGGCCATATGAATATGTGTGTCAAAAGAATATAATTTCTGCTGTCATCGAAATAGCATATTGAATTCATCACGGTACTTCAAGCTAAATTCTGTAATCACAATAAATTTTAATCGAAGTTATCATTTCTCATAAGTCATTGTTCAACATTCATCAAAATAGGAAATAAGTAGCAAATAGGAAGTTCAGCTGTTAGTATTTCAAAACTAATAATAATAATAATAATAATAATAATAATAATAATAATAATAATAATAATAATAATAATAATAATAATAATGGGCTTCTAAGAATGGAGTCAACAGATTTTGGTGAATTGGCCTCCGAACCTATGTGGTCAATAATAATAGTAATAATATAATAGTTGCAGTAGTAGTAGTTCATATTTCTAAAGCTTATATTTCATCTACAAGTGTTTTTCTTATTAGGTATATTGTACGTATAACGAATAACCTATCTCCTTTTGCTTTCCTGGTGGGAATTGACCCCTTTTCATTTTCTGTTGCGAATTATCCGTGACCCGGTTATATATATATATATATTGCCCACTAGACCGGTCAATGAAGGGAAAATGTCAGAACAAATTTTTTGCAAGATGAATTATCTACTAATCGTTAGCACACATGTAAAGGTATAATTTCTCAAAATTCTCCTAAATTCTCCCCGATGCTTATCCCGCTATTCCCCTAAACCCCCCTGTGAAGCGTTTATGGCATCACTCATATCTTCGTTACTATATACCCTAGCGCGTTCACTCTTTTTTTCCCCCTAAGGTTACGTAGTACAAATACGATTCAGTACAATTTATAGCTGGAAGTAACTGGTTAGAGGATATTTGTAAAAATCGAGACTCCCTCCCTCTGGAAGCGTTTATGGTATCACTCATATCTTCGTTATCGTACAGTCTGGCTTGTTTGTTCGTTTTTCATTTTATTTCTAAGACTACTTCTACAAAGAAGGTTCACTAAGATTTTTAACAGGGAGTAACGGTTTGGGAGATATTTGTAAGATGAATCGTGAAAACACCTGCTCGCATCGTGAAACACGGGCCAACAGAGTGGCATGGCGTAACAACTGACTCGTTATCCCATCCCCCTTCTCTGATATTACACTTGTCTCACTTTTAGATGTGATTTAATTAATGGATAGAATAGAAACGTTCGTAATATAATATCATCTTTTGATGTTAAAATATACTTTCAAAAATAATCAAACACAAGCAGGTTTCTAATCCTGAGAGAAATCCATATTCCATGAGGAGTAAAATATATAAATTAGTCCCTAACGGAGCGCTTGATTAAAGGCTGTAGGAAAAATATATATATAAAACTTCTTTCAAAAGGAAGATTCTGGGTGCGTTCGCCACTCCTCAGTGCCGCCTCTAGAAGGGTGGAGATAAATACGAATTATGAAGCACTGCACTCCACACATTTAGTTAGCGAACCAAATATCGAAAAATGTTTCAAGTTTATTTTTCAAACCTGCCCGCCCCCTCAAAAATTCCTGGATCCGCCTCCGGTATCGGCTGTTGCCAATTAATTGCTAATAGTCATAGCGTACCTTTTGAAATGATTTCAAACGTTCTTTGCATAAAGTCCGTTCGCACATGCACCGTTTTACTGTGCGCCCTGGAGCAACTGTTCCACTCGCTCCATTGTAGTTACGCCACTGGCCCAGGTCATACTAATATACTAAAAAATGTGATATTTGGAAGAAAAATCATTTTAATATGATAGCAAGGAATCAGAAAGGATTTTAAATTAAAATACGAACTCAAATGGGGAAGCGGTAATGGGTGTTCAAATGTTTTACCGAGAGTATTTTAGAAATCCCTTAAGTAAGGGACGTGAAACTCGGCATATCAACTCCTTGTTATAAATAACTGAACACATGCTGCAGCGTTGTCAAAAATTTCGATGTTGAAGAGGGAATGAAGGCCAATTTCTTTAATATTTCAAATTTTGCTATTCTTTGTTTAGAAAAAGGTCAAATGTAAGGATTTTTTTAAAATTGGAGGTGTGTAATTCTGTATTTGAACTCTTAATTAAAAATAGTGAATATCTGAAAGCCACATAAATGTGAAGAAAAATACAATATATAGATAGACTTCATTCAGATGATTCAGGTAAACCCATTTGTCATCCAGGCAGAACCCTGTAATGAGAAGGTTCACAATTTGTCCACTAGAGCGCAGTGCTGCATGGGTGGAAATGTCTTTCTTGCTTTCAAGAAGTTGATATGTGTAGACAGTAAATAGAAAGACTGTGTTTCAAGATTTTTTTATGACAGCTACAAGATCTTGTACAAGATCTTTTATGGTGTAGATTGGCCTTAATTCTTGGTTATTTGGCAATATTCAAATAAACTAGAATGAAGACGATTATACTAACCAACATTATTAGAACAAAACATTGCTTTTTAAGAAATTGACGGAAGCAATCTTTTATTTAAAAAAGGAAAAAAAGAAAAAATAGTAGCGTAGGGGATTCGACCTGATGGTCGTGAATAACAACAAAATACTCGGGGAGCATGCGTTAACCGTCCACTCTAGGAAGGTATGTTATGGTTCATTCTCTTAGTAAACGGATATTAAGAAATCAGTGCCACAAACTTCCTGACTGCTTCGCATCTTTTATGGCATATTTCCATTTATTTGTTTGTTTACGTATAAAATGTATAATATCTATTATGTAGTATGTTTAGTACAAGGGGTCCAGGAGCACGTAAAAAACACAAAATTGACAGGAGAAATGAATGATGCAAGTACTTAGACGTAACATAACATAACCAAATCTAACCTAACCTAACATACACTAACCTAAGCTAACGTGAACTAACCCAAACTAACCTAATATTATTAGAAATAAGCAAAATTCTATCATTTTTTTCCAAATTATGCGGGACCCCTACACTAATATAACATAACCTAAACTAATCTAACATAACCTAAACTAACCTAATATAACCTAAAATAACTTAATCTAACCTAAACTAACCGAATGTGACAGAAATTACCAAAATTGTAACATTTTTTTAGAGAAAAGAGCTAGACCCCTTCTGCTAAACATAGGCCTCTATTATTATTAGAGCTGTGCAATATGTATAGTAACTAACATTATGAAAGATTTACGTTGTATTTCTAATAAAGCATAAAGTTCCCTCTTTCTCTGTGTAAATTTCGCCACGCGTATGCCATGCTTACGAAAACGGAACTTAGAATTTAACGATGAGTTTCGGAGATTTCTCTTATTAGTTGTAACTTCTTTGTTTCTTAATATTTTAAAGATATATATATTTTTGGAAACATGTGGTTTCATTTTTCTGCATATTTCTAAGAAGACATTTAAAATTTTCTATAATAGGAAGGAGAGTTATTTCTATTTATGTAATTTTGAAAGACATGTACAGAAGTTCTGGACAGAAGTGTAGTTTATTTTTTTTCTATTTATACTCCGTTTCTAAACACAGACAAAACAGCTTTCCTCCATTTTATTGTTTCTTTAAACAAATCACGTAATGATCCATACGTTTGATTCGGTCTTACTTGTTAGCTATAAACTTCATGCATCTCGACTTTTTTGCCTTTTCTGCTTGTGCTGAAGAAATAAAAATGGTTCTGCGTGGAAGGTAATCGAATCGTGATCTACAAGATCTTCAGACTACATTGCTATCGAATACTCTACCAGGGAGGATGGCCAGAGCAGAGACATACGCACATTACTCTGGCTTCGTTAAATCGATCCTCAATGTGTTTGCAAATTTACGCAACTAACTCGGTCTTCCAATTTCACACGTGATTTCGCCAGTAAGTTATTATTAGCTTTAACGCTACATGCAACGCTGATAAAGCATTAAAGGAATGACACAAATTACAAATAGTGATCGAACTTACAGCACCAGCCACAAGAACGATTCTATTCAAGGTGTCATCTCACCTTCCTACCTAGGAAAAGACCCGAGTTCGATCCCGGCAGGAGCTCATGTGGTTCGAAATACACGTTAGCCAGTAGGTCCCGTCTCATATAGCCTTGCTGCTGAAAGGTTCGTTAAACTCAAAATCAACTCAGCCTACCTAGAAGAAGGGCGAAACAAAATCCATTACTGCTACAAGCTAACAAATATTTACACTCCATTTCTTATTCTCGTAAAATAATAATTCTATCTGCCAATCCATAAATGTAATAGTATTATTATGTTCATGTGTAAACCTAAAAAGAATCTGATATAAAATATATCTCTTCCGTTCCTATCAATGTCTTCGACTATGTCTTTTTCTTTCCTTCTTTTGTCATTCTTACAATAATAATAATAATAATAATAATAATAATAATAATAATAATAATAATAATAATAATAATAATAATAATAATAATAATAATAATAAATGGACACTGTTTTCCTCAGAAACTTGCGACTTTAAGGTCTACAGTGTAGAGTTCTGCCGACGACAATACACTGGACATTGTTTATAAAAAGACCTAAAAGCTTTATTCTCTAACTTATTGTCTACTGCTTGAACTGCAGGAAATGATCATATTTCTTCGCGATAATGTGAATACGAAAGTGAAATATTGTGTTTCTATAAAATTTCCTTTTCTCGGATGACTGGATAATTTTAAATAACTTCTATTGTTGTAACGAAAATAAAAAGTATGTCTGCAAAGGGAATCGATCTGAGTACCCCGTGAGCTTAAGCTCACAGTGTTACCGATTACACCTTTAAGACGTACTTGCAAGAAAAGCGCTACATTGAGTGATTTGTCGAAAGAATCCAAGCACTATACATCGCATTGTATTTTTCCTTGTTTCCTTTTTTCTATTGCGTTCACTCTTTCTGTGTTTCGTAGAATGCACGAAAAATCAAATACATTTTTCGCCACGATGCCCAGGAATACTGTTTTAACTGATCAGCAAACAGGAAGCTACTGGCGAAATGATATGGGGTAATGTGTAGTATTTTATTTTCATAGGAGCAAGGGGCAAGATATTATAACGCAGAAAACTTGCATTTTTTGTTTGACAGACAATACACTTTGACTCAAAAAGGTTGAGCGCATTCTTTATTGCTGATTTAAGGCAAAAATTTCGGAGTCCAAATTCGGGCATTTTCGGAGAAAAGTAAACCAGATTCCAACCTCGAAGCCAACCTTTGGAATCGGGAAAAATCTTGCTGATCACCTTTTAAATATAATAAGACTTTTTACCAATTGTATAAAAAAAAAACAACATTGATTGAAATACTTAGTGATACAATATTTCGAAACTTTGCATTAGTGTTAGCACATGCTTGTTTGTCATTTAGCTCTCCATACTTAATGGAACATTTAGATACGTAAACGAATCTTTCCATGTGTAAAAGAATGCTGAAACTTAAGACATAGAACATAATTCTCGCCAGAGTACTAAAAAAATCAAAGTAGAACAAAAACAGCGTTTGCAGTGGATATGAATGTCATAATTATCTTAAATGCCGCTATACATCACTAGAAGCATCTACCGAAGAGCGTTTGTGCTAGCTCAGTGGTAAGTCGTTGGATTTCAAATTGTAAGATTGTGAGTTCGATTCCCATCTGGGTCATCGCTATTTCTTTTTGAAATTCTATTTTCCGCAATGCATGAAAAATTATATAAAATAATTACATTAAAATACATCAGTTGTATATATATAACATACAACCATTGCAGAACATAGTGATTATTATGTTTAAAATATAAAAGGTGTTCACAGTACGTTGATACTCTATGTGTGAATGTTAAATACAAATTAAGAAAATATCATAGCAATAAATAAATTGTGTAGTGTATTTATTTGCAGCTATTTGTCACATAGACGTTACTTCTCAACATTAGTATTACAGCATGTCATTGATGTTCTTGAAAAATTTTGCGAGGTATAAAAAGGGGAAATAAACAGAGAATACAAAGTCGGAACGCTCGCAAGAATTTCATGAACCCCAAAGATCACGAGAGCAGACTGGAATTGTCGTTATGAAGCATGCCACAGCAGAAGGTCTTTACATAGATTTTCAATTCAATACCTGATATATGTTTTTGCAATGTGGAAGTAGTGATCTTGTCTCTCTCTCTCTCTCTCTCTCTCTCTCTCTCTCTCTCTCTCTCTCTCTCTCTCTCTCTCGCTCGCTCGCTCACCCTGTATTTATATATATAAAAGTGGATATGTGTGTTTCAACATAATTCTGATGTGTCTACAGCAATTTTAACCATATTTCTTACAACCTGGAAAAGAGTACTGTTCGGATACATATCAAACATGCTAGAAAAGAATCCATATTAGTATCTAGTCCATAGTTTCGTGCTGCTTAGTTAAATAGTTCTACTTTCAATTCAAGTCCAATTAAGCTCCCATTATCATCCAGGGTGGTTACGTAGCGACATAAAAATATCGAAATCAACCTATATTAGAGTCGAATCGTAAGTTTTCAGCGCTGCTAACAGCGCCGCATTTCTCATTAGTCCAACTAGGCCTTGCCTAGAGGGAAACATATTAAAAGAGCAGAAAGTTTAAAAAATAGATAATATTTTAATTTTTTTCGTATGAAAAAAGTTAAAAAATCAAGAGCAAATACACTATTTCATGAACAATCCTCTTTTACTATTCCAATATTTTAATGATAGCGTAAGAAATCTAAAAATAATTCAGAACATGTTTCCCATTTGTTATTTTTTGTTACGTAGTTGTAGCTGTAGCATCTAGTGAGTAGTATTTACTTGTAATAAATGTATTAATTAAGCATATTCGAATTAAGTTTTATTTGTAAGTTAGGGTTCAAGGGGCGGAGTAATATATAGTTATTGGGGACGCCGAGAGCAAAAGTGCGTAGGGGCGCCGAGCTTCTAAATGCAGCACTGGTCGCTAAATTAATTGGCTGAAATGTTAATGCATTTTAAGACCAAATTTAGTCCTGGCGGTGGTAGTATCCTTTTGATTTCCTAGGAGGAATGAAAGGAGTTGACATCAAAATTATAAAAAAAAGACCGACAATAGTGTCGAATCCATAATTTTGGGGTCACTTAGATAAAGAGTGGGACTCCAGATGTCATATAAGTTAAGCCCCCATTAGCACCCTGAAGGAGTGTGTGAAATTGTGACATGTAGAAGTAATTGAAAATGACCAATGTTGGTATCGAATCCATGTCTTTCGGTGTCCACAAGTTCATCGGGAGCAGTTCTGATGACCTTTAAGTTTATGTTCAGCTTCCAGTAGGAGTGAGCTCCCCTAGCACATCTAATAAGGAGAGTCGAGGGGAATAACATATACAATGATTCAAAACGACCGATATATCATCGAGATAAATAGCAACACTTTTGAAGAACATGTCAGCTGGATTTTGAATTTACAAGTGCAGCATCGAAGACATTGCTCGCACAGCTCTAAGTATTTTAATGTTTTTGTATAAATGGATATCCCAGCGTAACCCCGGAATGTCTGGGACAACCTTTACCAAACTTGGGAGATACATTACTTTCAATCTAAGAAGAAAATATTGTAGTAGTATGAAGTTATGGAAGTTGGGAAGTATGACATGTAAAAATAATGTAAAACGACTGATATTAGTGTTTTATCCATAATTTTCTCGGTCGTTGAGATGGATAGTGATGCTTCAAAAGGAGATTACACCCGAATTCATCCCCATCTTCACAGGATGATGGCCTGGAAGAGCTAAAAATAAAATCTAAAAAATTACTGAAATATTTGTCGAATTCATAGTTTTCGGTGTTGAGAAAGCGTTTCTTATGACTGTGGAAGGTACTTTGTACCCACTTCAAGATGGGCTTTTTAATCATATCAATTTCTCACCTTAAGAAGAAATTACCATTTCAACCATTATATTCAGCCAACCTTCGCAACTGATGAAACAATTGTGTGGTGTATGTTTCGTCTTTTAAATTAAATAAGACATGTTAAAATAAAAATGGAGTGGGTCAATGGGTCAGCGGTAAGTGGGTGAAATGGGTCAAGATTTGTGAGTGGGTCAGTGGATCGTGGGTGAAAAGGACGTGATGTACTGCGAAACACCACTCACCGTGTCTCACACGGACCCACCGACCCAATCTGTTTAGTGCATTGTAGACAGCATCATCTGAACACTGGTGAGCTTTTCTACGTTTAACTTTCAAGGTTCCATTTTTCTTCTTTTTTCATTTGTTTCTAATAAAAAAGTTCAGGCACCTTTGGATTTTAATATTTGCAATTGTAAGAGTTGCAATAGCAATAGGAGTTCGATTTTGAGATGGAGCTTGTGAGCCTTAAGAGAAGCTAACTGCTGGGGAAAAAATTTGAATCACCTGTAATATATGAATTATTATACCTAGTAAAAATATTGAAAGTAGCTATGTCTGCGTGATCATCACGGTCAAATTGCAAAGTCAAATGAAATGACGTTTGGTATATAATCAGGCCCCAATCCCAAGTGGGAAGTTATCACACGCGTATCACTTTCATTATAACACATGCCCTTAGGGGGAGTAGGAGTCCTAATGTTTACGGAAAATTGCGAATCTCACAAGTCATTCAACTTAGAGAGCTGAAACTCAGTAGGGGAGACCGGAACTGGTTGGCGAACTTTTCATTCCTTATTTTCTTATGAGCAGAAGTTGCACTGTATTGCAATGTAATGGATGTGTAAGGACAGACCAATGTTTTCTCTAATAAATTCAATTTTACTTTTGTTGCTTACAGTTTTCGAGAAATAAATTTTCTTTCTTTTAAAATGGAGTATACCAACCGACCCCTGGTAAGAAGCTGGTTGACTGATATTGTGGGGTTAGTTGGCATACTTTTTAAATATAGCAAAACACAAACAAAAATTGGATTTATTAAAAATAAACGTTATTTTTCTAAATTCTATTATATGTATTGCAATGAAGTAGGCTATTTGAAGCTTGAAATGACTTTTATTCACACCATTTTAAAAGAATCAGCATTATGAAATATGAAAACTTCTTTCTTTCATTCTAGCTTGGTTGTCATGACATTGAAAGCTACAAGATTATCAAACCACATCAGTTTTAATATGATTTGGTGTAGGTTAATTCTTCATATTATTTAAAAATATAATTAAAATAACTGAATTATCAAGAAACGCAGTTTATTTCCCCCTGTTCACAAAGTAGCTAAGAGAAACTAAGATATGTTTTAGCTGAATTATCGAAAAACGCAGTTTATTTTCTACTTTCAACAAAGAAGGAAAAAGCAATAGCTAGGCCTCTATTTTTGTAACAAAAGAGCACATACAAAATATTCTTGATCCTGAGAATAAGGCCTATTCAGAAAATTTAGAGTCGGAAATACAGTCTAATCTGGATTTCTAAATTTTGACAGTAATCCAATACATGCATGCTATTCTATAACATTGAAGCAAGAGATTGGTAGAACTGTAAACAACATAACAATAAAGCAAATAATGTAACAATAAAAATGAAACGAAATAAAATTCCCCACGGGGTTGTTTGGTGCACTTGCCATCCAACTCCAAATGTTATACGCCAACTAACCCCATGCCCATGTTGTACAACAAAGTAGTAATTACTCAGAAATTGTTTGGCATTTACGTTTTATTGTTTGAATATCCATAAAAACACAGTTCAGATCTAACTAATGCTATATTACTTACCTCTGTATTCCAAGTAGTGACGATTCTGTGATGTTGTAACGGAGAACTGAAAAAAAAATACTTCAGACTTGCAAAAACACTCTTTATATAATAGACTCCAAAATCCGCAAGTTACAAATTCCATATGAAGGTGGAAGCTGCATCCAAAGGTCGCTTTTAAAGGACAGCAACAACAACTCATTATGTTAATTAATAAAGGAGTTATATGCAGTTCGTCTACCAGTCCCTGCTGCCAACCAGCCCCGGTCTCCCCTATATAACTCTTTATTAAAAGTAAACAGAACGTGTCCTGGCATTTTTAAAATTGTCTTTTATGAGCGGGGATGGGGGCATTTTCTATATATTGGAAATTGGTAGTGGGTTGATTTGTAAAAATAATCGAAAACGATTGATATTAGTAGAGAAACAAATTGAGGAAAAGGAATAAAAACTACAGTTCTTCGCATTTTATACCCACTGCTTTCTATTATAATAATTGCTGAAGCTTTATTTTAGCATATGGAGCGTTCAGAGCATAAGGCAATCAAGCCATAAAGTTGTGAGAAAAATGGACATAACATTTGTATTCCAAGCTTAATTACATGGCCATTTTAAATTAGTACCCCGCATGCTTAATTATATGGAAAAGTAGTTTTTCCTTTTTTACGTTGGTCTACTTTATCTTCATTTGAGACTTTCAACTTTCATCCTATTTTCTGCTGAAATGTATATGTAAGCCCACAAAGAAATAATTATATAAGAGAAATTTAAATTCTTATTAATTTGGAAGACGAGAAACATTTACCATTGTATATCGTATCCACCGGTATTGTAACAGAGCGGTGATTGAGCTATTGACGGTAGGAATTCAAACTCCGATAAGTGATAATTTCATAGTCTTGTTTTATTACAAGTGTAACCTCTTAAGTCAATGGAGAGAAGGACGTGGATCATGGGTCAGAATTGATGACGATGGGTTTTGGTGAGTCGGAGTTGGTCACAATGGTATAGAGTGGTTCATAGTTGGTGGTGGGTCAGAGTGTGTCAATGGGTCATTTGGCTGGTGGGTGATAATGGGTCACAGTGATTCGTGGATCAAATTTTCATTGACCTGTAACATCTATGGTTAAAATTATACTGAAGAGAAGAGGCACGGAAGGTGCTCAAATTTTGCACATAGATAGTACCCCACCAAAAGGAATGAATCTGAAACGGTTCAAGGTACCATCTCCTAGAACTCGAGATATAAGGGTTTGTCTGTTTGGCTAAATTAAGACCTCAATGATTTATCTTTAAACAAGCAAGCTTATTACCATCTTTTCCGTGAGAAAGTCAGAAGAACACGTGGCTAATAATCGTAACGTTGATAGTTCGCGCCCACCCCGGGGTAGCCTATTTGTTTTAGTGTTTTTTTATTGACTCACCTAAATATAAACAAATCACTCATATAGGCGATTTAGCGTATTTTGGGGATGTATATTTGTGGTTCGTTGGCGTTCCGTCGTGTCTATGTCGCTGGTGTTATAATTTTCAAAAGTGAAATACAGCAATTGCAGATCGTCGCTGCGGGATGGTCGTTAGTTGCCCATCGGTGGTCCACCTACGTTTACGGCATGGTATCCGTGAAATCCGTTTT
The DNA here is from genome assembly GCF_964235325.1 of Thermobia domestica. Classification (NCBI taxonomy): domain Eukaryota; kingdom Metazoa; phylum Arthropoda; class Insecta; order Zygentoma; family Lepismatidae; genus Thermobia; species Thermobia domestica. Next base: position 233,942,710 of record NC_137459.1, read on the forward strand.
CACCCTTAAAAATCTTAAACGGTGAAACAGATGTCAAAACCGGAAAACACGTATTTAATAAGGTACCCCGTGTCGAGGTAAAAGCATTTGCCCGAGGGCACCCCGAAGGGTTCCAGGAGGGATCCAACTCAAAATTTGAACATGGCAAGGGGAATTAAGTAGTAAATCATTTGAAAGTATTGCTAGAAGAAGGAAGATTCTAAGAATCTCTATGCTAAACTTGTGCAAAATAGCGAGTGTTCAAGATGATAATAAATCCTTCATTGAAAATTCCGTGGCCACCTCTAGAAATGTGAAACTGTGAAACCGATATCAGAAGATGTAAACATTTGTCTTATCGTTGCAAAGTATAATGCACCAACGTAGAACATAAAATGCCCCATTGTAGTTTTATTATACCACTAATGTTAAATTCTACGTTCAAGGTTGTGATCTTTAGGCTAAAGGACAAGTGATTATGAATTATGAAATTAATGCTAAAATATAGAAATGGAAAGAATGCTGAGCGAGATGGGTTTTATTTACTAGTAGAGGTGACAGTTTGTCATAAACTTTGACAACCACATTTTGTTTTTGTTTGTTTTGCTTTAACCTTTTCCAAGCCCTTTGCTACGTAAGACCTAGCCCCAACATTCCTTCCATTTCTGTATTCTACCATTAATTTCATAATTCACAATCACCTTGTCCTTTAGCCTAAAGACACAACCGTGGAACGTAGAATTTAGTGATGTAATAAACCTACAATGGACCACTTCTTGTTTTACCTTGGTGCATTATATTTTTGCAGTGGTAAGACAAGTGCTTGCCTCTTCTGATATCCGTTTCACAGTTCACATTTCTAGAGGTAGTCACGGAGTTTTCCGTGAAGGATTTACTACCATCTTCAACTCTCGTTTTCAAAGACTTCTTTGGTTCAAGACTGGCATCATTAAACAACCATCTGTAGAGTTTTACCTACGATTTCTGTCACCTCCGATACTTCAGCTAGTTTTGCGTTTGTCGATGAACATTTCGTAAGGTGTAGAAAATTGTTGCATTAAATAAAGAAAACGAAAATTTTACTTTAACGGGACTCAAACCTGCGTCCGTGAAACAACAAGCATAATGCTTTAAACACCTCCACTATTTTGCTCATCTACTAACCATTCGCATAAACCGTGAAGTATTGGACAGTTCTTTTACCCTGTGGAAAATCATTGATAATACGAGTAATTTACTTTGATTGAACGGGAAATGTACTCATACACAATGAAATTTCCCAACGAGTAAATAATGCTTTCGTGTTTAATTGTTATTTTTTTTCTTTTCAATATTTATTTCCGTTCTTTTTCCAAATACGATCTTTTTCGAAAATTTGCAATATTGCAAGTGAAAGAAAAACATATAATAAGAAGTCTCATATTTGAAGATAACAGAACTCAACAGAACTTATGGAATGCTTACAATAAATGTTGCTAAAAAAGAAACAACGAGCTTTGCGTGGGCTCGAACCCGAGACTTTATACGTAGAAGTCCAACACACTAACCACTCATGTAAGAAACCTAACGAAAAACATTTATTTGTTTAAATTTATTACCGAGAGACACTATTTTGTGCAGATCTAATTATATCTCTCCCCTCTCTCTCTCTCTCTCTCTCTCTGCCTGTCTGTCTTTCTCTCTGTCTCTCACTCTCTCTCTCTTATGTTTCAAAAATATCACGTTTCGGACATTTTTGAATATTAGTTATACTTTATATCTGAATATTTGGCAGTTGCTTTTAGCAGATGGTTCTTCCAAATAAAACTTAACTAACACAGTAGTAACCCATGTTTTGTTTACTGGTTTCTTAGAAGGGGAAGAACTTAAGACTCTTGGATAGCTCTTGGCAACTTAAGAATTGCATCCCCCTCCTGAGCCAGGAGTGACCATCCCTCCAACCGCTTGGGCGAAATTTCTCTCACATTTATCATTCTTCCCCTCTCCAGAAAAAGAGTTCCTAAATTGTTAGCGAGATTTTTCCCCTCCTCTTATGAATTTCACACTGATTTGCATGTTACATACATAGGAGAGTGCATCACTTGATAGCAAGTTCGTGACCAGGATTTGATTTCAGGGGATCGCTGGCTAAACATTTATTTGGGGGGTCCGGGGTCCACCCCCGGAAAACTTTTCGAGTAAAACCGCAATCTTAGGGCAAAGACATACTTAAGAAACCTCGCGATCGAGCTCGAGGTTTAAGTAATGGTCGCTACCTCGATGTCTAGGTCTAGATGGATGAAAGGCGCACATAGCAAGGAGGTCGCACCCTCGCTGTAAGTCCTAAGTTTGAGGAGAAACATTACTGTAACGCGTCTAAAATTATTTCACAAAAATCACTGAGAAACAACATTTTGAAATTGAAAGGATCAAGCAATTTATAAAGAGGGATGGAAGCGAGACGAGACATGATAAATGCTAAAGTCTCGTCTCCTGTTTCGCAAAAATATTAGAGTCTCATCTCTTGTCCATCTCTATCAATAAATTAAAAACTTTTACATTTAAAAAATCGTTCAGCACTCAGGCAAGAAATCATTTCTCAGTATTTTTTAATGTATGTCTTCAGGTTTCAATTTGGAGGCGGTATTAACTTCAGCATATGAAGTTTCGTCACTGCAATTCCATTATCTGACATTTCCTCCCTATGGATATGTGCCTGTCTTTACAGATATTTTTTACCTTATATCAGTAACGAATTTAGAAGAAACCCTTTTTTATTATTAATCTCGGAAATAGGGGGAGGAGTGGAGTTTTTAAGCATAGGTATAATTAACAGTAGTTTTTTTTTTTAGAAATTCCACATTTTACGGACTTCAGCCCGAAAGCCTCCTCCCTGTAACAGCCGCTGCTTTGTATAATAATAAGCTACAGTAAAATTCTCAAATAAATATGAATAACTTATCTGACATTCACATTTCACTGCTATTTTCTTCCCTTCTCTGTCTAAACGTGTCTATTACGATGTTGTTTATGTTTATTATCCCATATTGCTGGAACATACCTCACTAGTTCAATTAATATGTCTTTCATAATCAAACTTAATTGTGCAACCAAACCTCTCAAGCTATAGACACACAGAATCCTCTGCAGACGAAATTCTAAACAAATGAAGACTTTATTCTTTGCAGTGCTTCAGGGAGAACCAAGGAAAACACGAACCATTGCGATGCTTCCGCTGAACATCAATGTAGAAACAAACTCGATTGTTTATCATCACGACCAATAATTCACCCTCACGGTCGACCTCTAGGTCGCCATATAGCGTACATCTTCTGCATGCGAATACTAATTTGAATCCATGTGTATCGAGGGTGTGATCGCGACTTAAACCTCGACCTCGATCGCAAGGTCTCTTCGGTATGTTTCTACCTATAGACCTTATTTTAATAACTATAAATGTCGGAGGTTCCCGACCTCTTTGGCCATACTACTGCTTGGTAGTATCCGTTGTTCCGAAACATCATCAGTCTCTGTTCACTTCCACATTAAGCCATAATTTTATTCCTTCAAGCCAAAGGGAAAGCATTCGTTCTCCTTCGCATTTAGCGTTCTTAAAGGTAAAATTATGGTAAAATTAAACGTGTGATTTTTAATGTAAATTTATGTCTCTTACTGACCAAAACAAATCTCAGGGTCGCAACCTGCTCCCGAAACCCCGCGTGTATGCTCTCTCAAGTTCCAAATAGAAAAAATGAATTTGGATATTTTCTGCAAGACTATTCGCGAGATATAGAATTTTATATGCAGCATTTTTGTTTACTTGGTACTGGAATTAATAGAATTGGAAGTAATTTTTGTGTAAGTATAATTATGCAGAACAGCCATGGATAAATGCTTTGTGTTGCTATATATAAATGTATGAAAATTGTTAGGAAAGTTTCTAGATTGGTGGAAAATATTCTTGCCAGGCTGGGACAACAGTAATTAAGTTAGTGCCAGGGAAAGAAAAACTAGAGACGGGGAATTTCCTTAGCTTTCGTGCTTACAAATAAAAGTTTTGTAAGTAACAAATGTTGTGTGTCTGACATATGATGCCTCTCGTTCTGTGTGGCTCCGTGGATCAGTTAGTAGACTCGTTGTTTGATAAAAGCGAGTTTCATAGTTCGAACCCTGTCCAGGCCTGTTCAGTTTTTTCATTATTTGTTTCCCATACTTTAAGATGTTTCTCCACCTCCATAATCATCTGATGCTCTCAACTGAGTTCTCCACTTGAATTCAACAATTGGTAGTGGGATGCTATCAGGTTCGTGTGAGCTTTTACATGTCTACTTACAAAATCAAAATTTTCGACAAAATATGGATGCTATCCGATCATTTTATCTCAAATTCGAAATTTGCGCATGTGACTATATTTCTCTTTCATCACATTTGCATCTCTCGTTCTCTAATATCGTCAGCTATGACATACGATTGCTTGGGAGCAAAACTTCAAACCATAAAAGCGCTATACCAATGGGCTCACTCTCACTAAGCATTTGATTAAATGTGTTTTCACACTGAAGGAGGGATAGTGTCCGCTGTTTCTACCCTCCTGAAGTGACAGAATATTTATTCAGACTCTGCAAAGTCATTTCACATCAAAAGATAGAAAGAGTGTTCGTTCCAACAGAACAGGATTGAGTTTTCATTTTTTGTTGCACTTTATTGTTACGAATAGGACAAATATCAAGTAATATGTTTACCAACACAACTACACGTCTGAGATTCATCTCATTTTGGAGAAATGATGCTTTAGACGGTAGTGGGAATTTCACTCAAGTGTACAGGAATTGTCAGTACCTGTCGATTATGCAACCCGCCTTCCTTTATAGCTAATTCGGTTGCAATACTTCCTGGCAAATGCGTCGGACTCAACTAATGGAGCAGTTTCGCCGTAAATCTCGATACGTCTGTACCATCCAGAAGTGTCCTTACTGTACATAACTCATCCGTCTCATTTGGGTTGTTACTGCTGTAGAATCCTCCAAAGTTTAGTTGTTTTCGATGTCTGTGATAGTGTAGTGTCATTAATCTATAATAATGTATAACAAGTGTGATATCGTATATTTTTGTTTTACGTGTAGATTTTTAATATGTGACGTAGAAATACAATGTTATGTTCGTGAACTACTCTTAACGATAACTAACATTTGGCGGACCCGAAATCAAATTTAAATTTAATATTTGAATCCCATCTAACCAACATTTAAACCTTTACAAATTTTGCAATATAAATCTAACAGTAACCAAAGCCAAATATGTGATGAAATACATTTGACACCCCTGCACTGTCAAAGATTTGCTGTCACTAAACATACACTCGATACGTAATTAATTATATCACAAGTAAATTTTTATGACGATTCCAAGTTTAATTAACTAAATAAATCTCCAAATTTTAAGATTCAGAAATTAAATTTAATATAGAATGATCAAGGCTTTGTCGCTTCTATTTTTTTTAATAGAAAATCACAGGATAATATAAGTATTTTGACTCTACATGAGCAAGAAAACGAAACTAACAACGGAGTATTAAATCAAATTAGGAATGCTAAGAATTAGTTTCTGCAACACTAAAAATCTTATTCAAAATATTTGATCTTCTTTCAATTTCTTGGAAAACATTTCTTGTTGCAGCAAATCTCTTGTTGAAACAAAATCCCAATTACTAATTTTATTGGTCAGAAAAGGAAGGGAAAGGAATTATATTATTTCTTTCCTGGGAACTTAGAATACCGTTCAAATTAAAACCGAATAAAAAAATGTGAAAGAAAGCCTTATTTGTATATTTGTTTGTTACAAGAGGAGAAGAGGAAATTAAGCGAAGGACAGGTAATAACAGGTAGCAAGTTAATATTAAATAGAAGATTGAATATTTAATTATGTAAATTATGCTGTAAACTTTTTGTCCAAACCAACATATTTAATTTTAGTATAAAGTAAATAAAATGTTTGCTGTTCATGAGTTTTATTTTTATATGATTTAGTAATAAGTATATCTAGTCCGATTTAAATTATATATATATATATATATATATATATATATATATATATATATATATATATATATATATATATATATAGAGAGAGAGAGAGAGAGAGAGAGAGAGAGAGAGAGAGAGAGAGAGAGTCATATGGTGGAACAACGGAGAAAACCTCAACCTGAGAAATAGAAACATCGATTAAAGAATGTTGATGCTCACATGAGTGGTTCCGAACTTGGCATTGCTCATTAATGAATACATTTTAGTCAAACTTCAACCTCGAAAAAATGCTCGATATCAACAATTACAAGATATCATCTTGATTGTGATTTTAAGTTCGTGAATCAAGCGATGAGACCAGGGTTGCGTGACTGAATTCTATTCAATTCAAAAATCCTACTGGAAATATTGACGTTGTGACTTCTTTCCATTTCCATAAATTGATGACTGTTGACACATCCACAGAGAACTCAGTTGTTTACTGTTATGGTAACCTGTTACAAGTGACAGTGTCAATCAACTTTCATGCTTTACATTCGTGTCCATACGTGTACAGTGTTATTTGATTAACAAAGGCTGCAATTATCAAAATCCTTACGTAGCACTTTAATGTGATGCCACACTTCATCCACATGGTGAAGAAGCAATGCAAATCCATTGATACTTAGTCAACTGTGACAAGAAAACAAATGTAAGCTACATTGGTTCAGAATAATCATTGTACAAGGGAAAATATTGTTAATAGTTTCTGTGATTTCTTGATGAATTGTTATTGAAGGAGAATAGGGCGATGTACTTTGCATGCCTATGTTTAGGCTAATTTTCCATAACCGTAACACATCTTCATAGAGTTACAATCCTAACTGTGGTGTTTATATGCCATTCTCTAAAATACTAGCTCAAAACCTGTTTACAAAAATGCGGCCATGGTTGAACATGTCTCTGAAATTCGTGCTTTGTTAGCTTACGAAAGTAGTAAAGTGTAAAAAAAAAACACACACACACACTAATGCTCTTCAATGAAAAATTCAGAACTTCTTGGAAATCTATATTGTACACTCCGCATAAAAAAATGCGACACCTAACGCCGTGCAGCTAGGTCACCCAATATACACATTCTTATCCCATAATCCTGTCTGGTAAAGAGATCCTCTCTCGCTCCTCCTTTCTTCTCTCCATAACTAAAATTAGCTAACAACATGAACGCAATTCTAATTTCAAACTACACATGTATTAGTATCGATAAAATGAAATAGCAAAACCCAGACGAAACAAGATTCATAAGTTGATTTAGTGAGAAACTGAAACACACACAATGAAAAATTGAAACTAACGGATGTGTAGAACACAGAGGTTCCGAAATGAGGCAGAGAAAGAGAGAGAGAGAGAGAAGACGAGAGAAGAAGAAAAATATAATAGAAAACAGATAAAAATGTGGAATTTTGAACTTGGTAGGAAAACAACCTAACATTATAAAGTTCAGTTACCAGAAATACAAAAGTTGTATAGAAATAACGTTTCTTTTTATATTTTTTTTCAGGACTATTCGAATATATAGAGGATGATTGAAACATCAATTAAGTCACTTTCAGAAAGGGTAGCATACTCAATTTCCAGCGGAACTTTAGATCTCACAGACACATCTAAGAGAATGTCAACAGTTTAACACATGCTTCGTTTCCGCGTGATTCGGTTGTAAATTCGGTAGTGTTCATTGGACGTACTGATGCAAACCACATTCTAATAAACCTAGTAGGGAGCGTACATCATATCTTCCATTCCACACAACTAATACAAAGTGAACAAAAAAAGGAAAATGAACGAAAATAAAAAGGAAGAAAGAAATAAAGATAAAATTGAATGAGTGCTATTTTACTGGTAAATTTTTATCAGAAATATTCTATATTAAAAGTCCAAATCGTATCATAATGAAAAGCTACAAATGTTCAAATGGAAAATTGGATTTCCTTATAGATGTAGCAAACCTTGCAGGTTTCAAATTCCAACGCGAATAAATCATATTGAACTATAGGATGGAAACAGATCTGTGTCGAACTAGTATAAATAAAATTTTGTTATCAAACAACCAAAGAGGTTGCCATATTCTAGGCTTTTACGAAGATTTATCTGTTCCAAACATCCAGCATCACTTTCATCTCTTGCGGATATAACGATGTAATTTGCACAGATGGAATGAACACGCTAGAGCTTAAACGGATCATAGTGTTAGTCGGATGATGTTCGTTGGCTTATTGACCACCAATTGGTCGAGGATTCAAAGCCGTAGCAACCCGGTAATTCGACTGAGACTCGGTAACCCAGATGATAAAAAATATAGTTTACTTATTCCTTTGCGTTAGACAGTGTTTCTTTCAGAGATGACCAGGACTGGAGATGTTATCCCCAGAGCACAAAAACTCGACGCTGAAATGGCAGTTAATTACATTTTCCAGACCGCGTCTATCGGTATCTTGCTCCGTTTTAACTTTGGAACAGGCACACGCACGTGAAGTGCGTGTGTACTTGAGAGAAAGGGGAGAGAAGTGATAGAAGCAAGACAGGATAGGGAAACGTCAAGAAAGAGAGAAAGAGAGAGACGAATATAAATATGAAACATACTTATCATTACAGCGTATGATGAAGAACACACACACTGTTTATTCGAATTCTCGAGAGTGATGCTTTGTAAGTTCTCCAGCAGAAGATAAATCTTTGTTTGCATCCATTGTTTTATGCGAAAAAGTTATATTACCTGACGGGGAATCGAACCTAGATTTTTCGCTTAAAAGTGTGATACTTTACCACTACACTACCGATTACTTTACCCAAACTGTGTTCAACAAATGCTGTAATATTTCTTTCTGAGAACGATAACACTAAAAGTGTTTACTGCAGATCAATGAAGTGTTTCGAATGTCCTGGTAAATCCCTTTCCCAACCAACATTCGTAAATTGTCTCTATCATGATACAGATGTTTGCTGATACATTCTTAAGGATTGCACGACTAATATGAGAAATCGATTCTTCACTGTCACTTTGTAAAAAATGCAAATTTGGCATGAACATGATTCGAACCTATGTTGGACAGCTGCATTAGTCGGAACTCCATTACGTTACCGCTACACTACCATGCCACCTGAAACTAAAATCCCCTATTGCTTAGTCTAGCCTTGATCATTCGAACGATCAAGCTTCTTCTTGTAATTTTATTTGCACCTAAGTGCACAACGTAATTCATTTATTCGACGACCTAGAGAGAAATTAGTGCCCACTAATAAAGAAAATCACATTCAATCCAGGAAAAATACAGAAATAAAAACACATTATGCAGTAATTTCACAGTGCAAATTCAAAAGAACGTGATTATTATTATTATTATTATTATTATTATTATTATTATTATTATTATTATTATTATTATTATTATTATTAATATAAATAACCTATATTATAAAATTAAAGTGACTGTGACTTATAGTCTCTTGAACCACCCGACCGATCTCGATCAAATATTCAACATTTATAATGTTCGAACCTGGAAGTATTTTTATCTATTCGTTTCGATGGTGGTACTTAGGGGAGGGGGAGAATGGAAAAATATAAAAAAATAAAGAAAACAAGTTTTGAATCAAACGACGAATCTGGGTGAAATTTGCAACATAGATTACGTTTATGCATGGAATGCTTTTAACCATTTCACCTTGATGGAGGATTGTAGGAAAAGGGGAGGACGGGGAGATATATAAAAATCAATGCAAATAAAAATAAAAGTGACTATGTTAATGAGTTAATAAGTCTTGAAGCACCGGACAGATCTGCATCAAATTTTCAACATTTCTTTTATCATATCGCTTTGACGGTAAAACTTAGGGACGAGGACGGGAGGGGAAAGATACATAAAAATAAAAAAAAACTTAATATCTCTTGAACAACGCGACCTATCTCGATATGTTTTTTATTATTTCACTTTGACGCTAGAAGTTAGAGAAGGGGAATGGGATATATACATATATATATATATATATATATATATATATATATATATATATATATATATATATATATATATATATATATATATATATAAACACAAATAAAATTTAATAAGTCTTGAACCACCGTACCAATCTCGATAAAATTTTCAACCTAGATGAAGTTCGAACCCCAGATGGTTTTCCTCATATTATTTTGATGGTGTAACTAAAGGAAGGAGGAAGGATAGCAACATTTAAAAGAGAACGAAAAATGAAAGTTATTGGTATCGAATCTATAATTTTTGGAGTCGCTGAGATGAACAGTTACACATATGATGCCGTTTAAATCCAAATTCAGCCGGCAACATCGAAGAGGAGAAGACATATAAAAATTATGAAAATAACCAATATCATTGTCGAATTCATAGTTTTCCGGGTGGCTGAGATGAACAATGACGCTGAATATGCCGTGCTCTGCAACGTCGGAAATATAAAACTCATCGAAAATGTTCGATATCAGAGAGCGCTTTAGTAATAGAAAAAGTTCCTGAATAACGGAGGAACATTATTTTTTCTCAATTTAGCCCATCGAAGCTGCCAATTGATAATAATAATAATAATAATAATAATAATAATAATAATAATAATAATAATAATAATAATAATAATAATAATAATAACTATTATTATTATTATTATTATTATTATTATTATTATTATTATTATTATTATTATTATTATTATTATTCACGTTGTTTTGAATTTGCACCGCGAAATTACTGCATAATGAGTTTTTTATTTCTGTATTTTTCCTGGATTGAATGTAATTTTCTTTATTAGTGGGCACTAATTTCTCTCTAGGTCGTCGAATAAATGAATTTTGTTTTGCACTTAGGTGCAAATAAAATTACAGGAAGAAGCTTGATCGTTCCAAAGATCAAGGCTAAAGTGAGTAATATTTGGATTTTAGTTTGAGGTAGCATGATAGTATACGATGATTGCCGTGGATCCGGCATCCCAACAAAAACGCCGAAGGGTATCTAGGTCAACTTCAAAAAAGAAAGAACATACAGCTGTGGCTGGTGGTTCTCAAGGTGCGATACAGTCCATATCACGTGATCAGAGTTTGAAAGGCCGTGCTACTTCAGATTCCGAGATATAGCGTGCCTTCATAGTGTGTTTGTTTTTTTTTCTTTTTTGTGCTTTCAGTTCACGAGTGTCTTACAGTTTCATTGAGTTGTGTGTCCAGCAAGGTGAAGATTTCTTTTTCTAGTTTTTATGTGTCATACATTTATTGTATACTGCAGTGTTTTTCTATGGGCGCTATACGTAAGTTTTTGTTTGTACTTATGTTAGTGTTTATGTGTGGGAGTATGGCGCAGATAAATGCATTTACTTTATTTACTCTCAACTAGCAGAATTAGTTCTGCACAGAATCTAGCGTTATTAAAGCAATTTATTGAACGGACTCGTGCAGATGTTTATTGTTTAACTGAAGTCATTTTTCATACATTTGACTTTCTCTCGGATATAATGCTATAGTGAATTCTGAAAAAACACTGTTGTAGCATTGTTAGTACGAAAGGGTCTAAGTTATGATAGGGTTATGCTATCTCAGGATGGGAGAGCCATCCGTTGCTATATTCATGGTATATGTATTATATGCTTAAATATCCCTAGTGGATTCCTCAAAACACGAGAGAGGGAAGATTTTTTTTCAGTGTCATTCCATCATTGTTACCTCCAGGTCTTAATTATTGTTTATTAGCCGGCGATTATAATGCGGTGATCCCCGTGATTCGCTCACACCATCACCTCCCTGTCATGCCTTAGTTGAGTTGGTGAAAGTTCTCCAGTTCCAAGATGCTCTTCTAGCATCTCACTCTAAGCATGCAATGACGTCAACCTGTACTACGACACAGAGTCGCTTGGACAGGATTTACGTCGATGCTAGCTTAAGTATGGCTGTCCTCGATGTTCATACAAGGCCTTTATCGTTCTCAAATCATGCAGCTGTATTAGTTCATTTTAAAATGCCTTTTTTTTTCTTCCGGCGGGGTGGGGACGTTCATTCTGAAAGATCAACAACGAAGTGATGTTAAGAGACGACACTGTTGCAGAGTTTACCGAGCGTTTTAAGTACTGGCGTAAAACGCAACGTTATTTTCCAACGGAGGTTGCGTGGTGGACTACTTATTGTAAACCCAAATTCCGTAGTTTCTTTTAATGGCGAGGGAAATTGTCCCAACAGCACGATCGTCAGTTATATGAGTTTTATTATAGGGCACTATGTGACCTCTGGGCTGCACAGCCGTCTTTACTTAATCAGGCTTGTATTAACGATATTAAACGTAGAATGCGTCAAATCGATTCTCGAGCATCGTTGCAGGCGTATTTTTCGGAAGATCTAGATCATTGTTTTCCGGAAGAATCGTCTTCATTGTATCATGCGGATCTCCTGTTTCGACAGAGAAGAGCTACATGTATTGAATCGTTAGTATTGGACAATGGCGATTCCATTTCTGACCTTTTGCAGATCTTACAAGAATTTACGCGACACTACGTCGCCTTTACGAGCGCGTCGAATTCGGATTTTCTTTTTGCTCCCGAGTTTCTATCAGCCCTTCCCCAGCGGTTGACAGAAGGCAATTGTCAGGCTTTCTTGCGCCCTATCACTGCTGATGAAATCTTTGCAGTTCTCAACAAGTCTAAGGGACGTAGTTCGCCTGGCATAGATGGCTTGAGTGTATCTTTTTACCGTCAATACTGGCCTATTCTTCGTGGTACACTTGTGACACGTTTTTAATTTCTGGTTGTCTAATGTACCCTTTAATTCTAATACAGCTGTTGTTGCACTTATACCCAAATCGTCCAAGGCGAAGGTTGTGGCTGATTATCGACTTATTTCCTTATTGCCAGTTGTTTTGAAATTATTGACTTAAGTTCTTACAGCCCGATTACGACCTATCATAGAGAAAATTATCAGTCCGTTTCAAGCAGCCCTACACGAATCGCATAACATTCAATTCAGCCTACGTACTCTTAGAGATCTATTTGCATACTTTCAGTCTCGCAGCGTTCCAGCAGGAGCGTTAGCAGTAGACTTAGAGAAGGCTTATGATAGTGTAGATCACAATTTTCTTCGTCTCACGCTAGACGCTTGGGGTTTTCCCGCAGCTTTCTGTCAAGTAATTTCGAATTTATACGCCACCGCCACGTTTCGTCTCCAAATTAATGGACATCTATCTGACCCCATACCCTTAAAGCGAGGTTTGCGCCAGGGCTGTAGTTTAAGCTCTATTTTGTTTTCTTTAGTTATAGACCCTCTCCTCTATCGATTGGCGCTTGTGTCTCCCCCAGGCCCTACCCTCTTTAATTGTCAAAACATATATTGTTTCGCTGATGATCTGACTATCACAGGGGTCGACGCGGTTGCTCTTCAGGGAGTCTTTCCGGTTCTCAAGCGATTCTCTAGTTGCTCTGGCCTTAAGTTTAATGAAAAGAAAACTCAGGTGTTACAATTTCACGGCTTTCAGTTACCCACTCCTACCCCATGTACGCAGACTATACCGCATGTTACATCCTTAACTATTTTAAGCATTCCATTCACGTCACTTCCCTCTCCCATTATGACGAAGTTTGGCAACCTATCCTCACGCAAATACGTGGGTTGTTCTTCTCCCTCCGTTTCCGTAGACTTCATTTACTGCATCGCATCCAATTTATCAATATACACGTGGCATCTAAGTTGTGGTATAGGGCTCGGGTATTTCCCCTCCCCGAGATTTACGCAAAAAGATTGGAATCCCTGTTCCTTTGGCATATATGGCGGGGTTACTATTTACGCATTCCCAGAAATGCCATTTACCTCCCACGTTCCCGAGGTGGTCTAGGTTTAGTTCATATCCGTCTTAAATGTCAAACTCTCTTCATGGCAGATTCCTTCGTGGGTCTTTCATCCGTTGACTCTATTACGAACCATTGGTTTAGTTGTTTCTGGCCGGAGTACGATCACCCTCTCAATCCCCCTTTTATTCAATTTGCTGATCAGTGTCCAAAATATGTCTTGATCTTTATTCGATATTGGATTTATGCCGGGGTGACTCTGGTCCCTCAGCAGCACAATGCTCGCTCATTATATTCTGTCCTCTTCACATTGTCCTCTCAGCCGACTCAGTTACGAGTAGTACAAGAGTTTCTATATATAGAGTGGCAGCAAGTGTGGGCTAACATTTGGAACCCATTCTTACCTTCCTATATGCAAGTGTTATGGTTCCAAGTAGTCCATCAACTTATCCCGACACGTGCGCGTCTTTATGCAATACAACGAGCCCCAGATGCCTTATGTAATATAGGCGTTCTGAGGACACTTTGGCCCACCGGTTTACAACATGTGAGGGAGCGCCAATGATATGGAACGCCTTGCAGGTGATGGTGGGTCGTATCACTCGTCGTCCGAGTGCACAGTTTCAAATTGATCATATGCTTCTGCCGGATTTTCAAATTTCTCCCCCTACTAAGCATCGTACGGTGCTTTTCCTGATCAAGGACTCTACTATATTTCCAGCAGCATATCACGTTACTGGATGCACGCACTTATTTTGATTTTCTTCAACGTACACGCCGGAAATGTTATTCTCCGGAGCAGGAAAGGCTTTCTTTTAGTAGGTTTTTAGAAGTGATTTTGTCATGAAATAAAGAATCTTCTCTCGGGTTCTTTTTTTTTGATAGATATTTATCTATTTATAGTTCTATGCATTTATAGTTGTAGACCCAAAATTGGTAATTTTTATTGTATGTCTAGTGATTTTCTTGTATAGACTCAGCTAGTTGAGTCCATTTTGTAGAAAGAAATAATAAAACTGATAGTGTAGCGGTAACGTAATGGAGTTACGTTCAATAAAGGTGTCAGGCACAGTTTCAAATCCTGTTCATGCCAAACTTGCATTTTTTTACAGAGTGATAGTGAAGAATCGATTTCTCATATTATACGTGCAATGCTTAAGAATGTGGAAGCTAACACCTTTATCATGATAGAGACGATTTACGAATGTTGTTTGAGAAAGAGCAAGGGAATATTTGCCAGGATATTCGAAACACTTCATTGATCTGCAGTAAACACTTTTCGTGTTATCATTCTCAGAAAGAAATATTACAGCATTTGTTGGACACAGTTTGGGTAAACCAATGGGTGGTCTAATGGTAAAGTACCAGCCTTTCAAGCGTCAAATGTAGGTTCGATTTCCCGTCAGGTAATATAACTTTTTCGCATAAAATAATGGCCGCAAACAGAGATTTATCCTCAGTTGGAGAACTTACAAAGCATCGCTGTCGGGAATTCGAATAAACAGTGTGTGTGTTCTTCATCATACGCTGTAATGATAAGTATGTTTCATATTTATATTCGTCTCTCTCTCTCTCTCTCTTTCTTGACGTTTCCCTATCCTGTCTTGCATCTTTCACTTCTCTCCCCTCTCTCTCAAGTACACACGCATTTCATGTGCGTGTGCTCGTTCCAAAGTTAAAACGGAGCAAGAGACCGATAGACGTGGTCTGGAAAATGTAATTAACTGACAACTTCAACGTCGAGTTTTTGTGCTCTGGGGATAACATCTCCAGTCCTGGTCATCTCTGAAAGAAACACTGTTTAAACGCAAAGGAATAAGCAAACTATCTTTTTTATCATCTGGGTTACCGAGTCTCGGTCGAATTACAGGGCCACTATTTCTTTGAATCCTCGACCAATTAGTGGTCCTTAAGCCAACGAACATCATCCTACTGACACTATGATCCGTTTAAGCTCTAGCGCGTTCATTCTATCTGTGCAAATTACGTCATATCCGCAAGAGACGAAAGTGATGCTGGACGTTCGGAACAGATAAATCTTCGGAAAAGACTCGAAAATGGCAACCTCTTTGATTATTTGATAACAAAATTTTATAGTAGTTCGACACAAATTTGTTTCCATCTTATAATTCAATGTGATTTACTCCCGTTGAATTTTGAAACATGCAAGGTTTGCTACATCTATAAGGAAATCCCATTTTCCATTTGAACATATGTAACTTTTCATTATGATACGGTTTGGACTTTTAATATAGGATATTTCTGATAAAAATTTACCAGTAAAATAGCACTCATTCAATTTTACGTTTCTCTCTTTCTTCCTTTTTCTTTTTCTTTCTTTTGTTCACTTTGCATTAATAGTCTGGAATGGAAGATATGACCTACGCTACCTACTGGTTTTATTAGAATGTGGTTTACATCAGTACGTCCAATGAACACTGCCGAATTTACAACTGAACCACACGGAAAGAAAGCATGTTTGTTACACTGTTGACATTATCTTAGATGTGTCTTTGAAATCTACAGTTTTACTAGAAATTGAGTATGCCATACTTTTTTAAAGTGACTTAATGAATGTTTCTATCATCCTCTATATATTCGAATAGTCCTGAAGAAAGTATAAAAAGAAACGTTATTTCTATATTACTGTTGGATTTCTGGTAACTGAACTTTAATGTTATTTTGTTTCTTACTAAGTTTAAAATTCCACATTTTTATCTGTTCTCCTTTTCTTTTTCTTCTTCTTCTCTCGCTTTCTCTCTCTCTCTCTCTGCCTCATTTCTGAACCTCTGTGTAATATACATCCGTTGGTTTCAATTTTTCATTGTGTGTGTTTCAGTTTCTAACTAAATCAACTTATGAATCTTGCTTCGTCTCGGTTTCGCTATTTCATTTTATCGATACTAATGCATGTGTAGTTTGAAATTAGAATTGCTTTCATATTGTTAGCTAATTCTAGTTATGGAGAGAAGAATGGAGGAGAGAGAGGGGGTCTCTTTACCAGACAGGATTATGGGATATGAATGTGTATATTGGGTGGCCTAGCTGCACTGAGTTAGGTGTCGCATTTTTTTTTTTTTTTTTTTTTTTTGATCCGGGGTGTACATCGTAAATTTTGATTTTGTTGCTTAATTGTTCCCGTGTGTTATCTTTTTCAACTTCGTGTCTTACTTCTCTATCCTTACGCTTAAAACTTTGTAATTAAGTGACCATATTATGAATCTACTGGCAAGGACGTGCGTCACAAAATACAGTCGAATATCAACCGATGGAAAACGTCCCGATCACTTTTCCTTGATCCTGGTCTAATATATAATAGATGCATTATTTTTATTTGGTTCTGGAGTATAGTGTTATTTCAATTGAAGATAAGAAAAATTAAATTCAAATAATGTCTCTGCTATTTGGCACAACTATTTTAGTTCACGAGTCAGGTACAGGCAATGATTTCTTTACTTGCAGTCTCTGATTCATATTTTTTCGAGGAACAGCTACGAGTAGAAAGTCATTAACGGCGAAAGCTACAATGGAGAATCTTCGCGGTGGGCAAAAGCTATTAAGCGGGTAAAATTGTATTACGAAATCCTCTTTTTCAACTGTTGGACATAAAGAGATATATATGCAGTATCTCTCCTTTAGAGAGTATGAATGTCGTTTGCTCCTGCAAATTTAATATATCTAACTCATAAAAGAATGTATTAAAAGAAACGAACACAAAATATTGACTGTCGAGGTGACACAAATAAAATTGGTAATATACAGCTGAAAGTAGTACGTATCCCTACAGCGAAGAAAAGTCTCCCATTGATTTTTTAGCTAATCATTTCTGTAAATACGAGTTTCACTTACTTCTCTTTACAGGTATAAGCCCATCCCGAATTTTGATGTTCAATAAACTGGAATAGAAGGTTTCTACTTGAAGAAATTTAACATGTTAATATACGTTAACAAGGTTAATATGCATATGAAATATCCTGATGAGCAAGTCTTTGATTGTAAAATTATTTTTCATCAAATTTGGAGTGTGAACTAAGTCAAAATATTAACTTTGATGGAAAAGAGCTCAAGAATCGATATATACACACCATAATATTTCATATGAATATTAAACTCATAAAGGTCTACCATCATGACAAATTTGGTCCAAATCGAATAAGCTTAATTGATCGCATTTTAGTGAAAATTGAACGCCAATAACTCGGAAACTAAGTTCTGCGCACCATAATATGTCGATGCATACCAAGCTTCTCGAGGTCTATGACCATGCTAAGATTGAAAGAGTTTCATTGATAGCAAGTGATATATACGGGTAACCAGGGCAAGAGTGAACGCTGAGGCAAGAGTGAAAATGCTATTTACGAAGAAGTGGTAACGTCGGTAAACAAGCGAATATTGAAAATTAGTTCGGCGTAACAGATGTCACAACGGAAAAGGAGGGAAGCCGTGAGCGTGCAGTATGAACAGCAGCAGAGTAGAAAGTTTGTTGCAAAAGGAAAAAAGTAAAAGATTCGTAGGTAAGTGTGACAGTTTATAATGTAGTTTCAGTTGAAGTTACAGAATTGGAAATATTTCCTGGAAAAGCTGTATGAGTTCGTATTTCTTATCAGTGGTACGCAAAAGAAAAAGGTGCTCTGGCGGGGGATGGCAGGCAATTATTGGAAGGTAGCTGATGCGGGGCAAATGTGAACTTGTTTTAAAGTTGGGTAAAGAAAATGTAGGAGCCAACATGTAACATTGAGTAAAATACATTTGCAGAGGTAAGACAGAAGTTGGCGGCTATAGACTACTAACAAAAGGTTTGCATTAACGTTCAGAATTTCGGAACCCGAGTTGTTGAGCATATGTCATGTCGCACAGGAACACAAAAGAAGCTAGAAATTCGTATCAAAGTCATCCACACTCATGGGTACGCCCAGCCAATTCAGTGGGGAATTGTTTTGAGATACACCAAACGGTGAAATGAAGATTTCCTGTATCATATGCAACGAGTGGTCTCACGAATAATGTTCCAATCTTAATCAAAGGAAGTCTATATACGTGTGTGACCACTGTGTGCATCGCAAGTAAAATTTTTGTGCTTCGTGATGAATGTTGAACTGATTTCTCCTATTTTCATATTTTGTTTTATAACATTTATGATATACAGTACTGTAACATTTGTTGGCAGTTCCATTTGACACTAATCTGTTTGGTATTTTATAACTTCCTTAGTTCCATGTAACCAGTACGTATATATCTATGATTCAATGTTTTTTGTGTGTGTGTGTGTGTTTATGCCTACGTTTCTATGTTTTGATTCGACTGTACATCGTTGCTCAAACCGTTGTTTACTCTTACTCCATCATATGGGGCAAGAGTACAAAATTTTTCCTTCGTCAGAACTGTATTATTCCTCTGTATCCTCTGCTAGATTTGCCGCAAATAAACTGTATATGTTATTAGAGATAACAGGCTTTCACATAGAGAACGTATTGCGTTTTTTCTGTCACCATTCCACCGCAATTCTTTGATTTACAAAAAGTGCCCACTCTTGCCCTGGTTGTCCATATTATCCTTCCACAAAGTCCAAAACAAATTTTAATGGCCAATAACTCGGAATTCAATGGAATGCACATAATATTTCACACATGTGTAGTAGCCTCACTCTAAAGACAGCCACTTGTCCACAAAGGGAAAACGCCCCCATGTGCAGTTTCTTTTCATACTGTTCTGTTTGACTTTCCTCTCCCTTCAAAACTGACAGACGGGCAATAAACTGAACCCAAACTGTTGTCAAATCTTTCTTAATGATCTTTTTTCTTTGACACAACTTCCCCCACCTCCTAGACACACGGATGGAAGAGAAAGAGGGAAAGGAAGGCACTACCTATGGCAACGTTTTGCTTTTTCTTCTTCCAAAGGGACCACCAACTTTAGACGGCTTCTTTGTGCTAAATTCAGTCTCCCAACTGGCAAACGTCTAGGCGCGCTTTCTGTTCTAATCTCGTCAAAGTCTACAGCTATGCTGGAGGGCCGCGATAGCTGAGAGGTAGAGCGTTCACCTCTGGTGCACGGGATCTTTGGTTCGATCCCAGCTCGCACCAAGTGAGCTTTGTGGTGGACAAACACCGTGTGCGTGAGTTTTCTCAGGGTTCTCCCGTTTCCTCCCACATTCTAATTTCCACCATTTTATTCATGTCTCATTATCATTGTCTTCTTTAGCCTAACCGGCATAACCGTGCGACGTAAAACTCAAAAAAATCATTTCATTTTCTATCGCCATGCTGATTTTAGACAAGATTGGATGAGTTTCATCGATTGATTACGATATATTCTCTCCTCGTAACTGATTTTTTAACAGAAAACAAATGAAGAACGAATAAAAATTTAAAAAAAAAATATAATATTCATACCTTACTCGTTGCTTTACAGTAATCAATACAAATTACAAATGAACCATTAATTGACACAGATGTAATCTTACAATAATTCGATTAGAATATTTTTTCATACGTGTTAGTTTTCAATTTATTGATTTTAATAGTATTAGAAGTTGTAGTGTTGAATTACATAGACTAAAATAGCGCTATGTCCCATGCAGGCAGTAATAAATTCACGACATCATTACAGTTACATGCTTTTATTTTGTTCTAAGCAAAATGTTTAAGAGCATCTAGACCACTTGAAGTACTCTCTTAGGGGTGATATTTGTTCTTTGAGTTTATTACCTTCAGCGCTAAGAATGTTGGAGCACAAAGTTTTAAGCAGAATGAGGCATTGTAGGCAAGGAGCACTTCCACGTATAATTTTCTTCCTTTGATGAGATTAATGAGAAAAGTTTGTCAAAAAGTGAGACTTGTTCCAATTTTCACAGTAACGGCCTCAATTTACTCTTCTCTAGAAAAGTTCCAAGTTTGTAAAGTTAGAATAAGAACTGCGAAATATATCTAAGAGTTTTGTTTTGCGATAGAGTGTTTTGTGGTAGCAGTGCGCTCAACGGAAATCTGAGAACTAGCACATTAGCCAACCAGTCCGACAATATATGTTTTGTCTTGCTTCCCTGGCAGAACAGAATAACGCTGCTTTGAAGAGTATCTTTTAAATAATAATATGTATTTCTGGAAAATGTGTACCTAAATATTATTAACTTAGTTTACGTGTGTTTAGTTCCTTATATATATATATAAAGTGTGATGTATATACAGGGTGGACCATTTTAATATACATGGGGGTCTGAGAAGTTCTCCGCCTCATCCATAGACGGCAACACTAGACTTATGCCTTTTTTCTCATTTTGGTAGAGCTTTTAGTAAACGCCATCTGAAATTGCAAATCATTTCAGACCGTAGTTGTCCGTGACAAATCATTTGACTCAGTTGCTCTGAGTATATTTTTGGAAATGGAAAAAATCGAGTATCATGAAGTGATTACATTCTTTATACTAGGGTCACGCTATAGGCCTATATTTTGAGATGCAGGAAAACTACAAGGCGTGTGATGCAGATGGGTTTATTTATGCTCAAAGTAATCCCCACCTACATCAAAGCACTTTTGTAACCGAAGATTATACAACTGAAAGGCTTGAAACTAATCACTTTTTGGGAATGCTCTCAAAAAAGTGATGAATTGCCCCATCGACCTCCTCTTCTGTTATGAAACGTCGACCACGTAAATGATTCTTTTTAGATTAAAGAACAACCAGGAATTACACATGGCCAAATCCGGCGAGTAGGGCGGATGTGGAACGATTTTTATCTTATTTTCGCGTTAAAGGTTAACTGTTTGCTGTGTCGTGTAGACGATGCATTTTCGTAATGCAACATTAACCCGCGAATCCTGACTGACTCAAGCACTGCAGGTAAACATTTTGTGATGTACCAGGTGGCTGTAACTGTCCGTTGCTCTTCAAGCTTAATTGATTTCACTAAGCCTGTACTATGAAAGAAAACTAGGTACATAACTTTCTTGACAGGCCTTTGCTTTTTCTATATTGTTGGGGTTTTGTAATCTTCGTGAATCCACATACGGCTCTCCTCGCAGATAGAAACATCGAAAAATGGACTGTATGTTTCATCACCTGTTACGATTTTAGACATAATACGTTGACCACCATTATTTAACATTTCTAACGTTTCACGCGCGATTCTTACTCGGTCTGCCTTTTTGGAAATCGTTCAGTGTATGGGGAATCTAACGACTAACATTATTTTTTTTTTCATATGGAGATGATCATATAAAATTGAATTAACTGATGCGGAACCAACACCAAAGGTTGAATCAATCATTTGATAGGTGCATCTTGGATCTTCTTCGATCATGCGTCGCACTCGCTTAATGTTGTCAACAGTCACTGACGGACAGGGCCTGCCAGCACGTGCCTCATCAGCAAGCGTATCCGTCCTCTTTTAAATTCACTATATCACGGAAACGCAGTTGCCCGTGATGGACTTTCATCACCAAATGCGCGTTGCAACCGTTCAAGACTTTGTTGTTCACTTAAACCGACTTTGAAATCGCAGTAGATCATCGTGCGCACATGTTATCTATACAACTCCATGTTTCACTAAGAACTCGTTTGTATCATGTGCACTCTGTGACAGCAGCGACTCAACTGAAGTCAGGCCTTCACTCCTGAAGGATGGTGGCTTTCAAAAATGCAGTGTTGCCAGCTCTCACTCCTCTCGTTACGTGGTATCTTAAAATATATAGCGTGCCCCACGTAAAGGAAGGTTTAGCACCTAGAGAAATTATTCAACGACAGTGAAAGTTTATAACGTCCCTTCCTCCTGATCTTCTGCCATGAAGAAATGGGAAGGCGAATATAAATGTGGCTGTAAAAGCGTCCAAAATGATCTACTGTGAAGGATGTGCGAAAAGCGCAACCACAGAGGAAATCCAAATCGCCATTGCTATTCGACTTTGTCCTGGAATACGCTTTAAAGAAAATCAAAGATAGCAAACAGGGCCTAGAGTTGAACGGTGTTTACAAGGTTATGTCATATGCTGATGATATAAATTTAATAGGGGATGATAGAAGAAAAATAGAAATAAATGCAGAGATCTTATTAAACGCTTGCAGGGACATGGGTTTGGAAGTAAATGCAGAGAAAACTAAATACAATACAGGAAGACCTAGGCGCAAATAGGAGGACAATATTAAGATGGATCTCGCAGAGATAGGAATACAAAGTAGAAACTGGATCCAGTTGGCTAAGGATAGAAGTCAATGGAGAGCTTTTGTGAACGTGGCATTGAACCTCCGGGTTCCATAGGCCATAGAGTTAGTTAGTTGTATATAATACTTTTCGGTAAAGTGTTTTACTTTTCTTATTTGATGACAATACTATTATTGGCAACTGGGCATTATTTTATTACTACATTACACTAATAACACCGCTCTGCAATCTGAAAAAAAAAATATTTGATGTTTTGATTTTGAACATTGTTTCCCTCTAATTTTGAGACACTGATTCTAAATATGTAATCGGTTTTCTTCTATCGCGTCTAGTTTGTTCACAAAAAACGAAAACCAATATGTCACATTTACACAATATATTTATATTTGTACACTATATGAAAAGACTATTTTCATGTTTAAGACAGGTATGTAATTACCAAAGTTGCTTACAACCACTAACAATAATACTCCTATTATAGGTAATCAGGAAGAAATTTCCTTCGCTTTGTACTTCGTCCGTATGTATCATCAGGTGTATTTTCGCTTTTCAGGGACCAACATAAGTCTGCCATCATGTTCGTAGTCCACCCGCCACGGTATCTTCGTTCCATGTGTTTTAAATCTTCGTGAAAACGTTCATGTTCTTCGCTGTAAAAGACAAGATTGTGTTGGAAATTGTCCAGAGGAGAAAATGTAAGGTGTAACTTTACACTCATGTTACATCCTAGTTTCCTGAAATTGTCCAACATGGCGTTCACAATGCGTTTGTAATCTGGACTCCTTGTATTTTCTAGAAAGGTTTTTATAACATCCTTGTAGCTGTGCCAGGCTTGCTTATCTGTTTGGTTTATTGTAAGGTCAAAATTGGGGTCATACATTAGTTTCTTGATCGGGGGTCCAGTAAAAACACCTGCTTTTAGTTTCTCCAGGGTTATTCTGGGGAAAACATTACATGTGTACTTAAAACATGCACCATCCTTACCCAGAGCACGTACGAACTGGCGCATGATACCCAACTTTATATTAAGGGGAGGGAGAAGAACTTTTGGGGGTTCTAGGGGCCGCGGTGGGTCAGTGGTAGAGCGTTCACCTCTGGTGCTTGGGGTCCTTGGTTCGATCCCAGCCCCCGCCAAGTGAACTTTGTGGTGGACAAACACCGTGTGCGTGGGTTTCCTCGGGGTTCTCCCGTTTCCTCCCACTTTCTTCATTCCACCATTTCATTCATTACTCATCATCACAGTCTCCTTTAGCATAACCGGCATAATCGTGCGACGTTAATCTCAAAGATTTTTTTTGTGGGCTCTACAAGCGGTGCATGTTGTACGTTCTTAGTTCCGGGTGTGAACGGTCCTCTGGTTAGCCACTCCCGCCTTTGCCAGTGAGTTTTCTGTCGCGATTGTCCCATTCGCACAAGAAGCAAGGCATTTTTGTGTTACGCAGGTGTAGTCCAAGTAAAAGGTTGATAACCTTGAGGTCACCACATAAAACCCACTCATGCTAGGAGTACTTTACGCACTGCAACAAATATTGCAAACTTTCATATGATTCTTTCACAGTAGTAGAATAAGCAACTGGTACCGAACCAAGGACATTCCCATTGTGGAGTAAAACACCTTTCAGGCTGGTTACAGACGATGGATGAAAAGTCTCCAGTCTGAAGCTTCATACTGTACACCAAGCCACGTAATAAGTTATGGTATATCATTAAAGTAGATCATTGACCTTTCTTCTGAAAATAAAGAGACTATTTCTTGTTCCCGGGATCTGTAATGTGAGAATTTTGTTCCAGGTAACAATAAATGTCTGTCTTTCAGTATGGACCCTAACAGTTCGGCACGCTCCTTTGGTAACGCAAGATCATTTACCAAGTCATTCAGTGTGGTTTATTGTCACTTGTACTGGGTAAGTAGTCGTCTGTATCTGACCCACTGTTGTCTGTTGTATCATTTATCACTTCCTTTCGCGGGGATGTACTGCTTGATGGACGAGATGGTGCAGGCAAAGTGTCGTCATGTTTGATTGGTCGCATTGCAGATCTCAAATGAGGATACACTATATCAAGTTTGTTCTTGGCACTGAAACCTTGCACTTCCACCTGACAAAAATAACAATCATCCGTGTGGTTTAATTGTTCCCTCTCTATCATTGGAAGAGCAAAATAAAATTTATCTCTTTGTCCGTTCATCAACAACCGCAATCCTTCCACGCACGTCTTACATACCTTCCGGTGTGCCCATAATTTGTTTTCGTCGCCAAGTACAAGTTCGAAATAAGCAAAATAGGCTTCTTTTACAAATGGTGTTATGGTTAGTCATTGTTTACACAACATGCACTTTCCACATGTCATAACAGAAAGTGCTCGGGTCGTTTCTGTAGCCACGTGAAGACATTGTTTTCTTAATACACAAATCCACGTTTTACGACACCGTCCAGCTTACTCCAGTCCGTGTTAGCAGATTACCTGTGAAGTAAAGTGCATCGTAAAAAGTGTTGCCAGACCAGATACTCTGTGATATTCACAATTTCACTTTAGATTTATCTCTATAGGCTAAATAAAGATGATCGGAAACATTCTTTTACGTTCTATAGCATACAAACGAGGCTATTATTAAACACAAATCGTTCAATTACTCAGAAACCTGACGTGCTAGGACTAAACGGATTGCACCGTTGAACTCAGCGCAAAAAAAATCGTTTAGGAACACTCATTCATTCGAAAACACCATTTTAGGTGCAGAGCAGTGTAATGTCTTGTTTGTAAGTTTGGATTGATATTTACAAATTTGTAAAATATAATTACAATCTTGTTCAGAAATACTACTGTTGGAGACGTCAGTTCAGAGAAAAATAATAATTTGCAATTATATCTCGGGGTTGCTGTCGATGAAAAGAGCATTTATACGTAAAATAGGATACAATGACATCGAGGAATAATGCAATGCATAATAGGATACAATGACATTTTGAGGATACAATGACATCGAGGAATTATTCGTGTGATTGAAGAAAGGGATACCAAGACGACTGGTCTCGAAGAGAATGACAGTGACACTGAATAGAGAGGAGAAACTTCTGAAGAAGTATTAAGATACCATACACTTGGAAAAATACTAACGTGAAAAAGAAAAAAAATGTTAGGGTTTACTGTATGGTTAGCAGCTTAAAATTCTTCGACTGTTCAGGGATTAAAGCGATTATATTTTTCATGAAAGTTTCTACAATTAAATGCCACAAAATTGGTTCTCTGTTGGTGGAGTAAGAAGCCAAGAGGCGTCTTATAACCACCCAGTGTCCACAAAGTAAAGTCAAATAAGCGTTCAGTGAGATTGGAGCAAAACGTCCGAAGGACGTTTTGGAATAAGCCAGGAGAAAACGCAGAGTTATATTCTGAGTTGACGAGAGAGACAGAATGTGAAAACATGATGTGCCAACAGTTAGAACCCAATGTGCATGTAACATTTGACAAAACTGAATAAAATTAGTGCTGGGGAATTCTGAGGTGAGCTATGCACAGTACGATGTATGTAAAATTTGATGGACGGAACAGAGTCAATACTGCGTGTTGTGGTACATAGCACAAGTATGTACTATGCAATATGTACTTTAGTTTACAGCGATTTCATTTTAGATTTTACTTGTGGAGAAGCAAGGGGGGCAAGATTCTCAGATATGAGTAGAATTTCCCATTTCTGGCTAGTATATTATTATATTATTTGTTGAAATGTATGTAGTCCTCAAACTTAAGAGGGAAATTAGCATCCCTGAATCCACAAATGACATCCGCTTGTATGTACTATTAAGTTTATACAACAGTAAATAAAATACAAACAAAATTTGTTTTCACAGATTGGAAGACGTATTTCAACAGTTTTTGACAAGGGTCTGCTCGAACTTCTGGTTGAGAGTAATGTGCAGTTTTTTAGGATGGCACCATAAGGTTAAACAAAATTAGTTCAAAATTGAGTGTTAGAAATTAAGAACACTAAAGTATTGCAAACACTCAAACTTTGGAGGAATCTACAACAATAATAACACAGTGAGACAGATGGCTTAATATCAAATACTATGATGGCGATAAAACTTATTTAAAATAAATAAGAAAAGTTACAAATGACTAAAAATTTAACTTTTTCAAAAAAAAAATATATATTGCATTATATTGCATTAAAAAAAACTTCTTAAGTATCACATCAAATTATGCAGATCGAAGACTGATGATGACGTTTAAAGGGATTTGATATCTCTAACTGTTTCGGAGTGTGAAAAACATGAGATTCTTATACTGCTTAAAGAAGTGCATTCGTAGAAGATTTTAAAAATGACTGTTGCCTTTCTTTGCTTCTTTCATATTACAGCAATAGATTTTAGTAGTTAATATCAGAAAAAGTTCACACAATTATATAATTTTAAACTGTGTGGCAAACTTTAGCAATAATAATGATAACTCCGTAGTTATTTAAGATATCAAAGTCATGTAAATAGATAAATAGAATTAGGTCCATGTTATTTACGCTTATTATTTCGATGTGATTGGATGTGGTACTGCATATTATCTAAATAAAACCTTTTTCAAGTTTTAAATCCCTTATGAATTTTTCCTATTTATCATAAATAAGTCACATCATGATTATATTATAGTTTTCGAAACAAAGTTACTTCCGATGTACATTGCCACGTCCGTATTGCGTTATTATTGTTGTAGGGGCCTACAACATTTGCCTACTTCGAGATGTTTGACGCTGTAGCGTCTTTGATTTGTGATCCTAATCAGTAATAGTGAAATTCTAAGTTTCGATTAACGTATAGATTTGAAATACGTAATAATCATGCACAGTGTCATTTCGAATAATATAAATTTATACTGGGTTGGCAATACTATTGGGCGTGTGTCAAATGATGTTCTTTGATATGATGTCTCACCAGTGGCAGCTTTAACGATTAGGCCGGGTAGACACGGGACTACGCAAAAATTTTGAAAATTATATAAAGCGCATTCCTTCCTGTTTTGCCTATTCATGTTTCGCCTACTAGCCTCTCAGCAATATTTGTCAATATTATCAAATTATTAAGATTGTAGGCGAAACAGGAATTTCTATTTTGCATATTCCTATTTCCCCTACTGTTAAGTCAAAGGGAAATTTTTGAATTCGTGATTTTTCTTGGGGATTTTAGCTTTATATGATTTCAGAATATTGATTTAATCCAAGTCACCAAAAGGAAGTAAAAATGTTTTAACATGAAATAAATCTAAGTGATCAGGATTAACCCTTATCCGGGCAAGCCATTTTTGTAACGTAAACGGGCAACCGGGGCCTGTGAGGCCCAGTATATATTTTAAGTGCAGAATACACAAAATCAATGCCTATTGTCACTTACTGTTTAGACTAGTCTAGAATGTACCGGTATATATTTCTGTCAAGTAGAGAAACTTCGTGTCACCCTTTTGTAAGCCAAGCAGAATAGCAAATCCGGTCCAGACATTTTTGTAACGTAAACGGGCAACCGGGGCCTGTCAGGCCCAGTATATATTTTAAGTGCAGAATACTCAAAATTCAATGTCTGTTGCCGCATACTGTTCCGACTAAATGTTACAATAGTCACGTGTTCAATATATAATTATGTGACAATTTGATCTAATATTTGACAGGAATTTCACTAAAGTTATACGGGGCCTCCTAGACCCCGGTTGCCCGGTTACGTCAGGAAAAGATTTTCAAATTAAAGAAAAAAACATTAGCTTTACCAACTCGATATGTACATGATTTTAACTTCGACGAAAGATAGAAGAATTCAGTATTTTATGTCTTCGAAATATGTATGGTTATTGAAACATTTTATAAAAATGAAGCTACTGGGCCTGGGGGGCCCCGGTTGCCCGGATAAGGGTTAAAAGAAATGAAAATTAGAGAAGAGATATGTTCTTGTATATGTTCATTTATCTGTACTTTATTCTGTCTTACACTCATGCCCAGTTTTACAAATGTATGCCATAGGATACAGTATCAATGTAATCCATTAAACTCATAGCTCTAGATTTTAATCTCTCCTTCAAATATTAATTCGCTCATATAAGCGTTTGCACTTCAATTTCTGCACTTTCGCCCGGTTCTAGGGATGCGCACGTGTCGAGACATGGCTAGAATCTCGACTCGACTCGACTCGAATTTGAGTCGAGATTCAAGTCGAGACACACTTTGTAAAATTCGAGACGAGTGGAGACGAACGTATCTCTCGACTCGAATTTTCGAATCGAGACTCGAGTCGAGTCGAGACAGCTGGTTAATATCTCGACTCGACTCGAATGTCTCGAAAATCTTTCTATAATTTTTAATATTATTTTGAAGAAAGTGCTCACTCAGAAACACTCGGCACGAGAATTTCGGAAACTGCAGGACTTGTCAGGTGTTCGAGGAGTGCTGCGGTGATTGTCTTCAACAAGTGGCGAAACCAAGGGAAAAAGACGTCCAAATGTCAAGGGGTTGGGCGCCCCCCACCTCATTACAGATGCCGGACGTTGTAGGCTGGGCAGACTGGTAAAACAGAACAGGCAGCGATCTACGTCGGAACTAAGGTCAGAGTTTAATGCTGGGCAAAGTACAAGTGTGTTGAACTAGAGTTGTCAAATTTCCGGAAATTTTGAACTTGCTTTTTAGAAACAAACGTTTTTTCGATTTTCCGGAAAAATTGAAAAAAAATAATATGTTTGTATTAGGTTAATTTTACTAGTAATGATATTTTTTTCAAACACGTGAAAAATGTAAGTTCAAAAATTTCAATATTGCGAATATCAAAAAGTAGCACTCGAAACTAAAACTATTCCAATTATTATCTATATATTAAAATACTAGATTTACGCGTATATGTTTCTCCTCAAAGAAAAGTTTATATGTTTGTCTCCAATCCTTTCAACAATGAGATCTCGAACCCACAAGTGCTAGAAACGTGCCGTTTTCATTTGTAAATTCCATTTTTTTTTTTTTTTTTTTTTTGTAAATTGTCCAGTTCTAATTGAATATTTTTTTTAAAAAAAAACGACTATTACTTCTTTATTACATTTTTAGGGGTACACTAGAAGTACTGTGGGAACGCGATGGCTCAGTAGCAGAGCGTTCACCTCTGGTGCTTGGATCCCTGGTTCGATCCCAGATCGCACCGTGTGGACTTTGTGGTAGACAAACACCGTGCTCGTGGGTTTTCTAGGGGTTCTCCCGTTTCCTCCCACTTTCTTCATTCTACCATTTCATTCATTTCTCATCATCACCGTCTCCTTTAGCCTAACCGGCATAACCGTGGGACGTAAAACTAAAGATATCATTTCACTAGAAGTACTGCAATTTTTGAAAAAGTAAAGAACTATACCCTACGAGTTATATATTCCAACATCATATAGTTGTATATAGGGGTTGTATATCTGTCAGGTGTTTGTTTCATGGCCAAATGATAATGAAAACAAACGATAACCATTTCTCCAGTCTAAGATTAATCTTCATTGTTTTGAGAGGTTTTTTTTTTTCAATAAACACCGTTTATCACTGACATAATTAATTGTTTGTGCAATTTATTCACTTATTAAATAATGCATGCATACACGATATGGGCATTCAGTAAATAGATACTTGAAAATTTGAATTCAATTATCTATACAAGCCGGCAACGAGTCTTTTGTTATCGCCACGGGTGCAGTCCAAACTACTCTCCTTCTACCAATTTTACAATTAGGATTAAGCTTCTTACCGGATGTGTAGCCTACCGAAGGACCACACAGATGTTATCGAAACTATTGTGCTACTGTTTCTTTGTATGCTTTGGCAGAAACTCCTGTAGACATCAAAGCCCACCAGTGAAGCCATATCTAGCATCTTGGTGATAGATCTAGCATAATTCACTCCTATTTAGCATATATCATCTTGACTTTAGCATCTTGGCAAAATCTCATACTTTCCTCTGGAGAACAGAAAAAGAACGAAAATTTAGATGGCTCACTGACCGTCGGGAATTATTCCTTAGTTGAAGCGATGGTTGGAGTAATAAAACCAGTTAGTATTTCCGCTGTTGTATTGTTCAATTCACAGAAATGATCAAAAATAAGCAAAGCGTGACTCTGCACAAGATGTTTACTTACCCATAGTTTGATTATTGTCAACTGAACCCTGAGTGTCTGGGATGTTTCTGTCCCTTCTCACTTTACAACTTGAGAGGGGAGGGGGTATGATCGTCAGAAATGCTTCAGTGCTGTTTCGGAAGCGGCATGTTTTGTATATATTTCTTAAAATTTATCCATTCATAAAGTATAAATTCCTCCTTCCTCCCCTGATTCTCTTTCCAGTACAGAGAAACGAATATTTAAATGAAGAATGAACCCTGAACCCTCCCGAAAATGCTAAAATGAATGATGCGTACAAATAACAAATCTGTGGATGAATCAAATAATGCAGATACATGAGAAGATGATGCCGAAGATAACAGTGCTTGATGCAGCGCAGTCCACCACATGTAAATAGATTTTAAGTGTTCATATTTATGTATGTGTACGTGTGTATGTGCTTGTTTCTCAGTATTGATACTCGCGTGTGTCTTGTAATTGTTATATTAATATCCACTGGATTAAGTGAAAGTATAAAATGGATTTGATGACTGCCAAATTGACGTCACCTTGATAAGTCATTATTTTTTAATATTTAGTAATATTAAATTAGATTGTAGTTTAGTGTCGTTTTCAGGAGCAAAGCTCTACATGACGTGAACGTACAGTTTAACGTCGGATTTGAAACACATGAGCTCCTACCATGAATCAAACCTCGTTCGAGAAAGGCGCATACGCTAACCACATACAGTAGCAACGGGGAGCTCAGCATTTAGTAATATGTATATTAAGTTGTAAAATTATGTTCGTTTAATTTTCACAGATATAATCTTCACAATGTAAAGCATTCGCTGGACACGTTATCTGGTTTAAAAACAAAAAGCCTAGCTCTTATGTTTCCGTCTCGGGGTTGGACTGCTGGATGATAGAAATCCGAAAGAGATGTTTTATTATATTTTGTACAGTAGATCTGCTCCTTCATAATCTCCGTTTTTGATAAGAATGAACCTCGCTCACGAAAATGTAAACGTAATATAACAAACCATACACATTAAATGCCAGACTAATATAGCAAACATTGAAGATGCTCCCCTAGAAAATTTTCTTCGGCCGCCCATGTCTGGAGGTACACAATTTCGCAACTCAGTGGATACGATGTGGATGTATTCAGTCCACTGATTTACCCATCAAATTTAAATTTTATAAAAATATTCTCAGTGAATACTAATCTCAGGAGAACTATTTTTTAAATTCGATCGCTAAAGGAGTTTTTTTTTTTTTCACAAGGTCTCGGTATTCATCTGAAGTTTCTACAAGTATTTCCCCAGCAAATTTTTTGAGAAAGGGGTCCTCCAGGAGCGTTATTTAGGGGGTAATTCCTGCGTTTGTTATATACATATATAGATATAGATAGATATAAATATACATATACTGTATATATATAAAGATAAGTAGGAGCGGGTCTTTAAAATTAATTCGGAAAGATAATATGAAAGCCTAGCATAATTTGCAAGAATCTATCTAGTCTAATATAAATAAAATAAATAGTTTGTTTGTGTGTCTGTCTGTCTGTATGCACTCTGGTGACCAGACGAGTGGACCGAGAGTTAACAAATTTTGGTCAGGGGTACCTTGGCTCAGACCCAAGATCAAGACAAATCTTTTTTTTTTTTTCAAAAATCGAACCAGGGCATCTCAGGGGGCGCTTACAGTGACATGTAAAAGTGGTAGAAAATGGCCGATATTAGTGTCGAATTCATATTTTTCGTGGTCGCTGAAATCAATGGTCAAATTCTGATCACATTAAATTCCAAATTCACCCTACTCGGGCGGGGGTCACCGGGGGGGTCGGATACCGAGACAAGTAAAAGTAATCCAGAATGACCGACATTAGTGTCAAATCCATAGTTTTCGCGGTCGCTGAAATCAATGCTGACAATTCCATTAGCAATGATATGCAAATTCAGCTACAATTGCATGCGAGCCGAGTGTCAGCGGGGGGAGGAGGGGGATACCGAGACATGTAAAAGTAATCCAAAATGACCGATATTAGTGTCAATTCCATAATTTTCGAGGTCGCTGAGATCAATGGTAACACTTTCATTAGTGATGACTTGCAAATTCAGCTACAATTGTATGCGGTCCAGGAGTTAGCGGGGTCTCAGGGGGGCGGTATTCGCCCCCCAATGACCCCCGGCCCGAATAGGGTGAAATTGGAAGTTAATGCGATCAGAGTTTCACCATTGATTTCAGCGACTGTGAAAAATATGAATTCGACAGTAATATCGGCCATTTCCTACCACTTTTACATTCCCGTGTAAACGCCCCCCTGAGACCCCCTGCTTGGATTCCGAGACATATAAAAGTAATCCAAAATGATCGATATTAGTATCAGATTCATAGATTCTGCGGTCGCAGAAATGAATGGTAATACTTCAACAGGCGTTGTTTTCCAAATACTGACCCCATGCGAAGAATGGGTATATTCAGCTGTCTAATATAAATAAAATAAAAGAGTTTGTTTGTGTTTTTCTGTCTTTGTGCGGCCTGGGGACCAGATGAGTGGACCGAGAGTTACCAAATTTTGGTCAGGTTACCTTGGCTTAGGCCCCAGATCAAGACGAAAAGTTGTTTTCGAATTTCGAACCAGGGGAGTTTCAGGGGGGCATATACCGGAACCGGCTTGGGAACCAGATTGACCGAGAGTTACCAAATTGACCGAGAGTTACCAAATTTTAGTCACGAATACCTTGGTTTAGGCTCTAGACCAGAGTTAAATGATTTTGTCAAATTTCGAACCAGGGGGGTCTCAGGGGTCGTTTACCGGGACATGTAAAAGTAGTAGAAAATAACCGATATTAGTGCTGAATTCATAGTTTTCGCGGTCCCTGAGATCAATGGTTACACTTTCATTAGTGATCACTTGAAATTCAGCTACCATTGAATGCGGGCTGGGAAACAGCGGGGGGATACCGAAACATGTGAAAGTAATCCAAAATTACCGATATTAGTGTCAAATCCATAATTTTATCGGTCGCTGAGATGAATGGTGACACTTTTATTAGCGATCACTTGCAAATTCAGCTACCATTGTATGCGGGCCTGGAGTTAGCGGGGGGGGATACCGAGACATGTAAAAGTAATCCAAAATGATCGATTTGGTCTCAGGTCCATAGTTTTTGCGGTCGCGGAAATGAGGGTATCACTTCCACAGGCCTTGACTTCCATGCGAAGAATGGGTATATTTAGCTAATATATATATATATATATATATATATATATATATATATATATATATATATATACTGATCCAAAAAATTAGGGAATCAGATGAAAAACTTCTTACGAATAATGTGAGAACACTGTATCTTGTCCAGTTCAGATTAAAATCATGGAGGCCCAACGTGCAAACGAACCGTTTGGAACATCTGTGCACGTGATCAGTGACGTGGCGCTACCAGATATCATTTTGTAGTGTGGCGCTGCCAACACATTCCAGCTCCAGGATACCTTTGTTCTCATTGTGTTTAGTGCGTCACAAATCTACGTAGTGAAATTGCGCAACAACGTGATTTGCCAGAATCGTTGGCATGGCGAGCTATCGTCAGGTTGGAAGCTGGTCAGTCACAGCGGGAGGTGACACATGCCATACGAGTGGCACAAAGTGTGATTTCCCGATTTTGGAATCGATTTCAAACAACTGGAACTGTTCGAAGAAGACAAGGACAGGGCCACCCACTAGCAACCAAAGCCAGAGACGATCGTTATCTCTTGTTAACAGCCCGTCGAAACAGGCGTCAGAATACAATTCTACTCCCGCGAGCTTTCCGATAAACAGGACGCACAATATCCATTCAGACGATCCGCAATCGCCTTCGAGAAGGTGGTCTCTACTCACGTAGGCCTATGGTGTGTGTCCCATTAACTGCACGACACCGTGTTGATACAAGAGCGTAGGCGGAGGAACATCATGAGAGGGGACGCATGAATGGGGCAATGTTTTGTTCTCTGACGAGTCTCAATTCAGTGTGGAGTCTGATAATCGACATGTTTTCATCTGAAGAGAGTGTGGAACACAATCCAATGTTTGTGCGAGAAAGATCCCAGTATCATGGTGGTGGACTGATGGTGTGGGCAGGAATCAGCATTGGTGGGCGTACTGAGCTCCACATCATCCGAAATGGCTCTTTGACGGCTCTCAGATATAGGGATGAGATCATGAAAACTCTTGTTTTTCCATATGCTGGTGCCATTGGTGATTCGTTCCTTTTCATGGATGACAATACTCGTCCTCACAGAGCTTGGTTAGTGGATGAGATGCTGGATGCTGAGGGTATCTCTCGGATGAAGTGGCCAGCATGCTCTCCGGATCGCATTCCAATTGAGCATGTCTGGGATATGTTTGGCAGACGAACAGCCGCTAGGCCAGTGAATCCAACAACCATTCCAGAGCTGGAAGTCGCTCTTCTGGCTGAGTGGCACAACATCCCCTAAGAACTCATCGATAATCTGATTGAATCCATGCCACGCAGGTGTGCGAGGCTCTGTTGGCTATTCGAAGTGATCGTATGACATATTAAGGAACAATCAGTTTTGTTGGCTTCCCTGTTTGTGAGCAGTTCGAGAGGTGTACACATACCGTCTTGTGTCATGAGCCATGTGAACAAGGTTTTCCGTGCCCCAACACCAGTATGTGCCCCATTTTTCTAGTGCGTCTTAAAGCATTCCTTCTTGTATGATATATATGAGTCAAACACAAGCTTATTCATACACTATCGTAAGGTCTTGTGTGATATTTCAGCTGAACCCCTAATTTTTTGAGCATTATATACATTATATATATATATATAGTGGCGGATCCGGGATATGATCAAGGGAGGGGCTAAACCATAGTTTGCAGTTTTATCCAGTGTAAAGCAGGATTGAAGCCCATTTTATGCAGTGTATACATGAGTGTGAAGGGGGGGGCCCCCTTGGATCCGCCTCTGTATATATATATATATATATATATATATATATATATATATATATAGTATATATATACATGATCGAAAATGGCCTCGAATCCATACTCGCTGTGATGAACAGAAGATGCCGTTTAAATCCACAAATTCAGCCCCATCAGTACTGTAAGGGGGATGGTAACATGTAAAGATAATTCAAAATTATCGATATTAATGTCAAATTCATAGTTTTGGGGTTCCACAAGTTCATTGGTGACATAGTTTTGGTGTCCTTTGTGTCCAAAATGAAAGTATTCTCCCTGTGCGAAGAACGGATATTCTGCTAGTCTGTAATAATAACTAACGGAAGTTTCACTTAATATATTTCTCGCTTCTCAAATTTACTCACTTGTGCGGTATATGTGTGTAAAGTAGAATTAAAACCTATTGCTCTAAGTATTTTTCCGTTAGCGAAATACATTGTATATACAGTAGAACGTCGACAATCCTAACGTCAAAAATCCGAACTCGGTCCCTAGAAGCTTTTTACATTTTGTCATAACGCTAGCGATAAACAAACAATAGCGTGTCCATTGACGTTATGTGAAGTCAGTGTTTTTACAAAAGTTCATTTATATGTAATTGTTTATCATGTATTTTTATTTTTATTTTTTTCTTAGGCCTATAAGTTTTAAGTGTGACTTACAAGAACAGTGTTATTTAGAGTACAAGCAGGTTCTTCAGAAACATTAAATGTAAGTAGCCTTACGTACGGTATTGTAATTACTGTATGTACTGAATAACCACTGTATCGATAGAGGAACATACCGTACAGTATGTGTAAGCCTAAATGGCATTTCCTTGGTCATTTTCGAAAATCCGAACAATTTGAAAATCCGAACTACCTGTGGTCCCAATTAGTTTGGATTTTAGACTTCCCACTGTATATGTTGCAGACATGTTACAGCAAGTAAGATTGCTAGCATCAGGCCAACAAATAGTTTTTAAACTATATTTTCCTGTTTTTGCCAATATATCCGAACAAATTATTTTTTTTATGATTTCAAAATTTCCGGAATTTTACATAGAACAATGAAGGTATCTCTATGAAATATATGTTTGATTTAACATATTAACTAAAATGATTCTGTGATTAACAAAAATTATGATTCTGATAATACCCAAATTTTCCGTTTTTTCCCCAACCCGGGAAAACCGTACAAACACTGTTTTTTTTTAAACCCAAAATTTCCGTTTTTTCACAGGCCTTCAGAACACTAGTCCGAACACACAGTGCACCGAACACTTCTAACGATGGCGAATGTTAACACCTCGACATCGGCAACTACAACTGAAATGAACACGTGACCATCGCCACTAGACCTAGGCACAATGGCAGAGCGTTGCCTTGTCTGACGAATCTTTATATCTTCTTCATCATGACGATGTGAGGGTGCGAATACGTCGTGTTCCAAGGGAACAGCTCCTTGACATCTGTACTGCTGGACGGAGACAAACTGGGTGCGGCTTAATTATTATCTGGGGAACATTCAGGTGAGCATCCATGTGTCTAGAGGAGCTCGAGCAAGGCACCATGACGGCCGAGGCGTCGCACGCTGCTTGCAGACTACGTACACACCTTCATGACGGCCATGTTTCCCATCGGTAGTGGCATTTTTCGACAAGATAATGCACCATGTCGCAAGGCCAGGAGTGTGATGGAGTGGTTCGGGAACACAGGAACGAGTTCCAAGTGATGTGCTGGGCCCCAAACTCTCCGGATCTGAACCCAATCGATCACCCCTGGGATGTGATTGAACGTGACGTGAGGGTGCATCAACATCTCCCCTGAATTTACGGGAATTGGATGATCTGTGTGCGCATATGTGGTGCCAACTCTCTCCAGCGACCCACCGAGGGACATTGCGACGATGCCAAGTTCCAAAAGTTGTTTCAAACAATTAGCATTTTTTTCATAATAAGATAACAAACATCGATTTCATTAGCATACATCATCATCATCATAGGTATTCTGCCTTTATTGGCAGGTCACTTGCCGCAGCTGAGAAGCTTCCATGCTCCACGGTCCTCCGCTAACCTTTTCGTCTTCGCGTATGATCTTTCTGTTTTA
This sequence comes from Thermobia domestica, assembly GCF_964235325.1. Taxonomy (NCBI): domain Eukaryota; kingdom Metazoa; phylum Arthropoda; class Insecta; order Zygentoma; family Lepismatidae; genus Thermobia; species Thermobia domestica. The sequence goes on from NC_137459.1 coordinate 233,980,826, forward strand.
ATATCATCCATTAATTGTAGTCTCCTTCGCCCCCTCCCTCTCTTTCCCGCCACCATATCCTCTAGGATGTCCCTCATGATACAATCTCTTCTTAGGCAATGTCCCAACCAGTTTCTCTTCCTCTTCCTAATAATATCGCCACCCACCATTTCTAACACCCACCATTTCTAACACTCTCTCATTCGTTTTCCGCTCGACCCAACTAATTCTTTCCATTCTTCTCCACACCCACATTTCGAAGGCTTCCAGTCGATTTTCGTCACCTTTACGTAATGTCCACGTTTCCGCCCCATACAGTACAACACTCCACACGGAGCATTTTATGAGTCTCTTTCACAACTCTTTGTTCAAGGTCCCACAAAACAGACTTTTCTTTCTTTTAAAGGCTTCTTTCGCCATTCCTATCCTTGCTTTTATTTCACGTTCGCATTTCATGTCATTACTAAGAATACTATCCAGGTATCGAAAACTATTCACTTGTTCTATTTTCTCCTCTCCTACTTTTATATTTGACACAGACCCCTTCGTTCCAATCACCATGGCTTTTGTCTTTCTAACATTTATTTTCATCCCATATTCTTCAAAGCCCTTTCTCATTTTTTTCTAACATTTTATTGATTTTCTTTTCAGATTCTGCAACAAGCGCCATATCGTCTGCAAATCTTATACATCTAATCATTCTACCTCCTACCGAAATGCCATCATCATCATGTAGGCTCTTTTTCACTATCTCTTCTAGATAGACATTAAATAGTGTTGGCGAGAGGCAGCATCCTTGTCGAACTCCCCTTCCAATTGCACTCTCTTCCGTCAGTTCTTCCCCTATCCTAACACTTACTTGTTGGTTCATGTATAAGTTTCTTATTAGTCTTCTATCTTTCCATTCCAACCTTATCTTTGTTAGAACTCCCAACAACAATTCCCAATTCACGCGGTCAAAAGCCTTTTCTAGATCAATAAATACAACATACACCTCTTTCCCTTTTTCTATAAATCTTTCACCGATCACCCTTAATAATCCAATAGCATCTCTTGTGCCCCTGCCTCTTCTGAACCCGAACTGCTCTTCCTCCACATCTTTATTTGTTCTTCCATATAACCTTCTGTTCAGTATTCGGAGCAGAATTTTAGCTGCATGAGATATGAGACTAACAGTTCTATAATCCTCACATCTCTTTGGGTTCGATTTCTTAGCCATCGGTATCATGATCGTTTTCAGAAAGTCTCTTGGCCATTCTCCTGTTTCATATATTTCATTGCATAGTCGCCACAATTCTTTCTTTCCCTTGTCTCCTATATTTTTAATGAATTCTATTGGTATGTTATCTATTCCTGTTGCCTTTCCATTCCTAATCTCGGATATAACCTTTTCAAACTCATCCCGAAGAATACTAAATCCTTTATCATCCTCGCCTACTTCATTTTCCACTTCAACATTTAGGCTACACGGTCTATCCCTACTCTCATATAAGTCTTCAACGTATTCTTTCCACCTTCCTATGACCTCATTTCTCTCGCTGACTACCTTCCCATTCTTATTTTCTACTGCCATCATAATACTCCCTTGTTTCCTCCGAAATTCCATAGATTTCACCTCCTTATACATTTCCTCATATTTCCCAACTCTTTCTAATTCTTCTATGTCCTCGCATTTTCTTTTGTAAAACTCTTCCCTCGCTCTGTCTGTTTCTCTTCGTAATTCATTATTTAACTTTCTGTACATCTTTCTGCCCTCTTCTGTATCAACCTGTTTCCACATCTTCCTCTCCCTCATTTTCTGCAACATCTGCTCTGTAACCCATGGTTTCTTAGCAGTTTTGTGTTCACGGTAACCTACTGCTTCTTCTGCAGCCTACTGTAAGCAACGTTTAATATGTTCCCACCGTTCGTTACTACCTGCGCCTACCATTTCCTCCTTTGAACATTTTTCTTTGAATTTTTCAGCGAAAAGATTTATTATTTCCTCGTTTTTCAACTTTTCAGTATTCAACACTTTGTTACCTACTTTTCTTCTGCCTACATTTTTCAGTTGAATATCTACTTCGGCCAGCACAAGATTATGATCAGAGAAAATATCAGCCCCGGGAAGGGTCTTCGCGTTCTTTAAGCTATTCCGATACCTATCCTGAATCATAACATAGTCTATCTGATATCTTCCGCCGTCTATTGGTGATTTCCATGTATATCTTCTTCTCTTGTGCTGATTGAACCAAGTGTTTCCAATTACTAGTGAATTCTGTCTACAGAAATTCACCAGTCCCTCTCCCCTTTCATTTCTTTCGCCTAAACCATATTTGCCTACGATACTACCTTCCTGTTTTTCTCCCACAACTGCATTGAAATCTCCCATTAGAATTATGCATGCACCCTTCTTCTCCCTATCTATAATTTCTTCTATTTTCTCATAATTTTCCTCTACTTCTTCATTTGCATGCGAAGTCGTCGGTGCATATGTCTGTATCACCACTAGATCCTTCGTTTTCCCTTTAAGTCTTAACATCATAACTCTATCATCAATAAATTCTACTTTCACTACCTTCTCCTTTAAGCGCTTTCCAAGAATTATTCCTACGCCATTATGACCGCCCTTTTCATTACCTGAGTAAAACATTATATATCCTTCGCTGTTCAATACCCCATTACCTTCCCATCTAACTTCACAAACGCCTACCAAATCTAAATTATTTTGTTTCATTTCTTCTTTAAGATTTTCTAATTTTCCTCCCTGTAACATACTACGTACGTTCCATGTTCCTATCCTAAACCTTTTGATCTTCCTTGTCTTTCTTTCTTTCTACATACAGCTAGATACATACATTAGCATACAGCTAGATAATAATCAATTAATATTCCAGTATTTCACTCAATGGGAGTCATTGTGTAGGGAAAGGAGTGGCCACTACATGATTAATATTAATATAATGAAAGTTTCGAGTAACACGCAGGATTCCTTGTCAAAGGGTCCTGAGAGTCAAGCAAAACGTTCCACTCGATTAACTCCCTGCCATATTGCCAAAACTCCAGTTTTGTTCCATCCTTTTATCTCCCGTCGTTTCTGATTTATAGGGACTGGACGAATTTGCAGCCCCACCTTGTATATCCTTCCGGTGGGCACGTGGGGTCTTTTGAGACCGCACACGGTTTTTTAAGTAAATATCTCGTGTTTGATATGTTGCTTGATCATAGGTCTTTGTGACATCTAATTTTAGACTGTTTTGTAACTTATTATCGTGGTTGATCTAAATTTTCATTTTTTGTTTAGTTTTATTTTTGTTTAAAAGGAAATACTTACGTGGATGTGCACCTGGGGTCTTTTGGGACCCCTTGAGTTAAACACTATTTCCGTGTCCAACTTAACTATTCTTGCCGTATTTTTATAGTAGCGATGTTGTTTTACATTTAGAGATATCACTTATCAGTAGGAATGAAGCATTGTTGAAAGTCTATTGTTGTTATTCGAATTTTAGTCAACTAATAAGTTAAGAAAAACGAATAATCAGATATGCGGCTATACATATACAGATTTTATAAGAATAGTTTATTCTCAGTACTGGAGATGCTCTGAAGGTTTTTTTCTCTGAAATAGTTAGGAATAGAAGCACAAAATGGTACAATCTATACGAATAGATGGAAAAATGTTTAAAGCATATAAAGGAAAAAGTATATTGAGAAACTTACTTGATGAGTGCAGTGAAGAGGAGGAACTTTTTTCTGATCTTAGCGACGATGAGTATATTCCCCCAATTAGTGATGAAGATAGCGAGAACAACATAAAGGTAAACGATTCAGAAGATGACGGTCTTGATGGAGAGGGATGTAGTGGAAGTGCATGTGTCTCCGTAAGCAGTGATAGTGAAACTCAATATTTTATTTGCAAGAATGGAAAGAAGTGGTATAAACTGCCTTTGAAAGTCTTTCAAACACTACAACAACATAATTAGAGGAAATCCTGGTCCTAGGGGAGAAAAGCCTTCCTCAATCAAAGACTCATTTCATCTTGTAATCACCCGTCAAATTATTTCCATTATTATCATAGAAACGAACAGAGAGGCACATCGTGTATACAAAGAACGGAACGATGAAAACCCTTCATCAACAACATAGAAATGGAAAGACATTGATGAAGAAGAACTCGAAGCTTACATTGGTTTGCTAATATCCGCTGGTGTTTATCGATCAGGAAGAGAAGATTTCTGTGAATGGTGGAGTGAGAAACATGGAAGACCAATATTTCGGGCAACAATACCGTTGAAAAGATTCAAAGCTATCACAAGGTTTCTTCGATTGGATAATAAACAAACCAGAGCTCAAAGGAAAGCAGAAGACAAATTAGCTGAATTCCGGGATGAATGGGAGATATTTATCCAAGGATTGTATAATATATATATATACTCCCGGATATAATATTAAGGTCGACGAACAACTAGTAGCGTTTCGAGGGAGATGCCCGGTCTTGCAGTAAATCAAAATTAAAACGGATAGGTATGGTATTACGATGGGTGGGTATGTGATTCTGATAATTCTTTCCCTTTGAACGGACAAGTGTATTTAGGAAAACAACCTCATCAACAAAGGGATTTGAAACAAGGTGCGCGAGTTGTAAGGGAACTTACTAAAAAGTGGATAAACAAAGGCCGTAATATTGTAGGAGACAACTTTTTTACAAGTATTCCTTTGGTTCAAGAGCTGTTAACTGTGAATACAACATATATTGGAACCATACGAAGTAACAAAGTAGAAATTCCTACAGAAATGCAACCAGAAAGATCAAGAGAAGTGCATTCATCTGTATTTGGATTTTCTGGACCAATCACTATGGTGTCTTATGTTCCTAAGAAGTCATAGGCTGTTATATTGGTTTCTTCGATGCATCAAACCGCAGTTGTCACAGATGAAGAAAGTAAACCTGAAATAATAATGCACTACAACGCACACAAAGGTGGCGTAGACACTATTGATACAGATACAGTGTAAAACGCAACACTAAACGGTGGCCGTTAGTATTGTTCTTCAACATGATCGATGTTGCATGTATTGCTTCCTTGATAATATGGATTTATCATTATCCAGAAAGACTTCCGACTAAAAGTCAAAAGAGAAGGTACTTTTTGAGACAGCTGGCAGAGCAGCTCATCAATCCATATGTACAAAAAGGCTCAAGGACAGGAAATGTTTCGAGAAAGGTGCAAGGACAGAGTCACTTGCACTTGGATATGCTTGTGATGAATCGCGAAAGGTAGAGAAGAAAGTAGAAAACAAGAGAAAAAGATGCTACCTTTGCCCGAGGAGCTGTGATAAGAAGGTGAAAACTATGTGCAATAGCTGCAATAAGAACATTTGTGACGTGTATTCAGAAAGAGTAGTGGCGTGCGTGCAGTATGCAAAAAAAGCGAAACAAAGCGAAGAAGACATACAAACAAAAGAACGACAATTGCAGCTTTATTTTACTGTTTGTTACCTTATTATAGTGTGTTTCGTGCATCATTCGCAGTTCATGTACCAACCATTTCATTCATTACACTTCTAATATTCATAATGCAAGGTTAAATAATATAATCATTAATAACTATGTAATGTGTTCCATGGTTTATAGAGGACAGTTTCTCGATATTTGTACATAAGAACTTTAATCAGTAATATCTGATTGATCCAGTATATTACATTCTCGCTTATAATTCTGCAGACTGTATTATTTTTGTCATCTCAATAAAACAAGTCACATATAATTATGAAAATGCATAATTCATTCATTAAAATTGTAAAAATACGCCTTAAGTAGTAATTTCAGCGAATCTTGTATGACCCTAAACCTTAAAATATTATACGCCACTGTTTACTATAATCGAAAAACTGCAAACAAACAAAATAAATTACTGATCTTTAACAATACTATCAATGTCACAATATTTATATTCATTAAATAGGAAGGGAACTCATAATATGACCTGGGGTCCCAAAAGACCCCAAGTGCCCATCAACGTAAATTTTTAAATGTGCCCAACGGAAGGATATACAACGATAATCGTTAATTGTGAAGAGGGAACAATGACCCAGAGATAGAACACTTCCCTCTGGTGCGACGAGTTTTTGTTCGATCTCCGGGAACGCGGATTTGTGCTGGGCAACATCGTGTCTGTAGGTTTTATCGGGATTTTAAGTTTCCTCTCGCATTATTAGTGCACAAATTATTAATAATCATTCGTTTTCATTAATAATTTGTCTTCTTTCGCCTACAGTGCATAATCGTGAAACATCAACTAGAAATTTCGTTTAAATTCATTACTTTGAGCTTTTATTGAAATAATTGTGTAAACGTACTAGTTTATCTTCTAGAAAGTATATACGTAAATTTTCATATACTTTCATATTTTGGACTTTCTGTTTTCATATTTTCTTATTTTCTCTTCATACTTTGCCTCTCTCTTGGTATTACTTTAATTTAGCACTACTTGCTTGATATTAATTGTAGAGAATATATCGCGTCAACTATTAAGTTTCCAGCTGTTCTCCAACAATGTTTTAATCGAATGGAAAAGCCAAATGTTGAAAAATAGCAGAGGGGATAAGATTCCAACCCTCACCTATCACGTGATAATTCGGTACGCTAACCAATTGATTAAGCCGAAAAGTAATGAATGTAGTTCATATTAGTGCGTTTCCCATTACTTTCTCTTCCTTGCCCGATTCTTTGATTATTTTCTTAAATTTACTATGATATTCTTTGATGTCTCTAATTCACATATTTCGATACGATAAATCTGTTATATTACTTTAAAACTATTCCATTTGGAATATTCTTTACAAAATAAATGTGTTCTGAACCAGAGTAGGCCCTATTTTCTACAGGCCAACCAGATTATTCCTATTGTTTACGGTTGAAGCTATAGATATAATTTCGCATAGGCGTGCCAACCGGGGGGTGAGGGGGACGCGTTCCCCCCAGAAATTTTCTAGGAGGGGATTTCACCCCAGAAATTTTCTAGGAGAGGATTGCCCCCCCCCCTAGAAAATTGTAAAGCTGGAATTATTCCCCAAATATCTCGGCAAAAATGATGAAATACTGGAATGAGAACGTCGATTGTCAATTAGTAATTCTTGGAATTGAAAGGAATTACAGTTTCATTGAAGAAAATTCTGTAACAATTACCAGGGTATATAGATGAAATACAGAAAGTAGCGACACGGTATTAGCTACGTCGAAAACTGCCATAAAGCGTGCACCCATTCGTTTACAGCAAAAAGAAACTTTTGAAATATCGATATTAAAATGCTACGCTTCTATGTTTGTGGTCAAGAAAATTTTATATGTTTGTGGATATTTATATGTTTGAGGCAAATTCTTTTAACAATGATATCTCGGAAACTACAAACTCTGAAAAGATGCCGTTTTCACTGATCGATTGCAAATTTTGTGAAGATTGAGTTCTAATTTAATATTCTTTTTTAATGGACGTTATTTCTTTATTGCATTTTTTAGGATTACATGGAAGTATTGAAAATTTTAAAAGTAAACATCATATCTTTCGAGCTATACACCCCAACACCGCATATTTGTATACGGGGCTAGTATATATCTCCGGCATTTGTTTCATGGTCAAACGATAATGAAAAACAAAGCATAACTATTTCTGCAGTGTAAGATGAATCTTTATTGTTTAGAGTGTTTCGCTCAGTGAACACAATTTAGCTTATCACTAACATTATAATTCATTGTGTGTGTAATGTGTTTGCTCATTGCATACTGCATGCAAGAAGAAAGAAAACACTGATCATACATGAATTAGAAACTCCAGCCGGAAGTAGGTTCAAATCTTGCAAACAGTGCAAGATATTGAAAAGATAATCGAAAAAATCTCCCCTTTATGATACCTCTTGCCGATTTTTGTCAAAACTTCCTCCATTGTGTCTATAGACGGACATGTACAAATGTTGTGAGGAATGACAAGGAGTTTCATGCTCATATGTGAATGATGCTCTGTGTAGTGAGCGCAGGCTGAGCTAGTATATTTATGGAAATAGTAGATTCTAATTGAAAATACGCGTTCTTAGTGTCCCTTTTTTATTTTGAACAGCTACCGCTTTGTGAAAGATTTACAACTTGCTTACAAGGCAAAAATATTTCGAATTCGAATTAGTACTTATCAAAAGTTTCATGCTCAGTTTCAAATATTTCTGCATTGAAATTTTATCGTTAGTCTTAAAAGAAAGCGGTAGCTGCAAGAAAAAAATGTCGCTTTCTAAGTATCTAAAAAGATTCCTTTCCCTCTACACTTATAGCATTACAAAGAGAAAAGAGAAAACGTGGAATGATTTTGTTTATTTAATATACCGACTCTTGCTGTATCGGCTTCGTGTAAAAATACGACCATTATTGCGTCAACCTTGACAATCGACGGAAGATTTACAACACTGTGTTTAGTTTCGGAAATATAACTCACAACCTGCATAAAAAGACCTTTTTCTTCGTGTGCGGGTAACGTAAGTCTCTTTGCGTCTTCTTTCTAATGTACTGTTGAACTTCGTCAACTGGGCTGTGCGCAAGTGCCCCACTGTTTTTGAAAGGAAATCTTTTGCAGCGTATTTTCTCCAACATTAATGTTATTTAGACAGCCGTGTTTATGTGTGTTACTGTGAATATAACGTTGATGTGAAGTTGTTTAGTGTTGTTTTATTTTTTGAAATGGATCAATCTGTCATAAGGAAATGAAAAGAAGACAGCACGTGGGTCAAAGCAGTGCAATTATTGAAGAAAAGAAGAGAAAAATTAATTCAAATGGTAGTTTTGCTGATGGATTACAACCTGAAAGTGACAATGGAAATTCAAAATTCGTTTTTCGAAATTTTCAAAGCTCAATTAAACTTTAGGGTTACCCACAAATTTTCCACAACAGTCCCTGAAAGGTCGAACATTGAAATTTGTGCCAACTTGGTTCCTTCCGTGGTTGCACGTCGATCCAAACAAAATTAACGTCATTTTCTGTTTCTACTGTATGGACATCTTGAAAAACAATTTTAAAAGAAAGTTCTTACTAAAACCATGGAAGATGCTTTTTCTACTGTAGGGCGATTCTCAGCGTTACGCACGGGACATTTGTACACAAAAGCTGCTTTTTTAAACAAAAATGTATTTTCAAATGAAATAAAAAGTATGTCAAAATTAGGGGGAAATTATTAGTGCATAGTTAAATAAAATGAAACACTCAAAACAATTGCAAACTTGAGTTATAAGCCAAAATTAAGCGTTACGCACGGGACTCAGACAAAAAGCTCTTTTGACAATCTCAATTTCATTGGCTATTCTCTGCGATATATGGCAGTATTTTCATTTTATATGCCATCACTTGTGTTCTACATTCATTTTCCTTACTGCCCATTATATTTTTAAATTGGAAAATATAATTCAATCAGCTTCACATTATGTTTTCTTTTTTGACTCATCGTTACGCACGGGACGTTACGCACGGGACAGAAAAGTAACCATGCATTTGTTTGGTTGTTCTAAGACTGTTATTACGCAATATCCTTACTAAAAAGATTGATATTTTAAGATTAACATTTGGACATTAACAAGCATTAAAAATTTGCATCCATAATTTAATTTAAATTAATTAAATTACATTCGAAAGTATCAGAGTCGAACTTCGCTAGGCAACTCGCTTAGTGTTATTACCATGTCTTTGGGTTGAGTCGTTTGAATGCTGCCATTGTCAGGTGAAATGCGGGAAAGTGAATTGAAGGGAAACAGATGGTTTTTGGTATGGTTGTTATTTTACAGTGAAGATTTGCTTTAGTGTGAGTTTTTAAATAAGTAACATGGGTTTACAGGCAAGTAATTCTGTTCCAAGTAATATTGTCAGGGATGAACTGAATGGATCAACAAAAGCAATGAGTGGCGCTGAAAGGGCTAGAAAATTAAGACTTAAACATAGGAGCAATGTGAGACTGAAAAATAAAGTGAGAATGCAACGTTATAGGCAAGTAAAAAGATTAACTCTTTCCTCTCACGTTCCTTTTGCGAAAATAATTTCTCATTGTTTCGTTTTTAGCCATTTAGAAGAGGAAACCACTCTAAAATGTGAAGAAGAACAAGGTAATTTAAGTTAGATTGGTTCAAGGAAAACGAAAAGAGTGCCAGTGTACAGAATGATATATTTATCAAGTAATGAGAGCGACATTAATTCAAAATACAACTTTGAAGACGATGTTCATAATGATTTCGAACCCTCCAACTGTCGGGCTCAGAATGCACAGTATTGAAGCACGTGTATTTCTCCTAGTGAAATTTGAGTGTGTCTTCCAGAAATAGGTTTAAATATTGGTATGTATGTGTGTCTGAAAGTGATGTAGAAGATGGGGACATTAGAGTAACAAATCTGAAATATATGGACAACAGTTGTACAAAGTTTAGTTTTGATGAGAAAAAAAAAGGATCTTATGCCTCATATGATCAAGTTTTAAATATACTTCAAGCACCTAATTTGCTGATAAAGGATGAAAGAATATACTATAAAGTTTCAGAACCAATAGCCATTTTTGTAAAGAAGTAAAGAGTTTTGAAGCGAATCCATTTGTCCCCTACAAGACTGTCAAACCAACTTAGATACCTAAGTTTCTAATGAAAAGAAAAAATGTGATTTATCATGATAATTTGTTTTTAAGCCTCATGGTAAATGTTTCTATGTAACTTAACGTAGACGTTTTTGGTAGTTATTTTTTTTTTTTGGTTTAATTTCTCTCAGCAAATTCATGTTTCTTTGAGTTAATATAAGAGTTTATTGTTCATTGTTTAACCTCAATAACAATAAACAGGTATTGGAATCTTAATAACTTAATTTTATTCACTTCCTTGCATAAATCTGTAAATGTCCCGTGCGTAACGTTACGCATGGGACAACATTTCTATACCTCATTAAATAAATAAGGAGGATAATAAACAAATTTAATAAATACCACTAACAAGGTAATAATAATTCTACTTTGGAGCAAAAGTTTCAATACTTTATCTTCTATAATTACAAAGGAAACACGAAAAATACATGTTTTCCGTGACGCACGGGACAACAAAACATGACATGAGAAAACTACGATTTTTGCCTTCCAGAATCAAACATTAATTAAAACAAAATTATCAATTTTTTGCCAAAGGTCCACTTCATATTTTTTGCTATTGTTCATATAATTACAGATTTAGAATTTAGTTTGAAAATTATTTGAAAATTGGGATATGTAAACAGCATTGAGCAAGGTGTAGAACAGATAAAGTTTATATGGTCAAAACCTAGTAAATATATTTTATAAAAAAGATTTTAAATATCTCAGTATATAATTACACTCTTTCTTAATTGAAAAACATAAACATCATAGTTTCAAATTAATTTTGAAAATTTACTAACAATGGACCACTTGCCAGAGAATCGCCCTGTAGGATTTGGCAACTGGAAGAAGGCTAAAGAGAAATTAAGTATACACGAAACTTCAGAATGCCACAAACTGGCTGTACTGCGCTACATGCAGGGAAACAATCCAATAGAAAACCAACTAATCAGTAAATTTTAGATGAACAACTGAAAGCCAGGAAATTCCTGGAAAAAATGTAATCTCAAGTATACGTTATCTTGCAAGACAAGGACTTGCATTTAGAGGACATGACTCCCGGTTCAGAAATTTCTTTAAGTTGATGAGTCTTCGCTCTGAAGATTTTCCACAGTTGAAGAGCTGGATAAAGAAAAACACGAAGAGATGCAGTTTCATGTATGTTAAAATCCAGAACGAAATCTCGAAACCATGGGCCAAGAAACTGATTTTCATATATGTAACAAAATCAAATCTCAAAACCATCCTCTGTTCTCTATCGTGTATGATGGTTCCTGTGATGTGAATAGTGAAGAACAATTAAGTATTTGTGCCAGGTGAGTTGATGAAGATCTCTGTCCTCATGAAAGTGTTCTACAGTATATCAAAAAACTACTGGTGAGTTTACAGCTTCAGTTATTCTAGATGAGATGGTGAGATTCCAGCTTCCCATTGCTCAGCTCAGAGGACAAGTTTATGATGGCTCTGGAAATACGAGTGGTGCAAACATTAGTAATCCATCTATTATATGTAAACAGCAACTTCTTGCCTTGTACGTACATTGTGGAGCTCACAGTACTAATCTTGTGATTAAGGGTGCCTGTAGTGCGTCAGAAGTAGTGAGAAACTCTTTGCACTGAGTGCGTGAACTAGGAGTACTGTTTTCGCAGTCACTTTCAGTAAGGTCAAGATTTTTCTGCTCTGATCGAAGCTAATGCTGGTGGTCTCGTCTCAAACATTCTAAACATTAAACCCTTGTGTCCCACTAGGCGAATTTGTAGACTCAGTCTAATAATGGAAGTTGTTTATCATTATGAAAAAAATTCTCTTTACGTTGGAAAAGATGATGTTGACTGACGGAATTGTCAACACATTTTTAGAATCAGCAGCTGGGATTTTGAAAAATGAAATGAAATCTTTAAGTTTTACGTCCCACGCTTATGCCGGTTAGGCTAAAGGAGACGGTGATGATGAGAGATGAGTGAAATGGTGGAATGAAGAAAGTGGGAGGAAACGGGGAGAACCCCGAGAAAACCTACGACCACGGCGTTTGTCCACCACAAAGTCCGCACGGCGCGAAGCTGGGCTTTTGAGGCTTTTTGAAAAAGGATGTACGTTTCTTGGGCTCATATGGCTAGAGATAGACCCTATTATCAGAGGTTGAAGCTTCTTAACAGGACACTTAAAGACCCAATTTCAGTGTCAAAATGGGAAACAATACAAATCTTAAATGAAAACATGAACTTGAATAATATGCTTAGTCACTGATCATAATTTCATTGTACTGTCATGAAACCTACAAATCAATCATTGTCCTGGAAATCCCATTAATTTTAATAAATATTGTCAATAGTACCATGAATAGGATTTTTCGTGTCGTTGGAATAGATTATGTTATCACCCCTGATAGGATTTATTTATCCTAAATTCCAGCACTTTAATTCATGTTACGTGACATTTTGAAAATTGGGTGGGGGGAGAGCAATGACATCGGCTTTTCTTTAAATTTGGTCTACAATGTTGAGTGAAGAGTACTGTCCTCCCCAGAAAAATTTTGGTGGGCACGCCTATGAATTACGTGACCGTATCTTTTCTCCCATAATGATTTCCGTTTCCAAAATACTGAAGAACTAGATGAATAATTTATATGTTATTTTCGGCTCAAGAATATACATTAGAGACAAAAATAGAAGGCCTTATGATTTGGTTCAATATACAGGGTGTATCTTTAATGATGGGTCAAACTTCAAGGGATGATGGAGAATGACAGAAGAAGTGATTTAAGATAAGAAGTTGTTACCCGAAAATGCGTCAGTTCTGAGCTAAGGCCCGCCGAGAATGTAAAAAAAAGAGAAAAGAAAGAAAGAAAGAAAGAAAGAAAATAACAAAACTGAATAGAACTAAAGAACGAATTGTCGGAGAAAGATCGGGTCAAGGGAAATAGTGCATTATTTGGCGTGGAGATTACATTCATGTACAAATCGATGAGGAACAGTAGCGGCGCAAGGGGGCTCTCATATAACAGCACTCGTTGGTATCAGAAACATTGGGTAAAACTTATCTGGAAGATGGAAAAAGGATGCAGAAAGTAATGCAAGAGACGGATCCCTGTTTCGGAAATACAGCAATCCCGAGCTATAGCCCGCTGAAACTGCGATTGACTAATACAAACGAACGAGAACTAGAGAACGAACTGTTGGAGAAAGGTCGGGTCAAAGGAAATAGTGCATTATTTGACCTGAAGATTCGATTCATGTAAAAATCGATTAGGAACAGTGGTGGCGAAAGAGAATGATCACAGAAATGTACTGTATTGCTATTGGAATGTTGCGAAAAGGGCGAGGAAGAATTGACAGCGATTCAAGAGATCATAACAAAACAGGAGGCGATTTGCCGGCGTCACGAAAGCGGTATAAATTGTGGCGGTCACAGGGGTGTGGCAGAGTGTGGGATCTCAGAGCCCGGATATCACCGAAAGTTGAGAGCGATCCTAAGAAACAGGATCCTTGGAGCCAGAAATACATACGGCATAAACGACAACGGAGGGACGTAGGATGTCGAATGCAACAATCGTACAGTGCGTGCATGGTAACGGAGGGCGACAAATACTAAGGCTAGACAAGACTGAAAATTATACTGTTAGGAAGAGCAAATGCATGTACATGCACATCAAAATGGCGTCCCCTATTTTCGGTGCAGACATCGCATCGCCGTAATAAGTTCTATCTCATCCTCTCGAAGATGCTTGGTTTCTTGCTAATGATATCACAGGTAGCGGGAGGGTTTCCTTCGCTCTGTACAAGTGTGTCGTAGACGAGAAATTTTAAATAACCCCACCAGAAGAAATCAATTGGGGTCGGATCAGGGGATCGTGCTGGCCAAGAAATAGGACCTCCCCTTCCTATCCACCAAGGCACTGACGATCAGCTACTCCAAAGTGTGCTGAGGCCGCCACTATTCTTCATTAATTTGTACATGAATCGAATCTCCAGGTCAAATAATGCACTATTTCCTTTGACCCGACTTTTCTACGACAATTCGTTCTCTAGTTCTAACAGGTTTGTAATTGTCAATCGCACTTATTGCGGCTATAGCCCGCAATTGCTGCATTTCCGAAATAAAGATCCGTCTCTCGAATTGTTTTCTATGTCCTTTTCCATTCTCCCGGTATGATTTACCCAATGTTTCCGATCCCAGTCAGTGCTTTTATATGAGAGCCCCCTTGCGCCGCCACTGTTCCTTATCAATTTGTGCATGAATCGAATGTCCAAGCCAAATAATTCTCTATTTTCTTTGATCCGACAATTCGTTCTCGAGTTTTTTTATACCTTTTCGGCAGGTTATAGCTCAGAACTGACGCATTTTAGGGTAACAACTTCTTATCTTAAATCGCATCTTTTGTCATTCTTTATCATCCCTTGAAGTTTGACTTATCTTTAAAGATACACCCTGTATATGATGTAATGCACTATAATACATAGCTACGACATATTTATAATTTTCTTACATCCATACTCTTTGTAATAAAACACAGATTCTTTGTTAAAAATAATTTTTCTTAAACAGGATTCGAACCTATGTTAAATGATGATTTTCACTCAGCTCCGTAATGTTAACTACTACGCCAAGAATACTTCACTCTAGAAGTTGTCCATCTGTATATATTATTACCTTGATGACCTACACCTCGTAGAAGCATGAATTCTGCATCACCCAGGAAGCCAGATTTGATTTCATTTGCCTTTTTCGTCATATATTATGACATTTCGTATGTGGCAATTACATATTTACTTAACGGCAATGTCCAAACAGTCAATATCTCTGCTCCAAATGGTCATGTTATTCAGTAGCAGAATGGAGGCAAAATATATTTCCTTGTAAGTACAGATCTCAGGGACGTAAGGATCTAGGGTATTTGACCCGAACTTTTTTTTTCGCCGTCTAGGTTTCTATGATCTGAAGTTTACAAAACAGATTTGGCATGCAATTTCAGGGCACTCACGACCAAACGCTCATCAGAAGACACCATCTTGCATCAAGTAAATACAGTGCCGATCTCAGATTTTCTCCGAGAGAGTTTTCAATACATGTAGGCTGATAATTAGTAATGGGAATATACTGGAAATCCATATTAAGCATATTATTATGAATGGAGATATATGTCTTCGGAAATAATTTGTATCACGAGGAAGGGTACTCCCCAAGCCTCTCTCTGAAATATGAATTGTATTAGTAACCTGTACGCTACTTTTATAACCCTTGAGTAAATTCTCGACTTCTAGAATCGAAACGATACTATCTTACTAGAGTAAATTATAAGTCATAAATACATTCCAAACCATACTGAAAACCATCACGCTATGAAAACTATAACAGAGTTCACATCAGAATTATGAACTTAAATTTTATTAATTTGAATAGTACGAATTTTGAGTACTTTCAACTACATTCATTATTAGTTAAATGCATCTATTTTGTTATTTTTACTTATTTTTATTTAATTATTTAAGCTTGTTTCTCACCTCATTCTGTTTTCTCATAGCTGAAACTCTCGATCCTTAAAGATTTCAGATAAGACATTATTATCCTAAAACTTTTCAGACCTAAGACTTCGACTAGAATTTTCACTTCTCAACTCCAAAAATACTTGTTTATCTCCATTATTTGCCTGGACTTATCTAAAAATGTTTCCCATGCGGGGTAAGTTTAGGTTTAAAGTGTCAAAATTATGCTGGGCCAACCTAAATGAAATCATCTATTTGTTCATTGAAAAGTCAAAATGATCAATTCTACATATAATCACTTAAATATTCAAGCACAAAAATGCAGTAAGATTGGTAAAAAAAAATATTCATAGTTGAATTAGGCCTGTGTTGGCAAATTTCATCTTATGTTGGTAATTTGGTCTTTTCTCATAAAAAGAATATGATCGTTTTATTAGTTCAGGAATTTTTGAAATTCCATACTGGAGATATTGGAGAAGAGAAGCGAGTGTAATGTAGTGGACGTAACATACGTTTTAAACCGTTGGGGCCCCGCGTAGCGTAGTCGCTAACGCCTTCGGTGCGAGCGGTCCCGGGTTCGATTCACGGTGGGGCCAGTAGGTCGAAAAAGTGTAAAATGCTTTCTCAGGCCAGCTACCCTGCATCAGGTTTTCCTGGGTTTTCGTGATTCTCACCAGACAAATGCCGGTGTGGTACCTAACTTTAGGGTCACTTCTTTCCTTCATCAATTCTTTCTTCCTTCTCTTTCCCCGGATAGTGTGCTCGCCAAGGGACGTCATCCCTCAAACGTGACGGGCTAAATCGCCTTAAATACCGAGAGCCTAGAAATCACAGCCCTTTTTTAACCATTGGATTGAAAGGTACTTTGGATTCACGGCAGATTTGAACTTTAGTGAATTCGATCTCCCTACAATTGTGTTTCGCCCTTGAAAGTCAGAGGTCACATGACATTCTTTAAAAAAAATCATTTAGTGGGAGGTTAAGTAAAACTTCATCAAGGGAATTACGTGAAAATCTCAATAAGCACATACACCATATTGTGCTAAAATCAAATAATATTTACTTAAGTTACTTTTTAAAACCAGGGGAGGAAAAGCTAAGATCTCTCTCTAATTATAGACTAATATTAAATCCAAGTAGTAGGAATGATGGTGAAACCTCAAAAATATGTGTCATGTTCTGTGACAGCGTAATATTTTTACGCAAGATACTGCGGATAAATTTTTAACAGGGGAAAGGGGAAGTAATATAACATAATTAGAGGGCTAAATTTACCGCTCATAATTGACTGACTTTAATCCTAAGCATTGAGGATTACACACTTTACTTATTTTATTTTTGTGCGTGCGAGATGATTGGAAAGCCTAAAAGAAAATATACGATATATTACATCAAAATCAAACATTTATTTGAACACTTATTTATGATAGTGTAAATATTATTTTGAATTTAGAGAGTGGGTAAATTCGGTTTCTGTGCCTCTAAGATTGTATCCTTAAATTGAGGGATTATTTACGATATCCTAAAGAAACTATAGAATAAGTCGTGTGGTAAACGTATAGTTTACGTGGTAGTTACTGGGAAATTGTTTTACCTTTGATTCTGTCAGTCACATTCTTCTTCTCCACAAGCTTTCCAATAGGTTTAATGTACATGGTAAATTTCTCTCTTTAATTACCAGCTATCTAAAGGGCCGTAAACAGAAAGTTGTTATTTTAGGGGCGACATCTAACCCCCAACCTGTGATCTCGGGGGTGCCTCAGGGAAGCGTACTAGGGCCCCTGCTATTTGTCCTGTATTTGGACGATCTCTACTCTCACCTATCAGTTAATCCTAGTGGCCTTTTGCTTTTTGCTGACGATTGCAAATTATATAGAGAAATATCATGTTTACATGACACAATTGCTCTACAGGAAGACATAAGTTATCTTGTAGACTGGTGTGAAATATGGCAATTGAAACTTAACAGTAAGAAATGTGACGCTATTACACTTACTCTGAAAAAGCCTCCTGTTCCCTCCAAATACCATATTAACGATTCCTCTATAACGCATTCTGCCAGTCATAATGATCTTGGTGTCATCTTTGATTCGAAACTCTCGTTCTCTGACCACATCTCAATAGTTAAGAAATCAATGCGTATGCTGGGGCTTCTTTACCGATTCACTGAACTACGTACTGTGGCATCATTAACAACATTCTATAAAACTCTAATAGCACCCAAGATCGAATACTGCTCTCCCATACGGGCCATGGCCGCACCTACACATCTCTCTAGACTTGAGTCTGTTCTCAATTTCTTTATTGCAATAGTACGTTTTCGTGTTCCCGCACTTCGAATATAACCTAAGGAGGAAATTTTGCGATATCTTAATATCCAGACGCCGGAAGTACGCAGAAATAACTCTGATTTGAAGTTTCTTCATAAGATTGTAAATGGGAACCTAAGATCAGAAACCCTAATTCAACAACAATCCTTACATGTCCCTTCCCGCAAAACCCGGAATACCCACCTATTCCATCTTGCACGCCCTAGGCTGACAATTATACAGAGGTCTCTTTTTCACCGACTACCCAACTATTATAATAATCTAACAAGTAATGTGGACATTTTTTTGAGCTACCCGGTGTTTGAAAGAGCAATAAAACGCGTGCTGGCTAAATAATATTACTTGTGCACTCTTTGTTAATACTATTGATGTTATTGTTGTTGTTTATTTTTTTTAAATTCTTTTTCTTTTTTACTTTTTTCCCGCTTGTTGACATTTCCCTGTGTAAAATGGCACAATTATGCTGTATCTGGGAATTTGCTCAATAAATAAATAAATAGTCAAGAACTTAAAAGTATAAGCTTACTTTCAAAATGAGCCGGTATGATAATTAGATTCATGAAAGATTTTAACTCATTCTTTCTAAAAATAATTTTTAAAGATCACATATTTTCTTCGCTTTTTATTTTATTAAATCTAGTGCTCTTGACTAACAAACATTTTCTTGTTGATTACTAGCTATATTCTCTTCTTCTTCCCCTTCTCCTTCTTACTTTTCCATAAAGTTCATTTAGATTTTATACCTTCTGTGCAGACCTATAGGGTAATTCCGTGCCGGTCATCGCAAAATTCTACGTACATCAACGTAACACGAAAAATGCAAAAAGTCATTATAATTGCTATGCTGATTATCGTAAACTAAGTCGAAAATTTGCGTTGCGTCGTAAAACTGTTACGGATTCCGTTCACTAGGCTCCAGTCACCTACACACAATACAATCACCTATGTAAAAAATGACGTAAATGAAGGGTAATGAAAGATCGCGGATGAATCTTATAATCAATTACAGAACAGGTAAATTGAATTCTCATTTTTTACTAACTTCAGGTAGTGGGGGTTGTATAAAAGCCTCAATAAATGTAGGCACCAATTGATGTCAAAATCGAATATTTAAACTTATATGAATGAGTCGGGCGAGTATAATGTTATATCAGATTTTCTAACTTTTCAGTAAACTGGAACATGAGCTTGACCATTCCCACACAATTCAACACAATGACACAAACCAAACAAGCTTTCCTTGCCAGTTGCAGGTACATTTTCGAAATTAAACCACCTACATACTCTTCTGCAGTTCGATCACAACCCATTCCACTTAATAACTCAATTTCAGTGGAAGTGGTGCTTACTATTATGTTCACCCGAAGTGTTTATATATCATGAAACTTCTTTCCTAAAAACGAGAAGAAAGAATATATCTTTTTTTTCACTGATTCTAAGCACTCAATCTAAAGGGAATGAATGTGATGCCATAAAAATATGCGCCATACTGTATCTAAGTCGAACGTATGTTTTTTTAAATGAAAATTATCATGGAAGATATATGGTTTTCTTTAATTTGGGAAGGGCAAATTAATCATTTTATTCTTGACAAACTTTAACTCCAAGGTGTGAGAATGATCACAATACCCTAACATTATGTTTATACATATATATAATCTAGTACTATTTGCGTAGTCAATACTGCAAAATTATGTTTAATGCATATATCGAAACCTGTAACATGGGTTGGATTTTGTTTCCTTTTACACACTTATACCTGACAGATTGCAACTCCAAGTAGTACAATTATTTCCACATATTGAACAAAGGCACATAGCAAGTTTCGTTAAGGGGCCGTGGTGGCTCAGTGGTAGAGTGTTCACCTCTGGTGCTTGGGGTTCCGGGTTCGATCCCAGCCCCCGCCAAGTGAACTTTCTGATGGACGAACACCGTGTGCGTGGGTTTTCTCAGGGTTCTCCCGTTTCCTCCCACTTTCTTCATTTCATTCATTTCTCATCTTCACCGTCTCCTTTAGCCTAACCGGCATAACCGTGGGACGTAAAACTCAAAAATTTCATTTCATTTCATTTTCTATTTTCGTTAAAATTTGATAAGTCTTTCGATAGTTATTGTCGATCGAGTCGAATAAGGAGCTTCACTAAAGTCCGCCTCAATTATTATTATTATTATTATTATTATTATTATTATTATTATTATTATTATTATTATTATTATTAATGGAAAACATAAATAGTTTATTTTCACTTGACAAGCATACTAACATTATGCACTATAGGATTACGGAAGTCACTGACTGAGATAAGCTCTGGCACTATTTACAGCAGAAAGTATACATTTCTCTTATCTCTGCAATTGGAAGTTATTACTTGAACTTTTCTTTCAAAGGCTATCAAATTGGTCTATCAATTTTTCTGACACGCTTCCAAACCATAATGACTATTACAGATAACTGCCCGGAAAAGCAAACTTGTTGTATCCCAATTGTATTTATTGGCAGGAATACACTGAATAAGTAGATATCCTTTGTTTCTGTCTTTCCTATCTTTTTGATGTCAGATGATCGGAGAGAAAATCATACTGATATCTTGTCTTGCAAATGTAATGATCGTTGATATTTTCTTGGGAAGTAACATTATCTTGTTACCACCAACATTTCCTCTTTCTTTATGTAAGTTATGGTATCTGTTTCTGTAGAAACTCTTTACGTAAAGTTACAAAATAAAATAAAATAAAATAAAGAATGTTTCATATGGTTACGGTACTCTTCTTGGAATTAGATGAAAAAGAAACTTTAAAAGAGACAGAAAAATCAATTTTCACGGCAGTTTACATCAAAGGAGGAAACAAGCATTGAAATATGTTTTGTATTTCATCGATATATAATTTATAAGACATCTGCCAATAGTCCACCACCTTACCAAAGCACTGCTTTAAGGCGTAATACAAAATCCCACGGCATGGTAATCGTAACCTTGCTTCCCTCTTTTTTTCTTTCTGTTGTTCTTGTTGTTGTTTCGCTTACCAACATGCATCCGAAGTTTCTTTCTGAGAACGGCGTTAAGCAACAACGAACTGTTTCGAAGTTTCGAATCGAGTTAGTTTCTCTGTCATAAGAAGGTTACAGTTATTAAAGGCTCATTTAGGCTAACAATTCTGTCTATAGTGATGCTATTTTATGATATGTGACGTACGTATCATCAGCTAACATGTGATATGTGCTTCAACTTTGCGATTGAAGATAACAGAAGATCTAATGTGATCTTCCTAGCTCTGTAGATCGCTCTCACTCGTCTAACCAAGAATAGTGTTTACAAAATGCAATGAATTGCTAGACATCTTTCTCCCAATCGAGAAAGCAAACTAATGTGCTTGAGTTTAGTAAGTTTCAGATCATATTCTCAGCAGCCGGCGACATTTAATTGTGTGATCGAGAATCAGAAAAGTATAAAAAGCTAGGTTTACTACGTGTTTTCTAGTTCTGTGGTTACCTCACACTTAAGGATGTAGTGTTGCCATTCGCTTTATATGTATACTACATATGCATTTTTATTACTCTGTAGACTTAGCAACGTTTGTAGCGGAATATATAGGGTGTACATAAAAATAAAATGAAAAAAAAAATTCTAGTTATATGCCCCACGTTTTTGTCCTGTATTATGAAAGAGATGGATAATGATTGAAAGTGAATGATTGTGTAAGGATTGAAAGGATGGAAATGTGAAAGAAAATGATAGAACGTAGATAAAACCGACACACACGATGTATCCACCACAAAGTCACATGATCAGGAAATCCTAGAGTGTACAGTGGGCCACATAAATTCTTGATGTACAAAGTACGCGAGATAGGCAACCCAACTAACGCCTGCTCCAACATTAATTACGCCTGGTAGTAGCTAGCACAGCAGCATGAAGTTGCTCCCAACTGTTAAAAGCACAAATCGTAAAGAATGCTTTTGTGCAGAAGTAGAGCAAAACGCTGGCTGACGAAATAACAAAGGGAGTATTTGGATACTTGTACTCACACTACTTCTTGTTTGTATGATATACACGTAAAACTATACACAGCCACTTGAAAAAAATATACGGATAACAGAGGTGCTGATGAGTAGATAACAGTCGGGGGACTTAGTTAATCTTATAATTAACTCAAATTAGGATTATATAAACAAGTTTACTTAGTTCAAATAACTATACATATCTGCGTATCAAATAATATACGGATAGATTATGCAGTACATATGGTAGGTTATTTTTTAACTAAGTCAAAGCTTTGCGCTGAGTTTTGAAACTATTAACAATAATCCTAGCTGCAAATCAATTAAAAGTATAGATGGATCATTTGGAGGAAGAACCTAACCCCCAATGGAAATTTTATGGGTCTCCTAGGTTCCGGCGCTACTGATTCATACGTAATACTACTTCGAAAGAAGAAATTGTTGATTTCATCATTCCTTAATTAATTTTTGAAAATGCTAACTATTGCTAATTTATTTGTAATGGATAACTTATCCGTATTAAAGTAGGTCTATTTCCCGTTAACTTGCAAATATAACTTAGGGTTCATGATTTGTATAATATTTGTAAAATTTTACACATTGAGACACAAAGAGAAAAGGGGAGAATATACTGTCAATAAACAACAACTTAACAATGCAGGAAATTAACGGATAATATCAAGTATAGAACCAGTGATAGAATTAACTCTGCAACTCGTTTCCTGCATTCATTTTTCTTGCTTTATTTTCAAGATCACAGAATTTCTCCACTGGAGATTATCTTTCATTTAACAGCACCTAACTGGAGCTCAGTCTTGTAAGTTAAACATTTTTAAAAAGTTTAAACAGCGAACGCGGAAATCGAACCAGGGCCGCCAGATTAGAAAACTAGAACTCTAACCACTCATCTAAAGCGTTACTTCTTCCGGATCACCTAAATAAAGAGCCTTTTCTGTTCGTTCAAAACAGCAGGTTGTTAATAGATTCATTGGCAAAACACAGGAATATGTAATTGACTCGGAGGGCATTATTTCACTATATTCACTAAATTATCAAAATTACAGATTTTTAAAAAACAAAATACAAAACTCCTTTATTTTGAATCAAATACGACGCATGTATTATACTCATAAACAAACTAAAGACAAATCAATTGCTGCGTAGTAATCATGGTTAAGTGGTTCGACCAGTAATCTGAAAATAGTAGAATCAAATCGGATCCACGAACGACCAGTACATCTTTTTTACTTTAGAATTTTTGATGGCGATCGTCGGCGATGACACACGTTTTATTTTCTTCTGATATTTGAATACTCGGATGTTTCAATACTTGAACTATCAAATCTTTAGGAATAAAAATAGTAATAATAATAATTATATTATCTCATAGAATATTAAAAGTTAAGAGGTTATTATTGCTCAGGGCATAACATTACAGCCAGAAATGTAACATTTCGTAAGAATATTTCGGTTTTATTTAGTGTTGCTCACAAGAAGAGGAATTTCTCATCTCGTTTCTGATACAAAATGGACAAAATTGAGACGAGAGTTAACATTTTACATTTAAGACGGGACAAGGTTAACTCAAATTATCGTCTCGCTTTGGAGATGGAAATCGAGACGAGACGAAAATATCGTAAACATTTCTCGTTTTATCTCGATTCTCAAAATAGTGTATGTCCATTCTTTAAGTAACAATTGCTTTGTAGACTGAATCTTATATGCTATTTCGGAGCTCATTGAATTTATTATGTCCTGTGTAGGTATTTTTGTAGCAAAGCTTTAACAATTACTTCTGCATATCCTAAAAGTTAGTTTAGTATATGCCTTACTGTTCAGTGATATTAAGTTATTTTTATTACAGTTATCTTCCTAAAAACGTACAATAGAATACCTTCTACATGAAACTTCAGTGGAACGTTTTGGTTTAAAATTTTGGTAGTTGCAGAGGTGTGTCCTGGAGGTCCAGACACCCTCCCGAAATCCCGATTTATCTGTAAGTTTTGCCTAATTTTAGGGCAACTTTAAAAATGTTAACACCAAATGTTATTATTATTATTATTACTGAAAATTTAAGACCTCAATATTACGTCCTATTGCAATGTAAATAAGCGCACTGAAGTTGATAGGTAAAGAAAATGAAAGAATAAGAGATAGTGATAGTGAAAGGATAAGAGCGATTAGTGTCCGAAAGGAAATTCGAAAATCTTAGCTCCCGGACAACGTTAATATCGAAACTTCGGATGCCTAAACAGAAATTAAGTAGGATTTGTCTTCACCACGATACATAATAACACGCTTTCTTTGGCTAAAAGACTTTGGATTTTGTATGCGTTATATTGATATTTTAACAAAATATATATACCAATATGAGAAAGAATAGTTCCTATATTCAAATTTTGGTTGAACGGATATACGGAACGTGTTGGAAATGGCGAACGAAAATATTATTTCTAGCAATAGGAGTAATAGTGGAAGACGATCGGAATAATTGCTTGGATACAATATCGTTTCAGACACATTTATGACTCATACTAATCTCTATGCATGACCCGTAGGGATCGTATTCATGAATTGTTTGCTAAACACGTTACGTTTCCCAACACAGTTCGAATGAAGGTTGTAGACAGACATGTGACGTCAGTCTGTTAGTATTTCCCTTGTGAAGAAAGCAGTCTCCACTCTGGGTTGTAAGACCGAAATAAATTGAGCATTTTTCATTTAATTACATATCAGAAGAATGAATATTATAGTTCATAAAAACAACTCACAGCAGCGAGAATCGAACCCGGGACCACTGAATTACGAAACGAATGCTCACGTCTCTACGCTAAGACTTCTCTGTTATGTAAGTGTCAAAAAAAACACTCGTTTATGAAGGAAATTGCACACGTTTACGATAACGACGAAACACACTGATTTCTGTCATGATAAAATACTAAAGTCGAGAGACTTCAAATTTAAATTAAAAAACAAAAATAGACGTATAATGCCTCAGTCCACTTTCTTTTCTGATACACCGAAAGTATCTCCGTATTTTGCTATTATTGTAATTACAAATATCAATATCCAAAAATGTCTGAAGTTCTTTTTTTTCTCTTTCAAGGAGAAAGCAGACTTTGGTAAATTAACATCGAAGCCATTTTTTGCAAGGTGATTGTGAACATTGAAAGTGTTCATATTACAAACTGAGAGTGCGCAATGACCAAATTTAGCATAGAAAAATCATCTTTAAATTTTTAACTCGACGCATATGTCGTACGTTGCGCAAATTTATTAAGTGATGGCGTGGCAGAGTCAGAAGCATTTGTGACTCACGTTCCAAGGGTTACGGGTTCCCGCTGATGTCAATTAATGTTTTTTTTTCAACCACTAAAACAGCCACTTAAGCTACAAGTAAAATGTTAATTCTCCATACGTTTGTAATGAATTGAAAGAATAGAAATATTCAAATCAGTTGTAAAATCTTTCAATATTTCATGGTAACTGACAACAAAATATAATCTATTTCGTAAATATATTAATATCGCACGGGGGATGAAGGTGACATGTCCCCACCAATCTTGAAACTGAGCGTTTGTGCCCCAATAATACGATTTGAAATGTGTTTTTGGGGAGAAATGTAATGAATTGTATCCGATTGCCACAAAGAAAAATGAGCTGAAATTGATATCCCCCAGAATAAGCCTCACAATATTGAAGACAACTCTGCTCCCCTGATCCTCCACAGTATTGTTTTTCAACAACATTAATATTTTGAACATCGCTTTAAAAAATATTGGAACGGTCTTACCCCTCCTCCACGCCAATATTGGAGACAAATTTTTGCCACTTAATAGAACTGGAATAAGGGGTAATCACCTTTGGTTATAGTAACATTCATCGAGATTATTGTCTATCTTAAGTTTACTCATAAGACCAGTTAGTCCTACATTGTTACAACGTAATATGTCACTTTCCACTGAAAATACTGTTTAGGGATTCTGATATGTTCAGAACACGAACACTTTTAGATCTTCAGAATAAGCTCCCCACTTCTCAAGTTCGGATGCCAACAGTTCTGCGCCACTTTTGACAAACCCAGCTAATTCAATTCAGGTTGTGTATCATATAGTGAATAGAGAATGATATTTTAGTTTTGTGAAGTTAGGATCGGTGGAAGACAATGAATCTGCAGCAGAATTTGACAATGTGGATCGACATTGTCCGCCTTTTGCTCTTCATCGGGTGAAACACTGGAGTAAGGTACGGGAAGTTGTGGAACCTTTAGTTCTTCACAGTGTGGCACAGTGACGAACATTTCAAGGAATATTTGAATAAGTAGCAGTCCACTTTTTTTCTTTTTGGATAGACCTTTAATTGAAAGAACTATGCAAGAATTGCAATTTGAAGTATGATCTGTCTGTTCTCTCCATATCATTGCAACTGCAAATGGCACGCATGGCCTTTTTCCGTGTAGCCAGTCCCCCAAATTTGTAGAAAAAGTATTACAACATATATGTGGTGCTCACTTCTTGTCCACATCTTCCACTTTACAGCCAAAGTACAAGTGATAGGCTTTCTTTATGATAAGAGAGAAATTCCACTTTTCGCTTCACTTAAAAAAAAATGCTCTTCACTGCAAACACATTTACGCGACATCTTTCTTCTTAGTATAGTAATAGATAAATAATAATAATAATAATAATAATAATAATAATAATAATAATAATAATAATAATAATAATAATAATAATAATAATAATAATAATAACAGCACCTACCCACCCACCAAATATCTCACCACGACCACGTCCGAGATGGCAAATTTAACTACAAAGCAACGTTACACAACATGTTTTCTCTAGCAAACTCTTCAATACAAACTAAACCGTGAAGTGGTTCATATTTCTTTGTTAGCGATGAAATGAGAGCAATATGGATAGCCAAAGACTACGCAGAAATTTATTTCAGGAGGGGTCCTAAGCTTTTCAGGGATCCAAATACAATTTGAAGCTAAATTATATTAAAATTTGTAAAATTGCGCCTAAAATTAGACTAAATTTACAAACAAGTCGGGGAGTCAAGACCCACAGGACCCACCCCTTCGTATGCCTCTGAGGATAGCAATGAAAATAACTGTCAAACAATGGAAGTTTGTTGAAATAAGTAGACACCTCCTGTTGCCACAAACCAATAATTTGCCAAGCAGAGCACATCGGATGATAACGTATTTCTTTGAAACCCGAACCAATCTTCAAAAACTAATTTCATATTCGTTATCAGCACCCTAAAATTAGTATGAATTGGTTAATTTTATTTCCGAAGCCTTTTCACTGTTGACCATAATTCGTGTTCTATATATAGACTGTTCCATAATTCGTGTTATTTTCTACAGCACTGGGAGAAGATGAAGTTTATACACTATTAATGTAAAATTTGGCACTCTTATTGAGAAATATCTGAATTTTTTAAAATTTTTAAAGAAAATAAGAGAAAATTGCTGTTTAGCCCCCCTTTTAGGGGTGTAAACGGGAAAGTTCATTTTTCTTATGGGAGATTCAATGTTAAATTTTAAAAGCAGTTTTCTCCAATAATTATTCGTGAAGATTTTGAAGCAAATGAGTTGTATTTGTTACAAAATGCAAAAACACTCATTCACAAAGCTAGAAAAGCCGTCTGAAACATTTTTTTGCGAAGGTCCCCCTTTGCGGGGCAAGGGCGTATAAAGGTAGTGGGTGATATGTTACCAAAATCCCAAAATTTATTTTCGGAATGCCAGTAAGCGTGAGATTAATCACAAATGTCACAAAATTACGCATGTCAAGTTAGACCAACCACCAACACTAAATCGACCGGAACATATCTCAGAATTATGGGCTATTTATTGGCTAATTAGTTACTCTAATCCCAATTTTTGGGCTCATACTGTTTAGTGGGAAATCGGAATCAAAATGGGCGAGTCTAGCTTGATGTCAAGCTGGAACCCCTCATATGGTTACAACGGTCCGATCGAAAAAATTCAAACGCCAGAATTATGGGCTATTTATGTGCTAATCAGTTGTTCTAATTCCAATTTTTGGGCTCCTACTGGTTAGCGGGAAATCGTATTCAAAATGGGCGAGTCTAGCTTGATATCAAGCTAGTACCCCCATATGGTTACAATGGTTCGATCAAAAATATTCAAATGCCAGAACTATGGGCTATTTATAGGCTAATTAGCTGCTCTACTCCCAATTTTTGGGCTCCCATTGTTTAGCGGAAAATCGGAATCAAGGTGGCGGGCGAGTCCAGCTTGATGTCAAGCTAGAACCCTCCATGCGGTAACAATGCTCCGATCCAATAAAACTCAAACGCCGGAATTATGGGCTATTTATGAGCTAATTATTGCTCTAATTCCGAGTTTGGGGGTGTTACTCTTTAGCAGGAATTTTTCATGAAATTGTGGGATCCGGCTTAACTTCTAGCTATATACCTAGTGCTATAATACTCCGACCAAATAATTAAAATGCCGGAATTATGGGTTATTTTTGTGTGCTAGTTAATTACTGTATTGTCGATTTTGGTTCTTCTATCGTTCACAAGAAATGTCATGCAAGATTGGTATTTATTTATTCATTCATTTATTTAACAATCACCAGATTCAGCTCAAAAGGTCTTTTTACACTGGATATCCAACAACCACAATAACAATGGAAAGGATTTGGGAAGGTATCGGCCAGGGCCTGTTTTAGTAGGTACCATCCCGACATTTGCCTGTTAGGACTGAAAGAAACCCTGCAAAACCTCAGTCAGGGTGGTCGGCAGCGGGATTCGAACCCACGGCCTCCCGAATGCGAAGCCAACGCTCTACCAATTGAGCTACTTCACTTATTTGATATGTAGATAACGTGGGATGATAATTTCAAAGTTGCAGTGAGGAAACGTCGATGTCTATTAACTGAAAATTGATTTATTTGCATTCTCAGCGAATGCAAATATATATCTCTTCTAGTAAATCCATGAATTGTTTTTTCACGTTTTTATGTTCATTATAGTCATTATGATTAAAGTGGGAAGAAATGGGAGAGCTCCGATAAAACCCAAGCGCATGATGTTTGTCAACCACAAAGACCATTTGGCGCGATCTGGGATCGAACCAGGGATCACACGCACAAGAGGTAAACGCTCTACATCTGTGCCACTGCGGCCCCAGCAACGGCGAAGAGGCACTTCCACAAAAAAAAAAAAATATTTAGAAAATAATGATATTTCACTATATAAATTTTATATATACACTACTTACTTCCAAACATAATGAACATAAACACGTGAAAAAAGAATTCATGGATTTACTAGTAGAGATATAGATTTACATTTGCGGAGAGTGCAAATAAATCAATTTTCAGTGAATAAACATCGATGTTTTCTCACTGCAACTTTGAAAGTATCATCCCACCTTCTCTAAAAATCAATATCAATCTTGCATGAGATTTCTTGGTAACGATACAAGAAAAAACTCGACATTAGAGCAAGAATTTAGCATGCAAATAACCCATAATTCCGACGTTTTACTTCTTTTGATCGGAGTATTATAGCCCTAGGTTTATAGTTAGAAGTTAAGCCAAACCTCACAATTTGATAAAGAATTCCTGCTAAAAGGTTACAGCCCCAAACTCGGAATTACAGCTTCAATTAGCCCATAAATAGCCCATATTTCTGACGTTTGATTTTCTGTCAAGCTAGACTCGCTCATTTTGATTCCGATTTCCCGCTAAAAGGAAGGAGCCCAAAAATCAGGATTAGAGCAACTAATCAGCCCATAAATAGCCCATAATTCTAGCGTTAGAATTTTTACGATCGGACAATTGTAACCGTAGGTTTTTTTTAGCTTGATGACAAGCTAGACTCTCCCATTTTGAATCCGATTTCCCGCTAAACAGTAGGAGCCCAAAAGTTGGGATTAGAGCAACTAATTAGCCCATAAATAGCCCATAATTCTGGCGTTTGATTTTTTTCGATCGGACCACTGTAACCATATGGGGGGTTCTAGCTTTATATCAAGCAAGACTCGCCCATTTTGAACCCGATTTCCCGCTAAACAGTAGGAGCATAAAAATTGGAATTAGAGCAACTAATTAGCCAATAAATAGCCCGTATTTCTGAGATATGTTCCGGTCGTTTTAGTGTTGGTGGTTGGTCTAACTTGACATGCGTCACAAAATTAATGCTCCAATGTCCTTACATGTAAGAGTGACTGATAATGGGGCTACAGCCCCCTTTCAAAAATTAAAAAAATCACCATAAATATCCTTAGTAGGGACATACGAGAAGAAGGTATTTTTGTTAATTAATGTGAAATTTGGCGTCATTGTATCAAATGAGTATGCGTTTTTCAAATCTGGAATGTTATTTTGATAACGCACCGCCTTAGGGGGGCACAGGGGGCGAAGCACTCGATGATGGATCTTTATAAAAATTCAAAATTTTGTTCCGGAAATGCCAGTGAGCGTCAGATTTTTCACCACTGTCACAGAATGTATATTCTAATGCTCCTTGCATGTGCCAGTGACTTATGTGGGGCTATAGCCCCCTCTCAAAAAATCACCATAAATATCCTTAGTAGTGACATACAAAAAAAAGGTATTTTTTGTCAATTAATGTGTAATTTGGCGTCGTTGTAACACAAAGGTATGAGTTTTTCACATCTGAAATGTTATTTTAGTAACCACTGCCTTAGGGGAGCGAAGCATCATATGATAGACCTTTATAAAAATTCCAAATCTTGTTCCGGAAATGCCAGTGAGGGTCAGATTAATCACAAATGTCACAGAATTAATATTTCGATGCTCCTTGCATCTGTCAGTGACTGATATGGGGCTACAGCCTCCCTTCCATAAATCATATTAAATATTCATCATAAATATCCTTAGCAGGAACATACCGGAAGAAACTATTTTTTTAAAAAAAAATCAATTAAGTTAAATTTGGTTTTATTGTGCTAAAAAGGTAGGTGTCTTTTAATATGGGATGTTACTTTGGTAGAGCACCGCCTTAGGGGGCACTGGGGGCGAAACATAAAATGATGGATGTTTATAAAAATTCCAAATTTTATTCTGGAGATGACAGTGAGCATCAGATTAATCATAAATTTCGCACAATTAATATTCCGATGTTTTTGCATGTGCCAGTGATTGATGTGGGGCTACAGCCCTCTTCCAAAAATCACATAAAAAAATAGCCATAAATATTTTAGCAGGGACTTCCGAGAAACCATTAATTCTTGTCAAATTAATGTAAAATAATTTATCTTAGTAAAAAGGTACGCGTTTTTGAAATATAGAATGTTATTTTGGTGACACCGGATTAGGAGGGCACAGGGCACGCAGCATAAGCATCTGAATCTTTATTTAAAAAAAAAAAACAAATTTTATTCTGGAAGTGTGAATGAGTATCAGATTAATCACAAATGACACAGAATTAAGATTCCGATGCTCCTTGCATGTGCCAGTGATTGATGTGGGGCTACATCCTTAACAGGGACACACCGGAAGAAGCTATTTTTTTTAAATCAACTAATGTGAAATTTGGCGCTGGCTTTTTTTTTTAATTCGGTATAATTTTGATAACGCACCACCTTTAGCGGCAAAGGGGGCGAAGCATAAGATTGTGGATCTTTATGAAAATTCCAAATTTTATTTTGAAAAAGCTAATGAGCGTGAGATTAGTCACAAATGTCACAGAATTAATATTCCGATGCTCTTTCCATGACCCAGTGACTTATATGGGCTTCCGCTCCCTTCCAAAAATCACAAAAATTCACAATAAATATGTCATAATTAATATGTAAGTTGTCATTATTGCAAAACAAAACAAAAATATACAATAAACCTGGAAATTACTGTAAATGAATAACTTCTGTCAGTGTAACTGATTATGCATATAGCTTTGTTGTTATGGTGTCACTGGAATATAATCAAAGAATTTTATATTTTAAAAAATCAATTAAGGCTCTTTTTATAGCAGAAAGTCTCACACACAAATCACCTACGTATTTTCTATACACTTAAGCAGAACCATCTCGAAATAGAACACAAAATGACAATGGAAAACGTAGCAGGAACCAAAAAAATCTTAACGAAAAGTAAGATCTTAAAAATTAATCGTAAAAAGAAAAAGCATGTATTTTCATTACTTCTTACAAAATAACCGTATTATCCAACTTTCCATATGACAACTTACTCGTATGTACCGCAGACATAATACACACGGACACACCGTTGTAATAGAAACAAATGTTTCCCGAGGAATAGGAATCAGTTGCTGGAAATTATTCTTTGTTGAAAACAACTCTTTTTGGCTCTACTATCACTAATTGTTTAAAAAGATCACTAACCTAAGTGTAAAACCCATAAAATCAACTTACTTTTATTCGGCATGCCCTCCTGAACGAGCAAGACATAAACTAATGCGATTTACTAAAGAAACTGTGAACACCTTCTCTAACAAACCTGGAGTGATCAATTCTATACTGTGGGCAATCCTCTGTTTCAAGTCCTCTACACTGTTACATGATTTTTGGTAGACAATTAGTTTTAGGAATCCCCACAAGGAAAATTCGCATGGTGTAAGATCCGGAATTCTTGGTGGCCATTCGACACTTGACCCCATAGAAATAATCCGTTCCCCAAATTTCTCTCTCAAAAGATTTATAGTCGTATTTGAGCGATGCGCTGTTGCTCCATCTTGCATAAACCATAATTCATCACTTTGACCTAAATTTAAACGATCAAGTTCAGAAAATACTTTTTCTCTTAGTAGCTTTTTGTATGATGACGTTGTTACATTTTCATCGAAAAAGAAAGGTCCTATCACCTCAGTTGCAGTTATACCACACCAAACCATTATTCCTCGTTTGTCCATTGATACTTCTGATCTCACGTTCGGCTGTATCGATAACCGTTATCTTGCATGTGATGAGGACACAGAACCATTTAAGAAGAATTTTGCTTCATCGGAAAATATCACTTGAAATAAGAACATAGGGTTTTCATTTAACTTCTCGATAAACTAGTTACAGAAATAAACACGATCACCATAATCACTTGAACACAATTCAGAAACCATTCGGACCTTGTATGGTTTCACCTTAAGTTTCTTAAAATTCTTTGTAGCGTAGTTTTCTTAATATTTAAGCGTAAGCTTCGACGAGCAAGGGATTTCCGCGGTG
Organism: Thermobia domestica; assembly: GCF_964235325.1. NCBI lineage: Eukaryota > Metazoa > Arthropoda > Insecta > Zygentoma > Lepismatidae > Thermobia > Thermobia domestica. The sequence goes on from NC_137459.1 coordinate 234,014,420, forward strand.
AACTAGTAACAGATAACAACATCTGTCTTTTTGTTTCTTCTGCAGATACAGTTGAAGATCATCCTGCACTTTTTCTAGATGCAAGATGGGCAGTGTGAAAACAATTGCTGCGGAACTGTTTGTACAAACGGTGAATTTGCAAATCGTGTACTTTTAATCCGAGTTCTTTAAATATACGGGATCTTGTTGCTCTTGAAAATTTTTCTGATAAAATGTACCATTCAATTACATTAGCACGCTGATCCTGAGTTAAAGACTGCATGATCGAAGGACACTACAGTATGAATGCACTCTTAGAGTATACTGGAAACGACAAGTAATTATCAAATGATTAAGCCAGTCTATCCCCGAGATTCACCTACTATGTAATGTCCATTTCCGAAGAAGTCAATCTAACCCAGGTGTTGATTACAGACACGAAATCCTATTGAACTGTCAACACGTTAACTCGTAAATCGTTGGTGTATTGCGATAAGAAGAGGTCTGAAACTGTTGTCAGCACACATGAACAAGAAATTGAGTCAGGAATTAGAGGGTGTTTTATAAACAAAAGTTTGTTGACATTGCTTAAAATCAGCTTACAGTGGGACGCCAACAAATGATTCGGACGTGTTCCAGTGTTTCTTAAACACAAATCTCTTAGCATGCATTCTGAATAGGCCAGAAAGAAGCATGGAAGATAACAAAACAGAGTGGTGTGGTTCTTTAAATGATTTTGGGACCGGGAAGGGGGAATTGAATCACTAAAGTGGTCGCTGGCACATGGAGGTAGCTTCTAAGCATTAATTTTGGTATATTTCCAAATATTTTGACGCTCGCGGGAAATAACGAAAAGTTTGAATTTTTCTTACTGCCTATCTTCCCCAATTTGGAGGTTTGGCGTAATAAAACTAGAAACGCATGTACCATCATAGATGAAAGGGGAGGAAGAAGAGGAATGGTATCGTATTTTCTATCTAAAAAAAACTGCTAATTTACAGCAAAATTCGTATAAATATAGAGCTAACTGCTTTCCGCATTTTACATTGAAACTCCAGTTAGGTCAATCAAATTTTGAGTTGACGCCACTAAAAGAGATCAACACATGACCATTATCATATTGTCGCTTTAGCTCTTTTTCGAAACAAACATTTTTTCAACAATAATTCTAAATTTCACTTTAATAATAAAAAATATTTACCTTCTGCCAGTAGGTCCTTGCGTATAAGGACATTCATCATGAATTTCTATTGTTTTATGAAAGGGGATTGTAGCCAAATATCAGTCACTGGTACAGTCCGCAGCAAAAAACCTGCAACATGAGCATATATGTTTATTGTGAAACGACGAAGTCTTTTGCTCCAAAATAAGTGTGCAGGGGAAGACGCCGAGGTTTCTCCTGGAGTTATCCATGCCACCAAGACGTTATGTTGATTCCCTGTGCTGTCAGTCGTAGTTTCACAATAAACTTACTTGCTCATGTTGCAGGTTCTTTGCTGCTGATTGTACATGGAAATAGCATAGGAGCATTAATTCTGTGCACCTTGCAATTAATTTCATGCTCATTGGCACTACTAAAATAAAATTTGGAATTTTTATACTTCGGTCCCTGTGCCCTCCAAAACCAAAAATTACCAACCACACCCTTTGTCTCCTTTAACCAAAATAACATTTTAGTTTTGGAAAATACATAACTTTTTATTACAATAACGCCAAATTTCACATTAATCGACCAATAAAAAAAAAAACTTTTTTCTGGTATGTCCCTGTTAAGGATATTTGTCGTGATTTTTGGTAATTTGTGGAAAGTGGCTGTAGCACCACATCAATCACTGGCACATACAAGGAGCATCGGAATATTAATTCTGTGTCATTTGTGTTTAATCTAATATTCATTCACACTTCCATAATAAAATTTGGAATTTTTAAAAACATCCATCATTTCATGTTTCGCCCCTTGTGCCCCCCTAAGGCGGTGCGTTATCAAAATAACATTCCAGATTTGAAAAACGCATACTCTTTTGATACAATGACGCCTAATTTTACATCAATTAAAAAAATACCTTCTTCTCGTATGTCCCTACTAAGGATATTTATGGTGACTTTTTTTTGAAAGGGGGCTATAGCCCCATATAAGTCACTTGCACATGCAAGGAGCATTAGAATATAAATTCTGTGACAGTGGTGAAAAATCTGACGCTTACTGGCATTTCCGGAAAAAATTTTGAATTTTTATAAAGATCCATCATCGAGTGCTTCGCCCCCTGTGCCCCTCTAAGGCGGTGCGTTATCAAAATAACATTCCAGATTTGAAAAACGCATACTCATTTGATACAATGACGCCAAATTTCACATTAATTAACAAAAATACCTTCTTCTCGTAAGTCCCTACTAAGGATATTTATGGTGATTTTTTTTTTATTTTTGAAAGAGGGCTGTAGCCCCATTATCAGTCACTCTTACATGTAAGGACATTGGAGCATTAATTCTGTGACATTTGTGATTAATCTCACGCTTACTGGCATTCCGAAAATAAATTTTGGGATTTTGGTAACATATCACCCACCACCTTTTTACGCCCCTTGCCCCCCCCCCCCAAAAAGGGGGAACTTCGCAAAATAATGTTTCAGACGGCTTTATTAGCTTTGCGAATGAGTGTTTTTGCATTTTGTAACAAATACAACTCATTTGCTCCAAAATCTTCACGAATAATTATTGGAGAAAACTGCTTCTAAAATTTAACATTGAATCTCCCATAAGGAAAATGAACTTTCGTGTTTACACCCCTAAAAAGGGGCTAAACTGCAATTTTCTCTTATTGTCTTTAGAAATTTGAAAAATTCAGATATTTCTCAATAAGAGTGCCAAATTTTACATTAATAGTGTATAAACTTCATCTTCTCCCAGCGTTGTAGAAAATAACACGAATTATGGAACAGTCTATATATATATATATATATATATATATATATATATATATATATATATATATATATATATATATATATTGCCTTTTAAATAAACCTTAAATTCTGTTACTTTTCTTAGTCTTTGTGTTATTAGCAAAGTCGTACACATTTGTAAAACATGCATCGTATCTTTCGCTAAGCAGTTTCCCTAATGAGTGACGCAGACCTTTTCTACTGTACCGACCGGTGACATATTTGTGGATACCAAACATTTCAGATATCTCTGATCTGATTGGCCGATACAGATAAGATATCACGAGTCATGACCTACATATAGCACAAAGTAAACGGCCGATGGTGTCGGCCCTCGTAGCAGAGGGAGCTATCGGAACATGCTAGTAACGAAAATCGATTTTGGCGTGGGTTCAAACCCTGTCTAAGAAAAGTTTTCTGTATTGTTTCTAAAAAAAATTATAGCACTTCTTTCGTTAAAATAAAACTAAAAATAATTTTCAGATAGTGATTTAACGATTATTTTTTTAAAATTTTCATTAACTTCTTTCATTAAAATAAGTTTGCCCTTGTACTATATAGCTCCATAGCAAAAGTAGTAATAGTAGTCATGGTAGAAGTAGTAGTAATAGTAGTAGCAAAACTAGTAGTGGCACTATTAGTATTAGTATTAGCATTGGTATTAGTATTATTAGTAGTAGTAGTAGTACTAGGAACGGGTTAGAAGCATCGCAGGGGTTGGTTGGGTTTTGTTCTCGACATCGAATTGGCAAGAATACTGAAACGTTTGGGATCGGCAAAAATGCCGACCGGTGAGATACAAACATGGTGGTCTTCGTTTTAAGCGCACGAGTAGCTGACCGGAATTCAATATCAAATTCCGACTAGTTAGAATCGCCGCACGAGCAAAAGGAAGTGTTTCCCGTAATCAGCTAACTCTGACGTTGTTTTTAGAGCAATAAAACAAATCAGTTGAAATGTTCATTGAGGACTCAGAGGGTATCCACTACATTATCAATATTACAGACTTTTTAAAAACAAAATACATAACTCCTATATTTCCTCCTATATCAAATACGGTCTATTGTAATCGTACCAAATTTCATTTAAGTAAGTAACCACGTTATTATGCGGTTTGCATATCCAGACTCATAACTACGAAAATATTTATGATCACTCCAACCCCAATCATTTCAAAGATTCAACCTGTTGTATATAAGTTATTAGGACGTAAAGTCGAATGTAATTTATACGAAAAAGGCTTTTATACATTGCAAGACCTGTAACGTCGAAACATCCACCACAAACTAATAGTCGTACCGACATAAACAAAAGCGAGTGTGGAGCAGAAAACCACTTTATACAAAAGTCAAAAGAGTCGCTGTGAAGGGATGTCAAGCGGTTTGAGTGAATAATCTGTCAATCAGAAATTTATGTGTTCAAACCCTGTAAGTAGAATTCGTCTTTTTTAAAGTGTGTTCCTATTTTCATCAGAGGACTGAGAACATTTCTTTGAATAAGTCTTTGTCAACTTCTTTTCTTTCAAATTCGATTAGAACGGAACATTATATGAATTGCAAATCTAAAATCCATAGCTGAAAACAAAGTATTAAGTATGTTCAATATTTCATTATTATCCTTTGAATTCTAACGAAAAACTATTTATAAGCATAGGTGATTTCAGAAGATTCTTCCCGGAGGATTGTCAATATATGAAGGACGGAAAAAAGCTGAAACAGCTATTAGTCCACTTCGAGCATGATCGAAGATATGACTTCGAAGGGGGAATTTTTTTACATCGACAGTGTCTCAAATTCTCCCTCAGGTCACACCCTGAAATCATCACTGTTTCAAAAGCTTTCTTAACAAATAGAATATTACATTCATTTCTCGTTCCACGTTTTGAAATAGCAAAATCGTAACTTAAAGAGAATTATAATACGTACTAGAATAAAGAATTACAGAAGTAATGAAGTAAATATTATCGTGTAAGTTATCGATTTGTAGTCCGATTAAAACTCGAATATTCGTGTGAATTGCACTTTAAAGGAAATCCTTTCTATATATAATTCTTACTGGAAAGGCATGTTTAACTCCAATTACTTAATCAATATTTTTAATAATATATTTTTATTGTAATATTTTTACTATTCAATGTTGTATACACTTCATTTCCCAAGGAAACTCTAGCAAATTTATGGCGAACTAGTGAATATTATCAAATAAATTATCATTTAGTTTACGTAAATGCTGCATCGCCTTATTTTAAACTTCGTACTTTAACTAATAATAATAATAATAACAATAATAACAATAATTGTATTACTGTATTATTAATAAAATCATAGTCGTTATCTTTGCCAGAATTTCTGGCTTAGTCAATAAATGAATTCCACGACGTCTCTATTCGAAGTTCTATTTAATCGAATCCGATAGAAACACAAAGAGAAACTTCGAGAACAGGTAAAAGACAAATCTTACTTTGAAGACTCGAACTAACCTTTAAGAGTGATCTACGCACAAGCGCATCAGACCATTTTTTCTTTTCTTTAAGTTAAATGATTCACCGAACGTATCTCAGTAACTTGTCTCTATTTTCTACTCGGTATACACATTTTACAGTTAAAAAACATTAAAGAAAATTCTGTGAGCAGCAATCGAACCCGGAACGCCGTACGCCAAAGGCACACATGCTAGCCACCAGACCGGTAGGAAGAGCAAATGAAATATATTTTGTAGTGTCTGAAGTTTAAGCCTATTTCACCCTGACGTAATACGTCTATTGATCGTATGTTTATGTTCACCGTATTTGTTACTTTGATGAATGATGTATCTTATTGATATAGGTTCTATTACATATTCGTCCATAAATATTATATAAAGTATAAGAATTATTCATGATTTGTCATGGAAATTCACTGGTGAATGCACAATAGACAAAGAATGTAATTGGAAGGAGAGTTCAACAGGGATATCTTTCGCCGACATTATTTAATATCTATTTAGAAGAGACAGCGAAGAGGAGTCTACATAATGGAGATATTATTTCGTCAGGAGGTAAAATGATTAGGTGCATACGTTTTGGGGATGATACGGCTGTTGTTGCAGAATATAAAAAGAAAGTCAATAAAACGTTGAAAACTTCAGAAAAGTTTGTTAAGAATATATGATGAAAATAAATGTAAGAAAGAAAAATCCATGGTGATTGGAACGAAGTGATCGGTGTGAAATATAGAAGTAGGAGCGGAGAAAATACAACAGGTGACTAGTTTTGTCTGCCAAGTAGCACTTCTGAAGTGTAACACTCCGATTTTGATAAAATTTGCCAGGTAGGTACTACATATAAAATAAACGAATATGTTGTTTTTTTTATTTTCTGCAGAAAAACGGTTTTAGAGGCAAAAGCATCCACCCAAAATTTTCCAAGTTGACGCCCGAAAGTCAAGAAGAAGTGCACCGAAATGGATGAAACTGTGCACAGATACTGTAGACCTAAAATTAGGGAATACATGTTTCGTATTCTCCTAAAAAGCAGTTGGGTGGGGCACGGACTCTTCCAAAAATTTGATCATGAAATATCACAAATGCTAATAATAGTAATGTCAGAAGTGTTTAAAGGATATGAAGAACTGAAACAAAATTTTGTTGTAGTGACAATACGCAGAAAATTTAACGAATACGGATGTTTTATTTTCTTCGGAACAACGGTTTTAGGTGGCAAAAGCCCTCACCCAAAATTTTGAAATTTCACGCCCAAAGGGCAATAGGAAGTGGACCGAAGTCAATGAAACTGTGCACAGATATTGTAGACGTGAAATGAGGGAATACTGTTTCGAATTTTCCTTTTAAAAAGGAGTTAGGCGGGACACAGACCTTCTAAATAGTTGATTACGAAATATCAAAAGTGCAATTCGGAGAGGTCTTTGCCCTAATACTGTTTTGGGGCCAGGGCCCCCTTCTGAACAACTAAATTTTACCATAGTAGCGCAGGAAGGAGTAGACCGAAACAAATGAAATTGTGTGTAGGTATTTTGCATATGTTAAATAAGGTCTCTCGTGTTTCCCAAGTCTCCGCTTCCGATTTGCTTCAAATTTGGCACATAACAGTAAATAGGAAATAAATCGACACGCCTTTTTGTTTATGCGGGAAAATATTGTAAGGGTTAAAGGCGCCTGCCGAAATATTATAAAATACACTATACTGTTTGTGCTTACTGTTGATGTACCAACTTTGAAGAAATCGGATTAGGACACATGTTGAACACGAAATATAATATCTACACACAATTTCATTCACTTCGGTCCACTTCTTCTTGCCTTTCGGACATCAACTTTCAAAATTTTGATTGGAAACTTTTGCCCTCTAAAGCCGATTTTCCGCAGAAAATAGAAAACACGTATTCGTTTATGTGTAGTATCTACCTGCTAAATTTTATCAAAATCGGATTGTTACACTTGGGAAGTATTACATATCAGACATGCAGAGTTTAAACCAGGCCGCAGTGTCTCAGTGGTGGAGCGTTCACTTCTGGCGCATTCGATCTCAGCTTGCGCCAAGTGAACTTCGTGGTTGACAAACACCGTGTGCGTGGGTTTTCTCCGGGTTCTCCCAGTTTTCATTCTACCCTTTCATTTATTTCTCATCATCACCGTCTCTTTTATCCTAGCTGGCATATGCGTGGGACGTAAAACTCAAAGATTTCATTTCATTGTAGAATTTAACGTTCCTTCAACAGCGAGGCTATATGAGACAGAACCTACTGATAAACGTGGAATCCGAACCACATGAGCTCCCGCCGGGAATGGAAGATCAACTGAGTACGTAACAATTAGTGACTATTTTCATGAATACATGTATCATATAGAAATCTCTTAAAGTCTGATAGTAAATTATTATGAGATGGAAACTATAGTTGCAGTATTGTAGAAGAAATATTGCCCAACTGATAATGCTTATGAGAATTGTTAGGTTTCTACAGGGGTACATCTACTCTTCCCACCCTGGGAAAGCAGTAATTATGTAAATTCCTCTTCCACTCTACAAATAAAGCACTGCTTATCATATAGCACTGGAAAAGGATTAAATTTTAAACAGGAGAGTAAAACTTTACATATTTTTTTTCTCTGTAAAACAGGGGGCGCGGTGGCTCAGTGGTAGAGCGTTCATCTCTGGTGCTTGGGGTCCCGGGTTCGATCCCAGCCCCTGCCAAGTGAACTTTGTGGTGGACAAACACCGTGCTCGTGGGTTTTCTCGGGGTTCTCCCGTTTCCTCCCACTTTCTTCATTCCACCATTTCACTCATCTCTCACCATCACCGTCTCCTTTAGCCTAACCGGCATAACCGTGGGACGTAAAACTCAGAGATTTCATTTCATTTCATTTTCTCTGTAAAACAGATGATTGTTTACCTTTAGTGGATGAACGTTTAAAAAAAGTAATGGAACAAATTAATTTATTTATGCGACAAATAGCTGTCGTTTCTAAAGAGAGCAGAAACATAGCAAGTAAACATAAATCAAACCTCTGCTGAGCTAATACTCACAAAGCAGTATGTTAGTTAACATTTTGATTTTATATTATGCTTAGAGGCATTTACAAAGTCAGTACAATATTGACTGTTAACGTGTAAAAATTGTCTGAAGGAAAGTGGAACAGAATACTAAACGAAGTTGTGCAGTGCTGACTTTAAGTCAAACAACATATATCAAAATAAGGAGTGGATTCTGACTGTTAGCAAATAAAAAATACTTTTTTTATGAGCTGTTGGAGAAACCAACTGCACATACTACTAGAAATAGAAGAGATTTAAATGCTTCACCAAAGTAAAAATATGCTTCGTAGCAATTGAAATGAAATGAAATCTTTAAGTTTAACGTCCCACGGTTATGCCGGTTAGGCTAAAGGAGACGGTGATAATGACAAACGAGTGACATGGTGGAATGAAGAAAGTGGGAGGAAACGGGAGAACCCCGAGAAAACCCACGAGCACGGTGTTTGTCCACTATAAAGTCCACAGGGCGCGAGCTGGGATCGAACCAGTTACCCCAAGCATCGGAGGTGAACGCTCTACCACTGAGCCACCGCGGCCCCTCTCGTAGCAATTGAATCCCGACTATGAAGAATTATGACCGCAGCGAGATTCTTACACGGAGTCCATGACTTTGTTAATAGTCCGTGACTTCACCGTCTGAGCAGCGACTATTTGCTTGCTTTTGCTGGTATATCAATGCATTTCGGGCACAACTTTGGAACATGAACATTGAAGTGAAATAATTAGAATGATGGGATTGACAGTTTGAACTGTCCACTATTGCAATCCTAGTTGGGCATTACAATATTACGCAAACTCTATTGTATATACAACCTTTATTATACATGAACTTGCTCTTATGATAACAATACCGATTTCCTAATTAAATTCAATGTATAGATAATTGTTTAGTTGAGTTGAATTTGAGTTTAGTGTCCTTTTCAGCAGCGAGGCTATATGAGATGGGACCTACTGATTAACATGGAATCCGAACCACATGAGCTCCCGCCGGAATCGAACCAGGGCCTCCCACACCAAAGGTATAGATAATTGTGTCTTATATAGCAGCTAATATCGACTTTGTGGTGGACAAACACCGTGCTCGTGGGTTTTTTCGGCGTTCTCCCGTTACCTCACCCTTTCTTCATTCCACCATTTCATTCACTTCTCATCATCACCGTCTCCTATATATTAACCGGTATAATCGTGGGACGTAAAACTAAAGATTTCATTTCATGTTTCTTGCTATAAAGTATAAAATAATTAAACATTTGATGTAAATAAATGAGAAACCCAAGATATTGCAAATTACTGAAAGTGCGATTTAATCCAATTTTAAGCATTATACATCTATATGATTGTTCAAGTTGCTTTATAAAGATGCATATTATGAATATTTTTTTTCAATGAAATTAAATTAAATCTTTAAGTTAGACGTCCCATGCATATGTCAACTAGGTAAAGGAGACGGTGATGATGAGGAATAAATGAAAATTGTGGAACGAAGTAAGTGGAGGAAACAGGGGAACCCTGATAAAACTCACGCACACACGGTGTTTCTCTACTACAAATCTCACTTTGAACAAGCTCGAATCGAACCAAGGACTCCATGCACCAGAGGTGAACGCTCTACCACTAAGCCACCGCGGCCCTATGAAAAATATAATCATAGGGCCCCCTCTCCCCCCTCTCTCTCTGTCTATATATATATATATATATATATATATATATATCAACATGCACGGCAGTGCATTGTAGCAAAGTTCCGCGAAGAAAATGAAATCTGGCTTGCACTACCCTAAGCATATTATACAAGAAAAAGGGTTTTGGGTAAAATCACAGATTTCGAGGCTTTGTAGAAACGATTCTATTAAGGATAGAAATACAAAATTTAGAATTTAAGGAGATATCCGAGAGGTGTACTCATATGCCAAAGCTCATATTCCTACCTTCAACCATATTCGAGTACTGGATCCCTAAAATATGCAGTTTTCAGGCTCACTGACTCACTCATCAAATAGATTAGATACTTCCCAATGAGATAGAGACGTGAAACTTTGCATAAAGGTACCTTATAACGACTTGAGTACGGAAAAGTCCTAAATCTGAAGAATGTGTTATGGGAATTTTTTTATGGGCAAGAAACTGTCCTTAGCTAGGGAAAAAAAAAAACGTTTCACTCACTCACTCATCAAATTGATTAGATACTTCCCAATGAGACGGAGACGCGAAACTATGCACAAAGGCATTTCATAATGACTTGAGTATGGAAAAAGTCCGAAATTTGAGGAATGCGCTATGGGAAAGTTTTTATAGGCAAAAAACTGTCCTTAGTCAAACACAAATCGGTTCATTCTCTCACTCATCAAATTGATTAGGTACTTCCCAATGAGATAGAAACGTGAAACTTTGTATAAACCTACACTATAATATCTTGAGTATGGAAAATTTCCGAAATCTGAAGAATGTGCTATGAGGAATTTTTTATGGGCAAAAAAACTGTCCTTAGACAGGGAAAAAACCGTTTCACTCACTCACTCATCAAATTGATTAGGTACTTCCCAATAAGACAGAGACGCGAAACTCTCCACAAAGGTACTTTATAATGACTTGAGTATGGAAAAAATCCGAAATGTGAGGAATGTGCTATGGGAGTTTTTTTATGGGAGAAAAACTGTCCTTAGTCAAATTGATTAGGTACTCCCAATGAGATAGGGACTTGAAACTTCGCATAAAGGTACCCTATAATGACTTGAGCATAAAAAATTTTCGAAATGGGTGGCATGTGTTATAATAAATTTGTATGGGCGAAAAACTTTTCTTAGCCAAGCAGAAATCGGTTCATTCTCTCACTCATCAAATTGATTAGGTACTTATCAATAAGATATAGCCGTGAAATTTTGCATAGAAGCACCCTATAATGACTCGTGTACAGAAAAAGTCTGAAATGTGATTAATGTGCTATGAGATTTTTTTATGGGCGAGAAACTGTCCTTAGCCAAACATAAATAGGTTTGTCCTCTTACTCATCAAATTGATTACGTGCTTCCCAATGAGATAGAAACGTGAAACTCTTCATAGAGGTACCTTATAGTGGCCTAAGTGTGAACAAATTCCGAAATGTGAGGAATGTGCTATGGGAAATTTTTCATGGGCGAAAACTGTCCTTGGCAAAGCAGAAAACGGTTCATTCACCCACTCATCACATTAATATGCTAGTTTCCAATGAGATAATGACGTGAAGCTGTGCATAAAGGTACCTTATAATGACTTGAGTGTGAAAAAGGACCGTAATGTGAGGAATGTGCTTTAGGAAATTTTTCATGAATGTAAACTGACCTTAGCAAGGTAGAAATCGGTTCATTCATCCACTCGTCACATTAATTTGCTAGTTTCCAATGAGATAGAGACGGGAAACTCTGTATAAAGGTACCTTACGATGACTTGAGTGTGAAAAAAGTCCAACATGTGAGGAATGTGTTATGGGAATTTTTTATGGGTGAAAAACTGTTTTTAGCCAAGCAGAAACCGGTTCAGTCATTCACTTGTCACATTGACTAAGTACTTGTTTATGAAATATTGACGTAAAAGTCTATATATTTGTACCTTATAATGACTTGAGTATGGAAAAGGTCTGAAATTTAAGTAATGTACTAAAGGAAATTTTTTATGGGTGAAAACTGTCCTTAGCCAAGAAGAAATCGATGCACTCACTTACTGACTGACTCACTCATAGTGTTAATTTGGTACTTCCCAATGAGATAGAGGCATGAATATCTTCATAAATGTACTTTATAATGATTTGAGTATGGAAAGTGTCCGAAATTTAAGGAAGTGCTATGGAAAAAGTTTATGGGTAAAAACTGTCCTTAGTCAAGCAGAAATCGGTTCACTCACTGACTCATCAAATTGATTTCGTACTTCCCAGTGAGATAACACGTGAAACTCTGCAAAAGGTATCTTATAATGATCTGAGTATGGAAAAAGTTTGAAATGTGACGAACGTGTTATGGGAAATTTTTCATAGGCGAAAAATTGTCCGTAGCCATTAGGTACTTTGCAATGAGATGAAGATGTGAATGTCTACATGAAGGTAGCTTATAATGGCTTGAATAACAAAAATATCCGAAATTTAAGGAATATGCTATGGAATTTTCTATAGGCGAAAAACTGTCCTTACTCAAACAGAGATCGGTTCATTTACTCACTCATCATTGATTAGATGCTTCCAAATGAGATAGAGAATTGAAGCTCTGCATAATGGTACCTACCTTACGTAATGACTTGTGTAAGTAAAATGTTCCAAATTTAAGGAATGTATTACGGGAATTTTTATGGGCGAAAAACTGTCCATAGCCATTAGGTACTTCTTAATGAGATAAAGATGCGAAACTCTCCATGAAGGTGCCTTATAATGGCTTGAGAATGAAATTTGAGGAATTTGCTATGGAAAATTTTTCATTGGCAAAAAAAAAAAAAAAAAACTGTCATTACAATCAAAAATCGGGAACGATTCCGTTATTGAACACATCATGTGCATAGTGATAATGTTGTCGATCGTCCGAGTGGTCAAGGTGGTGACCTCCTCGCTGGTCTATTGGCTACCACGTGCGCCTTTGGTGTATGGTGTCCTGGGTTCGATTCCCGGTGGAAGAGTCTTTGGAATCTTAACTCTCCTCGATGATTCTGTGTTCGTGTCCCTGTCGTGCTAGTTAATAGAAAAACGAACTAAGGTCACTGTGAAAAATCTGTTATCCGGACAGCGGTATAGTGTACAAATATACGGGATCCTTATGTTTACTACAGAAATGAATACTTAACACACGTTATCCATATGCTACATACGTACTGCCCTCTTTCCTGCTTAGATGTTACACAATGCCGTTGCGTTATGTCTGACATCTAACAGTCTTCCGTACATTACGTACGTCAGCTATAAGTTACATACGGCCATCTGTATGTGAGATCCTGACCGCGTACATACATTTCTTTCGTTCGTGCGGAAAGTATGCTTATTCGGTACAATTATACGGAAAGTATGATTAAAATATACTTTTTCAGTTATACGTTTAGTGTGCGTTAAGTCCAAAAACTACAGGATTTACATATGTAACCAACGTTTTTACGTACGCCACATACATTTTTTCTCAGTGTGCGAGTAAAATAAGTGAAAGCTAGTAATAAGTAGTTAAGCAAGTTAATGAGGCACGTTCTGTGAATCAGTTAACTTTTAAAAACGTGGGCTAAGACACATACATACTGCCGTAAATTTTGAGGTTGGAAACCCAGACAAAGAAAGCTAATATTTTTTTTATTTTTTCAGTGAAGATTTTTCCTTTATTGCAGTCATTGGTATTAAATAGATATTGAAATTAATTTGATAAGCAAGATAATGTACAAGTGAGAATATTTAAAATTAATGAAGTTTTCGAAGAAATGAGAAATCCAATTGTTCTAATTTATATGAGACTAGCAACAAAATGTAACCGATTTCGTAAATGTATTGGTACCACGAGTTATATTATGGTTACCACAGCCGTTATGTAAAAATGTTCTTGATGCTTCGGGTCTCTATCTGTGAACAGTGTGCTAATCTCTTACGTATCAGCCTTTTCAACAACAGTGAATTTCGTGCCTTTGCTCTTCATATTTCCTGAATTTTCCCTTTTGAGGATTCGCCCCCACATCCTCGCCTTTGCTCGGCCTACTTTCTTACACCTCTTAAGCTCACAATTCCCGAATTTCAAGTTTCTTTTTCTATTTTAACTATCTAAAAGATAAGATTTTGTATTCCAGGTAAACGCCTATTTAAATAACATGGGAATTTCTTCATCTTCCTTTAGACTCCTTAAAAATTAAAAATATTCACTTTTGTGAATTTTCCTGTAGGTTAGTCCCAGAAGGCTACAATCGTGCCAAATTTCGTCATTCTTATCCTGCCGGAAGTGCCTAACATTTTGGGGTGTAGAAGACGTCCAATATAAATAACATGGTGAAGGCTTTTCTGTTTCCTATAAAACCACTCTAAATTTGGAAATTTTTATTTTTACTGACTTTCTTAGGTAATACTGACGAAAACGTTCAAGTATACCGAATTTCATTTTTTTTTATTCCAATTCCAAGTACCTAAAATATGAGATTATAAGTCAAAAAAGGTCCATTTAAATAGCATGGGAAATTTCTTCATCTCTCCTTTAGACTTCCTAAAAATTAAAAATATTCACTTTTGGCATTTTTTTTCTGTCGGTTAGTTCCGAAAAGCTACAATAATATCAAAGTTAATCACTGTAGCCCTACAGGAAGTGCCCTATAATTTTGTTGTTGTAAAAGGTGTCCCATATAAATAGCATGGGAAAGATTTTTCAGTTCCCCATAATACCACTCTAAAGTTGGAATTGTTTATTTTTACTGATTTACGTAGGTAATACTAACGAAAACGTACAAGCATACCGAATTTCATTTTTTTTATTCCAATTCCAAGTTCCTAACACATGAGATTAAAGGTAAAAAAAGACCCATTTAAATAACATGGGAAAATTCTTCATCCCCCTTCATCATTTCAACTTTCCACGTCAACCGGAAGCACTCCTTTAACCCTTTATGACCCGAATTAAATATTAATTTGAATTTTAATATATTTTTTTCGTATTTCGGTTCTAAATGCGTACAAGTAACCATTAAATCGATCGATTTGATGATTATCATCATGGGCCACGTGTTTACACTTAAGGGACTTTAAAGTCCCGTCAGGCGGAAGCGATTTAACATAATAATTGTAATATATTTTTAGTTCGGATGTCTTTATAATCATAAATTTTACTGTCTTAGGGATATAATTAGAAGCAATTGTTAATACTATGATCATGATTTATTGTTTCTACCTTTTCATACAATTTCTGATTTTTCTTGTTCATACTCTCATCAATACATTGGTACTGATCTGGCAACCTTAGTTTTTTTTTTTTTTTTTTTGGAAATTTGCATTCAATGATGTAATTAATGGTCTAAGATTGTATAATTTGTCTTTGTTATCAGATGGAATAGCCAAATTGTCGTTCACGTGCATATTGGACAGTATTTGTTTGTATCTTTCTCTTGTCATTGTCTAAGACACAATCGGCACTGTTAGATCTTGGTCGGTACTCCAATAATGACACGTTTGCGGTAACCTGTGATAGCCAAACAAAAACTATAGACCAATAAAACCATACATTTCTTCTTCTGTGATTGGTTTCACTTTCCCGTTGCGTTGTTGAATGTACAAGTTGCTTTGAAAAACAACATTATTAACAATTTCGCTTGAAAAAATGTTCAGAAAAACGTTTGTCGGAGAAGAATCCGGCAAAAAGTAGTTACCAACCACACCCCGAGATAACGAAAATATTGGAACAGTCGTTACACTATCCTGTTTTTGAAAGTTTCTTACTGTCTTTGCACTTGCCACATCAACATCACCACCATCATCATTATTTTCACCTTCTGTAGATGGAACTGTCGGAGGCAACGCTGAAAAACCTGGATTGTCTGATACAGTTTCCAAGGAGTTGACAGTTTCCTGCTCTACCTCATCACTGCTACTGTCTTCAAATGGAGCGTCTATTTTAAGATCTGGTGGAATATCCTCTAGAAGAATATCTTCTATTTCCTTATCGTCGAGTATTCTAGACATTATTCCTACAAAGGAACTGAAAAACATAGTTACGCAATATCCGCACATTGTAATATTTTCCAACATTGAAAAAAACACTAAAGGCAACGCGATATCAGGTGATACAAGGGGCTTGGATACCCGTCCTGGCAATATTTGAGGCAACGAAATTAGGAATATTAAATATTCAAAACATTTTTCTTATTTAGATATTACCGAAAACAAATTTCACTGCAAATAGAGCACACTATTTATAGCCCGAAAAGGTAAATCCTGATGCCGCCTCTGCCTACAAGCCTGACGGGACTTCTGGGTCCACATGTAATTTTACCCCATAATACGCGCAATAATACAAAAACTGTTAAAATTTATATTTGTATTATTTATACTATACCTGATCAATTAACAAAAAAAATTCACGAACGTCTGAAGCTCCAAATACTATACAAAAACTAGACTAAATCAGAACACACTCGACTACGACTGACAAATAAACAGCATGCTTCAAACGCTCGAAATTGTATTTGTCACACATACACAGGAACGCTCATAAACAGCTTGTACCATCTTGTGAGCGTTCCTTGAAGTGTTTGAAGAAAGACTTGTTAGTCCCGACAGGTTGCTGACAACACAAGGGCTATTACGTAATAGGAAACGTAACCTTGAAACACCGGGACTTACAAGTCCCGACAGTCGATAAAGGGTTAATTTATGTCAGTTCATGTAGTTTTAAATACAGTTAGGATATGTTGGTGGCAAATATAATTAAGATTACAAGCTATTTGAAAGGTGTATATCATTGGAAGGAAAACCCGAGGCAGTATGAAACTGCGCAATATGCGCGTCATGTAATGAACTCTGTAATTTCGCAATGTGGAAAGGTAGAGAACAACTAAGTATATTGAAACACCAGCCATGTCTAGTGATGTAGCAGCGAGGATTCAGCATCAAGGATTTTGGGGCCTGTTGATACTCTTCGTATTTAGGTAATGAAAAATAAGATATTAGCGATCGTGATTTTGTAGTTCAGGTAAATGAATTAGAATATCGTTTGGACATAACTCCCTGAGAGATATTTAATAGAATAAATCCTCCTCACTGTTCTAGTGGTTAGCATGTGCGCCTTTCTTGTACTGGGCCTTGCGTTCGATTCCCGGTGGGAGAGCCCTTTGGAACTAATGTTGCATGTGATACATTATGACTCCTTTAAAAATGTACAATTTTAAATTTAAATGCAGCAATATGCCACAATTGAGAATCCCAATATACGATATTGACATTGTAAACTACAAAAAGAAGTGAGATATGAACAAAAACATCAGAGGTGGGAAAAGTGCAGCCAAGTTTGTCAGCCTCAAAAAGTGTTGAGATGATGATGGATGAGCCAAGTTCCGTGGCCACTGAATCTGAAACTAACAGTGGAACTTGGCGCGAGGTGTCAAGGAAAATGATGTTAAGGAAATTTATTGATAGTGGTGGTGGGCATGTTGGGTTTGAGACCACCACCAACCTTAGGAATATCAACTTTGCTAAGGAGCTAAGACACTTACACAGTATACTGCAGTAAGATTGGTGGTTCCAAACCCAGATAAGAAAAACTTATATTCCTCCACGAAGTGTCAAGGTAAATGATGTTAACGATCCTTAGGGATGGTGTTTGTGAGCGTGGTGGATTTGAGGGTCACCACTAGCCTTAGGACTGAAATGTCCCGGCCGTGAAACTAGGAACAGACATCTTAATGTATTTGAATATCTTGGACACCTATCGCCAAGTTCCAGTGTTCGATCCATCCTCATTTCAACACTTTTTGAGGCTGATGAACTTGGCTGCACTTTTTGCACCACTGGTGTTTTTGTTCATATATATATATATATATATATATATATATATATATATATATATATATATATATATATATATATATATATATATATATATATGTATGTATATATATATATATATATATATATATATATATATATATATATATATATCCGTTAATGATTATGATACCAAACACTATTCGAACCTTTCTTGCAACCTACTGGAAAACGTGAAGTATATTCATATATTATTATTGTAGACTGTTCCCATAATGCCCACCGACTTCGATTTTATAAAATTTGAGAAATAAATTTCACTTTGAAGGCATTTTGTAATACTACCATTAAGAAACCCATATACATCATATTACGAATCAATCATTATAGAACAATTTTATGTGTTACACGCAGCAGTGGTACCAATCTTTGAAAGTTTCATTTACAACTTTTTTCCTTTTCCCTTTTTTAATTGATTTTGTGACAGTGCATTCAATATAAAGGTACAAAAAATTCTCTCTCGCTCTCTCTCTCTCTCTCTCTCTCTCTCTCTCTCTCTCTCTCTAAGCATGTGGATATTACCATACTACCAGGTATACTTCCGTGTGTACATATGCTAGTGTGTGTGTGTGTGTGTATATATGAAGTATTAATTGGGATCGCGTAGTGGAATTGAAATAAATGAAATGAAATTTTGAGTTTTACGTCCCACGGTTATGCTAAAGGAGACGGTGATGATGAGTAATGAATGAAATGGTGGAATGAAGAAAGTGGGAGGAAACGGGAGAACCCCGAGAAAACCCACGCACACGGTGTTTGTCCACCACAAAGTTCACTTGGCGGGGGCTGGGATCGAACCCGGGACCCCAAGCACCAGAGGTGAACGCTCTACCACTGAGCCACCGCGGCCCCCGCGTAGTGGAATTTATCGATATTAGTACGTACATACGTGCAGCCGTTACTTCACATGATAACTTTGGACGAATGCGAATTTTTTAATTCTGCTTTTTGCAATAAATAAGTAGAGTCATTCCTCTCGAGGGAGTTCGTTAATGGAGGTGATTCTCCAACTGGAAGTAGTAAAAATGGGTCATTTCGAATTGAGACGTTGATCACTATAGAGCGGAAATGGTAATAAATAATAAGAAACAGTTTCCGGCAATCGACAACGGGTATCAAGGATAATTTTCAGCTTCATCTTTAACATATTGGTAAAACCGGAAGAGAGAGATATTAACCTAACTATGACTTTTGGCTTCAAATTAATCTACATAGCGAGGTAGGAAGAAGATGTTTTAAGAATAAATATAGCGTTGTGGGAATAAATATCGTCTTCTCTCTTAAACTTCTAATCAAGTCGGAAGTAGCAAAACTCAACTACTTCCCATTTTAGTGTTGATTACAACAGATTAAAACGATACTAAATAGCGAGAAGAGGTTTTCTGAAATGAATTAAGTATCCCAAGAATATGTTCTATCTCGTCTCTAATCTTTCTGCTAAAACTTGAAGTGGTAGAGATCAATCGCTTCCAGTTATAACATTGAGCGTTATAGAATGGATAGCGAGAAGGCATTTTTTGGTAATTCATTAAGTGCTCCAAGAGTATATTCCATCTCGGCAGTAATCCCTCTACTGAAATCGGATGTGAAATAAATATACTAGAACTTCTGGTTCCAAAACCACTACAGAAAATATAACATGATCCTCTTTAAGATTTTATTATTATTAGGATAATGTAGTGGAATTGTAATATCGTAATGTTAGTACGTACGTACATACATACGTCCCTTACTTCGAACGATAACATTTGAAAGGATGCGAATTTTCTTTTTTTTTTTTTTTCCTTTGCAATAAGTAGATAGTGTGATTTTCTCAAGAGAGTTCATTAATAGAGGTGATTCGACAAACAAAATGGTAGAAATGAGTTATTTCAGGTTTTAACGTTGATCAATATAAAACAAATACGGTAATGGATAGCGAAAAGCGGTTCTCGGCAATCGATTATACGTTTCAAGGTAATCTCTCATCTTATTCTTAACATTCTAGTAGAGCTGGAAATGGTAGAAATGAACCATTTCCGGTTTTAGCATTCATTAATATAGAGCAAAAACGATAATAGATAACGAGAAGATGTTTCCGGCAATCAATTAAACTTTTCAAGGATAACCTTCTTCATATTTAACAAGCTAGTAAATTCTAAAAGCAACAGAATTGAGCCATTTCCGGTTTCAACGTTGATCACTATACAGCAAAATGGTATTACATAGTAAAAAGTAGTTTCCAGGGATCTATATAGCGTTTCAAGGACAACCTTCATCTTCACCCTGACACTCTAGTAAACCCAGAAGTGGTAAAAAATGAACCACTTCCGGTTTTAACGTTGATCACTCTAGAGCGAAAACGATAATAGATAGTAAGAAGCAGTTTTCGGCAGTCGATAAAGCGTTCCATGAGTAACTTTCATCTTCGTGCCTAACACCCTAGTAAAAGGAAGTGTAGAAATCACCTATAACCTTCGGTTTCAATTTAATTTACATAGAGTATATACTATAAGATATAGGGAGAAGCAGTTTTATGGAATCAATTTAACGTTGTGGGAACAGGTAAGTTATTATCTATCTTAAACTCCAAACCGCAAGTAGCAAAAGCCAACTACTTCCAGTTTTAGCGTTGATCGCAATAGATTAGAAATGATAACAGATAAGGAGAAGCGGTTTTCTATAATCATTTAGTGTCCCAAGAATATGTTTTATCTCAACTCAAACCTTTATACTAAAAGCAGAAGTCGCAGATATCAATCACTTCCGGTTATAAATTGAGTGTTATAGATTGGAGAGCTAGAAGGAATTTTATGTAATTCATTAAGTACCCCAAGAGTGTATTTCGTCTCGAAGTAATCTCTCTATTAATACCAGAAGTGAAAGAAATATGATACAAATTCCGCTATCCGTATTAATTGAGAACATATTACGTCATCCTCTTTACGGTTTTTACTAGAGGTTATTTTTAAATTAAATACTAACCGGATGTTTACTAAATTTTGTGAGCTACTAGCCCATTCCCTAAGGAATACATACTTGTATATTCTGTGGTCAAACTCGGCCAAGAACAGGATGCACATGGGTTGCATTTCATACCTTATTTCTCGATAACTACTTAATTAGCCAGCAGCATTTTCTTTATAGCTATTGGCCGAATCGGAATAAAATTCGGTGGTGGGCAGCCCTCAACCTAATTAAGATCTCTACATTTTCTGGCTGAGCTTGGCCAAGTTTTGGGCTTGATTTGTATGTGGTAATTTATTTCTCGGTAATCTCTTGCCAGATCCAATCTAAAGGATTTGCCATTACTGAAAGCCGCTCGTCCCTATTTATCGATTTTGCTCTATACTGTTCAACGTAAAATCGGAAATGGTTTATTTCTACCACTTTCCGTTGGTAACGAAAGGAGATGAAAGGTATTCTTGGAATGCTTAATCAATTGCCGAAAACCGTTTTTGTTTTATAGTGGTCAACGTTAAAACTTGGAAATGGTTGATTTCTACCACTTCCGGATTATGGATCACTTCAATTAACTAGCTCCTCTGAAATAATTACTCTACCCATAGTTTGCAAAAAAAAATAATAATTTGCTTTCTTTCAAGAGCTATCGTGCGTAGTAACTTAGTCGCAGCAGCTATCGTGGTCTATTATTATTATTATTATTATTATTATTATTATTATTATTATTATTATTATTATTATTATTATTGCGTCCATGTTCTGTTATTCTTTTAACTGTTAGAGGAAAGGTTCATTTCTTCTACAGTCTCACTTTATCTATAATGGTACTTCGGTATTATACTTAATGTTTAGTTAACTAAAGAAGAAGCGGATCTAGTTGTGTGGAGCCTCCATTTCATGTTAGCCTTCGGTGATCATTTAGTACTGTCCAGCGAGGTAATTTCGCAGAAGTATAATGTTCGTATAGGTTATTCATATTATTGTTATAAAGTAGGAAATGATACAAGACGCTGTGTTTTCTAAATTAAAGTTTTGGGATCCTGTAGGGCAATGGTTCCAACCTTTTTAACAAGCGCCCACATTCTTAAACCCAACATACTTCACGCCCACACCATTCGCGGATGTCTTTGACCGTTTCTGCAATTTTAGTTGGAGCTTTGTATTCTCAAATCATCAGTAATAGCAACAATAATAATAATAATAATAATAATAATCTATACTGTGTATAAGACAGTATAAGTGAGTAACTCATTATCGACCAAACCATAATACTATAATTAGCAAGAATACTCATTTTGACGAAAGCAAGGGATAAGGAAGGATTTTTGGAAATATGTAAATAGGATAGTGTATCTTGCTAATCCCTGAAGTAAGGAAGATGAAACTAGGCATATAAACTAACCATTAAAAATAATTGAACATGATTAGCACAGTTTCTGAAAATTCTGCACCTAAACAAGAAAGGAGTAATTCGTATAACATTAATTTTTCCACTGTATTTTATTTCATTTATTTTTAGTAAATGATAAATGTAAGAATTCTTTATATTGTAGACTTGAAATTCCAAAATTAAACTCAATTAAAAACAAACCAATACATGTTCAGCTTTTCCGAAAATTCTGTCCTAAGAGGAGGATGGAGGATAGTGTCTATCTATTAAAGTTTCTGCATTAGCTTACGTTTGAGGTGTGAAATTTGGCTTTGATTTCTTAACTAAAAATAATTGAACGTATGTTTTCGGAAATTACCCTCTTAAAGATGGAGAAAAGAGACGATTTCTATAATATTAAAATTTATCACTATTTATTCAGAAAATATCATGAAATGTGAAATTCGCTTAAATTCGAAATGTGAAATTTGATATTGTGGAAGAACTCGATTTTCGAGAATAATAATTTGTATATTTTAGATTTATTGTTATGTTTATGTCTCGAAATCGTTAAGTAAGGTTATGGGAATTTAATGTTGAATATGTAAAGTTAATGCAAGCTGCACAATCTCGCTAATAGTTGTGTCAGCAATTCATTGTAAACAGTTGTGTATAAGAATGTCATCGTAACGTGTCTGGCAATGTAGGAAGGAAATGTTGACAATGTGTCTTTCCTCACATTAGCCAGATTCTAGAAATTGTACAAAACGTGAATTTGTGGGATTTTATGAATTTCATGAGATTACGGATGTACGGAGAATTGCTTAGAATCGGGAAGTCAGAACGTGTCGAGGGTTGCAGTTTTGAGTTTTGACACATGGAAGGAATTTGTCTCTCCATGTGAAAACGGTGTCGCACGTGCCACAGCAGACGGAAAAGCAGACGATGGTAGTTGGACCCCGCCAAACAAAACCACAGGACGAGAAGGTTTTAGGGGGAGTTCCTGAGAGTTCTAGAGAGAGTTCGAGAGGATCAGTTCCTGAGTTCTTGATGATTAGTTCTGAGAGTTCCAAGATTGTTCATCGACTTTGAAGATACTTGGGTTCGAGTCTGGAGAACCAAGTTACATTGAATTATCAACCAGATGATAGGAGAAAACAGTACGTTGTACTTCAACATATTCTAACGACGCAGAACTTCGAGGGAGATTTACATTGAGAGGCCCATTCCTCAATGCCCACTTTCATCGTCCAACGACAAGGAGCGTCAGCTTAAGGAGCAGAGTTCAACACCAGAACGACGTGGGACAGCAACAGATTTATTCAGGTATGTGTGACTCCGAGTCAGAATTCAAAGCTCAATACTTGATCGTACTATACCTTACTGGCAAATGACTCCGAATATCCGTTATAGCAAACATTCAAAAATCTCACAGTTCATACATCAGATTACAGAAATACATTGTTTTATGTTAAATGAAGTGGACGTATATTTATTTGTTTAATCCCCATACGAAAACCTCTTGCAAGTTAAGTTATAATTTACCCACTCATTCTAGATGGTGAGTGGAAGGCGCCTAGTAGCACTCATCTTTGCATCCCCAAATAGGCACTGAGTGGCTAGGTTGTCATGGTGGTGAGATGCTGGTCTTAAGATCTTTTAGATCAAAGGTACGATTCCAGTAGTTATTTAGAACATGATGGAGATGCTGTGAGTCATTTTGACTAGTGTAACGATCCTAGTAATTAGACAGCATGGTGGATTGCTGGAGTTCAATCCTAGTTTTGGCCAGAATTTAGATTAACATGGTAATAAACAATAGTAAATTTAAAATCCCTCCCTTCCCACCCGTGGTGAATTATGTGCGTTTAGTAAATTTAAACTATAGTGAATTTAAAATCCCTCCCGACCCGCCCATTTTATGGTGAATAATGTTAAAATTAGTAACTAATAGAATTGTTAATGAAACCCACCCATCCCACCCTCGCTTTGATTTAGCTTAACTGTAAAACAAGTGCGACGACTGAGTTCGATTCTCGATCGAATAAAAGAAATGTGTATCAGTTATATTAAAACAACGAATTACGTCTACTAAACATAGTAATTAAATGATAGTTTGTGTTATAATATTAAGGATAATAAAAGTAACAAATACAGTAATAATATTGCGAGTTTACAACAATAATATTAAGAGAAAAGAAAGTGAAATAATTTCGTTGTATTTATGTTCTGGACACACAGAACAGATGCATGTATCAGGCAGGTTGTGTTGAACGGAGGACGAGAGTCGCTCAAGCGATTAGGCACGAGTGTAGCCGAGTTGACACGAAGGTACAAGGTTACGTTGAGAGCCGCACGGAAAATTTGCTCCGTGTTGAAGCAGGCAGAATAACAGAGACGAAACAGTTGTTGTACAATACATTAAATATAACTCACATTAATCCTAGGATTAGACTATTGATTATTCAATTAGTAGTAAATAGTAAATAGTTATTACAATGTTGTCCCTAAAGAACAATCATAGGGTGCACTATCCTGTTCTTAAAGACAATGGAAAACCTGCGACGATGTTTAGTAAATCTAGGTACTATTCATTAGATTTAGGAGTTTTAAGATACTTTGCGGAATATTTTCCGACATATAACGTAACGAAAGAACAGACGTTTAGAGAGAACGTTCTGGGTCGCAGATACAAAAATTATTATATGATTGAATTCTCTGAGAAGAATTTCAGCGTTGATGATTTAGTAGAGTTGGGATTCAGGAGACATTTCTTGTCCGTAATTACTGGTATTTCAGAGACAAATACATTAATACGCAACGCTATATTCTTCGCAATTAAAGATGAGCAACTAAAATACAAAATATGTGCGTTATTTACTAGCGGTGCTAGTCAAGAGCTAGTGAATACATGGCTTGATCGTTTTAGAAATAGATTTGACTGCACTCAGGCAGTAAAAATTTCAGAGTTTGTTAGTACTATAGCGTTATACGAGAAAAAAGCAAAGATCATAGTGGCAAGCGATAAATCGTTGCTCGATTTAGTAGCTTTTGCGTTGTTCTTTAAACAACGAACACCTTGGTTATTAGCCTAGAGATGGTCAAGAAACTAGAAGAGTTTTGTGTATAGATATTAGTATTATTATTGGTTAGTATAGGTATTATTAGTTGTTATATATCGGTATAGGATAAGGATATATTATTAGTAAATTATTATGATTTAGTATTTAGTAGCGATAGTAATTTGATTAGAAGATATTTTGTGTTAGTAAATATAGGACATAAATATATGGGTAGTTATAGTAGTATTATTATTATTGGAAGAAAATCTGACTATCAATTGGTTTTATTGTAGTATGTTTTATGGCATATAGTTTTAATATAATTTAGATAGTGACGTAGAATAAAAATAGGAAAAGACTATGGAGAAGAAAAGCAAAACAAAAAGAAAATGAAACATGAATGATTTTGTGTGATTAGTTTTGCATTAGGATTTTAGATGTAAGAGAAGGCAAGAATGAAAAAAAAAACAAAATGAATGATGCAATTGAAATAGAGTTAGTTTAGATGTAAGTTAAAATTAAGAAACCCTGTTAATTAGGCCAAACCTTTCATTAGGGGAAACTCTAATCAGGAAGGAAATCCCATTCTCTTCGAGTTAAAGTGGGTGCTTACCACACTTCGATGAGAATATTTTATTTATAATGCAACATAAGTCTTCCGTGATTGTTGAAAAGAGACACAGGAGTTGACTCGTACATCACGTGAAAGCCGTGCAAATTTTTTTTTGGTGGAGATATCCTTCATTTTTAGCTAATCCCTTAGCGTAAGATTAAAATTAAGATAGAATTAATTAGTTAATAAATCGTTTGATGTTCTAGGAATTCTAGGATAGTCAGAAGAGAGAGAGAGAGATGTTAGTAGAGCATCTAGAATATAGTAGAAATAGAATATAATTATATTCTTCTAGTATAATATAAAAATAGTCTAGATTAATCGATTCAGTTGTATTAGTCAGGAAGAAAGAGGAAAAGAGAGTTGGATTTAGGAATGTGAGTATTGAGAAGAAGGAAATTTTAGTGGAAGATAGATTTAGAATGTAAGTAATTATAGACGTAAGACGTAAATGAAATAACCATCAGTAGATCTATAACATAGACTATAATTAATAATAAAATGTGGAGAGAGAGAAGAAGATAGAAATAATAATTAATAATAAATAATGTTAAATAAATAAATAAGAGTAATAAGAGAGAAGTAATATTGAATTTATAGATTTAAGCATGCATCGACGAGTAGATATATAGATAATTATGTATGCATATATGAGCGCTAGGAGTACTCCATGAGAATATAAGAAATAGTTATAAATATAGAATATATGAATAAAGCGCAAGAAAAGAAGAAAATGGAGAAATATTATCGGGGATATGCAGAGGATTTTTCCTGCAGACGAGAAGCCCTGAACAGATATAGAACTTTTGGAGTTGGAAATAAGAAGTAGTTTTAGACTTTCTTCGATAGTAGTCCTTCTCACACGCTATAGGCCCTGTCGGCAAGTGTTAAAATAATGTAATAATGTAATAATTTAATAATTTAATGTAGAGATAAGTGTAGAATAATAAGTTAAGAGGATTAATAATAATAATAATAATAATAAGATGAAGTTAACCTAGTGTAATTGTTGCGGAATGGCCATCCTAGACAATGAAAGTAGGTAAATAAATAAATAAATAAATAACAATTAAATAAATAGTCTATGGTTATGATTTAAAAAAAAATAATAGTCACGTCTTTGATAATGGAAAAAAAAAGAGAGAATCACGTCATGTTAATTTAATTAAATTTAGGTATGGAGAAGAATTAAATTTTTAAATTTTGAAAAACCGTCAGATTTTGTAAAACCATGTATAGATAGTTATAAATATGCTAACTGTAGCCAATTGTTGATTGAGATGATACGGCAAGTCAGGCTGCCGTATTTAACGACCAAAGCCTTCAGGATTTTTAGGAAATGGAAAATCCATCATTTTTCTGAATCACAATCAATTTTTGT
Organism: Thermobia domestica; assembly: GCF_964235325.1. Taxonomy (NCBI): domain Eukaryota; kingdom Metazoa; phylum Arthropoda; class Insecta; order Zygentoma; family Lepismatidae; genus Thermobia; species Thermobia domestica. The sequence goes on from NC_137459.1 coordinate 234,041,747, forward strand.
ATGCAGTTAACAAGAGTTAGGGTTAATAATAATTATAGGTTAAGGACAAGTAAATAGTTATAGTATTTAAATAAATATATATATTCGCGTGTAAAATTCTTTTTTGGTACTTACCCATATAGTTAATCCAGTAAATAGTCCATTGTGTAATCCTGTGTAACGTCCATAACGTAATTATATCCATTAGAGTAAAGATCACATATTAATCAATAACTTTTTCACTTGTAAATATTTAATCACTTTATAATATTTTAATTTTAATATATCACATTTTGAATATTTTAATCATGAACGGATATGCCAGATTGGTAGAGTAATGGTCGAGTACTAGTATGAATTTTGAATGTCGGTAACACTACTGTAGTGCAAGAGATCCCGCACGCAATCCCACGAATAGAGGTCACGAATTGGAACATTTTAGTGAATTCCAATAAACATTCGACGTAGATAAAAACATTCACGTACATCGTGTGACATAGTGGTTTTGTAAAATAAAGTGTTTTAAAACTAATAGTGTAATAATTGCGACGCAATATTGGAACTTGATGTTATCCAGTCAACGGTGACGCGTGAATAGAAGGCAGGAAGTTGAATTAACCTTGACAAAGCTTGATTGAAAAACTGTTGAGCTTGCAGTTACTAGGTAGCATGAAGTGTCAGGATTTCCAATGTCCTGCTGCAGGATTTTCTTTCTGTTCAGATTAAATATCAGTGAATAAAATTTTTTATGAAAATAAAACATTAATATTTTCAAGTTTTATAGTGCAAATGTGAATATGTTAATTACATATGTTCTAAATAACTATGTTACAAGTTTTGATTTTTACAGTTCCATCCACAGAGAGGTGGAAAGAGACGAAGTTAAAACATTACTGATACGGCCAATAAATTCATTGGTTGGCAAGTATGGACATTCAGAGTAATGGAAGTTTTTGGTTATTTGATACTGTAAAAGCGTTGTCGCTAAGAGGAGATAACTCAAGAGTACTTGCAAATGTATGTATGCACAATCACTCTTGACAAAATGTGATGTGCAAGTAGTTCAGCAAAAACTCGCTAGATGTCGCGAGGATATACTTTGCGACATTACATTTTGAAATGTCGTATTTTATAATGTTAGAAAGTAATACAAAGATTACAATTCGAATATATATTTTTAAATAAATGTTAGGTGAAGGAAAATTAATTAATATTTATATAATTATGTTGAATAGTAATACATATATTATTTCGTTTCAAGTTGATATTTATCCTTAATATGGTGTCAGTATATATTATGTACAGGGTGTTTATAGAAAATCGCCCTCTTACGATGTCGAATTTGGTTTTCGGAGCAACCAAGTTTTTAAGGGGGGACATGTGGAAGAACTCGATTTTCGAGAATAATAATTTGTATATTTTAGATTTATTGTTATGTTTATGTCTCGAAATCGTTAAGTAAGGTTATGGGAATTTAATGTTGAATATGTAAAGTTAATGCAAGCTGCACAATCTCGCTAATAGTTGTGTCAGCAATTCATTGTAAACAGTTGTGTATAAGAATGTCATCGTAACGTGTCTGGCAATGTAGGAAGGAAATGTTGACAATGTGTCTTTCCTCACATTAGCCAGATTCTAGAAATTGTACAAAACGTGAATTTGTGGGATTTTATGAATTTCATGAGATTACGGATGTACGGAGAATTGCTTAGAATCGGGAAGTCAGAACGTGTCGAGGGTTGCAGTTTTGAGTTTTGACACATGGAAGGAATTTGTCTCTCCATGTGAAAACGGTGTCGCACGTGCCACAGCAGACGGAAAAGCAGACGATGGTAGTTGGACCCCGCCAAACAAAACCACAGGACGAGAAGGTTTTAGGGGGAGTTCCTGAGAGTTCTAGAGAGAGTTCGAGAGGATCAGTTCCTGAGTTCTTGATGATTAGTTCTGAGAGTTCCAAGATTGTTCATCGACTTTGAAGATACTTGGGTTCGAGTCTGGAGAACCAAGTTACATTGAATTATCAACCAGATGATAGGAGAAAACAGTACGTTGTACTTCAACATATTCTAACGACGCAGAACTTCGAGGGAGATTTACATTGAGAGGCCCATTCCTCAATGCCCACTTTCATCGTCCAACGACAAGGAGCGTCAGCTTAAGGAGCAGAGTTCAACACCAGAACGACGTGGGACAGCAACAGATTTATTCAGGTATGTGTGACTCCGAGTCAGAATTCAAAGCTCAATACTTGATCGTACTATACCTTACTGGCAAATGACTCCGAATATCCGTTATAGCAAACATTCAAAAATCTCACAGTTCATACATCAGATTACAGAAATACATTGTTTTATGTTAAATGAAGTGGACGTATATTTATTTGTTTAATCCCCATACGAAAACCTCTTGCAAGTTAAGTTATAATTTACCCACTCATTCTAGATGGTGAGTGGAAGGCGCCTAGTAGCACTCATCTTTGCATCCCCAAATAGGCACTGAGTGGCTAGGTTGTCAATATACAAACTCTGAACTAAAAAGAATGGAATACGTATTTCAGAGGTTTCGAAATTCTCCTTTTAAGCAGGAGGAGGGAGGAATTAATTTACTTATTTTCGACATTCAAATCGGCGTTCGCTGTCTCATCATCATAGAATGTTCGAGGAGAATTACTGAACATATTTAGAACTACTCTAGAGCATGGTTTCATCATATCACTTTCACTGAAATGCGTTTCCTAAGGGGAGGGGTCAACGTCTAAAATATTTGATAAAAATACAGCATCTTACAAATCTTTCATGTATGAAGATGAAATTTAATATAAAAACCAAGTAGACACGCAACCCAGCGTTCTAGGAAATTCCACTTCCGTCTCATCTCATGGAAAATGATTGAGAATTTTAGAACATAGTTAGCACTTAGCTGAAGCCATTTTTTAACCATGTCAGTTTCATTAAAATTCGTATCCTAATAGGGTGGAGGAGTTAATATATACGGCGAAAATTAAATATCTTCCAAGCCAAGGAGATGAAACTAGGTATAAAACCTTTTTACTTAACGAAGTCACCATGTGGACACGCCCCAGCGTTTTCGAAAATTCTGCTTCCAAAAGAGGTTACAGGGCCATTTCTAAAACTTTTAACTCGCCGTTTTGTATTCACAAAATGACCGACATGGCAAAGTGTTTGAAACGTCTGAAATACATTTTTAAACATATTTAGCACGTGGGATATTTCCATTTTATCAACTCTGAAAGAAAGAATCGTAAAAGCAGAAGAGAATTTAGATTTCTTGCAAAGAATAAATACTGCATCGTATGAAACACATTTTTGAACATGGTCTAGCTAGGGGTTTTATTTCACTTTTGTTCAAATAAGCTACGTAGCGGGGAAAGGGTGATCAAATATAACGTTCAAATATTTCCCATAAACCTATTCTACCCGTACGAAGAACGGGCTTGCATATAATAATAGTAAATAACAATAGCCATATTCTCATAAATTTATATTTATTTGCAGCAAGACTCCTGCATAGCATTATAGTGCAGTGGAATATTATATTTTACCAGTTTTTTCCTTAATGAAACCACAGTTCTTACACAATAGTTATTTCGTATTTAAATGGCATTTAATTTAATGTTTGTTACAACATTCGTAATATTTCTAATTTTGAATTTAGTTCTGTCAGAGACTCGCACCCCGACATTAGGAACCACTGCACTAGGGACTACCTAGAAACTTTGAATTTACACCTACATAGCATTTGTGGTGTGGGGTACCACCAAGAAAAAAAATTGAAAATTCACGAAAAGAGGAGGAATTGGGGTGAGAGTTATTTTAATAGGATACCCTTATCTCCGAAACATATAGGACTGGGAACTTGAAATTTGGTATTTGGATTTCCAATTTAAAATAACTTAACAGGTGTTTCAGCATTTCTTTTATATCTTAGTGATAAAGGGGAAGGAAAAAGGCGAGAATAGGAATTATTACTCATAATAGCATGTCGGTATCTCAGAATATCTGAAAGTTACAAACATGAAATTTGGCTTTAGGACTTCTCATTTAAAACAAAATCTCTTAAAGACAGTAAACAGCACAACCCAATATTTTCAATTAAAATTGAAACCAGAAGTTCTAGTAGATATCTACCACCTAGTGTTATAGACTAGTGATTAGAGTGGAGGTGGAATATATTCTAGGAACGCTTAATCGAATACAAAAACCGTGTTTATCTATTGCCGTTTGTCATATACAGTCTTGTTCAAGAAAACTTTGCCATTCACCTCTTTTTGAAAAGGCCTGTAGTCTTACCTACAATTAGAATTAAATCAAATAGATGTGAATTTTTTTTGGTCGATTACGAAGTTTATTTAGAGCCACAGCATTATAATTTCCTTTTGCGGTTGCAAAAATATCATCTTTCATAGCAGGGTGAGTGGTCAAGGTTTCTTGAATAAGACTCTACAACGATGAACGTTAAAACAGGAAGTGGTTGATTTCTAATAATTACGTTTGATTACAGGGTAAAAGAAGAGATGGTACCTATTTTAAGAACGCTAACACATTAAAAAAACCTTATCGCTGTCTCTTATAGGTCATGTTCTATGTACACTCCGCATCAAAAAAAAATGCGACAGCTAACGCCGTGCAGCTAGGCCACCCAATATAACTCTTCTTATCCCATAATCTTGTCTGGTAAAGAGACCCCCTCTTTCACCTCCTTTGGTCTCTACCATACTAAAATTAGCTAACAAATGAACGCATTTCTAATTTCAAACTACACATGTATTAGTATCGATAAAATGAAATAGCAAAACCTAGACGAAACAAGATTCATAAGTTAATTTAGGGAGAAACTGACACACACACAATGAAAAATTGAAACCAATGCATGTCTATTACACAGAGGCTCAGAAATGAGGCAGAGAGAGAGAGAGAGAGAAGGCTAGAGAAGAAGAAGAAGGAAGGGGAGAACAGATAATAATGTGGAATTTTAAACTTAGTAAGAAAAGAACCTAACATTATAAAGTTCCGTTACCAGAAATCCAACAGTAATATAGAAATAACGTTTGTTTTTATATAGTTTTTTTAGGACTATTCGAATATATAGAGGATGCTTGAAACATTCATTAAGTCACTTTCAAAAACGATAGCGTAATCAATTTCCAGTAGAACTGTAGATCTCACAGACACATCTAAGATAATGTCAACAGTTTAACACATGCTTTGTTTTCGCGTGGTTTGGTTGTAAATTCGGTGGTGTTCATTGGACGTACTGATGCAAGCTACATTCTATTAAACCCAGTAGGTAGCGTAGATCATATTTTCCATTCCAGACTACTAATGCAAAGTTAACACAAAAGAAGAAAGAAACGAAAAGAAAAAGAAAGAAAGAAAGAAAGATAAAATTTAATGAGTGCTATTTTACTGGTAAATTTTCATCAGAAATTTCCTATATTAAAAGTCCAAACCATATCATAATGAAAAGTTACAAACGTTCAAATGTAAAATTGGATGTTCTTTATACATGTAGCAGACCTTGCATGTTTCAAATTTCAACGTGAATAAACGACATTGAATTATAGGATGGAAACAAATTTGTGTCGAACTAGTATAAATAAAATTTTGTTTTCAAATAACCAAAGAGGTTGCCATTTTCTAGTCTTTTCCGAAGATTTATCTGTTCCGAACATCCAGCATCACTTTCATCTCTTGCGGATATAACGTTGTAATTTCCACAGATAGAATGAACACGCTAGAGCTCAAACGGATCATAGTATCAGTCGGATGATGTTGGTTATCTTATGGACCACCACTGGGACGAGGATTCAAACCAGTAGTGTCCCGGTAATTCGACTGAGACTCGGTAACCCGAATGATAAAAAATATATGGTGATTATTCCGTTGCGTTTAAACAATATTTCTTTCAAAGATGACCAGGACTGGCGATGTTATGCCCACAGCACGAAAAACTCGAGCTGAAGTTGGCCGTTAATTACATATTCCAGACCAGGTCTATCGGTCTCTTGCTCCGTTTTAACTTTGGAACACTCACACGCACATGAAGTGCGTGTGTACGTGAGGAAGGGGGGTTGAAGTGAAAGATGCAACGACAGGATACGGAAACGTCACGAAAGAAAGAGAGAGAGAGAGAGAGAGAGACGAATATAAATATGAAATATATTTATCATTACAGTGTATTATTAAGAACGCACACACTGTTTATTCAAATTTTCGCCAGTGATGTTTTGTAAGTTCTCCAACAGAAGATAAATCTCAGCAGCCATTACTTTATCCGAAAAAGTTAAACTACCTGATGGGGAATCGAACTCAGATTTTCTGTTTGGAAGTCGGGTACTTTACCACTACACCACCGATTGCTTTACTCAAACTTTGTTCAACAAATGCTGTAATATTTCTTTCTGAGAACGATAACATGAAAAGTGTTTACTGCAGATCAAGGAAGTGTTTCGAATATCCTGGTAAATCCCTTGCCCAACCCACATTCGTAAATCATCTCTATCTTGATAAAGGTGTTTGCTTCCACATTCATAAGCATTGCACTTCTAATATGAGAAATCCATTCTTCACTATTACGTTGTAAAAAAATCCAGCTTTGGCGTGAAGAAGACTTAAACCCATGCTGGACAGCTGTATTAATCGTAACTCCATTACGTCACCGCTACGCTACTATGCCACCTGAGAAAAGAAGCAAAATATTACTTACTTTCGCCTTGATCTTTGGAAGGATGAAGCTTCTTTCCGTAAGGTTGTTTGCACCTAAATGCACAACCAAATTCATTTATTCGACCGGGTTCGATTCCCGGCGGGAGCTCATGTGGTTCGGATTCCACGTTAATCAGTAGGTCCACGTCTTATATATCCTAGCTGCTGAACGGGACGATAAACTCAAAATCAACTCAACTCAACTCATTTATTCGACGACCTAGAGATAAATTAGTGCCCATTAATAAAGGAAACCACATTCAATCGCCGTGCAAATTCAAAAGTACACGAATAATAATAATAATAATAATAATAATAATAATAATAATAATAATAATAATAATAATAATAATAATAATAACAGCCAATATTATAAAATTGAAAGCGACTGTGACTTATAGTCTCTTGAACCACCCGACCGATCTCGATCAAATATTCAACATTGATAGTGTTCGTAGCTTGGAGTATGTTTATCTATTCGTTTTGATGGTGTTACTTAGGGCAGGGGGAAGATGGAAAAATAAAGAAAACCTAATAAGTCTTGAATAAAACGACCGATCTGGATGAAATTTTCAACATAGATTACGTTTGTGCAGTGGAATGCTTTTAATTATTTCACTTTGATAGTGGAATGTAGGGGAGGAGAGGACGGGCAGACATACAAAAATCAATGTAAATTAAAATAAAAGTGAATATGTGAATGAGTTAATAAGTCTTGAACCATCGGACAGAACTGCATCAAATTTTCAACATGGATGAAGTTTGAGCCTGGAGTGGTTTTCATCATATCACTTTGACGGTAAAACTTAGGGGAGTGGTGGGGAGGGGAGAGACATATAAAAATAAGTAAAACTTAATAACTCTTAAACCACACAACCTATCTCGATCAAATTTTTAACATAGATGATGTTCAGGCCTGATATGGTTTTTATTATTTCACTTTGACTCTAGAACTTAGAGAAGGGGAAAGGGATATATATATATATATATATATATATATATATATATATATATATATATATATATATATATATATATAAAATTTAATAGATCTTGAACCACCATACCAATCTCGATAAAAATTTTCAACCTAGATGAAGGTGGAACCCGATATGGTTTCCCTTGTATTAATTTGATTTTGTAACTAAAGGAAGCAGGAAGAATGCCAATATTTAAAAGGGAACGAAAAATGACCGATATTAGTATCGATTATATAATTTTTGGAGTCGTTGAGATGAACAGTGACACATCTGATGCCGTTTAAATCCAAATTCAGCCTGCAACATGGAGGAGGAGAAGACATATAAAAATGACCAAAATAACCAATAATATTGTCGAATTCATAGTTTTCCGGGTGGCTGAGATGAACAATGACACTAAAGATGCCGTGCAACGCAATGTGAGAAGGCGAGGGGATACATCAAACTCATCGAAAATGAACGATACAAATAGCGCTCTGGTAATAGTAAAAAGTGACTGAATAACGGAGCATATTATTATTATTTCTCAATTTACCGCAGCAAAGCGGCCAATTGATGCTAATAATAATAATAATAATAATTATTATTATTATTATTATTATTATTATATTATTGTTATTATTATTATTATTATTATCATTATTACTACTCGCGTACTTTTGAACATGCAGGCCGAAATTAATTCATAATATGTTTCTATTTCTGTAATTTCTCCTGGATTGTATGTTGTTTCCTTTATTAGAGGGCACTAATTTATCTCTAGGTCGTCCAATAAATGAATTTGGTTGTGCATTTAGGTGCAAATAACCTTACAGAAAGAAGCTTCATCCTTCCAAAGATCAAGGCGAAAGTAAGTAATATTTTGCTTCTTTTCTCAGGTGGCATAGCAGCGTAGCGGTAACGTAGTGGAGTCGCGTTTAATATAGCTGTCCAGCATGGGTTTAAGTCTTCTTCACGCCAAAGCTGGATTTTTTTACAACGTAATAGTGAAGAATCGGTTTATCATATTAGACGTGCAATGCTTAAGAATGTGGAAGCAAACACCTTTATCAAGATAGAGACGATTTACGAATGTTGGTTGGGCAAGGGATTTACCAGGATATTCGAAACACTTCCTTGATCTGCAGTAAACACTTTTCGTGTTGTCATTCTCAGAAAGAATATTTCAGCATTTGTTGAACAAAGTTTGGGTAAAGCAATCGGTGGTGTAGTGGTAAAGTAACCGACTTCCAAACAAAAAATCTGAGTTCGATTCCCCATCAGGTAGTTTAACTTTTTCGGATAAAGTAATGGCTGCTGAGATTTATCTTCTGTTGGAGAACTTACAAAACATCACTGGCGAAAACTCGAATAAACAGTGTGTGCGTTCTTAATCATACACTGTAATGATAAATATGTTTCATATTTATATTCGTCTCTCTCTCTCTCTCTCTCTTTCTTTCGTGACGTTTCCGTATCCTGTCGTTGCATCTTTCACTTCTCCCCCCTCCCTCACGTACACACGCACTTCATGTGCGTGTAAGTGTTCCAAAGTTAAAACGGAGCAAGAGACCGATAGACCTGGTCTGGAATATGTAATTAACTGCCAACTTCAGCTCGAGTTTTTCGTGCTGTGGGCATAACATCGCCAGTCCTGGTCATCTTTGAAAGAAATATTGTTTAAAGGCAACGGAGTAAGCAACATATCTTTTTATCATCTGGGTTATCGAGTCTCAGTCGAATTACCGGGACACTACTGGTTTGAATCCTCGACCCAGTGGTGGTCCATAAGGTAACCAACATCATCCGACTGACACTATGATCCGACGAGCTCTAGCGTGTTCATTCTATCTGTGCAATTTACAACGTTATATCCGCAAGAGATGAAAGTGATGCTGGATGTTCGGAACAGATAAATCTTCGGAAAAGACTAGAAAATGGCAACCTCTTTGGTTATTTGAAAACAAAATTTTATTTATACTAGTTCGACACAAATTTGTTTCCATCCTACAATTCAATGTCATTTATTCACGTTGAAATTTGAAACATGCAAGGTCTGCTACATCTATAAAGAACATATAATTTTCCATTTGAATGTTTGCAACTTTTCATTACGATACGGTTTGGACTTTTAATATAGGATATTTCTGATGAAATTTACCAGTAAAATAGCACTCATTCAATTTTATCTTTCTTTTTTCGTCCTTTTTCTTTTCGTTTTTTTCTCTTTTTTTTACTTTGCACTAGTAGTCTGAAATGGAAGATATGACCTACGCTACCTACTGGGTTTATTAGAATGTAGTTTGCATCAGTACGACCGATGAGCACTACTGAATTTACAACCGAACCACGCGAAAATAAAGCATTGTATTAAACTTTTGACATTATCTTAGATATGTCTGTGTGATCTACAGTTCTACTGGAAATTGAGTATGCTATCCTTTATGGAAGAGACTTAATAAGTGTCTCAAGCATCCTCGATATATTCGAACAGTCCTGAAAAAATATACAAAACAAACGTTATTTCTATATTACTGTTGGATTTCTGATAACGGAACTTTATAATATTAGGTTCTTTTCTTACTAAGTTTAAAATTCTACATTTTTATCTGTTCTCCCTTTTCTTTTTCTCCTTCTCTCACCTTCTCTCTCTCTCTCTCTCTCTCTCTCTCTCTCTCTCTCTCTCTCTCTCTCTCTCTGCCTCATTTCTGAACCTCTGTGTAATAGACATCCATTGGTTTCAATTTTTCATTGAGTGTGTGTCAGTTTCTCCCTAAATTAACTTATGAATCTTGTTTCGCCTCGGTTTTGTTATTTCATTTTATCGATAGCAATATATGTGTAGTTTGAAATTAGAATTGCGTTCATGTTGTTAGCTAATTTTAGTATGGGAGAGAAGAAAGGAGAAGAGAGAAGGGGTCTCTTTACCAGACACGATTATGGTATAAGAAAGTGTATATTGGGTGGCCTAGCTGCACGGCGTTAGCTGTCGCAATTTTTTTGATGCGGAGTGTATATTAAATTGAAACTGGAAGTCATACTGGATTACCAGCGTCTCTACTGGTCACGAAAGTGATTTTAAAAAGTCAGGAAATCAGAAAACGGTAATGAAAGTCAAGGAAAAGTTACGAAATTTTGCTTTTGGGTCACGATTCATTCATTTTATCTGTACAAATATAAGTACAGACTGAAAAATTTTGTTCTATAAAACGTCAAAATTCACCACCAAAAACGTCTGTGGTTTTAGACGCTAGCAAATCACAAGTAAAGCACGCTTCTATCACGTGCATGAAAATTTGGCCCAAGTTGCACTCAAATGGTACTAAATTTAATGGTTTGTTGAAGAAAAGGTCATGAAATTTCATTTTGGAATTTTAGTAGACACCCTGCCATTTCTGATTTTATTAGAGTATTATGGATAGACGAAATGTATTCTTGAGATGCTCAGTCGATTGTCGAAAACAGTTTCTCGCTATCTATTACAGCTTTTGCTCCACAGTAATGAAAATAAACCGAACATTGTTGATTTCTACCGTGTCTAGTTTTATCAATGTGTTAAGGATAGAAATGAAAGATGTTCTTGGAATCTTTTAGTCGATTTCCCAAAACTGCTTCCCGCTATATATTACAGTTTTTGCCTGTTCAGTGTTTATATCTGCCATTTTCTATTTCAATACAGTATTAAAGGAGCAGTTCGAGTTAGAAACAAGTTTGGTGCAATAGAAAGAGAAACAAAAAATAAGAGACCCGTATTTTTTTATATCTTGATAGGCCGTCTTGTTCAGCTTCTACAGGCATTTGTTTTTGACGAATGGTAAATGGTAACGTCATGGGTGGGATACGCGAGAAACTCAATGTGAGTCAGCAAACACTCCCTTGTACGCAGCTGATAAACCTTTAATAGTACATTGGATTTAATAGATTGTGTTTTGGATTTGTTAGCAGTCTTGCTCTGTGTTGAATTCTTGAGGGAAGTTTTTGTTAGTTGTTTTTCCTATAGTAATAGTATAAAAAAGAGTAGAGAGAGCGCAGTAATTACGTTTGTTGTGCGAAACAGTGTTTCTTCCAGACATGTTTTTAGGTGGCACTGTCTCCCGGAGCTCTGAGAGATTCCCCCGGAGGGGACCAAAATAATACGTCTATAATGTAATAATTATAATAGTACTGTGTAAAAATAATGTGCCTCTCCGAATACTAAGTGTCCCTACCTCCCCCCGGATTTTTTTTCTGAAAGAAACACTAGTGTGAAGTAGAAAACACGTGTTAGTACAGCGCGTGCTGTGTTTGTGAAGTGAAGTAGAAATGCCTAACACCTGCTGTGTTTTCGGTTGTAATTCTTGTGCAATTGAAGCTGAGGACGTAAAGTGTCTTTTCTTACGTTTCTAAGTCGTGAGAAATCACCAGATCGATATAAATTATGGCCCAAGAAAATCAATGGGAAAAAATGTACCAAATAAAATAACTCGTGTTCCAAACATCTTGAAGAGCCTGCCTTCGAGAAGTCAAGTTTACTGAAAGAAAAGTTAATGCCAGTGGCGGATCTAGGCCGAGGCCGGGGGCCTAGGCCCCCCAGTTTTTGAGTGACAAAATTGATTTAAGCCATTATTTGGATATTTTTGAAAGTTTTTATAAACATGATATACATATCATAGTCTGGGTTCTGACACCCCTCCCCCTGAGTTTTTACCGTCTAGATCCACTTCTGGCTAATGCCAGGAGAATTATTTACACGCAAACTGAGAAAGAATGCTGTTCCAATTATATTATTGAAAGTTTTAAAATCCGAGCCATTGAACAAGCACCAATCTATGTCCAGTTACCAACGTACAAATATCGTGCAAGACGCAATTGATGGTTGTAGTCAAGACGAGGCATTAGAGGGTAATAGAGACGATGTCACTCATGATTCTGAAGATACTGCTTTAGAAATAAGCTATACAATGTGAATTAGGGAGTGAAATATACCGTCTTGTAGAAGGAATCAGTGACGATGACTGTTCCTCAAGACATTGATCCATCGTTTAATTTCTCTGTATCATGTGACAATGATGATGAAACGGGTGATGAGAGTTGTTCCGCGGACAGCTATTAGAATAAAAGAAATTTAACCGGTGAAGTGTTTTTCGTATTCTGGCAAACTTTACAGATGTTATTTCGTTTTTGCCTCATATGTTACGCTCCTGTACATACCTTGAAGCACAAAATTATAGGGTCAGCGTTAAAAATTGCAACAAAACGTGAAAATGAACATACTTATGTTTGGGAATCGGAAGAATGATTAAAGAAAAGGTACTTAGGTGTTGCAGCAATCTTGTCCGCCATCTATTTACATATTGGTTTCGATTTTTTTTTCAAACGTTGAACTCATGCTTTATAGGATACGTTTTATATTATAAAAACATTTGTACAGCCCACTATCAGATATCATTTTCTACATGCAGATGATATTTGTAAGTCTTTGCAATCAGTTCTGGAAAAGGAAACCGCACTTAGAACGTGCCACCGCATCTCTCACAATCGAAATGCTTGGCACTGTGTAGTATGTAAGCCTGATTTCGCTCCTTGCCCACCTATGACGTCATCACAAAATCTTTCTTCCTCTGTTACTCGCTAACGACTGAACGTATTGCGATCAAACAAACACCATTCCTTTTAGAATTTTCAACTCTACAAATGGAAATAAATTATAAAAAATGCATTTCTAAGTCGAACTGCTCCTTTAAGGATGGAGTTGAAAGGTATTCTTGGGATGGTAAATCGACTGCCGGAAACCGTTTCTTGCTATCTATTACCCTTTTTGGTTTACAGGATCAACGTTAAAAGCAAAGATGGTTGATTTCTACCACTCCTGGTTTCTAATCCACAACCTCTTGTTTTATGATCCTCTACTAACGAACTCTTTCGAGATAATTACTCTAGCTATCAATTGCAAAAAACAGAAATCAAATTCAGTTTCGTTCAAGAGTTTCGTCTGGAGTAACGGACGGGATGGACCGAAGTACTAACTGTACAATATTGTTATAAATCTTAATCTGTAATGTCAATAATTAGATACACATTTCAGCGTTTTTGATTGTGATGTAGAAGGGAAGAAAAGGATTTGGAAGAGAATAGAGGTGGATATTACAATGATTATTATACTAGGATGTTTATATCTCGGGATCCCGTAAAGTTGAAGACATGAAACGTGGTATTTTAACTGAAATTGGTATGCTTCCAGATATATAAGGTGCAAGGCCATAGGCCGAACAAACACGGTGGCCTGGGAGCAAAGCCCCCAGTTATTTCAACTGAAATTCAGTATACTTGAAGGTATGTGAGGTTCGAGGCCGTAAGCCGAACAAACACTGATGATTGCAGGTTTGAGATGCAAAGCGTTAGACCAAACAAATTTGCGGGTTTGAGGGCAAAGCCTCCAGCGAGACGAAGGCTTGTGTTGAATAAACTCTGATGAAGACACTAAGGAGGCTCACACAATATTTTCTTAATTAATATTGAAATAGGAAGTGATCGTAGATTTATACGACTTCCGGTGTTAGTAGAGGTATTGGATTGGTGACACAATTATATTCTTGGGATGCTTAATTGATTGCATAATACTGCATCTTGCTATCTACTTCCGTATAGAGGTTGATATCTACCAGTTCCAGTTTTAGTAGAGGGTAAAGGGTGAAGATGAAGTGTATTCTTAGTAAATGTGTGCGATTGTAGAAAACCGGGTTACGGTTTCTGCTCTTCAGCGATCAACGTTAAAACCGGAAAGGGTTCATGTCTACCACTTCCGATTTTAGTATAGAGTTAAGGATGGAGATGAGAACGGACGGTTAATCAATTATGGAAAACAGCGTTTTGTTATCTATGACAGTTTTTCTTCCATAACATTCAACGTTAAAAACAGGAAATAGTTAATCGCTACCACTTCCTGTTTTAGTTGTAGGTTAAGAACAGAGATAATATGCATTCTTAGGACGCTTAATCGATTTTCAGAAACAGCTTCTAGCTTTCAACTAACGTCTTTTCCTCTACAGTGGTCAATCTTAAACCGGAAGTCGTTGATTTCTGCCACTTCCAGTTCAAGAGTCACCTCCATTAATTTTAAAACATTTTTTCCTACATAATTATGTAACACTTGGTTTAATTCCAACTGAACTTGATACATATATGTCTTACAGTCTGGGAAGAAATAGTCGGGAGTGTAAGGAACCCCTAGCATCCCAAGGAGTGGGGATGGGAGAGCTGACATTTTAAAAATAATTGTAATGATCGATATTAGTGTTGAATCCATAATTTTCGGGTCAGTCGCTGATAGGTAATGACTGTTCCCATGCCATTCAAGTTCATCCCTGAAAAATCGGGAAGAGTGACATTTTAAAAGTAATCGAAAATTACGGATATTAAAGACGAATCCATAGTTCTCATTAGTGCTAAGACGTATAGTGGTACTTTTGATACAATTTAAATAGAAGTTAGAATGCAACTTTTGAATTTAATTAATGTAAACTTATGCATTAAGAAAAATTAGACTATTTGCCATCCAAAGTTGTAGGTGCGACTGTAGAGTTTTTTTTATTATTATTTTTAAAGTATACTTTTTAAATAGCATCATGACATGGGAGGGAGAGAGAGTGAGAGATTTCTGGGCTTTTCAACATATTCTCAAACGTTTATAAAGATTTTGTTAAGATTTTCTTATAATTTTAATTTATGTTTGTTTCTTATATTGCATAGTTTCGGTCGTCACTTATGCCAATAGACCTACAAGCGGTGTACAAGAGTTATACAGTTACAATATACGTTGTGCCACAGTAGCGCTGCTGGCGGAATGTGCACGAACTACAAATGAATATGTTTCTTACAAGTATCAGTCACTGTTGCACCCTCTTCACATTATACGCATCCTTTTTTCTCCCACTTTTTGACCTTGACAAGCAGAAGTACCAGGCCTTCCCAGTTCACAAAAATAAAACTGTTTGTGTATAGAGTACGTTTTCAGTTCTTCGAATGACTGTGCGCGCGAAGAACAAGGGTGATGATCGGATGACCGTATTCGGCAGCGAGAAACACCCGGTTGCAATTTTAAATGTAAAATACAAATATAGAGCCTTGACAATATCGTGAAGATATATATAGGAGTGTCCCATATTTACGAATGTTTTGATGTCAGCAATCATAGGCTGAAAGTGTGGACGTCTACTGATATTTGAAAACATAACACTTTGTGCCAGGTTGGCAACATTGTCAACCCAATAAGCTCAAATATTTATTAGTTTCATTCTCTATGTTGGTATAAAAGTATTTGCACAGGCATAATCCCAATTGATTGTATTATTCCCGTAATATTGAACATTTCCATTTACTTTCCCATAGTGAGTCAATGTAGCGACTCAACATACTCCATATTCCTGTGTTTTGGCAATCAATTTTACTATAAACAAGCTACTGCTTTGAGCGAACAGAAGATACTCTTTATTTAGGCGAGCCAGAGTAAGTAACGTTTTAGTTGAATGGTTAGCGTTGTGATTTGCCAATTTTATGGCCCGAGTTCGATTGCCACCCGCTCCCTTTAGTCTTTTTAAAATGTTTCATTTACAAGGCTGAGCTCCAATTGGATGCTGCTAAACGAACATAATTTCCAGTAAAAATTAAGTGATGATGTAATCCTGAAAAGAAAGGAAGAAAAATGAATGGAGAAAGCGAATTATAGAGTTAATTCCGTTAATGGTTCTATATTTGATATTATCCCTTAATTTCGTGCATTTTTAAATTGTTGTTAACTGACACTATATTCTCCTCTTTTCTCCTTGTTTCAATATGTAAATTTTCACAAATATTATGCAAATCAGGAACATTCAATTATATTTGCATGCTAAGAGGAAATACGCTTAGTACGGATAAGTTCTCCAACTCGTTTGAGTGTTATCGAATTTTGCATTTTTAATATTTACAAATAAATTACTGGGTACCAATATTTAGCATTTTCAAAAGTCATTTAATGAATAATGAAATCGCTCAAGTTCTTCTTTCGAAGTAGTATTACGTATCAATCAGTGGAGCCGGAACCAAGGAGCTCAGGCCCTGTTGGACCCCCAAAATGTTCATTGGAGGCTGGGCTCTTCCCCGAATGATTGAGCCATATTTCAATTGATTTGCAGGTAGGACTACTGTTAATAGTTTTAAAACTCAGCGTAAGGCTTTGTGTTTACTTTAAATAATACCGTACTACATACACCGCATAATCTATCCGTATATTATTTGATACACATATATGTATAGTCATTTGAAGTAAGTTAACTTGCTTATAATAACTCATTTGAGTTAATGATAAGATTATTTTAGTCCCCTGACTGTTATCTACTCATCGGCGCCTCTGGTGTATGTACATTTTTTGGTATTGTGCTGTTTGCTGTGAGTACATGTAACAAACACTTCCTTTTGTCATTTCGTCAGCCAGCGTTTCTCCTCACTCCTGCAGAAAGACGCACTTTACGATTTGTTCTTTTAACAGTTAGGGACAACTTCATGCTACTGTTCTAGCTACTCTACCAAGCGTAATTAATCTTAGAGCAGGCGTTAGTTGTGTTGCCTATCTCGCGGACTTTGTACACCAAGAATTTATGTGGCCCACTGTACATACACTGTGAAAAATGAGGGGTTGAAACAACACAAAATGACTACCACTTTTGCGTGTCACTTGTGTGTTCATTCAGCACCAAGATATCGCCTTCCGAGCAGAAGTAGCTAGTTACTACTTGAGAGAATTTGCATTGGTATTTATCAATTAATATAAGCACAGCTTTGCGAAACATCTTTTTTCACTTCGCCAAGTAACGAATAATGTTCTATGTTTTCTGTAATCGGTCACAATAATGTTGTTGTAAACGTGTAAATCGTTTGACAACAGTTACATAGGCAACAGTTCTGCCACCTTGTGTTCATATATGCTAAGACACAAGAATAGCAGATAAAGCAAACAAATGGAAGCACAGCTATCTGTGTAACTTTTGTCAGATGATTCACAGGTTTACAACAATATTATTGTGACCGATTACAAAAAACATAGAATCCTATTAGTTATTTGCCACAACTGCTAAATATGTTTCGCAAAACTTTGCTCATACCAAACAATAAAAAACAATGCAAATAATTACAGCCAGTAACGAGGTATTTCTGATATGCTCTGAAGGCGATGTGGCTGGTGTTGAATGGACACACAATTAAAACGCTAAAGTGATAGTCATTTTGTGTTATTTTTACACCTCATTTTTTGCTGTGTAGTGTTCATAATTAATCTTGTGATAATCCGTATTGTGGTGTTCTTTCCCTTCTGTAAGTAGGAGTCAGACTAATATTTTCTTAAAAGGCTCTGTCACCAATGTGTTGTTTTGCCCAAATCAGTTGTGCAAGAAAACGTTTGCACTAGGGCGCACAAGATATTATCATATGTGGAAAACAAAAATCAGTTTATTGTTAAAATAAAGTTAATCCAAATAAATTATCCACCACAGGCTGGCACTGACAGTTAATACAAATATTAGTTTAGACCACCGGCACTTCATTTATAGTCAATCACGTGGAATAGGCGCTCCAAACAGATTGCGCAACGCGAGAGCAATCGGCCGCGGAACTATCCTGAGAAGTTCTCCGAACCCTGTCGTCCTATGCTTATGCACAGCATAAGAAGGTGTTTCAATATAAACACATCATCAATTGGCATTTATCTTATTTATTTTATTTTAGTTTTCAGCGAATTTAAATGCCGATTATGGGTAAATATTGGTCAAACTCCAGGAAATATTTGAAGATATTCAGAGATAAAATAAGGCGAAGAGTTAGAAAAAATTATTAGAGGAAATATGGGCTCAAAGCTGTGAGTAAGGTGGCTTTTATTCTGAAAAAAAAAACGATGTTTGCATACATCGTCGCTAATCGATTGTTTATTTTTTGCCTCCGAATATCGCAAAATATTCCCTGAACTTTGGCTACTATTTTCCGACAATCGCCATTAAAATTCGTTGACAAATTTAAAGAAATACTAGCGAGGAAATATTGAAACACCGTCTTTCACAATGTATAGGCAGAGGCTGACTGGATTCGGAGTCTCGTTTACGTTAGTTGAACGGCCAAACGTTTCAGAGACAAATCATTGTTCAATTTGAAGATAGCCACACAGGAAAGTGCCATTTGAGTGACAATTTAGTCGAATAATGATGACAAATACATTTTTTGTCAGCCTATTTACCAAGTGTGCCAAACAAGAGGCAATTTACAAATTGTAAATAATAATTACTCTTCATCTCCTCCATAATAAGTCACTTTATCTTGCAAAATACGTGCGTTTTGACCTCAGCACCGTGCTGGGCACCCAAGAAAGCACCCCCACCCCCTTCAAACTTTTTGCAAAATCTGTTCAATTTAGAATTTTTAACGCTCGGAATTCGAACGCGTTTCCGATCGAGGATTTATTCGTTTGCGTAGATGTTTCATATGTAAAACAGAGTCAATTGAACTTAGTATCGACATGAAGTCAGAGTAACACCCCGCGACATTCCCTAGTTAGTGTTATGTTTGTGTAATGCAAACTCAAGCGACAATTTTCACAGTGAACATATGTAGCTCTTTTAAATTATTCTTTGATAATGGCTTGAACACCGTTGAGTTTCCCTGACGTAGAAGCAGCACCGTCATAACCCTGACCGATCAAGTTGTCCAAATTTAAAACTAACCCGATAATTTTTTGGTACAATTGGAAACAATATTAACTATAGGTTGGAAGTATAAGAAATGATAGCTCTTTTCTCCAGCAGAATTGTTTCAATGTATGCCTGATACCTGGGCAACCAACATTAAAGTACAGACATGCCACGAAACATAACATGCCAGGATATTCCTTCAGTTGGAGCAAGAAAGATTACCATTATTTAGAGAAACAAGAGATAGATAGGCAGAAATTCTTTTCACGTTAAGTTCTAACTAAGAGATAAGATTTATGCAAAAAAAAAGAGAGAGAGAGAGAGAGAGAGAGAGAAAGAAAGAAAGAAAGAAAATAATATGCATCATCTAGAAACAGAGAAAGCATGGAAAGCGAAACAAGAGTTAATAAGGGAAGAAGGAAAGAAAATATTGAAAGACATGGGAATAAACAAAATTTTAACGCTTAAGGATAGACAGTCTGCGTATTTCCCCCTGTCCCCACTCTCTGTCTCCCATTATGGGATAAGTGTCTTTCAGTAGCAATCGTGAAAATCATTTACAAAGCTTAATTCCTTGAAAAGAAATATTTGCAGATTTAGGCTGGGAATCAAAACCAGAACCTTTAGAACGACAGTCTCACACACTGTCCACTTAGCTACACAGATCATATTAAATGTGTTGTGAAATCAGCCATCAAACGCGCTATTATCAAATGTATTGTTAGATTAGCGATTGTCAGAGAGATACCCACTGTTTAGTTTGAAGTTTGAATTTTATTTACGGACTTTAGGCGTCCATGGATCAGCCTCTCCTGATTTTATTAAAAGCACTTGATCTGTAGATCAAGATCAAACAATAATTAATTCACAATATTGAGAACTTTCAGTTACACCAACATACATCTAGGATTATTCGAGGATTAAAACAGTGATTTCGTAGATCTATGAAACGAGACATAGTTCCTTAAGGAGGTGCTCGCTCCAGTAATCCATACGCGAATTACATCTCGTAGTGTTGTTATGTAACATATATGTGGTAGAAATAAAGCCTGGAAAACACAGTCAGCGAGCACTGACGTTTATAACTCAGTAACGAGTCGGCTTGTTGAGTGACAAAATGCAGGTTCAAATCTCGGCTGATACGAGATTTTTCTTTCAAAATATGTTTCTACATGTTCATATGTGTTATTAATAATTGCTTTAAACCGTAAGTGGTTTAAGTTTAATATTACTTCTGTTTTCAATACTGATTTCCGTAGAACAGAGACAATAAATGCTTTTCGTAATGCGGTATTCTGCAATTAATACAGCGTCAAAAGAATAGATTTCATTTCCTCTGTTAGCCGGTTGCAACGTGTATCGCTATAGAACGAAAACGTTAACACATAGGGAAAAACGGTTTTTGGCAAACAATTCAGCCTCTCAACGCAACATATCGCTACTATCCACATAATTCTACCGTCACCTTAATTTGTTCAAATTTACTAGTATTTCCTGATCCAATACTGATTTCCGTAGATTAAAAACGGTAAAATATATCACGAAGCGGCTTTTTACAATAGATTCGATGTCTCAAAAATAGGTAGATTCCTTCTTCTCCGTTGCAGCTTTGTTCAAAGCAAAGTTGTTAAAATTAGCTATATTCGGTATGAACGTTCATAGTCATAGAACGAAAACAGTAACGGATGGCGACATTTTTTTATTTTCTTTTTAGAAACGATTCAAAGTCTCAAGACAACATAAGTGTTACCAACATTCTACCAAAAGAGGAAGTGGTTCAAATTAACTATTATTTCCGATTTCAATACTTATTTCTATAGATCAGAAACAATAGGATATATCGAGATGCGTTTTTGCAATCAATTCAGTGTTCCAAAAAAATGTATATTGAAGGAGCGAGCCCCTTTTTCCAGTACTATGGATCGTTTCATAGATTTACGAAATCACTCTTTTAATTCTTGATTAATTCGAGATGTATATTGGTGCAACAGTAAGTTCTCACTATTTTGAATTAATACTTGCTGGGATTAGAATGATGAAATTTGGCATGGTTGTATCCTTCCGGCACTAAACCATAGGAAAATTGCCAAAAGTTAATATTTTTAGTGTTTAATGGGTTTAAAGGGGGATGAAGAAATCCCCGCGTCATTTAAATGGGTGTTTTCTTGGGACACAAAATCTTATCTTTTATATAGTTGAAATAGAAAACGAAACTTAACATTCCGTAGAATTGTGGGTTTAAGAGGTGTAAAGCCGTAGGCCAAACAAACGCGGGGATTTGGAGGCAAACCCCAGCTGGCCAAATTTAGGAAATATTAAGATCAAATGTACGAAATTCACTGTTGATGCAAAGGCCGTAGACCGATATACGAGATGGGACCCCATAGACCGAGCAAACAGGGGGCTCGGGCGGAGCACCCAGCTAACCAAGGGCTAATATTTATATAAAACGTTCCTAGGTACTACGCCTAATATTTTCTGAGATCGAATAACGACAAAAAATATTCAAGCCTCTTTCCTCCTCCTCCTCCTCTACGACTGCATTAAAACTCACAACGAAAGAAACGTCTTATTTACAGCCTATATTGTAAGGACATGTATGTCGTTTTACAAAAATTTCAAGATACTATATCTGAACTAACAAGTAAGAAACATTCAAGCACCTTGTCTTCCATCAGGGGTTATATGTCACAATATATTATTTTATCTCCACCCTAGAGTGTAAGCAAAATACTCATATAAGATTTCTACAACTTATAGTTTTGGAGATCCAGCGAACGGCAAAGAATTATTAAAGCCTTCCTCATCCTACCTCGCAGAATATTGTCTTATGTACTGCCTAGAGAGCGAGAAAAACATTTGTGCAAAATCTCAAGTTTCTGCGTCTAATAGTTTTGGAGATATGGCGAACGGCAAAAAGGGATTCAAGCCTCCTTATTCCGTCTTAGGGATCTCATTTAAAAAATAAAACAAATAAAAAAGGCTCGTCTTATCTATAGTTTGGAGGAAAAGAAACACTGACCAAAGTTTTAAGACACACTGTATGTAAACTATAATGTGTTACAGTTTCGGATATCTAACATATCGTTCATCACACACTATAGAACATAAATCAAAGTCAAAGTCTGTTTTCCCCTTAGGGGAGGGACGTCTAGCCACCAGGTTACTTTGTCCATTGTATTTCTTATGTATTGTTGGTGTGGTGCGAGTCAGAAGGCCTGGAGTTGGGTGTAGGGTAGGACTTGGGTTTGATGTGGTTATTATTTCTACTGGAAGCTAGCGCTTGTCTGTTCATTTCTTGTTGTTCATTCCCGTTGGTACAGCTTGGACGTCATCCGATATTGAAGTGCAGGAGTCCATGAGCGCTGGTACTTAATCAAAAAACTTCTTTTTTCTTTCTTTTTTGTATATGAAGGTTTTTTTCTTTTTCTTTTTTTGTAGTTTTTAGTGAGGTTTAATAATGCCTCGATTATAGTGTTGTGGTTTTCTGTATTTCTGACTGTTTCGTAGTTATCTTTCAAAAAGTTAGATTCTATCAGTCTGTTGGGGAACTTTCTATTGAGGCATGTTATGAATTCGTTAAGATTACTGAGTTTGTATATACTATATGCCTCTTCTGTCTGAGTTTCTTCCATTGTTATTTTTAGCCAATATCTTTCCGTTCGTTTCAGTTTTTCGACATCCTGGTTGGTAAAGAGCGGTGATCCGTACGTAAGATTGGATCTGATTATTGACTTGTAAAGTCTGGAGTTGATATTAATTGTGTTGTTTCTGTTTTTCAGGAGTGGTTTAAACATATGCATAATTTTGATTGCTTTACTTTTCAAGTTTTGAATGTATTGGTGCAGACTTAGTCTGTTGTTGACTGTGATGCCTAAGTATGTGGCACTTCTTTGTGGCTTAATCCGTGTCTTTTTGATTTTGATGGATCTGTGTTTGTTTCTTCTCGTGCCTTTGGCTGTAGGATACAAGATGAGGAGTGGAGTTTTAGTTGAGTTATCTCCAGGTCCACTCTTTGCACCACTTGGAAAAACTGTCCGCTTGCTTTTCTAGCTTTGTATGTTTTTGGTAATGCGCGATGTGGTCCAATAGGCTGTGTCGTCTGCATATAGTGCAAGCTGAGTGGTATCATTGTTTGGTGCGTCGTTCATATATATGATATACATGAGTGGTGCAAGAGTGGATCCCTGAGGCACACCTCTCTCTATTGGTATGGGGTTCGAGAGCGCATCATGGAATTTGAGTCTTGTTTCCCGATTCCTTACAAAGAAGAAGATCCATCGTATTATTGTTGATAGGATGTTCAGGTTGGTCAGCTTGTGCGGCAGTCCCTCGTGTTACAGTGTGTCGAGTGCACTGTTCAGGTCAAAGAACATGGCTCCTAATTTGTGCTTTCGTTTGAAGGCTTCCTGTGCATCGTTGAAGATTCTTATGGTGTACTGAATTGTATTGTAAGTTGGCCTGAAGCCTGCCTGATGTTTATTCAGTTGTTTGCTCACGGCCATGTATTCGTGGATTCTATTTACTATTATTTTCTCTATTAGCTTAGAGAATGTGGATGTGAGAGTGATTGGCCTATAGCTTTTGGAGAGGATGTGTGGTTTCCTTGGTGTGCGCTTGCTTCCAAGCTGTTGGAATATTTCCGGTGATTAGTGTGGCGTTGTAAAGTCCTGCGAGCTTACGTGTAAGAATTTCAGCAGATTTCTTGATATGAAGTGCGGTGATCCTATCCGGACCTGGAGCAGTGCATTTTTTCTTTTTTAGCGGGTTGAATACCTCTCCATGTGTGACTTCTTTAACAGTATGTTATGGTCTCCTGGGTGGATGTCTAGCTTGTCTGCTTCTAACAAGTTGTGGTGGTGGTTGGTAATATTAGTTATAAGTCGTGCCCGGTTTGCTATGTGTCTTTGTTGTGTGGTTTCATTGCTTGCTCGTGCATATTTTCTTCTCATGATTTATTCGAAGAGTTGTATTTTCTCATTGACAGTTGGTACGTCCCTGTTGTCGATTCTGTGCGGGTTCGGGTAAGCTGTGCGTCGGTTATATTTCGTTTCAAGTGTTTTCCAGAATTTCCTCGGGTTGCTTTTTTGTAGTTCTTCTAGGTGGCTGCATATCCTGTTTATTTTGGATTCCTTGCGTTTCATGATATCTTCTTTAATTTCTCGTTGTAGTCTGTTAATAGCATTTTTGGTGTTTGGATTGGGGTGAGTCTTGTGTATAGATGTAGTTCTCTCTTTTCTTTGATTTTGATTACAATGTCTTCTGGTAGTCTTTCTCCCTGTGGGTTAATACATGTTTTGGATATGTGTTTTTCTATTGCTTCTTGTATGGCTTCAGTGAGGCACTGGTTGTCCGCTTCAATTGACTCCGGGAATGCGTCTATTTGTATGTTGGCTATTTTGTCATTTATTTGCTCCTGTTGTAATCCCAATTCGTTTTATCATATCTGTAGATCGTTTCGGTGTTTGTTGCTTCTATGTGTTTCCCATGGATTGTAAAGGGAATTGTGGCGTAATCTGATCCGGTAACTCTAATTTCTTTTGATCATTTGTGGTGATGTGAGAATTTTGTCCGGCTTAGTATCTATTTCATTTGGTCTGCGCGCTCTTCTCGTAGATCCTGGGATTCTAACATTCATCCAAGTGGTCATAGCTATATATTCAATCAGTTTTCTTCCTTTGTTGTTTGTTATAAGATCATCAATTAGTTGGTGCTGACTGTTGATGTGGCTACTGAACTGGGAAAGATTTTTCTACGTTTAGATTTGGTGAGTTATAGAATGTGGCTAGGTAAAAAGGATTTTCTGTGTGGATTTGGATCAGGATGGGAGTTACTTTTTTATTTCTGGTGGTATTGGATATTCCTTGTATTTTATGCCGTGTCTTATTAATATAGCCGTTCCTCCATTGGCTTTGATTGCTTGTGCTTTGACGTTCCGGACTGTGTTGTAGCCCGGTATGTATAATGACTGTTTTTTCCGGAGCACCGTATCGTTTAGTATGATAATGTGGATATTATGGCCCTTCACGTACTCTGTACATTCTACGGTTTTTTGGCGAGCCCCCTCGATATTGAAGAGCGTCATTCAGAGCTTGCTCCTAGTTTTCTCTTTTTATTGTTCGTCATCGGACTGCTCTGTTGGATTTTTGTAGTCATCAATGGTGTAGTGGGGTTTCTGTTTTTATTACGGTGGTAATGATGTTTTGCAACATACAGGATTCCTTCTCTGGATTTCATAATGTTTATTTTCTCGCTGAATATATCTTCTTTCGTTCTTCTTAGGATGTCTAGTAGTTCCTGGGGTTTATCCTTGTGTATTAGAGTGAGGGTGCTGCTCACCCATGTGAGTATATTGTCCTGAAGTTGTAATAGCTTGCTTTTATTTCTTCCAGTGTGTCTTCCATCGGAGTGAGATTATGTGTGTACTGGGGTAGAGTTCCCATGACATAGGGGTGCTGTGTTCTTCATTTTTCTGTTTTGGTTTTTCAAGTCATTTTGGTTGGACAGAGGACTTTCTTACTTGATTGTCCTCATTCTGGTATGGTCTTGCTGGGCACTTGCTGCTTCCAGTTTTGTGCTCCTTGGATTTGCATGTGGCGCAGAACGTCTTCCAAGCCTCTGTGTTGCATGTTCTGGGTGAGTGGCTGCCTGGTGTCCGTATGAGAAGCAGCGGGTACATGGTGTGGGGCGTCGGGTAGTTTTCGAGTTTTCTACTTTGTATCTTGCGATCCCAATTGTGATTCCATTTGTTATAAGTGAATTTATGGTTTCGGGGTCTCTTGAGAAGATCCGGAGTAGTGGAATCGGTCCTCTATCAGATCTCATTCTTGTCACATTGGTAAAATTTATTTGTTGTTCCCTCAAATCCGCTTTAATTTCTTCGATATCTTCATATGCAGGGACTACTCGAACTACGCATGTAAATGTGGCTTGTGGCGTCTGAGGTGGCAGGTTGGTCCGTTTGGTGTATTCTTGAGTGTTCCACTGAGCATTGGCTCCGAAATTCGTCACATCAAATCAATTTAGAAACTTCGATTTGTCTTCTTTTGTGTTGAAAATAATTTTCACACAGTTGTTTCTATTCAGATGGTACACATTGGCTTTTACGTCTGGGTTAACCGCTGAAATCTTTTTCTTTAGAGCTATATGGCTCGTCTTGCGAAGTTCTGGATTGAATATTGCAATGGAGTAGATCCTTAGTTATGTCCTTTGTTGTGTGTGGTTTGGGAGGTCTGCTCATTGCTTGCTTGATTAGGCTCGTCACCACTTATGCTAGATTGTCTTTCCCGCTGTTGGTGTGGGTTTCTGCTCTTCTAGGATGATCTATCTGAGTTTCCACTTGTATCCTCTTGTAGTTCAGTAGTTTCTGTGTGGTCGACATTTGGTGGCGCCTCGCTGGACTTTCTTCCATCTTTGGTGCAATTGGTTGTGGTTCGGTTGCAAGTGAGTGTCATTATGGGCATGTCCGTGAAGCTGCAGTTGAATTCGCTTCTAATATTTGTGCATTTTGGTTTATCAAATGGTGAGTATGTGTGTTCCACTGGTGAGCTAGGGGATTTCAGTGCTTCCGCATAGCTGGAGTTGGGTAATCCCGTTGCGGGGCAGAAGGTGGCTTCCGGAGGCAGTTCTTCATCTGATGGTAGGTCTCGTTCGGGCGTGGTTTGCATGCTCCTCTCCGGTGTGGTCTGTATGGGGTTGTGTTGTTTTCTTCTTGTTGGTTGTTGTTCTACTTCTTTGTGTGCCTCTTTGGAGATTTCCTTGAGTGCTGTGCTTCTGCTTCTAGTATTCCTCTGTGGTTTCATTCTCATTTCTTCTTTTGTTCTTGGTTGTCCCTCAGTACGTGTTCGCTTTTCTTCCAAGTAGATTGTTGTGAGGATAGGGGTGTATATATTGAGTGTTGAGGTGTGTAATAGTGGCTCCTTCGTGTAAAACCGCAAGGTTCCCGGAGCAACGGTGTTGTGAATGTGTGTGTGTGTGTGATTGTAGTTGTGTCGGGGTCCTAACACAGCGTCCCTTTGGGACCAGTTTAGCCTGTTCGCTCTCCGACTGTCAGCCAAGCCTGTACATTCGAGAGTGCCTACTCTAAGCTCGGTCACCCAAGAGGGAAAGGAGTGCTGATAGTCCAAACTAATCCTTTCGGTGCGTAATTCGTCGATTCTGTCGGGAAGGAGAAATATTAATTTAGCTCGTCAGTGACCCTGATAAGAGCCGCAAGGTACTGTTCTGAGAAGAGCGGTACAATCCTTTTGTTCAGTCTGCTTTGGTCTAAGTAGTAGTCTATTGTCAATAGTGGGTCTGTAGAGTGGCTCTAATATGAGCCGGAAGGTGCTGCTCTGAGAAGAGTGGCACAATCCATATATGTCGAGTTGTCAGTCTGTTAATGTCTACAGGAAACTTAACGTGGCTCTAAGAAGAACTGGATAGCACTACTCTAAAGAGAGCGGTACGATCCCATTGTTTTCTCTTTCAACTATAGCTGTTATTCAAACAAACATAGAGATCACGCGTTCCTTATTCTGCTGCTGCCTTATTTCCAAAGACTCGTGATGGTCCTGTGTGCCGTATACGGAAATTTATCTCGCGGCAGCGTAGAAAGGGCAACTTGCCTCTCTCTATCAGGGAAGCTCTTGCACTCTTGCTTGAAGTGCCTATGGAGAACATAAATGAAGATCCAGACATATATATATATATATATATATATATATATATATATATATATATATATATATATATATATATAGTCATTCTTATGGAAAAGTCTAAATTCTACTGGCTGAAGCCTTCAACCAATCCCGTAGGCCCCCGTGTCAATTTTCCAACCAATAACGTTCCTCTATTTTGGTCCTTATATAGAAGGAAAAGAAGAAGGAGAAGAGAGAAGACCGACCGCAGTGCCGAGAACCAGACTCCAGCAGCTAATCAATATGCGCTAAAGGCAAACAAACACCACAACACACGAACACGAATGCCCACAAGAACTAAATAATAAAAAAAGCTGAACAAATATACATGTCAACACCCAAATACTCACCAAACCCAGAAAACAATAACCTAAACAAAGAATTAAAAAATAACAAAACGCCAACAACAATATCTCTATAAACTGTAATACAAACAAAAACCCTGACTTCCCTATAAACCTCACAAACAAAACAACAAACCCCCAACTTAACAACATCATCCAAAAGAAACGCACTCACAATCTGGACAAAAAAGCAAGCCTCTGGTTGTTGTCACGCTGAACTTTGTCTACTGACACAAGTTTCGACACAAACGAGAAACGCACATACCATCCACATGACAAAGTAGCCACAGGCTAGATGTCCACCCTTCCCCCCAAAGAGGGAAAGGAAACTGACGATTTTTCATTTCATTCATTTCATTAATTCAAGAATAGAAAATGCACCAAAAAGATTAAAGAAGAAGGAGGAGGAGTCATCTACAGGGTATAGTGTGGGGACTGCGATATGTTATATGTGGGAGAGACGGGGAAATGAATGGAAGAAAGGTGATGACGTGAGTAGGGAGAAAGATACCAATGCAATATACAAACATGTGAAGAAGACTAATTACGAAATTAACTGGGATAAGACTGAAGTATTGGAGATAGAAAAGAGAATGATAATAAGGAAGTGGAAAGAAGCAGATTGGATATATAACGTAGGAAGTGATATTCTAATGAACTGGACAGTAGGCTTACCTATTAATGAATTATGGAAGAGAATTTTGGATATCGTAGGCAAAATGAATTTGAGAAAGGTTCTTTTAAGGACCAAAAATGGTGGACCGTGATTGGTTGGAAAATAGACACGGGCTCTACGGGATTGGCTGAAGGCTTCAGCAAATTGAATTTAAACTATTTATAAGAATGACTATATATATGTCAGTATCTTCATTTATGTTCTACTGCCTAAGACTACAGACATAGACTAATACATCCAACTGGCTCTTTTTAGGGCCTTCCCTGACTATTACTGACAGCAAACTTAGACACCTCTCTTCTCATGAACAGTACTTGTCCGGCTCTTTTTAGGGCCATCGACCTCTGAAGTGACCGGGATTGATCTGTTATTTTCAGAACGGGTCTATCTGGCTGTTTTTAGAGTCAGAGCTAGATATATTCCTTCCCTCCCCGACAGTGTCGACGCTCCATGCACCGGAAAGAGAGGTTAAGATCATTCGCTGCCCTGGTCCTCTTGAGTTTCCGAGCTTAGAGTAGGGGCTCTTGTATGTACAGGCTTTGCCGACAGCCGGGCAGTGCGTGGACCTAACCTATCCCAACGGGAGTGCCAAGATAGGGACAAAACCACATAATACATAAACACATGCACCTACACAACAACAGCACAGTCCCTGATACATTGCGGTGTTTTCTATAGGACTGCTGACACTACACACAACCGCAAACCCACACTAAATAGCATATAACAAACAGCACCAACCCAATACAATACTGCCGGATGGGAAAGCCAAGCAACCGATAGTAGAGAGGGGACCGGCCCTTTCAAGGGCCACACAAGGAGCAAGAACATTACCATAAAAAGCAAAGCACTGAGACGAACGAAGAAGATAACAACTCCGCCACTACTGCATCCACGAACGACCTTCCAAGAAGTGATCTAGGATACGACCAGCAACATCACGCAAGACACCAATGACTTCTAATACGCTCAACAAGGATCAACGTAGAAACAAATTAACAACAACACACTCTCAGTGAAGAACTCATAAAAATAAATAAAAATGATCAGCACAAATAATACTGACACACATACAAAGAAGAACACGGTATCAGATACCAATAAATACTGACACACACTCCAAGAAGAACTCTGTATCGCTTACAAGGGAGAACTCATAATACAAAGCCAAGCACCATGCAACGCACACCCAGGAACACAAGAAGGAGAAACGCACTCAAAGAAGTCATACAAAGGAGCGCACGAACAATGGACCACACGAGCGACATGAAGATAAGAAGAAAACCAGCACAACTCTCTCCTGAACGAACAACGGACTCGGAAACAGCAGTAGCACCGGTTCAAGCTCACCTCATAGCACATCATCCCGATCCAGCTATGCGGAGACAGCAAAATCCGCTCCACAAGAAGAACGAAGAAATTCCACCTCAAGTGAAACTCACACAACGCTCTTGATCCAGACACCGATCACAAATAAAAACAAAAGAAACGACAAACCCAACCATAGAAAAAAGACAGACTCTCCCCAGAAGACAAGGTGGCAACGGAAGATCAAAGAAGTAATGGAGAAGATCAAGGAAGCAGGAACAAAACCGATGCGCAAATGGCAGAACATAGGGCCCACATGAAGTACCAATGAACGAAAACATGGACCAAGACAACGGACGGAAAAGAGGCGCGGACATCCAGAAGGAAACAAATATACAAGAAAGAGAGACGGAATTACGCCCACAAACACCACCGACACCTCCCACTTCACAAAGCACACCAGATATTAACAAAGGAACAAAGATATATTCGATTACCCTTAGCAAAGGCCCCTTTAGATTTAAGGTGGAAAATTCCAGGAATTCAGGCAGACCTACTCCATGCACACGATGCTATGCATACGGACACAACATACACACCTGCGTCAACAAAATCATCTGCTACAAATGCTGTGGCCAACACCCCCCTAGCCGCTGCCAAAAGACAAAACCAAAACAATTCTGCGCCACCTGCAAGAATGACCAACATAGAGCAGGGAGCAGCATATGCCCGGAGAGCCGTACGAAAACTCAGAAAGCACCTATAAGAAGATACTAATTCAAACTAGACAAGACGAACCACTAAACGTCTCTACTAGCAACCCAACAGAAGAAACCCAAGGAAACACAGCAAAGCAGACCCCACGAACTGAAAACGTAGAAGTTAACACACTCAGAGAAGAATTCTACAAACAATTAACAAACTTGAAGTACGACATACTCACGTGGGTCAGCAGCACTCTTACACTTCTCCACAAAGATAACCCCAAAACCTTAATTGACACATTACGAGTCACAACTGAAGAAATATTCAATGAAAGGATAAACATCATGAGGTCCAACAAAGGAATAATATACCTTGGCAGAAACAAATACGAGAGATCAAGAAAGGCAAGAACACAACAAGACGATTCAGAGGAAATACATAGACAAGAACCAGAGGACGGAAACAGATACACGAAAGAGTCAAACTACGACTTCTGTTTGCAAACATCGAAGGTGTCAGACAGAAAATTGAAGAACTGTATACATATATAAAAGACCACAACATACAAATTATAATAATTAACGAAACCATGCTCACCCAAGGTACAGCACTGAACATGCCCGGATTCACCACAATTCGGAAAGATAGGAAAAGGAACAAAAAAGCAAGCGGTGGCACCGCCATTCTAGTAAAAAATAACATAAAGTTTACAGTTTATGCACTGCCAGGGGAGATACAGGAAGACGCATCAATCCCCATCCTCATCTATGTCCACACACACACAAAAAAAACAACCTTTTTATATAGCTACACTATACAACGCACCTCAACTTAACATCTCAAACATCTTCCCGATCCTAAATTTCCTGTCTAAGTTTAACAGAATCGTCGTTGCTTCCGACATTAACAGCCAACATTACACCATCGGGGACCCCATAACTAACAATAATGAGAAGAGCTTCATAGAGTATCTAGCCATGAGCCTTGGCTACTAACAAAAATAGAAGGACCTACGAGAAGGGGTAGACACCCCGGGGAAAAAGATACCAAACCAGACCAAATCCTAACATTACCTGCTATGCATACAAAAGTAAAATGCCAGAAACTGGATTTCGCCACAGGATCGGACCATGCTATCCTTCCGTTCACGAAAGCGAAAAAGCATCTTCAAACATACATCAACATACTAATACAGCAAATACACAAAACAGATTGGGACGCATATAGGAACACAATCGACGAAATAATCACCAACATCCGCATCACAGACAACCCTGAAGAAATCGAAGACGCTAACAGGAAAATAACTGGAGCAATACGAACAGCAATTGAATCACATATACCCATC
Organism: Thermobia domestica; assembly: GCF_964235325.1. Classification (NCBI taxonomy): domain Eukaryota; kingdom Metazoa; phylum Arthropoda; class Insecta; order Zygentoma; family Lepismatidae; genus Thermobia; species Thermobia domestica. The sequence continues at coordinate 234,074,162 of NC_137459.1, forward strand.
ACCGAAATAAACACCAATGAAGACAGATTACCATTCAGAATCATCCAGAAAATAAAAGAGAAAAGAGAACTACACAGATTGTACAAAAAGCAACAAAACGAGCACACAAAATTCACAATAAACAGGCTACAAACAGAAATAAAAGATGAAATAATACGACACAAAGAAGATGAATTGAATAACCTCTGCAGAAAGCTACAAGAATACAACCTACGAAACCCGGGGAAGTTCTGGAGAACCCTCAAATACAGATATCAACGAAAACCACAACAACCGCTTCCACATAAAATCGACAACATTGATGCACCTACAGAAACAGAAAAACTTCAACTTTTTGAAGATATTTAGACCAGAAAGTTCACCAACGCTCACAACTGCACAGTACAACAAGGACGGATTGAAGAATACACAAGAAAATCCAGAAACATAATGAACCATCACGAAAACCTAATACCTGCAGACAGGCTAGATACACACCCAGGGAACCATGATATCCTACTAGACGAAATCACCCTGGAAGAACTTAAATCAACCATTAAAAAGAAGAGAAACACGGCCCCTGGCCCAGATACCATAAAAACTATACACACTAAACGAGCATCAAACAACCTTCTACAGAAGATAACGGAAATATACAACGCCAGCCTTCGGACGGGTTATATCCCAAAAGACTGGAAACAAACGCACATCGTCCTCCTCCCGAAACCGGGCAAACCTAACAATCTTTCAAAAAACTACAGGCGAATAACAATGACTTCAACTCTTTCCAAAATAATGGAAAAATCATAGTAAATAGACTCCACAAGTATCTAAATGACAGCGGCCAACTAAACAAACAGCAGGCTGGTTTCAGGCCCACTTACAACACTATTCAACAAGTACTGAGGATTGTCAACGATGCTCAGACAGCCAAGAAAAAGCACAATAGAACAGGCGCACTTCTATTTGATATTTCCAGCGCATTCGACACCGTCTGGCATGAAGGCTTTGTATATAAACTAATAACGATTAGTCTCCCCACAACATATATCAGATGGATACTCTCTTTTCTGAAAGACAGGGAGACCAGAATCAAGATAAACGATTCACTCTCCAACCCAATAAAAATTGAAAGAGAGGTACCACAGGAATCTACTCTGGCCCCTCTGCTTTACATCATTTATGTAAATGACACCCTACAATATAAACATACAAAGCTCGCCTTATATGCAGACGACACTGCATACTAGACATCGTCTCGAATCATTATTGATATTATGAAACAACTAGAGGTACAGGCCAGGAAATTTGCAGAATGGTACAAAGAATGGCACCTTAGAGTTGAATACATCAAAAACGCAATTTCCTCTCATACACCCAACGACCAAACATACACGGAGTAGCCTGCAGAGAACCATCAATATCGGAGGAACGCTGATAAAACCAAAAACACTGGCCACGTGTCTTGGTGTCACACTCGACCACCGAATAAACCTAAAACAACACATTAGCAAAATTAAGAAAAAAAGCCATCAGGACCATAAACTACCTCAAAATTGTTACGAACAACCAACACATAGGAACGTACCTTAAGACAAAAATGTAGAAAGCAATAATGGGAGCCAATCTGGTCTACGGATCACCACTTTTCAACAGGGAACATGTAGCTGAGTTACAAAGAACGGAAAAGTGCTGGCTTAAAATCTCCAACAGCGATGAATCAACTCCACAGCAACTATACAGAAAGTACGACCTGGAACTACTTTCAGATTTCATCAATAAACTCAATAAGAACTTCGCTAAAAGGATGGTTGAATCCAACTTTTTCAAAGGTCACTACAGCAACATGGGCTTCAATAACATCCCAGATACTTAGAACCTAGCAATGAACTAAAAAAAAAAAAACACACACACACACACTCTCTCTCTCTCTCTCTCTCTCTCTCTCTCTCTCTCTCACACACACACACACACACACACATACACACACACATAAAAAAACAAAAAAAACTAACACAGTTTTTGACTAAATGCCGGAGGTTCGTTTCACGGTTAGTTCGCGACTGATGCATGCAGATACACACACATATACACAAACAACCTACCTACAACTCTTCCCTCTACACTCCACCCAACCAAAACTAACAAAAAACAATCCGCTCTGACATCGCGACAAAACACACGAAAACACCTAATTGAAACACTTTGGACAAAGTAGCCTATGGGTAGACGTCCCTTCACCCTTCGGGGGAAAAACTGACTTGACTTGACTTGACTCGATTTATGTTCTATAGTGTCTGATGAAGGATATGTTAAATATCCGAAACTGTTGCGTATTATAGTTTAAAATCCAGTGTTTCTTGAAGCTTTATTAGTGTTAAATTTGTTACAATATCCAATCCAAACCCATCGATACCCATCGATATTGTTGCTACAGTTTGGAATGCAAAGGAAATATTTATGCAAAATTTCAACGTTCTATGTTAATAGTTTCGGAGGTGTGATGTACAGCAAAACAATCATTCAAGCTCGTTTTCCCCCTTTAGAGGCAGCATTTCGAAAATTCACGTCTTATCTACAACTTTGAGGATAAGAACAATATTTATACTAAGTTTCAATATTGAACGCTTAATAGTTTTCGAGATCTGGAGAACGACATAAAAATCATTCAGTCGTTGAAATACGAAAAAGTATCTTCCTTGAACTTTAAGTTATATTTAAGTCTGGATTTTTAAAAAAACCCTAAGGAAGGAAAGAGGGCTTGAATTCGTTTTTTTTTTTTTTTTTTTGCCAGATCTCCAAAACTATTAGGTATAGATCCTTAAAATTTTGTGTAAATATTATTCATACTCTAATCTGTAGACCAGACAATATTTTGCGAAATACGGTCTTAAAGGGAAAAGGGTGCTAACATATATATATATATATATATATATATATATATATATATATATATATATATATATATATATATATATATATACAGATGGTGATCAGAAAAATGGAAACACCTAACAAAATTGCAACTTACCAGATTAATATGGTGTCGGGCCACCTTTCGCCTTCAGAACAGCCTTGATGCGACGTGGGATGGAGGCATAGAGGTCATAAATGGTAGCAAGTGGAATTTTACACCATTCCTCGTGCAGGGCATCGGCCAGTTCTGTGAGAGAGGATGGAGGTGGAAATCGTCGCCGGAGTCGTGTTTCCAAGACGGAACACAGATGTTCAATTATGTTGAGATCTGGGGATTGGGCGGGCCAGGGGAGGTGTTGAACTTCATCCCGATGTTCCTCAAACCACGCTGCAACAACGCCAGCTGTGTGAATGGGTGCATTATCATCCTGGAAGATGGCGTCATTGTCCGGGAACAACATCCGGACCATAGGATGCAAGTAGTCTCCTAAAATTGCGAAATAATCGTTGGCAGTGATTCTTCCGCTAAGTGTGACCACAGGAGCCAATGAAAACCATGACATGGCGGCCCACAGCATCGCTGAGCCGCAGCCATGTTTCACGGTTGGGCGGAGACACTGCAGATTATAAGCTTCTTTGAGCGTTCTCCACACATAAACACGGCCCGTCGTTGGTAATAGGGTGAAGGATAACTCATCCGATTATATCACACGTTTCCAGTCCTCAACGGTCCAAGTTGCATGGTCGCGGCACCATTTGCGGCGTGCGAAAGCGTTATGGTCTCTGATGAGAGGTTTGGCCCGTGCAACACGACCCCGTAAGTTCATGTCATGTAATTCGCGGCGGACTCTGATTGTCGAAACAGGGTGGGGGAGGTGCTGATTGAGTTCCTCCGTCACTTGCTCCATAGTGGCACGACGGTACTGCGTGACAATGCGCTTTAATACCCGGCGTGACCTGTTACTCATGATTTTCTTACGCCCACTGTTCCGCTTCCCTGATGTGGTTTTCCCGTGTGTTGTGTAGGCCGTCATCACCTTCGACACTGTCCCACGCGACACACCTAACACAGTAGCCACTGCCGTCACACTCACTCCACATAACCGCGCACAAACAATTTGCATTCTTTGAAAATCTGAGAGGTTTCCCATTTTACACCAGCCCCGTTTGCTGCAGCCACTGGACACTACTGTTCCGCTGCGTCTGACGTAGTATGGAGACCAACGTAACACTCCACCACCAGTGGTCCGGCGCTGCGGGCGCCACGACACCACTGCCAACCCATACATCTGACGTGTTGCTAACTACAGGTGTTTCCATTTTTCTGATCACCATCTGGAGATATATATATATATATATATAAGATGTTTCAAAACAACACCGACAACATTTGGGAGGTGATTCTTTACACCAAGATAAGACAAAAAGTATAGAACAGCCTAGGTTCACAAATGCTTCCTTTCGGAGCTATGGCCTGCCTAAAACAAGAAAAAATTAACTTCAAAGTTCCATAGTTCCAATACTATGGAACCTACCGTAGTTGGGTCAAGACTTCACTGAGGAACTAATATATGTGCTATCCAAAAATACATGTTTCAGAATCCTAAGGTACTCACACAACAATTTTTATGGAGGTAGTTTGGCTACGAGCATATGATCTGAAGTACTTACAAATTACATCTATAAAATTTGTTGCGGAAGTACAACAGGGTTCTGAAATATGAATATTTAAACATGGCACTTGCTACTTCCTAAGTGAAGTCTTGGCCCGACTATATACTGGGTGTCCACAAAGTCTGACCCAGGGTTATATTTTCACAAACGGTTCCGAGTTTGATATTTTTGCTAACACGTGGTGAATATACTATGAGGGCTCGTGAAGTGCTCGTGATAACTGAGTGATCCCGGGGGCTGGAGGCAGCAGTAAAGTCAAAAATTTCAAATCGAAACGTATGTCAAATTGGATATCATTCCAAAGTTCAGAAAAGAATATCGGCATAAAGAAGCAGACAGTACATTCGAACCAACAGAAATCTCTGCTCAAGAAGTGTGATTGAATTGCATGCACAATTTCCTAGGCCTTGTATGGGAACCATTACACTCACCAAGTACAGGATTTTTTTTGTCGAAGCATGTTGCCGACATGCAACACACCGTTTCGCCGTTATACTCACACTTATGTCAACTTGAATGTGTTCTGAGTCGTTAAGTTTCTGGTATAGTAGAATCCGATTTCGGTCGTAAATTTAATGATATGCTAAACTCTTCTGTAAAGTTCAATTTTTTAATAGTATAAGTTATTAACACAAAAGTGAAAATTATGGAACATTCAGCTCATATCGACATCATATATAATGGCATTTATTATTTAGGCGATTGGGTACTTGGCCACCAAATTTGATTTAAATCTAGCCAGTTGTCACCGAGAAATAAAATAGTACATACACACGCATACCTATTACATCTATTGATGTGCACGAGTCGAGTTGAGTCGATATTTAAGCCTGTCTGAACTCGTTTAGATAAAATGTTGTCTCGACTCGTGTCTCAACTCGAAAATATGTTTCTGTCTCGACTCGACAGTTTCTGTCTCGACTCGACAGTTTCTTTCTCGACTCGACACGAATTCGAGACGACACGTCTCGAAATTTGAGTCGAGACAAAATATACGAGTTAAAATATACGCATACATCAGTTAGAACATTATGACTACCTACTTAATTGTCACTTTGTCCACCTTTGGCACGGATAACAACGGCGACGCGTCTTGGCATGGACGCAATGATCCTTGGTAGGTCGCTGGAGTGATTTGGCACCACATGTGCATACATAGGTCACTTAATTCCCGTAAATTAAAGGGAGGGGGACGGTGCGCTCTGACGTCACGTTCAATCACATCCCAGATGTGTTCGATTGGGTTCAGATCCGGCGAGTTGGGGGGCTAGCACATCACTTGGAACTCGCCCCTGTGTTCCTCAAACCACTCCATCATACTCCTGGCCTTGTGACATGGTGCATTATCTTGTTGAAAAATGTCAATCTTGATATCGATAGATTAACTATTAAGTTTATGCTCTATGTACCTTTCTAAAGTAATAAATGATGGAATTGACTTCAAGGCTGTTCCTGAGTGATTTTTTTTCTTTTTTTTTTTCAAAATAATATTAAAAAAATATAGAAAGATTTTCGAGGCATTCGAGTCAAGTCGAGATTTTTACGAACGAAAATTCGAGTCGATAAAAGCGTTTGTCTCGACTCGTCTCGAATTTTACATAGTGTGTCTCGACTCGAATTCGAGTCAAGTGGAAAAGAAGGGAAATGAAATATTTCAGTTTTACGTGCCACGGTTATGTCGGTCAAGCTAAAGGAGATGGTGATTATGAGAAATGAATGAAATGTTGGAATGAACAAAGAGGGAGGAAACGGAACAACCCCGAGAAAACCCACGAGCACGGAGTTTGTCCACCACAAAGTCCACACGACGCGAGCTGGGCTAGAACAAGGGACACCAAGCATGAGAGGTGAACTCTCTACCACTGAGCCGTCGCACCCTCTCGAGTCGAGTCGAGTCGAGATTCGAGACATGTCTCGACTCGTGCTCATCCCTAATTATTTAATACATCTGGTGTAAAACTACAAGCTCCTGCGTGCTTACGCTGGCAGCTAAAGAGAAACCTCCTAACACCAGGATCACAATTGGAACATAATGCAGGTAAGCAGAATCCACTTTCAACATCACACTTATGAGGGGCCGTTGATCCGGGTGAGGCCCCGTGGCTACTTCACTGTCCTGCATAAACGTATAGGTTTCACTCACATGTGAGCGGACAGGAAGGGTTGATAATCATGTTTGGCCAGCACTGTAATCTTTGAGTCAAATACCATCAAATTCTTAAAATAAAGACATTGTCAATAGGTATTTGTAGTTTAGCAATAGGGCTTGGCATCTCTCTCTCTCTCTCTCTCTCTCTCTCTCGTTCGCTCGCTCTTCATGTACTATTTTTTTCTTTTTTTTAATCACATAGGAGTACCAACCACCATCACCCCTAATTCACTCTAGAAGTTTCATAGTTTAGTGATTAGATTTTGGTTTTGGTTTGATGAGTCTAGCCTCGCTTTCAGCAGCTAGACTATATAAGACTTGGACCACAGTTTAACGTAGGATTCGAACCACATGAGCTCCCGCCGGGAATCGACTCCGGTCTTGTGCAGCATACTGGTATTTTGCTTTTATTAACACTATACATTTGGGCGGTGCTATGCAAGAGCCATTCAGCCCACAACGAGTCAGTTTTGAGGAATTCGCAGTTATATATTTATCGACCCCATAAGATATTACCGTATTTGGATTGATTTCTCTCTTCATAGATGGCACACCGATCGCAAACTCGTTACCTGAATTTTTTAGTATATTTCTTCATACCCTCCAGCAGGGTTAACTCATTTTTTTTAATTTTGTGGGTTAACTGGTCGTTGCATAAAACCGGCCATTTATAATACGTATTAATCCACATTGTCTGCGAATATCTGTTTGTCATTGCCGGCGAGAGTTCATGAGAGTCGGATCCTTGTTAAGGTGCAGGTTCACGTCTCATATAGTCACGTTGCTGAAAGGGACGCTAAACTCAAATCAAATCAAAATCAAATATTGGGTTCGAAAAATCATACCCGCTTATTTACATATATTCTGTTAAAATGAATGGGTGAAGGAAACAACGTGGAGCAAACAATTATATAACCAGAGATCGTTTCCATGCTGACATTAGAACTTGGAGCCACATTCCCTATCGATTTGCAATAAACGAACATAATATATGCGTTTTAGTTAGTGACAATCAATGTCACTGACATACTGAGTTTGCGATTTGATGACAGTGACGTAAATTTTCCGTCTTAGAATCATCTGTTCTGCTTTTTTTTTTTTTCACATTCATCACCAAAAGCTCGAAACGCATATTTTGCGCTGCATTGAGTCCGTAAATTTTCCAAAGGCCGATAAGGTTCTTGATCTCCCTTGGTATTTCATGTTTTAGACTAGGCCTAATTAACAGGAAATTGGTAATAGAACTTATCTTGGAAATAATTAAGCACCCATCAGACATTCATATTTGAAGGCTATTGTGGTTATTATTATTATTATTATTATTATTATTATTATTATTATTATTATTATTATTATTATCAGTCAAAATTATTGGAAGACGGACAGTCTAAAGGTCGTTTTTGTAAATACGCCTAGTATGAAGATGTTCCTGTTATGAATAATATTATTATGAACGCTAGATTCAACATCTTACATCACTATTGAAAAAATAAAAATAAAATAACCTTGTAAAATATCACTTCGTTGAACATTTCAGTTCGTTGCACCTAGCATCTCACCATGAACTTGATCTTCTTCCTGGACTTTTGACTTGTCAGTAACGAAGACGAAGGCATTACGATACAGATCTCGTCAGTAAGCAAAATTTTAGTGGAAACATTAAAGCATTTCTTGATGATGGTGCTTTTAAAACCAAATTGTCAGCGGTTCTAAGAAGTTACTAACCAACCCTTGCTAACACGAGACACACATTTGTCATATACTTAACCTTCTAACTGATTTAAGTTTCTAATTTTAATTGATGTTCTTAACGATATATTGAACTTTTTTTTTTTTTTTTTTGTACAGCCAACGCTATTTACTTCTTCTAGTTTATCAGGTCAAATCAATTCATGCACTTGCATATATCAGCGTATATATGATCCAGCAAAGTCAATGAACGAATGTCTTCTTTGTCATTTGAGCACGGCAGACATTAGTGATAACTATTAAATATAGAAAACAGTAGAAAATATATTAGTAGGAAATACTTGCATATTAATTAATAATATGCAATAAAAATAACAATTAATGAAAGTGTTTATCGTAAGAATGGATAAGCAAGTCCTTTGCAGTACACCGATATTTATAACTTTGAAAATTTGGATTGGCTTTGAACGTTCATTTCAGCACAGACGCCATATGAGGCGTAGACATGCCGTTTAGCGTGGAAGCCGAACCGAGTGAGCTTCCGTTGAAATCTCCCGCGTCGAACACACGTACTTTCAAAATTAGACTCAATTCAAATGACTGTGTAGACCAACTGTCCAAATCAAATTATTTGAGATAAGCATACAGTGACTTAGTTTTAGCATAGATTATTGGTGTAAAGGATTCCTGGTTCACCACAACATCATGAGCGTTTCTTCAGTACAACGTCGTGCCCCTGCACTGAGAAAAAAAATGTATGTGGCGTACGTAGAATCGTATATTACATTTGTAAATCCTGCAGTTTTGGACTTAACGTACAGCAAACGTATAAATGAAAACACATGTTTTGTAATACTTTCTGCAGGAACGTAGCCAAGAGGGGGGTACCGGCCCCCAAATCTTGGCTTCTTCCCCTCAAATATTTATTTAAAATTATATGTTACAAATTGTTTTTATCCGACAATAAATGAAAAAATATCCATAGTAAACTGAAATTATTCATACTTCTAAAAAAGGTTACTTTTTAAATCCATTTACTGGGTATTCCTTGAACGCTAAATGAACAGTAACAGGAGTAAAAATCAATAACTTTGAAAGTCTGGCGTCATCTTCCTTAACATTGCGAGGTTCTTCCAGCCCTTAGAGTGATTCTAGCCTTATAGTTGCCTCGAGATACTAAGGGCTAAAAATCTATGCAAATGCACTTTTTGTAACCGACTAAGACAAAGCTGGAAAGTCGATTCAACTCAGAGGCTAGGAGTATGCTCCCCCATTGCTGGGTTTTGCAACATAGTACTTTGTTTTAATTGTTTTACGGGAAGGTATTGAATGTAGATTTACTTTATTTTTATTGTGTTCAAGAATGATTCTGGCAAAACTGATCATAGAATTTAAAATATTTAGACCCTTATCTGTGCTGGCAACACTGCGGCTAAGCGGCAAAGCGTCCGCAAATTATCGAGAGTACACTATATATATATATATATATATACAGACGTGTTAAAATTATTAGACTCACGCTCGAAAAATGCAAAATTTATGCAGGAGTCCTAATTTCAGAGTTCTACAATATTTAATTTAGTGGTTACACCACCAATATAGGATCCTTCATTTGTTTATTGTACAATTGAAGTGGTGAACCATTGAACAGCAGATGGTATTAGTGAGAGGGGGGTTCTGAAAGTGGTGTTTCAGTTGTAGATAGCTTTTGTGGCTCCTGCAACAAGTTACGGTCTGAAGTGTTGTTGTTGCTGTCGTAAGAAGTTAACAACATTCAAAGCGTTCAACAGTTCGAATGGGCCTGTTTAAAATGATCGTGACATGTTTCGTGTATAAATCTTTTATTCTATATAGTCCTGCGATTGCAGCATAGTGGGAAAAGCAAAAGACCTTTCTCCGCGTAAAATGGAAGTTAACAAAATACTTCTGGTGGAAATAAGATATACACGGCAATACATTGTTAGTAGAGTTGGGATAGAACAAAAATCTGTGAGTAGAATATATGTTGAAATGAACAAGAGCCAAAACGGTGTTGGGCAGTGTGTGCGAAAACCAAAGCTATCGCTAAGAGGTATCAAAAAAAATGAAATAAACTAAAAAGATTGGCTCTGGGAAACATAAATGCAAATTCTAATAGACTTAACCATAAAAATGTCTGAGTATGACGCAGATATTTGGGCTGAAAGTGTTCGAAGGATCTTTGTGCCGAGGGCCAAGCACACGGTCAAGAAAGAAAACAAATAGCAAAGAAGCGCCTCGAGTGGGCACGGGGCCTAGAATGTTGGACTGCTGACGATTGGAGAGTAGTGTGTTTCAGTGATGAATCATGTATATTTCTGTCTGATGAATGTTTGCAATATGTGCTACGTTGACCTGGGAAGAATTCAAGTTGGAAGGTCTGTAATAAACCGTGAAGCATCCTCCTTCAGTCATTATCTGGGGTGGGATCTCTGTATTCGGGCCTGGAAGACTATATTGTAGAGAGTACAAGAAGCACGACCAATACCAACAAGTTCTTCAAGAACTCCTTTCCCACAATGCACTCTGGTTTGATGACGTATAATTCATCTTTATGCATGATGGAGCCCCATGCCACCGGGCCAAAGCTGTGACAAAATTCTTCGAGGACAACGAAATCAGTGTTCTTCCATGGCCAGGCACTAGTCCTGATACGAACCAGATTGAAAACTTTTGGAACTTCATGAATGAAAAACTAGAGAAGAAGCACATTAGAACCAAACTTCAATTGATAAAGGAGATCAATAATATGAGGTATCGCGATGCTGAATTGAAGACAAAATGTGCTAAACTCGTACATAAAATGCCACAAAGGATAAAAGACTTAATAAACAATAAGGGATTTCATAAGAAATATTAATCTTTGTGTGAGAGATAATTTTCTTGTAAGTATTCCATTTCATTTTTTGTGTCCAATTCGGATATAGACACTTTATAGTAATTATATTTCAATGTTACGTACGCATTTGTTTTATTGATATTGAAAAGCATATGCCACACGCACTAGAAATTAGGACAGAGTTACAAAATAGTAATTCGGACTAAGTTCGAATGTATTTTCTCACGTAATATTGTAAGAATGAAAAATATTCAGTAAAATATTCAGAAACTGAATGTCGAGTCTAATAATTTGAAGACATCTGTACATGGAGGTTATTCCATTTGCAAATATGAGCTCCCAAACTCAGAACTCTGGCTACGTTCCTGTTTCATCTGTACGTATTTTTCGTGCGAAACAATATACGCGGTCAGGATCTCACATACAAATGAATGAATATAACATATAGCTGACGAAGGTAACATACACATATGTACATAATATAAGGAAAACTGTTAGATATCAGACATCCTGCAACGGTATAATGTAACATCTAAGGGCAGTGCCTATGTAGCATATGGATAAGGTATGCTCCGTACTAGCTTCTGTAGTAAGCAAGAGGATTCCGTATATTTGTATCGTGGCGCACATAAGTCTTTGACCAGGTAATGGCGACTGCTTTGAAACAAATGCAGAGTATGAGAATTAAACTATCATGTCTGTAGTTTCGTGTGGAGAAGAAACAAACTTATGAACCAAACGTATAAGAACAACTCATGTTATTAATATAAACTTTGCCGAAGATTATTAACTTAGATCATCATAAAAGAAATACGAAAGACTTTTTGAAATGAAGAAAAATAACATAAACTTTGCAAGTGGAGGGAAATAAACTTAACGTAACCAGACTAAAGACGAAACACCTACAGCGTATTGATCGTGGCCCAGTAGTCAAGGCGCGTGGCCTGCAATATAGAGGTTCCTTGATTGAATCCACGTCGGGCATTTTTTTTATTTATTATTATTATTTTTTTTTTTTTTACTGTAGGAGTTTTGATGGCGATTGATCGGCGATGACACACGTTTTATTATATTCAAATATTTGAATACTCGGATGTTTCAATACTTGAACTATCAAATCTTCAGGAATAATAATAGTTGTTATCTCGTAGAAAATTAACAATTATTAACTTATTATCCCTCAGGTCATAACATTACAATCAGAAACATAATATTAGAAAAAAAATATTTCGGTTTTGTTTAATGATGCCCATGAGGAATTTCTCATCTCGATTCAAAACAAAACATACAAAGTCGGGAAAGAGACTTAACATTTTACATTCGAGACGGGACACGGCGAACTCAAATTATCGTCTCGCTTTGGAGATGAGAACCGAGACGAGACAAAAAGTATCGTAAACATTTCTCGTCTTATCTCGATTCCCGAAATAGTGTATGCCACCTTTAAGTAACAATTGCTCTGTAAACTAAGTCTTATACGTTATTTTCTTACTTTGTATTTCAGAGCTCACTGAATTATGGTCTGTGTATACATTTTTATAGCAAAGTTTTTATAATTATATCTACATATTCTAGAAGTTAGTTAATTATATTTACTGTTCAATGATATTCAGTTATTTTTATTAGTTATTTTCCTTAAAACGTACAGTACAATACCAGGGGCGTCATTTAGGGAGGGCTGGAGGGGGCAATTGCCCCCCCCAAGAGTTTGAGGATTACATATGCTTTAGTAGATTGTCTACTAATACACTAACCCAAAACGTGAGATTCTTATGTCAGTGGTGCTCTTGCCCCTCCCAAGCGAAGTCTGAAATGACGCCCCTGTACAATACTTTCTACATGAAATACTTTAGTGGAAACCTTTCGTTTAAATTTAGGTAGTTGCAAAGGTATCTCTTGAAGGTACGGAACCTCTCCCCAAAATCGCTACGTTTAAGTAAGTTTAGCCAAATTTTAGCGCAACATTAAAACTTTTAATACCATTATTATTATTATTATTATTATTATTATTATTATTATTATTATTATTATTATTATTATTATTATTATTACTGAAGTGTTGTTAACTTAATGGTTTACTCTGTTCCACCCGGCTCCCGCCTAGTGGGCATTGTGCTGAACAAACACCGTGAGTTTTGTCCGGGCTCTGCTTCCTAACACTTTCTTTATTCCAATATTTCTTTCATTCTCATCATCGACGTCTTCTGTAGCTTAGCCGGCATAACCATTACTTAAAAACAAATTTTCTTACCGCTCTTGTGAGTTTAGTATCCTACTTTCTACATGAAATTTGCCTGGAACTTTCCGTTTAACATTTAGCTAGTTGTAGTGACGTGTGCTGAGGGTATGTCCTGATGGTCCTGACACTTCTCTCCAATCCCGACAATTTTGTAACTTTTGCCTAAGGCTAGGGGCGATTTTACAGATTTTAGTAAAATATGTCCTCATATGGAATTTGTCTTGCACATAATAATAATAATAATAATAATAATAATAATAATAATTATTATTATTATTATTATTATTATTATTATTATTATTATTATTATTATTATTATTATTATTATTATTATTATTATTATTATTATTATTACTGAATGTTTGAGACCTGAATATTAGGTCCTATTCTAATGCAGAGAAGCATACTGAAGTTAAGAAAAAGAAAAAAGAAATTTTTTGGACCTCTATAAGGATGAATTGCCTTATAAGACATACTTTAGAAGGAAAAGAGGGAGGAAAAGAAGGTGGCTGCTACTGGACAATATGAAAACCGAACCTTCGTGTGCCTTAACAGAAACTAACTGGAATTGGTCTTCATCACGATACATAGTAACGCCCTCTCTTTGGGCAAAATACATTGGATTATGTTTGTGTTATATTGATATTTTAACAAAATGTACAAAGAAATATAAAAAAGAATAGCTCATATTTACTAATTTTGGTTGAACGAATATATGGAACGTGTTGAAAATGGCGAACGAAGATATTATTATTTCTAGTAAGAGTGGAAGAACTTAGTAACAATTCGACAATGGTTTCAGACACATTTATGACTCATACTAAACTTGAAGGATGACTCGTTTGTATGCATGAATTGTTTGCGAAACACGCGAAGTTCTCAGACAGTAGGAATCGAGATTGTAGACTGTGACGTCATGTTGTTAGTTTTTCCCCTGTGAAGGGAGTCGTTTCAACTCTACCTTGTAAGAACGAGGGAAAATGACTATTTTTCATGTTATTATGCACCACAAATATCAACATTCTAAATTATATTTTTTTCTGAATATCCTCGTAGGGAATCAAACCCCGGACCCGTAACTCACGAAACGAATGCGTAATCCACTACCCTAAGACTGCTCTTTTAATTAAGAGTCAAGATACACTCGTCTACGTAGAAAATTGCAAACGTTTATGATTCCAATATTTTATTAACGATGAAACACTGATTTCGGTTATGACAAAATACTATAGGCCAGAGAATTCAAGTTTAAATTTTAAAAAAGATCGAAAGTATCTCCGTAACTTATGTCTATTATATTCGGTTATTCTCGTTGCACAGTTATTCCCAGTAACCTTGAACGACAAGTACACGAACACAGATACATCGAGGATATTTAATATTTCAATGGCTCTCCAACCGGGAATCGAAACTGAGACCCCGCGAACTGAACTATCTGATGGGTGGGGTGCCTGGTTCGTTCCCAAGGAAAGTAAGCTTTAGACCGTCAACATCGTTCTGCTGGGTTGTTTTGGGACACTTCCACTTTCTCATTCCACAAATTCATCCATTATAATTCACTTGCTTCAATCATAGTCTTCCTCAACCTAACAAGGATAATCGTTGGACATTAATCTTAAAGATTTCATTTTCAAGCTGTTAACCCAAACCAATGCGAATCGAAAAACAGTTGTATTTTCTATTGCTCATTAACCTGTTTTCATAATATATATATATATATATATATATATATATATATATATATATATATAAAGAGAGAAATAATCATGGGGGAATCATATTTCCATTCAAAAGTGAAAGAGCAGACTCATAATAACCTAATCTAAAACGAAACAAATACATATCGTTTGGAACTTTTCCAAAATATGTACGGATGTTCTGAAAATGTCCAATCAGAGTTGGAGTGGGTCATTGAGTCGGTGGGTCAGGGGGCCAAGTTGGTCGTGTTTTCTGAGTGTCAGAGAGTCATAGGTCAACACCATGTGACCCACTGCGACTTACAACTCACCGTGACCTACTGCGACCCACCATACATCATGACCCACTCCGACCTACCGCTCACCATGACCCACTGCTACCCACCATGCACCGACCCACTCTGATCACTGTATTGTAGACAGCATCTTCTGAACAGCATGTTTCTTTTAACACTCGACCAGGCCCGCAACCAGAGGGGCTAGGGGTTCTGGCCCCTTAAAATTGTCGTGGCACCTCCACACTTCAACACAAAAAACAAAATTAGATATGTGTAGGAGAATTTTTAATCACTTCTTCCCCACTAACATATTCATGGCCCCTCTAAACATCTGTGGCTGGTTGCGGGCCTAGTCCAAACCTAGTGTATGTATTAATTTTAATAAAAGAAAATTCCCACTTTGTTGGAGATGAAGAAGAAAATTGAAGAAGCAGTTGAGGTTAAATTTATATCATGGCAGTCAAGGTGGAACAAAGCGAGCCCTGCGGGGCTTCCAATCCGTTTCTACTACTACTACTACTACTACTTAATCTTCTTATACAGTGGAATCATATAGTAAAACTGCACACGTAAGCAAATCACCTTTTTGGGTATTGTTTTTTATACCCACGCCAAAACCAATTGTAATTACTAGCACGGTGCGCTAGCACGCACGGCCACGAAGACTGCCAGTAACAGTTATTTGATTTATGCTGTATTTATATATGCTACGTGGAGGGAAACTGATAACTGTAAGTAAGCAGATTCGCGTATTTACCTCCTCTGAGTAGGGTCGAGCGTGATTTAAAGATATGCTTCTGAATACTGGTGAATTTGTCTACGTTTTTCCTTCAAGGCCTCCATTTCCCTTTTTCATTGATTTCCGTTTACTTACCTGAGATGACCATCTCTAGGTGAAAAAAGGACTTGAGGCCTCTTTGGATATTGATATTTGTAATTGCAATAATAGCAATAGGACTACTAGTTGGCTATACTACTACTTGGCTATCGAGACTATGAGTTTTTAGAGGAGCTAACTACAAGAAAAATGCATTTTTGAATCGCTGTGTATATATATATTATTATATTAAAAATGAAGTAACAATGTGCCTAATCATTACGGCCAAATTGCAATCAAATGAAATGAGTTTTGGTATTTTGTTAGGCCTTAAGTCAAACTAGGATATTATCATATTGCTTTCATTATAACAATATCCTAAGGTATAGTGGGGATCCGAAATTTTGCGGAAAAAATTAAGGATCTTACAAGCCATTCAACTTACGGAGCTGAAATTCAGTATATTAACTCTTTATTAAAAATGAACAGAACGTCTCATAGCATTTTTTAAAACTTCTCCTTTATATATATATATATATATATATATATATATATATATATATATATATATATATAAAGGAGAAGTTTTAAAAAATGCTATGAGACGTTCTGTTCATCATGGATTAATTATTTATGGTAAATATATATATATATATATATATATATATATATATATATGGTAAATTGATAATGAGTTAGTTTGTAAAAATAATAGAAAAGGATCGATATTAGTTTAGACACAAACAATATAGTGCTTCGCATCATATATCCAAATATGCTTACCATCAGGACAAGTCCACGACGCACTTCTGCGGGGGCGGTGGGTTGTAATACTGCTACTTAGAGCTACTTTTAGGAGCTTCGAACTCTGGTTTATAGTTTTATATATATATATATATATATATATATATATATATATATATATATATAATAAGAAAGTTTCCTCTTCTGAGGAGCGATCACCCCCTTGGATCTGCCCCTGAGTACCATGCACTTTCTAGTATAATAATTGCTGAAGCTTGTTTATTACATGGAGCGCTTAGAGCACAGGGCAATCAACCCATAAAGTTGTGAGAAAAACAGACATAAAATTTGTAATGGAAGCTTTTGTACGTTGATCTACTTACCTTGATTTGGGACTTTAAAATTTTCATGCCTTTTCCCACTGAAAAGTATCGATAATTCAACAAGGAAATAATTAATTCATAATAATTTAATTAACATTAATCGTAATTTTACCCATGACAAACACTTTACCATTTTATATCGTAAAGGTCAGATCCATCATTATTTTAAAAGAGCGGAGCTTCAGCGATTAACGGTAGAAATTCAAACTCCAATTATTTAGAATTCCACAACCTCGTATTAAAAGTGTAAACTCTTTAGTCGGCAAAGAGGCAGTGGATCATGCGTTAGAGTTGATGGCGATATGTTTTGGTGGGTCGGAGTGGGTCATAGTGGGTCACGGTGCGTCATGGGTCAGATTGGGTCACGATTGTGATGCATCAAGTTTTCATTGACTCACGCCATCTCTGGATTAACTGGTTTGAGTTCGGTTTAAACTTGAAACAGAATGTGTCAGTTTATTTCAGAAAACGAAACGTAATTTTGTTCAGTTTTCTTCGAAAACAGACACTATATTCCTACTTTTGAGACTATCCTTATATATGTTGGAAATGTTCCAAACGATATATAATGGTTTCGTTTTAGGTTAAGGTATTATGAGTCTACTGTTTCACTTTTGAATGGAATTACGATTTCTCATGTTTTTTACTCCATAAATTTTTCGTGAAAACACGTTAATGAGCAATAGAAAATATAACTGTTTTTCGCTTCGTATTGGTTTGGGTTAACAACTTGAAAATGAAATCTTTACGTTTAATGTCTAACGATTATGCCTGTTAGGTTGAGGAAGACTATGACTAAAGGAGGTAAAGAATGAAGGACAAATTGGTGGAATGAGAAAGTGGGAGTGTCCCGAGAAAACCAAGGAGAACGATGTTATCCTTCTCATGCTTACTTGCCTTGGGAACGAACCAGGTACCCCACCCATTTGCCAGGTACCCCAGGCATTTACCAGGCACCCCACCCACCAGGTACCGTACCACACCCGTTTAGTAGACGGGGTCTCAGTTTTTATTCCCGATGGCAGAGCATTTGAAATATTGAATGTCCTCGATGTATATGTGTTCGTGTCGTTGAAAGTTACTAGAAATAACTGTACGGCGAGAATAACCGAATATAATAGACATAAGTTACGGAGATACTTTCGGTCTTTTTTTAAATTCAAACTTGAATTCTCTGAACTATAAAATTTTATCATGACCGAAATCAGTGTTTCATCGTCAGTACAATATTGGAATCATACACATTTGCAATTTGCTACATAGACCAGTGTTTCTTGACTTTACTTAAAAGAGCAGTCTTAGGGTAGTGGTTTGCGCATTTGTTTCACGAGCTAGGGATCCGCGGTTCGATTCCCTACGAGGACTTTCAAAAAATTTATAATTTGAATATTGATATTTATGGTGTATAATAATATGAAATATAGACAATTTCCCTCGTTCTTACAAGGTAGAGTTGAAACGACTTCCTTCACAGAGGAAAAACTAACAACATGACGTCACAGTCTACAATCTCGATTCCTACTGTCTGAAAATTTCTCCCGCTTCGCAAACGATTCATGCATACAAACTGGTCATCCTTCAGGCGTAGTATGAGTCATAAATTTGTCTGAAACGTCATTGTGGAATTGTTACTAAGTTCTTCCACTCTCACTAGAAATAATAATATTTTCGTTCGCCATTTTAAACACGTTCCGTATACTAATTCAACCAAAATTAGTAAATAGGAACTATTCTATTTTATATTTGTTTGTATATTTTGTTAAAATATCAATATAACACAAACATAATCCAATGTTTCTACCCAAAGAAAGGGCGTTACTATATATCGTGATGAAGACAAATCCTACTTCCCAGGTAGCACAGTCACGTCATTAACACGTCTTTTTTTGGGGGGGGGGGGTCGAATTCAAAATGACGTCTTTTGAAAATTTGGAACGTCTTTATCACGTACCAAAATGTTAACAAAAATGACGTGTCAAACATGACCTATATTGTACGTGTTTATCACGTGCCAGAATAGTATAAAGAATCACGTGTCGAACATCACCAAAAATAGACGTCTTTTGTAGGTGCTGAAAGCGCGGACGTTCCCCGTACTGTAACTGCAGTTTGAGCAGTGCATGATGGGAATCGTGAGCCATAATTGCGTGGTGTTATGATGGTTTTCTCTAAATATAAACAATGTGTTTTGTTATTAAAGAACTATTGCCTGATGGTAATCGAATTATAATATAGGGTTATCCAATTATTGGGATAATCCAATCTGGGTCACCCCACGGAAATGTGTCCAGTCGTTTCGAACGATCACTTATAACAAGAGAACAACCTCAAAATAGTGGATTTTTGTGAAGTTAGAGGCACCTGTGATAAAGGTCAGCTTTAAGACAAGTAAGTATAATTCCTATCCTATTCCTATCTAGGTGTATTCTGTGTAAAATTCAGCAGATTGAGTATTGTAATTGTGAAGATTAGCTCCTCTCATACAGCGTTACCTAAGGTTTCTTATTACAGTGTTTTAAAATACCGTAGAAAGAACGAGGATGCCTCCATTAGGTTAACTTTCGCATACGCCTCTACCAAATTAAATATATTTTAGGTAGAACACTATATAAAGTATTAATAGTGAAGGTAGTAAAATGATAATGTATGTTTTTAAACTCAATAAACCGTATATGGGAGTGAGTATGCATGGGAAAGTATGTAATTCTTGGGTGCAGTTTTACTATACCGATACATAGATTGTAAAATGTGCGAAAAAAATGGACAAGTCTTTAATTTGCCCATTTCATGTCGGGAACACGACCAACTAACCTCCGCGGGGCTTCCAACCCGTTCCTACTACCACTACTTATACAATTGATCCGTGTAATAAAGCTGCACGCACTGTGGAATATTTGCCAAGGCGGAAGACTGTTGGATACAAGCAAAGAAGAAGATGACAGTATGTTGAGATGAGTTGATTTTGAGTTTAACGTCCCGTTCAGCAGCGAGGCTATATAAGACGTGAGCCTACTGATTAACGTGGAATCAGAACCACATCAGCTCCCGCCGGGAATCGAACCCGGGCCTCCTACGCTGAGATGACAGTAAGTGTATGCTTTTGGAGGCATTGCTGGAACAGACAGTTCTACCAAATTTTGACACATTTCTAACATTTTCAGGTTAGGTTAGACCTTTGTATTTCTTTTAGCAGAGCATGCACTAAGTGAGGAGCTCCATTACTACTTGCAGATTTACTTTACGGGGGTTAGTATAAATATAGAGTAGACGTATGGCATATTGAGGACAGTGCACAAAACACGAACTAACTTTTGCTAGGTGCCCACTAAAAAGCAGAAATGCATTCTATTTGAGTCAGGACAGGAGCACAAAAAGAGGACCCGAACAAATTCATTTCAATTTGCTGTGTACTGACAGTAATTACTTACATTCACGCTTTCATTCCTTGACAAAAATATATTTCACATCGTATGTTACCTACGAATTTTCTGTTAGGTAGAACCGTCTGCTCGAGTGCTTTGAGAAATGACCCTCGACAATGGTTGCAATGCCAATCGTGTATGACTTCAAAGTTAGAAACGACGAGCCCTATGGAAGTTCTAACCTCTTTGCTCATTCAGTTATGTTTTGTTTAGCCTTTTGTAACACTAGTGCCTTAAATCTAGTGAAAAAATGCACAAAATCGATGTATAGACTCGTTTGTTAAAGTAGTGCCCCCATTGTATAAGTGCATAATCAGTGGGAGGATATTGCCCCAGTTGAGACCACTCTCAAACTGCGATCATCGTCCTGTTGCAACTACGCGCCCTCACAAGACACTTGGCTACCGTAGCTGTGCCACAGAATTATTGAGGGAATCATAATAATGTAACGGGGTTTTGACAGTGTTCGAATATTTTGTTCATTAATTGAGTGGAGAGCTCCCTCGTATTCTAGGCTACTGTGTCAGCATGTGATGATGGATACTGATTAATGTTCCCAATGAATTTCAAGAAAATATATTCCAACTCAATTAAGTATCCTCTACATGACTACATTATTATGAGTTCCACTGCTAATCGTGAAACGATTCAAAGGAAACCAAATGTCTTATTAAGGGTCCGTGGTTGGAGGTGGTCCCAGTCAGATGTATTTAAGCGAGCTCTTGACATAGGGAATATCCTTTTAATATTTATGCGTGCATTAACAATGAAACTCTCTTTGGGTCAAAAACCTGCTTTCAGGTAGAACACCACATCCTCATCATTAATAGCAAATGAAATTAAATAGTTAGATTCAAGCCCCAGGATAAGGCAACGATTCTAAGGAAGATGGTGATAATGAAAAGTGAAAAATGGTGGTATGAAGAAAGTGGTAGAAAACGAGAGAATCGTGAAAACCCAGGCACATGGTGTTTGTCCACCACAAAGCCCAATTGGCACGAGCTGGGATCAAACCAGGGACCCCACGCACTACAAGTGAACGCTCTACCACTGAGGCAATGCAGCCCCATCAGTAAAAAGAAACATGCCTCATTGCTTCGGGGCTTACATATCTGCTGCCGCCAGAAGCAAGCTGTGTAAACAACAGGGGTGGATCCAGAGGTGACGACTGCCATTCCCAGAGTAGGATATTTAAAAAAAATAAATAGAGAGAGAGCCCAGAGTTGGAGCTCTTCATTTTTTCAAACTTGTATTATAAATGTAAGCTTTTTTACGTAGCAGAATTTAAATGAAGCAGCACATAGCAAGAAATTACTTGTCTTAGTGTTTTTGCTCAGAAAATGTCCACCTTCGAAAACGCAGGTAGTCATTTGTGTTCTTTGTTTTCAAGATGCGATATTTTGCGTTCTCACTCCGTTCTCAAATCCGATCCCTGCTTCGTTAACAACGGGCAGACAATAATCCATAAAATCTTTCTGTCCACAAGTTTGTCAATATTTATTTTACTTATCTTTCCATTTAATTAGTAACCATTCCCGCACTGAGGTTAGGACGACTTCGGACTCTGGGTTGATATATAAATTTAATTTCGAACGAAATTGTACCAGTATCGGTAATGCATGTGCAAAATAAGAAATTGTTCATTACGACCTGTAATTTATTTAAATTTAACTTTTAAAGATAATTATGATAACGTATATTCAGAATGAATGGGATGTAATTGTTTTTCTTGTAGCATGGTATTCTTGTAAAATATTTCTTCTTCACACCGTCCTTTACGCTGAAAATATCAAGAACAGAAAGCATGTGAAATTTATGGCTGATATTTCCTGCCAACTCATTTTCCTTTCTATATGCTCTTAGTTTTTTTTTTTTTTTTTTAAATACAAAATATAGTAAAAAGCACACTTTACTGTTTACATGAAATTAAACTGCTACATTTCATGTTAAATAGGCGTTGTAATAGGCCTAAGCTGTAAATACATGTTATTTGCAAAGATAAGACTTGCATGTACTCCCACTTTCCAGAGTGTGTGGCCAATGCTCGTGCAAATGATGAATTGATCAGCAGACCACCAAGCACGGAATCTTTCTTAACTGAGCTTGAAGCCGTGACTCTTACCCCTTTCTGCTCGTCGAGCTGCTCTAGAAATAATATCACTGTGGAGGATGACTTACACACCGAAGGTGTGGCAGGTGAGTTTATGACATGTTATTTTATAATACCCATATAGGAAAATGCCGAGCAAGAAGAAAAGAAAGAAAATAGTAATATTTTATTAGTACTTAACTAAAATAAAATAATTGCTGAACAAGGCAATACTTTTATGTAAACGAAGTATTCGATTTAACATTCCACGATCAAGCACTGAGGCTAAGGGAGACGGTGATGATGAGAAATGAATTAAATGGTGGAATGAAGAATGTGGGAAAAAATTGGAAAACTCCAAGAAAACCCCCGCACACTGTGTTTGTCCAACACAGAGCCGCTTGGCGTGAGCTGGGATCGAACCAGGGGCCCCAGGCACGAGAGGTGAACGCTCTATCACCGAGCCCCCGCTGCCCCACTTTTATTTAAATGTAACTGTTCCAACAATTACCCTTGTCTTCTTCAGACAAACTGTGTTTATTTATTTATTTATTTATCATTTTAGATTTTTAAAGATTTCCTTGTTTTATTACTTCAGCAATTATTTTATTGGACTTTAGAATTTATATACAAGTAAAGCTTTAATATGGAATGTATCACATGTTATTGTGTTCGCGCTGTTTTTTTTTTTTTTTTTTTTTTTTTTGAATGGGTAAAAGTACTCCTCCCGAAAATATTTTTCTCAACAGAGGGGTAAAATATAATTTTCACCAAAGAGAAGTGTATTATTATTATTATTATTATTATTATTATTATGATTATTATTATTATTATTAATAATAATAATAATAATAATAATAATAATAATAATAATAATAACTTCCACAACTTCTAACACTGCTCGAAACTAACAATGTGATGATTTTCACCCTACTGATTGTGACAGAATTCTGGTTCTAGAAGTCTTCCTTTTTAAAATACTCCAGTAACAAGTGAGAGAGCCAGCGTTATGCTCTCAACTTGGAATCTTTCGGAATACAAAAGTTATACACCATTTAGTTTGTAATTTTCACTTTAGTTTTTGCCATATTTTGAAATGCTAATACATGTTTCGTCTTGCATCATACATTTAACTTACTAAATCGCAGTGGCGAAGAGTGATAGTTTCAAGAGGGTAGGCCCAATGTTGTACTACTATTACTAATAATAATAACGATAATAATAATAATAATAATAATAATAATAATAATAATAATAATAATAATAATAATAATAATAATAATAAAATGAAACAGATTAGACATAAATATTTTACTATAGAAATAGAAGAAGACGAATTCACAAAAATTTAATGCAATTGTAGCTCATCGACAGCACTTATTCGATCCGGATCTCAATTTTCATAATAAAATTGACGTATCAGAGTCATAGATGATCTTAATTCGCCATAATGCAATTTAATTGTTTTAATTGGCGTGATTGGGTGGGGAAGATGGACTATCACATTATCTGCGCATCACAAGAAACATGTACTGAAACAAACTCAGCTTGTAAAATTTTGTCTTTAATTGTATTGTTCAAAACACATGACAAGCATTCAATCAAGATATTTTGTGTGTCACTTAATTCCCCTTTAAATACAGCATTAGACTTAAATATTTTTATACGCTGCTCATAATTTCTACAACTACAAATACATATATTTGTACCAATGCATGCAGAACTCTCTTGCCCTCTGTTTGTTCTATTTTCAACACAGTCGTTAGTCTTCGTTCCTTAAAAACACATTAATTTTCAAAAGACCACTGACATAGAAGGTTCTTTAAAAGGAATTATATTATGTATATTCATATTTTCCACTTATTGACATTTTCTCTCATTCACTTTTGCAAATACAAGGAAAAAATCACTCACAATATCTCAAAAACATACACTCTTTCTAATTAACTCAACAAGTCTGATTTCGTACAGGTTTGCGCCAACGCAAGGGAATAAAAAGGCATTAGTTTGCGTTAATAGGCGTAGCGCCTTTAGAATTTCTTGTTCCAGTTTTTGCGTTGCGTTAGAGTACGCAAAATTAAGCAAAGTTAGAACGGAATGGAGCCCACGTTATCTTGTTCTTTATTTGTTTGTTATATCGAATCGAAATCGAAGGTCTCGAGAGGAACTAGTAGGTAGAAACGAAAGTCGATAAGCGCTGAGGCTGGTCTCTTTCGCAGGTTATACGCTGATGAAGAAAACGCCATTTCCAACACGTTCTCTCGCGGGATTTTCTGAGTAGCTTGGCGGTAGTTCTCCTGTCGCCTGAGACACTGCTCAGTGAGCCTCCCAGCGGTGGTGCCAACCACGATTTCTTTATCGAAAATTTTTTAATGATTCAACCCGTTCTTTTGTTGTTTTGTACTTAGATGATGTTCTAGTAAAATCAACTACTGAAGAAGAGCATTTGGTTCATTTAGAGAGAACTTTCGAAATCTTTAAGCAAGCGAATTTTTCGTTAAATTTCAAAAAGTGTAAGTTTTTCGCACGGGAAATCAAATTCTTAGGACATATAATTAGTGGCAGAACAATAAGGGTTGACCCTCGAATCAATGAGCCAATTCGTTGTTTTCCAGTACCGAAATCCAAGAAAGCTTTACAGAAGTTTTTAGGACTCATAGGATGGAGGCGAAAATTCATTCCGAACTTTTCTGGTCTTACTGCTAACCTATATCAACTCTTGAAAAAGGATCAGAAATTCGTACTGGATAACAAAGCCTTGGAAACTTTCAATAAACTGGGAACTCTTCTTAGTGATCCACCTGCATTAAGTCAGCCAGATTTCTCCTTGCCTTTTCACATCCATAGTGATGCTTGCATGGAGAATTTGGCTGGCCTACTCGCACAATATCCTTCAGATAAAGACAATCCTAACGTCATTGGATATGCCAGTCGACGGGTGAAACCCTATGAGTTGTCTCTTTCAATATCTCAGCTGGAACTCCTGTCCGTCCTGTTCCTTTGTGAACATTTTGAGCAGTATATCATGGGTCGTACCACTTATGTCCATACGGATAACGCGGCAGTCACACATGCATTCACCCAAAAGAACCTCGAGCCACGAACCACCCGCATTCTATTGAAATTGCAGAAATTCGATTTAATTTTCCAACACTGCCCGGGCAGAGAAAATTTTGTAGCCGACACACTTAGCAGATACCCACCTGAGGTATTGCTTGAGCCCGAAACACATTATGTTCATTTTTTAACTAAAACGCAGGATGCTGATATTAATCTAGATTTTATTCGAGAAAATCAAATAACAGATGAGTTGTGTAAGAACCTGTTAAAGCAATATGAAAACAATCGTAATCTGGACAGAGCAACAATGTACTGTGGGTTAATTTACATTAAACCTTTGCGTATTCAGAAGTGGCTCCTAGTGATACCGCAGAGTTGTATACCCCAAATTATCAGTGTTGTCCATTCTACCGGTCACTTTGGAGTTCAGAAGTGTTATCATTTTTGTCGAGCTATATTTTATTGGAAAAATCAAAAAACTACGATTAAAAATTTTATTCGAAATTGCATAGAATGTGCCGAAACAAAGTTTACAAACCGTGCTATAGCTAAGCAGGAATATCATATCCAAGCGACAGTACCTCATGAGGCTCTGGGGGTGGACCTCATTGGAAAATTGCCACCTAGTCAGGGATATTATTATATTTTATCGTTAACAGATATCTATTCTCGTTTCGTTACTTTCATCCCACTGAAAAAGGCTCATACCAAGGAAATAATCACAGTATTAGAGAGACGATACTTTCACCTATTGCCGTATCCACAGGAATTCTTATCCGATAAAGGGCCACAGTTCCAATCCAAGTTATGGCAGGACTTTTGTAACAAATATAAAATCAAACATAAAAGAACGGCTAGTTATTCACCTCAGGCTAACGGCATTACAGAACGTAGCCATAAAGAACTTAATAGATTAGTCAGATTATGGTGTCATGAGGATCAAACCACTTGGCACAAATACTTAGTTAAAATTCAGGACCTTCTGAATAATTCATATTGTTCCAGTATTGGCTGTACGCCTGCGGAACGCTTTCTTAGTTACTCTGCCGTTGATAACTATAGGAAAGTGTTCCCATGGCCCAAAGAGTTAGACTCTGTAGATAACCGTTTCCGATACGCTGAAGTAGAGGTAAAATTAAAAAGTCATACTAAACAGTTCTCAAACTCTATAAATCTGCAAGAAGGGCAATTAGTGATGTTGAAACTGCATAACTTATCGTCACTTATAAAGCATGAGTCAGCAAAATGGATGAAAGTCTATACCGGCCCGTTTTTAGCAGTAAAATTATTGAAAAATTGCGCTGCATTACACAATCTAAAAGGTGAAAGTATCGGAACTCACAATTTCCAGAATCTTAAGCTTTTCAACTGTACCGAGGACAAAAAACGGGAACTTCTATCTCAATACCCAAAGTGAATGTTACACTGTCTCATTTGAGTGTATGAGAGTATGAGTGAGTAGTTAGTTTATTAGTATTAATACATGTTAATTCTATTCAACAAAATTTTGTTATCCAAACAAATTTTTTTTAACGACGCCGGGGAACTGTAATATGCCATTACAGTCTAATGTGATGATGTTTTTAATAGGAGGGTGCCCGACATTTTTTGCACCGACTGTACTTGACGTTTAACAAAAAAATTCTGGCTGTTCATACTATTCGTAATTTTGTTTGTTATTCTATCTCAAATTAACATGGAAAACTGTAAAAATTCATTAGGAATTATAGTTTTGGGAATCAATATCTTTATTTATATATTAAACTAGTTATAAGTCTTGTATATGGATATGTAAATGGATTATTACAATTCTTACGGTGTCAGTGCGATCTGAAAATATAGGTCCACCATTGGACGGAATTTTTCAGATAAATAACCAATCTAAAATTCAGCAGAATTTTCTGGACCACCCTTCACCTCTCTTTTAGATACCTAGGTCCTTCTGAAATCTAGTTTAATCCAGATTTTACCAAATTTTTATTCGTTTCAAAGCCCCACCGCCAAAAATGCTTTGTTTTGATTGGAGGATTCACCCACGCTATGATGTTAGAGCGCGATTATTTCCCATTCCCTGCCTAGAATTTGGCTGAAGACACCAGATCCAGATCTTCCCAGCTCAGAAAAGTAGAAATGAGCTAGAAAAGCTGCATTAGCAAGGTGAATTTAGTTGATAATTGAATAAATACCGTCCAGGAAGCTATGGAGCCATAATTTGCTAAATTTCACAGTAAAAAACCGGACTGAAGAGTTGAAAATAGGAAGTGTAATTCAGTGACGCCATGTTTTGCCGATATCATTAGTGATGGACAGGTTCTACGAAGTGCATCAGTTTGCTAGTTGTTCTTAAATATCCACAGACAGTTTCGGAAGATTAGTGTTTTCTCCCTTAAAATATTTTTATCCTTAAAATTATTCCTTTTAGAGTTACGTAAGGCCTGCCCCACTGCCGTTTGTGTTCGTGTATGTAGTGAATGTGATGTCTTTTTGTACTTATTTAGTAGTAACATGGCGGTATTTAATTTCGTTGTAGTTTGGATAGTGATCATAAAAACTTCTTGAAATCGATTGTAACTGGTGATGAGACGTGGTGTTTTGAATATGAGCCCAAAACAAAGCGGCAAAGTGCTGAATGGAGAGCGCCGGATGAAGGAACACCCAAAAAAAGTCGCTTGGTGAAGTCAAAAGTTAAGGTGATGCTGATTTGTTTTTACGATTCAAAAGGAATTATCCACAAAGAATTTGTTCAGCCCGGCCAGACAGTCACTGGAGAGTTTTACTTGGGCGTCATGAAGCGTTTGCTGGCAAGAATTCTTCGTATTCGGCCCGAATATCGCGAAATCGACAGTTGGACTCTTTTGGACGATAATGCACCATCACATCGTTCGCGACTTGTAACTGAATTTTTGGTCAAAAATCACATTATTCGGTTGCATCATCCGCCCTATTCACCAGATCTCGCTCCGTGCGATTTTTATCTGTTCCCGAAACTGCATTTGGCGATGAAAGGAAAGTGGCACGCATCGATTGATGCCATTGGGAAGGCGACGACCGCCGTCCTAAAGACCATTCCAATTAAGGACATGGAGAAGTCGTTTGACAACTTGTTGGAGCGTGCAAATATGTGTATCGATGCAGAAGGGGAATACATTGATTAATAAAAATGATTTGTTCCAAAATGTACATTGCTTTTTTGTTTTTTTAAAACGTTCGGTTTCTTTTGGAATGGAGGGTGTATGTAAGAGCGCTCGTGTCTGTCCCCTCAAACGTGTATTGGTTGCTATAGTTTACAAGTAAGTTTCCGACGAATATAATAATATAGATTTTTGTCAAGAATACCGCCGTGCACTCAAATAATTTTCCTTCCTTCTGGATAGATGTAAATCATAACTTATGTAATCATTATTTAATGGCATGTATTAAGAAGTAACGGCAGGTCTAAATGTAACCCACATCATAATGAATATTATCCCTGAGCTACCAACCTAAAACCATTGTGGAAAGTGTACCTTTAATCCCTCTCACCTGCATATGTATCCTATGACTTGACCAGTGTTTTTCCTTGATTTAAATCAATTATACTCCTTACACCTGTGGAAGATCATCTCAAATTCGAACTATATATATATACATACACAAAAGTGATCCTGGATAAATGAAAGGTCTCATGACGTGTCCCAGTGATGAACAAGTAACTCAAATTTACCTGATTAATAAATTTGTGAATGGACTGACTAAGAGGAGAAGCATCCACTGGCGGAAAGTGATTTTAAAATCCCTAGATGGGTATAAACGTCGCAGTATGCGAGTGCAGACGTAAACTGCTAATAGTCACAAATTAAATATAGTTGATGAATGGTTTTTATAAACCAATAGTTATATATATATATATATATATATATATATATATATATATATATATATATATATATAGATATAGATATAGATAGATAGATAGATAGATAGATAGATAGATAGATAGATAGATAGATAGATAGATAGATAGATAGATAGATATGTATAAACACAAACTAAGTTAAATGGAGCGAAATATTTTGGACGCTACGAGTAGTGCGCGATCTGTGATTTGAACGCTCGGAATTGTTAATATTTTATTGCTCAATGTGAAGTAGAGACTCGTGAGTTCTTTTACACCTAAAAGTTTATTCTTTTCCTTCTTTTTTGTCCATTTTTTAAAGTGAAATAAGTGTCTTCTTTGCGTATGTCGCAAATCGTAATTTTGCTTTAGCATGCCTAAGATATAATACATGTAATTATTTTTTTTCTTTCCATTTGTCAATATGATCAAATATATAAAGACTTACTAAAGTATAACTCTATGTATTCTATTGATATATAACCAAGAACTTGTGCTTTTAATATTTTCTTTATAATTATTTTTTCACTATGAATGTAATAAACTATTTGTACCTTTGTAGTTAGTTGGTTTCCTTTAAACATATATACATTGTCCTGAGTGAGTGAGCGTGTGAATGCATGATAGATTTAATTTAAGTAATTTTAGTGATATCATTTGTTATATTAACATCTATAATATATGTGTCATGTTTTAATATATGTGTTAAGGTAAATAACCTAGGTCATGAAGGACCGCTACTAACGGTTTAAATCGGCTCTAGGAGTGAAACGAAAATAGCAGGATGAGCCTAAATACGACATCTTTATTCCAGGAAGTTGAAACCCTTATTGATACGATACATAAATTTATATTGAGTTTACAACTTCAATATATATATATATATATATATATATATATATATATATATATATATATATATATATATATATATATTGGCTAACTCATATGTGTGGTCGATCCTAGAGATACTGGATGGTTATCAATCATTGTTTGGAATAACTCTACGAAGAATAATTTCGATTTTCTCCTTTCCTGGTCTAGGTCTGGGCAACCCCACAAACGTGGTGCCTGGAGCTAGGTCGGGGTGGTATGGAGGAACATGTGTTTATTTCGAAGCATTCTAAAATTGATTAATCGTTAATAACATTTAAAATGATTCATCTTTCAACAACTTTCTGGACTTCTCCCTATATTCCCGGAATTATCCAGTAATCTATTTCGTATTAAATTACTCTATTTGTTTTCTTTCTTTTTCCTCCCTTTTCCTACCTCCTTCTTTTACCTTTCTACTTTCTTCTTTTTCTTTTTCTATTTCTGAATGAAAGAAAACGGAGTCATGACTGAGAGCAGTCGCTATTGGCGCGGTCAATAAGTTGTTTCGATAAGTTTCTTCGGAAGTCCGATGTGGGATAATTAACCATGAGATGAGTGTGCATTGAGGGACGAACAATAACAAGAAAGTTTATTGAATTTTAGTTTATTGGAAAATAATCATGATTTCAATTAGTAGGTGTTGTTTAGTAATCGCCCTCGTTAAAAGAAAATTAATTTTTAGCGACTCCTCTCCTCTACACTCTCTTCTTCGTTTACTACTTTTTTTTACCGTTTTCCTTCAATTGGCGACCGTTGACTTAGGACAGTTACCATGGAAACAATTGTTTTCCCTGGGAACGGATCTGAAATTATTTATTAAACACTGTTTAGGATCGAGCACATATTGACTTGGCCACAAAAAGGTGAATGATTAAAAAGGTCACAGTGAGATTAAATAATTATAGTCATTGGCTGTTCTGCTATCTTTGTCTCTCTCTGTAGAAAGGGGGAAATGAAGGAATCTGTCAAAGTGAATTCTAAAACTTGAAAATGCTGGAAGTTGACCCAAGGAGGGAATCAGATAGGAGTCCTTTAATCTATGAACAGTATCTGGATAGTAAGTTTTGTTAGTCTGCAAGTATATAATTGCATGTGTGTTTATATTGTGTCCTTTTTGTACGGAAGCTATGGCAACCAATAGAGAAGTTGTCGTATCACACGAGAACGCGGAAGTCTCATGTACACAATGTACGTTAGACATTAATGAGAAAAGAGCTCGCGTCTCCCGTAGGCTAGTGAGGTGTCACGAGTGTGGGCTGAAATGGATTCATTTCAGTTGTACCAATTTAGAGGATACTGCTGAAAATGCAGAAAAGGTCCGGGCTGGTGAGATAATCAAATACTGTAAAGAATGTGAGGGGAAGCTCCACCAGTCGCGTGAACCCATGAGTCTATCCACTGAGAAAGAAGTTGAACATCCCGAATCAGACGGGGAGCGAGGGTATAGTACCCCGAAGAACCGAGGCCAAATATCTCTAGTGGAGATATCTGACCTCGAGGATGCTGATAGAAATGGGGATTCAATTGGTGATTTATCGGAAAACCTGAATGGTGATAAAACCAAAGAAGAGCAAAGGAAGACTGTGTCATCTAATAATGACACTCTCCTCCTTTCATTACAACAGATGTTACAAAAAATAGATCGGGATAATCAACAGATGAGGTATGAAATAAATGAAAATAGCCTGAAAATGAGACGCGAAATAAATGAAAAAATAGATAAGAATAGCCTGGAAATGAGACGCGAAATAAATGACAAATTTGACACCTCGAACCGAGAAACCGAATCTCGATTCGAGGTACTAACCCAGAAAATTGACAACATATGTTCGGACTTTGCTTCCTCAATAACCACATTGAGGGAGCAAATGTCTAATGAAATTGACTTGGTCAGATGCGAGGCTCAGCAATCTATAAAGCAACTTCAACAGGAGACTGAGGGTAAATTTGATCATGTAAATTCCGAATTTGAACAAATAGATTCCAAATTACATAAGGTCAACAAAAAACTAGAAACACAGCAGGCCGAAATTGATAATTTAAAGTCAACTTTGTCAAATTTATCACTGGAAACCAAACGGGAAGTAACTGACCAAAAAATTTTGATAATTCAGGACGAAATAGTGAACATTCAAAAGGAAATAACGAAACCAAGTCTCGAAAAATCAGAAGTAGCCTATCCTTTCCCCGGTAGCGATTCCCCGGAAATATTACCTGCTATAACAACTACCTGTAGCGCAGGAAAAGAAAATTCAATGTCAGTTGATGCACGGGATATTGCGACGCACTACTCCATGCATCGGTCAGAACTAAAGTCGTGGTTTAATTGCAATAGTGTGCCGAATCAGTCGAGTGTTGTGACGAGTGCTCCCTCCTTACATGGAGGTATACAATCATATAGCGTGTTGCCGGGAAGAGGAGATGGGTCCCATTCTGAGTCGTTGTTCACGGGTGCGGTTGGTCCGGGGATGGAGCCCAACATAGTCAATACGACCAACGGAATCCCTTTTAATTACATGGGTAATTATAACACCGCTACGACGTCGTCGGTGGTAAATCCGGTGACTACTCCGATTGTGCAGGATAATATGTTAATTCCCACTAACTATTCCCCTGCTTATGTTAGTATGGGTTCCAAGGTTTCGCTGAGGGACATCGAACGCTTTCCCACGTTTGATGGGAATATCACCAATGGACTGCCTCGTGTTTTCCTGCGTCGATTGCAGCAGTGCTTGGAAATGTATCGGCTGACTGATAGAGAACGCTTGCAAATAGTTGAGAAACTTTTAATTGCAGCATCAGGCGCATGGTTTGCCTTTATTAAATACAGAATCCATTCATTTGGCGATTTTCTGATCCTTTTCAAGGAAGAATACTGTAATGAGCATATAGAAAGGCTTCAAAAACGCAACCTTCAATCTTTAAGGTATGATCGAGCCAAGTATGGGTCCCTTTTGGACTATGCTTGGAAGATCATAGAATTGTACTACCAGATCGCTGAAAATCCATCGCAAGCCGAACTAGTAGACATTATAGTGAACGCTCTTCCCCCAGATGAGTCGCGAGCCATTGCTTCCAATTTGTGCCAAACGGTGCGAGAAGTTACGTCACGCCTAGCTGCTCTGTGTGGGAAAGAAACTGGAGGCCCACCAAAGAGGTATTTCGCCCGGCAAGCAAAAATTGTGAAACCCGTGAAAAGCAAGGCAACGGCTAGTTGCCAAACGGACTTTCTGAGTTACACCCAAGCTGGATCTCGTTATCCGAGTGGGTGTGGCTCGGAAAGCAATCAATATAATGGTCGACGTCTGTACCGTAACCGACCGATGTTTAACAATCGCCGGGGTTATCGTCCCTATGACCGCACAATGGGGGAATCGAACCCGAATAGGGACGATAATAGAAGGAACCTTAACGGGGCGTACCGGAGAAGAGAAAACGGTAATGGTCAAGGCAGTAATGTTAATAATAATAGTGCAAATAGATCTCAGAATTCTGCCCCTTCGCAAATACAAACTAATGGCGGAAATGGAATTCTAGCGAATCGAGGGATTGATAGTCGCGAGACTGCTGTCAAGTTCTAAAAGGTGAAAGTATCGGAACTCACAATTTCCAGAATCTTAAGCTTTTCAACTGTACCGAGGACAAAAAACGGGAACTTCTATCTCAATACCCAAAGTGAATGTTACACTGTCTCATTTGAGTGTATGAGAGTATGAGTGAGTGAGTAAATTTTTTTAACGACGCCGGGGAACTGTAATATGCCATTACAGTCTAATGTGATGATGTTTTTAATAGGAGGGTGCCCGACATTTTTTGCACCGACTGTACTTGACGTTTAACAAAAATTTTCTGGTTGTTCATATTATTCGTAATTTTGTTTGTTATTCTATCTCAAATTAACATGGAAAACTGTAAAAATTCATTAGGAATTATAGTTTTGGGAATCAATATCTTTATTTATATATTAAATTAGTTATAAGTCTTGTATATGGATATGTAAATGGATTATTACAATTCTTACGGTGTCAGTGCGATCTGAAAATATAGGTCCACCATTGGACGGAATTTTTCAGATAAATAACCAATCTAAAATTCAGCAGAATTTTCTGGACCACCCTTCACCTCTCTTTTAGATACCTAGGTCCTTCTGAAATCTAGTTTAATCCAGATTTTACCAAATTTTTATTCGTTTCAAAGCCCCACCGCCAAAAATGCTTTGTTTTGATTGGAGGATTCACCCACGCTATGATGTTAGAGCGCGATTATTTCCCATTCCCTGCCTAGAATTTGGCTGAAGACACCAGATCCAGATCTTCTCAGCTCAGAAAAGTAGAAATGAGCTAGAAAAGCTGCATTAGCAAGGTGAATTTAGTTTGATAATTGAATAAATACCGTCCAGGAAGCTATGGAGCCATAATTTGCTAAATTTCACAGTAACAAAACCGGACTGAAGAGCTGAAAATAGGAAGTGTAACTCAGTGACGCCATGTTTTGCCGATATCATGAGTGGTGGACAGGTTCTACGAAGTGCATCAGTTTGCTAGTTGTTCTTAAATATCCACAGACAGTTTCGGAACATTAGTGTTTTCTCCCTTAAAATATTTTTATCCTTAAAATTATTCCTTTTAGAGTTACGTAAGGCCTGCCCCACTGCCGTTTGTGTTCGTGTATGTAGTGAATGTGATGTCTTTTTGTACTTATTTAGTAGTAACATGGCGGTATTTAATTTCGTTGGAGTTAGGATAGTGATCATAATGCACGTGTAAAGTTTCAAGAGGGCTCCTGTCTACTCCCAACTTGGGTGTACGGCTTCCAGCAGGGATGGGTTGAACGTATAGTTGTCATAAGGTTATTTTTCCTTCAGGAAAGGGGCCTATATCTTTTCTATTAAATAGTTTGGGTATTAATTAAACAGGGTGAATTAAGAATGTGATTTAGTGAATACAAGGGCCAATTGGCCCTGTTCCTTTCTTTCCCTTCCCTTTCATAAACCGATAGAGCCGATTTTAAAGAAAATGGTGAAATCTGAATGTTGTTTATGTGAGTAAGTAGTGATGATTAATATGTATTATAACATGTATTAATGTAGTTTGTAGTTATGGATGTGGCATGTATGTGTTCGTAATGTAGTATCAGTAGTAGCAATCGTAGTTAAGTGATGGAAGAGTGTGTGAAATAATGAAGTATGGACAGTGTATCATTCGTATTCGATCAATAACTAAACGCAACATATCGATCTATAGTAATATCCGAAAATGAGAGTGTCATAGTAACAAAATTTCCATGTACAAGGTCACATTCAGTGGTTCAAGGGTTGATCATATCGTCGCTAGCCCCCTAGTGTCAAAATTCAGTACTAACCGTCATTCTTATGTCGACGCTCTTAGTGATTTAGTTTCCATGGAATTGACCTTTCTTTTCGAAATAAAACCTAGTAAATATAATTCCCAGCCCAAATGCATATACAGTTAGGTTAAGTGATCCAAAATTAATATTTTCTGAAAATTACAACATTCTACTGTCTAGAAATCGAAATATTTAAGTAAATAAACAATACGTAAATTCTTAACAGAAGTCAGGCGATATGATGCTAGTTTTTCGCTTTGAAATTATATTAAATGTTAATTTTTTCTTTCCTTCTGTGGCTGCAGAATAATTTCATTGTTGTCAGAATTTTATAAAATTAAATAATATCGTGGAGAACACTACTTTCTGTGAACATACATATTTCTCTATTTTTTGCATGAAGCTACGAAGTATAACATAGTATTGTTTGCGTGGTAAGGGAGTCTTGAGTTCGAGGGATGTTTTGTGTGGTGGCCGGAACATGAAATGTTGGCAATGATTTATAGATTTAGAAGTATATGACGAAGTGTGCATATAGTCTGGGTGTAATTAAAGAAATAGGGTGTTTATGAAATACGACATCGTAATAAAAGAATAAAATGATAGTATGAATATATTGTGAAACGAAATGAATGAGAGGACACCCACATATACAAATATATATAGATATATATATAAGCCCAGTTTATGATTAGTCACGTTTCGGTAAAAAGAATAAATATATATATTTAAGGATTATGTATAGCTAGCAACATCTCGGGTTCTGGCCCCTACACCGGAGCTTCCTGCGAACATGTGGGTGAGATATTGCCGGACTATGTTAGTGCTTAATAGCTTAATTTGTTATTGCAGTCGTATTCGTTCATAATAATCTCGTTTAATAATATTTGTAGCATCATATAATCGCTGACTGGACATGTTTACTAATCAATTATGTAAACACAATAGTTGTTACACATCGGGGCTGTAGTGAATTATAGTTTTCGGTCGGTTTTAAAATAGAATATCCTGCTCCGTGAGATTTTTTTTCTTCACGTTACCTACTCGGGCTAGCTTACAATATTCATGGAGGCGACAGCTCTGACAGGGTTACAGAATCAAAACAATTAGTTATTGAAATTTATTTTCCCGTACCCGGGCATCGACCCCTTCCTCCTTGAATATTTTCGTTTTCTTTTCTTAGTTTTCAAACTAGATAGTGATGGAAATTAATCGATGCCTCAGAATTTAGCGCATTCTGCGAAGGGGAGCTATCGGTGGAGTTTGGCAATGGAAATCACCCATCCAAAATCCAGTTTATTTATTTTTTTTTATTTTGGCAAATTCTCATTAGGGATATCTTAGCTATTACTCTAATTTCATTACTATTCTGGATTCTTTTACCTTCCGAGAGGTCGGATGATTTTTTTCCTTTTGAAATTCTAAATTAGCGCCTTCTCTAACCTTCCGGGGGATTCCGGGATCTTCAAGGACTCAACCGGATACAGCGAGGAGGGGAATTTCCTTAAAGCTTTCGTCTTCCTGAAAATTCCCTTGCGGGCACAGACTAGTTGTGTGTTTGGAGATAACTTTTGAGTTTACGTATTTAAGTAAACCAACCTTTTTTGGCATAAAAGAGAATATTTGGTTATAGTATGTTGTATACGTAAATTCGACCACTTATCTTTCGTAGTTGTAGTGTTCTGTCTCCTCTCTTTTTACCTATACTTCTTCTACTTCTTCTCTAGAGTTTTTTTTTAATTTCAACCTTCCCCCCCCAGATTTTGAACTTGTCGCTTATAATTTATTTAACGTACAACTCTGATCTGAAATTACCAGCTGAGACGTTGCAAGACACTATTCATGGATCGAGTACATAATAATTGGGTCCTCCATCACATTTTGACCTATTGCCAAAATGAATAACGACTTCATATTTGACGACACTTCAATTACGTTCTTTCACTGTCGTCCCTCTATGTTTTTTTTTAATCAATTGGTCACTTTCCTTTCTGTTTTGGTTTTCGTTTATCTTGTAGTTAACCTGGGCCCAGAAATTGTATTTTGGTTTATCTATTTATATCTTTAGGAATGTTCTGTGTTACGTGCCTGCCTCACAAAGTTTTTTTTACGATTCATGCACGAATTGACTATATGAAAGTTAAAATTTATAGACACGCGGTATTAGAAAAAAAAAACAATTCTTTTTTCATATGTAATGTCGGAAGTCATTTGTTTTTCTTGTAAAATGTTTGCAACCTTTTCTGAAATTATTTTTGGGGTTGTTACTTTAAATGTGTGCGCATTTATTAAATATAAATATATATATATATATATATATATATATATATATATATATATATATATATATATATATATATATATATATATATATATAAATATATATATATATATATATATATAGATAGATAGATAGATAGATAGATAGATAGATAAATGAATACGTCGAAATGTACATGTGCTTAGTATGTGAATATGATGTTAAAGTAAAAGTATGATATTAAATGTATTATATGGATATATGTAAGAGCGCTCGTGTCTGTCCCCCCAAACGTGTATTGGTTGCTATAGTTTACAAGTAAGTTTCCGACGAATATAATAATATAGATTTTTGTCAAGAATACCGCCGTGCACTCAAATAATTTTCCTTCCTTCTGGATAGATGTAAATCATAACTTATGTAATCATTATTTAATGGCATGTATTAAGAAGTAACGGCAGGTCTAAATGTAACCCACATCATAATGAATATTATCCCTGAGCTACCAACCTAAAACCATTGTGGAAAGTGTACCTTTAATCCCTCTCACCTGCATATGTATCCTATGACTTGACCAGTGTTTTTCCTTGATTTAAACCAATTATACTCCTTACATCTGTGGAAGATCATCTCAAGTTCGAACTATATATATATACATACACAAAAGTGATCCTGGATAAATGAAAGGTCTCATGACGTGTCCCAGTGATGAACAAGTAACTCAAATTTACCTGATTAATAAATTTGTGAATGAACTGACTAAGAGGAGAAGCATCCTCTGGCGGAAAGTGATTTTAAAATCCCTAGATGGGTATAAACGTCGCAGTATGCGAGTGCAGACGTAAACTGCTAATAGTCACAAATTAAATATAGTTGATGAATGGTTTTTATAAACCAATAGTTATATATAGATAGATAGATAGATAGATAGATAGATAGATAGATAGATAGATAGATAGATAGATAGATAGATAGATAGATAGATAGATAGATAGATAGATAGATAGATAGATAGATATGTATAAACACAAACTAAGTTAAATGGAGCGAAATATTTTGGACGCTACGAGTAGTGCGCGATCTGTGATTTGAACGCTCGGAATTATTAATATTTTATTGCTCAATGTGAAGTAGAGACTCGTGAGTTCTATTACACCTAAAAGTTTATTCTTTTCTTTCTTTTTTGTCCATTTTTTTAAGTGAAATAAGTGTCTTCTTTGCGTATGTCGCAAATCGTAATTTTGCTTTAGCATGCCTAAGATATAATACATGTAATTATTTTTTTTTCTTTCCATTTGTCAGTATGATCAAATATATAAAGACTTACTAAAGTATAAATCTATGCATTCTTTTGATATATTACCAAGAACTTGTGCTTTTAATATTTTCTTTATAATTATTTTTTCACTATGAATGTAATAAACTATTTGTACCTTTGTAGTTAGTTGGTTTCCTTTAAACATATATACACTGTCCTGAGTGAGTGAGCGTGTGAATGCATGATAGATTTAATTTAGTGATATCATTTGTTATATTAACATCTATAATATATGTGTCATGTTTTAATATATGTGTTAAGGTAAATAACCTAGGTCATGAAGGACCGCTACTAACGGTTTAAATCGGCTCTAGGAGTGAAACGAAAATAGCAGGATGAGCCTAAATACGACATCTTTCTTCCAGGAAAATGAAACCCTTATTGATACGATACATAAATTTATATTGAGTTTAAAACTTTGATATTTTTTTTCTTGGCTAACTCATATGTGTGGTCGATCCTAGAGATACTGGATGGTTATCAATCATTGTTTGGAATAACTCTACGAAGAATAATTTCGATTTTCTCCTTTCCTGGTCTAGGTCTGGGCAACCCCACAAACGTGGTGCCTGGAGCTAGGTCGGGGTGGTATGGAGAAGTATGTGTTTATTTCGAAGCATTCTAAAATTGATTAATCGTTAATAACATTTAAAATGATTCATCTTTCAACAACTTTCTGGACTTCTCCCTATATTCCCGGAATTATCCAGTAATCTATTTCGTATTAAATTACTCTATTTGTTTTCTTTCTTTTTCCTCCCTTTTCCTACCTCCTTCTTTTACCTTTCTACTTTCTTCTTTTTCTTTTTCTATTTCTGAATGAAAGAAAACGGAGTCATGACTGAGAGCAGTCGCTATTGGCGCGGTCAATAAGTTGTTTCGATAAGTTTCTTCGGAAGTCCGATGTGGGATAATTAACCATGAGATGAGTGTGCATTGAGGGACGAACAATAACAAGAAAGTTTATTGAATTTTAGT
The DNA here is from genome assembly GCF_964235325.1 of Thermobia domestica. Taxonomy (NCBI): domain Eukaryota; kingdom Metazoa; phylum Arthropoda; class Insecta; order Zygentoma; family Lepismatidae; genus Thermobia; species Thermobia domestica. Next base: position 234,114,807 of record NC_137459.1, read on the forward strand.
TTATTGGAAAATAATTATGATTTCAATTAGTAGGTGTTGTTTAGTAATCGCCCTCGTTAAAAGAAAATTAATTTTTAGCGACTCCTCTCCTCTACACTCTCTTCTTCGTTTACTACTTTTTTTTACCGTTTTCTTTCATGTTATACTCATCACCTACACACCTACTCCCTGAACCGGTACATTTATATTTCCTGCAGGGCTGGCGTCTTCCTCCCTTTTTACCTCCATTCTCCTTAGTGGTTAGTTCACCTCTTGCTCTAAGCTTAAGAAGCTCGCTGTCTTCTGACCAGTCCTCTTCCATGCTGGATGACTGCGACACCAAGTCATAAGCTAACTCAGATTCTGATGCGTGCGGTTCTTTGCATCTTTGGTTCAAATTACTAGTTCCGTTCCTGCTTGCCTGCATCGTACCGTCGCGTGTCTTCACCTCTATAGCCTGTCCCCTTGTCTGCGCGTCCACAAGGCTTTTAACTTCCTTCCAGTCCTTCTCCATCATAGAGAACATGTGCTCGATGGTATCCTCCTTTGCCTCTATATGTCCAATTTGGCTTTCACAGCTTTTCCGTAGCTTATCTAGCTCCTGCCGCATACCATTCGTTGCTACTTCTGTTTCCTGCCTTACATCTTGCACTTCCTTGTTGATGTGCAAAATGTCTGCGTGCACTTCTTCTTTAAGTTGTTTCACTTCCTCTGTGACCTGGTTAATATTGTTCTTTACTGTTTGTATTTCCCGTACATTTCCGTGATATGTATAGACATGTTTCCTATACTCTCTGTAAGCTTTTCCATTCGGGCATTTGCTTTGTTCTGCTGCGTCGTCATGGTTTCTTTGAGTTCCTTCACACTTTTTAATAGTTCTAACATCATGTCTTGTCTGTCCATCGGTTCTACTGTGTACGACGCTGACTCACTCTCACTCATCTTGATGGCTCACTTAAAATATATCTGCACGGAACTGTATTGTAATGTTTTTTTTCTCGTTTGCTCTTGTCTGCACCTTGTAACTGTACGCACTTATAACTTATTTTCTGAGTCTCATAATTTTGTATGTGACGGTAATTATTTCACCTAGTAGAGGTGGATCGTTTAACAGTATACGTGGTGTATGAGGATTAGTAATCGTACACAACACAAACCTGGTAAACAAGCTCTGGTAGCGATAACGCGCATATAAGCGTAATCATGCACACAGATTGTAGGTGCTAATGAAAGAACATAGGATATACACTGGAACGTATTTAAATATATTTAGACTATGCAATATAACGTGAGAACAATTAGAGTACAGGATGACTTGTAGCTTGGTCTATGACAATGGAACCTTTTGCCAATCATACATAGTGTCAGCCATCCGCTTGTACTATTACAATTCCAAGTAATATATAAGATCACTTGTATAATATAAACTGTTAGGCCCAATATATTCACATTTGCGTCTTGGATTATCGCTTATTACACCCAATGATAGCGGATAAATACAGCGCTACACTGAGAACCAACTCACTGTAGGTGATGTTTTCGTGAATACATCAAGAATTAAAACTGCTAACGTATAGTAAAATAGTAAAAATATATATGTTAATAACCTTTGTCACTGAAAGAATACTATATCACGCTTGTATAAGCATTGGCTAAGACGAATTGGTACAGATAACCAATTATTTCATCTTCGCACATAGAGTTTCTGCAAGCAGCACCTTTGTTTTTCTTTTCACCATACACAGAGTATCCACTGTTTACAGTGTTGCTAACTCGGAGATCTCTTTGCGGGATGAGCAGTGGGACCAAGGTTGGTCACAAGCCTGCTTGATGAATAGGTAGTTTGTTACGTGCTTCCAGGTATGAATGAAGCCGGCACACGAGAATTTTCTCTAGTAGCTTACTGAACACTGATGTAAGTTGGATTGGTCTATAAGAGCTGACAGAATGTATAGGCTTATTTGGTTTATGAAACATGCAAACTTTTGATACTTTCCATTCCAATGGATAGAGACCAGGGTGGATTGATTTAAATCAGTCTGATTTAAATCACGATTTTAATCAAGATTTAAATCACTTGATTTTTTAAATAAAAATCGTTGATTTAAATCAAATTCTGAAATAAATTAATTTAAAGTGAAAATAAGTAAAATCCCGTTTCTGTTCTGTTATTTGAATTATGGAAGATAATAATCATAATACAATACGACTCAAATGTATGTACAGCACAGTATGAAAACGAGTATCTTGTAGAGGATGATTAGGGAAAATCCTGTTTTGAACGCGTAACGGGAAAATTCTGCTTTCTTCTCTTCGTAACATAGGGTTTTTAAATCGTTAATTATTCCAACGGAGAAATCACCATCGACATTTAAGACAATTTTTTTTATGTCCACGTCTGTTTGTTTGTTTCCAGATAATAGGGGCGTATTTAGAGGGGCCCGATCCCCTTTCCAATAATAATAATAATAATAATAATAATAATAATAATAATAATAATAATAATAATAATAATAACTTTAGGCGAAATTTATGTACTAGATACATAGCATAGAAGTTCCTCGGGATCGTAATAGGGCAAATTTTGGATGCGTTAAAATATCCAATAATACTTTTGATAAAGTGGATTCTTTCAAATATCTAGGATCAATATCAACAGACGAAAACGATATTTACGAAGAAATTAAATGTCGACTAAAAGCAGGGAATTCGTGTTATTATTCAGTTCAAAATCTTTTGTCACGAATTCTGTCCAGGAATTTGAAGATTAAAATATATATGCCTGTTGTTCTCAGGGTGTCTAGCAAGCAAGCATAATCAAATTCCCTGACTTTCCCTGACAAAATTTTAATTTTCCCTGACTCTGTCATTCTTTTTTCTTAGTAACTCATGAAAAGTAACTTATATTTAAACCATGAAAATGAAATCTTTCAGTTTTACGTCCCACGGTTATGCCGGTTAGGCTATAGGAGACGGTGATGGGTGAGTGATGAATGAAATGAAGAAAGTGGGAGGAAATGGGAGAACCCCTAGAAAACCCACGACCACGGTGTTTGTACACCACAAAGTCACACGGTGCGAGCTGGAATTGAACCAGGGTACCCAAGCACCGGACGTGAACGCTCTACCAGTGAGCCACCGCGCCCCAAACGTATATTTAAAGTGAACTGTAAGTTTTCACCATTGTTTATGTGCTTATACAATATTCTGCGAACGTGCAAACTAACCCATTCATTTACCTGTAATTTATGACTATTTTAGTGGCATCCCTTCACCCGTCACAGCCTGGAAAAGATTTTTCCCTGACACACAATGAAATTCCCTGACCCTGCAAATTCCCTGACTTTCCCTGACTGGTAGACACCCTGCTTCTGTATGGTTGCGAAACATGGTCGCTTACTATGAGGGAAGAACGTAGACTGAAAGTATTTGAGAACAAGATCCTGAGACGAATATTCAGACCCAAGAGGAGCGGGAATGGGGGAAACTTCATAACGAGGAACTACATAATTTATACAATTTACCAAACATTGCTAGGGTCATAAAGTCTCAGGTGGGCAGGTCATGTAGCCAGGATGGAAGAAAATAGGAACACTTTAGGAAGACCTAGGCGCAGATGGGAGGACAATATTAAGATGAATCTCGCAGAAATAGGAATACAAAATAGAAACTGGATCCAGTTGGCTAAGGATAGAAGTCAGTGGAGAGTTTCCGTGAACGCGGCATTGAACCTCCGGATTCCATAGGCCATAGAGTTAATTAGTTAATTTTGGGCGAAATTTATGTACTTTACATGTACTTCGTGCCGCTGGCTAGTTTCAATTTTTTTAAAATATACTCCTGCCAAATATCAGGAACATTCGTGAAAATAAAAGTGTCATGTTGATAAACGTTGCTGTACGTTTTTTCCTTAATGCTTAAGAAATATTGTTTCGGATTGAAATAGCTTAACAATTGAGGATTAATTCGAAATTAAACCAAAATACTTTCACGTAAATGGCATAATTGTCATTTAATATTAATTCCTAATTTTTTTCTCCAGTTTGCGACTTGTATTATACGAGGAGAAAGATTTGATTTAAATCAAAAAAATCGATTTAAATCAAAAAAATCAACAAAAATGATTTTTATTAAAAAAATCATGATTTTTTTCCACCCTGATAGAGACTAGTTTTTAGGATGAAATTGTAGATTGCGACAAGGAGGACCAGCAGCGATTGTGGAGCTTCTTGAATATGACGGTAAGATACGTTATCAATTCCTGGTGCTGTATTCTTTTTCCGCTTTAGTGCGATTTGAAGTTCGGCAGTGGTGATAGGTGCTGTAAGAGGATGCTCCGGATCAATGATATGCTCTGTGGAAGGTTGCAGAGCAGGGATGTTAGATAGGTTTATCCGTTCCGAACGTGTGGAAGCGGCAGAAGAAGTAAATACAGTCTGTAACTGACTAGCAAAAGCGTTCGCTTCTATCTTGATCCGAAAAGAGAGGTGTGCCATGGTCAATGTGAGAGTAGGTAGTTTTGGTGCTCTTTCCAGCACGTTTATTGAAACGTTTCCAATATCTAGAAGGATGTGCGTCCTCAGATAAGTTATTACATGTTTTAATCCAGTTCCTACGTTTATATGCATCCAGATAGTTTTTAACTGTGCGTTGCCACTGACGGTGGCGCTGAAGAGACTCACGGTTTCCTGTTCGATAATAGTCGTGAAGATGTTGTCGTGCTTTCTGTGCAAGTGCAAGGTACGTAGGAGGCAATTTCGGTTTATAAGGATGTATTTGATCTTCCGGAATGTGATGCTGAGAGCTGCGTTGTATTGCCGTAGTGATAGTATTGATACAAGAAGCAAGGTCAGTGTCATTGGTGGGTGGTGTTACACTATGAAGTGTATCCTCAATTTCTTGTCGGAATTCAGGCCAATGAGCCTTATCATATCTCAGGACAGAGCGAGGCGCAAGTACAGGACGAGTTGGCAGCCCATGTGTTAACGTTAGTTTTACTGGATGATGGTCACTACCAATAGAGTCTAGCACATCAAGCTGGCATTTATTGATGAGATTCACAGATGTAATAACAACATCTGGTGTTGTTTGGCTTATAGGTCTAGTGTGCTTAGGAAGAACATGAATATAGAGCTGAAGATGGTCAGTTATATACTCTTGAAATTCATCTTTTTCTCTTGCACTCCTACTATGGATGTTAATATCTGCCATGATAACGATATTGGAAAAGGTATTCGCTATATATCGGAAATATTCTAACGGTAAAGGTTGGCGTGGTCTAATATAGATTGTACTGAAATTTGTGGTTATTGATGGGAAGTACATGGAACAAAGGAGGTACTCCGGGATATTATCGAAAGCTTGTGGCGTATATGTCCTAATTGGGTATTTTGGAGAATGTCCTATTGCGACTCCACCTTGGCCACGAGCCACGTGGTCGTGATAATCGTGACGTGGTAATAGATATCCAGGAATACGAGCTAATATATTTGGTTTTAATGCGGTTTCGTTGAGAGCAAATACAGTGATATGTTCCTCGAGTAACAGAGCTTCTAACAAACGTCTGTGTTGCAAAAATGATCGTATATTAACAAAGAGGAAACTAATCTCCATAGTGAAAAATACACAGATGAGTTTATACTGCAGTTTCCAGTGATCCAACATGGAAATGAACATAATTGTTGGAATAGGTGGCATGAAGATTTATGTGAAAAATTGATTTTGCGGCAGAAATGATATGTTGGGTAACATGGGCTCTCTGGAATGGAAAGATGTTTTGAAGTACTAAACTGGTAAAGCGGGGAAAATCTTCTACTGTGAGTGGAGGTAATATGGATTGATTAGGTTGCACTGTAGTGTCTGTCGTTTTTAATGGTACAGTTAATTCCGGACGTTCAGGTGTTGGTGCTGGTTAGTTTTGCAACGGTAGCTGTACGTAGGATGAAACCCACTTCCACATGTGTTGCATTTAGGTGGTCCTTGTAGATTAGGACAAGTTTTGGTGTCATGGAGCCCCGAGCAATGGCCACATTTCGGTTGATTAGGACAGTTGGCTGTAGTGTGATCATTGTATATCTGACACTTTTCACAGCGAAGCGGTAAAGGTCCGTTAGTCTTAGACGGTTCAACACAATGTATTCGCTTATAGATAGGTGCGCCAAATCGAAGAAAATAATCAATTGTGTCCTGTCACTGAGATGGAACGCGTACTAGATATGTCGGACTATTATTATTTCTAATGCGAATGCATTTATCAACTGAAATTCCTTCTTGTTTAAGTTCGTCCTGAATTTCCGCATCTGTTAGATCGGGTGAAACACCTTTAATTACAACAGATAGAAAAGGTGGCTTTCTAGGTGGCGGAGATTGTTTCTGTCTTTTATCCGTTAGCTTAGTAAGTTTAGCGTTCTTACCAAACATTTCGTAAGAAGCTATATTACGTATAGTTATTCCAAAGTTTGGATCTTTCGATTTTAGTATGTAGCCATTTTTGGTTTTCACTATTTGAGCTAAAGTATCCCAGACGCGAGGAACACACTTCATTATTTGGAGAAAGATCATTTTTGGATTGGTGTATTTAGCGTCGTAATCAGTGAGAACGAAATCATAAAGTTCGAGATTAGCTTGTGATGAAAGATTTGGAGACACCGGAGTAGAATTTTGTTGTGGATCGATCTCGATATCCATGGAAGGTAGTGGTGAACGGGATCGTATACGTTTCGCAGACTGAGTAGATTCGTTAGATGGATGTCGATCTTTAGATGTATTTGACAAAGGCTCATTTCCCCATGAGAAATGCCGGGTGCGAGTGGATGGCCCGCGATGTGCCGGTTGTGTTAGAGAAGTACTTGGATTAGAATGAATAGTTTGTGGTAAGCCAGTAAGTCGCCCGAGTCTCGATTGTCCAAGTGAGTTGCCAGAGTCCGCCATAGTGATGAAATATCCTAGGGCCGAAGCCCAAATGAGGATGAAGGTGAAATAAAGTATGTTATGATGAGGTTCAAAAAGCAAGCTGCCCTCCGAAAGTGAAAACTTTCGTCAATCCTCTGAGTGCAGTACGTATGCTGTGCTCACAAATGCGTATTGCAACACTTGATCCTCGCTCGCACATTAACTCACACAAGAGAGGTTAGGCCTCTTGATTCGGTATGTGATGTGTTATGTAATTTTTTTAGGGGTACGGGAATAGGGTAACATAGTGAAATCTTTATTCATCAATTAAGTTTCATCACGTAGAAAATAAGTTCCCACTCCCAGCCATTAGAGGGTTACGCCCTCTCTTTGGCATGGAGTTTAGAGTATCACTATTGAGTTAAAGGTAATTATATATGGGCAAAGTGCAGCAATCATAAACACAAATATTATTAAATGCATAATAAATTCATAAATTGTTTCTGAAATAATATATAACAGAAAAGTGCAGATATATTATTGAGGTGCTAAGATACGAATAGAAATTACAATACATAATAAATATAATAGAATAAAGAATAATGATGATTATGAAAAATGAGGTGAGGTGCTTACACGTCACAAACAGATTTATATTAGCAAGACAGATGCAGGGTTAAATCTTCTGTCCCGGGGCGGCTCGGGACTAATGAACACATTGGGAAGCCCTTGTTAGTGATGAGGATCTTTGTGCTAAGATGGAAAAAGATGAGGAAGATGATGATCAATGACATATACTTCATATATTTCCCTCTCAGCCGCAGGAAGATGTTCGTGTTTCACATACATAGATATGAAGATATTTAAAGGTGAGTGTTTATATTGATATGCTGCGTCGGTAAGTGAGTCGGTGTGAAGTATATCCAAGAATAGCGGATGGCCTGTTTGGATGCGAGAGGTTATGTACCTAAGGCGAAGTTGTGCGAGATGCTCGGTGATCTTAGGAAAGTCTATATATTCATACGTGAGCCACGTCGGATATGGAAGTTTAATTCGATATGCCAGTCGAATAGCATGTCGTTCCAGTATGCTGAGCTTTTCATAAAAAGAAACAGAAGCATTGTACCAAGCGGTATGCCCAAAAGTAAGGATCGGACGGAGGAATGCTTTGTAAGTGTGAAGCAAAATATCGGCTTTAAGTCCCCATGTTGTTCCTGTGAGGCGTCGCAAAAGATTTAATCTAAGATTGGCCTTGTCCGTTAGTTTTTCAAGTGAGCATTCCAGCTGAGCTTTGAATCGAAAACCACGCCTAGATAGGTAACAGTGGTGGAAGGGCGTACAGGGTAACCATCAACAGTTATGCGTAAGAGAGTTGGGTTTCTATGGACTTTGGAACGACATTTAGGCGGTAGAAATACTAGAGCTTGTGTTTTCTCGGAGTTGATCATTAAGTGCCATTTCTGACACCACTTGACGAAATTATCGAGTGTGGCTTGTAAAGCAATGTTAAGCTGATGTACAGTTTTGCCGAGTGCAAGAAAAGCTGTGTCATCAGCATATTGAAATATAAAGACGTTGCGTGTTACAGAAGGAATATCGGACGCATAAAGGATATATAATAAAGGACTGAGAGCTGATCCTTGTGGTACACCAGTTAGAGGAAAAATCGGCCAAGAGAGTGCTGTGCCAACTGTAACATAAGTTATGCGATTTGAAATGAAAGAATATATTAACCTGAGATAGCACACGGGAAGTTTGAATGACTGCAGTTTTTTAATGAGGCCATAATGCCAAACCTTATCGAACGCCTTCTCTAAATCCATGAGAATAAGACATGATGGTAAAGCTTTGTTATAGTGGTTAGTAATTATTGTGCAGAGACGAAGTAGCTGGTCATTTATGGAAAATCCAGGACGAAAGCCCGCCTGATGGATAGGTAACAGACAAGTTGTGTCAAGGTACTTATGGAGCCGGCAAACGAGAATTTTTTCCAGTAACTTACTGAATACTGAGGTGAGCTGAATAGGTCTGTAAGACGTTACTGAATGTATAGGTTTATTAGGTTTGTGAAACATGCAAACTTTGGAGACTTTCCAATCTGAAGGGTAGAAACCAGATTTAAGGATGAAATTGTATATTGTTACTAGGAGTAGCAGGAGTGATGGCGGAGCTTCTTTGATACGTCTGTAAGATATCGAATCGATCCCAGGTGCTGTATTTCTTTTCCGTGCTAGTGCCGTATGGAGTTCATTGACTGTGATGGGTGAAGTAAGAGGATGATTTGGGTCAATGACATGCTCCGTGGAAGGTTGTAAGGCAGGAAGACAAGATATATCTGTCCGTTCACAACGTTTGGAAGCAGCTGATGGTGTAAAAACGGCCTGTAACTGAGCAGCAAATGCATTTGCTTTTTCTGCTTCACAATAGAGAGGAGTACCGTCACCTATGAGAGGATAGGTTATTGTAGTGTTTTTGCCAACAAGCTGATGAAACCGCTTCCAATAGCGAGAAGGATGAGCTTCTTCGGATAAGTTGTTACAAGTTTTTATCCAGTTTCTACGTTTATAAGCAACAAGATAGTTACGAACCGCTCTTTGCCATTCATGATGTAGGCGTAAATATGCATCATTACCGGCTCTATAATATTCTCGAAGATGTTTTCGAGCTTGCTGTATAAGTGGAATGTAGGTAGGCGGTAATTTCGGCCTGTGCGGATTCACTTGTTCTGTCGGAATATGGTCCTGAGCACTAATTTGTATAGCTTTAGTGATAGTGGAAACACATGAAAGGAACTCAGTTTCATTAGTTGGAGACGTTTCATAATGAAGAATGCCGGAAAAGAGACCAGTTAGCCTTATCATATCTCGGAACATGACGAGGGGCGATTTCTTGGCGTGGACGTTGTCCTCGAGTTAGTGTGAGTTTTACTGGATGGTGATCGCTCCCAATCGAGTCCAAAACTTCTAGTTGGCAGTCTGAAAGAAGATTCAGAGAAGTAATGACAACGTCAGGCGTGGTCTGACTGATAGGTCTAGTGTGCGAAGGAAGGACATGAAGATGCAGATGGAAATTATTAGTTAAATACTGTTGAAAATCTGTTTTTTCACGATCACTGCGACTATGTATATTAATGTCTGCCATGATGATAATATTTCGATAGGTATGGGCGATGTATTGGAAATATTCTAGCGGGGTAGGTTGACGTGGTCGAATATAAATCGTACTAAAATTGATGATTATAGAACGAAAGTATATGGAGTAAAGGAGATATTCCGGGAAAGTACTAAAAGCTGGCGGATTATATGACCTAACTGGATATTTTGGAGAAAAGCCTATTGCAACTCCTCCTTGCGCACGAGCCAGGTGATCATGATAGTCATGACGTTGTAGTTGATAGCCGGGAATGCGGGCTGGCATGTTCGGTTTTAAAGCGGTTTCGTTAAGTGCAAAGACATTGATACGTTCCTCCAATAACAGTGTTTCTAATAATAGTTTATGCTGCGAAAAGGACCGAATGTTAACAAATAAGAAAGTAATACCCATGATGAATAATACTATGCAGATTATATTAAACAGCAGTTTCCAGAGATCCAATGTGAAAATGAATATAATTGTTAGAATATGTTGCATGTAGATTGATGTGAAAAATTGATTTTGCGGCTGAGATAATGTGGTGAAGGATATTGGCTCGCTGAAAGGGAAATATATTTTGGAGCACCAAACTAATGTAGCGAAGATCTTCGACTATTAACGGTGGTAAGATGGATTGGTTGAGTTGAGTTGTTGTGTCGGTCGTTTTTAGGGGAACTGTTAGCTCCGGGTGTTCTGGTTTTGGTACTGGTTTCGCTTTGCAACAATAGCTATACGTAGGATGATCCCCACTGCCACATGTGTTACATTTAGGGGGCCCTCGTAAGTTGGGACATGCTTTGGTGTCATGTAGCCCCGAACAATATCCGCACTTAGATGGATTGGAACAAGCTGCTGTAGTATGGTCATTGTATAACTGACATTTTTCGCAGCGGAAAGGTAATGGTCCTTGTGTTTTAGATGGTTCTACACGATGCATTTTCTTGTAAATAGGTGCACCAAAACGTAACAGGTAATCAATAGTATCTTGTTGTTTAGAAAGTACACGAACCATGTACGTCGGACCATTATTATTTCTAATTCGAATGCATTTATCCACTGAAATTCCTTCTTGTTTCAGTTCCTCTTGGATTTCTGCATCGGTGAGCTCAGGGGAGACACCTCTAATAACGACTGATAGAAATGGTGGTTTTCGAGGTGATGGAGGTTGTTTCTGCCGCTTATCGGTTAATTTTGTTAGTTTAGCGCTCTTACCAAAGATTTCGTAGGAGGCTTTGTTGCGAATAGTAACTCCAAAATTTGGATCTTTAGATTTTAGGATGTGACCGTTTTTAGTTGGAACTATCTGAACCAGAGTATCCCGTACACGTGGAACATATTTCATGAATTGAAGAAAAATAATTTTGGGATTGGTGTACTTCGTGTCGTAATCAGTGAGAATGAAATGGTAAAGAGGATCGACATTTGACTGTATTGAGGATGTATCTTGAACCCCAGTAGCAATATTAGTATGTTGCGGATTGAGTTCTACATCCATTGATACTGTTGGGGACTGTGACCGTATGCGTTTCGCTGACTGTGTAGAATCACTAGAAGGATGTCTATCTCTACATACAGATGATATTGGTTGACTTCCCCAAGAAAAGTGCCGAGTGCGGTTGGAAGGTGCAGTGGGTGTCGTTTGTGCAGAGCGCGTGCCTAGGTTGGTAGAAACTATAGCGGGTAAGCCGAAATGTTTGCCGAGATTCGATTGTCCGTTAGTGTTGCTAGAGTCCGCCATCTTAATGAAGCTGCCCAGGGCCGAAGCCCAAACGAGGATGAAAAAGATGAACATGATAAGATGAAGTTCAAAAAGCAAGTTTACCCTTCGAAAGTGAAAACTTCCGTCAACCCTCTAAGTGTTGTATGTGTGCTTTGCTCCCAAATGCGTATTGCAACACTTGTTCCTCGCTGGCACACTAACTAGCACAAGAGAGGTTAGGCTCCTTGATTCAGTATGTGTTATGTAATTTTTTTCACGTTTACCCGCTTAAAGGGTTGCGCCCTTTCTTCGGGAAGAGGTCGGATGGTATAGGAGCGTCAATTTTAATATGAGAGGGTCTAGGTGTTGTTTAGTCATCTTTATTAAACATTTTATTCAGTTTACTCAGAGGGATGGGCATCAATTAAGTGAGGGCAATTTTCATGTGCCATGGATGCTAAGGAAGATCGTCTGGCTGACATAAGTCGTAGTCGTTCCTTAACTTTGGTGCCTGAAATGAAGAGAAAATACCAAAACACAGTTGCCGTGATTCAGGTTCATCAGGAGCTATAAAAACATACGGTGCAAGCATGAGAAAAAGACGGTAAGCAAGACAGGAGGAGTGGTAGATGTCATGAGGGTGAAGTGCTATGACGCCACAACACATGGGTATTGTTAGTAAAACGAATGCTGTTAGCTTCTGTTCCTGGGGCGACTCAGGAACTAATGAAGACAAAGGCAGCCCTGTTAGTGGTTAATTTACTGTGCATGAAATGGATAGATGAGCGGTGAAACTGTGCCAGGATGATAAATGTCAAAAACTTCCGGATCGACGTTCTCGCGGCCGAGGTTCAAATAATACAGGGTCATCAGATGTTGTAATGGTGTCGGATAATAAACAGCAGGGGTATCGAAGTCTCTATCATAGCGGAGAATGTTCAGGAATACTGGATGAGCAGTTTCAATGCGTTTTGTAATGTATTTTAAGCGGAGAGCCTCAAGATGGGATAAGAGCGGTGGAAAATGGATACGGTCGTAGAGTAGACGGGTTGGGTGGGGGAGCTGGATACGAAAGGCTAAGCGAAATGCATGGCGTTCGAGTATTGCTTGTTTTCGATAGTACTTCGGAGGAGCTGGCAACGAAGCTGTGTGACCATAGGTTAAGACAGGACTCATGAAAACTTTGTAAGTGTTTAGGAGATTTGAATGTAGACCCCACGTGGTACCAACTAGTCGTTTCAGTAAGTTAAGTCTGTTTTTGGCTTTTTCGATGACAGTGAGAAGGTGCGGTGTCCAAGTAAGCTTGGAATCGAACACAATGCCTAGAGACTTAAGAGTGTTATGGATGGTGACTGGTGAGTTATCAACATGAAATCGTAATAAATGAGGATTTCGGTGTACTCGAGATCGACGACCAGATGGTAAGAAGACGATAGCTTGCGTTTTAGTAGCATTGATTGCCAAACGCCAAACGTTGCGCCAGTCAACAAATGTGTCAATTGCCTGTTGAAGGCGTTGTTAGATACCAGCAATTGTCCGTCCAGCAGCGAGAAATGCAGTATCGTCAGCGAATTGGAAAAGTTGTATACCAGGAGTGGTTGGTAAGTCGGAGACATAAAGCAAATACAACAGAGGAGAGAGGGAAGATCCCTGAGGAACGCCAGAATTAAGGTATATTGGAAATGACAGAGCATCATTGATCGATATGTAAGCAAGTCGGGCTGTGAGAAAGGAGTGTATAGTTCGTATGTATGAGAGAGGTAGTTGGAAAGAGTATAGCTTGTATATAAGACCCTGGTGCCAAACTTTATCGAATGCCTTTTCAAGATCGAATGTAACCAGACATGATGGATGACCCTGGTTGAATTGATTGTATATAGAGGTGCTGAGACGTAGCAGGGGGTCCAGAATGCTAAAATTGGGGCGGAATCCTGTTTGATGCAATGGTAGCAATGGTAGAAGAGCGTGAGCCTGTAAGTGATCGTGGAGACGACGCACTAAGATACGTTCAAATATTTTGCTGAACGTGGACGTCAGTTGTATAGGTCGATAAGAGGTAACGTCAGAGGGCGGTTTATTAGGTTTGGGGAAGAGTAATACTTTTGAGTACTTCCAAGTGATGGGGAAAAATCCAGTACGGAGTATAAATGTATAAATAAAGCTTAGGATGGTGAAGACAACAGGAGGAACGTTTTTAATCAGAGTATAGGTATAGCCCATCGAAGCCTGGTGCTGTATTTCGTTTCTTAAGGAGAGTAGACTGGATGTCTGGCGGTTGGATGGGTACTGTGAGTGCATTATTTAGTTCCAGAGCGTGACTATGATGTGGTTGCAAATGTGTTAAGTTAGGATCAGATAACCGATCGATTTCTGTAAGTAAACGTTGTGGAGTATGCCAGCCAGGTAAGGGAGTAAAGATATTTTGGAAGTGTGCGGCAAAGATATTGGCCTTGTCCTGTTCTGAAGAGAGTGCTTGCTGGTTTACAACTAATGGGTATGGTATCCTTTGGAATTTGCCAACGAGTTGATTGAACTGTCGCCAATATTTGGTAGGATAGGATGTTTCGTTGAGTTTATTACAAGTTCTGGTCCAGTGAATGCGTTTGTATGCGATTATGTAGTTATGAGTGATTCGAAGATATTGTCTATGAAGGCGAAGTGCTTCTAAATTACGGCTGCGAGTGTATTCTCTGTAGGCACGTCGAGCTGCAGTTATGAGAGAAATGTATCGTGGAGGAAGTTTCGGTTTGTGCGGGGAAATATATGCGGCTGGAATGTGGTGATCAGCTGCCGTATGTAAGGTCTGAGTGAGATGTTGCACGGCAGCGTCTAGGTCATGTTGTGATGATAACTCTAAAGTATCAGAAAGTGCTGAGGTGATGGTCGCTTGGTACGCTGGCCAGTTGGCCTGATGATACATATAAACTTTTCTCTTCGGTATGGTATTGTGTAAAGAAGTGTTGGTAGCAAGAGACAGCTTGATAGGAACGTGGTCGCTCCCCAAGGAATCCAAAACGTCAATATTGATATGAGAGTTGAGTGTTGTAGAGGATATAACGATATCAGGTGTGGTATTGCTAGATGGACGAGTTGGCCGAGGAAGTACATGGAAGTGGCCGGTCGTATTAAGCGTGACGAAATTCAAAAATCGTTGTTGTTCGTGTTGAGGCCGGCTGTGAAAATTGATGTCTCCCATGATAATGAATTTACGATAGGTGTCAGAGAGGTATTGAAAAAACTGATATGGTATATCCTGTCTCGGCCTGACATAGATGGTTGCATAAGCTATAGTATGATTCCTGAGATATAAGAGGACAACATTGTATTCGGGCAACTGAAAAGCAGGAGGTAGGATAATAGACCGATGGGGAATGTGAGATTGCAAGCCAATAACTGTACCTCCATGGAGGCGAGCGCCGTTCGGTCCATCATGTCTGTGGAGAACGTATTTAGGAATATAGCAGGGTATATAGGGAGCCAGGAACGTTTCGTTGAGAGCAAAAGCGGTGATGTTTTCCTCCAGAAGAAGTTGTTGAAACAGTACTTGATGCGTAAGAAGAGATCTTATGTTCAAAAATAAGAAATTGTAAGCCATAATGATGTGGACCAGAAGTATGGAAATAGCACTGATACTACGGAGCATGTTCAAACAGCCGTTTCAATGGGTTGAATTTGGAAATGAACGTTGGAGCCACTGTATGTGGCGTGTAATGTGAGATTGTAAAGAAGTTTAGCGGAGTGAATGATTTGGTTGAGGACGTGCTGGCGCTGAAATGGCAGGATGTTCTGTAAAGTAAGAGTTATGAATCGTAAGAGGTCTTCTACTGTGACAGGATGTGTCAGCGAGTTTGCAGGTGGGGTGCTGTCATCAGAAGTTTTGATAAGTTCTACTAATTCTGGCTTATCAGGTGCAGGTGCGGGCTTGGCACGACAACGGTAACTGTATGTAGGGTGCTTTTCAGGGCAAGTGGTGCATTGAGGAGGTGCGCTTGAATTGGGGCAATTTCGGGTCAGATGATTGCCACTACAGTACCCGCATTTGACGGTGTTTGTACAATTATGGGTGTAATGATCGTTGTAGGTTTGGCATTTCTCGCATCGTATTGGAAGAGGTGGAGGCGTGCGAGAAGGCTCTACCTTGTAGCGGCGGCGATATATATAAGTACCGTTAGCCAAAAGATGATCAATTCTTTACTGCTGGTCGGTCAAAACACGCACAAGGTAGGTAGGGCCACTGTTGTTACGAATTCGAATACATTTTTTGATTTCCAGGCCCTCGTATCGCAGCTCATCAAAGATCTCATCGTCAGTGAGTTCGGGTTCAATGCCTCGGATAACTACTGATAGAAGTGGTGGACGACGAGGTGGCGGGGGTGTTTTCCGTTGGCTCGGATTGAGAGGTGACAACACAGCCTGCGGCCCAAAAATTTCATAGGTAGCTTTGTTTCTAACATGAATATGAAAGTTAGGGTTAGGCGATTTCAATATGATTCCATCCCTAGTAGGAATGATTTCGTGGACATCAGCGCGCGGAACATATTTATTGATTTGCATGAAGATGGCGCGTGCAGTCCGGTACTTGGTATCGAAGTTCTTTAGGATGAAATTATACATGGTTTCTCTGTTAGCTGGCAAAGTAGGAGAGGATGGCGCATTAGCCCAGTCCATCTCGGTGTTTCTCGCAGTCACTGTGGGATTGGAACATTCTCCATCAGAGCTATAGTGGCTTGGTTTCTTAGCGTCTGATTCCTTGGAGTGCCCTGTTATGTAACACGGTCACGGTCACGGTAATGTTGTAGTTTTGTATAGAGTATCGGGCCTTAGCCCCTGACTCCATGAGTAGGACTGGATAAAAATACATAAAGATGTGTTGATAGTTAGTTGGAAATTACTATTGTTTTGTGATGGATGGAAGTCTACATCTGCAACTGTCGCAGAGTAGCTGATTATGAGTGCATTACGAGTTCTGGAAAGATATTAAAGACGTGGCGTACGATGGACGTTCCGGAGAGTGCATTCAGTGCCGATGTTAGCTATGGCGGAATTAATATGTCTGGGTAGAGTACGCCAGAACTTACTGTGCAAATGCCGTAGAACTTCTCTAACAGTGGGTAGCTCTAAATCTTCCAGAATCTGACTGTTTCATGTGTATCTGTCGTGACCAGTGATTATACGACCAGCTCGAGTTTGTACACTTTCGAGTGTTTGGATATGACTGGGTGAAGCATGTTGCCAGGCAGGGCATGCATAATAGATTGTAGATAGGACTATCATCTTGAAGATGTGAACTCGAACCTCATGGGAAAGTGAACTGCAGCGAAAGATGGGGTATAACGCTGAAATTTTTCGTAAGGCCCTCTGTTTGATGTCCCTGATGTGAGCGGCGAACGTTAAACCACGGTCTAAGGTTACACCCAAATATTTGGCGTGCAGAGCGTGAGGGATACGAGCATTCTCATAGGTTAAATTTCGTAGAACACGGATGCGTCTCTTACTGTGAATGACAGCACAGCTTTTGTCTGCATTGATTTTAATCCTCCAACGTCTTGCCCAGTCCTGAAAAGCGTTTAGTTGTCGTTGCATGTAGATGTAACACTGCGCAAGTGAACTACTGCTCGTGAAAAAGGCAGTATCATCAGCATATGTTGCGAAAAAGCAATGCGGTAAGGTCGGGAGATCTGCCGTGTATAGATTATATAAGAGCGGTGAAAGTACAGCGCCCTGTGGAACACCTGCTTTGATAGATCTAGACGTGGATTTGACACCGTCAATAGACACATGAAATTTTCTGCCCATGAGATATGAATGAAGTAAGAGTAGAAGACGATCCGGAAAACCTTGAGTGTATATCTTATATAATAGTCCTGATAACCAGACTTTATCAAAGGCTTTTGAGACATCTAGGTAGACTGCAAGAGTGTGTTGTTTCCTGTTAAAAGCCGCTGTTAAGTGGTCCACCACTCGTACGAGTTGTGTAGTAGTGCTATGTTGGGCACGAAACCCAAACTGATGGAAAGGTAGGAGGTCTCTATTATCTACATGTTGTTTTAGCCTCGAGAGTAACACACGTTCAAAGAGTTTACTCAAGTGCGACAGAAGACTTATCGGTCTATAGTTTTCCGGGAGCAGTGGATTCTTTCCAGGTTTGGGGATGGTGATCACACGAGCTTCCTTCCAAGTCTTGGGGTAGTAACATAATTGAAATATGGCGTTAAATAAATAGCTTAAAAAGACCAGTAGTTTTCTAGTTGGATGTTTTAGGATTTCAGATCGAATCCCATCGGGCCCAGATGCTGTCTTTCTTGGCAGACTTTTTAGGTGTCTTTCTATTTCACGAGGTGTTACTATGGTGATGTCATGTGTTGGGTTTTGTGACCTGATGCTATATAATGTGGTTCGGATGTGCTGTTTGAGATAGGGATCGAGGCGTGCTCTGTTAGGCTGGAACTGTTCTTCCAGAGAGTCAGCGAAAATGTTCGCTTGCGACTGAGGATCTTGTGTCAGTCCTTGAGGTCCTTGTATGACTCTAGCTTTGGAAGCATTTGCAGCACGTTGGAATGATTTGCAGTATGTCCAAATTTTACGGTCATTTACTGTGACATTTTGAAAAGTGTTTTCCCAGTATTGTTGATTTTGTCGTGTTGTCAGACACTTGAGCTTTGCACGCAGTTTATTCCACAGCGTTTTGTATGCTGGATGTAGTGTATGTTGCCATCGACGTCTAGCCCAACGTTTTAGATGAATATAGAGTTGTAGGTGAAAACTGTCACATTGACGGATTTGGGTTGGAGAGATTATGGAGGTGGAGCTCGCTGCCTCTGCTGTGCGAAGTGCTAACGTGACGTGAGAGACCGCTTGGTCGATGTCCTCAATGGTGGCGGGCCGATCTCGCAGATCGATCATAGTGTTTAGTTCTTGTTTGAAAAGATGCCAGTCAGTTTCTATTTGCTTGATGATAGGGGCAGAATGAGCGATGCTGCGGTGCGAGACGTGAAAAATGACTGGATCGTGGTCAGAATCTAAATCCGAAATGACATAAGGATGAACACTAAATGATACATCTTTGCAAAGAGCGACGTCAAGAACATCGGGTTGTCCGCCGAATTTTGGATAATGAGTTGGGTCAGGTGGAGCACTGATGATGAAGTTGGAGGTAAGTAGATATTGATGTAAATCATCTCCAGCAGTGTTTGAAGTAATCGAGTTCCATTCTCCATGTTTAGCATTAAGATCTCCAGCTAAGATGACTTTTGGCCCTAAGTTAGCAATGACATCAAAGTCTGTGGGCTCTAGTTGTGTGGCCGGGGACCTGTACCCGGTAACCAATATTAATGGAACACCTGGAGTTATCAATTGAACAGCAAGTGCCTCCAAAGTAAGTAGGGGTGGTATTGTAATCAACTTGACTGGGAATGCCTTTTTGACGATAAGTAGTAATCCTCCTTTCTGTCTGCCCACTCTATCCTGTCGATACACAATGTAATTGGGTAGTCTCCAAGTAGTGATACGAGCTGTAAAGTGTGTTTCTTGTATAAACATGACATCAACTCTGTGTTGTGTGAGAAATCTAACCAGCATTTGTTTCTGCCCCTCTAGTCCATCTGCATTCCACGTAGCGAGGACAAGTGTGTGTTGTAGGACGCTGGATTTAGAAACAGCCATCGTCAACCATTTCCGCTATTGTTTCGATGACTGCTGCAGCCTTGGAAGCTGAGTCTGCAGCTTGTCGGAAACGTGTAATACCACGTTTTATGTGTGTTATTATTTTGCGGAAATGCAAGCCCTTGAGGAATGAAAGCACGGACTTTATATCCAGGTCTTCGTTAGGGCTCTCCTGTTGTTGAGTAGAAGCTGAGTCGGTGTGGGATGAAGTGGAAGCTTTAGCATCAGCACCATCCGTAGCCACAGGTTGGACATTGACAATAGTGGGAATTTCCTGATCTGATGGATCGTGGGAACTTTTCTTGGTTTTATCTGGATGTTTCTTCGGCTGCTGTGCCGGCAATTTTAGAGCCGCAGAGTAAGATTTAAATACCGGGCAACCGCGGTAATTTGCCGGGTGATCTCCCTGACAGTTTGCACAAGTGGCGGGTGTGGATGTATCTGGTTTACTGCAAGACTGTGTAAAATGCAGTTTCCCACATTTGAGACACCGAGGATGGGCTTGGCAGGTATCTTGCGAATGCCCCAAACGTTGGCACCTATAACATTGTAGCACTGAGGGAGGCTTATAGGGTTCGATTTGGACCTTGTAATGTAGTAAGTTGTTAATTGCATAGATCTCTTTAACAGCTGCAGTTCTCTCCAAAGCAACCAAGAATAATGGCATTAGTATTTTCTGGCCATCCGTCTTACTTTTGCGGGACATTTGATGGATGCTTGTCGGTTTGTAGCCCAATCTGATAAGATCTTCTTTCAGGTCGTCTAATTCTGTATCAATAGGCAGTTTTCGAACAACTACCTTAATGGGCCTTTCAGTTTTTGCTACTCCTGTGGCATATTGAGTCTTCGTTTGTTCACAGTAAGTCTTAATAGAGTTATAATCGTCTTTGTTAGCCGCTTGAAGCCGAATGCGCTCTTTGTTGGGCTGTGCTAAGGGAGGCTCCTTCAATGCACGTGACAGGGTCTTTATAAAGGTATACGTGTTGGTAATCCCGTATATGAAAATCGGAGGCGGCTTGAAACTGGAGGGTTTTTTAGGCGGTGGGGTGTTGTTACTGGAACTAGGATTGTCCATTTGTTCCGATGACAGTACATCGAACTTATTACTAGTGGGAAGAGGTGGAAATTCTGGGGTTTTATTGATTAGTTTTTCTGCCTTGTCGAGATTTTCCAAAGAAGACCTACGTCGTTTTAGTGTTCCCACTACTGTGAAATCCATGTCTTCAGGCTTATTTGAAGTTGATGGCTGTGAGTTTCTTGACTGCATGGGTGTAGGTGTTTTCATTTTCAGCTTTGCTGGTGTGGTTGTTTGGCCCTTTTTTCCTAAAGGCAGAAGGAAGTCTTCCGGTTTATATGTCGCTCTTATTAGTTTGCCCCTGGTACCGGGAATTTTAGTAGATTGTGCTTTTTTCTCTGGTTTGATCGGTGTTTTCTGAGAAAGCATCTTTATTGTTAGAGTGGGGGATGGCGCCAGCTTGCAAGAAGGGTAGTGGCGTTCCCAATAAGTTTTATGATCTTAGAGCAGTGCTCTAAGTTTTAATTTGCCAAGGTGCTTTTCCTCCGAAGAGGAAGCACTACTAATCGTTAGCCGGTAGAGGTGCCAAAGTCGTCAACGAGGTTTTAGGTATCTCTACCTCCGAAGAGGAGAGTATAAAAATAAATCGTAAGCCTAGAGAATAGCAAGGTTGTCAACAGTTAAGACCAAATCAGGAAGTCAACCTCCGTGGAGGTATGAAAATACAATTCGACGATTGTTTCCTAAACCCCAAAGAGGCAAGTATTCCAACCGTATGTACGAAGATCGCGAATAAAAATAACAATTGGGAATGGACACACTAAGTGACTTGATTATTTTTCTCCGCCAGCTACGGATACCCTATTTTTTTACCTGGTTAGAGATTCCAGGTGGCCAGTTGCTGTTATGTAATATCCTTGTATTTTACCATATCAGAAGGATTTAAAAACTAACGGCAAGAATTTATCTGGGTGTTACTCTTCCCTATAAGCGAATCTGTATAGGGTTTTTGGTGTTTGTCCTGTAAATAATCGCAAAACGTGTTATGCTTCCTGTAAACGTCACAAAACTATTGTTAGAATTGTATGAATTATTTGACAGCAGTTAGATGATTAGTAGTGCTACCATCTAGTTTGATTATTTGTACTAGAAACATGTCTCAAGATTATTTTCATTTAAATATCACAAATAAACATCCGTAAATAAACTTTCCTTCACATTTCTCTATTAATTCATGTAGAATCTATATTTTAAAAACTGTTTTCCTGCTCCTTCGGATGTATCCACAATCACGATTGTTAAAACTTTTTGTTCTTAAAATTGCAAGTGGCGACGTTGCTGTTTGTGCTTCGAACAATGCAGTTACTAGTAAACAAGTTCTGGAGGATTAAATTTACCTTGTGTGAAAATTGGTTGATAACAACACAGTGCTTTAATTAACCTTCTTGAATAGGTTATCTTCTTCTAACCTATTTTATAGGTTAATAACAACCAAACACTGTATTGTTTTTACGCATTTTTCAGTAACATTTTTCGATTGATTACCGATGACCTCGTAAAATTAACCTTTTCTGACTCATAAGGGTTGTTGCAAATTATTAACTGGTTCTAGCAACCAAATTGTCCATTAACCTCGACTAGGTTACCGATTATTTTTCTCAGTGTGGAGAGGAAAAAGAGAAGTATGATATGGATGTGGAAAGAAGATCAGTGGATTAAGAAAACTGGGAAGGATGTATTGGTGCAATAATTTGGCTAGCGGGCTTACGATTCATAAGTTGTGGAATGTGGAATACAACTAAAACAGGAAACGGTACTACAGATGGGCAGGTGTCCAAATTCACAAGAGGTGCGCGAATTGTTGATGAAAGTATGAGATAAAGAGCTAACTAAAAAGTTTACATTTTGCGCCTAATTAAAGAACATTTATCTTTTGTACAGGTAAATCTAAAAATTGAACGGGAAACTTGATTGGCTCTGGAAAGTGTGAGTGTGTCCTGCTTGTATATTTAAGTTGTTATTCCTGGATTGATCTTTAATAACGTGTCAGTTGAAGGCGATGTTACATTGTCGAACTCTTACACAAGAATTATTGATATATATTTGGTATTTTGGCCAGTTTTGCTTTGGAATATTTCGAAAGCTATAATGAGCAATATACATTTACAAAGCTCATTTAGCGATGGAATGAAAACACCATTGTAACATTAGTCAGAAAGTGCTTACACTGTCAAAGCTAGAATCTCATATTACACTGGTTCACCACACAAAAGATGAGTTGTCAGTATAACAGAAATTTCTCACGCAGTAAATATGTATGAAAGCACAATTCGGAAACAAACATACTCCTCTATTTTAATAATTTGTATGTAGTTGAATTTGATTTGTTGCTGATCTTGCTTGAGTAGTTTAATCTTTCTCTGAAATTCCAAGAAACACTAATGTAGTATAGTCTTAAGCAAGGAAAAACTGCATGTACAATTTATTTTCGCAGTACTATTTAATTGCATTTGCCTGTATTATGGTTAGATATAGATCACAACAGGTATATTACCTAATGATAGTGACCTAGTCAGTTTGTATATAGTCAGAACATGCATGAATTCACTTACATAATTACAAATACACATTTATACATTTGGCCACTTTAATTAATGAATCTTCAAAAAGATTGCACAATAGTTCTTAGAGAACGATCATTTATAGTAAATATGTCAAAATCAGGATGACTTTCAGCATACGAGTTAGAAATATAACACATTATCCTAATTGGTGACATATATAGCGTATTTGTTCTATCTGTAGGTAAATGAAAAGTAACATTTCTAGGGCGCGTGCGTTTACCTGGAACATGTAATTCTATCTGGGATAGTAAATACTCAGAGTTTATATTATTTTCCAATAATTCATTAAGAAAATCCAGAGTTGAGTGGTACGTCTATCGTCGAGAGATGAGATATCGTGCTTACAAAGGAGGTCGGTATATTTTTCGAATTTTGGATATAGTCCGGTTTTCTTATAAGTTAAGTACCTTACAAAACGAGATTGAATTTCTTCAAGACGTGCTTTGTTTTTCTGACTGTTGGGATGCCATATGATTGAAGAGTACTCAAATTTGGATCCAACGTAACTATTGAACAGGGTTTTAAGTACATTAGTATTTGAGAAGTCAAACCAAGTCTGATTACGAAGCCGAGGTTTCTGCAGGCTTCACTAACAATGCAATTTATATGCTTGTTGAAGGAAAAGTTGGAGCTAACAGTGATCCCTAAATCAGTTACAGTGTACTCTTTGTACGGGACTGTTGTTTATACTGTAATTAAATTTTAGATTATCAGTTTTCTTTGTGAATGTAATAACGTTACATTTTTTCATTTTAAGATTAAATCTGTTCGATATACACCAAGTAAGTAGTGCGCTTAGATCTTCTTGTAGTGCGAGAGTATCGGAGGGCTGGGAAATTCTTCGATAGAGTTTTACATCATCAGCAAATAATAATTTAGTACAATTTCGTAGCACATTTGGGAGATCATTTATAAAAATTGAGAATAATAATGTACCAAGGTTTGAGCCGTGAGGGACCCCTGACGTTATAATGAAGCTTGCAGTTGTTATATTTTTTATATATGATATGTTGTCTGCGATGAAAGAGATATGACATTAGGAATTGTCTAGCTTTGAGAGTGAAGTTGAATGAAATAAGCTTGTTCAATAAGATCATGATCCAGTGTATCAAAAGCTTTACTGAAATCTGTATATATTGCTTTAACTTAATTTCTACTGTCCGCAATAAAGTTATAAATTCAACAAGATTAGTAAAAATTCAACAAGGATGTAAACTAGTTGCACAGTATGTGTTGCTTCTACCTACTATCCAGAGTAGGTAGGAAACCAGAAACTCCTTCTATCTCCACCAACCTAAAACTTTAGGATTTTTAATTGAATGACATGCGAAAGGTGATATAATTAAACTTGAGAATGTTTATCTTTAGAGAACTCATTTATTCAATTATCGTTTATAGTAGAGTTTTAGTAGGATGTTTGTTTGTGTTATATTAAGTAAAATAGTTAACTCGCATTGCATAGAACTATCTATGAATTGGTCAAAGATTGAATATCAGAGATGTTATTCTAGCATACCTTGATGAACGAGGTTCGAACTTCAGACTTCAAAGTTCGTCTTCCAATTCCTCACAGTGGATGGATGTCCACTGGAACGTAGTTCGCTGTTGGTCTCAATAATGACTCTATTGAGAATACTAATCCATGGAGACTGATCCAACAAATGGCTCTCCGGTAACTGATGTTAGAGACCGCCTGAAACTGATCTTCTACGGGTCTCTCAGAACTGATCCTGATTCCCTCAAACATTAGGTTTTTATCATCATGTTCGTGATGACGAATTTTGTTGTTGTCGATTGCATATTCTGACGTTTTACATCTCTGAGCCGAAATTGTGCTTATTCACAATTTCTGCATTTTCTTTCATTGACCAAATTCTCTAGACAGCTTATGTCTGCGAAATTTCCACTTTTACCTAATTTTAATTATGTGTCTGTGTTTACATAATTTCCACAACGTTTGACATTCATATGTTTCGTATTTGTTTTGTTATTATTATGACACTGCAGACTCGTGTCTACTTCTTGAAGAAACAACAAGCATCAGCAATGCATAATGATGATATAACATGTCTGCAACCTAATTACAGCAATTTAGAATAATAAACAAAACATTGTAATATTTCTCTCTTAAACCAATTAATGAAATTAATAAATTTTAAATCTTAACATTTTCTATAATTTTGGAGTGTCGTGACACGCATACTGCGACAATATGGAGGTACATCGTCTGGGCCAGGGGAGCTTCTAGGCTTGAGATTTTAAATTGCATTTTGTACTTCTGTCAGTTGTATGGGATGAAAAGTTAGGTTGTCAATTATTTCAGAAGTTTCAAGGTTTGAAGTATTTTGTATGTCATAGGTAGGTGATAGTTGCTGACGATTTTTTGAAAGTGCTGTTTAAAACCATTTGCAATTTCAAAGTTATCTTTTATAATGTTGTTTTCAAATCGAAGAGTGTTATGATCTAATTTTCTAGTTTTGTTTTTTACATACGACCAGAAAACTTTTGGATATTTTAGTATATTTTGTTAATTTCTCTGTTAAGGCAAGCTCTAACACTACAAAATTTTTTCGTGATGATATTTTGAAAAAAAAAAAAACTCCTCCACGTTTCCATTTTCTTATGGTGGCATTTCTTACTTTTCACAAGTTTAATTATATTTCGAGTGAACCATATGGAATAGTTACGAGAATATATTTTCGATGGACGCATTTATCAAAGATTGAGTATAAAATGTTATAGAACTCTTCTACCGCTAGGACAACATTAGCGCAATCATTTGCCCGTTTCCAATGAGCACGCGAAAGTTCATTATACAAGTCAAAAAAATGCTTTGGAAAAATTATAACACGGTCTTATTTCAGAAGTTGAAGATTTGGGCTGTTGTGCCTGCCTAAATTCTATTAAGAGGGAAAGATGGTGGGGGTCTTCTGAGACTAAGGGGGGTTGTTCGTGAGAAACAGTGGCATTAGAGATATTGGTGAGGACTAAGTCTAATGTCTTACCGTAGAAGTTGATGATGTTATTAATACTATTCAAGTTGAGGTAGCACATAATATTATAGAGGTCATTGTAGGTACCAGTAGCAGTGTCAAATTCAAAACTCGAGCCTTGTATTTCCGGTAAGTTCCAGTCACCTATTAAGAGAAGGTTGTCATTTGGGTTTACAATAGTACATAGGAAATCGATGAATGATAAATACACTGAGGATTTGGTAGCACGGGGAAAATATACTAAGCACAGGGTTAATGACATGTAATTATTAATAGTGATCTTAGATATGACAGAGTCCACACCTAATTCTGGGGAAGGAATTTCGTATGTACGGAAGTTCTTTTCTACTGCTAGAAGTACACCGCCGGCAGATTTTTTGCCAGACAGAATTAAATAACAGTCAGATTTAAATATTAAATATATTTCGTCTACGATTTCGGAATCAGCGTGGGTATTTGTAAGCCACGTCTCGCTTAGTGCTGTAATATGATAATTATTACTTAGTATGTTTTTATAGATGTTGTTGAGTTTTGTACGCAGGCCACGAGTGTTTTGATAATAGACACTTATGCACTTGTGTTTACGATGCTCTGAAGAGTCACTTACATTAAATGATGTTTCTATACTTACACTTTCTTGGTGTTCTACCGGAGCCTTGTCACAGTCATTTCATTGTTTCCGTGCGAGATATTCCGTACGGGAAAGGGGATTGGAATGGAAAAGATTATTTCCGTAGCAGAAAAATTTTATCTGTTATCTCCATGGTACAGCAATCTGATACCAATCAGCCCACTCACTCGGAAGTTGTTGAGCTAATTTGTAAAAAAAAAAAAAAAAAAAATAGTTTTGATTTTCGGTAACGCTTGTACACTTTTCAGTAATCAAATCGAAACATTATCAACTCTTTCCAGATGTAGTGTGTATATAATACAGTGCTATTCAAAATTATTCAGAGTTTCATAGAACATTCATGCGCAATACTCTTGCGATAGTAGTTCTTTTTAATATTATTATTTAATAGAACAACATTTCAAGTTTTGGTTATCTACCATACAGATGCCCTACAATGTATCCTTGTAATTCTACGAACACATATAATCATATAATTCATCCAAAACTCCTTGTAAGGGGGCAAGATGGCTGTCGTAGAGTGTTTACGTCTGATGCTTGGGGTTCCTAGTATGACCCCAGCTCGCGCCAAGTGTGCTTTGTAGTGGACAAACACAGTGTTTGTGAGGTCATGATTCCCCGTTTCCTGCCACTTTATTGATTCCACCATTATATTCACTTTTCTCATCATCGTCTCCTTTAGCCTATCCAGCATAATCGTAGAACGTAAAAGTGAAAAATTTCAATTTTCCAAACTCCTTGTAGCGTGACCAGAGTGAATATTTTAATAGTGGTTCTGATTCTTATCTGCAGTTACGGGTTACTTCCGCCAAAGTGAAATAAGATAAACCTGATTCTCCACGTTCTCTCATAGAAAGAAATCTTATAAGGTCGCATCTAAAGGAGGTGGCTAAGCGAGTAGCATCTAATCACTATTGTCGCGTTTCCCATTCACTGCATCAATAAATCATGGTTTAACTAGTAATAATGTAACGTGTACACCACGTCAAAGAGTTTGGTTTGTGTGACACGATACTTTCTTAATTAATATTGAGACCAGAAGTGATAATACATTTCTGCCACTTCCGGTTTTAGTAGAGTCCAGATGGAATATATTATTGGGACGCGTAATTGATTCCACAAAATCGCTTCTCGCTATACTCTATAGCAATCAACGTCAAAACTGGAAATGATTGATTTCTGCTACTTCTTGTTTGAATAGAGGGTTAAGAGAGGATGTTATATATCCCTAGAAAGCTAAATCTATTCCAAAAAGCCGCTTTTCGTTATCTCATCGTGTTTGCTGTATGTGCATCAACATTGAAACTAAAAATTGTAGTGGATTTCTATCACTTCTGTTTTTAAAAATGAAATGAAATCTTTATGCCGGTTAGGCTAACGGTTATGCCGGTTAGGCTAAAGGAGACGGTGATGATGAGTAATGAATAAAATGGTGGAATGAAGATAGTGGGAGAACCCCGAGAAAACCGACGACCACGGTGTTTGTCCACCACAAATTTCCCTTGGCGGGGGCTGGTATCGAAACCGGGACCCCAAATACGAGAGGTGAACGCTCTACCACTGAGCCACCGCGGCCCCATACTTCTGTTTTTAGTAGAGAATTAAGGATGGAGATAAAGTATATTCTTTGGACGAATAATCGATTCTAGGTAATTGCTTCCCGCTATCGATTGCCATTTTTGACATAGTGAACAACATTAAAGCCGGAAATTTATAATTTCTACACTTTCATCAACAAACTCGATTCCTAGCTTCTGATTCTCTATCTGGCCAAAATTCATCAAGTAGTTCTTGTGTTATTCTGTCTCCCAGGGACACCCACCAAACACGGAGAGACAGGGTAAATATATGAAGTAATTCTGGACACGGACGCGATATTATCCACCACAAATTTACTTGGAGTAAGATAGAACCAGGAACTCTACACATCAGAGGTAAGAGATCTACCATTGAGCCACCGCGCCACCCGCCTCTTAGTTTCACCACAAACAAGGCCGTTAGAAATGTCCCTGTTTGACGCCAGGTTCTGGAAGCTGGCCCTTGCTCAACCACTATTTTTAAATATTAGGATTCCGGGAAAACATCCACATTTCCCCGAGTCCATAAAGATGACACGCTAGAGTGGACTGGGACATGCCGAGTTTGTTTGACAAGCATAGTGTTCCGATGGATCAATTTTCCTCAATGACGTGTCTAATGATCTTAGAATCTGTTACCCTGGGCTGCAACACCTTCGACATTTTTACAACCTGCATGAAACCAACGAGTTTCTGTGCTGTGGTTCACTGCATCTTCCCCTTTCACATGACAAATGTTTAGCTTGTTGTCACAGTGTTATGCCCGAATTCGAACCAGTGACGGCCGGTGGATTGTGGTTTCGGGTGTTGCAGTACGAACGATAAGAGACAGAAGATATGAAGTTGACTCATTGACTAATCAGCATAACTTTAGATGCAAATGCTATGTGACATGTTAAATTAAATAAAATTCTGTTTTTTTTTAAAAAAAAAGTGCAGAACATTTTATCCGATTAATCACCTTAGTTAATTGGTAAGTTCATTGTCCTCTCTTTAATTGGAGCAAATCTGTCTAATACATGCTGGTTGAACTCTGGTATTCTTATTGCCAGGTCTTTTTCGATGGAAAGCATAACCAATGGTGATAACCTTTCTTGGGACATTCAATTCCTTGAAAGTGTCAATTCTTTTTCATGTGGAAAAGAATTGTTCGTCTTTTGCTGACGCCATAGGTACAGTTAATATTAATTTCAGAAGCTTTGTAGATTCACTAAATATTTTTTCTATATTATTGCGAACGATTCATTCTAGCAAACTCATTCCCTGACAGTGATCCTAATTCCTCTTCAGCGTTGACTGAAGAGAGTTCGTAGCAGAGATTTGTGTTATAAAAAATGTACATTGAACACACTTTATTCACAGTTTATCCAGGAAAATTTAAAATAAATTGAGGAAATGTATCTCGTACAAACAACACTACTGCCTTAAGATATCCTGTAAATTTAAACTGGATTTTTTTTTCGAACACTCTCCTGAATTGCCCTTTGCTTGTTTTGTCTAAGCCTTAATTGCAAATTTTTCCTCAGTTCAAAGCTGGTCAATGTTTTTGTAAGTTATTTACAGAAGTCACGGTATACAATTCATTCAGAATTTGTAGATTATTTACTGAATTAAAGCACACACAATAAAATTAAATCTAATAAATACAAACCAAAACAGTTGATACAAAATAGGTACTGGTATATGAATTCCGAATATCACATATTCATGCATCAACACACACACACACACACATGTGCGTAAAAGAAACTACATTTCAAATCATCCGTCTTGGTTGTTACGCAATGCACGATGAACACAATATACTTCCACATGAGGCGAAACAATGCTTACCAATGTGATATGTTCTGGAAAGGAAACCTCGAAGCCCGCCAGATGAAGGATCAGCATGTAACAGAAACCAAAAATCAAAGAACTTCAAAACAAACAGCACTGCCAGTCCTACACCAAGAAATGTTAACTGGGAGGGGTCCAAAGTATTTGAGGGAGGTCCAATACGTCTACATAATATGGAATCTGTCTTATACTGCACCCGAAAAGACGATAAATAATTCTTACTTACTGTCATCTATATATTGTTAGAAAAAATGATAGAACGATTATTTTTATAAGAAAAGAAGAGTACATGATAAGAGTACATAATTAAAATAAAATATTTAGCCTACATCAATCGCTTCTCTGTTAAACAAGTATAGTTCGTTAAAAAAAGTCTACAAATGTTAATCAAGTTTCGAAATTTTTGGGAGGTCCAGACCCGGTGGACCCCCTCGTGGCTACGCCCCTGAGTACTGCTAACTAGTCCCAAATTCAATGTGGCGTTCCCCATCATACAGTTTTATGTGGAAATTATCAAGAGTATAAAATATACTTATTTTATAAAATAAACATGTTTATACTAAAATACTATCAACAGAGGGGGGAAGCGATTCTACATACTGACTTATTAATATTTGATTCACAAATTACTGTAGAAGAAGCCTTCATTATCAATATAAGCTAAGAATTAACTCGTAAATGCGGGTCTACTTTCATTTGTTTTCTCCTCTACTAGATATTTTCTTTCTTATTTTGTAATTTTGCAATCAGTTTTTTTAATTGTCATTATATTGATTTTGTTCGGTATGGTCCCGTAATTTGAAAATATGAATGCATAAAAACAAATTCCATTTGTTAATTGCTAGTGAAAAAAAATTCAGAAATCTTATTTAGCGTGAAAAACCTTCTCGTTCACTGGAAACCGTGCTGTGTTGCAGAAGCACTGCAACGACCAGTTCCTTTAACTTCTGAGATAGGGGAAAGGAGATTTAACATTAGCTTCAATTGCCGCGCTGAAGAAATCTGGTCGTTGTATGCTCGCTGCAACACAATATAAATAAGAGACTCTGTGACGGATTATTTTTCGCTTTTTAAAACGGATTAACGGAACGGACAGTTACTGAAATAAAAAAAAAATATGTTATTTAAAGTGTATATATGCAAGTATTAAAAAGTACTTTTTCTATTATTTACTACTTTTGCTTATAATATTTTTTTCTTGAAATACTTTGGTCATTGCGCAACGCTGCAACCTTAACATCAGCCACCACTGATTCGAACGTACACAATAACAGTTCATGCATCAGACGTTGTTGAGTACTCATCATCACTGCCACTGATAACTGACTGAAGATATTGACGGAGTGGTGCCCTCTGTGTTGAATAGTTTGCTTCCCACACTACCTCTTGAGCTTGTTTGGCCTTGTACTCACTGTCGATCACGGTGTATACACAAGCCTGTTGTTTGAGTTGTGGAAATATTTCAAGACTTAACGGCTAACTTTATACATATTTCATCTTCCCTAAATGATGATGAACTTCAGTCACAGATTGAGGGAATTTAATTACTCACAATGACTTGTGTAAGAATCACTTTCTCTTGATAGATCTAAAGTTGCTGAGATGCAGTAATTTTTGCTGCCGTGAAGGGGATGCTATGTTTAAAGTAACAATTTTTGATCTTTGCACAATCTTTGCACTAGGGATGGTACCGAGACCGAGACTAGTCTCGGTCTCGTCTCGGTATCGTCTCGAATTATCGAGACGAGACCGAGACCGAGACGGCCTTTTATATACCGAGACGAGACCGAGACCGAGACGGCCTTTTATCTACCGAGACGAGACCGAGACGGGCCTCTATAAATCGAGACGAGACCGAGACGAGACTTAGGTCAGTCTCGAAAGTCTCGGTCTCGTCTCGAATATTGATATAGACAACTATTAAGATTGACCTTTACTCAAAATTTCTTTCGTTGCTGTATTAGGTAATATGGGAACGGTTGAGTAATGTTCAGTGGCGTATTTAGGGGATGGCTATCGGACTGAAGCCCCTCTCGAAATAGATTTGTAATCATTTTTTCGCATTGCACGTACAACACAAATATTTCTTAATCGTTCTCAAGCCTCTCCCGAAACAAAATCCACTGCTGATGTGTATAGTCATCTTTCTCTCTCCCTCTCTCAACACACACACAAACACACTTTTATATATATATATATATATATATATATATATATATATATATATATATATATATATATATATATATATATATATATACATTAGCGGATCAAGGATATGATCGAGGGAGGGGCAAAAGATAGTTTGACATTTTATCCAGTGTGTATAACCCCTTTAACACTCCCCTTGGATCCTCGCCTGTATAGATATCTAATATAAGTAAAAGGAAGAGTTTGTTTGTCTATGTGTCTGTGTGCCTGTCTTTCTGATTGCCTGTGTGCGGCCTGGGGACCAGACAAGAGTCCAAGAGTTACGAAATTTGAGTGACAAGTATTATGTCCCAGGCCTCAGACCAAGAAGAAGCGTTTTTTTTTGTTTTTTTTTTTTTTTAAATAAATCGGGAGGGTAGAAAATGACCGATATTAATGTCGAATACATAGTTTTCGCAGTCGCTGAGATCAATGATGATACTTCCATTAGCGATGACTTTCAAATTCAGCTACCAGTGTATGCGAGCCGAAGTTCACTTGCGGGGGAGGGGAGTACCGAGACGTAAAAATAATACAAAATGACCGATATTAGTGTCAAATAGTTTTCGCGTTTTCTGAGATCAATGGTGAAACTCCGATCGCATTAACCTCCAAATTCACCGCATTCAGCTGCGGGCCGGAGTTCACAGGAGGGATACCGAGACATGTAAAAGTAATCCAAAATGTCCGATATTAGTGTCAAATGTATAGTTTTTGCGGTCGCTGAGATCAATGGTGTCACTTCCATTAGCGATGACTTTCAAATTCAGCTACCAGTGCATGCTGGCCGGGGCTCACCTGCTGGGGAGGGGGTACCCAGACATGTAAAAATAATACAAAATGACCGATATTAGTGTCAAATACATACAGTAGTTTTCGCGGTTGCTGAGATAGTGATACTCCCACATGCCTTGACTTCCAAATACTGGTCCCATGCGAAAAATGGGTATTTCATCTAGTAATAGTCATATATATATTAAAAATGCTGATTTTTAAAACATGCTGTGTGAAATATGGAAGGGGAAATTCTTCCAGATACTCTGCAATACCACTAGATAAACGAGCAATGTTGCCAACGCAACATAAAGTTGTAATTTCTCAAATTGCACTACGTTTGATATTACATATTTCTGTTCAGTTAATTTAGTTTAGTGCGTGAGTTTTCTCGGGGTTCTCCCGTTACCTCCCACTTTCTTCATTCCACCATTTCATTCATTTCTCATCATCACCGTCTCCTTTAGCCTAAGCGGCATAATCGTGGGACGTAAAACTAAAGATTTCATTTCTTTCCTTTTCCACCATTTCATTCATCTCTCATCATCACAGTCTCCTTTAGCCTAACCGGAATAACCGTGGGACGTAAAACTCAAAAATTTCATTTCATTTTTAATAGAGTTTAACGCCTCTTTCAGCAGCGAAGTTATATGAGACTGAACCTACTGATTAACGTTGAATTTAAACCACATGAGCTCCCGCCGGGAATCTAACCCGGGTCTCTCATGCCATAGGCTAACTGCTTAGCCACGAAAGAGCTCTACATATTTCTAATTTA
This sequence comes from Thermobia domestica, assembly GCF_964235325.1. Classification (NCBI taxonomy): domain Eukaryota; kingdom Metazoa; phylum Arthropoda; class Insecta; order Zygentoma; family Lepismatidae; genus Thermobia; species Thermobia domestica. The sequence goes on from NC_137459.1 coordinate 234,148,588, forward strand.
GATATTAAATTAAACCACAAAAGCACATATCTTATTCAGTGTAACAAAGAACAATACATATCACTAACATCAACATTTTGGAGATCTCTAATAACTCAAATGGCAGGAACATTATAACATTAGTGTTCAGTAGTTTTAATTACAACAAGTCGCAGTTACATCATTTTAAGCAGTGTTGCGAACTTAAATAAATTGCTAAATATTATTATAAATATAGTGCAAATAACGTAGCTAAAGTGCAAAATATTTTTAAATTACTCGTAATTTGTTTTATGATGCAAGAATGTTTTCAAAACACGATGTTTTTCATAGTCTTTGGGCTACTTATAATGTTAATGTCAAAGGTTTCGTTCCAGCAATACATGTAAAATCAAATTGTAACTGAAATTAAACGTAACTGACAACTTTTCAGTAGCACTAGTTTTTCTCCCTAAGCCTTAGGCCTGGTGTATTTTTTTAGATTAAAAAACTGATTTATTAAAATTTTAATTACGCCCTAACTGCATTTCATTTGTTATAGTTTGACCACCAACCACCTCAAACTCGATCCATATCATATAGCTATATGCAATTATTCAAAGACTTACAGTTAGTAATACACATTGTGTTGATTTTTGGTTTGTTTTGTTTTAGTTTAACGTCTCACGATTATGCTAGGGCGGCTAAAGGAGACGTGCAGTTACTGATCATAGTGGAATCCGAAAAACTTCGGTCGTTGAACATTACCGCCACCGGGAATCGAACTCGGGACCATGCGAACCAAAATCAAGCGTACTAGCCATTATAGCAAATGGGGGTTCTTACATTGTGTTGATTTAAATAATTGAGTCCGTGTTGCCAGATCCGAAGATCAAAAAGTAGCGTGTCTGTGCTCCAAAAGTAGAGGATATGAACTATTTGTAGCCCGAATATATAGAAATGAATTATTTGGCAACTAATGACTGGTACTAATGAAATAATGTTTAAAATAGATCGGAAAATCTTATGGACATATTGCAAGATGAAATTATGATCGATAGACAAAAACAATTTTAGATTGTATACCACGTGACAAAAACAGCCTAGGAAATGTCCGCATATAAGAAATTGTGACAAAATCAGGAACCACTGGGGAGTAACCTGGAAAAGAATTACCCAAGTTAGATAGTTGTAGAGAAAACTTGGGAAGACTTCATCCAGCAGTGGATTGATAATGCTTGATTATGATGATGGTGATGATTTTATATCAAGACCTGAGAGGTAAGCTAAACCAAGTCATAATTTCGTAATTTTACAGGAGAAGCGAAAAACCGGTTCCTTAACTAAGATCTATAATACTGTTTTTCAAACTATACTAAGTAGTTGCAAAGTAGTAAGGTGGCTTTAGGCTTACATTATTACACCACTAGAAAGAACATAATCTATTAAAAAAAAATTCTAACTCAATTTGACCAAAAAGTGACTTAACATAGTCTACCATTAATGTTTATGTATATATATACTGTATAAATTTATTAGGTAAGGTGGGATAAAATTGGATCCAAAATTTAATGAAAGTCATACAGCGAAAAAAAAATATATTTTTGACTATTTAATACTTCATGTTGCTGCAAAACTAAGAAAATGAATACAAAAGAAAACTAGAAAGTTAATAATCACTTGTTTTGGCGAGAGAGAAAAAATAGATACAGCTAGCTCGAATTACCTATATATGCATACTTATATAATATGTATGTTTATGTTTCGCAAGTAATTTTCAATCAATATAAAATTTCAACGTAATGAACGCACAATTGGTTTTCTCGAATAAAGATCACATGCACCGCTAAGAGCTCAGGAATAAGCTTAATCTATGTTACGGCAGTGGATATACGTATGCGTATGTAATGCATTACAACTTTCGGAACTTGTATAAGAAACAGAATGTACTTAAATTTAGAAGCGAACTATGCGAAACATGTGACTTTGAATCTAACTTGTTTCATGATGCAACCCGAGGCCACACATAGCAAAGATGAGTGCCGTAGCTCCCATCACAAAGTTCAGGAATTTCGTGTTATAAGGTGTCAATTAAACACGTAGATGTGAAACGGTAATAAAGCATTTGATCAATTTTAAACAAAATATATTGTAGTAATAATTTACCCTATTTGTTCAGATAATGAACGTTATATTATGCTTTTAAAATGAGAGTCAAAACAAAATGTATTGGACAATAAATGAGAAATTGTAAAATTTCAAATTCGGTACGATTAAATACATTCATGCTGCTATGTGTTGCGTTATAAGTTAGAATGTATTGAACAATTCTTATTCTAAGGAAGGAAATAAACTACTGTATAGTACTGAAGTTAATTTAATAGAGTTTAATTGTATAGGCAGTACTGAGGCCATATGAGAAAGTCTTTTGCTGAAAGTGAAATATGGGTTACTATTAGAATTTTATCTCAGATATGATATACCCACTGATGATTGAAATTGGAACACACGCATGGAAGGCATCAGCGCTAGCAAATTAGCTCTGAAGAAGTACACCATACTATAATTCTAAGTCAAGAATAAGGCCAAAAATAAGAAGCAGAAATGACAGACTTTACAATAACAATACTTTTACAATTTTAATTTCACCTATTTATTTCGAGACTTTCGAGACGAGACCGAGACGAGACCGAGATTTGGCCCTCGAGACCGAGACCGAGATCGAGACAAGCATTTGTTGACCGAGACGAGACCGAGACCGAGACGGCGATTTTTGACTCGAGACGAGACCGAGACCGAGACAGCTATTTTTAAACCGAGACGAGACCGAGACTGTACAAAGTCTCGTCTCGTCTCGTCTCGATACCATCCCTACTTTGCACAGGTACATTAGATCTTCGTATAATTTTCTTATTGTAATTAATCAATGAATTTTTTTTAAATGCACATGAAGCCACACTACAGGCCTCTAATTTTGTACATTTATACTATTTAATCATTTCGCCAAAGTTAATCCCTACTTCGTGATTATTTCGGCCGGCATCTATATTTTTTACCCCTAAAGGGCATAAAGGGTGAAAAGTGTCCTTACACGAATTGCTCTGATATTTATGCCAAAGGTACCTCATATCCAAAAGCAACTTTGGCCAGAAAATCAACTTCAAATTTCTTCGAATTTCGAAGTTATTGCTGAAAATTTGAAAATTAAAAAAAATGTTCATATCTCGAAAACGACTTGAGTTAGGCGTGGTTTTGGCCCGCAATATTTGCAAAATTTTGGCGGCGATGTCTCGACCGAGATATTTTGTCCGCATACCGGGTATAACATTATTTTATGGTATATGCCAACTGTATTTTATAATTTCCGGAAATTTATTTGTTTCAGGCCTACCTAGTCATATAATTGAGCGTAAACTATTTTGCTATGTACTTTTAAAATATATTCATACTTTAATAAGTATAATTTTGTGTAATTCTTTGCTAGTACTACCAACATAGTATCATATTAGGCGAATCTTGAATTCAAGATTCCTCTACATTTTGTTTTAAGATTCCACATGAAATTTAGTTGCAGATATTATTATGTGAATCTTAAATAGGCGAAACTTGAATTCACCTTCGGCTGTTATGATTTGGCATCGTGGGTAGAATGATAACTATACAAGAAAAAGGAAGCTTGCCTTTAACACCTATCTGTATAATCTGCATTATCGGAGGTACTGGAGGTATTGTGAAACCCACTGAAGACTTTTCTTTTAAGTAAACGCTTTGCTTTCATATAAATAGCCTTAAACAAACAAGATGATTATTTTCTGTGTGTGTGGTCTCTGAGTAGACTCTTGATGAGAGTCCTTGCCTTGGATACAAACGAGTAGTGGTTAGGGCCCACCTTAGGCAGTAGGTAGGAGTAACTTTCGTCTTATGTGGCATCTTAGCTGAAACTTGAAGTAAATCTACAATAAATTAACCAATCGACATACGATGAATAAATATTTTATTGTGCGCGAGAACACAGTTGATATGCTCTTACAAATCATCTGTGCATTCGACTACCAATGTAACTTCTGTTTGCTACTTAAATGCTCAAGAAAGGAATTTTCTAATCCTAGATGAAGCGTAAAATATTGAAATCGTTCATTTTAGTGTTGCTATTTGATGTTTACAGACGACTATTTCAAACCAGAGCAAAAATAACTCAGGAAGTACTAGAAAATAAAATAATCGCTTCAGATCCTTGTTTCATATCTCCTCGTTCTCTTTATCTGGGCTGTGAATACTTGGGAGCTGTTCTCATGCTTCTCAGCGTCAGTGTATTACGTAATGTTTCAAATAGCTTTCCATGCAGCGCCACGAGAACAAAGTTCTTGCTGAAGATGACATCGCAGATTAGTTTATTCTTTTTTTTAAGAAAAGAGAGAGAGAATGAATATTATGCAATACTTAATCACGTCCTTTATTTATTCTGGTTGCTCTCGTTGTTTATATATACTGGCTATTTTCCACAGAAAAATGTAAGCTTGATAATTCCAAAGTTGGCTCAAATTATCAACCTGTAAACAAACCATGCATTCCATTTTCCTACTGAGCAAGAAGTACGAGATTGTTTCTTTAGGATCGACCTATAGGTGCTGTTATCACAACCAAGATATCAAGGTCAGAATGAGAAATGTGCAGAGTATGGTGGGGTAACCCCAGGTTACCCGCAAGAGCTTTTCAGGCTGTAGTTAATTTTACAAAAAAAAAAAAAAAAGCATTAAATACAGTATTGTTGTGCATTGTGCATCACTTACATATTAGAATGACTTTTTCACACATACTATCCAATTGTTTATTGTCTTAATTTATTTTAATGATTTAATTTTAAAATATCTGTTCTTTGCACAGAAAGACTTCTGGTTTCAGCATACTTGTCCAGGCAAATTTGAGTTCACTGGACTTCGCAATCCTCTCCGCCCGGGGCAATCCAAATGAAATCGACCAATTTCCAGGTCAATGGTTGCTGACAAACTTTATTTATTTATTATTATTTTTTTACCTAAGATTGTACCACATTCAGGGAGTTGAAAACGGGTATTCATTTATTTTTTAGCCGCGCAGGTGTGTTTGTGGCGGCTATTTTATATAGGTACCTGGACGTATTTTACATTTTTCAGAGGATCCCGTTAAAGGCTGTTACTTTTTAGGTTTTAAAGATAACGAGTTCAAACTAAAACCATATGGGAGATAATGTAATGGACAACATTCTGTGTTCTGTGCACATTAAGACGTACTTTAGAAGGTCGAAAAATGAAGCTGTGAACATTGAGGTTGGAAACCTAGAAATGACATTTTGGAATGTACATTTTGAAACAAAATAAATAAGACTCACCTTCAATTCTTTGTCTACATAGAGACTAGATAGTAAACATTGTCTCAAAGAAGTTTCAGATCTGAGAACCATATACCTGATTTTTTGGATTTTTTTAAACTTTGCGAATTTTCGAAAATCGTGTATTTTCACCATCAAATGTCTCAGGGACTACAGAAGTGAATTATACCAAATTTGCACAAAATAGACGATAGTTATGCAGTAACAAGTGAGTAAAATTGTATTACAGAGACTTTAGTAATTTCTGAGTTATAAGTTGTGGCAGTGAATTGAAATTCGCCATTTTAAAAGCTGAATAGATTTGCAGGTTTTGTGTTGATATAATATCTCGAAGTTCAGTCAAACAGCAAGAAATTCGAGATTTGCTACTTGTAAAAGAATTATTCATATCATATCATATAATAGATTTGCACTGGCGTCTCTGGCATGTAAAAATTGGGGGGACATCAAAGAAAATGATTTAAATGGTACTATCTATCCCTACCTGTTTATTAACTTCGATTTCATTTGTTACCTTTCTGCTTACCTTCACGGACCCCCTAAGGTATATCAAGAACTCGATTACAATCGTTTCACAGTCTGAATATTACGTATATTCCAAATAAATATAATTATTATTTATATGATATTTTGTCGTTAGTAAATAAATTAAATTAGAATAAAATATTGAATATTTTGTACTTCAAAATATTGGGAGGACGCGTCCCCCTCATCTCCCCCCCCCCGCCACAGACGCCCGTGCAGATTTGTTTCTCTGACGAAAACACAAATGAGATGTTACGAATACTCACAATCAGATGACTTTACTGATTGCAGTACTGCAGTACTTCCAGACCATAGCATGTTATCATTTGCATCTAATGATACCGTAGCCTGCATTTATGACAGAAATGGTGTATTGGGGCAGAGTCGGATTTAGGTTTTGTGGGGCCCTAAGTTATTGAAGATAATGGGACCCTTTAAGTATCAAGATGAACGTAACCACCCTATGTGCAGAAATGAAGAAATTTGTGATATTTTAGGAAGCAGACTAGCAGAAGGGGATCCATTACTTACATCTTAGAAGTCTACAAACCACGAAGTACTGTTGCTATAAGTAGTTTTTAATATTTATTATTTTTATTTTATTTTGGAAATGTAAATCCAATTGCTTTCTTTAATTTTTCCGGCCCCCAAGAGAGTGGAGACTTAAGATATATCTTGTTTAGCTTATACGTAAATCCGGCACTGATTGGGGGAATTGAAGACATCAGTTAGGAAAATAACGATCTTTTTGATCACTTTTTCCAACCCCATGGTCCAAGAACCTTTTTTAAAGTATGTACGAATGGCAAAGTGTGAGTGCCAATCACTAAGGTTCGCCGGAAATTCAAATCCACAGAGGTCACAACTCTTACAGGTCGTACTTTCAATATCAGTGCCAAAATCTGTACACAAATTAGTCAACTATTTACCTCACTGATCTCTTAAAAGCAGCGCTATAGGCAGAAAAGATAAGAGACGATTTTCGGTTTTTGTACAAAATATGATTCATAAATTGTACACACTTTACCCATTTAACATTACTTTCGTGTTACTTTGACTTTTGCTACAAAGTTTATATTCAACCCAATGGCGCTTCATGGTATTAAGTCCCAGTGAAGGAAAATCTTATAACTCAGAAACTACTCGAGTATCAGTAATGAAATTTTAACACCTGTTACGCAATAACTATTGTCTATTATGTGCATTTTTTTTAGATTTTTCACTTGCGTTCTCTCTCAGATATTAGATGGTGAAAATATACGATTTTCGAAAATTCGCAAAGTTTTAAAATTTCCAAAAAATCAAGTATATAATTCTCAGATCTGAAACTTGTTTGGGACGTTCTCTATTATCTAGTCACCACGCAGAAAAAAAAAAGATGAAGGTGAGACTCATTTATTTCCTTTCAAAATGTACATTCCAAAATGGCAATTTCTAGGTTTCCAAACTCAATGTTCACAGCTTGTTTTCTCGACGTTCTGAAGTACGTCTCAATGCGCATAGAACATTGTCCATTTTATCATCTTTCATATGGTTTTAGTTTGAACTCGCTATCTTTAAAACCTAAGTTACAGCGTTTAACGGAATGCACTAAAAACTTCAAAATGTGCTCAGGTGCCTATGCAAAATGGCCGCTACGATCAAACACGCGCGGCTAAAAAATAAATAAATACCCGTTTCAACTCCCTGGATGTGGTCCAGCCATCCACAAAAGTAACACTCCCCCAAGCGCTCTAATTCCATTACTTAGTGTCCAGGTCTTTTTCAGTTGTGAGAACGGCTAGACAGATGCATCCCAACTAACACGTAACTTTTCTCGGCACTCACAGCAGTTGGTAGCACTGACGAGGAAGGTCCATAAACCGTAAGAGTTGAATTTTGATGAAAATTAGTGGCAATAATCAGTTCGAGTTGCTAAGCAACGTAGTAATAGTCACTCGATGCGCAAATGCTTCGTTGAGCTGCTACACCGACGCCATCTTGAAATCCAGTAGGCAACGTCCAAGAATACCATTTTGGCACAAAAATGAAAAAGCTTTCGATAGATCTGACTTCAACATTGTAAACCGGGATGGGACATATATATGTGAGTGTATTTCCAGTGGATAATCGCCATCTTGAAAGGCGCCATATTGAATCGTGGTCAAATATAATAAATGGCAAGGGGGTCATGTGGTGTATAAATTAACACTGGAATTTACTCTTAAATCTATTTCCGCAACCAAAGTTTACCTATCTCTTTTCACTTCAGAGTTAAGAGCTCTCTCACCTACAGGAACATATAAAAACTGTACGAGTTAAATTTGAGTTATGAAACGCGGTTGTGCGAGCAGTTGCAGATTTTAACTAATACAGTAGTAGTCACTTGATGTACAATAGTCACTATGCCAATCAGGTCTTGAGCCTAGTGAGAGAAATTGTTAATTACATTGAAATACCTATAGTGAAAAATGGAATAGCAGAGTGCTACAAATTATACCTATTTCGAAGCGCTATGGAATAAAGATGGTCAATGAAACACGTGTTTAATAGTACTGACGAGCAGAGAATACTAAAGGGATTGTTCGGATATATATTAGAAAATGGTATAAACTGGTGTATATTAGTTGAACGACCAAAGTGGTTCGGATTCTACTATAATACAGTATATTCACGTCTCCTTTAGCGTAGCAGGCATAAGTGTGATACGTTAAAATAAATCAAACGAAAAATCTATTTTAGGCAATTTTACATGATCCATTACAGTGTTAAGTTTTGTTCTCCAATCTTGAAGCTTTATGCAAAGATCCTCATTTTTGCATAATATTGCGTTCTTTTCCAATACTCATACTTGACAACCTATACTTTACCGTGTATATTACGAAGTTAAAATACTTTAATGCATTTATTGTCTTTTTGGCTAAATAAAATCGATTTATCGCTGACGCATTGAACAGTGAAGGGGATTTAAATTATCAGTTCACAGCCTATTCTTAGAAGAAAATACACCTGCAAACTTATAATTTACTTTTCTTGTGTCTGTTCTCCTATTAGTGATAAAAGAAATCATACACACCTGCTAAGAACAGATGGCAATAAAGGTTATTACAAGATTCAATACCAAGTTGCAATCCATAAAACAAGCCTCTTTGTGGCTTTTACCTTCAATATTAAATAATTAAATATCTGCATCTTTGCACCTTTAACGATGAAAAACTCGCTTATAACAAGAGCTTTAACACTCACGAAGATTGGTTAAAAAGGAAATATTTATTTCAAAGAATACATTTTTTTCGTATATTGTAATTGTGAATACTTTATTTCAGTCTTTTCCACCCCGTGCAAACGCATGATGTGCACATACGTCGGCCTGTATGTGTAAATAGTTTTTAAATACATCACTTTTGTATCTTGAATAGAAATTAATGTCTCAATTATGCGAAAACTTCAATCAGTGAGTGTCTTATTGACAAACGGTAGTAGTACAGCAATTTTGGTGCGGGCAGACGTGTGACGTACGGTACGAACACATTTGTTGGACCAGTGAAACATTCGTTTCGAGCATAAAATGCGAACAATTAATCCGATAAACGTAGTCAACATTTTAAATCAAGCAATGGTGGAAAAATATACTGTCGTGAGTGAGAATGGGGTAGAAGATAAAACATTTGCAGGTACATTGCTTGCAATGATAGTAAGCAAATATGATGGTGACTTTCTCTAACAGTTAGTGACACATTAGATGTAGACACTGACACAGAGTAAACATGAAGATTCGCCAAACGAAATGGATTTGGAACAGATAACTAGTCCATCAGTTAGTAACAGTGAGCCTTCTACGAGCGAGTATGAGATGTAATTTCCAAGCCGGACGAAATTTGCATGTGTAACAGAAGCTGTCGTCAACAAATACAAACAAATTCAAACAAATTATTTATAACCCCGCAACTGTTAGTACGACCGAGTTTCATAACACAAATTTAAGTCTCACAGTTTTTATATGTTCCTGTAGGAGAGAGAGCTCTTAACTCTGAAGTGAAAAGAGATAAATAAACTTTGGTTACGGAAATGGATTCAGGAGTAAATTCCAGTGCTATTTGATACCCCACATGACCCCTTTGACATTTATCATATTTAACCGCGATTCAATATGGCGCCTATCAAGATGGCGATCATGCACTGGAAGTACTCCCACATATAAATGTTCTATCTCGGTTTACAATGGAGAAGTCAGATCTATCAAAAGCTTTTCCATTTTTGTGCCAAAAGGGTATTCTTGGACATTGCCTACTGGATTTCAAGATGGCGTCGGTGTAGCAGCTCAACGAAGCATTTGCGCATCGAGTGACTATTACTACGTTGCTTAGCAACTCGAACTGAATCTTGTCACTAATTTTCATCAAAATTCAACCCTCACGGTTTATGGACCACGTGAGTCAAGTCTTTATGCAAGTAAAATTGTGAGTAGATGACGCACGAATCACTTCTCTATTTTGAGATCAATCTCTCTGGTTCAGAGCGTGTTGTCCAATGAACATCATATGTTAATCTCATTATTGCTGTGCATGTATTGCATTTTTTTCATTATATACCGTATATTCAAAGAAATAAAAAAAACACTGATCACATAGGAATCAGAAAATGCTTGAAAGTAGCTGAAAACATGAAATCTAGAACAACTATTGGAAATAGCTTTGTAAATGATTGCCTCCATTGAGAGACCTTCCCCAATTTTCCTCATTCCAACATCTCTTTCTTTCTAGGGAAGAGAAAATCTTGCTTATCACACTGAGTATGCATTGAAATTGAATTGAAACAGGAACACTTGAAAATGTTTCATCCTCGCCGGGATTCCAAACCGGGTCTACCGAACAGAAGTTCAATGTGCTAACCACTCACCTTCCGCGCCACTTAACCTTCCACCAAAACTAATAACTAGTTAAAATCGTTTCATGGAAAAATATAAACAAGATACTTAGATATAACAAGAACAAACAAATATAAACAAAATATAAATAAAAATATAAATAGGAAAATATAAGCAACTTGTGTGAGTGTCTTAATAACTTACTTAACTCAAAAACAAGTTATATACATGTTGCTCAATGAAGAAAGTATCACGAAATATTCTTCAAGTTGAGCCTCCGTCATCGGCAGAGCCGTAACTTGTGGGGGGCAACTGCCCCCAGAGAAGCTCCCTGCCGTTCGAGGGGGCCCATTTTGAGACAAAATTTTCTTATTCCATATACGATACGAACATGATATTAAAAATGAAGCATCAAATCTGGTCGCTACATTACATAAACAAAACAGAACACAAAAGGTAAATAGAACAAAAATAAGTCGTGGACCCATTTGAGTAATATTTATTCGTGTGGCTTTGAGATTTATCAATATTGTCCCCTTAGTAATTTTGTCATATATGGAATGGGCCCAGGGAGTTACTAACGGAACCGCAGACCTAGTCGTGCGGAAGGGCCCACAGTAGGGTGGGCCGAATTTTTTTTCAGATATTCAGGATTGAGTAGTTATCAAAAGTCATGCAGTGGTACGAAATGAAACCATGCCAAATATGTTGATTTTAAAACAATATTTAACCGGGCCCCCGTGGCCCTAAAGTGCCTAATTTTTTGTTCAAATAAAGTGGTTTTAGGTAATAAGAACATTTTACCAGACAATACTATTAATATTTTTATTATAAAACATGAAATACATGGTTTCAATATACGCAAATAATTATTAAGAGCTTAACTAACTTTCATAGCTACCATATTAACACACTAAAAACCTTCGTGTTGAGCCCAGCTCAGAACTCTCAAACTTTAAGAGAATATCACTTTTTCGCATCTGGATGCAAAATGCACAACACTGAATTTCCGAAGGCGGCGCTTACATTGCTGAATTCAAATAAACTAGAAACGATATGGCTGCGAGCCTCTCTTCCTGTATTGTCTTGCCTTCAAATTAAGGATTTGATTTTGAATTATAACTCAAAATGCAAAACGATCATTAACCCCATTAAGAAACGAGATACCCCCATTAAGAGCCAAATTAAAGAAATTTAAGAACGGTGCTCAGAAGTTATTTGATATTTTCTCTTGCAAATGCTGCGATAAATTAACCTGTAAGTGTGATAAATCAAATTAAATACCGCTTTTGAAGTGGGAGGCCATATTAGATCAGAGAAACCAGAGACAAATGACGATTTGCAACGTAGATAAAGCAGAAACCCATAAGCTCAAAAGAAAGCATGACACACAGATAGATTATGATGCTGCGGTACCAATTACAAGAGGGTTATAATCGTTAGCCTCAATCCCGCACTTGGAACATGCATTAAGCGCTTTCACCCCGAATTCAGATTATGAAGAGTTCGCATAGAGCTATCATTTAGAAAATAAAATCTAAAGTAAACCTAAATAAACAATAGTGAGCCCTAAACAAATGAGTACCGCAAAATATTTAACAGGTGTCTCGAATAGGTCGGCTGCTAAAATTGTATCCGCTGTTTTAGAGGATATGAATTTACTGAACAAAACTAACTAAGACAAGGTAGTAGATAAAAACAAAATCCATAGGAAACAAGAAAAAGAAAAAGAAAAAAAGAAACCGTCTACAGTGTAAAGCTACCGTACTAATTTTAAGGGTTTCTATTTTGATGGCAGGGGCCGCGGTGGCTCAGTGGTAGAGCGTTCACCTCTAGTGCTTGGGGTCCTGAGTTCGATCCCAGCCCCCGCCAAGTGAACTTTGTTTTGGACAAACACCGTGTGCGTAGGTTTCCACGGGGTTCTCCCGTTTCCTCCCACTTTCTTCATTCCACCATTTCATTCATTACTCATCTTCACCGTCTCCTTTAGCCTAACCGGCATAACCGTGGGACGTAAAACTTAAAGATTTCATTTCATTTCATTTATCTATTTTCATGGCCTAAAATACCAAACTATAGTTCTAATTGGCAATTGCAGTAGGCAAAGCACTGAAGAATATGCGGATTATATCGATTTGATCGATTGGTCAGAAGTAATAGTAACGAAACCTCCAATTTCGGCTAATGTATCAACAGAAAAACTAACCGAAATAATTGTGGAAAAGAGGAGGTTCCACAGTTTGTCACGTTCCCCTTCCACACACAGGCTGTGGAGAGGTGTATAAAGGTAGTAACTGAATCTTCTTCAGAAGTATGCGATAGTGTTGCACGAGACGGTTATATTCGCGCAAAACTGGAAGCACGAAAGTATCTACAAGCTTCGGACATAAATCTCAATATTTTGTTCCAAGATTCAACTAAGGAGCTTTAAGTAAGAGGAGGGTGGGTGGGAGGAACTCGCTGTGTAGCCATCTCCACGTGGAGAGTTCTGGGCTGGTTTGGTGTTTGTTGGTCAATTTTTCAACCTTACCTTATGTGTTTGTGTGCGTACTATTATATCTACTAAACACCAATTAGACGAAGAGCTGCACATCAGATCAGAACATTTAAAATCCTGGGGTCAAGTTAAAGTATTGCGAACCTTAACCAATTTTCTATACATACTTAAAATAATGGTATATATATTAAAAAAACAAAATAACACTTTTCGGACCCGCAGGGCCTAGTGAAATATTTTTATCTGCCTCTTTTTTGGGGAAGGAACATAGCATTATAGAACTTTTGCACGGTGCTCAAACTTAATTTTCTGAAATAAATATTTCAGTAATATTTTCACTACTCACAACCATATGTTTTCAGCATTAACGTTCTTTCGGGCTCCCGGGGCCCGGTTAAATATCTTTTTATCCGGCTTTGTTTTGGCTAGGAAACATGACATTATAAATTTTGCACGGTACTCAAAATTAACTTTCTATAAAAACTATCTTTCAATAATATTTTCACTATTCACAAATATATTTTCTTTTTTTAAAAAAATAAACGTTCTTTCGGGCCCCCGGGGCGCGGTTAAATAACTTTTATTCCTGCTCTGTTTCTGTGAAGAAACGTAACATTATACAATTTTTGAATGTACTGAAACTTAACTTTCTGAAAATATATTTTAATAATATTTTATTGCACTCTTTTTTTTTTCAAAATTAGCGTTCGTTCGGGCCCCCGGGGTCCGGTTAATATCTTTTTATCCGGCTCTATTTTGGTGAAGAAACATAACATAATATTATACAACTTTTGCGTGGTATACTCAAACTTAACTTTCTAAAAAAAATAAATAAAATAAAATAAAATAAAAAAGATTTCAATAATGTTTACTCTACTCGCTACTATTTTTTTTAAATTAACGTTCTTTGGGGCCCCCGAGGCCCGGTTAAATAATGCTCTGTTTCAGTGAAGAAACGTAACATTATACAATTTTTGCACGGTACTGAAACTTAAAACTTTCTGAAAATTTATTTTGATAATATTTTCATTGCTCGCTACTTTTTTTAAAAAAAAAAATTAGCGTTCTTTTGGACCCCGGGGCCCGGTTAATATCTTTTTATCCGGCTCTATTTTGGTGAAGAAACATAACATAATATAATACAACTTTCGCATGGTACTCAAATTTAACTTTCTAAAAAAAATAAAAAAATTATGTCAATAATATTTTCACTACTCGCAACTATTTTCTTCAAAATTAACGTTCTTTGGGGCTCCCGGGGCCCGGTTAAATATCTTTTAAACCGGCTCTGTTTTGGTGAGAAAACATAAAATAACATTTTACAACTTTTGCACAATACTCAATCTTAATTTTCTAAAAACGAATTTTTTCGGCAGTTTTCGCCCCACCCTAGCCCACAGGCTCCGGTGGGCTTTAAAGATTAAGAGAAAGTTGGAGAGAGGGGGGCCAATAATTAGAAATCAACTTTTTCTAGGAGCCCAAATAAGCTTATTAATGCTTGCCCATCACCCAGAAAAAAGTTGAGTTGATTTTGGGTTTAACGTCCCGTTCAGCAGCGAAGCTATATGAGACATGGACCTACTGATTAACGTGGAATCCTAACCACATGAGCTTCCGCCTTGAATTGAACCCGGGTCTCCCACGCCAAATAATCACCCTAGAAAAGAATCTAAGTTACGGCAGTAGTAGAAAATGGATCGATCTGGGCCAACATAGGACAACATTAGCCAACTCAGGAGCCCCTGGGAAATTGAGCACCTTACACCGTGAAACCACGGTCTTTTAAGACCTCCATTTTAAAGGTGAATTTGTTCCCTTTTATGAGCACTTTTTAGGGGATGTACTCGTTCTCTTTTATGACCACTTTTAAGGGGTGAACTCGTTCCCTTTTATGAGCACTTTTGCAACCCCTATTTTAATTACGAACACATAGAAGAGCAGATAACACATAAGACTACGTAACACACAGCAGAGCAGATAACACATAAGAGTACGTAACATAACACGGGTGTACTCGTTCTCTTTTATGAGCATATTTTTCAACGCCTATTTTAACATAGCAGATAACACACAAGATTACGAACACATAGAAGAGCAGATAACACATAAGACTACGTAACACACAGCAGAGCAGATAACACATAACATAGCAAGGGTGAACTCGTTCCCTTTTATGAGCATATTTTCCAACCCCTATTTTAACATAGCAGAAATTACACTGAGACTATGAACACATAGAAGAGCACATAAGACTATCAACACACAGCAGAACAGATATACATAGCACAGCTAATAAAAGAGCATGGCTTATTTTCCAACCCCTATTTTAACATAGCAGAAACTACACTGAGACTATGAACACATAGCAGAGCATAAGACTACGTAACACACAAGAACCTCCATTTTAGGGGTGGACTCGTTCTCTTTT
Source organism: Thermobia domestica (assembly GCF_964235325.1). Classification (NCBI taxonomy): domain Eukaryota; kingdom Metazoa; phylum Arthropoda; class Insecta; order Zygentoma; family Lepismatidae; genus Thermobia; species Thermobia domestica. Next base: position 234,164,210 of record NC_137459.1, read on the forward strand.
ATGAGCATATTTTCCAACCCCTATTTTAACATAGCATAAGACTACAAACACATAGCAGAGGTGTATTCGTTTTCAACCCCTTAGCATAAGACTATGTAACATAGCAGTTACGAACACATAGCAGAGTAGATAATAAACACAACAACCCCCATTTTAGGGGTGTTTTCATTCCCTTTCATGAGCATATTTTCCAACCCCCTATTATAACATAGCACAGATTACATAGCAGATCTAATACGGCTTATTTTCCAACCCTTATTTTACCATAACAGAGACTACGAAACATAGCGGACATAGCACAGGGGGTGTATTCATTTTCTCCACCCCTAATTGAACATAGCAGAAATTACACTGAGACTACGAACACACAGCAGACCAGAGAATACATAAGATTCATTCCCTTTTATGAGTACATTTTAAAGGGTGTACTCGTTCTCTTTTATGATTACTTTTCCAACCCCTATTTTACCATAGCAGAAATTACATAAGATTTTTTTTTCAACCCCTATTTTAAGACAATGAATACCTATGTAACATAGCGATTCGATACGCTCTTTGAACCGAAATGGATGAAACTTGGCATATGGGGGTTTTCGACCATGCTGAGTACGAATATCATACTTATTTTTACCTGGGTCCTACAGTTTATGTGGCATACGCCCTTTGTATGACACTTAAAACCTAATCACTCGTAAACGGAGAAACATATTGAGGTGGTGTTTCCACATTTATCAATAGGTTATCAGGTACTACATGACCCAAAATTAGTGGTCATCGAGGTCAAAGGTTAAAATACTTAAAACCCAATAACTCGAAAACGAAGCAACGTATTGAGGTGCTGTTTCCAAATCTAGTCATAGGTCATCAACTAGTACAAGTTCCAAAATAGTGACCATCGAGGTCAAAGGTCAAAATACTTAAAACCAAATAACTCGGAAACGGAGCCACATATTGAGGTGGTGTTTCCACATTTAGCAATTGGTCATCAACTAGTAAAAGTTCCAAAATAATGACCATCGAGGTCAAAGATCAAAATACTTAAAACCTAATAACTCGAAAACGGAGCCAAATATCGAAGTGGTGTTTCCACATTTAGTAATTGGTCATCAACTACTACAAGTTCCAAAATAATGACCATCGAGGTCAAAGGTCAAAATACTTAAAACCTAATAACTCGACAACTGAGACACATATTGAAGTGCTGTTTCCACATTTAGTAATCGGTCACCAACTACTACAAGTTCCAAAAATAATGATCATCGAGGTCGAAGGTCAACATACTTAAAACCTAATAACACGAAAACTTAGCCACACATTGAGGTGTTGTTTCCACATTTAGTAATCGGCCACCAACTACTACAAGTTCCAAAATACTGATCATCGAGGTCAAAGGTCAACAGACTTAAAACCTAATAACTCGAAAACGGAGCCAAATATTGAGGTGGTGTTTCCACATTTAGTAATAGTTCATCAATCACTGCAAGTTCCAAAATACTGATCATCGAGAGCTTGTAAACGGAGCAACGGATAAATTTTGTACAAAGCGGAAAAAGTGAAGGAGGAATAAATTTGAGTGGCCTATTGAATTTTGTACCAGCGAGAAATCTAATTTGTAACTAGCTCAGAATTTCTGTAAGGAAAAAAAATAATTTGGATGGACTAACGAAAGAACGCAAATATATGCCATTTTAACTAGCTGAGAATTATATGTCTTCTTGTACTAATTAAATAAACGAAGGAATATTGTACCAATGAGAAATGCCACTTTTCTAGACCATGTTGTAATATTTAAACAAACGAAGGGGTGAATTTGAGTGACCTTGCAATTTTGCACCAACGAGAAATAATTGCGTATTTTAAATCATTTTGTACTATTTCAATAAACAATCGGATAAATTTAACCGGCTCAGAAGTTCAATGCTATTTTGTACTCTTGAGTGAGCTTTCCAATTTTGTAGCAAGAAGGACCATTTTTTAAAAAAACTAACTCAGAATTTCATTTCATTTTGTAATACTCAAATTTGGATGGAGTGTTTAGTTTTGTACGAACCAGAAAAATTTGATTGGATTATTTCCTTATGTACCAACTGGAAAAAGTGAAGGGCCATTATTCAAATAAACGAAGGAATAGAGTATTTAGTTTTGTACCATCTAGAAAAAAGAAGTGAAGTATGAATAAAATTTAGGTGGACTATTTTCTTTTGTACCAACTGGAAAAGAGAAGAAGAGCTACTTTAACTAGCTCATTATGTACTGTTTAAAGAAACGAAAATTGACTATTTTAGCTTTTGAACTACTGGAATGTTCTATTTTTGTACCAAATCAGAAAAAACGAAGAAGAGCCATTTTAACAAGTTCATAATTTCTGTAACGAAAGAATAATTTCGATGTTCTACTTTTTTATACCAACGAGAAAAAATGAAGTAGCTGAATATTTAAATATACGAAAGAATAAATTTAAGTGACCTACTCAATTTTGTACCAATGAGAATGCGGTTTTAACTGGCTCAGAATTTGAGTGGTCTAAAAAAGGCGAAGAACAACTATTTTATATAATTTTACTACTCAAATAAACACTGGAATATTTAGTTTTGCACCACCGAGAAAAACAAAGAAATACCATTTTAACAAGCTAAGAATATTTTACCATTTTGGAGTATTCAAATAAACCAAAATCGATTAAACGAAGTAATGCATTTGAGTGAACTATTTAATTTTGTAACAACCAGAGAAAAACAGAGGCTGAGTATTATAGACCATTTTGTATTTTTTCAACAAACAAAGGAATAAATTTATATTAACCAGAAAAGGACCATTTTAAACTAGTCTAATAAACGAAGGCATAAATAAAATTCTACTGAATTAAGTTATAATTGAATTATGATGGTTTGTTAAATCTCATGTTCAAATATTTTATGAGCCTTACTTAGTGACGTGAGATTTAACAAACCATCATAATTCAATTATATCTTAATTCAGTAGAACATACTTCATAGCAATTGAGGTTATTAAGAGACTAAGACGTACTAAAGAAAAAAAGAAGAAACAGCATGCTTCTCATAAAATATTTGAACGTGAGATTTAACAAACCATCATAATTCAATTATAACTTAATTCAGTAGAACATACTTCAGAGCAATTGAGGTTATTAAGAGACTAAGACGTACTAAAGAAAAAAGAAGAAACAGCATGCTTGATCATTTTGAATCACAGTGGTGATAGAGGAAAAAAGCAGAAGGAAAGCCAGAAGATGAAGATATCATATCAAAGTAAGAATAAGCTCATCAAGGAAAACAAAAGTTTCATGTTCCACACCATCTATAAAGAGTGCTGAAGATATTTAAGCAATGTTACGAATGCGTTACCCAACATTTGTATTGCTAGTATACTGCCTATTGCTCAACGATTCAATTATTTTTAGACTTTCTTTCCTCGTCTAAGTCAAAAAGACAAATATATATTTTTGCATTTATGTATTTTATTATAATGGAATATAAGATTATGGAGTATATTTGGAAATAATAGAACATACATCATGATGTTATATTAACGAATTATTTTGCATTGCCTTGAAACATATTATTAAACACGGAGAATGCATAGAATGCTTTTATTGTAGTTATATAAGTAGATGTATCACACTTGATTTGTTTTTGCTGAAGAGTAGAAAAATGACTAGCATGAAAATTGCTTATGTTTCACCTAGAGAAAAAGAAATTCAGCGTGAAAACGAGAAACCAATACTGTTAATCCAGCCGTCTGACCCCGATTTGCCAGATGAATTACGTGATAAAATGAGAATCATATATCCAACACAAGAAATAGAAGAAGTGTATTATTTTAGACACTATAATAGATATAATGATGAAATACTCCCGGAAAGTGATGATGACAGTGTTTCAAATATTACCTGTTTTGAACTGGAAGCTAATGAGTGCGGGTGTACTAGTGAAAGTATTAGTGATACATGTGTTATACAATTATTTAATGAGTATACACCAAATTCAGTATTATTATGTGAAGCATGTTCTAAACATAATGAAAATGAAAAAGATCACAACTGTTTGCTGCAGTATGATTACGAATTATTGCAAAAGGTGTGGACGATCTTAATTAAACGTGAAATGAGAGAGAAAATCTATAAACTTTATATAAAGAAGCATTTTAAAGTTGTAATATTAAGAAAACTTATACTTTGGAGAAAAAAATTAATCTGGTATATGAATACATTACAGAGTGTGATTATTATATCAACAAAATAGTAGAAATGTTTTTAGAGAAAGATAAACAATTATTTAATACTGTAAATGAACACTGAGACATTGTAGCATATGCGTTTGATTGTGTATGAATAGAAGAACATATTAGAGCTAAAGTTAACTATATTATTTTATAAATGGATCAATTTGTAGTATTGTAATATTACAAACATTGGACACTGGCAACTGAATTGTCAGTGAAAGTAGTATATTGTTTTCTTTAAAAGAAATAAAGAAACTGATCTGGATGACAAAAAATATACAAAATGTAGCACCACAACTAAATGTATCACTCGTTTTTTTTAATCCTTCACAAAGGTATAAAATGTATCATCTTTACTTTTTTTTCTGATTGTTACAAAAGTGAAATACACCACCCGTAATACAAAATGGTATAAAATTACCGAGCTTGTTATAATGGGCCTTCTTCCCTCTTTTGTGGTTGGTACGAAATTAAAAGGGGCTTTTTCTGCTTGCTTCCTTTGTTTATTTTATTAGTACGAAAGGATATAAACTTATCCTTCTTCGTTCCTTCGTTTATTTGAATAGAACAAAAGGTATAGAAATTCTGAGCTTCTTTGTTTTTTTCTCTGGTTGGTACAGAAAGTAGAATTTGTGTAGTACAAAATGTACATAAATACCGAACTATTTAAAAATAGACCTTCTCCGCTTTCTTAATTGCAAACAAAATTTATTGATTCTTCAATTTTTCTACTTGGTACAAAATTGATAGGTCACTCAAATTTAACCCTTCGTTTATTTTAATAGCACAAAAAGGTACAAATTGACCTTATTTGCTTAAGCCACTCAAATTTATTCTTTCGTTTGTTTGAGTTAGTTAAAGAATGGACAAAACTAAATAGGCCACCCAAATTTGATTAGTACAAAATGTTAGTTCTTTCCTTTTTCTGCTTGCTACAAAAGTGAATGGGTCACACAAATTTATTCCTTCGTCCATTTGAGTATTACAAAATGATATAAAATTTTGAGTCTAGTTGGTACAAATTTATTCCTTTGTTTGTTTAAATAGTAAAACATGACCTGGAAACGAGATTTCTCGTTGGTACAAACTTCAATAGGCCACTCAAATCGTATATCGAGCTGAGCTTCGCTTTTTGTGGTTATTACAAATTTATTCCTTTGTTTATATGTGTAGCTTTTTTCTGTTTGGTACAAATATTACAAAAAGGCATAAAATATAAACCTGATATAAATGGTTAGGACACCCATATTTATTTATTCCTTTCCTTTTAGGCATGACACCATTAGGTATGAAATGGTTCTTCTTTGCTTTTCTTCGAATGAGTACAAAAACTTAGACTACTGAAGTTATTCTTAGTTTTTAATGGTACAAAAAGTATAAAATTGCCCTTCTTTGATTTTCTTCTGATTAACACAAAAATAAACTAGATTATCCAAATTTGGGTAGTACAAAATTGTACAGCAATGTTGAACTAGTTAAAATGGGCCTTCTTCGGTTTTTTCTCTGGTCTCACTCATATTTATGCCTTCGTTTATTAGACTAGTTTAAAATGATCCTTTTCTGGTTAATATAAATTTATTGCTTTGTTTGTTGAAAAAATACAAAATGGTCTATAATACTCAGCCTCGGTTTTTCTCTGGTTGTTACAAAATTAAATAGTTCACTCAAATGCATTACTTCGTTCAAATCGATTTTGTTTATTTGAATACTCCAAAATGGTAAAAAATATTCTTAGTTTGTTAAAATGGTATTTCTTTGTTTTTCTCGGTGGTGCAAAACTAAATATTCCATTGTTTATTTGAGTAGTAAAATTATATAAAATAGTTGTTCTTCGCCTTTTTTAGACCACTCAAATTCTGAGCCAGTTAAAACCGCATTCTCATTGGTACAAAATTGAGTAGGTCACTTAAATTTATTCTTTCGTATATTTAAATATTCAGCTACTTCATTTTTTCTCGTTGGTATAAAAAAGTAGAACATCGAAATTATTCTTTCGTTACAGAAATTATGAACTTGTTAAAATGGCTCTTCTTCGTTTTTTCTGATTTGGTACAAAAATAGAACATTCCAGTAGTTCAAAAGCTAAAATAGTCAATTTTCGTTTCTTTAAACAGTACATAATGAGCTAGTTAAAGTAGCTCTTCTCCTCATTTCCAGTTAGTACAAAAGAAAATAGTCCACCTACATTTTATTCATACTTCACTTCTTTTTTCTAGATGGTACAAAACTAAATACTCTATTCCTTCGTATATTTGAATAATGGCCCTTCACTTTTTCCAGTTGGTACATAAGGAAATAATCCAATCAAATTTTTCTGGTTCGTACAAAACTAGACACTCCATCCAAATTTAAGTGTTACAAAATGAAATGGAATTCTGAATTAGTTTTTTTTAAAAAAATGGTCCTTCTTGCTACAAAATTGGAAAGCTCACTCAAGAGTACAAAATAGCATTGAACTTCTGAGCCGGTTAAATTTATCCGATTGTTTATTGAAATAGTACAAAATGATTTAAAATACGCAATTATTTCTCGTTGGTGCAAAATTGCAAGGTCACTCAAATTCACCCCTTCGTTTGTTTAAATATTACAACATGGTCTAGAAAAATGGCATCTCCCATTGGTACAATATTCCCTCGTTTAATTAATTTGTACAAGAAGATATAATTCTCAGCTAGTTAAAATGACATATATTTGCGTTCTTTCGTTAGTCCATCCAAATTATTTTTTTTCGTTACAGAAATTCTGAGCTAGTTACAAATTAGATTTCTCGTTGGTACAAAATTCAATAGGCCACTCAAATTTATTCCTCCTTCACTTTTTCCGCTTTGTACAAAATTTATCCGTTGCTCCGTTTACAAGCTCTCGATGATCAGTATTTTGGAACTTGCAGTGATTGATGAACTATTACTAAATGTGGAAACACCACCTCAATATTTGGCTCCGTTTTCGAGTTATTAGGTTTTAAGTCTGTTGACCTTTGACCTCGATGATCATTATTTTGGAACTTGTAGTAGTTGGTGACCGATTACTAAATGTGGAAACAGCACTTCAATATGTGTCTCAGTTGTCGAGTTATTAGGTTTTAAGTATGTTGACCTTTGACCTCGATGATCAGTATTTTGGAACTTGTAGTAGTTGGTGGCCGATTACTAAAAGTGGAAACAGCACCTCAATATGTGGCTCAGTTTTCGTGTTATTAGGTTTTAAGTATGTTGACCTTTGAACTCGATGATCATTGTTTTTGGAACTTGTAGTAGTTGGTGACCGATTACTAAATGTGGAAACAGCACTCCAATATGTGTCTCAGTTGTCGAGTTATTAGGTTTTAAGTATGTTGACCTTTGACCTCGATGATCAGTATTTTGGAACTTGTAGTAGTTCGTGGCCGATTACTAAATGTGGAAACAGCACCTCAATATGTGGCTCTGGTTTTGAGTTATTAGGTTTTAAGTATTTTGACCTTTGACCTCGATGGTTATTATTTTGGAACTTGTAGTAGTTGATGATCAATTACTAAATGTGGAAACACCATGTCGATATTTGGCTCCGTTTTCGAGTTATTAGGTTTTAATTATTTTGACCTTTGACCTCGATGGTCATTGGAACTTTTACTAGTTGATGACCTATTACTAGATCTGGAAACAGCACCTCAATACGTTGCTTCGTTTTCGAGTTATTGGGTTTTAAGTATTTTAACCTTTGACTTCGATGACCACTAATTTTGGGACATGTAGTACCTGATAACCTATTGCTAAATGTGGAAACACCACCTCAATATGTTGCTTCGTTTACGAGTGATTAGGTTTTAAGTGTCATACAAAGGGCGTATGCCACATAAACTATAGGACCCAGGTAAAAATAAGTATGATATTCGTACTCAGCATGGTCGAAAACCCCCATATGCCGAGTTTCATCCATTTCGGTTCAAAGAGCGTGTCGAATCGCTATGTTACATAGGTATTCATTGTCTTAAAATAGGGGTTGAAAAAATCTTATGTAATTTCTGCTATGGTAAAATAGGGGTTGGAAAAGTAATCATAAAAGAGAACGAGTGCACCCCTCAAAATGTACTCATAAAAGGGAATGAATCTTATGTATTCTCTGGTCTGCTGTGTGTTCGTAGTCTCAGTGTAATTTCTGCTGTGTTCAATTAGGGGTGGAGAAAATGAATACACCCCCTGTGCTATGTCCGCTATGTTTCGTAGTCTCTGTTATGGCAAAAGAAGGGTTGGAAAATAAGCCGTATTAGATCTGCTATGTAATCTGTGCTGTGTTATAATAGGGGGTTGGAAAATATGCTCATGAAAAGGAATGAAAACACCCCTAAAATGGAGGTTGTTGTGTTTATTATCTGCTCTGCTATGTGTTCGTAACTGCTATGTTACATAGTCTTATGCTAAGGGGTTGAAAACGAATACACCTCTGCTATGTGTTCGTAGTCTTATGCTATGTTAAAATAGGGGTTGGAAAATATGCTCATAAAAGAGAACGAGTCCACCCCTAAAATGGAGGTTCTTGTGTGTTACGTAGTCTTATGCTCTGCTATGTGTTCATAGTCTCAGTGTAATTTATGCTATGATAAAATAGGGGTTGGAAAATAAGCCATGCTCTTTTATTAGCTGTGCTATGTATATCTGTTCTGCTGTGTGTTGATAGTCTTATGTGCTCTTCTATGTGTTCATAGTCTCAGTGTAATTTCTGCTATGTTAAAATAGGGGTTGGAAAATATGCTCATAAAAGGGAACGAGTTCACCCTTGCTATGTTATGTGTTATCTGCTCTGCTGTGTGTTACGTAGTCTTATGTGTTATCTGCTCTTCTATGTGTTCGTAATCTTGTGTGTTATCTGCTATGTTAAAATAGGGGTTGGAAAATATGTTCATAAAAGGGAACGAGTTCACCCTTGCTATGTTATGTGTTATCTGCTCTGCTGTGTGTTACGTAGTCTTATGTGTTATCTGCTCTTCTATGTGTTCGTAATCTTATGTGTTATCTGCTATGTTAAAATAGGGGTTGAAAAATATGCTCATAAAAGAGAACGAGTACACCCTTGTTATGTTACGTACTCTTATGTGTTATCTGGTCTGCTGTGTGTTACGTACTCTTATGTGTTATCTGCTCTTCTATGTGTTCGTAATCTTGTGTGTTATCTGCTATGTTAAAATAGGGGTTGGAAAATATGCTCATAAAAGGGAACGAGTTCACCCTTGCTATGTTATGTGTTATCTGCTCTGCTGTGTGTTACGTAGTCTTATGTGTTATCTGCTCTTCTATGTGTTCGTAATCTTATGTGTTATCTGCTATGTTAAAATAGGGGTTGAAAAATATGCTCATAAAAGAGAACGAGTACACCCTTGTTATGTTACGTACTCTTATGTGTTATCTGCTCTGCTGTGTGTTACGTAGTCTTATGTGTTATCTGCTCTTCTATGTGTTCGTAATTAAAATAAGGGTTGGAAAAGTGCTCATAAAAGGGAACGAGTTCACCCCTTAAAAGTGGTCATAAAAGAGAACGAGTACATCCCCTAAAAAGTGCTCATAAAAGGGAACAAATTCACCCCTAAAATGGAGGTCGTAAAAGACCGTGGTTTCACGGTGTAAGGTGCTCAATTTCCCAGGGGCTCCTGAGTTGGCTAATGTTGTCCTATGTTGGCAAAGATCGATCCATTTTCTACTACTTACGGCGTTGGTCATCAGTTGCAAGGATGGTCCCGATTTACATTACATTTCTTCTTTAACATAAATTCTAGTTTCCAAAGAAGAAAATACGACAGAAATTATTTTCACATTCTTTAAGTTGTATCAACACATGTAGAAATAGACAGTTCTATGTTTATGTTCCATAATTACTAGTTTATTTTCTTATATTCATATGATGAGTTTTTGGCAAATTGAGGCCACGTGATCATGGGGCGCAATCTAGTAGGGGTTGGAATTCCTCTGAAGAGCAAGGTTTTAATTTTAATTGTTCTCAGTATTTCTGTGTTCGTGTTCCTGTAGTGCTTGGAATACGTCGAAAGCATATGAGGTGCAAGTGGCGAACAATACTCTGGTTGGGGCGATTTTTTGAAAAAAAAAATTGTGAAAGCAGGAAACTCTCATTGCATCTACTTGGGTTCAAATCCTGTCGTGGTAATTAGTAATTTTTCTAAACGGGAAGGTAATATTAATGTGATTGGTATTGTAATTATGTTATTCCTGTACTATTATTATTATTATTATTAATAATAATAATAATAATAATAATAATAATAATAATAATGTCATAATGGAAAGAAAAAGTAACATAATCGAAGGTATTGATAGGAACATAAAAGATATAGAGTATGTTAGATGTTTCTTAGGTTTACACATGAACACAATAATACTATTATGTTTACGGATTTACAGATAGAATTATCATTTTATGACAAGAAATGAAATATAAAGATTTGTTAGCTGATAACAGTAATGCATTTTGTTTCGCCCTCCTTCTAGGCAAAATGGTGAGGTTACATCTTAAATAGGATCATTCTCGTGACTAGCGATTCCTATTGTAAGTTCGATCACTATTAGCAATTTGTGCACAGCTACGAACAATTCCTTGAAACTCAGTTTTGGCCCATACTACAGCAGTAAGGCCGTATTTAGCCCTTATGCTACACGTTACTTGCCAGACAGTTACTAAATTTGCTATGGATGACGTTATTTTGTGTTATTGGCGTTTCACCTATAAAGGAAGTTGTCTCAACTCTTAGACCCAGAAAAATTGAATATGTACGAGGGTCATTCGGAAACTAAAGAACGTTTTGCGCTAGCGCGTGCGCGTGTTTTCCACCCCCGCTGCCGCTGGGTTATTGACCTGGGCATGCTTTAGCCTCAGTCTGGCACCAGCTGCGATCCGCTACGGTCCGTTATTGCTTCGCTTGCGACTGTAAAATGTGCGATACAATTACTGATCCCGCCAAGTGTGAGGTTCGTAGTGTGATAAGATTTTTGAATGCAAGGAAAGTGCGTCCGATAGAAATTTATAGACAAATCACTGAGGTGTATGGAAATGTGATGAATGAAGCATCAGTTCGTAAGTGGTGCATTATGTTTTCTGACGGACGGACGAATGTGCACGATGAGGAATGCTCGGGCAGGCCTTCTGTTGTGACTGACGAACTCAAAGGAAGAATTGAGCGGAAAATTCAAGAGGATAGGCGATTCACTATTGATAGGCTGCACGAATTCTTTCCTGAAATTTCAAGAACTTTGTTGTACGAAATTGTCAGTGGTGAACTTGGTTACAAAAGAATTACTGCAAGGTGGGTGCCGCGACTGTTATCGGAGGAACACAAAACCAAGCGAATGGGAGCCGCATTGACTTTTCTCAGCCGTTACCATAAGGATGGCGATGACCCAGACAACACGTACGTGTACGACACATGTGCCCTATCCATGCATAAGCCGTACATGTGCACATGTGCATTTGTGTGGATGATGAACACATACATAACCCGTGCATAAGCCGTACACGTGAATTTACGTGGATGAAGCAAACATACGTAACTCGTGTATGTGCACATGTGCATTTGCGTGGGTTATGCACACGTATATAACCAGTGACTAAGTCGTGCATGTGCACATGTGCATTTGCACGGATAAAGCACACATTTATATAACCCGTGCCTAAGCCGTTACGTGCACATGTGCATTTGCGTGGATGAAGCACACGTACAGAGCTCGTGCTTAAGCCGTTATGTGCACATGTGCATTTCCATGGATGAAGCACACATTTATATAACCCGTGCTTAAGCCGTTATGTACACATGTGCATTTGCATGGATGCAGCGCACGTGCGTAACCTGTGATTAAGCCGTTATGTGCACATGTGCATTTGCATGGATGAAGCACACATTTATATAAACCGTGCTTAAGCCGTTATGTACACATGTGCATTTGCATGGATGCAGCGCACGTGCGTAACCTGTGATTAAGCCGTTATGTGCACATGTGCATTTGCATGGATGAAGCACACATTTATATAAACCGTGCTTAAGCCGTTATGTACACATGTGCATTTACATGGATGCAGCGCACGTCTGTAACCCGTGCTTATGCCGTTTTGTGCACATGTGCATTTGCATGGATGAAGCACACATTTATATAACCCGTGCTGTAACCGTTATGTACACATGTGCATTTGCGTGGATGCAGCGCACGTACATAACCCATGCTTGAGCCGTGCATGTGCACATGTGCATTTGCGAAGATGAAGCACATTTAAATTACCGGTGCTTAAGTTGTTGTGTGCACATGTGCATTTGCACGGCTACTGCACGTGTGTATGAGACGTCCATAATACCGTGGCAGTGTATACTTTTACTTTCATTCTTTTACTCTCATTCTCATCAACAATATAAAGTAACCTCCAATTTTGGTAGGAGTCGTTTTTCCTCCAGGCGGTGTTATAGAAACGTTTCGACGAATGCCAGCTGAATGATTGTAGAAACTCCATAACATCCGCTGAGATAGGATACAAGATCAACAGGTGACAGCACTGTACTGTTGTAACTACTGTCAGACAGTTCATAGGTTTACAAAATTATTTTCGTGACCGATTACAGCAGAATATGTTGCGTTATTTGTTACGTGGCAAACATGTCAAAGATACTACTTAAAACTTTGCTCGTTGCAAATAATAAACTCCAAAAGTAAAATTCTCACTGACAATTATTAGTTACTTGTGATAGGCTTTGAAGGTGATGTCTTTGGTGTTCAGTCCTCTAGTAATCCTCTCACTTCCCTTCCCTAAAAGAGGGTGTAGCCCTCTTAGAAGTTGCTAGCCTATGGCTAGCATTTTTTAAAAAAATATAAAATTTGGTGTTATAGATGGTGTTATTGCGTAAGCCACCAAATGTATATACTCTGTTTTTCTTTGCATTTCCAATATGCTTTTACATCACCTCTGCACTACAAGCAAGTCATCTGTGTCCTTCATGTAAGTGATCTAGGTACTACGTGTAAATCATCTCTGTCCTACATGTAAATCACCTGGGTACTGCGTTTAAATCATCTCTGTCCTACATGTAAACCACCTGGGTACTGCATGTCAATCACCTGTGTGCTACGTGTAAATCACCTCTGTCGTACATGTAAATCACCTGGTTACTGCGTGTAAATCACCTGTGTTCTAGTGTAAATCACCGCTGTCCTAAATGTAAATCACCTGTGCACTACATGTAAATCGAATACGTGCTACTTGTAAATCACCTGCGCAGTAGGTGTAAATCACTTGTGCAGGACGTGTAAGTGTGCATTGCACATGTCCTGTGCACGTGAAGATGTTGAATAGAACTTGTGACGTATATGTGCATCACATGTATAGGCGTGCATTTATACAGATGATGCACGTGTTGCATCCGTGCAATTGTACATGTACTATACGGGTACTGTACGTGCATTGTGCTGTCTGGGGAACTTTTAAATCGTATTGTTACTGGAGATGAGACGTGGATTTCGCACATCACTCCAGAAACAAAGCGCCAATCCATGGAATGGCACCATTCAAATTCTCCGAAAAAGCCGAAAAAAGCCAAAGAAATTTTGAGCACCAGAAAGGTTATGGCTACGGTCTTTTGGGATCGTAAGGGTGTTTTGCTCGTTGACTACATACAGAGAGGTGAGACCATAAATGCAGCTTCCTACTGTCAGACGTTACGTCGACTTCGCCGCGCGATTCAAAACAAAAGGCGCGAATCGCTGACCAGCGGCGTCATCCTCCTCCACGACAATGCCCGTCCTCACTCCGCGGCATTGACGAGGGACTTGCTTCAGCAGTTTAAGTTGGAAGTTTGGGAGCATCCACCCTATAGTCCAGACTTAGCCCCCAGTGACTTCCACCTACTCCCAAAGTTGAAAGACTTTTTGGGTGGAAGCCACTACCCACCCAACACAAGTACATACTGATCATGTGTAAAGAATGTTCCTCGAGGTACATTGGAATGTATATGATAGGTACGTGAATAGAGCAATCATGTGAAATACACATGTAAGGAATAAGGTTACTTCCGCCCAAAAGTACGTGCATGACACATACCGAGGAATGTATCTATTATGTGTATATCACGTACCGTGTATGTACTTGACACATTTACTTAGCATTGGCATGTGCCAGGAATGTACTAGGCATGTCAGTAATGTTCCTTAGGGCAGTGCTATGCAACTGGGGGTGCGAGTACTTAAATACTAAAACCTTAACGCTTCATTTTTACGTTCGAATTTAGAAGCTTGTACTTTTAAAAAAAGCAAAGACACTAACTCTGAAAATATATGCCCTCCTCCGGCATCTGTGTGGCAATTTAACTATCTATGAAAATACTACAGTAACATTTACGAGCGATTTTTTTTTAAGCTAGCCATCGGCTAGCAACCTTGCAGAGGGCTACACCCTCTTTTAGGGAAGGGTAGTTAAAGGTATAGGAGAAGAGAGGAATTTATGGATGGGCTATGAGCTGTTGTATTGATATCTTTATTTAATCATCGTTTATTTTAAGGTCTTTATGATCTTTTCGATCATAAACATACAACAAGGTAGAAGGAACTTCAAATGTTAACATAACGAAAAGAATATAGTAAATGTAAGAATACAAAACAAACATGACAAAAGGAAATAAACTATCGAATTTAAGTGGATATAGCAACGAAAAAAAAATAGTGATTAAATGAGCTCGTAACAATAAGCAATAAAGGAAAATAACGAAATTGGAATATAAACTAACGTACAATTTGAAATCATAAGCACTAATGGAGATGAGAGATGAAGTGAGGTGCACTGGACGCCACAACACATTATGAGAACTGTTAGACGGACAAATGCGGTTATCTTCTGCCTAGGGGCTGCTCTAGGCTAATGAAGACGTGGTGAGCCCTGTTAGTAATGATGGAATTACTGTGCACAAAATGATGGAAAAATATGAGGGAGATGAACATGCAGGCGATAGTCGTCAAGGATTTGTCGATCGAGGTGGTCTGGTGGTACAGTGTAGCAGTATAATGTAAACAAAAGGTGAAGCGGGGTATAATGGTATCGTGCGGGAGCGGAGTGAAGTGCAAGATGATGCATTGTTTCAAAGAGAAGAGGTTGATGGTGTGTGTACCGCTGAGTGATGAACTTTAAACGGAGTGCTTCAAGGTGATAGCGGATGGTAGGAAATGAGATCAAAGAGTAGAGATCACGAGTCGGACTTGGCAGAGATATTCGAAAGGCAATGCGAAAGGCATGTCTTTCAAAAATGGCTAGTTTTCCATAATAGGAGGATGAAGCGGAAATCCAAGCCGGAAAGCCATACGTAAGAACTGGCCTGAGGAAAACCTTGTATGTGTTTAATACAACGTTGGCTTTAAGACCCCAGGTAGAACCGGTTAAGCGTTTGAGCAAGTTCAGTCGGTTGTAGGCTTTAGTTTTGACACTTTGAAGGTGTGGTTTCCAGGTGAGATGGTGATCGAAGATAATGCCTAAGTATGTGACAGTGCGTGTTGGAATGATGGGTGTATCATGGACAGTGAGCGATAGGAGGGATGGATTGCGATGAATTTTGGTACGTTTCCGAGGTGGAACAAAAGTAATTGCTTGAGTTTTAGAGGCATTTATTTTGAGTTTCCATTTAGAACACCAGTGGGTGAAATTATTTATAGCTGTTTGTAATGAAGTGTTTATGGCTTGGATGGTTGTGCCTAGAGCAAGGAAAGCAGTGTCATCAGCATACTGGAAGAGGTGAACGTTGGGAGGCAGCTGTGGAAGATCTGCAACAAACAGGATGTATAAGAGAGGGGAAAGAGCAGAACCTTGAGGTACCCCACACATGAGAAAAATAGGATGTGAAAGCTGCTCATTAATGGCAATGTATGAAATGGAACAGGCGAGGAAGTGATAAATAATGCGAACATAGGTTATCGGAAACTTAAATTTGATGAGTTTGTATATGAGTGCCAGATGCCAAACCTTGTCAAACGCTTTTTCAAGATCAAAGAGGAGTAGAACGGAAGGTTGAATGGAATTGTAATGATTGGTGATAAGAGTTGTGAGGCGAACTAGTTGATCGTTGATAGAAAATGAAGGTCGAAAACCGGCTTGGTGTGTTGGTAGTAGTTGGCGGTCGAGTAAATATGGATGGAGGCGTTTCACAAGTATTCGTTCGAGTATTTTGCTGAATGTAGACGTTAACTGTATTGGGCGATAGGACGAGACATTCGATGGAGGCTTATTAGGTTTGGGGAACATGAGTGTTTTAGAAACTTTCCAGTCGGTAGGAAAAAATCCTGTTCGGAGGATAAACGTATAAATAAAGGCTAAGAGTGTAAGTAGTGCTATAGGACTTTCTTTAATGTGTCTGTAAGTGATAGAATCGAAGCCAGGTGCAGTGTTTCGTTTTCGCTGGATGACAGATGAGATTTCGGAAACTGTGATAGGACTAGTGAGACAATGGTAGGGGAGGACATGGGTGGTGTTCGGTTGCAAAGATCTAGAGTTAAGATTCACTTGATCGACTGGATGAGGTATGCCTGTGTTGTCCGACTCGGATGGGGTGAATATTCCCTGCAGATAATCAGCAAAGGCGTTTGCTTTATCTGTGTCTGAATGAAGTGGGGCATCATGTAGTAGGAGAGGGTATGGAGTCCTGGCGTGTTTACCACAGAGTGCATTAAAGCGCTTCCAGTACAGGGTAGGATGAGCTGTGTCGGAAAGATGATTGCAGGTTTTCACCCACTGGCGTAATTTATAAGCCGAAATGTAGTTATGAACTGTTCTTTGGAGTTGACGATGAAGGCGGAGTGCTTCAGGATTCCGAGTGCGCAGGAATTCCCGATATGACTGGCGTGAGCGACGGACAAGAGCTAGATATTGTGGTGGGAGTTTCGGCCGGTACGGGATGGATTCGGACTATGGGATATATAGAGAAGAAGCCTGTTGAATTGTAGTAGTGATAGTATCGACCTGGTGCGTTAGTTCGTCTTGTGTAGTTGGGGATTCGTAATCTGTCAGTGCGTTTGATATATAGGAGCGATAAGACGGCCAATCAGCTTTATCATAACGTGGTGATAGACGTGGTGAAGGTAATGATGCAGAAGAAGTAAGACCGGAGTGGTAAGTGAGCTTGATGGGCGCATGGTCGCTCCCCATTAAGTCCAGAACAGTTACTGTACAACGGCTGATGATAGTATTGGAAACCAAGGCTATATCGGGTGAAGTATTACTGATGGGGCGAGTTGGGGACGGTAGTGCAAGCAGAGTACCGCTTATATGGATCGTAATGAAGTCAGTAAAGTCATCTCTCTCTGCTTGGGAACGACTATGAAGGTTGATGTCGGCGAGTATAATGAAGTGTTTATATGATTGGGAGATGTGTGAAAAAAAGTCATGAGGAATGGGAAGGCCGGGGCGGATGTAGATTGTGGCTAGAGTAAGAGCGATATTTTTGAAATACAAAGTAGTGATGACGTATTCGGGGATATGTAATACAGGAGATTGGTGTGATCGAAATGGAATTGAATGACGAAAACCTATCGCAGCGCCTCCGTTGGCTCTGTTTGCTGGGATGAGACTATCATGACGTAATAAGGTGTAGCGCGGAATAGTGCAGGAGGTAGAATGCTTCAGAAAGGTTTCATTTAACAGAAATGCTGTAACGTTTTCTTCCAGTAAGAGAGTCTCAAATACTGCTTTGTTTTTAAGAAGAGAACGGATATTGAGAAATAAGAAAATGATATCCATAGTTGATAGAATTATACTGCTGTTTCGAGTTTGGTGGTGTGGAAGTGAACGTAGTTGTTGGAGTATGTAGCGTATAATGACACATGAAAAGTAGATTTGGCGGAATTAATGATATGTTGAAGAACATGTTGACGTTGGAATGGATGGATATTTTGTAATGTCAGAGCAATGAATTCAAGTAGTTTGCTAACGGTGACAGGATCGTCAACGGTGCGGTTGGTAGAAGCGGTCTGTTCTGCTGCCCGTAAAGGTACAACAAGCTCTGGATGAGATTCTTGAGCTGTAGGTTTGCCTTTACATTTATAACTATATGCGGGATGTTGATCATTGCACGTGGGGCATTTCGGAGGCTGTTGCATATTTGGGCAGATGCGAGTTTGATGGGGCCCTGAACAGTAACCGCAGACAGTAGAGTTTGTACACTGAGAAGTATGATGAGAGTTGTATACCTGACATTTTTCACACCGGAGAGGCAAAGGTGGAGAAGAACGCGATGGTTCGACACGATGTTTACGTTTATAGATAAGCGCCCCTGCCGTGAGGAGGTTATCGATGGTGTCTTGAGATGAAGTGAGGACACGTACCATGTAAGTGGGACCAGAATTGTTTCGAATACGTATGACTTTGCTGATGATATGTCCTTCGTATTGAAGTTCCTCATGAATCTCCTCATCACTGTAGGTTGGGTCAACTCCTCGAATCACTACTGAGAGTAGTGGAGGCCGTTTTGGTGGAGGTGCTTGTTTGCGTCGAGTTGAGCTGAGGGAGGTGAGGATAGCCTGTTTGCCGAAGATTTCGAATGAAGCCTTATTCCGGATTGTAGTGGCGAATTGTGGGTCTTGCGATTTGAAGATGTATCCGTTCCTGGTTTTAATGACTTCTGTTAAAGATATGCTAGGTAGATATTTTCGGAGTTGAATTGTGATGAACTTTTCGTTGCTGAACTTTGTATCATATTGTTGAAGAAGAAATGAGTGAAGACAGGGCTTATCCGGAGAGATGTGATTGTTCATGAATGATGACTGAGTATGGTTGGTTTCATTAGCAGTGTGGTCATCGGCTGCATCCATATCCGAAGAATCTGATAGCTTATCTCGATGCTGCTTTTTCGCCTGATGGCGAGGCTGCGTTACAGTATCAGAATAGAGTTGCTTGCTTCGTGGTGATCTGGACCGCGTGGAAACGTTTGATGTCGTAGAAGCAGTTGAACTGCCCGATTGAGTGCGTTGTCTATTCCCCGTATCCTTCCGCTTGACCACCTTCGTGGCCGAAGAGGAGGGAGGGGGTAGAAAAACAGGTGGTAGATTAGTGTGTCAACCATCCACTATGGGTCCACCCGAAGCATGTGGGTCCGCCATCTTGCAGACCGGGAAAGTAGTAAGCCGTGACCCTGACTAATGAGAGAGTGATGAATGAGATGATGAAGGTAGGACAACCCGTTTGGATAGCTGTCCAGGTGGAGCAGCCCCTCTGGCTCGATCCGTAGATCCGACCGCCCTTGACTGGATAAGTCTGACGAGAGGATCTCAAGAAAGAGACAGACAAGAAGCTCAGGATGTGGAACGGGAAGGATAGTTCAAAACTCGTTATCATGCACTTGATAACGCTTCAGAGCAAGCTCTGGAAAAGTATGTGTTACGAGCTTAGCTTAGCTTAGCTTAGCTTAGCTTAGCTTGAAAGTGTGGTTTTGTGTCGAGTATCGGACAAAAGTCCCTGACTCGATGACAGATATAGAAAAGAAAATAATTAGACCTGTGGGGGTGAGTTAGAATATGAGATACGACGACGTCATGTGACCTTCAGCTGCAACTGTCGCAGTGAGGGGGAACTGTGGGTAAATAGTTATGCTACAACCGTGGCGTCCTGTAAGTTCGTCGGTGTGTATGCGCTGTGCCAATGGCTGCTATAGCGGGGTTGACGTGGCGGGGGAGGTTGGCCCAAAAACGAGTATGGTGTTGATGTAACACGTCCCGGATAGGATATATGTTTAAGTCCTCTAAAAGTTGACGATTGCGCGTATATCGGTCATGGCCTGTTATGATACGAGCTGCCCTGGTTTGCACACTCTCGACCGTGCGCAAGTGACTGAGTGCCGCATGTTGCCATGCTGGACATGCGTAGGTGATTGTGGACAAAATTACCATTTTAAAGACGTGGAGTCTTGTTTCATGACTTAAGGCACTGCAACGCAGAATAGTATAGAGGGCAGACAATTTTCGAAGGGCTCGGTGTTTAATGTCCCTGATATGAAGACCAAAAGTAAGGCCTCGATCTAATATAACTCCCAAGTATTTAGCATGCAGACGGTGCGGAACTTCAATGTTGTCATAGTATAAACGATGGATGGCTCTGCTGCGTCTTTTGCTATAGCAGACTGCAACACTCTTATCCGCGTTGATTTTTAGGCGCCAGATGGTAGCCCAACGTTGAAAGACATTGATTTGGCGCTGCATGTAGTGGTAGGAAAGACGAAGATTGCTGCTGTTCGTAAAGAAAGCAGTGTCATCGGCGTATGTTGCAGGAAAACAGTGTGGCACAATGGGTAAGTCTGCGGTGTATAAGGTGTAAAGCAGAGGCGAAAGAACCGCGCCTTGAGGCACACCAGCTTGAATTGGTTTGGGAGCAGACTTGGTCTGTCCCACAGAGACATGGAAAAAGCGATGAAAGAGATATGAAGTGAGGAGTTTGAGATAAGGTAAAGAGAAACCTTGTAAGCGAAGTTTATAAATGAGGCCTGGTAACCACACTTTATCAAACGCCTTCGAGATATCAAGGTATACACCCACAACATATTGTCGTCTATTAAAAGAGGTAGTCAGGTGGTCGACTACCCTCACTAATTGGCTTGTTGTGCTGTGGTTAGCACGAAAACCAAATTGATGGTGGGGGAGTATATCTAGAGTGGTGACGTGCTCGTGAAGTCGGGCGAGAAGCACTCGTTCGAAGAGTTTGCTCACATGAGATAATAGGCTAATTGGTCTATAGTTTTCTGGGAGACTCGGATTTTTACCTGGTTTAGGGAGAAGAATGACTTTCGCTTCTTTCCAAGCACGGGGAAAATAGCAAACCTGAAGGATGCCTGTAAATAAAGCAGCAAGATAGAGGAGTAGCTTCCGTGTCCCATGTTTCAGTAGTTCTGGGCGGATCTGATCAACTCCAGGCGCTTTTTTGTTGGGCAAGTGACAAATTTGACGCTCAACTTCCCTTGGTGTTACGACCTCAGGCAGGGGAAGTATTGGTTGAAAATGGAGCATGCGCATAGTGGCCCGAACGTCCTGCTGAATGTGGGGAACGACAGGAGTCGCATTAGGTGTAAACTGGCGCTCTAGAGATGCAGCAAATAGGTCTGCTTGCCCTTGGTCGTCATGTATGACCCCATGCGGACCTTGCAGTATTTGAGTTTGACGAGAAGTCTCTCGGCGCTGGAAAAGGCGGGAATACTGCCAGATTTTAGTGTCATTAAGTGTGACCCCACGAAAAAGTGTCTCCCAGTACTGCTCGGTTTGTCGTCTAGTGATGGTCTTGATTTTGCGGCTTAAGGTGTTCCAAAGTGTTTTGTAGAGTGGATGTCTGGTGCGCTGCCAAGTACTTCGAGCCCAGCGTTTGAGATGGATATAAAGACGAAGTAATGGAGAGTCACATTGTGGATCGGACTGCAAGTCAGGAATTATTGATGTGCTAAGGGAGTCAGCCGTACGTAGAGCAAGTGTGAGATGGGCGACCGCCTGATCAATTTCCGCAGGAGAATTTGGACGAGCGGCTATGTCGAGCAAAGAGTTTAAT
The DNA here is from genome assembly GCF_964235325.1 of Thermobia domestica. Classification (NCBI taxonomy): domain Eukaryota; kingdom Metazoa; phylum Arthropoda; class Insecta; order Zygentoma; family Lepismatidae; genus Thermobia; species Thermobia domestica. The sequence continues at coordinate 234,185,972 of NC_137459.1, forward strand.
TCCTGCTTATAGACATCCCAGTTCGTAGTTCGGGAGATATGAGCGGGTGCAGGACGGGAGATATGACGATGCGAAATTTTGAAAAGGACCGGATCATGATCTGAGTCCAGTGCTGAGATCACGTAAGGACGTGTAGCTAAGATGGTATCTTTGCTTAGAACTATGTCCAACACATCCGGTTCTCCGCCTGCTTTAGGATGGTGAGTTGGATCAGGTGGCCCATAGGCAATGAATGGAGATGTGTGCAGATACCGGTGTAATATTCGTCCGTTTTCGTTGGAACGTCTGGAGTGCCATTCCCCATGTTTTGCATTGAAGTCCCCTGCCAATATGATTTTGGGGCCCAAAGTCGAGATGGCGTCGAAATCATTGGGATCTAAGTCATGTGCTGGAGAACGGTAGCCCGTGACCAAGATGAGAGGAATCCCGGGGAGGAAGACTTCTATAGCAAGAGCTTCTAGTGTGTGTAACTGGGGTAAAAGGAGTTGTCTAGCCTTGAAACTTCGTTTCAGGGCAATCAGTAATCCTCCTTTCCGTCCTTGAACTCGATCGAGACGAAATAATTGGTAGTTGGGCAGTCTCCAGTGTGTAACCTGGGCAGTGAAGTGAGTTTCCTGTATGAGTATGATATCGACCTGATGTTCTGCTAGAAAACGAATTAGGAGACGCTTCTGGTCGGTAAGACCATCTGCATTCCAGGTGACAACAGTTATGGTGTGATGAATGAGTGGTTGGTTAGAAGCAGCCATCAGCAATCATGTCAGCGAATGTCTCTATGACGACAGCAGCCTTAGACGCAGGATCCGTGGCTTCCCGAAGTCTAGTAAATCCCTTCTTGAGATGAGAGATAATGCGGCCAAAGTTGAAGGTTTTGATGTAAGTGAGGAGTGAGTGGAGATTAAAGTCATTAACGGATGGTGTAGACGCACTATCTGGTGTGCTGGACGTAGAGGGAGCATCCTGATTTGGTGGTGGAGGACGGTCGCTGCGAGGTGCCTTATCATCCAGTGAAGTTGATGCAGTAGGACCGGAGCTGCGGCTAGAAGGAGTTGATTTCTTGAGAGCATCTGAGTAGGAGCGAAAGACGGGACAACCGCGATAATTGGCTGGATGGTCCCCTCCGCAGTTTGCACAGGTTGCTGGCGTGGATGCATCTGGTTTGGCACAGGCTTTTGTAAAATGACTTTGCCCACACTTGACACATTTAGGTTGAGCTTTGCAAGTGTCCTGTGAATGACCAAGGCGTTGGCACCGGTAACACTGCAGAACACTCGGCGGTCGATACGGCTCAAATGTAACTTTATAATGAAGCAAAGCTGATACGTTATAGATCTCTTGTATATTTGGAGTTTTCTCGAGGGAGATGAGAAAAAGGGGCATGAGAACCCTATCTCCACCAGTGGGGCCCCGACGAGACATTTGATGAATCGTGAGTGGCTTAAAGCCTAAGGTGAATAGTTCAGACTGAAGGTCGGCGACGTCTGTATCAATGGGCAATTTGCGAACGACAACCTTTAGGGGTCGGTCACTTTTGGCGATGCCAGTAGCGTATTCAGTTTTCGTCTGTTCGCAGTAGTTTTTTATAGTTGTGAAGTCGTCCCTAGAAGATACCTGAATCACGATGCGTTCTTTGTTATGCCGAACCTGAGGCGATTCTCTGAGGGTCTTGGAAAGGCTTTTGGTGAAGTTGTATGTGTTTTTGATGCCGTAAATGTAAATAGGTGGTGGTTTAATCTCTTTGGTGCTTTTGGGCCGTGGCTCTATCACAGGAGACTCGTCAGCTGTGAGAGTAGAGAGTGGCTCAAATCGGTTGCTCATCGGTAAAACAGGGAAGTCTGATGAATATTGTTGGCTCAATGTGGACTCCAAGGACGAGCGACGTCGCTTGGGTGTAGTAACCAGGGTAAAGTCCATGGCATTGTCGTCCTGCGGTGGAGCAAGGGATGGAACGTCAGTCGTTGACCGGTTAGTCGAGGATGATCGTGACTTGGCAGTAGCGCCGGAGGTGGTGGGCCGCCCCAGCGGGATAAGGAAGTCCTCAGGCCGGTATTGAGATCGGCTGACTATCTTCGTTGGGATTTTGGTCTTCTTTTTCGAGATGACTGGCTTGGACGTAGCCATCATAGGAGCTCGGATGATGAATGAAGCTGATGTCAAAAGTATAAGCTACCCTCCGAAGAGGAGAGTAACTTAATTAATCGTTTAGCCAAGAGGAATAGCTAGGTCGTCAACAGAAATAATCAATTTGATGTGTTAACCTCCGTGGAGGTATTAAATATAATTCGACGGTTGTTTCCTCAGCCTCAAAGAGGCAAGTAATCCAACCGTATATACGAAGATCGCGACTAAAATAAACCAATGGGGATAAATACCTAAGTGACTTGGTTATTTTTCTCCGCCAGCTACGGATACCCTATTTTTTTACCTGGTTAGAGATTCCAGGTGGCCAGTTCTGTTACGAGCGACCGAGCTCTAACCTATAATATTAGCATTCAAACCTTTGATTTACGGTTATTTGTGATTTCACGTTTATAACAAAGACAAATATTTTTAAAAGAGTGTAGTTTAAACAAATTACTGAAATAAATATTTTTCACAAAGTTTATCCTTTTAAATTATTGTTCAAAGGCCTTTGCCTTTAGTAAGCCTTCTCCGAAATACATGCAAATGAATTGTGCTGCCATCTTTGGAGCTCTTTTAAAATACACATATATGTTTCTCGACAATGAGATCTCAGAAACTACAGGCTCTAGAAAGATGACGTTTTCACTGATCGATTGCAAATTTCATGTAGATTGTCCAGTTCTAATTGAATATTTAAAAAACATGGGCACTATTTCTTTAGTACATTTTTACGGGTACATTGGAAGTGTTGAAATTTCAAAAAAATAAAATAAAACATCACATCCTAATCATTACACATTCCAACACCACACTGTTGTATATAGCGGTTGTATATGTCTCCGGCATTTGTTTCATAGCCAAATAATAATGGAAAAGGAAGGATAACCATTTCTCCAGTCTAAGATGAACGTTTTTGGGGAGTGTTTTTCCCAATAAGCACCATATATAGAACTGACAATATATTAATTTTGTATGTAATGTATTTGCTTATTACATACTGCATGCAAGAAGAAAGAAAACACTGGTTGTACATGAATTAGAAACTCCAACCGGAAGTAGGCTCAAATCTTGCAAACGGTGCGAGATATTCAGAAAAATAATCGAAAAATCCCCCTTTATGATACCCCTTGGCTATTTTTAAATCAATACGTCTTTAACTTGTGTCTGTAAAGAGACATGTACAGATGTTGTAAGGAATGATAAGGCGATATATGCTCATATGCGAATAATGCGCTGTGTAGAGAGCGCAGGTTCAGCTAGTTTCTTGCAAAAATTCTTCAATCGAAGATTTATAATCGCCACTGATTTTCAATTTTGTCGATATTATCTTCAAATTCCACAAAAGGTGAAAGAAGAAGCTAAATCAGTAAAAGATGTTTCACCGGTTTCAAGCTTATTGCCACTGAAAAGCGACATTTCCTGAAGGATGTCTATATTATCAGGCTGAATTTCTTTAAGGAGTTAGTTTATACTTAAACTTACGTCTTCCCGAAAATTTTATTTAACGTCTAGTTTTAACGTACAGGTTTTGAACTAATTCTCTGCTGTGTAACGTCACAATATAACCATCAATGCTAATTTTATGAGGACAATTCTGACAGTGGGGTTTAGAATGTTACAACCTAGAGAACGCATCAAACGTCAGACAATTGCAAAATGACACACACAATATATTACAATGTGGCTAAACTCAGAAAGTGGCTATAGAAGTGAAAAGCATATGGCTAAAAAGCCACTATTGGCTCTTTGGAAATTATGTGACTAACGACGTTCTCAAAATGGCCAGATCTCGTCACAAAGTGGCTAAATTGGCAACCCTAGTCGCAATACGAAGCAACTTACGCACAACCATGCCATGGTACATGGGGTATGTGCCATTCACATTCCTCACATTCCAGTGAAGCATGTAAAAGTACCTTTCAAGTGTCAGAAATTCCTCGAAAGGCACGTACCTAGCGACACGTGCTATGCATATGAAATGTACATTTTTCAAGTACCAGGTACGTAAACGGTACATATGGAACTTAAATGGCACGTTCCTAGAATGTACCTGGTTGGGTGGGTATGGCAGTGATGATGAACTTAAGGAAGCTGTTAGTGATTGGTTCAACAGTTTGGCGGCAACCGTGTATGCCGAAGGCATAGAAAAACTTGTACCACGGTATGACAAGTGTTTAAATTTACACGGCGACTATGTCGAAAAGTAACTTAAGTATCACATAGTATGTAACACAAATTTCGCCTTTGTATATCAGTTATTAAAGTGTTTATACAAAAACGTTCTTTACTTTCCGAATGACCCTCGTATCTTGTTACTATACATCAAAAGTATCAGTTTTGTAGATTGTAAAAATTTACTGAATTACCACACCCGGAATCGAACTCGCGTTCCCAACATTACGAAACTAACGTTTAAGCCACTACTGTGAGTTTTTATTGTACTTACATAACAAAGAGAAAATTAACAACAACCGGACGACTGCCGTTACAAATTAACTCAGGAGAGCAAATCTAACAACAGCTGGGCTTAATGAACATCAACATATCACAAAAAATATAAAAGAAATTATTAAAAAAGAGATTATTAAAAAAACGATAGCTCTTGCATACTCGCCTAGATTCACACGTACGGGAAGGAAAGAGTCTATAGCAACACCATCTCTAAAAACCGACTGAAGAGACGCCGGTCCACCTCGGGAGGGAAGAGCTTTCTGTGAGTGCGTAGCTAGCCGGGATTGGAGAAAAGTGTGAGGACCATCAGGACATACCCACTGCATACGACTCTACAACTACCTAAATGTCATAACGGAAAGTTTCGACGTAAATTTCATGTAGAAAACAGGGATAGAGACCTCAGAAGAGCCGTAAGAAAATTTGTTTTAAATAATGGTTATGCCGGCTAACGTAAGCTACAGAAGACGTCGATAATGAGAATGAAAGAAAAATTGGAATAAAGAAAGTGAGAGAAAGCGGAACCCGGAGGAAACCAACACACAGGGTGTTTGTTCAGCACAATGCCCACTTGGTGGGAGCCGGGTGGAACAGGGTGAACCATTAAATTAACAACGCTTCAGTAATAATAATAATAATATTAATAATAATAATAATAATAATAATAATAATAATAATAATAATAATAATAATAATAATAATAATAATAATAATAATAATAATAATAAATGGTATTAAAAGTTTTAAAGTTGCCCTAAAATTTGGCAAAACTTACTTAAACGTAGGGATTTCGGAGAGGGGGATCCGTACCTTCAAGACACACCTCTGCAACTACCCACATTTTAAACAAAAGCTTTCCACTAAAGTTTCATGTAGAAACTATTCTACTCTATGTTTTAATTAAAATAACTGTAATAAAAATAACTGAATATCAATCAACAATAACGCATAGAATAAACTAAGCTTTAGGATATGCAGAGGTAATTATAAAACCTTTGCTACAAAAATACCTACACAGACCATAATTCAATGAGATCTGAAATACAAAGTAACAAAAAGCCTATAAGATTCAGTCTACAGAGCAATTGTTACATAAAGAATGGACATGGACATGCACTATTTCGAGAATTGAGACAAGATGAGAAATGTTTACGATACTTTTCTGTCCCGTCTCGATTCTAATCTGCAAAGTGAGACGATAATTTGAGTTAGTCTTGTCCCGTCTTGAATGTAAAATGTTAAGTCTAATGTTTTCGTTTGTTTTAGAAACGAGACGAAAAATTCCTCTTCTCGTGGGAAACATTAAACAAAACCAAAATATTCTTGCCAAATGTCACGTTTCTCCTTTTAATGGTATGAACTGAGCGATAATTAACCCCTAGTTTTTAATCTTCTACGAGATAATAATAATTATTATTAGTTTATTATTATTACTATTATTATTCGTGAAGATTTGATAGTTCAAGTATTGAAACATCCGAGTATTCAAATATCTGAATATAATAAAACATGTGTCATCGTCGATCAATCGCCATCAAAAATTCTAAAGTAAAAAATGCCCGACGTGGATTCGAACCACGAACCTCCAGATTACTGACCCAGCGCCTTGGGCACTGAACAACGATTACTAGGCGGTAAATAATTCGTCTTTAGTCTCGTTACTTTAGGTTTGTTTTCCTCCGCTTACAAAGTTGTATTTCTTCGCTTCAGTACGTCTTTCGTATTTCTTTTATGATGATATAAGTGAATAATCTTCGCAAAGTTTATATTAATAACTTGAGTTGTTCTTAAACCTTTGGCTCGCAAGTTTGTTTCTTCTGCACACGAAACCACAGATACAATTGATTTAATTCTGATACTCTGCATTTGTTTAAAAGCAGTCGCCATTACCTGATCAATGATTTATATCCGACACGATACATTGTAAATAAGTTACAAGAGGTTTACGTCGTATCTGAATGGCACATCCACGGAGTCAACTTTTGAAATATCCCATTAAGTTGGTTTTCAACATAACTAAAGGAAACGTATGTAACGAGAACATAGAGTTCTCCGTAGGAGGATTTATGAAGTCATGGTTCGATAACTACAAGGTTCGTGCTTCGAAATTCGTCTCGGAAGTTTCAGATATTTTAAGTTCTTAATTCCTCAGTTCTCAAGATCTTTCTCTGCCTTCGTAATCATCTGATGCTCTAAAAAGAGTTCTCCACCTTAATTCGACAAGTGCCTAATGTGATCCTCGCAGTTCAAAATCTTCCCTTCTTCTGTTTCGAAAAATCACAATTTTCGTCATAATACGAATGCTGTCCGATCATTTTTCCCGAAATCTAAATCTGTGTATACAAATCATCCCTCTCTGTTTCCATACTTGAATCTCTCTCTCTCTCTCTCTCTCTCTCAATGTCGCCCAGGATCTCATATGACTTGCGATCAAACCTTCGACTCTTGAAACCAAATGTAACCTCTCTAGCATGTCGTCTCCTAACTCTATAGTTTTTTTTTTTTTTTTGCTAAAAGCAGTGTCTTTTAGATTATATTCGGGGGGGGGGAGATTCTCCGCCGACATAAAATTTTCACTTCTTTATTAGTGTATTACTATACATTTGATCAAATAATACGTATTTATGAAGCTCAAGGGAGGGGGAATTACACCCTTCTGTCCTGCCCAAATAACCCCTTGGAACATTTGCTTCCAATTACTAAAAAGAAATGAAATAAATCATTGAATAACACTCATTTCTGTCAGTAGATATTTTAGAGCTCTGTGCGTACATTACAAATTTTAGGAAGCACAAAACCTACTGCCGTTATTGGCAATTTCCATAGATTTCTTAGGGAGCATCTTACTAGTTTGCAGTCTTTTAAGAAGGGAAAGAATAAAACTAAAGGTCTTTATGAAGCTCTGGGAACATTGTGTGACTTTTGTTTTAATTTAGGCTCTTAAAAATATTTCAGAACAAACAAATGGAAAAGACTGTTTTAAAGCTATAACGTTGTAAACTTGATTCCTATTTCTTTTTAGCTGAATGGAAAGAGTGTACTACGTCACACTCACTGCTTTAGACAAGGAGAGGGGGAGGAGGAAGAAAAGTTGTATTGAATACTAGAAGCGACTAATCGATTGAGACATATTTTTTTCTGGATACATAAGAAAACGGGGCAAGAGTTTGTTATTAATTTGGACTTACAAGGGAAATATGAACGAGCTCATATCGAAACCTACCGTAAAATTTCACTCAGAGGAAGGACATCCCACAGAAAGGCCACACACAAAAAAGCAGCTGCGTTTTCGAAGTGGAATTAACCAAAATGGCAGATTGAAATGTCGCGTATCCATGTCAACAATTGCACAATACGTTCAGTACCACCCCTTGTAAACGGCCTGTTAATAATAAAAAATGAATAACAACAATGTGGGAACATACTATACCTAAGGAAAAGTCGTACGGTAAGGTGAACCTTGACAGCAGCCATCTTTAAATCCGCCATCTTGAATTCAGGTCAAGTTTTGTAAATAATAATAGGGCAATATGATACATGATTTTGTTCTAGAATTTAAGCTGAAAAACAATGGTAGCAATAGTTTTAAGAAACGTGCATTTGGTAAAAAGTTACAGGCATATTTATTGTGTATGTTTCAATGCGCACAATTCCCGAATGAAGCAGCTGTGCAAAAATAAGTTGTCGCGGTTGAAATGTAACTATTACTTGATAGTTCCACAATACATTTCAATGATTAACGAAAAAAAAGGCAGAAATGAGACAGATCAGAGGAAAATTGCACATACAGCATTTAATATAACGATTTTGTTATCAGCGATTTTGGCTAAATTTTCGTATTATCTGGTATATCTCCACCCCTATACAACCAATTTGGACCAAATTTGCAGACTAATCTCCTACAAGTGTGTAGCTTTGCTCAACGATATTTGGAACAAATTGGAAAAATATAGAGGGTGTTTCCTACATTTTTGTATTTTACAAATTGTTGGACAGCTGCTTCATTCGGGAGTTGTTCACATGGAAACATACAAAATAACTGCCTGAAACTTTTTTACCAAATGCACGTATCTTGAAACTATTCCTACCATTGTTTTTTCTGCTTAAATTCTACCCCAAAATCATGTATCATATTGCCCTATTCCTATTTACAAAACTTGACGTGAATTCAAGATGGCGGATTTCAAAATGGCTGCTGTCAAGGTTCACCTTACCGTACGACTTTTCCTTAGGTATAGTATGTACCCACATTGTTGTTGTTGACTTTTTATTATTAACAGGTCGTTTACAAGGGGTGGTACTGAATGTATTGTGCAATTGTCAACATGGATACGCGACATTTCAATCTGCCATTTTGGTTAATTCCACTCCGAAAACGCAGCAGCTTTTTTGTGTGTGGTCTTTCTGTAGAACTTCCTTCCTCTGAGTGAAATTTTGCGGTAGGTTTCGAATTTTTGTAACAATTTCTATGCCGCGAACTGTACAATATACCGCTGTCCGGATAATGGATTTTCCTCAGTGTACTTAGTGCTATACTCTTATTTTGCCAAAAATTTGTCATCTACAATTCAAAACAAGATCCAAACATGCCAATTCTATAACTCACAAATTTCCATTTTTATATGTGAAGCCAATTTTATGTTAATATTCAAACCTTTTCTGTTTTATTGCATGTATGTATACGCTTCGGACAGTGGCGGTTATCTAATGTATGTAAGTAGTGCATACCCAAAAGTGAAACTCACACATATTATTATTATTATTATTATTATTATTATTATTATTATTATTATTATTATTATTATTATTATTATTATTATTATTATTCCAACCGATTTCCAAAATCGCTCTTTCGCTTCCTCCCTTAACATAGGAACTAAATAGTTGTTGCGAGTTCCTCATACTGTCACTAGAAAGCAATATAATAGTAGAGACCTGTCCCCTAGCGTCATTCTTTCGTACCACTTGTAGGTCTGGAAGCAACTTTTTTTGTATTGAATATCCTACCGAAAGTTAAAACAGAAAGACTTTGAAAAAGTGTTAAATCCTTTTGTCACCATAGGAAAAAATTTGTACTAAACCTAGTTAAAAAATTATTTATGTATAGTATTGACGTGTGCCGATTGTTTACTAGTGTAGTGATATACTTGAAGCTTGTACACTCCGCATCAACAAAACTAACTCCGTGCAGCTAGACCACCCAATATACACCTTCTTATACCATAATCGTGTCTGGTAAAGAGACCCCCTCTCTCCTCCTCCTTTATTCCCTCCCGTACTAAAATTAGCTAACAACATAAACGCAATTCTAATTTCAAACTACACATGTATTAGGATCGATAAAGTGAAATAACAAAACCAAGAAGAAACAAGATTCATAACTTATTTATGGAGAAACTGAAACACACATAATGAAAAATTTAAACCAATGAATGTCTATTACACAGAGGTTCAGAAATTTGGCGGAGAGAGAGAGAGAGAGAGACAAGGCGAGAGAAGAAGAAACAGAAAAGGGAGAACAGATAAAAATGTGGAATTTTAAACTTAGTAAGGAAAGAACCTAACATTATAAAGTTCCGTTACCAGAAATCCAACAGTAATATAGAAATAACGTTTGTTTTTATATATTTTTTCAGGACTATTTGAATATATAAAGAATACTTTAAAAATTCATTAAGTCACTTTCAAAAAGGATAGCATACTCAATTTCCAGTACAACTGTAGATCTCACCGACATATCTAAGATAATGTGAACAGTTTAACACATGCTTTGTTTCCGCGTGGTTCGGTTGTAAATTCGGTAGTGTTCATTGGACGTACTAATGCAAAATACATTATAATAAACCCAGTAGATAGCGTAGGTCATATCTTCCCTTCCAGACTACTAATCGAAAGTGAACAAAAAAAGAAAAGAATAAAGAAAAACGGAAATAAAAAGGAAGAAAGAAAGATAAAATTGAATGAGTGCTACTTTACTGGTAATTTTTTATCAGAAATATCCTACATTAAAAGTCCAAACCGTACCATAATGAAAAGTTACAAATGTTCAAATGGGAAATTAGATGTTCCTTATAGATATAGCGGACCTTCCATTTTTCAAATTTCAACGTGAAAAAATCATATTGAATTATAAGGCGCAAACAAATTTGTGTCGAACCAGTATAAATAACATTTTGTTTGAAGAAGTGAAAGATGCAACGACAGGATAGGGAAACGTGAAGAAAGAGAGAGAGGGACGAATATACATATGAAAACTTACTTATCATTACAGTGTATGATGAAGAACGCACACACTGTTTATTCGAATTCTCGCTAGTGATGCTTTGGAAGTTCTCCAACAGAAGATGAATCTCTGTTTGCAGCCATTATTTTATGCGAAAGAGTTATACTGGCGGAGAATCGAACACAGATTTTCCGCTTGGAAGTCTGGTACTTAATCATTACACCACTTTTTTTCTCTGAGCCATGCTTTTTTTCTTTCTTTTTTATTCAAGAAAATTTCAATTACATAATTAAGCACAGACTTAAGCTGAAAGGAAACAAAAAAAATGAACGTTAATAAATGGCGTTTACATAATTAGCAAAATATTGCTGCTGTTGTTGAGATGTAAGAAGTGACAGACGAGAAAATAAAAGTGTTAGATACAGGTCAGTATTTCCTTTGATATTGTCTTCAAGTATTAAAGCTGCCGTAGTAATCTTTAACGAAATAATAATATTGAGGTTGTGAAAATGTTTATATTCAGGAAGAAGCAACATATTCGTAACAGTGATATACTTTGGGTGCAGACGGAGAATGCGGCTTGCAATACAATATTTGGACCAGATCAATTTGCTTTCATGACACCATGAAAGACGATGTTCAATTGTATCCTCGGTAGGACAAAGAGCACAATACACAGTATTACTTAGTCCAATGTTAAATCTACGTACATTTGTAACAAGTAAATTGTGTACAAGAATAAACCAAAGCGATTTAAGATTAAAAGAAAGAAATTTCGCCGTAATATTGGTCCAAATTTGCGACCATTGAATAGTCGGAAATTTCTGCTGTATTTTAGGAACATACCTAATATTACTATGATAATAACAATAGAATTGTTTAACAGTATACGTTTCAATACTCTCATGACTGATTAGAGCATACCTTATATCAGGAATAACATTAGTAAGGTGGGGGTACAGACGAGACCAAGGGAGAACACTGACTGGCGAATCTACAGATACATAAAAAACATTGTTTTAATAACACAGCTCTAATTGAAGAGTCATACACACAAAATAAAGCACATGTACGGTGTAACAATAAACTACGGCATTATTGGCGAATATTTAAAATACGTAAACCTCCATGAGCAAGAGGCTCATAGACAGTTGGACGAGCAACTCTGAAGATTTGTTTATGCCACAGAAAGTATAATGCGTGTCTGGTGATTTTACTTTCATATTTGATCGGTAACGGGAAAATTTGACCAAAAAACCAGAGTTGAGAAAATGCGAATATATTAAGAAAATAAACACGACCATATAATGTAAGGTCTGCCAACTTATTAGCATATAAAATAGAAATTACCTTAGCGGTGACTTGCGAATAATTATAATCTATGGTTTCTTTTATTGTGCGCCGCCAGTGAACTCCTAAAAGTTTAAAACTATCAACAAGAATAAAAGGTGTGTGATAAAACTGCTCAGCCTCCGAGAGAAAACAAAAAAGTTTACTTTTGTGGTAATTAACAACAGCACCCGAAATTCTAGCAAAATTATTAAGCTCAGTCCGAACCAATTGTAAATCTGCAGGGGAATTAAGTATAACGTGGACATCATCAATGTATGCTTGAATACAAATGGCCCTTGTTTCAATACGGACACCAGGCAAAAGATTATTAAGTTTGTATACTAAGGGTGCAATAGCTAAACTGTATAAAATAGAACTAAGGGGGTATCTCTGGCGGAGACCTCTTTGCACAACCAAATGCTGAGATAAAGTACCATTACAATGTATTTGAAGTAAGCGATCGGAGGAAAGTGCTTTTATCATAGAAATAAAATAAGGTCCGATACCATAAGACGGCAGTAATTGATATAAATAATCGAGATGGAGATTATCAAAAGCTTGTGCCATATCGACTGATACTAATGCAGTGGTAGAACCATGAACATTGGTATAATAAGCAATAGTATCCCTGATATTACTTAAAGCGACATACAAGGGGGGCAAGAGCCATGACCAAACTGAAATGGAGACAATAAACGGTGTAATACGCGCCCCTGTCTATTTGCAAGAAGACGGGCAAGAATCTTGTAGTCAGAATTAAGTAATGTAATAGGACCTGTAATTTTTAATGCGAGTGGAATGGGCATGTGTATGAACTAATACCAAAAAGCCTTTCTTCATGTGCCTAGTCAAGTCAGGCCGACTCCAAAATTCATTAAACATTTGAGTGAGGAATGGTAACATCAAGTCAGTAAACATTAAGTACATTTCATTGGTTACAATGTCAAGACCTGCTGAATTTTGTCGTTTAGCCATAAGAATGGCAAATTTAACTTCTTGTTCTGTGAAAGGTGCATCCAGAGTTTCTCGATCGGCAGCCTCCAAGCTAGGAAGCATAGCAAAAAAGGGGGAAGCGGAAGTACTTATGGGAAATACATTTGTATATAAACTGGTATAATACGTATGAAAGCATGGCACCACCTGATTACCCTGATGCACAGTGTTAGTCTGATCTACTAATTTACTTATAAGTTTACGTTGACCGCGTTTGCGCTCTTTACAAATTTGCTGAAGTGTCGCATCCTCCGTTGCATTACAACTTTCTGTTTTACTTCTGACAAAAATCCGTTTGTACGCTCCCGATACAAAGATATCAGTAACGCTTTAATTTCTTTGACCTTGACAAACACAGAGGGAGGCATAGGTCCAGGATATGCAGAGTAATAGTCATGAAGTAAACGAGTATAATAATTAAACTGGGTATGATAAGCATGCCAACGCTACTTACTATAATGTCTACATACAGACCTTGAAGCTGGTTTAATATAAAGTTCCCAACGAGTAAGCAAGGATGAACGTCCAATATAATGAGAAAATTGGTGCCATTTAGTAATAATGCGTTGTTGAAACTCAGGTTCCATTAATAGAGATGTATTCATATGCCATACTGGAGAACACTGATAAAATTTTTGAACAGGTAACTTCAATGTTACCAATACAGGGCAGTGATCACTGAACGAAGCAGGATAAAGTTGTACATGTAGCACACTAGGAATTAAGGATTGAAATATGTAGAACCTGTCTAACCGACTAGAACTGTGGCTAGTAAAGAATGAATGGCCAAGTTCCGTAGGCTTATAATAATTCCAAACATCGATAAGGTTAAACGAAGTGACTACCCGTTGTAAGGTAGACGAAACGTTGCGTCCTCGATGATGATCTTGCGAAAGAAGAGAACAATTGAAATCCCCTGTGCAGATAATAGGAGCAGTACTATCATGTAAAGCGACGGCAAGATCCGTAGCAAAAAAAATATGATCCCTGACAGATTTTGATTACTTCCAGAATGAGCATAAACGTCAGTAAGGTGATACTGCTCTAACTTTGCTATTAACAATCTACCTTCCGGATGTAAAAATAAATTATCAATTGCCAAATCTGTCCTATAAATGAGACCAGTTCCGGTACCAGAAGGAGTATCATTAGCAACATAAATATACTGATGGGGTAATGGAAGAGTAGAAAAGTACCGATTTCTTTGCCTAAACTTTGTCCAACAAATGCTGTAATATTTCTTTCTAAGAACATAACACGAAAAGTGTTTACTGCAGATCAATGAAGTGTTCCGAATATCCTTTTAAATCCTTTGCCCTTCCCCAACCAACATTCGTAAGTCGTCTCTATCCTGATAAAGCTGTTTGCTTCCACATTTTTAGGCATTGCATGTCGAGTATGAGAAATCGATTCTTCACTATAACTTTGTAAAAAAATACAACTTTGTCGTGAACAGGATTCGAACTTGTGCTGGACAGCTGTAGTAGTCGAAACTCTGTTACTTTATCGCTAAACAATCAAGCCATCTGAAACTAGAAGCCAAACATTACTTACTTTACCCGTGATCATTGGAACGATGAAGCTTCTTCCTGTAAGGTTATTTGCACATAAGTGCACAAAGAAATTCATTTATTCGAGGACCTAGAGAGAAATTAGTGCCCACTAATAAGGGAAACCACATTCAGTCCAGGAAAAGATACAGAAATAAAAACTTATTATGAAGTAATTTCGCCGTACAAACTCAAAAGTACGTGAATAATAATAATAATAATAATAATAATAATAATAATAATAATAATAATAATAATAATAATAATAATAATAATAATAACCTATATTATAAAATTAAAAGTGACTGAGACTTATAGTCTCTTGAACCACCCGACCGATTTCGATCAAATATTCAACATCATAATGTTCGGACCTGGGAGTATTTTTATCTATTCGTTTTGATGGTCTTACTTACGGGAGGGCGAGGATGGAAAAATATAAAAAATAAAGAAAACTTAATAAGTCTTGAATCAAACGACCAATCTGGATGAAATTTTCAAAATAGATTACGTTTGTGCATGGAATGATTTTAATCATTTCACTTTGATGGTGGAATGTAGGAAAGGGAGAAGACGGGGAGATATACAAAAATCAATGTAAATAAAAATAAAAGTGACTATGTTAATGAGTTAATAAGTCTTGAACCACCGGACAGATCAGCATCATATTTTCAACATGGATGAAGTTCCAGCCTGGAGTGGTTTTCATCATATCAATTTGACGGTAAAACTTAGGGGAGTGGAGGGTTGGGGAAAATATATAAAAATAAATAAAATTTAATAGGTCTTGAACCACCGTTCTCGATAAAACTTTCAACCTAAATGAACTTGGACCCCGAGATGGTTTCCCTCATATTTTGACGCTGTAACTAAAGGAAGGGGGAAGGATAGCAACATTTAAAAGAGAACGAAAAATGACCGATATTAGTATCGAATCTATAATTTTTGGAGGCGCTGAGATGAACAATGACAAACATGATGCCGTTTAAATCCAAATTCAGTCCGCAACATGGAAGAGGGGGAGACATACAAAATGATCAAAATAACCAATATCATTGTCAAATTCGTAGTTTTCCGGGTGGCTGAGATGAACAATGACACTGAAGGTACCGCGCTCCGCAACATGGAAGAGGAGGGATATATAAAACTCATCGAAAATGACCGATATCGAAGAGCGCTTTAGTAATAGTAAAAAGTGACTGAATAACGGAGCATATTAATACTATTTCTCAATTTAGCCAAGAAAAGCGGCGAATTGATGCTATTATTATTATTATTATTATTATTATTATTATTATTATTATTATTATTATTATTATTATTATTATTATTATTATTATTATTATTATTATTATACTTTTGAACTTCCAGGGCGAAATTAATTATTAATATGATTTATTACTGTATTTTTTCTGGATTGTATTTTGTTTCCCTTATTAGTGGGCACTAATTTCTCTCTTGGTCGTCGAATAAATGAATTTCGTTGTGCACTTAGGTGCAAATAACCTTACAGTAAGAAGCTTCATCATTCCAAAGATCAAGGGTAAAGTAAGTAATATTTGCCTTCTAGTTTCAGGTGGCATGATAGTGTAGCGGTAACGTAATGGAGTTACAATTAACAAAACAGTCCGCCATAGGTTCAAGTTCTGTTCACCCCAAAATTGTATTTTTTACAAAGTTATAGTGAAGAATCGATTTCTCATATTCGACATGCAATGCTTAAGAATGTGGAAGCAAGCACCTTTATCAGGATAGAGACGATTTACGAATGTTGGTTGGGGAAAGGCAAGGAATTTAAAAGGATATTCCAAACACTTCATTGATCTGCAGTAAACACTTTTCGTGTTATCGTATTCAGAAAGAAATATTACAGCATTTATTAAACAAAGTTTTGGTAAAGCAATCGGTGGTGTAGTAGTAAAGTACCAGACTTCCAAGCATAAAATCTCGGTTCGATTCCCCGCCACGTAGTATAACTTTTTCGCATTAAATAATGGCTGCAAACAGAGATTCATCTTCTGTTGGAGAACTTCCAAAGCATCACTGGCGAGAATTCGAATAAACAGTGTGTGCATTCTTCATCATACATTGTAATGATAAGTATGTTTCATATTTATATTCGTCCCTCTCTCTCTCTTTCTTGACGTTTCCCTATCCTGTCGTTGCATCTTTCACTTATGTGCGTGTGCATGTTCCAAAGTTGAAACGGAGCAAGAGAACGATAGAGCTGGTCTGAAAATGTAATTAACTGCCAACTTCAGCGTCGAGTTTTTCGTGCTCTGGGCATAACATCTCCAGTCTTGATCATCTCTGAAAGAAATACTGGTTAAACGCAACGGAATAAGCAAAATATCTTTTTTATCATCTGGGTTACCTAGTTTCAGTTGAATTACCGGGTCACTACGGGTTTGAATCCTCGACCCAGTGGTGGTCGTTAAGCTAACCAACATTATCCGACTGACACTATGATCCGTTTGAGCTCTAGCGTGTTCATTTTATCTGTGCAAATTAGAATGTTATATCCGGAAGGGATGAAAGTGATGCTAGATGTTCGGAACAGATAAATCTTCGGAAAAGACTAGAAAATGGCAACCTCTTTGGTTATTTGAAAACAAAATTTTATTTATACTGGTTCGACACAAATGTTTCCATCCTACAATTCAATATGATCTATTCACGTTGAAATTTGAAACATGCAAAGTCCGCTACATCTATAAGGAACTTCCAATTTTCCATTTGAACATTTGTAACTTTTCATTATGGTACGGTAAGGACTTTTAATATAGGATATTTCTGATAAAAATTTACCAGTAAAATAGCACTCATTCAATTTTATCTTCCTTTCTTCCTTTTTCTTTTCGTTTTATCTTTTTTTTTGTTCACTTTGCATTAGTAGTCTGGAATGGAAGATATGACCTACGCTACCTACTGGGTTTATAGAATGTAGTTTGCATCAGTACGTCCAATGAACACTACCGAATTTACAACCGAACCACGCGGAAACGAAACATGTGTTAAACTGTTGACATTATCTTAGATGTGTTTGTGAGATCTACAGTTCTACTGGAAATTGAGTATGCTATCCTTTATGAAAGAGACTTAATGAATTTTTCAAGCATCCTCTATATATTCGAACAGTGCTGAAAAATATATAAAACAAACGTTATTTCTATTTTACTGTTGGATTTCTGGTAACGGAACTTTATAATGTTAGGTTCTTTTCTTACTAAGTTTAAAATTCCACATTGTTATTTGTTCTCCCTTTTCTTTTTCTTCTTCTTTTCCCTTCTCTCTCTCGCTCTCTCTCTCTCTCTCTCTCTCTCTCTCTCTCTGCCTCACTTCTGAACTTCTGTGCAATAGACATTCATTGGTTTAAATTTTTCATTGTGTGTGTTTCAGTTTCTCGCTAAATTAACTTATGAATCTTGTCTCGTCTTGGATTTGTTATTTCATTTTATCGATCCTAATACATGTGTAGTTTGAAATTAGAATTGCGTTCATGCTGTTAGCTAATTTTAGTATGGGAGAGAAGAAAGGAGGAGAGAGAGGGGGTCTCTTTACCAGACACGATTATGGTATAAGAAGGTGTATATTGGGTGGCCTAGCTGCACGGCGTTAGTTGTCGCAATTTTTTTATGCGGAATGTATCCTCGTCTCCAAAAGTTCCTTTACATAGCCGTGACGGGTATGTGACAGCGCAGTACTCTCAGGAAGGGATGGTTGCATAAGAATTTATGATTAATTTTGAAGAGTTTTTATTTTGACTAGGGAAATAACGTAGGTATAGGAAGTAAAGGCACAGTTTTGAAGCATCAGTGCACTGTCATCTCTGAAAAGATTCGTATTATTGCCTTATATGTTAAGTTAAACACCACAACATCTGTCACTGATAGCGTAGATCATCTTACTTTTTAAAATTGTCTCTGTAGCCTATTTGTCCATACATTAATCTCCAGACATGATGTATAGAGAGGAGAAAGAAAGAGATACAACATCTGTAAGATATATGTAATTCACTAAGGGACTATAGGAAACGAATGAGCTAATTACTGCTACTAGCTCTTTTTACTCTTCAGGGATTTACTACAACATGTTCGCAAGACACTATTCTAAGTCCTAAATCTGTGCGTGAATTATTTCATTCGCCTCACTGTAATTATTTGAGAATGGAAACTGATTACGCTGAACGTGAATATGTTTCTCGTAAAGCAAGTGCCGTAATAAATGTAAATAAGGTTCTCATTATTATATAAAACACATAAGTATTTATTCCGTGTATAGAACATTATAATACAGTAACTAAGCAACATCATAATCACTAACGCCCACAGGATTTTTCCAACGGGGGGGGGGAGTCCGATATAAAGTTTTTCGTTTTATTCCCTATATATATTATGTTAACAGTCATAACATTTATCATTGATAGCGTATATCGTCTTTCGCCACTGTAGCCTATTAGTCAGAACATTAATCTGCAGACATGATGTCGAGAGAATAAAAAGAAATAGATATGAACAGTGGTGTAACTAATTTTACTGCACCCTGGATCCATCGATCATCGATCTACTCATACTCCCCCAGGCCCCCTGCCCCAGGTATTTCAGCTGCTGCGTTATATACTGTATATGGTTCCATGTCAGAAGGGCCAGACAAAAGGGCATAGACAGAAAGACCCGAGTCAAAAAGGCCCTGCGTCAAACGGGCCCGAGTCGAAAGGGGCCCCGCTACAAAAGGATGCGAGTCAAACCGGCCTACGTCAAAAGGGCCCGAGTTAAAAGGCCCTGAGTCAAACGGGCTCGGGTCAAAAGGGCCCGAATCAAAACGCCCCTCATAAAAAGGATTCGGGTCGAAAGGTCTCCGCAACAAAAGGGTCCGAGTCAAAACGCCCCGAATCAAAACGACCCTCATAAAAAGGGCCCGAGTCAAAAGGGACTCCGCTACAAAAGAGCCAGAGTCAAACGACCCTGCGTCAAAAGGGACCGAGTCAAAAATGGCCGAATCAAAACGCCCCTCATAAAAAATCCATAGTCAAAAGAACCCCACGAGAAAAGGATCCAAGTCAAAGGCCCCTGCATCAAATGAGCCCGGGTCAAAAGGGGCTCCGCTACGAAAGGGTCCGAGTGAAAACGGCCCCACATCAAAAGGGCCCGGGTCAAAAGGTCTTCACAACATAAGGGCCCGAGTCAAAAGGGCCCGAATCAAAACGCTCTTTATAAAAAAGAGCAAAGTCAAAAGGGGCCCCGCTACAAAAGGGACGGAGTCAAACGGCCGTACGTCAAAAGGTCGCGGGTTAAAAAGGCCCTAGTCAATAGGGGCCAAACCAAAACGCACCTCATAAAAAGAGCCCGGGTCAAAAGGGTTCCACGACAAAGTTACCTGAGTCAAAAGGCCCTGCGTCAAACGGACACGGCTCAAATAAAGCTGGAGTCAAACAGCCCCGCGTCAAAAAGGCCCGGGTCGAAAGGTCTCCTCAACAAAAGGGCCCGAGCCAGAAGGCCCGAATCAAAACGCCCCTCATCAAAAGGGCCATAGTCAAAACAGTTCCACGACAAATTGACCCGAGTCGAAAGGCCCTGCATTAAACGGGCCTGGGTCGAATTGGGCCCCGCTACAAAAAGGCCCGAGTGAAATCTGCTTCACATCAAAAGGGACCGGTTCAAAAGGTCTTCACAACAAAAGAGCCCGAATCATAACGCCCCTCATAAAAAGGGGCCGAGTCCAAACGGGTCCCCCTACAAAAGTGCCCGAGTCAAACGGCCGTGCATCAAAAGGGCGCGGGTTTAAAGAGCTGGAGTCAAAAGGGGCCGAATCTAAACGCCCCTCATAAAAAGATCATGGGTCAAAAGGGTTTCACGACAAAGGGACCCGAGCCTAAAGGCCCTGCGTCAAAGGGACACGGCTCAAATAAAGC
Organism: Thermobia domestica; assembly: GCF_964235325.1. Lineage (NCBI taxonomy): Eukaryota > Metazoa > Arthropoda > Insecta > Zygentoma > Lepismatidae > Thermobia > Thermobia domestica. The sequence continues at coordinate 234,206,556 of NC_137459.1, forward strand.
CGGAGACAAACGGGCCCAAGTCAAAAGGGCCCGGGTTGAAATGTTTCCTCAACAAAAGGGCCCGAGCCAGAAAGCCCGAATCAAAACGCCCCTCATCAAAAGGGCCCGGGTCAAAAGTCTCCTTAACAAAAGGGCCCGAGAATCGTTTGTTAACACAACGCCAGAATTGGCGTGGGTCAATGAAAACTTGACCCAGGACCCACTGACCCACCACCCACTGACCCACGACCCACTGATTCACCACCCACCATGACTCACTCTGACCCAGGACCCACAATGGCCCACCACCCACCGTGACCCACCACCCACCATGAACCAATCTCATCCGCTGTGACTTACTCTGACTCACCAAAATCCATCGTCATCAACTCACCAAAATCCAAGACGATCCACGGCCTCTTCTGTACTGACTAAAGAGTTTACACTTGTAATAAAACAAGACTGTGAAATTCTCACTAATCGGAGTTTGAATTTCTAGTCTATCGATGAAGCAACCTCTGTTACAATAACGGTGGATCTTACCTTTACGATATAATATGGTAAAGTGTTTGTCAGTGAGGAAATTCAAACAGTCCGAGGTGGGGGGAAATTAGTGTGTGCCTAAAATACACTTTGACTAAGAGAGTATTATTGGAAGTGTTAATTTCTGAACGCATTCAAAAGAAACTTCTATTCACAGGAAAATACCCCTGCACAATATGGAAAAGGTTATGGTTTCTCAGTTCACAGTATTTTTCTCACAAAAGACTTCAACAATCAGTATTTCATAGTGTATAAAGGTGCTCGGGTACCCTATGTGAGAGCATCTCCATAAAGTATGCTCATAATTGTAATTCGTGTAATCACTAAAACACCACGTTAAATTTAAGTTACAAATATGCCTAATTGCAATTATTATAAATTTTTATTCAAAGCAGTTTTCCTAAAGCAAAGAAGAGACTTACTAAAAATTTGGTACAAAGTTGAATAACACAAATAAGCCATTAGTAATATAAGTATACGTTTTCCATAACTCGTAATTTTCCACCTTAAAACAAATCTGAAATCGGGTTTATTTCCTGTTGGTAACTTTTTCGTGGTAAATCATCCACAGCGGAATGATGTCCATCCTTCAGCCAAGAAATAACTAGCTCGTCTACTTTGAGCTTGTCTAGCGGTGGGCCATTAACATTGATGAACAAGTGAGACGATGTTTGAGCACTTAGTCTATTTCTAATATCAGTCATCTGTAAAATCATAAGGGGAAATTCCCATTCCAGTCTATTTCTAATATCAGTCATCTGTAAATTCATAAGGGGAAATCCCCGTTCCAGTCTATTTTTAATATCAGTCATCTGTAAATTCAGAAGGGGAAATCCCCGTTCGCACTCTGTCGTGGAAATTGATAATACTTCTAGCCGATTTCTGCAACTCCTCATCGACAATCTGCTTGTTAGGTTTAAGTCTGATAACGATTTTTCTTGGTCAGTTATGAAATACTCAGCAAGAAGTATCATCTCTCTATCACCATACAACATATTTTCCATGTCAGTTGGCAATGTCGACTCATGGAGAACAGAAACTTCATTTACCACGCCTTCGATAGGGAATTTTGTGAATAAATTATCAATTAAAGCCTGATAAACTGATGATTTCTTATTTGTTTATGAATTTAATTTTTGTAATTGCACATGAAGGTTTGATGCCATTACCAACTTCCCTCCCCCGCCTAGTAAGCGAAAGGGAACGAGGTTCCTGGAAAGTGTTCAGAGGTGAATTGGAATTCCCATCCTTCTTCCCCTTCAATTACCACACTGATGTTTGCCATGTGCCAAATTACGATGAATTCCAATTAAATTATCATAGTATAATTATTTCCTTGTTGAATTATAGATATTTTTGACTGGAAAAAGGGGTGGAATTTGAAAGTTCCAAATCAACGTAAAGGGAAAAAAAGAAGTGTAAAATTTTCTATATAATTATGCGTACAATCCAAACTTCAAATTTCCGTGTAACTAAGCTTACAGTACAAATTTTATGTCTATTTTCTCATAATTTTATGGGTTGATTGTCCTGTGCTATAAGCGCTCCATATAATAAACATAAGCTTCAGCAATTATTATAGTAGAAAGCAATGAATATATGAAGCCAAGCACTGTATTTTTTTTCTGATTTTTTTCTTATCGATCGTTTTCGATCATTTTTACTAACCAACTCACTACCAATTTTCCATATATAGAAAGCCCCCCCCCATAAAGAAGAATTTTTAAAAATGCCAGGATACATTTTGTTTATTTTCAATAAAGAGTTAATACACTGAATTTCAGCTCCGTAAGTTTAACGGCTTGCGAGATACTATTTTTTTTCGCAAAAATTCGGATTCTCACTACCTCCTTTGGATATTATGCATTATAATGAAAGCAATATAACATCCCAGTTTGGATTAAGGCCTAACTTTATACCAAAGGTAATTTCATTTGACTTTGCAATTTGACCGTGATGATCAGGCACACATAGTTACGTTCATTTTTTATATAATAACTTATATATTACAGTGATACAAAAATGTATTTTTTCCAGTAGTTAGCTCCTCTAAAGACTCACAGGTCTCGATAGCAAACTAGTAATAAAAGTCCAATTGCTATTATTACAATTAAAAATATCAATATCCAAAAGTGCGTACTCACCTCAGGTAAGCAGACAGAAACAAATGGAAAAGGAAGGGAAATGAAGGTCTTAAAAGTGAAACGAAGACAAATTTACCAGTCTTCAGAAGATACTGTCTACAATGCAGTGAGCAGAGTTCGTCTGTAAATCATATTGAGTCGGTGGATCGCAGTGGGTCATGGTGGGTGGTGGGTCACAGTGGGTCATGGTGGGTGGTGGGTCGCAGTGGATCACGGTGGGTGGTGGATCACAGTGGGACACATACTGTTGACTCACGAGCCACTGACCCACTCAGAAAACGTGACCCACTTGACCCACTGACCCACTCCATCTCTGCACAACGCAAAAATTTGAGATTTAGATAGCGATAATAAACAACAATTATAATGATGTCTGCAGAATTTTTGTGTAGACTGGTACGGAATGACAACCAACGTCAGTAACAGAGGCGACTCTTAAGGGAAGTGGCATTGGTAAAAATTAACATTTTATGAACGCAATCCACAAGAAGTTAACTGCGCAAATGTATGATGGAATTTCATTTACGGTGGAAAACATTAACGGTCTCAAAACAAAAGATCAAACAAAATACATCAACCACTTTCTGTTCATTGTTATGCATATTGTGATTATTATTATTATTATTATATTACTTTTATTATTATTATATTATTTTATTATTGTTACCATTTTTATTATTAATAATAATAATATGCAAGGTCAGTGGTAGCGCATGCTTTCAAACCAGTATGCGCCACTGTTTGAAACTATGAACTTTACATTAACATCGGTTGTCTTTCGATCATTTTATGTTCGAAGGTGTGCAACAGTGTCTTATCCCTTCAAAGCATGAAAAGCAAACAATATTTTCGCGAACACAGCCAGGGGCAGAGAGGGAGTGACACAAAACACACACAGCTCGCTGTGTAGCTGCAAGGACCTATGGGTAATTATACTTGTCTTCTTGTTACAAGGCGTTCAGTCAAGTAGTAGGTATCAAGGTCAGTTCCTACAGTTGAATACAAAGTTGACTGTTAGAAAACAGAAGCATACAACTAGACTCTTCTGTTTACTTTTCACGAATATTTTTCACCTTCATGCGTCTGGCGTAGATTTAGAAGGCATGCTGTTTCAAAAATATATTCCCAAAAAAGATATGAGTACTCAAGAGGCAAAAACCTGTAGCTACTTTTGTTTTCCTTTTTCTATTAGCCAGTGGAAGCGTTGTTTCAACATCCTTCTTGTAGCTTGCTTAGCATTTACTTCCTCTTTTTAGTTGAGCTTTCGGCTATGAATACTACGGATGGCCACATTTTTTCGAAAAATACTTTTTCAAAAAGTGAATTTTTCGAAAACGAAAAATGGAAAACGAAAACTACCGAGAAACGAAAAACGGATAATTTTTGTAAAGCAAACTGAATTTATTTCATTTGTTAGTACTTCCAAACTATAGTATACTATGCATACGTATAGGAAGTCTTATAGAACGGCTATGTTCATCTGTCTGCCTATCCATCCGTTCGTCTGTCAGCTGGTATCAGAGCAAGAGCGGTAAGAAATAGCGAGAAGCATAGGTTTGCATCACGAATAGATTCATCTAATGCATTTGACTTTTATTTAATCCAGAAGTGGTAGAGATATATCGCTTTCTGCTACATTGTTGATCAACACAGAACACAAACGGTAACATATAGAAAGACGCGGTTTTCCAGAACCAATTCAGTGTCCCAAGAATATATTCAATGTTCGCCCTTATTACACTTGCAGCTTAAGCTATGCATAAGTGTCTTAAGTCTTTAGAATGGCTTTGTCCGTCCGTCTGTCAAGAGGTGTCAGAGCAAAACAGTAACAAATATTGAGAAGTCGTTTCTTGCGATCGATTTAGAGCCCCTAAAATAGGTTCGATCTCCTAAATTAACCCTCCATTTAGAACCGTAAGTGGTTCAAATACCATTTTTGGTTTCAATTTGTATTGCTATAGAACGAAAAGGGTAATAGATAGCGAGAAGCGATTTATTGCAAACAATTTAGCGTCTTAAGACAACATACAACTATCCATAACATTCAATCAAAACCAGAAATTGTTTATATTTACTATTATTTCCGGTTTCAATACTGAATTACGAGATATCGAGATGTAGATTTTTGCAATCGATTCAACTACCTAGAAATAGCTCTATCTTTTCTATTAATCCTCTATTCAGATCAAAAGTTGTTTAAAATAACCATTTTCGGTTTAACATTGATCGATATAGAACAAAAATAGTAATAGATAGCCACAAGTGTGTTTTTTTAAACGAATCGATACAGCGTCTCAAGAGTACATAAGCTATATATCATCTCAACGCACAATACTATCGAAATTGAAAGTGGCTGAATTTACTAGTATATTCAATAGGGATTTTTATAAAGCAAAAGCTTGAAGAAATAGTGATGCGGTTTTTCGCGATCGACTAAGCGTTCTGAGAATAGGCTCTACCTTCTCCCTTGATCTCTATTTACACCAGAAGTGGTTCAAATTAACGATTACAAGTTTCAACATTAATCGCCACAGAACAAAATTGGTAATAGATAGTGACAAGTGGTTCACCTATAATACAATCGATTCAGGTTCTCAAGAGGAAATACAATTACAATCCGCAACACTCCACAAGGGCAGAAATGGTTGAAGTTTATTACGATTTTTGATTTTATAGGTAATACTAATTTCCATAGAGCAAAATCGGTCAGAGATATCGAGATGCATTTTTTAAAAAAATTAATCCAGCATCCCAAGAATATATTCCACTTCTTCGTTAACACTTTATTTGAACCGAAAGTGTTCAAATTAACCATTTCCGGTGTTAACACTTGTCACGATAAAACAGAAATTGTAATAGATAGCGACAAGCAATTTTCTGGAATCAATTCAGGGTTTTAAGAGAACATATCGTCATAACCTACTTCAATCTGTTGTAACCGGAAATACTTGAAATTTACTACTACTTTCGTTCCAATACTTATATTCATAGAACAAAAACTATAAAAGATATCGAGAAGTTTTCTGAAATCGATTTAGCATCCTAAAAATAGATTCCGTCTCCTCCCTTAACCCTCTATTCAAGCCAGAAGTGGTTCAAATTAGCCATTCTTGCTTTCAATCTTTATCGCCATAGAACAAAAACGATAAGTGATAGCTAATAATGGCTTTTTGATACGGATTCAGCATCCGAGGAACAGATTCTATCTTTGATCTTATTAATCTATTCCAACCAAGAGTTTTGTTGTGCTACTTGTTGTACTGAAGTTTGAATATTCAATTCGCATGGATTGCAAGTCTGCCGTAGTTTTACACTGTGAAACGAAACTCATTTGTTTCTCTACAAAAGCAGGAAGTAGGAAAAATGTATCACAATCAGGGGGGATCCAGGGGTCTATCGCCCCCCAGAAGAGAACACTCTTATTTTATATATAAATAAAACCCATCCCAGAGTTGGAGCTCGTAAAAATAGCTCTAAGTAGCAGTATTACTACCCCCCCAGAAGTCCGTCCTGGATCCGCCCCTGATCACAACTCCCGGTTTCAGTATTGATCACCATAGAGCAAGCATGGTAATATAGTCCGGCAGTCAGCCCATGGTACCGTGCATGTGCTCACGCATAAAATATTTTTGCATTTTCATGTCCTTTACATCCTCCTAAACAATATTAGGAAGGGTGTCGCTCTTACACCCTTGGGCATTTAGCATAATACCCATTAACCCTTTCGAATCCAATGACGTTAAGCAATTTTTAGGCCTTTTTTTTTTCAAGTATCTACTGCTTAAACACAATTCATCATAATTTTATGGTTCATATGTCATTTTCTTTAAAATAATACAGTCTTTCAAATGCTATAAAGATCATACTCTTACAACGTACGAGAAAAGGGAAATTTAGAAAAAAGATCGGAAAATTACTCTGAAAAAATCCCTTTTTCGACGTTTGGGGCCCTGGGTGAAAGCACGGTACCCCAATATGCATTGAGATATTGGTAATGTTCATGCCAATTATTACTTTGATATCTTATATAATGACGTCATTATAAAATGTTTCAATTCTCTGTGCAAGTAAAAAAAAAGGTTTCACCGGTGCGTAGGTTAGGTTTTGATGCAAACTACAGGCTTTGGTACAAGTAAGCAGCTAATGTTTGATACTAATTGTCTGTACTACTTCACGACGTTGTCTTGTCGTCATTGGATTCGAAAGGGTTACTATGGAAACTAAGTGCTGCTATTGCTGATAAATCAAATTTTAAGCATACACCTCAAAGTTATTATCCTACCAGAAACTTGGCGATGTGTAACACTCAAGGCTTTTTATCGATCACAAGTTGCTTTAAACATCTTAAAAGTGTTGAAGAATATGTTTTAAAAGCATATATATATATATATACTTTTTCTGTTTCTGTAAAAAAAAAATATCCTTGGCTTCCTGAAAGCATTGAACGAATTATGTGGTCTTTAGCACTGATCTGAACACTTGTATATGAAACTAAACAACACTTTCATTTTCACAGTCACTGCGAGCAAAAAGAGTCTACAATTCATGAATAAAATGTTCGGTCTCCTCTTCGTTTACGTTTGTATTTGCAGCTGCGATTGTTTTATTTACTTTTTTTTCGTTATTACACCGTGCTACGTCATGACAGAGATAAAACACAGCACATGACAGTTTAGCTGCATTGCAACGACAATAAGCTGTTAAGAATTGTTTATCAGATGAACAACGACAATGAATCATATCAAACACTTCTGGAGGTGCCAATACAGTATTTGATAGCAATAGCACAAGAACAAGAGATTTCGACGCATCTTCACGTTTCCAGCCATATAAAGGGGGATCAGACTTGGGTGGCTAAAATTCGCACCCTGACATCCATATGACAGTTTGAATGTGTGTTCTACGCACATTTAACTCGAACATTAGCGTTGTAGATGAGAGACTTTTCAAATCAGGAGATGACGTAGCCTTTCGCCTTGATATCTCTGCCATCCACGCATCGACTAATACATCAGATATATTTTCTCTCCTTTTGCTTTCGTAGAAACGAACATGAAATACTAAGTTTATTTTACAACATCGCCGATATTTGCATGAAATTTTCCTTGTAGCTTGAGTTTTTTGCCGCAGTGCACTCCCTTTTCGATGCCAAAACACTGGGCAATTGTGTCCCACCCTGAGAGAGCATGTGCATTTGGAAGATCTGGAAGAAATGCATTATCTTTTTCTACGCTTGCACTAACGTCGATAACGGTCCTGATAGTCCCACTGCTTTCTATAGTTAACACTGGCGACAGTTTAAGCGTGAGAAGGAAGTACATGAGAAGTATGAAAACGTCGGTATTGTCGCACGTAACTGTGATACTCTTGACTCCCTTTTGGGCAATCCTCACTACTTGTTGCACTATGATCACACCTGCTTCTTCGTATGTTGTCCGCAAATCAGTTCTGTGTGCTATCTCTTTGGAGTGGGGTTATTTTCCAAATTTATAGTCCAAATTTCTGATATGAACATCAGTTAGAAGTTGCTGGATAATTAACTCTGTCAGTTGTATCTTGTTTTCAGTGACAGTAAGTACATTTTACAGGATGAAAGTGATGTTCCCAAACTCGGCTTTTGCCTCCTGCTACCAAACTGGCCAGCTCGGGGCAATCTTGTGCTGCTGTTAATGCTGTAGTTGCAGTATCTGTCGAATACCAAATACACATTAGAGAACCTTGTTTTCTGAAACACGTATTCACATACGTTACTGGAATAGCCATGAACAGTTCCATTGTTCGGGCAGTCTACTACCCACAGTATAGCACTTCCATCAATCACTGCATCTTCTGGTCTGAGGATTACTTTTGCAGATGCATCAACTTTTAGCTGATTCATCATGAGTGAATTCGCCTTTGTTATTCTCATCTCCCAGTAGTCATCAAACATGGCAATTGGTACCGGGGCAAGTTCATGTTTGAGGACAGGTTGAAAATTGATGTCTCTTGGCCCTTGTAATCCAGAAACACGAGAGCAGATCAACGTGATATCACATACATCTGTAGTTTCAACGCATATGGACTTCCTGTTAATAGTCATCGTTATAAATTTCTTTGGTATGCAGAAAGCTGCCTGCCAAGAAGCTGAATATTTAACCACTTGATCCATTCCAATATTCAACGCATTGTGGATATTCACTTTTTCTGACGCCACTCTGCCAGTGACTACGTTGGTAAGAGATTGGGAATGGTCCTTCGTGTCAAACGGATCAATACACGTTTCTAGCTTACTCCTGAGTTACTCTCTGTTAATTCTATCTGCTCGAATCCTTGCTGGTTTCTCTTCTTTGTGAGTAGTGACTTCATCCCTCTGACTGTCGTTGGTCAAGTCGGATAGATCTTGCAAAATACGACTAAAAATGCGCATGCTGTATGCCTACGTCTTCATACTTTCTGGTTTCATTGTCAGTCCGATGATTCCACGGGATCCTTTACCGTATCTCGTAAATGCCGTTTCGATATACATGTCAGACCAAATGCCGTTCCACAGCCCTTCCTTGTGGTGCACGGCGTGCTCCACTTCCATGAATTTCTTTAGTACATCACCATAATATTTTTGCATGACTACAAATAATACAAACCGTACCCTGTATAATTGTGATGACCAGCAGAAAAGAAATACGGCAGCATTTGCTTTACTGCCCACAGGTGTAGTGGCCATCCACTTTCACGTTCAGCTCTCACAAACACCATCATAATAAAAAAAACAGACTTTACTAAATTTTCCACACCATAGTTTGGATGTAGAGCTGCTTGATGTGCACAGCCAACTTGTACAGTTGCTGGTCGTTTGTGAATATAGTCACATTTTGTCCGCACATATTGGTAAGTCGTATGTCCTCAACCATTGCTGTGAACATGGTGTCGAGATCTGCAGGATCCATGTCTATTAAGATGGTATATATGGCCCTTGTGGCTGTTAGAGAGTCTTGTCCTTGCTGGCGACACAATTATGTATTAAATCTAGCAAATTCTAGGGTATCGTGCTCAGTTACTATCCGTTTTATAAATTGGAAATCAAAGTTTCTACGTCTAGATAAGGGTGTGCCCTAAAATGATTGTCTATAGAAATACTTTTTTTCTTACTGGCAAATTATGTTATCTCGTCCAACGCATACTGTATTTCCTATGGTTAATATAATTTCTTTTTGAATTTTCTGTATATACATAAACTTTACATTATTAAATATGGATTCAACAACAATGGTAAACTGCTCAAAATATTCTTTGACCATTAAAATATAGGTGTAGACACCTTTATTTTTATGATAGAACAAGATCTTGGAGAGATATAAATGAAAATAGAAATTCCGTTAATGGCGGCAGCTTTTTGTACATACATAAATTTTACATTATTAAATATGGGCTCAACAACAATGTTAAACTGATCAAAGTATTTTTTGACCATTCAAACATATGTATACACACCTATATTCATATGATAGAACAAAACGTTGAAGAGAGATTAATGAAACTAGAAATTCCGTTAATGGCGGCAGCCATTTCATATTAACGTATTTTATACAAATTGCCCAAGGGTGTAAGGGCGACACCCTTGCTAATATTACTTGTCAGGGTTAAAAGATTATGAAAACGTGAAAATATTTTATGCGGACGTGAATGCACGGTACACTCAAAATCAGGGGTTTGACGGCCGGACTAATAGCGAGAAGCATGAATTCAGTACCTTCGCAATAGACTATCTCCAAGTTTTATCCTGTGGTAGAAATTTACTACCACTTCTAATTTCAATAGTGATCACCATAGAGCAAAAATAATAAGAGATAATGAGATGTGTTTATATATATATATATATGAATTCAGGATTCGAAGATTGTCATATCGATCGCTATCCCTCTATGTAAACCGGAAATAGTGAGAAACTACCATTTCCGATTTCGTAGTAAAGAAAAGATTATAGCCGGAAGCAGTTTTTGATATGGATTCTGTGCCACAATGGTAGTTTCCATCTCTAAATTTAATGCAACCGAAAGTGATAAATACTTACTATATCTATGGTTACAATATTTTTTTTTCATAGAACGAGAGAGGTACTAGGAAGCGGCAAAAGTTTCTTTTAAATATATAATTTCATAATTCCAAGAAAAGATTTCAAGCCCTGCCACTGGTCTAGTGGCTAGCGCGTATTCCTTTGATGCACAGGGTCCCGAGTGGGAAAACATTGAACGTGTTATGATGGTTCGGATTCCACTTTAAAATGTAGGTCAACGTCTTGTATAGTCTTGCTCGATACTGAAAAGGGACGCTGAACTTCAACAAACAACCAAATAAAAAATATTTTATCTTAGTAGTATTCTTCTACTGAAGTTAGTAGCAGTAAAAACTAATACGAAAACGAAGACCCACCTATTTAAAATTTGAATTCTCGTTTGATGAGATTATGATAGTCAAATACTTAGTTCGTTGTCCTACCGTATATAAAACATCTTTAGAACAAATAAACCATTCAATAGTATTTTGTTAGTATTAAATTGCCTATTTTTGAAAGCAATCAAATTGTTTTTGATACTGACTTAATTAGTTATAGAAAATAAGAGAAATGAATGGGGGATCTTAGAGAGAAGTCTTTTGTATCACTACATATAATCACTTTATTTCATATTTTGCTAAATTAATTGTTAAAAGTCAATTTATTACAGAGTTGCCTGATACTATCACGATCAGTTTATACAGCATCCTTCTATTTGGTAATTTGTTAGTCTTTTTTTACATTATAAAATATATTGTCGGGCTAATTGCTGTATCGCCGGACCAATTTTAAGAAATTTACCGGGTCAATTGGAGAATTTATTTAAGTTTATGAGGAAGAGTGATTGAAAGTCAGGTAAGGGGAATAGTAAAAGCTCAGATAGTGATTGTATTTGCTGGTTGTTTTTGATGTTGTAAGCGGCATTGTATGTGGAGGCGGATGGACTATTTCGCAGAGAGGTACACTTGTTTTACTATACGGATCCATAGATTGTAAAATGTATAGATAAATTTGAGCAAATCTTTAATTTGCCCATTTCATGTCGAGAACAGAAACCAACAAACCCCTGTGGGGCTTCTAACCCGTTCCTACTACTATCACTACCCCTACTCCTCCTCCTTCTACTACTACTACTGCTACTCCTACTCCTACTTATACTATGGATCCGTTAGTAAAACTGGGCACCTAATAACATAATCTAACGTAACTTAATGTAATCCAACCAAATATAACCGAATGCAGTATATTTTGCTTCATTTTTTCGATTTTCAAATTGGTCCGGCGATTCAGCAGTAATGCCATATTGTCGATAACACATTAATAGTCACTATTAGTAAATAATTATTTTTTTACTATTCTGAAAATATAAATTTTACACTCTTTACCTGTGTGAATTATTATTTCTAATTTATATCCCTCAAGAACCGAGAACCAAGGGTTTGTGAATCACAATATTTCATGCTGAGCTCGCACGCTTACCAGACTCGTTAAAGTCTATGACCATATCAACTTTGGCCAATATTGGATGAGATTAACGCGTTTCAATAAAATGTATTGATTTAACTAAGTTCAAGTCCAAATTTTTTGGGCAGTATTTTGAAAAAAAAATGCTGTTACAGACTAGTCACAGCATCAATGGAACTGTGTACTGTCAGCAGTTGAGCCGTGTTCAAGAAAAAACTCAAGACTCTGGAGCCAGCACTTCTGAATCGCAAAGGGATCCTCCTGTTACAGGACAACGCTAAGCCCCACGTGGCTAGGATGACCCGGGATACCATTCTACACTTTGGATGGGAAACACTATTGCATCCGCCATACTCCCCGGACATTGCACTGTCCGATTACCACCTGTTCCATTCCTTAAACAATCAGCTTAGAGGACGCCAGTTCAAATCCCTAGTAGGGGTGCATTTTGCACTTGATACCTTCTTCGATTCACGTCCCACCAAGTTCTACCGCGATGGAATACATGGCCTTCCAAAACGTTGGCAGAAGGAGACTATTTTTGATCTTCCAGGTATGTTTTAGGTTAAACATCGATGTTTGAAGGTGTTGGGTGAAAAAGCGACAGATCTTTCTTGGCTACCTTTATAGTTACTAAGCTCGTCAAGATCTACCACCTTACCAAGTTTGGTAAAAATTGGATGAGTTCCATCTTTCGCGCTTTAATGAAATTTCTTGATTTCACTGATTCCAAACCTATCATTGATAGCTAATAACTCACGAACAAAAAGTCTGTACATCATAATATTTTATATGAGCTTCCATGCATAACAAGCTTGTCAATATTTACGATCCTACCAACTTTCGTCAAGATCATTTGAGTTTAATCAAATGCGACTTAATGAAATTTCTTGATATCACTAACTTAAAACACAAATTTGATTAGCAATAACTCTGGAACCAAAGTCCCAAACACGTGTGTACTAAATACTTTGCAGTCCATAACCATACTAATTTTGGTCGAGATTGGATGAGTTTCATCAATAGTAGGCACTACACACTATCCTTTCATTAGATCCAAATCCAAGGAGCACGGTAGCTCAGGGTTAGAACGCTTTCCTCTTGTGCATTTGATCCCAGGCCAGGTAAGTTCGTCGCAGACAACATCGTGTCCGTGTATTTTCCCGGGGTACTCCCACATTATCATTCCACGAATTCCGAAAACTTTTCGAGAAACGAAAAATCATCGAAAAAGGGAAAACGAATTTTTTTCGAAAAACGATTTTTTTCGGAAAAACGAAAAACGATTTTTTTCGAAAAACGAAAAATCTTTCGAATAAACGGAGAACATTTTTTTTCGAAAAATGAAAGACGAAAAAATTTCCGAAAAACGAAAATCAATTTTTTTCAAAAAAAAAAACGAAAAAACGAGAAATGAAATTTCCGAAAATGGAAAAACAGATTTTTTGAAAAAGGCCATTCCTAATGAATACTTCAGCGACAAGTCGTGGTACTTATGATAGTGGCGTATTTTCGTTCGGAGAAATTATGGAAATAATAAATAATGTAGACTCCGATGCTTTTGAAACGGACGATGAATGTAGTTTGTACGAAGATTCTAGCATGAATTTATGTGACACACATACCTCTTTTCATATAACATCGCTGCTGAACGGGACGTTAAACTCTAAATGAAAACTCAACACATACCTCTTTCTATTTAAAAATATTGTGTGGTATACAATATTCGAAATTCAAGATGGCTGCCATGATGTGCACTAAATCATTTAACGCAGTTTATACACCAATGCCAAACTGTAACATTTGCTTTTCCTCCGTCTATGCGTCTCTGTGTTACAGCCCTGTCATAATACTTTCCCTATTTGATACATATGTAAAACATAGCACACCCTGTCTCAAACAGATGAAGTGTCAAAAATGAATTCACATTCTCATTTGTGGGAATATTCAAATCTAAGTTGAAGTGTAAAATCATAACATTTTACATTTAAAACAATATTGTGTGATATGCAATATGGCGGAATTCAAGATGCCTTCCATGGTGACCACACTCCAAATGAATGCAATTGACATGTCGTTATTATTGTTCTGTCCCAATATTTTTCAGTAACCCTGTATACAGATCCACATATGTCTTCTCACAGCAAAATTAGACTAATGTTTTCCACAGAATATTTTTCATACTAATATGTATTTTTATACTTTGATCCAGGAGTAGAAATGGAATTTTAGAAGTAAGGGAAAAGTCAGCAATAGATAAATTTTGATTGGGCTATGTCACGAGAATACAAACTCAGAAAAACGGTAGTTAGGGGCTGAGTGGCTAGGGCCCTTAGGTCGCAATCGCGGCATAGGCCCTCTATGAAAACGATGATGAAAGAATAAAGAAAGAAAGAGAAAAAAGCTAAAACAAAAGAGAGCTAAATAATTCGGTAGTTCAGTGTTATTATGCTACCAACACACACTCCTCTTCCATCCTTCCATCAATCAGTAAGTTATCTTTTTCAATAGGGTCCTTTTGTTACTAGATTTGTGGCTAGGTGCATCTTTCACTATGGTCTTTTATTATCAGAAATTGTGATTTAGTTCGTACCTGGGGCCTTGGGCCCTTCTTTCAATATATTGGACAGTTGGGGCCTTCTTTCATTACATTAAGAAGTTGGGGCCTTGGGCCCTTTATTCATTATATTGGGCAGTTGGGGCCCTTCTTTCATTTCATTGAGCAGTTGCGGTCCTAGGCATGTTTTTCATCATGTTGAGCTGTTGGGACCTGGTACCTTTCTTTCATAATGTTGGGTAGTTGCGGCCCTTTCAAGGTTGAAGACTGGTGCCTGGTTTGTAGCTGGTTCATATTTAACCACAGGCTGATTGGTTCTTTATGGATGTTAATACATCTTGTAGGTCTATATTTGATAATTCAAAAATGGAAAAACAGCGCATTTTTAAAAATTAATTTTCTATCAAAAAGTTTACAAAATAACAGGAGAAAACAGTGGAAGACGCAGAGAAAGCGGGCATTTTCAACATAATGGTTGATTCTATCCAAGATGTTTCAGGGCTTAATCAGCTGGCTATAGTAATTCTCTACGTTATAAACGGTCAAGTATTTGAGTGGCTGTTAGCAGTTGTCGTAAATAGCTTGGGCGTCTCTGGCGGGGGGGACGATAGCTGCTAACTTCAGTGGATGCTATTAAGGAGTTAAAGCATTACTGGAGAAGGATAATCCTGAAATCAATTACACCCAATGCAAGGTTTATGCTCTTAATTTGGTTATGACAAATTCGACTGAGTAGATCCCTGAAGCTGCAAATTTATATGAAACCAGTGCCGTGTTCTGTCTGAATACTACAAAAGAAAGGATGTTTGTAAGAAATAGATTGATGCAAGCCACGAGGGACATGACAGATTACGAAAAGTGGTACAACACGATGATGGAGCAGAAACAAGGCACTGAATGCAGTAGTGGACACTAACGAGTTTCGCTACGAAACATGAAGCCAAGACGAGGACTACTGTCTATCATCAAGATTTCTTTCATTTTTATTGTTCCTCAACGATGATGTACAGGACAGTAGTTTTAATGCTAAATCAAAATTTTAAGCTAAACTTTGCTGAATAAGTGGACATAATTTAACACTGTAATGAGGATTTCTGTGTTTCAGGACTTATTTACGGAAACGGAGCCTGTTTCAAAATACCTGCAGTCTCACGGATTGGACTATCTTACAACCTGGAGACATTTAGACAATTTGCAGCAGCAGCTTCAAAAGAAAATAGAGGCAAAAATGTCTGTTTAATGCTGTACGAAAATACAAAAATATTTTGTGTGAAAATAAATCAACAGCTTGCGCAATCTGGTGTAGAGATAGCAATGGAAAAAGACTTTCTGCACAGAAGAATCTTAAAGAAGAAGAAAATGCCAGGAGAGCAGATGAACTGGAAAAGAACATAAATATAAGTGAAAATGATTTATTCAGAATAAAAAAATTTCAACGAAAATTCTGAATACAGCTGTTACATGTGTCAGTGATAGATTTCAGCAGCCAAAAGAACTCCAAATACTGGAACCCAAGCACTTTTCAGAATTCAAGAAGAATGGTGTATCTGCAAGAGCTTTCAGAGTTCCTGCGAAAAAAAACTAAATATAAAACAGGAGAAAATATACAAAGAGCTCCAGCAGTTCTCTGTAGTGTATTTCACAGTCACAAAACGTTCTGGTTTTTGATGATCCTGAAGAGAATGATGCTCCTGAATCCTTAGAAGATGATGATGATTATGCATCTGAGTATGCTATGGGAGATGGAACATCCTTGGACGGGATTCACGGTAAGAGTGATAATGATCCTGCAAACATTTTGTATAAAAATTGTTTGTCATGTGCAGGGAAAATTTTGTACCAATTTCTGTCAGTCTAGTTGCTTTAATAATTTATACATTGTATAAAACATGCGTTGTCTCTACCATGCACACAAGTGGCATGTGGAAGGTGCTTCTCAAAGAGTAAACAAATCTCAGAGCTAGTTTGTGTGAAGACATTTTGGACACATTTTTGCTAATGAATATGGAAAGAGACATGTTAAATTTTGTGTCTGTGAACGAAGTTGTTCAGGAACTCCGCAATTTATAAGATGAACTGCAAAGAATCTTAACTTTTTAAAATTATTAGTTGTTTAGTGGTTCAGTAGTGTTTATCATTTTCAGTAAAACTGTCGTGTTCATTCCACAGTCAAAAGTCATTATTAGTTGTTTAGTGTTACAATTTTTAGTAAGCTGTCCTGTTCATTCCATAGTAAAAGTTATTCGCTATTATTTTTTTAGTGTTTCAGCTACTATACAGAGTGTCTCAAAAGTCCCATGACATACGGTAACTCTCTTATTATCAGAGTTACAACAAAATATAGGCGGGGAAACTGTCTCCAAATATGATGTTTTCAATCTAAAGTGAAAGAATTTTTCAAATCGGACAAGCCGTTTGGGCTGTACACTCTATACGCGTCCAATGTTACATGAAAATGCAACGTTACCATTTACCCGGACCCACAACATAAATGAATGAAGTTACTGTCTATTAAAAACATTATATTTGTAGGCGGTTTCTCCTCTTACATTTTGTTGTAACTCTGATAATAACAGAGTTATCCATGTCAGGGGACTATTTGGACACCCCGTGTGGCAATACAATAATAATTATAAAATATTCTCTTGAAAGTTTGTTTCTGGAAATCCTGTGCGTGCTGTGACATCGAATTTCCAATGACCAATGATAAATTATAGCTTCCAAAAACTATCAAGTAACAACGAATTTACAACTACATAACGCGATGGCTCATCGCAGATGTTCATTGTACGCAGTGGCGCAACCAGAATTTTATTTCGGGAGGGGCTAAGAATATCCAGTACAGTAATCTGCAAAGACGTGCTGCACTATTTGTTGTGGACAAAATTGAAATTTTGGATTCTCCTCATTACAAACAATTTAGTTATCCTTATTATTACCATGCTAAAAAAAAACTTAAAATGAAAATTCCAATTCACAAATTCCCTATTATTAACGGTTACAAGTTTTAAAATTTGCGCTATAATAATTATTTTGAACATCTTTATTTTTGCATAAAATGACGCACTCTTTACTAACGTTTATTATTCTAAGAAATTAATGTAGGGGTTTCCACTGGGTATTTCTCCTTTCGTACAGTGCTTTGAGTTAATTCAATATTCATTTATACATTGATCTATTTTGAAATTTCACCAAAATTTGTCTGCAGCGCTGCTGTATAAGATAGACCAGGTTTGTTTCGGAGAGGGCATGGGCCCCCCGAGTTCATAGCTGGTTGCGCCACTGATTGTACGTTATTTTAGAAATTGGTGTTATAGTCTGAGGGCCCTCCATGGTAACCGCGGCCTAGGCCCTAATACACCCAGTCCGCCCATGACGGGACTGCAAGCAAACTTTCATGGAGAACGACTTAAGCGATAGCGATTGTTCCAAAACAATCAACAAGCAAACAAAACTAATATTACCATGCAAATTTCCTATTTGTTACTAATAACCACAGATATATTTCCTACATTTGCACAAACACTTCAACTTACTAAGGGGACACAATTTTCTTGTGCATGCCTGATCTCCACTCATGCTTTATTCTCAAGCTTTTTACCCGTGGAACCGTATTTACCGGGCTCTTTTGACGCGGAGTCTTCCTGACTTGTGCCTTTTTGACGCGGGGCACTTTGACTCAGGCCCATTTGACGCCTCGCCGTTTTGACCCGTGTCCTATTGTAGTGGTGCCCCTTTTGATCAGCGCCCGTTTGACGCAGTTTCTTGTTGACTCTGGTCCTTTTGTCGCAGAAACTTTTGGAGCCGGGCCCTTTTGACGCAGCGTCCTTATGACTCTGCTCGTTTTGTCGCGGATCCCTTCTGACCCGGGCCCTTTCAACGCAGGGCCATTTTGTTGCGGAGACCTTTTACCTGGGCCCTTTCGACGCGGGGCTGTCTTGACTTGGGCATTTTGTAGCGGGTTTCCTTCTGACTCGGGTCCGTTTGACGCAGGGCCCTTTTGACTCGGACCCTTTTGTCGTGGGACTCTTTTGACCCAGGCCCTCTTCATGAGGAGCGTTTTGATTCGGCCTCTTTTGACTCGGGCCCTTTTGTTGCGTAGACCTTTTGACCCAGGCCCTTTTGACAGGAGGCCATTTGACTCGGGTCCTTTTGTAGCGGGGCCCCTTTTCACTTGGGCCCGTTTGACGCAGAGCCCTTGCGACTCGAGCCCCTTTGTAGTGGGAACCTTTTGACCCGGGCCCTTTTTGAGGAGTGTTTTGATTCGGGCTCGTTTGACGCGGGGCATTCTGACTCGGGTCATTTTGTCGTGGGAACCTTTTGACGCGGGCCCTTTAAATGAGGGGTGTTTTGATTCGGGTCTTTTTGACTCAAACCCTTTTGTTGACGAGAGGTTTTGACCCAGGCAATTTTGACGAGGGCCATTTTGACTCGGGCCCTCTTGTAGCGGGGTACCTTTTTGAACCGGATTCGTTTCAGACAGGTCTCTTTTGACTCGGGCTCTTTTGTCGTGGGACTCTTTTCACGCGGCCCTTTTGATTCGGGCCCTTTTGACTCCTGCCCTTTTCTTGCGGAAAAGTTTGACCCAAGTCCTTTTTTCGCGGGTCCCTTTTGACTCGTGCCCTTTGTACAGGGACCACTTTTGACTTCTGCCCTTTTGTTGCGGAGAACTTTTGACCCGGGCCCATTTGACGTGGGAAAGTTTTGACTCGGGTTCTTTTGTAGGGTTCTTGCCGGGCTCGTTTGAGGCAAGTCACTTTTTACTCGGGCCCTTTAGTCATGGGACCCTTTTGACCCGGCCCTTTTGATGAGGACCGTTTTGATTCGGACCCTTTTGACTCCTGCTCTTTTGTTGCGGAAACCTTTTGACTCGAGCACTTTTGTTGCGGGGCCATTGTGGTCTGGCTTTTTGTAGCGTGGTCCCTTTTGACTCGGGCCCTTTTGATGCAGAGACGTTTCAACCCGGGTCCTTTTCAGATGGGCCATTTGACTCGGGCCCCTTTGTAGCGTTGCCCCTTTCAACCCGGGTCCGTTTGAAGCAGGGCCGTTTTGCTCGGGTCCTTTTGTCGCGAGCCATTTTGCCTCTGGCTTTTCGGTCTTTGCCCTTTTGTCGGGCCCTTCTGACATGGAACCATATATATAACGCAGCAGCTGAAATACCTGGGGCAGGGGGCCTGGAGGAGTATGAGTAAATCGAAGATAGATAGATCCAGGGTGCAGTAAAATTAATCACGTCACTGTTCACATCAATTTATTTTTTCTTTCGACATCATCTGAAGATGAATGTTCTGACTGATAGGTTACAGCGGCGAAAGACGATATAGGCTAACAATGATAAATGCTATTACAGTTAATATATATAGGGAATAAAACGAAAAACTCTATATCGGTCTCCCCCCCCCCCCGTTGGAAAAGATCCTGCGGTAGTTAGTGATTATGATGTTGCCTAGTTACTGTATTATATTATTCTATACAGGGAATAAATACTTATGTGTTTTATATAAGAATAAGAACCTTATCTATATTTATTACAGCTCTTGCTTTACGACAACGAAACATATTCATGTTCAGCGTAATCAGTTTCCATTCTCAAATAATTACAGTGAGGCGAATGAAATAATTCAAGCCCGAACATGTCATAGTAAATTCCTGATGAGTGAAAAGCGCTAGTAGCAGTTGTTAGCAGTTTTTAACTTAACATATAAGACAATAATTTGAAAACAGAGAATACAAATCTTTTCAGAGACAACAGTGCACTGATGCTTTAAATCTATGCCCTTACTCCCTATACCTACGTTATTTCCCTAGTCAAAATAAAAACTTTTCAAAATCAATCACAATTTCTAATGCATCTATCCCTTCCTTAGAGTACTGCGTGGTCACATACCCGTCACGGCGATGTAAAGGCACTTTTGGCGACGAGGATACAATGTATGAGAGAAATGTATGCAATAGCAGTCTCTCTTTATTGTAGTGGAAGTAAGATGCCTATGAAATGGAGACAGAGTTAAGAGCTAGAGATAATTGTATAAATTTTGATCTTCGGCCATCTAATTTTGCTTCTCGGGCATACGAAAATAGAAAGGTGATTCTGCAGAATGGTCGTTCAACTCCTCAACTAAAGTGAAAACATGTGTTCAACCTTTTAATATTACGACAATTCATGATTATGAGATTACTCTTCTACATAGAAGTTATATTGTTTGTCTTTTTTTAATGATAAGAATGTTCGGAACAATCAAGGACATAACGACATTAATAATGTACACAAAGCTTTAAAAGTGTACTGTCTTTCTCAATGTCACCTCAAGCAGTAATGATGAAAAAATAGAAAGTCCAGATGAACAAAAGAAAATGAGTGATAATCAACACAAGGAGCGCGTTTGTATATATATATATTAAGAAACGTTTAATTTATATTTGTTTCTTGGAAAAACATGAACAGGATTCCAGGGGTCAAAATGAGAGTACAGATTTCTCAAATAGAGGAAATTAGACTACGTATAACTGCTAACTCTAATTAACAAATATAATCCATTATTAAGAAACCAATTAGAATTTTCTAATGTGTTCAGTAGTATAATTCAGAGTGATATAATTAAATATGTTTCAAATATGTGACTTTCATATAAAAAAGCAAGAAATTTGTAAAACTAGTTTTTTTTTCGATCATCCCGGATGAAGTTACCGATGTAAGTAATAATAATAATACATGTCTGACAAGTTCGTTGTGTTTCTCTGTATTGATTTTATATTGACCGCTTAATGAAAACTCTTCCTTACCCAACTCTATAGTGCCGCTTCACAAACAATGCGATTTTGCTAGCCTTTAATCTTATTTTTAACGAGTGGATAACAACTATAGTTTGTTACGTCAGGTCAAGACTAAAATTATCGCTTTTAGTTGTCAAATTAGGTTAAAAGTATGGGTCTGCATTTGGAAAGTATTGCCAATTTATCTGTAAATGATCTTGCACTGAAGGACTACAATAATAAGGTACTCACTATATTATATATTTTAATTACCTATTTATTGCAGCCTTTAACAACCTGAGTTGTAGCTGCAGATATCACGAAACACAAAATACACATAAATGAAATACACACATTTTACAAATACAAATACACAAATGTATAAACGCCACCTTCATGAAGACTCTTAGGGGTCGTCCACATATTACGTAACACGGCAAAGGGGGGGAGGGGGTTCGGCCTTGCGTTACGAAGTGTGACAAGGGAAGGAAAGGGTTTACGTCCTCGTTACGTAACGCATGTTTTTTTTTTTGGGGGGAAAACTTATTTTGATGGGAATTTTTATTTATTTTGTATATAAATTGAATCATGCATGCAGAAGAGATTCGAAGATGTTACAAGACACCAGCATGACTGGCGACGAACATTTCGTGAATTACAATATAATAAAACTCCCGTTTTGTGGCTATCGCAGCATTGCATTTACCACACGCTTTTCCGGGCTTAGTTGTTACTGATTGTATGATTTGAAAATGCTGTTCCCACTGGTATCGCTATTTCTGAGAAAATTATTTAAAACTCAGATTTGAATCACTACCGCACTTTATTCTTTTTACGGGTTTCGCATCTGAAACAGAAAGAACTCTTTTTCGTGAAACAATATTTTCCGCGACGGAACGATCCAGAATTTGGAGCAAAATAATATATTAAAAACCCAATTCGTCGGATATTCATCTCGTACTATTTTTTTTTTTTTCACTTTTGAATATTTCTGATGAAATCGAGTTCATTTGGATTTTGGCACTTATTTACAATAAGAAGAATTTTAAAAGGGGTAAATTGAAGTCCAAAGTCGAAGGAAGATGCTCGAAAGCGTGTTGTCAAAGACGTCCTTGGTCCATCACGTGTGCACCCACTTCGAATCTGTGACGAGAAAGAGAATTTCCTTACATCGTCGACGCTGGCGAAATTCAAATACACCAATCATCCGGAAAATGAAGTGGATGTCATTTATTTAGATCCTGTTTCACCTGCATTTTCCTGAGTAGTTTCTCTCTGCCAATCATCGGTGACCTAAAAGGATGGGTGCGATCTCCTTGAGAAAACGACAGTATGCAATTTCGAAGAGTTACAACTGGTTAATTAAACAACTTTATGTGGTTAAAATATTATTACGGTACTACCATTTTCTAGTACTTTGATTTGTTGCCGAAAAACACTACAAATATATTCAGAATATAAGCATTTATAATAAAAATGTATACTATAAACATAGTTTTTTTTGTAATAACCCGCAAAATAAGCAAAATTGGTGAAAAAATTGAAAAGTGTTACGTAACAAAGGGGGGGGGGTTCGCCTTGCGTTACGAAGTGTGACAAGGGGGAGGGAGGGGGTAAAAATTGGTCAAAAATAGCGTTACGTAATATGTGGACGGCTCCTTAATCTAAACGCTTACATGACTATCTTTTGCACCCTGGCTGACTATCCTGCGGGTGGTGTCACTGTCTAGCAATCTCGCTTGGAACGAGTGACTCCAGCGGATGGTAGTGTATTATTAGCTAATGGAACTCACGTATATATTAACACTCGGATACCTTTATTGTGCCAGAAGATAAGTTGCTTCAGATTGTGAACTCCTCTTCGTGGAGGGAGGAGAAAGTCAGCTATCCCAAAGACCAAAAAGGAAAATAAGACTGCGTTTACATTTTTAGGTCCTAAAATTTCTAAATTTTGCAACGAGTTTTCTATTTCCATCATAATTTTCAATTGTATGTACCGTTTGTAGAGCTTATATGAACGCCTCTGCAAGAAGTTACACAGATTTCTCTTCGTTGTTATGTTGAAGTATCACAAAAACAATTACATTTCATTTTTATTTGATTTCACGTGAACTGCGCTCCACATGACTTCAAATAACAATTTGATTTTCCTGGTAAATGCTCGATTCTACCACCTCCGTGTCTTGTTGGTTGCTAAGCAACAAACTTAACATGTATCTCCCCTCTCTTTCGTTTGTTCTTCCTGGAGAACGATCAAATCGACAGGATGACGAAATCTCTTGCCGAGGCATGTGAATCGAGGGCCACGTGATTTCCAGAGTACATGTGAGCTAAATCTCCCTGTCTTTTTCGCAGATTATTGGTCATATTGTTATTCAACATATGAATGGGAAACACAGTAACCTCGTTCTATTTTAGTTTTCTTCTTTTCCTTCTGGCTTACAGGGAATGCTTTCCAATTGTAAAATCGGTTTTGAACAGGCAAGTAGCCAGGGAGGGGCAAGAGGGGGCTACCCCTAAATTATTTTTGCCCCCTCCCCGTAGCGTACGCAGGAATTTATTTCGGGCGTCAAAATTCAATATGAGGGTATTTTATATTAAAATTCCTAAAATTGCCCATAAAATTAGGCTAAATTTACATGAAAGTCGAGGTTTCGGCAGGGCCCGGACCCCCAGGACCCACTCCCTGCGTACGTCCCTGCCCCCTCTAAAAAAATAACGCTAAAGAGCATTTTGAAACTGACTCAAAACCAATGAAATTCTTGCAATTATATTTACCAAATTAAATTCAACTTTGCGAATTGTACTCATTTATGTGTAAAATTATGTGTTTCTTGCTAGATGCACCAAACATCTTCTGTTGCTTTTACCCATTTCAAGAATTTCAAACCGTACCCTATTACTGGAACCATGACAAACATCCAAGGATACCAGGTACAGTTCCAAACAACAGTATCATAGTCTACAAAGTTAGTTGTGAATATTAATATACTGTAGTGTCTCGCTTATTTTGGAAGGTAGAAAATTGAGTGCAAATGTTGAATAAAACATATACTTCTATTTTGTATTGATATAATCTAAAATTTCTGTAATATAATTTTGTTCTTATGTTTAAAAAACAAATACTTCGATTTTAGTTTATGAAACGAAGTACCTGGCAAAGAGCTTGTATTAAACATACAAGAATGAAACAAAACTTTAGGTTTCGATAATTCAAAAATAAAATACAGATTCTGTAAATAATAAATAAATATACAATTTTATGGTGTTCTTTGATAGCTTTGTCATTGCCCCCTCAGTCTTCATTTCTCCCCCCCCTGATAAATCAGGCCTGGTTTTGAATACTACGAAAACAAATTTAGATACCCTTCCAAAGGTGTAATATATTACAAAGTTTTAGCTGCATAAATGAAAGTACGGCACATTAAAAAATATGGGAAAATTGAACCTGCACAACGATTTTAAAAGTTTGAAACGTAGTTGAGCGGTCTATAGTAAATTTTAATAAAATTATACACGCTTTAAAGGCTATCAAAAGCCATTATTACCAAACTATAAATAATACAGTGTTGCCACCGTGTTGCCAACTAGGTGTGCGTTTTAGACTACCAAACTATGTTATGCGTAAGTGCCGGAAATCTTAAAGAACAAATGTCCTTATGTCGACAGATATCAGAGCAAAAACGGTAAGAGACATCGAGATGTTTCTTTTTTTCTTTTGCAATAGATTCAGTGTCCCCAAGAATAGGTTCCATCTCCTACGTTAACATCCTACTCAAACCGGAAGTGTTTCTAGTTAGTAATTTCCAGTTTTAATGTTTATCGTCATGGAACGAGAACAGAAGCAGATAGAGAGAAGCTGTTTATTGAAAACGATTCAACACCTGAACGCAACATAACATGATTATCCGCAACATTCTTCCTAAATGCAAAGTGGTTCAAGTTTACTATTACTTCCGGTTTCAATATATAGCCTACATATTGGTTTCCACAGAGGAAAAAATTAACGTATATCGAGATGCTTTTTTTTTTTTTTTTTTTTGCAATCGTTTCAGCGTTCTAAGAATAGGGATGCGCTCGAGTCGAGACAGAATTTTCCTGACAAAATTTGAGTCGAGACAGCTCTTCCAATAGAAAAATATATATTTTTCGAGTCGAGACATCACTTTTACAGCACATTTTCGAGACGAGACAGTCTCAAATCCTGTCTCGTGTGCATCCCTATCCAAGAATAGGTACCGTCTTTTCAGTTAATTCTCTTTTCACACCAGAATTGGTTCAAATTAGCAATTTCTGGTTTCAACATTATCACCATAGAATAGAAATGGATCTCAAGAGAATATATTATCAGAACCCGCACCACCACCCAAACCGTAAGTTGTTTCAGGTGACTAGTATTTCCGGTTTCAATACTGATTTCCATAGAACAAAAACGGTAAGAAAAATCCAGATGCGTTTTTTTTTTTTTTTTTGCCACTACATGTCAAAAATAGGTGGCATCTTCTCCGTTAACACTCTATGCGAACCAGATGTGGCTTAAGTTAACCATTTCCGGTTTCAACCTCTACCTCTATAGAATAGAATCGGTAATAGATACCTACAAACAGTTTTCTGCCAATTTTTCTGCAGTGTTTCAAAGCTGTATATCATTCAACCCGCAACAGCCTGCCGAAATCGGATGTGGTTGAAATTTACTAGTATTTCCTGTTTCAAATCTGATTTTCATAAAGCAAAAACTATAAGAGATATTCAGAAGCGGTTTTTGTAATCGATTCAGTGTTCCAAAAATAGGTTCTATCATCGCTCTTAATTCTCTATTCAAACAAGAAGTAGTTAAAATTAACAATTTTGGGTTTCAACATTTATCACCATAGAACTAAAACAGTAAGGGATACTGAGTAGTTCTGATGGTTTCTTGTTACGGATTCGCCGTCCGAAAAACTGTATTCTATCTATGATCTAACTACTCTATTGCAACTAGTAGTTATAGATATAGTACTTAATGTTTGAGTATTGAATTTCCATAACTTAGAAGTTACCGTGGTTTCACACTATGAAACGAAACTCCCTTGTTTTAGTTTCCAACTGGCACTACGTCATGTTATTAGGTATATAAGATGATTACATAATGATAAATAAAAATATATGCCTAATACGTAGCAGTGTTTAACCTTTAAAGAGTTTTTTGAGGGGTTGAATTCTACAGCTATAATCAACGTATTGCAAAATACACGAAGAAAGCAATGTTTTTTTTGTTTGTTTGTTTTTTACGAAAGTAGTTCCAGAAAGGACTAATCAAACCTCAAATATTTAAAAAAATGTATAGCGGGCCACAGAAATTCTTGATGTACAAAATGCGTGAGATAGGCAACCCTACTACCGCCTGCTCCAAGATTAATTACTCCTGGTACAGTAGCTAGAATAGCAGCGTAAAGTTGCCCCCACCTGTTAAATGAACAAATCCGTAAAGAGTATTTTTGTGCAGAAGTAGAGTGAAACGCTGACTGACGAAATGACAAAAGGGAGTATTTGAATACTTGAACTCACAGTACTTCTTGTTTGTATGATACACACATGAAATTATACACGACCACTTGAAAAAATGTATGGATACCAGAGGCGCCGAAGAGAAGATAACAGTCGGGGGACTTAGTTAATCTAATAATTAACTCAAATGAGGGTTATACAAACAAGTTTACTTAGGTCATATAACTGTATATATTCGCGTATCAAATAATATACGGATAGATTATGCGGTATATATGGTAGGTTACTTTTTCTTAACTAACTCAAAGCTTTGTGCTGAGTTTTGAAACTATTAACAGCAGTTTTACCTGCAAATCAATTAAAAGTATGTATGTATCATTTGGGGGGAAGAACCTAATCCCCAATGAAAATTTTGGGGGTCTAATAAGGCGTGAATTCCTAGGTTCCGGCGCTAATGATTCACACGTAATACTACTTCGAAAGAAGAAATTGTTGATTTCATTATTCGTTAAATAATTTTTGAAAATAATAACTATTGGCAATGAAAATGAAATGAAATGAAATCTTTGTTTTGCGTCCCACGATTATGCCGGTAAGGCTAAAGGAGACGGTGATGATGAGTAATGAATGAAATGGTGTAATGAAGAAAGTGGGAGGAAATGGGAGAACCCCGAGAAAACCCACGCACACGGTGTTTGTCCACCACAAGGTTTGTTCAACCCCGGACCCCAAGCAACAGAGGTGAACGCTCTACCGCTGAGCCACCGCGGCCCCTCTAACTATTGGCAATTTATTTGTAAATATTAAAAATGCAAAATTCGATAACACACAAACGAGTTGGAGAATTATTAGTATTAAAGTAGGCCTATTTCACGTTAACTTGCAAGTATAACTGAGGGTTCATGATTTTTATAATATTTGTGAAATTTTACACATTGAGACACACAGAGAAAAGGGGAGAATATGATGTCAATAAACAACTTAAAAACGCACAAAATTAACGGATAATATCAAATATAGAACCATTAACAGAATTAACTCTGTAACTCGTTTTCTCCATTCATTTTCCTTCCTTTATTTTCTGGATTACATCATCACTGAATTTCTCCACTAGAGATTATCTTTCATTTAGCAGCATCCAACTGGAGCTCAACCTTGTAAATGAAATATTTAAAAAGGTTAAACGGCAAAGGCGGGAATCGCACCCGGGCCTTCAGATTAGAAAAGCTATAACTCTAACCACTCATCTAAAGCGCTACTTCTTCCGGCTCGCCTATATAAAGAATGTTATCTGATCGCTCAAAACAGTAGCTTGTTAATAGTCAGATTGATTGGCAAAATACAGGATCCTAGGGCATTATATCAATGTATTAGCTAAACTATCAACATTACAGATTTTAAGAAACAAAATACAAAACTTCTTTATTTTGAATCAAATACGGCGCTTGTATTATACTCGTAAACAAACTAAAAACATATCAATTACTGCGTAGTAATCGTGGTTAAGTGGTCACAGCGCTCGATCAGTAATCTGAACACTGGCGTCGTAGCTTTTTAAATCTGGAGGGGGGTCGGATGAATCAAAATCAAAACCGTCTTTCCGACGAAAGTTACATATACAAAGTAGTATAGTTTCTTTAAATATACTTGACTAAGTCTGGGGGGAAAGCGAACCCCCGACCCTCCCGCTAACGACGCCCGTGATCTGAAGGTAGTCGAATCGAATTGGATCCACGAACGACCAATACTTTTTTTTTTTTTTTTTTTTTTACTTTAGAATTTTAGGTGTTCGATTGATCGGCGATGACACACGTTTTATTTTCTTTTGATATTTGAATACTCGGACGTTTCAATACTTGAACTATCAAATTTTCATTAATAATAATAATAATAATAATAATAATAATAATAATAATAATAATAATAATAATAATAATAATAATAATAATCTCATAGAAGATTAAAAGTTAGGAGCTTATAATCGCTCAGGGCATAATATTACGACCAGAAATGTAACATTTGGAAGAATAATTCGGTTTTGTTTAGTGTTGCTCACGAGAAGAGGATTTTCTCATCTCGTTTCTGAAACAAAACAACGCTTTGGTTTAAAATTTTGGTAGTTGCAGAGGTGTGTCCTGGAGGTCCAGACAGCCTCCCGTAATCTCAACTTATCTGTAAATTTTGCCTAATTTTAGGCAACTTTATTATTATTATTATTATTATTATTATTATTATTATTATTATTATTATTATTATTATTATTATTATTATTATTATTATTATTATTATTACTGAAAATCTAAGACCTCAATATTACGTCCTATTGCAATGTAAATAAGCGTACTGAAGTTGATAGGAAAAGAAAAGGAAAGGATAAGAAATATTGATAGAGAAAGGATAAGAGCGATTATAGTATTCGCGCCGACTCGTGAAGCTTGACCTAGATCTACTGATTTCACCATCCAATAGAACGGGAGGATGTGTTCCATTCGTGAACCCCCACCCATCAAATTTTGTCAGTGTCTTCTCTTGCGCTACACGGAAAACATCTCCCGAGAGTACAGTGTTGTCGGATTGTCGCCAAGTTCCGTTTTGTTAATTGTTTCTTCTATTGCGTTATATTTTAGTTATTACTGTTCGTGTTATTGTTACCATTTTAGAATAATTGTTACACTGGTTAGTGTTGTGGGGTGTTATTATTGGTAATATTTAAATGCTTTTTTAAATATCCATTTACTGTCTTCAAAGTTTGGCAACATTGTTGGTGAATTTCAGTTGTTTAACGTTTCCGCAAGTGTGTGCTCGGGAAGAGGCTCCACGAATTGTACCGAAGTTTTCCGATGCATCGGAGCTCAAGCAAAATATTTCTATGATTGGTTTAGAGCACAAGCTTCACGACTCGGCGCGAGTACTATAGTGTCCGAAAGGTGAGAAAGATGGTGTCAGCTCCTGTACAAACGTTAATACCGAAACTTCGGATGCCTAAACAGAAATTAAGTAGAATTTGTCTTCACCACGATACATAGTAACACGCTTTCTTTGTCTAAAAGACTTTCGATTATGTTCGCGTTATATTGATATTTTAACAAAAAATAATACCAACATAAAAAATAGTTCCTCTTTACAAATTTTGTTTGAACGGATATATGGAACGTGCTGGAAATGGCGAACGAAAATATTATTATTTCTAGCAATAGGAGTAATAGTGAACGAAGTTCGGTATAATTGCTCGGAAACAATATTGTTTCAGACACATTTATGACTCATACTAGGCCCTAAGCATTACCCTTAAGGGTCGTATTCATGAATTGTTTCCTAGACACGTTACGTTTTCCAACACACTACGAATCAAGGTTGTAGACAGACACATGACGTCATTTTGTTAGTATTTCCACTGTGAAGAAAGTTGTCTCTACTCTAACTTGTAAGACGGAAAACAAAATGAGCATTTTTCATTTTATTACACATCAGAAGTATGCATATTCTAGTTCATAGAAACAACTTACCATCGCGAGAATCGAACCCAGGACCCCTGTTGCAACTCTTGTTTTGTTTTGTTGCAACTCTTCATGACCTTTAGGCACTTCTGACATATTGTTATTAGCAATTTGGATATTTCATGATCTAATGCTTTCCGGAATCCGTGTCCACCCAACCATTTTTTATTTTTTTTTAAAGGAAAATATGAAACATATATTGCCTCATTTTGGGTCTAAATATCTGTGCACAATTTCGTTCGCTTCGGTCCACGTTTTGATTTTCGGGCGTCAAATTTCAAAATTTTGGGTGGAGGCTTTGCTAATCAAAATTGCTAATAACAGTATGTCAGAAGTGCCAAAAGGTCATGAAGGGTTGCAACAAAACTTTGTGTGGGGACAATACGCAAAAAGGAAAAGCGAATATAATTTTTTTTTTTTTGTTCATTTTCTGCGGAAAAACTGGTTTAGAGTGTAAAATCCCTACCCTAAATTGTAAAAGTTGACGCCCTAAAGGTAGGAAGTAGTGGATTGAAGTGAATGTAATTGTGCACAGATATTGTATACAAGAAGGCAATGAGGCAATATGTGTTTAGTATTTTCCTTAAAAAAACCTTCCATACCTTTGATTACGAATTATAAAGAAATGCAGGATTGCAACAGAAACTTTTGTAGGGACACTACGCAGAAAATAAGCAAACACGTGTTTTTAGCTTGTGCGGAGAAACGGTGTTGGGGCCAAGGCCTCTTCCACAAAAAGTAGGCTAAATATTATCGTAAAAGTACGGGAAGGTGTAGATCGAAGCGATTGAAGTTGTGTGTAGATATTGTGTATGAAAAATAAAGCAAGTCGTTTTTCCCAATTGTCCCCATGCAATCTATTTCGTAAACATATTGATATCATGAGTTATATTATAGTTACCACAGTCGTTGTGTAAAAAATATTCTTGACGCTTCGTCCCTACATCTGTTGACAGTGTGAAAATTACTAGTGGTTTGAGAAAGAAATACTCTTTGGTAATACTGGATGTTACCAAAGGAGATTATCTCTTATTCCCCTTCTATGAAGCGGCGAAAATCTGTCTCCAATATTGGGGGGACGGACGGGTAAGACCGTTCCCATAAAGCGATGTTGAAAATATTTGTGATGTTGAAAAACAATACTGTGGAGGATCAGGGGAGCAGAGTAGTCTTCAACATTGTGATGCGGGCTGATTTGATGTATATTCTGGGGGAATATCAATTTCATTTCATTTTTCTTTGTGGCAATCGGACACAATTCATCACATTTCTCCCCAAAAAACACATTTCAAATCGGATTATTTGGGGCACAATGTCTCAGTTCTTAGATTTTAGGGGACATGTCCCCCTCACCTCTGTGGCATTTGTGCCACAAAGTAATACACACACTGTCAACAGATGTAGACACGAAGCAAAAGAACATTTTTTACACAACGACTGTGGTAACCATAATATATTTACGTCACATCAATATATTTACGAAATAGATTATATTTTGTTGCCAGTTACCAACGGTGCCAATTTCTTTGTAAATGTGGGGGGCCCATTCATAAAAAAATACATACAACAATATGTATAATAATAAAAAATACATATTCATAAAAATACATGGGACCCACATGAGCTTTGGGGAAGGGGCAGGATCATCGCCCTTTCCAGTTACCATGAAACATTGAAAGACTTTACAACTGATTGGAATATTTCTATTGTTTTAATTCATTACAAACGTATGGAGAATTAAAACTTTACTTGTAGCTACCAGTAACTACTTTATTAGTTGAAGCAAAAAAATAAAATAAGTAGTTGACATCCGCGGGATACGAACCCGTAACCCTTATCACGAGAGTCACAAACGCTTCTGACTACCACGCCGTCACTTAATAAATTTGCGCAACGTACGACATATGCGACGAGTCGAAAACTTTAAGACGGTTTTTCTATGCTATATTAGGCCATCGCGCTCTCCCACTTTGTAATATGAACACTTTAAATGTTTACAATCACCTTGCAAACAATGGCCCCGATGTTAATTTACCAAAGTCTGCTTTCTCGTTGTAAGTGAAAAAAGAACTTCAGGCATTTTTGGATATTGATATTTGTATATGTAATAATAACAAGATACGGAGATACTTTCGGTGTATCAGAAAAGAAACTGGTCTGAGGCACTATATATCTATTTTTTTTAATTTAAATTTGAAGTGTCTCGAGTATAGTATCTTATCATGACAGAAATCAGTATGTTTCGTCGTTATCGTAAACGTGTGCAATTTGCTTCATAAACGAGTGCTTTTTTGACTCTTACTTAACAGAGAAGTCTTAGCGTAGTAGCGTGAGCATTCGTTTGGTAATTCAGGAGTCCCAGGTTCGATTCTCGCGACGGTAATTTGTTTTTATGAACTACAATATGCATACTTCTTATGTGTAACAAAATGAAAAATGCTTAATTTCTTTCAGTCTTACAAGTTAGAGCTTTCTTCACAGGGGAAATACTAGCAAAAAGACGTCACATATCTCTGTACAACCTTGAATCGTACTGTGGTGGAAAATGTAACGTTCCTAACAAACAATTCATGAATATGACCCCTAAGAGTCATGGTTATGGCCTACTATGAGTCATAAATGTGTCTGAAACAATATTGTTTCCGAGCAATTATTCCGAACTTCGTCACTATTACTCCTATTGCTAGAAATAATAATATTTTCGTTCGCCATTTCCAGCACGTCCCATATACCTGTTCAACCAAATTTATAAATAGGAACTATTCTTTTTTATATTGGTATCTATATTTTGTTAAAATATTAATATAACGCGAACATAATCCAAAGAAAGCGTGTTACTATGTATCGTGGAGAAGACAAATTCTACTTAATTTCTATTTAGGCATCCGAAGTTTCGATATTAATATTGTCCTGGAGCTGACACCTTCTTCTTAACCTTTCGTTTCCTTGCGGAAACTAATCGCTCTTATCCTTTCTCTAAGACTATCTCTTATCCTTTCCTTTTCTTTTCTTATCAACTTCAGTACGCTTATTTACATTGCAATAGAACGTAATATTGAGGTCTTAAATTTTCAGTAATAATAATAATAATAATAATAATAATAATAATAATTATTATTATTATTATTATTATTATTATTATTATTATTATTATTATTATTATTATGGTATTAAAATTTTTAAACTTGCCTAAAATTAGACAAAACTTACAGATAAGTCGGGATTACGGGAGGGTGTCTCGACCTCCAGGGCACACCTCTGCAACTACCAAAATTTTAAACCAAAGCATTGTTTTGTCTCAGAAACGAGATGAGAAAATCCTCTTCTCATGAGCAACACTAAACAAAACCGAAATATTCTTGCCAAATGTTACATTTCTGGTTGTAATATTATGCCCTGAGCGATAATAAACTCCTAACTTTTAATCTTCAATGAGATAATTAATATTATTATTATTATCTTATTATTATTATTCCTGAAGATTTGATAGTTCAAGTATTGAAACATCCGAGTATTCAAATATCAGAAATCTGATACTTGGGGTCAAGGGTTCGATCCCAGCCCCCGACAAGTGAACTTTGTGGTGGACAAACACAGTGTGAGTTGGTTTTCTCGGGCTTCTCCCGTTTCCTCCCACTATCTCCATTCCACCATTTCATTCATTACACATCATCACCATCTCCTTTAGCCATACCGGCACAATCGTAGGACGTAAAACTCAAAGATTTCATTTCACTTTTTTTCAGAAGAAAAAAAATGTCATCGCCGATCAATCGAACACCTAAAATTCCAAAGTAAAAAAAAATGTACTTGTCGTTCGTGGATCCGATTCGATTCGACTACCTTCAGATCACGGGCGTCGTTAGCGGGAGGGTCGGGAGACGCTTCCCCCCAGATTTAGTCCAGTATATTTAAAGAAACTATCCTACTTTGTATATGTAACTTTCGTCGGAAAGAGGATTTGGATTCAGTCGACCCCCCAGATTTTAAAAGCTAACGACACCAGTGTTCAGATTACTGGTCGATCGCCTTGACCACTTAACCACGATTACTACGCAGTAATTGATTTGTCTTTAGTTTATTTACGAGTATAATACACGCGCCGTATTTGATTCAAAATAAAGGCGTTTTCTATTTTGTTTCTAAAAAAAATGTAATGTTGACAATTTAGTGAATAAAGTGAAATAATGCCCTCCCAGTCAATTACATATTCCTGTGTTTTGCCTAGCAATCTATTAATAAGCTACTGTTTTGAGCGAACAGAGAACGCTCTTTATTTAGGGGAGCCAGAAGAAGTAATGCTTTAGATGAGTGATTAGCGTTGTAGCTTTTCAAATCTGGCGGGCCGGGTTCGATTTCCATCTTCGCCGTTTAACCGTTTTAAATGTTTCATTTGCAAGGCTGAGCTCCAGTTGGATGCTGCTAAATGAAAGATAATTTCCAGTGGAGAAATTCAGTGATGATGTAATCCAGAAAATAAAGGAAGGAAAATGAATGGAGAAAACGAGTTACAGAGTTAATTCTGTTAATGGTTCTATATTTGATATTATCCGTTAATTTTGTGCATTTTTAAGTTGTTTATTGACATCATATTCTCCCCTTTTCTCTTTGTGTCTCAATGTGTAAAATTTCACAAGTATTATAAAAATCATGAACCCCCAGTTATACTTGTAAGTTAACGTGAAATAGGCCTACTTTAATACTAATAATTCTCCAACTCGTTTGAGTGTTATCGAATTTTGCATTTTTAATATTTACAAATAAATTGCCAATAGTTAGAGGGGCCGCGGTGGCTCAGCGGTAGAGCGTTCACCTCTGTTGCTTGGGGTCCGGGGTTGAACAAACCTTGTGGTGGACAAACACCGTGTGCGTGGGTTTTCTCGGGGTTCTCCCGTTTCCTCCCACTTTCTTCATTACACCATTTCATTCATTACTCATCATCACCGTCTCCTTTAGCCTTACCGGCATAATCGTGGGACGTAAAACAAAGATTTCATTCCATTTCATTTTCATTGCCAATAGTTATTATTTTCAAAAATTATTTAACGAATAATGAAATCAACAATTTCTTCTTTCGAAGTAGTATTACATATGAATCATTAGCGCCGGAACCTAGGAATTCACACCCTATTAGACCCCCACAATTTTCATTGGGGATTAAGTTCTTCCCCACAAATGATACATACTGTACCGATTTACGGTTTTACGATTTTATTTTGGTGATGGAAACTAATATTTATTCGAATTAAAATTAAAAAGATTAAATTGAAGTAATAGTGAAATGTTGTCATGTCTTACAAGCACGTGTATTTGTTTATTTACGTAAATGGTTGTATTTGTGTTATGTTGTCACTGAATTAATGGCTAGACGCTAAGTCGTCAGTTTATTTGTTTTGTTTTGATTTGTAAAGTTGTGAACGAAATCTGTAATGTCATCAATGTGAAATATTGTGTTAACATTGACACAATTTGAATGTGACACAACTGTCAGATTTGCAACGATTGTTGGTCTGGGAATTTGGTCACGATGTAATACGGGTTGAAACCAATGTTTCACCAATAGCTGAGATAAACACAAATGACCGACGAAGCGAATTCCAGTGTCTGGAATCATGAACAAAAACCTCTCGTTGGAGAGGATTGAGATCAGAAGTAGAGCAGAAGTGGATCAGAGGAATCAGAGACACTTTGGAAGAAATTAGCAGCCAAGCAGTGGTCTGCAATCCATTCAACTCCGGATAGATCAAAGGTGATCTATTCTTCTTCAAGGTCCAACCATAGTCCAACAGTTATGGTTGCCTTTTAGTTGGTTCAATTGGAGACTACATACAACCAACTATCCAGTCCAGGAGATCCAGAACTGAGAAGTACCATTATCCAGTCCAGACACTCACCTTTAAGCAGTGTATCTCAGCTATGTGCGTGTTGATCGTGATACAATTTCTAGAGGTTTGGAATTTGTGATCTGAATTGTTATGCTACATTCACACTCAAACATACACACAGACATCATGATATTGATTAGACCAATACATTTATTAAATGAAGTATAGATGTGTTATCATTTCCTCTCAATTTACTTCGACCTACTCATTTCGGACAATGAGTAGTAGCAATCTCTGAACGTCTCACTTTGTTCATCCTCATGCTTTTAAGGCACGACGTTAGGAGGTTGTTATGGTAGAGATGCGTTTGGTTCGATTCCCGGGGCGCTTCTAAAGCCTTTAGTAATATCACCCATTTTTATTATGGTAGAGAAACTTTTGGTTCGAGTCCCAGCACGATTAAAATTAGGTTAAGTAATTAGTATGATAAGGATCAGTCAAGTTCAATTTTACGTTCACCATTGGCACAATGCGAAGTTTTGGTTCGAATCCCGACAGGCTTAAAAGTGACTCAATTAATATGTAAGTTAACAGGTTAACCCTCACCACCCTCCCACACTAAGTTATTAAATATAAGTTATTATAAGTGTTAAATATATTGATAAATGACAGAAAATACAGTGTTGACGAGGGCACAAAAAGCAAGTAAAGGTATTCAGATAGAAGTTTACGATTTGTTTAGTGTGAGGACACCTGAAAGACGAAGATATATTAGTAGTCATGAAACAGCCGTGGAGCCCGCGAGTCCAAAAATAGTAATAAGTAAAGAGCCAGTATTTAATTTCCCGAGTAGTCCGGTGGTGAAATCTTTTCCGGAAGATTTTCCTTCAATGTTGAACATAGACGAAACCTTGATTAATACTAAAAAGGTAAATATGGCTTTGAATGTTACGTTCTATGCCGATATCAATAAATTGCCAAAATTTGATTTAAAGAATGACGGAGATATTGTTTCTTTTTTCGATGAATTCGACGATGCATGTCAGATGGCAGGCGTCGCCGAAAAAAAAGAGAAAAGAACTAATTCCAAATATTTTTAAAGGAGTTGGGAGACAGTGGATAAAGCTGTTTCTTAAACGTAAAAATGTGTGAGAAGTTTCGTACAAAGAGTTACAGGCCGAAATAGTGGAAGAATTTACATCAAATGTAACGCTAGATATCGAGGATAGAAGACGAGAGCGATTGCAACACGAGGACGAAACAGTCATAAACTATGTTTATGATATGCTTGTCTTATGTGAAAGGTTAGATACAAACATGTCGGACAAAAAGATCGGTATAATAGTGAGTGATCTACACCCTTACTATATGGAAAAGGTAGGGACTGTGGCCTACTCAAGCCTGGATAAATCTGTAGATGACTTACAAAAGATTGAACGGAACAAGTGTAAAATTGCAAAACGGGTTAAACGTGAAACGGGGAATGTAACGATAATAGATTTAGTGAAGAAAATTCGTGAGCAGGTTGAAGACGATGAGAGCGAGTCCGAATTAGACCATGTAATAGTACGAAAGAGTAAGGATGATCACAAAGTAAAACAAGAACCGCAAAGTTTGACACAGCTTGCCGAATTAGAAAAGAAGATCGATAAACTCCAGATTGCATTGTCAGCGAAAACGAAGCAGGATGAAAAACGTGAAAATCAGGATAGTAAGCAATCGAAAAATCAGAATTTTAGACATAATAAACAATACAGAGGTAATGGTAGGAACAATTACCGTAGTAATAAAAATAGGTATTGGAATAATAATGGTAACGCAAGAGGCCAAAATAATTTTCGAAACAGTAGAGGAAACAACGGATTTCCGAATAGGCGAGGAAATCGAAACGGATACTGGCGTGGTAACCGAGGTTGAGGTCAGCAAGGAAACTGACAAAGAGATAGTCATTGTCAGCATAAGTGCTGTCATCAAAATCAGAACTCAAATGAACAAAACCCGCAAAGAGTTGTGCAAGTTGTACCTGCACAGGTGAATGGTACGACGTACTATCAACCAATGGGTGCAAGTAATTTAAACTAGCCAGAACTGTAAATGAGAGAGGCACATTTACAGGTAGTAGAAATTGTAGAACACGTGACGTAATAGCCTCAGTAGTACTAGAGAATAACATGGTATATTTACCATTGGAAATCGAGAATAGACAACCCAAAGCGTTATTGGATAGCGGATCGCAAATATCCATTATTAATGAAAAAATAGTACCACCGAATGCGAGAGTTATACCTACGCAGAAGAAAATACGGGGAATAACACAAAATGTACATGTAATTAATAAATTGGCGATAGTAAAGTTCAAAATTTCCAATCAAACTTTTCATCAGGAATTTAGAGTGATTAAAGATTTTCCTTATCAAATGTTGATAGGAAACGATTTTCAAAAGTCTCAGAATTGCCAGATTGATTATGGTAATGGTAAAATTTTGGTACAAAGATTTGGAAGACCCAAAAAGAGAAACGAAAATGATCAGGAACCGAGATCAGTTTCTGATAACATTGCTATTAGTGTTAGAACTAGTCTAAAACCGAAATGGGCATTGAGTCATAAAGTAAGGTTATTACCGAGAACTAGAACGACTGTAGAAGTCAATCTAGTGAATTCTTGGAATAGTAACGAATACTTGTTAGAACCAGATAGACGATTAGAAAGTCAATACAATGTTTTTATACCTAGAGCAATTTTATCTAAAGAGAATCAGAAATTAGAAATCATAAACCCCTCCAATAAAATTATTATGTTGGCGAGAAATTTGAAAATTGGCGATGCCGAGGAATGCGTACGTGAGAGTGAGTTAAGACAGAAAGGTCTGACTGAGGATGAGATAGAGAAAGTGTTAGAGGCACGAAGGAATTATGATAAGGCTAGATTGAAATTTGGTGATAAGACAAAACCCGAAATTAAGAATAAATTAGAGATTTTATGTTTCGATTATGCGGACGTGTTCGCATGGAAAGAGAATGATTTAGGTTGTGTAAAAGGTGTGGAACACAAGATAGAATTAGAGACGGAAGTTCCTTTCCGAAGACAACAATATCCGATCCCCATTGCACTGAAAGGAAAGGTCAAGGAACAGATTAACATTTTGCTTGAGCAGAATATTATAGAGAAAAGTAACAGTTCTTATAATTCTCCTATGCTGTTCGTCAAAAAACCATCTGGTAGGATAAGAGTTTGTCTCGACTGCCGTCATCTTAACCGCCATGTTAGGTTCCATTCCGTGGCATTACCGCCCATACATCAAATCTTAACATGTATGGGGGTGATAAATTTTTTAGTGTCCTGGATATTAAAAGTGCATATCATACGGTGGCTATATCGAAAGACTCTAGGAAATACACGGCGTTTAACATCACTGGCGTCGGTGCCTACCAATATAACGTGCTTCCAATGGGATACATCCAATCGCCCGCAGTGTACACTAAAATCATGGCTATGACAATAGCTAACGTTAGTCCGGAGGCGGTGTCATATTACATGGATGATGTGTTCGTATACGTGAACGAGCAAGAGAAAATGGTGTCAGTTTTGAAATCCATCTTTCAAAGACTGCGTAAATATGGTTTAAAATTGTCCGTGGAGAAGTGTCATTTCATGGAGGAGAAAGTTTTGGCACTAGGCCATATCGTAAGTGAAGCAGGATATGAAATCAGCCCGAAGGTGATCCAAGCGATAAATGCAAGCAAACCACCGAAACCCGCAAAAGAACTAAAGTCATTTCTAGGTCTAACGAACTATGTACGGAAATTCTGCAAAGATTATGCACAAATCTCAGCAATTTTCCAGCCATTGCTCAGGAAGAATCACAAGTTCGTCTGGACAGAGGAACATCAAAAAGGTTTTGAGAGATTGAAAAATGCGTTATTGAATGCACCTCTGCTAGCTCCTTTTCGTGAAAATTTGGAAACATGAGTGTATACAGATGCTTCAACTAAGTCCATAGGAGCGGTGTTAATGCAAAAGCAAAAGAATGATGAATGGACTCCGATCGCGTACTATAGT
Organism: Thermobia domestica; assembly: GCF_964235325.1. Taxonomy (NCBI): domain Eukaryota; kingdom Metazoa; phylum Arthropoda; class Insecta; order Zygentoma; family Lepismatidae; genus Thermobia; species Thermobia domestica. Next base: position 234,246,894 of record NC_137459.1, read on the forward strand.
AGAGTATTGCGACCACAGGAGGCAAAAAGACATATTGTGGAACTTGAAATCCTAGCAGTGGTGAGTGAATTTAAAGCATTTAATTACTACCTATATAATAAAGAGTTTGAATTATTTACGGATTCCCGGTGTATAAAATATCTGCAAACTACACCGAAACTATCACCTAAATTGTTAAGGTATTGTTTGGAAATGGCTCAATATCAGTACACACCAGTTCACTGCCCTGGAGAGAAAAAACACAGTGATGTGCTTTCTCGGAACACAGATATCCAGCCAACATCAGAAGACGTGGATTTAGAAGCTTTGCTAATTAAAAAGAAGATCTTGAAGTGATTATTACATTTGACGATGACGTAGATGTGGCGGATCTCCAAAGGAAATATACATTTTTTGGACCAATCATGAATGCGATCGAACACCCAGAAGTAGCTGAGACTAAGGCAGAGAAGCAGGCACGTTGGTATGTGATTAAGGAAGGAAAACTGTATAGGACGCAAAAGATGGCAAGTGGAATGAAGTTCGTCTTGTGTATTCCATTCGCGTTAAGGGAACAAGTTTTCAGAAATTTGCATTGCTCAATCTACGGTGGAGGTCACTACTCCTACACCAAATGTTATAATAGAGCACTCAAATCAATCTATTTTCCCAACATGAAGAAGTTTTTCCAAGACAAGGTTAGTCAATGTGTGAGCTGTCAAATTCAGAAACGGAAGGCAGGTCGAACGCCATTACACCCGCAGACATATCCTAGTTACATGCCGTTTCAGTATGTAACGATGGATGAAATCGGGCCATTTAAACGTTCAAGGAATCATCGGAATAAGTATGTCATTGTGTTTGTTGACAGTGCGACGAGGTACGTAATTGCGAAAGCATTTCCAGCTATTACATCCGAAATAATAGCTGAAGTACTTTTCGAGGAATTAATCACGAAGCATGGTATTCCCGAAATGTTATGCATGGATAGACATAGTACCCACCGCAGCAAAGTAATGGGGGAATTGGCAGAACGTTTCGGTATGAAGTTGAACTTCGCAAATATTGATACCCACTATAATATAGGGACAGCTGGGCGCGCAATAGGATCAATTCAACAGTATAATTAATACCTAAATAAAAGATTTAAAATTTATTAAAATAAATAAAATAAATTCAATATGTAGAAAAGAGTAAGTATCATTATGAAGAAAATAATGTAGATTTATTGTTAAAGACTCCGATCATATATGATAGTATCATTTCAATTATGTACGATGTAATTTCGATGGGCTATTTAATTAATAATACAAGAATATTTTATGAATTACCGGAAGCAGTATATTTGACGGAAGATAAATATCATTCTTTGGATAAAACCAAGTGCGAATTTAAAAGTTTCTTATATTTCTGTGAAAGCATTACATTAGACGACGAGGCAAACTGCTTAAATAATATTGTATTAAATAATTCTTTAGAAGGATGACAACAAAATTCTAAAAAATTTTTGGGGAAAGTAATGTTCAGATATACACATGCAGGTGTTATGTACTCTTCTGTTGAACAGGATGCGTATATGACAAAGGTAAGTGTGCATCAAGAAATTACTTCCACAAAATTGGAACAGACGAAGACTAAATCATATTTTATAAATTACGATAAATTTGATAATATAATAATAGGTGAATTAGTAATACCGACTAAACAAATAGTACAAGTTCGGAATAAGCACATTAAAATAATTGGTAATTGGACGGAGAAACAAATTAATTTTTCTTTGCATACGCAAGAGTTAAACGGATTAACTGAAAATCTATTAAAATTAAAAGTAGATACAACAATCCCTGAGTTACATTTAAAAACGGATTATATTATGTATGTAGTAGGTGGAATTATCATAGCTCTAATATCAACGACTACGTTGCTTATAATATTGTACTGTAGACTCTACAAGTCGATTCGTCAATATAAAATTCAAAATCAAGAATAATAATAATAATAATAATAATAATAATCAACAACTAATAATAAAGTAAAGCGAAGGACGTAAAACCATGTTGTATGTGCCTTGGGTTTAAAAAAGTTTACATTTAGAGGTATGGAGAAGAAAATTATTTTTGAAAAAAAAAGAAATTGAATGTCGAAAAGAAAACCTGGAAAAGAAACACTGTATTAGAATATTAAACAATTGGCTAATGAGTATAAATACTTAGCAAGCGAAAGTGGTAGACATGAGTCAATAAGCCTAGGTAATAGAATCCTAGACTTCCTAGGGTCAGACTATCCATTGGTGGAACGAAAAGGGTATATGAACGAAAAGAGTCACGCGCTAAATAGAACGACAACACCCAGTATTTTGGTTATACAAGAAAAGCATTAAGAATAGTAATAGTAATAGAATATCATAGATAAAAGATAGATAACATCATGCAAATAGAGTAATGACTAAGTTGAGTAACATCAAAACATCAGTGAGATCACTAGCTGAAAGCTACGTGAACATCGAAAAAAGAAATTAATGTCTATTAAAATAATGATAGCAGCTAGATAATAGAGAAAATAAAGAATAATATAAATAATGTAAGTGTAGAACTAGAAAAAGTAAGCTTACTAGTGAAATAAATAAGTCGTAGAAAGTATGTGAAAAGTTTTAAAAATAAATAAACACCAAGAAAGTAAATAGTAAAAATAATAGTTAAAAGAATAGTTAATAGACGTAAAATAGTCAAAAGAGAATACATACGTATTGCATCTTGTCTAGAATAATCAAAATTTGTATGTAAACAAGGTATTTTGGACCAAGTTTATTTTCTAAATTCAAGTTTTTTTAAAAAAAGAGTGAAAATGGTTGATACTTAATAATTTATATAATAACCAATTGGCATATTGATAGTTATTAATAAGAAGCAAAGTACTCATTAGATTACATATTTAATTGCATATTTATGGAAAAGAATTGACAATTGGTGACAGTTCATGAGCGGAAAAGTGCATGAGAGGGAGGTCACGACAACCATCTCTCACCGCTATCGAGCCGCATTATTCCGTGTCCAAGGAGGCGGGACTTAGCAGCCATGTTGGTAGCTGCACGTCACAGGCCACTCCCACATACTAGGAATACAGTATTTTTCACGCAAATTTTGATGCAATATGTATGATTTCTAAATGAATAAAGTATTGTAACGTTATAGAAAGGTAGAAGAGACATCAATACATGCATTAGTATCTAAATATATGCGAATATGCAGTCATAAAGCGTATTTAAGTACATAAATATGAGCGAAAATGTCTCGCTACTACGACTTTAAAAAAACTGAAAGAAAACGAAAAGAGAATTAATATGTAACAAAAGTGACGTTTAGCACTCTTAGAAGTTACATAACAGTAAGAACATAATTCATTGTAAAGAAATATGCATCTTTTGTGCATTTAAAGCGACAATGAAAGATTTTTATGAACATTAAAGGTAGGCCTATGGATATATAATGTAAGACTTTACAAAGAGTAACCATAGACACAGATATAGAAATATAATAGCTCAAAATAGACGAAAATTGAATCTCACGATTAGTCATTTATATTTTGCAGAACTAAGATAAAATCTTAATCCAACATCGAGGTCGCAATCTCTCTTGTCGATATGAACTCTCAAAAAAAATTACGCTGGATGGAAAAGAAGACTATGGTATTAATTATAGTATTAACGGGGTTAGTAATGTTTGTCGTAGGAACGCTAATAATTATAGTATATTTAGTATGTAATGTACAGAAATTAAATAATCAGAGAGGAAAGATTAATAGCGTAGAAAACAAGAACACTATCTACGAAGATGCTACATACATTAAACACTGTGCAAGCACGCCTATTTATACATTGATTCACAAAAATAACACTGAAAAACACAAAAATAGCACTGAAAATACTTTAGATCACAATCTTGCACAACTAGAATTGGCACGAGAAAACAAGCATAGAGGGTACACATATAGCACTGAACACTACCGAAATCCAGAGTGTTGCACATGGGAACACGAATTTGGAGAATGCCGAAACCGTAAATACGGACGAACATTAACCAAAGACCCGAATAGTGCAAAAGTTTACTTTCACCCATGTGACGTGGTAATTTTGTGAAAAATCTCCAAATTTTTGACGAAAAATTCACAAACACGAATTTCACGGCCAATTGCGAACATCGGAAGGAAACGACTTAGGAAGCAACGTAGAGAATCTTCAAGTTCATGGTCAAGCTTAACCAGAAACTGCAGAATAAACATTTTATGGAATGACTTTGGAACATAGTTGCTAACCTCAGGAGTGAAAATGGTAACAGTAGTGAAGTGATTAATTAATAATGTTTTATTTTTATCAATTTTTAAACACTATAAAATGAAACAACGCAAATTGACATTGATACTAAGCAGCAAAAGTGTATGAATGCATTGTTAAAAAGTGAATTGTGTTTTAGTAAAGTGAATCTTTTCGTGAAACAAATAAGTGATTAAGACACTGACATTTATGACAAAAGGGGTACAGTGAGAAACTATGTTTTGGACTTTGATACTGAACTTAGTGGGAAATTACAGAAAAGAGACATTAAAAGTACATATATATGAGTTTGCAAGAGCATGAAGTAGCACCTAGTTCTATATAAAAAATACTAGATGGCAGAAGGCTGAGATTCTTGCCACAGATTTTTTTTGAAAAATGAAACAAAGAGAAATTAATGTATATAAAGTTAAATTCAAATATAGAGAATGTATATAAAGTTATATATCAAAGAGTTTATGTTAATAAATGACTATAGGAGTATATTGATATATATAGGACAGGGAAAAATATGTACATTTTTTTAATTCTTGTATATTTGTATTAAATATTATACCAATTTCTATCTAGAAATTTAGGCGAGAACAGAGTTCCCTCGTTTTGAAGGAGGGGCATGTACCGATATACGGATTTACGATTTTATTTTGGTGATGGAAACTAATATTTATTCGAATTAAAATTAAAAAGATTAAATTGAAGTAATAGTGAAATGTTGTCATGTCTTACAAGCACATGTATTTGTTTATTTACGTAAATGATTGTATTTGTGTTATGTTGTCACTGAATTAATGGCTAGACGCTAAGTCGTCAGTTTATTTGTTTTGTTTTGATTTGTAAAGTTGTGAACGAAATCTGTAATGTCATCAATGTGAAATATTGTGTTAACATTGACACAATTTGAATGTGACACAACTGTCAGATTTGCAACGATTGTTGGTCTGGGAATTTGGTCACGATGTAATACGGGTTGAAACCAATGTTTCACCAATAGCTGAGATAAACACAAATGACCGACGAAGCGAATTCCAGTGTCTGGAATCATGAACAAAAACCTCTCGTTGGAGAGGATTGAGATCAGAAGTAGAGCAGAAGTGGATCAGAGGAATCAGAGACACTTTGGAAGAAATTAGCAGCCAAGCAGTGGTCTGCAATCTATTCGACTCCGGATAGATCAAGGGTGATCTATTCTTCTTCAAGGTCCAACCATAGTCCAACAGTTATGGTTGCCTTTTAGTTGGTTCAATTGGAGACTACATACAACTCATTGGAGGCGAAATTAATATTGGAGCAGGCGTTATTTGGGTTGCCTAACTCACGGACTTTGTACATCAAAAATTTCTGTTGCCCGCTGAACACTGACTCAATAGTGTTTCAAGAATTTTACAAAAGTATCTTTTTCACTAGTTTTATAAAAATATATTCTGAGTGGAAAAGTTTTGCAACTATCTGAATACCACTCATTTTAGCTTTGGAACTTCTTGTATACAACGAAAGACGAATTCTGACCAAAGAACATATCAACTAATAAATAATAGAGTTACAGTTTCTGCAAATTAACTTTGCCTTCATCAGATACATTTTGAAACACAATTTCTCAGATTACAGGTAATATACTTATTGAAATGAGAGGAGGTCATATCTTTCAACCAATCAGATTCGTCCTCTCATTTTTATCAATTTTTAATTAATTACATATGCAACATTAAATTATCCAAATTTCAATTGAGAGCTAAACTTTTAATTGGCACACCTGTGTATTCTAAATGAGTGAGTTTCACTTTAAAGAAAAACAAACTTCTAATTTGCTAAATGCTATTCAATACACCTGTTTTTACCTAATACTTCTTCTCTGCTTTATCCAATATCTTCCTCATACATCATGTATATTTAGTCCACTATTCCAGTTCATAAATTCCTCGCTTTCTTCCTTTTGTATCCATTCTGCCTCTTTCCATTTTCTTACAATGCTTCTTGTCTCCCTTTCACCCCCTAATCTTTCCCTGTTTATTTCATGCCCTGTCTCCTTCACATGTTTAGCATTACTATCCCTATTCAATCTAACGTCATCCTTATACTGTTTAATCCTTTTTCTAACCTCACTCCTGTTTCTCCTATATAACTCATACTACATTCTTTACATTTAATTCTATATACAACCTCTTCATCACTTACTTGAATCTCTATTACCTTCGTTTTCAATGCATCTAATGCTCTTCTACTTCCTCTTCTGTAAGTTTTTACTTCTCCTTTTTTCAATAAGTTCTTTAACACTTTCGTTTTTCTCCTATGCTCTCTATACCGAATCACCTTATATTTTCTTCTTCTGAGTCTTCTCTCTCTTCCTTCTGCCTTGTTCCCTCTTCTTTCTTGCTATTCTTCTTCAATCTACACTCACTACATCCATTCTGCACCAATAAAAACGAGACTGCTCTATGTCTTCTTTTCTCTTCTCATCATCACTGTCTATCATTTCTATCCTACTCTCCATGTTTCTAATAAAGTTTATTTTAGTTCCTTCATGTACAGCCAGCCACAAAAGTAATTACCCACCTAAGCGCTATAATTCCATTACTTGGGGTCCAGGTCATTTGCGGTTGTGAGAACGCCTAGACAGATGCAACCCAACATACACGTACCTTTTCTCGTCACTGACAGCAGTTCGTAGCACTGAGTCAAGTCTGTACGGAAGTAATATTGTGAGTAGATGACGCACAATACCTTTCTACATTCTGAGATCCATCCCTCTGGTTCAGAGCGTGTTCTCCAATGAACATCTATGTTAATCTCAATATTGCTGTGTATGTAGTGTATTTTTTCATTATATACTATATAATCAAAGAAATAAAAACACTGATTATATATGAATCAGAAAATGCTTGAAAGTAGCTGAAAATATCAAATCTCGAACAACTGCTGGAAATAAAATTGTAAATGATTGCCTCCATTGAGAGATCTTCTCCAGTTCTCCTCATTCCAAAATCTTATTCTTTGTGGAGGAGAGAAGATCTTGTCTATCACACTGAGTTCGCAATGAAATTAAATTTGAAACAAGAAAACTTGAAAAAGTTTCAGCCTGGCCGGGACTCGAACCCGGGTCTACCAAATGGAAATTCAATGCGCTAATCAATCACCCACCGCGCCATTTAAATTTCCACCCAAACTAATACCTAGTTAAAATCGTTTCATCGAAAAATATAAACAAGATACTCAAATATAAAAAAACAAACTAATTTAAACAAAATATAAATAAAAATATAAATAAGAAAATGCAAGCAACTTGAGTGAGCGTCTTAATGACTTACTCGAGATTTCCTTGTTTAACTCTAAAACAAGTTATATACACGTTCCTCATGATGAAAATATCACGAAACGTTCTCCAAGTTGAGGCTACGCCATTGACAGAGCAATAACTTGTGGGGGCAGGGGGCAACTGTCCCCCAGAGAAGCTCCCCACCGTTAGAGAGGGCCAATTTTAAGGCAAAATTTTCTTACTCCACATACGATACGAACATGAAATTAGAAATGAAGTATCAAATAGGGTCGCTACATTACATAAACCAGCAGACAAAAGTTAAATAGAACAAGAATCAGTCTTGGACCCATTTCAGTAAAAAATGTCTACTATTAGGGGCTCTAGAAATAATATTTATTCGTATGGCTTTGAGATTTATCAATAATTTTCCCTTAATAATTTTGTCATGTATGGAAAGGGCCCAGGGAGTAACTAACGGAACCGCAGACATTGCCATGCGGGATGGCCCACCGGCTCCGGAAGGCCCATAAGATTAAGAGAAAGTTGGAAAGAGGGGACCAAAGAATCAGAAGAACAACTTTTTCTAGGGGGCCCAAATAAGCTTATTAATGATTGCCCTCCTCAGAAAACATCTAAGTTACGGCGCTGATTTGATACCTGATTGCGAGAGTGAAGATGATGAATATTAGTACAAACTACTCCAAACATAGGGGCAGCAGTGGCCCAGTGGAAACCGGTGGATGAAGCTGAGAAGACTAAGATGTTAGACTGTAGTTTTGTCAACGGCTCGAGCGGCTCGGCTCACGGCTCTGTTACCACAGAGCCGAACCGAGAAGTGAGCCGAGCCCACACCACACCCCACCGTGCCGGCTTGAGCCCTCGGCAAAGTTGGACCAAACCGAGCCGAGCCAACGGCTTAAATCGACGGAGCCGCCTCAAGCCGATGGCGCACCTGAGCCGAACCAATGTCTTATATCTACCATGCCGGCTAGAACCAATGGCTCCCATGATTATTTCGTCTCCTTTGAAAAACAGTTCTACCAAATACAACTCAATTCACACAACAATACAGAAAACTCGTACTGCCTTAGAAAATATTGCTAAAAGGGCGAAACTGTATCATGCACCCGGCGTAACTAACGGGAATGTGGTGAGGGAGGCCTACAGCAAAAAGTGGCTCACTGAAGTTTCGTAATTCCACTTTGGAGGTTTTTATATAATTTCACGTTTTCCTCAATGTCTAAAACGCAACTTCTTTAGCCTTAGATGAATCAGAAGTTGTGAAGAAGCTATATACTGTGACGTCTACTGAAAAGATTTATCACGTCCTTGCAGCAACAACTTTAAGTTTTCGAACAGTAATGAACAACAAGATTGATTGAAATTTTAACTTAGAATGAAATAACTAAATATCTAATCTTTTGTAATTCTCATTGATAGTAGTGTTCCGTATTTGCTTAGACGTCTATTCTTTTACATATTTACCTATTGTGCATGGGGTCCTTGGTTCGATCCCCTCTCGCGCCGAATGAACTTTATTATGGACAAACACCGTGTGCGTGAGATTACTTGGGTTTCTCCCGTTCACTCCCTCTTCTTCATTCCACGATTTCATTCATTTCTCAGCATCAATGTCTCCTTTAGCGTAATCGGTATAAACGTGGGACGTAAAACTTAAATATTTCACTTCATTTTTCATTCATAACTGTATATCACTGTTCCTGTGACGAGAGCAACATCTAAGCGAGATTTAAGTGAATTGAACCACTAAAAACATGTAAAAGAAGTCAAATACGAACGATATTAGTGTCGAATTCATGTGCAAACATGAATAGTGACACTGTGGATGCGGCGTAAGTCCAAATTAAGCCTTGGTTGGCATGGAGTTGACAATGGGAGAGTGACAGGCAAAAAGAATCGAAAATATACTATATTTGTGTCGAATGGATAATTTTCGGTATCACAAAAATAAAAGGTGAAATTTCAGATATGCCCAAGGTTGACCCTATTGGCATGAGGTAATAGGGGCAACCAGTGAAGACTTCACTACAGTTCCCTTTTAGTGTGTTTCAATACACTGCGGGGATAAAGTGATAATGCACAAATACTGATACCACATTCGGAATTATCGGAGATATGACTAATGGGGAAGTGCCGTTGCATTACTAACTGATCACTCTCTAAAATCGTCACTGCTTTGCAGGGGCGTAGAGAAGTCTTTTTGAGGGCATGCTTTACTAAAATGTCTATCATCAACTCTAAAATTAGATATAATTTACAGAAAAGAAGTGATTTCGTGCGGTAGGAGCTCTGGATTGCCAAGTCCTGCATCCTGTGTATGTCCCTGCTGTTTTAATTGTCATAAGCTCCTCTTGAAATGTAAGACATAGAATGTAAATAAGAAACGTACAACATAGAATACAATATAAATGGAAAATATGTTATTATAAATAAGAAATACAGTAGAAAATAATTATAAAACATAATGTTGAAGGACGCGTTTTTAAAAACAATTATACTTGAATGTAAAATATACTTTTAAAACAATTTTCCATTTATACAAGGCTACAAACAAGTGAGGAGTGCCATCTGGTAGCCACTATTCGTCTCTTCGAACCATAAAACTATGAATTTGACACCAATATTTTTTGTACTCTATTACTTTTTTACTTGTAACCCCTTTCCCTCCCTGGAATGGTTTCAGTGTCTTAGCCCCCACAGTAAATTGTTGAGATGGTAATTTATACGCATAGTAAATTCGTTTGAAATTCCTCCAAGAGTCAATGTTGCACTGTACGGTTTTTTCTGAGTCAAACGTTCTACATATATGTACATACATTACACTAAGAACTGAATTTTGTACTAACACCTGACTGTCGTCGTTGTGCAAACATTCATGATGATATGCCGTAGGGAAAAGAGTTACATTAAGGTTGTAAGATTTAATATCAAGTTTGAAACATCGCAAGTTAAAGAAACACATGTAATAACAAATATCATATTTGAAAATAGTTTCGAATTAAACTAGCTGTGACTAAATTACTTCAAAATTGAACTTGTGGAATGCACAATATGAGCGTAAGTCAAAGAAAATAATCAATAAGTATGGTCTTGATTCGAAGCTCGGACCATACACGAAGGAGTAACTTACATTACCCATTCACCTAACAGACAATGACGCATAGGGTTTGGCATTACTTTATCAGATGGTTCTATCAAATGTAACCTAATTAACACAATAATATCGAATTTTACTGCCCTAAAAACTGTTCTCAACAAGAAGTTCATTATGCACATTGTAACTAAGTTACAAGAGGTTTATATCCTACCAGAACGGCGCATCTACCAAGTCAATTTTTGGAAAATTCCATTAGGTTAGCTTTCAACGTAATTAAAGAAACGTATGTGAATAAGTACATGGAGTTCTCCCTGGCAGAATGGATAAAGTTATGGTTCGATAATTACAAGGTCCGTTTTTCGAAACCCATCTCGTAAGCTGCCGATTTTTTGAATTCTTAATTCCTCAGTTCTCAAGATCCTTCTCTCCATTCATAATCATCTGATGCTCTAAAAAGTGTTATCCACCTTAATTCGACAAATGCCTAATGTGATCCTCACAGTTCGGAACCTTCCTTTCTTCTGTTTCACAAAATCACAATTTTCGTCATAATACGAATGCTGTCCGAACATTTTTCCTCAGTTCTAAATCTGTGTATATAGATCATTCCTCTCTGTCTCCGTATTTCAATCTCTGTCTCTCTCTCTCTCTCTGTCTCTCTCAATGTCGCCCAGGAACTCATATGACTTGAGATCAAACCTTCGATTCTTGAAACCAAATGTAAGCTCTCTAGCAATGTGCTATCGTAACTCTATAGGTTTCTTGCTAAAAGCAGTGTCATTTTAGGTTTTATTCGGGTAGGAGGGAGGGGGAAGATTCTTCGCCGACATAAGATTTTCACTTTTTTATTAGTGTATTACTATACATTTGATCAAACAATATGTATTTATGAAGCTCAAGGGAGGGGAAATTGCACCCTCCTGTCCTACCTAAATGACGCTGTTGGAACATTTGCTTGCAATTACTGACAAGAAATGAAATGAATCATTGAATAACACTCATTTCTGTCAGTAGAAATTGTCGACCTCTGTGCGTACATTACAGACTTTAGGAAGCAGAAAACTTACTGCCGTTATTGGCAATTTCCATAGATTTCTTAGGGAGCATCTTACTAGCTTGCAGTCTTTAAAGAAAGGAAAAAATGAAACTAAAGGTATTACTGAAGCTATGGGAAGATTGTGAGACTTTTTTTTAATTTAGGATTTTAAAAGATATTTCACAAGAAACGAATGAAGAAAGACTGTTTTAGAGCTGTGATGTGAATGACCCTTGATATTTGGTGCGGCCAAGCAGGACCATGGTCCCTGGCTTGAGAAGGGTTCCTGAAGAGTGCCCCTGTGTAGGGACCCTAAAGAAAACGTTGTTCCCTGACTTTCCAGGTTTGATCCTAAATAGAGAATAAAAATTAGTTGTTAAAGCTTGATCCCTGTAGTCCCTGTAAAGAATGATTCCTCAGGAGTCCTCTGGGGATCCTTCAATGGTTTTAGGACCCTGACCCTGTATTTTTTTCATTCGTATTATTTACAATAATACTCGTCGTTAAAGTGGATCCAGGACCCCTTCAATGGTTTTAGGACCCTGCCTCTGTAATTTTTATTTTATTCGTATTATTTACAATAACACTCGTTGTTAAAGTGGTTCCAGGACCCCTCCACTGCTTTTAGGAACCTACTGGGTCCTTAAATGTAAAAAAATGAGCCCCCTACGTGAAAAGCGTGCACACTAACAGGATATGGAAGGGAGACCCCCAACAGGAATCGAACCCGGTACTACAAGGTTAAGGATGTGTACAGTAGGCCACATAAATTCTTGATGTACAAAGTCCGCGAGATAGGCAACCCAACTACGCCTGCTCCAAGATTAATTACGCCTGGTAGAGTAGCTAGAACAGCAGCATGAAGTTACATCCAACTGTTAAAAGAACAAATCGTTAGGGTGTTTTTGTGCAGGAGTGAGTAGAAACGCTGACTGACGAAATGACAAAAGGGAGTCTTTGGATACTTGTACTCACAGTAAACAGCACAATACCAGAAAAAATATACGGACACCAGAGGCGCCGATGAGTAGACGGCAGACAGGGGACTTAAATAATTTTATAATTAACTCAAATGAGGGATTACAAGTTAACTTACTTCAAATGACTATACATATAGGCGTATCAATTAATATACGAATAGATTATGCGGTACATGTAGTACGATTTTTTAAGTAAACACAAAGCCTTGCGCTGAGTTTTGAAACTATTAACAATAGTCCTACCTGCAAATCAATTAAAATATGGATCGATCATGCGGGGAAGAGCCCAGCCTCCAATGAAAAATTTGGGGGTCTAACAGGGCCTGAGCTCCTTGGTTCCGGCTCCACTGATAGATACGTAATACTACTTCGAAAAAAGAACTTGGCCGATTTCATTATTCGTTAAATGACTTTTGAAAATGCTAAATATTGGTACGCAGTAATTTATTTGTAAATATTAAAAGTGCAAAATTCGATAATTCTCAAACGAGTTGGAGAACTTACCCGTACTAAGCGTATTTCGCCAATTTAGAAACGCACGAAATTAACGAATAATAGCAAATAAAGAACCACTAACCGAAATAACTCTGTAATTCGTTTTCTCCATTCAGTTTTCTTCCTTTATTTTCAGGATTACATCATCACTGAATTTCTGCTCTGGAGATTATCTACGTTTATCAGCATCCAACTGGAGCTCAGCCTTGTAAGTTAAACATTTTTAAAAGAGTAAAGGGAGGGGGCGGAAATCGAACCCGAGCCAGGAAATTGGCAAATCACAACGCTAACCGTTCACTTAAAGCGTTACTTACTCTGAATCGCATAAATAAAGAGCATTTTCTGTTCGCTCAAACAGTAGCTTGTCTATAGTCAAATTGATTGCCAAAACACAGGAATATGGAGTATGTCGAGTCCCTACATTAGCTCACTATGTGAAAGTAAATGGAAATATTCAATATTACAGGAATAATACAATCAAGTGGAATTATGCCTGTCCATATACTTTTATACTAACATAGACAATGAAACTAATCAATATTTGAGCTTATTGGGTTGACAATGTTGCCAACCTGGTACAAAGTGTTATGTTTTCAAATAGAAGAAGACGTCCACAATTTATTCTATGATTGCTAACATCAAAATGTTCCTAAATGTGGGGTACTGTCTTCCGAAGTTTATGTGTGGCATGAATGAACGCTGTGTCGAAATCATCATCATCACCACCTGGCGGGAGTTTTCATGGTTCGTTTTTTACGTTAATCAATACGTCCTCGTCTCATATAGTCTTACTGTTGAAAGGGACGTTAAACTCCTCACCAACTCAACTCATTAAGAACATAGTTCTGAGTTAAATATCAACTTGAAACCAAACCATGAAAATTATTCATGTTCCTGGTATATATGTACTATATATATATATATATATATATATATATATATATATATAGAGAGAGAGAGAGAGAGAGAGAGAGAGAGAGAGAGAAATAGCGGAATATATATGGTTGTATTTTTCCTAGGGCCGCGGTGGCTTAGTGGTAGAGCGTTCACCTCTGGTGCATGGAATCCAAAGTGAGAATTGTGGTGGAGAAACACCGTGTGTGCGTGGATTTTATCAGAGTTCTCCTGTTTCCTCCCACTTTCTTCGTTCCAAAATTTTCAACCATTCCTCATCATAACTGTCTCCTTTACCTAGCTGACATATGCATGGGACATCTAACTTAAAGATTGATTTGTATTTCATTGAAAAAATTAGTATAATTCATACTCTGCATCTTTATAAAGTAACTTGAACCATCGTATAGATGTATAATGCTTAAAATTGAATTAAATCGCAATTACAGTAATCTACAATATCTTAGGTTTCTTGTTTATTTACATAATGTTTAGTTATTTTATAATTTATAGCAAGAAACATAAAATGAAATCTTTAGTTTTACGTCCCACGATTATACCGGTTAATATATAGGAGACGGTGATGATGAGAAGTGAATGAAATGGTGGAATGAAGAAAGGGTGAGGTAACGGGAGAACGCCGAAAAAACCCACGAGCACGGTGTTTGTCCACCACAAAGTCGATATTAGCTGCTATATAAGACACAATTATCTATACCTTTGGTGTGGGAGGCCCTGGTTCGATTCCGGCGGGAGCTCATGTGGTTCGGATTCCATGTTAATCAGTAGGTCCCATCTCATATAGCCTCGCTGCTGAAAAGGACACTAAACTCAAATTCAACTCAACTAAACAATTATCTATACATTGAATTTAATTAGGAAATCGGTATTGTTATCATAAGAGCAAGTTCATGTATAATAAAGGTTGTATATACAATAGAGTTTGTGTAATGTTGTAATGCCCAACTAGGGTTGATAGTGGACAGTTCAAACTTTCAATCCCATCATTTCAATTATTTCACTTCAATGTTCACGTTCCAAAGTTGTGCCCGAAATGCATTGTAATACCAGCAAAAGCAAGCAAATAGTCGCTGCTCAGACGGTGAGGTGACGGACTACTAACGAAGTCATGGACTTCGTGTACAAATCTCGCTGCTGTCATAATTTTTCATAATCGGAATTTAATTGCTACGAAGCATATTTTTACTTTGCTGAAGCATTTAAATCTCTTCTATTTCTAGCAATAGCTTCTATTTCTATCAGTATGTGCAGTTGGTTGCTCCAACAGCTCATTAAAAAAAGTATTTTTTATTTGCTAACAGCCAGAATCCACTCCTTATTTCGATGTATGTTGTTTGACTTAAAGTCAGCACTGCACAACTGTATAGTATTCTGTTCCACTTTCCTTCAGGCAATTTTTACACGTTAACAGACAATATTGTACTGACCTTGTAAATGTCTCTAGGCATAAGACAAAATCAAAATGTTAACACACTGTTCTGAGAGTATTAGCTCAGCAGAGGTTTCGATTTATGTTTAGGGGAAGGTAGTCGAATTCTGCGCGGTGGATAATTCTGCGCACACGTGTTTCTTCAACTTGGAGATTCTTTACGACGCATTGGTTGCTGCTGCCATGAAGCGACCGTTACTAGTAACTAACATTAAAGGAGGGAAGCCATTAATTCAAATGTTTAGGCTGTAAGTGGCAGTTGAATTATTTCTTCCCTGTTGATGTTAAATTGTCTTCAAGAGAATTAAGAGGTACGTTCTATATTTTATATATTTCTAGATCGTTACTTTTATATTCCATTTGTATTGTAAATGGACATTATAATTACGGCAATTCGTAGTTCTAATCAATTTTTAATATGTCATAGTTTTGTATTTTTTTGTTAAATGGCGGAGTGGGGTTATTCTGCGCAAAATCGATGGGATATTCTGCGCAGTGCGTAGAATTACACCTCAAGAAGTTTTATGTTAATATCAAGCGTACGTAATAGATCTGCAAAATGTCGTCACTCTGATTAAAGATGCCGGGAAGAATAGAAAGAGCAACTACGAGAGGTAGTTATGCAGAGGAACAACTAAGAGAAGCTATCAGTGCTGTTAAAAGTGAGTGTGCGATTCGAGAAGTTGGAAGATTGTACGGAATAGCAGAATCTACTATTCGTCTACGAACAAACACTGGAAATATGGAACATGCTACTCTCGGAAGTGTTCTATGGAGAACAAAACACGAATTGGTGGACTATGTGATAAGCGTTGCAAGCGTTTGGTATCACACCTATAGACCATCGGCGTTTGGCATACGAATTTGCTGAAGCAAGTCGAATTGCGCACAATTTTGATGGAACTACCTAACTTGCTGGAAAGGACTGGTTGAGACTATTTCTTTAAAGAAATCCAAGAATAAGCCTAAGGAAACCTGAAGAAGTAAGTTTGAATAGGATAAATTGATTCAATGAAGAAGCGGTAACACTATTCTTCAATAACTTGGAAACAGTGATGAAAAAGCACCATTTTCCCCTAAGTAGAATTTTCAACGTGGACGAAAGGGGTATTTCGAACGCACAACAATTTGTGAGAATTTTAGCACCTAAAGGTCAGAAACAGGTAGGAAGTGCTATGGTGTGCGAGTGTGGAAAGACAGTCACTGTTGTGTATGCTTGTAGTGCATTTGGAATCTTCGTCCCTCCCATGTTTATATTCTCACGGCGTCGCATGTACGATCTCGCCAGTATTTTCGATAAAGCATACGTCAAAGTTCCAACTATGGACAAAGCCATAGCTGGATTTAGGGCTGTGGGAATAATACCATTAAACCCTGACAAATTTTCAAAATCAGACTTTCACGATGTCACTATGGAGGAACCTAACATAGTCATTGCTGCTGGAGATGATGAGGACAGGTTGGTATAAAACGTCGAGGAAACTAGTCGTGATTGTGGAATTCATACTTCAACAGAACATAGTTTCAGTGTCACATCTCAGAATGACGTTGTTCTCCCTTATCATAGCACGCTTATGATTTCAATACACTCAAAAATATGTAATATTTTGTTCAGTTATAACACAAGTAGAGAATAAAGTATATAGTAAAACCTGTAGCCCACCTTGTCGTTCTTTTTCTGAACCCATGCCATCTACATATCTAAGTATGTTATATGTTATGAAAATGTTTCCTTGCTTTAAACATATATATTTGCTTTGCGCAGAATTACCCCATATTACGCGCAGAATTACCCACCTAGTTGGGTAATTCTGCGCAAATGTATAGTTCAGGTTTTTTGTCTATTGTCGAGTACTGGTATGAGCTTTTACTCAAACTACGTCTTTAGCTTGTCTACTACACAGCAAACAATGGCTGTGCAAAGTTACTCGTATGTCGTGATACTTACAAAAACAGCGGAGAAATAAAGATTTTTCCTTAAGTGCGCAGAATTCGACCACTTTCCCCTACTTGCTGTTTCTACGCTCTTTAGAAACGACAGCTATTTGTCGCATAAAGAAATTAATTCGTTCCATTACTTTTTTTAGCGTTCATCCACTAATGCTAAACAATTACCTGTTTTACAGAAAAAGCAATATGTAAAGTTTTACTTTCCTGTTTAAAATTTAATCCTTTTCCAGTGCTACGAGCTAATCAGTGCTTTATTTGTAGATTGGAAAACGAATATACGTAATTACTGCTTTCCCAGGGTGGGAAGAGCATATCCATCCCTGTAGAAACCTAACAATTCTCATAAGCATTATCAATTAGGCAATATTCCTTCTACAATACTTCAACTATAGTTTGCATATTAAGTAATACGTAACATAATAATAATAATAATAATAATAATAATAATAATAATAATAATAATAATAATAATAATAATAATAATAATAATAATAATAATATTTTAGTATCAGACTTGAAGATGTTTCTACATGATACATGTATTCATGAAAATAGTCAATATTTGTTACGTACTCACTTAGTCTTCCATTCCCGGCGGGAGCTCATGTGGTTCGGATTCCACGTTAATCAGTAGGTTCTGTCTCATATAGCCTCGCTGTGGAAAGGGACGTTAAACTCTACAATGAAATGAAATCTTTGAGTTTTACGTCCCACGGTTATATCAGCTAGGCTAAAAGAGACGGTGATAATGAGAAATAAATGAAAGGGTGGAATGAAAAAAACTGGGAAAACTTCGAGAAAACCCACTCACACGGTGTTTGTCAACCACAAAGTTCACTTGGTGCGAGCTGAGATCTAATGCACCAGAAGTGAACGCTCTACCACTGAGCCACTGCGGCCTGGTTTAAACTCTACATGTCTAACATGTAATACTTCCCAAGTGTAACAATCCGATTTTGATAAAATTTAGCAGGTAGATACTACACATAAACGAATACGTGCTTTTTATTTTCTGCGGAATAGCGTTTTTAAGAGGCAAAAGCTCTCACCAAAAAATTTGAAAGTTGACGTTCGAAAGGCAAGATGAAGTGGACCGAAGCGAATGAAATTGTGCACAGATATTGTAGACAGAAAATGAGGGAAAACGTGCTTCACATTATCCTGGAAAAATAGTTGGGTCAGCCAGGGACCCCTCAAACCTTTGGTCTCGAAATATCAAAAGTGCTAATAACAGTTTGTCAGAAGTCCCTAAAGAACATAAATAATTGCAGCAAAACTTTGTATAGGGACAATACGCAAAAATAAACAAATACGTTTTTGTTTTGTTTTTTTCGGCGGAGAAACGGTTTTATGGGCAAAAACACCCACTCAAAAGTTTGATAGTTGACGCCCGAAAGGCAAGAGTGGACCAAAGTGAATAAAATTGTGTACAGATAATGTACACGTAAGATGGGGGAATACGTGATTCTAATTTTCCTTATAATAATAATAATAATAATAATAATAATAATAATAATAATAATAATAATAATAATAATAATAATAATAATAATAATAATGATCAAACAGTTCGGTGGACCGAAGCGAATGAAATTGTGTGTAGATATTATATATGTAGAATAAGGCCTTTCGTGTTCAACATGTGTCATCATCCGATTTCTTCAAATTTGGTACATCAACAGTAAGCACAAACAGTATAGCATATTTTATAGTGTTTCGGAAGGCGCCTTTAACCCTTACAATGTTTTTCCGCGTAAACAGAAAGACGTGTCGATTTATTTCCTATTTACTGTTGATGTGCCAAATTTGAAGCAAATCGGATGCGGACACTTGGGAAACACGAGAGACCTTATTTAACATATACAACACCTACACACAATTTCATTTGCTTCGATCCACTCCTTCCTGTGCTACTACGGTAAAATTTACTTTTTTCGGAGAGGGCCTTGGCCCCCAAAATAGTATTAGGGCCAAGAACCCTCCGAATTGCACTTTTGATATTTTATAGTCAACGGTTTAGAAAGTCTGTGTACCGTCCAACTCTTTTCTAAAGAAAATTCGAAACAGTAGTCCCTCATTTCAAATCTACAATATCTGTGCACAGTTTCATTGACTTCGGTTCACTTCTTATTACCTTTCGGGCGTCAAATTTCAAAATTTTGGGTGAGGGCTTTGGCCCCTAAAACCGTTGTTCCGCAGAAAATAAAAAATCCGTATTCGTTCAATTTTTTGCGTATTGTCACTACAACAAAATTTCGTTCCAGTTCTTTATGTCCTTTAAGCACTTCTAACATACTGTTATTAGCACTTCTGATATTTCATGATCAAAGTTCTGGTGAAGTTCGTGCCCCACCCAACCGTTTTTTTTTTTTTAGGAGAATACGAAACACGTATTCCCTCGTTTTAGGTCTACAATATCTGTGCACAATTTCATTCACTTTAGTGCACTTCTTCTTGATTTTCTGGCTTCAATTTCCAAAATTTTGTGGTGGGGCTTTTGCCCCAAAAAACGTTATTCTGAAGAAAATAAAAAAAACACATATTCGTTTATTTTATGTGTAGTATCTACCTGGCAAATTTTATCAAAATCGACTGTTTGGGAAGTGTTACATGTCAGACAAAATTAGTCAGCTGTTGTATTTTCTTCGCTCCTATTTCTATATTTGACACCGATCACTTCGTTCCAATCACCATGGATTTTGTCTTTCTAACATTTATTTTGATCCTATATTCTTCACAAACTCTTCCCAAGTTTTCAACATTTTATTGACTTTCTTTTTATATTCTGCAACAACAGCCATATCATCCCCAAAACGTATGCACCTAATCATTTTACCTCCTAAGGAAATATTATCTCCATTATGTAGACTCCTCTTCGCTATCTCTTCTAAATAGATATTAAATAATGTCGACAAAAGATATCATCCCTGTTGAACTCTCCTTCCAATTACATTCTTTGTCTATTGTGCATTCACCAGTGAATTTCCATGACAAATCATGAATAATTCTTATACTTTATACAATATTTATGGACGAATACGTAACAGAACCTATATCAATAACATACACCATTCCCCAAAGTAACAAATACGGTGGACATAAACATACGATCAATAGATATATTACGTCAGGGTGAAATAGGCTTAAATTTCAGACACTACAAAATACATTTCATTTGCTCTTCCTACCGGTCTGGTGGCTAGCATGTGTGCCTTTGGCGTACGGCGTTCCGGGTTCGATTGCTGCTCACAGAATTTTCTTTAATGTTTTTGTGTTTGTGTCCCTGACATTCATGGTTATTGGAAATAACTGTAAAATAGGTATACCGAGTAGAAAATAGAGACAAGTTACTGAAATACGTTCGGTGAATCAGTTAACTTAAAGAAAAGGAAAAAGTGGTCTAAAGTGCTTGCGCGTAGATCACTCTTAAAGGTTAGTTCGAGTCCCATCAAAGTAAGATTTGTCTTTTACCTGTTCTCGAAATTTCTCTTTGTTTCTATCGGATTAAATAGAACTTCGAATAGAGACCATGTGGAATTAATTTATTGACTAAACCAGAAATTCTGATAGAGATACGACTATGATTTTATTATTATTATTATTATTATTATTATTATTATTATTATTATTATTATTATTATTATTATTATTATTAGTTAAAGTACGAAGTTTAAAATGAGGTGATGCAGCATTTACGTAAACTAAATGATAATTTATTTGATAATATTCACTAGTCCGCCATACATTTGCCAGAGTTTCCTTTGGGAAATGAAGTATATACAACATTGAATAGTAAAAATATTACAATAAAAATATATTATTAAAAATATTGATTAAGTAATTTGATTTAAACATGCCTTTCCAGTAAGAATTATATAGAGAGAGGATTTGATTTAAGGTGCAATCCACACGAATATTCGAGTTTTAATCCGATTAGAAATCGATAACTTACACGATAATATTTACTTCATTACTTCCATAATTCTTTATTCTTGTACGTATTATAATTCTCGTACGATTTTGCCATTTCAAAACGTGGAACGAGAAATGAATGTAATATTATATTTGTTAAGAAAACCTTTGAAACAGTGATGATTTCAGGGGGTGACCTGAGGGAGAATTTGAGACACTGTCGACCTAAAATATTTCCCCCTTCGGAGCAATATCCTCAATTATGCTCAAAGTGGACTAATAGTTTTTTTAGCTGTTTTTCGTCCTTCGTACATTGACAATTCCTCGGGAAAAATCATCTGAAATCACCAATGCTTATAAATAGTTTTTCATTACAGATCAAAGGATAATAATGAAATATTGAACATACTTAATATTTTGTTTTCAGCTATGGATTTTAGATTTGCAATTTATATAATGTTCCGTTCTAATTGAATTTGAAAGAAATGTAGTTGCCATGTTTCATAGTTATGAGTCTGGATATGCAAACCCGCTTAACGTAGGAATTACTTATATGAAATTTGTGCGAGTATAATAGACGCGCTGTATTTGATTCAAAATAAAGGAGTTCTGTATTTTTTTTAATCTGTAATGTTGATAATTTAGTGAATACCCTCTGAGTACTCAATGAACATTTCAACTGATTTGATTTATTGTTCTAAAAACAACTTCAGAGCTAGCTGATTACGGGGAACACTTCCTTTTGCTCTTGCGACGATTCTAAGTAGTCGAAATTTGCGATTGAATTCCAGTCCGCTACTCGTGCGCCTAAAACAAAGACCACGATGTTTGTACGTCACCGGTCCGCATTTTTCCGATCCCAAACGTTTCAGTATTCTTGCCAATTTGATGTCGAGAGCAGAACCCAACCAACCCCTGCGGGGCTTCTAACCCGTTCCTACTACTACTACTACTAATAATAATAATAATAGTAATGCTAATACTAATACTACTACTAATAGTGCTACTACCACTTTGACTACTAACGAAAGAAATGTTATATTTTTTTAGAAACAATAAAGACAGGATTCCTTAGACAGGGTTTGAACTCACGCCAAAAACGATTTTCCTTACTAGCATGTTGCGCTAGCTCACTTTTTTCTTTATTTCATGATGTTCTGAAAATACAAAGTCCAAGTTACAAAACTACATAAGAACCATGGATGTTCAAGCAGTACATAAATATGAATCTGGAATCTATACATGAGAATTATATATAAATACAAAGTGCCAAGACATTGTACTTGTAAGTTCACACTACTAGGAAAAAAAGGTCTCTATTAATCAAATATGACATGTAAAAAATTAGCGAAATATTTGTTTTCCTCCACCCGACGCCTTAGTTTCCACCGGGAACGTTGTAAATAATCAAATTATTCAATTCCTGTACAGTGAGGTCTAGTGTGAAGCAAGTAGTAGAGAGTCGTACCGAGGAGTCAGGTGACGATTGTGTTCCGAGTTGGCGGAAACCATTGATAAATGTTCGCCGTAAAATACTGTTTAGGTTTACGCAGACGAATGCCAGCTATGCAATAAGTTGTTCCAAATTGGTCTAGCATCTAAACATTCCGAAAGGCGATGGTGTAAGGCATCTCTGTGTCCACAAATAAGACGTAAGTCAGTAGGACTCCGATGAATAACGTATAAGCGTTCATTGCTGGGAATCAGATTATGAATTGTTTCGTACCACAAACTTTTCAATTCACTGGTGAGGAGAGAATGATTCAAATTCTGCCAAATCGCGGGCCAGTTGTGGTGTGGATGGTGCATGATGATAGAAGCTGTTTCTGAATTGTCGTGCTGTTGTTAGAGTATGGTGTATAAAATGCGTGTATTGCCGGCCTGTTCTGGGGACAAGGTGGGCAAATATGCCCAGGTTAAGATTAGGTCACGAAGATTGGATGGACAATGATTTTCATGGCGTAAGTTAGGGGGATTATGTCCATGAAGGCTGTCCAGCACGTTAACCGCTGTGCAGTGTGTGAATGTGCATTTAAAGACTGTAGGCCTACATGTATGTTTTTAACAGTAGTGCTTTAGCTTTCTGTCGAATATTAATCAAATTGAGACCACCGCGAGTATATGGGAGGGACAGAACCGGCCGTCGTACTCGCAAAAGGCATCCTTTCCACAGAAACCACCGAAATCTATTTTCTTGGCATACATTTCTGTTAAAGGAAAAAAATGTGCCATATACCAAAGTTTGGAGCGAAGGTAAGCGTTGGCATACCATATCCGTTGATACAAGGAAAGTGCGCGTGGTTTATCTGCTGACTTTGTATACGCCTTTGGGTTATGATCGGGTTCTATATATGCTGCTGTTGATTTTTGGCATCATTTGTGAATGTAATGCCAAGAATTTTAAGAACGGAGACTGACTGCACGTTCCAAGGGATCAGCGGAGAATCCGGACATTGCCAGTTATGAAACAACAATTGCTTAGATTTATATGTATTGAGCATTTGTCCACTAAGCAAGAAATACCGCTCAATATGGTTCATTGCTTTCTGAAGATGAGAAAATTCAGTACAAAGCAGTCTAACATCATCTGCGTATGCTTGGATATTAAGCTTGTGAAAATTATATAATAGTCGATCTTGATCTCTAGCAATTTTTTGTAATAGGGAGTCAATTCCGTGACTGAACAAATACATAGAAAGTTCGCAGCCTTGTCGGATATCACGTTTAAGGTCTACAGCAGGTGACAAATGACCATTTAAATGAATTTTGGAGGATTCATTTTTGCATAACGTAGTAATGAGGCTGATGAAGGATGGAGGAAATGCATATGCCTTAAGTACCGCGTAGCTATATTGATGGATCATACTGTCAAATGCTTTCCGAAAGTCAAGTGAGAGTACACAGGCAGGGAGACGTTTAAACTTTTAATATGAAATAATATCTCGCAGTTTGGATAGTGCTGCTTGCATATTATACGTAGGATTGAGTGCAGCTTGATAGGGGCTGATGAGCTAACTACAGATGGGTTTTAAGCTGCTAGCAATCATTTTGGTTAATATTTTAAGATCGGCATTCAGAAGCGTAATAGGATGAAAGTCCTCAAGAGAAAATCGTCCGGATTTTTTAGGAAGGAGTATCAAGATCCCATCATTCTGTGGAATATTAGAGGCGTGCAATAATTCATTTATTATTTCAAGTACTGTCTGACCCACAATATCCCAATATTGCTTATAGAATAGGCACGGGAGTCCATCAGGCCCAGGGCTGGAGATATTATGAGATTTCTTCAAAACACTCATCAATTCCTCGATCGAAAAGGGGTACATGAAGGAATCCAAAGACAAAGCACGTCCTCGCAGTATGAACGATCGTAGCGAACTCCATTCACTCGGCTACGAAGGTCGACAGCATCTGGTGTTTACTTTGTGTTATATGTAGGTCATGACTCATGATGTCGTATCTATATCGGCCAATCAGATCAGAGGATATCTGAAACGTCTGGGATCCGCAAATATGCAACCGGTCGGTACAGTGGAAAAGCTCTGCGCCCTCACTAGGGGAATGGCTTAGCGAAAGATACGATGCATGTTTCTCAAAATGTGTACGACTTTGCTAATAAGGCAAAGAATAAGAAAAGGAACAGAATTTAAGGTTTATTTAAAAGGTAAACTATTTATTTATTTATATATTTATTACCAATTGAATATACTTGAATATCTTAGGATGAAGTTAAAGTGTACTAATTTGCTATATTATTGACATTGTTTGCAGCCCGAAGTAAGAAACTAATTAATATTCTCATGCAAGAGCGCCGATTTCTCTGTAAATTTGGGGGGCATTCAGCTGTAGAAGGTATAATATATATGTATGTATATTCACAAATACAGTAGGGAATCCACATGAGCTTTGGGGGGCCCGGGCCCCCTCTGCCCCCAGGATCGGCGCCCTTGTTCTTATGTTTCGGTCACCGACCGACCTTACGAAGCGAAGTTTATTCATTCTTAGGAAAAAAAATCAACAATATAAAAGCATAGTTATTTGATAGTAGAGCGCTAATTTCTTATATGCAAGTTCATCCTGGAATCGATAGTTATGCGCTCAGTGGGAAGCCCAAGGAAAATAATACATGAAAAACCATTTCTCTAAGTAAAAGTAATATAAATTCTCTATTGAGTTCAACACAAGACGCACAAACTTACAATGATAATTATGTGCATGGGCATTCTGATAATTTACCAGTGCTATTATCGAACTAAACTACTTTACACATTAGTAATATTATTTCATCATAATATCTTCGCGCTTATTGTCTTTTTCTTTAGAAATGGAATATACTCGTAAATTGTTTATATTAGTCCATGTGAACATTTTCAAATTGGCTGAAGTGTTTTGAGCACATGAGTGTACATTTAAACCAACAAATGAACAGATGTGGTCGGTCTCACAGTAATGATAACAAACTAGTTATAGTGGCTTATTACTGAATAAAATAAAATGAAGTTTCTACTTTTATATTCCACGAATATGTTCTGTAGACAAAGGGAGACGGATGATTAATGAGAGTGAATGATTATAAAAGAATCAGTGGAATGGTTATGTGGGAGGAAACGTCTGAATCGCAAGAAAATCCACGGACACAATGTTGCCCATAGTAGTAATGGGGCGACTTGAGGACACTTTTTGGCCCCTGGGTCCCTGCCTCAGGACCCATGGTCCCTGGCCGGGGTCAATGACCTAGGGGTACCTAGGACCACCCCCCTCTAAATTTTGGCAGGGGTACCTTGGCCCACCCCCTAAATTTTGGCAGGGGTACATAGGACCACCCCCCTTAAATTTTGGAAATTGCCAAATTTAAAAATTGGATGTGGTAGCCTAGGACCATAGTATGTACCTCTAACAGTATTGGGTGTCTATGTCGTTCCCTTTTATGGGTAAAAAATTGCCAAAAATTTAAATTTCGGGGGTTTTTGACCTAATTTATCCCCTTTGATGAGGTATTATTACCCTATATAGTTATATGGGCGTATACAGGGGTCCATTACCTTTCATAAGACATGGGTATATTAATGCACCCCTTGAAAAATTTGGGAGGGGGTACGTTGGCCCACCCCTTAAATTTTGGAAATTGCCCAATTTAAACATTTGGTATTATAGTACCGGACCCTAATATGTATCATGATAAATTTGGGTGGTCCACCTCGTTCACTTCTAGGGGTACACAATTGCCAAAATATAAACGTAAGCAATACGTTGTACCACGTGTTTGGTTTCGACCTAAGTTATCCCTTTGATGAGGTGTTATTACCCTATATGGTTATATGGGCGTATACAGGAGTCCATTACCTTTCATAAGACATGGGAATATTAATGCACCCCTTTAAAAATTTGGGAGGGGTACCTTGGCCCACCCCTTCATTTTTAGAAATTGCCCAATTTAAACATTTGGTATTATAGTATAGGACGCTAATATGGATCACTATAAATTTGGGTGGTCCAACTCGTTCCCTTTTAGGGGTACAAAATCGCCAAAATATAAACGTAAGCAATACGTTATACCACGTGTTTTGTTTCGACCTAAGTTATCCCTTTGATGAGGTGTTATTACCCTATATGGTTATATGGACGTATACAGGGGTCCATTACCTTTCATAAGACATGGGTATATTAATGCACCCCTTTAAAAATTTGGGAGGGGTACCTTGGCCCACCCCTTCATTTTTAGAAATTGCCCAATTTAAACATTTGGTATTATAGTATAGGACGCTAATATGGATCACTATAAATTTGGGTGGTCCACCTCGTTCCCTTTTAGGGGTACAAAATTGCCAAATTTTAGTACAACCACGTGTTTGGTTTTTAACCTAATTTATCTCCTTGGATGAGGTCCTATTACCTTATATGGTTATATGGTCATGTATAGGTGTTCATTCCCTATCATAAGACATAGGTACATTGGTGCACCCCTTTAAATTTTTAGGAGGGGGTACCCTGGCCCACCCCTTCAATTTCAGAAATTCTCCAATTTAAGCATTTGGTATTATAGTACAGGACCTCATTATGTATCATGATAAATTTGGATGGTCCATCTCGTTCCCTTTCATGGGTACGAAATTGCCAAATTTAGGTACAACCACGTGTTTGGTTTTTGATTTAATTTATTCCCTTGGATGAGGTCCTATTACCTTATATGGTTATATGGTCATGTATAGGGGTCCATTTCCTATCATAAGACATAGGTACATTTTTTCACCCCCGGGAGGGGTACAATGGCCCACCCCTTTAATTTTGGAAATTGTTCAATTTAAACATTTGGTATTACAGTATAGGACCCTAATATGGATCACTATAAATTTGGGTGGTCCACCTCGTTCCCTTTTTAGGGGTACAAAATTGCCAAAAATATAAACGTAAGCAATACGTTGTACCACGTGTTTGGTTTTTGACCTAATTTATCTCCTTGGATGAGGTCCTATTACCTTATATGGTTATATTGTAATGTATAGGTGTTCATTTCCTATCATAAGACATAGGTACATTGGTGCATCCCTTTCAATTTTAGGAGAGGTACGTACCTTGGCCCGCCCCTTAAATTTTGGATTTTTTTTGATTTAAGCATTCGGTATTATAGTACAGGACCTTAATATGTATTATGATAAATTTGGATGGTCCACATCGTCCACTTTCATGGGTACGAAATTGCCAAAATATAAACGTAAGCAATACGTTGTACCACGTGTTTGACATTTTGACCCAATTTATCTCTTGGATGAGGTCCTATTACCTTATATGTTTATATGGTTATGTATAGGGGTCTATTCCCTATCATAAGACATAGGTACATTTGTGCACCCCTTTAAAATTTGTTAGGGGTACCTTGGCCCATCCCTTAAATTTTAGAAATTGCTCATTTTATATATTTGGTATTATAGTACTGGACCCTAACATGTATTATGATAAATTTGGGTGGTTTACCTCGTTTCTCTTTCATGGGTACATGTTATATGGGTATGTACAGAGGTTTATTACCTTTATATGTTTATGTTCCCTTTTAAATTTGGGGAATTATCAAATAACAAAATTCGGTAAACCTTTTTCTAGGACCCATTGGTGTTCCTCTTATGGCCAAATATTCAAAATTTAAAGGTTATTGACCGGCTTTATTATTGAATAAGTACAGGATTTATTACTTTTTCATAACACACAGGTGTATTTGTGTACCAATCTTAAATTTTGGGAGGGGTACATTTCTTATTGTCATATCAATAATTGGTAATTGGATAGTATCTTATTCATTGGGTAAATCATTGTGAAATATGAGTATGATCACGTAATCAGTTATTGACCTATGATGGAATTAGGAGTCCAGGACATTGGAACATTGAAACTTTGTAGGATAATTTGAGAATTGCGTTATTGGTTTTGGTTATTCCCACCAAATATAAACGTAAGCAAGACGTTGTACCACGTGATTGTCCTTGATGAGGTAGTGTACAGGGATTCATTTCCTTTGTTGTGGTACTTCTTAAGTTTGAGTACACACACACTTCTAGAAAACAGTTGGTTCTACTCAGGTAAACAATTGACGGACATTATTGACATTATTGAACATATAATGATATGATTAACTCTAAGACTTAGGTATATCAAGAGAAGTATTCTTTAAATTTGGGAATGGTGATAAACAGAATTTTAACATAAGGTGCGAAATTTGAAACAATACATTGAACTTTAGTCACAGCTCATAGTCTAAGATCATTGGTGGTGATTGATTTGAAATCTGATAGCTAACCTTATTGAATCTTATGACTCATAGACGAAAGGCAATACATGCTACAACACTGGCAAAGTTATTGTTAATGCAATTTGATTGGTTGATCACTATCTTTCCTGCAATCTGATTGGTTGATCACTATCTTTCGTGCAATCTGATTGGTTGATGATTTTCAAATCTTTGCTGTATTCAGTTTTAAGTTTTGTTTAACATTTAAAAATCTTGGTTTCGTTCAACATTTTGCACTCACTGATAAATATGATCAAAACCGTTTATTTGTTAATCGAATAGTTAAAAACCGGATAAAGTTTGACGGTTAACCGTGAAACGTAAAATTTTTTTAGTTTGAAATTTTTTTGCTTGAAATTTTTGGTTTGAAAATTTTTTCGTTTCCAAATTTTTTGTTTCAAAATTTTGTTTGAGATTTTTTCGTTTGAAATTTTTTGTTTGAAAATTTTTGTTCGAAAATTTTGTTTAAAATTTTCTGTTTAAAATTTTTTGTTTAAAATTTTTCGTTTCCAAATTTTTTGTTTCAAAATTTTGTTTGAAATTTTTTTCGCTTCAAAATTTTGTTTGAATTTTTTTTTGGGTTTGAAATTTTTTGTTTGAATTTTTTTTTCGTTTCAAAATTTTGTTTCAAAGATTTTTGTTCTAAATTTTTGTTTCAAAGTTTGGTTTGACATTTTTTAAGTTTGTGCACTCATTAGTAAAGAACCGGAACTGTTTAGAACAAAAACCTTTGACAACATTGTGGTGCAATAGTACACGTCAGAACCTGGGGTTGTACTTGAAATGAAAAAACACAATTCATTGAAATGGATCATTTTATTACACTCCACATACATCCATACCAGATAGTGGTTCTGGATATTGTCGATACAATGTATTTTGAACTTCTTGCACTAGTTTGTCTTTAGCATATAATTTTAATTCCAGTTGAAGGCTTTTAAGATCTATTGCAATATCAATTGGTGGAAACTCAATGTCCATTTGATCACAAATAAACTGTTTATCAATACAGGTATGCACTAGCCGGAACTGTTTAGAACAAAAACATCTGGCAACGTTGTGGTGCAATAGTACACGTCAGAACATGATAATGCAACGTCATCAGTTTTGCATCATATATAAGTATCGTTCGAGTTAGTATTCATGATAACGTCATCATGGCTACTTGTCTGCAGTTTCTAAACACACGTGATGTGATGAAATCATTTACCAAGATTACTGATTTACATCAGAATGTACCTTATAGAATCTTAGCTAGCCAAATGATCCCTACAAAGTTTGGATTAAGAATCGTAGTGAAGCTTGAAAATGATAAGAATATAATTTTACCAGCAAGATATTTACCCATGGAACCATCAAAACAAGAAGAACTGCTGCGTTTCTTAAATACTGGATCTGTATCTTTATGTTACAAAGGATTCTTGGGTCGAAGTCATCAACTTGAATTTAGTACACAGCCAGATTCGTCAGCCATTGTGATGAAATCATGAATTCAAACGTCAGCACGTCAGCTGTAGTTGTATGAATTTGGTTGGTCGGCATGACGTCAGCAACTGTGATGAAATCATGAATTCAAACGTCAGCACATTCCTTACCAATGACGTCAGCAATAACTATAAACCAGCAAATACAGTGTCATCCCACGAAATCATTTGAGCAAGTGCTTTTCAGGAGGAAAGATGTGTACTTCTAACGATAAAGAGTTCATCTTCGCAAGCTATTATCCAATAAATATATTTCAAACAAAACATGTGATGATTGGTATCAGTGCTAGAACATTTGAACCTGTGATTCGATTGGGCAAAGCAGAACAATTTGGTGTACAACTGAACTGTGAAGAATGGCAAATATTATGTTCACGAATCGACCAAATGAACGATTATTTTCATGATGAGCTAAATGTGACCATAGTCAAATCATTAGGCTCAAATCATGAAGTGGTGCTGCGTACAGTCCTCGAAGAGAAGATGGTGCTGTTACGTAAAAAGAGTACATTCCATGTCCCTCGCAACATGGTGTATCTAACACAAACGGAATGGAACAAATTCATCAGCGTATTTCAGTGTGTTAAACATGCAGTGGAAGTGTGCAACAAAACAAGTATATTCCTGAAAAAGTACTATTTTGAAAAATGTGTTATGCATATTGTACAACATGTATCTAGATATTGTGATGGTTGTCAACATCGTTCGTGGGTGCATAACTGTACTGATAAACAGTTTATTTGTGATCAAATGGACATTGAGTTTCCACCAATTGATATTGCAATAGACCTTAAAAGACTTCAACTGGAATTAAAATTATATGCTAAAGACAAACTAGTGCAAGAAGTTCAAAATACATTGTATCGACAATATCCAGAACCACTATCTGGTATGGATGTATGTGGAGTGTAATAAAATGATCCATTTCAATGAATTGTGTTTTTTCATTTCAAGTACAACCCCAGGTTCTGACGTGTACTATTGCACCACAATGTTGTCAAAGGTTTTTGTTCTAAACAGTTCCGGTTCTTTACTAATGAGTGCACAAACTTTTAAAAATGTCAAATCAAACTTTGAAACAAAAATTTAGAACAAAAATCTTTGAAACAAAATTTTGAAACGAAAAAAAAATTCAAACAAAAAATTTCAAACCCAAAAAAAAAATTCAAACAAAATTTTGAAGCGAAAAAAATTTCAAACAAAATTTTGAAACAAAAAATTTGGAAACGAAAAATTTTAAACAAAAAATTTTAAACAAAAAATTTTAAACAAAATTTTCGAACAAAAATTTTCAAACAAAAAATTTCAAACGAAAAAATCTCAAACAAAATTTTGAAACAAAAAAAATTTGGAAACGAAAAAATTTTCAAACCAAAAATTTCAAGCAAAAAAATTTCAAACTAAAAAAATTTTACGTTTCACGGTTAACCGTCAAACTTTATCCGGTTTTTAACTATTCGATTAACAAATAAACGGTTTTGATCATATTTATCAGTGAGTGCAAAATGTTGAACGAAACCAAGATTTTTAAATGTTAAACAAAACTTAAAACTGAATACAGCAAAGATTTGAAAATCATCAACCAATCAGATTGCACGAAAGATAGTGATCAACCAATCAGATTGCAGGAAAGATAGTGATCAACCAATCAAATTGCATTAACAATAACTTTGCCAGTGTTGTAGCATGTATTGCCTTTCGTCTATGAGTCATAAGATTCAATAAGGTTAGCTATCAGATTTCAAATCAATCACCACCAATGATCTTAGACTATGAGCTGTGACTAAAGTTCAATGTATTGTTTCAAATTTCGCACCTTATGTTAAAATTCTGTTTATCACCATTCCCAAATTTAAAGAATACTTCTCTTGATATACCTAAGTCTTAGAGTTAATCATATCATTATATGTTCAATAATGTCAATAATGTCCGTCAATTGTTTACCTGAGTAGAACCAACTGTTTTCTAGAAGTGTGTGTGTACTCAAACTTAAGAAGTACCACAACAAAGGAAATGAATCCCTGTACACTACCTCATCAAGGACAATCACGTGGTACAACGTCTTGCTTACGTTTATATTTGGTGGGAATAACCAAAACCAATAACGCAATTCTCAAATTATCCTACAAAGTTTCAATGTTCCAATGTCCTGGACTCCTAATTCCATCATAGGTCAATAACTGATTACGTGATCATACTCATATTTCACAATGATTTACCCAATGAATAAGATACTATCCAATTACCAATTATTGATATGACAATAAGAAATGTACCCCTCCCAAAATTTAAGATTGGTACACAAATACACCTGTGTGTTATGAAAAAGTAATAAATCCTGTACTTATTCAATAATAAAGCCGGTCAATAACCTTTAAATTTTGAATATTTGGCCATAAGAGGAACACCAATGGGTCCTAGAAAAAGGTTTACCGAATTTTGTTATTTGATAATTCCCCAAATTTAAAAGGGAACATAAACATATAAAGGTAATAAACCTCTGTACATACCCATATAACATGTACCCATGAAAGAGAAACGAGGTAAACCACCCAAATTTATCATAATACATGTTAGGGTCCAGTACTATAATACCAAATATATAAAATGAGCAATTTCTAAAATTTAAGGGATGGGCCAAGGTACCCCTAACAAATTTTAAAGGGGTGCACAAATGTACCTATGTCTTATGATAGGGAATAGACCCCTATACATAACCATATAAACATATAAGGTAATAGGACCTCATCCAAGAGATAAATTGGGTCAAAATGTCAAACACGTGGTACAACGTATTGCTTACGTTTATATTTTGGCAATTTCGTACCCATGAAAGTGGACGATGTGGACCATCCAAATTTATCATAATACATATTAAGGTCCTGTACTATAATACCGAATGCTTAAATCAAAAAAATCCAAAATTTAAGGGGCGGGCCAAGGTACGTACCTCTCCTAAAATTGAAAGGGATGCACCAATGTACCTATGTCTTATGATAGGAAATGAACACCTATACATTACAATATAACCATATAAGGTAATAGGACCTCATCCAAGGAGATAAATTAGGTCAAAAACCAAACACGTGGTACAACGTATTGCTTACGTTTATATTTTTGGCAATTTTGTACCCCTAAAAAGGGAACGAGGTGGACCACCCAAATTTATAGTGATCCATATTAGGGTCCTATACTGTAATACCAAATGTTTAAATTGAACAATTTCCAAAATTAAAGGGGTGGGCCATTGTACCCCTCCCGGGGGTGAAAAAATGTACCTATGTCTTATGATAGGAAATGGACCCCTATACATGACCATATAACCATATAAGGTAATAGGACCTCATCCAAGGGAATAAATTAAATCAAAAACCAAACACGTGGTTGTACCTAAATTTGGCAATTTCGTACCCATGAAAGGGAACGAGATGGACCATCCAAATTTATCATGATACATAATGAGGTCCTGTACTATAATACCAAATGCTTAAATTGGAGAATTTCTGAAATTGAAGGGGTGGGCCAGGGTACCCCCTCCTAAAAATTTAAAGGGGTGCACCAATGTACCTATGTCTTATGATAGGGAATGAACACCTATACATGACCATATAACCATATAAGGTAATAGGACCTCATCCAAGGAGATAAATTAGGTTAAAAACCAAACACGTGGTTGTACTAAAATTTGGCAATTTTGTACCCCTAAAAGGGAACGAGGTGGACCACCCAAATTTATAGTGATCCATATTAGCGTCCTATACTATAATACCAAATGTTTAAATTGGGCAATTTCTAAAAATGAAGGGGTGGGCCAAGGTACCCCTCCCAAATTTTTAAAGGGGTGCATTAATATTCCCATGTCTTATGAAAGGTAATGGACTCCTGTATACGCCCATATAACCATATAGGGTAATAACACCTCATCAAAGGGATAACTTAGGTCGAAAGCAAACACGTGGTACAACGTATTGCTTACGTTTATATTTTGGCAATTGTGTACCCCTAGAAGTGAACGAGGTGGACCACCCAAATTTATCATGATACATATTAGGGTCCGGTACTATAATACCAAATGTTTAAATTGGGCAATTTCCAAAATTTAAGGGGTGGGCCAACGTACCCCCTCCCAAATTTTTCAAGGGGTGCATTAATATACCCATGTCTTATGAAAGGTAATGGACCCCTGTATACGCCCATATAACTATATAGGGTAATAATACCTCATCAAAGGGGATAAATTAGGTCAAAAACCCCCGAAATTTAAATTTTTGGCAATTTTTTACCCATAAAAGGGAACGACATAGACACCCAATACTGTTAGAGGTACATACTATGGTCCTAGGCTACCACATCCAATTTTTAAATTTGGCAATTTCCAAAATTTAAGGGGGGTGGTCCTATGTACCCCTGCCAAAATTTAGGGGGTGGGCCAAGGTACCCCTGCCAAAATTTAGAGGGGGTGGTCCTAGGTACCCCTAGGTCATTGACCCCGGCCAGGGACCATGGGTCCTGAGGCAGGGACCCAGGGGCCAAAAAGTGTCCTCAAGTCGCCCCATTACTACTCCCATCACAAATTCATATGGCTTGAATTCGAACCAGGTACCGTTCACACTAGCGGTAAGCACTCAGCTATTGATCCACTGTGTCCTTTGATAATGAAGGTTTGTGATTTATGTCATGACGAGTAGGCCTAATGAACACAATATTCTGTTCCAGTGAGAAAAACAACATAAGAGAAGTCAATCTACTGGACGAAACTTAACAAAGGCTGAACGCTTAAAACGTTTGCTTTTATGTATGACTTTTTTTTACTTGTGGATCTCAGAACAGAAAACACAATACTTTCACGGTATAATCTTTTGTAAATGTACCACCATATACAAAACACTAATCATCTCAGAGCTGAGGGCAGGCTTGTAGCCACCCCAAAAATGTAGGGGGCCTGTAGAAGTTAGAGGGGTTAATCCAACCATTTTATAGTTCATCACCATATTATGGTTTATTTGCAAGCCTACCTTGGAAAGTTTAGGGGGCAGCCTCCCGGATATACTAGCCTATCTGAAGGGAAGAAGAATATAAATAATAAACTTATGTTTGTGTACTTAGAACACTATTTCGTGTGAGGTTATTGAAAAGAAAACGTTGAAGTTGTAATGGAAAAACGTATGTAACACATAATGCAGTTCTATCAATATTCCTCTTGTTCAGGCTCGAAAAATCCTGGACGCCAGTTAGTCAAGCCGATTGGAAATAAAAGACTGGCTCATAAATAAGTTAAATCAAAAATAAAATTATGAAGGCCCATGTATGAAATTATATTATTATGGTGCCTAGGTTTGAGAACCGGCGCCTAGGTCAGAACAAAAATTCTCGAGCACTTATCTTGTTTATGATGGTCTTTCGGCAGCCTAACCATATGTCCGCATCTATTCGCTACAGCTTCCTTCAGCTTCAAACCACCGCGGTGACCACAAAAGCATTTCTCTTGTAGAAATATATGAAAGTAAAGCGCTATAGAATACGATTCTTCTAGCATTAAAATAGGAGTATTTGTAGCAATGATATGGGGTGACCGATTGCTAATATGTAGAGTAAATAGTAGAAAAATGAAAGGATGTAATATAATATGAATATTTTTCAAGGAATTAAGAGCTTTTTGGTGCATAAAGTGCTTATTTGTAGCCGTAGCATAATAGCATGGAAATTAAAGACAAATCTTCAAAATAAAGGAAAGCTATATGATGGCCTAAATATTCTCAATCTGCGCATGAACTGATATAGTGCCTAGGCTTTAATGTTTTTGGGGTAATACAATAGTAAAGTAATTCTCCTTAAGTGTATAAGTATCTAAAATATTTGTAATGATAGAACATTACAAATGACCATTAATGAATTTCAAGCTAGGAAAATAGGTCTTATTGACACTTCATGTTTATATACAGTAAGCGTATTACTTATTTTGCCATTTTTTTCTTTCACTATTCTACTAAATTTATTTCTAGTTTGCAGTGAGAAGCTACAATATGAAAAAAATCCCTGAAACTTCCAATGCCACTCACAGCGCGCTTACGGATCTGTGACGTAACGCCAAAACCCTTGGCTGTGGCCGTGACGTAAGCAGCTCATTTTCCAATGTTTGAAGCATTATATCTCCGTAGCGAAGAAATATTTTTCTGAGATTTTTGGTATGTGGTATATTGAAGACTAGTTCTACACGATGGTGTCTTTAAATTACAATCTTTGGTCAAAACGGAAATGTCCATACATACTCCTGTTGTTTGCCAATCAATTTGACTATTATCAAGCAGCTATTTTGAACGAACTAAAAGGCTCTTTATTTAGGCAAGTCAGAATAAGTAACGCTGTGGATGAGTGGTTAGAGTTGTGCTTTCCTAAACTCGCAGTTCGAGTTCTATTCTGTTCCTCAACCTTTGAACTTTTTACTATGTTTCATTTACAAGGGTGAGCTCCAGTTGGATGCTGCTAAGTGAAAGATAACCTCCAATGGAGAAATTCAGTAATGATATAATCCTGAGAATAAAGGAAGAAAAATGGATGGAGAAAACGAGTAGCAAAGTTAATTCTGTTAATGGTTCTATATTAGATATTATCGGTTAATTTCGTGCATTTTTAAATTGTTGTTTATTGACACTATATTCTCTCTCTTTCTCGTTGTATCTCAATGTGTAAATTCCCCCCCCCCCCCCAAAAAAAATAAAAATCAGGAACCCTTAGTTATATTTGCAACCTAACGGGAAATATCTTAATACGGATAAGTTCTCTAACTCGTTTGAGTGTTATTGAATTTTGCACTTTAATATTTACAAATAAATTACTGCATACCAATATTTAGCATTTTTCAAAACTCATTTAACGAATAATGAAATCGGATAATTTCTTCTTTCGAAGTATTATTACGTATCAATAAGTGGCGCCGGAACCTAGGAGCTCAGGCCCTCTTAGACCCCTAACATTTTCATTGTAGTTTGGGTTCTTCCATCCATATTTTTAATTCATTTGCAGTTAGGACCACTGTTAACAGTTTCAAAACTCAGCACAAAGCTTTGAGTTAGTTAAAAAAATAACCTAAAAATATATACCGCATAATCTACCCCTATATTATTTTATACGCAGATATGTATAGTTATTTGAACTAAGTAAACTTGTTTATATAATCCCTCATTTGAGTTAATTACAGTATAAGATTAACTAAGTCCCTCGACTGCAGGGGTGTAGCCAGCAGGTTTGTGTAGGGGGGTCGTCGTTTGTGAGGGGGGGGCAGCTACAATGTACAAAGCCAAAAAAAGTGTTGCTGCTAGTGTTTTTGAGGCCTGAAAGAAAGGAAAATTTTGGTTTCCTTCTGGGAGACTGAAACCACTATTTTAGATTATTATTATTATTATTATTATTATTATTATTATTATTATTATTATTATTATTATTATTATTATTATTATTATTATTATTATCCATAAATTATATTCAAGATAGTTTTTATTATGCTTAATCAAGAACTACTGCCCGGGACCAAACGCTATAATTTTGTGCATAACTATAAAGGTAACCAAAAATGTTCTGTCCCTTTCGTGGAGGTCTGTGTTCAATTGGACCTCACACTGTGAGTTGAATGCGACTGGAGATAAGGCGAGCGTCAGTTCTTGGTGTGGGTATATCCAACATACTACCTGGTTGTGGCAATTCAGATACACCGTGAACTTGCGTAAAGGCAGAGGGAACATGGGACATCCACAGAGCGTCAAAAGAGCATGTATGCTGAACGAGTTCAAATGGAGGTCAAACGCCGCTGTAGCGGGACAGAAGATATGCCAGGCCTTTGGTGAGGGTGTCGTGACGACGCGGACATTGCAGCGATGGTTTAACAATTTTAAGAACGATGACAAAACACCCGAAAACACCACGTGCCAGAAGACCAACACATGTACAAAGAGGAACTGGGACTACAATTCAATATGTGGTAAAACCATTCGACAGCACATCCATCAACTTGTGAAGTACTACAAGTTGGGTCGATAGGTCTCTCATATTTTGACTCCGGGCCAGAAGGCAATGCGGCAGTCGCCTGTGTTTATTTCCGGCTTCGGAGCATTTCTGGACAGGGCGTTGACATGTGATAAAAAGTGGGTCATATACGAAGCTCCACGGCGCCGTTATCATTGGTTAGAATCCCATGAACCGATTTCAAAACAGCCGTAACCAGCACTGTTCCAGAAGAAGGTCCTTCTGTGTGTTTGGTGCATCGTGCATCGGGAACTGCTACCAGCTGGTCAGAGTATCAATACAACTGGGTAGTGTCAGCAGTTGAGCTGTGCTCAACAAAAACTCAAAACTCTAGAGCCATCACTTCTGAATTGCAAATGGGTCGTCGTTTACGGGACACAGCTAAGTCCCACGTGGCTAGGATGACTCAGGACACCATTTTCCGCCTTGGATGGGAAACAATATTGCAACCACTATATTCCCCGAGTATTGCACCACTATATTCCCCGGGTATTGCACCGTCCGATTATCACCTGTTCCATTCTTTGGACAGTCACCTTAGAGGACGCCAGTTCAAATCCCTAGTAAAAGTCCAAAATGCACCTGATACTTTCTTCGTTTCATGGCCCACCAATTTCTACCGCGATGGATTGCATGCCCTTCCAGAACGTTTTCAGAATGTCGTCGATGCTGATGGGGACTATTTTTGATCTACCAGGTTAGACGACATATCGATGTTCGAAGGTGGTGGGTGAAAAAGCAACAAAACTTTTCTTGGTTACCTTTATATTTAAATTTAAGACCTTGTATAGAGAACCTATCTACACAAGATTGATTTTCTTTGAAATTTCACTTAATTTCTTTATGGTTTCCTGACAAAAATATTTATTTATTATTTGTGAGAAAAAAACATAATTATTTTATTACACTGAGTAGAAATAAAAGAGAGCAAATGAAACCCAAATTGAATAAAATCATTGTTTCTCACCAAATTTCCATCCTCTATGTCTTTTAAAACACTTGCTAAAGCATATAAAATATACTGTACTTACAAATCAGTTTAGTACCTTTGTTTTATGGCTGTATTTGTAGTACCTTGTTAAAACGTTTTTCAAACTGTCAAATGTAAATCGCAGTAAATTGTGTAATCTGCTGTCACAAAAAAAGTATCCTATTTTTCGATCGGTATAAGGAAGAGATACTATACTATTTTTCTATCGGTATGGAAAAACAATATTTCTCCATACTATTTTACCATAAATTATTAATCATCAATAAAGTTTGTTACTTTTAAATGAATGAAGCGAGATAATTTTATTATGATTTTATTATGATAAAAGCCGGTCATTTGGGGGGGCCAGGAAACCATTTGGGGGGCCTCGCCCCGATGCCCCCCCCTTGGCTACACCCCTGCTCGGCTGTTATCTACTCATCGTCGCCTTTGGTATCCGCATATTTTTTCAAGTGGTTGTGTATAATTTTACGTGTATATCATACAAACAAGAATTATTGTGAGTACAAGTATACAAAGATTCCCTTTTGTCATTTCATCAGCCAGCGTTTCGCTCCACTTGTGCACAAAAGCACTCTTTACGATTTGTGCTTTTAACAGTTGGGAGCAACTTCATGCTGCTGTGCTAGCAACTACCAGGCGTAATTAATCTTGGAACAGGCGTTAGTTTGGTTGTCTATCTCGCGGACTTTATACATCAAGAATTTATGTGGCCCACTTTACAGTAAGCGCTTAACCATGGCGGAGTATATTAACTCCCTCGTAATAATTTACTCGAACACTCAATGAGTGTGAACCTGTAAAAATGTTTCGTAGGAATAAAAGAATGGGAATCCAACCCGGTGCTACCAGGTTAAGGATGTGCACAATGAGTGTTTAACCACGGAGGAGATAGAACACAGGTTAAGGAAGGAAGAATAAGATAATGTTGAAATTTTTATTCATTTATTTTATTGTTCATTACTTCATATGCATATATTTTATTCTCTCGATGAACACTCAGGTATAACACGATGCGGAAAATGGTCTTCATACATCTTTCGTTCCTGAAGTCTGGAGATTAAGTGAGGTTTTCGCGGGCTTTTGGATCCCGGATGGATGGGCGGAAGTGAAAGTTGATGGTGTAGGGTATTGACCTTAGTGCTACGTGACATCACGGGATTCCACCGATGCATTAGCAAAGAAGTTTGGCCGCGGTGGGTAGACATCAGAGAATGCCGACGACTAATAGAAAAGAAGTTTGGTGCCGTGGTGGGTAGGCATGAGAAAATACTGGTGAGGAATAAAAAGAAGTTTAACATCACAGAATACGACAACGTAACAGAAAAGAACTTTGGCGCCATTGTGAGTAGACATTAGTGAATACCACCGAAGAATAAAAAAGTTTAAAATCACAGAATGCCAATGATGTAGTAGGAAAGAAGTTTCGCGTCGCGATGAGTAGACGTCAGAGAATACCGGCGGGCAATAAAAAAAAAAAAAAAAAAAAACAAGTTTAACCGCATAGAATACCAATGGGTAATAGGATAGAAATTTGACATTTCGAAGGGTAAACATTAGAGAATACTGACCTAGAATAGAAAATGTGTTTTATATTGTAAAAGAATTTGTTAATAGAATATTATTTGTAAATAACTTATTTGTACTTGAATAACATTAATGTTGGAATAATATAACATAGTTTTCCTTTTGAAAATATGTAAACCATTTATTTGCAAATGGCGGACATTTGATTGGTTACATGAATAACATTATTGATAAAATGTTGTTGTTATTGAAAGTAGATGTGAATGAACGGTATATGATATGATTGCCTGAATTGATTGCCTGATATGATATGATTGCCTGATTAATGAAGGAATGTTCTTGTAACATGAATTTCTTTTTTGAGAAGATGTGAATGATGTAAATCATGATGCAAATAATATTATTGATGGTATGCTGTTGTTTTTAGAGAATAAGTGAATGCCCTTGATCACGTGAATAACATATGATGACATGATATACGATTTTCCTTATACCCTATAGTTATGAAAATTGGGAAAGTGAAAGTTGTTTGTTATGAAAAAATATTTTAAATGTAGTAATATATAACCGTTTGAAAAATTCGATTGAAATATAAAAATTGAAATATATATCACGTACTATGACGTCGTCGGTAAAATTTTCTTTATATATGGGGTTTGAAGAGAAGGAGCATAGAATCCTCATGGAGTCTTTCTGTCAAACACAAAGTGAAATAGCATTTTGCGCTGAAATCGACTGTGATTCTCCGTTTGATTTTGTTGAATCTACAAAGAAGAAAAGGTTTAATGTTTCATGGGATTGTCCCGATCTTTATAGACGAAGAAGAAGATACGTATTTTTCACCAGAATCACCAGATGTTATCATAGATACTGAAATTATAGATTTAAGAGAAGATCCCGTATTAATCCCAACGTCTCCAGCAGGATCACCAGGAGCCTCACCATCATTATTATCGGTAGATGGTCCAGTAGAAACAGTGGTTGCAGTTAAAGATCCTGTTGAAGCAGTGGTTCCGGTTAAGGATCCTGTTGAAGCAGTGGTTCCAGTTAAAGGCTCTGTTGAAGCACGTCCATTTAGACAGCTTCCTACCTTCTTAAAATTGTTCGAAAATGGTGTCAATCGTTCGTGTATCGTTTGTGCAGAAATGTGCAACACAAATTTTCGTTTGTGCAACAGTGAACAATGAGCTAGTAGAAAAGTAAAGTGGGGGGCAAACTAAACGGTAGCCCCCACCTTGTCCAAATTGGTCGAAAATGGTGTCAATTGTTTGTGCATCGTTTGTGCAGAAATGTTCTACACAAATTTTCGTTTGTGCAACAATAAACAGTGAGCTAGTAGAAAAGTAAAGTGGGGTGCTAACTAAACGGTAGCCCCCACCTTGTCCAAATTGGTCGAAAATGGTGTCAATTGTTTGTGCATCGTTTGTGCAGAAATGTCCAACACAAATTTTCGTTTGTGCAACAATGAACAATGAGCTAGAACAAAAACAAAGTGGAGGCTGCCCTTATGAGAAGAAGAATATGATCTTATATGTAAAGCATTATTTATTTTTCGTTTTGCATCCGCTGAAACAGCTGGCTTTAGACTGCACATCTTAACAGTGTATAAAGCACTTTATTGTACTTGCACAACCACACGCATGCGCACAATTTATACTCAGAACCATGCGCAAAAGATTGCACATTAAGATATTTAATTCGGTCCGTCATAATGACTTCACGTTTTTCATTGATTACGATAACGTAAGAAACATATTAACCTTATAAAGATTTTATGTAAGGAATTGGCATTTTGTAATAATGTAATAAATTACCATTTACATGTTATGAATATTGTCTCAGAAAAACAATAGGTATACACAAACTAAGGAAAACACTTCAGTACTTTAGTGAGATATACAAGTAACACTGGACTTGTATTTCTGTTATACCGTAGAGCTTTACTTACCGCCAAACAATTGCAGACATTGTGATGCCATCACTAACACTTATCACATGCTTAAGCTTTAACGCACTTCCACAATAAATGATAATAATAAATAAATTGAGTTTTCAGATAAAACGAGATGTCAAAGAAATTTGGGAAATCGAACTACTCGGTTCTGAGGAGGGAAATTCAGATAATTTTTAAAGAGTATGTAAATTCCTTCCTGAAAATGAAGCAGGAAGCCTCTGGTTTTTCCTACTTCATGCCAAACTAAAGAAGACGAAAAAGTAATACATTGCAAGTTATTACGCTCACGAAGGCATTCAATTAAATAGAAAAACCATGGCTTAAGGTACATAACCAAGCTATTCCTCAACTCATTGCATGAGAAATGGAGATAAAGGATGGATTTATTACAATTGGTGATTGTTGACACACCGGAAAAGCTTTACGGCTACTTATGAACATGGTAGTACGAAGTACATAATGTACTAGTCATCGATGAAAAACATGTTATAGTCACATACAAAGCATCGATAATGAAAATAAAGCACTCAAGTTTTCAAATTTTAACATTTTTTCACATCACAGCTGTTCTAATTTTATTATTTTTAGAGCCCTCACAGCTCTTCTTATCTGAAACGAAATGACAATTTTAAACCGCAACTATAGGCTCTGAAGTCGTATTATACTGCGACACAGACAGCATTATGTTTATACAGCATCGTGATAGAAAATTTAAGCTTGCGGAAGGGTAAGATGTTTTCGTTTCATTATTACATATGACAAACATTGAA
The DNA here is from genome assembly GCF_964235325.1 of Thermobia domestica. NCBI lineage: Eukaryota > Metazoa > Arthropoda > Insecta > Zygentoma > Lepismatidae > Thermobia > Thermobia domestica. The sequence goes on from NC_137459.1 coordinate 234,290,816, forward strand.
TTGATTAACCAAGCTCAAAAATTGTTGGTTCTTCAGGATCAATTTGGATACGATGAAGTTGAAGTCACACTTTAAACATGGACACATTTTCATTCCAAACTAAAGGAGACGAAAAGTAATACATTGCAAGTTATTGCGCTCACGAAGGCATTCAATTAAATAAAAAAAAACATGGCTTAAGGTACATAACCAAGCTATTCCTCAACTCATTGCATGAGAAATGGAGACAAAGGATGGATTTATTACAATCGGTGATTGTTGACACACCGGAAAAGCTTTACGGCTACTTATGAACATGGTAGTACGAAGTACATAATGTACTAGTCATCGAGGAAAAACATGTTGTAACATGTTGTACATGTTGTTCAAAAGTTTAAAAGTAACTTTTAAAGTTTTCAAGGGAGGATTCATTGGTAAGTAGCCAATTTTTTGTTAATGGACACATTTAGTTCAAAATCAGCATTCCAAGCGATATGTGTAAGCAACAAACAATACGTGCATTTATTGCAAGCATTATTGAATCATTTTTATAATTTAGTTCAAAATAAAATTGAAAGCAAAACGGGAGGATTTAACAACATTCCAGGGAGGATTTCACGTAAGCATGGGTTTATCATTGTGTCACGACCAGAGACAAAGACACATTGACAAGTTAATAACAAAAGAAGTAGACTTGTAAAAAGTTTAAGCAATTGATATCTTCAGTTAAGACAATTGATTTATATGATGAGGTCGTAGCGAAAGTACTAGGTGAACCTATGAACCTAGCATGAACAAGTTTTGAGTGTTTTGTGCAAGTACCTAAGACAATGATTAGCACATTATTTTCAAATAGTAGATAAAAAATTCTCAGAATATGTATATATATATATTATGTGGACAGCTGAAACCCATATTCAGGCATTATTTGATTCCCCATACATTAAAGGTGTTGATAAGAACACCTATGTTGGTATTACTATCGAGAGCACTGTTTCAAAGTTGAATAAGCCAATTGATCCCGGAGATCCTCTTGTTGTGTGAGAGAACAACCTCAATTTAAATGAAAAAAAAATGTTTTATTTGCAGGTAGTATGATCCATTATGTTAACCTTTTGTAAAGGAAGAGGTAAGAATCGAACTCGAAGACCTTCTTCAGAACAGTAGGTAACATGCTTAGTAGTAACAAACACTGTTTTTTTTTTTTTTTTCATTTTTTGGGGCTTTAGTGATGTTTAGAGTATACACTGTAAATTCTCGCAAGGAAAAAAGGTAATATATGTGCTGCTAGTACTAGGTAAGTACGTTGATCTTACTATTTATTGAGAACAGAGTACCATCCCGACAGAGAAAGATGTATACTGCCTCCCAAAGAGCATCATCCTTTGAATGGCAAGGGCCGAACACAATCATAGACAAGCATATCGGTTAAAAAATTACCCAGTACGTCTATTTAAGCAAACCATAAAAATAAACAATGAAAGTACAGATGTAAACATCTAAGAATAGCAGAAATGTACTATTAGCGATGTGTACTATTGTACTATGAGTACCAAATCGTCGTATATGAAAGAAACAGTCTGAACTGAGAATACCATATTTATCTATGAATAGAAAAAAACAAATCCTTAGTCCATATAAGAATGGTCACTACGAATTAATCACATGTATCACAGTTCTGATGAGTAAACAAAGATATTTTAAAGATTGTAAGATGCAATTTATTATATGTGAAACTTCACTTTTAAGAATGTATCATCCACCAACATACTTGGAATAGTGTTAACAAGATAATCATAATCTTGTCCTTTGATTTTATTACATACAGTAAATATATATATATATTCTTTTATACGTATTTGAAGACAATATTATTAATAGTATTTATTGAATTTCATCCCACCTTCTTAAAATATATAAACACTTATTTCTGGTTCACTATAATAATAATAATTTTTATTCGATCGCTTCCGTAGGAAGCCTCTAGCTTCTATATGTACAACTTTACAGTTTTCCATACAATATTTACCCTCTCCTCCTAACCATCCAGTATTATTGCACTTTGAACTAATCATATTAGACAGATATAACAGCAAGAATCACTTATTATCAGTTGTAGTAAAAAATAATGAAAATAGTTCCTTGTACGAAATTTACCCACCACCTCGTATTCAGAAGAATTGTTTAATATTACTGCACACTGAGCATTTTTTTAAAACTTTTTTTTAAACAGTTATAACAGCAAGAATCAGTTGATAACAGTTTTACGATCGCAAAACATTGTAACCATCAACCATTGAAGCATAGTTCTATCAAATGTGTTTTTTCAATTGTAAACACAGTTCGTAGTTTTAATCACATTGGCTTCTAATCACAAACAATGTTCTCAAGTAAAAATTTTTAAAAATCTTTTTCTAAGAATATTTTTATTGGTTGTTTAATAAATGCGTCATTATTAATCGCCTGTTCATAAATATTGAAGCTTGTTGTAGCTTGTTAAAAGTTTTTTCGTGTGTCTTTTGAAATACTCGTAGCACTTCATCCTGTATTTCAATATCGGTAATATTACTTATCACAGCTGTTTTTAAAATATCTCTATTAATAATCATACATTCATGGTTGATAGATTGTTTATATCCTTTTGAACATCCATTACACAATAATAAACTTCTTCTTTAGGCTGCCACAAATGGAACGTTTTTATTAAACATTGAATGGTTATATCATTTTTATTACAATGACAAATGAGCACATTTTGATCGCACATTTTCTTGTCTTCTAATCAGCAACGCGTACAAAAAGATATACAAGTAGAAACAGTTTTGTATTGTATTGTATTGTATTGTATTTATTTCGTCCTTTTTTCATACATTTAGCACTGTAATACAATGCATATGAAGCGGACACGTCATTTATATATGAATACAGAAGTAAAAGAAACAATAATAGTGAAAATTACATACACTAGGTTAGTAATTAAGCCTTACTTCTTACATCTTATTACACTATACATTTTACATGACATCATTGTTAAAAATAAACTTAGCAATTATTACTTGCAGTGTATTTAGAAACCCTCCAACAAATATGTAATGCTAAAAGCAAATAATGACATTGATTTACTGTATATCCTGTAACGTTTCTATTTACTTAGCAGTTCATGTATTCCTCTACCGAGTAAAAGCAATGTTGTAATAAATATTTCTGGAGTTCTTTTTTAAATTTAGCAACAGAGTCCTGAGTTTTTATTTCTTTCGGAAGTTTATTGTAAAGCATGATACCCGCGTATTTACATCCTTTTTCATATAATACTGTTCTGTGTTCTACAATAGAAAAGTTTTCTTTGTTTCTTGTGTCATGATCATGTTGCTGTTCTACTCGCGTAAGGATACCTTGTAGGTGTTTCTTTACAAATATCAATAGATTTAAAATATACAAACAGGGTACTGGAAGTATACGAAGTTTTTTAAATATTGGTTTGCAATGATCTTTTGGTTTAGCAGTTGCCATCAATCTTATTATTCGTTTCTGTATCGTAAAGATGACTTTGGCCTTGTGTGTATTTCCCCAAAATATAATACCATACGTTAAATTCGATTGGAATAATCCAAAGTAAATTGTTTTTAAAGTAGACTCTCTTAAAACATTTTTAAGAACTTTAATTGCGAAATATATTTGGTTTAATTTTTTATTAAGCTTAGTTATTTGCACATCCCAAGAAAGATTTTTATCTATCCAAATTCCTAAGAACTTAGTTGAGTTTACATATTCTATTTCATTATTTTGAATTATAATGTTCCTAGGCTGTGCATGTTTGTTGCGCATGTGATGAAAATTAATTGCTTGTGTCTTTTCAATATTTAATTTAAGCTTATTTTCTTTAACCCAGTGAGAGATTTTACAAAGGATTTCGTTTGCACTACCTTCAACAACCTCATTTGTTTTACCTTTTACTATAATATTAGCGTCATCTGCATAAAGGGATGCTTCTGCTGGAGCAATATTACTTGGTAGGTCGTTAATATATATCAAAAATAATAGCGGCCCTAATACGGATCCTTGTGGCACTCCACATGTTATTTCTTGTTTCTCTGATATGTAGTGTGTAGCTTGGTTTGTATCCCTGTTATTGTATGTAATTTCTACTACCCTCAACTGGTGTAGTGAATTTTTAGTACTTAGTTAGTGACGTGATGTCCCTGGGACCCCTTATTAATTATTAAATATTAAAAGGAGCACAATTACTTGTGAAAGACAAATTTGTTTTAAATATACATTGTAGGTATAGGACATAATGCACCATAAATATAATAAAAAATATAGCAATGTGGATGGATATAACATGCTCAAACCAGTCTGGTATAAGTTTTCTAATGTGAATATAGATAGCTTCATATATGGCTACACTGACACTGATATGCAAATTATAATAAACGAACTCCTCAAAATTATTGTCAATGGAAGGCAAGTCATTTACAAATTTATGAAATTTTTGAAGTATATATTAGTTTCGACAATTTTGCAAAGATCTGTTCTACCTTACTTCTCACTGCACCACTTTCACTTTCTGACATGAAAAAAGTAACAGGTAATTAATTTTTTTCTGTAAATTCAGAATCATACATATTGACACTAGATGGGCCAGGTTTGTCAAATATATTGAACGAGAAAAATTGATTTTAAACTTTTCAAAATGCATAAAATATGAACACTGGCAAGATCCTTCATGGCTAAACGGTTAGCGGACGCGCCTCTGGCGTGGGAGACCAGGGTTCGATTCCCGGCGGGAGATCATATAGTTCGGGTTCCACGTTGATCAGTAGGTCCCGTCTCATATAGCCTCGCTGGTAAAAGGGACTTCAAAACTCAAAATCAACTCAACTCATGAACACTGCCTTAGAACAAAATAGAAGCATAATTAGTGACGTGTGGTCCCTGGGACTCCACTAACTGCAAGGAAACGTAACAGTGACGCTTAGACACCCGAACTCTACAGCTATTGCTATCGACAGCGGGACGCCCATCGAAGCAAGATAATTAAAACGTTTGCTTTATTAGTTTTCCCAACCAATGTTAGTGAAAAGGACAATAGTTGACAACAGTGAAACCAGTCCTATCATCGGTTTCGACCTAAAGACGCCAAAATTAACTTTGTCTTTATATATATGTGTGCGTAGAACAATAACCCTTTGTTCGAAAAGTTGCTGACAGACTTCTTTCTACTTCAGTTCCCATGAGAATGAAAATTAGCAAGTCGCCCCAGTTGCCTAAGTGATATCTAAATTAATTTGTGATTGGACAATTTTTGGTCATCAACCAATAGTGAACAATGTTATATTGGGTGAGTGGTTGCTAGTCACGTGACCCACGGTGACCAGAAGAAGCGCAAATCAGTCGGTCGACGAACATTGAAACCCCCATCACGGGAGGGAAGTCAGGCAACGACTACAAATCGTGTATGTGAAGTCACCCATCCCGACAAAGTGCTCGAAGAAATACTTATCTGCCAATAGGCTTAATACATGAAAGTTAAGCTAAAGGCCATTCGTTCTTAATCGTGAATTTTGTAAGGTTAATCACGATCAACGTCCGAACACAGTTTTAATTACTCAGTTGTCTGGAAAAAGTTTTTGAGTGCCGATTGACCGGACTCAGTAGGTGATCATCTTAGGCAGCGTTTAAAGGATTCTTCGAAGGACTCGTTACCGAAGCAGTGGAAGAGGATAAGCCGTACCATAGGTTGCAACACGGAAGAAAATTGTAAGTAGCCAGAAAATTGCATTTCTGATATCAGAGGAAGAATTCAGTGTCAGGATCGCCAGAGGAATATCGTTTGAAAAGTCATAGTGAAAGAATAATATAATACCAGGGGTGTAGCCAAGGGGGGGCCATTGGGGCCAGGCCTTCCCAAATGGTTTCCTGCCCTACCCCTAAATGACCAGCTTTTAAAACATCGTAGTAAAATTATCTCGCTTCATTCATTTAAAAGTAACAAAGTTTATTGACAATTAATAATTTACGGTAAAATAGTATGGAGAAATATTGTTTTTCCATACCGATCGAAAAATAGTATACTATCTCTTCCTTATACACTGAGAAAAATGATTGGGTTGAAACGTGACCATGCGGTGTGGTTAAAAAGATTTAAACCAAATTGGGTATTTTAGGAACGATGGGTGGTCACTTGCAACCCAACTGCATTAACCGTTGGGTCAACAAAATGACTATATGTCACCGTAGAGTATTTTAAACCAACACTTGAGTCATACCTGGTTAACGGAAAGTGTCATGATACGTGAAACATATAGTCTAATCGAAGCTGATTTAAGTGGACTATTAAGTACTACAAAAATTACAACACATGTTTGTTATTTACTGTCTATTCAGTCGAAATTATACAGAGTTATATCTTGACAGAGCACGATTACAATAGCAACGTTAGCTCCGGTCCAAGCGGAAGGCTGCGGAGGAAGAAAGTAGCGCCAAAAAAAAAAAAAAAAAAAAAAAAATCATTGCATCGAAACCACAATGCATGAATAGCAGTGCTGTGATCTTTTTTCCTAATGTTATTCTTATGTCCTAGCATATAAGAATAACAGATGGCGCCACCGTTAACTATTATCAGACTGTTCACAAGTTTAAAAAACGATTATTTTGGCCAATTACAGGAAACTTAGAACGTTATTTGTTACTTTGCACAAATGTCAAATATACTGCGAAAAGCTTTGAAATAACTACTTACTGGCTATGAGAAATGAAAATATTCACAGCGAGTACCTAATTATTTCTGATATACTCGGAAGGCGATATCGTTGGTGTTGAATAAAATTCCAAGTAACATGATAAAGTGGTAATCATTTTATATTGTATAGTGTTGGGTCACCTTTGTAACCAACTCATGGTTTGTTAAGTACCGTAACAGTTAATATGATATTTACTCTTTTAACCCATAATTTCGTCATGTTTTAACTCAACTGTGGTCAATTTTATCTCATTGGTGGGTTATTTACACTCCCCTTCTCCAAGCGACCCCAAACTGTGGTCATTTCTTACCCCATGTTTATTTAATTTTAACTACAAGTTTGGTCAAACGCATTATCGGGTTAATGGAATTTACACTTTGTTGGGTCATATTGTACACCAAGTTGGGTTAAACGTATTAACCGGTTAAGCGATTTTAAACCAATTGGGTCGTTGGGTTGGACTCCTATATTTAACTACACGTTGGGTTGAATTTATTTCAACCCAATTTAACTAAACGCTTTGACCCTATTTGGGTCGGAGCAGTTTTAGCCACGTGGTTGGGTTAAAATATGCACCAATAGGGTCAATTTCAACCCATTCATTTTTCTCAGTGTACCGAACGAAAAATAGGATATTTTTGGGACAGCAGAATACACAATTTACTGCGCTTTATATTTGACAGTTTGAAGACAAATGTTTTAACAAGGTATTACAAATACAGCCATAAAACAAAGGTACTAAACTGATTTGTAAGTACAGTATATTTTTATATGCTTTAATAAGTGTTTTAAAAGACATAGAGGATGGAAAATGTGGTGAGAAACAATGCTTTTATTCAATTTGGATTTCATTCGCTCTCTCTTTTATTTCTACTCAGTGTAATAAAATAATTATGTTTTTTAGTTACGAATAATAAATAAATATTTTTGTCAGGAAACCGTAAAGAAATTAAGTGAAATTTCAAAGAAAATCAATATTGTGTAGATAGGTTCTGTATACAAGGTCTTAAATTTAAATATAAAGGTAACCAAGAAAAATTTTGTTTCTTTTACACCCACCACCTTCGAACATCGATATGTCACCTAACCTGGAAGATCAAAAATAGTCCCCATCAGCATCGAAAACGTTCTGGAAGACCATCGAATCCATCGCGGTAGAACTTGGTGGGCCGTGAAACGAAGAAAGTATCAGGTGCATTTTGGACTTTTACTAGGGATTTGAACTGGCGTCCTCTAAGGTGATTGTCCAAAGAATGGAACAGGGGATAATAGGACGGCGCAATACCCTGGGAATATAGTGGTTACGATATTGTTTCCCATCCAAGGCGAAAAATGGTGTCCTGCGTCATCCTAGCCACGTGGAACTTAGCGTTGTCCCGTAAACGAGGACCCATTTGCAATTCAGAAGTGATAGCTCCAGAGTTTTGAGTTTTTGTTGAGCACAGCTCAACTACTGACATTACACAGTTGCATTGATACTCTGATCAGCTGATAGCAGTTCCCGATGCACGATGCACCAAACACATAGAAGGACCTTCTTCTGGTACAGTGCTGGTTTCGGCTGTTTTGAAATCGGTTTATGGGATGCTAACCAATGATCACGGCACCGTGGAGCTTCGTATATGACCCACTTTTTATCACATGTCAACGCCCTGTCCAGAAATGGCTCCGAAACAGAAATAAACACAGGCGACTGCCGCATTGCCTTCTGGCCCGGAGTCAAAATATGTGAGACCCATCAACCCAACTTGTAGTACCTCCCAAGTTGATGGATGTGCTGCCGAATGGTTTCTACACACACTGAATTGTAGTCCCAGTTCCTCTTTGTACATGTGTTGGTCTTCCGGCACGTGGTGTTTTCGGGTGTTTCGTCATCGTCCTTAAACTTTCTAAGCCATCGCTGCACTGTCCGCGTCGTCACGACACCCTCAACAAATGCCTGGCATATCTTCTGTCTCGCTACAGCGACGTTTGACCTCCATTATAACTCGTTCAGCATACATGCTCTTATGACGCTCTGTGGATGTCCCATGTTCCCTCTGTCTTTACGCAAGTTCACGGTGTGTCTGAATTGTCACAACCAGGTAGTATGTTGGATATACCCATACCAACAACTGACGTTCGCCTTATCTCCACTCACATTCAACTCACGGTGTGAGGTCCAATTGAACACAGACCTCCACGAAAAGGGACAGAACATTTTTGGTTACCTTTATAGTTATGCACAAAAGTATAGCGTTTGGTCCCGGGCAGTAGTTCTTGATTAAGCATAATAAAAAATATCTTGAATATAATTTATGGATAATAATAATAATAATAATAATAATAATAATAATAATAATAATAATAATAATAATAATAATAATAATAATAATAATAATAATAATAATAAGCTAAAAGTGTTTTTAGTTTTCCAGAAAGAAACCAAAATTTTCCTTTCTTTCAGGCCTCAAAAATACTAGTAGCAACATAGTTTGTTTTGCTTTGTACATTGTAGCTGCCCCCCCCCCTCAAAAACGACGGCCCCCCCCTACACAAACCTGCTGGCTACACCCCTGTATAATACGTTCAATTAACACGCCAGCTAGTAAAGTGCCATTGTAGAAAAAAGTAACAGTGCGCAATCGCTTACGCACAACGCATTTTTAACGAGCCACTTACACATAAATAAATGTGCACAAGCTATTATTAATGTAAAAGAGGAAAAGAGAAATAGTTAGTTGGAATTGTCAAAATTTAACATCTGATATTCTTATTTTGACGGCCGTATATTGTGTAAATGTTGCAAACATTATTATTTTCTTATGTAGTGTTCTTACATATTTTGAAGGTTATTAAGTTGTGATAATCAAAGTGTAATATTAAATGTAGTAACAATCTTAAAGTGAAAATATGAGTAGTTAAACGTAATTACTATTTGAGTAATCATTTTGTTTTGTAAATTCTATTCATTCATTAACGCGAGGTTGTAGGTTACGGGATGTGCTTCGCATCCAACGTCAAAGTAGTGAGCTATCCCTCGCAATAAGTATAAATAGTAGAAAAGGAAAAAAGAATAATTAAGCCAATTTTGATACTTTGATAGCTCGTACGTAACCGACCACGTTGCCTATCAATATGTTATTTAAATATGTGTCCTAGTAGAGGAGATGATTGGGACTTTGCATTTTTCGATTCCTCTCAGCTGTGAGCACAAGAATAGAGAAACATGACCTCCAACACTAGCAATAACATATTTAATTGTCGCCGAAACCCGGGACCATACTAATATAACATTTTTAATTGGTGCACGAAACCCGAGATAATAGTAAAAGAATTTACTCAATTTGTGTCGTAAAACCCGCGATTATAGCAACTAGTTAATATTTAAATAGTTCTAGCATAATTTCTCACTTTTTATAGACTACCTACTGTCCGCGTAAACGCCAAAATTAATTCCATTTAAATACCAGCATTGAAAAAATAAAGAAAATGTAGGTCAACGCGTATGATGATTTGTGCATTACAAGCGTGAAGTGTTTGTTTATTATTGTGTTTGTATATGTGTATTGGAGATATTAGTTGCAACTTGGAGAACTTTTAGATACTTTGGAGATACCATTAGCCTATTTTAGAGACAGTTAATAGACAAAGGCAGACAAAATTTCAGATCCTAACGAGTTAAAGCAAATAGTTACTGAAGCGCTTGACAAACAAATAGCGATATTTAATGAGAAATTCAATACGGTGATTGAGAAGATTATTAAAGCAAGCGAAAACATGAATAGTAAATGTGAACGTTTAGGCAAACCAATAGGTAGTGGATCCCAAAAGTTACATAAAAATGTAGAAGCCTGCAAGGTAGAGATCGAAAGTCGTAGAGCCGAAGTTACGCATGACTGCGGGGAAAGTCAGACTACAGTCGATAATGTAGATAATAAACAAACCGCGTCAGAGCATAAAGTAAATGAACAGCAGGCCGAAAAACAGATTTTAGATTTTGAAGCGACAAGTGACGTACCAGATACACAAACACAAGAAAACACGTCATGTTTACAAGAGCAGGGTTGTAAAGTAAATGACATTCAGAACGACATTCTTGAAAGTGAAAATGTAGCTTTAGAAAACACCGCTAATGTTTCTCAGTTAACAACAAAGGTCGATAATACATTAAATCATACGGTGCAATTTGTTCAGGATGCTATACAGATGTATGACATTCCATCGCGATCAGCTGTTAGGTCAACCGTAGATCAACAGGTTAGGAACAGCGGGCGTGAGTCAGAATGCGAAATATATTTTCAAAATGACGTTAGCCAGATGTGCGACGGTAGGATTTTCCACAATTTATTGAGCCAGACACAAGGAAAGAATAATAATAGCGAACCAGATGGTAATAGTGAGAGTTATAGTTTCGATCACTTTCAGTGTAACTTAAGAGATAATTTCTTTTAGGCTAAAACGCAGAAACCTAGTGTGACATATGAAACTCATGATTTGTTTACATACAGCGCGAGGTCAGATAAGGAAACAGAATATTCTTTGCGTACCTTTCAGTGTGAATCAGACTGGCTGCACGCGCACGAAGATGCAGTGTTGCCAGTTCTCCCTAGTTCAATACACAATCCGCATTTATGATTGTGCTCGACACGCCCACATTTACCTTCCGCTTCCGCATCACCTAGTAACGCCTTGGTTAATGAACTCAAATCAAAAACTACCGACGCAAACAAGTTAAAAGTTATTGAAAACACGTCGTTCAATTCTCAAGTCATGAATCGGTTCTTGAAGTCATAATCACGCAACACCGTTCTTTCAGTGATTCGAACTCGGGAAGTTCACCTCCTGAGATAGTAGCTAGCATCGCGACGCCACTTCCGCATAGATGTAAAGAAATGTATGTGTTATGTATTTGCACTTCCATTCCTGAAAGTAATCGTGTAGTTAAATTATGGATTTCTTGGATAATCAGAATATAGGATTCGGTTCCGTGAATAAAGCCAGGATTTGGGATCCCACAGCGAAGAATTATAACACGTACATTTTCATGGTCAAAGGGAACTCGTTCGAAAAACAAATTGTTAAATTGAAAGACACTCCTTGTCATCCTTCAACACATGAAAAGTCATCACTTTCGATGTGTCCTGAAGTAGAAATTTTCAGTCAACTCGAAAACCTTGAAGAAAACAATTCAGAAACTCTAATAAAACAGGCTTGTGTTAAAGTACAACATTATGATCGTTTGGATTACTTTTTACGTAAAGTAGGAGATTTTTATATTACACACCATTGCAGAAATTCCACAGAATAGTCTGACGAGTGTCTCAAAGTAATAATGACGAATTTTTCTAGTGGATTGCAGTTACTCCATTGAAGACAAAAAGCACCAATCCGTTTGATTAGGGACTTTTATTACAGCATACCTGAGAAGACTGTCCGGCCAGCCGTATCTCAAATCCCAACATGAGGTACGGAAACAATGTATATGTTTAATTAAAATTTATTTCAGGATTACGCAGCACTGATGATTTTTTTGAAGGAGGAAAGGATCAAGAAGAAACAAATAAAAGTAACGAAAAGGTAAAAATGGTTTAAATTAGATCGTGAAATTCTCAAAATTTAAGATCTTATGAACCCTTGACCCATTTCGATTACAATCATGACTTTTAAATATGTGGACCTCACCACATTTATGTAGTTTCGAATTTCTTACATGTTCGTTGTGTTTATTTCAGGATAAAGAAGAAGATGGGTGGCTGAATAAAAATTTAACCTATAATATTATGTTGTTTTATTACTAAAATGTTTAAATGTGTAAATTTTCAAACCACTAATAACCTAATTTGAAGCTGTTTTAGGTACCTTAGAGATTGGTTAGGTACACTTAGAGAATTTTGTAGGAACCTTAGAAATCATATACTATATGCATATATATATATATATATGTACAGGATGTTAATAAATATATTGTTTGTTCTGATCATGTCAGAAAATAGAAAAATTAAGTATTTAATAAAAGAAAGTCATAATAATGTTGCTTTAGCAATTTATGAATCTGTTCGACATGTTGAAATTAAACGTCAATAATAAGATAAAATTTGCACAGTACTTACAAAAATTAATAAGGTTCTGCATTTTCATTTTTTTTCTTGAGTCATTATATTCTGTATATGACGTCAATATTTTTCTGATGAGATATTATTATGAAATTACATGCAAGTAAAGGTAAATAAAATGTATAGTTACTCATTCTTTCGGTGCAAGAGTCAATTCTGCATGTGCAAAGTTTGTTAAAAGGTCATGGCAGACAATAAGTTAGTTTCATTTGTTATCATGCTATTACAAGATAAAAAGAAGACAGTATATTATTAATGTCATTGTAAGGTTAGAACCTTACAGGCACCCATTAAGGAAAAGGGTGGATTAGCATTTGGACGTCTAATAAGGTCCTGTAGTCCATGCGAGAATTTGGCTTTATAACTTGTCATCCTAAATTATCTTAATTATGTAACAATTTTACCTCTTTCGGTCATAATTATTTTTGGTAAATATAAACTAAATCTTGTTATATTAAAGAAGTTAATGTAAATGAATTTGATCATGAAAAAAAATGTTAAAATATGTATGCAGTACGAAGATAATTATTAAATGTATAAACAAATAATATAATGGTGTAATAGAAATATTAGATTAAGATTAAACTACCGGCTTAGACGTAAATGAACTCGGATAAGACTTATCGAGGAAAGAAAACGTACATTTATAGACTAGTGTCCAATTTTATAGAGTTGCTATTGATATAGTACAGACGTACAAAGACTTAATTCCGTTAGCACGTATGGACGAGTCGATTTAGTTATTTGTAAGAAGATGGTTATTTCAAGAATAACAATTGTTAGCTTTGGAGCTGTTATCAATTACCCTCCATTTGAAAGTGTATGGCACACGTTTCAGGGGAAAAATCTTCATTTTTTTTTATAACATCCTCTTCTATTTTTTTCTTATGATGTCATCGCCTAACGATGTTTCGTCAACAGCTCATAGGGGAAGGTACCAATTTATGACTATAAGAGGAAAGGGAATTTTAGGATTTATTTTAGGAGTCACTCAATTCCTAAGAGTGTCAGTAAAAGTCAGCGCTTACTGCAAAACTCTAGCTATAGGTATAGCGAGTCTGTTGTGCCTATTGACTTTAGAGGTCAACACACTAACCTATTGTTACTTTACTTTTATCGGACTCGACTTCGTGCTGTGAGGTTGGAGAGAAATGTCAAACTTACAGTACAAAGGGGCACATCTGAAATATGAAATTTCACTTTATAACGGAAAAAAAGGAAATAAATTTAAAAGAAATGTCTAATAATAGTACAATATACATAGATATTAATGAAAACTTAGATAAATAATGACATGCCCATTAAAGATAAATGTTGATAAATGTATGTGCATGTGATAGTTTAAGTAACAGTTGTTATGTTTAAGAAACGTGTAATAAGTATTGTTTGCATAATTCAGTATTATTATATTTGTCATTCCCATATATATTGATAGTAATTTCTTATAGTTTTAATAAGATACAATATTTTCATTCTTGTTATATAGGACTTTAGTCAATTAAAAGCATTTATGACAACATATTTTACTTTTCCTAACATGTTTAATTGGCGCCGAAATATATCTATATATTAGATAGTTAAGAGTTTAACGTTAGAAAATCAATAACGATACTTGTCGATAACATTTTTTGCTATTACTACACTACAGTTTAGGTATGAAATCTAATCTTTTTCGATTTGTTCTTCTTGTTCATTTATATCTTAATTCGTGTGTAGTATTTTCGGTTTCGATGTATCTATAAACCTTCGTCAGTCCGAATGACTTACGTCAGGGCGTACATAAATGTCGTTTAGAAAAGGAATAAATTTTGATTATTACATTTTTGAAAATGAGTAGAGATATATATTCTTACATAAGCAAAATTTTAATTTTTTCTTCAGTAATCGATAATTTGATAATTTTTGTCAATGTTATACAATTTTTACAATTAAAGATATTTCTAGTTTGCTTTTTTTGATTTTTATACAAATGCTACGGTCATTATCAAAGATTTTATGAAAAATTATATATATGTGAGTTACTGAAAAAGGCGAATAGGAATGTCTGAAAATATTTCGTTTAAATAGTCATTGAAGTATTATCGATTTAGATGTTTCGTTTCTTTGAAATTTATATATTCTGATTTCATTAGTTCATTATTTAGTGTATTAAAAAAATGAATATTAAGCATTAGTTCTCAATGAATCAAAAGATTGTATTTTGTATTAGTAGTATCATTGCGTACATATGTTTATTTATTACTTGTACGTATATTCTTCATATGACTTTTAGTCTATAATAAATGTTATTTAATAGAAATTATGTGAAAAGAATAAGAACTCAAGTCAAGTAATATTAATGACCAAAGACGAGAAAAGAAATAATGAAAGGAAAATTTAGTTGAATTTCGTATGGATCAGCATTTCATTTAATTTTTTATTTTGAGTTGATTTCTTTCGTTGGATGAAGGGAACGCGAAACCAAGATTGAAAAAAAAAATAAATAAATAAAGAAGAAAGGCAATGGAGAGTTTTAAGCAAATATTTTCAATTTTTATTATTAACGTTAAAGGAATTTTGGAATAAAACCAACCATTCGGTAAACATTTAATGCCTATTAGCAAAATGCTAGTACGTTATGGAGGTTCTCCTTCGGAGGACAACATGGCCAGAGACATATGAATATGGATCTCTAGGCTTCAGCCATAACATATGAAACAGAGGATTTCTCTTGGGAAATCAACATAGCCCACAGTCAGTGAGGTTTCAGCTGTTTCTAAAATAGATTATCAAGGTGAATTATTTTTTCTTAAATAACGTTGTAGTTTAAAAAAGTTAGAGGGGAAGAAAAAATGAATAAAATAAATTAAGCGAGCAGTCATTACCACGAGTCAGTTAACGAAATGAGTTTTATTTCATAGCATATTAGTTAATTGATGATAGTAAGAACTTTTGATAAGTGTCAAAAATTTGAAAATTTAACTCCTTTCAGTTTTTTTAATGACCATCTGATTTGGTAGAAATAACATCGTCATGTGTTTCAAAAGTAATGTTGGTAGCCGAGATTTATGATTTGTATAACAGCAATAAAGGAAGAAAATGAATGTTTTTATGAAAAAGGAAAGGTTAAGAAAAGAGATAATATAAGGCAAAAAGGTGGTTAAATGATATGTATTCATGAATGGGTTAAAGGAATATTGTGTATATATCCCGTTAACGACATAATATGTCCGGGACGAATGTTGTAAAACAGTCAATGATATTAAGCTATGCTCAGATAGCAGTAGCAAATAAATGTCTTTGTGAAGACAATGAATTCCGAGGTAGATGTTGTGCCCTCGATGTACTTAGACGAATTCCGAGGTGGATGTTGTGCCCTCGATGAAATTGTATATACTAATGGTATAAAGGTTTTTAGGAGAAAAGTATTTGTTGAAAATATTTTCTGGATACCCATATGAATGATGTAGATGTTTAAGATGCCTTGTGTAGATACTGTTGAATAATTTAAAACAATCGTGTTTCAGATTAATCTCGAGGTAACTAAATGACATGACAGTAAAAATAAAATTGTGCTGTAATATGAAATGAACGGTAATTTTTGTTGAGTTTCATTGAAAGGTAATGATTGAAATATTAGTCATGATATTATTAGTCACCCATATTAGTAATGATTGAAATGTTTGCAGATGAATAGTTTTAAAACTTTGGGAAAAATAAGATCTGTTTGGCAAAATGCTCGTGATGACTCTTGTTTTAATTATATTGGTTATCTAAAAGAAAAGGATAAATGATAAAAGGTATTCTTGTTTTGTGAAATGTATTTTGGTTATTCAATGTGAAATTTATGTCATTATTGCAATGTAATGCAAAAACCTTGCGATTCCGTTCCGTTTCAGATCCGAAAAAAGAGAATACTTATATCTGTCCGTTTACGTATAGTTTTTGTGAATTCAAAAACGTTTGATTTTTGTTCGTTAATTATTTGCCCCAGCAAGGTAACTTACGTATATCTAATAGTACTTTCTAATGTTATTGTAAACTTTGTTATTGTTATCATTTTGAAAATTTGAACATAGGTTTTCTCGGGGTTCTCCCATTTCCTCGCACTTTCTTCATTTCACCATTTCACTCATCTCTCATCATCACCGTCTCCTGTAGCCTAACCGGTATAACCGTAGGACGTAAAACTTAAAGATTTCATTTTTTATCATTACAGCATTGAGCAAGTTTTAGTGGTTCCTTTATATCAAACGCACATTTCAAAACAGGTTTTGAACAGGTAACAACTCTCCCTGTAACCATTAGATTTCATTCTTTTTTGTGCTCGGTTTTAGAATGTAATCTTACGTTTTGTTTTATGAATTTACTTTTTTTTTCCAAAATCTGCACCACTCCCCATTAAAAATGCATTTCAGTTCCTCGATGGTAATTATTCCGGCACTACGATAATGTCACACCGGATTGTCTAACCTTACAGGATAAAGTTGTAGGCAAAGTTCAAGATTGAGTCTTGTTTAAGTATTTTCAGAACATAGTTCCTCGGAGTTTACATAGGAAACGAACGAATAAAATAATCACACTTATTAAGTATTCTGTTAAAAAGAAATAGTGATCACTCACTTTGTACTTCTCTTTTCTAGTTTTTGTTTCACTACATTTTAACTAACTGACAAACTCTATGGATTATGGAACCCGGAGGTTCACAAAAGCTCCTCAATGACTTCTATCGTTAGCGAACTGGATCTAGTTTTTAATTTGTATTCATATTTCTGCGAGATCCATCTTAATATTGTCATCCCACCTGTTCTCTGGTCTTCCTAATGGATGTTTTCCAGTTAAGACTTTGAAAAGTGTTTCTACTTTCTTCCATCCTAGCTACATGACCTGCCATCTAAGCCTCTTAGACTTGATGACCCTAACAATGTTTGGTAAACGGTATAAATTATGTATTTCCTCGTTATGAAGTTTCCGCCATTCCCCATTCCGGTTCCTCTTGGGTTGGAATATTCGTCTCAGGATCTTGTTCTCAAATACTTTCAGTCTATGTTCTTCTTCCTTCAGAGTAAGTGACCATGTTTCACAAACATATAGAACAATAGGTACGATTATCGTTTTATATATTTTGAACTTCAATTTTTTTGAAAATTTACAAGGGATTTTGAACTGAATAATAACATGAATTCCCTGCTTTCAGTCAACATCTAATTACTTCGTGAACCATTCTTAAGTCTTTCTAACAATCATTTTCTTACTTTTAACCATACTTAATTTTTCTACTGGTCATTTTTTTACTTTGAGCATAGCTAACTCTTTTCCACTGATAATTTTTTACTATTTTTGGCTATCACACATTTTAAATATAATAATAATAATAATAATAATAATAATAATAATAATAATAATAATAATAATAATAATAATAATAATAATAATAATAATAATAATAATAATAATAATAATATTTACAGGTATAACATAGTTCAGCTTCATATTTTACTTTATATGATTGTTCATGCATTTGGTGATATTAATCCCAGGTTTAGAAAAAGTATTTATGCCTTTGATAAATCGATTTTCAGGTTGAAATCCTTTACACTTGATAAATTTCCGAATATTGTTTAACCTTTATTCATAACTTCTTTCCCCAATAGATCACCATACCCAATATATTAATAGCTGGAACAAATCCAAAATTAATTCCCGGTAGGGACACTTTGTCAAAAAAAAGGTAAAAACGTATTTTCAGACCGACTATTCCGAGTAAGATTTTCCCGGGTGTTTGAATGTTACAGAATGCAAATGCAGGTGTGGTAGATCCAAGACAGGTTCTTTCCTTCCACCTCCTCCTCCTAAACTCCCTTTTCCTTTTCCCTGGATTGTATACTCGCCAAGGGACGGTCCAAACATGGCAAATGTTCAAAAATCTAAATCCTAAATAATCTTAGATGATAAAAAGCTCCAAGAAAAACTCTAATTCCTAACAATATATAGTAAAAGTGTGTAAGTTATAAAGTTTCCAAGTTTACCACCTACTCCTCTTTTCTTACATGTATGAATATTTGTTTATTTTTATGGATAAAGTCTGTTTTTCTAAACGTTCAAAGAACATCTACTTATTGAAATATCTTTATATGCATATGTATGTGTATAGGTTGTACATCTCCAATGTGTAGGTTTTTGGCCCGATCCCCAACACACACTCATATGTTCCTTCATTTCATTTATACTAGCTAAAAAGTCAAAGACTTCAGTGCAAATTTTTCAAACCTTTTATCTTGTCGACGTGTGATAGCTCTACCCATATTACATACAATATGCAATAATCATAACTTTTGTAGTGCTCACCCAACAACAATATACTTTTTACCTGCAACAACGTGTTCAAAAACGAACGTTTAAAAAATGAGAAGGTACACAAATTTTGAAATTGTTTCTAATAGTTATCCAAAGAATTGTTCACAAAATCTATCACCACCTTAGGTATTGACCAGTATTACTTGTAATTTTTTATAGATCGATTCCGTAGGAACATCAGCTGATTTCTCTTATTTTTTATTCATTCAGAAGCTCATAAGAACACTTACAGTGTGAACCATTAAATATTTCGTTTTCATTAAGAAAACTCGGGTTATGTATTAGATCGTATCTTTTTACTTAGTTCGTTATACTAGGAAAACTCCTAAGAGCAAATTTCATTTGCCAATTCGTAAATAAATCGTTTGTTACATAAACTCTGATCAAGTTTGTTGGGATACAGTGTGTGCTATCAAATTGTTGTTGAGAAAGATTAAAGTATTTTAAAGATATGAAGATGTTTGCCCAACTATAATGCTTACTCAATTCAATACTGAATTCAAACTTTTTGCGCAGTGCAATGGCTCAGTGTTACATTTTATGTATATGTTTTGAATGGTATTCATTTTGTCAGCATCATCCGGGTCTCTCTCTTAGCTTAAAAATATATTCAATGGGACAATAGAACAAAGTTGGATGCTACTAGTATCACATTATCAACGTATACGAATTCAATTTGAAAAAGGGTAAGGGGGAAAAAATGTCATGCGCAAAGAGGGCGCTGTAATAATGTAACGTAAATTAGTCGTGAGTGGGAACCCTTCAACCATTATGTAGATATTCATGAAACTACAAGCTTATGTTTATTCATATAGAAATGTATTATTAATTTGTTAATTCAGAACATATAAGGTTCAACCAAACTGAGTAAACTTTCATATCGGACTTCCGAAGAGAAATTAATACAAAACCAATGACCGTGTTTGTATAAATAGAATTCCCAGTCACGACCCCCTTTTCGGTTTTATTCGGAATAGGAAAAGAAAAGATAAGGAAAGGGAGAGGAAGATAGGATAGGAGGAAAGGTAAGGAAGTGAGAAAAGGAGAGAAAAACTATTACTGGATATTTTTGAGGAATACAGTGAAGGAAAATGAATGGTTGTTGAATCGACAATTCTTTACAAGTACCATTGGGTGAGGATCTATTACGAAGGTGATCAGAGATAGGCACAGGTTTATTCACATACCCCAGACCTAGATCCAGGTGACCTCGACTACTGGGTTATCCCAATCCGTCCCTGAGAGAGGTGAGAAAGTTTAATTTAATGGTTTATCGGTTATTTAAAAAAAAAAAACACTAGTGTCCAGTACTTGATGTACAAATCCTCAGATCGATCGTATATTTAAATTGGCCGAAGAAAAAAGAAAGTATTGAACTAACACATATTCTTTGTAGATTATGGATTCGAAGATTCCCAAAGATGATCGTTTGTTCCGGCTCTTTCTGTTCTCTTTGCTTCTCCTATAGAGCCGATTGAAGTTAAGTTATTATTCATCTTTAGTAAATGTGATTGTTAACTACTGTTTATCACAGACAATTACACATATATTATGGAAATTAGTACAATGAATTAATATCAGGGTCACAACTTAACCTCTACGGTCCCCTAGTGCTCATTTGAGTACATTCATGTTAATACTACGTAAATATATTTTGTTTCATTTCAATCGCATCCTTTACGTTTTGCTTCTCAAGCACTTATTCGGGGACACATTTAGAGCACTCTGGGTCTATTGGATGGCAGCATTGGGCACACAGTGTAAGATTCAGAAGAATGGCTGCAGCAGGAGAGGAAAGGATTGAAGATCCTGACAAAAAAAAAAAAAAAAAAAAAAAACGTAAGTATATTCTTTTATTTACCTTCGGTATGGTTCAAAAAATTATTTTCTTGTAATTTAATATCAACTTCTTGATATAAAGGTATTATTTGTAGCAGGGACGTTCTGTACAACTGAGTAAAAACTACCATGTACTCAAATGAGTACTCTGGTACTTACGTATACATATTATTCCCCTGTACTCATTTGAGTACTTTTCATATTGCTAGATATTTTTTCTCTCTCAAAAGCTATTTTAAGATTTGTTTTCTTTTAGTTGCATTTAGAAATAAATATGCATTAGATGCTGGATTACGAAGATGTGTTAAAAGTAGTTGAGATATAAATAATGTAATAAAATAGGCTTGTATTGTAATATTCTCTTTATAAAGTTTTACATCTATTTATGCTACGGCGTAAGCCGTAATTGAGGTTACCGACCATAACACTGATTTTATCCTTTCTCTGTTTATGCTTTTAACTTGTTTTCCGATTAAGTAGTGTTAATGAAAGTTTTAACTGCTGGAATATCATGAGAGGTGATTCCTACTATAACTTCTAAATATTTCTATATTAAATTGCGCTCTTTCTTTGTTTTAGTTTTACCAGTTTTTCTTTGCTTGCGACTAAATTCAAGTAACTTTCTTTCAGCAGTAGCTACTTAAATTCTAAGGAATTGTTTTAATTTATTTCAGGATCTTATAGAAGAAAAGTACTGCATAATCCTGATCACATTCTACGAATGTAGGTAATGTCCTAGTAACATTTCAATATCAGACGACAATAAGGCCAGCAATAGTGACTTCACATTGAATGAAACCAGCACCAGTACTGTATGATGCTCAGCAGACTAAGATGGAATTAGACTCCATTTCTTGTTTTCCAAATGAAGCACCAAAAAAGAGACATGATATGGGAACGCAGCATGTATTAATTAGATCAATGTGATAGTTAAGGACAATAAGAGTGTTCTCGTTAAAGCTATTCTCGTGATGTAAAATGTATGATTGTTCTGATGAAACATTGACGGAACATGATTATAATAGCAGCTTAACTTATAAGGTACTGAAGGTAAATATACAATTGATACATTTTTCTTTGTTTCTTATTTTGTTAGGATACATCACAATAATATAACCTGCTTTGTTCTAATTTTGTTGTAAACACTACAACAATACTTTTGTCACTAACATTCGATTTTTCTTTAACATTTGCAAAATGTCGTTTATGGTATGGAGTGAATTCAACCAAATTCTCAGGAGTAATTATACTCATACTAAATAGACTTTGAATGATGTTAAAAGAAAGAATTCTGCTTGAAAACGAAAGCAAATAAATTTTTATTGATAACTAGCTGCTAATATTTGCCTCATTCTTAGCGAAAACATCCTTTATTTATTTTTATATTTAGAATAAATACATGTATTACGCCCCAAAAGTACTCAAATAAGCACATGCCCTCCCTGTGCCCCTGTGGCACTTTTTAATAAGAAATTTCTTTTAATACACCGAAATACATGTATTTAACTAGAAAATATTCAGAAATAATTTTTTGGTGCAGTAAAAAAATTCAGGTCTGTAGAGGTTAAAACTAAATCTACTATTCAATCACACACACATTCACACAGGACAATGTATAAACCGGGTTATATTCAGTTAAGGTAAACTAATCTAGCTACTTTTTATAAACATTTATTTACATCTATTTAAAAAAAATTGAAATAATAAAAAAACAGAAGAAAATTATGGATACATGAATTGTCAAAATTTATGTCATTAACATGCACAGAAATGTGTTATTACGCAATAGTATCATGTAGTACATCTTTATATATATTAATGAGTTTAATTACATTAATAAAGAAAAATTGACATTTTAGATATTCTAGATTCAATTTGAAGTAGCTACATATCAAAGAAAAAGAGAAAAAAATCCATTACGAATTTATAGTTTTATTTGAATAAAAAAATCTTTAATAGAGATTTAGTTGAGTCTCTGCCTCTTAAGAAGAAATTTCGACATTTGAGTCCTCTCTCATACGTATACGCAGACGTTATTAATCAGTAATTTCATATGCACCATTTATAGTGTTCATATTCTCTTTCGTTCGTTCGAAAAAAAAAAAAAAGTATCTAAGGGAGAATATATATAGGTTATCTCGTTCCATCACACAATACACTCCACAGAGGTTTAGTCCATATTCACAATTACCAAATAAATATTTGACACATTAAATCTTTAGATCAAAGTTTGTACCTAATCATAGGGAGCACATCTTTCGTTACGAATCATTTTGGCGGATTAAGTCTTCGGACCAAATCCTAGGTCCTTTATACTATTTGGAAATGTATCGAATTAGTTATAAATCAAATTCGGGAGCACCAAATTTTATTTCATTTTCGAATCGTAGAGATTTGGATCACTGAACTGGTAAGAACCAATAGTTATATTTTCAAGTCGTACAGGGAGGATTTGGGGCACACTGTTCCATAATTTATTAGGTGTATTATTTCACAAGAGAACTTTAATTACGGATTTAGGGTTATTGTCACGACCTGCCATTTTTTTTATTTACATGCAATTTCAATCACAACGTAAACAGTTAATGGTTACATGCATTATATTACGAAATCTACAAAATCTTACCGTTTACATATTACGCGGCAGTACGCTACAAGTTACGCGTTACTCCTATCGGGTGTTCAGAACTATGACAACCTCTAAACGTCCGGGGTAGATACCGAGCCCTTCATACACATATCCATTTACATAACTTCATATAACTTCATTTACTTAATTTCACTTTAATATCAATTTCACATTTCGTCTATAATTATCTTTCAACACATATATTTCTTTCATATTTAATAAACTTTTACACTTTTTGGCTCCATGACCCCGACAAATTTTAATAAGGTGCTACACTATATATAGTCCCGATATTTTGTAATAAATTGAATATACTACTGTTCGCGTCTAACGATCAATTCAACATTTCATAAATTTACATCGAAAAAGAGGTTTTGATGAATATAGCAGGCACCTTATATCCCAATATATCTATATAACAGAGGTTACTCTAAATGTTTGGGCCCAAAACTACTATAACATCATTACTATTTAGGAAGGTCAATAGAAAGAAAATCAGAAATTGTAACCAGTTAAGCGAGAATTTTCAACGGTCAATGAAAGAGAAAAGACACACACACACACACACACACACACAAAAAAAAAAAAAAAATAGAATGCATTGTGATAGTGTACCGACCCGTCCATCACTCTCGTAGTGGGTCAAAAGTTATAGAAGAAGGTCCTCAGTTGCCGTAAAATACTGAATACCTCCACGAATCGTATCTCTCGATGTCTCAGTTGGTAATTTAAGTTAAAATATTTATACTATATATTCTGTTCATGAATCTTAGAACTTGGGGGGGGGGGGTGAAAAAATCTTAAGGTAGAACGGAAGAGAGAATAGATAGAAGAATATAGTGGCGCCAAAGAAGAGAAAATTAAGGTACTACTCACTACACAGACAAGTGGTTGAATCTTAATATACAACAACTCGCAGCCAAAATATTCTTACATGCCGAAAGGGGGTTGGCTCACTCAAATGCGTAGCCCAAGGGGAGCCTTGTTGCCAAGGTGCAAGTTTGTGGGCCGTCAGATCCCAATCCCACAAGGGTCCGCTTGTAAGATTGAAATCCGACCCCTGTATCCGGCCCAGACCAACAAGGTAAGAGGAGAAGGGAAGGGGACCAGGCAACTGCGTCCCCAATTTTGAAATCTAGAAAGTTAGCCTAAACTGAAAGATTTCTATTTTAAACTGTCTCTCTTCGTAACTAGGTGCATGCTGGCTCAGTAGTAAAGTGCTTACCACTTGTGCTTGGGGTCCTTGGTTTGAACCCCGACCAAGTAAGTTTGCAGTGGACAAACAGTATAGATACGGTTTCTTGCACTTTTATCATTTTAAAACTGAAGTTTTATGAACTGTTCTAATATATATATTAAACTAACTGTAGGATGTAAAACTCAAAGATTTCTTTCTTTCTTTCTTTCCTTAAAGTATATTATATTATATTTGAAACCAGTTTTTTCACATATACTAAACAACTAGCATTAAGTTAAATTCTTATCAATAGTTGAAAACTCTGAAAAGTTTACCACTACTACTACTACCACCACTACTAGTACAAGAGAAAAAGAAAAAAGAATTAGCATTCGAAAATGCTATTTTAATTCTTATTGAAACCATATGTCTTTCGGATTGCTAATAAAATGGCTACTAACAAAGTCTTGTGAGAATATACAAAATTATAGCCGCACTGCTGAACGGGACGTGTCTCAAAATCAATCAATCATTCTTTCTTTCTTTCCTCCTAAATACTCAATGCATCAATTATTCCATTATCATTTATCTTAAAAGTGAACTTTTTAAAAGTGATCTGATATAAGATAGCCTAACGTGCATATTCGTGCGACTTTAAACTAAAAGATTTCTTTTCATTTATGTAATAAAAGAAAATACTAAACTCCATGTCGCAAGAGCTCATGAAGAGCTCCCTCATGATTTTGTAGGTCCTTTGCTGTGGGAGACACAAAAATTATTAACGTGTAACGGTTCTCCAACTATCCATTCGGCTTTATCAGACACACACTGTCTAATGAAGCTATGTGAATAGTTAGCGAAACTGTTACACGTTAATAATTTTTACAATAAACATACTGTTTTGCTCAGCGAGTAGTTTAAATCGGATTTAAATCTACTAAAGCTAAGTTTGTACAATGAAAGACACCATGTCATATACGGATGAGTGATGCAATGAGATCCATTTTTGTAGTTATCCTCTGTCTTCACTTTCCTCCCGATTTTCTACAGAATTTAATTTCCTGGCGATGGTAGTACCTGAATACCATTACGCTTAGGCACTTTATTAGTCTTTGCTTTATGCCATGGGGCCCCAGTATGCATAAAAGCAAAATTCCCATCAAGAAACCATTCCCTCATTTGGGAGATAAGTCTAGTTTCTAACACGTTTCTAAATTATTCTCGACTCATCATCTCTTTCCCGACATGCAGTTTACCAGGACCATATACAGAGGTACAGCTCCAAACCATGGCTCAAGTTGAATGCTTCACTGTGTGGCAAACAGTTTGGAGAGTATACCATCTGACATATTGCTAACACATTGGATACTTTCTTCGCTTATGGAAAATAATCATTCATATGAGAAACATACCACGAAATAATATACATCCCTCAGTGCCTTAATTTTAAATCTTGTCATAATATTATAAACGTGCATACCAATTCATAAATATAACACATTGAAATATGTCTCTCTCCTTGGCGTTTAGCGTTAGAAAACCCAAATATTGTTTAGGAACATCTATTTTTTTTTTTTTTTAGTTCACATAAAATAATAGATCATATTAATTCACAAAGTAAACAAAATATTTCCCTTCCTCTTGGCAGTTGCAAATGTTTAGAATGTAAGGCTTTTTCGTCCTGTGGTTGAACACTTCGAATCTTCGAACTAATACTACGAACAAAACACTTTCCAAATGATGATGATGATGATAATGCGCCCATCCTCGAGCTGTTGTGGCATTGTTTGAAAAACATCGGAATTAAGTTGAAAATTTCCCTGGCTCACCCAATCCAGGACTTACATGTAATTGAACATGTGTGGTCCGTTCCGGAGACACGAATCTGGCACACATTTCTCCTTCCATCCTGGATTATAGGATGCACGTCGTCCCTAAAAATTGCGATATACTCACGGAACTGAATTATGTACTGATTCTGTAATATTACTCTTACTACCATTTTGACCAATATGACTATTTTACGTCGCATCAGAACAGTTCTAAGAGCGAAAGGTGGTCTAACGCCAAACTAATCTGTTCAAGTTCCACTTCTTTTTTTTTTTTTTTTTTTTTTTTTTTTTTTTTTTTTTTTTAGAGATTTCCCTTGAATTGATAACGATCTGTGTTAATATGATAAATGTATATTTTTGTCATATCTTCTTGAACGGGAGTGAAACTCGAAACCTCCTTTACGTATTCCAATTATTGCTATAATGAATTTACATATAAAAATATTTATGTTCTAACAAGTTCTATCAATGTCCAAGGTGTAAACAGTGAAAAGTGATTTTGAAAACAATCAGGTTTTCTTTCTGGAAATTTTGTCTGGGATCGTAAGATAAATTTTGTTCGGTTTAGAGGTCGAAATTATGGTTTGTGGACACACTATTAGGTCTAAAAATATAAAACTTTTTTTTTTCTTTCTTCATTTGGAAAGTGAAGTGATGAAAGTGTTTTGTTTGTAGTATTAGTTTGAAGATATGTAGTGTTCACCCGTAGAACAAAAAAGCCTTTACATTCTAAACGTTTGCAACTGCTGAGAGGAAGTGAAGTATTCTGTTCACTTCGTGAATTACGTATTATGATTTATTCTTTTATGAGTATTTGGCGTAGGAGACCCGAGTTCGATTGCCGGTGGGGATTCATGTGGTTCAGATTCCACGTTAATCAATAAGTCCACATTTCATATAGCCTCGCTGCTGAAAGGGACGTTAAACTCAACGTAATTTTATGGGAATTAGAAAAATAGAAGTTTCAAAACACCATTTAGGTTTTATAACGCTAAACCTCAAGAGAGATACACATTTCAATTTGCTACATTTGTGAAATAAATGTGATATACCTGTTTCCTTCTTTCTTAATGGTGGAGACAAGGTAAAACCTCAAGATTCTCAATCGCCTGTGATTCGCGAGAAGGTTCATTATCAATTCGCAAACAACGGCTTTCAACACGAAGTTTGAATGTGATTGTTTTCTTTCGTTTGTCTTGGACGAAAGAATATTTTATCTGTTCAAGCAGCACTTCAAGCAGATAACGATACGAATACGTATAATTTAAACTTGTGTTTGTAAAACAAAAAAAGAAAAAAAAAACTACTCGAATTGATGAATCATATACGTAGACTAAATGGTAATTTATAGCATTCATCCAATATCCATTTGCGAGATTTTATTCTTGAAAATCAAATGTCTACAACATTGAATAGTAAAAATATTACAAAATTCTAATTTGTATCGAAAGATACGAATATACTCGATGTTACCTTTATTTTTCCCTGGTGGACTGTGTCATATTTATGACTGCGTCTGGATGATTGATTAAGTGGAGTTTAATGTGCGTTTCTAGCACTATTTGAACATAAGAGAGTGTTTACATTAAAGTGTAACGCGGAACAATATTCGAGTTTCAATCCGAGTTAAGCATCTCTCCCCGCTTGGGGAGGTGGGGTAAAATCTATATCATACACGTTAATTGAAATAGGAACAACGCAAATATGTCTTTAATTATTTCCAAACCGTTCGACTAATTTTTACGCTACCTCAAATCTGCATTTGACTGTGTAAAATGCTTCCCTGTTGCACACTGTTTTGTTTACAGTCAGATAAGACTGAATTTTCGGCGAATAATTGGAAGTTACATCTCTTGCAACGTATAAACGTGTTTCTTGTACAAGTCCGACTTTCTTTACGTCACAACGGCTTGTGCAAAACAGGCTGAATCTGTGAAATGATCGATAATATTAAAGAAGCAATAGAATTAAAATAACTGTTACCTAAACAAACAAGCAAAAAAAAAAAAAAAAAAAAAAAAAAAAAAAAAAAAAAAAAACTTAACTAATGATCATTCTTTCATATAAGCCTTAGTATCTAGACTAAAAGAAAGGATATCAACTAGCTAACAGTTATTGTGCAACATCAAGTAAGTGCCAGCACAGGTAAGTTACAGCGTTGGATTTCTACGTAGAAGACCTGGGCTCGACTTCCGTAGGTCCGAACTTTTTAACACGCTCCAATTTCACTCCACGCTCACAAGGTACACTCACGTCTAAAATGATTGTCTCATATCTATAACTGTCTTCTTGTAAGAATGTAAGTTGATAATTATTTTGCAGAGTACTTTTAATACTGATACTATGTGTATAATCAGGAAATGTATATTTGTGGTAAATTTCATAGGAAAAGAATTAGAAATACGAAAATTAGAATGAGTAAAACAAAATGTTACTAAATGGACAAGAAAGCTTTTTATTTTCGTTTTATTGATCTTATTTACTGCTCTTTTGACATGAAATTTCCCACATTCATGTCTTGGCCGATTATACACATACTAGTATTATAAGAAATACCGGGCGAATTCGTTATCAAATTATATTCCTACAACAATATATTTATAAACATGCGACAATAATTTTGGACATGAGTGTACATTCGCGAAGTATCCCGTCGGCATTCGTGTAAAACTGATTCAAATGCGAAGTTTTCCGCGG
This sequence comes from Thermobia domestica, assembly GCF_964235325.1. Lineage (NCBI taxonomy): Eukaryota > Metazoa > Arthropoda > Insecta > Zygentoma > Lepismatidae > Thermobia > Thermobia domestica. The sequence goes on from NC_137459.1 coordinate 234,320,143, forward strand.
CCCAATGAATATTGTACTATTTTTTGCGGCCCATACCGCTAATTTGCATATTTATCGGCCTTCATATAACCGGAAGTCAATCACATTAGTATAACGTTCGGACACAAAATTAATTTTAGTTTCTTTAGATGTAATTGAACACGAATGTGGGCATATGTAAAACAAATTGGATCAAGTACTAATTCTCTGACACATGTTACCCACCCCGGCGCCATATTGGATTCAACTTTCGGTTTTTCAAGTGAGAATAGGTGCAAGCAATACATCAAATCCATGTACAATTTTCTTGGAAATTCATTATTATAGAGAGTTTTACCGTAGTTTGTACCGTTTGCAAGGTATTGCATGATAAGTATGAGGCACTACACGAGTATTGAACCAAATAAAAAGTTGTGAAGGCCTCGTGTGTACATGTAAAATTTTACGTGATGTATCGTTGACAAAATATTCTCTGAACGTACATATATACATACGTCAATATGGAAATGGTAGGTCTTCAACCAAATCTGGTAATATCTGGATTTACATTAGGCATTTTGACCGTAATATAATACTCACTCCTTATAGTATAACATGGAAGTAATAACAGTCGCTCCCAGAAATGTAATACGATTATGACACCAATGTTGTAAAAGAGTTTGTTTATACCTACTCTTTTTTGTTAGAAATTGTTTGCGAGTATTTTTTGTTAGAAATTGTTTTGATTTGTCAACATCAAAAACGTAAGCGTAACTGATATTACTCTGCAATGTCTATTCGCGAAATGCGTGGAGGGATTTAACATGCAATACCTTCTGAACGGTACAAGCTAAGGTAAAATTCACTACACCAGTGGATTTTTGATGTATCACTTGCACCTATTCCCATTTGAAAAACTTGGAAGTTTAATCCAATATAATGGATCGAAGATGGCGGCTGGGATGGGCAACATTACTAGAGTTTCAGCAATCGTACAATACTGAAACAATCGTAGCACAATACTTTAGGGATGCTATGATTTGTAAAATATATAGGATAAATATAAAGTTATGTGCTTTACTTTGCTCCAGTCATCCTTTAACCTATTTCTCATATCATTTGCTTTCTTTCTGGAGGGGAGAAAGGGGTTAATTTCAGTTTTTTAAGGGTAGCTTTGCGCTGGTAAGCAGCTGCACATAACCTCCTTCTCACCATAGACGGAAGTTCGTCAGTGTCGTATGCTTTCATTCGATTTGGCAAGTAGTTTTTATTGATTTTAGCCATTTGTACAAATTTCCTTTGAACACGAGGGCCGATTCGTGGTGTAAGGCAACATTTACCTGAGCTGTTTTGCATGGTTGACTCACCAATACTCGGCAAGCTTTAAGGCTCGACCTATTCGATAACTGCTTTTTGAGAAATAGATTGTTTCGTAGCTATTTCTTGCTACATGTAAAGTTTTTCTTTCATAAGACACTCAATGCAATTTCACGTGGTGGTGATCTTTGAGTTTGCCTATAATTGTCACTTACACTAAAACTGCCAGTACAAAACAAAAGAAGTTTTAGTACTTCTTTTCTATATACCTACAGCTAAAAATAACAGTCGAAACGGCAAAAATGGGTGTGATGCATTTAATACAATTGAAAATGTTTGCAATGCAAAACAACAGAGTAAAAGGCAAAACCAATTAAAGACGATGTGTGTATATATAGAGAAAAGCAATTCTAGATCCGTTGGTAATATGAATAAGCAGTGATACCAGAAGAAAGCAGGTTCTTTCACTGTTGTCAAAAAGGAATTAAAAAAAAATAGTACTTTCTACTGTCGAGGTACAAAAGTATCGAGAACATTCACAGTTTTAAAAAGTCACCGTAAAAAATACGAATGGGGAAAACGAAAGAAACTTATCGAAAATAACACTTAGTCTAACGATTTGCACATGACCTGTAAATTTCCAACTGCAATGGCTACGATGGATCTGGAATTGAAATAGTTTTTAGGGTTCAATTGAAAGTAGAATGACTCAAGAATTGCTTACAAGAATTTAACAATTTTCGTTCATGGACGCTGCGATATTGCTTCCTGGTCATGAAGAATGTAGTGTCACACACAGCGTCTATCAGTAATTTTTGAACTCGTAATTTATTTCAGGCAGTCCGCTAACATGCTCAAGAATTTTAACCATAATTTTACTTCAAACTTCTATATACTTCTAGCTTTCTGTTCTCCTCTAGAGCCTTGTTCACGGAGGATAAAAACAGGAGGAAAAACAACGGGGAAACTAAGAAACAACGGACCCACCGAAATAGAGCAGTGCGAAAAGCACCTTACCTTGGTTGCTAGTCACATGTCAAATGGTGATGCAGCACACTATGGAATGGCAGGCTCAACAAAACTAACTATGAATCCATCCTAGTCGCCGCAGCTCAAAATGTTCCTGTTGTATCATATACTTCTTGAAAATGAGTTTCTGTATTATTACATTTTGGAGTCGATTTTAAACGAAACATTGTATTCACGTTTTATTATACATTGACGAAGCTATTATTAAAAATGCTTTGATCTTTGAGTCCGCTTTTCATCTGTAAAATATCTTGCAATAGCAACCCACACAACCCACATATATGATGAATTGCATGTTCATTCAAAAATGCAACTGTAACCAATTTTCTTTGGGAGACAAGTAATGTTTTCAATACTTTCGGAAGACATTAATTATTTTTCTAAGAACTGTAAAGATACCATCAAATTCAAATAAATTATTCTGTACAGCAGGCAATAACCACCCTATGATCTGCAACAAAAAAATAAAAAAATAAAATCACGGTAACGGGTCAAAAAAATGGAATTAAATAAAACCACATTTAACCAAAACTGAGATTTTATTTCTATGTTCCACTGTACATGCCAAGAAATATATATCAATGATTCCACAACCTCCTAATCCCTTAAATGCGAAACTACAACAATGGCTATTAGGAGCTGCAGGATCATTGCTGCTAACTGAACTCAGCATAGTTTAAATTGTCTCCGCAGGTAGCTTTACACGTAACAATTGAAATGTGTGTTATTACTAAATGACTTATGGATATCATATATTAGAGTTTAATTATATTCTCATATCACAGTATTTTTTTTTCTTTTCTAATCTTCAAATAACACATCAGAAATTTTTAACGCTGGAACTTAAGAATTCCGGAATTAGTGTAAAATACTTCTTAAAAATTGTAAATTTTGTTGTGAACATGTTGTTAGTAGGTGTTGAATAGTTATGCATTTTGCGATATCATTATTGTACATACTACAAGAAAAGTTGCACTTTAATCCTACATGGATGCAATAAAACACGAGAATTATCATAATACAGGAAGTTTGTTAGTCGTAACAAGGCCATCAGTTCTTTGTTTTGCACGTACTACGAGGTTTAACATTTTATTAACTTTCGACCTTGTGCAAAGGTGTTTTCTAAATCATTATATTAATTGTTTATGCTAGATCAGAAATATATAATACCTCTCATTCAATATGCCTTCTTAAAACTACAAACTAATGTTACTTAACCGAAAGTTTGAGTAAATTAGGTTTGATATCAAACACCATTCGATTACTTCCGCTGAAGTTCTTCTGAAAAATGTTGATTATTCAACAGTGATAATGCATGTCATAGTACGTTGTGCATTCCTTATTAATAAACAAAAGTGAAAACTTAAATAATAAAAAATAAAATAAAATAAATAAAAATATATATAAGCATATTTGTCGAACATGGGAGCTCAACTACGAATGTTAACTCAAATGTTCACGATAAAAGCTGAATGTATAGTTTCAATATTCAAACTCAGCGAAAGCAAAAGCAAGATTCAAGCACAATTTTAAAGCAATCTATCGACGCTCTTTTACATTACGAATTAATTTCACTCTTATGCAATATTTTGATGATGATCCATGTGATGAGACAGACTTGACTTTTACAATAATAATTTATCCGTTGATTCTTAATAATACGAGAAGATCAACAACGATACAAGCAACAAAAGCAAACTACATTTCTGTCAAACTTTGTAATCGACAGTTTTTAACTTATTTCATGTTAAGTAATCGCGCATGAACAAACACTTACACTGTTGCTGTTACAAATGTTTCTTAGTAGAGTTCCACAGGAACGCAGGAAGTGCTTTCAGGGTATAATACATTTCACGACTTCGATCTGCATAACTATCACAACCCCAGTAATTAAACAGTACTGTTTTGTACTTAACAACACCATCACCAAATCAATATATTCTACTGCAACTGTCATATAATTTATCCAGCTCTTCACTTGTTTCTTCATCTTACCTACATTTAACATTTTAGAGGATTTCTTGTTGCTTTCAAACTTTCAGTATCCGCTTATGTGTATCACGTGTGAGAATTTACAATAAATAGATGGCACACAATGTATGGCTTTTTATGCAAAGCTTTCTCGGAAATAACTACGTTTCATTTGTGATGTTTACCACAATATTTTACCATACTTAGCATTCTTGTTCACATTTAAAAAGTGCTCTTACAGCATGAATACTTAACGAATTCCATCATGGTACTATAAAAATAGGTTCTGACGTATAAGGCAGCAATGATGAGAACAAATTACATGTACAAACCTATTTTTACAAGATTTTACAAAAACAACAAAATAAGTATAGGGTATTACACAAATTTTTGTCTGAAAACAGAATTTTAAAGCAAAAAAGCTACCCACTTTTGCAAGTTTACTAACATTTCAAAGGAAAATGGACTTGAATACTCCACCATTTCATGATACTCTTATGCGTCCAAATCTTGACAAACGTATTTGCTCGATTGAAATAAACGATGTGCAGTGGAACTGTTAAGCCTTGACATAGGCGGAGTGACTACCATAATTTAAAATTTTATGTATATCAAACAATTTTCATCCTACAATTTTTTTAATATTGGGTTCGAAATTGAACAGATACATCCCTGAACGCAATACTTAACACATGAAATTGAAAGTAATGGAATTGAAGCGGCTAAAAGGTTCGACACAGACAACCTGAAAACTCAGAAACTAATACTACTAAGAGCGGAGAAAACTATTATACTCTTGCGAAAAAGCGGAATATTTATTATATATCAGCATTTCATTTAAACAGTATTTCATCGCAGTTTGCTACACAAGAAACATCGAAATGAGATGCAAACGAAAAAATTAGATACCAAAATGCGATACATCTATGATAATAATTTATTACTTAAAAAAAAAAAAAAAAAATCTTTCTTCGACAAAACCAAATAACATTGTCTTTCCTTCATAACAGAAGGGTTCTCTTGATCTCGCATATATTTGTGACACATCTACCCTCGAAATCGATATTTCCCTTCAGATGCCTCTCAGGTTCTCGACAACACACAATAATCTGCTACAATACCTAATATTACCGGAGAATGGACTTAAAACTGACAACAAAGAGATCATGTAAACTTCGCCATTTTATAGCATATGAAATAAAGTGCCTCGAAACGCTTTCGATATGCATGAATTCAGAATACTATTCGGAAATTACATAACTAGTGAAAACAAAGACTTTCAGCAGTAACCCTCTTTTCAGTCCTCCTGTTGTTTCACAGCATGGACCCAAAGCTTCTCTTGTTAGCTTGTTTTCCATTCAGATGGCAAAAGAACAGTAGTATTCAGTTTACAACTTTCAAGAAATGGATAAAGTGAACTGGATCCGGGCAGCACTACAATATCAGTTGGGGAATTATCATTTACGAGAAATTACATTAATGTGTTTTTGTCATAAAAATGAAAGTACACTTCGTGTGCTGTGTAATGCCAATTTTCCCATTTCTTGATGTCATTACAGATCTACCACTTAAAAAAAGTTGCATATGCCATTCAAAGCCAGCTACTTTCTTAGGCGATCTGCAGAACGACAAAGTTAGTACCCTGAAAAGGTCATTACCGTATCTCTACTTTGCTTTTCATTATTATACGTGTTTGTTACGTATAAAACTGGTTTATTTTTATTATTCTACGTTCACGTGAAACAGTAAAATGAATTAATAAATAAATGACACTTTTCATTTCCATTACTGACGAAAATGTTATACAAAACTGGTAAATTGAAATGTAAATTTACACTTGTTTCGAAAATTGCTACGCAAAAAGTGAAATCTAAGGAAACGCTAATACATATATATATATCTCGAAGTTTTCCGATACTAAGTACACGTTAGCAAGGTTGAAGAAAACGAATCATAAAGAACATAGTAGGGCGTCAGTTAAAATACTTAACGAAACTGTATATCTGACACGGTCGAAGTGACTATCGTAATTTGAAAATAATTAAAATAATAATAAACCGTTTGTAGTATCCGTGTGACTTTTAGCCATCGTATATACCGGATTTACAAACGCTAATAGATTGTACAAATTCACAATCACAAGTATCACGTATGATTGTTTCAGTTATTCTAGCTCCTGTAACTTGTGCACATTTAATTTTCACTGAAAAATATTACGGAATATTCTGTCAGTTTTCCCTACTATTTTCTTTTTGACATGAATTATATATTTGTAGTAAAAGGTAATTATTTCATATTTCTAAAAGTAACAAGTCTAAAATGGTCAAACACAATACACAACGAACTTAACTGTATTTTATGTTTAAACATACTAATGAAAACAATCAATTTTACAAACTGTATATTATTAAACCAATATTTATTTGAACAGTTTATTAATGCAATTAATCTACTAAGACACCGAACAATGATTATTGCGCTCAGGGAACATATTATATATATATATATATATATATATTGTTCTCAATAAATGTGTTTGCCCTTGAGCGAAAAATCTACCGTAAATTCATTCAAAATTCTGTCTGCTTAGTGATAAAAGAAAAAACAACGCTGATGCTGTATTTCATCCAAAACACCAATCCAAATTATCTCCTTATATTTCTGCTTATAATTCAGATAATAGAAAGCTCTGAAATTTAATTAAGTCATTAAGTGTACTTATACCTCAAAGTTATACTGAGAATATTTTAACCCATTATTGACCATCTTTCCTCTGAAAAGTTTGAAGTAAAAATCATATATATTTAAAATTTTTATTCTTAAAATGCTTTTTCTATATTATTACAAGATACGTACCGGAACATTAGTCAGTTTTACTAAAATATTTTACTTTATAACGTTTCTAAAAGTTATTATGGACTTTCCAAAATAAAACTGTCTAGATTCATAGGTTTTTCGGGACAATACATATAATGTTAACTGATTAAGAAAGGGAAAAAACGCTCTGCTGATCATACATACACATTTTGTCTTCAATCTCATCCATACTGTTTCAATTAACTCTTTTACGTTCGAAATCATTTTTAATGTAAGGCAAAACAAATAAGTTGCACTAAGTCGTCGCTTCGAAGATTATGCCTAAACTTTAGTTATATAGTGAGTGACAAACAAAAGTGTACTGACTCAGAAGAAAAAAAGTGACGAAGGGAACAACCTTTACTATTGGTTGCTGCTATCATACGTTGTTAAAGAAAAGAATTAAAAAGAAAAAAAAAAAATAATAAAAGATGTATGATACTCACAAACGTGAGTGCACATGAAAACAAACGTTTGTTTAAAGAATTTTGTGTAACTCTATCTTAGTTTATGAATGTCTTGTAACTTCCTGAGGAAAACATCCATAAATCTTACACTGCTCTCATTATGTATGTCGCAGTATGACCCAGAATGTAATTAAATGTCACTGTGGAAGTGTCGGATGAGACTGAACACATGGTACATATTATAATCCATTCACCACCAGTTATAAAATAATTCACAAATATTTACAATTATTTTACACTTTCCTTACTTTCTAAAACGTAAATACTTTTTTAATGACATATTAAAATTATTTCGAGTTATTCACAAACGGAATGATTTCTCTATACCTACATCTCCAGCAATGCTCCTACCTTCCGAAATCTACAACATGACAGTTGCAGTATTCTAACTGAGTTAGCGTAAGTGTAAGAAAGAAAGGAGAGAGACAGAGAAAAGTATCATTATAAGTGAAGAATTATAAAATAATAGGACAGATAAAGGGAAACTGTGCAAGTGTATACACGTATAATTTACAAGACAAAAATATTTCACAGCACTCACTACTTTGGCTTGCTTATTATATACAACGTAATTTTATACTGAATATTACTAGTTACACATATAAATGTACTAGATGATATTTTGCCTGTTTCAAGTAACTTTTGAAACCAGAAAAGACAGAACTTAAGCTAGTTATACATGAAAACAAAAATACATGAATAAACAAATTTCATTCAACGAAAGAATAAATAAAATAACTTTGTACACATACAAAAATCTAATATATAAGTCAAATCCTTCATTAATAAGGATTACTCTGTGAAAATATTTGCAGAACGACATTTATACATCCTTACTTCATTTATAAGGAAAAAAAAATCATTTGTTATCATTTTATGATGGAACTTAAAAGAAAGAAATAAAAAGTTCTTACATTTTTGTAGGAGATAAATACGAAAAAAAAAACAGAAGAAAAACAAAACAAAGGAAAAAGCAGAAAGAGAATTGTAATGAGTTTTTACATCTTTTTAAGAAGAAATTGATTAACTCATTCTGGGAATAAATAAATTAAAAAAGGACGAAATGCAAACAAGAAGAGAGTAACAACATAAATCGTAACAAACGAAATAGTGAAATAAATCTTTACATTTCATAAGTTTATTTTACCTAAGGCTAACACAGTCGAAACAAAACAAAACGAAGGAAAAGTAGTAAAAAATAATAATAATAATAAAGTAATAATAATAAGAAGAAATACTCTTCCAAATATATATATATATATATATATATGTGTGTGTGTGTGTGTGTGTGTGTGTGTGTGTGTATAACAACTGCTATACGAGGCAAATAATATTCAGAAGAATTCATTATTAGACTACTTCGCGTTAACTTGAGGTTGAAGGCTCTTTGGCTTCACACGACACTTTGTCAACACCGCCGTCACAATTTTCACCACTTTTTGTTTTTTTCAAGCTGTCCAAATACTCTTGCTGAGAAGTTGCCAGCACTTGTGCAAGGATGTCAGATTCATCCCATTCCGTAAGGCCTGCAATGAATAACGATAAATAACAACATGAACACTGCACAGAAACTATCATCTCAAAATGTAATGCGATACTCAATTTTCAACAGAAATTATAACAAGCACAATTCTTAACAATAAAAATACAATAACACAAAACATAACCTGATCTTACATTAGAGATGTCATACAAAATCAATCTTTTTGGAACAACTGAACACTATTCCATATTTACAGGGATATAGGAAATATGAACACCTTGTAAGGAAGGAAAAATGAAATGAAATCTTTGAGTTTTACGTCCCACGATTATGCCGGTTAGGCTAAAGGAGACGGTGATTATGAGAAATGAATGAAAATGGTGGAATGAAGAAAGTGGGAGGAAACGGGAGTACCCCGAGAAAACCCACGCACACGGTGTTTGTCCACCACAAAATTCACTTGGCGGGGTCTGGGATCGAACCCGGGACCCCAAGCACCAGAGGTGAACGCTCTACCACTGAGCCACCGTGGCCCCCTTGTAAGGAAGGAATTATAACAAATAATTGGCACTCAGCCCAAACTACATTCTTGTGAAAATCCTAGAGGTGGAAAATACCACTATTCAAGCATTTAACTTCCAGTTTCTTAAGGTGCTAGAGAAGAGTAACGGGATTTTGTTGTTCTTCAAAACAGATCGACAGTGAATTATAAAGAACGTACGTAATTTTGTCTCCATGCTTTTTTAACCATGACTACACACTCTTTCTGTACGAATTCATGCATTTAGATCTTGGAAACTGCCGTTCCTTACAAGATTCTGTGCCTTCATGGACACGGTCGATCAAACTAATCTCTCAGTTCGCCTTTTCTTTTAAATTGATCATGCGTAAGCCAAAACTTACGACCTGACCTTCCGAACTACGACACAACCTCCTCCTCAATGCTTCATTGTTGGAAAACGACAGTCTAGGTCATTTGCTTCTAGTGTTTATCAAATGTAAAATACAGTAATAATATGAAGTTACATGTATCCGACCAAAATGTTTCCATTAATTGGTAAAGCTTCATTAAAATGTAAGTGAATATTGCGTAATAAAACTGTAATTGTTCAAGTTATTGCGTATATGGAATTCCTAATCTCAACTTTTAATCTCTCCCTCTTCACTCCATCTCAGTAATCGTTTATTTTGTATACTCATGTCCAAAATTATTGTCGCATATCTATAAATATGTTGTTCTCAGAATATAATTTGATAACGAATTCGCCCGGTATTTCTTATAATGTTAGTATGTGTATAATCGGGAAAGACATGTATGTGGAAAATTTCATGTCAAAAGAGCAGTAAATAAGAACAATAAAACGAAAATAAAACTTTCTTGTCCAGTTAGCAACATTTTGTTTTACTTATTCTAATTTTCGTATTTATTATTCTTTTTCTATAAAATTTACCACAAATATCGATTTCCCGATTATACACGTAGTATCAGTATTAAAAGTACCCTGCAAAATCGTTATCAAATTATATTCTTACAAGAAAACAGTTATAGATATGCGACAATTATTTTGGACATGAGTGTACGTATACTTCTGAACCAGAGGAAAAAGGAAGTCACTATCCTACCCATGCTCAGTTGGATTAGTGATAATGTCTAATTCCGTAGATGAACTAGAACCTGCCTTCGAGCAGAGCATATCTAAAAAAATAAACCCTTGAAGCCAATCACGCTCTTGACCCCTCTGTTACCTTTTTCTCACATTTACATTGGTTGTATGAGATGTGGTAATAACTGTTCTTTCACGAATATTCTATTTTTGCAGTTTTCACAGCAAACTTTTAGTGACAGGTTCTGTACAATCAGGCTGAGGTCACCAGTGAATTTCATGAATTTCATTTCAGTCTTTGTGATCAGTAGCGGAGGGCAACAACAGTCTTAATGCGCTCTTTATCAGTTAATTCATCTTTACTAAACCTATGTTCTCTCACTAATATCGTATTCAACATGATTAAAAAAAAAAAAAAAAAAAAAAAAAAAAAAAAAAAAAAGCTTCAATAACTCACGCAACAACAGCATCTTTAAAACTTGTAACGGATGGGTAAAATAACCGGGCGAGTATTCGACATTTGTTTGGAGTTTTGGAACACACATCACACGGAACAATAGGCTAATTCAATATACAAACAGAAGGACGTGATAAAACAAACATAAGATAGATATCGATATTACTAATGTCCGGATTTGTATGTAATTACATATTTTTTCCTTCATATGTAGGTTCGTCAAATCCTTAAATGTTTGTGATTCACACCTGTAGGGTGCTTCAACTCAAGTTTCATATTATATATATTTTTACATATTTTGACCAATATTACATATTTCTATGGTTTCTACATATTTTTTTCTTTGTTTTACATAAAACTATCTTAAAATTTTGCGTTTACTGAAATTTTAATTTAAAATTAAAAAAAAATAAACTCTCCAACTGTGCAAGGCTTGCATCTAGATTCAATTTTGTCATGTCTATCTTTTCGTTTATTTACCGAAAGATAAATATATCAGTTTTTTTTTTTTTTTTTTTTTTTTTTTTAATTGTCAAACCATGTTTCGCAGAATTTTCGCCGATAACAAAAGAAATATAAGAGGCAAAAAGTAAAAATTCTCCCTCCGGGGTACATTAGCAGCGCCCTTTATTCTCAACTCTGGGGAAGACAGATCACGTGCCTGACAGGCGACTGGCCAGGAAATTCCTAAAATGAAGTCTATTTGATTGTTATCGGAGGTCGGACGGGAAAAAAAGATGAAAGCAAATCCCGCAATTCAAGTTAAAACTGTATGCTAGTGTGCTTCCAGGAATTTACTGCAAAAGTTCGTTTCAAGAAGCTGGCGACAATGGCAATATCATAGCAGGTAACCTAAGCTTTCAAAGAACTTCGCTTGTTCAACTGAATGACAGGAGGACAGTACTCTAGTATTGCAGTTGCAAAACGCACGTGTTCTGTATTGACCGTCGAAGTTAGAAATGGCTCCGGTTGCCTCAACTTTATCCGCGAAATTGTGGTCGTGGGCAACTATCGATGATGCGTTTACTACGGACGGTAAGTGGTGTTGTGCCAAGTGTGTGATTAAAAAAAAAATAAAATTAAATTAAAAAAAATGGATGTTCAATGAAATCTCAGTTAGAACAACATGTACCAAGTGCACTCCATGCAAGAAATAAAAATTTGCGAACTGCAAAAAACAATTACTCTTAACACAAATGCATCAAGATACTTCAGTGAGTGAGTTTTTCAAAGACTTGTGCCAAGCAATGATAGCAGCAAACATTCCTTGGAACAAAGTTCAAGTGCCAAAATATCGTGCTTTCCTGGAGAAGTACTGCGGGCGTCGAATTCCTGACGAATCCACTCTTCGAAAGTGTTATCTCGAAGTTTCTTATAGGGAAGCTACAGATACCATTAGGACAGAAATAGGTAGTTCATATATATATTTGGATTTCTGTGGACGAAACAACAGACGTTTTGGGACGTTATGTAGCAAATTTAGTGATTAGAAAGTTAAGTGAAGATGCTTCATCTAAATCCTATCTTATTGTGAGTAAACTGCTGGAACGCACGCATCATTCCATGATTGCTCATTTTGTAAACAATGGTCTTAAAGTGTTGTGGCCGGGAGGAGTTCAGGAAGAAAAAGTCCTTGTTCTCTATACAGACAGTGCAGCGTACATGTTAAAAGCAGCTAGAGCACTTACAGTTTTTTTACCCTCACTTAATTCATTTCACCTGTATGGCCCATACTTTTTAGCGTGTTGCTGAAGAGGTGAGAGACAACTTTTGCGAAGTAAATCAATTAGTTTCTTCCACGAAAAAAAAAAAAAAAAAAAAAAAGTTTGTTAAGGCGCCACAACATGTTAAAGATTACAGAGATCAATTGCCAGACGTGGCACTTCCTCGGGAGCCTGTGCTAACGCGATAGGGCACTTGGATACAGGCAGTACATTTCTACAATGAACATTAAAAAAAAATAAGCCTGTAGTTCATTCATTTCCATCGGAGTCTTCTCTGTTAGTTGGCACTGCTCAGAAACTGTTTAATGAGTCAAAAGTAGCGTGTGATATCGCATACATAGACAGCAATTTTGGTTGGCTACCTACAAGCATTAAAAAGCTAGAGACTGTTGGGCGGCCTCTTCCGGAATCCATGGAAATTATAGAGGATGCAAAGAGACTGCTGCAAAGTGTGTGTGGAGATGTAGGAGAAAAAGTTCGAAAGAAACTAAATGCAGTGCTGGAAAGAAACCCGGGTTATGGCAGTGTGTGAGATTCTCAGTGGTGAAACAACCTTCCCTGAAGACACTTCCCCCAACTACATCCCCCTGTTGAAATACGTTCCTGTTACCTCATGTGATGTGGAGAGATCATTCTCCCCATACAAGAATATTTTATCCGATCGCCGACAAAATTTTACTTCTGATCATTTGGAAATGTACCTTGTAACCCATTGTGCAACAACACACAGTTCAACTGCACGCACATCTTTTGTAAGTACTTTATTTCAAATTAAAAATGTTCATTAGTGGAAATATCCTTCAATCTTAGTTCAGCTGTTATTGTTTAGAAGATATAGGACTGCTTTTCCCTGCATGAAATAAATATATATAAAACAATACATTTCGTCTTAAGTTGCTTTTAGTATTTAAATTTGTATTGTTGCGGGATATGAAGTAAGGACAAGCTAGGACATCTTTATTTCATGTGGAAATTAACCAGTCATGAATGGAAGCCAACCAGCATTCAAGAGTTCACTGTCTGATGTTATTAACACCAATATTCTGTTGTACGTCGCTAGCTGACTTTACATCGAAAGATAAATTAACTATTGCTTTGCTGTTATTGAGGAAGTCTTTGTACTTGTAATTTGTAGTAAACAGTTGTAGCGACCTTCAGAACCATCACCCTTTAACAGTCTCACACGCGACGTTTTAATTTGCCTTGTTAGATCAACTGCTTCTCTCAATTGGTTCGACCTCATTGGCCCCTCATAGTCAGGCTACTGCAAGACATTGTCCATTTCGTTCGTTTACCCACGACACGATCTTACAACAAGGAAGTAATGATTACAGAAGGAATGATGTTAATGATTACTTTGACTCAGGTGAGTCTCCTTTTGGTTCATTTACCTGACAACGTTAGCAATCTCAGGAGCAAGTCTGAGAACTTTGTGTTTAGTCAACGACATGTAGAAACATGGACTTGGTCAATGTCAGTTTTGAGTAATCGATCACGCTCAGGAAACTCTGTGGTGTCACCATCATCTCATTCTGACGTCAGAGGGACAGTCAGGTCAAAACCAAATGAGAGAGCACGATCTGGGTCTTTGGATGTCAACCACGACGCGAGACAGATCGGAGTCTCCCTGCCTTTGGGGTCCGGCATTCAATGCCATGGTTGATTGTCGGACAAGTTTTCATCATGGACTTCATCAGGACAACCAAACCTGCAAGTCACAGGAATTTCGAGGACAGCGCCTAAAGATAAACCTAAAAGTAAAAAGGAGGAGACTGGAACTACTTTGAATTAGGGTGAGACTGTTCAAAATTAGTTGTTATTCCTTTGCTCTACCATATATTCCTTAACGCCCTTATTGCTACCAATTCTCAATGAAAAATGCATGGGTTATTTTGAAATTATTTTAACACTAAATTCATATTCATTACCTTGTCTAATTTTGCTCGTGGTTCTAGTCGCCTAAGACTAGTGGTGGAGACGCCCCCATTTAGCATGTGCTATACTGCTATAAATTTGGTATTGTTATCCCGCACCTCTTAGGTGCCTCTCGTTTCTATCCCGACAGTTAAGGGGTGTCGGAATAGTATAATGCGTATAATTCATTTCAAGATTGGGCCGTGGTGACGGATGCGGATTTAGTGTAAAAGGTTCTAGATTTGAAACGGGACCACACCACACATGATATTTCTGACGTACAAATGTCGTATGCATTGCTTTTCTCGGGGCTTTCCTGTTTCTCTCTAGCCGATTCACATCTTCCTTCATTCGCGTCTGATATTTATTATCCTGCAATCAGTCACGTCAGTGACGTATGGCTGTCTCAGCTGTTCAAGCATTTCACTTCATTGAGGGACTTGCATTAAGCAGGATAAAGTGTAGTAGATTTTCCTTTTTTATTTTCATAATTCGTTTAAATATTGCATACTCATACGCGTGTCAATATTACATTTTCATAAATATGTAACATATGTAATATTACATATTCTTATATAATATTACACATTTCTTACATTTTTAAGCGATTTTTGTTACATATTTATGTACATATTTAGGGATTGATATTACATAAAAATTCGGACTAGTTATTACATCAGCATATACTACACCACATATGATGATATAACTCACAGCTAAACATTTAGGTTTTCATTGTGTTTAAATATGTCTTTTCTTCATTATGTTTCTATATAGTATCATCGAAGCTGTTTTACTTTTAGGTGCATGAAAATCAAGCATGCATATACTAAAGCAGGCGATATCTGTATTAAGAAGTTTCCTCGTGGCTATATGGTTAGTTTACACACCTTTGGCGCAGGAGACCGAGGTTCAATTCCTAACGGGAGCTCATGTGATTCAAATTCAACGTTAAGCTGTAGGTCTATGATTCACACAGACTTAAGAGAGGGTGCTGAAGAGGGAAAGTTAAACGTGAAACCAACCAATCTATCTGCATTACACTTTATGAAACATGACACAAACTACAACGTTTCTTAGCGTCTATTTCAATTTTATAATCTTATAACAATATTACAACGTAATACTCTTAGCAGAGTGCATCGTGTTTTTTATTTTTTTATTACTTTATTTTATTTATTTTTTTTTAATCTGTTGCGGATTTGTCGTTTACACCCATTATTAATTTTGAACTTCTTTAGCTTTTGTGTCCTTATGCAGCAACAAAGTTACGAAGGACTGAACTTACTATTAATGTGGGCTTAGACTTGAATCCAATGTAGATGGCGGGTGCATCAATCATCACGCAAGATCAGTTCTCACACTATATTCTGTTCCCAACCACACTCTCTCTCCTTCAAGAGAGCTGGATTACAGGATTACTCCACTGGCCTTGTTAATTACGCAAGTCATCCAT
The DNA here is from genome assembly GCF_964235325.1 of Thermobia domestica. Lineage (NCBI taxonomy): Eukaryota > Metazoa > Arthropoda > Insecta > Zygentoma > Lepismatidae > Thermobia > Thermobia domestica. The sequence goes on from NC_137459.1 coordinate 234,336,379, forward strand.
TTAACAATGATGTGATATTAGGCATGTCGGTTGTATATTATTTTAGTTTAAAGTTAGGGACCCATAGAAAGAGCAGATCAAGAGACTTACTAAGATCAACCCAACATCAAACAGAAGGTTTGCCTACCATCATATTCTCAATGAGAATCTTTCTACATTATTAGAGGGGTTAAGAGTTTGATCCGAAGTCGTTTCGTTATTATTTCATAATTATTTGTTCATTGATCTGTGATTAGGGACCACACATCTGGTTATCAGTAGAGGTTAGGATTTGAATTGAATTTTAGATCAATATTCTGTCTGTGGGGGCCCGAGGAAAATTCGGACACATTAAGAACGCCCTAAATCTAAAATGTTTCGAAAACACTAGTTTAAGAGATTCTTATATGTACAGTCCGCAGCTAAAAACCTGCAACATGAACATGGAAGTTTATTGTGAAACTACGCCTAACAGGCCAGGGAATGAACATAAAGTCTAAGTGGCACGAATCACACAGGAAAAACCTCGGCATCCTCTCCTGCACACTTATTTTGGAGCAAAAGACTTCGTCGTTTCACAATAAACTTACATGCTCATGTTGCAGGTTTTTTGTTGCGAACTGTACCAATTATTAAACATTGTCATTCTGCCCAATAAATTTAGTTGAACTAGAAATCAAAATTATGAAATATAGTGGCCTGGTCGTAGATTAATACATTTCTAGAGTAAGGAATCCTTCAATTTTCAAGAATGTCCTTATATTCTGCTATGTCACATCAAAAATAAGGTTGTAACTGTTTCAACATGCTAAAAGTTACTCAAGAGCTTTAGCAAACTAAATAGCTACAAGAATATCTCATTCATATTGGAAGATAATGTTCTATGATCGCTTTTAAGTAATAATTTGAATGTTTTAATCTTATATCCTACACGTCGTCCTGAATTAAATTAAAACTTCCGTTAACGTCACTCAGAAAGTTCTGCAGACTACAGGAAATGATGTTCTGTATCACACGTTCCCATGCATGGAATCGAACCAAGGATTACTCGCACTAGAGACAGGGCTGTGAAAAATCCATTTTAAAAAAATGCAGCCAGTGGGTTTTATTGGGTAAAATTGGATTTTATTTAATTTTGTACTTATATTTAAAGCCATATTCCTACTTAAAATACCATTTAGGCATGTATGTTCTACTGTACATATGAAACTATGGAATTCCTTTGTGGGACCGCGGTAGTTCACGTCTGGCGCGGGTTCCTAGTTCGATTGCAGCTTCCGCCAAGTGCGTTTTGTGGTGGACAGACATTGTATACATGGGTTTTCTGGGGTTTCTTCCGTTTCCTACCACTTTCGTCATGCCACCATTATTATCCATATCATCACAGTCTCCCTTAGACCTGGTGCATAATCATGAGACATTGAACTAAACTTAGAAATAACAAAAAGGAAAGAAAAAAAAATGTGCACAAGGAAGGAATCCGTGAAGTCTGATACACGTTTCGTAGATCATACTTTGCACCATTGACCCTCGCTTACATTTCGATTTCTAGAAAGAAGGAAGTAGACAATTTTCTAGAGTAACAAAGAGGTGGCTAATTTTATGTAATATACAATAGGAATAAAATCCCCTGTTACAGCTATGATTCAAACCCCTGAGCCAGCCGTCCTGGGTTTCATCAACACACTACGCAAATACTGGGATAGTACCACAAATTCAGGAGCCAGAGATAAAAAATGGCTTTGTTGAATGGATGTTGTTTTTCTGAAAGAAATAAAACTTCTTTTTTTGAAGAACTGAAATGTTGAAAATTGAATTTTTGTCTCATTTTCAGTTGCCATTTGGTTTCTTACAATAAATTTTACGATTAAAAGGGTTTTGTGGCATACAATAATTGTACTGTGTTTCACATACTCCATCAGATGCGCAAGAAGAATTAAGAAGTTCCACGATCTGATTGCCGTTAGTGTTGAGATGATAGAGGTGTATCTTTAGTAATTTTCGTCTTCAAGTGAAACGTTTGAACCCCTTTTACTTCCATTAAGATGTGCCCTTTAGTCAAAGTAACACAATAAATATATTAAATAATAATAATGAACTATATTCTAAACTTCATTTCAAACTGTTCAACCGTTTCCCAAAGGAATTATGGAAAATAACCCCCTCCCTAATTTACCGGGCTTGTGAGTTGCTATTTTTTTTTTTTTTTTTTTTTTTTATGAATTTTGAACTTCCTCCACTCCTTTTCCTTAGATGCGCCTTTGAATCAAAGTAATATTATAGTTAAGAACCCACTTCAGGGTAGGTAACTGCTGTATATTCAAAAAAATTGTTCTAAACTGCTCAACCATTTCCCCATGTGATGCAATCAGAAACGACAGGCAACATCGCTTTCAAATTATAGAAAATACTCCCCTTCCCCCAATTAAAATGGAAACTTTCAAAAACACTGGGACACGGTTCAACTTTTAATGGGAAGTTTACATAAAAATGTCATCTTCCTAACTTGACAGAATCATGTGATACTAAGATTTTCGCATAGATTTTGACCCTCCGCTTCCACTATAGAATCAAAGTAACCTGATTAAAAAACTACTTCGAGTACATGATAAGTGCATCCAAAAATGTGTTCCAAACGGTTTAACCGTTTTCCCCACGTTGCGTGCACAAACAAGATTCTTTTCGTTTTAATATAATAGATTACTGTTGAACAGTGTTACAGGGAGTTTGATCGAGCGCAAATAATATTCATTATGAATGATTCCCAAACCTCTTTTGTTTTCAATGATATTCTGCTCTGGTGATATATACACATTTCAAGCCAATTTTGAAACTAGGTATAGACTAAGAGGTACGATTAAAGAAACTATTTATAATCACATTATTATTTCAATCCAAGTTTTGAAGTATATTTTTGAGATGGGCTTTTTTGGGTTTTATTGTGGGTTTTACCCTATAAAACCCACTGGGGAATTTTGGGCTGGAGAAAATTCCAACCCTGACTAGAGACGATTTCACTCTTTGACTAGGCCACTGTGTCCTCACGTTTTGACCTCTAGGTTAACTAGTTTTATGGGGTGTAAAATCACTATTGTGAAATAATTCCTGAAATGGGAAAGGAAGAAATTTTAGGTTGACAGTGTTCGTTTTGTGTTAAAGAGTTTTCATGGTTCCCCAAGCAAAGCCGAAAACTACTTTTTTATTTATTTATTTATTTATTGACTGTTATTTTCTACAGCCCTTCTCGCTGGTCTTTGATGCACAAGCATACGGGTTCAATTCTTAGTGGCAGAGAGTGAACACACTAATTATTCAGACTACACTTTAAACAGTAAGTTTGGTCCTATATGACTTCATCATTGCTGACAAGGGATCTAAACAGAAGTAAGTCTATTCATCAGTGTCATTTCCCGTGCCCACTAAGTTCTAGACGCGGTACTTTAAGGACTTTATTATTATTATTATTATTATTATTATTTTGTATAATCTGACTATTAGGTTTATTCCAGAACCAGCGAGTGGCAATGTAATACAGCTCTATCGGAAACAAGATAATGTAATGGGGACAGAACGACTCCTGTGCAAGATGATATTGCACGGTTCTCTCTAGACCCTTCTGTTGCACCACATTGAAATTCAGATGTGATTAGGAGCTCATGTATATACATGGTCTGTTCTTCATAACTTTGATGTTGCAGTGGCATATAACGGAGATCGATTATCAAGCATGCATAAAGAAACGACGCAGGGTCAAACACGTTAACTTTTCTAGACTAGAGTGGGAGAGAATTTCAATTTACGTTTTGATGCAGTTCTATTCAGTAAACGAACTTGCACACACAAATCTCCGATATATGTGATTCCGGTTATGATTAATAATAAGTTTCTATGCTCTCTATCTCAAGGTTTCTGAAGATGAAATTAAAAAATAAAATCTTTGGGTTTTACGTCCCAAAGTTATGCCATGTAGATGATGATGATAAGAGTGCCACGTAAACGGTTAAAAAAGAATGAATGAAACGAATGTGAAAGTGAGAACAAATGGGAGAACAGCGAGAAAACCCACGGTCACGGTGTTAGTCCACCACAAAGTCAATTTCGCACGAACTGAGACCGACCTAGGGACCACAGGCAGCAGAAGTGAATCTCTACCTCTGAGCCACTGCAGCCTCCAGATGAAATATTATATATATATATATATATTAGGGTGGACCATTGATGTTGATATGCCCTTGTAACTTTTGAACTAACTCTCAAAGAACGCTGAAATTTTGTATCGTACAAATATCAGCACAAGAACAATGTTTTACATACTCCATAATACCACCAGATTAACAGTACTGCAAACCAAACATACAGTTATTTCTTTTATGACTTTACATCGACTTATTGAATATTTTAAATCTGTATGATAAACGAAAACTTACAATGTTACATTTATTATTCAGTGTTGCTAACTAAGGACGCTACAGTATCACAAACATCCAATATTGGTGGCCTCTATAACGCAAGTGAAACGGCAGGGGTAATGCGTATCCAAAGTACTTTAGTGTGTAATAGAACTTTTTCCAAAAACCTTTACTTCAAAAATTTCCTTAGATAAGTTACTCATTCAATTACATAGATGGCTTTCAATAGATGTAATGATCATAATACCGTTTACAACGGGTGACATTCATAAGTCCTAAAAATATAAGCACAAGACTTAAATTTTAGGTCTTGTGCCGTTTAGGACTTGTGCATTTTAAGACTTCTACCATTTAGGACTTGTGCATTTTAAGACTTCTGCCGTTTAGGACTTGTGTCGCGAAATGATTTTTAGGACTTGTCCCGTTTAGGTCTTGTGCCTCTTTCATTCACTTGCTTTAGTTCTGAAATTCGCACCACCACACGAAATTGCGACGATGCAGCAACTAGTAGGATTAATGTTACGAACGTAGCTAATTCCAACGGTAACAGCAATATTTCTACTACTAAGAATTACATAATATAACCTATATACTTATACAAGAATTACATAAATAACCTATTTCATTTTAAGAATTAATTATATAATTGGTTAAGAAATTCGTTTCTTTCAAATGGAGATACGAGAATCCCAAGACAAATTCCTTTAAAAAAATGATTAAAAAGCATATTTTACCAGACTTCTGAAACCAAGCAAACATTCAAAATTGCAATATATACCGTGTGAAGTGTATTTTATTAAGAGTAGAACAAAAATCCACCAAAGTTTACTTAATTAGGACAAAAGCTCACTAGACATTTCACGAGTGAACATTAAATACCAACTGTATACATTAAGAACGCAGTAAATTTAAAACTGAACAAAGAACATTTATTATGCAATACAGTTACTATATTTCACAGTGTGCTTTGATCGAGTTGATATTTATAAGAAAGAAAAAAAAAATCAACAAATAACGCTAAATTACTAATGTAATATGCAATACAATACGTTTGCAGAAACCACTACATAGTCATTTAGGGGTGTAGCCTGCAAAGTTTTATAGGGGAGCAGGCTTTTTATATACTAAAAGCAAACAAAGTTTATTTCCAGATTACGAAAGCTTCAATAATTCCCTTTCTGTCTAATCTTTGGAGGTGGGGAATTCTGTACAGGGAGGGATTTCTTCTAGGAATTTTTTTCTTTTTAATTGTGAGAGATTCTGTAAGAAGAATAAATATTTCTTCAGGTTTCATCATAAATTTAAAATGTTATTCTACTTGTTCTTCTCGGAAAAATGAGTAGATACAGTTTTGTTATTAGCAGTATTATTCACATCTATTTTAGTGAAAATGAATGCGATTTTTTAAATACCTGCAGAGAAATGGAAAATTGATGGACTAAGTTGCAAGAAAGTCGTTTGACATTGCAACTAAAACAAACATAAAACAAACTTAATTCGGTCTAATATAAAGTCATTTCAAAACAAATTTTTTTCTCAGTTTTTCAGTAATTCATGTCCAACATGCTAAGGTTGGCAGTAAATAAAAGGTATCATATTTCACATCCCCAAGACATGTTTGGCCATACATTAAACAAATAATCCAAGAGGGTGCATAAGACGACCCTCATCCCCGATTATCTAACCTCTTGATTTGGTTGGAACTCTATAAAAAACATACAAGTATTTGAATGTGTAATATTGATATTTTGTATTGGTGCTATTTACAAGCTTGTACATTGACAACATAAATATGAGAATAGAAGTACGTTATCGCATATAGTATAGAATTATGTATAGAAAACAAATCAGCTGACAAGGTGATGCTGAAAAAGGGGTTGTGATGTACAAGACTAAGATTCTTTCTTAAGGTCCTCCTTATGCGTTCTCTTGCATTGTTTACTTAATACGTGGCCAAACATCTCTTGAGGATGCGAACTGTGACACATTATACGTACTGAGAGCCTTAGCATGTTGGAAATGAACTTCAGGAAAACAATAAAATTTTGATGTGAAATGACTTTATATTAGCCCGAATTAGGTTTGTTTCAACACACGAAGTCATCCATTCACTTGAATTAATCGTCGTAAGTAGTAATACTACGTAAAATAAGTATCCGTAATTTGACAACGCAAAAGGTAATCTTAAAATAATTACGTGTTTTTATTACCATATATAAAGCTGTGGCCCTGCGTAGCGTAGTTGCTAACGCTCTCTCCTTCGGTGCGAGTAGTCCAGGTTCGATTCCCGGTGGGAACACTCGGTCGAAAAAGTGTAAACAGCTTTTCCAGGCCTGCCATCGTGAATGAGATTTTCCTGGGTTTTCCTCATTCCCATCACGCAAATGCCGGGGCAGTACCTAATATGTAAGTCCCAGACCGCTTCCTTCCTTTCCTTTCCCCGGATAATGTGCTCGCCGAGGGACGTCATCCTTCAAACGTGACGGGCTAACATCGCCATAGATGCCGAAAGTCCAGAAATCTAAATCCTCAATCAATCCTCAATTCTAAAGCTGTTACTTTTCCTCCCTCTCCTGAAGGAAATCCCTCCTTCAGAAAGTATAGTTCACATGAAAGAAATCACAATTCGAAATATTTCCGTTTTGTTAGAGTTGAGAACATAAGCTTAATAAAAGGATACATTACCGAACATCTGAGGTGGTAATTGATTCAAAAATGAAGCAGTCTCCATAAGCTGAAATCCAAGCTGCATCTCTGACGAATTGTTTTTACTACATCCAGCATCTGAACTCCATCGCGGAGAGGACCCATTCGACTTGGAAGAGGAAGATGAAGCTACAGCACCATCTTCCGCAGATAAGGCTTTTGGTGAAAGTTGTTGTGTGTGTGCCGTATAATGATGAGCTTCTGGGCTGCGATGAGAATCAGCCTGCGGAGAGTTTCCCCCTGAGCGAGTTCGTGGAGAACGAATATCTGGTGATGATGTAGACGTAGATGTGCATGTTGCCGACGCTGTTCGGTGCTGAGAATAGAAAGGGAAAAAAAAGTATGTTAGGAATCATGCTTCATTACATTATTACAATACGTGAACTACAAGCATTATATGTTAAATGTTTTATAACATTTTTCCAGTGCTAAGTAGCGAAACTTCATAAGTTTAATTTAGCACGTGAAGTGTGCTCGTAATTTTGATATTATATAATCAATATTTGAAGAAATAATACCGATCCTAGTTGAAGAAATGTACATTTTCATGAATATAAGAAAAGGTTCGTTGTTTAGAGAGCTGAAAACAATGAAGAATAATGTGATACATCAAACATATACTGCACCAAAAAACTAACGGAACAACTATTGTACGTAGTAACACTTGACCTGTGTACTACAAATCAAGTTGGATTACGTGACTTTTTTGAATTCGCCCCATTTCTAATACTCTTAACAATGTTTATACCTTCGACAAAATAATGCAAGTTATAGGAACTTCGCAGTATGGACTTGCGACTTGAATTATAATAATAATAATAATAATAATAATAATAATAATAATAATAATAATAATAATAATAATCACATCTAATATTTTTTTCATCACACTACTACTTCCAGGACTTCCTCATTGGCTTTCCGTTGGACCCAACTAATTTTATCCATTTTTTCTACATCCTTATTTCTAATGTCCAGGTTTCTGCCTCATTGAGTACAATATACTAAACCAAACATTTAAATAATCTTCTTCTAACCTCTCTATTCGAAGATCCACAAAATACATAATTCTTCTTCCAAAATGCTTCCTTCTCTATTCCCATTCTTGCTTTTATTTCAAACTTCATATTTCCACTATTACCTAAAATACCGTAAAACTACACTGAGTACTCAATGAATTTGGCTATCTACTTAATATTCTGTTGGTCCACGTTTTGCTCGAAGGACGGCCTGGGTACGCTGTGGCATGGATTCTGCAAATTACTGATACATTTCCATGGCAATCTGACACCATATATTCCTGATATAATCCCACAATTAGTTCACAGATGTCGGTGGAAGAGTCACGGTGCAAAGGGTTCGTTTCACATCCCATAGATATTCTATAGGATTAAGGTCTGGTGAGTTAGGGAACAAATTCATATGCTACAGCACCGTGGAATGTTGCTCACGCCAAGCACGTATAGTCCTGGCTCGATAGCACCATGCATTATTGTGCTGGAAAATGCCGTCTCCATGTGGGTACAAGTGTTGCATTGTAGGATGTACGTGGTCCCCTAACACCTGCAGATACACAACGGATCTCACATTGTGATCCATGTACACCAACCGTCCCAGTCCATCTCCAAACCATACAGCCGTCTCCACCTGACTGCACAGTACGCACCATGCACAAAGGGTCCATAGTTTTGTGCAGGTGGCGCTACATACACATGCGCCCTTCCAAGTGGTGTAGCACAAACTGTGATTCACCAGACCAACAAACAGTTTCCCAATTATCCACGGCCAAATTAGTGTACTCCTATGCCCAAGCGCGACGAAGTCAGCGGTGACGAGTCGTGAGGAGTGGGTGACTAGAAGGTCATCTGCTGTGGAACTTCATGCGTGTCAATGTACGCTGCACAGTTGCGTGGCATATGGGTGTTGTGCATTCACTATTGCATTGGTCACGTAATTCCCGGACACTGATGGTTCGTTTGGATCTCCCGAGCAGTTCGACGCAAAGCTCGCTCCGCCATGTGACCTTTCGTACGCCCCTGCAGTTCCATCTCTTGGAGGTCGTTACCTTATTTTCTTGCCACTCCTTGTGCACCTTCACTATGCTGGAACGGGCGCATCCGACAAGTGTTGCTGTCTGGGTTATTGACGCACCTGTTGCTCGGCCACCCACAATCATGCCCTTTTGGAATGCGCATAAATACTACCCACCTGCCATTGTAACAGCATGCTGTCTGTCAACATGCAGGCTCGAATGTGTTATTTCTCTGCAATACTCCCAGTCGGGGTGGTCATGTTATCAGCTTGGATGCTGGCCACACTCTCTTATGTGGAGGGGTGGTAGCAATTCAGTGAGCACTCACGTGTAGTAACCCATTCTACTTTCTTCCCTCCTACTTTTATTCAGATTGCTTCGTTCTAATCACCAGTGCTTTTCCTCCGATTACATATCATCATACAGTAAGCAATCTTTAATCCAGCACGTTCGGGACCACGGCCGTGCCAGATTACTCAACATTAATATTATTTTATTTATTTAAAGAAAATAATACAACCGGCTACTGACCAATTACAGTATTCTAGGTTACAGTAATAATATTCATATATTATCTAGTACAAAAAAGTAACACAGTATTATTGCGACTATTCACGTACGTTGTTAGTATACAAAATACACTGATTATAATGTATCTAAATATAATTTATCAAGCTGTATTTTTAATATATTTTCATCGTCATTTAAAATATTCAAAGTAATGAATCGTGTTTAAGGAAGCGCACACCCGCCATGTACGACGCTTCTTTCAGATATTTATTTTGGCTTTACTACAAAAGAATAGAACGTTATTTCTATCTCCAATGTTTGGATGAGGCACTCTAAAATTATCTTTGTAAACAAGTCAATACAGTCAATTCTATAGCGTAGTATTTTATGTAATAACAAAAGATCATGAGTGAAGTAATCTGCTTTCCACGGATGGTAAAGGTAGTGTTTAGTTGGGAGGTTCAATCATATTTGGAATAGTTCTGAGTCTGACTGAAAGTGAGAAATTTAAAAAAAATTGGATTGTATGCTTTCAATTTTGCTAATGTATTTGGTGTACACTGGATTCCATATTTGAGAAGCATATTCCAGTATCTGACGTGCGCGAAGTAACGTACTTTGAGAAATTTAATTGTTCTGAAATCATTCTCATCTCTTATAATCCAACAGAAGTTTCTAAAACCTTTATTTACTATGAAAGAAATGTGGGTTGTAAATGTCAAATGATTATCGAGTACATGCCAAGATCTTTAACCATCTATTCTTTAATTAATGGAGTGCTATCTATCTAACGAGATGGAGTGCTATCTATCTAATATTTATATTTAGGTTATTTTCTATACACCAGTTAAATACGTTTACTAAATCATCATCTAATTTATCACAGTCATTAATCGATTTAATTTCTGGAGTGGGAGACCTGGGTTCGATTCCCTTCTGGAGCTCGTGGTTCGGATTCCCGTTAATCAGTAGGTCTCGTCTCATATACCCTCACTGCTGAAACTCAAAAGCAACTCAACTCAACTCGGTTTAATTTTTGTATATATTTTAAGATCATCGACAAATAATAATTGTTTTGATGTTTTGACAATCAATTGGTTAAGTTGTTAATAAAGAGTATTAAAAGTATGGGTCCTAGATTTGATCCTTGAGGTACAGTCACGAAAGAAAGAATTCTTCAACTGACAAAATTTCTTTTCTAGTAACTCAACAATAAATTAACCTATTAAAGTACAGATTTTGGCAAGTTACCAAATTATAAGTATCCTAAGGATAACAACAGGAAGATCCTAATTAATTCATTTGTTCCAGAGTTATTAGCAAAAGAAAATTTGTCAACTGTGAAATGCTTTCTTTTCCATGTGTACACCAGATCGAGTCTATCGACTTAGAAATGCACTCATAATAATGGACAGACTGCTTATGATCTTTTAAATATGAAGCTTTAGAGCAGGTTTTACAAGTTAAAGAGATTGAACTTACGTAGTAATATGTCATGATCGACTGTGTCAAATGTCTTAGCTATATCAGTGTATAGAATATAGTTTTAACGGGAAAACCAAAGATAAACCACTCTTAAGACAAAAACGAAAAAAAAAAAAAAAAACGACTAAAAGGTACTTTCTGCAACCTTGCTAATAAAAGAGCAAAGATTTCTCTGGTTCAACGAACACAGAATCATCATACTGAAAGAAAACATTTTATCGCTTCTGGTGTAAATGGAAGGACATACTATGTATGTATGTATGTTTTTTTTTTTTATGTTAGTACTACGTAGTAGTTTATGGATGAGTGAGTAAAAGTACGTCCATTTGTATATATTACAAAAACACAAAAACACAGACCACTGGAAAACATTAAGAAAATACCCAGTTTTATATTACAATATATTATTCCTCGCATAAAACAATACATTAAAACGAAAAACATACAAAATATATTTCAAACTTGAATTGAAATCATAATCTCGATGTAATTATAATTTCTTTCTTCAATCGTGTTTCTCAGTACACGTCTAGTTTCAGAACTAGTTTAAAATATGTATTTATAAGGGAGATTTTCAGAACAAAATATCATTGAAAAAAATCCATTTGGGAATCATGCATGCCAAATTTTGGTTGCGCTGCTCAGCTTAATTTGGTAGAAAAAAAAATGCGAGCACATTCCGATATTCGTGTATTAGAACGTATGACATGTCACTGATCACGATTAACTTGCAACTGAAGTGTGGCTGCTAAAGAAAATAGAGTAATTGCTTAACGACAATCACATCGGTAAACTCTTGAATTCTTCTTGCATATCTGGAGGAGTATGTGGCAAACAATAATGATTATCATACGTTACATAGGTCGTTTAATCGTAAACTGACTTGTAGGAAAGGATATTGGCAACAGAAAATACGATTTTAAAAAAATCTAATTTTTAGTTCTTCCAGAAAAGAGGCTTTTTTTTTAAAAAAACATTTAATAAAGTCTTTTTTTATCTCTGGCTCCTGACCTTGACGTGAGGGGAAACGAAAGAAATCTTCAGTCATGACAGCTGGTCCAGGGTTGAAATCCTGAGACTAATAGGGCATTTTATTCCTATTCTATAGGTACACTAGTGATGCTGTGCATCGTTGATGCGAGCGATCCTCCCTCTGTAGTAATTTCAAATTCAAACTACAGGAATAAGTCTCAAATCTCGAACAAAACACACACAATGTTCTATAAAAATCCGAGTGTGTTTAATAAATATTCAGGATATGTTATATAAAATTGAAAGAATAGGCTCCTTTATTACTGACTCATTTCCACTTCAATGATCGCAGTCGAGAAAATTGTATTTTTACGAAAGTCATCATAGTATTTTTATAAATCATTGGGCATGCGGGGTGGGAGAAGAGAAGGTTAAGCGTAGGGTTATTACATCTTACATTTTTGCCGTAAGTTTCGTATTTTTCTGGCACGTTTTTATTTTCCTCGTAAAACGATTTATTCTGCTTTTTTTTTTTTATGTTCAATAGATGAAAGGATACCTTAATGTATTTAAAATATTGTCATAAGTTAGTGCCAATAAATACACAAATAGAGGAACTGATTTATCACATAAATATATATATGTATATGCTTATGTTTATATATGTATATACGTATGCATATACCTATTCAAGTATGTATACATGTAAGTACATATGAGTGTAGTACATTACGCTACCACATGTCCGAGGCCGGCATAAATAGCGTGAGGGCGCTCAGTACCTTGCCCTCTATGGCGCCTGCACTAATAACAGTCATGAACAAAAATAAATTATAAAATCAACAAACTTAGTAAAAATAACTAACTATATGTTGGCTTAGTTGAAGGCACCTAACCTTTTAAACGTATTTGAGTATGGGATTGGTAGTATCTCTTACACTGCATACGTAAGTTTGTGAATCCATACGTAACTTCGTTATGCGTAGTTAATGTAAGGTTGTCATACAAATTAACCTCCAACAACAAGAACTGAAGGATATAAGGATACGACTGCAAGTGACAATTAAGCACAATAAAATATTTAAACTGGGCTACGCGAAAACAGAAGAAAGAATGTGTATATTCTGGTAGTTGTGATTATGAAATTAGGAGAAACGAAAACTAATCTTTCATTTCGGAATATAGCTAACAGATTACAATTACATAAAAGAACAAAAAGCAGTAAAATTCGAGAATTTACTAAATTTTTATCATTAAACATGGTTTTAGGGGAAAAACAAACATCCTCCGTACGGATGCTTCAGTTAGTTTTTTGGAGAGGAGCAACATCTGATTGGAGGGGAAAACCCATCATCCCCCTGGTCCTAAACTTGCATCTTGATAGTCACACATATGACTTTAGGTTTGGTTTACATGCATGCCTCTTCTTGAAGATTTATTACGGATACCAGAATCACTTGTACTTCCGTGTTTCGTCTGTAGTTGCTCTTCATAGGTTTTTCCGTCTTGTGAACTGACAACTAGACATCTGGAGAACAACTGAAGTGATCTCTATTTACTTTCTTACCTTCCATTTCTTTCACCGCTGAAGAAAGAGAAGTTTTCAAACACGTGAATTTTCGAGTTTTATCTCCATTAGTATCATCAGGCAAAACTTTCAACAGGAAGTCGAGGCCAAATTTGTCTTACCTGTTTGAACTTTTATGTCAGACACAAAATATCTCCAAGCAGTCTGTAATGGATATTCCCAATTAAAATCAATAAACTAAACAATATAACAGCTATAATTACTGTAGAAAGAAAGAAAAGAAAAAAAAACTTACTGGAGATACTAGGTTCTGATTCCTCATCTCGTTATCTCTTAGCCACTGCAAATAGCTTTCTCGTGCTACTTGCTCCTCGATAGCTTCATTTGTTGCCTCCCAGTCGGTAGCTTTAAGCTTATCTTCCAACATGGCCTGGAAAACAAGACAAGAACACTGATTGCAAATTAAAAGTAATTACTGACAATATTCGAGATGTGCAAAATGCATTTCTCTCTTCATCCAGAAGACACTGATTGGTTCTGAAAATGAAAACAAAAGTCATATTTTTCTATTGTGAAGGAAAAGTTGATAAGGAAAAGGAAATATCGACGACGAGATATTTGTGACTTGAAGTCTAAGTGGGGGGCGCGGTGCCTCAGTGGTAGAGCGTTCACCTCCGGTGCTTGGGGTCCCTGGTTCGATCCCAGCTCGCGCCGTGTGGACTTTGTGGTGGACAAACATCGTGCTCGTGGGTTTTCTCAGGGTTCTCCCGTTTCCTCCCATTTTCTTCATTCCACCATTTCACTCATTTCTCATTATCACCGTCTCCTTTAACCTAACCGGCATAACCGTGGGACGTTAAACTTAAAGATTTCATTTCATTTTTTTTCATTTTTGAAGTCTAAGTGCTTCTATTTAGTGTTGTATATATTAACAGAAAACTTAAACTAATAATTTGTAAAAAGTCGTGTAATTACATTAAGGTTACATCATGAACAAACACAACATATATCGGCACATAAACTCCGTAACACCAACACTACGACCAAATAGCCATAAGCGTTTATTAAATGTACTTCAAAATATCACACAATAAAACTCAATAATACCACAGGTGGAAACAGCGATACTTCCCCAATACATTGCAGGTCCAAAAATCAAGTCAAACAAATAAAATGTCGTGTGGACGAAAAATGTGTACTTCGTGATAATAGAATGAAACTTGGAAAAATTACTTTTTTTTTTTTTTTTTTAACTGGATATTGAATCATTCAGTATTTGGACTCTGTACTGCCGTATAGTGTAACAGCCCTTGTCAACATGGTTGTGTGCATATCCAAATACCAATCGAACCTGGACTCTGGACATGTTTTTGACAGAAGTGTCGAGATTATCATATCACTCACACTCTCTCTCTCTCTCTCTCTCTCTCTATATATATATATATATATATATATATATATATATATATATATAGTCACATCATGATTTTGTGAAACGAAAAGGATTGCTGTCGGCGGCAACCGAATGCATGTAATCAAGTACGACTACAAAGCTAGAAAATCTGCTACACTAATTCAAAGAGCTTTCTTAATTTCAAATGAGTCTGCAATGAATATACTCACATAACTGACAAAAACTAACGTGGAAAGTATTTGAGTTCAAACATACATATCTGTATGAAATTTTAGTTATGGGACCAATACGTACCTCTGAATGTGATGGTGGGTGTCGTTTCTCAGCAAGACGATGCAAACGTTCACTAGATGTCACTGCAGTAGTCATTGTAAAAGTCAAACACAATGCAGATATCTTAACTATAAACGCAAATGATGAGTGTCAATAAAATTCTCCAAGCAATACGAACTACAAAACACATTTAAGAAAAGCAAGTTGGTTCCATGCTATAATTGCAGATTCTATAATTTTCTCGCTGGGCGCCAGATCTCAATGATATTTTTGAAGTTATACACAGGTTCTTAATATCGTAGCAAGCGTTCTATCAGGCGTAACGAAATATAGGTCTTCCGCAGATGATTGCAAATGATAAAATCGAATTTCATGATAAAAGTATCTGTCATGAAATTTAGGATGTGTGCTACTGGAACTCACTCTAATAAAGAATAATATTATCTTGGCTTACATTTTACAATACCGAAACTGGAAAGTCCAGAGGTTGTGCGTATTTCGTAGTTTTAGATGGGAGATTTTTTTAAATCTACATACATTTCTCCAGAGGCTTCCAATAGTACTTGTTCACCCTTATGTGTACACCAGGAGTCACACACTACGAGTAAATTTGTGGACAAATATGGATTCAAAGAAAATACATCTTCATGCTCTCTCATTGTCTTATACTCACATTTGTATCTACGAAGACATTTGGTGGGTACGATTTTCTATTTCCCTTGATACATGGGGGGTCTAGACCCTCCACTTGGCTCTTAAGACACACATATATGGAGTTTAACTACTAATCGGCTATAGCAACGTCAATCGTGTACGTGTATTTTACGCTGTTAGTTGATTGCACCGAGGAGACAGTGTTGCTCTTCCCTTTCACAAGTAACGTTCTTTCGGACGAAAGCTCAACGTTGAACTGACTCTGATCACAATTCTATACAGAACTCATATGGATTTCTTTCACTGTGATACGCTCGTTAACTTCAAACAACAAATGTTTGAACTCACTGAATTATCTTTCTTCTCTTCCTTTTCGTTTCACTGTTAAAGTATAGTTATACGACATGATGTTTTTTTGAACTCACTTTTCAAATTAGTAATAAATCTCAATGGCGCTGTAAAGTTTGGACGCCGATATTCCTGGCTACGTCCAACGCTTGATGTAAGTGCCAATAATGAATGGAAGAACCGAATGCTCACACTTCATCAAACTTGGCCATTGTACAGTTCTTGATAATATTGATCTGTAGTGTACGATTTACTTTGAAAACTGTATCGTCTTCTCTTTTCTTTGCTACATAATTCAATATGTTTTATGCTTTTAGCCCTCAGTTTGAGATATCTTTCCAGAAACCTGTCACATGTTTTGAAACTTCTGACGCGATAATTGTTGCGTATGTTCTTTAACTCACGTCATGAAACACTTACAGGTTTCGATTTTCCTGTGTGGAGAAGGCTGGAATTCACTCTCACTACTTGCATCGTTTCTTCTTGCAATGAGACATGTCGTGTCATTATTGCTTGAAATCAGGTGTACATCATTATCATCACTACAGTCATAATTATGTGCTACACTTATGACAGTATTCGTTTCCAACAGGCGACGAGATTTGTACTCGATAGGCAAAACCAGAAAACATGCGAATGATTCATTTTCTACTTTAATACTATTTTCACAATGAAGAATTCGCCTTAAGTTGCTCAACCAATGGCAATACCTTAGCAGTGTTGATTACCAATCGCCAACTCATCTGTCGCATTGCCCGGGAAAGCGAATATTACCAATACATATCCCTCACACGATTGTGGTGTCAATGTGTTTGTTCGAACCCAAACACTGTCCTTGTAAGTTGGAAAATAAAAATGCATCCTACATATATAAACCATGTGCCTAAACAAAGTTTCTTTCTCTCTCACAAATGTTAACTTAGCTGTATGATATAGCAAACTCAAATGTAAATATTGAACAAATAAGAAATACAGTACTCATTTATATTCTACATTGTAGACTCCTGACCACAAAAACCTCGACGGCCTTACAGAAGTCCAAAAATCTGAGCCTAAATCCTACCAATTCCCACAGATCTGCATATACCAAACTGCACTTTTCCCACATTTTGTCAGAGAGCACTATGCATAATATTTAAGAGTAGACTATTTAAAAGTTACCAAAGAAATACATAATTTACATTTAGAGAACAATAATTTACGTGTAGAGAACAATCATAAGAAACGAAAATAAATAAAATAAAAGTAAAAACTACTATACTGAGTGATAGATGGTTCAAGGCTGTAGAGGGCAAGAAATAGCCAAAGTAACAAAACAAAACGACAAAGCTTTCACAGTACAATTATCTCAACAATATTATAACTACCACTCCACTTGTCCCTAATGGATACTCTTGAAGAACAGACAGAACTGAAGAAATTAATCTTCCAAATTAGTACTCCAGCATTTTGCGCGGCCGGAGTCATTATATAAGAAAATAATTCGTTAATATATAATTTTATCAATACTAATAAAACACCCACAATAAAAGATACTGCACATTCTACGTCTTGTATGATTTCTCTATCAACCCTGGATAACACTGAATACAACCGAGCCACAATTTGTAATATTCTTTGGCGAATACTCTAGCATTCCTCTTTCTTTAATAATTTCAATTTAACTTTCTGCTGTAAGAAACTTTAAGGTTCATCGCAACTGCCGAGCTAAATCAGTTTGTTTTATTATTCACCTATCGAATGTCTTGTTTTATACACTATCCTCCCAATTTTTAGACTACGAAAAAAAACCCTCCCAGGCTATTCCATTACAAAGACACCAGGCATACGAATATTTTCCCCATTGGAACTGACGTGTCCTTCTCATCAAAAACTATATTCTTCGTACGATATTCTCTGACTTGTAGCCACTGCGAAGTTCCGCATTGAGGAAAGTTCTATACCTCAACAATTCCTTCTCGTTAAATATGAACTGTTCGGTTTGCTCTGTAAGGAATTACCTATATATTCTTCGACTGACAATCTACTGATTTACATGGAGATCTGCATTATTTTATATGTGGTGTAGAATTTATATTTTCTAAATTCATTTCTACAATCCAATGGTCTAACGTTCATAAAAAATATTATATTTTATTCCATCCTTATATCCAACAGTATGGTTTCCTTCAAAATTGGTGATAATTAGTACATCTGTGCATCCTGCATGTACTATAAAGGTAATCAAGAAATTTCTCTCACTTTTTGTGGAGGTCTGTGTTCAATTGGCCCTCATACCGTGAGTTGAATGCGAATGGAGAGAAGGCGAAGGCCAGTTGTTGGTGCGGGTATATCCAACATGCTACCTGGTTGTGGCAGTTCAGTTACACTGTGAACTTGCGTAAGTACAGAGTGAACATGCGACCTCCACAGAGCGTCGTAAGGGCGTATATGCTGTACGAGTTCAAACTGGGGTTAAACGCCGTTGCAGCGGGACGGAAGATATGCCAGGTCTTTGGTGAGGGTGTTGTGACTACGCAGACAGTGCAGCGGTGGTTTAGCAAGTTTAAGGACGGTAACGAAACACTCGAAAACGCACCACGTGCCGCAAGACCAACATATGTACACACCTGTTCACAAAATGCTGGAAACTCGTTCAGAAACTAAGTCCGAAAAAGTGAGCCTAGATCCGTCACAATTCCAGCAGATCTATACACAGAGAATTGCATTTTCATTCCGTTCTTTATATAGACACTAGCTGCAAACCGTACTGTCATCCAAGCGATGTGAAAATGTAAAAACAATATCAAACTACTTATTTCTGAAATTAATACTGATTGCACACCTCATGCACAGTTCCAATATGCAAAATCAACCATTATCTTAAGTAGAAATTACTGAAAACAACAGAAAATGGATATTTAAACCTCCAAGTAGGAACCTGTGCTTGGAGCGATTCCATTATCAATATTATAACACAATCTCTTGTAAGCTGCGTCTGTCGTCAAGCGGGTTTAGTAATGCTACTGACATTTCTGAAACGAAGGGCGACGGTTCGAGCCTCCGTGCGGAAAGTTAAAGTTTTTCTTTTTTTTTCTTTTTTTTAATATATGAGAACTTTTTTATAAATATAAATTTCCACTGTGAAGTGATTGGAAACACATTATCCGACGAACTGTCACTTTTCAAATCCCTGTCACATTTACTAGCCCGCTATGTCCATAATTCATATACGAAAACGCTAAAATGAGAAATGTGAACACAGTTGAATACCTAAAACCACACGTCCAACATGAAAATTATTCATATATATATATATTTCGGGGGGCTTTGCTAACTTCATTCTTGGAAATGTGAACATTCTACAAGATATTTCATTCACTTTACAATATTTTATTTGAATAAACATAAAACTTCGGGGGAGGGGGGAATCAAGCCCGGAAGTCCCCTAAAATACACCTATATATATATATATATATATATATATATATATATATATATACTACTTTTTTTTTTTTTTTTTTTTTTTTTTTGCATTACAAAAACTTAGGGTACCTCATAATGTGAATTCTTATAAAGGAACAATTATTTAGAAAATATGTACTGCTTAAAATCGGATTACATCACAATGCCAGTAATCTGTAATATCTTACATTTTTATTTATTTACATTGAATGTGTACTTGTTTTAAACTGTATAGCATGAATATTAGCTGCTACATAAGAAACAATTATCTATAATTGAATTTAAGTAGGAAATCGATTTAGTTATTATAAGAAGCCTGTGAAAATGAAGTGTATAATAATGGTTGTATCTGAAATGGATGTTGCGTAATGGTATAATTGGTTACCCCGCCAGCTTTGGACTACTGGGCTCTTCAAACTGTGCATCGTTAGGGATGCGCAGAGTCGAGTAGAGACAGAATTTTCCTGACAAAATTCTAGTCGAGACACAGCTCTTCCAATAGAAAAATATACATTGTCGAGTCGAGACATCAATTTTACAGCATATTGTCGAGACGAGACGGCCTCAAATCTTGTCTCGTGCGCATCCCTATCCATCCTACCTAGATAAAATCAATTTGGATGCGAATATTCAATTTCTTTTAACGATAATTGTAATCTACGACACAGATTGAAGTAAGATATTGGCTTGAACTGCTTTATTACCCACTTAACCTTCGTATACTGCAATTATATCTAATTGTGCTATAAATATTTATTATTA
Source organism: Thermobia domestica (assembly GCF_964235325.1). NCBI lineage: Eukaryota > Metazoa > Arthropoda > Insecta > Zygentoma > Lepismatidae > Thermobia > Thermobia domestica. The sequence goes on from NC_137459.1 coordinate 234,356,895, forward strand.
TTAGAATGTAAACACTGAATAACATATATTAACACACAATGAGGAAGAACTCAATGCTCGTAGTAATTAACAAATTGGTTGCAAGTTTATTTAAAATTAACTCTCTTGAAATCTAAATCATCATTATTAGAAAGAAAGCAAGAGAACCGTTTTGTTAATTTGGACATATTATAAGAGATTGAGGAATGTGTATTTAATCGAACAGAATATATGAAACTAAATGGAATGGCATGTGGAACCGAACTTGAAATATAGGACGTGTAAATGAAAAATGAAAGAAATCAATGGTTAACATCAGTAGTCACTACTTACAGCAGATGAGTGAAATCTACCCCCCCCCCCCAAAAAAAAAAGTTCAACAATTCTGAAACATATGGGCGTCACATTTTCTTCGTTTCCTGACAAAATTGAAAAATGCATATTGTTCGTCTATACCCCTTCAATATAGTTAGCTAACAAACCAAGTACGGTCGACTGACTAGACGTCAAGTGAGTGAAATTTATATAGGAAGTTTCGATACAGCGTTCACCGAAGTGACGCAGGCGTGGTGTAAAAGCTTCTGGTAGGTCCTATTTCGTAATGGATTTTAGGTCAGTGAGATTTCTTTATAGGTATCAGAAAGCTCTTTAACTCCATACTAAAGGCGTGTCGTATGATTTATTCAAATCGTCAGGTATTCGGACAACCATGAACCCAATTCGTTTTGCTTCACTGCTCGCAAGTTTAACTTGAAATAAATGCTTACTTTTCCACGGAAACACAAACTGTTTTAATGCTCATTTTATTATGGGTGAAATGTATAATTCTGCAAGTAATAAAAATTTACATGTCCATCTCCGAGATTCGATTCCTCATTTTTTAGCTCAGCAGTTCGACACGTAGACAACTAGACTAATTGTCGTTGTGTAACAGCTTGCAGGAAAATCGGTTTGAACTGCACGAATGAAACTGAGGGCATTGATTATAGCTGGATTGAGGCAACTACCATGTGCTCCCATGTATACATAATTTCAAAATACTTTATCCTTAAGTATTACAATGATGTATTGTTTCTACAGTACAGTTAATAACGGATCAACATAACTTGTTACACTTAAAAGAGGAAAATACAGATTTACAGAATGTTTTCGATTGTGAACGTTGGATTGTGGGTTCGAACCTATCATCTTTGGTTTACCGTTTCCCGAAGATACTCGAAGTTAAACTTAGGAAATGTTTGCCTCAAAAGACCAATATTACACAGTCCAAGTTCAAAAACTAGTTCTTATAGCAACTATAGTGATTTCCTAATTAAATTTAATTTAGAGTTACCCCGTGCCGTAAGCGTCGGTGGACCATCGATAGGTAACTAGCGACCTCTCGCCAAAAACTAATGGCTCCACTGCAACGATCCGCGGTGACCCCACTTCCGTTTTGAAAATTATACCACCAGTGGGCACCGGTGGCAGAGACGCGGCGAAATGCTAATGAATTACAAAATTACTCCACCAAAATGTTAAATAGTTTATATGCATGATTCATTTACATTGAGATGAGTGTAAAAATCACTTACAAAATATATATAAAGTTCTCCCGGAATGGCGCGATAAATCAACCTTGTGATGTAGAAGAATGGGTTACTCTTGACCCCGGAGCTCACTTTAGGAACATTCGTCAGGAAAAACAAATATATAATAATAAACGCATGCACATGACTGGCGATAAGTCGGTTCGGTCACTTCGCCGATTTTCCGCGACGAATCGAAACACGGACTGAAAAGAAGTCATCGCCGCTACGTGGTGGTAACTGCAAAACCCCTAATCTACAGATGGTGATCAGAAAAATGGAAACACTGAACGAAATTGCAACTTACCAGTTTAATATGATGTCGGGCCACCTTTCGCCTTCAGAACGGCCTTGATGCGATGTGGGATGGAGGCATAGAGGTCGTGAATGGTAGCAAGTGGAATTTTACACCATTCTTCGTGCAGGGCATCGGCCAGTTCTGTGAGAGAGGATGGAGGTGGAAATCGTCGAAGGAGTCGTGTTTCCAAGACGGACCACAGATGTTCAATTATGTTGAGATCTGGGGATTGAGCGGGCCAGGGGAGGTGTTGAACTTCATCCCGATGTTCCTCAAACCACGCTGCAACAAAGCCAGCTGTGTGAATGGGTGCATTATCATCCTGGAAGATGGCGTCATTGTCCGGGAACAACATCCGGACCATAGGATGCAAGTGGACTCATAAAATTGCGACATAATCGTTGGCAGTGATTCGTCCGCTGGTGTGACCACAGGACCCAATGAAAACCATGATATGGCGGCCCACAGCATCACCGAGCCGCCGCCATGTTTCACAGTTGGGCGGAGACACTGCAGATCATAAGCTGCATTGGGCGTTCTCCACACATAAACACGGCCCGTGGTTGGGAATAGGGTGAAGGATGACTCATCCGACCATATCACACGTTTCCAGTTCTCAACGGTCCAAGTTGCATGGTCGCGGCACCATTTGCGGCGTGAGAAAGCGTTATGGTCACTGATGAGCGGTTTGGCCCGTGCAACATGACCCCGTAAATTCATGTCATGTAATTCGCGGCGGACTGTGATTGTCGAAACAGGGTGGGGGAGGTGCTGATTGAGTTCCTCCGTCACTTGCTCCGCAGTGGCACGACGGTTCTGCGTGGCAATGCGCTTTAATACCCGGCGTGACCTGTCACTCATGATTTTCTTCCGCCCACTGTTCCGCTTCCCCAATGTGGTTTTCCCGTGTGTTGTGTAGTCCGTCATCACCTTCGACACTGTCCCACGCGACACACCTAACACAGTAGCCACTGCCGTCACACTCACTCCAAATAACCGCGCACCAACAATTTGCCCTCTTTGAAAATCTGAGAGGTCTCCCATTTTACACTACCTCTCTCTGCTGCAGCCACTAGACACTGCTGTTCCACTGCGCCTGACGTAGTATGGAGACCGACCTAACACACCACCACCAGCGGTCCGGCGCTGCGGGCGCCACGACACCACTGCCAACCCATACATCTGACGTGTTGCCAACTACAGGTGTTTCCATTTTTCTGATCACCATCTGTAGATGTCTGTTTTGACTCGACGAAATCCTGCCGCCAGGGGCACACTAGCGGCAATCTTTCGATGCGTCGCTATATCGACGATCGACATTTACCGGCAAGTGGGCCACTAGATATTGGCGACGTTAACGGCATGGGGTCAAGTTTCATCTCACAAATGTGGGATATTCTATTTTTGGCATAAATTTTAACTCTTCTCCTCTGTTAGGATACGCATTTTAATAAAAATGGCGTAACAACAAGCCAGTCCGCGCATGGCACCCTAAAATGTTCTAGGAGGGGCTATCTTCATGGTTGCTATATATTATGTTTGGTATTTCTGTTTGTATATATTTCGTAAGTCAGAGGGCGGCCCACCCTGCCCCCTTCGGGTGCCCATGACTCACAGGTAGGTGAAACTGTTTCGGGTGCCCATGAGTCACAGGTAGGTGAAACTGTTAATAAAAATCATTTCAAACGGTTAAGCCATTTTTTGGTCTGATAGACGACGTCTTTTTCATTAAATCCTATGTAGATAGATACAGATTAATAGCATTATTACTGTCTTATTATTTATTTCATTTTTACCATATACTTTTCTCAACATTTAAGTCCTTTAGGCTAAAGAAGACGGGTGATACATGCAAATAAATTCTAGTTCAAGTAAAATTTTGATGGATCCTTAACGGAAATTGAACCCACGACTATAAGACCCAACAACGAACGCGCTAGACATTAGATATTAAAACAAAACTGACTTACCGAACGTTCCCCAGTAACTGATTTTTTTATTTGTAATTGTTTTAGGTGCCTTCCATTTCAATTCAGGCAGAGCATGTACCATCACCATCTCAGATATTGTTGAAACTTTTTTTTTATAGCAACTAGACATGTTTTTAAGAGATCCATATTTTTTTGTTTTGTCGAAAAAAATTTTCCCACCAAGTAATGGGCTATAAAAGACGGGGAGTACAATTTATGAATTGTAGAAGACATGGAAAATGGTCAACTTCGGAGCCTCACCATTCGGCTATGGAGACAGGTAGAGTTATAATTCTTGTTGTGGTATGTACACTCATGTCCAAAATGATTGTCGCATATCGATAACTGTCTTCTTGTAAGAATATAATTTGATAATGATTTTCCAGGGTACTTTTAATACTGGTACTATGTGTATTATCTGGAAATGTATATTTGTGGTAAATTTCATAGGAATAGAATTATAAATACAAAAATTAGAAAGAGTAAAACAAGATGTTGCTAAATGGACAAGAAAGTTTTATTTTCGTTTTATTGTTCTTATTTACTGCTCTTTTGACATGAAATTTGCCACATACTTGTCTTTGCTGATTATGCACATATTAACGTTATAAGAAATATCGGGAGAATTCGTTATCAAATTATATTCCTACAAAAATATATTTATGGACATGCGACAATAATTTTGGACATGAGTGTACATAGGGATATAAATAAACTATCTTTTATTATAGTTTGGTTTGCGCATGCGTATCTTTTTGTACATAAATTAACAAATGAACGTCAATTTATCTGAAAAGTCGAAGTTTGCGAATTTTTTTCGAGCTCTTCCGGTTCGAATTTTAAAATTCTGTTTTCGCGGTTGGTAAGACCTAGCTACCCGCTTTCCGAAAAAAAATTTGTATCGCTTCTGTGTGCAACCGTTTTGTCGCAAAAAATTCGAGAAATTGTAAAATTTTCAAAAATCGCCATTTTTGGGCGCCATTTTCTCGAAAACACCATCTTTTAAAATTCTGAAATTTTGTCAGATGGTTGAACTTTACATGAATAATAAACACACCAAATACCATTCTCGACCAATGCTTCATGAATTAACTGCAGCATTTTAAAGTTAGCGAAGTTTCATTAACTTTGATGTCACAGTTAGCAACACAGGGAACAATAAAAGTGCAATGATTTGATGATGTTTGTGGTTCACATTCATTACATGAAGAATAAAAGGTTTTCTTGACTGTTTTTTTTTCATTATTTTGATCAAGAAGGCTCTCTGAAACAGTAAAATGAGCCTCCTCCTACTCCTCCGTTTTCTTAAACCGAAATAATCTGAGGTGGAAATTACGATTACGAAACACACAAATTTTAAGTTTACTTGAAATTACCACCAAATAAATTCAGATGATCTACAAAAAGCCTGAACTATTACCTCAGTGATGATTGGAATGCTCCAGACAGTCTCAATTAAGTGCGATGTCATTACAGTGATCGAAAAAGAACAAAAAGTTTAAAAAATCGAAATGTTTTCTTACGCGTTCCAAAGAAATTTACTGACTTTTTAAACAGAACAATCCCAACATACGAATAGGTCACTCGGAATTTTACAGTATTCGACTAAAGTGGGTCAGTCCGCAACCTGCGAGGAAAGTGTGTGTGTGTGTGTGTGTATTGTACAAATTTTAAGTTAGCTGCTACTGCGTTGCTACAAATCAAAGGTGCAGCCTATATTGAAGCTGTCATGAGTGACATATTTCCTTTAGTAGTATGGTCCGTAGAAAATGACAACTGTCTTCTTCAAGAATGTGGTGAATGACCTGGAGTGCAAGGAATAAGTGTGAAGTCTTTAATTATTGATCCTGATGAAAATGAAAGTGTTACGTATGTCATATGGGAAAACAATAATCTCGTAAAAAAAACTGTGCGACTTTCTGTTTTCGTATCGTACGTACATTGCTGGTTTAACTGTAAGAATTGTAATTCATGACTACATCAAGAAAATCCAAAGAGAATTAATTGCTACCGAAAAGCACCGTATAAAATTTCAAGATACAAATTCTAATTTACTTCATGTGGACTTCGCTGAAAACTGGACTGTTATTCTACAAAGTGAAATTCAGAGTTATCACCGGAATATGAAACAACTGACAGTTTTGTTGTAATAAACAACGATAAAACACACGATTCGGCTCATGTACTCATAACCATAGACAAGGTTCTAAAAATACTCGAAGAAAAGCGAAAATATATTTTATAGAAAAAGGTTTGAATACGAGAAAATAAGTGTCTACAATTTCCCAAACCGTGTCAGTGATTTCTGATGGTGCTGCATCCCACTTTAAAAATCGCTATCAGATGTTCGAGATGCAGACAGGTCCGATAAAGCAGTGGTTTTGCAGTGAAACCGGCCATGCAAGGGTCTCTGCGACGGTATTGAGGGAGGGGGGAGGTGTAAAGAATGTGGCAATGCGGCATAACCTTAAGCAAAAACAGATACACAGTATAAAAACCGCAGAAGAAAAAAAAAATGAAATGAAAGTTTTACGTCCAACGATTATGCCTGTTAGGCTAAAGAAGACGGTGATTATGAGAAATGAATGAAATGGTGGAATGCAGAAAGTGGGAGGAAACGGAATAACCCCGAGAAAACCCACGCACATGGTGTTTGTCCACCACAAAGCCCACACGGCGCGAGCTGGGATCGAACCAGGAACCCCAAGCACCGGAGGTGAACGCTCTACCACTGAGCCACCGCGCCCCCACTAAAACCGCAAAAGAATTTGTGAGTATAGTGCAAGTACAAACTCCGGGTATTACTCTCGTTTTGTTGCCTGGAACTGAATTCGACGACTTCCGGAAGAAAAAAGGGGAAAGTATGCGACCGGTAACTGGTATTCAACGAAGTCATCTGTGGCTTTCGGAAAATGGCGAAGTTTTTATGGCAGTAACGAGTCACCATGAACTAACTTCATGCTTCTTCCAAAATCTAACTTCTGCAATACAAAGTGTAGATTTAAGAAATCTGCAAAAGGGAACTTTTGTTACATACATATATGTATGATAACCAGTTGTGCGTAGCAGAAATATTATGAACAAATCATTAATTACGTGTGAAGTTGAAGTGTTGTTTATGCTTCCACATGGACCTTCAGCATTTGTGACTATCGACAATGTGCTACGCAGGGGCAGACCCTGGACGGACTTCTGGAAGGGGGGGGGGGTAATACTGCTACTTAGAGCTACTTTTAAGAGCTCCAAACTCTGAGATCGGTTTTATTTATATATAAAATAAAAAAAGTTTCTTCCCCCTACATCCGCTCCTGGACGAGTTGTGAGCCAACACCTATTGGAGCACCTGCACGGTTACATGCTATTAGCGAAGAAGACACCAACCAAGCAAATGATTGGTCCATGTAAAAATAATAATAAAAATAAATAAATAAAAAATCGGTGAAATTTTGTTTCCGAAGACCATTTTAAGTAAGTGTACTTCAAATTTGTAAGTTTCGTAATCGTAATTTCCGCCACAGACAGTGTTGGGCAAATTTCAATTGAATTAACAATTAACAATTAATCTGTAAATTTAATTGTTAATTGCAATTGACAATTGAAGTAAGTAATGGTTAATTGTTAATTGCAGTTGACCATTAATAATGGAGAATCAATTGCAATTAATCAATTGATTGAAAGTAATTGCAGTGGAAAGTAATTGCAATTGAATTCAGTCATTCAATTGCAATTGAAATCAATTGGCAATTAATTCAATTGCAATTGATTTCCACAGCAATTACTTTCAATTGATTGATCAATTGGAATTGATTTTCACTGATTAATTTTCAACATTGTAGTTCAGAGAGGGCGTGGGACAATGAAAACTTTAGCCACGACCAATTGACTCACCACCCATCGTGACCCACGACCCACCGTGACCCACTCTGACCCACCACCCACCATGAACCATTCTCACCCACTGTGACCCACAGACCCACCAAAACCTATTGTCATCAACTCTCACCCATGATTCACGCCCTCTTCTCTACTGGCTAAAGAGTTTAAACTTGTAATAAAACAAGCCTATGAAATTATCACTCATCGGAGTTTGAATTTCTACGATCAATCGCTCAAGCACCGCTCTATTACAAAAACGGCGGATCTGACCTTTCTAATATAAATAAAACAAAGAGTTTGTTTGCGTCTATCTGTCTATCTTTGTGCGGCCTGTAGACCAGATGAGTGGACCGAATCTTTTCAAAATTTGGTCACGGGTAGCTTGGTCTAGGCCCCAGATCAAGACGGAGAGCTTTCTTCAAATTTCGAACTAAGGGGGTCTCAGGGGGACGTTTTCCGGGAACGGCCTAGGGACCAGACAAGTTGACCGAGAGTAACCAAATTTTGATCACGGGTACCTTGGTCCAGGTCCCACACCAAGGAAAAGCGTTTTTGACAAAATTCGAACCAGGGGGTCTCAGGGGGGCGTTTACCGAGACATGTAAAAGTAGTAGAAAATGACCTATATTAGTGTCGATTTCATAGTTTTCGCGGTCGCTGAGATCAATGGTGAAACTCCGATCGCATTAACTTCCAAATACATCCTATTCGGCTGCGGGCCGGGGGTCAACGAGGAGGGAGGAGGGATACCGAAACGTAAAAGTAATCCAAAATGACCGATATTAGTGTCAAATCCATAGTTTTCACGGTCGCTGAGATCAATGGTGACACTACCATTAGCGATGACTTTCAAATTCTTCCACCGTTGTATGCGGGCCTTAGGTCACCAGAGGGGGAAATTCCGAGACATGTAAAAATAATCGAAAATGACCGATATTAATGTCAAATTCATAGTTTTCGGGGTCGCTGAGCTCAATGGTGAAACTCAAGACCGCGTTTACTTTCACATTTAGCTCCCATTAGCTAAGGTACGCAACCGAAAGTGGGTCAAAGAGGACCTACCAATATGGCAAAAAAAAAAAAAAGACATATTCATTCCACATTCAAGGACTATTTTGACCCAGTTCCACTGATGCACAAAGCAACACAAATCATGCATAAAAAATGTGAAGGAAACGGCATCGACATTCGATGGTGACGGAACAGCATTAAGTTATTCCGCTACACTTGTAGGCCATTTTGACCCATTTTTCTTGTCGCACTAAAGTGGAAATAGGAGCACAAAACGGTACAAAACAGCACTGTACGATGCGAAAGAAACGACCTCCAAATTCGATAGTGACGGAACAATGGCTCTTTTTCCTCACCTTGATGGACCATTTTGACGTATTTCTGGTGATGCTCAAAACGTGGAAGTAGGTGAACAGAACGGTACACACACTAAACGATGAGAAGGAATCGTCCTTCAAATTCGTTGGTGGCGGAACAATATTAACTTGTTTCGTTATATTCATAGGTCCATTTTGACCCACTTCCGGTGACGCACAAAACGTACAAAACAGGCACTAAACGATGAGAAAGAAACGACCCTGAAATTCGATAGTGGCGGAACAGTGAGCCATTTAACTCCCATTTTAAAGGCCCGTTTAGCTCACCTCGGGTGATGCAGAAGACGAGAAATAGATGCAGATTTTTTTTTAAGGTACTAAGCGATGCGAAAGAAACGATCTAGAAATTCGATAGTGTCGGAACAGTAGGTCAATTTCGTCACACCTTGGAGGCTAATCTTGACACACATCTGGTGACGCACAAAACGGCACAAAACAGGCATTAGTCAATGCAAAAGAAGGACCATGAAATTCGGTAGTGGTGGAGCAGTGAGTCATTTAACTCTCACTTTGAAGGCCCTTTAACTCATTTCCGGTGACTCACAAGACGAGGAAGTAGGCACAGAAAACTTTTTTTAAAATAGTCACTAAACGATGCGAAAGAAACGACCTAGAAGTTCGATAGCGGCGGAACAGTGGGTCATTTTCGTCACACTTTGGAGGCCCATTTTGACACACTTTTGGTGACGCGCAAAACGTGGAAATAGGCGCACAAAAAGGTACGCGATGTGAAATTAACGACCTCGAAATTCGATAGTGGCAGAACTGAAAATGAAATTAAATCTTTAAGTTTTACGTCCCACGGTTATGCCGGTTAGGCTAAAAGAGACGGTGATGATGAGAGAGGAGTGAAATGGTGGATTGAAGAAAGTGGGAGGAAACGGGAGAACCCCGAGAAAACCCACGAGCACGGTGTTTGTCCACCACAAAGTCCACACGGAGCGAGCTGGGATCGAACCAGGGACCCCAAGCACCGGAGGTAAACGCTCTACCACTGAGCCACCGCGCCCCCCAGTGGCGGAACTCTTGGTCATTTTCGTCTCATCTTGGAAGCCCATTTTGACCCACTTCCGGTGACGCACAAAACGTGGAAATAGGGGCACGAAATGGCACGAAAATTCACTAGTCGATGCGAAAGGAAGGACCTCGAAATTCGGTAGTGGCGGAGCAGTGGGTCATTTTCGTCCCACATTCGAGGCTCATTTTGACCCTCTTCCATTGACGCACAAAACGTCGAAATAGGCGCACAAAAGGGTACGCGATGTGAAATTAACGACCTCGAAATTCGATAGTGGCGGAACTCTTGATCATTTTCGTCCCATCTTGGAAGCCCATTTTGACCCACTTCCGGTGACGCACAAAACATGAAAATACGCGCTCAAAACGGCAAGAAACTGGCACTAAACGATGCGAAAGAAGTAACCTCGAAATTCGTTAGTGACGGAACAGTGATTCATTTTCGTCCCACCTTGGGGACTCATTATAACCCACTTCCCATGACGCACAAAACGTGGAAGTAGATACACAAAACGGCACAAAACGATGTCAAGGCAACGACCTCGAAATTCATTGGTGGCGGAACAGCAATAACTTGTTCCGCCATATTGGTAGGCCCATTTTGACCCACTTCCGGTGACGCACAAAATGTAGGAATAGGCTCACAAAGCGACACAAAGCACGCACAAAATATACAAAAGATGCAAAGCAAAGTACCTCGAAATTCGTTGGTGGCGGAACAAGTTAATGACGCCGTGAGTACCACCATATAAGTATACCATCAAGGCTGACAACTGCACGGTCTAATTTTTTTAGCCAAAGTAGAAGCCCAACCGGGATAGTGATGTCCGGCTCGACTCGGTTCAACTGAGCGAACAGCTTGAGCTGGCTTGGTTGAGATGACCCATCGACTGGGCTCTATTGAGCCAATGGCTTGAGCCGGCTCGGTAGGGACGAGTCATCGACTCTGCTCGATTGGAGCCAATGGCTCGAACCAGCTCCGTTGAAACAAGTCCATAAGCTGGGTTCGAATCAGCTCAACTGAGCTGATAGCTCGAACCGGCTCGGTTGGGGTAAGCAATCAGGTAGGTTCGGTTCGGCTCGTCTGAGCCACCGGCTCGAGCTGGCTCGGTTGGATGAGTTGTTGGCTCGGCTTACTTCTCTGTTCGGCTCGATAAGTTAATGAGCTGTAAGAGAGCCGCTTGAATCGTTAACAACCCTAAACCCGGGTCAAGCAGTTTTGAACATGTTTGGCTGGAGTCCTATAACTTTTAACAATTTTTGGCTCGAGCCCGAGTACTTGCTACTCCTCAACTCAAACCTAGAACCTCGTGACCGATGTCCTTGCCTCCTGAAGATTTCTTGACGACCGAGATCGACAGTCAACTAATTTTTATATTCAGATACAAACCGCCTATATTCCATGTTTATACACGGTGTTATAATAATAAGTAGTTATAGTAGTAGTAGTAGTACCATGGATAATTATATTGTCTATGTAGGATACTTGAAGAGAGTAGTACTTGGAACTACACAAAGGATTTATCTCGAATTGGCTCGTTTTGGCTCGACTCGACTGGAAACTCGATCCGAATTGAGTCGAGTTGGGGGAAATTTTTCGAGCCGAGTTCTCGAGTCGAGCTCAAAGATGTCTGCTTCGAGTGGAGTCGAGTTTTAAAGAAAACTCGCTCGAACTCGCTTGTACGCATCCCTATTGTATACATGACGGGCATATAGAGTTCTTTCCAGGGTGATAGTATCATAAGCATAATATATTTAAAAAATGCTTAGTTTCACGGCTTTCTTCCCAGGGGGGACGAAGGGATGGTAGTTATCCAGCATTTCTTATAAGTACCTTTTTTAAAACATGTAAAACTGTAACAAGCGGACAACACAATATACACATATCTTCTTATTTTCAGTTTTAATTGCTGATTTCAATTGCAATTAACAATTACAAGTTTCAATTGTCAATTGCAATTAACAATTAAATGTTTCAATTGCACTCTTTGCGATTGACAATTAAGAATTAAAAGTTTCAATTGCCTGGTGGCCAATTAACAATTAACAATTGACGAAAAATTAATTGCAAATGTTATGATTGAATTCAATTGCAATTGAAATTAATTGTCAATTACAAATTGAAATCAATTGCAATTGATTTTCAGAGCAATTACTTTCAATTGATTGATCAATTGCAATTGATTTCAATTGATTTTGCCCAACACTGGCCTCAGATTATTTCGGTTTAAGAAAACGGAGGAGTAGAAGGAGGCTCATTTTACTATTTCAGAGAGCCTTCTTGATCAAAATAATGAAAAAAAAAAAAAAAAAACAGTCAAGAAAACCTTTTATTCTTCATGTAATGAATGTGAACCACAAACATCATCAAATCATTGCACTTTTATTGTTCCCTGTGTTGCTAACTGTGACATCAAAGTTAATGAAACTTCGCTAACTTTAAAATGCTGCAGTTAATTCATGAAGCATTGGTCGAGAATGGTATTTGGTGTGTTTATTATTCATGTAAAGTTCAACCATCTGACAAAATTTCAGAATTTTAAAAGATGGTGTTTTCGAGAAAATGGCGCCCAAAAATGGCGATTTTTGAAAATTTTACAATTTCTCGAATTTTTTGCAACAAAACGGTTGCACACAGAAGCTTTACAATTTTTTTTTCGGAAAGCGGGTAGCTAGGTCTTACCAACCGCGAAAACAGAATTTTAAAATTCGAACCGAAAGAGCTCGAAAAAAATTCGCAAACTTCGACTTTTCAGATAAATTGACGTTCATTTGTTAATTTATGTACAAAAAGATACGCATGCGCAAACCAAACTATAATAAAAGATAGTTTATTTATATCCCTATGTACATACCACAACAAGAATTATAACTCTACCTGTCTCCATAGCCGAATGGTGAGGCTCCGAAGTTGACCATTTTCCATGTCTTCTACAATTCATAAATTGTACTCCCCGTCTTTGATAGCCCATTGCTTGGCGGGAAATTTTTTTTCGACAAAACAAAAAAAAAGGTCTCTTAAAAACATGTCTAGCTGCTATAAAAAAAAGTTTCAACAATATCTGAGATGGTGATGGTACTTTTTTATATTTTTTTGCCTGAGTTGAAATGGAAGGCACCTTTACTAGGTTTTATAGTTTTAGCAGTACCTCTTTAACAACAGGGGGCACGAACACAGAACCCGGTACCCCGTACACCAAAGGCACATTTTTCAGCATTTTTCACGAAAAAAAAAGTGTTACACACAAAAACACATATATCAGGAACATGAATAATCTACACTTTTGACGTCTGTGTTAACGTTTTCATACATAAATTCTGGAAATGGCGGGCTAGTAAATGTAACAGATTTGAAAAGTGACAGTTCATCTGATTGTTTTTCCAAGCACTTCAAAGTAGATATTTATATTTATAACAATGTTCCCATATATTAAAAAAAAAAAAAAAAAAAAAAAAGGAAAGAAAGAAAAACGAACTCTCCGCACGGAGGCTCGAACCGTCGCCCTTCGCTTCAGAAATTTCAATCAGCATTACTAAACCCGCTTGGCTACGGAAGCACTTACAAGAAGGCACACTTTAGTAACTGAACTTCGGGGCCATTTTTTGCGAGGTGGCAATGCACATTTAGAGAGTTAATATTACAAACTGGGAGAGCGCAATGGGCAAAAATGACGTAGAAAAACCGTCTTTAAAGTTTTCTACTCGACGCACATATCGTATGACGCGCAAACTTATCAAGTGACGGCGTAGCAGACTGAGAAGAATAAGCGACTCAAGTGCAAAGTGTCCCGGGTTCGATTCTCGTCCGAGTCAAACTTTTTTTTGTTTGTTTGTTTGTTTTTTGCTTCAACCAATGAAGTAGGCATTTGTAACTATAAGTAAAATTTTAATTGACCATATGTTTATAATGAAGAAAACAATAGAAATTTTCAATCACTTGTAAATTCTTTTGAAATTCCATGTTAACTAGGAACAAAATTTAATATCTTCCGTAAATATTATTGTTACTGCAGTCGTTGTGTGAAAAATATTCTTGAAGCTTCGTGTCTACATCTGTTGACAGTGTGAGAATTACAAGGGGAATGAGGGGGGAAATCTGCTTTGGTTATAGCAACATCCAGTATTAGCAAAGGGGATTTTCCCCCTTAACTCCTTTGTAAATCGCACACTGTCAACAGATGTAGACACGAAGCGTCAAGAATATTTATTACACGACTGTCGTCAAGGACGCTGATCATGGGAGGCCCGTCCCCCCAAGCTCATGTGGGCCCAATGTATTTTTATGAATATGTATTTTCATATGTACTTTTTATTGTTACATGTATTGTTGTATATATTTTTTATAAATGGTCCCCCCAAATTTACAGAGAAATCGGCGCCGTTGACTGTCGTAACCATAATATAACTAGTGATATCAGTATATTTACAGAATAGATTAAACTTTCTTGCTAGTTAACATGGAACATTGAAAGATTTTACAAGTGATTTTAAAATTTCTATTGTTTTATTCATTATAACCATATGGTGAATTAATATTTTATTTATAGTTACAAATGATTACTTTATTAGTTGAAGCAAAAAACAAAACAACGATTGACTCGAACGGGAATCGAACCCGAGACCCTTTGCATATGAGTTGCACACTTCACTCACTCTGCTACGCCGTCACTTGATAAATTTTGCGCGTCGAACAGTATATGTGGCGAGTAGAAAACTTTTGAAGACGGTTTTTCTCCCTTATTTTTGCCCATTGCGCTCTCCCAGTTTGTAATATTCAGTCTTTAAATGTGCACTACCTGCAAAAAAATGGCCCCAAATTTCACTTACCAAAGTCTGCCTTCTCCTTATTAGAAGGAAATGCGTTATAATATTGATAATTGTATCGCTCCAAGCGCAGGTTGACACTTGAAGTTTTAAATAGTCATTTTCGGTCTTTTTCAGTAATTTCTGCTTAAGATATTGATTGTTTTTGCATATTGGAACTGTGCGTGAAGTGTGCAATCAATATTTATCTCAGAAATAAGTAGTTTGATTTTGTTTTTATATTTTTACATTGCTCGGATGACAGTACGGTTTGCAGCCAGTGTCTATATAAAGAACGGAGGGAAAATGCAATTCCCCGTGTATAGATCTGCTGGAATTGTGACGGATCTAGGCTCACTTTTTCGGACTTAGTTTCTGAACGAGTTTCCAGCTTTTTGTGAACAAGTGTGTACAAAATGAAGATCTTCAGGCAGCAATTGAATTGAACAGTGGCCAGACATGTGAGGAGCTGGGACTACAATTCAGTGTGAGTGAAGAAAATATTCGGCAGCACCTCCATCAACTTGGGAAGCATTACCAACTGGGTCGATGGATCCCTCATGATCTGACCCCGGGCCAGAAGGCAACGCGAGCAGACACCTGTGTCTCATCTGAGGAAGGAGCGATTTCTGGATAGGGTGTTGACATGTGATGAGAAGTGAGTCCTGCACGAAGCTCCATGGCACCATCATCATTGGTTAGCATCCCATGAACCGGTTCCAAAGCAGCCGAAAGCAGTACTGCAACAGAAGAATGTCCGGTGTCTTTGGTGGACTGCTCGCGGCATCGTGCATCGGGAACTGCTACCAGCTGGTCAGAGCATCAATGCAACTGTGTATAGGTAGTTGAGCCGTGTTCAAGAAACACTCGAAAATCTGGAGCCAACACTTCTGAATCGCAAAGGGTTCCTCCTGTTACAGGACAACGCTAAGCCTCACCTGGCTAGAATGACCCAGGGCAACATTCTACGCCTTAATGGGAAACACTATTGCATCCGCCATACTCCCCAGACATTGCAGCGTCCGATTATCACCTGTTCCATTCCTTGGACAATCACCTTAGAGGACACCAGTTCAAATCCCTAGTAGATGCAAAATGCACATTATACCTTCTTCGCTTCACGCCCACCAAGTTCTACCGCGATGGAATTCATGGCCTTCCAGAACGTTGGCAGAAGGTCGTCGATGCTGCTGGGGACTATTTTTGATCTTCCAGATAGTGTTAGGTGACATATCGATGTTCGAAGGTGGTGGATGAAAAATCGAAGGAACTTTCTTGGTTACCGTTATAATTACAGATTCATCAAATCATCTAAATTAACTCATGGGGGACACGGTGACTCGGTGGTAGACAGCTTACCTCTACTGTGTGGGATCCCTGGTTCGATATCCGACCAAGTAAGTTTGTGGTCTACAACATCGTATGCGTGTGTCTTCACGAGGAACTTCCGTTTTCCACAACATTCTCATTCCACTAATTCGCCCATCATTCACTTGCTTTAATCATAGTCGCCCTTAGACTGAAGTGCGAAACCGTGGGACGTTAAATTGAAAGATTTCATTTCATTCCTAAATAACTAATGGAAATCAGATTTCTGTATGGTCGCTTGTAGGACATTTCAAAAATTCAGGGGAAATATTCATACTTAAACTTCCTATATAAGCGACAGCATGCATCTGGATTACAGATGCAAAAAAGACGGCTTTTTTTAATCGATGGTTTTTTTGCACATAAAAAGCCGGCTTTTTTTGGGAAAAAAAAACGAGAATTTTGGAAATTTTGGCTTTTTTCATTTTCATGATATTTCTATTTGAATAGCTTTCTTATAGTATACTCTAAAGTTAAACAAGATTTCATGACCTAAATACCATATTTCCCTCTGGAATTCACCATCATGATGGATGGAGCACATGTTTTATGAATTAAAGTAAGCATAAATTACGTAGTATTTGAGGGCAATTGCAGAGGATACTTAACTTTATTTTAACTTCTGAGTTATCGACATTTTTTTCTTTTCTATGTCATTTCTTTTTAGTCATCCGTGTTTCATTTCTTAGAGATTAGTAGGCCTACTCTAGCTTCTAGCACATAAGTTAAACTTATGTTTTTTCAATATATCCGTCAGAGCGTACTTTGTCAGTATATCTGTCAGAGCGTACTTCCATATTTTTGTTATACTGTAGCTGTGTAATGATTTAGCAATAATCTTCCAGATACAACTTGAAGTTTGAGTATAGGCATAACTAATATTTCGTTTTGTTTATATTCAGCAATAATCTTCCGGATACAACCTTGAAGACCATTTTATATTGATAATCAGTGGCAGATTTAGAAAAATATTTTGGGAGGGTTTTCCATATTAATGTTTAGTTTTTTTAAAAAATACCTACTTTTTATTTGAGGAGAGCTTGAAGTTTATGAGTAAAGGCATAACAAATATTTCGATTGTTTTAGAAATTCCGTAATTTCGGGGTACAGGCTTCAATCTGTAAGACATCCCCGCCCTAACCCCCTTTGCAAATCCGTCACTGTTGGTATTTAGTAATAACAACGATTTAAAAGCGATAAAGGAAGTCGGCCAGGATTCACAATACTCGCACTATCTCTACATTCACAGATGGAATTAAGAAAAACTTTTGTCAAAATGCTCGAATTCGGGGCTGAATTTCGGACTTCCCGATAGAAGTGCAAAAACTAACCACTTACTCATGGTTGTTGTGCAGCTGTGCTTAACTTAAATATATTATCTTTCTCTATGGCATATGGAATCCGAAGGTTCAATGTCGCGTTTACAAAAGCTCTCCACTGACTTCTATCGTTAGCCAACTGGATCCAGTTTTTACTTTGTATTCCTATTTGTGCGAGATCCATCTTAATATTGTCGTCCCATCTGCTCCTAGGTTTTCCTAATGGCCTTTTTCCGATTGGATTTCCAGTTAAAACTTTGAAAGCATTCCTACCTTCTTTCATTCTGGCTGCATGACCTGTCCACCTGAGCCTCCTAGACTTGATAACCATAACGATGTTTAGTAAACCGTATAAATTATGCAGTTCTTCGTTATGAAGTTTCCCCCATTCCCGTTCCTCTTGTGTCCGAATATTTGTCTCGGGATTTTATTTTCAAATACTTTCAGCCTGCGTTCTTCCCGAATCGCAAGCGACCATGTTTCACAGCCATATAGAACAACAGGCATGATTATCGTTTTATGTATTTTAAGCTTGAAATTCCTCGACAGAATTCGCGACGACAAAATATTTTGAACTAAATAATAACTCGAATTTCCTGATTTCAGTCGACATTTAATTTCTTTGTGGATATGATTTTGTTCAGGTAATACTGATCCTAGATATTTGAAAGTATCCACTTTGTCGAAAGTATTGTTTAATATTTTAACGCATCCACAATTTGCCGTATTACGATCACGGTGAACTTCCATGTATTTAGTTTTCTCTGCATTTACTTCTAAACCAATGTCGCTGCAAGCGTTTAGTAAGGCCTATGCATTTCTTTCTATTGTTCTCCTATCATCCCCTATTAAATTTACATCATCAGCATACGCCATAGCCTGGTGAATACCATTCAGCTCTAGGGCCTGGTTGCTATCTTTAATTTTCCTTATAGCGTACTCCGGAACAATGCTGAATAATAATGACGATAATGCATCTCCTTGTTTCAGAATATTCTCGACGTTGAACCTCATGGACAAGAATTTTTCTACTCGGACTTTACTCTGGGATTCATTTAAACTCATTTTAATTAATCTAACTAGCGTTTTCGGTATTCCGAATTCTGTAAGATTTGTACAATACTTCCCTCCTATCCGAGTTGTAAACGTTTTTAAAATGAATAAACAGCTGATGTACTGGGTAATATATTCCCATTTCTTTTTGCGGGTATTTATCGAATAGTAAATATATGGCCGATAGTTGATCGATTTCCCTAAATCCACACTGATAATCTCCAATAATTTCATCTGTGTAGGGAATCAATCTTGTTAATATAATGTTGAGAAATGCCTCTCTAATTATTGCAATAAGTTTCTCTCATGTTTTATTTTATTTTGTTTCAAAAAGAGGGTGTGATATTTTGAAGTAAAAATACTACATGCAATTTTGCTAGTTATTTGTATTTGATTTTTTAAAAATAAAAGTACTTACTTTTGTGTATAAGAGGTTAAAAAAATATTACATCTATTGGTTAATCCTTAGGAATTCATAATGTAAATATGTTAAGAATTAAAAAAAAAAATCTTTTCCAAATTCATGGTTTATTTTAGGTTTTATATTATTACCTACATCAACCACTAATTAAATGAGTTTTTGTGCTGTAGAGAAGCGAAACAAAGTCTGCTTTATCAATTTAAAGCAAAATTTTTTAAAAAGCCCAAAATTTCCCAAGCAAAAAAGCGAAGCAGAAAAAACCGAGTTTTTTCCGAGCCCTTGCATCTCTAATCTGGATGCAGTTGTGTGTTCTGAAATCCTCACAATAATGAAAATGAAATGAGATCTTTCAGTTTTACATCCCACAGATATGCTGTGTAGGGTAATGGAGACGGTGATGAGAAGTGAATGAAATGGTGGAATGAAGAAAGTGGGAGAACCCCGAGGAAACTCATGCAGGCGGTGTAACACCATCACAAAGTTCACTTGGCGTGAGCTAGGATCGAACCAGGGACCTCACGCGCCAGAGTTGAACGCTCAACCACTAAGCCAGCACAGCCTTCTCACAATAATGAGTTTTATCTAGTTGGTTAACATACACAAAGAATTTTATAAAATTTTGAGCAAAAGAAATTACCATGTACAGGCTTATAATTAGTCCATTAAAAATTGATGATTAAATCAGATATTTTTCTTTTAGATTAAACTTCCAGTACGTAATTTTAAACAGAAAATTGCTAAAAATAAGTGAGTATTGTCTCATATTGTGAGAACTCGGTACACTCCCAAACTACGTGAATTTAATAATGAAACTGGAAGTAGCAGATCTGTAACTTCCGGTTGTAATACATGTAAATCAAGACTTCTAAATATAAGTACTCTCTCTAATAAGATCCGGGACGATAAATATACACTTAGGACGCTGAAGCCATAGCAAAGAACCATTTCCGGTATTTCTCACAGTTTTTATGTATTAATTCAGGACCAATATTAAAACCGGAAGTGGTAGATTTAAATTCTTCCGGTTGCAATAGAGCAACGAAGTGGGGGTTTTCGGTATTAGATCCATAACAAAACTTTGCTCTCCCTGTTTTTCAGTATGGCGTTCAGTATTGAAACCGGAAGTCGCAGATTTTTGACTTCCAGTTTGAGTAGAGGGATAAAAAGTTGCAATGAAACTTATCCCTGGGCACTGAAGCAACATCAAAACGTCCTTTCTCGCTCTCTTGTCGTTTTTGTTCTATGAAAATCAAAATTGAAACTGGTAGTGGCAAACTCCTTGCATTTCTGGTTTTAGTAGAAAGATAAGATAGGAGGTGGAACTAGTTCTTGGGAAGCTTAATAGAAGGTAGAAAACCGATTCTCGTTACCTCTTACAGGTTTATATTATATTATATATATATATATATATTTGAACAGAAAGTTTGCAGTGAATTTCTACCGCTTCCGGTTCTAGTAGGCAATCAAAGGTGGAGATGACGTTCTTAGGACAGCCAATCGATCGTAAAAAACACTTCTCGCTATCAGCTTTTTTGCTTTATGGTGATCGACGTTAAAATCGGAAATAGTTAAATTCTATCACTTTTGGTTTGAATAAAGGTTTATGAAAGGAGACGGAATTGATTCTTTTGGTGCTGAATCGACTGCAGAAAATCACTTCTCGCTATCTCGTATCGTCTTTGCTGGCTCTGATACCTGCTGACAGACATATGGGCATAGCCGCTTTACATATTTCTGATACGTAAGGGTCAATACATAGGAATTGATCAAACGATTGCTTGATTATTTTCAATTTTTTTCTATACTATTACCATATACATTGGCATCACAAAACTGGTTTTTAGAAAAAGTAATCTCAGTCCGTTTGTGAGTTACGGCCATTGTTGTTGAGCAGAGGTGCCAACTGGAGACTTTAAAGACATTATTGTAAATTTGTACATCTCAGGACAGGATTACTCCAAAACATTGCAACATCATCCTCTTAAGCATTTTCTTCTTTACTTTTGTCTCTTAGCATGAAAAGCCTTAATTGAACTCTAATAGGTGAAAATTGCTCCCTAAGTTTAATATTGAAAGTTAACAAAATTAATTTTTTAGAGCTCAAGTTAGAGTTTTTTTTTCCTTCCTTTTTAATATAAGTACACATTGTACTATACTTACTACAGCTAGAGTAAAAACATTGATAAGTGTTTACTAAAGTTTTTATTATTCTTTAAAATTCGAAATATTGTAACTGTCGCAAAGTTTAAAGATATATCTTTTTTTTTTTAACGAAGTGTAGAAGACAAAATGATAGTAAAAATTCCAACTTTGATATCTGACAGAACAAAATTGTGTTTTCAAAAAAAATGAACAATTAAACGTGAAATTGCAGTTGAACCAAATTTATATATATATATATTAGGGTGGTCCTTAATTACATGACGAAAATTTTTTTTCCGAATTTCTTTGCTCCCAACCCCTAAATTGGTTCCATGTCGAACCCAATTTATCCATGACAAAAATGGGCTCAATCGAAGAATATTTAACCGACCCCCAAGGGACCTAAAGTTTGAATGCATACCCAATATGTTAATATATAGGAAAAATCTGGAATAAACCCTTCTTACTTTAAAGCGGCTGAAGGGAAAGGGACCAAATCTTGGATACAGTAATCCACATCTGACCCTGAGAAATAGCGTGATGGCGGCCATTTTGAAGTCCGCAATTTTGTATTCGGACCCAAAATTTTAAATGGAAATTATGTTTTGTGACATCGTTTTTGGGTAACCTTTCATTATAAAAACATATCTTCCTATGTTTTCGTCTTATCTCTGGTCATTTAATTCTTTTTAGATTTAGAGCTCCTCCTTGGCTAAGCGGTTAGCATACGCGCCTTTGGCGCGGGAGACCCGGGTTCGATTCCCGGCGGGAGCTCATGTGGTTCGGATTCCACGTTAATCAGTAGGTCCACGTCTCATATAGCCTCGCTGCTGAAAGGGACGCTAAACTGAAATTCAATTCAATTCTTTTTAGATTTAAAATAATAGTTTATTATCTTTCAATATTGTTTATTTCTTTATAGGTTACTGAAATAATAAACCATTACATACATGTAACAAGGAAATAATTGTATATGTTGTTATATAATTACATCCCGTCGAAATACACACCAGCCTATATTGAAATTATTTATATGTAATGAGATTACATAAATAATATAATGAATGTTTAAAATAATAATAACAGAAAGCTGTGAATAACTAGCCAAATTCTACTGCATCATTAAGCCAATTTTTGTAGCATCTGGATACTTTTTTCTGTGTTCACTGATTATCTGCAATATGTATTGTTGCTCTTTTTCGTCCTTTGTTAAAATGTTCCCGTATTCTTGTATCAGTTTCACATCTCTCTCTGCAACATCATTTACCAACATAATGTTTTTCAATGTATTCAACCTACGTTGAAAGTTCACATTTTCTTTCCAAGTAGATGGGTACGTGCATTTCTTTCTGTACTTTATGGTTTAATTCAAATAAGGGAAACTATTCAGCAATCTTTTAAATCTGCAGCCCGTACAGAGATATAAACTCACAGAATATTAAGTTTTATTACTTCGGAGCTTTTATTTTCCATAGTTGATAATTATTACATGTTCAGAGATAAGTGGAAAATAAAGGTAGACGTCTGTTTGTCTTCAAAAGCTACCTCAAAATGATATATTATACGAGGTCATTTCTATTTAAAATTTTGTGCCCGAATCCAAG
This sequence comes from Thermobia domestica, assembly GCF_964235325.1. Taxonomy (NCBI): domain Eukaryota; kingdom Metazoa; phylum Arthropoda; class Insecta; order Zygentoma; family Lepismatidae; genus Thermobia; species Thermobia domestica. Next base: position 234,379,701 of record NC_137459.1, read on the forward strand.
ATGGTGGACGTAAAGATATGCCTCATCTCGGTCACTACTCAGTATTAGGTATGGATCTACTTCTACAACCTCTATCCAAGATACGATTCCTTTCCTTCAGCCATTTTTAAGTTACAATAGTTTATTACAAACTTTTGCCATATACTATACATTGTAAATGCATTCAGATGTTTAGGTCGCTTGGGGGTCAGTTAAATATTCTTCGATTGAGCCCATTTTTTTTCACAGATTAATTTGGTCCGACATGGAACCAATTTAGGGGTTGGGAGCAAAGAAATTCGGAAATCGAAAATTAAGAACCACCCTAATATATATATACTCACAGCGTGAGACATCTAGAAGTACCACCTGAAATGCCAAAGAAACGAGAAACGCTAGCGACATACGATTTGCGATAAACAGCAATATCAAATGAGGCTCGTCAACCGGAGATATGGTATGGTAGGAAAAAATGACAACAAATGAGATATCACGAACTTTTTTTTTTTTTTTTTTTTAATGAACGATAAACACAAACATGAATAACATGAAAGGGAACACGGAGAAATACAATGCCGTTTGCCTCATGCTTCTACTGCACATAGTAACGGATATATGACCACGGGAATGGGCCAATTACAGATACGGTAGGTGCAACAAATGTTCTAGCTGCTGTTGCTGTAAATCCACACATTAGCTCCCGCGATATTGCCAAGGACGGTGGTATGAGTTAGCGAAATGTATTACGCATTCTGCATCCTCCATACGTTTCACCCATATCATATCTTAATCCATCAGGAATTACATGAGAATGAGTTTGAGAGTCGTGTTCGGTTTTGCACATGGGAGTTACGACAGGACACTCAAGATTTGTCGCTTATTCTATTCATCGACGAGGCAACCTTTACCAATCATGGAGAGTTTAACCTAAACAACATGCATTATTAGTCTATAACAAACCCACATTGGCTTCAGCAAGTGCAACGCCAGCGCCCATGCAGTGTTAACGTCTTGTGTGGAATACTGGGTCCGTCTATCTTGGGCCTCTTCAGTCCGGCTATCCACTGAATATTGACTTAATGCATATGCTAATGTGTAACTTTATTAGCTGTTTTCGTAAGATCATAAACAATTCCCAAATAAACGTCTTTGCGAATTAAAATACAATGAAAACACAGAAGCTCACAAATAGGAGCAACCGTATTGTAAACTTCTGTGTGATAAGCTAATGCAGGACAGGAGACTCCGATAAAATTGAAACTAGTGGGAACGAAAAAGAAAAAAGTACGGAATTATGCGTGCATCGAAAATGAATTTCTCATTAGATCGTTGATCCAACTGCATTTTCTGGATGATTCATCAATGATATTCCACTGCACAAGCAAAAGTGAAAGATAATACGCACAGCTAGATAACGTAAATTTGTTACACATCGTTAGTGGAAAAACAGTAAGTTTGTTTGAAATTGACAATTAAAAAATAAGCACTCAACCATATATGAAATAGTATTAAAAGTTTCATTTGAACTGTTTGTAAAAATCTCATTCTTAGCAAATCAAAATTTTCTGACTTCTCGAATTCCCGATCTTCTCAAATTCCCCGACTTTTCTCAATTTTCCAGATTTGTCGCCACCTGCGTAATAACAAATGTAATTTTCCTATACTCAACTTTGTCCATTATATTCTACATTAACTTTTGCAACTAAAAACAATTTTCATTGCATAGTAATAATAATTAATTTTAATTTTAACAGTTATTTTTTCTGACAATTTTTAATTCGTTAAAATTTTTATCAATTTTTCCTTCTATTTGAAATGAAATCTTTAACTTTTACGTCCCACGGTTATGCCGGTTAGGCTAAAGGAGACGGTGATGATGAGAAATGAATGAAATGAAGAAAGTGGGAGGAAACGGGAGAACCCCGAGAAAACTCACGAGCACGATGTTTGTCCACCACAAAGTCCACACGGCGCGAGCTGGCATCGAACCATGGACCCCAGGCATCGGAGGTGAATGCTCTACCACTGGGCACCGTGCCCCCTTCCTTCTATTTGAATATGTCACCTATGTTATAAATTATTTCTCCTCGATAATGACGAACACCATTAATTATGGATTATCTTTGTTATATTCACAAACATTTATATCTAACAATTTGCGAACGAATTGCGGGAAGTGAATTAATATAATGTTGGCGAGTAATGCTGTCCTCATATTATTTCAATTTCGACAGTTTCTCTGTAAAATGATCTTCCACACGTAATTTACACAGTAGGCCTATAATAGTAGGTTTATTCGAAATTAAAATATACTGGGATTAAGCACGGATTATCTTATGACGAACTCTACCAACGACGGGGTTAGAAACCGGAACCAATTTCAAAACTCAATTCTTAACGCTGCACTACCATCACCTGTTGCTTTCCTACCTTCTAGTGCATGGTACATAGCGAACTCCACGCAAGGACGAAAATAACGGTCCTTACTCGTTCTAGAAATGATATCAGAAATAGATGTACCCCTTTCGCAAAACAGTTTCCTTGCTTTTAATGATCTGGGATCCACAAATTGAAGAGACTCGATGACTTCATCACTGAGGAAAATTTCATGGGAAAAGAATATCAAATGCAACAAACATGCCACTCAAAATCCAACAATTAAATGATAGCGCAAGATAAAAAGAGGAGGATGAAAACAAATTATCTGAGAAGCACTCCCAACAGGAACGAAAGTGTACTCAGACGAAGTCATCCGAAGGTAATAAGAAACAAGAATTCATCTGTTTACTTCCACTGCACGCGAAGATTTAAAACAAGCGTCTACTTTTCAGATGGACAAACGAGTGAGCTTGTGTACAATTTCATTAGGAAAGAACCTGCCTGCAAGATAAGAATGCAGGAGATATGTTTGCTTTTGACGTGAAGTACCATGCTATGATAGGCACGTTTCTATAATGAATACGTACAGGAAAATCTTCAATACATAACCCCAGATATCAAATAGATAACGTTACGATTCGGGCAATGTATCGTTACAGCTTAAGAATGCTCCAACACTCCCATGGCCAATATTTTCTCTGATCATAACCTTGTTCTGACCGCAACTGTGAAATGCAGCCAGAAGAAAAGTAAGTAACAAGAATTTGGATACTGATAAGTTGAAAAATGAGGAAGTAAGACTGTTTCGTAGGAAAGTTCAAAGAGAAGTACTTAAAAAGGAACGGGCGGTGGGAGCATATTCAACTTCGCATGCAGTAAACTGCAGAAGTAGTAATAAGGTATTACAAAAATTAAAGCCCAAGAAACTGTGTTACAGTACAGACGCTGCTGAACATGAGGGAAAGGAAGGTGTGAAAGAAAGTTAATACAGAAGTTGACAAAACTATGTAAGAAAATTAATCAAAGAGTTACCAAGGGAAACAGACAGATACATTAGAAGTAGATGGGAAATAAGTGGAAATGTACAAATACAAGGTGCTGCAGCGTTCATAGTAGGATATTAAAAACACACCATCAGGCAGTAACTGTAATTTATTTATTACCTCTTATGTCAATTAATAGTTAAAGGTATGGCATTTACTAATGTATAAATCATTGTCCATTGCGGGGATTACTTTTTGAATATGACTCCTGTCAAATGACGCCCCCTCTGCACAACACATTCATCTAGGCGGCGTTGGAAGCTTTCCATAACTCAGCGTAACGTATTCCCTGAGACATTGCCGACGGCAGTTCTGATGCGATCCTTCAACTCAGGAATGGTGGCACAACGTGTTCCGAACACTTCTTGCTTCAGGTAGCCCGAAAGGAAAAGTCTGCACATGAAAGATCAGGTGAGCGAGGCAGCCAGGAAATGTCACCAAAACGGGAAATTACTCTACATGGAAATGTCTGTCGCAAGAAATCCATGCAAATTCTGGCTGTATGCGAGGTCGCTCCGTCTTGGTGAAACCATAATTGTTCCACAGCCACATCGACCATACCTAATTGGGGAAGAGCGAAGTCTTGTAGCATCTTTAGGTAGCGTTCACTGGTGACAGTTACAGCCACACCGCTGTCATCCTCAAAGAAGTAAGGGACAATAATTTCACAGGAAGCAACTCCACACCACACTGAGACACGAGAACTGTGCAAGGGCTTGATGTGCAGTTCATGCGGGTTTGCATCACTCCAATAACGCATATTCTGTTTATTCACTGAATCGCATAACTCGAAATGACATCAGGATGGTGTGCAATATTTGTGGATTTTGGCGAAGATCACGCATGGTTAAGCAGAATGTTTCTCGTGAAACTCATTCGCGAGGCCTAATTTCCTGAACAATCTGCAGCTTATATGGGTGAAAATGGAGATCTTCGTGCAATATTCTCCTGAATGAGCGATCGGACATATGCACAGTTTGCGAATGACGACGAGCAGATCTTTTTGGGCTACGCAATATTGCAGCAGGAACATTTTCCACGGCTTCTGGTATCCGCACAATTCTTTCACTTCTTCCCGGTTTGCCATTGCAAACAGAACCTGTTGTTCAAAATGCACGTACCCACCTCACAATGGTCCGTCCATCTGGAACTTTCCCATGACATCTCAAGTTGAAATGTTGCCGAAATAGACGCTGGGTAGCAACAACAAGAGTCGTTATTCCTGAAATACCTTTCAACAGCAAAGGCATGATGCTGTGCACTCCACCGCTCCATATCACTGTCACACTCGAAATGGCAGCTCATTAGTACACGAATGCGGCACGAGCTGGCGCGCATTCATGCAGTACGTCATTGTAAACACGGCGCACAACAACTCTGCACTTGAGAGACGTAATGCTGTTCGCGATTTGGCTCCTATCTGACCGTGATTTAGGAGGCAGAAAAGTGAACTTATCAGCGTTGCCAACTGAAATAAATATTCGCCATGAATCTAGAAATGTGAGGTATTATTCGTGTACTCGTAACTCATACGTTGTATCTTTTCATCTATGTATATCTAGATTATTACTATTAATAATAGACGTTGCATTCCACAAATAAAAATGAAATGTAAAATATTTTCCATCTATGTGTATGCGTACATAAAGGAAACACTCACCTACATTTCTTCTATTCCGGATAAGTCACCGTCAGTATCCTCTTCTGAATCACTGTTGCTATCACTATCGACACCACCGAGACTAATAACGACCCTCTCAGTAATTTCATCCATAATTCCTTCTGCTTCTCAATACTGAGTTTCAATTAGCTTCACGTGATTACAAACTGATATCCATTCGTTCCTCCTCCCGATTTGTCCGAACCTAATTTCACAGAGTTTTTGAACATCATTAATTTTGAAAGTTGTGTTTCATGACGCAACCCATCCTTGGGATCTTTTTGTGCTTCACTTTGAGGTTTAGAACATTCATAGTCACGTTAATTCACTACAACACACACCGAGACACCTGCAAACTATTACACTAGCCTATCCATACTACACTGAAGACTGGACCGGAATACAATAATAAAACGCTTGTAACAACAAACACCTTATTTTGAATCTACCAGCACACTACACTAAACCCAGCCAAAGAACAAAACTAGACAACCATAGGAAATGTCTAATTTCGAGGGGTGAGTGTGCCATGTCTCTTGTTTTAGACTCTAAGTGATTGACCAACAGATGTGTGGGAGTTTTTTTTTTTTTTTTTTTTTAACCCAAAGGTCAAAATAAGAAGGGGAAAGAATGCTTTCCACTCAGTATTACTTATTATTGTGTTATAGTGGTGTATAAAAATCTGAATTTTTGTGTTTTGTAGAATTAAAATACTATGTGTATCTATTCTTTTGTGTGTTAATATCTGGGATTGTGTGAATATATTTGTATGAGTTCTTTACTCTTTTTTTATGCCGGCACATTCAGGTGTTTGATACATTCAGTTATTCTTAATTTCAAATTCTCTTATACTTTGGTTAATTAACGCTATGATATGGAAGATAAAAGATCTTTTTTAAAAAATTCGGGAGCAGTACTACGATCAGAAGTCTAAGTAGAGAAATGATATATAATGTCAGAGCTTGCTTTGAGAAAGAAAGAGCAAACGATGGTCTATTGTTATCAATTGTACCAATTGCAAAAATAGTGGAGAGGATGTGTGATGCTTTGCAAAGAGGCAAACATTCAGTAATAAACAAACTAGCTTAAAAAAAAAAAAAAAAAAAAAAAAAAGATCTACTACTGAGAAGTTTGGATAATCACGGTTGGCAACATATCTTGCCCATGCGTAGTATCAACCATTTCCTCTCATTTTCATCTTACTCGCTCGGAAAGTAACGGTTTCAAAATGCAAAGTTAGCTTGCGCCGTGTTTACTACGCAAGTCAAATTACGCTATGAACGCTGCCGCACCCTGTACAAGGATGTATCATCTATAGAAATTTATAGAAAATAGGAGATATTACCATGACAGTACAAAATAAGAAGGGGAAAATAGTCAGCAAGAGGAGCAAAGTCTTAGAAGAATGAAAAGTATACACCGAAGATTTGTATGACGGCAGGGATAGATTGCGTGACCTAGGTATTGAAGTAGAAAATGTGGTAGGCGAGGATGATAAGGTTTATTATACTTCGGGATGAGTTTGAAAAACCTATATTTGAGATCAGGCATGCAGAGGCAACCGGGAAAGATAATATACAATCGCATCATTAAGAACGTGGAGGATTAGGGCAAGAAAGAATTGTTCCGACTCTGTAAGAAATATCTGGAACAGGACAGTGGAAAAAAGCTTTCCTGAAGACTATAATGATATTGTTGGCTAAAAAGTCAAAGCCAGAGAGACATGAGGCCTACAAAACTATGAGTTAATATCACATGCTGCAATAAGTATGCTACAAATACTGAACAGGAGATTGTATGGACGAACAAATAAGGAAGTGGAGGACGAAGGTAAGATTTAGGAGAGAGAAGAAAGCACAAAAAGTGCTATTGGTTTATCAAGAATAATCGGTGAAAGGCTTATACAATCACGGAAGTAGATGTGTGTTAAGTTCATTTATCTAGAAAAAACTTTTGACTGGGTGAATTGGGAATTGTTAACAGAACCTCTAAGGAAGGGGGACTGGAACGGAAAATTCGAAGACTAATAAACTAATATACGAACAAACAAGTAAGTTTTAGAATGAGGAGGGAAAGAGAAATAAATAAATAAAAAAAGAAACAAAGAAAAGCGCAACTGAAAGGGGAGTCAACAATCATGCTAAGATGTTAGAAAACTTGAGGAAAAGCTGCGACGAATACGGGATGAAAAATGTTAGAAAGAAATAAGCAAGGGTGATTAAATCAAGACGTTCGATGTCAAGTATAGAAATAGGACGGGATAGAGCAGAACAGGTGACGAGGTACCTGGGTAAGTAGAATTATTACTGAGGACATGAAGTGTAAACATGAAATAAAAGCAAGGAAAGGAATGGTGGAAGAAGCATTTACGAAGAAGTCTATTACGTGAGTCCTTAAAAAGATAAGAAAATTAATAATACGGAATACTGTACTCCATGGGGCAGAAACATGAGCACTACGCAAAGACGATTTAAAAGACTGGACGCTTTCGAAATGTTGGAGTGAAGAAGAATGGAGAAAATTAGATGGTTCAAACGGGAATTTTTGTTCGTTTCTTCGCTAAACCCCTATATCACGATTATAGCCGTATGCCATTAGGGTCAAACAAAAATCAACGAACTTTTTTTTTTTTTTTTTAATTTTGTCCCCAGACATATGAAACTGCTATACATAAGGTCCTTTAAAACGAAGAAAGAAAGAAGAATAAGGCTGTGCTGGTTATCCCCAAAGCCTGCGAGTTCGATAATGGAAGCGACATTGTTCACCTAGCCAGCGCAGAGTTTCCAAATGAATCTGAAAAAGCAAATGTTTCATCATTAATGGTTACTCCTCTAAATATGAGTTTGGAAGGACCTATCAAAAAGGACCAAATGCTGGAACCTAGCCCAGCAGCACATCGCGCAATCGATGAAACTCAATAAGTGTACAACAATGACGGATAAACAAATGTAAAGATTCAATCACTACGCGTACAAGATTATATACAAGACATTTCCTTTCTTATTGAACTCAGGGACCATGCTAACACCGTAAGAGAATTAGTTAACAGACCTTTTTACCTTGACATTAGGACTTCCAGTCATCAACAACACAGCTAGAAGTGTGTGATGATTTCCATCAATAAATAGTTTCTTGTTCAGCCATACAAAACGAAGCTTTTACGAGCAAAAAATTAAACATTACCAATAATATTAAATAATAATAATAATAATAATAATAATAATAATAATAATAATAATAATATCACCATCAGCATAGTAGTAGCAGTGGTGGTGGTGGTGTCATAGTGAAAGGATCTTTTCATAATATTATTTTCTGTAAAATAGTGTCTACCTTCTTTAGTTTTCAGAAAGCCCTTGCTATTTTGGGTATTTCTCTACGTCATCTACTCGGTATCTCTGTAAGAAGATTCTCCAGAGGATATTTGGATATGTGCTCAGCTATATTTTAAATGGAGTGTTACCACTTTAGAAGATCCAAAAACTGAATGGCAATGCCCATATTTGATTTAATCATTTTAATTTTCACTTCAATACAAAGTGCATATTTCAGCTATGCTCCCAGCTATGAAATTAGTGCATAGGAGTCATTTTACTGAGAAGCTACAGTCTTGTAGTTTAATACAATTCTTAGTAACGATGCAATCACTCAACCATTCTTATGCGATCATTGTTAATTAAAGTTCAAATCAAACTGGTCAAAGACAGAAAACTAAAGTAATTCACATGAATTTATGACTGTACTCATTTACTGAAAATTTCTCCTAGAAACATGGAATAGATGTTTACATATTTTACAAATTTCTTACTTATTTACCTGTTCAATGTGGAGATCCTCACTCTGACGTACGGCCTCCTTCATTAGATTTTTGTCAGCTAAGCCAGGAGTGAATCCTGGTAATCCTAATCCGACACCAATTGTAGCTTTGTACGGATCCACGATACTATTATAGTGAGTACCTCTGTGATAGGACAGTCTTATCGGCTCATTATCTGTCTTATGAACTCCGTGGAATATGTTTATAGGCTCTGAAAAGAAAACATATTAAGAGTCCTTGGAAACTAAACATACAAATAAATTTCTGCTGTATAGTATCGATGACGGAATTAGATGTTTTTCTGTGTTCATATTCTTTGTATATTGTAAAATTTTCTGCTTTCAGGGTAGAGCTAAGAGATGGCACACGAGAGTTTGGACTTCCTAATCATCTGTTATATATAATAAAAGTTTTCCTCTGGAATACAAAATATTACAAATACGTATAAGTACCTCTAATTACTTTGGAGATTTGTTGGTGAAGTTTAAAGGACCGCAATGACCATGTGTTTTAGGGCGTATTAGATAGGTGCCTTTTAATGATCGGGCGTCTTAGAGAGGGGAGTTGGAGTTCTCAACGACCATGCGTCTTAGAGAATTATGTGATTAGGTGCCTCTCAATGACCGGGCGTCTTAGAGGGGTAAAAAGGAGCTCAATGACCAGACGTCTTAGAGCGTATAGGTAGGGTAGCTTTCAATGACCAAGCGTCTTAGAGTTGATGGTTTGATTAACCGGACGAGACTGAAGTTTTATGTGGGGTGCTCTACTCTTTTATCCTAAAATGCCGGCTACTTTCGTTGATCTCCGTCATTTGTCGACCGCTGGCGATGGCGGACGATGTCCTCTTCATGGATATCGTCTGTGGGGTGTTTTATTTGTAGCACGTGGTGTAGAAACACATGGTTACATCCAGCATGATGTAAAAACACGTGAAACCTTACAATATCAAAAACTACCATACACTCGACCTACCATCTCAATCCCCTCGTGGCTCTACGGTTAGCGTACCAAGCTTCGATGTGGAAGACGCGGGTTCGTTTCGCGATTGGAGCTCATGTGGTTCGGATCCCACATTAAGTTGTAGGTACCCGTGTCAAATAGCCTCGGTACTGAAAGGAATGCAAAATTCCAAATCAATCAATCGACCCAGCATCTAAAACGACAAAAATCTTCACTGTTATTAGATATTTTAAATCCCTCTCCTACGCTGCAAACTACCAAAACCTGTTATGGGTATTGATCCCTTAAAACTTCCGATGTCGTTTAAATCCAAATTCAGCCATGCAACATGGGAAGGGAGGGGAGAGAAATATAAAAATCATCGAAAATAACAGATATCAGAGAGAGCTTTAGTAATAATGAAAAGTGACTAACGGAACATATTATTTTCTCTTAATTTAACCCAGCGAAGCGGGTAATTGATGCTAGTCCCATATAAAAAAGAACCGAATGGTGTTTAACACATACAAAATATTACTATATTGTATTGTTATGAAGTGAATTATCATCATCACTGTGCCCTGGTTTTAAATACTTAGTTAAATCACTGCCATTAATACAGAAAGTAGTAGTACAAAATAATTTATTCGTTCTGGATATGGAATTCTCACATCATTGGCCCCGCAATGTACTTTCGCCTCAGGTCCCGCAAAATGACGTAATAGTCCTGTGAATAGAGATATCGAGGAACAGCGGGCGAAAACGGAGCAGTCATCAAGTACCTCAACAAGAAGGGAATGACTCTTAAAAAAATCCATCTTGATATGTGGTAAATGTTGAAGAACTTTGCACCTTCCTACATCACTGATGAATTGGGGTGAAAATTTCAAAAGGAGTCAGATGTCTATTGAAACTGAAAATCGCAGTGGTGCACACTTAATAATGCTGACCTAGAAAACATTGATGTAATCCAAGATGTGGCATTCCAAAATCGAAAGGGACACTAACTGGCAAAAAATAAACTCTGAACAGCAAAGAAACATGAATTCAACCACTAGAATCGAAAATTTTCAAGTTTTTATCTACCAGTGGAAAAATAATTGTAAATTGTGGAAATGATACCTTCATATAAAAATCACATTTGAACACTTTTGCCCCAAAGAAACTTAAGATAGTCCGAAAAATATCACATGGCCCAGATGTTTAAAAATAAAAAAATAAATAAAAACAAGGTTTCTTTAAATCCTGTGAAAAGTCCTTTAAATTAGGATGATGGAAGTCGCTAAATAAACTTCTTATTAAAAATAAGCGCCCACGTGTCTCAGTTTTCAAAATTCCGGTTTTAAAGGGGCGGGGGGGGGGGGGGTTATAATTGTCTTCGCCACATTGAAATAGACATTGTTTGTTTGTAATCGCATCATGGGAAAACAGCTGACTCGTTTGAAACGTAGATAGTGCCCACCTCAGCTGGGTTTTTATATCACTTTGATGAAAGGGAATATCCCAAGGGGGTTACGGGATTTAAAATTTATACCAAACTAGAATATTTCATGGTTTTTATCATTACACTTTCACTGGAATGCGTATCCTATGGTGGTGAAGGAGATTAAAATATTTCTATAAACCTATTCTCCCCGCGCGAAGAACGGGAATTTGAGCTGGTAAATACATAAAACTAAGGCAGAAAAGCAGAGTTAGCAAATTCGCCTAGCGGGATTAGAACCAGGTTCAAAAGCACTGAATTCCAACACAGAGGAAGGACACGCATGGTTATAGAAACAACCGTATAATTACCCTTCATTTGTGTTAAAAGAATTTGTATTTTTAAATGGTATAATTTTATTTATAGTAGGCCTAAATATTTTTAATTAAAGGATTCTTCACCAACCTTTTTTTTTTTTTCGATTCTTTTCTTAATCTACAACGAAGTTTTCTACATCTGCCAAGACTTATTTTTGTTTGTTTGTTTTGAAAGTAACATTGAATCAAGTATTAAAACAGCAGCTGAACATTTAGAACAATAAACTGCAAGCAGTGTTATTCTTTCACCTTCAATACGCTGTTCCCAAAGTGTAATTTTTAAGGAATTTAGAAAAAAAATTACGTGTGCATTTAAGATTTGGAGGACGGTAGACTTCTGACCAAAAACCTAGACTGCCTTCTCGAGCCTAAATAAATTAATAAATACTACTTAAATCCTTATGTTGATCAGCTCTCTTTGCAGGGAAAATACATTTTCTCTCCATTCTGTAACATAGTAATATGGATAGTCTGCAAGATAAGCGGACCACTTGAACACCGGCACTAAGTAAATAGGTATATAGAAAATAGTCTGAATAAAAGATACGGGTCACTGCCTTAAACTTTCCCTCTCCAATTCCTTCAACTATGTTGTGCTGCAGCTATTACTAAAACATTTTCTTCTGAAATACGAACAAAACTGTAAGGCGTTTTCGAGAAACTTCAACCAAAGAAAACAAATCCACCCTAAAATTACCCCTTGTAAACTTAAGAAATGACTTATACTACATATTAGGGTTATTAATAGGGATGGGCAAAACAGATTTTATAAAAACCGGAAACCGGTTTCTAGAAAAACCGAAAAAACATTTCGGTTTTCTCCAAAACCGGTTTAGTTTTTTCACCAAAACCAATTTCGGTTTTCTCCAAAAACTAGTTCAGTTTTCACCGAAACTGGTTTCGGTGAAAACTTTTTGGAAAACACAAAACTATTTCTATGGAAAAGGAATCGGTTTCCGGAGAACAACGAAACACTGTATTCTGGTCAGAAACAACAAATTTTGGAAAAAACAAGAACCGGTTTTGAAGAAAACCGGATCCAGTGAAAAACCGAGCCGGTTTTGGAGAAAAACGATAACCGGTTTCGGTGAAAAACAAACCGGTTTTGGAGAAAACCGGAAACGTTTTTTTGAAAATTTCAACAAAACGGTTTCGGTTTTTCAAAAACCCAAAAACCAGTTCTTATACCCACCACTAGTTATTAATGAATTATTTGTTTACGAAATATGACCAAAATCACCCGTAGTTTTTTGAAAGATCGAAAAAAAACGTCATCCCAACAAACCACCTCTCGTAAAATTTTCAGAAAAAAATAAGTTATGTCATATTGTCTGGTTATTAATGAAATATTTTTGTGAAATGTACCAAAATCGACTGAATCATTTTTCATAAAATCGTCCGGAAAAAAACACCTCCAAAAGTAAATAACCTTCTCTTCGATTTTTCCCAGAGAAATGACATACCACAGTATGAAGTTGTTATTAAAAAATTGTTTTATGAAATATAAACAAAATTGTTAGAGCCGTTTCTGAGCAAATAAATTTACCCTTCATTAACCTACTATTATATTTTTTAGGGGTAGGAAGGAAATATGAGTAACCCCCGTGGTGAACTCTGCTATCGGTAGCAAAGTGCTCATCGAAGCAAGAAAGTTAAAGCGTTTATTTTATTAAGTTTTCCCAACTAATCTTAGTGAAAAGGATGTTAGTTGGAAACAGTGAGATCCGTCTTATCGTCAACCCCGACTTGGGGACGGTGTGTGTGTGCGTAGAACAATAAATTTTTGTTCAGAAAGTTGCTGAGAGACTTTTTCTACTTCAGTTCCCATGAGAATTGAAATTAGCAAGCCACTCCAACTGCCTAAGTGACATCTAAACTAATTTTTGATTGGACAATTTTTGGTCATTGACCAATAGTGGACAATGTTATACTGGGTGAATGATTACTAATCACGTGACCCACGATGACCAGGAGAGGCGCAAATCAGTTGGACGACAAACATCGAAACCTCCGTCACGGAGGGAACTCGGGCGAAGCGATTGGGGCGACTAACATTGAAACCTCCACAACGGAGAGGATGTGTAGAGCCCGACAAACGAATAGTGGACGATTAAGTTCAGTGGTTTAGCCGAACTACAGGTTAAGACGAACATTATTTTGGTGGTTTTAAATATAAGTTATTTGTGATTATACGAAAAGAAAAGTATCTCTCTTGGTCATCAGGTAGACGACACTTGTCAGTGGTCTTGGAGTGCAAAGAAATTTTGTTGGAAGAATACCAAATCGTCAGAGGACCATTTCGTCATACATCTCGACAGGACACGTTATTCTATGGAATTTTACCTGGATGGAGCTGTAAGTAAAGTGCCAATTTTGTTCTGAGACAGCGACAGGAATATTAAGTGGATTATCTCCCGCGAAAGCTGTTTCTTCAATTGTGTTAAAATCTAAGATCATTCAAATAGCCAGCACGCCTACTAAAAAAAAAAAAAAAAAAAAAAAAAAAATGTAAGATTTATTACACATATTATTTTGTGAATAAACCACTTGTGCCGAAAGTTAAATTCACATATTTTGGTTTAATCAATCTTTAAGAAAAAAAAAAAAAGTAGTTAGAACAACAGAGTTTATTTAATATTTGCACGGCCGTATAAGTAGTTCCTGTTGTAAAATGTCAATGTATTTCTTATTGTGTTCTGAAGTGCATGCGAGATTACTTAACTAAAGCAGTTATAGAAATATGTAATTTAGATAATTTTGAGATTGAAATATGATCATTTATATGTATGTGTTACCGGCGTAATCATTTAACATTGAACCTGACGATCCTTCATACCGCGAGGACGTAGGTTGTGGTACGTGCTTCTGATAATTTGCAAGAGCAGTGAGCTATCCCTCGCACCAAGTCAAAAAGGTAAAAAGAGGACTTCTAGTGTTAATTATTACACACATATATCTCGAATACGACCGACCACATTGCGTACCAACTCTCACTCAAATTCTCCCAAGTTTGAGTGACAGTTGGCAAAGCATGTTATGTATCTTGGTGGAGGAAGATGATTGGGAGATTTATACGTTAATGCATATGGGTTATTGAGTGCAAGGATAAATAGAAGCGACCTTCCACACCAGCGATAACAACTCACATAAAAAACTTTAAGTTTAAAATTGAAATACGCTGAATGGTTACGCTAGCGTATCTGGACGAACAGACTGACACATGTAAAATAAAATAAATAAATAAAAACTTTTTTCGATATTTATGGGCCATGAAGCGTGTAAAACCGCTGAAATCTCGAATTCGATTTTTTTTTTCTTCACGATCACCATACTTTCTTCTCTCCTTTCGTTGCTCAAAAGTAAAATGATGACGTAAAGATAAAAGTCAAATCCGGGCATACATGATAGGTGATACAAGCTTGTAGGACTTAAGATCACTAACACACGACAGACAGAGAATATCCAATGTCACACCTTCGTGGTGCTGTAGATAACGTCACTGAAATGTGCAAATGTTCATATTAGTATGGATTGGAATCATGTTTATCATTTCTTAAATAAATATTCAGCGTTTTACTGGCATGTAATACAGTACATTAAAACATATATGTTACTTAAACAAGACCAGTCTGTAATGTATATTCTTCAACTGAAACCACAATAGAAAAATTTACAAATTTTCTTAAGTTTGTCCTGAATTTTAACATCTGTTAAATTCAATAACATCTAAGACTATCAAGGTAAGGTTTTTCTCTGTTTGACTGAATTAACTTGGATTACACTGGTCACTAAAGGTTCTAGATACAGTAAGTATAATTCGTAATATAGACGACTGATTGGTTTATATCCAAGGGATTTCGCAACGCTGTTGTCATCTGTATAGTTAAAAAAGAAAAAAAAATTATGTTATCAGTGTTGTCTCTCAGCTTGTACGTGCCATTATGTCGTGTTAGTGATAATGTTTGTCGTCGGATACAGCCGTAAGAAAAATCTCGCGCATATACTGCAAAATGATTTTCCCAATTTCCTTGTGTCTTTGATTAAAGTTGAGTGAACAGTGGGTGAAAATAGTAGCAAGCACTGCATGTATGAAAATTTTACCTAAAAATTTTATAAAATAATAAAATACAAAAACAGAATTTAGATCGATTGAGTATATTTGCAACCATGCTTTTGAGAGAATTTCGTTGCAACAGGAGCTACAGAAACTGCGAAAACGACCTAATTCCTAGTAAAGGAACTGGACTAAAAAAAAAATGGAATCGTTTAGAATACTGCATTTCTTAATTTAAAGAAACTAGCATATACGTTGACTGCAGAACACACATTGAGTTCTGTAATCAAAACTTCGTACCCCAATATAGTAACAAAAAGCACATACCTTGAAGCTCACAACAACGTGCTGCGGCTAGAAAAGCTAAATATATAGGCTGTTTCAACGGAGTCTCCGTGTATGCGTAAATACTCGGTCGCGATAGCGAATCACGAGGCATAGTCCATCCTGGGTTCGAGTCCTACCGAAGAGCCTGGGCATTTTAAAGAATCCTAAAAGCTTCTGTGTTCGTGTCGCTATCGTGTTGGATTCAGTAGATTACTGAGAAAAGTACTGACTGGATGCCCATGGGGACACGTGTTCTTGTTTCGGAGAAAAAAAAAAAAAAAAAAAAAAGATAAATAAATAAATAAAAATTAGTGACTAGAAATTCTCGTAATATTCTGAAACGAGATCAAAAGCAATACCCCATTTTCTTTTCCTTATAAAATAGCAGAATAACGTGACATTTTCAAATTAATACGAACTGACACTACAGAATAAGATTTTAAAAGTCTTTCTTTAAGTATATAGCCGGAATTAGTGTTTGGTAACAGTGCTCCTTTTCAGTGCATATTACTTCATTTTTGAAAAATATTTTTAAAGATTAGCCTATTCGCAATATTCCCAACAACAAAACTGCATGTGCCTCTTTGTGGTCAAGAGGCTAAAAAGCATCGTCCCGTGTCCTATTCTTAGTGTATGCTAAAGTGTTTTGATCCAAGGTTACGGTATAGACCTACGCATAAAGTCACGTCAATGAAAAAATGAAATGTTAATCAAACCAAACCATATCACACCAAACCAACTAATCTATCAAACGAAAAATACAATGTTAAGAAGGTAATGAAAGTAAGTTATTAAATACTGAGTTTGTGTGACTGAAATAATCAGTGGCGTCACAAGTATTTTTCAGCTGGGGGGGGGGGGCAAACTGCTGTCTTGAAAATAGACACGGGAATGTAACATAGGTAATACGAATATATGTTTGTAATGTAACAATAATTTGATTTGATTGGTTAATAATAATAATAATAATAAAGCTGTAAACAGTTTCGTGAGAGTGGAATTTCCATCTATTAGAGGCATCTTAGTTTACATCTTTAGATTAATTAATCTAGTGTCAGTTTTGTGCTGGATTTGGTCTGATGCAGAAATTTTCAAGCACTCTAATCACAATTAAAAACATATAAAATTGTAAAATTTGTACTGCTCACAATGACTGCAAGTACAAATTTTACCATTTTATGTACTGGTACATATTTTTAACTGTATTGGACATGGTCACACGTACACTATTAAAGAATCTTAAAGCAACTTAAGATCACTTGCAAACGAGGAAATTAAAACTACATTTTTAAAAATCCAGTTCTGGTGATGCAGTACACTGTAATATTAAAAATTGCTATTTAGAACTTCAAACTTTGTAGCACTTTGTAGTAGAAAGTAACTTGTACATTATAAAACTGGCTACATAATTAAGTAAAATATAAGAAAATATATTTTTTCTACCTACTTGACTTCGTACCAGAAATGGAAAAACGGAATTTTCAGTAAAGACTTCATAAATTTATACAGAAAATTCAATTACAATAATTATCCAGAGTTATTTGTATTTTTTACTACACTTACTTCAGTATATCCAGTTTGTTATTATATTCACCTCTCTTCCTAATTTCATTATAGTCTGGTCGCTACACATATGCAACAACAGCAGATGAGCCAATCTTTCCTGCGTCATGGACGTCCTCAAATATGTTTTTAGACGACGCAGATAGTTGAATGATCTTTCGCAAATGCTCAAAAAGCTGGCATAATGAACAACTTGGTCGAGAAGACTGCGAACAGTTGGGGTTTCAGCACTAATAGTTTTTAATATTCTGATGGTCATTAGCGACTCAGTCGTCATCAAAGTAGGTGGAAGCAGCCTGATATGAGCTCATAATCTATCCAGGTTAAAATCCGACGAGTAAACTTCCAATTCCTGCTTCAAATATTCTCTTGAGAGAGGCCCACCAGCACATATAGCTCCTTCAGAAAGGATCTTCTAGGGTTTTATGTGTTGTTTGAAGCCTGGCTAATTGAAACGACGCTGCACTTCATTCAACAAATAGTCAATGATTTCAAAGTAGATTTTTGAAAGATCTGATACAGGTTCTAGGGTAGCTGCTATAGAAGGATTATCAGTCTCCTCCAACCTAATTGGTGTTCTCTTTGATCTTGATGAAGTGGGCAATTTTAAGCATAGCCTGTCTGCATTTTCCTTTGCTTCCTTACAGATGTGTTCAAATGCACTGTCCGTTTGTAGGTTTCTTAGAGTGTCCTCTAGATAGAATCGCTGCTGCTCTTTTAGCTCCAAAAGCAGAAGCTTCAGAATTTTGAAACACTTTCTCAAGTTGTCCAGGCAGCAAATGTTTAGGATTACTTTCGTTGATAGTTTTACAGAGTTCAAGAACAATGTCGGCGTGCGTATGTTGTCTATCGTTTTGCAGAATCCAGCTTGATGTTTCAAACGTCTTTCACTATGGCCCGCACGTCACAGAAAGATTCGCATTTTCATGCTACTTGCTGCAATGGAAGATCTAATGCATGATTATTGCAATGAATGTATACAGATTTCGGATGTTGAGTCGAAGTTATCTTCTGCACACCATTCACTCGTTCTGACATGATAGCTGCACCATCATGACACCGTTCGCGTATATTTTCTGCATTCAGGTTAGCTTTCGTTAGAATATCTTTGATCGTGAATTCTGTTTCCGATTTTGTGTCATGTGGGGTGATCATTTCCATAAATATTTTATTGGGTTTGATGAATCAGTCAATACAGCGCACACACAGACAACTGTTCTTTCCTTGAAATATCAGTCGTTGAATCGGCTATGATTGCATAAAATAGAGACTCTTTAACTTCTGCTACCAAGTCTCTCTATATTGCATGTCTGATAATCTTTAAAATGTCATTCTTTCAATCAGCACTAAGCCAGTTATCCTGTCGATTAATCCATTGGCTGAGAACAGGCACATCCATTTTTCTTTCATCCAGGAGTGACATCAAATTACCCGTACTATGCAAATGTCCACTGATTACTTGACCACTGCGAGCTAAATATCTAAGTCTACTAGTTATCATAAGCAGTGACTGTCTTCCTTATTCTTGTTTACAAACTTGGTCTGAAAGGAGAGCTGAAACAGGTTCTGTTTCTGCACTCATATCTTAACCCTTTCACTACCACTGGGACATATATGTCCCAAGATACATTCTCAGGAGAACCCTGGTAATTTATCACATTTTATTGCTATGAATTGTTGTTCCACTGGTAAAGAGAAGCCTTCTAATGGTTCACAGAATTCTTATTAACATTATCAAATAGACAGTAATGGAAGTGAACATGAACAATGAAAGTGAGGAACAATGTGCTAGTGATAAAGCAGTGGATGCATGTACTGTAATTTGGAACAGGATGCCGAAATGTAAAATATTTGTAATCATAAATACGACCCAGTTGTTTCTCTGACAATATACTTTTCATAATTGAAAATACAAGATCATCATTCATGTCACTACCACTGGGACATATAGGTCCCACGTAAAAATATCAGAGAGATACATAATATCCCACCCTTCCCACGTCGAAAAACGAAACGGTGGAAAATATATATATATATATACACGTTTGAAAACAACTTAAAATAGCCATGTATTAATATTTTTTACTCCGAAAAAAAAATGATAGTGAAAGGATTAAACGAACGGAACAACAATAGAGTTCGCATTTTTCATATGCTCTGAATTATTAATCCTATCTTATACATTTTTCCTCCTCACTATAAAACTTACTGCACTCTGCATATTGTTTGTAAGAACATTAATTTAACTTTATGGAAAATGTATTTAGGCCCTAACTGTCCTGTTACTCATTTAAACTATTATCTTTTTTAAATTTTAAAATCTCGCTCAACGACTCGTTTTATATTGCAGACTTAAGATTACTTAAACAACAATTTTAAAAGAATTTACAGTGTTTTGAGAATATACACCAATCGAAATAAAGAGAATTTTAATTCCTTTTCCTAACTCTTTCATGGGGGCAGAAAAATCGCCCGGTCCCTTGTTTCAAAGAGAAAGATGAATCTAGAATAGAGATTTTTTTCACATTACTATAAAAAGCAAAATTTAGTTCATATAATCAGTATTGTGTGATGTTTTTACAGTCTGAAAGTGAGGGGGCAAAACGAGTATCTTGCTCCCTTTGAAAATTTCAGGAGAGGCAACTGCTCCCTTTGCCCCCCCCCCTTCCGGTTCCGGCGCCCCTGGAAATGATCGACTGATGTGTGTCACTTCCGAAGACAAAATACAAGGTGATTCAAAGCAGCTCCAGCTAAAGCTACGTATTTTTTACATAGCTCAACCTGCGATTGGATTTCATGACGAAGGAACTCTGAAATATGCGATGCAGAAAAAGCCCTTAACCGCAAATTATACCGCCCAATTATCAGGGAAGTTATTTCCTCCCAAGAGGTGACTAAGATGCCGGAACAGGTGATAATTGGTGGGAAAGATCTCTGGGTGAAGAAGGCTTTCATAGTGCAACTTAGGAAAGTCTGTATCGTCCTTTGCGCAATGTGGATGTGTATTAAACTGTGACATGTCTGTCTGTTGACAACTGTTGGATCCTTGCCGGTAAGTTTACAATGTATTTTACGGAATTCAGCACTGTAATGACTCGCAGTGATGGTTTCACCTCGAAGACAAAGACATATTGGATCATCCCCACCACATACTGTTAGATCGGCAACACCTTCTGCGGATGGAATGGTACTTTTGAAAGCCGTTATGCTGCTTGTAGACGACCCAAGAAAGCTTGAACAAGACCATTCAATACCTCAAATTTACACGTTCAAAGGAGTATTGTTCGAGACACTTGAACAAGAGTCTCGAACGGACTTGAAACAACATTTACACGATCATAGAGGTATTGAATCGGTTTTATATTCTTGTTAATAGATGGCAGTCCAAAACAAGAGACTGTAACTATGAAAACAAATGAAAGCGAAACTGCGTAGTGATTTAGTTCAGACCTGCGCATGAATAGCTATAATATTAGCATATTTTTCGTAACTTTCTGCAGGCATTTGTAATTTAATAGATTGTATTAAATAATTTAGAAAACAGGTCAATTGATTTTGCAGCAATCCCATCGAATTTTCACTAAGAAGTTTGTCCCTTTTACATTAAATGCGAGTTAGGTTAGGTGACGTTAAAAAAAAAAGTAAAGTGCTGCTTAGGTATAAAATCGTTCCCTATACTAAGCATTTTAAAAAATATCTGATTCTTCGAATGGCATTCTGATGACAGAACCACACTGAGAAAGACAAAATGGAACTGTTTACTAAAATTGTGTGTATCACGAGGCAATGACTAACTTTTGATGTTATTTATGCTTTGGCATCGAAGACTGTTTAAAGAAAAGGCTGAAATCACTGAAAACCAAACGAAACAATGATAATATTATTCAGCTACAGGACTTACCGTCCATATCTGCATCAGACTTTCTTCACAAATCTATCCCTGCTTTGGTACCGGTTAAGAATAACCCGTGAAACGAATAGTAATTTTACTGTTAAATTGTGTGTGTATGAAGGAGAATTATATGAGATACCGAATTAATTCCCACTGTCGAAACATGCCTGCATATTGTAGGAAATCAGTATTTTATGTTTAGAAGTTTAATGTTACCAGTATCAAATCATTACAACAACTATAGTTCAGTTCCAATGAGTGAATACGATGTCAAGGGTTTGTTGCACTATTCTAATTTATACGGTTTTTATTCTTGTACTATACCCTCCGTCGAAGACGCGCCTGCTCCGTACGGACTACTATACCGTGGACCCCCTTCAATGCTCCTGCCCCGACACTGTTAAATAGCATCTCGATTTCCTTTATTTATTTATTAATATTTTTGCACAGTCTTGTATGTAGCATATGTTAGCATGCACATTTGTACCTTACGGGAAAGCACTAGCAAAATTAATCTGCACACCTGAAAGCAACGCTACTTTAAGAAACAACTTCTCAAATACTACGTGTGGATTTCGTGATAAAATAATTAGATTACAGTAGGATAACATGTAATCATTTCCAGGATACTTCAGTTTGCGAGCATATTATCAATCTGTACGCAATTATTTGATATTACCAGAGATTAATAACAGTACAAAACGTCTTACTAAATCAAGAAAAGTCAGTTATATATATATTTTTTTTTTATTTAATGGACTCTTCTTTCTTAATCTACACCCGGTATTCTTGTATATTAAATTCTCAAATTAACACTTCTCATTGCCTCAAAATTTAACAAAAGTTATACGCATGCAAGCATTATAACTATATAAATCGTTAATATTATCAACAAAAGATACTAACAATATCTTCCGGCGCAAATATCAGCTTTGTTTATTATAATCCTTGCGTGTTCTATATATTATGTCATTATAATCCAATATATAAATAACCGTGTATGTTTCAGGAAACCTCAAACCTTTCAGAGATAAATCACGTTTATATTATCGCTTTTTTCTTCGGAATTTGGCATTACTTGCGATAAACGCGAATGAAAACGAAACAGTGGAATTCTTGTTAATTATTGCTAATAATAACTAAAAAGCACATTTACAATATTATTTACCTAAAATAATAATAATAATAATAATAATAATAATAATAATAAAAACGTTGCATTTACGAAAAAGCTCTGCGAGTTGTTTGATCCAGAAATTGTTTCACTTCATAAAGATGTAGACATTAACAAACTGAACTGTTAAATCCCTGACTGTTTTTTGTGTTGAAAATGTTTATGATCTGTTGGTTGCTTATCGTGAATTTAAAAGTAAGGTTATTGAAGTCCTTAACAGTGAGGATAAGGAAGTTGATATTGTATCATTGTTAAACAGTTTAAAAGTTAATCACAGGTCTTTTGCTGTCAGCTCGTTATGTTCAATTCGGTTGCCAGTCTCGAATGTTGATACCGAGAGATTCTTTTTCAAGTATAATATGATTGTTACTGAGAGGAGAGCAAACTTAAAAGAAGAATTGGTAATGTCTTGCTGCATGTTATCCTTTAACTAAGGATGAGGTTAGAGGAAATGTTTAAATTTTTGCATTAATTTCTATATTTCAGTGAATATATTAGCTAGAATGTGCACCTAATCAAGGTATATCCTCATTTTTGTATTAGATATACACCTTAATATCAAAAATATACTGTTTACAAATTCCATAATAATAATAATAATAATACAGTGAAACCTGTTAACTTGGCCACCTCTCTAACTTGGCCACCTGCTTATCTTGGCCTAGTTCGTCTTGAACCTGCATTTTCCCGTAAGACATTTGTTACTTACTACTCTGTAAGTTGGCCACCTGTCTATCTTGGAAGTTGGCCACACTGAAGCAATGTTTACCCTATGATCATAATGATAAATTTACCTGCGTATCTTGGCCACGAAAAATACAGTTTTGTTATTTTTCTTAACTCTTTCGAATTCCCATATGAGAGGCAGATGTTCTGTATTTGTGACTGGACACAAAGAAACATAGATTCGCACGATTTGTTCTTGGAGGTCAATGGCCAGAACACTACCCTCATAAAAGGGTGGTGAAGGAAGATGTGAATAAGAAAAAGCACGTACAGGAATTCAGGAAATGGTTGTACGTATTTGTTTACCCTGTCTGTTTTGGTAAAACCATTAGCTATATCGGCTCCTTTCATCAGTGGAAAGCTTTAGTAATTCCGGAAAATTCTCAAGGTTAAAGCTCAATTGTCCTTTATTGGCATCTGACTGCATGTCAAAGGGTAGCGGAGGTTTTGAGATATGAATTCCCTCAAGATTTTCAAAAAACATCTTTTGCTCCGAGGGAAATACTTCTAGCTTATTAACAAGAGGTAGTTAACTACAATATTAGAATGAGCATATCTGCCAAAAAGAATAAAGCAAATATGTCTAGAATGAACCACCATTCAGTAACAACTGAAAAGAAGTCATAAATTGCATATGAATTTCTCAATTTATAACTTAGCTTTTCTTGTTTTCAATCTGAATAACTAGTGTGCTATAATATCAATTTCAATAAACTACGTACATACACTTCTATTTCATGGTTGTTTGTGTTATTGTGTTTCCAATCCGAATAATCCAATGTACCAGACTAGTTTTCAGGAAGAGAAAAGTATGTATATATTTTAAACATACTATGAAGAGCGCCGATCCTGGGGAGACCGAGGGGGACCGGACTCCCCAAAGCTCATATGGCTCCTATTTTATGTGGCTGAGTATACAATATTTGGTATAATTTGAGTGAAATTTGTCTTAAAATCTTCATATATATATCCTCTGCATTTGAATGTCCCCCCCCCCCATTTACAGAGAAATCGGTGCTCTTGCATAGTATAGCAATATTTTCTAGTACTGTATATTTTTATGATTACTCTATATACATTATTTATAAGTAGTTGTCGTGCCACTGCTTATTAAAAT
The DNA here is from genome assembly GCF_964235325.1 of Thermobia domestica. NCBI lineage: Eukaryota > Metazoa > Arthropoda > Insecta > Zygentoma > Lepismatidae > Thermobia > Thermobia domestica. Next base: position 234,404,171 of record NC_137459.1, read on the forward strand.
TTTACAATTAAGTAATACTAGAAATCCTATTCTAAAAATACACAAATCACACTTATTTTCTCTAAGTTGGCCACTTTTCGATGGAACCGATGGTGGCCAACATAGACAGGTTTCACTGTAATAATAATAATAATATGTTTAATAGTAATAGTAATAGTTTAAAAAATATATGCGACATAAATGCAAAAATTGTGATAATTAATGCTACTCAATATCAAAATTCTTGTGGAAATGTTTCGTCTCTACTTATGTTGTCTTGGCTCCTTGTTAATGGTCAGAACATTGAGTGGATCTTGATCACGTCCAGAACGGTTTCTAAAACGCTAGACGATGAGTTGCTGGTAAGGTGATACACGGCGGGGTTCACACTCTTCTCCGTCGAGGCGAAATGATCGCTGCGATTGCTACAGTGCTAATATACTCCATGAAAGGCATCCAAATATCCACTAATGGTCAAAACACACTGTCGGACGACAATGGTCACCCAAAGTCACGCAAAGGAAGGAGTTCTTTGTGAGTTGCCTTACGAAACCTTTCCCTGCCCACAATATTCTCTTCACGTCTCCCTAGCACATCTCTTTCGGCATCTCAATCACTTCTTGGGGAGAAGATTAGGCAGTGAAACGTGTGAGAGCTCCTTCACATCGCAACTCTACACTTCTTTTTTTTTTTTTTTTTTTTTTAATGGAACCCAATCATTCGCTGAGCGATGGCAAGTGTGGTCGCTGGCGGCGACTATTTTGAATAATCAGCTGTTGATTTTTTTTATTTATTTATTTCCTTTGGAAATGATGCACATGAAATGGACATTTCACTCGCACGTATTGTGTGTTTCAAATGATAAGCGGCATGACCTTGAGTTGGCTTCACGCGGCGTCCAATTTTGTTTGAGTGGTGTTGACAATTCGCAACAAGTAGTTCTGCACGCTGACTTCTCGCGCTACTGCGAATCTTGACAATACCAGAGGCGCTTATTAGAAATATTGTACTAGCACTTTAACTGCTCACTTTACCAAGTAGAGAAAAGAATTACGAACACATACGTGAAAACTACATCTTTTTATGACGACAACTGGTTGTCATGATACACACTTTTAAAGGTTTCCATATAAAACAATTAGTAAAACGAGCGTTCAGTCCCACGTCTAATTTCCAGTGGATTTTTCTTCGATTTGGAACTGGAACTGAACTTTTATTATAGGATACTCAGGGGTGTAATCAGCAGGTTGTTCTAGGGGAACATTACTTTCCGGGGGAGGAAAGCTTTTCACACATTAAAAACAGAACAAATGACCTCTTTCAGAATATGAAAGCATTTTAGCTCACCATGTATACTATACACATATTATGTTTTCACGATGCTACCTTATAAAAGACGGATCTTGACAGTACTAAAGCTGAAAACCGGATTGTAAGAGATAAATGAATAAGCTATTCATAAAACAAAATGCTGTTTATAGCAGTCTGTTTATCTGACTTTGTGTTTATGTAGGTTAAAATGCTAAAGGGAAAAAACTCGAAAAAATATCAACTCAGATATTATTATGCAACAATATAGTAGTGAGTTTACAGTGTGCCTAGTTAGAGAAATGAGAATATAAAGCATATGATTAATTTTAGTTGTTTCAATTAGGTATAAAAATCGTATTGATGATGTTTGATTTTTTTTTTAAATGTTCATATTTCACTATAAACGTCCCTCATTCGCATTAACTGTTAAATAAGTTTAATAAACATATACCAGACGAACCTCATTTTGGAGCTGGAAATAGTTTGGAAAGACAGGGCCCCCTTTACAACCGTGGCTATATACCTTTGCAATCTGATTCATATATATACGCCTAATATCGTAAGAATAAAGCATGGGAAGTTCGTAATTTGTTTTGAAATTTACTTCAAGATAGACTCTTTCTTATTCGACAGAAGAAACGCAGTATGTTTTCTGTTTCTTTTTTTCTTTCACGTTCCACTGCCTTATTATGTGCGACTTTTAACACCCTGTTTTCTCCTCTATAAGGGAACCAAAAGCATCAGGCGTCTGAATGGTGTCATAAATTATCGTAACCCAAAAGAAACTCGAGCATATCAAGTTGCTTAGGAATCAGATGGATTGGTTTCGCACCTACACCATGCCCAATCGTGTTGCTTGTTATGAAAACGGTTAAGGAAATAAAGGGACTAGTTGTGTAGGAACGTAACTTCTCTTCTAGCATAAAGAGAATTCATCAGTGTCTTGTTTGCTTTTTTTCGTGGTAGTTTGTTCTCCAAAATTATAGTTGACAATGTCTTTAAGCAAACCGAGTACAGCAGAAGTTTTATTTTTTTTCTTCCTTTTTTTCTTTCAAGCTACGAAATCAAGCTCGAAGAATTATTTTTTTGTGTGTGTGTTTACAGTTTTTGGAACCCATAACAATAAATTTACAAGACCCAGATTCAGACAATGACGAAATATTAATTAACATAGATGATACTGAAAGTAGTGTTGAAGACAAGTGTTTAGCATTTCCACTGGAAAAGTTAACATGTAAGTAATTTAGCTGCTATATATACTTCTAGGATGCACAGTCAAAATTCTTGAGTTTGCTGGAATAGTACATTTACATTGAGAATAATGTTGGCAATGTATGTGTCATAATCTCAACTGGAGGAAGAGCGAGAAGGGAAAGGGGAGTCCGAAATCCGGCAACACCGCGCGGAATATCGTGCACCATTGGCCACTGCCCGCGATGCTTTACATCTGAAACACACAGTACATAATATATACAAGCAACCCCGGATGCGTGCACATCTACCTCACTGTGAGGAAGACACCCATTCATTATTCTCTTTACAAACTCTCCAATCACAGGTGAACGTCCTGTATAAGGTTGCAAGAGAAGTTTATATCAGTTTAAGTTACGAGTATTTCCTTTGCTTCAAGAAGCGAGAAGATTTGGTTTCCAGAAACTAGCTTTTCGACTTGAAATAATAATTTACTTCTTTAGTCGTGCAGTTGGACTAGATATTTCATCACAGACTTCGTTTCTTTAAAATTGAGCTGCGAGTTAGATTTATTGTTTGATTTCAAGCATAGAATTTCAATTTGTTTTGTAATATGCAAATGTAATATCAGCATGAAATGCTTACCAGTAAGTTACTAATTTGTTTTCTCAGTAATTTTCATCTACTAAGATGGCCAGGTATTTATTCTCACGAGAATAACCTCTGACGAAGCTCTCAAAGCTGTTCTTTGTCAGCAAAATTCATTTTTTGTACAAAGATGATAGATTAATCACGCAAGGACACTATCAAGGGTTGACAAGTATATCAAAACTAAAATTCTTAAATTTCTAAGTTACTTGTATGTGACGTTAGATTTGAAGCTTCAAGCGCAATTCATCTCTACAAAAAGTTGATTGTATCCGTATAAACAACTGCCACATATAATTATACTAGTGAATATCATCCGAAAGTGTTACTTTTATTTATGCTCTGTGACAAAAGGATTTCGAAAGGAGACGTATTTAGGATTATTTCATCAGTGTAATCCACTTGTTTCCCCTCCTAATTACTAAGAGCATTAGTAGCAAGAGTACTTATTAAGAACATAAAATGAAACTGCATTTGTATTGAAATAATAAAGTAAATAAAATAACAGAAGCGAAAATTCTTTATAAAAATAAATGTGCTCAAAATCCAGACGTAATTAAAGATCTCTTTCTTATAGAAAATAATATAATAATTATTATCCAAGTTTTGTTATGTTGAAAAGTGAATTATTATTACCTATCGTAACAGTAGTGTGATAAGAAAAGATACAGAGGTTTAATGAACAATACAAACAGGTAAACGTAACTTTCATGTTGGTGCAAGTGATGATATTCATGCCTTACTTGCGTTTTACTTATGAACAGTAGTTTTAGTACAAAGATAATTACACTCGTATGGGTAGTGAGCAAGGCTGATACATGTTGAAGAAATTAGTTATTTTTATTTTCTAATTTTCCTACATGACGTAATTACCAGCTTACTTTGTTCTCTGGAATTATACACTGTCTAATGCTCAAGCAATGAATCGCACTGGAGACCTACCAAAAACAACAAACACACCAACCTAAAAACCCATGTGCAGCAACTTCCACCAACAACCCGCACGTCAGGAGGACATCAATAATTGAGAAGATAGGCGAAAAGCATGCAAACGAAAGAGTAATTAATACATGATAAATGAAGCCGCCCTGTTATCTCTATCCCTTCTAGTAATAGGTCCACTGCATAAAGGGGATAATATTCCCTCCTTAGTTGTATTATTAAAACACACGCAAGTATATGGATTTCCTTAAATTTTAGTTTAGCATCCTCTTCAGCGCCGAAGCTGTATGAGACGGATCAAGATATGTGGAGTTTTAATCGAAATGTCTTTGATGAAAAGAATTTGGATTAGCTAAGGAATATGTGAAAGGACGTAGATATTATTAGGGGATGGATGGGTTATCATTCTGAAATAGTTTGCTATAACGTGGAATAAAATTCACTAACGAATCTTCAAGGCTTTAAGTCGTATGTTTTTTTTTTTTTTTTTTTTTCAAATAAATACAATATGTTAGAAAGAAATATCAAGTAACACCAATTTATTCACCATTACATTATTAGTCAAACTGTGTTGGCTTTGTGTAAAAATACGTTTTACTTCTAATTGAAAGATTTTATATTAACTTTAAAAATACCAATGAAGGAAAAAAAAAATATTTTCAGATAGTAGGCTTTCTTTATTTTTTTTATATTTATTTATTTTGTAGAATCGCACCATATTTGAACTGTTGCACGGGCTTACTATCTTGTCTATGTGGATAATTTGGAATGAAGCCAGTTTAAAAAAAAAAAAAAAAATCATCTGCTGCACGGGTTTGCTCTCTCTTTTGTCTATGTCGATACTTTTCCAATGAAGCCAGGTGCTTTTTGTACATTACGTTTCTATATTTTATATAAACGTGTCTGAGTTTTGTTATCCATCTTGCCATTATGTTTTATATATACATATATATTTATCCCCATTCTTTATGAAGTCAATCTTTGAGGATGGCCATCACGAATTTGTTAAATTTTAGACGCAGAAATGGTTTGGAGTTGTGTTTAAAAAAGGCAAATAAAAGTGTCCTAAACACATACACAGAAAATATACAGGGTGTTCGAAAAATGGTTTGCGACGCAGTATTTTCAGAAAGGTTGTGGTAAAATCGTTAATTTTTTAGCTATCGAGTTATAAGTAAGACTATTGGGAAGAGAAACAGCTCTATATGTTTGCTTATGTGAAGAAAATATATCTCATGAGAAATGGATAGTAAAAATCCTTTAAAATATTCATTTTGGATTTATGTATGTCCTTTAGAATTTCTCCAAAACTGACATAAATATAATACAATACCTATACCCAGTCATCATAGAGTCTCAAGATGGACAATGAATGGGAACATGTTAATATATATATATCGCAATGTGCTCAACACAAATTTATAAAATTCAGTGACTTTTTCGAAATACTTGCGAACACTGATCTTTCAAATTGTTTAAATTATTGCCCCTTCACATTTCATAATGTGAATTTTCTTAGTCATACCCATGTCTTCCACTGATGGAAGAAATTACTTTAAAGAAAAAAATGTAAATGGCTCAAATCAAATTCATAGCCCCACAGTTGGGAACCAGTGGTTAAAATATTGAATATAAACATGATAATGTGTCAATAGGAAATCTTTGTAACTAAAAAGATATTCTCTAGTAGAGTAAAGCGGGGCAAAAGGCCGCACTTAATGTTCAGCATGCTATTGCTGCTATACCAAAAACAATATTGAGATAATCCATACCAGTTAACAAACCTTATTCTTTTGCCTATAAAACAGACTGGGTAGATGACAACTGGATTTCATAATGTGTGTTCTAGACGGTGATAAAGCAACAAACTCAGTGTGTGACTTTTACCCCATATAGAGGGGCAAAAGTCCTTCAGTTAACGGGTAAAGGGACGCATACACGAAAGAGAAATTTACGTTGATAAACTTTTTATTTCACAGTTATATAGTTTGTATTTGAGTAAATAATTATAGTCAAAATAAAATACTAAGTATTTTTGCTATTCTGTTAGTATCCTCTGATTGTCATGTTAACTATAACTGTAGAAATTGAAGAAAACATCCATTTGAAGAAGACATTCTTTTTAAACATTTCTACATTAGGACCAAAAGTACAAATCCTCAGAAATATTTCGATGCAGAAGCGCCGGTTTTGTAAATTAGTAGGGGTCCTTTAATTAACTGTTCAAGACCGGGAATCTAGGAGTACGGAAACCCACTCAGACTTATAGAAGTGCCCTTTCCCAGATAATTCTGGAAATTTACTCTCCTAAAACTGCAATTTTAGGTATTTTGAACGAATGTATTCTTTTCGTGTTTCTTCTTTTTTCCACAGTGGAAAATATGTATTCTTGGATGAGAGTATTGCGGTGTAACTAGGGATATTCTAAGATTTTAACCCCCAACCTTAGTTCTCCCCACGCCATTTTAACGTCCGTGGTTTTTGATATATGAATCATAAAAATTAAAGTTCAATCTGTCATTTAACCTTATGACGCCAACCTTTCAAAAATTACGTTAATGCCAACCTGGGGTCCGTGCGGACCCCAACCAATAACGTTGTTAGTAGACACTTTTTTATAAGCTTTTATTTTTGTTATATTGTTAAATAGTGTTCCTTAGTTTTTTTGCTATAATATAGTAAAAATAAACAAACAAACAAACAAACAAACACACACACACTCACACACATATATATATATACATATATATATATATATATATATATATAATGTACTTACTAGAAGAGTATACTAAACGCAAACCATTTTTTATTTTTACTGCTTAGAGATGTTTTGTTTCCACATTTGTGGAACATTGTATACTACTATACATTCTGCAGAAATTTTCTATATACTACATTTTCTTTATTTATACGTATTTTCTGATCGCTCACGACTTTCAACCATATCCAGGGTATCTATTGGTCACGAAAGTCACGAATGTCACGAAATCAGAAAACGGTCATGAAAGTCACGAAATAGTCACAAAATTAGCTTTTGGGTCACGATTTTTTTTAACTGTACAAATGTAAGTACAGATTGGAAAATTTCGTTCTATAAAACGTCAAACTTCACCACCAAAAATGTCTATGGTCGGCTTTAGACGCTACCAAATCACAAGCAAAGTACGTTTCTATCGCATGGATGAAAATTCGGCCTAATTCGCAGCCAAATTTGCTCTTGAAAATGTTAGGAAATTTTATGATTTGGTGAAGAAAAGGTCACGAAAAAGTCATGAAATTTCATTTTGAAATCTTGAACCTTATCATTGTACCAACAACTGTTGTTAGCTGAAGAAGCAACTCTCGGCGAGCCCCGTGCTTCTGAAATAAATCTCCTAGTTATGTTTCCTCCCTTATTTTACAAGTCACTTCACCTACATTGCCTCGTTCATGCTCTATCTGCTCAAAAACATATTTTGTCTCTGAATGAATATGATGTTTCATTATTGTACACTCAGTAAATTTTATATCGTATTTTCTGGGCATACTTGGAACGCAAACATACTAAAGAAATCTTCCTATGTAGGTACCAGTTACTGATCCATAGTTTAGAAATTTCCAGATCTGTAGAAGCCATGGTAATTTAGAACGAATGTTTTCCAGATTTCACGGAATGCTGATATCTTGTCTGTTTCCAGTATATCTTTGACTAGTTTGAATGTTATGAAATCAACAAAAGCTAAGGACACAGTTGAAATGATTCAGCGACATTGTTGCTTGGAATATTGGACGTCCATTTTCACATGTCCACTATTCATTCAAGCCTTCTTCTGCCGATATTTGCACAATGGCCAAAATAATGAAGTCCATGAACGCATATATTTCAGTTTCGTCGTTTTCTGAGTTTTACTCCTTTATTTTCTGAACATAGATTCGAGCTTCTGCTTTCTGCACAATTAGATTTGCTAATTCTGGATTTTGAAAGCTTAGAAGGCTCGTCGTTCATTCTGAATACTTACGTCCGCTGGTTTGAAGCCACTTAATTCCTTGACGACATTTTCTGCCAACGTCTGGTGTACTGACGGGTCCTGTGCACTTGATTTTCTTCCACGTGGAGCTGTAAATTCTGAAGTTTTTGTTCCGTGCTCTGTTGACATGTCTAAAATTCGGCTAGAACGCTGCGGAGGGTCATAATCAGAAAACAGGTCCACATCATGTTCATTGGAGCTACTGGTAGTTTGGTCTCTTTCCGTTCCCCAGATAATTCACGTTCATACTCGTAATGGCTGTCGTGCGATGCAACCTCAGTTGTCTCGCTATCAATTACTTTTACTTCTAACATCTGCAGAACGCTTTCTTTAGGCAGTCCTAGACGAGACACTGCAACTAAATAACAAAACTTTCTCAATGTAATTCTGACCTGAAACGCATAGTTTTATGTATATTTAAGTAGTAATATACTCCAGCAACTTTGTAATACAAATAAAATTGAAGAATTTCCTCACAAATATTATACAGGAAGTACACCTTTTGTTAAAGAGAATTTATTTGTTTCAAAAATATATGAATAGTAACATCCAGTACGGTATCCAAATTGTAATAGAGTAATAACTCAAAGATCGTGCTGCTATCTTCTGACAATTTTTAAAACAACTCACTTGTCAGGGGAATAAATATTTACTTTTATTTAGGTTGTCATTGTTAGGAACAACCAATTAGCAAGCTTTATTTGTCTGTCTCTGCATATGGAAGCATCGAAAACCATGGGGTCCGTACGGACCCCAGGTGTGCTAAATACGTTTTGGTTCTTAGATATTCTTATAATTTCTAAATATAAAAGCGTACAACAAGTAAATTGTTATTAGTGTATTGAAAACATCTTAAAAAGAGATGTCCTAAGTCGCAGACAGGAACATGAAACAAACAGAGAAAATATATGAATATAATGAAGCCTGGGGTCCGCACGGACCCCAGGTTGGCGTCATAAGGTTAAAGAAATCGCCACTTCGTTGAGAAAATACAGTGATGATTTTTGCCGTCTTTCATCATCAGCACCACAATTTCGGACTTTCCATCCCTGCTTAAATTTCAGCACAAATTTTATATATCTTTTGTCACCCTAAGAAAACATCGGTTCCTACTATCATTTGGGGTGTTCAGAGCACAAAGGATTCAAGTTCAATTATCAAAGCTGTGAGAAAAAAATCACAAAGTTTGTATACATGAAAAAAGGAGCACATTTTTCCACAAGATAAGAAGTATTTATAATACCTAGATATGAATTTTTCAAGCACTGAAAGGAGCTTCATATAAAGATCTTAACATAAAATATCACCAAACTAAAGTGGATGTGAATCCATTGCGCACTGAATGCCCTATTTAGGAATTACGTTGGATTAGAATTTAGTTTTCTTTCTTTTGTCTTATTTCTTTTAGTTTCAATTTTTCTATTTTTGTCTGTTTTTGTGGGATGCTGAGAACCCTACAAAAATTCTGCGGAGTGCCTCTCCGTAGTTTGCGATTCTATTTCGTTGAGTAACAGTGTAGTAACGTAACGTTGAGTTCAGTCATGTAAACTGATTTTAAAATTATATTTTATTTTACAATATTCAGAAACTATTCCACTTGTAAGGCCATCTATACACTATAGGATAGATCCTAGGAAATCTCTTACTATTTGTCCTAAAGTCAAAATCTCAACGTGTATGGAATCATATCGCATGTCATTTCCTGTGTTCTGAACGATCCTATGAGATGTCTCTTGTTTAGAGCACGCTCTATTTCGAAAAAAAAAAAAAAAATCGTAAGATTTCGCTTTAAGCGACATCAGGTAAAAGAAAGTGAAACAAAACAAATGAAAACACAACTGATGAGGTATCTTCTGATCGTGCAGGTTTACTTTAGGTGTACCACTCGAAATAACTGTTGAAAACTTATAATTTGTCGCTGGTTCCTAAATGATTTGCGTGGACCAACATGAAAATATCTCACATAGCATAGATAAAATTCAAGGGGACCATCAAAAGCAATTGTTGATAAACTACAATTCTTTTATGATTTGCGTACAAATACTGGTTTCGGATGTATAGTATAAAAACTATAGTGCAAAAAACGCAAACCAAGTTGTGCAAGGTGACCTCTGGAAAGCACGAATGCTATCTAACCGAGTCAGCGCAGGGTGAAGCGGGGGCCTGAGCGTCAGCCAGAGGGTGCGGGCCACAGGCCAGCAACCAGACGTTTAGGGGACTTGAACAAGATAGGAGGGCCAAGTCATTAAAAATCTCTTACAAATATCTAAATTGTGATTTTTGCATTATCAATAGCATTTTGTATTGAGGTCTGGAGGGGCCATGAAAAGTTCAGGGGGGGCAGCCCCCTCTCCCTCTAGTTGCGGGCTGGCGGGCGAAAGAAGCAGGCGCGCCAGCGAAAGTAGTGAAAACGAGTGGGTTTTGGCAATGATACGAGTTTGAATAGCACTTGTCATGTTATCATGGTAGTAGCGCTCCACCTGTAAACATAAATTATAGCTTCTGTAAGCTGTGCAGAAATATGCCGGTAGTGGAAAATAGTATCACCGGTCATCTTTCATATGCACTCACTTAGGTAAATGTTTCGCAGAAGGGGTCCAAAAGTAGGCAGAACATACAAAATTTACAGGAGAAATGGAAGTTGCAAGTACTTAGACCTAACACAATCTAACCAAATCTAACCTAATGAAATTAACTAACTTAAATTAACCTAATATTAATAGAAGTCAGGGCACTATTGTTGTGTCACCGGACCAATTAAAAATCGAAAAAAATGGACCAAAATATACTGCATTCGGTTATATTTGGTAGGATTCCATTAAGTTGCGTTATATATTATGTTATTAGCTGTGCAGTTTTACTATACGGATCCATAGTATAAGTAGTAGTAGGAATAGGAGTAGCAGTAGTAGGAGTAAGGGTAGTAGTACTAGTACTAGGAACGGGTTAGAAGCCCCGCAGGGGTTGGTTGGGTTCTGTTCTTGACATGAAATTGGCAAATTAAAGACTTGCCCAAATTTTTCTGTATATTTTACAATCTATGGATTCGTATAGTAAAACAAGTGTACCTCTCCGCGAAATAGTCCATCCACCCCCACATACAGTGCCGCTTACAACATCAAAAACAACCAGCAAATACAATCACTTTCTGAACTTTTCCCTTACCTGACTTTCACTCTTCCTCATAAACTTAAATTCTCCAATTGACCCGGTAAATTTCCTAAAATTGGTCCGGCGATACAGCAGTTAACCCGAAGAAAGCGAAACTCTATCACTTTTTGAAAATTATGCTTGACCCATATACTAACATAACCTAACCTAGCCGTAACTAACCTGAACCAACCTAAAACTAAACCAATGTGAATAGAAACTGCTGAAATTGTAACATTTCTTAGAAAAATTAGCTAGACCCTTTCTGCTAAACAATGTCCCTCACCTATTTTATCCGTCGTAAAACATTTATAATGATTTTACACTAGTAACCCTACAGTTGTAAACATAAAATTCAGGTGCATTACTTTGTATTTAGCTAATTCTGTTGCTTGCAGAAATTTGTTTCATATAAATATGTCTTTTCATGCAAAGTATTGAATCGCACATGTAAATCTTCTAAAATGTGGTGCGCTAAAAGTATTCCAGCACCCTTGTGACTTTTATACTTTTTTTTTTGGGGGGGGGGTATTCACTTTAACAATATAGTGGCTGGTATTAATATCAGTGGGTTGTGCAGTGTAGTTAGCATAGTAATTCTTGAATTTTGTACTTTTATTAAGTAGAACTATTTCATAATATTGAAAAACATCATTTGGTCAAACAGGAAAACTCTTCAGGTGTATGGCACGAAACGGTAGGATCTCCTACGAGATGTGTCGTAAGAGTTTTCCGAAGATAAATCGTAAGATATTTCCTAGGATTGATCTCGTAGTATATAGCACGCCTAAGGCCAGAATAAACCGTTAGCATGAAAATGATTGTTGTGCATCCTATATACAAAAGAATAAAACATAATATATATCCGCACATTTTTTTCACTTTAGTATTCCACGATTATCTCCCAAGGTTAAGAGAGGAGGTAACGATGATTATAGTGAACGAAATGTGAATTAAAAAACTAAAGGAAACAAGAACCTTGTACAGGGTGTCTGTCCATAACAAAGTTCACTTGGCGTGAGCTGGGATTGAATCAAGGGATCTCGCGCGCACCTAATATAAGACAAAGTGAACTTAGGGAATAGGAGTGGGATGATAAAATGGCCATTAAAAATAAATATTGTTTCTATAAAAGAATTGAAATGAAATGAAATCTGTAAGTTTTACGTCCCACGGTTATGCCGGTTAGGCTAAAGGAGACGGTGATAATGAGAGATGAGTGAAATGGTGGAATGAAGAAAGTGGGAGGAAACGGGAGTACCCCGAGAAAACCCACGAGCACGGTGTTTGTCCACCACAATATAAAAGAATTGAACGATCATATCTTCAATACACATTCATTTCCACACATCAATTAATAAGACATTAATTATGTAAGGGAAACATATACTGGATATAATAAGAGGTGATATTATAGTAAAAAAACGTTAAGGACGTCAATTTCCTTTCTCACCTAGGCCATACAAAGAAGCCCGCAGACTGTGCCCATAAAATACACGTATGCATTATAACAAATATCCTCCTCGTCAGCATTTAGCTGGATTATGTATAGTCAGGATATGATTCCTTTTACTGTTTTTCTAAATTTCCCCACTATAGCTAAGTCTTATAGGTTTAATTTCAGTAGATCTCCAATTATCTCAAGTTACTGGATTAACGACAAACATTTTGTGACTCATACTAGGAAACGAAGCTAGAATTACGCTTACCTAAGACAAACTACAAAATACCATCACGTAATAAATTATGCATAAAAACAAGTAACAGTGTTACGTGTATATCACGTGAAGGAATTTATTTATATGGCATTATATGTTTTCAATTAATATTGAAACCGGAAGTGGTAGTAGATTTCTAAAACTTCCGGCCTTACTAGAGATATTAGTGCTTGTAAGTTATAATATGAGTAGCTACTGTAGTTTCCAAAGGATCTTCTTTTGCGCTTATACTCACCATCGCTTTGCGCCTAGACCTTACAGGTTCAACCTTCCACAGGCCAATAAATTTCGTCCAGCCACGCAGGAGACTATTTATACAATTATTGTGCAGTTGCTTTATGTTTTTTACATTAACATTTTTAAAGCATATCAGTTTGCAGCCATATTATTGATCTGTACATAGGGTTGCCATATTTCAAAAATGAAAATCCGGGAGGTTACTTAGTACGAGAATCTTTGAAATGCTTAAGATGAAGAGAAATGTTATATACTAATTTACTTTCTTCCATTAGATAGAGTTGTTCAAGTATTACGTAATCACATTTTTAGTCATTTTAGTAGACCTTCTTCCCCCTAGTTAAGCAAACGTAAACAGATGATTTAACTCCCCCCCCCCCTCAGTGGTAAGCAAATTTCTTTTTTTTTTTTTAATTTTTCAGGGTCTGTTATGTTTGAGTCAGTTTCCCCCACCTCATAAGTTTCTATTAAAAAAAAAAATACTCCAGTATTTTTGCATTATTGTCTGTTCAGTTTTATTAATTAAAACTATTTTTCTTCTTGAACCTCCAGTGGAAAGTTACCAAAAATATCATTCAGGGATTATTGATTAGCATCCATGTTTTAACTTAATTAAATCCATGTTTTATGTATTCATTTTTTACAACTTTTAATTGCCATACTCACAAGTTGAAGAGAATTATAATATACTTAATCCTGTGAAGAAAGCAAACTATAATTTCCATTCGTTTCTTCTTCGCTAAAATATTTTCGGGACGCAGATCTCGATTCCGTGACGGTCCTAGATTTTCCGGGACGAATGGCTCCCCTATCTGTACAATTATTTGGACATGCACCAATATAATAACACTCTAGAATGAATTAAGGGGTGTTGGTGTAGTTTTGGCGCCCCCCATTTGGGAAGATTTACAGGCAAAATTGAATACATTACATGAGAAAACATATTTGTAAGGAACAAATTTCTACAGGTAACAGAATGAAATACAAAATAATACAGCTGTATTTTAGGTTTATAGGTAGGGTTAGTAGTGTAGAATCATTACTAGTGCTTTATGGAGTATAAAATAAGTGAGTACATATGAAAGGTGATTCTGTTAGATGCTATTTCACACCGGCAGTGTATTTCTGCATAGTGTACGGAAGTTGTATTTTATGTTTACAAGAGGAGCGTTACTAGTATAAAACCATGACAAGTGCATTGAAACTAGTATCACTGCCAAAACCTACTTCTTTTCACTACCCTCGCTTATGAGTATACCCACCATCGCAGATACGCCTGACCGCGGGCATAACAGCTTCACCCTGCACTGACTCGGTTAGATAGCTTTCGTACTTTTTAGTTTCCACCTAGTACAGGTTGGCTTGTGTTTTTTGCACTGTAGTTTTATGCCATACTTTCAGATGCCGTATTCATACGTAAATCGTAAAAGAATTATAATTTTTCAGCAATTACTTTTGGTGACCCCCTTGAATTTTACCTATGCTAATGAGATATTTTCATGTCACCCACCGCAAATCTTTTAGGGAACAATAAGAAGGAAATTAGTGGAAGAATTATGCTTTTTCTACAATTATTTCGAATGGTGCGCCAAAAGTAAACCTGCACGGATTAAGATGCTAAGAAAGGAAAATGAAATTAAAGATCATAAAGTAGACGACAGCTCATAAAACTGCACGCCATGCTACTTAAAAAGTACAAAACAAAAACAAAAATGACTCTTTCATGTTATTCTTGAAATTGTAGATAAATAAATAAATACAATTTGAAAATTTGATATCAGTTTCCTACACTTAAGAATACAAATTACAATCAGTGAATTACATGTTGTTCTTCCACAAAAAGTACGCCACAATAAATGTTTTCGGTTTTCTTAATGCATGAGCTTGTAATTTATGGGAATTATATGTTAGACACAAACTAACGTTATCTAAATAACAACTATATTCATTTATTTCTCTAAATTTTAAAATGTTTCAACTGCACCAACAATCATTCCATCACTTCAAATATTGAAATGTCAAATATTCTGTTATTACATAAAGTATGTTTAAATTATCTTTCGAAAGTATTATTTTATCTTTGCTGGCTGAGAATAAAATAATTTATGTACCGTACCTTGCTTACCAAAGAGTTATGAATAAAGAAATCTGAAGGTAGTTGTATGGATTGTACTTGCATAGAATATAGTGTAATAGCATCGTACTTTGCAGTTGGCTTGGTAGCCAAGTGTGCTAAGTCATGTTTCCTTAACACCTATTTTGTAAATTTAAGATATCACTTTTACCTGGTTCAAATCCCACTGTGTTTTACGTTTTATTTGTTCCTCTTACGATCTAACTGTTTAATTAATGCATTCATTTTCAATAATTATATATGTAATTATGCCTATTTTAGAAGGAATATTAAAAATTTTTGTATAGGCCTATATTTTGAGATCTCACTGAGACTGTTATGAGCCATTATAGAAACATCTAAGTAATGAAGCAGAATTTATTATTTGAATCTAGCAAGTCTTTTGATCTGAGTCATTCTTTTTTTTTTTAAACAATTCCTTATTTGGGGTTCATTACAAAATAATAATATACTTATTATGTAGAATACGTATTTTTGTAGAAATTATTTGGCTTAACTTGGTAAATATTTCATCTATAGCAAGGGAATTCTTATTTTGTACCGACGCTAATAGATGGTGCTAGTATCAACGTCTATAGACTTAACTGCCATCTGGAAAGAATCGATGTAACTATTTGATGGTAGATTAACTGTATGCTTCTTTACCTGCAATGCGATGTTGCCACATAGTGCAAATCGCGTGTTCAGACGACCATCCGAAAGGCATATAATTATATATATATATTTTGCTTTATTTTGACCTGCAGAATAGTCCTCTGTGGTCCGTGGGCGCCATTTTTAGAACACCAGATATATATATAAATTCATGAATTTTTCACGAAATTCGTCCACAAAGTTGCATGCATTCTTTGAAATTGTTTCTAAATTACAGCGCTCAATGGTCACCCTGCGTTATTGTGCATAATATCATCCATCATATTACTGTCTATAATCTGCAGTAGTAAATAATGTAGGAGAGTACTACCTGGATATTTCTGACGTATTTAAATGATATTCACTTATTAATTTACTACACATGATCTTCTGTGAACGTTTCTCAAACGTAGGGGTGTGCAGATCAGTTTACAATGGTTTAAACACACACAGTATATATACCAGAGCTGCTGCCAGATTACAGTTTCGTGGTTTGGGTTAATCAAACTTTTAGAAACCTATTTTCCTTAGGGTTGCTGGCTGTTTTTGAGAAGATTGAATGCTTCTTTCCAAGTTACAAAGTAAAAAGCCTTTTCTCAACAAAAACACGTTCTCCGCCTTGTTTCATAGACATAACATTGTTGTTCTCCAGCTGTACATAAATCACCTCACCACTGCACAAGAAATTGTGTACGATCTGGACTATAGATTTTGACATGTATACCCTGGTTTGGAACTGGGAGTGGCTAAAATTCCTTTCTGTTTCACAGGTCTCTTTACAATTCTTGCAATGAAATTTGACACACCGAACACTGTCTGGGCTTTGGACAACCTCCAACTTTTCGGCTGAACTGTAAATACTTGTACTCTCTATGCTCTGGAGCTACGATTTGCAAATTTATCTTTTAACTGGCGTACTATTTCAAAATCTGTTGCATTTTCAACTTTCGTCCTGGGATACTGTTTACGTTTCAGTTTCGATTTCATACTGGGAATTCACGAATTGCTTCTAGTGATACATTTAAAATCAACAGAAGTCTATTGCATGCGGTACGATTGTTCCCTTCAAGCATCTCTTCTATCATCACTAACTGTAGTATCATCTGATTCGACAGAGACTGTAGGCTTCTTTCTTAACTTTCTCCAGTTCCTTCCTGCACTTGCCATATATATATCTTACTGTAAACTGACAGAACACCAGGCATAAGTTCCACATCCATTGCGA
Organism: Thermobia domestica; assembly: GCF_964235325.1. Lineage (NCBI taxonomy): Eukaryota > Metazoa > Arthropoda > Insecta > Zygentoma > Lepismatidae > Thermobia > Thermobia domestica. The sequence continues at coordinate 234,421,349 of NC_137459.1, forward strand.
TATTGGTCAAGGAGATTTCCTTCTAGGTTTGTGATAAGGTTTGGAAAATGGATTATGACACTATATGCTGCTCTCCATTATGGGACAACACTACACTTTGTTTCTTAAATTTCTCAAGTTTATACTTGTTTTACTGAAATACTTTAGATTTTTTTTTCCTTACTGGTCACTACGTTGAGAGTATACCAGCTCCTTCAGCATTTCATTAGTTTCCCTCTATAACAACCACACTTTACAACCGTCAGAGATGTTCTGAACATGGATACTGGGGTCCAAGCGCAACAGTAGGTTATGGTAGAAGCCACGTGGTCTTAGTGAGAGCCGTGTACAATGGTTGATGCAGGGAAAATTATGGTGTGGGTAGGGATTTGAGTAACACGGCCCATTTGTTATCCCTGGCACTTTAACTGAAGAGCGTTGTGGGGACATGCTAGAATAGCTCATTCTTCCCTGAGTGTCATCCTTGGATGGCAGTTTCCCCATATTTTACAAACATAATGGGGCGCAACTCATTATGGACTGCAGGGTCTTAAGCATCTGGATAAACAATTTCCTGGTCGATGGATTGGTCGACGTGAGCCAGTGAATGGTTAACAGATCACCTGATTTATCACCATTGGATCCTTGCCTGAGGGGTCAGTTAAAAACAATTTTATATGGTGAAAAGACTAGGGATCTTGATTATTTGGAGCAATGGAGTTAGCATTTCACAAATTCATTTCTAAACCACTGTATACTGTGATAAATAATTTCTCTCGAGAAAAATTGAGAAGGGGTACTTTACTTTTCAGTTTTATTTTTTCTTTTTTTTCTGTACTATCTTTTTAAAAACGACACAGGCGATTTTCTTCATATTTCATAAGTAAATATTTCGTTAATAACTTGACAATATGGCATAATACATCTGCCCTACAAAGATCTACGAAGGGCAGTTTATTCTTGAGTGCAAGCTGTTCTCGGACGATTCTCTCGACAATAATTTCGGCGATTTTATTGTATTTCATAAGACAATATAATTTTCCGTACATTATTCGTTACGAAAATATTCACAAGGGCTGAAGGAGTAAAGGTGCGAAGGAATTTACTCTTAGGGGTGAGTTTCTTTTCAAATTACTTTATCAAAAGCGACTCAGGCGACTTTGCTGATACTTCGTAAATAAACATTAATATTCCTATCATCATTATTATAGATATTCTATCATCATTTGCGGGTCACTTGGTGCAACTGAGAAGCGTCCATTCGTCTTCACGTACGATTTTCCTGTTTTGGTATCGTTCATCAATGTAGCCTCTTCGCCCTGTCCCTCTCTTTACTCCTCTAGCACGTCTTTCATGATACAGTTCCTTCTTAGCCAATGTCCCAAACAGTTTTTCTTCATGTTTTCAATAATATCTAAAATTGTTCTTTTCTCCCCACCATTTCTAACACCCTCTCATTCGTTTCTGCGCGACCCAGCTAATTCTTTCCATTGTTCTCAACACCAACAATTCGAAAACTTCCAGTCATTTTCCATCAGTTTTGTCTGATGACCATGTTCCTGCCCATTATAGTACAACACTCCACACGAAGCATTTTATGAGTCTTTTTCTCAACTCTTTATTCAAGCTTCCACTGGACAGATTTTTTCTCCTACTAAATGCTTCTTTCGCCATTCCTATCCTTGCTTTTATTTGACGTTCACGTTTCATATCATCTCTAATAATACTACCCATTTATCGAAAACTAGTCGCCTGTTCTATTTTCTCATCATCTACATTTTGACACTATCCTTCACAGCTCTTCCTCAAGTTTCTTAACATCTTATTGATTTTTTTTTTTTTTTTTTCAGATTCCGCAACAAGCGCCATACCATCTGCAAACAGCATACATGTAATCATTCTACTTTCGACCGAAATGCCATCTTCATTATGTAGTTTTTTTTCTAGATATATTATATGTTGGGAGAGACGGCATCCCTGTCGAACTCCCCTTCCAATTGTACTCTTCTCTATTCACAAACTTACTTGTTGGTTCATGAATGTTTCTTATGAGTCTTCGGTCTTTCCACTTCAGTCCAACCTTCTTTACAATTTCTACCACCAACTCCCAATTCACGCGGTCAAAAGCCTTTTCTAGCTCAATAAATACAATATACATGTCTTTCTCTTTTTCTACAAACATTTCACTGATTTCCCCTTAATAATCCAATTGCGTCTCTTGTGATCTTACCTCTCCTAAAACTGAACTGTTCCTCCTCAACTTTTTCATTTGTTCCATACAACCTTCTGTTCAGTATTCGAAGCAAAATTTTTGCTGCATGCGATCTGAGAGTAATAATTCTATAATTCTCATATCTCTTTGGGTTCGATTTCTTAACCATCGATATCATGATCGTGTTTAACAAATATTTTGGCTACCCTCCTGTTTCATATATTTCATTTCAGAGTCGGAACAGTTCTTTCGTATTCTTGTCTCCCATATTCTTAATGAATTCGACTGCTAAGTTATCTATCCCGGTTGCCTTTCCATTCTTAATCTCGGATATAGCTTTTTCAAACATTCTGACGAATACTAAGCCCATTATCATCCTCGTGTACTTCACTTTCTATTTCAACATCTTGGGCACGCAGTCTATCCATACTCCCATATAGGTCCTCAATATATTCTTTTCATTTTCCTAAGACTTTACTTCTCTCGCTGACTACCTTCCAATTCTTAGTTTCTACTGTCATTGTAATACCCCCTTGTTTCCTCGAAGTTCCAGATGTTACCTCCTTGTACATTTCCCCATATAACTACTTCTAATTAGTCTCTGTTTTCACATTTTCTTTTGCAAAATTCTTTCCTTGCTCCGTCTGTTTCAATTCGTATCTGGTTTAACTGCCTGTACATCCTTCTGGAACATTTGTTCTTTAACTCGTGATTTCTTAAACTTTTGTGTTCGCTGTAACCTACTACTACTTCTGCAGTCTGCTGTATGCAAAGTTCAATATGCTTCAACTGTCTTGTTACTACCTGTACCTATCATTTCCTCGTTTCAGTTTTTTTTTTTTTTTTTTTTTTTTCAACTAGAAGATGTTTTACTTCCTCGTTTTTAACTTCTCAGTACTCAACATCTTGTTACCTAATTTTCTTCTGTCAATATTTCTCAGCTGGATATTCACTTCAGCCATCACACGGTTATAATCAGAGAAAATGTCGACCCCGAGAAGGGTCTTTGCGTTCTTCAAGCTATTTTGATACCTGTCTGAATCATAACATACGCTATTTGATACCTTCTGCTGTCTATTGCGGATTTCCACCTATATCTTCTTACGTTGTCCTGATTGAACGAAATGTTTTCAACTACTATTGAATTCTATCCACAGAAATTGTCCAGTTCATTTCCCCTTTCATTTCATTCGCCTAAACCATATCTGCCTACGACACTACCTTCTTATTTTTCTCCACAACTGCACTAAAATCTCCCATTACAATTATACTACCACCCCTCTACCCCTGTCTTTAATCTCTCTCATTTTCTATAATGTTACATAAATCACTTCCATGAGAGTATTCTACAAGTGACAGTTTACTCTTGGGGGTGAGCTTTTTAACAGCTTTGTAAAATATGACTCAAGAGATTTTGTTATTTTATAAACAAGTATTTCATTAATAACGTTAACATATAACATACGCCATTTCTCACACAAAAACATACAAAGAAGAGTTTACTTTCGGGCTAAGTTTTCTGAAAACACCTTATAATTTGGTTCGTATTTCACAAGAAAATGTTTCACTGACAATTAGTTTAATAAGTTGGAGCGACAAAATTTAGTGTGGTGGTCAGTATCCTCTATTCAATGTTGTGTTACCGGTATGAAATGTTACAAACCAACGCGTAGAGTGCGTTCAAACGTTATTCACGGACCAAATGGAATGTTGATGTCTTTCTGGGTTAGATGTACAGAATGTATCCTTTTAAACTCTTTTGAATACACAACTGTGTTCTCAATAGTGCGCTTTCGTACGACCATCTCAACAACGCACTGCTTCCTGAGTGACTGCACTCCCCAGCCTGTTTTATAAATATTTATTAAAATAATGAGGATGTTCACGTACTAAAATAGTGATCTTTAAAAAGCTGAACATCATGTACTGTGACTTTCTTGTGTTAGAACTGTGTTGGGTGATACTGAGAAATATGCAAGTGAATCAATCGGTGGGTGGGTAGTGTATCGTTAGTTGAGGAGAAATCGTATCAAGAAGAACAGTATCTAAGATGATGATGATATACAGAATACAAATAAATAATCAGAAAAGAGGATCAGTAAACACAACCAAGTCCAGGTGAGAGAGATCTTCGACCACTGAGGACTGGAATAAAGAACAGTAAAACTAATATCACACAACTGACTGCAGAATTCAATCAGCATCTGGAATAGCCTGCAGTCGCAATCTAACGAGAGCTGCATAACCTCGACATCAGCAGTCAGGTTGTGATTTCGATACTTCTTTCCACTACTGCCAAGGTGGGAGCACGATTGTGATATAGGGGACATAAAACATGAACACTGATTATACTGAAAAGAGTCGATGAGCCATCTTTCTCCCTGTTTCTAACAATATGCCGGGCTGACGTATGGCAGATGTCCAAATAAGCGTATGCTTTAACTACTTCCTCCCGTAAACATGAAGGCGATTCTGTGCTGATGTGGCCGCAATTTTCATGGTACTCCGTTGATACTATTATTACTTTCCAATGGCAAATTACTTCTAATAACTATGTGTACATTTTAGGTTACCAGACATGCAGGCTCGCGAAGCAGTCACTCAGGAGCAGGGCAGGGTATTATTGTTGTTTCCAACAACACAGTCTTCCATGATAACCATTCGCCAATACACACAGCCAGACTTGTTCGTTGTGGAGTGGGTTTGAGGAGCATCAGTATAACCTCCCTTTTCTCACTCAAGCCTCCTCCTTGAACATTATTGATCTATAATTTTTCGAGCAGACACCAGCGCAATTCTATCACTGTTGACGCAATTATGTATTGCACTGCGGGAAAAATAATCCATCATTGCTCTAAAAACAATTCATAAGTAAAATGAATAAATTCGGCGACGAATACAAGCTTTACTACAAGTAAAGAAGGTCGAACGTCATACTAATCAGGTTAAGATGCACTTTATTAAGATAATTCCACTATTTTGATAACTACCTATATGTAAATATACATATACTAGCTGAAATGCCCGATTCGCATGGAGATAACAGGTTTAAGCTCTTCTTCCTTTAGGATTCACATTCCAACTGCAAGTGTCAGTTCGTATCACTTACTGATTTAAATATAAATACGCATATATAATTATCATATATTATTTTATGTATATTGGAAATTGAACTTATATGTATTATACTTGTCATTTATTTATTTAGTAGATTGGTTTATTCATATTATTATTGTTTCTGTGTCTACGAACAGTACAGAGGCCGTTTGTATAATAGTTGGGTATACATTTCTTTTTAAACACCTTGTTTGTTCCGATAATACGCGAGTACTTTTCCTCTCAGCAGGGAAGTGATAGGATGGATCTTGAAGAGGAAGGAACGAAGCTGCTTCGATTCGAGACACCTTTCAGAGAACAGCAACCATTTAGGGAGTGCTCTGTTCATCTCGTAAACGAATATGGGAATAGAAGAATGTCAAGAATAATGGCAGAGTTAGGAATTAGGTCTCATGATGAATAATTTCTTGTCTTCCGGATGAAAGATTCCGAAAGATACGCATTTCTCAAGTAAAAGGAACTGCATCATAAAGTGAATGGCACGAACTAGGAAATGTCCTCTTTTACAGGAAAATAGGTTATGTTTGGCTTTTATTTAGTACTAGCTGTTATGCCCGTTCTTTGCACGGGCAGATAAAATATCTATGTACGAACAACGAACAACGAAAGAAAAACTACACATTTCTAAAACTGGATCTTTCATGTGTGAATGCATATCCGACAAAGTAGATATGTTTCCATTGAGTTGACTTTAATAGTAAACACGGTTTATACTTAATACAAACATAAAGTAATCTGTTTTTAACCACAATAAAGCAATCTACTACTAAACAGTAAAAACAACGTGAATGTAGACAAAACTGTGTATTTCACACAAATATCGGTCATTTTAGATAATTTTTATATGTCTCGGCACCCTCTTTAATATGGGCCCGCTCCTTAGCTGATGGGAGCTCAGTTTAAAAGTAAACACTTTCTTGAGTTTCACCATTGAGCTCTGTGACCCCGCAAACTATGGACTTCATACTAATGTCGGTCATTTTCGATTAGTTTTACATGTCACGGTACCTCCCTCTCAGCAGGTGTCCCAGCCCCGCATACAATGGTAGCTTAACTTGAAAGAGATTGCTAATGGAAGCGTCACCATTGATCTCAGCAACCGCGAAAACTATGGATTTGACACTAATATCGGTCATTTTCGATTCATTTTACATGTCTATTCTCCCTGGTAACCTCCGGCCCACATACAATGGTAGCTGAATTTGAAAGTAACCAATCGCTAATGGAAGTGTCACCATTGATCTCAGAGACGGCAAAAACTATGGATTTGACACAAACATCGGCCATTTTTTATTATATTTACATATCACTGTACTCCCGCCCCTGGTGACCCCCCGGCCCGCAGACGAAGGGGTAAATTTGGAAGTTAATGCGATCAGAGTTTCACCATTGATTTCAACGGCTGCGAAAACTATGGATTTGAAACAAATACCAGTCATTTTGGAATATTTTTACATGTCTCTGTATACCCCCCACCCGGTGACCTCCGGTCCGCTTACAATGGTAGCTGAATTTGAAAGTAACCAATCGCTAAGGAAAGTGTCACCATTGATCTCAACGACCGCGAAAACTATTGATTTGACACTAATATCGGTCATTTTGTATTATTTTTACATGTCTCGGTATCCCCCACCCCCTGAGACTCCGGCCCGCTGGCGAATGAGTGAATTTGGAAGTTAATGCGATCAGAGTTTTACTATTGATCTCTGAGACCGCGAAAACTATGAATTTGACACTAATATCGGTCATTTTCTCTTTCACATGTCCCGGTAAACACCCCATCCCCCTGAGACCCCCTTGGTTAGAAATTTCAAGAAAACGTTTCATCTTTTTCTGGGGCCTGGACCAAGGTACCCGTGACCCAAATTTGGTAACACTCGGTCTACTCGTCTGGTCCCCGTGCCGCACACAGAAAGATGGAGAGAGAGACAGAGAGGCACACAAACAAACTCCATTTTATTTACTTTAGAAATTTACTTTCACTTGTTACGTTTTAAACATATCACTGGCATACAATTAACTGTCTGGCAATTTCACTTTTTCTTGATCCGATCTTATTCCCTGGTATATATTTAATTTCCAATTTATAGAGAGTAATTCATTTCCTATAAACGTATTTTCCTTGTGCGAGGAACGGGCATTTTAGGTTCTTTGTGATAATTCTGAACCATTATAGTATTTTCAACCATGTCTGTAGGCATTATATCTTCTTCTTTTAAACAAACTTGTAAATAAATGTAGTGGCTCAGAATCCGGTCCATCGTTGCCTGTTGACTTTCTTTGGCTAATTGAGCAAAATTGTGCCAAAGAGCATTAAGTAATTTGAAGATGTAACTGACATGTATTTAACTTTCTGTCAATGTATCTCCCAGAAAAGTTGTTTCTCAGTAATCTATAATTTTAGTTAATTATGCTTCTGAATAAGTAATTCTTACCGTAACACTGAAACATGTTTCTTTGTGGAAATAGTGTCGCCACTCTATATAGATTCTTCTTGTGTTGGCGCATGGTGATACTCAACTTGGAACAGGTAACCTTCAGGGGCGCCACAGAGATAATTGTGTTTAGATATGGGAAGCAGCCTTTAGTAGAAGTAGTAGTAGTAGTATTTGGTAGTAGTAGTAATAATAATACAAACAGTAGTAGTGGTAGTTGGTAGTAGTAGTAGTAGAAATAGTAGTAATAGCTCGGATTCGGTTAAGTTAAGGTAGGTTCTGTTGTCTGGCTCCCATCATATAGACATAACCCCACCAATTTCCTTTCAGAACATTAAATAGGTTGAGAAGAACCTGAGCATAATGATAATGATACCTGTAAACTTTAATAAAACTGACCAGGTATTCTTAATGTGTACCTTCTTAGTAGTGCCGAAACGTAAAAGTAATCCCAAAATGACCGATATGAGTGTCAAATCCATACTTTTCGCGGTTGCTGAGATCAATGGTGACACTTTCATTAGCGATGACTTTCAAATTCATCCACCATTGTATGCGGGCTTGAATCACCAGAAGGGGTATTCCGAAACATGTAAAAATAATCGAAAATGACCGATATTAATGTCAAATCCACAGCTTTTGGAGTCGCTGAGCTCAATGGTGAAACGCAAGACCGCATTTACTTTCACATTTAGCCTCCACCAGCTAAGGAACGGGGGCATTATAAAGGTGATAACGAGACATGTAAAAATAATCCACAATGACCGATATTAGTGTCAAATCCATAGTTTTTGCGGTTGCTGAGATCAATGGTGATACTTTCATTAGCGATGGTTTTCAAATTCAACCACCATTGTATGCGGGTCGGGAGTCACTGGGGGTGGAAATTGCGAGATATGTAAAAATAATGGAAAATGACTTATATTAGTGTCAAATCCATGGTTTTCGCTGTCGCTGAGATGAATAGCGATACTCCCACAGGCGTTGACTTCCAAATATAGCTCCCATCGGCTGCGGGCCAGAGGCGTTGTTTTTTCAAAATTGGAACCAGAGGACCATAGGGGCTTTTACCGGGATATGTAAAAGTAGTAGAAAATGGCAGATGTTAGTGTCACATTCATAGGTTTCGCGGTATCGGCTGGTAGCCAGAGGTGACTTTTTCACAATTCGAACCAAGGGGGTCTCAGGGGGCGTTTACCGGGACATGTAAAAGTAGCAGAAAATGATCAATATTTATGTCGAATCCATATTTATCGGGGTTGCTCAGATATATAGTTACACTCCCGATAGCGTTTACTTTAAATTCAGCCTCCATCGGCATTCCCAATGAAAACACACGTATGTAGTTGGATATATATTCACACAAAATATATCTAATTTAAGAAATGTTTCTTAATTGTTCTTCCGTTGTTCAGTTTGTTTACATTGATATTTTATATGATCCGTGCGAGGAACGGGCATAACAGCTAGTACGAAATGGTAAAGTGTTTGTCATGGACCAAATTACAATGAATTCAATTATATAGATAATTATTATAACTATCATTGATAATTATTTCCTTGTTGAATTATAGACACTTTTCAGAGGGAAAAAAATAACATTTGAAAATCCAAAATCAAGGTAAAGTAGACCAACGTAAAGGAAAAAAGTATAAAATTGTCCATATAATTAAGCGTACCGTACCATGTAATTAAGCTTACAGTACAAATTTTACGTCTCTTTTTCTCACAACCTGATTTCTTTGTGCTCTGAACGCTAAACACAAGCTTCAGCAATTATTATAATAGAAAGCAGTGGATATATAATGCGAAGCACTGTACTTTTTGTTTCCCAATTTGTTTCTAATCTAATATCGATAGTTTTCGATTATTTTTTTACAAATCAACCCACTACCAATTTCCCATACGTAGAAAGTCCCCCTTTCACAAGAGATTTTTAAAAAAATGCAAGGACACGTTCTGTTTATTTTTAGCTCCATAAATATGTCGAATTTGGTGTCGAGCCGAGTTTGACAAATAGCTCCCTCGTTCAGCTCGTTTCCATATCATGATCTGATTATAATAGAAAGCGAAAACCATGGGAAATGTAAGCAGTAATATGGAATACTTTTAGTGGTGTTCACGACAGGGTTGTATTTTGTCTCGTACTTTTAGTGCATTTCGTCTCGTCTCGATAGCGAAACGACGATAGATTTATAACGAGACAGCGTCAAATGCCGTGAGCACCGGCGTCATTAACTTGTTCCGCCAGCAACGAATTTCGAGGTGGCTTCTTTTGCATTGTTTTGTGCCATTTTGCACGCCTATTCTCACTTTTTGTGCGTCACCGCAAGTGGGTTAAAATGGGCCTACAAATATGGCGGAACAAGTTAATGCTGTTCCGCCACCAACGAATTTCGAGGTCGTTTCACTCACATCGTTTAGTGCCAGTTTCTTGCCGTTTTGAGCGCGTATTTTCATGTTTTGTGCGTCACTGGAAGTGGGTCAAAATGGACCTCGAAAGTGGGACGAAAATGACCCACTGCTCCACCACTACCGAATTTCGAGGTCGTTCCTTTCGCATCGACTAGTGCCTGTTTCGTGCCCTATTTCGACATTTTGTGCGTTACCGGAAGTGTGTCAAAATGGGCCTCCAAAGTGTGGCAAAAATGACCCACTGCTCAGCTACTCTCGAATTTCTAGATAGTTTCTTTCGCATCGTTTAGTCCCTGTTTTGTACGTTTTGTGCGTCACCGGAAATGGATCAATGTTATCCTACAAATATGACGGAATAAGTTAATGCTGTTCCGTCAGGAACGATTTCGAGGTCGTTTCCTTCACATCGTCTTGTGCGTGTTTTCTACCGTTTTGTAAGCCTATTTCCAGGTTTTGTGAATCAATGGTAGTGGGTCAAAATGGGCATTCAATGTGGGAAGAAAAATGATCCACTGTCCCACCAGTATCGAATTTCAATGTCGCTTCTTTCGCATTGTTTAGTGCATGTTTTTTACCATTTCTGCGCAAATTTTCACGTTTTGTGCGCCACCAAAAGTGGGTTAGAGGAGACCTACAAAATATGTCAGAAAAAGACATATTCATCCCACTTTCAAGGCCCATTTTGATTCACTTCCACTGACGCACAAAGCGACACAAATCATGCACAAAAAATGTGAAGAAAACGACCTCGACACTCGATGGTGAAGTTACAGCGTTAACTTATTCCTCTATACTTGTAGGCCATTTTGACTCATTTTCGTTGTCGCACTAAAGTGGAAATAGGCGCACAAAACGGTGCAAAACAGACACTTTACGATGCGAAAGAAACGACCTCCAAATTCGATAGTTGTGGGACAACGGTTCTCTTTCCTCACGCCTTGATGGACCATTTTGACGCATTTCTGGTGATGCTCAAAAAATGGAAGTAGGCGAGCAGAACGGTACAAAACACACACTAAACGATGTGGAGGTCCTCCAAAATTCGTTGGTGGCGGAACAGCATTAACTTGTTTCGTTATATTCGTAGGTCCATTTTGACTTACTTCCGGTGGCGCACAAAACGTACAAAATAGGCACTAAACGATGCGAAAGAAACGACCTCGAAATTCGATACTGGCGGAACAGTGAGCCATTATCTCCCACTTTAAAGGCCCGTTTAACTCACCTCAGGTGATGCACAAGACGAGAAATAGGTCCAGAAAACGTAAAAAAGGACTAAACGATGAGAAGGAAACGACCTAGAAATTCGATGGTGTCGGAACAGTGGGTCATTTTCGTCCCACCTTGGAGGCTTATTTTAACCCACTTCCCATGACGCACAAAACGTGGAAGTAGACCCACAAAACGATGTAAAGGAAACGACCTCGAAATTCGTAGGTGGCAGAGCAGCAATAACTTGTTCCGCCATATTTGTAGGCCCATTTTGACCCACTTCCGGTGACGCACAAAGCGATACAAAACACGCACAAAAGATGCATTACAAAGCAATTCGAAATTCGTTGGTGGCGGAACAACATGAGCAACAATATAAGTATATACTGTAGTTCTTAGCGTCAAGGCTGAGAACTGCACGGTCCAATATTTTAGCCAAAGCAGAAGCCCAACCGGGATAGTGATGTCAACCGGCTCGGCTCGCTTCAACTGAGCGAACAGCTTGAGCTGGTTTGGTCGGGATGACCCATCGACTGGACTCAACTGAACCGATGGCTTGAGCCGGCTCGGTAGGAACGAGTCATCGACTCGGCTCGATTGGAGCCAATGGCTCGAACCAGCTTGGTTGAAACGAGCCCATCAGCTGGGTTCGAGTCAGCTCAACTAAGCCGATGGCTCGAACCGGCTCGGTTGGGGTAAGCATTTAGCTCGGTTCGGTCCGGCTCGGGTGAGCCATCGGCTCGAGTTGGCTCGGTTAGGTGAGCTGTTGGCTCGGCCACTTCTCGGTTCGGCGTGATAAGTGAATTAGCTGTGAGCGAGCCGCTTGAGTCGTTGACAACCCTAAACCCGTGTCAAGCAGTTTTGAACATGTTTGGCTGAAGTCCTATAACTTTCAACAATTTTTGGCTCGAGCCCGAATACTTGCTCCTCTTGAACTCACACCTAGAACCTCGTGACCGATGTCCTTGTCTCCTGAAGATTTCTTGACGACCGAGATCGACAGTCAACTAATTTTTAGTATTCAGATACAAACCGCCTATATTCCATGTTTATACACGGTGTTATAATAATAATTAGTTATAGTAGTAGTAGTAGTATCATTGATAATTATATTGTCTACGTAGGATACTTAAAGAGAGTAGTACTTGGAACTACACAAAGGATTTAGCTCGAATTGGCTCGTTTGGCTCCTTCGAGGGGGGATAATACCATAAACATAATATATTTAAAAAATACTGAGTTTCACGGCTTTCTTCCCAGGGGGCGAAGGTATGGTAGTTATCTACATTTCTTGTAAGTACCTTATTTGAAATATGTAAAACAGTAACAAGTGGACAACACAATATACACACACATCTTCTTATCTTCAGTGTTAGTTGCTGATTTCAATTGCAATTAACAATTACAAGTTTCAATTGTCAACTGCAGTTAGCAATTAAATGTTTCAATTGCACCCTTTGCGATTGACAATTAACAATTAAAAGTTTCAATGCCTGGTGAACAATTAACAACAATTGACGAACATTTAATTGCAAATTTTATTATTGAATTCAATTCCAATTGAAATTAATTGTCAATTACAAATTGAAATCAACTGCAATTAATTTTCACAGCAATTACTTTCAACTGATTGATCAATTGCAATTGATTTCAATTGGTTTTGCCCAACACTGTCTCCAGGTAAGTGCAGAAAATTGGTTAAAACTTTGTAACGGTTGGTCGTTGAGCCAAAAACATTTCACTACTGGATTCCTGGAAAAATTTCAGTCCTAGTTGATGTTTCACACGTTAGGGTTCCCATTTTAAAAAGTTCCCGCCATTTCAAGATGGCGGCCGATGATGCCATGTGTCAGAAGATTTTTCGTCTCGTCTGTCATCGCTTTTTTCCTTTTTTCCCAATTCTGAACGGTTTGAATTTTATTTGAGTGCTTCCCCACTTTTGGATCACCCTGTACTGTTTTTTCATCTAAAATTCATTTTCTGAGCAGGACCGTGCGAAAAAGTTCCCACACGGACCATCCCAAGTAGAGACTTTTTGCATGAGAAAAAGTTTAACACGCTCAAGGAGTTATAAGCGTACTCGTTCAAAATTTAGACATACTTAACATAAAATTCAGAAGAACTGACACATAAAATAAGAGGTAAAGGGAAAAAAGTCCATGCTTGCAACAGTAGTTAAAAGAAGTTATGAAGTCGATAATATTCCCAGTAGAAAAAGTTATTGTATCCCGGATATTTTAAGCGAAAAAAACAAAAAATAAAAAAAAAAAAACACATAAAAGGAATTTTCAAAAGCAGAGACAGAAAGGAAGAGCACGATTGAATGCTATTTTTGTTTCCGAGAAGACCATATTCGGGCTAATTGTAAAAAGCTAAGAAATGAAAAAAGAAATAATGACAAAGACAGGGTAGCAGCAATGAATCAACATCGAGTAAGGAAAGTGGCAAAATATCGCAACGGTCCTTCTTATGTCTATGGATTCTTTTTATCATAAACCTGCTGATTGCTACACTGATACTGGTTATTTTATTTGTTTGGTAGGTGCACACGTTGTTCAAGAATGGATAAGAAATAGAGCAAGGGTGACAAACGTGAATTGGTAACAGGATTCATTACTGTCAAACAAGATGTACACGCTCGTTTATTATTATTATCATTATTATTAAATACACACTTTATACACAGATTTTATGCCATCCAGGATGTAGATATTAGGTTGATTGATTTTGAGTTTTACGCCCTGTGCAGCAGCGAGGCTATATGAGACGTGGACCTACTGATTAACGTGGAATCCGAACCACATGAGCTCCCGCCGGGAATCGAACCCGGGTCTCCCGCGCCAAAGGCGCGTATGCTAACCGCTTAGCCAAGGAGGAGCTCACGTAGATATTAGGGTCGTCCTTGCTTCTGACTTCCTTACAAATGCCGAATTTGAACTGCACCTCTCGAAGGGAAAATGGAAGTTCGGATGGGAAGATATCTTTAACAAGTTTATAATCATTGTGAAAAGAGAAGGAACAAAAACGGAAGGAATTTGCCAAGGAGCAACGATATCTTCTGTAGATAAAACAAAGGACAAATAATAAACGGAGCACAATAACGTCTTGCTTCTACACGCGCCCCGAAGGAAGAGAGGGGGAAGGAAGTAACTGCCCCGACCCACGGAAAAAAATGAGGGAGAGAAAAGAGAAAAATAACAATACAAAGACTAGTCCTTTTTAGCGCTGGACAAGGGGCAAAATTTTGGGATTGACAGAGAGAGCCTGTCATAAATGTTACTACTGCTGACGATCCTTATCCTTCGCCCTTGGAGTCTGGTAGTACCCATAGTTTTGTTGACAGTGAGTTAGCAGAAAAATGGAGAAGATACAGCTATGAATGAAAATATATATATATATATATATATATATATTTAGTGCCGGCTACAGGCTTAGGCACAGCTGAGTATAGTATTTTCATGCAGACCTACTTCTATGGCATAAAAATTAAACTTCCTTTTTTTTCATTGACAGACATCTCCTCAAAAAGTTATATGTGGAAAGGGCTTCCTTTACAAAACGAATATTGCTCTTTCTATAGGTGAGCAAAAGGCTGTTCGTAGATAACGGAGAGTCGCCTGTTTTTTTTAAAGTTTTGATTAATCTTCCAGGGTGCAGTTGTTGTTCCCAGACGTTGTAGCTGTTAAGGGAAGCCAGCCAGATGCTATCGAAAGAATGTTGGAAGAAGTTGGTGTAAAAAAAGACTTAAAGAAAAAAAAACTTGGTGATGTTTTGCACAGAATAAAAGTGATTCTACGGATAAGAACGGACTTTCAAATTTAATACAGCACCACATTAATGTTGCGTGCTCTGAACTTTTGAAAGATGGGGACAAATTAAGAAATCCAATTCCCAGTACGTAAGCGCATCTATTTTTCACAAGAAATGTGATGATTCATAGAAGCTTATAGTGGAGCCGCGAAGAATAAATTCTATGACAGAAAAACAAATGTGTTCGTTGCCTAGTTTAATTGAAGCACTTATTTGGTGGGCAAGCCTTGGTTCTGCTTGATCAATATAAAGAATACATTAGGACAAATTGACACTAATTCTCCATGTTAGAATACAATGTCTCTACTGCACACAAAAGAACTTACAAATTTAAATAAAGATCTACAGGTTAAAGGACTTATCATTGAAGCTAACCACGTTGATGCAACAGGTGTTAAATAAACTATATTTTACAAACGTTATTTGTTACTTTGATATTTGGAAACTCAAGGGAGTTGAGAAGGATCTAGGCTCCATTTTATGGAAAAACCTTGGAAGATTCTCTAGGGTTTTGAGACCAGGAGTGTGTATTTCTCTTTTTACTGTTATATCTTGTTTATAGTTGAATCAAGAAGCAATAAATGCTATGAAAAACTGGATACACAGCCTCGCAACTTCAATCTTTCTAATCATTGGAATGAATTTGCGGATTCTGTATGGTTCACTCTAAGTTATGACATATAGTCTTTGCAAACCGGACAAGACTCATGAGAACGTTAAATTTACTTAGAAAAACACACTTAAAGATTGTTTTTTACGCCTGGTTAAATAAAATATCTAGTGTTTTAACCGAAAAAAGAAAACGTGTCACACTAATCAGACTCTCTCTCTGTGTGTGTGTGTGTGTGTGTGTGTGTGTGTGTGTGAGAGAGAGAGAGAGAGAGAGAGAGAGTGAGTGAGAGAAAGAGAGATATTTAGCAGAAGCAAGCGAGAGCGCACAGAAAATATCCTAGGCAATCCTGTTCAGTACAGTGAGATCAAATATTAAAGTTTCTGTAAAATTCTCTAGAAGAGCTTTCCGAATTTTCTTTCTACTCCCAAATGTAAGACTACTTTACTGAGACTGATAACCGAAAACTGTTGTTTTCTCAAAAACAGCTCTAGTGAGTTTCTTAATATTTCAGAAATCAATATTTCATTAATAGCTACAATATGACATATGTCATTTCTCTTGGAAAAATCTAAATAGTAGTTTAGTAGGGGTAAGTTTCCTTGGGTCGATTTTCCCCCCAAAAAAAACACTTTATTCATATTTAACCCTAGATTACAAAGCCTCATTTTTTGTCACGTCGTCACAAAGCCTTCGTAATTTTTACGACGCGATGGTTTCTTATATATATCTACTTGATTTTTGTATATTTTTAAAATCTAAAAATTATCTAGGAGTCAGTTGTATGTCTATATCACAAATATATATAACTTGTTTATTTACGTCCAGTGCGGGGAAAATAAAAAATATATTTTCGCGACATGTGTATTTGGAAAATAAAAAAATATGATGCCTGGGTTTGGGGGAGGAAAAATTGAATATGAACTTTTTTTTTAACTTTATAACTATATTTTGTAAACTAGAATATATAAGGTAAAATAAAAAAATATTACACTTGAGTATGGAGCAAAAAAACATGTTTAGGTGGAACTGTAAATATTGTGAGGTTTTAACACTGAAAAAGGGAAAATTTTAAATATTTCACTGTAAAAGTTAAGAAAGTTTTTATTTTCTCAGTTTGATTACAATGTTCCCATAAAACTGTTCACATAATATTGTTCAAATAACACTGTTCCGACCATGAGCATTTGCATATCTTTAGTCTGCATCGCAGTTTACACAGCACATTGCTCTATGTTCCCCACAAATTGCATTGTGACAATGGTTGCAGTAATTGGTAGTCATTCTTCTCTTGGCAGAAGGACAAAAGGAACAGATTTTCCTTGCACCTGCAGGGTAGCGACCGTTCGCATTTACAGGTATTCCCAGATTCTCGGAGATCATAGTACGTAAGTTTCTCTGCAGTGACGGTGTTTGCAAGCGAGTTTTCATGTGTGGAGTTGTTAGTTCCATGCACAGTTCTTTCATGAAGATCTTGCGTTGTTTGGGTGTTCCTCCCTGAGCAAAACTGTTCAAGCAATAAATCACGTATGAATTTACAAAACAAATGTTCATAATGCCAAAGAAGACACACAATGGCCAGCGCTGAGTTTTCCTACTGCAAGACATGTTTTGACACATCTGGTCCATTTTGTCGACTGCACCTTTTGTGTCGTTGTAGATGTGTATGATATCAGGTTTATGGGTAGTTGGATTCGTCTGTGCACTGTCATGCATACTAGAGAGTAATGTTACAGTCTTATTCTTTGTTGGCTTAAAAGACACTAAGGTTTTATTAGTGTCAAATAGGAATATTGAACTATTTACTGGCCTTTCCTTTTTATTAGAAAGCACATCACTTGGGACTCCTTTCCTGTTCAAACGGATTGTACCAATCATTGTCAACTTGTATGGGGGCTTCAAGAGGTCATCAGCCAGTTGCACACTAGTGAACCAGTTATCGGTTGTGACATTTCTATTAGTTCCGTGGATAGAAGTTGTCACTTCTTTGACAAAGAAATCAGATAGGGGTAATCCCCCAGTTTGGGTCTTCTTCCCAACATATGGTAAACCATCTATCATATAATATGTGTTTGTGTCGCATGCCATTACAATTTTCACACCATATTTTGAAGGTTTGTTTGGAATGTACATGCGAAACGAACATTTTCCGCGAAATCCTAACAGTTGTTCATCCACTGTAACATATGATCCTGGATTGTACTTTGAACGGCAATTTTTGGTAAACATATCCCATAGTTCTCTTATCGGTGCAAAAGGATCAGTTCTCTTCCGTTCCGAGCGAGTAGCTTTATCATCAAATCGAAGACAGCACAAGATAAAATCAAACCGCTCAGAAGTCATCACACATTTATATTGAGTACCAGTCCACCTATGGTCAAATAATTCTCTGGAGGACAAATGGTTGTCCTTCGAAAAAGCAGTATTCACCAATATCCCAAAGAAAGCCCACATTTCTTCTTTAGTTATAGGAGACGTTGTATTAGTGTGAACAGCATATTTCGCCCTAACTCGATTCATTTGGTCATTTGTGTAAAGAGTAACTTTATCCAACATTTCTTCATCAAACATTTGAGTAAAACATTCCCGTGCTGTAGTAGCATCTTTTGCCTGGCCTAGAACTTTTCTCCTATTTACTACAATGTTTTTAGCTGGAGTGCGAGCATTTCGTGGCCTTGGACGTGTTGACCAGACATGATTGTTTTTAGCTCGTACCACATGTTGTGGAAGAACCATAATGTAGTGGTCATCAGCAGGGGATGCGTCAGCAGCAGGGGGTGCGCCAGCGGCGGATAGTACAGAGTCAAGTGTGGAGGATGTGGATGTTGAGGAAGAGGGCGTAACATTAGATAATGGGACAGAAAAGGGGCAATACACAGTTTCTCTCCGTTTTCTTTTCGTTCCTGAAAGTGATCCTTTAGCAGGTGACTCTTTAGAATCCAATGCACATGCACTACCACCTAATGTATAATCAGGGTCGGCGACTGTGTCGTCCGTGTCTTCTACTTCGTCATCTTCTACTTCATCTTGCTCTACTTCATCTTCCTCCCCTTCATCACTTTCAACAAATAATGCTTGATGTCGCTCTTCATCTTGGTTATCATAATCTGACAAATCCTCATTCAATAACTGTCTTATGCGGTCTATTTCCCGCTCTTCTGCATCTGTCATGACACTGACAATATATATCAACCAAAGAGCCACCACTATGTACACACTACAACTAGAATAACTTGTAGAGTAAAATTCTAACGTAAAATAAAAAAGTAACGTAATCACAAAGCCTTCGTAAATTTTACGACGCACTGCTCAAATGAGACACATACATCCGATCTACGCGACTGCCAAACTAGTAATGACATCTATCGGCTATGATAGGAAGGTACTGGGGAAATGGCAGTGCTCGGAAATGTTGTTTTTAAGTTCTATCGTTTTTGCAAATGGCGCGTCGTAAAATTTACGAAGGCTTTGTAATCTAGGGTTAATCCTACAATATGGCATAAGCCATATCTCTTGGGGAAAAAAATGGTAACTTTGGTTGTTGAAACGAGTTTCTTCGCGTGATCTTCCCTGAAACGGGTCAAGAGATTCTTTCATAAATATTTCATCAACAACAAATATCTCCAATGCAAGTTCTTTTTGACAGTTTTCCCTGGTGTTGGGCAGAAGGGATTTTTTTTTTAAAATATATATAAAATTCGATCCAGATTAGAGAATTCCGTAAAAATTGCTGTCAATGGATATTTTAATTTTACTCAGAATTTCAGAAAGTTGAGTTTACTGTTTAAGTGTTTTCTCAATTTTCTCAAAACTGACGCTAATTCATTCACACATCTTAAATACCTCATTAACAAGCCTACAAATTGGCATGATTAATTTCTCTACAAATATTCTAGAGAATGTTATTATTTGTGTGGGCGTGTTCTTGTTTCATATTTTGAACGATACTTCTGGAGAACACGGCAGCAACGATTGTAAAAAATAAATAAATGAAATATTTATCGCCCCACAGTTGTAGCTTTTAAGCAAAAAGAAACTGATGATTACTGAATCATTACTAAAGAATTGATGGAATGTAAATGTGGGAAGGAAACTGGAGAACCCATTGACACGATGTTGTCCACCAAACTCTCACATAACTTGGGATTGTACCAAGGAATCTTCACAAAAGAGATGAGTGCCCTAACACTGAGCCACAGTGCCCAGTGCCCCCTGCCATGATTGAAGTTTCAAAAAATATAATAATTAAAATTCTGTAATACAGCATAGTTCATTCCTTCGAAAAAAAGTCCTCAAAGTCTACTTTACAGGTGGTGTGCGTTATGTTCTGAAAATGTCGAAAATGACTATTCGAAATAAGAATCCCAGAACACGGAATACGTAACTTCTCTTGAAAAAAAGCAATAAAGATGGTGAACTAGAATGTGGAGTTCTTATATATATATATATATATAAGGTGTTTATGTAAACATTATAAATATAGTGGTTTTAAGAAAACGAAGAAAAAGATCTTAATAAACAAACATAGAATATCGCTTCCTTGAAGAGCCGGCTGTTCAGAAAACGTGAGAAAGTGAATCTGTAGCTGACTACCTCCAGAACTACTAGCGGTACATCTGAAGTGGCATGTCCCATCTTAGACTCCCAATCTGTTTTATTTAAAAATGCACGTTTCAGGATCAATCAATAGCACTACACGAAGTTTCGTGAACAGCTGTAAGGAGTTATTGGGAATTCTGTACAACTGAATGCAAATGAGCACATATAAAGCAAGCACCAACAAGGAAGCAACTAAATGTGAGAAGTCGCAATTTCTAATACTTTACGAACGGCGGAGAATTTATATAAATCTCGGTAACTTTAAGGAATCCATCCCTACATGTTTAAAAGAAATAGAAAGTTTAATTTAAAAAATGAAATTTTTGAGTTTTACGTCCCACGGTTATGCCGGTTAGGCTAAAGGAGACGGTGATCTGAGAGATGAATGAAATGGTGGAATGAAGAAAGTGGGAGGAAACGGGAGAACCCCGAGAAAACCCACGCACCCGGTGTTTGTCCACCACAAAGCTCACTTGGCGGGAGCAGGGTTTGAACCCAGGACCCCAAGCACCAGAGGTGAACGTTCTACCACTGAGCCACCGCGGTCCCAAAAAGTTTAATTTACTTACTACAAACAACGAGTGATTCATATTATCAATGATGATTCAGTGTGCGTAAACCAAAACGTTTTACGAGTAAAAGTTGCATAAACAATAGCCAAAACACGATAACATGAGCTTACAAAGTGAGACTAGTGCTAATTTCCTGTGTCTGAAATCCTCATGTGATTTTAGGTCGTGCCACGTTAAGCATTGGGAATTCTTTTGCAAAATGAAATGCACAGAGCTAAATCTTGAAGTTTAATGTCCAACGGCTATGTTCTTTAGATGATATTTAAAAGAAGAAAGTGAATGATAATGATACACGTAGCGGAACCAAGAAAGAAGTGGAAACGAAAGAACGAAAGTATTTTATACAGTACAATACTCACTTTATTGATTGTCATTGATAATTACACACCGATTTATGAATATTTGATTGAATTGGCATTCGTTAATTGCTTGTAGCAATTAAATTTTCTGAAATTCGAAGACTTATTTATTATTCTTTGATAACCTGTTGAAGGTTAGCATCCGTTTGCAGCACTGAGGCTGTATGAGATGTGAACCTACAGTTCGAAGTGGAATCCGGATCACCGTAAGCGTTCAATGCTCTCCCGCCGTGAATGAAAACCGGAACCACGTGCACCGAATCCGCGCACTAGACTAGTCGGAAGGCTGTTTTCTTTCAGTTATGCAACCACGCATTTTACATACAGCCTCATCATCTCTAAAGTATTTAAAATAGTGATATCTCAAAGCTATTATTGCTTCTTCATAGTTATTCGATACGTGTATGCTCATTTGCACTCACCTATTACTTCAAATTTCCTAGAATGCCTTACACTTTTCGAGGAAATCCTTTGCACCGACGCTGAATGATTCTGAGAGCGCATTTAGCTTTGTTTTTCAATTCCCAAAATCCATCTCTTAATATTTTCGGAAACCTGTAGCTAACGAAGATGTAATATTGTCTCTACAAATAATAAGCTCTCTAAATTATTTTTGATGAGAGCTATCATCTTGTTAATTTATTATAATGGTCACGAAGAAGAGATTATATTGCATTAAAGATCTTATAAGGCATAATCTACTTTTTAAAATAGTGCAGCGGTGATTTTTGTTCAGTCCAATTTTTCAACAGCATGTACAATAATTTTGGTCATATTTCATTATTAACCCTATAATATGGCACATAAATTTCTATCAAGAAATCCAGGTATGTGTTTTCCTGATGGAGTGAATATTCTTCAAACGAAAATTTCGGAAAACATCAGTAAAATTTTTATTCGTATCTCATGGATAAATATTTCAGTATTGAATTTAAACTATTGTATGATTCATTATTCCATTTAAGAAATAAGAGCGAGAAAAGTTCGTGCGGTGGTCCATAGTTTTTATTGCATTGATTATCTGCGTTTAATCTTATAGACAGAAAACAGTAAATTTTCAAAAAAGGTTGTCATGTGGTTGGTTAGATAAAGTTCAGAATATTTCTATACAAAAGTTACTTGCACCTTATTCCCTACGGATAAAGGAATACATTACGGAACCTTACCGGATACGTTAAACATAACCGCCCATTCTCATTTGTTGAAAGTACTGCTGCGGGATGCAGCTCCAGTATTACTGAACCTCACAATTAAGACATATTAATACTGTTGGATTCATAATTACATCATTATCCGAATATCTGTTCATTACTACTCTTTGGAAAAATTTACAATGTCAGTGGATACAAAATTGTTTTTGACTATTAAAACAATTACAAAAAAACATTAACAAATTACCAGTTTCATGATTTTTCCAGTATGTGGATCAAAATACCAGTATATTTCCAGTATTTCCAGTATCAGTAGACACCCTGTAAAATCACTGTTGACATTCTACAATTACGAAGGCAACTTGTACAGCAAGAACAGGCTGAACATTGCGTAACTAAATATTATGGACATTTTATAATATAGTCGTCACTCGAGACAATACAAGAAACAAAGTTTACTAATATTAATAATAAATTACTTTTACTAATTATGTACGTGAATGCATATATTCTTGGTGTACAGATGGTCTCAAACTATGTTTCCACTGTACGTGTGCCTGGTCCTTTAACATGAATTGTCCAGGCATGATTAATCGAGTATAATGCTCTTTTTTATCATGCACTCAAAACTGTGCACACACACACACACACACACACATTATATATATAGTGCAATTTTACTGTAAATATTTTCTGTGGGACAAAATTATGATGCGTCCTTATTGCATTAGATACGTACGGCTTCTGTTTGTAAGTGTCCATGTATACAGTTTACGTAAGTAATGTAAATACCTTATAATCAACTATTTTTCTTCATATACCTAAAACGATCATCAGAAATTGAAAGAGTTGGTGCAACTAGATCTACACAGAAAAACTTCTACCTGGTACACCACATAGGAATGTTAAACGAGCAACTGATAACGTCCTCGCATAATCTGTCAAAGTCAAAATATTGTTATGTACTTGAAGTTCTGATATCACGAAATCATTTATGTTAGAATATTTCCTTTTAGTAAGCTAACACACATGATGCTTCCAGACATGCAATTTGTTAACATATAATAACAAACAGTTATCAGGGAAAAACTACACATGGAATTAACACCAGGAATGTTATTCCATTTTTACATATATTTTTTACTAATATATTTTCATCCTAGCCATCATAAATGTACAGGGTGGCCCAAAAGAAGGTATACAGTCATGTACTGATCAGCTCACTGTATTTCATATCATTTCTTACTGTTATCCACCAGTTTCTTTATTATTTGTTCTAAAGCCTTTTTACTTATACCTTAAGCTCGGAACAACCGAAGCAAATAAACCCATAAACTAGAATGTTATACTTGATCAATGCAGAGGTGTATACCTACTTTTGGGCCACCGTGTGAATTAACCAGTCCTTGTAAACTTTCGGGAATTTAACACAGCAAAAGTTAATTACATTTGAATTATGTAATACTCTTAATATATAATTCTACACCACTGTATCTATAATTCCATACCAATTCCATCATTACTATTATACCGTACGAAAATAAATTAGCGGTTAAACATTATGTCAATTCCTACCGTTGAGATCTTGTTTCAACACTGAAAGTTCTCATCACCTTTTCATTTTCAATAAAATTTTGCAAAAACCAAAGAATAGTATTAAAATGTGTGTGTCTTATTCTATGAAATACTACTCAGTAACGTGATCAATGTTTCTCAGGTAGTCTTTGTTCTCAGCCAGCTACAATCTATTAATTTGAGGACGTATATTATGACTACTATTTTAAAGTTGTATTTTCTAAATACTAAAAAATTACAAAAAAAAAATAAATTATTATTACTATTATTTTACTTAATATTATTAATTCTGGCATTATATTTTAAAAAATGTGAACAAAGTTTAAGCAGGATTAGTGAGCAACTTCACATCTTCGGAATAGGAGTAATGCAGTCATTATCAAAAGATGAAAAAGCGTTACAAGTGACCGTGTCCAGTGCTAAAACTTTTCTTCATTTGGCAGGGAAATAAATTTAAATATATATAAAGTAAAGATAGTAGGAAGATTCAAAATACACTGCTGCTTATGAAAATTGACACACTAAGAAGGAAGACTGCAATTGTTCCAAAATCACAGGATTTGTAAGTGTACCGCAATTACAGGATTGCAATTTCAGCGGAATGTGTCATCAGTATGCCTAGCAGCGCCCTCAATTCGGCAATACGCGAGAGGGTGGTATATGCAGCTCTCAGATAGTAGATCGTGGGCAAGAAAACCGGAAACGTGTAAGAAAATATAATTATGCTTCGATGTCAAAGACAATGCGGTCAAACGGGGCAGCACGGTCAGCCTAGGGGAAGACTGTGAAATTGGTGCATGTACAGAGTATGACGCCAAGACAGTAATGTATTTGAATATAATGGACAGAGAAAAACTGTACGCAGCGACTAATCCCCTTCTAGACCGCTCAACGGGACCACACCATGAGATAAGGTGGTTTGTTCACACGCCCTTATGGACTATATGGGTTGTCCGGTGTTAACGGTGGAGCACGATAACTGTTGTACATTTGTCTCCGTTCACGGCGTCCGCTCAGCAGTAGACTGATGGCACGTATCCTTAAATCATACACGCATGGCACCCATACCAGAACCACAAACAGCTCAGGCTAACAACTCAGCCTTCAATCTGTGCCTCTGCTATCGTGTGAGCAAAATCTTCCAGAGTATATTCTCGAGCGACGAAGTAGTTGAATGGTAGATGTGATGTGTTATTCGTCATTGGGTACAACAGAATATCGCGGTTAACGTATAAAGCGCAACCTCACAAGTGACAACTATATCAGAGATGTTCTAGAGGTCAAGATCATACCCCCTTCCTTCACAGAACTCTGGACGTCGTATCTTAGCGGGCCAATATCCGGCTATTTGTATCACGGAATAAGCAGCATGTTAGGCAAATCCTCATAAACACAACAAACATCTGTTTGGTTCGATTCCACAACATACAGATAGGCTGGTTAGAGAACGTGCAGGCTTTACGCCATACTGATTTATAAAGATGTGTTGTAAGATCTGAAATTATTATAATTTCTGTAAAGAATCTGTGGTATGAATTTCATCTCATTCGTGGTTAAAATTTTCACAGAGAGTCATGTATATTGAAAAGTAAAATACCTGTAGTGTAACAGAAAACTTCTACACGCCTGTTGTACATCTCGCTCATAGCTTGCATCTCTATATGGTTTCCGTGCACGTAGTCTCGTCTCTTTCGATCAACATAGTCCTCGAAATCCTCCGTTACGTATTGCGAGAAATAATCTCCGTTTGCAGCCTGTAAGAGAAAAATAAATTTCAGATTTCTGTCCTTGTTTTATGCTTTTCTTCCAAAACAGCTATGAAACAAACTCTGCTTAATTACTAATTAAATGTACAGGAACATCCAAGAATTCCTCACCGCTAATGCAGTATCTAAGATTGTTGATGTAAGTACTGTTGAAATTGTTTGAATAATTAATACAATACGAAATAATTCGAACTTTAACGGAAGTTAATGATCTGAATGAGTTGTTCTATTAATACGACAGCAGTATTCTCTGCCTTAAAAGAAAAATCATGATGTCTTGAGTATGCAAAAACTGTACTTGAATTCTAGTTCAAAGTTACTGACTAAGGTATTTTTATAGAAACAAAAACACTTCTAAACACTATTGCATCTAAATTTATTATTTTTTTCTTTTCCTAATACCGATCCCACTACTTAACAAAACAAAAACTGAAGTGAAAATATGACAAAATCTAATATTCAAATATATTATTGTTTGTGCAGCTATTGACTAATAACTGGACCGTGTACAATATAATCGCAAGCATTAATTTCAGAATTCATATACAATTTACACAACCATTTGTCATTAAATTTTGCATAATCATTCAAATATATTTTACTCAACTTCTTATCTCATTTAATAATTCTGATTACTTTTTCCCTCTAAATTTCCTGATTTTCTACTAAGCTTCCATCGCGAAAAGAAATCAAGATAAGCTTACAAATGGCTTATAAATATGCAAGTTTATGTTTCCATCGTATTATAATTCTAATGGTGCCATGCACTCCAGAAACGAACGGAAGATTTTATTTCAATTGAAATTGTCAAACATTTGATCGTTTAAAAATAAGCAAACCAATAAAAGAATTCTTAAGCCTCCAAAGACCTCTCAAGCCATTCTCGACTATACTAGATTTAAATATTATATATATATATATATATATATATATATATATATATATATATATATATAATACTAATTTCCAAAATATACCTTTGTTCTATAAGTTGGAGGTGGAGTAACTCCCTAAAACCTAGTTGATCCTAATCCCAAGCAAAAGACTCCATTGAGAAGACTCGAAGAAAGCCGACGTCATGTTTCATGAAAATCTGATAATTTCTAGAAAATATATAGTTAAACTTTGTTGTTGTTGTTGTTGTTAAAGTTAAGCTGTCTGATTTTAACTTCAAACAATACGAGAAAATTTTAAATTTCAAACACACCATACTATAAGTTTATATACATCTGTGTATATATATGTAAAAACAGGTTTTTCAATGAAACTGACGTCACTCAAAACTACATTTGATACAGGAAGCACAAGGTAGTTCATTTTCAGATTTTAATATATATATATATATATATATATATATATATATATATATATATTTAAAGCTCAAATTATCTGTTTCAAGCAACTAAGAAACTATTAGCTTGATGCAAATGAAATGTCTGCTTTGATGCCTGGTAAAAAAAGTACGCAATACAGAATAGGAATGGACTGCAGTCACGAGTCTAACGTCACAAACTCTCACACGACTAGTAAACAGGCTGGGGTGCCCAGACAGTCAGGACGCAGTACGTCATTGAACAGAGTCGTGTAAAGTGGACCACGGAGAAAACAACTGCGAGATTTCTTTTTTAACGAATTCAAACGGGAACATAATGCACAGAAAGCCGCAAAACAGTGCATTTTGGCCAGGGATGGCTAATGAACGCACCATTCGCCGCTGCTTTGTCGAATTCCGTTCCTGTGATATAGCGTTGCAAACTGACGTTCCGTTCCGTTGCCACATGGGTACCGACCAACATCATGTTCCGGTAAGCTACTTAGGAACACCGTGGAGTAGGGCCTTCGGAAAAGTATTCATGCTATTGGAGACGGGTTTCTGCATATACCACACCATTGTCGCTCGCTAGCTCAACATAAGAGTAATATGAAAAAGTTAGACTCATGGGTATTACATAAGTTGACAGCAGTCAACAAGAATCGCCGTCTCGAGTTGTGCAGTTCTGCGTGTGAAATGAATAATCGGGGAAGTTTCCTGCATTGGATTCTCACTTTTGATGAAAAATGGGACATGCTACGACAATCCTAATAAAGTCAGAACATTAACTGGATCCTGATCAAAGTTAAGGATGTTTTCCAAAATCCCTAGATGATGATGTGGATGGTATAGTAATCCAAGGTGGAGCTCATCTATCATGTTTTTCTTCATCGAGGATAAACCATCACTGCGGATCGTTACAGTACTAAATTCCATGAAATAAACCACAGCTATCAAGAAATGTTCAAATGATAGTGTCTTCCTACAGCACGAAAATGCACGCACAAATGTCACTCAGATGTCGCAGACTCCCCATGAGTTGCAGTATGAAACCAATTTCTCATTCGCCGTATTCTTCTGCTCATTGACCACCATCTCTTCCAATACCTCAAACACTTCTTGGGAAGGAAGATTTTCCTGACGATTGGGCAATGAAACATGCGCTTAAAGATTTATTCACACCGCAGACTCCAGACTTCTCTCGCCACGGAATCCATTCGTTGACTGAGGGATGACAAAAGTGTGTGGTTGCATACGACGACTATTTTGGTTATCTAGATAGAAGTTTTTTTTTTTTTTTTTCCTTTGAAAATGATACACTTGAGACAGACATTTCATTCCCACTTAGCTGATATTTTTTAAGCTCCTACACCTTTCAGAATGCAGTTTTTTCTTATTTAAGTTTATTTATTATCTTTTCTATAAATGCAATCCTATGTTAACCTTGAATCACAAGTATGAAACCCTTACGATGTAATCCATGCAATGCTTCCTCACAACCGCATGCATTTCTTGGTCGCCATACACTTGGTCTGCAACGGCCCGAAACAAGCAAGCTCCATCTTCGCCCATTTTCTTTATCTCAAATCCCTTTTTCATCATTTTCCTTTCGAACCACGTATCTCTCTGAAAATTAGAGAAATAATTTCGAACTTTATTCCTATAAAAAGTTCAATTACATTACAGAGCAACATGGTGTAAAACACATATGTGAGAGGGCTGTACTGAAATCAGAACAAAAAATACGGTTACAAGCACATTTTTTGTGATCTAATGCACTATATATATATATATATATATATATATATATATATATATATATATATATACAGAGCGTCAAAAAAATAGCACCACTTTGAGAAAACTGTTGTATTTTTAATATTAGCACTATTCTTCTTCTTCTAATAATACTCTATTAGTTATATGTTGTTACTGTAGTACACATATGACCATTAAAAGTAAACCCTAAGCTTTATACATTAAGTGACTTTACAATCCACAAATTCAATGCAATGCATATAAGAAAACACTAACAACTGCTCTCAGTGGTGCTATTTTGTGTGCTTGACTGAATATATAATAGCTATGAACAAAAACACCCCTTTGCTGGCACGGAAAACCATAATAGCACAGAACTATTTGAAATATTATACAATTTATTCCCTTGCACGTGATATGCAAGATTTCTTACAAATTCATTATTTCTGTTAAAATATCGTACTGCTACTCTATCGTATGTTCAAAAATAAGCGATCACCCATTTCTCACTGGAAAGTTGAGTACTTTCATTCATAGGTAGGATTGTATCAAAGCTATTTCCATTTATACTTGTCACTAACTCTTATTACAAGACAAACTATTAAAATTCCTTACATGTAGCTCACTCTATGCTTTGGAAATAAATGTGGCCTTCACTTTCCATGAAGTGCCGAAACCGGAATTACACCCAAAAATGCTCATAATGTTCGTTCGCTGGAGTAACAATTAAGTTATCCACTACAGCTTCACAAAACACGGTACACTGATTACAGGGCATCTACTGTAATCTACTGAAAGTAATTAGTTGCGCACCACATCCTACATAGGCGACATAAGTAAGCCATGCGAAAGAATACGACAGCAGCCATATCACCAGATCTCCGACTTCGATAGCATGGAAATTGTGCCATATCAACCCTACGATTTATCCTTCCGATTAACTGATGTTCGCGGAGAACTACTGCGTTCAGTGATGCTAGTATGCAATGTCAAGGACGAACTTATCGACGTGAAAAATCTGAACAACTCTGTCGTGTCCTTGAATGAAAAGACGGAAACTAGTGAAACGGCGATTGTGGATAGTACAGGTATCAAACACTTCAACTCAAGAATTCGGGTGTGTTGCAGAGCAACCGATGTCAAGTATGATCCGACCCTATTCACAGCTTCAGGCATTTTCTGAACGGTGCCCATTGCTTTCGTTACTTTTAACTGCACACCACAGACCATCAACAACTGCAATGGTACCTATAACGTCGTGCATGAAGGAATGTAATGGCAGGATATCTTTTCTGACGAATTCCCCTTATTTCTGGTGGATTATAATGGTACCATCTATCAGATGGCACCGTGGCGACAGATTGGGCTAGTCCTATATTATTTATTGCAATACAGACCCGCCACCTGACACAGTATCGGCTACCATTGGATTGGGTCTCGATCGAGCTTAATACGCATTTCCGGGGGTTCATGGGGTGCACTTTAACGTTGTTGTCTATTATCTTCAGCCCTTGCTTGAGCCATTAACAGGACAATGCAAGAAAGGAGTAGTAAACTATGTCCAACAATACATCGACTTCTTCTTTGGTCAGTGTGTTCATAGGATTTTTCACTTATTGAAACGTCTGGCACACTATAGACTACCTGCGGCTACAGTAAGGTTTAGAAACTACAAGGACTGACGCACTGTACCCAAATATACATCCAACACCTAATCCTTTCTATGCCGAGCCGCATAGTAGCAGTCACTGCCATCCACCGTAGTCTTATACGATTATGACGAGATGCTGGATGCATGCTGAACCGAGATATAAGTGTAATCATTTTCCCCTACTGTTGTACCATCAGTGTTCAGTATAATTAATATGAGTTTCACAATTTTTGTTCTATTGCAACTTTAACCTTTTCAGTACGGGCAGGGATTTCAAGAAAATCGTAGATCTTTACTTTGGCGGCCCTAACACCCCTCCTAATTCTTCCATGGGTATGAATTATACCTTGTTGGAAAGCTTATGAAACAGAGATTCTAGTAAGATAACCTTTGAGGCTACCGTACCCAACCCGTAGAAGAAGAAAGAAAAAGTGAAATTTTTTTTTTTTCGAAATTTGTGAGTGTCTGGCAACACTGTTTCTAGTCGTACGCTAGAAAAAATATTCTGACCTGTAGGCCAGACATTGATAATAATTATACCACAAAATGAAGGGCAAAGGTACAACAGCTAGGTAAAAAAAAAAAAAAAATCGGAAGATGGAATCTAGGTGAATCATCCTTTTCCTATTTACCCGAGAAATTTTCGTCTACCCTTGCGTTGGCAGGCTTGGCGACGCCCCTAAATGTCACACATAAACAAACCATACCTCGTTTGAAACCTTATAGAACAGACATTTCAGCAAAGTAACCTTTGTCTCTCTCGGACTAAATTAGTAAAAGAAGAAGAAGAAATTTTTTTTTTCAAAAATACATTTCTTCAGATTTTGTCACTGTGGCAACGCTGTTATATACCGTACGCAAGCAAAAAAAAAAAATCTCAGATTTACGCCAGACACTGGAGACAATGATATCAAAAAATGAAGGGATTAGGTACAATAGGAATGGAGAAAAAAATTCGGAACATCCAACCTACGTGGATCATCCTGTATTTTTTTCGATAGATTGTGGTATACGCTAATATCGGCAGGCTTGGCCACCCTCCTAATTGTCACAAACATATCAGCTATACCTCGTTGGAAACCTTTATGACATCCATTTCAACAGGGTAACTTTCATGTCTCTCGGGCCAAACTAGTAAAAGAAGAAGACGAAAGCCAAAATTTTTGCGAAAAAATCTATTTTTTCCAAATTTGTCCGACTATGGCAACGCTGGTATTTGTCGTACACAAGGAAAAAAATCTCACATTTACGCCAGACATTGGGAACAATGATATAAAAAATGAAGGGATTAGGTACAATAGGAATGGAGAAAAAAATTCGGAACATCCAACCTACGTGGATCATCCTGTATTTTTTTCGATAGATTGTGGTATACGCTAATATCGGTAGGCTTGGCCACCCTCCTAATTGTCACAAACATATCAGCTATACCTCGTTGGAAACCTTTATGACATCCATTTCAACAGGGTAACTTTCATGTCTCTCGGGCCAAACTAGTAAAAGAAGAAGACGAAAGCCAAAATTTTTGCGAAAAAATCTATTTTTTCCAAATTTGTCCGACTATGGCAACGCTGGTATTTGTCGAACACAAGGAAAAAAATCTCACATTTACGCCAGACATTGGGAACAATGATATAAAAAATGAAGGGATTAGGTACAATAGGAATGGAGAAAAAAATTCGGAACATCCAACCTACGTGGATCATCCTGTATTTTTTTCGATAGATTGTGGTATACGCTAATATCGGCAGGCTTGGCCACCCTCCTAATTGTCACAAACATATCAGCTATACCTCGTTGGAAAGCTTATGGAACAAACATTCCAACAAGGTAACTTTCATATCTGTCGGGCCAAACTAGTAAAAGAAAAAGACAGAAATGAAAATTTTTGGGGGAAAATCAAGTTTTTCGAAATTTGTCGGACTATGGCAACGCTGTTTGTCGTATGCAAGAAAAAAAATTCATATTGTCATGTACCCGCCAGGAAGGACAAACAAAAATCTTTTTCTTTGTTATCTCTAAGTATTAAAAACAGTTCAAAATATGAAAATAACTGAAAACTATGGAAACCAGTATGCAACCGAATAGAACCTGACCCTGCATGCTAACACCCAACCTTCAGATAAATAACTATTAAAGTGTTTTTAGTAACTAAATAAAAAGGAAAAACAAAGATAAAATTCCAAATAAAAAGGTGGGTGGGAGCAGCAGGGGCATCTCACTCTCATCGCCGTTCTTCGCAGCTAATCTCCTCAACACAAAGTGATTAAAGATCTGGCCTTCCTGGAGTATGGGACTGAAACCTGCAATGTAAGTCATTTTCTCTCCTCTCTGTGATTTATGAGCTGTGGATTTGGGTAGCAAAGTCGGTATCCCGTGAGGGGATAAGATACCTTACTGTAATTCACTATACTATCTGTAATACAACAGCCAATAAACCAGTTACTGTTCAGATTAAAATAATTCCTTTCAATAAACGAAATTAACAATGAAGCAATTTTCCTAATTGTCTCTCTAGAGCATCGAATCCGATAATTTTAAAGGATCGAAACAATATTTACTCCCGTTACTGTGAACAATTGTGCAAAAGATAAACCGTGTAAGTGCAGTAGGAATGCAGAAAAATTCTATCTTACTAACGTCAGAGAATAAACTCGCATTGGTTTACCCAACTTGGTTCGTCGAAAGATCATTGCTTTTCTTTTCTTTTGCTTCGGCAGGAAGACTTTTTTCTAAAACTAAATAACTTGTCAAAGGAGGGAGTTGAAAGAAATGTATTGCACATTTACGACCCTTATGTTCAACTGATAGCTACAGCTGACCTTGACCAGGCTAAAAGTAGAACGGTTCGTTCTGAGGTGATAACAGTCTTCCTTTCGCTCTCTCTCTCTCTCTCTCGTGCGTGTGTGTTTTTTTTTTTTTTTTTTTTTTTTTTTGTTTGTTTTCTATAAGTTACCTTGTTGGAATGTCTGTTCTATAAGCTTTCCAACGAGGTATAGCTGATATGTTTCTGGCAATTAGGAGCGTGGTCAACCCTGCCGATATTAGCGTACACCACAATCTATCGAAAAAAATACAGGATGATTGACGTAGGTTCGGTGTTCAGAATTTTTTCCTCCATTCTTATTGAACCTACACCCTTCATTTTTTGTATCATTGTCTCCAGTGTCTGGCGTAAATGTGATAATTTATTTTCCTTGCGTACGATAAATAACAGCGTTGCCATAGTCTGACAAAATCTGAAGAAATGTTTTTTTTTTCTTTTTAAATGACTTTCGTCTTCTTCTTTTACTGGTTTGGCCCGAGATACACAAAAGTTACATTGTTGGAATGGCTGGTCTATAAGGTTTTCAACGAGATATGGTTTGTGTGTCTGTGATAATTAGGAATGTCGCTAGGGCTGTCAACGTTAGAGTACATTACAGTAGATATTGAATAATGTACAGGATGTGTCACGTAGGTTCGGGGTTCCGAATTTCTTTTTCCATTCGTATTGAACCGACGGGTTTGACTTTTATGTATCATTGTTCCAAATATCTGTCCTAAATGTGAGATTTTTTTCTTGCGTACGTTGAATAACAATGTTGCCAGAGTTCCTCAAATTTGAAATATATTTTTTGTCTTTATAAGAAAATATACAATAAGAAAAAGGGTAAATTCAATACCTTTCCTATTCACCCCTCTCAAGCCCAAAAGTCATGGACTGGGTATGGCTAGTTAGTATGTTCATTTGTCTCTATGGGTGCCATTTTTTATCCTTGTAGCTCCATCAGGGGGTACCTCCCCCCAAATTCTGAAGGGAGAGGGAAAACTATAAACACCCAACTTTGCCCCCCTCTCTCTTCACGTCGGGGCCTATTACATGAATGATATACAAGGATTAGAAACTTCCATCCTTTCTGAAGAGATACATACCAAAATCATATCTCTAGGTTAATTAGGAGCTGAGCTAGAGAGGTTTGAATTGCTGGCTCAAGGGTTGAGCCGTTCGTCCTGAAAAGGTTAATGAGCTGCAGTGTAAATGACTTTGTTGGAGGATGAGACCCACTGTCTTCACTCAACGCTTTCTGGTCTCTTTCAGTACCTTATTTGTTTGTTTAAATTTAGCGTCCCTTCTCAGAACACAGACTATACAAGAAGTGGATCTTTAGTTACAAGTGGAATCCGAACTATTGTAATGCGTTCAAAATTTCAACATGGCATCAAGCTCGAAGTCGATGCAAAGTGGTGCTCTTATTGTTTACCTTTCTTTCGTGGTTGTGTGTAGTGTTTATGTGCGTGCTCTACTGTCTTCATGTAGTATCGGTGCTGTGACTTTCCCCAGTGAAGTATTTCCAATGAAACATGGACTGAAGTGTAGTGGAAGATCTTACCATTTTATTGCTGCTGCCTTCATACCAAGAGGACCGCCATGTGCTCTCTCTGGTACTGCTAGCAGTGACGGAGGAACTATCAGTGATCTTGTGCCAAGGTATGAGTCAAAAGCAAAGAAAACAGTACCTCATTCTCGTTTTTCTCCTCCTTTATGGTAATATTCACGTAAACCCTGGCCCACCCTGTCCATATTACACCAGTGCTTTCAATATATATTATCAAAATGTTCGTAGTATTAAAAACAAATTACTCGAGTGCTCGTTGAACCTAGGTGAAATAAGGGAACTGGATTGTTTCGCAGTAACCGAATCGTGGCTGAATGAATCAGTGAACGACAGTGAAATTAGCTTTTCTAATAATTTCACCATTTATCGTAAAGACCGCATAACTCGTGGAGGTGGAGTGATGATTTGTGTAAATAATAAGTGGAAGAGCAAAAAAAGACTGGATCTAGAACGGGATTGTGAACTTATTTAGGTGGAAGTGTTTATTCCAAAGCGTTGTTCTATGTTTATTGGGTGCTTCTATAGGCCGCACAAGAACACCCCCCAGCACATCTTAGAAGCTTGCCATGATTCACTGTTACATGCGTTGTCACACGGTGACGTCATCCTATTGGGTGATTTCAACCTTTCCATCACGTGGCAGGACAGCAAACATGGCGTCGCTAAAGATGGAAACGACAGTTATTTCATTGACAATTTTATTCATGGACTTGGTCTAGGTCAACATAATATGCATAATACCCGCAATAATAGCAATCTTGACTATATTTTAGAACCTTGTTGTGTTGTCCCATGCAGAAATCTTTTTCCTCGGATCACGATTCCTTGGATGTTTCTTTCGATTTCCTCCCCTCCACTACTACAAACCAGCCCCTCAAAAGTAGGTCACAACTTCTTTGGAAGAAAGCTCCCTGGGGTGACATCTGCCGTGCCATTGAATTGTTTCCTTGATGTTTGTTAGAGGTAGGAACTGTTGACTTATTTACATCTGTTGTCTACTCAGCCGGTGAAAGCATCGAAATCGAACAGGTTTCCGGTCTGGTACGACAGTGAACTTCGTGAAATTCTTAAAAAACAAAAAACTTGCCTGGACTCTATGGAAATCACATCCGAGTGACAACACATACAAAAACTTTGCTAATATTAGAAGTCTTGCCAAGAAGATACAGCGGCGTAAGTATTTTGAATACATGGACTCAATTGGTGATTTTACTGTTAGTAACCCTAAAGTCTTTTGGTCTGTAATTAAATCTAAAACAAAATCTCCGGGGATACCGGCAACAGTTCAAGATGAAAATACTGAAGCGAGTGATGATCGAAGACCAGACCTCTTCAATAACTACTTCTGCAAAACATTTACTTCCCTTCCCTCTACAACCAATCTTCCCCCTCTCCGCCCCATCTGTTCGGAAACCTTATCCAATCTCTCTACCACCCCGGGCGAAGTTCTGACTCTCTTGCTATCGTTATCTCCACATAGATCACTTGGACCTGATAAAATTAGTCCTCTCTTTCTCAACAAAACTGCTTCAGTTATTGCGGTTCCTCTATCTATCTTATTCAATAGATGCTTCAAGGAAGGGTATTATCTCACCAGTTGGAAACTAGCTCACGTGACCCCAATATATAAATCAGGTCTTAAAGATCGTGTATCCTCCTACAGGCCAATATCTCTTCTTTCTGTAATATCAATTATCTGCGAAAAACCTCACCTTACATCCACAGTTCTCAGCACGGCTTTCTACCGAAAAGCTCAAGTCTCTCAAATTTAAGTACTCTTCTGTCCTGTGCAGTCAAATGTATGAATAGCAATACTTAATTAGATGTTATCTACTGTGATCTCTCGAAGGCCTTTGATTCTGTCAGTCACATTCATCTTCTTCATAAGATATCCAATAGATTTAATGTACATGGTAAATTTCTCTCTCTAATCACAAGCTACTTGAAGGACCGTAAACAGAGAGTTGTTCTTTCAGGGGCGACTTCTAACCCCCAACCCGTGATCTCAGGGGTGCCTCAGGGGAGTGTACTTGGGCCTCTACTGTTTGTCCTGTATATGGATGATCTCTACACGCAGTTATCAGCTCAACCTAGTAGCCTTCTGCTTTTTGCTGACGATTGTAAGTTATACAGAGAAATATCGTGTCTGCATGACACAATTGCTCTACAGGAAGACATAAATTACCTTACAGGCTGGTGTGAAATGTGGCACTTGAAACTCAACAGTAAGAAATGTGACAGTATTACTATTACTTTGAAAAAGTCTCCAGTTCCCTCCACATACCATATCAACGATTCCCCTATCACACATTCTGCTAGTCACAATGATCTTGGTGTAATCTTTGATTCAAAACTCACATTCTCTGACCACATCTCAATACTAAAGAATTCAATGCGCATGTTGGGACTTCTTTATCGATTCACCGAACTACGCACAGTTTCTTCATTAGCAACTTTTTATAAAACTTTAATAGCGCCCAAGATCGAATACTGCTCTCCCATATGGGCCATGGCAGCACCTACACATCTCTCCAGACTTGATTCTGTTCTCAATTTCTTCATTGCTATAGTCCGTTTTCGTGTTCCTGCACTTCGATCATTATCTAAGAAGGAACTCTTGCGACATCTTAATATTCAGACTCCTGAAGTACGCAGAATTATCTCTGACCTGAAGTATCTACATAAAATAGTTAATGGAAACTTAAGATCGGAAATATTACTTCAGGAACTATCCTTACGTGTCCCTTGCCGCATCACCCGGAATACCCACCTATTCCATCTTGCCCGTCCTAGGTTGGCTATTATAAAGAGGTCTCTTTTTTATAGAATACCAAACTGTTATAATCAAATAACAACTGATGTGGACATTTTTTCGAGCTACCCAGTGTTTGAAAGAGAAATTAAACGAGTTTTGACGGAATAGTTTTATTTTTACACTCTTTTTTTCTATGTTGTTATTATTGTTGTTGTTGTTGTTTTTGTTTTTGTTTTTTTTTTCTTGTGTTAGCATGTCCCTGTGTAAAATGGCAAAGTTATGCTGTATCTGGGAATTTGTTCAATAAATAAATAAAAAAGGTTCAATCCTCCCCCACCAGGAATCGAGCATAGGACTGTGTGCGCCAAAGGTACACACGCTGGCCAGTAGACCTGCTGGAAGGGTTCAAGTGCAGTGGTAGTGCTGATTTCCGGTTTCTCATAGTCAAAAACATATGTTTCTCTTTTCTGTCGAATCATAAGTGGAATTAGCATAATCAACTTTACACACTCATCCATACAAAGGTAACTTCTCAGTATTCAAATTTTACTTTCACGAAAATATTCTTGTCCTATTGTTCCCAACCGTAAAACGCCCTTTCTTGAAAACATCCAATCCTCCAGTAACTACAGGAGAAAAGACTTGTCGGAAACTAGAGACAAATGTTCGTCTCCTCAACAGCAGCTTCCACTCCTTCAGTTAACACCCCCTTAAATCGAATCTGATTTGAAAGGGCATCATCTACTGGCCTGGAACTAGAGTTTCAAATGAAAACGGCAACCATCAGATGCACTCGAGCAATGCATCAGGCAATGATAGATTGTCAGCATCTTTTATCCAGAAACAGCTTTGACTGATTGATATCTTTCTCGAAACCACTTAAAAGACTTCCCTTTTCTTATGAGGTTTCTCAAAGTTTATTCATCCACTGTACACATATATAGCCTAAACTGAGCGGGATCTCCAATAAATATTTTTTATAATTTTACATCTTTGTTTTCATTACTGAAATTATAAGCTTATTAATAGACTCATTTATGATGATATGGAAGATTCACACACTTCTAACTAATTATGTATGGCTCTTCTCACATTTGAATCATATATTTATCAATCATTTAACATATAAAGAATCTCGAAATTATTCATTACGAGGTCCGCTACAATACTACTCTTCACCTGGAAAGCGCCAACCAGCACGAACCAGTTTTGACATCTTTTGGCACACACTGTCAAGTATCTACGACTCTACTCTTCCTATAACATTAACCAGGGTAACACACACACACTGTTCTTTAATTTGCTAGTCTATTAGAACTAACTTTCTAATATCAGTTTTACACACGCATATCCCAGACAATAAAAATTACTCTTTTTCTCTTCATGGAATCTCTCTCTCGTTGTCAACCATTCACCCCTATGAGGAACGCATTCTCTTCCTTTCTGAATAATTTACTAAACTCCAATTTCTTGGTAATGTACCTACCAAACTGCATCTAATCATTCAAACGAACAACCACCTCAATCTTCTATTCTGATCGTAGTATTATTACCAATCTTAGTAATAGTTCAACCACAGCTGTGCTGAACTATCCAAATAGCAGCTCCAAAGCTCTAAACTTCATTCTGTCTGTATAGTTAATGAAAAGGAAACCACCCGTTTTTCTAAAAAAAAATCTCGACTGCCTTTCTTCCTATCAAACACTCGAGACTTTTTTCCAAGTGAGTATTTAAGTTCTCATTAAAGAGTTCGAATACCTTTTGAGTTTATTTTTAAGACAGGTCTTTAACTAGCTTATATTAACAATGGCTGATTGAAGTTTCAAGTTCCCTTTCAGCATAAACGCTATATGAAGCGTAAAGTGGGATCCAGATCACTACTCGACTTTGTATCACTGAAGTACCGGGAATCCAACTTGAAACGGACCATGCGCATTGGAAGCACGCGCGCCTACCAAGCCATGATCTTCAACAGCAGCGATGATCGTGTACCCTAGTATGGTAGCGAAGTGTATATCTATCCCATAATGTAACAATAATTTACATTTATTCCTTAAAAATCAATATAGTATTAACAATAATAAAAACACTTGACTTCAGATTCCACGTTCAACTACACGCCTTCCAAAAAATCATCCACACAATTTCTTCGACTATACTTATAAAATTACAGTATACTATTGCTTTGTCAGCCAAAGTGAGCTCAAATTAAAATGCTTGAGCTGATCTTCCCAGAATTATTTTTTTCTTAATAATAGTAATACTAGTAATACATGATTTGACGATTATTGGAGAAAGTTGAATTTATTATTTCATTCTCACATTCCTGGCCATATTCTTGTCCCAGGTTATTATTTCTCCAGTTCTTAACGGCTACACTTAAAATGTCTACTTTCATTTCTAATCCTAATCCTAACTCATAACCCTTTGCAGCACATACTGTCTCTACTGTTTCATTCTCGTAAAATGCTCATATATGTAAACTACATCGCCAACTCATGTGTCTCATGCTTTTGTATTTCACCTTTTTTCTCTATACTTGCACAGGAAGTGAGTGCAACCAGAATAATGTTCCCAGAATGAAAGTCAACAGAAATATGCAAAGACTAATACGCCTTGGTGACGATTCAATTCGTAAAACAAGACTAATTTTTCAGAATAACGCTTTTTACGAGCATTTTTAAATACATATACCACATCTATAGTAAGACGTTCTGCCCTATTTCAATCTAACTACAAAATAAGTCATTTATTTCAGTTTCCTATTTCACATATTAACTTCATCTTATCTACACTGTAATTCTACATATTCTTACTTCTCGCCACTCTTCTTCTGTTAGCTGTCCTACACAAGGGCCATATTCATCCCCACTATTGTATCCACTACATTCGTCCAGGTCCTCTGACACACCTGATGGGCCGGCAATTGGTTGCGAAGTACTTCCAACAGTGCTACTTCCTGCGAAACTGGGTGAAGATGTATTTCTTTCACGTTCTCGTAACTTGCTTCGAGTCCTAGAAAAAAAAAAAAACAGGTTAGCACTTCTCAAAGCTGTTTATTCAAATCATACTATGTATACAACTTCATTCTGAATGGAAGATTTTTTTCTATTCTTTTAGCTTTCAATCCTTTTAAAGGTTTATTCTTTCATGTAGGTACATAGTGTGCACGTCTTAGTTTCATGCTTACTTTTGTGTCTCATAGTGGACTTGAAACTGAATAATATTAGTAGGATCAGAATTACGTCCATTCTGGACCAGGATTAGTTAGCTTATTTTCAATTAAGAAAGGAAAAAAAAAAAAAAAAAAGAAAGAAAACAAGACTTGAGCTCCCACGTAACTGAACAGTTAGTGTTTGGTCTCTGCCCTGATTCACAGTTGGAGATACAAAATATTCAGTGATTACTCAGTACCAAAAGCAAGTAGTTACCTTAAGAGAAGTTCTTCTAGGAAGATAAAACTAACTGTGCTGGGAGACGATGCGTTGATCACGCGTCACCTAGTTAAACATGCACCATCTGCCGTCCACAACCCTTCGTGAACTGCAGTGACAAGGAGATGAGCTCAACTCAATACTTATATTTACGACTGGTACTTATATATGATATTTATTAAAAAACCGTATCGCATCGCAGTTTGATACAGAAAACCAGAGATGCGATACAAATGAAAATCCGATCGCGAAATGGGATACATTCTTTACCATAATTTATTGGCAAAGTGAGCAATTTTTGCAACAATAAACAGTGCATTGCTTCCTTCATGACAGTGATGTGATATTTAGTTCAAGTTCAGAGACAAAAGACCCCTCGAAAATCCAAGGTTCCTCTTCAGGTGCCTTTAAGTTCTGAATAACTAGTGCACTCACTACAAACTGCACACCTCATTACTGGAGATGGCCATAAAATTAATGTCTAAGATACAGTACTTTGTGCACTTTGGCATATTGCATCTGGAAATAAAGTGCCTAAATTGACTTTCGATATGGATTACAATTTACTTTCCGGAAACGAGGACGATGGTAAGAACACACTTTAGCAGTATCCATTATTTTGCCCTTTTGTCTTGTTTTAGCTAGTTAAAGCTCTGGTAATGGGCTTATAAATGGCACTTTAGTTTTATCATAGCATTAGACCAGAAATATTTTTTTTTCTACGCCCTCCTGTTTTTCATTGAAAATGGAGAAAGAAATGTTCGGTTTAGCAATTTACAAAAACGGAATAAAATGATTGGATCCGAGTAGCATATAACTACAACACGATTTAGGTGATAACCTTTGAGTGAAATTAAGGCCGTGTCCAAAAGTACATAGTGCACACTTCGAGGATGCACACTCGAAGTCTACAAACGGAGTGCACACTCAATAGTGTACACTTCGTCAAATTAGCTTTTGATCCGCACTTGATTCCAACGCCTCATAGTGGTGGAACAGGGAATATTGATAACAGAAGAAGGTAGAATTTCGCGTACTCGAAAAAATAAACATGCTTTTTTTTGGGGGGGGGGGTGAATGATACTCCAGTTATATTAAATATAAATATATCGTACAGATTGACAATATGGGGTAACCATAAAATGACTTAAGAGTTTCTTTCATGTACGCCAGTAGGTTCAGATTTGCCGTACCTGCAAACATTTGTCACTTCGGATCTTTCACGCATAGATTAACAAGAGCGGAGCACGCAAATGCAATATATATATATATATATATATATATATATATATATATATATATATATATATATATATATCTGTGTGTGTGTTGTCTTATGTGCACAATAAACTTGTAACAGCATAGAAACCACTAAACTATTGGCGAAGTTCTATTTATTAATTCCCGGAAGAACAGTAGCACTGGTCGTTAGGGCGCTGACGACACTATTGCGAAGTAGCTTAGGAATTTTATTGCAAGCAGCGAAAGTAGGCAATTTGCGAGAGCGTTAGGACACCGAAAGTACTGAGGGAAGCGCTATTTACAATAATATGGCTCAAAACTACTTTGGGAGAGAGTTCATATTGGGTATAAATGCTTCTTGTACGGGATATGACACATAGTTGTCGTAGTTCTACTGTATTGCTCCAGTTACAGGTATGCTGATTGGACAGTGTCTTATGTAATCGCTCTCATTGTTCAACTATACAGAAGTAATTATTTGTTCATAATCGTTTCATAGTGTGCACAGTAATGGGATTATATGAATTAAGAGGAAGACTAGCTTTTACTTTGGCTATTTCATTCAATGAATCGTTCAAAGAACCGATTCGTAACGAAGACAGAAAACAACGTGCACTCCGGGGCTCTAACCCGCCTTCACTCGCTAACGCTCGCTCGGCAATACTTTGTGAATTAAATATTAAACTTTGGTACAGAAAGGAACCAACCTAGCTACTAACCTATATGTATGGGCTAGCGGGCAAGTTTTCAAAAGCGTTACCGAAAGATCAAATCACTGAATCGAAGAACCGAAAAAATGAATCAAATTGTCAAAATAAAAACTTAGCAAGAAGAATTTGTGAAATCTTTGATAAATGTACGGAAAGAAATGTTTTATATGTATTTCACTTTTGGGCAGTTGTCAAAAATGTAAAATGTACGATAATTAGCATATTAGTCTCTCACAAGTGCAAGGAAATATGGTAGCTTTGAAGGGAATTTGTTTAGAACCAAAACTAGAAAATTAGGCCTATCTACCTAAGAATTAACATTTGCAGCTTCAGCTGTAACTGTAGCTATAGAGAAATGAATAATCTAGGTTATCATTATTCTATACTAGAGCTTAAAATTTTAATTCATACGGAATTGATATTTTTCATTTACGTGCAAATAGCTGTATTACCGATAGTCTAATTATCTCAATTAAGCTACATAAACCATGTAATATTTAAACACAAATGGCTTTATATCATTATTAAAGAAACTATTTGGTTGCTTTCCTTTTGCATGCTGAGAACAACGTAAATAGGTTTGTTATTTGTGTAACATTTTTATATTTCACTTCTAATATCACTAAATTGTATATTTATCAAGTAAATCATATATAGATCAGCTCACAAATAAATTCACGTCAACAAAAATATTAATAATATGGCTTTTAAAATTTTAATAGGTTATTTTATTAGATATCGCCATGTTAAGCACACAAGTATACTAACATAGTGTACATCCTCGCACACTACGCACTATGCACTCGCAGTCTTGTGAACTTGGACCTTTTGACGCACACTAGGTGACGTCAGTTCCGGAAATAAGCATACTTCAAATGTGCACTTGTATCTTTTGGACACGGCCTATGTTTTGTTTTTGTAACAAAAATGAGGTTCACTTCGTAAACTACATAATTACAATTGTCAGTTTCTTGACAGCATTACGGATTTAGTAACTATCGCAATGCTCTATAAGAACACATCGAAACTCTACCAGCTAGAC
This sequence comes from Thermobia domestica, assembly GCF_964235325.1. Taxonomy (NCBI): domain Eukaryota; kingdom Metazoa; phylum Arthropoda; class Insecta; order Zygentoma; family Lepismatidae; genus Thermobia; species Thermobia domestica. The sequence continues at coordinate 234,465,444 of NC_137459.1, forward strand.
AATAAATAATGAGAGAAGACAAATTTCCTATTTCGCAAATAAATAAATAAATAAATAGATCCTGTTGCTTTCCATTGTCATACTTATTCGTGATATATTGTTATTATTTCATTTCTACGTAAAATAGTAAAATAAATAATAATAATAATAATTTAGTAAACTGCCGAAACTGTGGTGTAAAACTTAGAAATTGCTACGCACATTTAAACTTGTTTAGCAATTTGCAATACGTAACTGGAAATCTTAGAAAGCTGATGATACATACGTATATAATCAGAACGACGAGAGTATGTACAGTGTTTACAGTGGAATATACAACTTTATGGCAAACTGACTAATAAGAATCGAAGTGTACAGATATGTAGGGTAGCGTTTCCCAACAACAATACCAACTGTGAAGAATGCACATCCGACTTTGAAGAACTTTCGAAAAGACGGATTTTCGAAGAAACGTGTTCACTATAGTAACAAGAAATCTTCAAACTAAGAGTTAATAATGATAATCATAATATTGTTAAATACATATATATGATGTTCTTTCCTGAGGTAGTTATGAGTATAGTACCAGCACATTCTTTCGGCGAGACATACTACCTAATATTACCTACTTAAACACACTTTTAACATATCCAAAAAGATTACTTATTTTCTTGAACTTTTATTTGCTCCCTGTTTCCTTATCTAACGGAATCTCATTCCTGCAAACCATTTTGGTCCTGACCTTGTTTAATTAATGAAAAACAAAAGTGATTTAAATACGTTAAAGTGAATTATCATATTGGATTATTGGATAATTATACGTCAAAAATATTTTATTTGAAACAAAGAGCAGTATATTTAAACATTCTATAATAAAAATTGCAAACTCGAAATTAACCCCTACGCTATAGTTGTTATTGGAGGCCAACTTTTTTTTTCTTCCGCAATAGAATATCATGTGCAGAGTACGGTTCCCAGATCGTTGACTAAACGTATAGTTTCCTTGTAATATTAGACGCTAAGTACATACATTGTAGAAAAACACGAAAACGGTACTACAAATTACATTTATCAAACATGTGTTCATGATGAGAGAGGGAGACAGATAATACGTCAAATTTTCATTTGGAATGTATTAACGACACAGGATGGGTTTCAGTGTTAAATTCGCGTTTTTCCGCTTTGTTATCAGAACGGTTCCTTTTAAGATTATTGAGCCATTAAAATGTCAAACTCCGTTGAATAAAAATCCATTTATTTATCTCTGTTGTCCTCACAACCACGATCCAAAAATCTTATTATTTAAAACATATAAAACATATGAATATCTTTTTATATCGATAATATAACTAACATATTTCTTTTTCTTCTTCGAATTACATAATCAGCCTAGTACATATTTTAAAATATCTTACGCCCCAAAATTACAATAAAATAAGGATTTACAAGTAGTAAAAATATACAACGTACTGTTGTATCATCATCAGATAAATATTCCTTTTCATGCAGAATATTCTGAAACTTTTTTTCCCCCCACTGATTAGTGATTTGAAATCTTCGTTCGTTTAATCTCTCGTTTCCTTCCATACCAAAAATAAAGCCAAAGAGAATACTGTACGTATCCTGCAGAGATACGCATATAAAGAACATTATTGTGTTTCATAAGTCTTCTTTTTTCCGTAACTACTGCAACTTAACATTTCGTGTGTATCTTTTTCGTCGAAAAATTACTACGTACATAACAACGAAGTTTAACGAATCTCCAGATCAACGACGAATCACTTCATTTTTTGTGAAGCTACAACCTCCTCTGTGTGCTGGAAACAATTTTCTATGAAAAAAAAGTAAAACAGACACACACTAAAAGGTGTTGTTCAGATGTAAACTTTCAGTGGGGGTGTGGTAAAAACACATTTTATGAATGAAAAAAAAAGAGGAATATGCTAATCCGTAAAAGAGTAATAGTGCTTAAGTGTAATTATCAAAAAAAAACAACTTAAAAAGTAATCAAAAGAAACCATTAATATGTCTTTCCTTTTTTATAATAACTTGCCCTAAGGAACAACGGTGAAAGAAAGTAATAAAACTTTTTAATTGCAAAAAAAAAAACACGAGTTTAGCACTTGGTTTAAATCAAAAACTAATAAATTTGGTAATATAATGGGGATTCAGGCTGGCAGAAGGGAGAGTAAAAACGGAGAAACCAAAACATCGTTTTATTTTTAGCCATGTGCAAAAAAACTTACCTTAAACTTCGGGTGAGAGGTTACCATATACTCATGTAAATTTCAATTGCTACCACTTATAAAAGTTAGCTAAAACAAAAACAGTGTAAGCTTTCTAAATTTAATTTCCTAACGTAATTAATTTTTATAACAAGTAAGTCTAATATACAAATACCATCATTAACGTCATCATATATTAAAATTCTCTTTGTATAAGTAAAATTCTAATTAAGCATTTCAAGGTAAAACAGGTTCTTTTACTTAACGTCGAGAGAGAGAGAGAGAGAGAGAGAGAGAGACTGAGACTGACTCTCTCTCTCTCTACCTACCTACCTACCTCTAATGCACAAATACAAGAGTGTAAAATACTGTTTGCCAATAAATAATATAATCTAAAATCATCTACCATACCTAACTAAATATACTTAATTAAGCATTTTTATTAAATATCTGTAAAAACTGTAGAATTAAACGATTCTTTCTCAGCAAGCTTGAATACATTTTGGCCATTCGTTAAAGCCTCTGATCATTCATTCCACTATGAAATACATTTTCCACATCTTACGGAATATCATATTAACAAATGAGTGTTTCTCAAACGAAAGTAACAATTTCTCATGCACTGGCATAATTAAAATAACAACAATGAAAAGTAAGAAGTAAAAATGCATCAAATGGATGTGATACTTGTATTTACTATAAATTATGAGAATCGTAAGTGCCTTAATTGTATTTATTATTGTCATATCTAAATTATTACTAACAGTGACGCTGAAATTTGTCAGAATGATGGGCTTGAGTAGCAGTCGAATCCACAGAACCTTCCTATGTTATAGTTAGTTTCGACTTGGTTAGTATAAAGAACTGACTTATTTCCCTGGGTTTATAATTGATCACTGGCATAACTGAACCCAGAGAAACGAACCGGAATCATGAATACATGCTCAATCGTAGAGTACTGTGCTCCTCCACTTGCTTTTGTATGTTTCCTAGCATATCACGTTTGTATTGTCTACCTGGTAGACGTTTCCATTTTCCAAGTCAGTGAAGTTACCACATCTAGTGCTACCATTCCTTAATTGGAAATATTTATGCAGTCACATATTTATATTACACTGCCAAAAGTACCCGTTCTTCATATGAGAAGAATATTTAATAAATATGAACGCAAAAATTTTAATCACTGTAGAAACTGACTTCATTTCTCTCTTTAGAAGCAGAATTTTTGAACGCGTCAAAACACATATTCGCTCACTTTTAGTTAAAAGTTTGTATAGCGAATGTCCCACATCTAACTTAACCGAGTACTCACACTAGATATTTCCTGAATGAAGAATCGAAAATTTGGATATCGTATAAGTAACCCTCCTTTTCTCTCTCAAGAGCAAAACTTTCGAAAACATTGAAACATTGTTTTAATCATTATTATTGAGAACTTTATAATCCCAGAGAACAAATTTATAGAAAACAGTTTAGTATTCGTAACTTCACGGATTCGTGAGATACTCCGCTCTTGGCTAAAATCTGAACCCTACCCTACCCCAGAATCAGATATGTGTTCCAGAAAATCATTCCTTATTATTTGCTTTCGTGACAAAGGAGTATTCTGTCCAAATTTCACGTTTCCAGCTATAGTAGTATGTCTGGAACTTTGTGAGAGTCACTTTTATATTAAATAAGGGATTGAGAATTAGAAGTAAGAGAAAAATACATCAAATCAAAAAGTGACAAAGCGATGACCTCGCAATGAAATTCTTAGAACAACTTCTTTAAAAGTATAACTGAGTGTATTAACGACGTGTTACTTGTTTCTGCCATACAAAAAGCATAGAATTTTATGACCTGGGTGTTTATTTTCTCTTCTGGATTCTGTGTAGGGTATACTAATGACCTCCACACAGAACTTTACTTCATTTATTTATTTATTTATTATAAATAAAAATTTAAAATACATACATACTGTTTTTGTACCTTAATAAAAACATGGTACAAAAGCTGCTTTTAGAAGAAGTTGTTACGCGCAGAAACTTCGTAATTTATTCAGCATATTAATTTTTCCTCGCAAAATGTACTAAATTTCAGGACATTCTTTATAGCTGTGAAAACCAGCATTTTAAAAGAATTGAGACTTCCTTTTTGTTTTATGTATACACACATACCTCACACAAAACATACAAAGGAGAACATTTCAAATTAATCCATTTAAAAATGTTACAACCGTAAAAAAGCTCAGTTACAATTGTATCTTTAGAACCTAAGTGTAAATTCCATTGTCCTTCCTTCTCAAAATTTCTTTACAAGTATACAATGATTTCATATATTATTATTCTTACCTACTTCTATCGAAATAGTAAAATAAAATAAAAAAAAAAATCCTTAATATTTTTATTTCAACTAACAACTCGTAATTTTATTGTCTTGGAGGGTCTCGGTTGTACGCGCAATATATACATAAAAATTACACAATTTATTTTTTAAATGGAATTTTTAAAAAAATTACTGAAAAACAAGTGAGATTTTTATTCGAATTTGGACTTGGCACACGACCTTGGCAACCACATGAACTAGGGAAAGAAAAAGTAGTGTGACTAAATACGTTAACTACTGGATAATCAATTAAGTGATTATAATGAGTATTCTACCTTACTCCTCTTACCAGAATGATTAATGCTGAGTATCTCACAGAGATCTTTGGCTAATTCAAAGTGTTTCTGATAAAAATTATTGTTATTATAGGTCCATATTTCCTGTAACAACTTCCGTAATGATCGAACTTAATCTATCAACTGTAAGTCGGTATTGAAATAGAGGTAGGTTGATTTATATTCAACCGAAGTCAATGAGCAACTGTACCGCGCATGCGCAACCCATCGCTGTGAAACTGACACCAGGCAAACAACAGTATCTCCTTGGTCACGTAGTAGAGCATCCGTGATCGAGCGTAGTCTGATGCTGCCGAAACTGACCAGATTACGGGAGGAGTTCATTGTAACCCTCTCCGACACTAAGTTCATAGCGTCGTAGTACAATGTCAAGTGCGTATAATTTTCGTGTAGGCCCTGCCACTGTAAATTGTATTATACGGAAATATGTGGCACAGAATCCTGGGCCCACCACACCAGCGCGAGCAAATAGAACAGTTTTCCGAAAGGGTTCTTTATGATTGTGTTCGGTTTCTCGTACAGGGACTAACAGTGTCTCCGAAAGGTGGAGCGAAATGACACAATCAATGCTACGTACTACCCGACTCATGTCCTGACTGAAATATACCAGCATGAAATCCCAGCTTTGTACGGACAAGACGTGAACCAGGTTGAACTGCACCAAAACAACGTATCCAGCCACACGGCGAAAATATCGCAGAAATTCCATTGCCTATGGAACCGGAAACTGGAATTACAGAAATTCATCTTTCTGACATCCCTATCAAGAGTCTCGATATCAGTTCAATTGACTATTGTGCTTTCGGACTCCTTAAGCGGCGTCTGTCCAATCGTCGAGAGTCGCCGACTTGTAGAAAGCCTGTAAGGAGAAGTAGGATGCAATACCCATGCTCCAGCTGCAACACAGGCTCCTGCAATGGAAACTCTGATGCCGGGCAATAGTCAATAGAGGTGGCCTTCAGATCGAACACAACCGGTGGTGGAAGAACAGTATTTCCAACATAAGTGGCACATTCAAATTCGGCTCAATGTAAGTGAAACAACCTCTGTATCTGTACCTGTTTCTCGTATTCTCTTGATCTTTTTACATACAAAAGAGGTCTTAATTATATATAAAAACTAGTTTTAATATGTGTGTGTCATTTTATTGGAAAAACAACGGAAATTATTATGTATTTGGCTTTTTCCTTCCACTATCACCTGCGATTATTGCAGTAGACTGTACGATAAGAAAAATACACAATGCGGCAATTTGAAATGGAGACTGGAGCTGTAGAAGAAAAGAGAGTGAACATAAGTTTCTTACATTGGATCATTCAAAGCACGACATTCCTGCATCCATATATTTTTGCGCCCTGGCCGTCAATGCATAAGAGCAATGTTGGAAGCCCTTTTGTGAAATGCTGTTGAAAACTCTTGTCGTAGCCCTCTTGATGGCCGTTACGTCATCAAACTAGGAACCTTTGAGTGCAGACTTGGGTTTAGGAAATAGAAAATAATAGCCCGGGAACAGATCTGGTGAATATAGAGGGTTGAACAACACACAGACCCTCTCTTCGGACAAAAAGTCTTGCACAATCACTGTCTTGTGACTTGGGGCATTGTCATGGAGCAGACGCCACTGAACATTATCCCGACACTCGGGCATCACACGTGTGATACATTGCAGTAACCGCTTCAATACCTCAAGGTAAAATGAAACATTAACCGTATGTCCTGTAGGCACGCGTTTCTTACGCACAATGCCCTTACTATGTTTAAAAACAATGAGCAGAAGCATGGTTTTGGATTTTAATTGGCGCAGTTTTTCGGCTTGAGGAGAGTTGGGAGATTTCCACTCTGCACTCTAACGTTTTATCAACGGGTCATATTGAAAAACCCATGGCTCTCCTCAGGAGGAAGTTAGGGTCCCAATTGGTGGTAGCAATCAGTTCTTTGCAGTTATCAACTCTATCCTTTTGTTGGTGACTTATAAAAGAATGAGCACGAAACGGGTACAAATCTTCCTCTTGTTGAGATCGTTAGTTATTATTTGCCGCACAGTTCCTTTACTCATGTGCAACTCTTCAGCAAGTATTCGCAGTGTCGCATGCCGGTCTTTCGTGATCAGTGTCCTCACTTTCTCCACCAATTCCTGTATTCTCACCATCCATGCTGCAATTGACTCCCGTCCCTCCCTCAAAAGTCTGTACTATGTCAATACACGCTAGCGGGATAAACAAGTGACCCCATTTACTTCTAGCAACATTTGATAAGTTTCTGTAGGAGTCTTGCCGAGACGAGCACAAAACTTGGTCTTCACTCTTTCTTCCACGTTGAACTCACGAAGCAGCTTAACAACACCTGTCTACACTCACCATGCTCACACACGTAACTCTCAGTCAAGATGAATGCACTTGGTATCAGTTACTCTTTTGTTTGCACCACAGCTCTCTTGCACAGTTGCGCCACATGTTGAGAAAAAAATCAAGTCTCGATTTCAAATTGCGATACTCAATACATCCTTCCTTTTTGTTCTGTTAAAGATGAATATTAATAAAGTGGCTTTGATTTATTTGGACGAAAGGATAAGAGTTATGCAACTCAAGCCATTAGTATTGCCTAATTCTCTTATCACTGGCTGATATTTTTTTCGGAGTGTCCTAATTAAATTTTACAGGTGCGAAAATAATATTGCCTTGCATAAAGAAACACACGTACCAAAAGTAACACAACGTTTCTAATTTTGGAATGAAAGTACGAAAACTCAATATTTTCAGTGCCAGGAACACTTGTACGAGGTTGAAATACCTATTTGAAGAACCTTGGTGTGAAATCTGTTTGTAAAATTACAGAAACGTATTACTATTATTGGTATGCGGCAAGGCAAGGTAAGTCAGTAGTACGTAGATGTTTCGTAATGGATGGAAAGAAAGGAAGAAAGAAAGAAAGAAAAAAGAACTAGGATGTTTTTCTTTTAAGCTATTGCATTCTCTACCTCATCTAAAAGGCTCAATGAAGTAACTAATTGCCATTTCTTATGAACTGACCTGTGAGGACTTGCTCTGTGTCTGCGTTTACTGTGACTTGGTCCACTGTCTAAACTGTCATAATCTTCATAATGTGACGGGGATGAATGAGGAGGTCGTTTATCGTCACGTGATGACGGTGATGGAGACCAACAGGAACTAGAATTCTGTGCAGGAACATACAGACGATCATGTGTCAAGCTTTCAGGTGCCTGAAATATAAACCATACTCAATTACACATACACGGTAGAATGTAACACACAGCGTATAACCATAATAGAAACGTATCCGAGGAAATCTGTGCACATACATACACAGAGCACAGTAATGTGATGAGAACCATGACCAGAAAACGCAAGAGAGTTCACTCTTTTGTATTAAGCCCAAGACGTATCATACCTATCTACCCTACTATTTGGGAGATCTCCATTTCCTACTCAACTTAAAAACGGACAAATCTATCATCATTAAGACATAAAATTAGTGCGGATCCCCGAAGCAGAAAGTTTTTCAACTTTCTGTGACGGCTTACGAAAAACCCAAAGCTTTCTGCAAGCATTTTAGTAAAAGTGTAGTGAAATTGGCTTAAGATTTTCAAGCGCATAAAATCAGAGTTTATATAATTCTATTTTTCTAAATATTTTATTTATTTATTTATAGGCTTTTTATACATGGAAAAATATATAGGGGGCTTATAGCTCTGTATAATAACTGAATAAGTAAGCAATCGAGAAGTACTCACATATACATTTACTCAAAAAGCATTTAATTATTATTTTTTTTAACTTCTTAAAAAATGGCAATAAATTATTTGTTTCCTTGTATCCTTGTCACAACTTTGGATGCCACCTCTTTACACATTAATCTGTCTCCAGAAACAGCCTTGGTACGGTTGTGTTGTCGACTATCATATTTCTGACACAGCTAGTTTCAAAAACTTCACGTTTCCTTGTAAGCAGCAGGAGGTCCATTTATCTAAATGTAATCCAGCATATCAGTTCTGCCAAAATGAAAAATCACTGACTGCAGGGCACTTAGTCATAATGTTGCTAGTTAAAGATCCCCAGCTTTCATAAATCGCTTCAGTCACTGGACTGCTGAGAAATCCCATCAGCAATTTGATTCTGAGAGGATGTTTTCGTTGAAGATACGTTACTGCATGCTTGAATTACTATTTGAAATCTAGTATGTCTGTACTTGCTTTACCAGAGTTTAATATTTCAAATATCCAGTGCAGCACTTGTTCGTGATCAAAAAATAGTTTCATTTTATTAACAGCTGTCGAAAATCAATATGAGCAAACACTGATCATTTCGTAAAGTGCATCAAAAGAATCGAAACTTTTGTCTGTTTTGTCATTACTACATTATTTCTTGGACATATCAGGTAGTCCAAAAAACTGTTATATTAATAACTTTGATAGTGTGATTGTTGGGTTTATGTGTATTCAGGTTCTGTCTTATTCTTTCACTGAGAACAGAAACTTAAAGAACTCTTGAGAACATTTTGCAATTTCATGCACTACTTCGATGCGAACTGCAATAAAAACTGATTTCAAAATTTTGCTGCTGACCGAAACATCAGGTAAAGGCACACCTTTAAAGATACTTCTATTCGTAATAAACTCTCAAGACAATTTTGTATGTTCGAAGAGGCTTCGGGTAGCTTGCTAATAATCTGACACAAACTATTCCTTGAGTTGGCGGAGGAAACACCATTTACGTATATAATCATGATCTCTAAATGTACTTGATAATTTTCCATGAACTGCACATACTGCCAAAATAAATGATAGCTGGACTGAACGTCCATTGATAAAGAAAACAAAATGGAGTAAATGTAAGCTAGTAAAAGAATAATGAATATGTAAATGTATTTAAAAACAGTGTGTCTTTAAGGACAAAATATTTTGGACTCTTCTCTACTGCACGATCTCTTCTGTAGTCTCCAAGCAAGATTTTAAATACAGACAAAGATTAGCCTGCAAATTTCATGGTTTTAATTATTTTGATTTGTAAAAATAGCCTTCGAACTCTTGATGACTGCAAAAGTAGCTTATACTTTTCCCTGTAGAGAACTTTTTCATAGCTTCATCCATGAGGGTGTGATATTTCTGAATTAAGGAACATATTAATGTTTCTCAGCTAACTCAATTCTATGCATTGTGTCCCAGGAAACAAAAACATTTTTTAGAACAAGTTCATCTTTTATGTCATTTTTCTACACCTAGTTGAATATATATAGCCCATCGAATGCCAATTCCAACTAAATTATTCCTTTAAGATGTTGTTTCAAAGCCAAACTTTTTACATGTACTCAAACTGCTTGTTGTCAATCCTTTCCAGATATAATCATGAACAAAGCTGCGCTCTAAACAAAAAAAGCTGAACAGATGTTTAGATTAAATGTCAACAATGTGCCTAGATCTGTCTTTTATCATAATTTTGTCAGCTAAGATACAAACAGAAAGGCTGCTATCATTTATGTGGGATGTAATTTCCTTTGTCAAAACAACACACATAGGGTAGAAACAATTTGCAACATTTCCTTAGAATGATTACTGAATCCTATTGAACTTGCACGGTTAGCAAGGATTGTAATAATGGACTCATAAGCCTTGCACGAGGTTTCAACTTGTAGGTTAAATATGCAGCGCTCGCGCAGTTAAATGTGTTCTCTTTTCCTTCCTTGGATAATAACAATCACTTAGTTTCTTCTCAATACTTTTACACTTTCTTTATAACTATTAGAAAGATGATGGCGCTTTAGACATCTTAAACAACGAAAACAATCAGGCATTGCTGAATCATTAAAACAATGGTCATTATTATAGTCATACTGCAAAAGTGTTCCACATGTTGTACACAAAATACCAGAATCTGACCTGACAAAGTAATGAGCCCATTTCTCCAAGGTTTCACAGACCATGCAGATGTAATGAGATCGTCTACAGGTTAGCCAACTTTTCTGCAGCTCACATTTTCTTTCTGCGACACTGTCATATCGTCGCCTGTTGTTCTGCTTTGCAGGTGTGCATTGTACGTTACTAAAAACGAAGTCATTTCGGCGTGATGATAACCTTTCTAGTGTCATGTAAAAGGCAAAGAAATCTATCTGGATGATTCGCATCCAGGATTATAACTCAACTGAGTCTTTGTTCACTAATTTTTGCTAAAGTTTAACCTAACTTTTCAGCACCAAAGGTATGTAAAGAGAGACTTATTAAAGCGAGATACGAAACATTACTCAAGTTCCACATCACACAGTTCGGGTTCGGTTCTGGGGGTGGGGGAGGTGTAATACTACTACTTAGAGCTACTTTTAAGAGCTCCAAACTCTGGGATGAGTTTTAGTTATATATAAAGTAAGAAAGTTTCTTCTTCTGGGAGAGCGATCGCCTCCCTGGATCCACCTCTGGACGAGTTGTGAGTGTACCAACACCTATTGGAGCATCTGCACGGTTACATGCTATTAGCGAAGACGACATCAAGCAAGCAAATGATTGGTCTATGTGAAAAAAAAAAAAAAAAATAGTTAAATTTTGTTTCCGAAGACCATTTTAAGTAAGTGAACTTAAAATTTGTGTCCCCCCCCCCCAAGTGAACTTTGTGGTGGACAAACACCGTGTGCGTGGGTTTTCTCGGGGTTCTCCCGTTTCCTCCCACTTTCTTCATTCCATCGTTTCACTCATTACTCATCATAACCGTCTCCTTTAGCCTAACCGGCATAACCGTGGGACGTAAAACTCAAAGATTTCATTTTCATTTTTTAAAATTTGTGTGTTTCGTAATCGTAATTTCCATTTCAGATTACTTAGTTTAAAAAAACGGAGAAGAAGGGGGGAGGCTCATTTTACTATTTCAGAGAGCCTTTTGATCAAAATAATAAAGAAACAGTCAGAAAAATCTTTTATTCTTATTTAATGAATGTGAACCACAAACATCATCAAATCATTGCATTTTTATTGTTTCAAGTGTGTCTAACTGTGACATCAAAGTTAATGAAACTTCGCTAACTTCAAAAGGCTGTAGTTACTTCATGAAGCATTTGTTGAGAATGGTACTTGGTGTGTTTATTATTCATGTAAAGTTGAACCATCTGACAAAATTTCAGAATTTTAAATGACGATGTTTTCTAGAAAATTGCGATTTTTGAAAATTTTACAATTTCTCGAATTTTTTGCGACAAAACGGTTGCACACAGGAGCGATACGTTTTTTCTTTTCATTTTTTTTTTCGGAAAGCGGGTAACTAGGTCTTACCAACCGTGAAAACAGAATTTTAAAATCCGAACCGGAAGTGCTCGAAAAAAAATTTCGCAAATTTCGACTTTCCAGATAAACTGACGTACATTTGTTAATTTATGTACAAAAAGATACGCATGCGCAAACCAAACTATAATAAAATATAGTTTATTTATATCCTTATGTACTGTACATACCACAACAAGAATTATAACTCTACCTGTCTCCATAGCTGAATGGTGGGGCTCCGAAGATGACCATTTTCCATGTCTTCTACAATTCATAAATTGTACTCCCCGTTTTTGATGGCCCATTACTTGGCGGGAAAAGTTTTTCCGACAAAACAAAAAATATGGGTTTCTTAAAAACATGTCTAGTTGCTATAAAAAAAAGTTTCAACAATATCTGAGATGGTGATGGTACCTTTTTTTTTGCCTGAGTTGAAATGGAAGGTACCATCCGATGTTTCTATACCGGTAGGGACCACTGAAAAATTCATGAGTTTACATCGAGTAAATTCAACAACCTAGTCAGGAACTTTAATTTAATGAAAGGTACAGTTCTGCAGTTTCAGGTTCTCAAGTCAAAACAGAACATCCGCGCCGGGAACATTTTTGCATGGTACAGGCTTCATGAACAGGATCTCTTGCCCTTCTTTTCAGAGTCAGATTGTATGTTTACTGTACAAACGTGTAGGAGAATACAATGCTGCTGATTGAAGATTGTTTATAGATTCCAATTAAACAAGTCTAAAAGGAATTCTTCACAACAGAAACACATTTCCATCTATTCCTGTGGCACATTCGGTAGTAATGAAGAAAAACTAGGAGAGTATGAAGTTTTCTTTGGAGAATGTAAAGTACGGTGAACATAAATGGCTTTTGTGTGACGATGTCAAGGTTATTAGTCTATTGCTTGGACTACAGACTGGTTATACAAAAATTTCTTGCTTTCTATGTGAATGGGACAGCAGGGCAAAATCCCTTCACTGGGAGCAATACTTGTGGCCAACCAGAACTACATTCGTCCCTGCTGAGAGAAATGTTCCCCATGTACCGTTAGTAGAGCCTTCTAGTGTCTTACTTCCGCCTTCACACATAAAGTTGGGAGCTTACGAAACAATTCGTGAAGGCTTTGGACAAAAATGGCTTCAAATACATTAGTGACAAGTTCCCGAAACTAACACAGGAGAAACTGAAGGAGTACTTACAGGGTCACAGATATGGGACTTGATGATGGATCCAGGTTTTGAGAATACGTTGGGTGGAGATGAACTGCTTGCGTGGGCAAGTTTTAAAAATGTAATCAAATAACTTCTTGGGTAATAACAAGGCTGATAATATACGAAGAGCTGGTCAGTGATATGTTGACGATTGGGATGTAACATGAGTGTGAAGCTGTACTTTCTGCAGAGTCACTTGAGTTACTTCGCAAGTAACTTAGGACAGTTCAGTGAGGAATACGGGGAGAAATTCAACATGACAAACTCCTAGAGAAAAGATATCATAGAAGATGGAATATTAACATGTTTGTTGATTTCTGTTGGCTTCTGAAAAGGGAGTGAAGTTTTGCATTATTTTGTTTCTGAAGAAGCTTCATTTAATTTGCGTATCGTCTGTATGTTTGAGTAGCCATTGTTATTGCTTCTATAGGTGTTGTAAACCACTGAACTACTTTCATTTATATCTGTGTTACATGTATATTTGCTACTATAGTAATTATCAACTGCTTTAACGTATTTGGTATAGCACGTGTATAAGTATTACTACTAGTACTATAAATACTACAAACAACACCAGTGACGATTAAAGCATTGCAGAAATATGTTTAGATGCTTAACATAAAAATTTAAATATCCAAGGGTAAAACTGAAGCATTGATACGTACAGGTTTCGAGTTTTGCTTATGCAATACATATATGTATGTAAATTTCAACACTTGTATGTCTAATTTAGCAAAGATTAATAAATAAATGTGCTACAGAAAAAGTAATTATATTTTAGAAATTACGCAAATTTCTGATTTCAAAGCAGACTGAATATTCTATTTATCTGAAGTTTCAAATTAAATATTTGAAATAGCCTACACAAATTTAGTAATTTTTCCATGTTTGAGGCGCTTTTTCTGAAGAAACCTGATATGTTAGCGTAAAACGAAGTTCATTTTTTGTAATTGGCATCCTCTAATTATATAAAAACAGAAAAAAGTCTACGTCATTAGAAACTTCATCTTAAAATGTCGCATTGTGTAATAGGAATAAAATCCTGTATTACTCAAGATTCAAATTCCTGAGGCAGCCGTCCTGACTGAAGGTTCCTTTAGTTTCCCCTCAGAACACGCCAGGAAAATATTGGGATAATAGGTCAACTTTAGGAACGATATAAAAAAACGGCTATATATATATATATATACACGTGTGTGTGTGTTTTATTTTCAAGAATCGATATGTTGGAAAAGGATTTTATCTTTTAAATTCTAATTTCCGTTGCCAGTTGGCTTTTTCACAATAGATTTTACGATTAAAAGACCTTTGTAGCATACGATAATCATATACTCCATACACTCCACTAGATACGCAAGAATTCGAGAGTTTCACAGTCTGATTGCTGTTAGTATTGACAAAATAGAGGTATGTATATCTTCAGTAATTTCGTTTTAAAGTGAAACGCTCTCGATCTTTAATTAAGTGACACATGAAGAAAAAAGATTATTATTTGTTTACACTAATACGTGAGTATGTAGTACAAAAATAAAGGAAATGTAGTTGCATTTTTTTTATTATTATTATTCCAGACTTGCTGAGATGCCAGTCTTTTGCATGGCGAGAATTAGATTCACAGAAAATATCTGAGCCTTCTCTTCCCCTTAGGATACGCATATTAACGAAAATGAAATATCATCTCCGTAAGATATTCTACTTTTGGCATAAAATTTAAAACGCCTTCTCCCTTTGGATTAGGGATGGCCAAAAATTTTCGGATCCGGATATCCCGGATCCAGTGAGATCCGGATCTTGCCGGATCTGGACCTCGGATCCGAATCTCAGATCCGGATTTCGGATCTGAGTCCGGATCTCGGACCTGGATCCGAAATTCGAATCTCAGATCTTGATTCGTATCCAAACCTACATCTGAAATTGTGATGATAAAATTGAATATCTAAAATTCGTCAAAACTTTTTTTCGGATTCACTGATGTAGTTGGTTGCTGTGCTTTTACATGTTTCCATAACACGTTTGTGCTACCTTTGTTCTTTATTTTATTTTAACCTTGCAATATTTACATGTTGCACTTTCTGTCGAAGTCTCTTCAGTAAAATGTTTCCAAGTTTGATTTCTTCCCATTTCAGAGTATAGTGAACTGTCTGAAAACTGATGTAAATGGTAACAAAGTCTTCTCTTTAGCTCCTCTTCGAAACTTAATGTTAGCTTCACATTGAAAATATTTATTTTATTCTTTGAAAATAAACTTTCTTCTTTTCTCATATACAAATGAAATATCTTTTATATAAGGCCCTTCTAATCGCAGGAATACTAGACAAAACAAACTCTTTATTAATAGTAGTTTCTGACTCACTAGTGTCCAACCATCAACAAATGTAATAATGAATATCTTTCACTTCGAAGGTATATACAACAAAAAATATAGACTGGTTGGCGTGGAACAACAGCAGATTTTGAAACATACACACGAGAATTTCAGGAGAGCCATATGGTTGTGTTCGTTGTATGACTTTATTGCCTAACTTATGGCTTGCCCTTCTGAGGTCGGGAGTTTGTTGAAGGAGTAAATATAAAAGAGATTTCTGTTATTTTTTCTTCACCTCCAGATTTCTTTAATCATACATTGCAGGACGTAACCAAAACATATCCATGCATCGTATCATTGAAGCGTTTTGTGTTTTGTATATTAAAGTGTTCAAAAATATTTAACATATTCGCATTTGATCATGTGATCTCAGATTCAATTCTCGGTGGGAACATACATGAAAAAATTGAACGCTGAAACAATATGAAAATAGTATTTAAAAGTCAGGAAATTGATATTAAAACTTTATCTATCTATTGGGACTGTAAGGCTGTAGTTAAATTAACCCACACGTTTCATGAAGATATATTACGTCGTTATTGTTTATTTACTATAAGCTACTAGATACATCCTCAGAGGCCACTTTACACTGTAGTAATCAACAGATGAAAACATTGGAAAAGGAATGGAAGGAAGGTCTCCAGAGCCTTAGATCAAGGTACTAACCTAGCATTTGCCCAGTATAACTGAGGAACAACCCTGGAAAATCCTCAGTCAGGATGGCTGGTCTCCGAATTTGAACCCGGTATTATCCAACTGCGAAGCAAGAATCCTAACAAGTAGCCTGAGCTCGCTCCGTATTATTATTATTATTTAATTAACGTAATGTTTTAAAATTAGTGCAAATTAAACCCTACTTTCTTTATTGCTGATGTTATAGTTGATAATCCTACATGAGACATCAGTCTCCCATCAAGAAAAAATACTAGAACTGGAATTCAGGAAGCGGGGGTGAAGAGATTAATGAGGATGAGGAAACTATGTACGATGCAAAAACTGAGTAATTATGACTTCGTCACAGATATATCCCTTTGGGGTACTTATGGTACAATTTGTACCATACGGGTGTTTCATGGTACATTGCGTTATAACTCTCCTATTTGAGCTTTTTCGTCCGGGCTTTTTTTTTTTTTGTTTTATTTTGTTTTTGTTTTTCAAGTCCAGAGGCATTGTAGAAGACCTTACGTATTGTTTCACACCTTCCTGCGTCGAGACATAGGAGGTGATGACGTCATAATTCTAAAATATATATTTTCTTTTAATATTGCGGGGCCGGTCTATGTTATTATTTTTTGGCGGGCTTATTTTTGCACGTAGAAGATTGAAATTTTTCACAAACATTCAGTCCACCGAGTAGTATTTACCAGATTTTTTTTTAGATTTCTGCGTTAAAACAGGGGGGGAAGGGGATCCAGAGGGGCAAAACGTTGAAAAAAGGGATATTTTTACCAAAAAATCCCTTTCTTCGCGATTTTCCCGCCTTAGATACATGATGGAGACAAGTGAATGGTACCGCCTGAAAGGCAGTTCTATTCTGAAGAGAATTATATGCGACACATGACCCTAGGGTAATTAGGAAAGTGTCAGGGAATTTTTATCAAAATATACTTCTGTATAGGGAAATTTTGGACATTTTCGGTATTATTTTTTGCGGGCTTATTTTAGCACCTAGAAGACTGAAATTGTGCACAAACATTCAGTCCACAGAGGAGTATTTAACAGATTTTTTTTTTTTCGTACTTCTGTGTTAAAACAGAGGGGCTAAATGTTGAAAAAGGGAAATTTTCACCAAAAGATCCCTTTCACGGGATTTTCCCGCCTTAGATATGATGGGCGAAACATGGCCCTAGGGTAATTAGGGATGTCTCAGGATTTTTTTTTTACCTGAGATCATGGTGTTTTACGGTAATTTGGGGCATGGTTTGAATTCTTGATAAAATTTCTCCCGCCCTTAGTATTCAAGATAGATACTTGAAATTTGGCACACATATTCAGTATACCAAGTACTATTTATCAGATTTTTTTGAGATCTCTACGTTCACACAGGGCCGTTCCAGAAGGGCCCGAAGTGTGAGAAAAAAAAATCCCTCGAATTTTTCCCTTTGACATCACTTTTCTTTGTCCTGGTATATGGTATGGGCATGCAAGTGGTACCATTTGAAAGCCAGCTCCATTCTGAAGAGAATGAGGTATGAAGTATGATCCTAGGATAAATAGTGACGATGCAGTAGCTGCTTGACTGAAAGTCTAAAAAATAGCCCAAAAACCCCGGATCCGGAAAGGGATATTCACTTACATACGTCAATTAATATTTCTCTGATACAGTGCACTCTTACTTTCTATAGTGGCAGGAAAATGGCCCGCTTTTGTAAACGAACACACTAAGCACGTACGTATAGGCGCAATGTTCGTGCAAAGAAACATACGCAAAACTAGAAAAAAAAAAATACGGAAAGCGAGGGGAAAATGATAAACCGCCCTTCAACTTAAAAAAAAAGAAAAGAAAAAAAAGAAAGAAACTAAAAATAACTAAACTTAGAGCTACGAAAGACGCGAGGCGAATTTTATTGAAAAGATTGTTTTTCCTTAGTGATTAGTTGTGCTAACTATGAACATGAATTAAAAAGACAACAAGTAGCTAGCTCTGAGTTTCGCTAACTAGTTGAAAAGAATATATTGGATAAAATTTAATAATAAAGAAGGCATTTATGATAATTAAAGCACGACAGTCCTTTGGTTCCTACCAGCGGGTTTACGTTCAAAGTGGGGATGTGTAGTCAACGCATCGACACCCGAAGTCCCTAATGCCGACTTTCTAGACTGGAGTCAGCTACCTCTTACTTAAGATAACTCCCCAATTGTCCTCACGATGCTGGGTCAACATCGAAATTGTTGGGTGCCTCTCCGGAAACTGATTCCATGACCACGGGCACCGAAGCCACGCTCCCCGTCTTCTATAGACGAAAAGCTATAGTTACCCACATTATCTAATATAGAAATAAGTTCTGATTCTCTAATAGCTGCTGATGATGATAGTCAAGGTTCACCGAAGCATGATCCCAAATCCAAACTGAGATATTGATGTCACTGGAACGCCTGAAAAGTCATTGTGGGTAAGTGAATTGCCCACTTGTCAGGATGAAGGGCGTTGTGATGTGAAATGCGGGGCTGTCAGAGGTACTACTTATGATAATTGGATTTACAATATTCTATGTTGCCATAAACCCTCTTCAAGAACATAACTGTTAATCTTAGCTTTGAAAATGTTACATAAGGAGTTTTATCGCTATCAATAGGTTGCATTAGGAATCATCGGATTTATTTTACTTTCACATCTCTTCTGATTTACGAATAGGCCTATTTAAATCGTAATCGTAAATCGTAAAGGCCTATTTAAATATTATCCCCTTAAGATCAATTAGTGGTATTTTAAATCATTTCGAACCAACTTTATATATGTTTAGTCTTGTTATATGGGAATAATTGAGACCAGAAGCAGTCTACAGGCTAAGTCCAAAAGAATCTTGGCCGACCTCCTGATAAACCACGTCTTTCAGCAAGGTGAATTGTGGCAATCCGATACTCACATGAGGTAATCTTCGATTCTGTGTGAAAGCTTCCATAAGAACCAGCACTCTAATCAGTGAAATGTGCTTTGCTAATTTTTATTCAATGTGAAAGTACCTAACTTTATTGCTAAAAAAGAAAAGGCATTTATTTCAAACAAGTCGCCATTACAGTTTTCGTATTTGAACACAACACTCATGAAAAGTCATGTTAAAGCGCGACTTGCCCCTAAAAAAGAATATTTATCTGTTTTTAGTTTCTCGTGTTCCCCAAAGTACATGCGGAATTAGTGCAAGTGCCTTCCGCTCGCATTACCTAGGTACAAACGGATACGATCTTAGTACTAGCACTTGTTTCGGTTTCGAGATCTCAAATATTTATCTTTCAGCTTGATTCTATGTATGAATCCCAAATTTCAAATCTAGATAAGGAGCACCAAAATTCATAGTTTATTCTCGGTGCTCATATTGTGATTTACTAAATAATTATTAAATTAACTGTAAGATATACATTTGATATTTTGAGCAGACTGAGCAAGATAAATATACGTAAAAACTAGTCAATACTTGTCTTAACTGTTTATGTTTTCTTAACTGTCAATGAAATAGGTGTATTGAGGAATTTTAAATATTCGAGTTTTGTATTCCGGTTTCAAATATAAATATGTGTATATTTCATCTCGGTCCTGCAAACGGGTGGACCTAGATTCGACATTCGAACTCTCATCCGGAACAAATTAGATTATTTTTTAGTGAGGCAAGCATTTGATCTTTAGTGTAGAATGAAGGAGACAAATAGACTTGTCAATATTCGTCTTAATTTTGTTTTCTTCTTCACTGTCAGGACTTCGTGAAATTACTTTCAGCGAATTTTTGATATTCAAGTTTATCACAATTTGGGTGGGATGTGAGTTTGGATAAGAATCAAAATCTGAGATCCGGATTTCGGATCCAGATCCGAATTTCGAACCCAGATCCGAGAGATCCGGATCCAGATCCGTCGGATCCGGCCATCCCTACTTTGGATATGCTCTTTAGTCAAAGAAACACAAGATGGAACAGCTCCAAAATTCATTTCAAACTGTTCAACCGCTTCCCCATAGTGCAATAACAACTAACAGGAACTTCGCTTTCAATGTGAGGGAAGGAATTTTAGAAAATCCCTCACAACCACAACAAAAAGTTTCAAAAACCTGGAACACGTGTCCACTTATTTTTAATGAGAAATTTATATACCGAGTTTTATTTTCTTAACTTGGCGGGCAAGGGATATATATTATTTTTTACATAAATTTTAAACTCCGTTTACCTCCATCCCCAGGAAATAAAATCTTTCGGTTTTACGTCCACGGAGGAGATGGTGATGATGAGAAATGAAGGAAATGGTGGAATTAAGAAAATGAGAGGAAACGGGAGAACCAGAGAAAATCCACGCACACGGCGAATGTCCACCACAAAGTCCACTTGGCGCGAGCTGGGATCGAACCAGGAACCCCACATACTAGAGGTGATCGCTCTACCACTGACCCAAAGCGGCAACTTTCATTCCCTAGGGTGTGCCCTTGAATCAAAACAATAAGAAAAAATTCAGCTCAAGGTGGATACTAACTATGTTAAGAAATTATGCGGCATGACAAACATCTTGGCATTTGAAGGCGGCGCTCGATGTTCCCTTTAAATGCTGCCAGCAAATGAGAGGGCTGCGGTATTGCCACGTTTATATTGTACACATCCACTCTACGCATCGGAGCGACTTACCATTCACTTCGTGTTTCACTTCTTAGAATTATTTGAATACGAGTACTTTAAAAAATATATCAAAGACTGTCAATGATTTTGATGAATCGGCAATGTGAGAATGCCATTCGGAAGACCGGGTTCAAAACTCCGGAAAAGCTACCGTGGCTGAGGACTTCAGTGACTGTTCCTTATTGAATTCAATGACCAGACAATGCCGGAATGGATCCTAGTAAAGCAATTGCTGGGTTATTTCTCATCTTTGTCTTAAGCCTTAAATATAAGCCAGTTGAACTTTTATCCTCCATAAGAATGTTACTCTTCATGGTCAGTGTATTTCATGTGTAGTCATTATATTTGTTTCAGATGGAGAAAAGAAAATTAGCGTACACTGTGATTCTGTTTCTTTTCAAGACGCTTGGCATTTCTAATCTTCCTTCTTTCTTTCGTTTATCCTATAAATCGCAGTCTGGGGTTGCTCATGTCAACAACTGCTCTGGCAGATCAGATTCGTCTAGCCAAAACAAATGCTCATATTGCTCCAAATTGTTTTCCCCTCCTTCCTGTAGGTTCTTTATGAGGCCCTTTTCTGTCCATTCGTGGTGTCGAAATGCATCCAAATAGTTCAGTCTGTAATATCAGTGAAAGAGGAAAGTTAAACTTTTCTAACCTTTCGTTTTAGTCGAACGTGTGTGTGTGTGTGTGTGTGTGTGTGCCTGTGATTTTCTATTGAGTGCGTATTTCATGTGTGGTAATAGTTATTGTTAACATTTTTGTGTTGAATATTTTATTATTTCAACATAAACAATGTCACTTAGCAAACCGAGTAACACCACAGATACTGATTCCAGTAAGAAAAAGCGACGGGTGTTACATAATCAGGCAAGAAACATGGTTTTCTCGGTTTATAGATACTTTAAAAGGCTGTCGAATGATACTGTACGTAAAACTGTTGATTTTGCAAAGTGTCACGAACTTACTGCTGATGCCTGTGATATTAGCCTTCGTACGGTAGCCCGGATTTTTGCCGAAGGAAAAACATCCACAGAGCTACAAGGTGAACCTAGTTTCTCACAGGGTTGGCTGGTTTAAACCAAGGTTTAAACCAGCTGGTTTTTTCAAAAAAACCAACTGGTTTAAACCAAAAAACAAAAAATGTTCGTAAAAGTGTAAGTGTTTGTAAAATCTTGATGAACACACATTTGTGGGTTATCACGTTTCACTCCCGTATATTATTCGTATTATATCCAGACCTCAATTCCCCATTCATTACTCAAAAAGATTATACTACAACAGCAACTTTTTTTTTATAAGTTTATAAATGTTTATTTTGTGATTTTTTGTAATTATTATTGTTATGTAATTGCAATCGAAGAAAAATTCTAAATATTGTTTCGTTTCAATGTTTACTATTGATAAAATACATCGAAAACGCCGTACTTTTTGTGTGTGTGTGGGGGGTCATACAGACCTCACGAGAGGCCTTTAGTGAAATAAGTATCTTTGATATCTATTTATGTATAAATGATTCTGAGCCAAAGTGGACTCAAATAATTCGTATCTTTATTCACTTTTCTTATTGATATGCAGATTAAGTCGGTGTATTTCTTTAATTTGGACCAATAAAAGTCGTTATTAACTAACTTGAACTAAATTAGTTCTTCTGTACTCCGTACTACTTTGAAATTGTTCATATGTAATTCTTTGTAATGGTTTCACTTGTGCAACTGTTTATCTTTTTGTCCTTCTGAAATGACTCTTGACAGTTATATTAAGAAGCATGTAAAGATCAGTACAACGTTTTTTTTTTATCAGAATTCCTTCGTGAGTGAGTCGGCAGACGTATCGCATTTGTTGCCAATTAGTCCTGGTTCCGAGTTCAAATGGAGGACAATTTCTCTCGGATGTAACTTGAGAAGCGGTTTTCATTCCGCTTTAAGCTTATGTGACCCCTTCCAGCATAACTCGGTTGTCGCATAATAACATCAAGGCGAAACAAACTTATTTCTGTCCATATATGATATGAATATATAGAGCAAATTATTTAAACCATAAAAACCTGGTTTAAACCAAAAAAACCGGTTTATTTGGTTTTTTTAATAAAAACCATGGTTTTTGCCAACCCTGGTTTCTCATCTCCGGGAAAATTCGCAAAGTTTCGAAACGCGTGTCGAACCTTGACGACTTTGAAAAATGTTTGTTGCAAAGTACCATTTTCGATATGTATGATAGTGGACAATATCCGACGGCTAAAAACTTAACTAAGGTTATGCATGAAAAAATTAACTACAGTGGTTCTTCGAGTTCTATGATTACATTACAATTTAGGCTTTCGGTACAGAAGAACAAATGACGGGCGGAAATTTCTAATGAAGAGAAGTGGCATAGTTGCTGCTAGAATAAAATTTCTTCGGGAAATGCACAATCTAAAAGTTTCTGAGGGCGATCGAGCTATTTTTTTTATTTGGACGAAACCTGGGTGAATCAAAATCATTCAAGGAGATATATGGCAGGATTCGACGGGGAGGGGGGGGGGGGGGGCTTAAAGTTCCTTTAGGTAAAGGAAAGATAGAGATTGTGTGTCATGCTGGCTCATCTAAAACTGCTTTTTTACCGGACAGTAAATGGGTGTTTCGCTCAAAATCTACTGGCGACTATCACTCAGAAATGAATGCCGAAAGTTTTAAAGATTGGTTTATAAACAGATTTCTTAACTACTTTGAAGAAGGATCGATACTAGTTATGGACAACGCTAGATATCATTCTGTTATTATGAACAAAATACCGAATACTAACTCACGAAAAAATGAAATTCGTGAATGGTTAGATAACCATAACATTCCATACGATTCAACTGAGACAATACAAGAACTGCTTGCTCGAGTTGAACCATACAAAAATCGAGACGTTGTATATGAATTAGACCAAATAACTATGCAAATGGGCCATTTTGTTATAAGACTTCCACCATACTATTGCCAATACAACCCCATAGAGCTTATTTGGGCTAAAGTAAAGGGCGAAGTTGCTTCGCTCAACAATACTTTCCGGATAGCCGACGTAGAGCGATTGATGAATGAGGCTTTAGTTCGAGTTACGCGTGAAGACTGGGTATCTCGGGTAGAACATGTAGAAAAACTGTTGGAGAAAGACTTTCGGAAAGAAATTAACAGGGATGATATTATCCAGAACATTGTTATTAATTTACGTAGTGAGTCAGACAGTGAAATGACACGTGAGGAAGAATCAGACACGGAAATGGAAGAGGAGGAGCAACAAGTGTTAGCAGCTCCTTTGCTATAAAATATTGAATCAAGTGCTTCTTCGGACGAAAGGTAGGATAGTTAATTTTTTACTGTTTGATTCTTGTTTATCATAATTAAAAATAATAATTAATGTTATGAAATATATCTCGACTATCACTGAGCGGCACCGTAGGCCTATAGTTCGAATCCCGTCTCGGATATGGATGTAATGTGTTCGTCTGATTAATTTAGTTCAATGAATCAGTTTGGTGTTGAGCAGTGATAATTTCAGGAGGTAGCCTGTAGGGAAAGTCCTTCCTGAAGGATTGGCGTAACTAACGGGCCTGCGATACGGGGAGGCCCATGCCAAAAGAGGAACAATTTAAATTTCGAAGATTTAACTTTATAATACTAGCGTGTTTAAATACGCTTCATTATTTCAAATTATTTCCTCATTATTGTCCTGTAGTCTCGTAATATTTTCAGGTTAGTGCTAAAAAAGCTGTTTAATGTACCACGAAGACTATGTATTGCGACTGGAATAATAGAGAGAAAGGATTTGTCAATATTCAATAATTTGCAGCTGAGAGTATAACAAATGTGACTTTCTTGCTTGGTAACAAACAGAAAAAAATAAACTAGGCCTTTATCTACCTTAACACAGGAGGTTGTTTTTTTTTTATGCGCCAAGTGTGAATATAGTCGTTTGAATTTCATTGTTGTGTTTAACGATTCAGTAAAGCGCTTTAAACAATTCCCTCGCCAAAACGCAACTTACTTCGAGAAGAGGAACAATCAAGTCAGAAATTGTAAAAAAATTAAACATTTTTCAAAAGTAATGAACATGTTATAAGTTCAAATAAATCTTATATTGCTACGAAAATATCATATATTCAAATAATAATAATAAATGTGCAAATTTATATGATTTGAGCAACTAGTGACTGTCTAGATGGAACTTCCAAAATTCAAAGTGTTTTCTATGTTGAATAAATTTTAAATGTCTTCATGAACATGGAAAGAGAAGGGGGGGTAACAATAAGGGATAAATCACCCAAATATTGGAGAAAAAAAAAAGCATAATTTCTTGGCATGCATCTGTTTCCTTTGTTAAAGCCCAAAACGCGACGTCTTTCCCCTGCCACCTGATCGTGCTGTGGTTCGTCTGCTTAGCGTAGCCACTCCCTTTACTCGGCAACGTCGCGTCAGATCTTGCGTCTCATTCGTTTAGCTGAAATGCTAAGATGTTTGTCACACTGTTTAACTTCAAGCTGTATAACTGTTTCTCCGTAATGCGATCATAAACAACAGGCAATACCGCCTTCAATGTAAAGAAAATGATCCCCCTTTAAAACGGGAATTCTCAAACACTAGGACATGGGTCCGCTTATTTTTAACGAATTTATGTATCGTTTCGCCTTCCTAACTTGATAACATCGTGAGATACCGTACTCAATTTTTCAGTTTTTGACCCTGCCTCCTCCCCTCTTTACAATATGCACTTTAATCAAAGTAACATGATAAAACCCAAGTTCCAAGAACGTCCTAAGTACACCTAAAAATTCATGTCGAACGGGTTACTCGTTTTCCCGTGATGCGACCACATCAAACATTTTCCTCACTTTTATATAGGCCTAGTAGATGATAGTTGAAAACTGTTACAGCCAATTTGATCAAGTGCACACAGAATTTGTTATGCACGACTCTCAATTTTTTTTTCTTAAAATGGTATTCTGTCCTAGTGATGAAATATTGATAAACACATATTTTAAGCCAATTCTGAACCTAGGCATGTACTAAGAAACACGATTGAAGAAAGCATTACATTCACATTAAGGTTTTTATTTCAATTCGAATTTAGAAATATATTTTTGGAGGTGATTTCCTTTTTTTTTGGGGGGGGGAGGGGTATCGGGATTTTCATGTGGATTTTAACCAAAAAACCTACTCGGCATTAATGGGCTAGACAAAACTCAAAGAATTCTAGTTATGCTGGTTATGCTAGTTATGCCGGTTGCGAAACATGGGCACTTACTTTGTCGGACCCAAGGGTAAAGAATGGGGAAAATTTCATAATGAGGAACTGCATATTTATACTGTTTATCAAAAATTGTTAGGGATATCAAGCCTAGAAGGCTCAGGTGGGCAAACCAGAATGAAAGAAAGCACGAACGCTTTCAAAACTTAACTAGAAATCTAATTGGAAAGCATTAGCAAAACAACATTAGTAGATGTGAGGACAATGTTAGGATGGATCTCGCAGAAATAGTCATACAGAGTAGAAACGGGTCCAGTTTGTTAAAGACAGAAGTCAATGGAGAGCTTTTGTGAACGCAGCATTGAACCTCCGGGTTTCGTAGGCCACTGGGTGAGTTAGTTATTCGGAATTTATTGACAAAAGAGCACAAAGAGTATGGATATCAATTTTGCTAGCAATTATTGCAAACTTTCTACTCGGAGAGTATAATTAGCCTGGATATGTAACACTAAATCTTAGGAGTAACTAAGGAGATATAACTGAGAGTACGTTCAGAAATGTGAAAAGTAACTAAAATGTATGCTAACAAAAGAAGTGTAGTTTGGTGTATTCAAGCAGATGTTGCGTGTTATTGGTACTATTTTCAGCGGAGTAAAGTCAGACATTCTGGTGTAATGGCAAAATTAATTTCCAGCATTCAAAGATGGTAGTTCCATTTGATGGATGTGACATTTCGATTTTGAGATTTATAACTATTTATGTTGAGGGGGAGAAATGTTTTATTACGGTTTGTGCAGCACACGAATTATTGAACAGAAAGTGTGGAAATGTAGGAGAACGTTGAAAATAAAGAAAAGGAGGGACAGTTACATTTTTAAATGTGAGCTTCGTGCTGAAAGTGTGAAATAGTGAGCATCGTGCTGAAAGTGTAATATTGACAAAAGTGTACAGTGATAGGTAGGTACTTTTTACGAGGACAGAGAAGGTGTTATTCTCCGTAGTGTATTGGTGCAAAATTAGAAAAGATAAGCCTAATGTTAACAGTCATCCTCGTTTACGCGCATACCCACCACTTCTGACGTGCTTGTTCTCTACGGACGCACCTCCCTCGCTTCCGCTCGGGCCTCCTGCACCACTCCTGTCCTGACTCGGTTGGATAGCATTCGTGCTTTTAGTGTCCACCTAGGACAGGTTGGTTCGTGTTTTTTACGGTGTATTTCCGGACGCAGTATTTACACGCAAAACGGTAGTCTCTATAAGTGAACATGCACCGAGGAATTCGTAAGTAACCTTCCGAAGATAATGGCACTGAAATTCCTCATAAATGACAAAAATTTCACGTTTTTCAGACTGAAAATATTGGATATACTCTGCGATACAAAAGCCAAAATACAGTTCAGAAACGTAACCTAAGAAATAATTCAAATTGCGAAACGTACGGGGGTAATAGTTAAGAACAGCTACTTCTCATCTCCCGTGCACAAGGATACATCTTACTGTTGCACTACCTAAACACCCTAAGTACAAGGGCAAGAACTCAGTCTATTACCTACTTTTTAACATCCTAGATAGTCAATGAATAATTCCTGAAAGTATGGCGTTTCTCGTCCTTCCCTAAATGGGAAGTACGGCTCCTTAACTATAACCCGTACGGGTTTTGATATCGAAATCCCACATTAACTGTACATCATTCAGGGATGCCATGACACTAGCTTTCCAACTTTGAAATATGTCTGTTTAAATTCGTGCCATTACTGGATTATTACATTTACTCATCTGTTCATTCAAATATATTCCAATATTAGTTGTACACCAACATGGCAAAGAAAGGAAAACTAGGATGGTAGTACAACCAAAAGTATGTCTGCAACTACTTTACACGAAGAAAAACAGGATTGAATCCTTGTAAATATGTGGATTGTGGCTATCCTCGAAACATGTTGGTATGTTTACAGTAAAGTACTAAAATTTTCCACATAAACAAACCAAATAAATGGTGTAAACCATACACTTTCAACTCAGGATTGCACAGTGTTTTACTTGATGTATATTTCATTACAACTCACCCAATGTTAACTACAATGAATATATCATTACGTCATTTTTTCCTAATAACGAACGTAATAGGCAAAATGAATCGTCATAGTGAAATATGCGCATTCCATGCTGTACGTAACATGTTTCGACCAAATATAATTTATAATTATTGCACACTTTCAACAAAACGTGCTATATAATGATCCAATCAAGCCTTAAATTATCACTGTTTTATGTACCTGTGTAGGCAAAGCTCCTAGAGCTAACTGATGATTTCCTCCATGATGCGAGGTGGAGTCAGTAGTCTCCTCAGGTTTACCCTGATTTGGCTTCTTTTTCGATAAAATAGTCATTTTTTATATAAATAAAGATATTATTCCTCACAATTCACAATTAAAGAAGTATAAAAAGCCACAAATTACACCTTTATATACAAATAAATATCAGCTTCGCATTGGTTAACATGGCGACAATATCTGATTAAAAATGGTTCTTTGATATTTGTGACTTTGTGTGAACTGTCGAGTACAATAATTCATGCTACCAGTGCTGCAAACTGTGAACGTAAAAGTTACTGTCATGAGAAATATATCGATGGTATATAGTAAGAAATAATACAAATAATAATGAGCCTATAGTATATTTGTATACTTAAGAAAAGTATATTTACTTTTAAATAGATATATACATACAATTAAGAAATTAGTGGATATTAAAATTTCATTGTAGGTAACGTTTATGTCGAGAAATTTTGCTTTAATCCTCATTAAATCAACCTGGGCCTGTTTCACAATATAATATTGGCACATTCAGTAACAGTTAGTGTCCGCGCATCGCAAAATAGGCAATGTACTTTCTATACTTGAAGTCATTGGCGGCGATTACGGGGGCGAAGGGGGGCAGTTGCCCCCCCACTTTTTTGAAGTACATCATTAATGCAGGGGTGCCCACAAGGGGGGGCTATGACGCAAACTGCGTCATTGAAATATTGTGGGGGGGTTAAAAATCCATATAAATATGTTTGATGGGGGGGGTAAAATTAATCGAAAAGAAGATTTTTTTCATGGAAGAACACCTACAGATAGACAATTGGGGGGGGGGTGCGTCATGGACATAAGGGGGGGTGGGCACCACTGATTAATGTATATAATTTCATTTGGAAATGTAAAGTTTTTGTATGTATTACTGGTTCATAGAAAAAATGCTGCCATATAATATTTGCCGTTGCGTGAGCCCGTATTGGTAGTTTCTCCGTGGAGTTAAGAAAGCTACAGGAATTGCGTTTTAATTGTCACGGGAAAAAAACAAAAAATAAAATTTGAAGCACAACAATTCCAGCATACTTTCACTTCTTCTTACAAGGGCTCGATATGTTAGTCAGCCGCTTTGAAACTAATTGAGAACACATTTCGCACAAGAAGAAAAAGTCACAAGTTATTCTTTAATTGCTCA
This sequence comes from Thermobia domestica, assembly GCF_964235325.1. Taxonomy (NCBI): domain Eukaryota; kingdom Metazoa; phylum Arthropoda; class Insecta; order Zygentoma; family Lepismatidae; genus Thermobia; species Thermobia domestica. The sequence continues at coordinate 234,495,165 of NC_137459.1, forward strand.
AAAATTGACTGTTCCTAAAATGTCTTCTCTTCTTTCTAATAGTAAGGAATATTGATTAAAAAGAGAGTAATAAGAAACAACTACCTTTTCCATTGTTTTGCAGTGTAATGTACGAGTGAAATGGTGTGTTTAGAGATGTACGAGTGTATATTCAATCAGATTTAGTGAATTCAACATAATTCTATGTTTTAGGATTATTTTGTATAACTAGAGTGTAGAGTGGTTGTAAGTATTTTTGTCTTTTGATGTGTTCCAAGAAAGTGAACACTGCATCTAAGGCAACGAACATGTTTCGGGAAGCTGCAAAAATGATGATTTCTTTAAATGTCGTCGCATATGCCTTTAGTATTTACTGTCTTTCGTTTTTTAAGAGTAACATACATTTAATAGTATGTGTGGAATTAAAAATTAAGTTATTCATTAGTCCCCAGTTCAATACAACTTCTGCAAAACATGCCTTATTATTCATTACTATGATTAATATTATCCTTTCTATTTATTTGTTATGTATATTTGGTATTAAATAATCTGATCACACAATTTCCCAGACAGAATTTTAAGATGTTCATGAGCAAGGAATCAAACTTCTTCCTTCACTTTCGTTGTTTAAGAGTACAAAGGTCTAGTACCTACTTCCTTTGGTTTGTCAATTTACTTAATAAAATATGAAATACGACATACGATATTTTAACTGAAAAAGATGCTACCCCATTAGTTATACAATCTTTCGTCAAACAAAGTGTTAGAAACAACTGTGGAAACTAAGATAGATATACAAATATTCAGATCATGTCTTGCCCCCCGACTTTAAACGTCCAATCGCCGCCACTGCTTGAAGTATCAGTTATAATAATTTTTGTACTTCTCTCGTGCGTCGCTGTACGCGAATTTTCCGAAGCTTAGAAGTAGCTAGAACTTTATATTTGGGTGTGCACAAATAAAACAAATTGGGCCTTATGCATAGTCGATCTGACGATTGATTAGTATCATACTAAAGTGTTATACTAACATATGTTTCCTGAAGTAGTTATGATTTAGTATTACGCTAATCATACGTCAAAACGGCTCTGCATAAGGCGGATTAAGTCTTGTGGCTTTTTAACTCGCTGATGTTTTTAAAGGAATATAAATTCACTTAATGATAGTGTTAAGAATTTCTCGATCCAGGGGTGGTGATTAGGGGTAAGAGAGGGTAGTTACCCCCATTGTTTTGGAGTGATCCATTAATATAGGCTATATAGTTTCATTTGGAAATTTAAAGTTTTTCTATGTATTACTGGTCGATAGAAAGAAATGTGCTATATCATATTTGCCATTGCGAGAGTACGTATTGGTTATTTGTCTTCCCGTGTAGTTAAGAATTCTGCAGGAATTGCATTTTATTTGTAATTCAAAGCAATTAATATTGCAATTGCGTATTTCTTTAAAATTTCGTAGCATATGCTTGTAGTACTTACTGTCTTTCATTTTCTAAGAATAATACTCTGTAACATACATTTAATAGCATGTGTGAAATTAAAAATATTAGTTGCCCATTAATCCCGAGTGCCAATATGACTTCTAGAAAACAAGCCTCATTATTCATTACTATAAATAATATAATCCTTTTTATTTTTTTCATTTTGAAAATTTGTTGTTAAATAATCTAATCACACAATTTTCCAGACAGAACAAATATGTTGTTGAGCAAGGAATCAAATCACTTCTTACACTTTCGTTGTTCAAGAGTACAAAGGGCTAGCACCTACTTGCGTTGCTCTTGTCAATTTTCTCAAGAAAATATGAAATACGATACACGGTACCTTAACTGAAAAATATATTAGGCAACGGCGGCTTTAGGATTTTAATTTTGGGATATACACACACATTCTCTCTTATAGGCGGCGCCAGGATTTTGATAATGTGGGTGCAGGCTGGGAAGGGACAACATATCCTACCATTGTTGCCAGAACTCTCTGCACTATTGAGGCTTAAGACCTCAAAAATAATCTCTAACTTTTACTTTAAAAAATTAAACTAGAAAAAACATAGTATGATAGCAAGTAACTTATGAGAAACTTAAAAAGTCACTCAAATATATCCAAACATAGGAAACAATAAATACACAAAATAGAAAGGATGATTGTAAGAAATCTGAAAATCGAAGTTAATGTGGGTGCATCTGCACCCATTGCACCCACCGTGGCGCCGCCTATGTTCTCGCTTATGGATACATACACACATTTGATTGATTAATGACAGTAGGAAATTACTTTTACTGAAGATTGATGCTATTTGTTAAATAACTCTGTTCTACAAATTTTAACTTTTTTCTGTAATAGAAATGAAAACACCCGTTCTTGACTAATTTTGAGATGCTAAATCCGAAAATGATAATTAAAATTTTCGATTGGCTCTCATTTCGTCGTAACGGGAGAGGTGATATCCAAGCTTCTCAAGTTCTCATTCATGAGGCAACTCCTCGGAAGGTCAGGCAACGTTGCATTCTATGTATATTACATCACCATTGGTGTCGAAGTATAACCGAAATGCACACCCACAACCTGAAGCATCTAAGGGGGGCCAGTCCCCCTCTGTTCTAGAAAATTTTCATGATTTAATGTTATGGGTTAATGAATACATTTTCTTTATTGTTTTTGGCTTGTCAAACACGAAAATGACATTTACAATCAAAAGTTACCTCTTTTACTTAACACATACCAAGACTTGAAGACCTATGTATACAATACATATTAATATAAATGTCAATCTTAATAACGTCTCTTCTTTGCCTACCTCCCTTATTCTGTTTCGTTAGTATCCCTTTTTATCATCCAACAAAAATCACTTAACATTGCTGCAATCCATTTTCCTTTATACCTGGGCTCCATCACTGAAATGTCCTGATGGAAACGTTCTCCATTCTCGTCGCTGACACTCCCACAATTAGGCGGGAAGAAATCCAAATGTGAAAACAAAAAGTGCATTTTTATTGACACATTGCATCCAAGTTGTTCATAAGTGTTCATTAGATCTTGTATAAGTTCTCTGTAATTTTCAGCTCTGAAATTACTGGCTACATTTTTAAATGAACTCCAAGCTGCCATTTCCTTGTCACTTAAGACTGCTTCAAAGTTGCTATCTTTAAAAACTTCTCTAATTTGTGGCCCAGTAAATACACATGCTTTTACTTTTTCTAAACTAAGTTTTGGAAATTTGTTACATAAATACTTGAATCCAGAACCCTCTTTATATAATGCCTTTACAAAGTTTTTCATCAAACCCAACTTAATATGAAGGGGGGGGGGGCAAAACTTTAGCAGGTTCTATCAAAGACTTGTGTATCACATTTTTCGTACCGGGTGTTAATGACTTTCTTGGGGGCCAAATCATCCTGTAATAGTGTGAACCTCTCGTACGGCTATCCCACTCGCATAGGAAGCACGAAAACTTTCTATAGCCAGACTGAAATCCTAATAACATAGTAATCACTTCAAAATAACCATCTACGTCCCACTTATATTTCTTGCAATCTATTACCTCCAAAATTTTTCCTATGTTCGTGTAAGCCTCCTTTGCACTAGTAGCATACGCCACAGGTATGGAAGGTAAAACATTTCCATTGTACGGCTTTCAAAGTACTCTTGGAGGAATCAATGAATAGACGCCACTCATTAGCATTGTGTTTAATATTAAGTTCACCCATCAGACCTTTAATATCTTTACAGTATGAGTCTCGAAGAACTGCTGGAAACTTGTTTCAGGTGCGGTATGATGTCACTTTCACAGAATCATGTAGTAGATTCCACTCCTGCAACCTTGATGTCAACAGTTCAGCTTTGCTTTTTGAAAATTCCAAATCTCTGACGAGGTCGTTAAGCTCCCCTTCTATGAATGGAGTAATTTGAACTTCTGGGCAAGTAGTCTGTATCCTTTGATGTTGATGGCTCCTGTTGCCCTTCTTCTTCATTGGTTGAAGAAGCACTGTCATCATCAAGCAAGACTGAATTAATATCTGCTGGGGGAACAGGAACAGGAAGTCCATCGCCATGGGGGTACGGGACGAAGTGCGGATGGTATATTAGGATAAACTAACTTTGATTTCTTCTTCATTTGAATACCACTTGCAATAGGAGGTACCACACAAAAATAACAGTCAGTGATATGATTTGTTGGCTTCCTCCAAATCATGGGCACACCAAACTGCATACAGCGTCCTTTTTTGTTCATCCAAGCATTTAGGTTGGATGTACATGAACTACAGCACATGTGTGGAGCCCCCTTTTTATCCTGATCGCCTACTTTACATCCGAAATACAAAAAATATGCTTTTCTTGTAGTAGAGGTTATAGCACATTTCCTATTTGCAAATGTCGCCTCACCACAAATATAGCAAAAGTTATCCGGACTGTTTACACACTTTCGCAACATGTTTATAAGTACAGCTCTCGTATGAAATAGACCTAGTACATCACCACAACACGGTTTTATCTCCACAAATCTTTGAAAACTTTCACAGGAATTGGTTTCATTTCTGGCTAACAAAGGGAGCAATATCAACAATCACATTGACAGTAATAATTTTAACAATATCTGCAAATCACGCGATTTCATTGTTTGACAACAATTACCGGTACAGTGCCACTTACAATGTTGCCAACTGCTGAAAAACAAAAAACACTGAAAGGCGGAAATTTTGACATAGATGTAACTTTGAAACTTGAGCTAATTTTGAAATTTTAATACCATTTTCCAACTCAGCGGCACCGAATTCATAAAGATTAGGTAGTCCCATTTCCATAACATTTTCAGTGTAGAATAGTGTAATTATCTACCATTTATAAAAAGGTGAAAAATATATTTAGTCTTTATTGTATCTGAGTAGTAATTGCAGCACCCTGTCTCACTTTTGGTTATTCAATTTGGGGCCATTATGGACCATAGTGAATGAATCAGGGATGCTTTGGCCCGGGATTGCGTCACCTATTGAAATTTTGCTTATGCTTATTCAGGGGCCATGCACGATGGTACGAATGAGTCAGAGGTACCTTGGCCCTGCTATGACGTCATTGAATTGGGAGTTTTTGGATCAGAGGTCATGATGATTCTTTAAAATTACTAAAAATACGGTTTTGATGATTCATTACGTTATGAAATAGTACAGGTTTACGAATGCTTTTTTATTTTTTCGCTCCCTTTTATGGCATAAAATTTGGAGATTGTTATATCTTTGATGAGATGGACTAACACGGGTGCAAATGAAATCTTTAGTTTTACGTCCCACGATTATGCCGGTTAGGCTAAAGGAGACGGTGACGATAAGAAAGGAATGAAAGTGTGGGGAAAATGTAGCATAATGTTGCCCACCACAAAACTATTTTCGTGATGTTTGAACCAGGGACCACATACAGCAGAGGTGAACGCTCTATCACTGAGCCACCGCACCTCTACTGGTATGAATGAATTAGAGGTGGTTGGTTCGAGCTAATATGTTCGTTTGACGTCACTGAACTGGGATTTTTAGCTTGGAACTTATGATGGCTTGTTTCGTTCCCTTTTATGGGTATAAAATTACCAAAACAAGGTTTGATCTCTTTCTTGATGATCTATTACATTATGAATTAGTAGACCTCAGTAATAGTATAAATTAGTATTAGTATTAATATGAAACTCGAAAACTTTGGAGTTCCTTCATGGCTAACCGGTTAGCGTATGCGTCTTTAACGTGGGAGACCAGGGTTCGATTCCCGGAAGAAGCTCATGCGGTTCGGATTGTTATCCATTTGATGAAATGGACTAACACTGGTGCAAATGAAAAATCTTTAGTTTTACGTCCCACAGTTAGGCTAAAGGAGACGGTGACGATGAGAAAGGAATGAAAGTGTGGGAGAAAATGGAGCATAATGTTGTCCACCACAAAACTATTTTCTCGTGGGTTTGAACCAGGACCCCATACAGCAGAGGTGAACGCTCTACCATTGAGCCACCACCTCCCTTACTGGTGCGAATGAAGTAGAGGTATTTGGTTTGAGGTAATGTGATTGTTTGATGTGGGGTGACCCTATTTTACTTTTGGGACCCCCCCACACCGACCATAACGAATGAGTTAGAGATGTTTTGGCCTGGGATTGAATTACCTATTGAAATTTTTGCTTATGTTTACTCAGGGGCAGGGGTCACTCAGGACACATAAGATCACCTTGATTTACATCAGGAGTTGGGGGGCGGGAGGGGAGTATCGGACCTCGTTCCCTTTGATGATTATTGATTTTGGAGCCTTATTACGTTATATGGAGGCGTATTTAAAATTATTTCCTTAAATTTGATAAGTACTTTGTGATCCACTTTGTTCCGTTTCAGGGGTGAACATGGATACCTCGCAATCGTTCCGAGTTCGATTCTTGGTGCTAGTTTAGGAAATGTTGAATTTAACGTCCCCAGCGAAAACGATGGTGATGAGAAATGATAGAACGAAACAGGGGAAAACATGTTCCCTTTTAGGGGTACAAAATTGCCAAAATATAAACGTAAGCAATACGTTGTACCACGTGTTTGGTCTTTTTGGCCCAATTTATCCTCTTGGCTGAGGTCCTATTACCTTATATAGTTATATGGGCGTATACAGGGGTTCATTATCTTTCATAAGATATGGGTATATTTGTGCACCCCTTTAAAATTTGGGTGGAGTACTTTGGCCCACACCCTTCAATTTTGGAAATTGCCCAATTTAAACATTTGGTATAATAGTATAGGACCCTAATATATATTATTATAAATTTGGGTGGTCCACCTCGTTCCCTATTAGGGGCACAAAATTACCAAATTTTACTGCAACCACGTGTTTGGTATTTTGGCTCATTTTATCACCTTGGATGAGGTCCTATTACCTTATATAGTTATATGGATGTATACAGATGTGCATTTCCTATTATAAGACATAGGTACATTTGTGCACCCCTTTAAAATTTGGGAGGAGTACCATAGCCCACCCCTTTAATTTTGGAAATTTTCCAGTTTAAGCATTCGGTATTATACTACTGGACTCTAATATGTATCATGATAAATTTGGGTGGTTCACTTCGTTCCGTTTTAGGGGTACAAAATTGCCAAAATATAAACATAAGCAATATGATGTACCACGTGTTTGGTTTTTTGATCCAATTTATCCTCTTGGATGAGGACCTATTACCTTATATGGTTATATGGTCATGTATAGGGGTCTATTCCCTATCATAAGACATAGGTATTATCTGTCAGGAAAGTAAATGTACACCTATTTTTCGAATCTGGCATTCCTGCGCTCCATCCGTGGAGAGTATGAGAATTAAATCAATCAAATGTTTACTGAGGGACAAAAAGAAAAGTTTAATCTGAATAAGACATTGTAGAGGAGCACAAGCTGTGAATACGTATAGTGCATAATGTAAATAAAGGATGACACCGAAAGAGAAAGCCAGAAACAGCTGTTAAACTTAGAAAAAAGAGTAAAAATTGCCGAAATGGGAACATAAAACTCAAATACAACAAATACGCCGACAACTAAACGTTCACCACGCCATGATCTTGGTGTAGTGGTTAAGGTGCTGGCTTACAAATGAAAAGAACGCGAGTTCGAATCCCCATCAAGGACGTTTTTTAAAAATTTTGTTAATAATACATACAGCTCATGAGAGATGGTAAAAGAGGTCGTATTTAGTCTTTCGTAGCAATTATTATTGGTAATGTTTAATACTGATAATACTTTTTGTCTTTGCGTATTGCTTTTATTCTCTTCTTAATTTTGAAAGAGAAGAATATCCGAACAAATGCCACCAAAATTCCTCATATTTTGAATGTAAACGCCATTTGCAATTAGTAAAGAATAAAAATTGAACGTTCCGATGTAGCTGCAAAAAGTAAAAAGAAAAACATGGAAGTGGAGTGTTCGAATCCATACTCATAGTTATTAAAAATACAATTTCTACATGCTTTACACCTCCCGACCACGTTTCTACGTTAGCAATTAAGAGGTTTGTGTTTAGGTTAGGCTGGTCAATACGTTTTGCAAAGGGGCCCGGTTTAGCTCTGACGCACCACAGGTGCGAGCAGGGAGCAAAACACCTTTTCTCTCTCCCTCTGTGTGTCTATTTATCTATCTATCTGTATATATATATAACGCTATTTGTGAATGCCATAACCACCCTAATTTTCAGCGGATTGAGACGAAACTTGGCACAAACATTAATTGTCGAAATATCTTGATGAGTTCGTTAACCAGAATAATCAGATGAAAATGTTCAAAATGGCGGCCCTTCAAACTCTTAAAAACTTCCAAGGGAACCAAATTTCGACCATAAATAGGTATTCAGAAAGTTTGAATAACTTTTCCTCTTTTACTGAGATATTTGCATGCAGGGACTTATTGAAATATTGGACCCGATTTATCGCATAAAGAAGGTTCACGCTCTTTCGCTACGGTCAGGCTTTTTTTTTTTTTTTTTTTTTTTGCAGGAGGGAGTTATTTTCGTATCGGAACAAGATGATTGTTAGTGATGATATGAAATTACACATTGAAAGTGAAGTAACTTGTGAAACGTGTTATTTGAAAGAATAATATAATAAATGTGCTTTCCCCTAACACAGAGGACTGTAAATCATGCATTTCGAGTTCGGGAGCGTGAATGGCGAGGAGTGTTATTTGATTTGCTTTTTAGTAACACATTGCATTGCACATAAAGGTAGGCAACATTAGTGGTAAGTAAAATATTCTTATTATTATTATTATTATTATTATTATTATTATTATTATTATTATTATTATTAAATATAATAATAATAATAATAATAATAATAATAATAATAATAATAATAATAATAGGTGTTGTTTGTGACAAGGCAATATCTTCCTCAATTCTTCTTGAAACGTAATAATTGTAACGCCATATCTCCCTTACAAACAAAATATTAGCAATTTATATCGAGAGAACAGGAAATTGTACAGTGATGGGAGCAACGTTGGACAGTATGCACTCATAGTAATCAGAAAAATAAGTGATTTCAATGCAAAATGAACGAAGAGTCATTGTCATGGGTAGTCATGGAGCCACAGCAGAGCCCTCTTTAGGCAGATAACTTATATCGAGAGAACAGGAGGTGATAGTGAGATAGGACGAACGTTGGACACTGTGGACCCATAAGGCGCATCGAAAAAAATTAGTAGGTGGGCGCCAGCCAGCCTTACTTATTTCCACATAATAATATAAAATTATATTGTCGAAACACACACACGAGATAGCTAGTAATATTTGACATTATTATTACTATTATTATTATTATTATTATTATTATTATTATTATTATTATTATTATTATTATTATTATTATTATTATTATTATTATTATCGACAGCGTCTGTGCATGTTTGACATGAAGCCAAAGAGAAAATCCATCATTCGTAGAAAGAATAAGAATAGTCAGTTACTTTAACTGTGAACGACAGCGAAAAATACGAAAAGAGTGATTAGCTGTAGCCAAAAGAAACAATACTTTCTCTCAAATGGATAAAAAACCAAGCCGAGATAGATTCGAACTCGCATGGACGGCGTGAAAAGTCAGTGCTTTGTCCACTTTTTTTTAACTGACTCACCGAACGTGTTTCAGTAACTTACTTATTGCTAATTTTACTTGCTTCACTCGTTTAATTTGCTTTTTCTAATAACTTATAACGACAGAGACGCGAACACAGAAACATAAGGAACAGTTAAAAATCATAGATGCTCTCCCGCCGGGAATCGAACCCGGGACACCAGACACCAAAGTCGCACGCGCTAGCCACTAGACCAGACGGGAGGGCACTGCTCACTCTCTGTGTCGTTAGGGATTACGACCACTGTATTGCCAGCTATCACTTCTGTGGGTTGTATACTATGATCACATGTTTCTTCTTTGCTGGAAGAGTTAAACCTACATTCTATGTAATACATGAGGTATTTAGACCTACATGCTCTTCATATAATGTAATAAAAGGGTCATGCTGGGAATAAGAAAAAGAACATTCCTTGGACAAAGCGGAAACTATTAGCATCAGAAATATTTATCTACGAGGCATGCGCAGAAACATAATTCAGAATAGTTACTGTTTAGTTCAGTAAGCGAAGAAAGGGGTATAAAAAGCAAATATCTCGCGTCAACGAGATCGACCGGAGTTGACAGAGGCGGAAGCAGATGTGTAGTAATACAACAACTTGGTTAAATTGATAATTGGTTCTTTATTCTGTAGTAGATCATATCACAACTTTACGGGAGAGGAGAGAAAGACTTACTAACGCTGTCATATAGTAAGCTTTAGTAACACGATCATATAGACACAAATGGATGTAACTGTGAGTACTACAACTTGGATTTAACGAAAGCCGTTTAGATATTCAGTGGTTTGCAGGGTTATATAAGACACAAAAAGATAAGACACAATACAATTCTTCATACCTCAGCTTCCAGTAACTAGATACATGCAATTTCTGGTTAGATACTGAAACTGCTGTCGGATTTTAATACATGATGTATTGCAGGATACAAAATGCTTTGCATTACTTGTTTGTTTGTAGACAGCTACTAGCTTAGTGTTCTGAAAGGTTGTGTATAAACTACGGGCAGCCAATTCCGGAATTATTACTTTCCGGACTCCCGAAGGTAAAACCGGACAAATTCCGGAATTCGGAAAATTCCCATTTTGGAATAATTCCGGAATTCGGAAAAATCCGGAATTTAGAAATTTCTGATTTCGTTAACATTTCGGAATTCGGAGCAATCCGGATTTCTTCGAAATCCGGAGTTTTTTTCAATTCCGGAATTTTCTAAATTCCGGATTCTTCCCGAGTTCCGGAATTTTTCTGAATTAGGGAGTTTAACTGAATTCCATAATTTTCCGAAATCCGGAAAGTGAAAGTTCCGCTTCCAAAAAATGAATTTATTTTGGTTAATATGAATCGTGGCGGAAATAAGTCTTTGAGCAGGTAATGGCGACTGCTTTGAAAGAAATGGGGTGTATGAGAATTCAATCTTTCATATTTGTAGTTTCGTGTGGAGAAAAAACAAACTTGTGAACCAACGGTTTAAGAAAAACTGAAGTTAGTAATGTAAACTTTGCCGACATCATAAAAGAAATACGAAAGACATTTTGAATCGAAGAAATATAACATACAAGTTTGCAAGCGGATACAAAGAAACCTAACGTAACCAGACTAAAGATGAATCTTTTACCGCGTAGCGATCAAGGTCAAGCTGTTTTCGAGGGCAAGTTTCGAGTTGAGTGGAGTTTGATAATGGCTCGCTCGCGCGTTCAGTTCGTTTTAACTCGTTTTGAAATAATGGCCTGATTAGACTGGAATTGCGAAAGCCATGAGAAATGTAAGCAGTAACGTGGAATACTTTTAGTGTTGCTCATGACAGGGGTGCGTCTCGTCTCGTAATTTTAGTGCATCTCGTGGGGCAATTTTAGTGTATCTCGTCTCGTCTAGATAACGAGAAGACAAGAGTTTTTTTTTACGAGACAGCCTCAAATGTCGTAATCACCAATATAAGTATATACTGTAGTTCTTAAAATCAAGGCTGAGACCTGCACTGTCGAATTCTTGAGCCCAAGTAGAAGACCAACTCGGGTAGTGATATCAACCGGCTCGGCTCGTATCAACTGAGCGAACAGCTCGAGTCGGCTCGGTTGGGATGAGCCGATGACCCGAGCCGGCTCAGTTAGAATGACATTTGAGCTGAGTCGATGGCTCGAGCTTTCTCGGTTGGGATGGGTCCCCTACTCGGCTCATGTGAACCGGTTCAAGCCAGCTAAGTTGAAACTAGTCCATCGGCACGTTTCGATTCAGCTGAAATAAGCCGATGGCTCAAATCGGCTTGGTTGGGTGAGCTGTTGGCTCGGCTCACTTCTCGGTTCGGTTCGATAGTGAATGAGCTGTAAGCTGAGCCGCTCGAGCCGTTGAGAAGCCTAAACCCGGTCCCAGCTGTTTTGAACATGTTTGGCTGAAGCCTATAACTTTTAGTGTTGCCACGAGACGAGACAGAATCCTTTTCACGAGACACGAGACGAGACAGACTACTTGTCCCGTCTCGAAAATGATAACGTTGGCTGGAATGGCCAAGATTGAAATTGCCAGTGGTCATATAGATTGCAAAAGGAAAATCCCCTTTGTGAGAAAACATGTTGAAAAGCCTTCATAGAAAAGTGTCCTCTGTCTATTAAATGAAACAATCGTGATACATGAGCCTCCAAGAATATCATCCTTAATGTCTTGTCCCCAATTCCTCTTGCTGTAAACTGAGGAATTCTCATTTTTTTTATTTCTGGCTGGAATGATGCCAAACAAAATCAAAGACAGGGAAGATTTTTACAAGGTCAAGAAACCCAACTACCACCACCATTTATTCAATTTGAAAACTGGGTAAGGTCTACATTCATTACAGGCTGTAGTTGAAAGTTCTGGCTGAGATGGCGGAAGAGAACAGAACAGACTACACTTGTTTTTATTCTCTGGTGGCGGTATTCTTTTTGCTATATGAACCGAAAATGGCAATGGAAGTATGTTATCTTGCAACTAAAATTTTGTCTTCTCTCTCTCTTTCTCTCTCTCTCACACACACATACACACAAAAACACACTTTTACCATTTTACCAATCGTTCGCTTATTATACAGCAGTCATGTTGTAAAATTCACCACTTCGTTTGGAAGCCGGGCGAAGGACAAAGAAAGCAAAAATATTGTCGACGAACCCTTCCAATTGTTTGCTTTTAGCAAATTTATGGTACTAACAATACCACTGGAGTTGAAGAGGTTTTACAGGGGGCCTTCCTTTTGTTAAGCTGAAATGTTTGATCTGACCAAAGTGCGAAATTGCCCTCTGCTTCCATGTTGAGAGGAGGGGAATACTTCCCTTTCCTAGTAAATTATATTCATTAGAACCTGAATTATCTTCAAAAATGGTTTCTTTCAGGCGCATAAAATCTTTCGAACTTGATAAATGTAAAGAACATTTGGTATAATATTCATGGAACTCCGTTGAAAGCAGAAAATATCATGAGAATGAGAATTCGAACATTGAAGAACATAATTAACAGAAAAGAAATAGGATACCCAAACCATATTTTTAAACCTGCTATAAAATATATATCCTATATTTTTACTAATTCCTTACTCCCATGAAAGTATCCTGGGGAGGATATTCTCTCCAATTTTTTCAGACTGAAATCCTTTTATTTCGTACGATTTCCCCCCTGACACAATACGAAAAAACAAATGCTGTTAAAATCCATACAGATGACCCTTCCGAGACTAACTCGGGGCCTTCAAGCCGATGGTCTATCGCCGCAGACCGCTCGGCTTGGTATGAAGATGTACGTTGTATGATTGCGAATAGATCACGACAATATAAGAAACTTTAATCCAAAATGGCCATCCAAAAAATCCACTTTTTTTAGACCACTAGCTAATCTGGGTGTACTGTCATGAGTTCGTTTCACAAACGGGGCAACCACCACATAGTATCACACACCCCGCGGTTATGGGAACAGATTTGAACCATGGAGGTGAAGACTGGTCGCCAGCATTCTTTCGTCCGATGTGTCGTTCAGCTCCCATTACTATGAAACTTTAAGTAGAGCTTACTGTGCAGTAACATAAAATTTCAATCAAATACTTTTCATTACTCAATAAAATTATTTGGTTCCGAGCTTTTTTGTAAAATAATAATAATAATAATAATAATAATAATAATAATAATAATAATAATAATAATAATAATAATAATAATTGCAACAAATCTAAACATGCTAAAATGGAAAGTAATTTTTGATTGGTATGGGTTAACACTGTGAAACCTAAAGGCTGGAATATATGAAATCAAAGTGTACACACATATCTATCTCTCTATTTATCTATATATCTTTCCATCTCTCTCTCTCTCTCTCTCTCTCTCTCTCTCTCTCATATATACAGACACTATAAAGCAAGTGGGCTGATAGTATACGGTAGTGTCGGGGATGGTGACACCTTTACATCGAACTTTGCTTGTCGTGTAAACATTATTTGACATTAGTGGCTTCATCTTCGACGTACCTATGAGCAATTTACTGTATATTTCTGTATTAAAACTCGTGAAACAAATTTCAATGTTTCAGAATGTAAAAAAAAAAAAAAAAAAAGCCAGGGTCGAGAAGCCTCAGACAACTAACATCAGAGATATATTATCTTGTAAACTATTTGTCCTTGCCTTGTGAGCTTATTTGAATTTATTTTTAAGACCGTTAGGCAACTTTGGCCGAATGGATGATGATGGGGAAATTAGTGGACTGAAGAAAGTAGTAGGATACTAGACAACTTCGACAGAACACACACATTCGAAAAATGAAATGAAATTAAATGAAATCTTTGAGTTTTCCGTCCCACGGTTAGGCTAAAGGAGACAGTGATGATGAGTAATGAATGAAATGGTGGAATGAAGAAAGTGGGAGGAAACGGGAAAACCCCGAGAAAACCCACGCACACGGTGTTTGTCCACCACAAAGTTCACTTCGCGGGGCTGGGATCGAACCCGAGACCCCAAGCACCAGAGGTGAACGCTCTACCACTGAGCCACCGCGGTCCCCACACACATTCAATGTCCACCACAAAGCTCACATGGCACTAACCGAGATCGAACCGACTACCACATACACCACAGGTGAAGGCTTCAAAGTGTAGCTAACGTGACATTTCTTGTCTTGTGTGTTCTTGGTAATACTTGTAACCGTTGTATCTTGATTAGCATGGTGCAACCTGCTACATTTTACTTTCGTTCCCATGGTATGCTGCTATATTTTGTACGAGACGAGACAAACGAGATGAGACGAGACGGACAGAACCTCTCGAGACGAGAAGAGCTCATTTTTGAGACGAGAAAAGAGACGAGACATGCTTTGCGCGAGACGAGACGAGACAGCCTGAAGTCTCGTCTCGTCTCGTCTCGTGGTAACACTAAAAACTTTTAACAATTTTTGGCTCGAGCCGGAATACTTGCCCCTTCGGCACTCAAACCCAGAACGTGACCGATGTCCTTCCCTTCTGAAGTATTCTCGACGACTGAGATCGACAGTCAATTGGCTTTTACTATTCAGATACAAACCGTATATCTTTTAAAGATTATACACGGTGTTGATATAATAATAATAATAATAATAATAATAATAACAATAATAATAATAATAATAATAATAATAATAATAATAATAATAATAATAATAATAATAATAATAATAATAATAAAAGTTTAAACTTGCCATTGAAATTTGGCAAAACTTACTTAAAAGTAGAGATTTCGGGGAAAGGATTCCGTACCTTCAAGACACCTCTGCCACTACCAACATTTTAAACTACAACGTTCCGTTGAAGTTTCATGTAGAAAGTATTCTACTGTATGTTTTAGGAAAATAACTGTAATAAATATAACTGAATATCACGCAACAGTAAGGCATATAATAAACTAATTTTTAGGATATGCAGAGGTAAATATAAAAGCTTTGCTACAAAATACCTACACAGAGCATAATTCAATGAGCTCCGAAATATAATGTAACGGAATAGCCTATGAGATTCAGTCTACAGAGCGATTGTTACTTAAAGAATGGACATACATTATTTCGAGAATCGAGACAAGACGGGAAATGTTTACCATACTTTTCGTCTCGTCTCGATTTTCATCTCCAAAAAGATACGAAAATTTTCAGTTAGCCTTGACCCGTCTCGAATGTAAAATGTTAATTCTCATGTTATTTTATTTGTTTTAGAAACGAGATGAGAAACTCCTCTTCTCGTGAGCAACATTAAACCAAGCCGAAATATTCTTCCCAAATGTCACGTTTCTGCTTGTAATGGTATGACCTGAGCGATAATTAGCTCCTAATTTTTAATCTTCTACGAGATAATAATAATAATTATTAGTTTATTATTATTACTCTTATTATTCCTGAAGATTTGATAGTTCAAGTATTGAAACATCCGAGTATTCAAATATCTGAATATAATAAAACGTATGTTATCGCCGATCAATCGCCATCAAAAATCCTAAAGTAAAAAAAAAGTGCATTCGCACAAGCACCTTGACCACTGAACCGCGATCGCTACGCGGTAAAAGATTCGTTTTTAGTCTGGTTACGTTAGGTTTCTTTGTATCCGCTTGCAAACTTGTTTGTTATATTTCTTCGATTCATAATGTCTTTCGTATTTCCTTTATGAAGTCGGAAAGTTTACATTAAAAAACTTGAATTGTTCTTAAACCGTTGGTTCACAAGTTTGTTTTTTCTCCACACGAAACTACAAATATGAAACATTGAATTCTCATATAACCCATTTCTTTCAAGGCAGTCGCCATTACCTGCTCAAAGACTTATTTCCGCCACGATTCATATTAACCAAAATAAATTCATTTTTTGGAAGCGGAACTTTCACTTTCCGGATTTCGGAAAATTATGGAATTCAGTTAAACTCCCTAATTCAGAAAAATTCCGGAACTTGGGAAGAATCCGGAATTTAGAAAATTCCGGAATTGAAAAAAACTCCGGATTTCGAAGAAATCCGGATTGCTCCGAATTCCGGAATGTTAAAGAAATCAGAAATTTCTAAATTCCAGATTTTTCCGAATTCCGGAATTATTCCAAAATGGGAATTTTCCGAATTCCGGAATTTGTCCGGTTTTACCTTCGGGAGTCCGGAAAGTAATAATTCCGGAATTGGTTGTCCGTAGTTTATACACAACCTTCCAGAACACTAAGCTAGTAGCTGTCTACAAACAAACAAGTAATGCAAAGCATTTTGTATCCTGCAATACGTCATGTATTGAAATCCGACAGCAGTTTCAGTATCTAACCAGAAATTGCATGTATCTAGTTACTGGAAGCTGAGGTATGAAGAATTGTATTGTGTCTTATCTTTTTGTGTCTTATACAACCCTGCAAACCACTGAATATCTAAACGGCTTTCGTTAAATCCAAGTTGTAGTACTCACAGTTACATCCATTTGTGTCTATATGATCGTGTTACTAAAGCTTACTATATGACAGCGTTAGTAAGTCTTTCTCTCCTCTCCCGTAAAGTTGTGATACGATCTACTACAGAATAAAGAACCAATTATCAATTTAACCAAGTTGTTGTATTACTACACATCTGCTTCCGCCTCTGTCAACTCCGGTCGATCTCGTTGACGCGAGATATTTGCTTTTTATACCCCTTTCTTCGCTTACTGAACTAAACAGTAACTATTCTGAATTATGTTTCTGCGCATGCCTCGTAGATAAATATTTCTGATGCCAATAGTTTCCGTTTTGTCCAAGGAATGTTCTTTTTCTTATTCCCAGCATGACCCTTTTATTGTATTATATGAAGAGCATGTAGGTCTAAATACCTCATGTATTACATAGAATGTAGGTTTAACTCTTCCAGCAAAGAAGAAACATGTGATCATAGTATACAACCCACAGAAGTGATAGCTGGCAATACAGTGGTCGTAATCCCTAACGACACAGAGAGTGAGCAGTGCCCTCCCCTTTGGTCTAGTGGCTAGCGCGTGCGACTTTGGTGTCTGGTGTCCCGGGTTCGATTCCCGGCGGGAGAGCATCTATGATTTTTAACTAAGTAAGTTACTGAAACACGTTCGGTGAGTCAGTTAAAAAGAAAAGTGGACAAAGCACTGACTTTTCAAGCCGTCCATGCGAGTTCGAATCTATCTCGGCTTGGTTTTTTTTATCCATTTGAGAGCAAGTATTGTTTCTTTTGGCTACAGCTAATCACTCTTTTCGTATTTTTCGCTGTCGTTCACAGTTAAAGTAACTGACTATTCTTATTCTTTCTACGAATGATGGATTTTCTCTTTAGCTTCATGTCAAACATGCACACGTAATGAAAAGACGCTGTCGATAATAATAATAATAATAATAATAATATCAAATATTACTAGGTAACTCGTGTGTGTATTTCGACAATATAATTTTATATTATTATGTGGAAATAAGTAACGCTGGCTGGCGCCCCCCCCACTAATTTTTTTCGATGCGCCTTATGGGTCCACAGTGTCCAACGCTGCCGTGTTGTGACAAAATGCTGTAACTTTGTCGGAGCAGTTTTGCGAAAAAGAGCCGTAAAGTTTTCATCTGAAAATGTGATCTGTATCGTGTAGAACCAGTGTATCTTTACTTTGGAAACACGTGATTACATGTAATGTTACGTAAATGCATGTTGTGTGATTAAATTTGGTGAAAATTGATTGGTTATTACCCAGTTACTCTTTTTCTACACGATACAGATCACATTTTCGGATGAAAACTTTACGGCTCATTTTCGCAAAACTGCTCCGCCAAAGTTACAGCGTTTTGTCATGACACGGCAGAACGTTGGTCCCATCTCACTATCACCTCCTGTTCTCTCGATATAAGTTATCGACATTTTGCCTAAAGAGGGCTCTGCCGTGGCTCCATGACTAATCATGACAATGACTCTTCGTTCATTTTGCATTGAAATCGATTATTTTTCTGATTACTATGAGTGCATACTGTCCAACGTTGCTCCCATCACTCTACAATTTCCCGTTCTCTCGATATAAATTGCTAATATTTTGTTTGTAAGGGAGATATGGCGTTACAATTATTACGTTTCAAAAAGAATTGAGGAAGATATTGCCTTGCCACAAACAACACCTATTATTATTATTTTTATTTTTATTTTTATTATTATTATTATTATTATTATTATTATTATTATTATTAATAATAATAATAATAATAATAATAATAATATTTACTTACCACTAATGTTGCCTACCTTTATTTGCAATGCAATGTGTTACTAAAAAGCAAATCAAATAACACTCCTCGCCATTCACGCTCCCGAACTCGAAATGCATGATTTACAGTCCTCTGTGTTAGGGAAAAGCACATTTATTATATTATTCTTTCAAATAACACGTTTCACAAGTTACTTCACTTTCAATGTGTAATTTCATATCATCACTAACAATCATCTTGTTCCGATACGAAAATAACTCCCTCCTGCAAAAAAAAAAAAAAAAAAAAGCCTGACCGTAGCGAAAGAGCGTGAACCTTCTTTATGCGATAAATCGGGTCCAATATTTCAATAAGTCCCTGCATGCAAATATCTCAGTAAAAGAGGAAAAGTTATTCAAACTTTCTGAATACCTATTTATGGTCGAAATTTGGTTCCCTTGGAAGTTTTTAAGAGTTTGAAGGGCCGCCATTTTGAACATTTTCATCTGATTATTTTGGTTAACGAACTCATCAAGATATTTCGACAATTAATGTTTGTGCCAAGTTTCGTCTCAATCCGTTGAAAATTAGGGTGGTTATGGCATTCACAAATAGCGTTATATATATATACAGATAGATAGATAAATAGACACACAGAGGGAGAGAGAAAAGGTGTTTTGCTCCCTGCTCGCACCTGTGGTGCGTCAGAGCTAAACCGGGCCCCTTTGCAAAACGTATTGACCAGCCTAACCTAAACACAAACCTCTTAATTGCTAACGTAGAAACGTGGTCGGGAGGTGTAAAGCATGTAGAAATTGTATTTTTAATAACCATGAGTATGGATTCGAACACTCCACTTCCATGTTTTTCTTTTTACTTTTTGCAGCTACATCGGAACGTTCAATTTTTATTCTTTACTAATTGCAAATGGCGTTTACATTCAAAATATGAGGAATTTTGGTGGCATTTGTTCGGATATTCTTCTCTTTCAAAATTAAGAAGAGAATAAAAGCAATACGCAAAGACAAAAAGTATTATCAGTATTAAACATTACCAATAATAATTGCTACGAAAGACTAAATACGACCTCTTTTACCATCTCTCATGAGCTGTATGTATTATTAACAAAATTTTTAAAAAACGTCCTTGATGGGGATTCGAACTCGCGTTCTTTTCATTTGTAAGCCAGCACCTTAACCACTACACCAAGATCATGGCGTGGTGAACGTTTAGTTGTCGGCGTATTTGTTGTATTTGAGTTTTATGTTCCCACTTCGACAATTTTTACTCTTTTTTCTAAGTTTAACAGCTGTTTCTGGCTTTCTCTTTCGGTGTCATCCTTTATTTACATTATGCACTATTCGTATTCACAGCTTGTGCTCCTCTACAATGTCTTATTCAGATTAAACTTTTCTTTTTGCCCCTCAGTAAACATTTGATTGATTTAATTCTCATACCCTCCACGGATGGAGCGCAGAAATGCCAGATTCGAAAAATAGGTGTACATTTACTTTCCTGACAGATAATAGATTTGTGCACCCCTTGAAATTTTTTGGAATGGTACCTTGGCCCACCCCTTAAATTTTAAAAATTGCCCAACCACGCGTTTGGTCTTTTGGCCCAATTTATTCTCTTGGATGATGTCCTATTACATTATATGGTTATATGGTTATATAAAGGGGTATATGCCCTATTATAAGACATAGGTACATTTGTGCACCCCTTTAAAAATTTGGGAGGGCTACCCTGGCCCACCCCTTAAATTTTGGAAGTCGTCCAATTTAAACATTTGGTATAATAGTATAGAACCCTAATATAGATCACTATAATACCCCTATGCACTCCTCTTAAGCTTTTTGATAAGAGAGAACCACGATACTTTAAGGTTACCTTCTTGGTCTTGGTGTTAGTTCGTGTAATTTATATCTTAAATAACATTAACGGTTTAGTTAAAATCAACTGAAAATATTTTAGTCAAAATTTTTCAGTGAGTGCAAAGAGGGAATTGTTTCACGGTTAACCGCCAAACGTCATCCGGTTTTTAACTATTCGATTAAAAAGTATTGGTTTTAACTATTCGATTAACAAATAAACGGTTTTTAACTATTCGATTAAATTTTGAGTCCACTAATTTCCAGTTATTACAAAAGTTCAAGTGAAAATTTGAAACTAAATTTTTCGAACTCAAATTTTTCAAATCAAAAATATTCAAACTGAAATTTTCGAATTAAAAACATCAAACTAAACTTTTCGAACAAAAAAGTTGAAATCAATATTTTCGAATTCAAATTTTCAAACAAAAGAAATCAAACTGAAATTTTCGAATTATAAACATCGAACAAAAAAATGAAATAAAACTTTTCGAATTCAAATTTTTCAAAGCACACAATTTCACACTGAAATTTTTGAACTAGAAACTTTAAATTAAAATTTTCGAAAAATGAAATCAAAATTTTCGAACCAAAACATTTCAGTCCAAATTTTTGAACTAGAAAGTTGAAACTAAAATTTTTGAATTCAAATTTTTGAAACCAAACAGTTTCACAATGATATTTTTGAACTAGAAATTTTAAGCTAAAATTTTTCGAAAAACGGAATCAAAATTTTCAAACCAAAACATTTCAATCCAAACTTTAGAACTAGAAAGTGGAAACTAAAATTTTCGAATTAAAAGTTTTAACCTGTTTTCGAACTAAAAAAAATTTATAACGAAGTTTTCAAATGAAATTTTTGGACCTAAAATTTCAAACCAAAATTGTCGAACTGAAAGTTAAAGTTTCGAACAAAAGAAATAATTCGAAATTTTCAAACAAACTTCTTGAAAATATTTAACCATAGCCCAGACAGCACAATGCACGTACAGTATCCGTGTGGTACATGTACAATTGCACGGATGCAACATGTGCATCATCTGTATAAATGCACGCCTGTACATGTGATGCACATATACATGCCAGGTCCTATTCAACATCTTCACGTGCACAGAACATGTGCAATGCACACGTACACGTCCTGCACAAGTGATTTACACCTACCGCGCAGGTGATTTACAGGTAGCACGTATTCGATTTACATGTAGTTCACAGGTGATTTACATGTAGGACAGTGGTGATTTACACGTAGCACACAGGTGATTTACACGCAGTAACCAGATGATTTACATGTAGGACAGAGATGGTTTACACGCAGTAACCAGGTGATTTACATGTAGGACAGCGGTGATTTACACGTAGCACACAGGTGATTTACACGCAGAACCCAGGTGATTTACATGTAGGACAGAGATGATATACACGTAACACACAGGTGATTTCCATGTAGGACAGGTGATTTACACGCAGTACCCAGATGATTTACACGTAACACACAGGTGATTTACATGTAGGACAGAGGTGATTTGAAGCAGTACCCAGATGACTTACATGTAGTGCACAGATGATTTCCTCGTAGTACAGGGGTGGTGTAAAAGCATATTCCAGATGCAACAACAAAAAAAAGGAGTTTATATATTTGGTGTCTTACGCAGCAACACAATCTATAACTGCACGGTCACGGTAATTTTACAGTTTTGTATAGAGTATCGGGCCGGAGCCCCTGACTCCATGAGTAAATAACTGCAAGAACATCACCTTCAAAGTATATAACAAGTAACTAATAATTGTCGGTGAGAATTTTAGTTTTGGAGTTTATTATTTGCAACGAGCAAAGCTTTAAGTAGTATCTTTGACATGTTTGCCAAGCAACAAATAACGCAACATATTCTGCTGTAATTGGTCACGAAAATAATTTTGTAAACCTATGAACTGTCTGACAGTAGTTACATCAGTACAATGCTGCCACCTGTTGATCTTGTATCCTAGCTCAGTGGACGTTATGGAGTTTTTACAATCATTCAGATGTTATTCGTCGAAAAGTCTCTATAACATCGCCTGGAGGAAAAACGACACCTACCAAAAATGGAGGATACATTCTGTTGATGAGAATGAGAGTAAAAGAATGAAAGTAAAAGTATACACTTGCACGGTATTATGGACGTCTCATACACACGTGCAGTAGCCGTGCAAATACCCATGTGCACACAACGACTTAAGCACCGGTAATTTAAATGTGCTTCATCCACGCAAATGCACATGTGCACATGCACGGCTCAAGCATGGGTTATGTACATGCGCTGCATCCACGCAAAAACACATGTGTACATAACGGCTACAGCACGGGTTATATAAATGTGTGCTTCATCCATGCAAATGCACATGTGCACATAACGGCTTAAGTACGGGTTCTGTACGTGCGCTGCATCCAAGCAAATTCACATGTGTACATAACGGCTTAAGCACGGGTTACGTGCGTGTGCTGCATCCACACAAAAGCACATGTGTATTTAACGGCTACAGCACGGGTTATATAAATGTCTACTTCATCCATGCAAATGCACATGTGCACATAGTGGCTTAAGCACGGGTTCTGTACTTGTGCTTCATCCACGCAAATGCACATGTGTACGTAACGGCTTAGGCAGGGGTTCTGTAAATGTGTACTTTATCCATGCAAATTCACATGTGCACATGCACGACTTAGTCACTGGTTATGTACGTGTGCATAACCCACGTAAATGCACATGTGCACAAACACGGGTTATGTATGTGCGCTTCATCCACGCAAATTCACGTGTACGGCTTATGCACGGGTTATGTATGTGTTTATCATCCACACAAATGCACATGTGCCAATGTACGGCTAATGCATGGATAGTGCACATGTGTCGTACACGTACGTGTTGTCTGGGAGCCGTTTACTGATTTTAAAATTTTAATTGTCTTGAAGAAATATTTGGGACTAAGTTTTGAGAGATGAACCATTTGGTAAGCCATAGCCAGACCGAGACATTGATATTGCTTGAAATGAAGTTTAATCAAGCTTTATTTCATCAGACAGTACTAACTTACGATCCGTTTTAGTGCATTTTTGTTTCAGATCAACGGCCAGCCATAATCGGACTTTTTTTTCGTATCATCATGAAAGCACGGAAAGCTTCTTAGAATGGTTACAGGCGTTACGCTACGTAAAAACCCGAATCCCTACCACAGAACAAACATAACGCATATTTTTCAAGACCTTGAATCGAACCTGGGACCATTTTAAGAGAAGGTTACTTACCACAGCGATTCCCATCTGATGAGATCAAGAAGCCTTAAAATCAATCATGCTTGGTACCCCTTAGAACAAAACAAAACAAAATGCTAAGATGTACAAATTCTTTTAGGTGACCGCTCTCTCTCTCTCTCTCTCTCTCTCTCCTTCTCTCCCTCTCTCTCTCTCTCCTGTAATAACAAAGTATACCCGACTCTAAACGTGCATTACCACCTGCAATTCTCCTTTTCCTGCAAATATATCAGTGTGGCAAACTGCAAATAACAGAATAAAACGAATTATTGAAAATGACAATTTTATTATCCTGGCGGAGTTGGATGACATCAAAAGTTACAACATGATCTTACTTAAGCAGTTCAAACAAGATGAATGGCAAGAAACACATATCACAGGAAAGCATTCCTCTCCTCCTCCGCAACAAAAAATAATCTCATAAAAAGAAAATAGTTACATAATGTGAAGGTTTAATATAAAAGCCTCACTAAATATTTTGAAAATTGACAACGGAAAATTCAAGAACAACTGAACCGAAGTGCATGCGAATGAATTGTGCACAGATATCGCAGACGTAAAATGAGGATACGGGTTTCGTATTTTCCTCCAAACCTTTGATCACGAAATATGAAACGTGCTCGTAACACTATGTCAAATGTGTGTAAAGGACATGAAGAATTGCAACGAAACTTTGTGTATGGACAATACGCCAAAAATAAACGAATACGGGTTTTATGTTCTGTGGAAAAACGATTTTAGGGGGCAAAAGTCCCCACGCAAAATGTTTAAAGCTGACGCCCGAAAGGCAAGGAGAAGTGAACGAAAGTGAATGAAATTGTGAACAGAGATTGCAGGCGTAAAATGAGGATACGGGTATCGAATTTTCTTGAAAAAAATGTTGGGTGGGGCACGGACCCCTGCAAACCTTTGATCACGAAATATGAAATGTGCTAGTAATACTATGTCAAATGTGTGTAAAGGACATGAAGAATTGCCCGGAAACTCTACGTATAGACAACACGGAAAAAACAAAGGAATACGGTTTTGATTTTCTGCGGAAAAACGGTTTCAGGGGGCAAAAGAACCCACACCAAAATTTTGAAAATTAACGCCCGAAAGATTAAAGAAGTGAACCGAAGAGAATGAAATTTTGCACACATATTGTAGATATAAAATGTGGGACACGGGTCCCTCCAAACCTCTGATCACGAAATATCGAATGTGATAGTAACAGTATGTCAAATGTGTGTAAAGGGCATGAAGAATTGCAACGAAACTTTGTGTATGGACAATACGCCAAAAATAAACGTATACGGGTTTGTATGTTCTGTGGAAGAACGATTTTAGGGGGCAAAAGTCCCCACGCAAAATTTTTAAAGCTGACGCCCGAAAGGAAAGAAGAAGTGAACCGAAGTGAATGAAATTGTGAACAGAGATTGCAGACGTAAAATAGGGATACAGGTTTCGTATTTTCTTAAAAAAATGTTGGGTGAGGCGCAGACCCCTCCAAACCTTTGATCACGGAATATGAAATGTGCTAGTAATACTATGTCAAATGTATATAAAGGACATGAAGAATTGCAACGAAACTTTATGTATAGACAATACGCAAAAAAAAAAGGAATACGGTTTTTCATTTTCTGCGGAAAAACGGTTTTAGGGGGCAAAAGAACCCACACCAAACTTTTGAAAGTTGACGCCCGAAAGATAAAAAGAAGTGAACCGAAGTGAATGAAATTTTGCACACATATTGTAGACATAAAATGTTGGTATAAGAGTTTTGTATTTACTTGAAAAAGACGGTTAGGTGGGACACGGATCCCTCCAATCATTTGATCACGAAATATCAAAAGTTCTGGTAAAAGTATGTGAGATGTGTGTAACGACATGAAGAATTGCAACATAGCTTTCTGTACGGAAAATGCGCAAAAAATAAACGAATACGGGTTTTTATGTTCTGTGGAAGAACGATTTTAGGGGGCAAAAGTACCTACGCAAAATTTTTAAAGCTGACGCACGGAAACCAAGGAGAAGTGAACCGAAGTGAATTAAATTGCGAACAGAGATTCAGACGTAAAATGAGAATACGGGTTTCGTATTTTCCTGATAAATATGTTGGGTGAAGCACGGACCCTTCTATTTACCTGGAAAAGCCTGTTAGGTGGTGCACAGACCCCTCCAAACCTTGATCAATTCTGTTTCTATATTCTGTGGAAAAACGATTTTCGGGAGCAAAAGCTCCCACCCAAAATGTTGAAATTTTATGCCTGAAAGGCAAGTTGAAGTGGACCGAAGTGAATGAAATTGAGAAAAGATATTGCAGACATCTAATTAAGGAATACGGGTTTCGTATTTTCCTGGAACAAACGGTTGGGTGGGGCACGGAACCATCCAAACATTTGATCAAGAAATATCAAAAGTGGTAGTATCAGTATGTCAGATGTGCGTAAAGGACATGACGAATTGCAAGGAAAGTTTGTGCATGGACAATACGCGAAAAATAGACGAATATGGGTTGTTTTTTCATTTACTGCGGAAATACGGTTTTAGGGGGAAAAAGCTCGCACCGAAAATTTTAAAAAGTTGACGCCGGATAAGCAAATAGAAGTTAACCGAACTGAATGGAATTGTGAACAGATATTGCAGACGTAAAATGAGGGTACGGGTTTCGTATTTTCATTAAAAAAAATCGGTTGGGTGGTGCACGGACCCCACGAAATATGAAAAGTGTTAGTAACACTAGGTCAAATGTGTAAAGGACATGAAGAATTGCAGTGAAACTTTACGTGTTGACAATACGCAAGAAATAAATGAATACGGGTTTTTATTTTCTGCGGAAAAACGGTTTTAGAGGGCAAAACTATCACCCAAAATTTTGAAAGTTTATGCCCGAAAGGCAAGAAGAAGTGAACCGAAGTGAATGAAATTATGCACAGATATTTTACACACAATATAAGGGAATACGAATTTCGTATTTTCCTGGAAAAAAGATGGTTGGTGGGGCACGGAGCCCTCCAAACATTTGATCACGAAAACATTGTAAGCTTTAAAGGTGCCTCCCGAAATATTATAAAATACTATATATACTGTTTGTGCTTACTGTTGATCTTCCAAATTTGAAAAATCGGATGGATACACTTGTGAAACACGAAAGGTCTTATTTTACATATCCAATATCTACACACAATTTCTTTCGCTTCTGTTCACTCCTTCCGCCACCAGACGCCTCGGTCCACCCAAAAGTTTTTCTTTGCAGGAAAATACGAAAAACGTATTCCTTCATCTTACCTCTACAATATTTGAGCAAAGTTTCATTCAATTCGGTCCACTTGTTTTTGCCTTTTTAGCGTCAATTTTCCAAATTTTGTGTGGAGACCTTTTCCCCTTTACCGTTTTTCCACAGAAAATAAAAAAAACGCATTAGTTATTTTTCGCATATTGTCACTACACAAAATTTCGTTGCAGTTCTTCATGTTCTGTAGGCACTTTGGCATACTGTTATTAGCACTTTTGATATTTCGTGAACAAAGATTGGAGGGGTCTGTGGCCCACCTAACCGTTCTTTCCAGAAAAATACGAAACCCGTATTCCTTCGTTTTATGTCTACAAAATCTGTGCACAATTTCATTCACTTCGGTCCACTTGTTATTACCTTTCGGGCGTCAACTCTCAAAATTTTGAGTCTGGTTTATTGCCCCCTGAAACAACTTTACCGCAGAAAATAAAAATACTCGTATTAGTTTATTTTATGTGTAGTATCTACCTACCAAATATTATCAAAATCGGAGTGTTACACTTGGGAAGTGTTACTTGTCAGTCATTGTGGAACTATTTTCCTTGTTTTTCCATCAATAAGAAATTGCCTGACAAGTAAAGGGTCCAAATGGATGAATCGAGTTGCGGGGTGAGAGTTATTGCGACTGATAGAGGATATGGAAATATGTATATGTGCAAAGTTATAAGGGCTGAACGCCATAAGAAACGGAGGAAGGTCAAAATTGATGGGAGGAGGGCTATGATATGTTATTGAAATACATCAAATAAACTATTGAATCATGAAAATAGTGAAAGATAGACAATGCAAACGGTGATAGTTTCTCATATTGACAGAAGAAGAATGGGCAGAGTAGATCGCGAACCTCTGGCGGCACCTTCAAATCCGCCATTTTGAAATCTGTGATAATTTAGGAAATGGAAAGGTAGTGATGTGATATATCAGTTAGGGCCAGCATGTTCTCAATAGTCAATTATGAACTTTAGTGATCGGTATCTGTACTTAGTTGTTAGATTTAGGATAATCTTCATAGTTATTTACGAAAATCTAGGAGACTGATACTCGTATGTTGAAAGTTTGGAGTATCACGAAAACACATGTAAGTTGAACATGTCCAAAGTCAAGAAAACTAACCTCGAAATTTGATATCCAAGTTGTATATTATTATATTTCACTGTCAAATATCAAATTTCACTGTTAGTTTTCTTGGTTGTAGATATGAGTTATTATTTGTCCATAATACGACTAATAATGCTAAAAGACTCACAATTCAAATTTAGTTCGTACCATTAGCATTTCTTACAATCAACGTTCAATTGTAGTTCTTAACCTTTCAAAATTATGAGCCTCATAGACTCCTTCTTTCTTACAAATATTAGTATCAATAATATAACATATTGAAAAATTATCTTAACGGTAACCCACCGACAAACTGTAAGCAACCCCTGTAAAATGAAATGAAGTATTTCATTTTAACGAACCACGATTATGCTCTTTAGGCTAAGGGAGACAATGATTAAGGCAAGTGAATGTTGATGGAAGATATGATGGAATGAGAATGTGGAAGGAAATTCAAGTATCGCGAGAAAACCCACACACGATACGATGGTGTCCACCACAAAGTTTCTTGGCTGAGGATCGAACCAGAGGCCGCACGTACTAGAAACAAGTGTTTACCACTGAGTCACCATGTCCTCTCCCAATCCCTAAGAGACGCGGGCATCCAGTTAAGAATAACTGACATAAACAAACGTACATACCATTTTCTCACAAAGGAAACTCCACGAATCCCACATTCTGACCGTTTGTACTTCTTGTATGTTGGTTTATCACACACATTATTTAGTATATCGATACATCTGTCAGAATAATAGTGTTTCCTCCAAAATAGGGGCAGGTGACTTAGTGATAGAGCGCTTACTTCTGGTGCGGGATGGACCTCGTTCGATCCCAGACTTAAAGTTTGTAGTGGATACCATCGTACCCGTGAGATTTCTCGGAATTATCCTGTTTTCCCTACATTCTCATTTCACGAACTATTTCCCAAAAATTAGCTTCCATCTATTACCTCTCTTTATTATTGGATCGTATTTCAGTTTAGCATCCCTTTGGTAGCAAAATTACATGAGATATGGAGCTACGGATTAACGTGAGATCCGAAATGCTTGCGCTAGCGCCGCGAATCGGAGCCGGGTCTCCTATGCGAAAGTCGCAGACGCTACCCAATATCCATGCGTGATCTCTCTGTCTTCATTACCCTAGAAGGCATAACATTTAAACTTTATGGACTTCATATAATTTCAGTTCTTCCTCGATAGCCAATTCTATACTGAGACAAAGTAGATCAATCAAATGTGTCCATCTTCCCTTTTTTATAATTTTAATGATGTTCTTGTAACTTTGACCGTGTTCTAAGATTCCTGTTAGTTGAAATATCGTATTTAATTGTAGTTAACTTGCCTCGGTTAACGTTTCATAAAATATCCCCATAATTCTTCAATTTCTTTGACGTGACCTTTGTGCTGCTGCTGTACCATATCGAGTTGTGCATTAATGGAAGCAATGGCTAAAAATAATATACATTTCCTTTCCCCCGACTTCGATCCGACATTTTGTTCTCAAGTTATTGCTGTTTTGGGCATTTTTCCGACTGGTTTTTGGCTGGGCATAGCGCCAAAAGGGAGCATTTGTGCACCCAGATTGTCTTATCATGGTGTCAGGAATCAGCTCCCAAACGTTGTCAGTGTTGTTTTGAAACACGCTCTATATTTCTATCCTGTTTCTGATTAGCTTCTCTTTGCCAATCAATTTCCAGTATTCCCAAAACAAACCAAAAGTGAACTAAATTCACTAAATCGCCTACCCCCTATGCTTTCTTCTTGTATAGTACTTATTATATATTTATATTGTAGTTGATAGCGATTGCCAATATTGATTGAAATATCTGGTTAAAATGCTAGTAGAGGAATTCACTCTTCAGTACAAAAATTCCCTCCTTGCATCCTACCGTAATTTTAGGCGAGATGGGATTAAGTAAGATGGGAATTCCCATCTCGCCTAAAATGATAGGCATTCTTATCTTGGAGATATAAGTGGCTGATAAATCGTTAGGCTAAGTGGGATTAGGCTAGATGGGATGGAATCATCTGAAAAGGTAGGGGAACGGTACGTAGCGGCATGACGTCACGCCGTACCCCATGCCTATCTTTGTCCATTGTAAATGCTTAGGAAGTGGGGGTCGCCGTACCCATTTTTTTGGAGGTGGGGATAGGGTCCCCCGCGTTCCCACGCACTTCTACCCCTGCTGCTAAGTATTAATTGCTGTGAGGACTAACGAAAAATATTATGTAATAATAATAATAATAATAATAATAAAGGATCTGAATGATAAATATATTTTTTCAACTTTTATTACAATTGCTGTCTCTTCCCGTGAATCTGGTTATATTGGTTTTGTAAGGAATAAAGAGGCTTCAAACAACAATATGATTTGTATAAAAGAAAAAAAAGTCTTATCAGTTGTATTACAAAATGACAACTGATCTTCTTTCTGTTTTTTTTAAAACACAATGTTACGAGGCACAGAAGCTACCACGCCTGCGATGTGCTTGCTTTTTTGCCTCAGGCAGCTTCAGTACTAAAATTAAGACTTTTATTCTGTCAATTTATGTGTAGCTATCAGACAGTCACACAGGTTCTTTGCAACGCTGAATTTTACAAGAAAAGTTTTGTTCATCGGATAGGAAGCGAAGCCCATCGTACGTTGTAATCCCTTCCCCTCTTTTGCACAGTGTGTGAAATTTAACTTGTATACTGTAGTAAGTTACAGAAAAGAGAATGCTATATTTTTCTTTTTAAAAAAATGACATTATCGAATAAGATTGACCATTATTACAATATATTCAAGATGAAAAATATTCATTTAACAGTCGTCGTACTTAGTTGTCTGCACTGAAATTCCCATAATGTGCTTTCTTCTTTTCTAATATGAGCTCCGAGCTTCTTCGTGGCTAAGTGGTTAGCGTACGCGCCTTTGGCATGAGAGACTGGGGTTCGATTCCGGTGAGAGCTCATGTAGTACGGATTTCACGATTAATCAGTAGGTCCCATCTCATATAGCCTTGCTGCTGAAAGGGACGACAAAATCAACTCAACTCATATTCAACACCATAGGAGATCTAACTCCGAGGGGAATTTTGTCCCTGGAAAACCTCCCAAAATCATCAACGGTACGAAATATGTCTGCAATGCAAGATGTCAATCATTTCCAACTCTATGCTCGGTGACCTAGTTTGCTTTTCATGTTTTCAGTAAATTAGACAGACAAAAGGAAGAATAGAGGCTTTCTTCCAGAAAATTGTGTTCGAGGGTGGGGGTCACACAGGCCTGTATCCATGGGGAGTCTAGGGGGAAGGGCTCACCCTAAATTTTTACATGAGAATGATTTATGAGCATTAAAGTAGTCAGCCATTAGGATTTTTTTGTTTTAGGATGATACTAGATTCGACTCCTGGTGTAAGCTCAACTTTCAGTCCTGTGTCATTTGCAGGTCTCGTTTCATACAGATTCGTTGAAAAACCTCTAAACATGTGCTATGACTAGTATGCGAACTAAAGTTTTTTTTAGCAAAAAAGAGGAATTTCTTGCTTTAGACTCTGCCCTGTAATCCAGTTTTTCTGGAAGCGAGATAGTATGGTTGGGAACGGCAAATCAGATTCAAGTTCCGAACCCACATTAAAAAGAACTTCCTTTATAACCTTGCTGTTGTTTAAGGACGAAAAACTAAAATATACTGATAGCTCCAGTAATAGATATTATGGGAAAGAGATTTAAAAAATAGGTGGTTTTGAAATAGAGAAAAGACAATACCTGACCTTTATTAGTATTACTAGCATATATTACCCGTTTTGCTAAGTTGAAATGAAAATTTAAAAGCACAACTCCGTATTTCACGTGTTTAGTACCCGTGAAATATGCTGTTTTCGTTTTTAATGGCATCGATTTAAACAGCATCGGACAGATCATTGATCATCTCGGCTCCCCAAAAATCATGGATTCGACACCAATAATGGTCATTTTGGTCATTTATATGTATATTTCGTCCTCCTCCATGTTGCGGGCCATGGCACACGTTGCCCCCATAGGAAAATATCTAGATTCGTCACTACTAATATATATATATATATATATAATTGAGAAACAATATGTTTGTGACTCTAAATCTCCCGAATCGCCCCACCGATCTTGATCAAATTTGTAACATGGAAGAGTTTTAGAGCTGGGCTGGGAGGGGTGGTATTCACTTTGATGGTAGAACTTAGTGGGAGGGGTGTAAAAATAAATAAAACTTAATAACTCCTGAACCACTCGACCGATCTTGATCAAATTTTCAACATACATGAGGCTCAGGCTCAGGCCTCAATCGTTTTTGTAATTTTGATTTAACGGAGCAACGTGGGGGCGGAGAAGGAGGGGAGATATATAAAAATCACTTTATATAAAACTGAAAGTGACTATTTTTGTAACTTATTAACTCTTGAACTATATCTTGAATATCCGACCGATCGCAATCAAATTTTCAAGATATGA
This sequence comes from Thermobia domestica, assembly GCF_964235325.1. NCBI lineage: Eukaryota > Metazoa > Arthropoda > Insecta > Zygentoma > Lepismatidae > Thermobia > Thermobia domestica. The sequence goes on from NC_137459.1 coordinate 234,527,925, forward strand.
GGTTTGGATCTGGAAACATTTTTGTAATTTCACTTTATGGTGCATCCTAGGGGGAGGGGAGGGGGACATATAAATAGAAATTAATAAAAAATAATAACTTTTGAACCACCCAACCAATCTCCATCTAATTTTCAACAAATATGAGGGTCGGGCCTTAGGTGTTTTTTTTTATCGTTTCACTTTGACGAGCAAATGTAGGGAAGAGGAGGGGGAGATATATGTAAAAAAAAAATAAAATAAATATGACTGCTTTTGTGACTTCATCACTCTTGAACCACCTGACCGATCTAAATCAAATTTTCAACATACATGAGCTTAGGGGCAGGGATTACTTTAGGCTATTCAGTTTGATAAAGCAACGTAGGGGAGGGCGAGAGGGAGAGAAATTTGAAAATGATCAAAAATGATCGATAATAGTGTTGAATCCATTGTTTTCGGGCCCGACGTGACAAAAAGTGACACTTTTGATGCTGTTTCAATCCAAGTTCAGCCCTAATAGTTGGGAAGGGGGGTACAATGGAGGAGAGGGGTATAAACATTTAAAAATGATCGAAACTGAGTAATATTAGTGTCCAGTCAATAGTTTTAAGAGTAGCTGAGATTAACACTGACAATTCTGATTCCGTGTGCCGCAGCACAGGGTAGGGGGAGCTGTATATAATAATAATCAAAAATGACCAATATTAGTGCCTAATCCATACTTTTCGGGATCATTCTGATAAACTGAGACATTTTCGATCCGGTTTAAATGCAAAATCAGCTCCGCCACTTGCGGGAAGGGGAGAAAGTGATATATAAAATGATCGATAATGGCCACTATCAGTGTCAAATTTATAGCTTTTTGGGTCACTTAGATGAACAGTGGTACATTCGATCCCGTTTAAATTCAAATTCAACCCCACAACTTGGGGGAGAGGAGGAAGAACTATTTAAAAATAATAGAAAATGACCGATAATTAGTGCTGAATCCACACTTGTGGGGGGTCGCTGAGATGAACAGTGACATTTTCGATGCCATGGCCAGCAACATAGGGGAGGAGGAAATATACATATAAATGACCAAAATGACCATTATTGGTGTCGAATCCATGATTTTTGGGGTCGCTGAGATGATCAATGATCTTTCCTATGCTGTTTAAATCGATGCCATTAAAAACGAAAACCGCATATTTGATGGGTACTAAACACATGAAATGCGGAATTGTGCTTTTAAATTTTCATTTCAACTCAGCAAAGCGGGTAATATATGCTAGTAATACTAATAAAGTTCAGGTATTGTCCTTTCTCTATTTCAAAACCACCTATTTTTTAAATCTTTTTCCCATAATATCTATTACTGGAGCTATCAGTATATTTTAGTTTTTCGTCCTTATACAACAGCAAGGTTATAAAGGAAGTTCTTTTTAATGTGGGTTCGGAACTTGAATCTGATTTGCCGTTCCCAACCATACTAACTCGCCTCCAGAAAAACTGGATTACAGGGCAGAGTCTAAAGCAAGAAATTCATCTTTTTTGCTAAAAAAAAACTTTAGTTCGCATACTAGTCATAGCACATGTTTAGAGGTTTTTCAACGAATCTGTATGAAACGAGACCTGCAAATGACACAGGACTGAAAGTTGAGCTTACACCAGGAGTCGAATCTAGTATCATCCTAAAACAAAAAAAATCCTAATGGCTGACTACTTTAATGCTCATAAATCATTCTCATGTAAAAATTTAGGGTGAGCCCTTCCCCCTAGACTCCCCATGGATACAGGCCTGTGTGACCCCCACCCTCGAACACAATTTTCTGGAAGAAAGCCTCTATTCTTCCTTTTGTCTGTCTAATTTACTGAAAACGTGAAAAGCAAACTAGGTTACAGAGCACAGAGTTGGAAATGATTGACATCTTACATTGCAGACATATTTCGTACCGTTGATGATTTTGGGAGGTTTTCCAGGGACAAAATTCTCCTCGGAGTTAGATCTCCTATGGTGTTGAATATGAGTTGAGTTGATTTTGTCGTCCCTTTCAGCAGCAAGGCTATATGAGATGGGACCTACTGATTAATCGTGAAATCCGTACTACATGAGCTCTCACCGGAATCGAACCCGGGCCTCTCACGCCAAAGGCGCGTACGCTAACCACTTAGCCACGAAGAAGCTCGGAGCTCATATTAGAAAAGAAGAAAGCACATTATGGGAATTTCAGTGCAGACAACTAAGTACGACGACTGTTAAATGAATATTTTTCATCTTGAATATATTGTAATAATGGTCAATCTTATTCGATAATGTCATTTTTTAAAAAAGAAAAATATAGCATTTTCTTTTCTGTTACTTACTACAGTATACAAGTTAAATTTCACACACTGTGCAAAAGAGGGGAAGGGATTACAACGTACGATGGGCTTCGCTTCCTATCCGATGAACAAAACCTTTCTTGTAAAATTCAGCGTTGCAAAGAACCTGTGTGACTGACTGATAGCTACACATAAATTGACAGAATGAAAGTCTTAATTTTAGTACTGAAGCTGCCTGAGGCAAAAAAGCAAGCACATTGCAGGCGTGGTAGCTTCTGTGCCTCGTAACATTCTGTTTAAAAAAACAGACAGAAGATCAGTTGTCAGTTTGTAATACAACTGATAAAGCATTTTTTCTTTTACACAAATCATATTGTTGTTTGAAGCCTCTTTATTCCTTACAAAACCAATATAACCAGATTCACGGGAAGAGACAGCATTGTAATAAAAGTTGAAAAAATATATTTATCATTCAGATCCTTTATTATTATTATTATTATTATTATTATTATTATTATTATTACATAATATTTTTCGTCAGTCCTCACAGCAATTAATACTTAGCAGCAGAGGTGGAAGTGCGTGGGTACGGCGTGACGTCATGCCGCTACGTACCGTTCCCCTACCTTTTCAGATGATTCCATCCCATCTAGCCTAATCCCACTTAGCCTAACGATTTATCAGCCACTTATATCTCCAAGACAAGAATGCCTATGATTTTAGGCGAGATGGGAATTCCCATCTTACTTAATCCCATCTCGCCTAAAATTGCGGTAGGATGCAAGGAGGAAATTTCTGTACTGAAGAGTGAATTCCTCTACTAGCATTTTAACCAGATATTTCAATCAATATTGGCAATCGCTATCAACTACAATATAAATATATAATAAGTACTATACAAGAAGAAAGCATAGGGGGTAGGCGATTTAGTGAATTTAGTTCACTTTTGGTTTGTTTTGGGAATACTGGAAATTGATTGGCAAAGAGAAGCTAATCAGAAACAGGATAGAAATATAGAGCGTGTTTCAAAACAACACTGACAACGTTTGGGAGCTGATTCCTGACACCATGATAAGACAACCTGGGTTCACAAATGCTTCCTTTTGGCGCTATGCCCAGCCAAAAACCAGTCGGATAAATGCCTAAAACAGCAATAACTTGAGAACAAAATGTCGGATCGAAGTCGGGGGAAAGGAAATGTATATTATTTTTAGCCATTGCTTCCATTAATGCACAACTCGATATGGTACAGGAGCAGCACAAAGGTCACGTCAAAGAAATTGAAGAATTATGGGGATATTTTATGAAACGTTGACCGAGGCAAGTTAACTACAATTAAATACGATATTTCAACTAACAGGAATCTTAGAACACGGTCAAAGTTACAAGAACATCATTAAAATTATAAAAAAGGGAAGATGGACACATTTGATTGATCTACTTTGTCTCAGTATAGAATTGGCTATCGAGGAAGAACTGAAATTATATGAAGTCCATAAAGTTTAAATGTTATGCCTTCTAGGGTAATGAAGACAGAGAGATCACGCATGGATATTGGGTAGCGTCTGCGACTTTCGCATAGAAGACCCGGCTCCGATTCGCGGCGCTAGCGCAAGCATTTCGGATCTCACGTTAATCCGTAGCTCCATATCTCATGTAATTTTGCTACCCAAGGGATGCTAAACTGAAATACGATCCAATAATAAAGAGAGGTAATAGATGGAAGCTAATTTTTGGGAAATAGTTCGTGAAATGAGAATGTAGGGAAAACAGGATAATTCCGAGAAATCTCACGGGTACGATGGTATCCACTACAAACTTTAAGTCTGGGATCGAACGAGGGCAATCCCGCACCAGAAGTAAGCGCTCTATCACTAAGTCACCTGCCCCTACTTTGGAGGAAACACTATTATTCTGACAGATGTATCGATATACTAAATAATGTGTGTGATAAACCAACATACAAGAAGTACAAACGGTCAGAATGTGGGATTCGTGGAGTTTCCTTTGTGAGAAAATGGTAAGTACGTTTTTTTTTATGTCAGTTATTCTTAACTGGATGCCCGCGTCTCTTAGGGATTGGGGGAGGACACGGTGACTCAGTGGTAAACACTTGTTTCTAGTACGTGCGGCCTCTGGTTCGATCCTCAGCCAAGAAAATTTGTGGTGGACACCATCGTATCGTGTGTGGGTTTTCTCGCGATACTTGAATTTCCTTCCACATTCTCATTCCATCATATCTTCCATCAACATTCACTTGCCTTAATCATTGTCTCCCTTAGCCTAAAGAGCATAATCGTGGTTCGTTAAAATGAAATACTTCATTTCATTTTACAGGGGTTGCTTACAGTTTGTCGGTGGGTTACCGTTAAGATAATTTTTCAATATGTTATATTATTGATACTAATATTTGTAAGAAAGAAGGAGTCTATGAGGCTCATAATTTTGAAAGGTTAAGAACTACAATTGAACGTTGATTGTAAGAAATGCTAAAGGTACGAACTAAATTTGATTTGTGAGTCTTTTAACTTTATTAGTCGTATTATGGACAAAAAATAACTCATATCTACAAACCAAGAAAACTAACAGTGAAATTTGATATTCGACAGTGAAATAAAATATAATAATATACAACTTGGATATCAAATTTCGAGGTTAGTTTTCTTGGCTTTGGACATGTTCAACTTACATGTGTTTTCGTGATACTCCAAACTTTCAACATACGAGTATCAGTCTCCTAGATTTTCGTAAATAAGTATGAAGATTATCCTAAATCTAACAACTAAGTACAGATACCGATCTTTAAAGTTCATAATTGACTTTTGAGAACATGCTGGCCCTAACTGATATATCACATCACTACCTTTCCATTTCCAAAATTATCACAGATTTCAAAATGGCGGATTTGAAGGTGCCGCCAGAGGTTCGCGATCTACTCTGCCCATTCTTCTTCTGTCAATATGAGAAACTATCACCGTTTGCATTGTCTATCTTTCACTATTTTCATGATTCAATAGTTTATTTGATGTATTTCAATAACATAGCATAGCCCTGCTACCATCAATTTTGACCCCCCTCCGTTTCTTATGGCGTTCAGCCCTTATAACTTTGCACATATACATATTTCCATATTCTCTATCAGTCGCAATAACTCTCATCCCGCAACTCGATTCATCCATTTGGAAACTTTACTTGTCAGGTAATTTCTTATTAATGGAAAAACAAGGAAAATAGTTCTACAACGACTGACAAGTAACACTTCCCAAGTGTAATACTCCGATTTTGATAAAATTTGGTAGGTAGATACTACACATAAAATAAACTGATACGTGTATTTTTATTTTCTGTGGTAAAGTTGTTTCAGGGGGCGATAAACCAGACTCAAAATTTTGAGAGTTGACGCCCGAAAGGTAATAACAAGTGGACCGAAGTGAATGAAATTGTGCACCGATATTGTAGACATAAAATGAGGGAAAACGGGTTTCGTATTTTCCTGGAAAAAACGGTTAGGTGGGCCACAGACCCCTCCAAATTTTTGATCACGAAATATCAAAAGTGCTAATAACAGTATGCCAAAGTGCCTACAGAACATGAAGAACTGCAACGAAATTTTGTGTATTGATAATATGCCAAAAATAACTAATGCGTTTTTTTATTTTCTGTGGAAAAACGGTAAAGGGGAAAAGGTCTCCACACAAAATTTGGAAAATTGACGCTAAAAAGGCAAAAACAAGTGGACCGAAGTGAATGAAACTTTGCTCAAATATTGTAGAGGTAAGATGAAGGAATACGTTTTTCGTATTTTCCTGCAAAGAAAAAGTTTTGGGTGGACCGAGGCGTCTGGTAGCGAAAGGAGTGGACAGAAGCGAAAGAAATTGTGTGTAGATATTGGATATGTAAAATAAGACCTTTCGTGTTTCACAAGGGTATCCATCCGATTTTTCAAATTTGGAAGATCAACAGTAAGCACAAACAGTATATATAGTATTTTATAATATTTCGGGAGGCACCTTCAACGCTTACAATGTTTTCGTGATCAAATGTTTGGAGGGCTCCGTGCCCCACCCAACCATCTTTTTTCCAGGAAAATACGAAATTCGTATTCCCTTATTTTGTGTGTAAAATATAAGTGCATAATTTCATTCACTTCGGTGCACCTCTTCTTGCCTTTCGGGCGTAAACTTTCAAAATTTTGGGTGATAGTTTTGCCCTCTAAAACCGTTTTTCCGCAGAAAATAAAAACCCGTATTCATTTATTTCTTGCGTATTGTCAACACGTAAAGTTTCACTGCAATTCTTCATGTCCTTTACACATTTGACCTAGTGTTACTAACACTTTTCATATTTCGTGGGGTCCGTGCACCACCCAACCGTTTTTTGTATGAAAATACGAAACCCGTACCCTCATTTTACGTCTGCAATATCTGTTCACAATTCCATTCAGTTCGGTTAACTTCTATTTGCCTTTCGGGCGTAAACCTTTAAAATTTTCGGTGCGAGCTTTTGCCCCCTAAAACCGTATTTCCGCAGTAAATAAACACAGTGTGATAGCACTTCTCAAATTTCGTGATCAAAGGTTTGGAAGGGTCCGTGCTTCACCCAATATTTTTATCAGGAAAATACGAAACCCGTATCCTCATTTTACGTCTGGATCTCTGTTCGCAATTTAATTCACTTCGGTTCACTTCTCCTTGCTTTCCGTGCGTCAGCTTTAAAAATTTTGCGTAGGTACTTTTGCCCCCTAAAATCGTTCTTCCACAGAACATAAAAACCCTTATCCGTTTATTTTTTGCGTATTGTCCATACAGAAAGCTATGTTGCAATTCTTCATGTCGTTACACACATCTCACATACTTTTACCAGAACTTTTGATATTTTGTGATCAAATGATTGGAGGAATACGTGCCCCACCTAACCGTCTTTTTCAAGTAAATACAAAACTCGTATACCAACATTTTATGTCTACAAAATGTGTGCAAAATTTCATTCACTTCGGTTCACTTCTTTTTATCTTTCGGGCGTCAACTTTCAAAAGTTTGGTGTGGGTTCTTTTGCCCCCTAAAACTGGTTTTCCACAGAAAATGAAAAACCGTATTCCTTTGTTTTTTGCGTATTGTCTATACATAATGTTTCGTTGCAATTCTTCATGTCCTTTACATACATTTGACATAGTATTACTAGCACATTTCATATTCCGTGATCAAAGGTTTGGAGGGGTTCGTGCCTCACCCAACATTTTTTTAAAGAAAATACGAAACACGTATCCCCATTTTACGTCTGCAATCTCTGTTCACAATTTCATTCACTTCGGTTCACTTCTCCTTGCCTTTCGGGCGTCAGTTTTAAAAATTTTGCGTGGGGACTTTTGCCCCCTAAAATCGTTTTTCCACAGAACATAAAAACCCGTATTCGTTTATTTTTGGCGCATTGTCCATACACAAATTTCGTTGCAATTCTTCATGCCCTTTACACACATTTGACATACTGTTACTATCACTTTCGATATTTCGTGATCAGAGGTTTGGAGGGGCCCGTGTCCCACCTAACCGTCTTTTCCAGGTAAATACGAAACCCGTATACCCACATTTTATGTCTACAATATGTGTGCAAAATTTCATTCCCTTCGGTTCACTTCTTTAATCTTTCGGGCGTTAATTTTCAAAATTTTGGTGTGGGTTCTTTTGCCCCTTGAAACCGTTTTTCCGCAGAAAATCAAAAACCGTATTCCTTTGTTTTTTGCATGTTGTCTATACGTAAAGGTTCCTGGCAATTCTTCATGTCCTTTACACACATTTTATAGTAGTATTAGCACATTTCATATTCCTTGATCAAAGGTTTGCAGGGGTCCGTGCCACACCCAACATTTTTTTTCAAGAAAATTCGATACCCGTATCCTCATTTTACGTCTGCAATCTCTGTTCACAATTTCATTCAGTTTCGTTCACTTTTCCTTGCCTTTCTGGCGTCAGCTTTAAACATTTTTCGTGGGGACTTTTGCCCCCTAAAATCGTTTTCCCACAGATCATAAAAACCCGTATTCGTTTATTTTTAGCGTATTGTCCATACACAAAGTTTCGTTGGATTTCTTCATGTCCTTTACACACATTTGACATAGTGTTACTAGCACGTTTCATATTTCGTGATCAAAGGTTTGGAGGGGCTCGTTCCCCACCCAACCTTTTTCTTTTAGGAAAACGAAACCCGTATCCTCATTTTACGTCTGCAATATCTGTGCACAATTCATTCGCATGCACTTCGGTTCAGTTGTTCTTGAATTTTCCGTTGTCAACTTTCAAAACATTTGGTGAGGCTTTTATATTAAACCTTCACATTATGTAACTTTTTTCTTTTTATGAGATTATTTTTTGTTGCGGAGGAGGAGAGAAATGCTTTCCTGTGATATGTGTTTCTTGCCATTCATCTTGTTTGAACTACTTAAGTAAGATCATGTTGTAACTTTTGATGTCATCCAAGTCCGCCAGGATAATAAAATTGTCATTTTCAATAATTCGTTTTATTCTGTTATTTGCAGTTTGCCACACTGATATATTTGTTACGAAATTGAGGTTTGGTCCAACGCCTTTTGAATTCGCAACCAACCGAACCGCCGAGTTTTTTGGGTTGCCTGCTATTGAAGGAAAAAGGAGAATTGCAGGTGGTAATGCACTTTTGGAGTCGTGTATACCAGAGTTGGCGTGGGTCAATGAAAACTTGACCCACGACCCACTGACCCACCACCCACCGTGACCCACTCTGACCCACGACCCACCATGACTCACCACCCACCGTGGCCCACTCTGACCCACCACACACCATGAACCACTCTCATCCACTGTGACCTATTCTGACTAACCAAAACCCATCGTCATCAACTCTAAACATGATCCACGGCTTCTTCTGTACTGACTAAAGAGTTTACACTTGTAATAAAACAAGACTGTGAAATTGTCACTAATCGGAGTTTGAATTTCAAGTCAATCGCTCAAGCACCACTGTGTTAGAATAACAGTGGATCTGATCTTTATGATATAAAATGGTAAAGTGTTTGTCAGTGAGGAAATTGAAACAGTTCAAGGTTTGGGGAAATTAGTGTGTGCCTAAAATATACTTGTACTAAGAGAGTATTCTTGCAAGTGTTAATTTCTGAACGCATTCTAAAAGAAATTTCTATTCACAGGAAAATATCCCTGTACAACATGGAAAAGGTTATGGTTTCTCAGTTCACAGTATTATTCTCACAAAAAACTTGAAAAATCAGTTTTTCATAGTTTATAAAAGTGCTCGGGTACCCTATGTGAGAGCATCTCCATAAAGTATGCTCATAATTGTAATTTGTGTAATCACTAAAACACCACGTTAAATTTAAGTTACAAATATGCATAATTGCAATTATTATGAATATTTATTCAAAGTAGTTTACCTAAAGCATAGAAGAGACTTACTAAAAAATAGGTACAAAGTTCAATAACACAAATAAGCCATTAGTAATACAAGTATACATTTTCTATAACTCGTAATTTTCCACCTTAAAACAAACCTGAAATCGGGTTTACTTCCTGTTGGTAACTTTTTCGTGGTAAATCATCCGCAGCGGAATGATGTCTATCCTTCAGCCAAGAAATAACTAGCTCGTCTACTTTGAGCTTGTCTAGCGGTGGCCATTAACATTAATGAACAACAAGTTAGACAATGTTTGAGCACTTAGTCTATTTCTAATATCAGTCATCTGTAAATTCATAAGGGGAAATCCCCGTTCTCACTCTGTCGTGGTAATTGATAATACTTCTACCCGATTTCTGCAACTCCTCATCGGCAATCTGCTTGTTAGACTTAAATCTAATAACAATTTTTCTTAGTCAGTTTTGAAATACTCAGCAAGAAGTATAATCTCTCTATCACCATACAACATCTTTTCCATATCGACCATGTCAGTTGGCAATGTCGACCCATGTAGAACAGAAACTTCATCTACCACGCCTTTGATAGGGAATCTTGTGAATAAATTATCAATTAAAGCCTGATAAACTGACGATTTCTTATTTGTTTATTTTTGCAATTACACATGAAGGTTTGATGCCATTACCAAGTTCCCTCCCCCATCTAGAAAGCAAAAGGAAACGAGGTTCCTGGAGTGTTCAGAGGTGAATGGGAATTTCCTTCCTTCTTCCTCTTCAATTACCATACTGCTGTTTGCCATGTGCCAAATTACGATGAATTTAAATTAACTTATCATAGTATAATTATTTCCTTGTTGAATTACCAATACTTTTCAGTGGAAAAAAGGATGAAATTTGAAAGTTCCTAATCAAGATAAGTAGACCAATGTAAAGGGAAAAAAGTGTAAATTTTCCATATAATTATGCGTACAATCCAAACTTCAAATTTCCGTGTAATCAAGCTTACAGTACAAATTTTACGCCTATTTTGGTAACAAGATTTGGGTTGATTGCCCTGTGCTGTAAGCGCTCCATATAATAAACATAAGCTTCAGCAATTATTATAGTAGAAAGCAATGGAGATATGAAGCCAAGCACTGTATTTTTTGTTTCTGATTTTTTTTTTTTCTTAAATAACATCGATCGTTTACGATCATTTTTACAAACCAACTCACTACCAATTTTCCTTATATAGAAAGTGCCCCCTCCCCCACACACATAAAGGAGAATTTAAAAAAATGCTAGGACACATTCTGTTTATTTTCAATAAAGAGTTAATACACTGAATTTCAGCTCCGTAAGTTTAACGGCTTGCGAGAAACTCTTTCTTTTTTTCGCAAAAATTCGGATCCTCTCTATCTCGTTAGGATATTATGCATTATAATAAATGCAATATAACATCCAGTTTGGATTAAGGCCTAACTATATACCAAAAGTAATTTCATTTGACTTTGCAATTTGACCGTGATGATCAGGCACACATAATTACATTCAATTTTTTATATAATAATTTATATATTACAGTGATTCAAAAATGTATTTTTTCCAGTAGTTAACTCCTCTAAAAACTCACAGATCTCGAAAGCCAAGTGTAGTAGAAGTCCTATTGCTATTATTACAATTAAAAATATCAATATCCAAAAGTCCTGCAGTTCTTTCTTCACTTGGTTATGTATACTCACCTCAGGTAAGTAGACAGAAACAAGTGGAAAAGGAAGGGAAATGAAGGTCTTGAAAGTAAAACAAAGACAAATTTATCAGTCTTCAGAAGATACTGTCTACAATGCAGTGAGCAGAGAGGATCGGTAGATCATACTGAGTCGGTGGGTCTCAGTGGGTCATGGTGGGTGGTGGGTCGCAGTGGGTCACGGTGGGTCATGGTGGGTGGTGGGTCGCAGTAGGTCACGGTGGGTGGTGGGTCACAGTGGGTCACATGCTGTTGACCCACGACCCACTCAGAAAACATGACCCACTTGACCCCCTGACCCACTCCATCTCTGGTGTATACAACTCAAGATAGGTTGAATGGTTGGATTTCGTAATGAAAACAAATGCGACTTCCTGTGGCAAGGTCGGTTAAGATGATTTCTGCAAGTGTCAGCATCAGCTGTACGATAACGTTTCATGGAAAGACTGACGAATGAAGTTTACGCACTGTTGTGAAACAGCGATCCTTAATAGTAGTAGAACGGCACAACACTGGTATCGTATCTGAGGGAAGAAATCAAACTTACATCTCAAACACGTTTTCAAGAAATCCTATTGCAGAACACGAAGCAAACTGAGCTTTGAATGATGTCGCAAAACAAAACTGCAAATGCTGCATTCTTTACCGGTGACAAAACTGAGTGATTTCAAGTGCAAAATCAAGATTTCTTTAAATTGAAAGTCGATCAGTTTACAGTATAATATTGTTTCAAGAGATTGGCTGGGTCGATTGATCTTATCAGATGGGAATCGCTGTGGTAAATAACCTTCTCTTAAAATGGTCCCAGGTTCGATTCAAGGTCTTGAAAAATATGCGTTATGTTTGTTCTGTGGTAGGGATTCGGGTTTTTACGTAGCGTAACGCCTGTAACCATTCTAAGAAGCTTTCCGTGCTTTCATGATGATACGAAAAAAAAGTCCGATTATGGCTGGCCGTTGATCTGAAACAAAAATGCACTAAAACGGATCGTAAGTTAGTACTGTCTGATGAAATAAAGCTTGATTAAACTTCATTTCAAGCAATATCAATGTCTCGGTCTGGCTATGGCTTACCAAATGGTTCATCTCTCAAAACTTAGTACCAAATATTTCTTCAAGACAATTAAAATTTTAAAATCAGTAAACGGCTATGGTCAGTGGCGTAGCAGCTGCCCCCGCAACCCCCGCAGTGCGGGGGGGCCCCGAGGTATAGAGGGCCCCGAAGTCTTGCGATGAATAAAGATTTAAAGAAGTAAAACTTCAACCTTACTAATGTCGGCTTTACAACTAGGGCCCCTTCTCTATACTTTGCGGGGGAGCCCGCAAAAGTGTGCTACGCCACTGGCTATGGTTAAATATTTTCAAGAAGTTTGTTTGAAAATTTCGAATTATTTCTTTTGTTCGAAACTTTAACTTTCAGTTCGACAATTTTGGTTTGAAATTTTAGGTCCAAAAATTTCATTTGAAAATTTCGTTATAAAAGTTTTTTAGTTCGAAAACAGGTTAAAACTTTTAATTCGAAAATTTTAGTTTCCACTTTCAAGTTCTAAAATTTGGATTGAAATGTTTTGGTTCGAAAATTTTTGATTCCATTTTTCGAAAAATTTTAGCTTAAAATTTCTAGTTCAAAAATTTCAGTGTGAAACTGTTCGGTTTCAAAAATTTGAATTCGAAAATTTTAGTTTCAACTTTCTAGTTCAAAAATTTGGACTGAAATATTTTGGTTCGAAAATTTTGATTTCATTTTTCGAAAATTTTAATTTAAAATTTCTAGTTCAAAAATTTCAGTGTGAAATTGTGTGGTTTGAAAAATTTGAATTTGAAAAATTTTATTTCATTTTTTTGTTCGAAAATTTTAGTTTCAACTTTCTAGTTCTAAAAATTGGGTTGAAATGTTTTGATTCGAAAATTTTAGTTTAGAATTTCTAGTTTAAAATATTTCAGTGTGAAATTCTTTGGTTTGAAAAGTTGAATTCGAAAAGTTTTATTTCAAATTTTTGTTCGAAAATTTTGGTTCGATGTTTATAATTCGAAAATTTCAGTTTGATTTCTTTTGTTTGAAAATTTGAATTCGAAAATATTGATTTCAACTTTTTTGTTCGAAAAGTTTAGTTTGATGTTTTTAATTCGAAAATTTCTGTTTGAATATTTTTTATTTTAAAAAATTTGAGTTCGAAAAATTTAGTTTCAAATTTTCACTTGAACTTTTGTAATAACTGGAAATTAGTGGACTCAAAATTTAAGCAAATAGTTAAAAACCGTTTATTTGTTAATCGAATAGTTAAAACCGATAATTTTTAATCGAATAGTTAAAAACCGGATGACGTTTGGCGGTTAACAGTGAAACAATTCCCTCTTTGCACTCACTGAAAAATTTTGGCTAAAATATTTTGAGATGATTTTAACTAAACCGTCAATGTTATTTAAGATATAAATTATACGAACTAACACCAAGACCAAGAAGGTAACCATAAAGTATCGTGGTTCTCTCTTATCAAACCGTGTGCGTGGGTTTTCTCGGGGTTCTCCCGTTTCCTCCCACTGTCTTCATTCCACCATTTCATTCATTAATCATCATCACCATCTCCTTTAGCCTCAGCGGCATAACCGTGGGACGTAAAACTGAAAGATTTCATTTCATTTTTTCTCTCGTATCAAAAAGCTTAAGAGAAGTGCATAGGGGTATTATAGTGATCTATATTAGGGTTCTATACTATTATACCAAATGTTTAAATTGGACGATTTCCAAAATTTAAGGGGTGGGCCAGGGTACCCCTCCCAAATTTTTAAAGGGGTGCACATATGTACCTATGTCTTATGATAGGGCATATACCCCTATATATAACCATATAACCATATAATGTAATAGGACATCATCCAAGAGAATAAATTGGGCCAAAAGACCAAACGCGTGGTTGGGCAATTTCTAAAATTTAAGGGGTGGGCCAAGGTACCATTCCCAAAAATTTCAAGGAGTGCACAAATGTACCTATGTCTTATGATAGGGAATAGACCCCTATACATGACCATATAACAATATAAGGTAATAGGTCCTCATCCAAGAGGATAAATTGGATCAAAAAACCAAACACGTGGTACATCATATTGCTTATGTTTATATTTTGGCAATTTTGTACCCCTAAAACGGAACGAAGTGAACCACCCAAATTTATCATGATACATATTAGAGTCCAGTAGTATAATACCGAATGCTTAAACTGGAAAATTTCCAAAATTAAAGGGGTGGGCTATGGTACTCCTCCCAAATTTTAAAGGGGTGCACAAATGTACCTATGTCTTATAATAGGAAATGTACATCTGTATACGTCCATATAACTATATAAGGTAATAGGACCTCATCCAAGGTGATAAAATGAGCCAAAATACCAAACACGTGGTTGCAGTAAAATTTGGTAATTTTGTGCCCCTAAAAGGGAACGAGGTGGACCACCCAAATTTATAATAATATATATTAGAGTCCTATACTATTATACCAAATGTTTAAATTGGGCAATTTCCAAAATTGAAGGGTATGGGCCAAAGTACTCCACCCAAATTTTAAAGGGGTGCACAAATATACCCATATCTTATGAAAGATAATGAACCCCTGTATACGCCCATATAACTATATAAGGTAATAGGACCTCAGCCAAGAGGATAAATTGGGCCAAAAAGACCAAACACGTGGTACAACGTATTGCTTACGTTTATATTTTGGCAATTTTGTACCCCTAAAAGGGAACATGTTTTCCCCTGTTTCGTCCTATCATTTCTCATCACCATCATTTTCGCTGGGGACGTTAAATTCAACATTTCCTAAACTAGCACCAAGAATCGAACTCGGAACGATTGCAAGGTATCCATGTTCACCCCTGAAACGGAACAAAGTGGATCACAAAGTACTTATCAAATTTAAGGAAATAATTTTAAATACGCCTCCATATAACGTAATAAGGCTCCAAAATCAATAATCATCAAAGGGAACGAGGTCTGATACTCCCCTCCCGCCCCCCAGCTCCTGATGTAAATCAAGGTGATCTTATGTGTCCTGAGTGACCCCTGCCCCTGAGTAAACATAAGCAAAAATTTCAATAGGTAATGCAATCCCAGGCCAAAACATCTCTAACTCATTCGTTATGGTCCATGTGGGGGGGGGGTCCCAAAAGTAAAATAGGGTCACCCCGACGTCAAACAATCACATTACCTCAAACCAAATACCTCTACTTCATTCGCACCAGTAAGGGAGGTGGTGGCTCAATGGTAGAGCGTTCACCTCTGCTGTATGGGGTCCTGGTTCAAACCCACGAGAAAATAGTTTTGTGGTGGACAACATTATGCTCCATTTTTCTCCCACACTTTCATTCCTTTCTCATCGTCACCGTCTCCTTTAGCCTAACTGTGGGACGTAAAACTAAAGATTTTTCATTTGCACCAGTGTTAGTCCATCTCATCAAAGGATAATAATCCGAACCGCATGAGCTTCTTCCGGGAATCGAACCCTGGTCTCCCACGTTAAAGACGCATACGCTAACCGGTTAGCCACGAAGAAACTCCAAAGTTTTCGAGTTTCATATTAATACTAATACTAATTTATACTATTACTGAGGTCTACTAATTCATAATGTAATAGATCATCAAGAAAGAGATCAAACCTTGTTTTGGTAATTTTATACCCATAAAAGGGAACGAAACAAGCCATCATAAGTTCCAAGCTAAAAATCCCAGTTCAGTGACGTCAAACGAACATATTAGCTCGAACCAACCACCTCTAATTCATTCATACCAGTAGAGGTGCGATGGCTCAGTGATAAAGCGTTCACCTCTGCTGTATGTGGTCCCTGGTTCAAACATCACGAAAATAGTTTTGTGGTGGGCAACATTATGCTACATTTTCCCCACACTTTCATTCCTTTCTTATCGTCACCGTCTCCTTTAGCCTAACCGGCATAATCGTGGGACGTAAAACTAAAGATTTCATTTGCACCCGTGTTAGTCCATCTCATCAAAGATATAACAATCTCCAAATTTTATGCCATAAAAGGGAGCGAAAAAATAAAAAAGCATTCGTAAACCTGTACTATTTCATAACATAATAAATCATCACAACCTTATTTTTAGTAATTTTAAAGAATCATCATGACCTCTGATCCAAAACTCCCAATTGAATGACGTCATAGCAGGGCCAAGATACCTCTGACTCATTCGTACCATCGTGCATGGCCCCTGAATAAGCATAAGCAACATTTCAATAGGTGACGCAATCCCGGGCCAAAGCATCCCTGATTCATTCACTATGGTCCATAATGGCCCCAAATTGAATAACCAAAAGTGAGACAGGGTGCTGCAATTTCTACTATCTGTTAGCGTTTATATATTTTTTAAAAATTTTTGGTAGCTCCTTGCCTACTCAGCCTATCCGCTAAAGCCGCCACTGATAGTATCCTACTAGTTATACAACTTTCGTAAAACAAAGTGTTAGAAACAACCAGAAAAACTCTTGCCCCCACTTTTAACGTCCAATCACCGCCAATGGATATAGCTGTGTAGTAGAAAAGATCAAATTGCATAGATATTACACACACACACACACACACACACACACACACACACACACATAAAATCTTCATAAATATTACAAATAAATACGTCAAAATGCACATAATCTATAGCAAAATGACGTTTGTCTAAAGGCACAATGTTCTTAGATTCATCAATAAGTTCATCTACATCAATAGACGAAGCTCTCTCCTGTTGCACAAACAACAAGAGCAGAGCTTCCAATCTACCCTGCGTTTGAGTTCCCCTCAATTTACTTTTAACTTGAGTAAGCTTGGAGAAAGCTCTCTCACACTTGCAGCTTGAGACAAGTATAGAAGAAAAGCCACGTATTACAGCTTAGAGTGCAGTAAATATCTTCTGGGTCGAGGACATAAGCTCACTTATGTTAATGTAAAAGCGGACAAAAGCTCCCCGGACATAAGTTCACCACTAATAATTGTACACCCATATTATAAGATAATTAATACAATAAAGAATACAGTAATGATAACTAATTACATTTATAGATTAAGTAATTTAATTGCAAAGGAAAATAAACCTCAATAAAATAAATAAGCAGCGGAAAAATGGCAAACTGAAAATATGACAAAATCGAAAACTAGTCTTTGAATATTAATATGAAATAGATTTTGTATATAAAAATATAAATTGAAAACAAATTTGGACAAACAAAATAATACAACTTTCTTTTACTGAAGAAAGTAATGTGTTACCCCTCCCCCCCATTGCTGAAACTTCCGGTTCAGGAAATTTTGCAGCACAGAAATAACGGCAAACGAAATTTTGGTGAAATTGTATCTTTTTATTTTTTTTTTCACTATGGCTAAAAGTATCTGAGATATAGGTCTATATTTCGTTTTGCTTTAGAAAAACGTATGATGGGTATGAAGAGGTATTAAAATTTAGACTTTGACTAGTTGTAGGCCTAATTCAGTAGAAAATAGAGCTACTAATGCTATATATCAGTTGTCAGATATCAGAATAAAATAAAAAGGATGTTGCAGGGTTTAATGTGTTAAATGTGGGTGGGCTTTGAGAAATTTGTAATAAATTGCTCCGGATATTTAAATCTCGCCTTTGTCTACTAGTAGGTTTAGTTCCTCAATAGAAAATGAGCTATATGACTAATGTCATATAGGAGTTATCAGACATCAGAATAAACTATTAAGAATGTTGCAGAGTTCAAGTCTTAAGGCTGTCGTCATACTTGCAGATCAATACTCATCAAATGAATCTCTTTCTTATTTACTAAGAACAAAACAACTTATGAACCAAAAGAAAAAAGAAGCTTTGTGTTAGTAAATAAAACAGATATTTGTTTCAGTGTTGGTTTGCAAGCACGAGGGCAGCACTAAGAAGCAAGGCCCAAATACATCTGAGTATGATGAATTCATAAAAAAAGTCACAAACGAGAATCTCCAATCCTGTTAGGAAGCAAATTCTAATATGTAAGTATTCATGTCTAATCATGGAATTACTTTAATGCAGTGATGAATTGTCCGGCCTATAAGAAAAATTTGGTTCCAAAATTTCCAGATCAAAAATTAGGCCTACTGTTGCCCATGCTTAACACCTTAAACTTCCAATATCCCTATTTTATTCTAATATCTGATAACTGCTATACGACATTTGTAGCTCTACTTTCTACTGTTATAGGCCTATTTGTAATTGTAGTCAAAGGCTAGATTTTAATATCCAGGGCATTTTATTACAAGTTCCTCAAATTCTGCCCACGTTTAATACAACGCAACTCCGCAACGTCCTTATTATTTTTTGTACCTGAGAAGTGATATAAGATAGTAGCTCCATTATCTGCTTAGGAAGTAGCCAAAGCCTAAATTTCAATATTCGGTGAATTTTATTACAAGTCCCTTAAGGGAGCTTATGTTTGCTATCGGTGAGCTTTTGCCCGCCCCTGTAATATAAGACTGCCGTGAGCTTATGTCCGACACCCATATCTTCTTTCTATCTTCTTCCTCCAACCACTGAAACCACTCTTGTGGCGTAACAAAATTTCCCTTAGGTATAGACAATTTTCCAGTCAGAGGTCTTACATATGTTGCCAACTCCTCGGCTGACAATTTGAATGTTCTAGATAAGAGGGTTATTTCTTCATTTATATTCAAGTCAACCAGATTTCCCACGGATTAATGACTCCAACACTTTCTTGACTAAATCTCTCATCAATACCACAAACAACTGAGTTGAGTTGAGTTTAAGTTTAACGTTCCGTTCAGCAGTGAGGCTATATGAGACGTGGACCTACTGATTAAAGTGGACTCCGAACCACTTGAGCTCCCGCCGGAAATCGAAACCACAAACAACTGAGTCTGAAAGAGAGAAATAACAAGAAATTTTTATCTCCTCTTCCTTTGTTTCGTACAAATACTACGAACTGATTTGTGAAGACTTTTTGCCATTTTACGCCTCTTCATTGGAGGAATTGAAATTTCCAGACTATCACAGATCTTAATAGCTTCTTGTAAAGTTCCATAAATTGAGATGAGTTTCTCGTGGATTGCGCAGCATTGCAGAGCGACCTGACACTAGATACATCCGAAAGTAAATTTAAATCTGGACTTTGGAGTAACTTGCTAACCTTCACGATCATTTATAGGATTGAATGAAGCATTGTGAGATAAAATATGAACTCAAACGATCTGACTTGTTTTAGTCCATTCCTTTCTAGCTCTCATATCATCCTAATGACTATTTTGAGTAACTTCTTCCAAAGCCAACATAATTGCACAGTAGTTCCTTTTCACTGCCGAAACAGCTTCAGCACAGCACGGCCATCTCGTTGTTGACAAAGACTTCAATGTTCTCAAACTCAGGGGCAAATCCAGGGGCAATTGGAGCAATCCCCCCAGAAGAGGAAACTTTCTTTTTTATATATAAATAACAGCCAATCCTAGAGTTTGGAGCTCTTAAAAGTAGCTCTAAGTATCAGTACTACAACCCACCGCTCCCCTCCTAGAAGTCCGTACCGGATCCGCCCCTGCTCAAACTTAGACCAATTTCCTGGCATATACTTTCAAAAACTGCATACCTTGACGAACTACCTGCAATAAGAGAGTAAGGAAATTGAATTTTCAAAAAAAAAAAAAAAAAAAAAAAACTAATCTATTTTCGGGTCGCGAGCTACACAAGTCTACAAATACAAGCTTCAAACAATGAGCATACAAGTGAACGTACATTATTGAACGGTTCTTTTCTTTACACTAGTGATGAGCAAATGGAAGACTGAGATCAAGACCCGGGTGGTCTTGATCTTAGTCTTGCACATCCAGTCTTGGTCTCGGTCTTGCACTGGAACCTTTGGTCTTGGTCTTGGTCTTGGTCTTACACACCCAGTCTTGGTCTTGGTCTTGCTGCAAGTGTCTTGCAAGTCTTGCTTTTAAGAAATCTTATGCTTTTTATAAGTAAATTTTACTCTAGATTACTTCTACAATGCGCCAATAGTAATGGAAATACAATGTATGTTTCTAAATGAAACAGCAAATTCTGAACAGTTAATTATAAAAGAAAAACTTCTTCTAATGATTTTCCAGGAGGTAATGTACCTAAAATGGAAGCCACATTTCCTCGCTGAACTGCTATGCTGATACGTTGTATCAAAAAAGTAGAAGCCCGCTTGTCACCAGTAAGGTGTGCTATACGTTGGCCTACTTCTTTGATGAAATTGAGCCCTTCGAGACCCCAAATGCCGCTCGATTCAATGGCTACGGGCACGAACATGTATCTATTGAGCAGATCTTTATATTTTCTTCTTTTCTCGCATTATCTGCGGGCTGCAATAGCTCCTTCTCGAGATGAAGAAAGAGTCAAATTAGATGACGCGAAAGTGTCAGAGCATGTGAAATCCCAGAGAAGAATCCTTCCCCTCTTCCATGGTACCAGCGTCATGCCATCTGGTCTTTTGCCATTAGATCTGTTACACCCCACAGGTTCACGGACAGATGGAACTTCCGCCGATGTGAGTGCTCTCCAGATAATGTCATTCACGTTCGAATGCCTCACATGTCTTCCGGAGCTATTTATACAAGACAGACCGTGTAGACCATTCTGCTTGACTGATGCACCACATTTAGAGCAGTTGTGTGATTCACAGATGTCTACTCCTAGGCGAAGTGCAACTGCAATACGAAAACTTTAGTTTGGAAGGTGCAGTCCTAGGGTGTGTGAAGGTAATGCCTGTAGCCAAGCATCTGAAATTGCTGATGAGGAGGCGAGAAGTCTAGCCTTATCCTCTTGACTGTCTGCTTCTTGTAATAACACTGATTGATGTAATTTGATGATTGGCTTGTCCCAAATTGATTGCGAACTTCTGCCCGTTATTTCAGGAGGGCTTAAACCAACTAGGTTAGACCAGTCAGATATGCAGTCTTGGACGTCAGATTCTATGTGAGGCTCATTCAGTTGGTTGAGGAGTATCTCAATGGTATGCCGGGAGCCATAGAACGACGGTCTAAATGAAATATAGTTTACCTTCGAGTAGAGATGCAAAAAAGCCGGCTTTTTTGAATCGATGGTTTTTTTCACATAAAAAGCCGGCTTTTTTGGAAAAAAAACGAGAATTTTGGAAATTTTGGCTTTTTTCAACTTCATGATTTTTCTATCTAAATAGCTTTCTTATAGTATATTCTATAGTTAGATAAGAATTTCATGACCTGAATGTGATATTTCGCTCTGAAATTCACCATCAAGATGGATGGAGCACATGTTTTACGAATTAAAGCTAACATGAAGAATGTAGTATTTGAGGGTAATTTTAGAGGCTATTTAACTTTATTTTAACTTTTGAGTTATCGACATTTTTTTCTTCTTTAGTTTGTCATCCGTGTTTCATTTCTAAGATCTTTTAGTACTCTAGCTTCTAGCGCAAAAGTTAAACTTGCCCGTTTTTCTATTTATCCGTCAAAGCGTACGTTTTTCAATATATCCGTCAAACCGTACTTCCACATTTCTGTTATACTGTAGCTGTGAAGTGATTTAGCAATAATTTTCCGGACACAACCTTGAATACCAATTTATACAAATAATCAGTAGCGGATTTAGAAAAGTACTTTAGGAGGTTTTTTTTTGTTTCGTTTCCTAAAAAGTCCTAATTTTATTTGGGAGGTGCTTGAAGTTTATGAGTACAGGCATAACTAATATTTCGTTTCGTTTATATGTTTAGCAATAATCTTCCGGATACAACTTTAAAAATCATTTTATACTGAGAATCAGTGGCGGATTTAGAAAAGTATTTTGGGAAGGGTTTCTTACTAATGTTTAGTTTTTTTAAACATTCGTAATTTTTATTTGATGGGAGCTTAAAGTTTATGAGTAAAGGCATAAATAATAGATATTTCGTTTGTTGCAGACATTCCGTAACTTTGGGGAACGGGCTTCAGTCCGAAAGACCGCCCCCCTAACCTTCGCAAAACCGTCACTGCTGGTAATTAGTAATAATAACTATTTAAAAACAATAAGAAAGGAAGTCGGCCAACTCACAGTATACGCACTATTTCTACATTCACAGATGGAACAAAGAAAAGCTTTGTCAGAATGGTCGAATGCTGGTTGAATCCCGGATTTCCCGATAGAAGCTCAAAAGCTAATCACTCAGTCATGTTTGTTGTGCAGTTGTATTTAGCTTAACTTAAATATATTCCGTAGTCTTTTTTTTGGGAGGGGGGAGTTCCGTAATGATATGTTGAATCCCTCTTGTTAAAAATTCAGAAAACTTGAGGATTGGGTAAACTGTGATGGTGGTTCTATAAAACTTAACTGTAGAATTTCAAGAATATACAGAACCAAAAGCTCTAGATGAGCAGCCTTTAAGTGTATCATATAAATCTAAGTATTTCTCTTATGTTTTATTTTAATTTTATTTTGTTTCAAAAAGAGGGTATGGAATATTTTGAAGTAAAAATACTACATACTATTTTGCTAGTTATTTGTGTTCTTTAAAAAGAAGTGTTTACTTTTAGGGTTGGCTGGTTTACACCAACTTTTTTTTTTTAATAACTGGTTTAAACCACAAAAATAAAAAGAATGAAAAATGCGAATCGTGTGAACTTCATGGCGACGTTTCCAGATATCAAACCACCTGCAATAGTTTTATTTCCCTTTCACCTTTTAATCAAGATGTCCCATGTTCAATTCTCGGTCGACCCACAAACCTTCTTTCATGCGTAACCCAAGTAGCGTTTCGGATGTCAGTTTAAGCGAAAGTCTTCTCCTTGATAACCTCGGTATTTCGTAAGGATGTTAAGCCTAAATATACGAAACAAACCAAATTGTATATTTCTGCATGCCTAAATGCGTGTTGTTTTATAAAGAAGCCAATATTGCTTAAATATATTGATAGAAATTGGCAAAATTTATCGATTGCCTACGTAGCTTCCAACATTAGCTTGGATTGGACTTTCAATGATATCTACGTACCGGTACTAAATTTGTAATTTAATACCTCAGTTTTAGCGTACTGATTATGGTACGTTGACCTTTAAATTTTACATGCAAAGCAATAACAGGATTTTCCCGTTATTGTCTTACATTTCAAGTAATGACGGGATTTTCCCAATGGCTAGGGCGGGAGATTCTCAACTTAAGAAATTTACTGACCGCACGTCTTTAAGCTTATGGGAGTTCTTCCGGCATAACCCCGCTGTTGCATAATAACATCAAGGCGAAACAAACTTATTTCTGTGAATATGTAATATAAATACATAAAGCAAAAAATCTAAGTCAAAAAAGCCTGGTTTAAACCAAAAAAGCCTAGTTTAAACATCCCCCAAAAAACGGGTTTTTGGCATTTTCAAAAACAACCACGGTTCTTGCCAACTCTGCTTACTTTTGTATATAGGAGGTTAAAAATTCTTATTATATACATTGGTTAATCCTGTGGAATTCATAATGCAAAGAATGTTGAAGAAAAATTGTTTGAAATATTTTTTCGAAATTCATAGTTTATTTTCGATGTTTTATATTATTATCAGCATCAACCACTAATTAAATGATTTTTTGTGTTATAGAGAAGCGATACAAAGTCTGTTTTATCAATTTAAAGCAGTATTTTGAAAAAAGCCCAAAATTTCCGAAGCAAAAAAGCAAAGCAGAAAAAACCGAGTTTTTTTCCAAAAAAGCCGGTTTTTTTCCGAGCCCTTGCATCTCTACCTTCGAGTAAATATGATAATAATTTACAACACATGTGATAACCTTTATTTTTCTCAATGAGTCCCCTCGCTTCACTACTTATAAGATAAATTATAACGTTTCGTAGTCTTTTTATATTTTTTAACAGATTCAATACTTCACTGTTTCCCAGATTGGGGAGACGCATGAAAGAAAATCAAGACGGCACAGATTACTGAAATACCATAAATTGTTAAATTATTTTTACACTCTAAAGGCGTCAGATGTACTTTATTTTCAACCAAGATTACTTAATCTTTGTATTGAACAAACTTCCAATTAAATATTGAGATTATATTTTACTGATTACAATATGTACTCTATGGAACAGAAACATGGACATTACGTAAAAGCGATGAAAAAATATTGGAGTCTTTCGATAAAAGGAGAGAATTAGCTAGGTTGAACGGAAAACGAATGAGAAGGTGTTAGAAATAGTAGCAGTAGGGGAGAAAAGAAGAATTTAAGTGTAATTAAGAGGAAGAAAAGGAACTGGTTGGGACATTGGCTGAGGAGGAACTTTATTATGAGGGGCATGCTAGAGGATATGGTGGAAAGAAAGAAAGAGAGGGGGAAAAGGAGATTGTACTTGAAGGAAGGTATTAAAACAGAAAATTGCTATGTCAAGACGAAGAGACTAGCTGAAGACCACCGTATATCGAAGCTTCTGAGTTGCAACAAGTGACCTGCAAATAATAGCAGAATAGCTATGATGATGATATGTTAGCAATATTGGCCAAAAAGAAAGAGAAAAATTAAAATAATAACGATTATAATCAAACCTCTAAATATTATAATATGATTTGAGTAAAAACTAAAAAACGACTCAACTGTCCATGTCTTTTGTGCATTCTCAAATTACACAAATACTTTTAACCTATATTAGAAATACAAAAACACAGCATCAGACTCCAAGTTATTTGAAATAACAGTAGAAAATTACTCTCACTTGTGAATATGGATTGTTTATTGTTATATATCATGTTATATCGCTCAATCTTCGTGTGCCATATGCCTGAGAAGGGTAAAAGTTATATTGATAAACAATTATTCAACGTATAAGCACCCGCCCATGAAATCAAACTTGCGGGCACATACACAAGTTTTTGTCAATGTCATGAAAATGTTATTTCGATATTAATTTTTTTGAGCACACATTAAAAATTTCTAACAGATGCTTGATCCTTGGAGCCAAGGCCATACCCTTGTACTCGGCACCTATGGTGTACGGAATTACCGATATTCAATACTACATTTCTGTTTAATTATAGAAAAAAAAACACCACTAATATGTTTTGAGATGCAAGAGTCTTGGTCTTGGTTTAGTAGGTATGGTTTCTTGCAAAAATTGCAAGACCAAGACTGTTGCGCTCATCACTACTTTACACTTCATTTGCATCCCAGATAGTGTCCCAGACATTGTTGAGGCTTCATCAAAGCAAACTGAAAGGACTTTTTCCTAATCAACACTACTGACTGACCAACTCTGACACTACTAGCGCTAAAGTATTAAAAATTTTTGTGCATCTACAGAAAATAACTTACGAAGAGCCACTAAATGCTCAACAGATGACTGTTTATTGGCATCAAAAAATCGAGAAACTATAGACATTTTTTTGTGATGGACTTAAGCATTCGTTTCATCAGCGATAATGCACATGTTTGTACCAAGTAATAAAATTTCCAAATTCCTTGCAAGGACATTTTCAAACTGCGGATTATATCATTCTGAATTTGTGGGCATGAGCAAATGAAATTTTTTGGCCCTTTAGTTACGTGTTCCTTCGAAACGGTATTATGTTTGGAAGTTAAATCAAATATATTTAGAAATATCTCCCTGTCATATGCTTCTTTATTCTCAGTATGACCTCTCAATGGGCGATCTCCTTTTGTAAGACAAAAAAATTATGTTTATTAGCCTCTCCATAATTTGTCGATTTTGCAGTCTTATTTGTTCTTGTTTCGAAATAAAAGCCTTCTTATAGTCATCTAATTGGACGTCAATTGGTTTCTATTTATTGTAGTTTGATCATGAACTTAAACTTCCTGGTGTCCTTTAGATTTTTCGTCCTTCGAAAGCATTCCTTTATTTAATGGCAGTTTGTAGAACGTAATGAATACTTGATCAATTTATCCTGTCACATAAGCATTGTTTGAAGCAACAACTGTAGTAAAAACAAAATGCAAAATCAATAGCCATATTATATTCCAGCCATTTGTAACTTTGAAACCAGCCAGATTGAAAAGACCTTTCTTTTCCACCTATTCTACTTCTACGATTGCGTTGACGCATATCGTTACGAAAGGAGCCCTTGAGTCCTCAACATTTCTAATTAGTTACAAAAAATTTCAGAATTAGCAACACTTTCTGTTATTGCCATCTAGAGGAATTCGATCGTAATACTGTAGAAAACAAACCAACAGCGTTGCCAACATGTACGATAATTATCGAGTCATATGATAATTTTGATTCCTATACGATGTGCGATAGATGCTGTGCGATAAAAGGAAGATATAGGATAATTTACGAAGTCCTGGCAAGAAGTAAAGATAATTCTGGAGATTAGAAATTCGAAAAAAAATCTTTCATTACATGGAAAAGAATACGACTTTTGCAATATACGAGATATGCCAAAATTGCTCAAAATATTAGAAAGACGATCAACGTGTCGAGAAGGTAAATAATGCAGGCAAATTAAAGTGAATCGGTAATAATTTAAATATTTTTGTTGCACTATTAGCCAGTTATAGACTGTATGAGATTTAACATGGAACATATTGTAGAATTGATCCAAACCACTACTGGCATACTGCAGACATGTAATCTCACCTGTAATCAAACCGGGGACCACTAATATGCACAAGGGAAATCAATCAAGAAGTAATTATTAGCTACTTAATGTATATAAGTTTTCACTGGTAAACACGTAAAGTATTGAAGGAAAACCAGATTCTATTTTTTTTCGATATACTGGTAAAGAATTACTCGATCTTGTTTCCTAGCTGTAAATGTTCATGTAAGTTTCTTGTTAATAATAATAATAATAATAATAATAATAATAATAATAATAATAATAATAATTAACAGCTTGAAACTGAGACTGAAAACAAAAGATACGATAATTTTACGACAAAAACGATAATTTTAACTGCTACGTACGATAATATCTTCTTATCCGGTAGGCAACGCTGCAAACCAATGTTATAAGTAGCATATCATTTTGCATGTTACTTGTAATTTAATATAATGTAGCATTGCTGAAGTTATGCCTTTTTGTGTAAAAAATTTGCCTCCATTACACATTGTAGGAAGCTAGAGTTTATAATTCAAAGAAATAAACACATGTGAAACTGACATTTTTCTCGTGAAGCGCTTATTGACCTTTGTGCCGCAAAGTAGGTGCAACGTGTTAAGGCTTAGGTAAGATTAGGGTGGTTTGCTTCAGGTTATGCTGCTGGTCAAGTTTAGGCAAACCACATTTAAGATTTACAGCTAAAATTTAATACGATGCGTAGAAAGGCATGTTTATAAGGAAGGTAATAGTATACATGAGAACCCCCTGATCTGCGTTTCTTCTGTGTTCTATTACCATTTCTATATGAAATACCATAAATTTGTACGTAGTTCAATAGTAATAAGTATCCATGTGCACAAGACATGGGATATAGTATACGTAAAGCCGCGTCAGTTCCCGAAAGAGCTGGACGCTCATACTTTTAGGGATTATTCATTGAGTTTCTACGAACTTACCAAGGGGGTAACAAAGCGACTTTGATTTACTTATCGACTGATACGAAAATAAAAAAGAACGTACTTGTACTTTATATCTGCATGTGTAGTGCCCTTGTACTTTATCTATGACTATGTGTGTGGGGGGGGGGTGGGGGTATTTAACGCATATCGCATGTCTTGTGCACATGGATACTTCTTATTATTGCACTACGTAGAAAATTTATGATATTTCATGTAGAAGTGGTAATAGAACACAGAAGAAACGCAGATCACGACGTTCTCATGTATACTATTACCAAGTAGATAAAAGTCGCTTTGTTACCCCCTTTGTAAGTTCGTACATGCTCAATGAATAATCCCTAAAAGGGCATTTATTCCAAAGTTGCGCGTCCGCTTTCGCCACGTTTTTTCGCTGTCATCTTGTTTCCACATTTTCTGCAATTTGTTATTAGGTTCATTAATCCATGCTCTTCACGGACTTTTAAAAGATTTTGCTCGTTATCAACGTATTGCTTCACAAATGAAGGGTAAGGGGAAAAAACAAGGAATGTCCATATGTGTCCTTTATCGGTTTTTTGTCCTATCTGTTGGTGACTCTTGGTACTATTTGACAGTATATGCCATGCATGCGTAGGTGTCGAAATGTCCATGTAAAAGATGCAAAAGATTTGACTACCGTATTCTTTCTTATGCGGTTTAAAATATAAAAACGCCGTTTTCTCGAAAATGCAGTTTTGTGACATTCCTCCTTTTCTTCCCTTACCCTTCAAATATTCAAACTGTTACTTCATTGCCCTTGTACATTCGCCATGTTGATAACATAAATACTAGTTACTTTTCCACAATGCAACTGTTTCGTTAGCTTGCGCCACCCTCCGCTCGCGGTATAGTCACATGTTTATAACCGCTTATATATAACAAAGAAACAGATTTTTCGAGACCCTTATATATTATCAAGCACACAAACGATCAAATTATCCATATCTTTCCTATAAAGTTTAAAAATTTTGCTGGAAACGGACGCCCAACTTTGGAAATTAACCCCCTAAAAGTATGAGCGTTCTGCTCCTTCGGGAACTGATGCAGCTTCATGTATATTATATCCATAAGGAAAAAGGGGTTAACTTTTCAATGCCCGCTCCAGCTGGATACTCACTCAAAAACGAGAAGGTACCCTCTACTAATTTTACGAAAGTGGATCAAAACTTGCCTAACCTTAAGCTAATCCGTTCCTACCCTTAACCTACTTGTTGCTATCGTACTCAGCTCTACCTTACCCTACTCTATTATACCTTTTAAAGCGGCCTTACTTATCTATGCGCAGCTGGAGGGTGTATTGTAAAGTGTATCCGGAAGTTTCTGCAGGCAATAGAATTATACAGTTGGTAATACCATAGATTGAAGACTTCATTAATCTACAGTAATGTAGTTGCGTGTATATTTACAAGTGCTGTATGGCGGTTACAATGAGTTGGTGCATATGAAAGATCACTATTTGATACTATTTTCCGCTTGTGAAATATTCTGTACAGTGCACAAAACTGTATGTTTATAATTGTAGTGATACTGTGATACAATTACAAGTACTATAGAACTGATATTGGCTAAAACCCACGTGTTTTCACTAGCTTTACGCGCATATCTACCGTCGCTGACGCACGTGCTTCCATCGGACTCTACCGTGCCGCCTCACCAATTTTGCCTTCCCCTGATTCGGTTAGATACGATTCGTGGTTCTTGGTGGCCATCTAGCTGAGGTTGGTTTGTGTTTTTCCTACTGTGATTTGTGCGGAATATGTCTGATCACTGGGAAGTTTCTAGAACAATCTCCCCATATAGGTTAGTAGCTAGATTTGTTCCTTTCTGTACCAAAGGTTAATATTTAATTCACATAGTATTGCCGACCGATCGTTACCGAGTGAAGGCGGGTTAGAGCCCTAGAGGACACGTTTTGTGTCTTTACTATAATAAGAATAAGAATTATTTATTGTCGTTAAACAACGTGATGTTGTAATAGACAACGTCAAAATTTACGTTTGCGTACATGTAATATTTACAATTATAATTAATCTATACAATACTTTATATTTAACCTAGTACAACTTTTCTATTCTAGTCCTGAAATTTCTTCCTGAAATTCTGAAATACTAGTGATGAGCAGTTTGGTTCCTTTCCCGGAATCAATTCCTTTGAATCTGTTCCGAAGGAGGATTCGTTTCTCCGGACCGAATCCTTTGGTTCCGCAAAATTAAATGATTCCATGGTTTTTCGATTTGATTCCCCCAAACAAGGTTTCGTTCCTCTCTAGATCGAATCCTTTGGATCCAATGAGTCGGAATAATTCTGAGTTCACAAGTGGCTCTCCAATTCGATTCCTCCTGTCACCCAAAGTTGCCAAACCACTCTTATCGCCTGAGAAGTTGCTGCAGTGTGGTAGTGTGAGAAATTAGAATGAGTAGAAGCAAGAGGAGGGATTACGGTGTTTTGAAACACGTTCACAATTTCCATTTTTTCCTGATAAGACAGAGATAATATTGCACATAGGACAAGAGCAGACCAGATATTGTTTGTTTCTTTGAAGTTTTCTGTTCTATTAAAGTGTGTTGCTAAGAGTGCACGTTGAAACTGTTAAAGAGTAACAGGTAGTCTTCTTTTTTTTTTCTTTCTTCTTATTTTTTTTTACATGACTACGTAATACCAGCAACAAGAAACTAAGTCTCGAGGTTGCTTGTGTAGGAGTGTTATTTGGAGAGGGCAGGGGCAATTGTCTATCTTGATTTTGAGAATTACGTATTTTTAATAAATTGTATAATAATAATAATAAACATTATGCAGAACTTTGGTTCTCCTTGCAGGAGACTCGAGTTGTATTTCCAGTGGCAACTCGTGTGGTTCGGGTGGGTGCGGTGGCTCAGTGGTAGAGCGTCCAACCCCGGTGGTTGGGGTCCCTGGTTCTATCCCAGCTCGCACCGTGTAGACTTTGTGATGGACAAACACCGTGCTCGTGGGTTTCCTCGGGGTTCTCCCGTTTCCTCCCACTTTCTTCATTCCGTCATTTCACTCATTTCTCATCATCACTGCCTCCTGGCTCAGTGGTAAAGCGTTCACCTCTGGTGCTTGGGGTCCCGTGTTCAAACCCAGCTCCCGCTAAGTATGATGGACAAACACCATGTGCGTGGGTTTTCTCGGGGTTTTCCCGTTTCCTCCCACTTTCTTCATTCCACCATTTCATTCATCTCTCATCATCACCGCCTCCTTTAGCCTAATCGACATAGACGTGGGACGTAAAACTTAAATATTTCATTTCATTTCAAAATTCATTTTATCAAATTTCGACTTGCTTGTACTTTTCCTCTTTGTGGTCGATCCCGGTGAGGATATTTGCCTTGGATAGAAATCCCATCTTGTCCATTACATCCTATTTCATATTATCTTGGTGTTGAAATTAGCATTTAAACCTAATCAAACAACCAATTGCGAATTTTATATTAGTATAGGGTTATATGGGCATTACATCAGAATGTATTGAATAAGAGCTTGTGTGTTACAGCAAATAGTTTTATTGTCCGCCTTGCAACGAAAATCTATAGACCTGGTATCGCTGAACACCTGTGAAAAAGTAAAAACAAAAAGAAAGAAAGAAAAAAATAGTGATAAGAGTAGCAGCCGATCTCCCCCTCTCCTCCAGTTGGGAGAGCAGTTCCGGTGGTCAGAATATTGCGGAAAAGTGACACGAGAGCGCTTAAGGAAGATTTTTTGTTTCCAGACATGCGCAGTACGTGCATTATTTGCTTCTCTGTTGCAGTGTTGGTCTATTCTTTCTAGTGATGGGCAGTTCGGTTCCTTTTCCGAAATTGATTCCTTTCAATACATTCCAAAGAAGAATTCGTTCCTCCGGATCGACTCTTTTGGTTCCGGCAAGTTCTATGGTTCCGAGTTTCTTGGTTTTTCAATCCGGTTCCTCTAAATAAGGATTCGATCCTTCCTCTCTGGATCGAATTCTTTAGTTCCAATGAATTAAAGCATAATTCCGAGTTCCCATACGCCTCTTCAATGTGATTCCTTCCAGCCAAACTAGTCAAACAACTTTTTTCATCTGATAAGTTATTCTCCCTGAATTGAAGCTCTCGTTTATTTGCTGACCAACTATTGTGCCTGTGTTGCCAGACGTACAGTTTTGAACGTACAAATAGGGTAATTTCCTCTTTTCGTACGATATACGGCCTGACTTCTTAACCGTATTAATCATTTACAGTGTTGCTAAGATTTTGTAGCAACATTCTGTTTTTAAGCAAATTGTGTTATCTTCTGTCGTGTTTTCTCTCTCTCAATAGCCAGTAATTCACACATTGCCGCAAGCAGATGTGCTTTGGGCACAAACACCCTTTCATCTTTCAGTAAAACAAATGTAATTAAATCAGTGGTGATTTCAAGGGTGGCCCAGGAGGAATATTTCCCCTGAGACATATCTGAATCGTATTTACTGTGGGTTACCAGTATTTTTGCAGTACTACTTTCGCCCTCCGTGTATTCAAAATCCCCCAAGGTAGGATTACCGGAATTTCTGGACACCAACCCCGGACGTTTATTAGAATGTGGTGAGGCTATTGAGAAGTTAAAAAAGCCTAACCTTAAATTTCAGATATGTTAATACCCATTTTCTTTAATTGAAGTATGTTTTATAACTGTCCTAGTTATTTTCTAAATTATTTTTTTATTAAAATTTTATTTGTCTATGTAAAGTATTCTTCCTAAGAATACCTTATACTATTGATTTTTTCATAAATGTCCGCACGAGATAGCTTTGCAACCGAACCGCTTGCCCAAACACAGTGAAATTTCTCGGTCTTCCATTAAATAATCCGAAAATTTCGGACATTAGTTAATCCCAAACAATTTTCCGGATAAGGGCTTGAATCCTGGACGTATCCGGTGGGAATCCTCAAATCATCATTAAGTTTGAAAAGATGAAAAATGGAAATAAACTTACTATCTCGACAATGTACGCTCTATGTTCTTATACAATCTACGTTCTAAACAATCGGTCTGTGCATCATGACGGATTCACAGACTACCGGATCCAAAAACGTCGTTTGGTGGGTGTTGATTACCTCCCGGACGAATAATGTTGGCTTAAAATACAAGAGTTTTAGATCAATCTTGAATAATTATTATTTTAGATATACGCCTATAGAAAGGTGGTCTTTGGAGGGGGGGGAGAGGTCATCCCCACTGCCCTCCTCGTGGTTATGTCAGCGGACCCGTATGTGACAGTTTCATTCAATTCCAAAGTAAGTTAGGGGGGCGCGGTGGCTCAGTGGTAGAGCGTTCACCTCCGGTGCTTGGGGTCCCTGGTTCGATCCCAGCTCGCGCCGTGTGGACTTTGTGGTGGACAAACACCGTGCTTGTGGGTTTCCTCGGGGTTCTCCCGTTTCCTCCCACTTTCTTCATTCCACCATTTTCACTAATTTCTCATTATCACCGTCTCCTTTAGCCTAACCGGCATATCTGTGGGACGTTAAACTTAAATATTTCATTTTTTTCCAAAGTAAGTTAAACTCCATGGGTAATATCCTGTATAGTTCGAATCAATGGCGTATGCAGAATTTCATCAAGGGGTGTTTATCCAGTAAATCTCATTCTTTTACGATGAGCGTAATTTTGAATATATAAGTTAACAAAGTAAAAGTTTATTATTCCATATCTTGCTCAGGAGGGTTTAAACCTCAAACTTCTTGCGTACACCATTGGTTCGATTCAAGGTACTAAAACTAACTTTAATATTACATTTTCAAATTATTGTAATAATGCTTTTTACTTTTATTTTATTTGTACAATTTCAAAGCAAAACAAAAATGTCAGGATATATTTTTTTTTTATTTAACTTCCCACGTAAATGCTCCGCGAAGCTAAGGAAGATGGTGATGGTGGTTATAAAGTATGTTAAAATGAAGAAAGCGGGAAGAAACAAGAGAACCTTGAGAAAAACCAAGCACATGACGTTTGTGCACCACAAAATTTTACTTGACGGAGCTGAAACGAACCATGGACCCCATGCACTAGAGATATCTGAATATAAGCAACAAAATATTATGTAATTACGGTTTTTGCGTTCCTTAAGTCTAACAACGTTGTAACGCTAATACTGGTTCTAAAACAACTTTTACACACCCTTTTCGACAATATAAAATACGTTACTAAGTATTTTTTCTAATTAATAAAAAAATACAGAGAGATTTTAATTTTAGACCGTGGTGGCTGTGATAGAGCACCCACCACTTGTGCGTTGTGTCCTTGGTTCGATCCTATCCCTCATCTGTGTGCGTGGGTTTATCTTCGGGATTACCACGTTTTCTTCCGCTTGCGGTTGCTTGATGGAGTTCAACAGTGATGTCTTTTTTTTAGCTGAGGGGTTGCGGTGTCGCAGTAGTTGAGTGTCACTCTTGGTGCGAACCCATACCATGAGAGTTCGTGATGGATAACATTTTGTTAATGGTTTTTTCTTGGGGTTATCCTGTTTCCTCCACATTTTCATTCTATCAAATTTCGTTAATGCCTTTCATAATCATTTAGTTTCGTTAGAACCTTAGGAAAGAGACATTTAACTGAAGATTTTTTTCTTAAATATTGGCAACTTTGGCTTAGAAACCTAGTCGTAGAAAGATCAGAATTTTGGAAAGTATATTAGTTCACCGCAAGACGTACGCAGAGTTTCGTCAAGGGCGCTTCAAGCTCCCAAGTTGGTATAGTTTTAGTATTTTTCATTACCATCTTAGTCAGGGGATGTTTAAACCTCGAAAACTCCATTGTATATACCAGTAATTCACCTAACGTCGAAGTATTTTCTCCCTCTTTTATTCCATTTTCTCCTGTGTCAGTTTATTCATTATCTCATCCTGGTAAAAATATCTGGGACAGAACTCTCAGCAATCAAACAATCGATTTCGAATTTTACATTAGGATACGTGACAATGGGATCAACATAGGTTACACCAAAAAGGTTATTTTCTTAATTACAAAACAGCAAATCTAGACCTGGCAAGCCTGAACACGTGTGGAAGAGAAAACAGTCAACAAGCATTCTGATAAGACTAGTAGCCAGCCTTCCCACTCCCTCCATTGGTTGCTCTCCACTCCCAGAGCAGATTGGTGGTCAGAATATTCTGAAAAGGGAGACAAAAGTCACATAAAGAAGGCTTGGTTGTTTCTAGACAGGCGCAGTAGGTCCATTTTATCTCTTTCTGTTATACATTGTCCATCTGTTTTGCAGTATTGCTTTTGTCCGATTCCATCTATATCAATGCATCAACTGGGTCCACACTTGTGTTGTTTCGTTCCTACCTATGCTTTTACTAACCGACTCCACTGTCTTCCTTTCGTTGAGAGCATCTATCTTTTGATTCCGCCGAAGTCAATCCGGTTCCTTTCAGAGATTCGATCCTTTCATTCCACTAAAGGATTCGTTTTTTTTTCTTTTTTGGAACGAATCTTTCCGGAATTACCCATCACTATGAAATACTATATATACACTTTTCTAACAGCCACTTTTTACAAAAACATTTAAAATTTTGCATCTCCATTTTTCTCACACTAAGTGGCAATAGGTTATATAATTTCATCCCTATATATTTATAACTGTTTTGCGTTTTGCACAACCGCACATGGGGAATATCTATTTCATTTTTGCGCCTTGTATTGTGTGAGTGAACACTATTTCGAGTAGCATAATTTGTACAGTTTTCTTTGATATACATAAGGCACGATAATATGTACAAGGACGGGATGGTCATTATTTCAAAATCTTTGAAAAAAATGTCTACAAGATTCTCTCTCTGGAATTGAGGTTCCTCGTGGCTAAGCGGTTAGCTTGCGCGCCTTTGGCTGGGAGGGGGCGCGGACAAAATCCAAGCTAAATACTGGCAAGGCGGACAAAATCCAAGGAACAGTATCATGTAAGTAGTGCCTGTGAACATCCTAATTAAATTGTACGTTTGTTTCTTTCTTCAATTGTCATGCATCCTAAAGTTTTATCTGTATCTGTAATCTAAAATTGAAATATGAAAATGTGTATGTTATTTAATTATTACGGCAAGTGTAACTGATGTAAATACTTTGAAGGTAATGAAGTAAATTTGTTTTTATCTAAATTATATTGGATTTTCATTCTCATGAGATAGCATATAGAAGCCTTTTTTGTAGTGTTTTATGATTTCTTTTATAAAAATTTAATTCAAATGTACCTATCAAGATCAAAATATGAATACGGTAATGTTAGAATGCTGAGGTTTTTTTTTTTTTTTTTCGGTTGCCTCCCACCGCAATACATTGAAGAATTACAGATAAAACTTTAGAATGCATGGCAATTGAAGAAAAAAACAAACGTACAATTTAATTAGGGTGTTCCAGGCACTACTCGCATGATAATGTTCCTTGCATTTTGTCCGCCTTGCCAGTATTTAGCTTGGATTTTGTCCTACACTCGGCTGGGAGACCGGAGTTCGATTCCCGGCGGGAGCTCATGTGGTTCGGATTCCACGTTAATCAGTAGGTCCACATCTCATATAGCCTCGCTGCTGAAAAGGACGCTAAACTAAAATCAACTCAACTCAACTCTCTCTCTGGAATTCCTGTTATCGTTCTTATCGCTCTTTTTTGCCACTTAAATACTGTTTGTGCCCCAGAAGAATTACCCCATAATATTATGCCATACGACAGATGAGAGTGAAAGAACGCATAATATGCAGTGATTAAAAGACTTTTTCTTACAGATATTTTTAATTTACGTAACACATATACTTCCCTTGATGATTTTTTACAAAGTTGCATAGTATGCACATTCCAGTTTAATTTCGTACCTAAGTATATCCCTAATAGATTAACTGAGGAGTATTCTTCTGTATCAGTTGTGGAGCAGCTGAGATAAAAGTATAACTTGTCTGTTTCATTATGATTCAAATGTAATTTATTGTGGAACAGCCAAATAGTAGATTTTTCTATTCATTGTTTTTCATGTGTATTGCATTGATATTATTATCTTTCGTTATAAATGTAGTGTTATAGGAATACATAACACTGGTTTCTAATAAGTAGTCAGGTAAATCGTTAATATATACCAGAAATAGAAAAGGTCCAATGACACTTCCCTGTGGCACTCCTGTTAATATTTCAAGAATGTTTGACTGTTTATTTTGTACACACACAACTTGTTTTCTACTTTCTAGGTAGGACCTGATCAATAAGAGCTCAGTTCCGCTGACCCCATACTACTGTAATTTCTGAATTAATATTTCATGTGAAACAGTATCAAAAGCCTTACTTAAGTCTAATAATGTTGCTCAAGCGAATGAACTGTTATCAAACCCATCAATTATCTCAGATACAACTTTTTCAACAGCTTTAATTGTGGACATGCCTTTCCGAAACCCATATTATGCACAGTTAATGAGATTGTAATACTCAAAGTACTGAGTTAGTTGTTCTTTCGTGCACTGTTCAATAATTTTTGATACAATTGGTACGAGAGATAATGGTCTTTAGTTGCTGGGACAGTTTTTGTCCCCTTTTTTATGTATGGGAATAGTAACCACAATCTTAAGACAATCTGGGAACACTCCTTCTACTAGTATCCAATTTATTTAGTGTGTAAGGAGTTCTACTATTACGTCTATAATGTTTTTAATTGTACTATTAGTAAACGCATAATAATCCTCGCTACTAGATGTTTTAAACTTACGAACCACTGACAAAATTGATTCAGGTGTTACGTTTGTCCATTTAAATGTCAAGTCACTAGTTCATGGGAAGGGGGGCCCGTGTTCTAGAACCTTGCCCTGATCACTGTACTTATACGCAAATCGTGAAAGAATTTGAATGTTTTAACAATTGAAGGGTAAGGGGGAAAAAAGAAGGAATGTCACAAAACTGCATTTTCGAGAAAACATCGTTTTAATATTGAAAACCGTGTAAAAAGAATAGGGTTAGTTAAATCTTTTTCCCCTTTTTACATGGACATTTCTACATCTACACACGCATGGCATATACAGTCAAATAGTATCAAGAGTTACCAACAGATAGGACGAAGAACCCGATAAAGCACACACATGGACATTCCTCGTTTTTTCCCCTTACCCTTCAATTATTTCTGGTGACCCTGCTGAATTTGCTCTATGCGAAGTCTGGTATTGTGATGTCGTGCTGCACAAATCTATTTGGCCATAATAAGAAAATTAGTGAAAGAATTGACGTGCATACAGATGGGTTTAGGTTAGGGTGGATTAGTTTAGCTTCGTTTCCCTGAACCTACTCTCCCGCACTCAACCCTATTATTACATGGTTCTTCTTTATATGTTATCAAATGTCATAAGTGTGCGAGTTGACAAAAAAAATAAAAAAAAAATAAAAAAAATAAAAATAAATAAAATAAAATAAAAAATAAAACTAAAAATAAAAAGAGTATCACGTACTTAGTTTCTCCCTCAAAATACTTGGTTGAGACCCTGGTTGAATTGGTAGTGAGTTTTGTTCGAAATAGTGTGGACGTATAGCATAAACACTTGTGCATAAAACACGAACCAAATTATGCTAGGTGGCCACTGAAAAGCACGAATGATATTAATTGATTCAAGACAGGAGCGCAGCAGTGGCGCCCGAACGATGGCAAGGGGGTGCGCCCTTAGAGAGCAGGCGCGTCAGCGGCAGTGGGTATTCGCATAAACGAGGATAGTGGTACAATACTTTATATGTCATAAAATGCTTGGCTTATGTGCTGCACATCTGTGTATTAAATTCCATCCAAAAATGTACCAAAATATACTCAATTAGGTTTGGTTAGATGTTTTCTTCTGCAGTTTCAGTTCGTTTCCGCACTTATGATAAACTGTTTACCTGTTTAGTAGACCATATCTTTCACACAATTTCAACAACGGACACTCTTAATATTTGTATAACTCGGTAAAACACGAATGACTCAATCTTGTCACTTACGCATCATTTGTGCACTGTCTTCCCCATAAATCATAATAAGTTTACCTCTCTGCCAAATAGTCCCTTCCGCCTCCATATATAGTACCGCTTATAACATCAAAAGCAACTAACATCAGCAAGTATCTTCTTAACTTCAGCTATTACACTCACCTTACTTTCACTTACTCTTCTTGACAAACCAAAAGAAATTTTCTAGTTCATCTGGTCATTTTTCTAAATTCGTCATGCGATACAGCAGTTAATCTGATTCCGGTTGCAAGTGCAGAATAATCTGTCAAATTTAAAACAAAAATATCCTTTCAGTGTTTTTGCTTCAAATGATTCAAGACATTATGGACGATTGGGAACCTGGCGCATGCCCAGATAATTGCGTACAGATTGATAATATGCGTGCAAGCTGATGCTTCTCCATAGGAGTATAAATGTGCGTCTTGACGTACGCTATAAAAAGGACTGCTTTAAAACACAAACTAACTTCTGTTAGGTGGTCGATAAAAACGATTTTGCTATCTAATCAAGTCAGGACAGGAGTATAGCAGCAGTCCCTGCGCGAGGGTGCGTTCGTAGGGAGCTGGCACGCCAGCGACGATGGATATTGGCCACAAACAAGGATAAGTTACAGTGCTTGTAATAATTTCGTGTTAGTAACTTGACACTCATAAACATGAAATACAAATTTTCTACATCATGCAGAAATATTCGACCATTTACAGTGAACGATTAATGAAGAAAGCACTAATGCGAATTGAGGGTTTCAAAATTGTAAGATGGATCATTAACAAAATTAGATATGCGAATGATACGATTTTTATAGCTAGAACTGAAAAAAGATTACAGAAGATGATTTAGAAAATAGTTGACACTTGGAAACTATATGGAATAGAAATCAACATCGAAAAATCGTGACAATATCCCGTGGAAACGCAGCGTCGCAGATCGGAGTAGAGAAAAGAGAACTTGAGGAAGTCGGTCTCTTCAAGTATTGAACAAACTGTTGCCCCGTTTTCTTATGCATCCAGAAATACATGTCTCAATCGATTAGTTGCTTCTAGTATTCAATCCAACTCCTCCACCTCCCATTGTCTAAAGCAGCATGTGTGACGTAGTGCACTTGCCATTCAGCGGAAAAAGAAACAGGAATCAAGCGTACAACGTTATAAATTTAAAATTACATTCATTCGTTCGTTCTGAAATATTTGTAAGAGCCTAAATTAAAAGAACAAGTCACACAATGTTCCCAGAGCTTCACGAAGACATTTACTTTCATTCTTTCCCTTCTTGAAAGACTGCGAGCTAGTAAGATGCTCCCTAAGAAATCTATGGAAATTGCCAATAACGGCAGTAGATTTTGTGCTTCGTAAAGTCTGTAATGCACGCTCTAAAATATCTACTGACAGAAATGAGTGTTATTCAATGATTCATTTCATTTCTTTCATTAATTGCAAGCAAATGTTTCAGGAACGTCATTTGGGCAGGACAGGAGGGTGTAATTCCTCTCGCTTGAGCTTCATAAATACGTATTGTTTTATCAAATGTATAGTAATACACTAATAAAATTCAAAATCTTATGTCGGCGTAGAATCTCCCCCCCCCTCCCGAATAAAATCTAAAAGACACTCCTTTTAGCAAAAAAACCTATAGAGTTACGATAGCACATTGCTAGAGAGCTTACATTTGGTTTCAAGAGTCGAAGGTTGGATCTCAAGTGATATGGGTTCCTGGGCGACATTGAGAGAGAGGGAGAGATTCAAGTATAGAGACAGAGAGGGATGATTTATATACACAGATTTAGCATTGGGGAAGAATGATCGGACACCACTCGTATTATGACGAAAATTGTGATTTTTGAAACAGAAGAAAGGAAGGTTTCGAACTCCGAAGATCACATTAGGTAGTTGTCGAAATAAGGTAGAGCATCAGATGATTACGAAGGCAGAGAAATATCTTGAGAACTGAGGAATTAAGAATTTAAAAAACCTGAAGCCACCGAGACGGGTTTCGAACCTCGAACCATGACTATCCATTCTGTTACGGAGAACTCTATATACTCATTCTCATACGTTATCTTTAGCTACGTTGAAAGCTAACTCAATGGTATATTCCAAAATTTGACTTGGTGGATGCGCCCTTCTGATAGGATATAAACCTCGTGTAACTTACTTACAACGTATCGTGGCGGACATAAATCGTTGATCAGGTAATGGCGACTGCTTTAAAACAAATGCAGAGTATGAGAATTCAATCACTCATATCTGTGGTTTCGTGTGGAGAAGAAACAAACTTGTGAACCAAAGGTTTAAGAAGAACTCAAGTTATTAATGTAAATTTTCCCGAAGATTATTCACTTATATCATAAAAGAAATACGAAAGATGTTCGGAAACGAAGAAATTTAATATACAACTTTGCAAGCGGAGGCGAAGAAACCTAAAGTAACGAGACTAAAGACGAAACATTTAGCGCGTAGTTGTTGTGGTTCAGTGGTCAAGGCGCTGGACCAGTAATCTGGAGGTTTGTGGTTCGAATCCGCGTCGGGCATTTTTTTTTAGTTTAGGCTTTTTGATGGCGATTGATCGACGATGACGCACGTTTTATTATATTCGGATATTTGAATACTCGGATGTTTCAATACTTAAACTATCAGATCTTCATGAATACTAATAGTAATAATAATAAACTAATAATAATAATTATCACGTTGAAAATTAAAAGCTAGGACCTAATTATCTCTCAGGTCATACCATTACAAACAGAAACGTGACATTTCGCAAGAATATTTTGGATTTGTTTAGTGTTGCCCACGAGAAGAAGAATTTTTCATCTCGTTTCTAAAACAAACAAAAAAATTAGCAGTATCGTTTTACATTCGAGACGGGACTCAAATTATCCTCTCGCTTTGGAGATGAGAATCGAGACGAGACGAAAATATCGTAAACATTTCTCGTCTTGTCTCCATTCTCGAAATAGTGTATGCCCATTGTTTAAGTAACAATTGCTCTGTAGACTGAATCTTATAGGCTTTTTGTTACTTTGTATTTCAGAGCTCATTGAATTATGGTCTGTGTAGGTATTTTTGTAGCGAAGCTTTTATAATTACCTCTGCATATCGTAAAAATTAGTTTAGTATATGCCTTACCGTTGCGTGATATTCAGTTATTTTTATTACAATTATTTTCCTTAAAACATACAGTAGAATACTTTCAACATGAAACTTTAGTGGAAAGCTTTTGTTTAAAATGTGGGTAGTTGCAGAGGTGTGTCTTGAAGGTACGGAACTCTTCTCCGAAATCCCTACGTTTAAGTGTTTTGCCAAATTTTAGGCCAACTTTAAAACTTTAATACCATTATTATTATTATTATTATTATTATTATTATTATTATTATTATTATTATTACTGAAGTGTTGTTAATTTAATGGTTCAGCCTGTTCCACCCAGCTCCCACCTAGTGGGCATTGTCCTGAACAAATATCCTGTGTGTAGGTTTTCTCCGGATTCTGCTTCCTCCCACTTCCTTTATTCCAATATTTCTTTCATTCTCATCATCGGCGTCTTCTGTAGCTTAGCCAGCATAACCATTACTTAAATACAAATCTTCTTACGGCTCTTATGAGTTCTGTGTCCCTACTTTCTACATGAAATTTGCCTAGAAACTTACCGTTTTAACATTTAGCTAGCTGTAGGGACGTATGCAGAGGGTATGTTCTGATGGCTCTGACATTTGCCTCCAGTCCGGACTATTTTGTAACTTTTGCCTAACGCTACGGGCGATTTTACAGATTTTAATACAATGTGCCCTCATACACAATTTGTATTTTATATTATTATTATTATTATTACTGTATATTTGCAATATTGCGTCCTATTCCAATGGAAATAATCATACTGAAGTGAATAAAAATAAAAAGAACTTTTTTTTGGATCCTCTATAAGGATGAATTGCTTTATTAGAGATACTTTGAAAAGAAAAGAAGGGGGAAAAGAATGTGTCAGCTACTGGACAATATGAAAATCGAACCTTCGGATGCCTCAACAGAAACTAAGTAGGATTTGTCATCATCACGATACATAGTAACACCCTTTCTTTGGGTTAAAGACATTGGATTATGTATGCGTTATATCGATATTTTAACAAAATATACATACAAATATAAGTAAAGAATAGTTCCTATTTACCAAATTTTGATGAACGAATATATGGAACGTGTTGAAAATGACGAACGAATATATTATTTCTAGTAAGAGTGGAAGAACTTAATAACAATTCCACAATGACGTTTCAGACAAATTTATGACTCATACTAGGCCTGAAGGTTGACCCGTTTGTAGTCATGAATTGTTTGCGAAATACGCGAAGTTTTCAGACAGTAGAAATCGAGTTTATAGACTGTGACGTCATGTTGTTAGTTTTTCCCATGTAGAGGAAGTCTTTTCACCTCTAACTTGTAAGAACGAGAGAAATTGACTATTTTTCATGTTATTATACATCAGAAATATCTACATTATAAATTATATTTTTTTCTGAATATCCTCGGAGGGTCTCGAACCGCGGACCCCTAACTCACGAAACGAATGCTCAAGCCACTCCCCTAAAACCTCTCATTTAAGTAAGGGTCAAGAAACGTTCATCTATCTAGCAAATTGGAAACGTTTACGATTCCAATATTTTATTAACGATGAAACACGTATTTCGGTCATGATAAAATACAACAGTCCAGAGATCTCAAGCTTAAATTAAAAAAAAAAATAGTTTCGGAGATACTTTCGTTTTTTTATCTCTATTATATTCAGTTATTCGCGTTTTACAGGTATTTCCAGTAACCTTGAACGACAGGAACACTAACACAGATAGATCGAGGACATGTAATATTTCAAATGATCTCCCACCGGGAATCGAAACTCAGACCCCACCTTCTGAACTATCTGATGGGTGGGGTGCCTGGTTCGTTCCCAAGGCTGGTAAGCTTCAGACTGGCAACATCGTGTTCCTGGGTTTTCTCGGGACACTCTCACTTTCTCATTTCACGATTTCGTTCATCATAATTCACTTGCTTCAATCATAGTCTTCGTCAGCCTTTCATGCATTATCGTTGAACATTAAACGTAAAGATTTCATTTTCAAGCTGTTAACCCAAACCAATCCGAATCGAAAAACAGTTGTATTTTCTGTTGCTCATTAACATTTCTTCACAAAAAATATGTAGGAAAAAACATGGGGAATCGTAATTCCGTTCAAAAGTGAAACAGCAGTCTCATACCTCCCCTAACCTAAAAGGAATCAACTACATATCGTTTGAAACTTTTCCAAAATATGTACGGATATTCTGAAAAGTGCCAATCAGAGTTGGAGTGCGTCAAGTTGATCTAGATTCCTGAGTGTCAGTAGCCGTAGGTTTAACATGTGACCCACTGCGACCCACCACCCAGGATGACCCACTGCGACCTACCACTCACCATGACCCACTGCGACCCACAACGCACCGACCCACTCTGCTCACTGCATTGTAGACAGCATCTGAACAACATGTTTCTTTTAACACTCGAACGTAAGCATAGAAACTAAAA
Organism: Thermobia domestica; assembly: GCF_964235325.1. Lineage (NCBI taxonomy): Eukaryota > Metazoa > Arthropoda > Insecta > Zygentoma > Lepismatidae > Thermobia > Thermobia domestica. Next base: position 234,572,349 of record NC_137459.1, read on the forward strand.
ACACATTTCTTATTTGTTACCGTATGCGATTGTCCAGACCAGGCCCGCAACCAGAGGAGGCTGGAGGGCCTGGCCTCTTCAACTTTTCGGGGTATCTCCAGACCTCAACACAAAACACAATTTAGATATGTGTAAGAGAACTTTTAATCAGTTGTTCCCCCTAACATTCATGGCCCCTCTAAACCTCCGTGGCTGGTTGCGTGTCTGGTCCAAACCTGGTGTATGTATTGTGTTGTAATGGAAGAAAATTGTCACTTTGTTGGGGAATTGAAGAAGCAGTTGAGGTTAAATTTATATCATGGCAGTCGAGGTGGAACAAAACGAGCCCTGCGGGGCTTCTAATCCGTTCCTATTACTACTGCTACTACTACTACTACTACTACTACTACAACTACTTCTTATACAGTGGAATCGTATAACAAAAATACACACGTAACATTAGTATATCACTTTTTTGAGTATTATTTTTTTTATAAAAATAGAAAAAATCCTTGGATCTGGTTTAAACCCACGCTAAAAGCAATTATAATTACTAGTGCACTGCGCTAGTACGCACGGCCACGAGGACAGCCAGTAACAATTATTTGACTTCTTCTGTATTTATATGTGCTACATGGCGAGAAACTGAGAACTGCAACTAACAACCTCCTATGAGTAGGGTCGAACGTGATTTGAAAATATGCTTCTGAACACGTGAATTTGTCTACGTTTTTCTTTTAAGCCCTCCATTTCCCTTTTTCATTGATTTCTGTTTACTTACCTGAGGTGAGTATCTCTAGGTGAAAAAAGAACTTGAGCCATTCTTGGATATTGATATTTGTAATTGTAATAATAGCAATAGGACTTATACTACTACTTGCCTTTCGAGACCATGAGTTTCTGGAGAAGCTAACTACAGGAAAAAAAATACATTTTTGAATCACTGTAATATATAAATTATTATATAAAAAATGAAGTAACTGCGTGTGCCTAATAATTACAGCCAAATTGCAGTCAAATGAAATGAATTTTGGAATATAGTTAGGCCATAATTCAAAATTGGGTGTTATATTGCTTTCATTATAATGATATCCTAAGGTATAGTGGGGATCCGAATTTTTGCGAAAAAAATTCAGTATCTTACAACCCGTTCAACTTACGGCGCTTAAATTCAGTATCTTTTTATTGAAATTGTACAGAACGCTTCCCAGCATTTCTTAAACTTCTCCTCTCTGGGGAGGGGCGGCACTTTCTATATATGGTAAATTCATAGTGGGTTAGATTGTAAATTAATCGAAAACAATCGATATTAGTTGAGACAAAGAATACAGTGCTTCGCATCATATATCCATATATGCTTACCATGAGGGGTGGATACAGGACGCACTTCTGCGGGGTCGGTGGGTTGTAATACTGCTACTTAGAGCTACTTTTAAGAGCTCCGAACTCCGGGTTTTATTTATATACAAAGTGGTTTCCTCTTCTGAGGGGCGATCGCCCCCAGGATCCCCCCTGCTTTCCACGCGCTTTCTACTATAATAATTGCTGAACCTTGTTTATTATATTGTATCGAACATACAGTAGCGTATTTAAATGTAATTTTCATATTAATATTTTCGTTTGCATATAATTATTTTCATTAATTTCCATATAGGATACTTTAATGGTATATTTTGCATATTTATATTTTGATTATAGATATAGGTAGATAAAGGATTAGTTGTGGAAGCAATAATGTAGATTTAAGTCGATTTATTTGTGTGTTATTATGTTGTTTTGTATAAATGATAATTGTGTGAAGGATGTAAATATGACAATACTTTATTAATGATGAATATTAATCCGTATATAGATTCAATGGAAAGCTTTACGCTAGCTAAAAATATTATACCAAAACTCATATGAAGTGTCAAAACTCTCTCGGAAAGCGCACCATAGAAAAAGGAAGTTTAAAGACAAGAGTCTTTGTCTACGGCAGGAATAGTGCGCTTGGTTTGAAGTATATGGGGCATAGTTGCTAACCGTGACAACCAAATTATAAGTACATATGGCTGCATCTGGAATACCTAAAGCGATACAAAAACGAATGGTTGACAATATTGCTATGGTAGGAGACATTGTAACGTAGAGACCCGATGTCGCGAGCAGCTATTGTTACAAGAGTACTGCAGGAGTTTATGGACACATGTGATAATCCCCAATACAAAGAAGTGTCAGAAAATACGAATCTCCAGTTTTCACACATATATCCACGATAGCTTGGGTTTCTAACGATTTCTTTCGCTAGCCAGGGCGGACCTAACATTTTGAACTTCTCAGCTGCTTTGTATGAGAGATGTTGAGAGAGAGCTATTCCTACTAGAAGCCTTCACCCCTGTTTGTAAATATGCTTCCGCAAATAATTCTTTATTGGTGTAAAAGTTATCTTGAAGTTCTCGTAATAGTAGCAGGTGGTATAGGTTAGGCGCATTCTGGTGTGTGTTATGAATTGATAAAAGAAAAGACTTATTTCAATTCGTGGTGACGACTTCAGCAGTCTAAATTGGGGGAGAGACATGGTACCCGCAATAGCGACGTAGATCATGCCAAAGCAGAGGAAGTCCTGGGTAGAAATCCAGCACTGATCACGACCATATGGAGCGCCTAAAGCACAGGGAAATCAACCCATAAAGTTGTGAGAAAAATAGACATAAAATTTGTAATATAAGCTTCTGTACGTTGGTCTACTGAACTTGAATTGGAACTTAAAAATTTCATCCGTTTTTCGACTGAAAAGCATCGATAATTCAACAACGAAATAATTATATTATGATTATTTAATTCAAATTCATCGTAATTTTACACATGACAAACACTTTACCATTTTATTTCGTAAAGGTGAGATCCATCCTTACTGTAACAGAGCGGTTCTTGAGCGATTGACGGTAGAAATTCAAACTCCGATTAGTTAGAATTTCACAACCTGATTGTATTTCAAGTGTAAATTCTTTAGTCGGTAAAGAGTCCGTGGATCATGTCAGAGTTGACGACGATGTGTTTTGGTGGTCAGTGGTTCATGGTGGATGGTGGGTCATGGGTCAGACTGTGTCACGGTGGGTGCTGGGGCAGTAGGTTGTCGGTCAAGGTTTCATTCACCCATTCCATCTCCAGGTTAACTGGTTTGTGTTCGGTTTAAACTTGAAACACAATGTGTCCGTTTATTTCAGAAAACGAACCGTAATTTGGTTCAGTTTTGTTTGAAAATAGACACTATATTGCCATTTTTCAGAATATCCGTATATATTATGAGCTTGCTGTTTCACTTTTGCATGGAATTACGATTAACAATGTTTATATATATATATATATATATATATATATATATATATATTGTGAAGACACTTTAATGAGCAATAGAAAATATAAATGCTTTTCGGTTCGGATTGGTTTGGGTTTACAGCTTGAAAATGAAATCTTTACGTTTAGTGTCCAACGATTATCCGTGTTAGGTTGAGGAACACTGATTGAATCAAGTGAATTATTATGGACGAATTGGTCGAATGAGAAAGTGGGAATGTCCCGAGATAACCCACGAATCCGATGTGTCCGTGTGAAGCTTACTTGCCTTGGGAACGAACCAGGCACCCCACCCATCAGATAGTTCACTAGGCGGGGCCTGAATTTCGATTCCCTGTGGGAGATCCTTTGAAATCGTACATGTCCTCGATCTACCTGTGTTCGTGTCCCTGTCGTTCAAGGTTACTGGAAATACCTGTAAAACGAGAATAATAACCGAATACAATAGAGATAAGTTACGCAGATAATTTCGTTTTTTTAAAATTTGAACTTGAATTCTCTGTACTATTCGAGTCCTTCCGAGGATATTCAGAAAAAAATATAATATAAAATGTAGATATTTCTGATGTATAGTAAGATATAAAATAGTCAATTTCTCTCGTTCTTACAAGTTAGAGGTGAAAAGATTTCCTTCACAATCGAAAAACTAACATGACGTCACAGTCTACAATCTCGATTTCTACTGTGTGAAAACTTCGCGTGTTTCGCAAACAATTCATGAATACAAACGGGTCATCCTTCAGGCCTAGTATGAGTCAAAAGTTTGTTTGAAACGCCATTGTGGAATTGTTATTCTTTCATTCTTACTAGATGTAATAATAATATTTTCGTTCGCCATGTTCAACACGTTCCATATATTCGTTCAACAAAATTTGGTGAATAGGAACTATTCTTTTTTGTATTTGTTTGTAAATTTTTGTTAAAACATCAATAGAACGCACACATAGTCCAATGTTTTTTTTTACACAAAGAAAGGGTGTTAGTTACTATGTATCGTGATGAAGACAAATCCTACTTGGCTTCTGTTAAGGCATCCGAAGGTTCGATTTTCATATTGTCCAGTAGCTGACACCTTTTTGGCTCTCTTTTCAAAGTATTTCTTATAAGGAAATTCATACTTATAGAGGATCCAAAAAAGTTCTTTTTATTTTTCTTAAACTTCAGTATGCTTATTTGCGTTGGAATAGGGCGCAATATTGCAAATATACAGTAATAATAATAATAATAATAAAATAATGTAGAAGATAAATTCTGTGTGAGGACACACTGTATTAAAGTCTGTAAAATCGCCCGTAGCGTTAGGCAGACGTTACAAAATAGCCGGGATCGGAGAGAAATGTCAGGACCATCAGGACATACCCTCTTCATACGTCCGTACAACTAGGTAACTGTTAAAATGGAAAGTTTCGAGGCAAATTTCATGTAGAAACTAGAGATACAGCGCTCACAAGAGCCGTAAGAAAATTTGTTTTTAAGTAACCGTTTTGCCGGCTAAGCTACTGAAGACGTCGATGATGAGAATGAAAGAAATATTGGAATACAGATAGTGGGAGGAAGCGAAATCCGGAGAAAACCTACACACCCGGTGTTTGTTCAGCATAATGCCCACTGGGTGGGAGCTGGGTGAAACAGGGTGAACCATTAAATTAACAACACTTCAGTAATAATAATAATAATAATAACAATACTGGTATTAAAAGTTTTAAAGTTGCCCTAAAATTTGGCAAAACTTACTTAAACAAAGGGATTTCAGTGAAGAGGTTCCTTACCTTCAAGACACACAACTGCAACTACCCACATTTTAAACAAAAGCTTTCCACTAAAGTTTCATGTTGAAAGTGTTCTACTGTATGTTTCAAGGAAAATAACTGTAATAAAAATAACTGAATATCACTCAACAGTAAGGCATATAATAAACTGATTTTTAGGATATGCAGAGGTAATTATAAAAGCTTCGCTACAAAAATACCTACACAGACCATAATTCAATGAGCTCTGAAGTACAAAGTAACAAAAAGACTATAAGATACAGTCTTGTTACTTAAAGAATGGACATATACTATTTCGAGACTCGAGACAAGACGAGAAATGTTTACGATATTTTCGTCTCGTCTCGATTCTCATCTGTAAAGCGAGACTTTAATTTGAGTTAGCCTTGTCCTGTCTCGAATGTAAAATGTTAATTCTCATTTTTGTCTGTCTGTTTTAGAAACAAGATGAAAAATTCCTGTTCCCGTGGGCAACATTAAGCAAAACCAAAATATTCTTGCGAAATGTCACGTTTCTGCTATAATGGTATGACCTGAGCGATAGTTAGGTCCTAGCTTTTAATCTTCAACGTGATAATTATTATTATTAGTTTATTATTATTACTATTAGTATTCATGAAGATCTGATAGTTTAAGTATTGAAACATCCGAGTATTCAAATATCCGAATATAATAAAACGTGTGTCATCGCCGATCAACCGCCATCAAAAAGCCTAAACTAAAAAAATGCGCGACGGGGATTCGAACCACAAACCTCCAGATTACTGGTCCAGCGCCTTGACCACTAAAGCACGACAACTACGCGGTAAATAATTCGTCTTTAGTCTCGTTACTTTAGGTTTCTTCGCCTCCGCTTGTAAAGTTGTATATTAAATTTCTTTGTTTCAGAACGTCTTTCGTATTTCTTTTATGATGATATAAGTAAATAATCTTCGGCAAAGTTAATATTAATAACTTGAGTTGTTCTTAAACCTTTGGTTCACAAGTTTGTTTCTTCACACTTAAACACAGATATGACTGATTTAATTCTCATACACTGCATTTGTTTCAAAGCAGTCGCCATTACCTGATCAATGATGTATGTCCGCCACAATACATTGTAAGTACATTACAAGAGGTTTACGTCCTATCTGAATGGCGCATCCACCGAGTCAATTTTGGAATATCCCATTAAGTTAGCTTTCAACGTGGCAAAAAGAAACGTATCTGAGCGAGAACACACAGTTATCTGTAGCAGAATGGATAAGCTCATGGTTCGATAACTGCAAGGTTCGTTCTTCGAAAACCGTCTCGGTAGCTTCAGGTTTTTGAAATTCTTAATTCCTCAGTTCTCAAGATCTTTCTCTGCCTTCGTAATCTGATGCTCTAAAAAGAGTTCTCCACCTTAATTCGACAAGTGCCTAATGTGATTCCCGCAGTTCGAAACCTTCCCTTCTTCTATTTCACAAAAATCACAATTTTCCTCATAATATGAATGCTTTCCGATCATTTTTTTCCAATTCTAAATCTGTGTATATAAATCTTCCCTCTGTCTCCACACTTGAATCTCTCTCTCTCAATGTCGCCGAGGAACTGATATGGCTTGAGATCAAACCGACTCTTGAAACCAAATGTAAGCTCTCTAGCAATGTGCTATTGTAACTCTAGGCCTATAGTATTTTTTTTTGCTAAAAGCAGTGTCTTTTTAAAATTTTATTCGGGGGGGACATTCTCCGTCGAGATAAGATTTTCACTTTTTTATTAGTGTATTACTACACTATTTGATCAAACAATACGTATTTATGACGATCAAGGGAGGGGGAATTACACCCTCCTGTCCTGCCCAAATGTCCCCCCTGGAATATTTGCTTGCAATTACTGAAAAGAAATGAAATGAATCATTGAATACCACTCATTTCTGTCAGTAGATGTTTAGAGCGTGCATTACAGATTTCAGGAAGCACATAACCGACTGCCGTTATTGGCAATTTCCATAGATTTCTTAGGGAGCATCATAGTAGCTTGCAGTCTTTAAAGAAGGGAAAGAATGAAACTAAAGGTCTTTATGAAGCTCTGGGAACATTGTGTGACTTTTTTTTTTTAAATTTGGGCTCTTACAAATATTTCAGAACAAACGAATGGAAAAGATTGTTTTAAAGCTATAACGTTGTAGACTTGATTCCTGTTTCTTTTTCAGTTAAGTGGAGAGAGTGTACTACGTCGCACGCACTGCTTTAGACAAGGAGAGGTGGAGGAGGGGGAGGATTTGGATTGAATACTAGAAGCAACTAATCGATTGAGACATGTATTTCTGGATGCATAAGAAAGCGGACAAGAGTTTGTTATTAATCTGGACTTAGAATTTGTGTAACGATTTCTATACCCCGAACTGTACCAAACAGATAAGGTTAAGAGTTGCCATAGCCAAAGAAGCATTCAACAACAAAAGATCGTTCTTAATTGGCTGGCTTAATATTGGACTAAGGAAGAAGTTGGTCAAGTGCTATATATGGAGCATTGGACTGTATGGTACAGAGATTTAGACATTAATTAAGCTAGGGAAGAAATATTTAGAATTGTTCGACATGTGGTGTTGGAAGAAGATGGAGAAAATAAAATGGATAGAGAGAGTAACAAATGAGGATGTTTTTAAACGGATAGGAGAAAGGATACTTCTAACCAGCATCCTTCGTAGGAAGGCCAATCGGTTTGGCCTCATCTCGCAAAGAAATTGTCTTCTTCACACCACCATAGAGGGAAAGATGGAAGGAAAGCGAGGAAGAGAAGAAGAACACAGCTGATCGATGATTTGAAAGATAGGAGAAAATATTGGGAGTTAAAAGAGCAAGCTGAAGATCGACAAAAGTGGAAGAAACATTTCCAGGCCCAAATCTAAAATTTAAAAAAAAAAATCTAATATCTCTACGCTGCTCTAGTAGCTAGCGCGTGTGGCCTGCATGCATGTAGTCGTGGGTCTAATTTCCGGTGAGAAATTACTAAAAGTTTACTTTCAGTTAATCATCTGTCTCCTTTAGTCCAAAAGGCATAACCGTGGGTCATTAAACTAAATTTTCGTTAACATTCACTTTATTTTTGAAATGTGATTCTGCACTCTCTCCTCTCATCTCACTAAATCTGCAATTTTCTTTCTTTTTTGATGTGTGTCAAAACATTGCACTGCAGTGAGGGAATGGGTCACGAACTTCGTGATCCGGAACAGCACAGGGCACTGAGACCCATGACCCGGTAGAATCCGGAGAAGAAACGTCATACGCATGGGGTGTGTGTGTGAGGCTACTAATACAATTCCAACGAACATGATTCTCACCTCTCGCACTGATTTTCTCGCTTGTTTTCGTCTTTGTGTCTCGAACATTGTATTGAAATATAAGTATAAGGTTTATCGAACTGTAAACACGTCAGAATCATAGGAAAGATGCCAGCATGTATATGTTACTCTTATGGGAGATCATCAAAGTTTAATGAGCCTCTAAAACTTGTCATTTAGAATGTAAAAGATACCGCTGAAACCAAACAGTGTTCTGTTATTTTTTTTTTAGTCTATCTTCAGAAACCACATATGGGAATGTACAAAAAAAAAAAAAAAAAAGACTTGTATTTTTGAAGACATGAAGTGTTCAAAAGTTTACCTTGATTAAGAAATGTCTCACCAAGAATGAAATAATCAATATTCGAGCTCGAATACTGAACATTGTTAATTAACTATCTGCTGCAGAGGTGATATTTCGGCTGCTTCTGTGTCACAAACTCAAGCTAGAGATTTTATTTATTGAACAAATTCCCAGATAATTTTGCCATTTTCCACACGGAAATGTTAACAAGCAGAAAAGAAAAAGACATAAACAATAAAAATAAATAATAACAGTAATATCATTAATATCAACGAAGAGTGCACAAGTAATATTTTTTTGCCAGCATGTGTTGTATTGCTCTGTCAAACACCGGGTAGTTCGAAAAAATTTCCACCTCACTAGTTTTCATTTCATTTCATTTTATTTTCATCCATAAGTCATACATGAAGCTCGAAGAAAGACGAGCGTATGAATCGGACACGTCAATAAATATGATACAAAGAAATTGTTATTACATACTAAAAACAATAATGCTATGGTGTTCTATAAGACAAAACTACACTATACAATCTACAAGCTGCATTTAGCAGACAGGTATTCATATACTGAATAGAAACAATTGTCCAATAGATACTTCTTTGTAACTGATTTAAATACATTCGTTGACTCAATGCTACGAATATCTTTAGAAAGGTTATTATATAGTGTTGGACCGAATTATATGGGATTGTTTTGAAACAATGGTGTATGGTGATTTTGAAACAATGCTGTATGGTGATTTTGGATGTGGATACTTTCCCTATATCTAGTATTATGACAGTAAAAGTTTCCTTTATTGGCAAAGAATGTATGAATTTTCTGGCGCGTGAAAATTAATAACTGTAATACATAAAGACATGGCAATGGTAATATTTGTAGTTTTATAAAAGCTTTTTACATGGTTCGTTTACTCGCATTTGCTAATACTCTAACAATCTTTTTTTTTAATACGAAAGATAATTTTACTTCTTGAATCATTTCCCCCAGAAGATAATGCCGTACATTAACAAAGATTGAAAGATACCAAAATATATTCTTCTACAGCTATTTATATCCAAAATATTTTTAATAACTTTCAAGGTATAGGAAGTATTATTAAATTTTTGTGCTAAGGACATTATGTGGGTATCCCAATTAAGGGTGTTATTTATATGAAAACCTAAGAATTTTGTTGAAGTTCTTCAGAGTTCTTCAGAGTCATACTTTAAGTCAGAGTTGACGATTGATAAATTTATGTCATGAGTATGTTTGTTTCATAAATGGTGAAAGTTCAGGACGACCGATTTTTCTGTATTTACTTTTAAACCGTGTAAAGTAAACCATTTTTGCAATTGATTGTTTATGTTTTTATTTCCTGTTGCAATGTATCGTAATTTTCACCTGTAATTAGGAATACTTGTATCATCTGCATATAAGGTTGACTCCCCTGAGTGAATGTAGTCACGAAGATCATTAACGTATAGCAGAAAAAGGACAGGTCCCAAAACCGAGCCCTGTGGAACACCGCTTAAAACTGGCTTGGAATGTGACAAGAAATGACTACGAGGTGACGTTTCTTTACCTGTGTATATTATTTCGACTGATTGAGTCCGGTTTTCCAGATAGGATTTTAGCCAGTCATTTAGTAAGCCATAGGCTTTTTTTTCTCAATTACCATATTATGGGGTACTAAATCAAAGGCCTTTGACAAAAGTACCTAGACACTTCTTCCCATTATCCAATACTTCCCGTACCTGTTCAATATACAGTACAACCGCTCAAATCCGAAAACCCCGCAAATCCGAACACGTTCTCAGGAGAAAAAAAAATAACTACAGCTAGAAAATAAAAAAATAGATTTAATCAAGTTTTTTTTTTAAGTTTTAACATTTTTAGACTTAATGCTTATTCTAAATCATTATCTAATTATATTCTTACAAGAAGACAGTTATAGATATGCGACAATCATTTTAGACATGAGTGTACACCCTCCAGTCGTCACTGCCCTTTCGACCACTGAGCCACCCTGTCTAACCTCAGCCGTTGTTTTACCGCCAATTCAGTGACGAAATAAGTACGTTATATTATTTCCCGGGTAATCCGAACAGGCTTCAGCCCCAATTAGTTCGGATTTGAGTGGTTGTACTGTAATTATACATTGCTGTAGTTGTTGATTTGTTCTTTTGAAATCTATGCTGCGACGTAGAAATAATGTGCTTGGAAAGAAAAGCAGCAATTTGGTTAAGTATTGCAGATTCAAATATATTTGAGAAGGGAGAAAGTATTAAGATTGATCTAAAATTATCTACATTTGTTTTTGCGCCATTCTTATGTAGAAATTTAATTTTTGCATGTTTTAATGTCAGGAAATTCACCGAGTTGAAAAGACAAATTTATTAAGTAGTGTAATAATCTTGCTAAACGAATACTACTACTTTTTAGTATGGACATTAGTATTTCATCTAGACCCAAGGACCATTTATTTTTATATTGTTTAATTATTGTAAAAATCTCATTTTCCGACACTGGGCGGAGTCATTTCTCTTGTTAAACAGTATTGAGTTCTTTCTTTAGTTAAACAGTAACTGCTCTGGAGGAGGCTGACTATTTGGACCCATAGTTTTCTGAATATCCGTAAAGTGATTGTTGAAAAGATTGGCAGTAAGAAATGGATAGCTAGTAAGATTGCCGTTTGATTCAATTTCTATTTTTTATTCAATTTATCGTTCTTTAGTATTAGTTTCATCTTTTACTATACCCCATAATGTGGCAGTTTTATTTTCAGATTTTATTATGCGTGTACAGTAATATCGTGTTTTTGCCAATTTTAAGATATTTTTGTAAGTCCTTTTATACCATTTATAGTATTCTGTCATGTTACTTGTTAACTCGCCTCTCTCGTAAATTTAAAGATCTTAACTTCTTACTAGAAACTTTAATCGCACGAGTTATTTAAGATTTGTTATTTTTTATTGGAATAGGGCGAAGTTTTCTAGGAAATGCCTCATTGAAGTAACGAGTGTATGTGTCATGGAAAATGTTCCAAGTTTCATTTATCGATTTTTTGGTGTATGTTTCCTCCGAGGTTTCATTACTTAGTATAAAATTGAAATGGGTCATATTTGTTTCATTAAAAATCCTTATGTATATGATTTGACTTTCGTGTGTCTGTTTTGATTAGCTTTTTGCACAATGGAAATATTTAAATGAAATAATTGAGCTTCATGATCCGAGAGGCCACTATTTATGACTGTAACTGTACCGTTTATGTGTTTATTGTCACAACACATATAAATTGATCGAATGCGCTACGACTATGATATGTTACTCTCGTAAGTACAGTGACCACTGGTGTTAAATCATGTGTGTTTAGGAATAGCGTGAGTTGTACATCGATATCAGTTACAAGGAAGTTTACATTCAGATCACCTACTATAACAGCATGTTTATTAGACTGAGCAAAATCCATAATTATTTCAAGGTTTTGAATAAAAATATTCAGATCGCTGTCAGGAGTTCTATAAACACATATTACAACCAGGTTATGAGCTAAATCAACTATACAAAATTCAAAATATTTATCGCTATTTAAATAATCAAATTTTGTTATTTTGGTTTCAATGCCTTTTCTGCAATAAACACTAGCCCCACCCCTTAGCATATTTGATCTACAATATGCATTTCTAATGTAAACTCAGAAATACCTGTTACCATAATCTCATGTTGTTTCATCCAATGTTCAGTTATGCATAGAATTCTAACTTCATTTGTGAACTCAGAAAGTAAAACGTTCAGCACATTTATTTTGTCAATAGTTAAACCTTGAACATTTTGATATGATATGCATAACTTGTGAGTTACATTTTCCTTTTTTTCCTTATTTGTCAACTTACGGCATGCGAGATGGAATAGGTGGGTATTCCAGGTTTCGCGGGAAGGGACAGGTAAGAATAGTTGAAATATGGTTTCTGATCTTAGGTTCCCATTAAATATTTTACAGAGAAATTTCAGGCCAGAGTTCTTTCTACGTACTCCAGGCATCTGGATATTAAGATATCGCAAAATTTCCTCCTTAGGCAATATTCGAAGTGCAGGAATATGAAAACGTACTATTGCAATAATAATAATAAATAAAAACAGAACAGACTCAAGTCTAGAGAGATGTGTAGGTGCGGCCATGACCCATATGCGAGAGCAGTATTCTATCTTAGGTGCTATTAGAGTTATAGAATGTTGCTAGTCATGCCACAGTGGTGCAGTTCAGTGAATCGGTAAAGAGGCCCCAGTATGCACATTGATTTCTTAACTATTGAAGAGATGTGGTCAGAGAACGAGAGATTCAAATCAAAGATGACTCCAAGATCATTATGACTAGCACAATGTGTTATAGGGGAATTTCGGAAGCAACACCCAGATCTAGACAAAAATCGTGACCCATGACCCATTCCATCATTTGTACTGAAACATAACTAGAAAGTCAATAAGAGTATAAACGAGCGAGAAACCTATATATATTGGTCTTGCGACATTGTTTTGTTAAATCTTTCTGTGTAGTCTGTGTTCAAAACGACTTATTATTCAGTATTTGAAGAGGAACAAAAATTAAATTATATTTGAAATAATCAAGACGAGTGGATTAAGAAATACCAGACCGGGAACAAAAAACATCTGAATATTCGAGTCCGAATAGCAGACATCAGCCAGTTACACAGGAATTTATTTCGAGGGGTCCAAATTCAATATGGGATAAATTATATTAAACTTGTAAATTCATGCGTAAAATTACACTAAGTATACAGAAAAATCGTTAATTTAGGGGCGTCTTGACCCAACCACTGCGCAGTGCTTAAAGTGAGGCGGTATGAGCCGGTTATGCATCCGAAAGTTATAAAATCGGCCGGTATGACATACCGGTAAAAATAAGATATTTAAATTGTAATTTGCATGTAGAAAAAAAAATTTACACATAGTACGATGTTAGCATTGAGTTAACAACTATGTTTGTACTATCAAATATTTCGTTGCTGCTGCTTTAAAAAGTTAATAATAGTTCCCTATCACCCTATTCAATTGCAGAATTTATGCTCTTGATTTTTTTTTTTCAATATTTGTGAGAGCGATTCCATCCCCCCTCAAACAATTCTAACTACTGTACTGCCCGCCTAAAATGTTTAACCTGGATCCGTCTGTGATATTGACAGGACTCTTTTTTAAAAAATTCAAAATTATTCTTTTCATTTTGCCTGGAGTTCTGTGTTTACAACCATATAAGAAAATTAGTGTTGAACACGAGACGAGACCAGAAGAAGTTTTTGAAAATGGAAATGAAATTGGAAAGAATCATTAAATACTAGATACAAGAGACGAGACGAGATTGCCTACAAAGCCTTGCAAACGAGACGAAAAACTTATGAACATATATGTGTTTTCTTGTTTTAATCCACTTAAGGCCGCGTTGGATCACTATGTTATTGTAAATACGATGTTTAAGTAAACATACCATCCGTGTTCTTCCACATTTAGATCGCCGATATGGTCAAGCAAAATTTTTACGAAAGCATACCGCCTCTGCTGCTTTCCCCACTTCGTAATCACTATTGCACAACAATCAGTTTGGAGGCAGAAGTCTAAAGGCTAGTTCAACAATAGAAAGCCTAAGCCTTGCAAGCCGCTTAGGCAAGCCTTTTACACTTTTATATTTGTATATTCGAAAGTTTTTAAGTTCATCCAGTTCAGAGAAGAGAAATTCAGTTCCTTGCCGGAACTAGAGCCTTTTTATTTCGAGTGTGGCCCTTCTGGCGCTGCTGTCAATAGTATGTGCTTTCCCGTACCTCCCTCGAAAGAGGAAAGACAAGTTGATGTAGCCGAGACCCTTCATTTGTTGGATGCGGACAGAATTGCTACATTTAATTATTTCACGGGCTTCGCTATGCACCGACTGGTTAACCATTCTAGGTAATCTACGATCTTCACTCGCCAAAGACCACACGACTGAATGACAAATTGGCGACACAGACGAAGAAATTCACTTCTTTCCCCAAACCAAAGGGAAGTTTACCTTCATAAGAGGGATGGCGGGGGTGAGGTCGAAGTATGTTTCACAAATTTTCCTCTCTGCAGCAAGAATCGTGTAGCTATGAGCGCATTACCCTTCGCTCCATCTACATCCGCAGAGTACGAACGGCCTGCCAGGTAGGACCAGCTGCCTCTAGAGAAATCGGTTTCTTGGGCGTGAGCGAAGAGTAAAGGAAAGTTATACGAGTAATGACAGCGCATTTCCGGGTCCCTGGAACCTCGTTCCGTAATGGTTTGCGTCAACGCAACTCAAATTTTGTGTTTGACAGTATTTTGCGGGAATTGGCAAAGCTTTATAATTACTTGTTTCATTATTTGCGTTACGTTGCGAAGGCTCTTACAGACTGAGCCTCCTTCATTGGCTAATCGCCTCTTTCAACGTTCTTCATTGCTAGCACAACTCCCATTTACTCTGGTGAGTAGTGTTACAACTTATCCAAAGCATAGGTTTAACTGGAAGGAAACTAGGCTCCCTAGCAATAGCTCATTATTCCAAAGAGGAAGAGTTATTATTATTATTATTATTATGAATGTACAGGTGTTATGAAGGGTTAGTGGTAGTTAACCAGTATATACACCACTGATGATAGTGGAGCGTGAAACATTTACATATTAGATCTCTCTCTCTCTCTCTCTCTCTCTCTATATATATATATATATATATATATATATATATATATATATATATATATATATGGTCATATTTGTTCCATACCGTCACCTCATCTGATGTCACTTTAAGCACTGCCACTGCGTACGTCGTTGGTGGACATCATTAATGTTATAAAAAACTAGAGCTAAAACTTTGGTTTCTGTCTGATAACCACAGGAAAACTATTTGAAATAAAATTTTGAACATACTTAGTAGTACTTACTAGGAAATGGTCAGCTGGTACCATTTGCTAATCTGACCAAACTCGGAAACAATTGAGAGGCTGGTCAACTAAGTCTAATTATAAAGTTTTAAGTGGAAGTGCACACGGGGAGAGAAGTGATGAGTGTTTGAAGTTTAGCGTTGAAAGTCAATCAGAAAAAGAATATGATGCGTGCAAGTAAAGAAAAAATAACTCGTTTGAAATGACACACAATCATAATCATAGTCATACGTCTTGCAAATATCAGAAAAATGAGCACACTGCTGAACAAGACTGCACTTATTTAATATAAAAACACATTTACACATGTAGTTTCGATCTTCTAGCCAAGATCCTCATCAGACGCACACTCTGATGTGTACGTCTGATAGGTGCATTTCGCCAGCCCCCCCACCTTGGAGTTTCGAAAAAAAACCTATGCCAATCGTTTGTGCTACGTTTGTGCCGGAATGTACCGCAAAAATTTTCGTTTGTACCACTTCCGGTACGAAGTTATAATAGTTTTAAAGTGGGGGAGGGCTGGGGAAACGGCAGCCCCACCACCTTGGAATTTCGAAACGAAACCTATGGCAATCGTTTGTGCTACGTTTGTGCCGGAATGTACCGCAAAAATTTTCGTTTGTACCACTTCCGGTACGAAGTTATAAGGGTTTTAAAGTGGGGGGGGGGGGGGGCTGGAGAAACGGCAGCCTCCAAACTTGGAATTTCGAAACAAAACCTATGGCAATCATTTTTGCTTCGTTTGTGCCGGAATGTACCGCAAAAATTTTCGTTTGTACCACTTCCGGTACGAAGTTATAAGGGTTTCAAAGTGGGGAGGCTGGAGAAACGGAAGCCTCCAACCTTGGAATTTTGAAACAAAAGGTATGCCAATCGTTTGTGCTACGTTTGTGCCGGAATGTACCGCAAAAATTTTCGTTTGTACCACTTCCGGTACGAAGTTAAAAGGGTTTTAAAGTGGGGGGCTGGAGAAACGGCAGCCTCCAAAATTGGAATTTCGAAACAAAACCTATGGCAATCGTTTTTTTTTTTTTTTTTTTTTTTTTTTTTTTTTTTTTTAAGCCTCCACTTCCCCCTGCCTTGGCCGATTTCTTACGGTCTTATTATAGGGCAGTCGCAACTTGCCTCTGCCTTTTTTTCTCTCTCATATACTCTTTTATTTCAGTTTTCCTCTCTCTGCTATTCGGCTTTCGTCCTCGACAGATTTGAGGTGAGGCTCTGTTTTATGGCATGGTACCTAATTATATAAACCATGCCTTATTTTCTTCTTTTTTTAAAATTACTATTTATATTTATTACAATTATTATTATTATTTTTTTTTTACAAAAGTACATACACAGACGATCACAGACATAAAACCTGAAAAGAGACAGAGCTGAAAAGATACTAAAAATAAAAAATGATTAATATAATATATAAAAGTGATAGTTATGATAGTAAAAACACAAAAATTTCCTTCTCGTTTATTAGGAAATCGGTACTCCAGACTTCCTAAAAGTTTTTCTTCTTGTTTGTTAGGAAATCGGTACTCCAGATTTCCCAAAAATTTTCTCATATTAACTTATCTTTATTGTTTATTTACTTTTTATCTAGATTTGAATTTTGCCTCTTGACAGAACACAAACACTACACATTCTGTACTACAACACTACACTAACACTAAAACACTAAGCAGATAAAGTGTTTAGCTCTTAGCTTCCTCAGAGCTGATTGTTTTATTTGATATCAAATCTATTTAATTTTATTTTTATTTTTAGTGTATCACACAAAATTTATCTTCTTCTTCTTTCTTCTCGTCTTTCTTTCCAAAGGTTTTCCAAAACATGCCTTGCCAGAGTACTAAATTTTTCTAGTTTATGTTCTTCTTCTATGATCGTTTTTATGCTATTTTCTTTCAGTTCATTCCTTATTTCTTTTATTGTATTGTTTTTTATATATCTGTCGCAAGACCAGAAAATATGTTCCGGAGTGTGAAGATCGCCACAAAAGCATTTATCATCGTTTTGTAAGTTTAGTCTTTTAAAATGCGTTTTAAATGGTCCATGTCCTGATATATATTCTATCACATCTTTACTTATATTTCCCATCCTTTCTCTTGTTTTTAAATCTGGTATAATATTTCTAGTCCTGGCACCTTTCCTGGAATTTTTCCATTCTTCTTCCCATTTTGTTCTAATGATTCTTTCAATATCGTCATCGCAGCTTGGTATTTCTCCTGTGATTTCTAATATCTTCGTCATTTCTTTATTTTGGATCCAAGTCTTGATACATTTTCTTAATATTTGGAGATGTATCGGTTCTTCATATGTAAGTAATTGCAGTACTTCGGCTGGGATTGTCTTCATTATGTTGTTTACCCTTATTAAAATAAGTCTCTGTACTCTTGTCAATGTTTCTTTTAGTTTAATGTTCATAAAAATTCGGTGTCCCCATATGCCCACGCAGTACTGTAAGATTGCCATTAAAATTGTCTTGTTATATAATTTGAAAATCTTCTTGTCCAATCTAAAGTCCTTTGTTGCAACTGTTAGTAATTTGTTGGCTACCTTTTTTGCTTTTTCTGTTATTTCTGTTATATGTTTATGAAAGTTTAATTTTTTATCGATCCATACTCCAAGATATTTGAATTCATTTACGTGTTCAATTTTTTTATCATTAATTTTTATTATTGGATCCCTCTTTAAGATTTGACCAAAGACCGTGTATTTAGTTTTACTTGCTGATAAATTTAACTTATTTTCTTTGCACCAATTATCTAATTCTGTTAATACTATTTTCCCTTTTGTTTCTATTTCATTTCTTGATGATGCTGAAAATACAACTGCCAGATCATCAGCATAACCCACAACACCGATTGTTTCTTGCATATTATTTAAGTGAATTAAACATGGCTGTAGTGTAACATCCCACATTAAGGGTCCGAGTATCGAGCCTTGTGGGCAGCCTTTTGTGCTTATTGTTTTAATGGTTTCTCCCGGTGTTTGTATTTGTATTTGTCTTCCGCTACAGTAATCTAACATTATATTATACAGTGTTTTACTGATGTTCATTTTCTTTAATTCGTTGAAGAAAGCTGGCCACCATAAATTATCAAATGCTCCACTTATGTCAGCGTAAATCACTACTTGATATTTTTCTACTTTTCCCTCTTCTATCAGGTCTATCATTCTTTTAATAGCTGTTTCTGTGTTTTTTCCTTTCCTAAAACCATATTGTAATAAGTCATTTTCTAAAACTCTCGTCCGATTAATCCTTTCTGTTATTGTTCTTTCAAACAGTTTGCTTATAATATTTAGTAAACATATAGGTCTATAGGATTTCGGATCGTCATCTTTTTTATCGTCAGATTTCTTAAAAATTACTAAGTTAGCCTGTTTCCATCTTCTGGGTATTTGTCCTTTTTTAAAACATAGATTAAACAGCTTTGACAAGTATGGTGCCCATTTATCCGCGTTTTTCTTATAAATTTCTGGTTTTATGCAGTCTGGACCTGGTGCCTTTTTATTTTTTAATCTTTTAATGTGATTTATTATTTCTTCATTCTTAACTTCTTCATTTTTATCTTTTATTGGAGTCACCGTCATTAAATTTCGTAGTTGTGTCTGTGTTTCATTGTCTTCCCGCTGATCGTCTTTTGGCAGCAAGATGTTCATCAGGTATTCCACTGTTTCTTTCCAGTTTTTTGTGTACGTCCCGTCCTGTTTTCTGAAGGTTGAAAGAGTGGTAGGTGTTTTTACTTTTTTGCTTATTATTTTATAAGGCTCTCCCCACGGATCTATATTCAGATTTTTTTCGATATAAGATTGCCAGCTTCTTTTCTTACTTTCTGTTATTTTATTTTGATAGTTTTGTTTTAAATTTCTGTACTTGTTTAACCTTCTTTCTCTTAGATTATTATCTATAGTATTTTGGTATAATTTTCTCGCTTTTCTTGTCTTCCTCTTTAAATTTTGTAATTCGTTTGTCCAAAATGTATTATTATTTATTTCTAAAGTAGTTGTTGTTTTAGTTTTAGTTGATTTTTTTATTGCACTTTTTGTTGCTTCCTCTATCTGTTGGCCAAGTTGATCTAGGTTGCTCCCATCTTCTATTTTTGGTAATTTTATTTCGTTCCAAAATTTTTCCCAATTTATTTTATCTGGGTTATATAGAAATCTTTCGTCTCCCTTGTTTGTGACTATTTCTTGAGTTTTTGTTTTTATTATGTCGAAGATTATTATATTGTGGTCACTTTCAGTGGCCGCATCTAAAACTTTCCAATTTTTTATTAGGCTGTGCATCTTCGTTGATGCTATTGTTAGATCAATATTTGACTCTCCTTGACTGCTTCTATAAGTGGGAGGATTTCCTTCTTCGTTGATTATTGTTAAATTATTGTTCATTATTAGATCTTCCACTCTTTCTCCTCTTTTATCTGTTCTATTACTATGCCATAAATTTGATTTTGCATTCGAGTCCATGCATATTAAAATACTGTCTCCCTGGTAGATCTGACAGAAGTCATCAATATTGTTTAAAAAGGGTTCTATATCCATGCTATATTGGCAGTAACAGTTTACTAGTTTGAAATTTCCTAAAGTAGACCTTAACTCTAAACACACAGTCCAATTATCTCCGAATTGCGTAATATTTAATATCTTTATATTTTTGTTCCTATTTATAACTGCTGCCTGTGGTTTTTCACCTGTATTGTATAAATTATGGTCTCCTCCTGTGTGACTTTTAGATACAATTGTTTCCCATGTTCCCATGTTTGTTAATTTTTTGTTTCTTGTATATGGTTCTTGAAGGATAATCAAATCTGCTTCCACTTTTTCTGCCAAATCTTTGATTTCATCCATTACTGTTTTGCTTCCCTTTGCATTTAGTTGAATGACTGTTATTTTTTCTTCTTTAGCTTGGTTATTCATTTTGTTAATATGAGTTTGTCATAGTTCAAAGATTTTGTTGTTATTTTACTATTTTCTTCTATTAAAAGTCAATTCTTGCTATTGTTCTCTCATATAACAATTTGTAAGTTGCACAGTCTTGATCGTTTTTTGCACTACATTGTTTTTTCCTTTTTGTGCAAGGGATGCATACTTTCTGTTTATCCTTGTTAGGACAATTTGTCCGGTCATGATTTTCTCCACAGTGGTTACAGACTCTTCTCTCCTCTTTACAGTACTTACTTATGTGTAGGTAGTCACAGCACACCGAACACTTGGGAATAGTTATAAAATCTTTTATTGCATGGGCCTCATACATGAGGTATACCCTGCCATTTTGTAGTAGCCTTCTTCTAATTCTAGAGGTGACTTCTATGACTAAATGACATTTTGTTTGATTTTTGGGTCCAGTTCGAAACCTTGGTTTTATTTCATTTTGTACTTCTCCTGTTTCTTCTTTTTCGAAGTTTTGTTCTATGAGTGTGGCAATCGTTTGTGCCGGAATGTACCGCAAAAATTTTCGTTTGTACCACATCCGGTACGAAGTTAAAAGGGTTTTAAAGTGGGGGGCTGGAGAAACGGCAGCCTCCAAAATTGGAATTTCGAAACAATACCTATGGCAATCGTTTGTGCTACGTTTGTGCCGGAATGTACCGTTTACATTTTCGTTTGTACCACTTCCTGTACGAAGTTATAAGGGTTTTAAAGTGGGAGGGGGGGGGGCCGGAGAAACGACAGCCTCAAAACTTGGAATTTCGAAACAAAACCTATGGCAATCGTTTCTGCTACGTTTGTGCCGGAATGTACCGCAAAAATTTTCGTTTGTTCCACTTCCGGTACGAAGTTATAAGGGTTTTAAAATGGAGGGGCTGGAGAAGTGGCAGCCTCCAAACTTGGAATTTCGAAACAAAACCTATGGCATTCGTTTGTAATACGTTTGTGCCGGAATGTACCGCAAAAATTTTTGTCTCTACCACTTCCGGTACGAAGTTATAAGGGTTTTGAAGTGGGGGGCTAGGGAAACGGCAGCCTCCAACCTAGGAATTTCACAACAAAACCTATGCCAATCGTTTGTGCTACGTTTGTGCCGGAATTTACCGCAAAAATTTTCGTTTGTACCACTTCCGGTACGAAGTTATAAGGGTTTTGAAGTGGAGGGGCTGCAGAAACTGAAGCCTGCAACCTTGGAATTTCGAAACAAAAACTATGCTAATTGTTTGTGCTACGTTTGTGCCGGAATACACCGCAAAAATTTTCGTTTGTAATACTTCCGGTACGAAGTTATAAGGGTTTTAAAGTGGAGGGGCTGGAGAAACGGCAGCCTCCAAACTTGGAATTTCGAAACAAAACCTATGGCAATCATTTGTGCTACGTTTGTGACGGAATGTACCGCAAAAATTTTTGTTTGTACCACTTCCGGTACGAAGTTATAAGGGTTTTGAAGTGGGGGCTGGGGAAACGGCAGGCCCCCACCTAAAAATTCAAAACAAAACCTATGCCAATCGTTTGTGCTACGTTTGTGCCGGAATGTACCGCAAAAATTTTCGTTTGTACCACTTCCGGTATGAAGTTATAAGGTTTTGAAGTGGGGGGGCTGGAGAAACGGCAGCCTCCAACCTTGGAATTTCGAAACAAAACCTATGCCATTCGTGTATGCTACGTTTGTGCCGGAATGAGACGGAAAATTTTTCATTTCTACCACTTCCGGTATGAAGTTATAAGGGCTTTAAAGAGGGGGACTAAAGAAACTGCAGCCCCCAAACTTGGAATTTCGAAACAAAACCTATGCCAATCGTTTGTGCTACGTTTGTGCCGGAATGTACCGTAAACATTTTCGTTTGTACCACTTCCGGTACGAAGTTATGAGGGTTTTAAAGTGGGGGGCTGGGGAAACGGCAGCCCCCCCACCTAGGAATTTCGAAACAAAATCTATGCCAATCGTTTGTGCTACGTTTGTGCCAAAATGTACCGCAAAAATTTTCGTTTGTACCACTTCCGGTACGAAGTTATAATCGTTTTGAAGTGGAGGGGCTGCAGAAACGGAAGCCTGCAACCTTGGAATTTCGATACAAAAACTATGCTAATCGTTTGTGCTACGTTTGTGCCGGAATGTACCGCAAAAATTTTCGGTTGTACCACTTCCGGTACGAAATTGTAAGGGTTTAAAAGTGGGGGCTGGGGAAACGGCAGCCCCCCACCTAAAAATTCATAACAAAACCTATGCCAATCGTTTGTGCTACGTTTGTGCCGGAATGTATCGCAAAAATTTTCGTTTGTACTACTTCCGGTATGAAGTTATAAGGTTTTGAAGTGGGGGGCTGGAGAAACGGCAGCCTCCAAACTTGGAATTTCGAAACAAAAACTATGCCAATCGTTTGTGCTACGTTTGTGCCGGAATGTACCGCAAAAATTTTCGTTTGTAGCACTTCCGGTACGAAGTTATAAGGGTTTTAAAGTGGGGGGCTGGGGAAACGGCAGCCCCCCCACCTAGGAATTTCGAAACAAAATCTATGCCAATCGTTTGTGCTACGTTTGTGCCAAAATGTACCGCAAAAATTTTCGTTTGCACCACTTCCGGTACGAAGTTATAATCGTTTTGAAGTGGAGGGGCTGCAGAAACGGAAGCCTGCAACCTTGGAATTTCGATACAAAACTATGCTAATCGTTTGTGCTACGTTTGTGCCGGAATGTACCGCAAAAATTTTCGGTTGTACCACTTCCGGTACGAAATTGTAAGGGTTTTGAAGTGGCGGGCTAGGGAAACGGCAGCCCACCCACCTAAAAATTTCAAAGCAAAATTTATGTCAATCGTTTTTGCTAGGTTTGTGCCTGAATGTACCGCAAAAATTTTCGTTTGTACCACTTCCGGTACGAAGTTATAAGGGTTTCAAAGTGGGTGGGGGCTGGAGAAACGGCAGCCTCCAACCTTGGAATTTCGAAACAAAACCTATGCCATTCGTGTATGCTACGTTTGTGCCGGAATGAGCCGGAAAACTTTTCATTTGTACCACTTCTGGTACGAAGTTATAATAGTTTTAAAGTGGGGGGCTGGGGAAACGGCACAAACGTAGCATTCACGAATGGCATAGGTTTTGTTTCGAAATTCCAAGGTTGGAGTCTGCCGTTTCTCCAGCCCCCCCACTTTTAAACCCTTATAACTTCGTACCGGAAGTGGTACAAACGAAAATTTTTGCGGTACATTCAGGCACAAACCCCCACCTTGGAATTGCGAAACAAAACCTATGCCAATTGTTTGTGCCGGAAAGTACCGCAAAAATTTTCGTTTGTACCACTTCCGGTACGAAGTTATAAGGGTTTTAAAGTGGGATGGCTGGAGAAACGGCAGCCTCCAAACTTGGAATTTCGAAACAAAACCTATGCCAATCGTTTGTGCTATGTTTGTGCCGGAATGTACCGTAAACATTTTCGTTTGTACCACTTCCGGTACGAAGTTATGAGGGTTTTAAAGTGGGATGGCTGGAGAAACGGCAGCCTCCAACCTAGGAATTTCAAAACAAAACCTATGCCAATCGTTTGTGCTACGTTTGTGCCGGAATTTACCGCAAAAAATTTCGTTTGTACCACTTCCGTTACGAAGTTATAAGGGTTTTGAAGTGGAGGGGCTGCAGAAAGTGAAGCCTGCAACCTTGGAATTTCGAAACAAAAACTATGCTAATCGTTTGTGCTACGTTTGTGCCGGAATATACCGCAAAAATTTTCGTTTGTACCACTTCCGGTACGAAGTTATAAGGGTTTTAAAGTGGAGGGGCTGGAGAAACGGCAGCCTCCAAACTTGGAATTTCGAAACAAAACCTATGGCAATCGTTTGTGCTACGTTTGTGCCGGAATGTACCGCAAAATTTTTTGTTTGTACCACTTCCGGTACGAAGTTATAAGGGTTTTGAAGTGGGGGCTGGGGAAACGGCAGCCCCCCACCTAAAAATTCATAACAAAAACTATGCTAATCGTTTGTGCTACGTTTGTGCCGGAATGTACCGCAAAAATTTTCGGTTGTACCACTTCCGTTACGAAATTGTAAGGGTTTTGAAGTGGCGGGCTGGGGAAACGGCAGCCCACCCACCTAAAAATTTCAAAGCAAAATTTATGTCAATCGTTTGTGCTAGGTTTGTGCCTGAATGTACCGCAAAAATTTTCGTTTGTACCACTTCCGGTACGAAGTTATAAGGGTTTCAAAGTGGGTGGGGGCTGGAGAAACGGCAGCCTCCAACCTTGGAATTTCGAAACAAAACCTATGCCATTCGTGTATGCTACGTTTGTGCCGGAATGAGCCGGAAAACTTTTCATTTGTACCACTTCTGGTACGAAGTTATAAGGGTTTTGAAGTGGAGGGGCTGCAGAAAGTGAAGCCTGCAACCTTGGAATTTCGAAACAAAAACTATGCTAATCGTTTGTGCTACGTTTGTGCCGGAATATACCGCAAAAATTTTCGTTTGTACCACTTCCGGTACGAAGTTATAAGGGTTTTAAAGTGGAGGGGCTGGAGAAACGGCAGCCTCCAAACTTGGAATTTCGAAACAAAACCTATGGCAATCGTTTGTGCTACGTTTGTGCCGGAATTTACCGCAAAAATTTTCGTTTGTACCACTTCCGGTACGAAGTTATAAGGGTTTTGAAGTGGAGGGGCTGCAGAAACTGAAGCCTGCAACCTTGGAATTTCGAAACAAAAACTATGCTAATTGTTTGTGCTACGTTTGTGCCGGAATACACCGCAAAAATTTTCGTTTGTAATACTTCCGGTACGAAGTTATAAGGGTTTTAAAGTGGAGGGGCTGGAGAAACGGCAGCCTCCAAACTTGGAATTTCGAAACAAAACCTATGGCAATCATTTGTGCTACGTTTGTGACGGAATGTACCGCAAAAATTTTTGTTTGTACCACTTCCGGTACGAAGTTATAAGGGTTTTGAAGTGGGGGCTGGGGAAACGGCAGGCCCCCACCTAAAAATTCAAAACAAAACCTATGCCAATCGTTTGTGCTACGTTTGTGCCGGAATGTACCGCAAAAATTTTCGTTTGTACCACTTCCGGTATGAAGTTATAAGGTTTTGAAGTGGGGGGGCTGGAGAAACGGCAGCCTCCAACCTTGGAATTTCGAAACAAAACCTATGCCATTCGTGTATGCTACGTTTGTGCCGGAATGAGACGGAAAATTTTTCATTTGTACCACTTCCGGTATGAAGTTATAAGGGCTTTAAAGAGGGGGACTAAAGAAACTGCAGCCCCCAAACTTGGAATTTCGAAACAAAACCTATGCCAATCGTTTGTGCTACGTTTGTGCCGGAATGTACCGTAAACATTTTCGTTTGTACCACTTCCGGTACGAAGTTATGAGGGTTTTAAAGTGGGGGGCTGGGGAAACGGCAGCCCCCCCACCTAGGAATTTCGAAACAAAATCTATGCCAATCGTTTGTGCTACGTTTGTTGCAAAATGTACCGCAAAAATTTTCGTTTGTACCACTTCCGGTACGAAGTTATAATCGTTTTGAAGTGGAGGGGCTGCAGAAACGGAAGCCTGCAACCTTGGAATTTCGATACAAAAACTATGCTAATCGTTTGTGCTACGTTTGTGCCGGAATGTACCGCAAAAATTTTCGGTTGTACCACTTCCGGTACGAAATTGTAAGGGTTTAAAAGTGGGGGCTGGGGAAACGGCAGCCCCCCACCTAAAAATTCATAACAAAACCTATGCCAATCGTTTGTGCTACGTTTGTGCCGGAATGTATCGCAAAAATTTTCGTTTGTACTACTTCCGGTATGAAGTTATAAGGTTTTGAAGTGGGGGGCTGGAGAAACGGCAGCCTCCAAACTTGGAATTTCGAAACAAAAACTATGCCAATCGTTTGTGCTACGTTTGTGCCGGAATGTACCGCAAAAATTTTCGTTTGTAGCACTTCCGGTACGAAGTTATAAGGGTTTTAAAGTGGGGGGCTGGGGAAACGGCAGCCCCCCCACCTAGGAATTTCGAAACAAAATCTATGCCAATCGTTTGTGCTACGTTTGTGCCAAAATGTACCGCAAAAATTTTCGTTTGCACCACTTCCGGTACGAAGTTATAATCGTTTTGAAGTGGAGGGGCTGCAGAAACGGAAGCCTGCAACCTTGGAATTTCGATACAAAACTATGCTAATCGTTTGTGCTACGTTTGTGCCGGAATGTACCGCAAAAATTTTCGGTTGTACCACTTCCGGTACGAAATTGTAAGGGTTTTGAAGTGGCGGGCTAGGGAAACGGCAGCCCACCCACCTAAAAATTTCAAAGCAAAATTTATGTCAATCGTTTTTGCTAGGTTTGTGCCTGAATGTACCGCAAAAATTTTCGTTTGTACCACTTCCGGTACGAAGTTATAAGGGTTTCAAAGTGGGTGGGGGCTGGAGAAACGGCAGCCTCCAACCTTGGAATTTCGAAACAAAACCTATGCCATTCGTGTATGCTACGTTTGTGCCGGAATGAGCCGGAAAACTTTTCATTTGTACCACTTCCGGTACGAAGTTATAATAGTTTTAAAGTGGGGGGCTGGGGAAACGGCACAAACGTAGCATTCACGAATGGCATAGGTTTTGTTTCGAAATTCCGAGGTTGGAGTCTGCCGTTTCTCCAGCCCCCCCACTTTTAAACCCTTATAACTTCGTACCGGAAGTGGTACAAACGAAAATTTTTGCGGTACATTCAGGCACAAACCCCCACCTTGGAATTGCGAAACAAAACCTATGCCAATTGTTTGTGCCGGAAAGTACCGCAAAAATTTTCGTTTGTACCACTTCCGGTACGAAGTTATAAGGGTTTTAAAGTGGGATGGCTGGAGAAACGGCAGCCTCCAAACTTGGAATTTCGAAACAAAACCTATGCCAATCGTTTGTGCTATGTTTGTGCCGGAATGTACCGTAAACATTTTCGTTTGTACCACTTCCGGTACGAAGTTATGAGGGTTTTAAAGTGGGATGGCTGGAGAAACGGCAGCCTCCAACCTAGGAATTTCAAAACAAAACCTATGCCAATCGTTTGTGCTACGTTTGTGCCGGAATTTACCGCAAAAAATTTCGTTTGTACCACTTCCGTTACGAAGTTATAAGGGTTTTGAAGTGGAGGGGCTGCAGAAAGTGAAGCCTGCAACCTTGGAATTTCGAAACAAAAACTATGCTAATCGTTTGTGCTACGTTTGTGCCGGAATATACCGCAAAAATTTTCGTTTGTACCACTTCCGGTACGAAGTTATAAGGGTTTTAAAGTGGAGGGGCTGGAGAAACGGCAGCCTCCAAACTTGGAATTTCGAAACAAAACCTATGGCAATCGTTTGTGCTACGTTTGTGCCGGAATGTACCGCAAAATTTTTTGTTTGTACCACTTCCGGTACGAAGTTATAAGGGTTTTGAAGTGGGGGCTGGGGAAACGGCAGCCCCCCACCTAAAAATTCATAACAAAAACTATGCTAATCGTTTGTGCCGGAATGTACCGCAAAAATTTTCGGTTGTACCACTTCCGTTACGAAATTGTAAGGGTTTTGAAGTGGCGGGCTGGGGAAACGGCAGCCCACCCACCTAAAAATTTCAAAGCAAAATTTATGTCAATCGTTTGTGCTAGGTTTGTGCCTGAATGTACCGCAAAAATTTTCGTTTGTACCACTTCCGGTACGAAGTTATAAGGGTTTCAAAGTGGGTGGGGGCTGGAGAAACGGCAGCCTCCAACCTTGGAATTTCGAAACAAAACCTATGCCATTCGTGTATGCTACGTTTGTGCCGGAATGAGCCGGAAAACTTTTCATTTGTACCACTTCCGGTACGAAGTTATAATAGTTTTAAAGTGGGGGGCTGGGGAAACGGCACAAACGTAGCATTCACGAATGGCATAGGTTTTGTTTCGAAATTCCAAGGTTGGAGTCTGCCGTTTCTCCAGCCCCCCCACTTTTAAACCCTTATAACTTCGTACCGGAAGTGGTACAAACGAAAATTTTTGCGGTACATTCAGGCACAAACCCCCACCTTGGAATTGCGAAACAAAACCTATGACAATTGTTTGTGCCGGAAAGTACCGCAAAAATTTTCGTTTGTACCACTTCCGGTACGAAGTTATAAGGGTTTTAAAGTGGGATGGCTGGAGAAACGGCAGCCTCCAAACTTGGAATTTCGAAACAAAACCTATGCCAATCGTTTGTGCTATGTTTGTGCCGGAATGTACCGTAAACATTTTCGTTTGTACCACTTCCGGTACGAAGTTATGAGGGTTTTAAAGTGGGATGGCTGGAGAAACGGCAGCCTCCAACCTAGGAATTTCAAAACAAAACCTATGCCAATCGTTTGTGCTACGTTTGTGCCGGAATTTACCGCAAAAAATTTCGTTTGTACCACTTCCGTTACGAAGTTATAAGGGTTTTGAAGTGGAGGGGCTGCAGAAAGTGAAGCCTGCAACCTTGGAATTTCGAAACAAAAACTATGCTAATCGTTTGTGCTACGTTTGTGCCGGAATATACCGCAAAAATTTTCGTTTGTACCACTTCCGGTACGAAGTTATAAGGGTTTTAAAGTGGAGGGGCTGGAGAAACGGCAGCCTCCAAACTTGGAATTTCGAAACAAAACCTATGGCAATCGTTTGTGCTACGTTTGTGCCGGAATGTACCGCAAAAATTTTTGTTTGTACCACTTCCGGTACGAAGTTATAAGGGTTTTGAAGTGGGGGCTGGGGAAACGGCAGCCCCCCACCTAAAAATTCATAACAAAAACTATGCTAATCGTTTGTGCTACGTTTGTGCCGGAATGTACCGCAAAAATTTTCGGTTGTACCACTTCCGTTACGAAATTGTAAGGGTTTTGAAGTGGCGGGCTGGGGAAACGGCAGCCCACCCACCTAAAAATTTCAAAGCAAAATTTATGTCAATCGTTTGTGCTAGGTTTGTGCCTGAATGTACCGCAAAAATTTTCGTTTTTACCACTTCCGGTACGAAGTTATAAGGGTTTCAGAGTGGGGGGGGGGCTGGAGAAACGGCAGCTTCCAACCTTGGAATTTCGAAACAAAACCTATGCCATTCGTGTATGCTACGTTTGTGCCGGAATGAGCCGGAAAATTTTTCATTTGTACCACTTCCGGTACGAAGTTATAATAGTTTTAAAGTGGGGGGCTGGGGAAACGGCACAAACGTAGCATACACGAATGGCATAGGTTTTGTTTCGAAATTCCAAGGTTGGAGGCTGCCGGTTCTCCAGCCTCCCACTTTGAAACCCTTATAACTTCGTACCGGAAGTGGTACAAACGAAAATTTTTGCGGTACATTCAGGCACAAACCCCCACCTTGGAATTTCGAAACAAAACCTATGCCAATTGTTTGTGCTACGTTTGTGCCGGAAAGTACCGCAAAAATTTTCGTTTGTACCACTTCCGGTACGAAGTTATAAGGGCTTTAATGTGGGGGGCTGGAGAAACGGCAGCCTCCAAACTTGGAATTTCGAAACAAAACCTATGCCAATCGTTTGTGCTACGTTTGTACCGGAATGTACCGTAAACATTTTCGTTTGTACCACTTCCGGTACGAAGTTATGAGGGTTTTAAAGTGGGATCGCTGGAGAAACGGCAGCCTCCAAACTTGGAATTTCGAAACAAAACCTATGCCAATCATTTGTGCTAAGTTTGTAACGGAATGTACCGCAAAAATTTTTGTTTGTACCACCTCCGGTACGCAGTTATAAGGGTTTTGAAGTGGGGGGCTGGGGAAACGGCAGCCCCCACCTAGGAATTTCAAAACAAAACCTATGCCAATCGTTTGTGCTACGTTTGTGCCGGAATGTACCGCAAAAATTTTCGTTTGTACCACTTCCGGTACGAAGTTATAAGCGTTTTGAAGTGGAGGGCCTGCAGAAACAGAAGCCTGCAACCTTGGCATTTCGAAACAAAAGCTATGCTAATTGTTTGTGCTACGTTTGTGCCGGAATGTACCGCAAAAATTTTCGGTTGTACGACTTCCGGTACGAATTTGTAAGGGTTTTGAAGTGGCGGGCTGGGGAAACTGCAGCTCCCCCACCTAAGAATTTCAAAGCAAAATTTATGTCAATCGTTTGTGCTAGGTTTGTGCCTGAATGTACCGCAGAAATTTTCGTTAGTACCACTTCCGGTACGAAGTTATAAGGGTTTTAAATTGGGGGCTGGGGAAATGGCAGCCCCCCACCTAAAAATTTCAAAACAAAACCTATGCCAATCGTTTGTGCTACGTTTGTGCCGGAATGTACCGCAACAATTGTTGTTTGTACCACTTTCGGTACGAAGTTATAAGGGTTTTAAAGTGGGTGGCTGGAGAAACGGAAACTCCTACCTTGCAATTTCGAAACAAAACCTATGCCAATTGTTTGTGTTACGTTTGTGCCGGAATGTACCGCAAAAATTTTCGTTTGTACCACTTCCGGTACGAAGATATAAGGGTTTAAAAGTGGGGGCTGGAGAAACGGCAGCCCCCACCTAAAAATTTCAAAACAAAACCTATGCCAATCGTTTGTGCTAGGTTTGTTCCTGAATGTACCGCAGAAATTTTCGGTTGCAACACTTCCGGTACGAAGTTATAAGGGTTTCAAAGTGGGGGGCTGGAGAAACGGCAGCCTCCAACCTTGGAATTTCGAAACAAAACCTATTCCATTCGTGTGTGCTACGTTTGTGCCGGAATGTACCGCAAACATTTTCGTTTGTACCACTTCCGGTACGTAGTTATAAGGGTTTTAAAGTGGGGGAGGGCTGGAGAAACGGCAGCCTCCAACCTTGGAATTTCGAAACAAAACCTATGGCAATCGTGTGTGCTACGTTTGTACCGTACCGCAAAAATTTTCGTTTGTTCCACTTCCGGTACGAAGTTATATGAGTTTTCAAGAGTGGCTGTGGTAACGGCAGCCCCGCACCCAGTAATTTCGAAATGAAACCTATGCCCACTCTTTGCACTACTTTTGAACAGGAACGTTTCGCTAAACTCTTTTCTGTACCACTTCCGGTACAAAGATACGAGAGTTTCAAGCTACGGGGCTGCCGTTTTGATGCCCCCTCGGAATTTCGAAACGAGACCTATGCAAATCGTTTAACAACATTTGTGTCGGAATGTATCGCAAACATTTTTGTATGTATCACTTCCAGTACGAAAGTATGACAGTTTTAACTAGGGGGCTGCCGTTTCCAGAAACCCCCATCTTGGAATTTCGAGATAAGACTATGTCAATCGTTTGTGGTACGTTTTTACCGGAATGTACCGCAAAAAAAAATTACGTGCCTGAAGTTGGCCCCCCACCTTTCCCAAATCACACCAAATGTTGCACATCGTTAATGCATCGTTAGTGCACGTTAGTGCATTTAGAACTAACGTTAGTGCTATCAGCGTTTACGAGATATTGAAGATTTTGGTTTGGGACCTACTTCCTATGAAGTTAGCCCCCCACCCATCTTTATGCAGACAGATTTTCACTAAACTTAGCGCATCGTTAGTGCATCGTTAGTGCACTTAAACACACTAAGCACTACCGTAAGTGCTACCATATTTTGGGATTATTCAAGATTTTCGGTGGGGGGGCCAACTTCAGAAATATCAAATTCTATACAAATAGAGGTAGAAACATGGGGTTGACGGTAATCGTTAGTGCATTGTTAGTGCATTTAAACGCAATAAGCACTAACATTAGTGCTACCATATTTTGGGATTTATTCAAGATCTTTGGTGGGGGGCCAACTTCAAAAATATCAAATTTTATACAAATAGAGGTAGAAACATGGAGTTAACGGCAATCGTTAGAGCGTGATTAGTGCACTTAAATGCACTAAGCACTAACGTTAGTGTTACCACATTTTGAAATTTATTCAAAATTTTTGGTGGGGGGCAACTTCAGAAATATCAAATTCCATACAAAGTGTCAGTATTTTCAGGAATCAGTAACGAATGCACTAATTACTTTGTTAGTGCTTGAAGAGGGCGCAAATTCACGCTGACCACCAAAGGTATTTTACTTGTAGCACCTACACTAATTAAGCACTAACGTTAGGGGTTGGTGCACGAAGAAGCACTAACGATGCACTAAGGATTGTACTGGAAATGATCATTAGTGCTTTTTAATTTGGCAGAAATTTGACACAGTGAAAAACTCCCCTTAAATTTCTTATGTGAGTTTCCTGAGATGTAGCTGGCCATAACTACACTAATACTGAAGCACTAACGAAAACAGCTCTAATTTTTTCATTATTGGTTGAAGTGGGGCGCCAAGTTCATGAAAGCTTCCAAAGGTTTTTTTTTTACTTGTAGGACCTACATTAATGAAGAACTAACGTTAGGTGTTAATGCACTAAGAAACACTAACGATTTCAGTAGAAGAGGTCATTAGTGCTTTTGATTTTGGCGGAAGTTTGACGCAATGAAAAGTTCCACATGAATCTCTTATGGGATTTTTGTGGCATATAATTGGCCATATCTACATCAATAGTTAAGCATTAACGGAACTATGAGTGTTTTGCAGAAGCGCTAACGATACATTAACGAATGGACTTATTTTTCGTTACTGCTTGAAGTGGGAACCAAGTTCACGCTGGCCCGCAAAGGTTTCTTACTTGTAGCACCTAGACTAATGAAGCACGAAACTTAGGTGTTGGTGCACTAGGAAGCACTAATATTACAAGGAAAGAAAACTTTCGAATTTATCGTGAACTTAGCCCCCACTACAAGCACTAACGAAAAAATTAGTTTTATACGTTAGTGCATTGTTAGTACTTCTAGAAGATACAAGTAGTTTCGTTAGTGTTTCACCATTAGTGTAGAAATGGCCAATTATAAGTCTCAAAACTCCCATAAGAAACACATGGGGAATTATTCATTGTATCAAATTCCCATCTCATTCAAAAGCACTAATTACCTCTGTTAGTGCAATTGTTAGTGCATCGTAATTGCTTCTTAGAGCACAAACACCTAACGTTAGTGCTTCATTAGTGTAGGTGTTACAAGTAAAAAACCTATGGAGAAGTCAGCGTGAATTTCGCACCGACACTTTAAGCACTAACGGAAAAAATAGTCCAATTCGTTAGTGCTTCTAGAAAACACTAACAGTTTCGTTTGTCCTTCAATATTAGTGTAGTTATGGACAATTACATGTCACTAAACTCCTATAAGACATTTATTGGGAATTTTGTAATTGCATCAAATTTCCGCCATATTCAAAAGCACTAATGATATCTTCTAGTGCAATTGTTAGTGGTTCTTAGTGCACCAACCCCTAACGTTAGTACTTCATTAGTGTAGGTGCTACAGGTACAATATCTTTGGAGGGCACGGTGAACTTGCGTCAACTTCAAGCACTAACAAAAAATTAATGCCATTCAGTAGTGTATCGTTAGTGCTTCTAGAAAGCACTAAATGTTTGTATGAAATTTGATATTTCTTAAGTTGGTCCCACCAGAAATCTTGAATAAATCCCAAAATATGGTAATGCTAACCTTAATGCTTAGTGCATTTAAGTGCACTAACGATGCCATAACGATTGTCTTTAACTGCATGTTTCTACCTCTATTTGTATAGAATTTGATATTTCTGAAGTTGGCCCCCATCTAAAATCTTGAATAAATCCCAAAATATTGTAGCACTAACGTCAGTGTTTAGTATTTTAAGTGCACTAACGATTGCCGTTAACTCTATGTTCCTATCTCTATTTGTATAGAATTTGAAATTACTGAAGTTGCCCATCCCACCGAAAATCTTGAATGAATTCCAAAATATGGTAGCACCAACGATAGTGCTTAGTACGTTTAAGTGCACTAACGATGCACTAACGTTTGCCATTAACCCCATGTTTCTATCCCTATTTGTATAGAATTTGATATTTCTGAAGTTGACCACCCCACCAAATTTTTTGAATAAATCTCAAAATATAGTAGCGCTAACGTTAGTGCTTAGTGCGTTTAAGTGCACTAATGATGCACTAATGATTGCTGTTAACACTATGTTTCTACCTTTATTTGTATAGAATTTGATATTTCTGAAGTTGGCCCCCCACCAAAAATCTTGAATAAATCCCAAAATATGATAGCACTAACGTTAGTGCTTAGTGCTTATAAGTGCACTAACGATTCCCGTTAACTCAATGTTTCTATCTCTATTTGTATTGAATTTGATGTTTCTGAAGTTTGCCCCCCACTTTAAAACTAATATAACTTCGTACCGGAAGTGGTACAAGCGAAAATTTTTGCGGTACATTCCGGCACAAACGTAGCACAAACGAATGCCATAGTTTTTTGTTTCGAAATTCCAAGTTTTGAGGCTGCCGTTTCTCCAGCCCCCCCACTTTAAACCCTTATAACTTCGTACCGGAAGTGGTACAAACGAAAATGTTTACGGTACATTCCGGCACAAACGTAGCACAAACGATTGCCATAGGTTTTGTTTCGAAATTCCAAGGTGGGGGGGCTGCCGTTTCCCCAGCCCCCCCACTTTAAAACCCTTATAACTTCGTACCGGAAGTGGTACAAAAGAAAATGTTTGCGGTACATTCCGGCACAAACGTAGCACAAACGATTGCCATAGGTTTCGTTGCGAAATTCCAAGGTGGGGGGGCTGCCGTTTCCCCAGCCCCCCCACTTTAAAAC
This sequence comes from Thermobia domestica, assembly GCF_964235325.1. Classification (NCBI taxonomy): domain Eukaryota; kingdom Metazoa; phylum Arthropoda; class Insecta; order Zygentoma; family Lepismatidae; genus Thermobia; species Thermobia domestica. The sequence goes on from NC_137459.1 coordinate 234,607,498, forward strand.
TATTATAACTTCGTACCGGAAGTGGTACAAACGAAAATTTTTGCGGTACATTCCGGCACAAACGTAGCACAAACGGTTGGCATAGGTTTTGTTTCGAAACTCCAAGGTGGGGGGGCTGGCGAAATGCACCTACGTCTGATGAGGATCTTGGCTAGAAGATCGAAACTACACGTGTAAATGTGTTTTATTAAATAAGTGCAGTCTTGTTCAGCAGTGTGTTTATCTTTGAGAGTTTGAACACATGAACACTGGATTCAAAGCTTATTTACCCAAACCGCTCGGCTATTTCTTACACGAGTCTAAACTGCTCAGCTACGTTGTAATTGTTGCTGAGTAATTGAAAGTGAATCAAACTATGTTTCACATTGACTTTCCTTGCTAAACTTCATTTTAAACTCTTGTAACTTCCACCTGAAATTTTATATTTAGGCGTAGTTGATCATACTCTATATAGTGTTCAAGTTTGCCAGTAGGCGCCAGGTTAGCATTTCTTAGTTAACTCGAACAGTGTTTTTATCATATTACTTTCATTACTATGCAAATCATAAACGGGGGTAGGAGAGTTAAAAATTTAGACCAAAAAATAGAACAGCTCACGAACCTCATAAAAACGTGATACTCAATATATACATTTCTCATTAAAAATGTGTGACCGCATCATAGGTGTCCAAACTCGCGAGCCCGACGCTCGTGAGCTCGGCACTCACGCTCAACCGGGCTCGGGCTCAATAATTGAGCGCGAGCCCGAGTGAGCCCGAGCCCCAACGAAATAAGTGAGCGCGGGCCCAGTTGGGAGAAGTGATCGCGAGCCCGAGTGAGCGCGAGCTCAGTTAACAGAAGTGATCGCGAGCCCAGTCGAGAGACACGAACGCGAGCCCGAGTGAGTGCGAGCCCAATCGGTAGACATGCGCGCGAGCGCGAGTGAGTGCGAGCCCAGATAAGATTAGTGAGTGCGAGCGCGAGCCCAGTTGGGAGAAGTGATCGCGAGCGCTAGTGATCGCGAGTCCAGTTGAGACTGGTGAGCGCGAGTGAGTGCGAGCCCAGTCCAGAGAGATGAGTGCGAGCCCGCGCTCACTTCACACTCACGTGGACTAACTTGCTTTAGAGTCAAAAAAAAAAATAGGAAATTCATTCCATGTGCAGAATTGTAAAGGAAGAATTAAACAACTTTACAAAATGAAAAATCACATTCTTGAGGTCTGAGCTGTCATTTTATTGTCCAGAGGACTTCAAACACCTTTCGATAGAGAACCGACTTTTTCATGGCTATTATGAGAGGATGGTATTTGAGGCAGGTATTTGTTTTTGTTGTTTTAATAACTTCCATGACCCAAGCTTTTGTGTGTGTGTGTGTGAGAGATCATAGAATAAGGAAACTACTTGACCTACTTGAAACTTCTTCTTTTAGTCTGAAGCAACAAAAAGTCTTTTAATTTTTATCCGTGTTACTGCTCTTACAAGCCCCCTCCGATTAAAAGTACATTTTAAAAAATTTAGAAAATATTTTTCTACTTTTCCTTCTCTATATATATAAAAGTTATTGCTCTAGAGGTATACACTACCAAAATTTCTCAAAAATCTCTAATTTTTAGTGCTTTGATTCAGGCCCGTAGTCACGGGGGGCTAGAGTGGGCTCAGCCCCCCCCCTAAATTTTTTGCAGCCCCCATAACTAAAATCATAGTTTGAATTAACGGTGGATGCCGGGGAAATTCCCCTTCGTTAAAAATTTATGTCCGTCTCGTATCACAGAAGCAACATAAATTTTCGCCTTCTACATTTACAGCAACAATACATAAGGATCCCCCTCTCGTTCGAAAATTTAATTCAAACACTGACTGAAATGTTGGAAGAAATTGTATTTCCAAATGTACTTTAGAGTGCTAAATTAAAATTTACTTTTATTCGGCAAACATGTATTTGTGTTTAGAAACAACACACTTTTACCTTAATCTGCGGACGAAGAGTTTACTTCTTCCTGTTTTTTTTTTTTTTTTTTTTGAATTTGCAACTGAAAACATCCTTTTGCTGTGAGTCATTGGCTTTCGGTTAATATTCGAGAGATTGAAAAGACAGCATCCCTCAACAGGGGGTCGCAACTGCTTCGCTCTAATAATCACACAGGTGTTTGGGTTTGTTTTGTGTATATTGGACATGGAAGTAGTATGGGCTGCACTTCAGGACACTTTTTGGCCCCTGGGTCCCTGCCTCAGGACCCATGGTCCCTGGCCGGGGTCAATGACCTAGGGGTGCCTAGGACCACCCCCTCTAAATTTTGGCAGGGGTACCTTGGCCCACCCCCTAAATTTTGGCAGGGGTACATAGGACCACCCCCCTTAAATTTTGGAAATTGCCAAATCTAAAAATTGGGTGTGGTAGCCTAGGACCACAGTATGTACCTCTATCCGTATTGGGTGTCTATGTCGTTCCCTTTTATGGGTAAAAAATTGCCAAAAATTCAAATTTCGGGGGTTTTTGACCTAATTTATCCCCTTTGATGAGGTGTTATTACCTTATATAGTTATATGGGCGTATACAGGGGTTCATTACCTTTCATAAGACATGGGTATATTAATGCACCCCTTGAAAAATTTGGGAGGGGTACTTTGGCCCACCCCTTAAATTTTGGAAATTGCCCAATTTCAACATTGGGTATTATAGTATAGGACCTTAATATGTATTATGATAAATTTGGGTGGTCCACCTCATTCCCTTTTAGGGGTACCAAATTGCCAAAAATATAAACGTAAGCAATACGTTGTACCACGTGTTTGGTTTTCGACCTAATTTATCCCCTTGGATGAGGCCCTATTACCTTATATGTTTATATGAGCGTATACAGGGGTCCATTACTTTTCATAAGACATGGGTATATTAATGCACCCATTGAAAATTTGGGAGGGGTACCTTGGCCCACCCCTTAAATTTTGGAAATTGCTAGGGATGCGTTCGAGTCGAGTCGAGTCGAGATTTAAGCCTGTCTCGACTCGACTCGAGAAAATGTTGTCTCGACTCGAAAATATGTTGCTGTCTCGACTCGTGTCTCGTCTCGACAGTCTCTGTCTCGACTCGACTCGAATTCGAGTCGAGACGTCTCGAAATTCGAGTCGAGACAAAATATACGAGTTAAAATATACACACACATCAGCCAGACCGTTATGACTACCTACCTAATTGTTAGTATATCCACCTTTTGGCATGAATAACAACGGCAGCGCGTCTTGGCATGGTCGCAATGTTCCTCGGTGGGTCGCTGGAGAGAGTTGGCACCACATATGCACACACAGGTCATCTAATTCCCGTAAATTCCGGGGAGGGGGTGATGCACCCTCACGTCACGTTCAATCACATCCCAGATGTGATCGATTGGGTTCAGATCCGGAGAGTTTGGGAGCCAGCACATCACTTGGAACTCGCTCCTGTGTTCCTCGAACCACTCCATGACACTCCTGGCCTTGCGACATGGTGCATTATCTTGTCGAAAAATACCACTACCGATGGGAAACATGGCCGTCATGAAGGGGTGTACGTAGTCTGCAAGCAGCGTGCGATACCTCGGCCGTCATGGTGCCTTGCTCAAGCTTCACTAGACACATGGATGCTCACCTGAATGTTCCCCAGATAATAATTAAGCCGCAGCCAGTTTGTCTCCGTCCCGCAGTACAGATGTCAAGGAGCTGTTCCCTATGAACACTACTGATTCGCACCCTCACATCGTCATGATGAAGAAGATATCGGGGTTCATCAGACAATGCAACGCTCTGCCATTGTGCCAAGGTCTAGTGGCGATGGTCACGTGTTCATTATAGTTATAGTTGCAGATGTCGTGGTGTTAACATTCGCCATCGTTAGGAGTGTGTGTTCAGACTAGTGTTGTGAAGGCCTGTGAAAAAAAACAGAAATTTTGGGTTAAAAAACAGTGTTTTTACTGTTTTTCCGAGCTGGGAAAAACACGGAAAATTTGGATATTATCAGAATCATCATTTAATCACAGAATCATTTTAGCTTATATGTTAAATCAAACATATATTTCATAGAGATATCTTGATTGTTCTATGTAAAATTCCGGAAATTTTGAAACCATTAGAAAAAATTGTTTGTTCGGAAATATTGGCAAAAACAGAAAAATGTAGTTTAAAAACTATTTGTTAGCCTGATGCTAGTAATCTTACTTGCTGTAACATGTCTGCAACATATACAGTGGGAAGTCAAAAATCCGAACTAATTGGGACCACAGGTATTCGGATTTTCAAATTGTTCGGATTTTCGAAAATGACCAAGAAAATGCGATTTAGGCTTACATACTGTACGGTATGTTCTTCTATCGATACAGTGGTTATTCAGTACATACAGTAATTACAATACCGTACGTAAGGCTACTTACATTTAATGTTTCTGAAGAACTTGCTTGTACTCTAAATAACACTGTTCTTGTAAGTCACACTTAAAATTTATAGGCCTAAGAAAAAATAAAAATAAAAATACATGACAAACAATTACGTATAAATGAACTTTTGTAAAAACACTGACTTCACTTAACGTCGATGGACACGCTATTGTTTGTTTATCGCTAGCGTTAAGACAAGATGTAAAAAGCTTCTAGGGACCGCATTCGGATTTTTGACGTTAGGATTATCGACGTCCTACTGTATATACAATGTATTTCGCTAACGGAAAAATACTTAAAGCAACAGGTTTTAATTCTACTTTACACACATATACCGCACAAGTGAGTAAATTTGAGCAGCGAGAAATATATAAAATGAAACTTCTGTTAGTTATTATCACAGACTAGCAGAATATCCATTCTTCGCACGGGGAGAATACGTTTCATTTTGGACACAAAGGGCACCAAAACTGTCACTAATGAACTTGTGGAGCCCCAAAACTATGAATTTGACATTAATATCGATACTTTTCGATTATATTTACATGTCACCATCCTCCTTAGAGTACTAATGGGGCTGAATTTGTGGATTTAAACGGCATCTTCTGCTTATCTCAGCGAGTATGGATTCGAGGCCATTTTCGATCATGTATATATATATATATATATATATATATATATATATATATATATATATATATATACACAGAGGTGGATCCAAGGGGGCTATAGCCCCCCCCTTCACACTCAAGTATACACTGCATAAAATGGGCTTCAATCCTGCTTTACACTGAATAAAACTGCAAACTATGGTTTAGCCCCTCCCTTGATCATATCCTGAATCCGCCACTATATATATATATATATATATATATATATATATATATACTGTATATAATGCTCAAAAACTTAGGGGTTCAGCTGAAATATCACACAAGACCTTAAGATAGTGTATGAATAAACTTGTGTTTGACTCATATATATCATACAAGAAGGAATGCTTTAAGATACACTAGAAAAATGGGGCACATACTTGTGTTGGGGCACGGAAAACCTTGTTCACATGGCTCGTGACACAAGACGGTTATGTGTGCACCTCTCGAACTGCCCATAAACAGGCAAAGCAACAACACTGATTGTTCATTAATATGTCATATGATCACTTCGAATAGCCAACAGAGCCTCGCACCTGCGTGGCATGGATTCAATCAGATTATCGATGAGTTCTTGGGGGATGTTGTGCCACTCATCCAGAAGAGCGACTTCCAGCTCTGGAATGGTTGTTGGATTTACTGGCCTAGCGGCAATTCGTCTGCCAAGCATATCCCAGACATGCTCAACTGGAACGAGATCCGGAGAGCATGCTAGCCACTTCATCCGAGCGATATCCTCAGCATCTCATCCACTAACCGAGCTCTGTGAGGACGAGTATTGTCATCCATAAAAAGGAAAGAATCACCAATGGCACCAGCATAAGGAAGAACAAGAGTTTTCATGATCTCATCCCTGTATCTGAGAGCCGTCAAAGAGCCATTTCGGATGATGTGGAGCTCAGTACGCTCACCAATGCTGATTCCTGCCTACACCATCAGTCCACCACTATGACACTGGGATCTTTCTCGCACAAACATGGGATTGTGTCGTGTTCCACACTCTTTCCAGATGAAAACACGTCGATTATTAGGCTCTACACTGAATCGAGACTCGTCAGAGAACAAAACATTGCCCCATTCATTGCGTCCCCACCCACGATATTCCTCCGCCTACGCTCTTCGATCAACACGGTGTCGTGCAGTTAATGGGACACACACCATAGGCCTACGTGCGTAGAGACCACCTTCTCGAAGGCGATTGCGGACCGTTTGAGTAGATATTATGCGTCCTGTTGTTGTTCGGAAGGCTCGCGGTAGCAGAGTTGTATTCTGGTTTCGACGGGCTGTTAACAACAGATAACGATCGTCTCTGGCTTTAGTTGCTAGTGGACGGCCCTGTCCTTGTCTTCTTCGAACACTTCCAGTTGTATGAAATCGATTCCACAATCGGGAAATCACACTTTGTGCCACTCCTATGGCATGTACCACCTCCCGCCATGACTGACCAGCTTCCAACGTCATTGGGGGCCGCGATGGCTCAGTGGTAGAGCGTTCACCTCTGGTGCATGGGGTCCCGGGTTCGATCCCAGCCCCTGCCAAATGAACTTTGTGGTGTACAAACACCGTGTGCGTGGGTTTTCTCGGGGTTGTCCCATTTCCTCCCACTTTCTTCATTCCACCCTTTCACTCATCTCTCATCATCACCGTCTCCTTTAGCCTAACCGGCATAACCGTGGGACGTAGAAACTTAAAGATTTTTTCCGGTCCGCATACAATTATAGCTGAATTTGCATATCATCGCTAATGGAATTGTCACCATTGATTTCAGCGACTGCGAAAACTATGGATTTGACACTAATATCGGTCATTTTGGATTACTTTTACTTGTCTCGGTATCCGATCCCCGAATAGGGTGAATTTGTAAAGTAATGTGATAAGAGTTTCACCATTGATTTCAGCGACCGCGAAAACTATGAATTCGACAGTAATATCGGCCATTTTCTACCACTTTTACATGTCCCTGTAAGCGACCCCTGAGACCTCCTGGTCCGAATTAAAAAAAAAAGATTCGTCTTGATCTGGGGTCTGGGCCAGGGTACCCCTGACTAAAATTTGGTAACTCTCGGTCCACTCGTCTGGTCCCCAGGCCGCATACAAACAGACAAACACAAACAAACTATTTATTTTATATATATTAGACGATAGATTCTTGCAAATTATGCCAGATTTTCATATTATCTTTTCGAACTAATTTTAAAGACCCGCTCCTACTTATCTTTATATATATACGCAGTATCTCTATATTAATATCTATCTATATCTATATATGTATATAACAAACGTAGGAATTACACCCTCAATAACGCTCCTGGAGGACCCCTTTCTCAAAAAAAAAAAATGCTGGGGAAACACTTGTAGAAACTTCATTTTTCGTGCCAGACGATTACCGAGACCTGGTGAACAAAAAAATAAATAAATAAATAAAAATTACCGATCGAATTAAAAAAATAGTTCTCCATAATAGTATTCACTGAGAATATTGTTATAAAATTTAAATTTTATGGGTAAATCAGTAGACTTTGAATACATCCACATCGTATCCACTAAGTTGCGAAATTGTGTACCTCCAGACATGGGCGGCCGAAGAAAATTTTCTAGGGGGGCATCTTCAATGTTTGCTATATTAGTCTGGCATTTAGTGTGCATGATTTGTTATATTACGTGTACATTTTCGTGAGCCAGGGAGGTTCATTCTTATCAAACACGGAGATTATGAAGGAGCAGATCTACTGCTCAAAATATAATAAAAACATCTCTTTCGGATTTCTATCATCCCGCAGTCCAACCCCGAGACGGAAACATAAGAGATAGGCTTATTGTTTTTAAACAAGATAACGTGCCTAGCGAATGCTTTACATTGTGAAGATTATATTAGTGAAAATTAAACGAATATAATTTTACAACTTAATATACATATCACTAAATGTTGAGCTCCCCGTTGCTATGTGGTTAGCGTATGCGCCTTTCTCGAACGAGGTTTGATTCATGGTAGGAGCTCATGTGTTTCAAATCCGACTTTAAACTGTACGTTCACGTCTTGTAGAGCTTTGCTCCTGAAAACGACGCTAAACTATAATCTAATTTAATATTACTAAATATTAAAAAATAATGACTTACCAAGGTGACGTCAATTTGGCAGTCATCAAATCCATTTTATACTTTCACTTAATCCAGTGGATATTAATATAACAATTACAAGACACATCATCATCTTCTCATGTATCTGCATTATTTGATTCATCCATAGATTTGTTATTTGTACGCATCATTCATTTTTGCATTTTCGGGAGGGTTCAGGGTTTTTTCTTCTTTTAAAGAGTCGGTTCTCTGTATTGGAAAGAGAATCAGGGGAAGAAATATATACAAAACATGCCGCTTCCGACGCAGCACTGAAGCATTTCTTTTAGCGGTCATACCCCCTCCCCTCTCAAGTTGTAAAGTGAGAAGGAACAGAAACATCCCAGACACTCAGGGTTCAGTTGACAAGAATAAAACTATGGGTAAGTAAACATCTTGTACAGAGCCACGTTTTGCTTATTTTTGAACATTTTTGTGAATTCAACAATACAACAGCGGAAATACTAACTGGTTTTATTACTCCAACCATCGCTTCAACTAAGGGTAATTCCCAACGCTCAGTGAGCCATCTAAATTTTTGTTCTTTTTCTGTTCTCCAGAGGAAAGAATGAGATTTTGCCAAGATGCTAAAGTCAAGATGCTAGATGCTAGATGGGAGTGAATTATGCTAGATCTAGCACCAAGATGCTAGATATGGCTTCACTGGCGGGCTTCGATATCTACAGAACTTTCTGCCAAAGCATGCAAAAAAACACAAAGCACAATAGTTTCGATAACATCTGTGTGGTCCTTCGGTAGGCTACACATCCGGTAAGAAGCTCAATCCAAAGAGTAGTTTGCACTGCACCCGTAGCCGGCTAACAAAAGACTCGTAGCCGATTTGTATAGATAATTGAGTTCAAATTTTCAAGTATCCATTTACTGAATGCCCATATCGTGTATGCATGCATTTGCATGCATTATTTAATAAGTAAATAAAGTACACACACAATTAATTATGTCAGTGATAAACGGTGTTTATTGAAAAAAAAACCCTCTCCAAACAATGAAGATTAATCTTAGACTGGAGAAATGGTTATCCTTCGTTTTCATAACAAACGCCTGACAGATATACAACCCCTATATACAACTATGTGATGTTGGAATATATAACTCGTAGGGTATGATGCTTTACTTTTTCAAAAATTTCAGTACTTCTAGTGAAATGAAATCTTTAGTTTTACGTCCTACAGTTATGCCGGTTAGGCTAAAGGAGACGGTGATGATGAGAAATGAATGAAATGGTGGAATGAAGAAAGTGGGAGGAAACGGGAGAACCCCGAGAAAACCCACGAGCATGCTGTTTGTCCACACAAAGTCCACACGGCGCGATCTGGGATCAAACCAGGGACCCCATGCACCGGAGGTGAACGTCCTACCACTGAGCCACCGCGTCTCCACAGTACTTCTTGTGTACCCCTATAAATGCAATAAAGAACTGATGGCCATGTTTTTTTGTTTCTTTTTCTTTTTTTTTTTACAAAAATATTCAATTAGAACTGGACAATTTACATAAAATTTGGAATCGACAAATGAAAACGGCACGTTTCTAGCACTTGTGGGTTCGAGGTCTCAGTGTTGAAAGGATTGGAGACAAACAATAAACTTTTCTGTGAGGAGAAACATATACGCATAAATCTAGTATTTTAATATATAGATAATAATTGGAATAATTTTATTTTCGAGTGCTATTTTTTAATATTCGCAATATTGAAATTTTTGAACTTAAATTTTTCCCGTGTTTGAAAAAAAAAGATATCATTACTAGTAAAATTAACCTAATACAAACATATTTATTTTTTTGAATTTTTCCAGAAAATCGAAAAAAACGTTTTTTTAAAAAAAACAGGTTCAAAATTTCCGGAAATTTGACAAAACTAGTTCAGATACACTTGTACTTTGCCCAGCATTAAACTCTGATCTTAGTTCCGACGCAGTTCGCCGCCTGTTCTGTTTTACCAATCGGCCCAGACTAGAACGTTCGACATCTCTAATGAGGTGGGGGCACCCAACCCCTCGACATTTGGACGTCTTTTCCCCTTGGTTTCGCCATTTGCTGAAGACAATCGCCACAGCACTCCTCGAACACCTGACAAGTCCTGCAGTTTCCGAAATACTCGTGCCGAGTGTTTCTGAGCGAGCACTTTCTTCAAAATAATATTAAAAATTATAGAAAAAATTTCGAGACATTCGAGTCGAGTCGAGATTTTTAGCAGCTGTCTCGACTCGACTCGAGTCTCGACTCGAAAATTCGAGTCGAGAAATACGTTTGTCTCGACTCGTCTCGAATTTTACAAAGTCTGTCTCGACTCGTGCGCATCCCTAGAAATTGCCCAATTTAAACATTTGGTATTATAGTATAGGACCCTAATATGTATTATGATAAATTTGGGTGGTCCACCTCGTTCCCTTTTAGGGGTACAAAATTGCCAAATTTTAGTACAACCACGTGTTTGGTCTTTTGACCCAATTTATCGCCTTGGATGAGGTCCTATTACCTTATATGGTTATTTGGTTATGTATAGGGGTCTATTACCTATCATAAGACATAGGTACATTTGTGCACCCCGGGAGGGGTACCTTGGCCCACCCCTTAAATCTTGGAAATTGCCCAATTTAAACATTTGGTATTATAGTATAGGACCCTAATATATATATTACTATAACCTCGTTCCCTTTTAGGGGTACAAAATTGCCAAAAATATAAACGTAAGCAATACGTTGTACCACGTGTTTGGTTTTTGACCTAATTTATTCCATTGGATGAGGTCCTATTACCTTATATCGTTATATGGTCGTGTATAGGGGTCCATTACCTATCATAAGACATAGGTACATTTGTGCACTCCTTTAAATTTTTGGTAGGGGTACATTGGACCACCCCTTCAATTTTGGAAATTGCTCAATTTAAACATTTGGTATTATAGTATAGGACCCTAATATGTATTATGATAAATTTGGGTGGTCCACCTCGTTCCCTTTAAGGGGTACAAATTCGCCAAATTTTACTACAACCACGTGGTTGTTTTTTTGGCACAATTTATCCCCTTGGATGAGGTCCTAGTACCTTATATGGTTATATGGTCATGTATATTGGTTCATTCCCTATCATAAGACATGGGTATAATGATGCACCCCGGGAGGGGTACTTTGGCCCACCCCTTTAATTTTGGAAATTGCCCCTTTTACATGTTTGGTATTATAGTATAGAACCCTAATATATATTACTATAAATTTGGGTGGTTCACCACGTTTCCTTTGATGGGTACGAAATTGCCAAATTTTAGTACAACCACGTGTTTGGTTTTGGCTCAATTTATCCCCTTGGATGAGGTCCTATTACCTTATATGGTTATATGATCATGTATAGGGGTCCATTCCATATCCCCTTAAATTTTGGAAATTTTCCAATTTAAGCATTCGGTATCATAGTACATGACCTCAACATGTATCATGATAAATTTGGGTGGTCCATCTTGTTCCCTTTCATGGGTAAAAATTACTAAAATATAAACATAAGCAATATGTTGTACCATGCGTTTGGTTTTTGGCCCAATTTCTTCCCTTTGATGGGGTTCTATTACCTTATATGGTTATATGGTCATGTATATGGGTTCATTTCCTATCATAAGACATGGGTACATTGACGCACCCTTTAAAATTTTGGGAGGGGGTATCTTGGCTCATACACTCGGTTTTAGAAATTGTTTAATATAAGCATTTGGTATCATAGTACAGGACTTCAATATGTACCACTATAAATTTGGATGGTCCACATCGTTCCCTTTCATGGGTAAAGAACTACCAAAATCGAATTTCGGAGGTTATTGACCCCTTTGATAAGGATTTAGCACGTTATATGGTTTATTACCTTTATATGTTTATGTTCCCTTTTAAATTTGGGAATTATCAAATAACAAAATTCGGTAAACGTTTTCTAGGACCCATTGGTGTTCCTCTTATGGCCAAATATTCAAAATTTAAATGTTATTGAACGGCTTTATTATTGAATAAGTACAGGATTTATTACTTTTTTCATAAGACACAGGTGTATTTGTGTACCAATCTTAAATTTTGGGAGGGGGTACAGTTCTTATTGTCGTATCAATAATTGGTAATTGGATAGTATCTCATTCATTGGGTAAATCATTGTCAAATATGAGTATGATCACGTGATCTGTTATTAACCTATGATGGGATTAGGAGTCCAGGACATTGGTACATTAAAACTTTGTAGTATAATTTGAGATTACGTCATTGGTTTTGATTATTCACTCCAAATATAAACGTAAGCAAGACGTTGTACCACGTGATTGTCCTTGATGAGGTAGTGTACAGGGATTCATTTCCTTTGTTGTGGTACTTCTTAAGTTTGAGTACACACACTTCTAGAAAACAGTTGGTTCTACTCAGGTAAACAATTGACGGACATTATTGACCTTATTGAACATATAATGATATGATTAACTCTAAGACTTAGGTATATCAAGAGAAGTATTCTTTAAATTTGGGAATGGTGATAAAAAGAATTTTAACATAAGGCGCGAAATTTGAAACAATACATTGAACTTTAGTCACAGCTCATAGTCTAAGATCATTGGTGGTGATTGATTTGACCTTGAGCTTTAGAAATCTGATAGCTAACCTTATTGAATCTTATGACTCATAGACGAAAGGCAATACATGCTACAACAGTTTGAAATTTAATCATAAGGTGATGTAATCTGACACTAGCAAAGTTATTGTTAATGCAATTTGATTGGCTGATCACTATCTTTCGTGCAATCTGATTGGTTGATCACTATCTTTCGTGAAATCTGATTGGTTGATGAGTTTCAAATCTTTGCTGTATTCAGTTTTTAAGTTTTGTTTTACATTTAAAAATCTTGGTTTCGTTCAACATTTTGCACTCACTGATAAATATGATCAAAACCGTTTATTTGTTAATCGAATAGTTAAAAACCGGATAAAGTTTGACGGTTAACCGTGAAACGTAAAAATTTTTAGTTTGAAATTTTTTTTGCTTGAAACATTTTGTTTGAAAATTCTTGCTTTCAAATTTTTTGTTTGAATTTTTTGTTTCAGAATTTTGTTTGAAAATTTTTTTTGACAACTTTTGTTTCAAATTTTTGTTTGAAATTTTTCGTTTCCAAATTTTTTGTTTGAAATTTTTTGTTTCAAAATTTTGTTTGAAATTTTTTTTCGTTTCAAAATTTTGTTTGAATTTCTTTCGTTTGAAATTTTTTTCGTTTCAAAATTTTGTTTCAAAGATTTTTGTTTGAAATTTTGGTTTGACATTTTTAAAGTTTGTGCACTCATTAGTAAAGAACCGGAACTGTTTAGAACTAAAACCTCTGGCAACATTGTGGTGCAATAGTACACGTCAGAACATGATAACGCAACGTCATCATATGTAAGTATCGTTCGAGTTAGTATTCATGATAGTATTCATCATGGCTACTTGTCTGCAGTTTCTAAACACACGTGATGTGATGAAATCATTTACCAAGATTACTGATTTACAACAGAATGTACCTTATAGAATCTTAGCTAGCCAAATGATCCCTACAAAGTTTGGATTAAGAATCGTAGTGAAGCTTGAAAATGATAAGAATATAATTTTACCAGCAAGATATTTACCCATGGAAGCATCAAAACAAGAAGAACTGCTGCGTTTCTTAAATACTGGATCTGTATCTTTATGTTATAAAAGACTCTTGGGTCGAAGTCATCAATTTGAATTTAGTACACAGCCAGATTCGTCAGCAATTGTGATGAAATCATGAATTCAAACGTCAGCACATCAGACATAGTTGTATGAATTTGGTTGGTCAGCATGACGTCAGCAACTGTGATGAAACCATAAATTCGAATGTCAGCACATTCTTTTCCAATGACGTCAGCCGTAGTTCTATAAACCAGCAAACACAGTGTCATCCCACGAAATCATTTGAGCAAGTGCTTTTCAGGTGGAAAGAGGTGTACTTCTAACGATAAAGAGTTCATCTTCGCAAGCTATTATCCAATAAATATATTTCAAACAAAACATGTGATGATTGGTATCAGTGCTAGAACATTTGAACCAGTGATTCGATTGGGCAAAGCAGAACAATTTGGTGTACAACTGACCTGTGAAGAATGGCAAATATTATGTTCACGAATCGACCAAATGAACGATTATTTTCATGATGAGCTAAATGTGACCATAGTCAAATCATTAGGCTCAAATCATGAAGTGGTGCTGCGTACAGTCCTCGAAGAGAAGATGGTGCTGTTACGTAAGAAGAGTACATTCCATGTCCCTCGCAACATGGTGTATCTAACGGAAACAGAATGGAACAAATTTATAAACGTATTCCAGTGTGTGAAACATGCAGTGGAAGTGTGCAACAAAACTAGTATATTCCTGAAAAAGTACTATTTTGAAAAATGTGTTATGCATATTGTACAACATGTATCTAGATATTGTGATGGTTGTCAACATCGTTCGTGGGTGCATACCTGTATTGATAAACAGTTTATTTGTGATCAAATGGACATTGAGTTTCCACCAATTGATATTGCAATAGACCTTAAAAGACTTCAATTGGAATTAAAATTATATGCTAAAGACAAACTAGTGCAAGAAGTTCAAAATACATTGTATCGACAATATCCAGAACCACTATCTGGTATGGATGTATATGGAGTGTAATAAAATGATCCATTTCAATGAATTGTGTTTTTTTTCATTTCAAGTACAACCCAGGTTCTGACGTGTACTATTGCACCACAATGTTGCCAGAGGTTTTAGTTCTAAACAGTTCCGGTTCTTTACTAATGAGTGCACAAACTTTAAAAATGTCAAACCAAAATTTCAAACAAAAATCTTTGAAACAAAATTTTGAAACGAAAAAAATTTCAAACGAAAGAAATTCAAACAAAATTTTGAAACGAAAAAAAATTTCAAACAAAATTTTGAAACAAAAAATTTCAAACAAAAAATTTGGAAACGAAAAATTTCAAACAAAAATTTTAAACAAAATTTTGAAACGAAAAAATTTCAAACAAAAAGAATTTGAAACAAAAGTTGTCAAAAAAATTTCAAACAAAATTCTGAAACAAAAAATTCAAACAAAAAATTTGAAAGCAAGAATTTTCAAACAAAATATTTCAAGCAAAAAAATTTCAAACTAAAAATTTTTACGTTTCACGGTTAACCGTCAAACTTTATCCGGTTTTTAACTATTCGATTAACAAATAAACGGTTTTGATCATATTTATCAGTGAGTGCAAAATGTTGAACGAAACCAAGATTTTTAAATGTAAAACAAAACTTAAAAACTGAATACAGCAAAGATTTGAAACTCATCAACCAATCAGATTGCACGAAAGATAGTGATCAACCAATCAGATTGCACGAAAGATAGTGATCAGCCAATCAAATTGCATTAACAATAACTTTGCTAGTGTCAGATTACATCACCTTATGATTAAATTTCAAACTGTTGTAGCATGTATTGCCTTTCGTCTATGAGTCATAAGATTCAATAAGGTTAGCTATCAGATTTCTAAAGCTCAAGGTCAAATCAATCACCACCAATGATCTTAGACTATGAGCTGTGACTAAAGTTCAATGTATTGTTTCAAATTTCGCGCCTTATGTTAAAATTCTTTTTATCACCATTCCCAAATTTAAAGAATACTTCTCTTGATATACCTAAGTCTTAGAGTTAATCATATCATTATATGTTCAATAAGGTCAATAATGTCCGTCAATTGTTTACCTGAGTAGAACCAACTGTTTTCTAGAAGTGTGTGTACTCAAACTTAAGAAGTACCACAACAAAGGAAATGAATCCCTGTACACTACCTCATCAAGGACAATCACGTGGTACAACGTCTTGCTTACGTTTATATTTGGAGTGAATAATCAAAACCAATGACGTAATCTCAAATTATACTACAAAGTTTTAATGTACCAATGTCCTGGACTCCTAATCCCATCATAGGTTAATAACAGATCACGTGATCATACTCATATTTGACAATGATTTACCCAATGAATGAGATACTATCCAATTACCAATTATTGATACGACAATAAGAACTGTACCCCCTCCCAAAATTTAAGATTGGTACACAAATACACCTGTGTCTTATGAAAAAAGTAATAAATCCTGTACTTATTCAATAATAAAGCCGTTCAATAACATTTAAATTTTGAATATTTGGCCATAAGAGGAACACCAATGGGTCCTAGAAAACGTTTACCGAATTTTGTTATTTGATAATTCCCAAATTTAAAAGGGAACATAAACATATAAAGGTAATAAACCATATAACGTGCTAAATCCTTATCAAAGGGGTCAATAACCTCCGAAATTCGATTTTGGTAGTTCTTTACCCATGAAAGGGAACGATGTGGACCATCCAAATTTATAGTGGTACATATTGAAGTCCTGTACTATGATACCAAATGCTTATATTAAACAATTTCTAAAACCGAGTGTATGAGCCAAGATACCCCCTCCCAAAATTTTAAAGGGTGCGTCAATGTACCCATGTCTTATGATAGGAAATGAACCCATATACATGACCATATAACCATATAAGGTAATAGAACCCCATCAAAGGGAAGAAATTGGGCCAAAAACCAAACGCATGGTACAACATATTGCTTATGTTTATATTTTAGTAATTTTTACCCATGAAAGGGAACAAGATGGACCACCCAAATTTATCATGATACATGTTGAGGTCATGTACTATGATACCGAATGCTTAAATTGGAAAATTTCCAAAATTTAAGGGGATATGGAATGGACCCCTATACATGATCATATAACCATATAAGGTAATAGGACCTCATCCAAGGGGATAAATTGAGCCAAAACCAAACACGTGGTTGTACTAAAATTTGGCAATTTCGTACCCATCAAAGGAAACGTGGTGAACCACCCAAATTTATAGTAATATATATTAGGGTTCTATACTATAATACCAAACATGTAAAAGGGGCAATTTCCAAAATTAAAGGGGTGGGCCAAAGTACCCCTCCCGGGGTGCATCATTATACCCATGTCTTATGATAGGGAATGAACCAATATACATGACCATATAACCATATAAGGTACTAGGACCTCATCCAAGGGGATAAATTGTGCCAAAAAAACAACCACGTGGTTGTAGTAAAATTTGGCGAATTTGTACCCCTTAAAGGGAACGAGGTGGACCACCCAAATTTATCATAATACATATTAGGGTCCTATACTATAATACCAAATGTTTAAATTGAGCAATTTCCAAAATTGAAGGGGTGGTCCAATGTACCCCTACCAAAAATTTAAAGGAGTGCACAAATGTACCTATGTCTTATGATAGGTAATGGACCCCTATACACGACCATATAACGATATAAGGTAATAGGACCTCATCCAATGGAATAAATTAGGTCAAAAACCAAACACGTGGTACAACGTATTGCTTACGTTTATATTTTTGGCAATTTTGTACCCCTAAAAGGGAACGAGGTTATAGTAATATATATATTAGGGTCCTATACTATAATACCAAATGTTTAAATTGGGCAATTTCCAAGATTTAAGGGGTGGGCCAAGGTACCCCTCCCGGGGTGCACAAATGTACCTATGTCTTATGATAGGTAATAGACCCCTATACATAACCAAATAACCATATAAGGTAATAGGACCTCATCCAAGGCGATAAATTGGGTCAAAAGACCAAACACGTGGTTGTACTAAAATTTGGCAATTTTGTACCCCTAAAAGGGAACGAGGTGGACCACCCAAATTTATCATAATACATATTAGGGTCCTATACTATAATACCAAATGTTTAAATTGGGCAATTTCCAAAATTTAAGGGGTGGGCCAAGGTACCCCTCCCAAATTTTCAATGGGTGCATTAATATACCCATGTCTTATGAAAAGTAATGGACCCCTGTATACGCTCATATAAACATATAAGGTAATAGGGCCTCATCCAAGGGGATAAATTAGGTCGAAAACCAAACACGTGGTACAACGTATTGCTTACGTTTATATTTTTGGCAATTTGGTACCCCTAAAAGGGAATGAGGTGGACCACCCAAATTTATCATAATACATATTAGGGTCCTATACTATAATACCCAATGTTGAAATTGGGCAATTTCCAAAATTTAAGGGGTGGGCCAAAGTACCCCTCCCAAATTTTTCAAGGGGTGCATTAATATACCCATGTCTTATGAAAGGTAATGAACCCCTGTATACGCCCATATAACTATATAAGGTAATAACACCTCATCAAAGGGGATAAATTAGGTCAAAAACCCCCGAAATTTGAATTTTTGGCAATTTTTTACCCATAAAAGGGAACGACATAGACACCCAATACGGATAGAGGTACATACTGTGGTCCTAGGCTACCATACCCAATTTTTAGATTTGGCAATTTCCAAAATTTAAGGGGGGTGGTCCTATGTACCCCTGCCAAAATTTAGGGGGTGGGCCAAGGTACCCCTGCCAAAATTTAGAGGGGGTGGTCCTAGGTACCCCTAGGTCATTGACCCCGGCCAGGGACCATGGGTCCTGAGGCAGGGACCCAGGGGCCAAAAAGTGTCCTGAAGTGCAGCCCATACTACTATGGAGAGAGAGAGAGAGGGGTGGGGGATTTTGACTACGTTTTATGTCACGTGATAACGGAGTAAGAAAAGTTTCCTTTTCCGAATTGTATTTATTCTTGTTGTGTTGTGAGTTGAACATGGTTGTAATTGAAAGTTGGTCGATGCTGGTTTCTGAAGATGCACCGAAGTCCACTTGAAGAATGAGAATTGTAGTGTAGCAGCAACATGACTATTTGTTAAATAATTTAGAATAATATATCTTTAAACTGAAGATAAGTTTGATTCACTTAATCTTTATCGGGGGTGAATAATTATATACTTATATTAACCCTTTCACAGAGGAAGTCGACTTTTGTCGACAGAAGCAAATTTCCTTAACATGCGAATGTCGACTATAGTCGACGTGTTAAAATTTGTTTGTCCGTATCTTGGCTTTGTCGAGAGTAGTCGCCAAAGTTGTACCGTTCATTTTTTTTGTGTGTTCTATTGTTTTCGATAAACAATAGAAATCACATAGAAAACCTTTGGCGACTACAATCGACAAAACCAAGATACAGACAAATTTTAACACGTCGACTATAATCGACATTCGCAGGTTAGGGAATTTTTTTTCCGTCGCCTTCCACAGCGAAAGGGTTAAAATAATTTAATAATTGTTGCCAATTTTTGGTGCCAGAATCAAATGTTCAAGCAGATCATTAGACGTAAGCCTAATCATGCAAAGTTACTATTTTGTAAATGAATACCTTGCAATCTTCTGGTATGTAAACAAAAAATGCAGCGGACTAAACGGAGGTAGTAGTTGCACTTATAGGAAAAACAGAATTTTCAATTAAAAATTGAACCTCATTGGATGATAATATGTATAATGCTTTATAAATTTGAAATTTCACCTTTGACTTAAAACAGGGTGCCTTGGGGAGTTTAGTGTCTCTCTTCAGCAGGGAGGCTATAAAGAAACGGGACCTATAGCTTAAAGTAACACCCAAATCACTATCGGTTTGAATCCGAGGATTCCCAGTACGATTTGAACCCGAAACCAGACGCGCCGAAGGCGAGCGCTGTACCCATGAGGCTACGGGGTAGCCCACAAAAGTAACAATTTGTTAATGTAGTTTCATTTTGAAGAAGAGATATCTTCAATAGAAATAAGTAAATAGCTGTTTAAATAATTAGTTCTTAACTTAAACATTTTAGTACCTACGAAAGCAACTGATCTTGAATTTTTATTTGTACAATATAAAGAAGAATTTCATGTATACTTTGATATGAATTGTACTATACAAAGAAAATTTAATGAACTGTTACTTCTCTTATCAATTTCGTTTCGAGAAAGAAGGTAACTGCGCTAGAACAGGGAACTTTTTGGAGTTATTTCTTATTTGAATGCTCGAGTACCAGATCATAACAGATTATTTTTACTTAAACATGACTTTAGTAGCAATCATCCTAAATGATTGTTCATAGTATGTTCCAAAGAGTCTAGAGCAGTGGTTCTCAAACTGGAGTCCGCGGACCCCACGGGTCCGCGTCACCTGGCTACGGGGTCCACGACGTCTAAAAATTGAAATGTGTTGTGATAAAATGGAACTCACAGCTGTTATGCAAAATGTATTTTTTAAGTTACTAAAAAGAAAACAATTAGAAATTATACGTTTGTAAATTTGAATATTTTCTTTACTAAATTTCTGCCCTAAAGCCGGTCAACCTTTATATAGAACTACTTCAGGTGAGAGGAATTCCTTCTTTGTTAGGGCATTTTTTCAAAAGGAGTTGTACATTAACTGCACAGTGCCGATCTTGTTTAGCTGAGTTACAAGGACATCACCAGAAACCTCGATCTGGACACAATTGTTTTAAGATTGGCAGCATCCAAAACAAGGAGACTTATACTGTGATTGTGTTGTTAGTGATTGTTCAAATGTACAACTTGTTTCTATTATAGTGTGCCAACATGAGGAGTGTATATATGCGTGTTGTGTTTGTGTTTCTTAATCTTATGAAATTTATAAGTTTGTAGAAAGCCAAAACCCATAGACATATCATTATTTCTTTCGTCATCACCATAAAAAAAGATCAAAAAATGTTTAGAAGTACAAGTGTAAAATAAAGCGCGTGATGTTTAAAGAAATATAAAGTTTCATATCTAAGGAGATGTAAATAATAATACAGGTAAAATATTAATTTCATTTTTCCAATATTCACATATTTGTTTAGGCCACATGTATTTCAAAATATTGATTTAAGATTCTGAGACCCTTCTCTGTAGAATCTCTTTGAAGATAGTATTAAATCTCATTACTCTCTAGATGTTTTCAAGTTTCACAAATATTTTTTCAGTCATCAAAAATTAAAAAACCTATTTCCTGCACTAATTCTTTGGAAATTTTAATGATTGGTTCGTTCGGCCAAATATTTTTTTTTTATTTCCTTGAAGATGAGAAAACGGAAGAAATATTTTGTTGCCATAACAAATAAAATAAAAAGGGGACAC
This sequence comes from Thermobia domestica, assembly GCF_964235325.1. NCBI lineage: Eukaryota > Metazoa > Arthropoda > Insecta > Zygentoma > Lepismatidae > Thermobia > Thermobia domestica. Next base: position 234,628,753 of record NC_137459.1, read on the forward strand.
ACAGTATTCTAGCTTTCAGGTATAGTTGTACTAACGCTATAGGGGAAAATTTTAATAATAATTCCTTCACGCTGTAGTTTTAGTTTTAAGAGCATAAGAAATTATTCATCATCACACACAGAGACAGACATTATATATATAGTATAATGTCTGTGTCTCTCTCTGTGTGTGCCCACCCTAATTTACATTTAGCCCCCCCCCTAAATTTGGAGGCTGGCTACGGGCCTGCTTTGATTAGCACATCCCTGTAGGATAGGCCGGAACTCCTGCAAGTATTACTGAAGCCTATGAGACCATTGACATTGCAATACCCTCTGAAGTACTATTATTTCGTTGTGTTGCATTCAAACCGGTATAAAGGGGTCAGAGAAAGTTCCCTTTTACCTTTTGGTTTGCTTTTAGCTTCCGCAGAGCTAGCTGTTTTATTATAAAATGGTTTTAACAAACACTTAAGAGTCACTGATATCAGATCCTGTTACTTCCTTTACCAAACGTTTAGCAGATTTTCGAGAAACGTTTAGCTCTTGTTATTATAAGTTCTGTAATTTCACGAATGTTGAATACCTGTAATGTCTTCCTAAATTTCTACTTCTAATTTTACTTTTAAAGCTGCCTTCTCACAAAAATATAAATAAATAAAAAATTAAAACCTAAGAATCTGTGTGTTAGTTAAAAACAAGATATATCTATGCGTAATGTGGGTGTTGGACATAAGCTCACCGGCAAAAAGCTCACCGACAGTCTCATATTACAGGGATGGACAAAAGCTCACCGATTGCAAACATAAGCTTCCTTGAAGGACCTGTAATAAAATTCACCGAATATTGAAATTCAGGTGTTAGTTACTTCCTAAGCAGAAAATGGAGCTACTATCTTATATGACTTATCTATCAGATATATATATATATATATATATATATATATATATATATATATATATATATATATATATATATATATATATATATATATATATAAACAATAATAAGGACGTTGCGGAGTTGCGTTGTATTAAACGTGGGCAGACCTTGAGGAACTTGTAATAAAATGCCCTGGATATTAAAATCTAGCTTTTGACTACAATTACAAATAGGCCAAATAAATCGGTAGAAAGTAAAGCTACTAATGTCGTATAGCAGTTATCAGATATCAGAATAAAATAGGGATGTTGCAAATTTAATGTGTGAAACATGGGCGACAACAAGCCTAATTTTGGCCCTGGAAATTTTCCTACCAATTTTTTCTTATAAGCCTGACAATTTATCAACTGCATTAAAATAATTTCATGATAAGGCATGAGTACTTACATAATAGAATTTGTTTGCAAACAGGACTGGTGTTTTTTTTTTTTTTTTTTTTTACGAAATCATCATACTTAGATATATTTAGGCTTTGCTTCTTAGTGCTGCCGTCGTCGTACTTGCAGACAAACACTCAAACAAGTTTCTTTCTTATTTACTAACACTAAGCTTTTTTTTTGTTCATAAGTTGTTTTGATCTTAGTAAATAAGAAAGATATTCATTTAATGAGTATTAGTCTGCAAGTGTGATGACAGCCTTAAGACGAACTCTGCAACACTCTTAATATTTTATTCTGATGTCTGATAACTCCTATATGACGTTAGTCATATAGCCTATTTTCTATTTGGGGGCGCGGTGGCTCAGTGGTAGAGCGTTCACCTCTGGTGCTTGGGGTCCAGGGTTCAAACCCTGCTCCCGCCAAGTGAACTTTGTGGTGGACAAACACCGTGCTCGTGGGTTTTCTCGGGGTTCTCCCGTTTCCTCCCACTTTCTTCATTCCACCATTTCACTCATCTCTCATCATCACCGTCTCCTTTAGCCTAACCGGCATAACCGTGGGACGTAAAACTTAAAGATTTCATTTCATTTTCCTATTTTCTATTGAGAAACTAGGCCTACTAGTAGTCAAAGCCCAGATTTCAATATCAGGAGCATTTTATTTCAAGTTCCTCAAAGTCCGCCCACGTTTAATACATTAAACCCTGCAACATTTTTATTATTTTATTTTTATACCTGACAACTGATATATAGCATTAATAGCTCTATTTTCTACTGAATTAGGCCTACTGCTAGTCAAAGTCTAGATTTTAATACCTCTTTATACCCATCATATACCCGCGAGCCCAATTAAGGCAAGTGAGCGTGAGCCCGGGTGAGTGCAAACCTATTGAAGAGAAGTGAGCGCGAGCCCGAGTGAGTGCGAGCCCAGTTGGGAGAAGTGAGCGCGAGCGCGAGTGAGTGCGAGCCCAGTTGGGAGAAGTGATCGCGAGCGCGAGTGAGTGCGAGCCCAGTCGAGAGACATGAGCGCGAGCCCGAGTGAGTGCGAGCTCAGTTGAGAGAGATGAGTGCGAGCCCGAGTGAGTGCGAGCCCAGATAAGATTAGTGAGTGCGAGCGCGAGTGAGCGCGAGCCCAGTTGGGAGAAGTGAGCGCGAGCGCTAGTGATCGCGAGTCCAGTTGAGACTGGTGAGCGCGAGCGCGAGTGAGTGCGAGCCGAGTCCAGAGAGATGAGCGCGAGCCCGAGTGAGTGCGAGCTCAGTTGAGAGAAGTGAGCGCGAGCCCAGCTGAGACAGATGAGCGCGAGCCTAGTGGAAAATGGCCACCTTTGGACCGCATGCTACACCGTTTCCGAAATTTTCACCTGTAAGGAAGAAAGGTTGAGTTGAGTTGATTTTGAGTTTAACGTCCCGTTCAGCAGCGAGGCTATATGAGACGTGGACCTACTGATTAACGTGGAATCCGAACCACATGAGCTCCCTCCGGGAATCGAACCCGGGTCACCCGCGCCAAAGGCGCGTACGCTAACCGCTTAGCCACGGAGGAGCTCCGGTAAGGAAGAAAGGGGCAATTGTTACAATATTGCGGTTATGCTATGCTATGAGTACCCTCCCAACAGACAAGGACAACGTTACGTAATTTCTGATAAGCAGGGCATACAAAATGAATAAGAAATATATTTATAGCATCCTCTCTCCCTTCATGATTGGAATATCACGTAACATTTTTTATTCTACCGAAGATGACCCTGTGCGATTAGGGGTAGGTAACTAAAGAGGTACCTAATACATAGCGCCCCTTGATTGTAATATTACCGCTTCTTTATTTGTTCGAGGGAGCTCCTACACAACCAAAGCTGACAAAAAGAATAGGAAAAGTATCTATTGATTCTAGTGGCTGATCCAGTACGGACTGCTGGGAAGGCGGCGGTGAAGGGAAGGATTCTTTTGATGATGTGAAGCTGTCACAAATTGCCACTTAACTAAACTAAACATAATAATGTGGTTAACCGGAACCCAGTCAGTTCAAATTGATGTAAAAGTTTAATTTTTTACTTCATATTAAAGTTTTGGTTCCAAATGAGAATTTCAGTCCGAGTGGTCAAAGATCAAATCTCGGGGGGCTCTTCGGTGTAGAGGCTATGTCCCCTTATGGGAAAGGGAAAAATATTGAAACTCTTAAAACTTTCGAAGTTTTCGTCTATTTTAAAGGAATTTTTGGTTTCATATTAGTGTTTGTTCCAAATGACAATTCCAGTCCGAGTAGACAATGATCAAATCTCGGGGGACTCTGCAATGTAGGAAAAATAATGACATCTATATCATGATCCTGTTGGTGACATCACGAGTCATGACGTAAATATAGCACAAAGTAAATGCCAAATGCTGTCGGCTCTTGTAGCTGAGTGAGCTAGCGCAACATGCTAGTAAGAAAAATTGGTTTTGGCGTGGGTTCAAACCCTGCCTAACGAGAGTTATTTTTATTATTTTTAAAAAAGTTTATAACACTTCTTTCGTTAAAAAAGATTAAAAATAATATTCAAAAAGTGATTTAACGATTATTTTTTAAAATTTTCATTAAACATATTTCATTAAAATAAGTTTGCCCTTGTACTATACAGGTCCATAGCAAAAGTTGGTAGTAAAAATAGTAGTAGTAGTAATAGTAGTAGGAACGGGTTAGAATGCAATTCAGCATTCATTTGTTTCCGTGCGATGTTGCCAAACATAACTGCCTTCTGGCTAGGCCTTAGTGTGTTTCGAAAATATGCTTGTGTTCGGGATGAAGTTCCAAGGTTCAGCATTGACTAGGAGTTTTTGCTATTAATATCCCTTCTAACAATATTGGCAGTGGACAAAAGTTAGACCGTGTTGAAGCTTTTTGCTCCTAATTTAGTTATTTTACTTTATTATTTAACGAATATATTGAAAATATATTTGTCAGCAGGCAAGTATGCAGGAATTTATTTCGGGAGGGGTCCAAAGCTATCTGGGGGTTCTGACTTCAATATTAGGATAAATTATAATAAAATTTTTAAAAATAACTCCCAAAATTAGGTTAAATTTACAGAAAAGTTGGGATTTCAGAGGGGGTCCGGACCTCCTGAACCCACCCCTAAATGCGCCCTTGTTTGTCAGTAATGTGTCGTCATTTTGAAACCCTCAGAAACTTCGAATATATAAAGGAAAACGAGTTATTTTCGATAAAGTATCACTTCAAGGAGACGCGACATTTTTATTGCACATGGTGGTACCCCACCTTAACAAGAGCAAGAATTCCTTTACTTTTGTTCTCTGCCATTGCACTCTATCGAAAGGTTAGGTTTGTAAAATATACTCCTAAGAACAAACGTGTTTGCCAGAGAACCGTGATACTGAAGAGAGCTCCACAGAAATGCATGCTGAAGTTTCGTTTATAGCTACCCTTTGGTGATTTACCCTCAAGATCAATCGAGTGATAACTCAGTTCAGTCTCTGTTCTTAAGCCGTGTTCGTATTACTTCGAACAGTTTTGACGTGTGTTTTCCAACCACCACATGAACAAACAATCAGGGCAAATCATAGCATACAATACATTTAAGCAAGTATATTTGTCGCGAAATTATTATACACATTACCCAAAGATTCTTAATATATGGATCTATACATTTATTTATATAGATAAAGCAAACAGTGGAAATTACCTATCGAAAGAATAAATTAATAGAACGATCATAATGAAAAGCATGCCTCGTAATATAACAGACTTCTTTCGCGTAAGAAATCGAAACTCAGTTGGTCAGAGCAACTAGTCTGTACGAATTAGATTGTTAGTTCGAGTCTAATACGAGTAAGGGTTTTTATTACTATTGTTTTTCTCTTTTTTATGTGAGGAAAAATCAAGTTGTGACATCGCGATATCAAATGTATTTGGTTAGGTAACTTTGTCTTAGCTAAACTTTAAATATCAGTAACCGTCGAAATTATTTCGCTAACCGATCAGTTACTGAACATTTCAAACACGTCAAACCAGTGGCATAACATGAAGGTTAACCTCACGTCCGCAGCCCTTAGTTATGCGTCTATACTTTCGGGGGCGGACCAAAGGCCGGGCAACCCGGGCAGTCGCCAGAGTCAGAGGGGCGCCAAAAGGAGCCTCAAAAATTAAATTTTATAATGTGTTTCCTATTGACTTTTTTGGTTTATATTCTTGTAAAGTAGCGGCAATTACATAATCTTTTTCCATTTCACAAAGGAAGAAGAGAGTTTTGTAGCACTAAGGGGACTGTATTGACAAATGGAGAGATGGAATGTAGAATAAAGAGTGAAGGGGGAATAAGTATTGTTTGTTTGTTTGCTTGAGGTTAGCGTTCCACGGTTATGCCTTAATGGCCAAAGGAGATGTGGATACTGATTATAGTGAAATCCGAACCACGTTTATCGTTCAACAGTAACCCACCGGGAATTGGACCCGGGACCACAGAAGGTAGGCGTGCTAGCCACTAGACCAAACTGGGGGGGCGGTGTTCGTATTGTTTATAGCAGGCCATATTCTTTGTGAAGTTTTCCTAGGTAGTGAATGTCTTTTTGAAAAATGGGTTTAAACTATTAAAAACACTAGGATAAAATGTAAAATATAGGCTAGTACTAGGGGGGGGGCGCCAAAAAGTCACTTTGCCCAGGTGAAAATTTGGCCTGGTCCGCCCCTGCGTACTTTCTATATATTTTTTGGCTTTGCAGCTTGTGTGGTCCCCAGGCCACAGGGTTGTGGGGGCGCTATTTACGCCAATGCTTCGAACGTAATTCAATAACTGTCTCAGAAATTCTACCATCAGCGTGGAAACTGGAATATATATTTTCTAATAGTCCCACAGAACTTTAACCCAGAACACCATATGCAATATTTCAGAGTGGGCTCTGGCTAAGTATAAGGAGAATCTGATGTTTCCTAAGTAAGTTCCTTTCAGAAAGTTTGCTATTTCTTTAACGGTGTTGTAAATAAACATACTCATCGTTATTAGCCCGACACCAAACAATCCTGGACAAATCCCTCTAGAGCAATGATCGGCAAAAGTTTATTCTGGCTAATATTATAAGCGACTCAAGGGTGAAACACTTGTTAACGAAAGCAATGCTGTGTATACACTGCCATGCTTCTGACAAAATATAAAGTGTTTTGTAATCTTTAGACACTTTAAATATTCTTTTCGTCACCCTTGGTTGTGTAGGGTGCCCTCGAACAAATAAAGAAGCGGTAATATTACAGCCAAGGGGCGCTATAAATATATTACGTATTTCTTTTGTTACCTAACCATAACCGCCTAGAGTCATCTTCGGTAGAATAAAAAATGCTACGTGATATTCCACTCACGGAGGAAAGGATGCTCTAAATATATTATTCATTTTGTCTGCCCTGCTTGTCAGAAATGAAATACTTTCTTTTGGGAGGGTGCTGAAAATAGAGGGGCAAAATAAAACGTCATGCCCCTCCTACATTTTAAATTTTGTTACGTGGTTGCTCAATTTATTCTAAAGAAAGCACTTTAAGATGTCTAAGGTTACTACATTATGTAAGGGTGACATATTCAGGAATAATAATAATAATAATTATTATTATTATTAAATATGAATGTCTTTGGAGAGCCGAAATTATGTGACACCAATCATTACATGTGGAGCTTCAACATGAGTGGAAAAAACAGGACTTTTCTGTCTGACTCTCTAACGTACAGATTATGTGCTGAAGGTAAGAAGCATCATCAATCTATAATTGGTTGCTTTTCCATAGAATGTCTGCTTCTTTAGTTCTCCTCCTTCGGGCTACTTACCTCATGTGGTAAATTCAAAACAATTTCAATTTAAAACAAATACATTGTAAAACTTTTCCGTAATTAAATATATATAAGGAAAATGAAACATTTAATATGGAAATCTGTTATCAAAGTGTCTAAAAAAGTAGATAGAAGACTATCTATTGAGAAACATTGTGAAATTTTATAAAATTCTCCAAATTAGAATTAACATTTACTGGAAAATATTCGTTATGCACCAGTGAGCATGTAGTGAGCAGTGAGCACAGGGGAAATAATTACGTAACTGTTTGCAAACAAAAATTAGGGACACTAATGCAAGTGCGACAACGACACTTTTTCTTTTTTTGGTATCGCCATGAGTTTTACACATATGTTACAATTTGATTCTTTCCCACATAAAAAATAAATAAAATAACAATAGTAATAAAAATGACCAATGCACTTCTATGGGGTTCGAACCAACTAAGTCCGGCATATAGACTTGTTGCTTTAACTAACTGAGCTGTTTGCTTTCTTACGTCAACTAAAACTGTTCTACGGTAAAGACGATTTTTCATTACGATCGTGCTGCCAATTCGTCCTTTTCCATAGGTAATTTCCACTTTTTGCTCTATCTATACGTTGATACTTAGTATAGATTCATATATTTGGAGTGTGCAGATAATGCATGTAATAAGACATATTAGAAATGTTTCGTTAAAAGTTTCGTTTGTAGATTTAATCCACATTTCTCTCAATGACATAGATGTCGCTGCTTCGTGTTGATCTGCAGAATTCCCTCGCGTTCTTGAAAATTTCCCACTTTAGCAGAGTTGGCAATTCTCGTAGTTTCGGTCGATTTAATGTTTTTTGCTTCTAATTTATTTATTTTAAGCTAATATCTAACACAAATATTAAAAACGGGTTTGTTATTAACGCTTCCTGCTGAGGAAACCTTCCGAAATTTCGAACATATAAAGAAAACGGAGATATTTTCAAAAAACTTCAAAATAAAGAGACGCGTCATTTATTTTGCTGACAGTTGTACAGCGCCCCAGGTCTTGGGACAAGGATACCTAACTACAACTATATTTCATCTTTATTACTGGAAGTCCCACTATACACCGAATCCTACTTGTTGTCTTTACAGCAGTTGTCTGGAGTTCGTTGTCGCTCCGAGGATCTTTACCTTTTGACGTCACGTCTCAACCCTTATTTAATTGCAACTTTTATTATTATTATTATTATTATTATTATTATTATTATTATTATTTTGTAGTTTCGCGCAATTCAGCCTTCTCATTTTTCAATTCGGTCTACATATTGATTTGTATTCGTTCAATGGTCTGTTCTTTGCTCGTGTGTTTCACAAGTGCCTTCGTTGTGCCTTTTAGTGAGCCATCTCTTCAGATTCCACAGGATGATCTTAGATTAAGCCTAGAAGTGGTGTTGAGCTGGAAATTTCTTCCAGCTTGTTATGGTAAGTTTTCTGTCTCAGGCAGAAGAACGCTTATATCATGTTCTCTTGGAGTTTAGGATATGTGGACTTGTTAACTGTCAGCCAAGGAGGGCAAGTTGATTTTATGGTTTGGAATATTCCATGGACTTCTAGCCACACGTGGAAAATCTTCCGACGCTTCTATCTGACGTCACACACGAGTTGAGAACAAAATCATTGAACGTAGATTTCGCGTAGGACTTCCTACTAAACTTGAATCTCGAAACCAAATGATGTGTGAGAGAAATTCTACATGTGAACGACATAATCATAATTTATTTATTTAACAATCACTAGATACAGCTCAGAGGCAATTTTGCACTGGATATCTAACAACAACAATGGGAAGGTATCGGCCAGGGCCTGTTTAATAGGTAACATCCCGGCATTTGCCTGGTAGAACTGAGAAAAACACCAGTCAGGATAGTCGGTTGCTGGAATCGGACCCACGACCTCCCGAATGCGAAGCCGACGCTCTACCACTTGAGCTAAGAAGATTTTGCCCTTGGGTAAAACTGTTACATGTTATAGTTACAATCAGGGGCGGATTAAGGCTTTTAAGGCCCTGGAGCCGACTATTTCATGGGGGCACTATGTTACGAATAATTCCAGCGAGTTTAATTTTCTTTGCTGCCTTGTGGGAAGTACATTTACAGATAACACTGTGTTAGGAAATAAGGGTCATGTTGTAAAATCCTCCATTACTACAGAAAATAATATAATCTTAATGCCATTATTGATTGGAGATAAGAATGCTGTTGCTGTATTAGATTCTGCTTCGCAAATATCAATAATTAGAGAGGATTTAGTTTCACCTAAGGCTAAAATATTAAATACCGACACACCAATAAAAGGAATTATTCCGAGTTCTTTTTTGATAAACAAGATAGCAATTGTACTTTTCAAAATTAATGGGAGAGCATTTCATCATGTTTTTTGCTAGTTACAGTAAGTGATTTTTCCCAACACTTATTGTTAGGGAATGACTTTTTAGTATTTCAGAGAGACCAAATTGATTTGAATAGGAACGTTTTATTGTTATGGAGATTTGGAAAACTTTCTAGATTTGCTCTAAGTAATGACACAGGTATTTCAAAGGAATTGTCACCACAAGCTAATAATTTGGTTTATTACAAACCCTCACTCCCAAAATAGCTCACTCTCTCGTATCGTGAAGACGCTGGTGGAATAAGACTTAAGCAATATTGTGAGCATAACGATAATATAAGCGGGTCTGAAGCCGAAAATATAATAAGTTGATTGTTATATTTTAGCATTGAAGAGAGGGATTTAGGGAGGGGGCGGAGCCTGGGCTCCATTGGCTCCGCCCTTAATCCGCTTCTAGTTACAATACATATTTACTCCATCTTGAACATTTGCCGCCAAACTCTGTTAGGAAAAATTTTGCTTTTTTATTTATTTTAAATTCAGCCTCTGATTTTAGTGTTACTGCCTAAGTGATGTTATGGTTGGATTTTCTAGTCTTTTGATTAGTGGTGGATGCCGCCTATTTTTGTACTTTAATCTAATTCATTAGCCGTACCAATTACGGCTTACGCAAAGACGTCATGTTATATTTCAAAAGACAGAATTATAAAGCACTTTTTACAGATAAACAATTCTTAACTTAATCATAAATGAGTTTTGAAATATGCAAAGTTTCCTTTAACCATCCCTTGCAAGTCATATTGAGAAATAATGAACTAGAACTACAATCACGGACAAAAGGTTAACGTGGTCCGTGACACCCCTGACCAGAAACTTGCGTCTCTTATACGACAAAAAAATGAAATGCAAAATACAAAGAAATACGACCAAAGTATATCAACAAATTAAATAAATTGAAAGAAAATATTCAAACTGAAAGTGATAAATCCAAATAAAATAATTTTCAAAATTAGTTATGAAGCCCGTGAATAAAATCAGTTTTGTTCTTGCATTAATATATGTAACGCAGTGTGTCTCTGTAACAGAGAACAACGAAAGCTGCAGAGTGCAAGTCTATCACGTCTCTGAGTAGACAATTGCTGAATTAACTATGCCTGCAAGATAATACAGTCCAACGTATAGAACGTTTCCATCTGACATTCTGAAGATTAGTGAATAAAATAATGAACACTATAGTATGACACATGAAATAAAACAGAATAACCATAATCTACTATCACCAAACATAGTAAGTTTATATATATATATATATATATATATATATATATATATATATATATATATATATATATATATATATATATATATATATATATATATATATATATATATATATAAATGAAATGTTTCAGATACAGATCAATGTCCATTTTACACTCAGACAATGTAACAACATATTTAAGAAATAACAAAGAAGAAAAATTTTAAAAGTAAAAAGTAACAAAAATATATTAATATATACATAGAATATGTATTGTCCGTCAAACAAATAAATGCATGTATTCTGCAGGGTAGTATCTTGCCCCTTGCTGCTATGAAAATAAAATACTACATTATTTATATACCATATTATTTCGCCAGTAGCTTCCTATTTGCTGATCAGTTAAAACATTATTCCTGGGCATCGTGGCCAAAAATGTATTTGCTTTTTCGTGCATTGTACGAAAAACAAAGAGTGAACGCAATAAAAACAAGGAAATACAATGCGATGTGAAGTGCTTGGTCTCTTTCAACAAATCACTCAACGTAGCGCTTTCTTTCCAAGTAAGTCTTGATGGTGTAATCGGTAACATCGTGGGCTCAAGTTCACGGGGTCCTCAGGTCGATTTCCCCTGAAGACATACATTTTTTTACAACAATAGTAGTTTCTTAAAAAATATCCAGTCATCCGAGAAAAGGAAATTCTAGAGAAACACAGCATTTCACTTTTGTATTCACATTATTGCGAAGAAATATGATCATTTCTTGCAGTTCAAACCGTAGACAATAAGTTAGTGAACAATCTTTTTCGGTCCTTTTATAAGCAATGTCCAGTGTGTTGTTGTTTGCAGTACTCTACACTGTAGACCTTAAATTCGCAAGTTTCTGAGGAAAACAGTGTCCAATTATTATTATTATTATTATTATTATTATTATTATTATTATTATTATTATTATTATTATTATTATTAGAACGACAAAGGAAGGGAAGAAAAAGACACTATTGATAGGAAAGAAAAGAAAAAAAGGAAAGAAAAAGACAGTCGAAGCTATTGATAGGAACAGAAGAAATATACTCAATATCAGATTATTTTTAGGTTTACACATGAACGTAATAATATTATTACATTTATGGATTGAGAGATAGAATTATTATTTTACAAGGACAAGAAATGGAGTATAAATATTTGTTAGCTGGTAGCAGTAATGAATTTTGTTTCGCCCGTCTTTTAGGTAGGTTGAGCTGATTTTGAGTTTAGCGTTCCTTTCAGCAGCAAGGCTATATGAGACGAGACCTACTGATTAACGTGGAATGGGAGCCACATGAGCTCCTGCCGGGAATCGAACCCAGGTTTTTCTAGGTAGGAAAGTGAGATGATACCTTGAATAGAATCGTTCTTGTTACTAGAGTTGTAAGTTCGATCACTATTCGTAATTTGTGTAATTCCTTTAATGCTTTATCAACGTTGCATGTAACGTTAAAGCTAATAATAACTTACTTGCGAAATCACGTGTAAAATTGAAAGACCGAGTTAGTTGTGTAAATTCGCACACAGATCGAGGTAACGAAGCCAGACTAATGTGCGTATGTCTCTGCTCTGACCATCCTCCCTCCTAGAGTATTCGATAGCAAGGTAATCTGAAGATCTTGTAGTCCACGAATCGATTACCGTGCACGCAGAACCATTTTTATTTCTTAAGCACAAGTACAAAAGGCAAAAGAAATAAACGAATCGAGATGTATGAAGTTTACAGCTAACAAGTAAGACCGAACCAAAGGTATAGGTCATTAAGTGATTTGTTTAAAGAAACAATACAATGGAGGAAACTTGTTTTGTCTGTGTCTAGGAACGGAGTATAAATAAAAAAGAAACTACACTTTTGTCCCATGTCTTTCAAAATTACATAAATAGAAATAACACTCTTTCTTATCATAGAAAATGTTAAATGTCTTCTTAGAAATATGCAGAAAAAGGAAACCAATATTTTCAAACAAAATATTCTGCAAAAATTAAGAAATAAAGAAATAATTAATAAGAAAAATCTCCGAAACTCATAACCAAATTCTACGTTCTGTTTTCGTAAGCGTGGCAAACGCGCGGCGAAATTTACAGACAGAGAGAAGGAACTTTACGCTTTATTACAAATACAACGTAAGTCTTTCATAATGTTAGTTACCGTACTTATTGCACAGCTCTAATAATAATAGGTATTAAACATTTTATACGTAAAAGACAAATAAAAGGAAATAAGCCATAGAATATGCCAAGCGACCAGGCAGTTTGTGGTAGTGATTTTCTGATATACGACTTCTAAGAGAGCGAACGATAACATGCCTTCATAGAGTATGCGGTTAGCGCGCGCTGCTGAAGTGTTTTGTTTTTATCCACGATCATCAGTTCAAGTCCCATACCCTACGTTTTTTTTTTTTTTTTTTTTTTAGAAAAGCTTGATTCTATCTATTAAACAGCAATGTGTTGTTCTAATAATGTTGCTTAGTATTATCGTCTCCATTCTAGTTTATTTGAATATTTCTAAATAATCCAGAATTGCGTCCTTTAAATAAAGTATTACAATCATCAAGAATGTTATAAAAAGAAGAAACTTCTTTCTAATCATTATCATAACCGGAAGGGGGAAATTTATAAACATTTAAAATGGTAATTAACATATGACTAAACTTTAATGAAACATTACTAAAATAAAACATTTACTCCGAATAGTCTCTCCAAGCAATTTGTAGAAAATGAACAGAAATAATGAATATAAACTATTAGTTGTCAATTAAAAGTGTATTTGCGATAGTTCTAAACCCAAATAGAATATTCACTCTTTGCTTCATGAAAATAATAAACATTTTACAAAAATAATGATCTTTTGGCTGTATCGCATATATGTTTTAGTAAATAAATAAAAAAAACATATGTATAATTTAATCACCTTGACTCGATAACTGATTGAGAGGGTGAAGATAATGAATATTACTACAAATTGTTACAAAGGTAGATGCCGCAGTGGCCCCGTGGAAGCCGGTGGGTGTAGCTGAGCAACCTGAGATGTTAAACTGGCGATCGTGAGGTTTTCGAGTCCCTCTGCATGGGAGGAATTTTAACTGTCCTCGATGTTTCTGTGTTCATGTCCCTGTCGATACTAGTAGTCCTGAAATGTGATTGAAATAGAGAATAAGTCAGGAAGTTAAAAAAGTGGTAAAGTGTTGACCTCTGGTGCATAGGGTCCCTGGTTCGATCACAGCTTGCGCCAAGTGAACTTTGTGGTGGACACAGCGTGTGTGTGGGGGTTTTCTCGGGGTTGTCCCGTTTTTCCTCACTTTCTTTATTCCAACATTTCATTCATTTCTCGAAACTACGCGACGGAAAACAGATTGCTTTTCTGTTTTTTTGTTAGATGTAAATGACTAAGTAAAGTACTGTAAATAATTGTGAATAGAATTTTGTACATCAGATAAAATATTAGCTTTCAACTCTTCTCGTTGGTCTAGCAAGTTGCACATGCTCCTTTATCATATGCGGTTCCGGGCTCTATTCCCGCTAGAACACAAAAAATAATTACTTTTTCATTTACTCTTATTAAATGTCTATCATTTTTAACCTGAAGAGCATAAACGTGAAACATTAAATTAAATAATTCAGTTTCTATATTGTCCAGTAATTTCAAATTTTCAATCATCAATTGTTGCGATCGTGCTATGTACTACCATTAGTAGCGTACGCAGGAATTTATTTCGGGAGGGATCCAAACTCAATATGAGGGTATTTTATATTAAAATTACTAAAATTGTCCCTAAAATTAGGGTAAATTTACACAAATGTCGAAATTTCGGAGGGAGGGTCAGGACCCCCAGGACCTACCCCTTCGTATGTCCCTGACTACCATATGTATACTATTGGCTTGTCGCAGCTGATCCGAACTTGAATGTGGTCTTTTTGTGGTTGTTCAAAGATTCAAGAATTGTTTGTATTAATTCTTAGGCTACCACCCCTGCTGTGGAAAGGTGTCTTTCCCTTAGGCAGTTACCTGCGTGACCTATCTAATCACTAACTTGTAGCTCGTGCCTAGTTGTTATGTGTTGTGCTTAGCACAGTAGTCTTAATACGAATAAAGCAATCCTATTTTTCTACATGAAGTCTATCACAGAAATCAAGTATAGGTGAATGTCTTCAGAATCGACAGTTTTCATACGTCATTCACTACAGACGAACTTCTATTATCCAGTTTTGATTGCTTGCAGAAGCTAGTGGTTTATACTGAAAATTGACATTCAATGCACAAAGGAATAAGGTTCACTATTGGTATGAGACTTCCAAACTGTGCTATACATAAGTATCTAAAGACTTATAGTAACAGCTATCGTCCGTTCGTCCGTCAACAGGTTTCAGAAGAAAAAAGGTAAAAGATAAAGAAATAACGAATCTTACAATCGTTTCACCGTCCCAAGGATAGGTTCCATCTCCTCTGTTTAGTCTCAGTTCAAATGTGGAAGTTGTGCAAGTTAATCATTTCCTGTTTCGACGTTTATCTCCATAGAATAAAATGGTTATTAGATAATAAGTGGTTTTCTGCAATTGTGTACATATGGTACTATATAACACGATCGCAACAATCGATGATTGAGAATAGTAAATCACTTGACAATATTGAAACGGAATTATTTAGTTTAATGTTTCACGTTTATGCTCCTCAGGTTAAAAATGATAGACATTTAATAAGAGTAAATGAAAACGTAATTGTTTTCTGTGTTCTAGCGGGAATAGAACCCGGAACCGCTTACATCAAAGGCGCACGTGCAACTTACTAGACCAACGGAAAGGGTTGAAAGCTAATATTTTATCTCAGAATACAAAATTCTATTCACAATTATTTACAGTACTTTACTTGCAGTCATTTACCTCTAACAACAAAAAGAAAAAGCAATCAGAGTTTTACGTCCCATAGTTATGCCGACTAGGATAAAGGAGGCGGTGGTTATGAGAAATAAATGAAATGGTGGAATAAAGAAAGTGGGGGAAAACGGAACAACCCCGAGAAAACCCCCCCACACACGCTGTGTCCACCACAAAGTTCACTTGGCGCAAGCTGCGATCGAACCAGGGACCCTATGCACCAGAGTTGAACTCTGTACCAATTTTTTAACTTCCTGACTCATTCTCTATTTCAATCATATTTCAGGACTACTAGAATCGACAGGGACATGAACACAGAAACATCGAGGACAGTTAAAATTGCTCCCATGCAGAGGGATTCGAAAACCTCACGATCGTCAGTCTAACACCTCAGGCTGCTCAGCTACACCCACCGGCTTCCACGGGGCCACTGCGGCATTTACCTTTGTAACAATTTGTAGTAATATTCATTATCTTCACCCTCGCAATCAGTTATCGAGCCAAGGTGATTAAATTATACATAATATGTTTTTTTATTTATTTACTAAAACATATATGCGATACAGCCAATGTTTTCATGAAGCAAAGACTGAATATTCTACTTGGGTTAAGAACTATCGCTACTACGCTTTTAATTGACAACTAGTAGTTTATGTTCATTATTTCTGTTCATTTTCTACAAATTGCTTGCAGAGACTATTCGGAGTAAATGTTTTATTTTAGTAATGTTTCGTTAACGTTTAGTCATATGTTGAGTACCATTTCAAATGTTTATACATTTCCCCATCCGGTTAGGATAATGATTAGAAATGAAGTTTCTTCTTTTTATAAAATTCTAGCATATTTCTAAGAAGACATTTAACATTTTCTATGATAAGAAAGAGTGTTATTTCTATTTATGTAATTTTGAAAGACATGGGACAGAAGTGTAGTTTCTTTTTTATTTATACTCCGTTCCTAGACACAGACAAAACAACTTTCGTCCATTTTATTGTTTCTTTAAACAAATCACTTAATGACCCATACCTTTGGTTCGGCTTTACTTGTTAGCTGTAAACTTCATGCATCTAGATTTTTTTGCCTTTTCTACTTGTGCTCAAGAAATAAAAATGGTTCTGCGTGCATGGTAATCGATTCGTGGACTACACGATCTTCAGATTACCTTGCTGTCGAATACTCTAGGAGGGAGGATGGCCAGAGCAGAGACATACGCACATTGCTCAGGCTTCGTTAGCTCGATCTGTGTGAGAATTTACACAACTAACTCGGTCTTCCAATTTTACACGTGATTTTGCCAGTAAGTTATTATTAGCTTTAACGTTACATGCAACATTGATAAAGCATTAAAGGAATTACACAAATTACGAATAGTGATCGAACTTACAACTCTAGTAACAAGAACGATTCTGTTCAAGATATCATATCACCTTCCTACCTAGAAAAACCCGGGTTCGATTCCCGGCAGGAGCTCATGTGGCTCCGATGACGTAGTTAATCAGTAGGTCTCGTCTCATATAGCCTTGCTGCTGAAAGGAACGCTAAACTCAAAATCAGCTCAACCTATCTAGAAGACGGGCGAAACAAAATTCATTACTGTTACCAGCTAACAAATATTTATACTCCATTTCTTGTCCTTGTAAAATAATAATTCTATCTCTCAATCCATAAATGTAATAATATTATTACGTTCATGTGTAAACCTAAAAATATTCTGATATAGAGTATATTTCTTCTGTTCCTATCAATAGCTTCGACTATGTGTCTTTTTCTTCCCTTCCTTTGTCGTTCTAATAATAATAATGATAATAATAATAAATAGACAGTTTTCCTGAGAAACTTGCGTAAGTGAAAGGTATTTCTGCAAAATTTCCTTTTTTCGGATGAATGGATAATTTTAAATAATTTCTATTGTTGTAAAGAAAATAAAACGTACACTAGGTGACCATAAGTATCCGAAAACCTGCATGAAAATGACTTAAAAGTTCGTAGCGCCCTCCATCGGTACTGCGGGAATTCAATATGGTGTTGGCCTCCTCTTAGCCTTGATGACAGGTTCCACTCTCGCAGAGATACTTTCAAACAGGTGCTGGGATATTTCTTGGGGAATGGTAGCCCTTTCTTCACGGAGTGCTGAAATGAGGAGAGATATCGATGCAGGTCGGTGAGGCCTGTCACGAAGTCGGCGTTCCAAAACATCCCAATGGTGCTCTATAGGATTCAAGTCAAGACTCTGTGCAGGCCAGTCCATTACATGGATGTTATGATCATGTAACCACTCCGCCACAGGTCGTGCAGTATGAACAGATGCTCGATCGTGTTGAAAAATGCAATCGCCATCCCCGAATTGCTCTTCAACAGTGGGAAAGCAAGAAGGTGCTTAAAACATCAATGTAGGCCTGCGCTGTGAGGGTACCACGCCAAACAACAAGGGGTGCAAGCCCCCTCCAAGAAAACCACGACCACAGCACAACACCACCACCTCCGAATTATCCTGTTGGCACTACACACGCTGACAGATGACGTTCACCGGGCATTCGCCATCCTCATACCCTGCCATAAGATCGCCACATTGTGTACCGTGATTCGTCACTCCACACAACGTTTTTCCACTGTTCAATCGTCCAATGTTTACACCTCTTACAAAAAGCGAGGCGTCGTTTGCCATTTACCTGCGTGATGTGTGGTTTATGAGCAGCCGTCCAACCATGAAATCCAAGTTTTCTCCTCACGCCTAACTGTCATAGTACTTGGATTGGATCCTGATGCAGTTTGAAATTCCTGGGTGATGGTCTGGATAGATGTCTGCCTATTACACTTTACGACCCTCTTCAACTGTCGGTGGTCTCTGTCAATCAACAGACGAGGTCGGCTTGTACGCTTTTGTGCTGTACGTGTCCCTTCACGTTTCCACTTCCCTATCACATCAGACCCAGTGAACCTAGAGGTATTTAGGAGTGTGAAAATCTCGCGTGCATTCTTCTGACACAAGTGACACCCAATCACCTGACCACGTTCGAAGTCCGTGAGTTCCGCGGAGCGTCCATTCCGTTTTCTCACGATGTCTAATGACTACTGAGATCGCTGATAATGAGTACCTGGCAGTAGGTGGGAGCACAATGCACCTAATATGAAAAACGTATGGTTTTGGGGGCGTGCGGATACTTTTGATCTCCTAGTTTATGTCTACACGTGGAATCGATCTGACAGTGTTGGGCAAAATCAATTGAAATCAATTGCAATTGATCAATCAATTGAAAGTAATTGCTCTGAAAATCAATTGCAATTGATTTCAATTGCAATTGATTTCAATTTGTAATTGACAATTAATTTCAATTGCAATTGAATTCAATCATAAAATTTGCAATTAAATTTTTTGTCAATTGTTAATTGGTCACCAGACAATTGAAACTTTTAATTGTTAATTGTCAATTGCAAAGGGTGCAATTGAAACATTCAATTATTAATTGCAATTCACAATTGAAACTTGTAATTGTTAATTGTAATTGTTAATTGCAATTGAAATCAGCAATTAAAACTGAAGATAAGAAGATATGTGTATATTGTATTGTCCACTTGTTACTGTTTTACATATTTCAAATAAGGTACTTATAAGAAATGCTGGATACCTACCATCCCTTTCCCCCCTGGGAAGAAAGCCGTGAAACTAAGTATTTTTTAAATATATTATGTTTATGGTTCTATCCCCCTCGAAAGAACTCTATATGCCCGTCATGCATATAATAGGAATGGGCACCCGCGAGTTCGAGCGAGTTTTCTTTAAAACTCGACTCGACTCGAAGCAGACATCTTTGAGCTCGACTTGAGATCTCGGCTCGAAAAATTTCCCACAACTCGACTCGAATTCGGATGGAGTTTCCGGTCGAGTCGAGCCAATTCGAGCTAAAACCTTTGTGTAGTTCCAAGTACTACTATCTTCAAGTATCCTACATAGACAATATAATAATCAATGATACTACTACTACTACTATAATTAATTATCATTATAAGACCGTGTACCTATATAAACATGGAATATAGGCGGTTTGTATCGGAATACTAAAAATTAGTTGACTGTCGATCTCGGTCGTCAAGAAATCTTCAGGAGGCAAGAACATCGGTCACGAGGTTCCTGGTTTGAGTTCAGGAGGAGCAAGTATTCGGGCTCGAGCCAAAAATTGTTAAAAGTTATGGGACTCCAGCCAAACATGTTCAAAACTGCTCGACCCGGGTTTAGGGTTGTCAACAGCTCAAGCGGCTCGCTCGCAGCTTATTCACTTATCGAGCCGAACCGAGAAGTGAGCCGAGCCAACAGCTCATCCAACCGAGCCAGCTCCAGCCGATGGCTCACACGAGCCGAGCCGAATTGAGCTGATTGCTTACCCCAACCGAGCCCGTTCGAGCCATCGGCTCAGTTGAGCTGACTCGAACCCAGCCTATGGACTCGTTTCAACGGAGCTGGTTCGAGCCATTGGCTCCAATCGAGCCGAGCCGATGACTCGTCTTTACCGAGCCGGTTCAAGCCATTGGCTGAATTGAGCCCAGTCGATGGGTAATCCCAACCAAGCCAGCTCAAGCTGTACGCTCAGTTGAACCAAGCCGAGTCGGTTGACATCACTATTCCGGTTGGGCTTCTACTTTGGCTAAAAAAAATGGACCGTGCAGTTCTCAGCCTTGATGGTAAGAACTACAAAAAATGATAAGAAATCTTTAGTTTTACGTCTCACGCTTATGCCGGATAGGCTAAAGGGGACGGTGATGATGGGAAATGAATGAAATGAAGAAAGTGGGAGGAAACGGGAGAACCCCGAGAAAATCCACGAGCACGGTGTTTGTCCACCACAAAGTACAAACTGCGCGAGCTGGGATCGAATCAGGGACCTCAAGCACCGGAGGTGAACGCTCTACCACTGACCCACCGCGCCAACTGGTAAGAACTACAGTATATACTTATATTGGTGCTCACGGCGTCATTAACTTGTTCCGCCACCAACGAATTTCAAGGTACTTTGTTTTGCATCTTTTTTGCGTGTTTTGTGTCGCTTTATGCGCCTATTCCCACATTTTGTGCATCACCGGAAGTGGGTCAAAATGGGCCTACAAATATGGCGGAACAAATTATTGCTCTTCCGCCACCAATGAATTTCGAGATTGTTTCCTTCACATCGTTTTGTGCCGTTTTGTGCGTCTACTTCCGTTTTGTACGTCGTGGGAAGTGGGTTAAAATGAGTCCCCAAGGTGGAACGAAAACGATCAAAAGTTCCGCCATTATTAAATCTCGAGGTCGTTAATTTCACATCACGTACCCTTTTGTACGTGTATTTCGACGTTTTGTGCGTCACTAGAAGACGGTCAAAATGGGCCTCAAAGGTGGGACGAAAATGACCCACTGCTCCGCCACTACCGAATTTCGACGTTCTTCCTTTCGCATCAACTAGTGAATGTTTCGTGCCGTTTCGTGCCCTTATTTCCACGTTTAGTGTGTCACCGGAAGTGGGTCAAAATGGGCTTCCAAGATGGGACGAAAATGACCGAGAGTTCCGCCACTATTAAATCTCGAGGTCGTTAATTTCACATTGCGTACCCTTTTGTACGTGTATTTCGACGTTTTGTGCGTCACTGGAAGACGGTCAAAATGGGCCTCGAAGGTGGGACGAAACTGACCCACTGCTCCGCCACTACCGAATTTCGATATCCTTCCTTTCGCATCGACTACTGAATTTTCGTGCTGTTTAGTGCCCCCATTTCCACGTTTCGTGCGTCACCAGAAATGGGTCAAAATGGGCTTCCA
The DNA here is from genome assembly GCF_964235325.1 of Thermobia domestica. Classification (NCBI taxonomy): domain Eukaryota; kingdom Metazoa; phylum Arthropoda; class Insecta; order Zygentoma; family Lepismatidae; genus Thermobia; species Thermobia domestica. The sequence continues at coordinate 234,650,155 of NC_137459.1, forward strand.
AGGTAGGACGAAAATGACACACTGTTCCGCCACTATCGAATTTCGAGGTCGTTAATTTCACATCGCGTACCCTTTTGTGCGCCTATTTCGACGTTTTGTACGTCACTGGAAGATGGTCAAAATAGGCCTCGAAGGTGGGATGAAAATTACCAAGAGTTCCGCCACTACTGAATTTCGAATCCTTCCTTTTGCATCGACTAGTGGATTTTCGTGCCGTTTCGTGCCCTTATTTCCACGTTTTGTGCGTCACCGTAAGTGGGTCAAAATGCGCTTCCAAGATAGGACGAAAATGACCAAGAGTTCCGCTACTATCGAATTTCGAGGTCGTTAATTTCACATTACATACCCTTTTGTACGCGTATTTCGACGTTTTGTGCGTCACTGGAAGACGGTCAAAATGGGCCTCGAAGGGGGGACGAAAATGACCCACTGCTCCGCCACTATACCTACCGAATTTCGTGGTCCTTCCTTTCGCGTCGAGTAGTGAATGTTTCGTGCCGTTTCGTGCTCTTATTTTCACGTTTTGCGCGTCACCAGAAGTGTGTGAAAATGGACGTCCAAAGTGTGACCAAAATGACCCATTGTTCCGACACTATCGAATTTCTAGGTCGTTTCTTTCGCATCGTTTAGTGATTATTTTTTTAAAAGTTTTCTGTGCCTACTTCCTCGTCTTGTGCGTCACCGGAAGTGAGTTAAACGGGCCTTTAAAGTGGGAGTTAAATGGCTCACTATTCCGCCACTATCGAATTTCGGGGTTGGTTCTTTCGCATCGTTTAGTGTGTATTTTGTACCGTTCTGTTCGCCTACTTCCACGTTTTGAGCATCACCAGAAATGCGTCAAAATGGTCCAACAATGGGTGAGAAAATAGAGCCATTGTTCCGCCACTATCGAATTTGGGGGTCGTTTTTTTCGCATCGTATAGTGCCTGCTTCGTACCGTTTTGTGCTCCTATTTCCACTTTAGTGCGAGAACAAAAATGGGTCAAAATGACCTACAAGTATAGCGGAATATCTTAATGCTGTTCCGTCACCATCAAATGAGGTCGTTTCCTTCACACTTTTTATACATGATTTGTGTCGCTTTGTGCATCAGTGGAAGAGGGTCAAAATGGACCTTGAAAGTGGAATGAATATGTCTTTCTCTGCCATATTTGTAGGTCACCTTTGACCCACTTTCGTTGGCCTACAAAACGTGAAAGTATGCGTAGAAACGGTATAAATATGCACTAAACAATGCGAAAAAAGCGACCTTGAAATTCGATACTGGTGGGAGAGTGGATCAGTTTTCTTCCCACATTGAATGCCCATTTTGACCCACTACCATTGATTCACAAAACGTGGAAATAGGCTTACAAAACGGTAGAAAACACGCACAAGACGATGTGAAGGAAACGACCTCGAAATCGTTCCTGACGGAACAGCATTAACTTGTTCCGCTATATTTATAGGATAACATTGACCCATTTCCGGTGACGCAAAAAACGAGGAAATAGGCGCACAAAACGACACAAAAATGGAAATTTAGCTTAATTACATGGAAATTTTAAGTTTATAAGCTTAATTATATGGAAAATTTTATACATTTTTCCTTTACGTTGGTCTACTTTACGTTGATTTGGGACTTTTAAATTGTATTCATTTTTCCACTGAAAAATATGTATAATTCAACAAGTTGATTTCATTTTGAGTTGCTTTTGGGGTTTAACGTCCCGGTCAGCAGCGAGGCTATATGAGACATGGACCTACTGATTAACGTGGAATCCGAACCACATGAGCTTCCGCCGGGAATCGAACCCGGGTTTCCCACGCCAAAGGCGCGTACGCTAACCGCTTAGCCACGGAGGAGCTCTATGATTCAACAAGGAAATATTTATTAGTTATAATTATAATAATTATCTATATAATTGAATTCATTGTAATTTGGTCCATAACAAACACTTTACCATTTCGTACTAGCTGTTATGCCCGTTCTTCGCACGGATCAGATAAAATATCAATGTAAACAAACTGAACAACGGGAGAACAATTAAGAAACATTTCTAACATTGGATATATTTTGTGTGAATATATATCCAACAACGTACACGTGTTTTCATTGGGAAGGCCGATGGGGCTGAATTTGAACGTAAACACTATCGGGGGTGTCACTATACGTCTGAGCAACCCCGATAAATATGGATTCGACACAAATTCTACTACTTTTACATGTCCCGGTGAACGCCCCCTCAGACCCCCTTGGTTCGTATTGTGAAACAATCTCCTCTGGCCCCCACCAACCCCCAACTAATACCACGAGAACTATGAATGTGACACTAACATCTGCCATTTTCTACTACTTTTTACATATGCCGGTAAAAATCCCTATAATCCTCTGGTTCCAATTTTGAAAAAAAAAAAAAAAACAATGCCTCTGGTCCGCAGCCGATGGGGGCTGTATTTGGAAGTCAACGCCTGTGGAAGTATCACCATTGATCTCACAAGTAAACCTTACGTTTGGGTGAATCGAGTTGCTGACTGAGACACATATGAAAAAGTAGTACTAAATGTGGTCAGTATTTCAGTGAAGTTTTAGGTGCGAAGCTCCAGGGGTTTAGGAGATACAACTACCAGAACATCACATGGAAGTACAGAATAGTCTTCATACATTGGAGGTAAAAGCTCTGTAAGACTTCCTGTAACCATAAAAGATGAATAACAGATATATGAGTACATATTAGGACTAGGGGGAAGTCATATAGTAAGGGTATACCTGACGGCGGCCATCTTGAAATCCGCCATTTTGAATTAAGGTTAAGTTTTTAAAATAGGAACAGGGTCATGTGATACATGATTTAAGGCGCAAATTTAATCAGAAGAACAATGGTGACGTTAATTTTGATTTACGCGCAATTGGTAAAAAGTTACAGGGAAATTAAATATTGTTGCAGCATATGTATTAGTCCTTTACCCCACCTTGTAAATTTTGTGTTAATGATAATAATTAAATAAAAAGCAGATGGATAAATATTAGGTCTATGGTAAGAGTTGCCCTGATGGCGGCCATGTTCAAATCCGTCATTTTGAATCAGACAAAAGTTTTAAACAAAACGCATAACAGTGACACCTTATTAATAGCAAATTTTACCATAACTCCAACGGTATAACCATTTTTGCTTTATCATTAACCAGCACAAAATTAAATGGATCTCTCCTTACGACTACTGCTTTGACGGAATTGTTAACGACAAACGTGTCAAGTGTAACTCGATTGCCTTTGTCAGGTATGCTCACTGTGAGCAGAGAATTTATGCAAGTCATGCACTCTTTTCTGAACTACATATTGATTGTACTAATTCAGGACTTTTCTGGAAGAAAGATCCAAGTTCAATCATGACTCAATTCCACTTTGGTCATTTTCCCTTAAATTAGCAACTTGTTTATAAGATAACAAATGCTGGTTAGTGATAAAGCAAAAATGGTTATACCGTTGGATTTATGGTAAAATTTGCTATTAATAAGGTGTCACTGTTATGCGTTTTGTTTAAAACTTTTGTCTGATTCAAAATGGCGGATTTGAACATGGCCGCCATCAAGGCAACTCTTACCATAGACCTAATATTTATCCATCTGCTTTTTATTTAATTATTATCATTAACACAAAATTTACAAGGTGGGGTAAAGGACTAATACATATGCTGCAACAATATTTAATTTCCCTGTAACTTTTTACCAATTGCGCGTAAATCAAAATTAACGTCACCATTGTTCTTCTGATTAAATTTGCGCCTTAAATCATGTATCACATGACCCTATTCCTATTTTAAAAACTTAACCTTAATTCAAAATGGCGGATTTCAAGATGGCCGCCGTCAGGTATACCCTTACTATATGACTTCCCCCTAGTCCTAATATGTACTCATATATTTGTTATTCATCTTTTATCGTTACAGGAAGTCTTACAGAGCTTTTACCTCCAACTGTATGAAGACTATTCTGTACTTCCATGTGATGTTCTGGTAGCTGTATCTCCTAAACCCCTGGAGCTTCGCACCTAAAACTTCACTGAAATACTGACCACATTTAGTACTACTTTTTCATATGTGTCTCAGTCAGCAACTCGATTCACCCAAACGTAAGGTTTACTTGTCAGCCACCGCGAAAACTACGGATTTGACATCGGTCATTGTGGATTATTTTTACATGTCTCGTGATCCCCTTCATAATGCCCCCGTTTCTTATCTGATGTCGCCCCAGTCTAAATGTGAAAGTAAACGCGGTCTTGAGTTTCACCAATGAGTCAGCTACCCCGAAAACTATGAATTTGACATTAATATCGGTCATTTTCGATTATTTTTTTACATGTCTCGGAATTCCCCCCTCTGGTGACCCAAGGCCCGCATACAACGGTGGATGAATTTGAAAGTCATCGCTACTGGTAGTGTCACCATTGATATCAGCAACCGCGAAAACTATGGATTTGACACTAATACCGGTCATTTTGGATTACTTGTACTTTTCGGTATCCCCCCCCCCTCATTGACCCACGGCCCGTAGCAGAATACGGTGAATTTGGAAGTTAATGCGATCGGAGTTTCACCATTGATCTCAGCGACCGCGAAAACTATGAAATCGACACTGATATCGGTCATTTTCTACTACTTTTACATGTCCCGGTAAACGCCCACCTGAGACCCCCTGGTTCGAATTTTTTCGAAAAAGCTTTGCCTTGGTGTGGGACCTGGACCAAGGTATCTTTGATCAAAATTTGGTAACTCTCGGTCGACTTGTCTGGTCCCCAGGCCGGTCCCGGTAAACGTGTCCTGGAGACCCCATAGTAAGGAATTAAAAAAAAACTCTTCGTCTTGGTCTGGGGCCTAGACCAAGCTACCCGTGACCAAATTTTGAAAAGTTTCGGTCCACTCGTCTCGTCCACAGGCCGCACAAAGATAGACACACAGGCACACGAACAAACTATTTTATTTATATTAGAAAGGTCAGATCCGCCGTTATTGTATTAGTGCGATGCTTGAGCGATTGATCGTAGAAATTCAAACTCCGATGAGTGATAATTTCATAGGCTTGTTTTATTACAAGTTTAAACTCTTTAGTCAGTAGAGAAGAGGGCGTGAATCATGGGTCAGAGTTGATGACAATGGGTTTTGGCGGGTTTGTGGGTCACAGTGGGTAAGAGTGATTTATGGTGGGTGGTGGGTCAGAGTGGGTCACGGTGGGTCGTGGGTCACGACGGGTGGTGAGTCAATAGGTCGTGGCTAAAATTTTCATTGCCCCACGCCCTCTCTGAACTACAGTGTTGAAAATTAATCAGTGAAAATCAATTGCAATTGATCAATCAATTGAAAGTAATTGGTGTGGAAATCAATTGCAATTGAATCAATTGCCAATTAATTTCAATTGCAATTGAATTACAGAATTCAATTGCAATTACTTTCCACTGCAATTACTTTCAATCAATTGATCAATTGCAATTGATTCTCCTTTTTTAATGGCCAACTGCAATTAACAATTAACCATTACTTATTTCAATTGTTAATTGCAATTAACAATTAAATTTACAGATTAATTGTTAATTGTTAATTCAATTGAAATTTGTCCAACACTGCGATCTGAGAACCCTATGAACTTAGGCCCATGGTGTTACCGATTACACTATCAAGACCTGCTTGCATGGAAAGCGCTACATTGAGTGATTTGTCGAAGGAGTCCAAGCACTTTACATCGCATTGTATTTTTTCCTTGTTTACTTGTTTTTATTGCGTTCACTCTTTGTGTTTTTCGTACAATGCACGAAAAAGCAAATACATTTTTCGCCAAGTTGCCCAAGAATATTGTTTTAACTGATGAGCAAATAGGAAGCTACTGGCAAAATGATATTGGGTAATGTGTATTATTTTATTTTCATAGCTGCAAGGGGTAAGATCTATTTCACAGAAAACATGCATTTATTTGTTTGACAGACAATACCATATTTACAGATTTTAACTTGATTTTAAAATGGTTTTCAGAGTCAGAAATATCAGCATCAGACAATATATTATTATACAATGATGCAGCCTCAAGTATAAGGAACGCTGTATAATTGATAGTCTGGGTGTTGCATACGTAAGTAACGTATGACTGCGAGTAAGACGAGAAGGTACGCGAAAATTGAGAATTGAGACCAACAATTCGGAGTTAATTTTCCGATTGATAACTTTATGGAGAAACAGCAAGTCCCCCACCATACGTCAAGTAAGTGGAGTCTGAATGTTGAGTTTGTTTAGGGGCTCTATTTTTTTAAAACTACGCACCGAAGGAACTTTGTTTGACAATGCCAAGAAAAACGTTAAGGACAGAATCAAAACTTGATAATTTTGAAGCACAGGCCATATTCTATATCGGTGAGCATATTCAACCTTAGGAGATACAAAAGCTTCGAAGAAAATACTAAGTGATTTGAGATCGGGAATTTCAGTATATCTATGAAGAATACCCAGTATTCTCACAAGTAAGGGACCATATGGTTGTCGCGCAAATCAGATGCAGACATACGCCATCTGATTGAGCATGAAAAGATATGGAGAACACAGAAATTTAAGGTGCTAAGGGCCATAGGGAGCGGAGCGAGGAAAGAGGAAACATTGAATGTCGGCAAAATTGAAGAAAGTAAGGAATGACGGGAAAAGTTAATTTCTTGCAAACAGGGGGAAAAATCAACCAAAAGAACGAAATTAAACATAACAAGGGCATCAAGGACGAAGAAAGACCATAATCAGGGTTGCCATCCGGACCGCAGTGTTGCCAGCGCTGCATAACATTGATATGGAAGGTATAGCACAGTATAGCAACTCATGCACAAAGAAAAATACTAGTAACACAAAAGACAATTGAAGAGACTCTGTACACGTGCGTAAAAAGGTTTAACGATAGTCGTGAGTAAATAATGTACATGAGGGAGGACAAATATAGACATGAAAGTGAAGGGGGTGCACATTGCTTCCACATATGTATGTTCTTGTTTCGAAACCTAGTGGTAACTTTCCAGCGCGCATGGTCGCTGAATTCCCCAATGTGAAAGCATATGCAAGCAGATCACCGAATATGACCAAACGGGATTTGCAATTGCAAATCTTCCTGGAAGAAGTTTTGTGGTCCGATCTTCAGGGTAAGGATCGTGTTTTGCTTTTGGTTGACTCTGGACTCCATACAAGGATGACACTCTTTACAACATGACAGTTCCTGACCGTGTTCAGTTCTACAAAAAGCTGATTCCTCCAAAGTGTACAGGCCTTATACAACCTGCTGATGTGTTCTTCTTTCGTCCATTCAAAAACGTGGTGAAGTTCATCACAGATACGTTAGTGTTCTCCAGTATTAATGTGTGGCAACGTGAGAACTTTCTCCGCCTTCAGTCATTTGTTCGTTACCAGTTTTCCTCTAGGCGATTCCAAAAGATGATACGCTTTGCGTTTTTCAAATGTGGTTACTCCAATGAACATCCTGGACAGTTTGAAACACCTTCCGCATATTGCTTTGAAAAAGGACTCACAGTGGAATGCTGCAGAGACGCGTGTGATCAGCTTGCTTTCATCCTTTGTGCTCACTGCGAGAAATGTTTGTGTGTTGACCACGCATTCATTCGTGATCTTCACATCAACTGCAATTAAACTACAAATGGTGCGTACTGTTCTCTATTTTCCTCCATTTGTATTCACGCGGGCGTAATATACACTCACGATTACGTTAAACCTTTTTACGCACGTGTACAGAGTCTTTTCAATTGTCTTTTGTGTTACTAGTATTTTTCCTTGTGCATGAATTGCTATACTGTGCTATATCTTCCATATCAATGTTATGCATCGCTGGCAACACTGCGGTCCGGATGGCAACCCTGATTATGATCTTTCTTCGTCCTTGATGCCCTTGTTATGTTTAGTTTCTTTCTTTTGGTTGACTTTCTTTCCCTGTTTGCACGAAATTAACTTTTCCCGTCATTCCTGACTTTCTTCAATTTTGCCGACATTCAATGTTTCCTCCTTCCTCGCTCCGCTCCCTATGGCCCTTAGCACCTTAAATTTCTGTGTTCTCCATATCTTTTCATGCTCAATCAGATGCCGTATGTCTGCATCTGATTTGCGCGACAACCTTATGGTCCCTTACTTGTCAGCACTCTTAACAGTTGAGGTGATGTGATCAGCAAATGTAAGTTCTCGTCGAAAAATACTCTGAGGCTCACAGAAAAAAAATACTCAACTCTTTCGATAGCAGTGTTATTAATACAATATCTGTGATAAATTTTATTTTTCTTCAAGGAAATACTAAGAGTACAATATTTTTGAGTGTTTATTTTTAAATTTCAAATAGCACACCAGTCAGTAAATATAGTAAGAATTTGTTGAAGTCGTAGGCATCATGTATGGTAGAGACTTTATGGAAAATTTTACAATCGTCAGCAAAAAGAAAAAAGTTCGTAGACAGGAAGAAAAGGAGATCATCCATGTAAATAAGAAATAGCAGTGGTCCCAGAACACTATCCTGGGGAACTCCAGAAAGAACTGGAACAAATTTGGATGTTGCATCTGGCATTACAACACGCTGGATACGATCAGTAAAATAATTCTTTAGTAGAGACAGGAATTTCCATGAAGATAAAATTTGTTGGATAGCTTGTAAACAAGCAGATGGATGTCAATTTTCTTGAAAGCTTTGGGAAACTCTAAGTATATTACATTCAGTTGAGAAGTTTCTGAAATACAGATTATAGCATGAATAAGAAATTCTGATAGGTTAGTGAGGCATGACTTGTGTTGCAGGAAGCCATACTGTGCAATGTTCAAATAAAACAGACTGTGAACTTGTAAAGTCTGTTATTAATTATTTTCCCGCAAAGAACTGACAATGGAGAGAAAAGAAAAATGGTTCTATAGGAACATACATCAGTTTTAGGGCCAGATTTATAGATTGGAATAATGTTAACCTGTTTCCAAAGTTGGGGAAAACTGCAGTGGTCGAAGTGATACAGTATGCGGTGGTATGTCGTACCGCCTCTGGTTTTTCAGTGATGAAAGCATACCACCTCTGGTTTTTCAGTGATCAAGACATACCATCATGGAAGAGTAGATGCTAAATACCTTTAATACATTCATTTTCATACACAATAATTGACGAATAGTTTTGCAAGTAACAAGATTTTATATCTTATGTAGAAATAATTTCTAAATTGACAACACCGACATTTTTATCTTTTTCTACCTTTTGTTTTTAAAATGAGTTATTTTCAAAGAAGTTCATCTAGTTTATGTTTTGATGTGCCATATTGAGTTGTTTCTTTCGTATTTGTCTAGCTTCTTGTCATAATTCATATAAATGTCTTGTTTTCAGCATGAGCGGAATTAGGGTTTCTGTGCTGTGAGGCAGGGGTTTGGAATAACCATCATTCGAGTGGGGGTCCGGGAGTTTTCCCGCCGGAAATTGTTAATATAAAAACTCGGTTTTTGTGCATTTTCGTGTATAATTCTCTGGAATACAATATAAGGGGATAGTTATTTACTTTTTTTCAGAAAGTTGTTGGCGATGGATCAAAGTTTCTCCAGCCCACCCTCCCGTAACTAAACGGAAACTCTCCAGTAGTTTTCAGTCATTATGTAAATAGGAATGCAACCTTTTAGGGAACATACCCTCACTGTATTTCAGCATTTAGATAGACGGTATGTCGAGTTAAAATCATAATAAAACATACCGCCTAAGCTTTTTTTTCCCACTTCGAACACTGGAAAACAGCCTTCTGTATAACAAACACAAACTGACTTAATTTTTCTCTTTCGACTTCTGCATAATAAAATTGACTGTCCAGCGCTGTTACAAAATTTATTTATTCAAGCCCCGTCCCTCAAAACGAGTGCAAAAGTAATAATATATTCTTTTGCCGGAAAGAAAGGATAAATATACTGTGTATGTCACCTACTTGGAGAATTAGTACTGCTTACAATGCAATAAGTAAAGTGGATACGTTTTTGGATATATTCAGTAACAAAGAGCGTCACTTCAGGAACCAAGTTTTGGAAATCCTATGATTCATGGCTTATTTGTACACTTAATGTATTTTATTTGTCTTGTGTTATTACGTATGTATGTATTTAAACTTTTGATCATTACTCTTACTGGTTAACTGGACATAAACACTAATGTTAACCTTCTGTAACTGGAGTTTTATACTCTGTTGAGGGTAGAAATAAATAAAAATAAAGCCACGGGATAAGCAATTGACACGGTTGTATTGCGAAGGAAGATTGTATAAACATTGTAAGGTCCAAGAGCACGATGACCAGATAGAGCTGACAAGAGTGACTTGACTTCAGCGGGCGTAGTAGAAATAAATGCACCGTTTTCTTATGCATCCAGAAATACATGTCTCAATCGATTAATTGCTTCTAGTACGATCCAACTCCAACCCCTCCACTCCTCCACCTCTTCTTGTCTAAATCAGTGTGTGACGTAGTACACTCTTTCCATTCAAACAAAAAAAAAAAAAAAAAAAAAAACAGGAATCAAGTTTACAACGTTATAGCTCTAAAACAGTCTTTTTCATTCGTTTGTTCTGAACTATCTTTTAACAGCCTAAATTTTAAAAAAGTCACACAATCTTCCCGTAGCTTCATTAATACCTTTAGTCTCATTCTTTCCCTTCTTTAAAGACTGCAAGCTACTAAAATGCTCCCTAAGGAATCTATGGAAATTGCCAATAACGGCAGTAAGTTTTGTGCTTCCTAAAGTCTGCAATGTACGCACAGAGCTCGACAATATCTACTGACAGAAATGAGTGTTATTCAATGATTCATTTCATTTCTTGTCAGTAATTGCAAGCAAATGTTCCAACAGCGTCATTTAGGTAGGACAGGAGGGTGTAATTTCCCCTCCCTTGAGCTTCATAAATACATATTGTTTGATCAATTCTGTACACTAATAAAAAATTGAAAATCTTATGTCGGCGGAGAATATCCCCCCCCCCGAATAAAATCTAAAATGACACTGCTTTTAGCAAAAAACCTATAGAGTTACGATAGCACATTGCTAGAGAGCTTACGTTTGATTCAAGAGTCGAAGGTTCGATCTCAAGCCATATGGGTTCCTGGGCGACATTGAGAGTTTTTCGTCCTACGGTTATCCCTGTTGGGTTAAAGGAGACGGTGATGATGAGTAACAAATAAAATGGTGGAATGAAGAAAGTGGGAGGAAACGGGAAAACCCCGAGAAAACCTACGCACACGGTGTTTGTCCACCACAAAGTTCATTTGGCAGGGGCTGGGATCGAACCCGGGACCCCAAGAGAAAGAGGGAGAGATTCAAGTATGGAGACAGAGAGGGATGATTTATATACACAGATTTAGAATTGGGGAAAAATTACCTGACAGCACTCGTATTATGACGAAAATTGTGATTTTTGAAACAAGAAGGGAACGTTTTGAGCTGAGAGGATCACATTCGGCAGTTGTCGAACCAACGTGGAGAACTCGTAGCATCAGATGATTACGAACTGCGAGGATCACATTATTCAGTTGTCGAAATAAGGTAGAACATCAGATGATTACGAATGCAGAGAAAGATCTTGAGAACTGAGGAATTAAGAAATTCAAAAAGCTGAAGAAACCGAGACGGGTTTCGAAATATGAACCTTGTAGTTATCGAACCGTGACTATCTATTCTCTTACGGAGAACTCTATCTCCTCATTGACATACGTTTCCTTTAGCTAAATTGAAAGCTAACTCAATGGGATATTCTAGAAGTTGACATGCTGGATGCGCCTTTTTGATAGGATATAAACCTCTTGTAACTTAGTTACAATGTCCATAATGAACTTCTCGTTCTTCAGAACACGTTTTAGGGCAGTAAAATTTGTTATTATTGTGTTAGTTAGATTACATTTGGTAGAACCATCTGATAAAGTAGTGCCAAACCCTGTGCATCATTGTCTGTTAGGTGAATGGTTAATGTAAGATACACCTACGTGTATGGTCCGAGCTTCGAATCAAGACCATTCTTATAATTTTCTTTCAGCTACGCTCATACTATGCATTCCACAAGTTCAATTTTGAAGTAATGTAGTCACAGCTAGTTTAATAAGAAAGTATTTTCAAATATGATATTTGTCATTACATGCCTTTCTTTAACTTACGATGTTTCAAACTTGATATTAAATCTTACAACCTTAATGTAACTCATTTCCCTACGGCATATCATCATGAATGTTTGCACAACGACGGCAGTCGGTCTTTAATACAAAATTCAATTCTTACCGTAATATATGTATATATATTTAGAAAGTTTGACTCAGAAAAAAAAAAACGTACAGTGCAACATTGACTCTAGGAAGAATTTCAAACGAATTTACTATGCGTATAAATTACCATCTCAACAATTTAGTGTGAGGGCTAAGACACTGAAACCATTCCAGGGAGGGAAAGGGGTTACGAGTAAAAAAGTAATAGAATACGAAAAATATTGGTGTCAAATTCATAGTTTTCTGTTTCGAATAGATGGATAGTGGCTACTAGATGGCACTCCTCACTTGTCTCTAACCTTGCATAAATGGATAATTGTTTTAAAGGTATACATTTTACATTCAAGTATGATTGTTTAAAAGAGGCTTGTCCTTTTATATTATGCTTTATAATTATTTTCTACTGTATTTCTTATTTATAATAACGTATTTTCTATCTATATTGTATTCAATGTTTTACGTTTCTTATTTACATTTTATGTCTTACATTTGAAGAGGAGCTTATGACAATTAAAGCAGCAGGGACATACACAAGATGAAGGCCTTGGCAATCCAGAGCTCCTGCCCCACGAAATCACTACGTTTCTGTAAATTGTATCTAATTTTAGAGATGATGATAGACATTTTAGTAAAACATGCTCGCAAAAAGCCTTGTCTACGCCCCGGCAAAGCAGTGACGATTTTAGAGAGTGATCAGCTAGTAATGCCTCACTGGATCAACGACACTTCCCCAGAAGTCATATCTCCGATAATTCCGAATGTAACATCAGTATTTGTGCATTATCACTTTTCACCCGCAGTGTATTGAAACCAGTGTTGGGCAAATTTCAATTGAATTAACAATTAACAATTAATCTGTAAATTTAATTGTTAATTGCAATTAACAATTGAAATAAGTAATGGTTAATTGTTAATTGCAGTTGGCCATTGAAAAAGGAGAATCAATTGCAATTGATCAATTGATTGAAAGTAATTGCAGTGGAAAGTAATTGCAATTGAATTCTGTAATTCAATTGCAATTGAAATTAATTGGCAATTGATTCAATTGCAATTGATTTCCACACCAATTACTTTCAATTGATTGATCAATTGCAATTGATTTTCACTGATTAATTTTCAACACTGTAGTTCAGAGAGGGCGTGGGGCACTGAAAACTGTAGCCACGACCAATTGACTCACCACCCATCGTGACCCACGACCCACCGTGACCCACTCTGACCCACCACCCACCATAAACCACTCTTACCCACTGTGACCCACAGACCCACCAAAACCCATTGTCATCAACTCTGACCCATGATTCACGCCCTCCTCGCTACTGACTAAAGAGTTTAAACTTGTAATAAAACAAGCCTATGAAATTATCACTCATCGGAGTTTGAATTTCTACGATCAATCGCTCAAGCACCGCACTACTACAATAACGGCGGATCTGACCTTTCTAATATAAATAAAATAGAGTTTGTTCGTGTGTCTGTCTGTCTATCTTTGTGCGGCCTGGGGTTGAGACGAGTGGACCGTAACTTTTCAAAATTTGGTCACGGGTAGCTTGGTCTAGGCCCCAGACCAAGACGAAGACTTTTTTTTTTAATTCCTTACTAGGGGGTCTCCAGGGGACGTTTACCGGGACCGGCCTGGGGACCAGAAAAGTCGACCGAGAGTTACCAAATTTTGGTCAAAGATACCTTGGTCTAGGTCCCACAACAAGGCAAAGCGTTTTCAACAAAATTCGAACCAGGGGGTCTCAGGGGGGTGTTTACCGGGACATGTAAAAGTAGAACGATATCAGTGTCGATTTCATAGTTTTCACGGTCGCTGAGATCAATGGTGGAACTCCGATCGCATTAACTTCCAAATTCACCGTATTCGGCTGCGGGCCGTGGGTCAACGGGGGGGGGGGGATACTGAAACGTAAAAGTAATCCAAAATGACCGATATTAGTGTCAAATCCATAGTTTTCGCGGTTGCTGATATCAATGGCGACACTACCATTAGCGATGACTTTCAAATTCATCCACCGTTGTATGCGCGCCTTGGGTCACCAGAGGGGGGAATTCCGAGACATGTAAAAATAATCGAAAATGACCGATATTAATGTCAAATCCATAGTTTTCGGGATAGCTGAGCTCAATGGTGAAACTCAAGACCGTGTTTACTTTCATATTTAGCCCCCATCAGCTAAGAAAGGGGAGCATTATAAAGGAGATCACGAGACATGTAAAAATAATCCACAATGACCGATGTCAAATCCGTAGTTTTGGCGGTGGCTGAGATCAATGGTGATACTTCATTAGCGATGATTTTCAAATTTAGCCACCATTGAATGCGGGGCGGGAGTCACCGGGGATGGGGAATTGCGAGACATGTAAAAATAATGGAAAGTGACCGATATTAGTGTCAAATCCATAGTTTTCGCTGTCGCTGAGATGAATGGTGATACTTCCACAGGCGTTGACTTCCAAATACAGCCCCCATCTGCTGTGGGCCAGAGGCATTGTTTTTTTTTTTTTTTCAAAATTGGAACCAGAGGATTGTAGGGACTTTTACCGGCAAATGTAAAAAGTAGTAGAAAATGGCAGATGTTAGTGTCACATTCATAGTTTTCGCGGTATTGGTTGGGGGTTAGTGGGGGCCAGAGGAAATTTTTTCACAATACGAACCTAGGGGGTCTGAGGGGTTTTTCACCGGGACATGTAAAAGTAGTAGAATTTGTGTCGAATCCATATTTATTGGGGTTGCTCAGACGTATAGTGACACCCCCGATAGTGTATACGTTCAAATTCAGCCCCCATCGGCCTTCCCAATGAAAACACAGGCACGTTGTTGGATATATATTCACACAAAATATATCCAATTTTAGAAATGTTTCTTAATTGTTCTCCCGTTGTTCAGTTCGTTTACATTGATATTTTATCTGATCCATGTGAAGAACGGGCATAACAGCTAGTACGAAATGGTAAAGTGTTTGTTATGGAACAAATTACAATGAATTCAATTATATAGATAATAATTATAATTAATAATTATTTCCTTGTTGAATTATAGATACTTTTCAGTGGAAAACTGAATAAAATTTAAAAGTCCCAAATCAACGTAAAGTAGACCAACGTAAAGGAAAAATGTATAAAATTTTCCATATAATTAAGCTTACAAACTTAAATGGAAATTTAGCTTAATTACATGGAAATTTTTTGTGTCGTTTTGTGCGCCTATTTCCTCGTTTTCTGCGTCACCGGAAATGGGTTAATGTTATCCTACAAATATGGTGGAACAAGTTAATGCTGTTCCGTCAGGAACGATTTCGAGGTCGTTTCCTTCACATCATCTTGCCGTTTTGTAAGCCTATTTCCACGTTTTGTGAATCAATGGTAGTGGGTCGAAATGGGCATTCAACGTGGGAAGAAAAATGATCCACTCTCCCACCAGTATCGAATTTCAAGGTCGCTTTTTCGCATTCCTTAGTGCATGTTTTTACCGTTTTTGCGCATATTTTCACGTTTTGTAGGCCAACGAAAGTGGGTCAAAGATGGCAGAAAAAGACATATCCATTCCACTTTCAAGGTCCATTTTGACCCTCTCCCACTGATGCACAAAGCGACACAAATCATGCATAAAAAATGTGAAGAAAACGACCTCGACATTCGATGGTGACGGAACAGCATTAAGTTATTCCGCTATATTTGTAGGCCATTTTGACCCATTTTCGTTGTCGCACTAAAGTGGAAATAGGAGCACAAAACAGTACAAAGCAGGCATTATACGATTCGAAAGAAACGATCTCCAAATTCGACAGTGGCGGAACAATGGCTCTATTTCCTCACACATTGATGGACCATTTTGACGCATTTCTGGCGATGCTCAAAACGTGGAAGTAGGCGAACAGAACGGTACAAAATACACACTAAACGATGCGAAAGAACCAACCCCGAAATTCGATAGTGGCGGAACATTGAGCCATTTAACTCCCACTTTAAAGGCCTGTTTAACTCACTGACGCACAAGACGAGGAAGTAGGTACATAAAACTTTTTTAAAAAATAGGCACTAAACGATGCAAAAGAAACGACCTAGATATTCGATAGTGTCGGAACAATGGCTCATTTTCATCACACTTTAGAGGGCCATTTTGACACACTTCTGGTGACGCGCAAAACGTGGAAATAAGGGCACGAAACGGCACGAAACATTCACTAGTCGATGCGAAAGGAAGGACCACGAAATTTGGTAGTGGCGGAGCAGTGGGTCATTTTCGTCCCACATTCGAGGCCCATTTTGACCGTCTTACAGTGACGCACAAAACGTCGAAATACGCGCACAAAAGGGTACGTGATGTGAAATTAACGACCTCGAAATTCGATAGTGGCGGAACAGTGGGTCATTTTCGTCCCATCTTGGAAGCCTATTTTGACCCACTTCTGGTGACGCACGAAACGTGGAAATGGGGGCACGAAACAGCACGAAAATTCAGTAGTCGATGCAAAATGAAGGACCTCGAAATTCTTTAGTGGCGGAGAAGTGGGTCATTTTCGTCCCACCTTCGAGGCCCATTTTGACCATCTTCCAGTGACGCACAAAACGTCGAAATAGGTGCACAAAAGGGTACGCGGTGTGAAATTAATGACCTCGAAATTCGATAGTAGCGGAACTCTTGGTCATTTTCGTCCCATGTTGGAAGCCCATTTTGACCCACTTCCCATGACGCACAAAACGGAAGTAGACGCACAAAACGGCACTAAACGATGTGAAGGAAACGACCTCGAAATTCATTGGTGGCGGAAGAGCAATAATTTGTTCCGCCATATTTGTACGCCCATTTTGACCCACTTCCGGTGATGCACAAAATGTGGGAATAGGCGCACAAAGCGACACAAAACACGCATAAAAGATGCAAAAGAAAGTACCTCGAAATTCGTTGGTGGTGGAACAAGTTAATGACGCCGTGAGCACCAATATAAGTATATACTGTAGTTCTTACCAGGGGGCGCGGTGGGTCAGTGGTAGAGCGTTCACCTCCGGTGCTTGAGGTCCCTGGTTCGATCCCAGCTCGCGCAGTTTGGACTTTGTGGTGGACAAACACCGTGCTCGTGGATTTTCTCGGGGTTCTCCCGTTTCCTCCCACTTTCTTCATGTCATTCATTTCCCATCATCACTGTCTCCTTTAGCCTAACCGGCGTAACGTGAGTAGTAAGGGCCTGACTATAGGACACTTTGGACTTTGACCCCGACCTTTATGACGTCATAGGTCAAAGGTCAATGACCTTGGCCCGGGGTCAATGACCTAGGGGTACATAGGACCACCCCCTCTAAATTTTGGCAGGGGTACCATGGCCCACCCCTAAATTTTGGCAGGGGTACATAGGACCACCCCCTTAAATTTTGGAAATTGCCAAATTTAAAAATTTGGTATGGTAGCCTAGGACCATAGTATGTACCTCTATCAGTATTGGGTGTCTATGTCGTTCCCTTTCATGGGTAAAAAATTGCCAAAAAGTCAAATTTCGGGGGTTTTTGACCTAATTTATCCCCTTGGATGAGGTGTTATTACCCTATATAGTTATATGGGCGTATACAGGGGTCCATTACCTTTCATAAGATATGGGTATATTAATGCACCCCTTGAAAAATTTGGGAGGGGTACCTTGGCCCACCCCTTAAATTTTGGAAATTGCCCAATTTAAACATTGGGTATTATAGTACAGGACCCTAATATGTATTATGATAAATTTGGGTGGTCCACCTCGTTCCCTTCTAGGGGTACAAAATTGCCAAAATATAAACGTAAGCAATACGTAGTACCACGTGTTTGGTTTTTGGTCGATTTTATCCCCTTTGATGAGGTGTTATTATCCTATATAGTCATATGGTCATGTATAGGGGTCCATTACCTTTTATAAGATATCGGTATATTGGTGCACTCCTTTAAAAATTTGGGAGGGGTACTTTGGCCCACCCCTTAAATTTTGGAAATTGCTCATTTTATATATTTGGTATTATAGTACTGGACCCTAACATGTATTATAATAAATTTGGGTGGTCCACCTCGTTCCCTTCTAGGAGTACAAAATTGCCAAAATATAAACGTAAGCAATACGTTGTACCACGTGTTTGTTCTTTTGGCCCAATTTATCCTCTTGGATGAGGTTCTATTACCTTATATGGTTATGTATAGGGGTCTATTCCCTATCATAAGACATAGGTACATTTGTACACTCCTTTAAAAATTTGGGAGGGGTACTTTGGCCCACCCCTTAAATTTTAGAAATTGCTCATTTTATATATTTGGTATTATAGTACTGGACCCTAACATGTATTATGATAAATTTGGGTGGTCCACCTCGTTCCCTTTTAGGGGTACAAAATTGCCAAAATATAAACGTAAGCAATACGTTGTACCACGTGTTTGGTTTTGACCTAAGTTATCCCCTTGGATGAGGTCCTATTACCTTATATGGTTATATGGTTATGTATAGGGGTCCATTCCCTATCATAAGACATAGGTACATTTGTGCACTCCTTTAAAAATTTGTGAGGGGTACCTTGGCCCACCCCTTAAATTTTAGAAATTGCTCATTTTATATATTTGGTATTATAGTACTGGACCCTAACATGTATTATGATAAATTTGGGTGGTCCACCTCGTTCCCTTTTAGGGGTACAAAATTGCCAAATTTTAGTACAACCACGTGTTTGTTTTGGCTCAATTTATCCCCTTGGATGAGGTCCTATTACCTTATATGATTATATGGTTATGTATATTGGTCCATTCCCTATTATAAGACATGGGTATATTGATGCACCCAGGGAGGGGTACCTTGGCCCATCTCTTTATTTTGGAAATTGCCCAATTTAAACATTTGGTATAATAGTATAAGACCCTAATATATATTATGATAAATTTGGGTGGTCCATCTCGTTCCCTTTCATGGGTACGAAATTGCCAAATTTTAGTACAACCACGTGTTTCGTTTTTCACCTAATTTATTCACTTGGATGAGGTCCTATTACCTAATATGATTATATGGTCATGTATAGGGGTCCATTTTCTATCATAAGACATAGGTACATTGATGCACCCCAGGAGGGGTACCATAGCCAATCCCTTAAATTTTGGAAATTTTTCAATTTAAGCATTCGCTATCATAGTACATGACCTCAATATGTATCATGATAAATTTGGGTGGTCCACCTTGTTCCCTTTCATGAGTAAAAAAAAATGCCAAAATATAAACATAAGCAATATGTTGTATCACGTGTTTGGTTTTTGGCCCAATTTATCCCGTTTGATGCGGTCTTATACCGTATATGGTCATATGGTCATGTATATAGGTTCATTTCCTATCATAAGACATGAGTACATTGATGCACCCTTTAAAAATTTGGGAGGGGTATCTTGACTCATCCACTCAGTTTTAGAAATTGTTTAATATAAGCATTTGGTATCTTCGTACAGGTCTTCAATATGTACCACTATAAATTTGGATGGTCCACATCGTTCCCTTTCATGGGTAAAGAACTACCAAAAATCAAATTTCGGAGGTTTTTGACCCCTATTTAGCACGTTATATGGTTTATTACCTTTATATGTTTATGTTCTCTTTTAAATTTGGGAATTATAAAATAACAACATTCGGTAAACGTTTTCTAGGACCCATTGGTGTTCCTCTTATGGCCAAATATTCAAAATTTAAAGGTTATTGACCGGCTTTATTATTAAATGAGTACAGGATTTATTACTTTTTCATAAGACATAGGTGTATTTGTGTACCAATCTTAAATTTTGGAAGGGGTACATTTCTTATTGTCATATCAATAATTGGTAATTGTTCTTAAAATTGGATAGTATCTCATTCATTGGGTAAATCATTATGATCACGTGATCAGTTATTGACCTATGATGAGATTAGGAGTCCAGGACATTGGTACATTTAAACTTTGTAGGATAATTTGAGAATGCGTCATTGGTATTGATTATTACAGCCAAATATAAACGTAAGCAATACGATGTACCACGTGATTGACCTTGATGAGGTAGTGTACAGGGATACATAGCTAACCTTATTGAATCTTATGACTCATAGTCTTAAGGGAATACATGCTACAACACTGGCAAAGTTATTGTTGATGCAATTTGATTGGTTGATCACTATCTTTCGTGCAATCTGATTGGCTGATCACTATCTTTCGTGCAATCTGATTGGTTGCTGATTTTCAAATCTTTGCTGCATTCAGTTTTGTTTTAACATTTAAAAAGTTTGAAACTTTGGTTTGACATTTTTTCGTTTGATATTTTTAGTTTAAAAATTTTTGTTTCGAAATTTTTTGTTTGAAAATTTTGTTTCAAAATTTTGTTTGAAACTTTTCGTTTGAAAGTTTTGTTTGAAAAGTTTTTGTTTGAAATTTGTTTCAAAATTTTTTGTTTGAAAATTTTGTTTAAAATTTTTTATTTAAAATTTTTCGTTTCCAAATTTTTTGTTTGAATTTTTTTGTTGCAAAACTTTGTTTGAAAATTTTTTGTTCGAAATTTTTTGTTTTGAAATTTTTTGTTTAAATTTTTTTTGTTTCGAAAGTTTTGTTTGAAATTTTTTGTTTGAAACTTTGGTTTGACATTTTTAAAAGTTTGTGCACTCATTAGTAAAGAACCGGAACTGTTAGAACTAAAACCTTTGACAACATTGTGGTGCAATAGTACACGTCAGAACATAGGGTTGTACTTGAAATGAAAAAACACAATTCATTGAAATGGATCATTTTATTACACTCCACATACATCCATACCAGATAGTGGTTCTGGATATTGTCGATACAATGTATTTTGAACTTCTTGCACTAGTTTGTCTTTAGCATATAATTTTAATTCCAGTTGAAGTCTTTTAAGGTCTAATGCAATATCAATTGGTGGAAACTCAATGTCCATTTGATCACAAATAAACTGTTTATCAATACAGGTATGCACCCACGAACGATGTTGACAACCATCACAATATCTAGATACATGTTGTACAATATGCATAACACATTTTTCAAAATAGTACTTTTTCAGGAATATACTTGTTTTGTTGCACACTTCCACTGCATGTTTAACACACTGAAATACACTGATGAATTTGTTCCATTCCGTTTGTGTTAGATACACCATGTTGCGAGGGACATGGAATGTACTCTTTTTACGTAACAGCACCATCTTCTCTTCGAGGACTGTACGCATCACCACTTCATGATTTGAGCCTAATGATTTGACTATGGTCACATTTAGCTCATCATGAAAATAATCGTTCATTTGGTCGATTCGTGAACATAATATTTGCCATTCTTCACAGGTCAGTTGTACACCAAATTGTTCTGCTTTGCCCAATCGAATCACTGGGTCAAATGTTCTAGCACTGATACCAATCATCACATGTTTTGTTTGAAATATATTTATTGGATAATAGCTTGCGAAGATGAACTCTTTATCGTTAGAAGTACACATCTTTCCTCCTGAAAAGCACTTGCTCAAATGATTTCGTGGGATGACACTGTATTGGTTGATTTATAGAGCTACGGCTGACGTCATTGGAAAGGAATGTGCTGACGTTTGAATTTATGGTTTCATCACAGTTGTTGACGTCATGCTGACCAACCAAATTCATACAACTATGTCTGATGTGCTGATCCATGATTTCATCACAATTGCTGACGAATCTGGCTGTGTACTAAATTCAAATTGATGACTTCGACCCAAGAATCCTTTGTAACATAAAGATAGAGATCCAGTATTTAAGAAACGCAGCAGTTCTTCTTGTTTTGATGCTTCCATGGGTAAATATCTTGCTGGTAAAATTATATTCTTATCATTTTCAAGCTTCACTACGATTCTTAATCCAAACTTTGTAGGGATCATTTGGCTAGCTAAGATTCTATAAGGTACATTCTGTTGTAAATCAGTAATCTTGGTAAATGATTTCATCACATCACGTGTGTTTAGAAACTGCAGACAGTAGCCATGATGAAGTTATCATGAATACTAACGCGAACGATACTTATATATGATGCAAAACTGATGAAGTTGCATTATCATGTTCTGACGTGTACTATTGCACCACAATGTTGCCAGAGGTTTTAGTTCTAAACAGTTCCGGTTCTTTACTAATAAGTGCACAAACTTTTAAAAATGTCAAACCAAACTTTGAAACAAAACTTTCGAAACAAAAATTTTCAAACAAAAAAAATTTCAAACCAAATTTTGAAAAACAAAATTCGAAACAAAAGAATTTTAAACAAAAAAAAATTGGAAACGAAATTTTCAAACGAAAACTTTTAAACAAAAAATTTTCAAACAAAATTTTGCAAGAAAAAATTAAAAATTTTCAAACAAAAAAAAATTTCAAAACAAAAAATTTTGAAACAAATTTCAAACAAAATTCTGAAACAAAAAAAAATTCAAACACAAATTTGAAACAAGAGTTTTCAAACAAAAACTTTCAAACAAAAAAATTTTCAAACTAAAAAAAAATTCACGTTTCACGGTTAACCGTCAAACTTTATCCGGTTTTTAACTATTCGATTAACAAATAAACGGTTTTGATCATATTTATCAGTGAGTGCAAAATGTTGAACGAAACCAAGATTTTTAAATGTTAAACAAAACTTAAAACTGAATGCAGCAAAGATTTGAAAATCAGCAACCAATCAGATTGCACGAAAGATAGTGATCAGCCAATCAGATTGCACGTAAGATAGTGATCAACCAATCAAATTGCATCAACAATAACTTTGCCAGTGTTGTAGCATGTATTCCCTTAAGACTATGAGTCATAAGATTCAATAAGGTTAGCTATGTATCCCTGTACACTACCTCATCAAGGTCAATCACGTGGTACATCGTATTGCTTACGTTTATATTTGGCTGTAATAATCAATACCAATGACGCATTCTCAAATTATCCTACAAAGTTTAAATGTACCAATGTCCTGGACTCCTAATCTCATCATAGGTCAATAACTGATCACGTGATCATAATGATTTACCCAATGAATGAGATACTATCCAATTTTAAGAACAATTACCAATTATTGATATGACAATAAGAAATGTACCCCTTCCAAAATTTAAGATTGGTACACAAATACACCTATGTCTTATGAAAAAGTAATAAATCCTGTACTCATTTAATAATAAAGCCGGTCAATAACCTTTAAATTTTGAATATTTGGCCATAAGAGGAACACCAATGGGTCCTAGAAAACGTTTACCGAATGTTGTTATTTTATAATTCCCAAATTTAAAAGAGAACATAAACATATAAAGGTAATAAACCATATAACGTGCTAAATAGGGGTCAAAAACCTCCGAAATTTGATTTTTGGTAGTTCTTTACCCATGAAAGGGAACGATGTGGACCATCCAAATTTATAGTGGTACATATTGAAGACCTGTACGAAGATACCAAATGCTTATATTAAACAATTTCTAAAACTGAGTGGATGAGTCAAGATACCCCTCCCAAATTTTTAAAGGGTGCATCAATGTACTCATGTCTTATGATAGGAAATGAACCTATATACATGACCATATGACCATATACGGTATAAGACCGCATCAAACGGGATAAATTGGGCCAAAAACCAAACACGTGATACAACATATTGCTTATGTTTATATTTTGGCATTTTTTTTTACTCATGAAAGGGAACAAGGTGGACCACCCAAATTTATCATGATACATATTGAGGTCATGTACTATGATAGCGAATGCTTAAATTGAAAAATTTCCAAAATTTAAGGGATTGGCTATGGTACCCCTCCTGGGGTGCATCAATGTACCTATGTCTTATGATAGAAAATGGACCCCTATACATGACCATATAATCATATTAGGTAATAGGACCTCATCCAAGTGAATAAATTAGGTGAAAAACGAAACACGTGGTTGTACTAAAATTTGGCAATTTCGTACCCATGAAAGGGAACGAGATGGACCACCCAAATTTATCATAATATATATTAGGGTCTTATACTATTATACCAAATGTTTAAATTGGGCAATTTCCAAAATAAAGAGATGGGCCAAGGTACCCCTCCCTGGGTGCATCAATATACCCATGTCTTATAATAGGGAATGGACCAATATACATAACCATATAATCATATAAGGTAATAGGACCTCATCCAAGGGGATAAATTGAGCCAAAACAAACACGTGGTTGTACTAAAATTTGGCAATTTTGTACCCCTAAAAGGGAACGAGGTGGACCACCCAAATTTATCATAATACATGTTAGGGTCCAGTACTATAATACCAAATATATAAAATGAGCAATTTCTAAAATTTAAGGGGTGGGCCAAGGTACCCCTCACAAATTTTTAAAGGAGTGCACAAATGTACCTATGTCTTATGATAGGGAATGGACCCCTATACATAACCATATAACCATATAAGGTAATAGGACCTCATCCAAGGGGATAACTTAGGTCAAAACCAAACACGTGGTACAACGTATTGCTTACGTTTATATTTTGGCAATTTTGTACCCCTAAAAGGGAACGAGGTGGACCACCCAAATTTATCATAATACATGTTAGGGTCCAGTACTATAATACCAAATATATAAAATGAGCAATTTCTAAAATTTAAGGGGTGGGCCAAAGTACCCCTCCCAAATTTTTAAAGGAGTGTACAAATGTACCTATGTCTTATGATAGGGAATAGACCCCTATACATAACCATATAAGGTAATAGAACCTCATCCAAGAGGATAAATTGGGCCAAAAGAACAAACACGTGGTACAACGTATTGCTTACGTTTATATTTTGGCAATTTTGTACTCCTAGAAGGGAACGAGGTGGACCACCCAAATTTATTATAATACATGTTAGGGTCCAGTACTATAATACCAAATATATAAAATGAGCAATTTCCAAAATTTAAGGGGTGGGCCAAAGTACCCCTCCCAAATTTTTAAAGGAGTGCACCAATATACCGATATCTTATAAAAGGTAATGGACCCCTATACATGACCATATGACTATATAGGATAATAACACCTCATCAAAGGGGATAAAATCGACCAAAAACCAAACACGTGGTACTACGTATTGCTTACGTTTATATTTTGGCAATTTTGTACCCCTAGAAGGGAACGAGGTGGACCACCCAAATTTATCATAATACATATTAGGGTCCTGTACTATAATACCCAATGTTTAAATTGGGCAATTTCCAAAATTTAAGGGGTGGGCCAAGGTACCCCTCCCAAATTTTTCAAGGGGTGCATTAATATACCCATATCCTTTGAAAGGTAATGGACCCCTGTATACGCCCATATAACTATATAGGGTAATAACACCTCATCCAAGGGGATAAATTAGGTCAAAAACCCCCGAAATTTGACTTTTTGGCAATTTTTTACCCATGAAAGGGAACGACATAGACACCCAATACTGATAGAGGTACATACTATGGTCCTAGGCTACCATACCAAATTTTTAAATTTGGCAATTTCCAAAATTTAAGGGGGTGGTCCTATGTACCCCTGCCAAAATTTAGGGGTGGGCCATGGTACCCCTGCCAAAATTTAGAGGGGGTGGTCCTATGTACCCCTAGGTCATTGACCCCGGGCCAAGGTCATTGACCTTTGACCTATGACGTCATAAAGGTCGGGGTCAAAGTCCAAAGTGTCCTATAGTCAGGCCCTTACTACTACGTGGGACGTAAAACTAAAGATTTCATATAATTTTTTGTAGTTCTTACCATCAAGGCTGAGAACTGCACGGTCCAATTTTTTAGCCAAAGTAGAAGCCCAACCGGAATAGTGATGTCAACCGGCTCGGCTCGGTTCAACTGAGCGTACAGCTTGAGCTGGCTTGGTTGGGATTACCCATCGACTGGGCTCAATTGAGCCAATGGCTTGAACCGGCTCGTAAAGACGAGTTATCGAATCGGCTCGATTGGAGCCAATGGCTCGAACCAGCTCCGTTGAAACGAGTCCATAGGCTGGGTTCGAGTTAGCTTAACTGAGCCAATGGCTTGAACCGGCTCGGTTGGGGTAAGCAATCAGCTCGGTTCGGTTCGGCTCGAGCTGGCTCGGTTGGATAAGCTGTTGGCTCGGCTCACTTCTCGGTTCGGCTCGATAAGTGAATGAGCTGTGAGCGAGCCGCTTTAGTCGTTGACAACCCCAAACCCGGGTCGAGCAGTTTTAAACATGTTTGGCTGGAGTCCCATAATTTCTAACAATTTTTGGCTCTAGCCCGAATACTTGCTCCTCCTGAACTCAAACAAAGAACCTCGTGACCGATGTCCTTGCCTCCTGAAGATTTCTTGACTACCGAGATCGACAGTTAACTGATTTTTAGTATTCCGATACAAACCGCCTATATTCCATGTTTATACAGGTACACGGTGTTATAATAATAATTAGTTATAATAGTAGTAGTATTGTCTATGTAGGATACTTGAAGATGGTAGTACTTGTAACTACACAAAGGACTTAGCTCGAATTGGCTCGACTCGACTGGAAACTCCATCCGAATTCGAGTCGAGTTGGGGGAATTTTTTCGAGCCGAGATCTCGAGTCGAACTCAAAGATCTCTGCTTCGAGTCGAGTCGAGTTTTAAAGAAAACTCGCTCGAACTCGCTCGTGCTCATTTCTATTGTATGCATGACGGGCATATAGAGTTCTTTCGAGGAGGATAGAACCATAAACATAATATATTTAAAAAATACTTAGTTTCACGGCTTTCTTCCCAGGGGGGAAAGGGATGGTAGGTATCCAGCATTTCTTATAAGTACCTTATTTGAAATATGTAGAACAGTAACAAGTGGACAATACAATATACACATATCTTCTTATCTTCAGTTTTAATTGCTGATTTCAATTGCAATTAACAATTACAAGTTTCAATTGTCAATTGCAATTAACAATTGAATGTTTCAATTGCACCCTTTGCAATTGACAATTAACAATTAAAAGTTTCAATTGTCTGGTGACCAATTAACAATTGACAAAAAATTTAATTGCAAATTTTATGATTGAATTCAATTGCAATTGAAATTAATTGTCAATTACAAATTGAAATCAATTGCAATTGAAATCAATTGCAATTGATTTACAGAGCAATTACTTTCAATTGATTGATCAATTGCAATTGATTTCAATTGATTTTGCCCAACACTGATTGAAACGCACTACAAAAGAACTGTTCTGAAGTCTTCACTGGTCCCCCCTATTACTTCATACCCATACGGCCAACCTTGGACATATCCACATCTGAAATATCACCTTTTATGTCAGTGATCCCGAAAACTATCCATTCGACACAAATATAGCATATTTTCGATTCTTTTTGCCTGTCACTCTTCCATTGTCAACTCATGCCAACCAAGACTTACGCAGCATCCACAGTGTCACTATTCATCTTTGCATATGAATTCGACGCTAATATCGTTCGTATTTGACTTTTTTTTACATGTCATCTTCACCTCTTGGTAGCGGTGGTTCCAGTGTCTTGCCCCCGTAACTATGGAGAAATTTCAACGAACGTAAGTATAAATATAAATTACCATTTGAAAAATAACTGTACAGGTGATCTTTTTCGGAGACGAATTCCTTAACCACTTTTTCGATATCAATGTATTGCCTTTTTTTATGCTGAAAATTGCCAAAGGGCTCAATTTCATCTGCACAATTGTGCTATGAATATAGCTTTTAGTGGTTTAATTCACTGAATGCTCGCTTAGATGTTGCTCTCGTCACAGGAAAAGTGGGACACAGTTATAAAAGAAAAATAAAATGAAATACTTAAGATTTACGTCCCACCATTATACCGATTACGCTAATGGAGACATTGATGCTGAGAAATGAATGAAATCATGGAATGAAGAAGTAGAAGGAAACGGGAGAAACCCGAGAAAATTTATGCACACGGTGTTTGTCTATAATAAAGTTCATTCGGCGCGAGCGGGGAACGAACCAAGGACCCTATGCACCATAGGTAAAAATATAGAAGAATAGGCGTCTAAACAAATACGAAACACTACTATCAATGAGAGTTATATAAGATTAGATCTTTCGTTATTTCATTCTAAGTTAAAATTTCACCAATCTTGTTCTTGATTACTGTTCGAAAATTTAAAGTTGTTGCTGCAAGGACGTGATAAATCTTTTCAGTAGACTTCACAGTCTATAGCTCCTTCACAACTTCTGTTTCATCTAAGGCCAAAGTAGTTGCATTTTAGACATTGAGAAAAAGTGTGAAATTATATAAAAACCTCCAAAGTGGAATTACGAAACTTCAGTGGGCCCCTTTTTGCTGTAGGCCTCCTTCAGCACACTCCCGCTAGTAATGCCGGGTGCATGATACAGTTTCGCCCTTTTGTGAATATTTTCTAAAGCAGTACTAGTTTTTTTAGTGCTATGTGAATTAAGTTGTATTTGCTAGAACTGTTTTTTAAAGGAGACGAAAGATCCTATACTTAAACACAAATCATGTCTTTCAAAGCTCTAATGGAAAACGTAACTAATCATCGTATACATGTTACGTTTTTGAAGAGAAAAGAGCAAAACAATGATTGCACAAACGTATAATGGTATCATTTGCATGCAAATTTATAAATTATAAAAGGTGATAGATGATGGGTTAGTGAACGGGTTTTCTGCTGGTCAAATCTCGTCCATTCTTGTTACGTTTTTGTTTTAGCTACACTGAGTTTGCGTTTCCAGATCTTCAAGCTTTTACCAAATCTAATACCAGTTAGTAAATTAAAAGTAGCTGACATTATTTTCAAGTACGAGACGTTAATACATGCTTTTCATTATCTTACAGTACTCAACTTTGATATCAACTCTTCCCTCCTTCATTTAACTCATTTCTTTACGTGTTTTGTTAAAAAAAATCATGAATGAAAAATTGCTTTACCAGTTAATGGTGACTGCTTTAAAGCAAGAGCAAAGTATGAGAATTAAATTTGTCATATCTGTAGTTCCGTGTGGAGAAGAAACAAACTTGTGAACCAAAGGTTTAAGAACAACTCAAGTTATTAATATAAACTTTGCCGAAGATTATTCACTTATATCATCATAAAAGAAATACGAAAGACGTTCTGAAACGAAGAAATATAACATACAACTTTGCAAGCGGAGGCAGTGAAACCTAACGTAACAAAACTAAAGACGAATCTTTTACGGAATAGTGATCGTGGTTGAGTGGTCAAGGCGCTCCACTAGTAATCTGGAGGTTCGTGGTTCGAATCCAAGTCGGACATTTTTCCTACTTTAGGATCATTGATCGACGATTGCACACGTTTTATTATATTAAGATATTTGAATACTCGAATGTTTCAATACTTGACTATCAGATCTTCAGGAATAATAATAGTAATAATAATATTTATTATTATCTCGTAGAAGATTAAAAGCTAGGAGCTAATTATTGCTCCGGTCATATCGTTACAAGCAGAAACGTGATATTTGGCAAGATTTTTTCGTTTTTTTTAATGTTGTCCACGAGAAGAGAACTTTCTCATCTTGTTTCTAAAACAAACAAAATAACATTAGAATTAACATTTTACATTCGAGACGGGACAAGGGTAACTCAAGTTATCATGCCATTTTGGAGATGAGAATCGAGATGAAACGAAAGTATCGTAAACGTTTCTCGTCTTGTTACGATTCTCGAAATAGTGCATGTCCATTGTTTAAGTAACAATTGCTGTGTAGACTGAATCTTAAAGGCTTTTTGTTACTTTGTATTTTACAGCTCATTGAATTATGGTCTCTGTAGGTATATTTTTGCGAAGCTTATATAATTACCTCGGCATATCCTAAAAATTAGTATATTATATGCCTTGCTGTTGAGTGATATTCAGTTATTTCTATTACAGTTATTTTTCTTAAAACATACAGTAGAACACTTTCTACATGAAACGTTAGTGAAAAGCTTTTGTTTAAAATGTGGGTAGTTGCAGAGGTGTATCTTCAACGTACGGAACCCCTTCTCCGAAATCTCTATGTTTAAGTAAGTTTTTCCAAATTTTAGGGCAACTTTAAAACTCTTAATACCATTATTATTATTATTATTATTATTATTATTATTATTATTATTATTATTATTATTATTATTATTATTATTATTACTGATATATTGTTAATTTAATGGTTCACCCTGTTCGACCCAGTTCCCGCCTAGTGGGCATTGTGCTGAATAAACACCGTGTGTGTAGTTTTCTTCGGATTCTGCTTCCTCCCAGTTTCTTTATTTCAATAATTCTTTCATTCTTATCATCGACTTCTTCTGTAGCTTAGCCGGCATAACCATTACTTAAAAACAAATTTTTGCGTTGCTCGTGTGAGTTCAGTATCCCTACTTTCTACATGATATTGGCCTGGAAACTTTCCGTTTAACAGTTAGCTAGTTGTAGGGACGTATGCAGAGTAGGGTGTCCCTTATGCATACCCCCCCCCAAAAAAACGAAATTCGAGATAATCACTGGGCTACCTCTTATATTTTTTCCTTTCCACATAAAATGAATTTGAGCAAAATTTCAGTTTGATACGATAATAATTAGAGGTCGCTGAAGCGCAACAAACTTTATTACCTTTTTTCTATTATAAGCCATTCATACAATTACAAGAGAGCCTTACATGCGCAGTCTACATAACCGAATGGAAGAAAACATTTGGTGTAAATACCACTTTTTACACATACACGCATTATATACAATACATAATTACACACACTCATACATCCCTAGTGATTTTCTTTACTAAGAGTTTCTTTCTTGCAGTATGGGAAATTTCGTCTGTGCTCTTGGACAACTTGCAGCAAAAACTGTATTTGAGATTCATCACGAACAATCGCTCTGTTAAATTCTTGTGTTAGAGGAACTGATCTTTCAGCACTATCATTCACAACGTTCAAACGCCGAACAATTGCCAGTCCCATTTTAAAGTCTTCTCTTTCATCCCATGTACTTGGATCACTCTGCATTAAGTTTGTAGATATGCCAAGCCACTGAAGGAGCAGAATCGATTTTTTGGTCACAAATGAATCAATTTCCGCATGCAAGTATTTGCTTGGGTTATCAATAATCTTCCGTTGAGACGGAGTATTTCCCCTTCACGTTCTTTTAGAGCCTTTACCATTCTTCGTTTATACTCTAGCGACAACGTTTGGTCAAAAAAAGCCAAAGCGACCAGCATCTCACTCAAATACCACAAATGTCTCATCAGCTTTTGAAGCGCAGCCTCTGCAACACATGGGATCTTGCTTTTGAATTGAATAAGTCCTTGAAGTAGTTCCAGATCACAAGCGGGAGCAAGTTCAGCATGCGTTGCTGTAACATAAAACACAGTAAAAAAATGCAGACTTCTTTGATTCCCTTTTCTTCCTGTTTGGTTATTCGAAGCTGAGAATTAAGCATGTAAATGTTGAAACTATATAGTGCCTTCGATAACCACCTGGCATTATGAATCGCACCTGGTCTTCTAAAGTGAACTCCTCTCTGTGGTTGCTGTCCAAGGAAAATTACTATTAATTCTAGAAGTTCCAGATAATCATCTCTGTAATGATCTGACTGCAATTGACGTGCAAAGTCCAGAACAGATTCTACGTTGTTTCCCAGTAAATCAGATATAACTTTGTTTAAGATACCGGGCTCATATTTGGTGAGATCGAGTTTGTCCCAAAATTGTTGTAATGTCTCGAACATTTCGACTTTGGGCCCAGTCGTTACACTACGACAAACGCAAATTTTAAATACATTAGCAAGCATTAATTCCAGAATGTGATGACGACATGGAAAGTTAAGTTTTTTTCTTTAAATGACGCTGTAAGTGCGTGCAGGTACCCGATACGTTCCCTGTATTACTCGCAGTTGTGTCAAACACAGTGCAGCTACTCTGTCGGCAATTTTCCAGTCCTTTAACAATTCAATAACTGCTGTAGGTTGTGCAAGACCACTGGTTCTTTCTAATTTTGCGGCTCCTAGCACTTTGTCTTCAGTTTTACCAGACAAGTTCCTAATAACCATAAGTAAACGTTCTGTTTTCTTATTGTTGTACTCGTCATCCATTAGTTTGCTGTCCCACTGAACCTGAAGTGGCACCTCGGGTTGAAATTTGGCTTTCAACATTTCCGTTGATGCTTTATGATGATGTTGCCGACTACGTGAAACTGTTGAGCGGTTTATAGCTAGTTTAGTTGTATCATGTCCTAAGCTCTGTGCAGTAGCAGTTATTAAATACAATGCTTTCCTAACGCTTACTTTATTTCTATCTAATGTTGCACACAATTCAGAAGTAAACACACTCTGTCTTGCTCGTTTTATTGGTGTTACCTTCTGTAGAGTTGGTTGAAAGTTGTGAGTAAAAGTGTCATTATAAATTGCATTTGAGTCGTCACCTTCGATTTCATCAGAACAAATACTTGCATCCAAAGTCACCACTGTTTCCTTGCTTTGACGTTCCAGTTTTTTCTGTTTCATTTTCTTAAATCTTTCCTGTCTCTCTGTAGATCTCGACTCTCTCATGGCAAGTGTTTTATGTACACCAACCGTTGTTCCTGGACGGCCAGGTTGTCGTTGCGCTATGAGGAAGACTTTGTCTTCTTTTTTCCTCATCACATCCTCATTAGCACAAGCGATATCAAACATTTCTTTTCTAATTCACCCACAAACTTTTTTCATTATTCACTTGTGAGTTAGTTTTCCTACTGGCATTTTTCTTTAATTTGCACCACTTCTCAAATAACTGTTCAACTATGGTGACCGTGTGCTTCCTCGCACGAAATGGAATGCGTGCTCTTTCCCAAAATACCTCAACTTCTTGCATTACACAGTGTGAACTTTCTCGTACAGTCTTTTTCAACAATAGGTGATGATGGAGAAACAATTTCAGGACCTGTCTATTGGTAGGGAGTTTGCTACCTAGTATCACATGGTCTGTGCTGCCCAGCAAGTAAATTTTACTATTATTCCTAGTCGAGTAGGAGGTTTTCCTTTTCTGTTCCATTTCTCACTCAAAATTAATGCACCGAGATCCTCTCAAACGTCTTACTGATTGATGGTACATCAAACACCACGATCTACTAGCGTACAAGATACAGTAAAGAGAGCCAAAGCTTTTTTTTTTTAAGGTAAAGGGTCAAGGAGTTGTAGGTTGTACTTTATTCATCAATTTTCATTTTTTTATTTTCAAAATTAGACGGTTTGGGGTATGACTCCTAGCCCTAGCCATTAGAGGGCTACGCCCTCGCTTTGGCACAGGATTGTAGACATTGTTGTTTTAAATCATGTATGATGGTCTAAGTGCAGTCTTATAAACAAATAGTGCTGAAAAGTAACGAACAAAAAAAAAATAATATCAGGTAGGTGAATAAATATAAATATGGATGCTAGAAAACAAAATACAAATCTAAATAGTGCAAGTATAAAGATAACTGGTATAGAAGCAGTGTGTTGTGCTTTATGAAATAAACATGATGATGTAAAATGAAATGCAGTGCTTACACGCCACAGTCACAAACATAGTGTTAGATAAACAAATGCAGTTTAGTTCTTCTATCTCGGGGCGACTCGAGACTAATGGCAACAAGGGGAAAGCCCAAAGTTAGTATTGAACTGAGACATTGTGCTAAAATGGAAATAAATGAGGAAGATGATCGGGTATATGATATATATGAAAGATGTGTTCTTCAGGTGTAGGATGTGCGTTTTTGATATATAACGTGATAAGAACGTTTAACGCTGTATACAAATATTTATACGGTGCGTCAGTTTCGGCATCAGCTTGTAAAGTATCAAGAAGTAATGCATGGGAGACTGGCAGGCGAGAGACTATGTATTTCAAACGAATGTCGGCAAGGTGATGGGTAAGGTGAGGGAAGTTGATGTGTTAATAAGTCAGAAAAAGCTCGGATATGGTAACTTTATGCGATACGCAGTTCTAATGGCATGTCGTTCTAGTATGGATAATCGGTCGTAAAACTTTGTTGGAGCATTGCACCAAGCAATATGGCCAAAAGTTAAAATGGGTCTGATGAACATTTTATATGTATTAATTAAGAGAGGTGCGTGTAATCCCCAAGTGGTTCCTGTGAGACGCCGTAAAAGATTTAGTCGTAAATTAGTCTTTTGCGCTATTTTCTCTAGATGAGCTTTCCAAGTTAATTTAGAGTCAAAAACTACCCCGAGATATGTAGCCGTAGGAGTTGGCCGAAGTTGATAGTCTTGCAGAGTAACGTTAAGGTTCCGTGGGTTATGATGAACTTTCGAGCGGCGTTTAGGAGGTAGAAACACCAGTGCTTGCGTTTTGGCGGCGTTTAAACTTAGTCGCCATGTGTTGCACCATTGCATAAAATGATCGAGAGTTGATTGCTAACGTGTGCTGATCTGATGCATGGTCTTGTCCAGAGCTAGAAAGGCTGTGTCGTCAGCGTATTGGAATAAGTATACATTCTGCGTGGGTTGAGGTATATCAGAAGCGTACAGTATATAGATGAGTGGACTGAGCGCAGAACCCTGTGGAACACCAGAATAGGGGGAAATAGGGTGGGAGACAGCAGATCCAATGTAGACATATCCGATCCGATTAGTTAAAAAGGTATATATGAAACGTAAATAACTGGTCGGAAGGTTTAATTTCTGCAACTTTCGAATGAGCCCGTAGTGACAAACTTTGTCGAAAGCTTTTTCGAGATCCATTAAGACGAGGCAAGATGGAAGGAAGGCCTTTGTTAAACTGATTGGTGATCAGTGTTGACAGACGAAGTAATTGGTCATTAATTGAAAATGCTGGCCTAAAACCTGCTTGATATACGGGTAATAAATTATGTTCTTGGATATGTAGATGAAGCCTCTGTACCAGGATTTTTTCAAACAGTTTACTAAAGACTGTTGTGAGTTGTATAGAGCCAAAGTTTTTTTTAAGGAAAGGAGAAAAGAAAATTTACTAATTATACAAATCATGTGCTTCTTGAAAAATTATATACTTCTCCAGCCTCTCAGAGGGTTACGCCCTCTCTTTGGCAAGGGATTTTCTACAGAAATATATATTATTGAAAAGAATGCGGTGGTCTAAGGGAAGCTTGATTATTAACAGTGGTATTTGTGCATCAGTTTTGGAAGGGAGTTATATCATCATTTTATTATTCTTTATTTATTTAATTTTTCATCTTTATTATATGGCACACAAAACGAAACAGTGCATTCAAGGTGCCAAATGTAAATATATTACAAAATAAATAACTTAAATAAGGCAAGAAAAGATAAAAAGTTATGTGAATATCGAAAATAAAGTGAAGAAGACATAGGTGCAAATGTGCAAGAATATATATATCTAAAAAGAGTATATATATAGATATAATGCGAGATAGTATTTTAACTGATTGAAAATGTAAGATAATGTAAATGAAAGATGAGATGAAGTACCAGCACATCACAAACAAATAGAAATTAGTTAAACAGATGCAGGTTAAATCTTCTGTCCCGGGGAGACTCGGGACTAATGATCACAAGGGGAAGCCCTTGTTAGTTGTGAGGATGTCGGTGCTAAGATGGAAAAACATGAGGAATATGATCATGAATGATATAAATGGCATAGATGTCACGTTCGTCCTCTGTGAGGTTTGCATGTTGGGCATATAAGGAAATGAGTACATTTAAACGAGAATGCTTGTAGCGGTATGCGGCATCAGTGACAGCATCAGATTGAAGTATGTCCAGGAATAGCGGATGGCCCGTTTCAATGCGAGAAGTGAAGTGCCGAATACGGAGTTGTGCAACATGTTCTGTGAGCTTAGGAAAGTTGATGTACTCATACTTGAACCACGTGGGATATGGAAGCTTAAGTCAGTGAGCTAGTCGAATAGCATGACGCTCCAATATGCAAAGTTTTTCATAGAAGGAAGCAGAAGCATTGCACCAGGCAGTATGTCCAAAAGTGAGTATAGGTCGGAGAAACATCTTATAGGTGTGGAGTAAAACATCTGCTTTGAGGCCCCAAGTGGTGCCTGTGAGACGACGTAAAAGATTTAAGCGAATAGTAGCCTTAGCTCTTAATTTTTGCAAATGTGCATTCCAAGTCAGTTTGGAATCGAAGACGACGCCCAAGTAGGTAGCAGTGTTGGTAGGGCGTACAATGTACCCATCAACAGTTACTCGTAAAAGTGTGGGTTTTCGGTGAACCCTAGAACGCCTGTTCGGTGGTAGGAAAACCAGCGCTTGCGTTTTGTCATTGTTAATAGTCAGATACCATCTCTGGCACCACTTGATGAAATTGTCGAGAGTTGTTTGTAGAGCAAGACTAATTTGTTGGACAGTGTTGCCAAGTGCAAGAAAAGCTGTATCGTCAGCATATTGGAAGGTGAAAACATTTCGTGGCACTGAAGGAATGTCTGAAGCGTAAAGAATATATAATAGTGGGCTGAGTGCAGATCCCTGGGGTACTCCAGTAAACGGAAATATTGGCCAAGAGAGTGTGTTACCATCTGCGACATACGCAATGCGATTTGTAATGAAAGAGTAAATTACCCTTAAATAACAGACAGGAAGTTTGAATGACTGCAGTTTTTGAATTAGCCCATAGTGCCACACTTTATCAAATGCCTTTTCTAAATCCAAGAGAATGAGACAGGATGGCAAGCCTTTGTTGAATTGATTTGTAACTATGGTACTGAGACGAAGCAGTTGGTCATGGATGGAGAATCTAGGTCGAAAACCTGCTTGATGAATAGGTAATAGACCAGTATTTTCAAGGTATTTATGAAGGCGGCAGACAAGGATTTTTTCAAGGATCTTGCTGAGAACAGATGTGAATTGGATTGGTCTGTATGAGCAAACTGAATGGACAGGTTTATTCGGTTTATGAAACATACAAATTTTTGAGATTTTCCAATCAGGAGGATAGAAACCAGTTTGAACTATGAAAGTATATATTGTTGCCAGTGTTAGCAGGAATGAGTGTGGAGCTTCTTTTATGTGTCGATAAGAGATGTTGTCAATCCCAGGTGCTGTAGTTTTCTTCCGTTTTAGTGTAGAATGGATTTCATTGGTAGTAATGGGTGTGGTAAGTGGATGCTCCGGATCAATGACATGATTTGTTGAAGGTTGTAAAGCAGGAATGCTAGATAGGTCCTTTCGTTCAGAGTGTTTAGAAGCCGCTGTTGGTGTAAAAACCGTCTAGAGCTGTGTAGCAAAGGCGTTTGCTTTTTCTTCGTTGGAGAACAGAGGAATGCCATCTGCAACTAGCGGGTAGGTTATTGTGGTGCTCTTGCCCGTAAATTGATTAAAACGCTTCCAGTACGGAGATGGATGCGCTTCCTCGGATAAGGTGTTGCAAGTTTTAATCCAATTGCGGCGTTTATAGGCAACAAGGTAGTTATGAACAGCTCGTTGCCATTGGCGATGCTGACGAAGACATGCGTCATTCCCGGTCCGATAATATTCCCGAAGATGTTGTCGGGCTTTCTGTACGAGCGGAAGATATGTCGGTGGTAGGGCCGGTTTGTGCGGATGTACTTGCTGCATCGGAATG
Organism: Thermobia domestica; assembly: GCF_964235325.1. Taxonomy (NCBI): domain Eukaryota; kingdom Metazoa; phylum Arthropoda; class Insecta; order Zygentoma; family Lepismatidae; genus Thermobia; species Thermobia domestica. The sequence continues at coordinate 234,687,916 of NC_137459.1, forward strand.
TGCTGCTGAGCACTGGTTTGAATTGCCGCAGTGATAGCAGTAAGACAGGAAGCAAGTTCAGTTTCAGTAGTTGGAGGTGTTATGATAGAAAGAGAGTGCTCTAGGTCTTCCCGGAAATGAGGCCAATTCGCCTTATCAAACCTCGGAACTCGACGAGGTGCTAGTACAGGGCGTTGGGGTTGTCCCCGAGTGAACGTTAATTTTATTGGATGATGATCGCTACCAATAGCTTCCAGTACTGTAAGCTGACAGTCATTAAGGAAATTCATAGAGGTGATGACGACATCCGGTGTAGTTTGACTGATAGGCCTGGTGTGTGCAGGAAGAACATGAAGATGGAGCTGAAGATTGTTACTTAAGTAGTCCTCAAAGTTGGCTTTGTCGCGATCAGTACGACTGTGGATATTAATGTCCGCCATGATGATAATATTTCGAAAGTTGGTGGCTATATATCGGAGATATTCGAATGGGATACGTTGACGTGGTCTAATATAGATTGTACTGAAGTTGATAATGATCGATGGAAAGTGTATAGTGAATAATAGGTATTCTGGGAGATTACCTAAAGCTTGTGGAGTATAGGCTCGAACTGCGTACTTTGGGAAATATCCTATTGCTACTCCCCTTGGGCCCGTTGAGCTTCATCTTGGAAGTCGCAGCGTTGCAGTTGGTATCCAGGAATACGGGCAAGCATACTCGGCTTTAAGGCTGTTTCATTTAAAGCGAAAACACTAATATGTTCTTCCATTAATAAAGATTCAAGTAACAGTCTATGTTGAGAAAAGGATCGAATATTGACGAAAAGAAAGTTAATCCCCATTATGAAGAAGACTGTGTAGATTGTTTTAAACAGCGGTTTCCAGGATTCCAATGTGAAAATGTACATAATTATTAGAATAAGTTGCATGAAGATTAATATTAAAAATAGATTTGGCGGCAGAAATGATATGTTGAATGATGTGAGCTCGTTGAAAAGGGAAATTTTTTTGTAACACCAGACTAACATAGCGTATGAGATCTTCGACTGTTAACGGAGGCAATAGCGATTGTGTAGGCGGTGTAGTTTTGTCTGCTGTTTTTAATGGAACAGTTAGTTCCGGATGCTCAGGAGTGGGTGCTGGTTTTGCCTTACAACGATAGCTATATGTAGGGTGAAGCCCACTACCACATGTATTGCATTTAGGTGGTCCTTTCAAGTTGGGGCATGTTTTGGTGTCATGGAGTCCGGAGCAGTAACCACATTTAGGTTGATTACGACAATTGGCCGTAGTGTGATCGTTGTATAACTGGCACTTTTCGCAACGAATTGGAAGCGGACCCTGCGTTTTAGATGGTTCGACGCGATGAATTTTCTTATAGATGCGTGCTCCAAATCTAAGAAGATAGTCAATGGTATCTTGCCGCTGTGATAGAATGCGTACCATATATGTAGGGCCCTTATTATTGCGAATGCAAATACACTTTTCCACTGAAATGCCTTCTTGCGTTAATTCCTCTTGGATTTCTGCGTCAGTTAGTTCGGGGGAAACACCGCTAATGACAACCGACAGAAATGGTAGTTTTCTAGGAGGTGGCTGTTGTTTCGTTCGCTTGTCCGTGAGTTTCGTGAGTTTAGCGTTCTTACCGAAAGTTTCGTAAGAAGCTTTATTACGGACGGTGATACCAAAATTTGGATCATTAGATTTTAAAATATAGCCATTTTTGGTTTTTACGATTTGAACTAGGGTGTCTCGCACCCAAGGAACATACTTGGCAATTTGAAGAAAAATCATTTTAGGGTTCGTGCACTTCGCGTCAAAATCAGTTAGTATGAAATGAAATAGAGGCGTATGATTTGATGAAATAGTTGGAGACACTGCAGAAGGTACACCAGTATTTAGTCGTTCAACCTCGATATCCATTGATGTTATAGGTGAGCGAGACCAGATGCGTTTCGCGGATTGTGTCGATTCGCTTGATGGGTGTCTATCTCGAGATACATTGATCGGTTCATGGCCCCAAGAAAAATGCCGAGTGCGAGTGGATGGTTGTGCTATTGAAGTGCTGGGTATTGAAGGAGATACAGATGGTAAACCCGAATGTCTGCCAAGATTCATTTGTCCAGTGGTTTTGCCGGAGTCATTCATCGTAAGAGTGTAGCCAAGGGCCGAAGCCCAAATGAGGATGAAGGTGAAAGAAAGTATGTTAAGATGAGGTTCAAAAAGCAAGCTGCCCTCCGAAAGTGAAAACTTTCGTCAACCTTCTAAGTGCAGTACGTGTGCTTTGCTCACAAATGCGTTTTGCAACACTTGATCCTCGCTCGCACATTAACTCACACAAGAGAAGTTAGGCCTCTTGATTCAGTATGAAAGCCATTTTTTTATTTTTTTTTATTTTTATTTTTTTACCATGCAAAACCCGTAGAAGGGAATACCTTCTCTTGGGAGTGAAGTTAATGGTATAGGGAAACTATGGATAAAGTGGAAGGACAAAGAGGTTTTATTTCATTTATTTGATATCTTTATTTATTCATTATATGGGGATCTTTATTCATCAATTGATTAATAATCGCCAGTCAACGTATGTTCATTATTTGTCATTGTTTATGTATGATGGGATGAAAGATGCAGTGCAAATCAGACGCCACAACACAGTCATATTGGTTAGTTAGACAGATGAAGGGTTATCTTCTTGTGCCGGGGCGACTCGGCACATAATGAGAGACAGTATGATGCCCTTGTTATTGGGAATTAAGGTGCAAAAGATGGATAGATGTTGGGTGATAAATCTGGTGGTTGATATGCTAATAGATAGTCGTCTATGTGTTCGTCAGGATGGGAAAGAACATACATTGTAATTAAATGCTGAAGGGGTGTAGGTTTTAGACGGGGTGCAACGTCTTGTTCAGCATCTATACGTATACTACTGCAAAGGATGGGATGGCCTTGCCTCCAACGAGTAGTGATGTATCTGTTACGCAGTTTTTCCAGATGAAGAAGAAGATGTGGAAACGGAATGCGATCATATAGTAGCCGGATAGGACTAGGCAGTTTGATGCGATATGCCAGGCGTAATGCATGTATTTCAATGATCTGGAGGCGGGTGTAGAATTTGTTACTGGCATTAAGCCATGCGATGTGTCCATGAAGTACCGACTACTCTCTTCAGAAGATTTAGTTTATTTTGCGCTAGATATATGAGACGCTGAAGATGTCCACGCCAGGAAAGATGGTCATCAAAGATTACACCCAAATACCTCGCTGTACGTGTGATAGAAATGCGTGTGCCTGCTATGGTAAGATGTAAAAGAGATCTATTGCGTCGGACTCGACTGCTACGTCCTGGTGGTAAGATGACAAGTGCCTGTGTTTTAGTGGAGTTGATTCGGAGTCGCCAAGTATTACACCAGTCACAGAACTTATTTATTGCCTCTTGAAGTATGCTATTGATATGCTGAATAGATTTCCCACAGGCAAGATAAGCAGTATCATCTGCAAAAGTAAAGGTGTGGATAGGGTCAGGAGGAACAGGCAAATCTCGAACATATAATATATATAGGAGTGGCGATAGCTCTGACCCTTGGGGTACACCAGTAAGTGGGAAAATAGGAAAAGATGAATTAATGCAGACATAGGCTATGCGATTGGTAAGATAGTGATAAATCAGTCTGATATATGCGAGTGGTAGTCGTAGAAGATGAAGTTTGTAAATTAATCCATCGTGCCAAACTGAATCGAAAGCCTTTTCCAAATCAAATAACAATAAACAGGAAGATTGGATGCTATTGAAGTGGTTGGTAAGAATAGTGGTAATTTTGAGTAGATTATCATTGAGACTGTAGTTAGGGCGAAAACCAGTTTGGTGTAGAGGAATGTGATTGTGGAAGAAGTGAGTATGTAGGCGATGAACTAATATGCGTTCAAGTATCTTTCCCAGTGTAGACGTAAGTTGTATTGGGCGGTAAGACTCTGCCTTTGTGTTATCCTTATGTAGTTTCAAAAACATTAAGACCTTTGAGGTTTTCCAAGAAGCCGGATAATCACCAGTTTGAAGTATAAGATTATATATAGCAGAAAGTAGGAGCAGAACCGCCAGTGGAGCCTCTTTAATATGCCGGTAAGTTATACCATCAAATCCAGGAGCTGTATTCTTCTTATTAGCTAAGACTTTGGTGATTTCCAAAGGTGTAATCGGATGAGTAAGAGGATGATGCGAGTCCAAGTCATGACTAGCACTAATACGAAGATGTGTTTGATGTGGATCTGTTACGTTGCTGATTCTAGTGAGTAAACGTTCAGGGGTATAGGAAATGACTGGTGGCGTAAAAATGCTTTGGAGCGATTGAGCAAATACATTAGCCTTCTCTGTGTCAGTTTGTAGCGAGGTCTGATTGACGATGAGCGGGTAAGAGAGAGACGAGCGTGTCCCACAGAGCCTGTGAAAGGCATTCCAGAATTTGGTAGGATTATGTTCCTGATCAAGATGGTTAACTATTTGGATCCATTTACGTCTTTTGTAGGCAATGATATAATGGTGAACTTGTCGTAGATATTGGCGCTGTAGTTGTAAAAGCCCAGGATCACGTGTGCGAAGATATTCATGGTATGCCTGCCGTGCAAGAGCAACTAGTGTGCGATATTGAGGAGGAAGTGCAGGTCGAGCATAATTAGATCTAATCGTGGGTATATGCTGATGGCTAATATGTTGTATAGCAGTAGTGAGCGTATCGAGCGTGGTATGTAAGTCAGAGTGATGTACTGGAGTATTCACAATAGAGAGTGTAGTAGTCAAATCTTCTCGATATTTTTCCCAGTTAGCTCGGTCATAACAGAGAACGATACGTGGTGGTGTGTCAGGAGCTTAACGGTGGTTTGGAAAATGTAAAGTCACTTTAACTGGGTCGTGGTCACTGCTGATGGAAGATAGAACATGACAGTTGATGAATGGTTGTAATGTAGATGATACAATGACTGCGTCAGGAGTTGTATCCGAGGAAGGTCGGGTATGTCTTGGTAATGCACATATTTCAGCATTTGTGTGGAGCATTTGAAATTGATGGAAGTTCCGTTGTTGCGTAAGAGTGCGACTGGATAAATTGAGATCAGTCTTAATAATATAATGACGGAACGTGGTGTCCATGTATTGGAAGAATGTCAAGGGAATTTGAACATTAGGTCTAACATACCTAGTAGCAAAGGCAAAGGCAAAGGTATGTGAAGGGAAATAGATCAGGGTGATGTTGTGCTCCGGAAGAGGGGCCTGAAAGTGATGTGTGATCATGCGTTGAGGTAGTCTGCTTCGTACTCCTATAAGGGTTCCGCCATTTGCTCGATTTCCAGGTGGACCATCGCAACGAGAAATAGTATATGGCTGATAATGCACATGTTGGTGTGGCAAAAGGTGTGTTTCGTTCAACTCAAAGGCGTGAATATTTTCTTCCAGTAGTAAAGTGTGAAGTAGTACCTTTCGAGTGTTGAAGGAGCGGATGTTTAAAAACAGAAATTATAAATCCATGATTATACGTATAATTTTAGACAGGTGTTGAAACAGGATGAAGCTGAAAGTGAACATGTTGACCAGAATATGTAGCATAAAGTTGAATGTTATATAGTTGCTTAACTGTAAACATGACTTGATTAAGAATATGAGTACGTAGAAATGGATGAATGTTTTAGGTAGTAACTGTAAAGAAACGAATCATGTCTTCAATCGTAACAGGATGAGTTAACGAATTATTTGGTGGCGTTGGACGGTCCGACGTTCTGATTGGAACAGTAAGCTGTGGTTGAGTAGGATCAACTGATGGTTTGGCCTTACATTTAGAACTTTAAGTTGGATGCTGATCAGAGCATGTGTTGCATTTAGGATTTGTATTTCCATTAGGACAATTTCGAGTAGCATGAGGTTGGGTACAGTAACCACAAATCAAAGAATTTTTACAATCTTTGGTCACATGTTGATTATATGTTTAGCACCGTTCACAGCGTATAGGCTGCGGTGCTGGAGTTCTTGAAGGTTCAACCTTGTGTCTCCGTCTGTAAATGTATGCTCCTGTAAGAAGTAGGTGATCAACTACAGATTGTTCAGGAGTTAATACACGTACTAGATAGGTGGGTCCACGGTCATTCCGGATTCGAATGCACTTATGTACTTGAACTTGTTCTGCTTTCAGCTCTTCCTCGATTTCAGTGTCTGTATATTCAGGGTCAACGCCCTTGATGACTACAGATAACATAGGTGGCTTTCGAGGAGGCGGAGGTTGTTTGTTTTGTCTGGGTTGGAGTTCTGTTATATTGGCGTTTTTGCCAAAAATCTCAAAAGTTGCCTTGTTCCGCACATGGCGATGGAAATACGGGTTAAAGGATTTCAAAATGACTCCATTATTGCGGAAGATAATTTCACTGATTTCGACACGCGGAACATATTTTATAAGTTGCTGAAAGATGTGTTTTGGAGTCTTGAATTTAGTGTCGAAATTGGTCAGTAGAAAGTTGTAAAGAGTTGGCTGTTGAGGATTGACAGAAGCAGACGGAATAGCAGAAGTTTCTGTTGAAGTGTAATCCATAGATGTATCGTGAAGATTATTTTCAGATGGAATTCGTACTGGCGAGCGTGAGCAAGAAACGTGCAGGTTTAGAGGGAGCTGTCTCTATGGTATTGGATGTTCGAGATCGTTTTGGTGAGCGAGAACGAGATGGAGGTGAAGAGACATTTTTAGAAGATTTGGCAGAAGTAGATGAACGTTGTGATACTGTCCGAGGAAGTCCGTTATGCATGGCCTTAGTCGTATGCGAGGTTCGAAATCCAAAAGAGCAACCTGTGTCGCAAGGCGACAAAGAGTTGGTCAAAGTATGAAAACAATGACCTTCAAAATCGTTACTTAATACCCTCCAGAAGATGAAAAGCTTCTGTCAGACTCCTAAGTAGGGTATCTGTACTGGTCTCACAAGTACGTTTGCTATACTTGATCACAGCATAGTACAGTAACTGCTACAAGAGGAGTTAGGTTCGAGGAAAGAAGTGAGAGAGCCAAAGTTTTTTTTTAGGGGTATGGGAATAAGGTAATAAGTGAACTGGATAAATTTTTATTCATCAATTATGTACTGCTTTGGTAAAGATGGTACTCTTACTCCCAGCCATTAGAGGGTTACGCCCTCTCTTTGGCATAGGTGTCAGTAGATATACATGGATTGTTAAACATTGTGGGATGGTCAAAGTGCAATTATATAAGCATGAGGAAAAGTAAGCATATAAAACTAGGTATACTGATAAATAATAATAATAAGAAGAACAATAATAACAATAAATGAAAAGTAGAATAAATATGTGCAAAAAATATATATATGTATACGAAGTGCTAAGGTATTAAGATGATGGAAAACAAAATGTATCACTAAAGTAATAGAATTTAGAGCGATGATGATGAGGTATGAGATGAAGTGCAGAGACGACACAAACATAGTTGTATTAGCAAGACAGATGCAGTGTTAAATCTTCTGTCCCGGGGCGACTCGGGACTGATGAGGACAGGGGGAAGCCCTTGTTAGTAATGAGGATGACGTGCTAATATGGAAAAATATGAGGAAGATGATCATTAATGAGGTAAATATCATATATTTCCCGTTCATCAGCAGTCAGATGTGCATTTTGAACAAACAGTGATACTAAGATGTTTAAAGGTGAGTGTTTATACCGAAATGTAGCATCAGTAAGAGCATCAGTCTGCAGAATGTCCAAGAATAACGGATGACCTGTTTGTATACGTGAAATTATATACCTTAGTCGTAGTTCTGCGAGGTGTTTCGTGAGTTTTGAGAAGTCGATATACTCATATGTAAGCCATGTAGGGTAAGGAAGCTTAATACGATACGCCAGCCGAATTGCATGTCGCTCCATTATGCAGAGTTTTTCGTAATATGACGCAGAAGTATTGCTCCAGGCGGTGTGTCCAAAAGTGAGGATGGGACGGAGAAACGCCTTATAAGTATGAAGTAACACTTCAGCTTTCAGACCCCAAGTTGTGCCTGTGAGACGACGCAATAGATTTAAACGAATTATAGCCTTAGCTGTTAACTTTTTCAGGTGAGCATTCCAAGTGAGCTTTGAGTCAAAGACCACGCGTAAGTAGGTAGCAGTAGGTGAAGGGCGTACTCGGTACCCATCAACATTTACTTGCAAGAGATTTGGATTTCTGTAAACGAGAGCCAAAGCTTTTTTTTTACAGTCTACCCGTTTAAAGGGTTGCGCCCTTTCTTCGGGGAAGTGTTGCATTGATATTGTGGAGGCTATAACAATTATGGTTGGTCTAAGGGTTTTTCTCTTTATTCATTATTTTAAAGACATGAACATATATACATTAGAAATAAACTTGAACTGGTGATATACATAAATAAAATAATAATAACAGAAAATGTGCAGGGAGGCGATGAGTAATATGAAACAAGAAAAAAAAATAAATAAATTAGTGCAGTGCATTAGGTTCAGTGCGTGAATATAACAACAAATATGAAAAACATTAAAAGGAATAACAAGTCATAGCAAAACATAGCAGGAATAATAGAACTCATAGGAATAATTATTTGAAATGATGATGAAATGAGGATGAATTGTTCTGGACGCCACAACACGAGGTTCTGTTAGTGAACAGATGCGGTTATCTTCTGTTCCTGGGGCTATTCAGGAACTGATGTAGACAGGAGAGGTCCATGTTAGTAGGTATTTACTGTGCATATGATGGATATATGGAAGATGACAGATGACGTGGATGATATATAGCAAATATTTCTGGGTCGCGGTCGGCAGGATCTATTTGCAAGTGGTACAATGTAAGATAGTGCTGTAGCGGAGAATCAACGTATCGTGGTGGTGCATCATTGTCTCGGTCATAGCGTATTACGTCCTGAAGCATGGGGTGTTGTAAGTCAAAACGTTTCGTAATATAACGGATGCGAAGCTGTTCTAGATGGGCAAGCAATGGTGGAAAATCTATGAGGTCATAGAGGAGCCTAGTTGGACTTAGTAATTTAATGCGATAGGCCAATCTGAAAGCATGTCGCTCCATTATTGATAACTGTTTATAAAATTTGTCGGGGGCAGCGGCCCAAGCTGTATGGCCGTAAGTAGTCCTCATAAAAGCTTTGTAAGTATGGAGGACAGTAGGTGGTCGTAAACCCCAGCTGGTTCCAACTAAGCGTTTAAGGAGATTTAGTCTGTTCTTGGCTTGAGTAATAATTTTCTTAAAATGCGGTGTCCAAGTGAGCTTTGTGCCAAATATCACCCCAAGGTAGGTAAGAGAAGATGAAAGAGGAACTGGCGTGTTGTCCACATGAATGTTTAATAGATTTGGATTGCGAAGCACTCTGGATCGTCTACCAGGTGGTAGAAATACAATAGATTGTGTTTTCGCAGAGTTAATACTGAGTCTCCATACGTCACACCAGTGGACAAATGTGTCGATGGCTGGCTGCATTAGTCTGTTGATACGTTGGATAGTACGAGCCGTTGTTAGAAATGCTGTGTCGTCAGCGAATTGATAGACTTGGACGTGAGGAGTGACTCTGAGATCAGCAACGTAAAGTAAGTACAGCAATGGAGACAAAGAAGAACCTTGAGGTACGCCAGAGTGTAAGAAAATTGGGTGTGATAGAGCGTTGTTGATAGAGATGTATGCAATACGTCCGGTTAAGAAGGCATTGATTAAGCGTATATAAGATATGGGTAGCAGATAATTATGCAATTTGTATATCAAGCCAGGATGCCAGACTTTATCAAATGCCTTTTCCAAATCAAATGTAACTAAACAAGAAGGAAATCCCTTATTGTATTGGTTATAAATGGCAGTGGTAATTCGCAATAATTGATCTAGTGTGCTGAAACGCGGTCGGAAACCAGCTTGATGGATTGGCAGAAGATTATATGTAAGGAGGTGTTCGTGAAGCCGTCGAACGAGTATACGTTCGAATACTTTGCAAAGACAGCTTGTTAAATGGATTGGACGATACGACTGTACTTCGGATGGTGGTTTCTTTGGCTTAGGAAATAAAAGAACTTTGGAGTATTTCCAATCGAGCGGAAAGAAGCCAGTTCGAAGGATGAACGTGTAAATATGACTGAGAATCAGAATGAAAGAAGGAGGTGCATGTTTGATGAGAGTATATGTAATAGAGTCGAATCCAGGCGCCGTATTGCGTTTAGTTGCTAAAATAGTTCTGATGTCATCTGGGTCTATAGCCTGAGTTAGTGGATTATTAGGTTCCAGAACATGTTGGTCAGATGGTTGTAAATGAGCAGATGAAGGATCAGCGTGACGGTTGATCGAAGATTGAAGGCGTTGCGGTGTGTGCCATCCACGAAGCGGAGTGAAGATATCTTGAAAAAATGCAGCAAAAAGATTCGCCTTGTCGATGTCAGTATTAGGAGCTTGATTGTTGTGAATAAGAGAATAGGGCGTGCGAGACGTTTTGCCAGTGAGTTGATGGAATTTACGCCAATATTTGCTGGGATGAGTTTCCTTGCTAAGGGTGTTACACGTGTGAATCCACTGTCTTTTCTTGTAGGCTATAATATAATTGTGTGTTATTCGGAGATATTGACGGTGTAAACGAAGTGCCTCCAAGTTGCCGCTTGTTCGATATTCTCGATAAGCTCGACGTGAAGCAGAAATTAATGTAAGATACCTTGGCGGCAAGGTAGGTTTATTCGGATGGAGATGAGTAGATGGAATGGAATGATCCGCTGCACCTTTAACTGCGTCAGTAAGTTCCGTGAGATGGTCACGGAATAGGCTTTGGTCAATATAGGCTTTGGTCAAAATAGATTTTAAGTGAGGTCTCCAGGTGAGATGTTTGTCCAAGAGAAGTCCTAGATATTTGGCTGTGTTGGAAGTGTGAATTCGTGTTCCTTGTACGTAAACATTCAGCAACGTTGGGTTTCGGTGAAACCCTAGTGCGTTTGCCAGGATTCACAAAAACAATTGCTTGAGTTTTGTCGGCGTTGATTTTAAGTCGCCATTTGGAACACCAGGATTTGAATAGATCGATAGCTTCCTGAAGATGTTTGTTGATGTGCTGTATGGTTTTGCTAAGTGCCAGAAATGCAGTGTCATCCGCGTATTGAAAAGTGCTGACAGTTGCTGGAAGAGGTGGAATATCTGCCACATAGAGAAGATAAAGAAGCGGAGACAAAGCAGATCCCTTTGGAACGCCTGAATGTAAAAATACTGGATGAGATAATGCATTGTTAATGGAGATGTAGGCTATGCGTCCAGTGACAAAATTGAATATAAATCGTATGTAGGTGAGAGGCAGATTATATTTAGTAAGTTTGTAGATCAGGCCGTGGTGCCAAACAGTATCAAAGGCTTTCTCTAAGTCGAAGAGAACCAGACAAGAAGGTTTCGTGGAGAGAAATTGATTGTAAATATGGTTGACAAGGCGAAGTAGCTGATCATTTATGCTGAATTGAGGGCGGAATCCGGCTTGATAAAGAGGTAACAGGCGATGATCTGTGCAGTAAGCGTGGAGGCGAGTAACTAGAATTCGTTCGAAGATTTTGCTGAGTGTACTGGTTAACTGAATGGGGCGGTAGGAAGAAACAAGATTGGTAGGTTTGTTAGGTTTTGGAAACATTAAGGTTTTGGATATTTTCCGTGTGATAGGAAAGAAACCTGTGCGGAGTATGAATGTGAAGAGTATAGCCAGGAAATGAAGGACGCAGTAAGGGGCCTCTTTAATATGCCGGTAAGAGATATTGTCCATGCCAGGTGCACTGTTGCGTTTTGGTGACAGTTAGAATGTTATTGACTGTGATAGGTGTTGTAAGTTCTTGGGTATGATCCAATGTGTGGCTGAGTGCGGGCTGGAGGTGTGTAGATTGAAAATCAATTCGATCGACGGGATGTCGAGGATTAGGATGTGTTAAAGGCGGTGTGAATATATCCTGCAGATAAGTAGCGAAAGCATTTGCCTTGTCAGTATCAGTTTGAAGCGGTTGATTATGAAGAAGAATAGGATATGTGGTGATAGTACGTTTGCCGCTGAGTTGATTGAACCTTTTCCAGTACTGCGTTGGATGAGAAGTATCAGCTAGCGTATTACAAGTTTTAACCCACTGCCGATGTTTATATGTTGTGATGTAATTGGTGACGATGCGTTGCATGTATCGGTGATGAACTAATGATTCTCGGTTTCCCGTACGCTCGTAGTCTCGATAGAACTGACGAGACCTACGTATGAGCGGAAGGTAGTGCGGAGGTAATTTGGGACTGTACGGATTTGAATTGGATGTAGGAATGAAGTTATTGGAGGCCTGATTGATTGTACTGGTTAGGAGATTAATAGAGTTATACATGTCGTCTTCTGATGTTGGTTCGGGAATGTTAGAAAGTTTTGCAGTTAGGAAATTTCGATATCCGATCCAGTCTGCTTTGTTATAGTTGAGAGATTTGCGTGTTAAACTTTTGTGGTTAGAGGTATTAGGATGCGAGCGGTTGATGGTAAGCTTGATTGGCAAGTGATCACTGCCTATTGGATCCAGCACTTCGACGGTACAGGATGATAGTAAGTTTGTAGAAGTAATTACAACATCAGGTGTGGTTTGAGATGATGGCCGGGTGTGCTTAGGTAGCTGATGATAGGTACCAGTGGTGTGAGTTGTGAGGAAGTTGAGAAAAGTCTGTCGCTGTTGAGGTGTTCTGCTATGGATATTGATGTCGGCCATTATGATATAATATGGGAAGTTATTTGAAATATACTGGAAGAAATCTATCGGAATAATATGACCAGGTCGAACGTAAATTGTAGCAAGCGTGATATACAAGTTTTTGAATTAGAGAGTTGTTATTAGGTACTCTGGAAGATTGTGCTGTGGAAGTTCGTAATGACGACACGGTATAGAAGGGGGAAAGCCTATTGCAACTCCGCCGTTAGCACGTCTAGTTGGAATAGTACTGTCTTTTCTTGTGACGGAATATCCAGATATTTTGCAGGAGCTTCGAGGCGTAAGGCGAGTCTCATTGAGAAGAAATTCTGAAGTGCGGTGTTTCTGCAGTAGAAGTGCGAAGAGTGGTTTGTGCTGGATGAGAGAACTGATATTAACAAATATAAAGGATAATGCCATGATGATTCGTAAGAAAAGGAGGATGGAGTTAGACTTCGGTTTCAAGTGGACTGACATGAAAGTATACTTTATGTCCGCTGTAAGTACCATGGAAATTCATATGAAAGATTGCACGTGTTGAGTATCGAAGTTGTAGGATGTGAGGGTGGTGAAAAGGATGAATATTTTGAAATGTGAGTGTGATGAAAGCAAGGAGTTGTTCAATAGTGACGGCCTGGTGTTTGTCAGCAGGTATGGAAGAAGACGGAATGGACTTGGTGTGATGCTGCAAAGGAACAGTCATTTCAGGTTTGGTTGGTTCCGGAGGAGGTCGCTGCTTGCACTTGTAACTGAATGCTGGATGTTGCTCATGGCAGGTGGAACAGGTTGGAGGTTGTGCGAGGTTTTGACATTGTCTCGTATTGTGTGGTCCGGAGCAATACCCACAGATTGGCTGATTTGGACATTTATCAGTAGAGTGAGCATTATATCTTTGACATCTTTCACAGCGTAAGGGTAGTGGTGGCTGAGATCTGGAAGGCTCGACTCTATGGCGTTTGCGATAAATATATGCCCCATTTGATAGAAGATCGTCGATGGTCTCTTGAGAGTGTGTAAGCACTCTCACCATGTATGTTAAGCCGTTATTGTTACGAATGCGAATGCATTTGGATATGGTATAGCCTTCTAGAGTAAGTTCGTCAGTGACTTCTTGGTCGGTAATATCAGTGTCTACGCCTCGAATAACAACTGACAGCAAAGGCTCTTTACGTGGTGGGGGCCGTTGTTTTAGCGGTTTTTCTGCTAGCCTAGTCAGTGTAGTGCCTTTCCCAAAGATTTCAAATCCATGTTTATTGAGCAGGGTAGTTCGAAAGTTTGAATCCGGAGTTCGTAAGATAGTGCCGTTACGTGTAGGTATGATTTGGGTGATGTTAGCGCGTGGCATGTATTTAAATAGCTGCTTGTACAGATGGTGTGCCTGCGAGTACTTTGGATCAATGTTGGTAAGCAGGAACTGATAAGTTTGCGGACGAGTGGTCTCTGTTAACTCGGGAAAATTGTCGAGTTCCATTACAAGACCTGATTCACTGGCTGTATCTGACAAGTCGTCTTGGTGAATTTTCTTTGATGGCGGTGACTTTTGATGGTCAGTATAGGGTTTCCCGATTAACGACCTAGCAGGACTGGTTTCACGACTCGTACTCGGATTGTTGGCACCTTTTGGTTTTGCTCCTGAAGCAGTAGCAGAGGGGGCAGCTAGAACCATAGGTAGGCCTTGGTGATGCCCTAAGTCCCGTGAGGTATCGTGGGACATGATAGTGATCTTGGGCCCGAAGGCCGTAAACAAAGCAGTGTAAACCTAACTGTATGACGATAAGATGAACAAGGTTAGACTTACCCGTTTGGATAGTAGTCTAGGTTGAGTAGCTCCCGTTGCCTTTACAGTAGAACCAGACGCCCTTGGCTGGATCAGTCTGACGTCAAAGTTCTCTTGAGAAGAAACGACAGAGTACCCGGGATGAGGAATAGGAAGGTAAACAGATACAAAAGACAGCTTTCAGACGTATGGTACGTCAATAGCTGGTAAGATCGATTAAAGTATCGATCTAAGTATCGGTGAGCCAGAGCTTCCTTAACCAAGTTTAAATTCCCAGTTTGCACTAAACGATAACGGTAGTTCGGTTATTTAATAAGAGAAAGGCCTTAAAATTGATTTTTAAATACAAATTGGAACAAAATCCTGCACATAGATTAACAAGACGTTAAACAGCAAGACAATTCTGTGTACATTGCACAAGAAATTATTGTCAATGGCTCTTTTTTTGTTACAATAGTGCTGCTATCTGTTGGTCATCTCTTGAAGTATATATGAATAGCAACATTCTGTATACCTGATTTCAAAAGGCTTGAACGACCAGTAAATATTTGAATATTAAAAAAATTTCCAATGTGTAACCTATTCTAACGAAAAAGAAAAGAAATAACGGGTGGCTCGCTATTTTTTTTTTCAATTTTCGAAAATAAGGGACAGCCTAATGCAGAAGGTATGTCCTGATGGTCCTGACAATTATCTCCAATCCCGACTATTCTGTAACTTTTGCCTAACGCTAGGGGCGATTTTTACGGATTTTAATATAATCTGTCCTCATACGGAACTTGTCTTGTATATTATTATTATTATTATTACTGAATATTTGAGACCTAAATATGACGTCCTATTCCAATGCAAATAAGCATACTGAAGTTAAGAAATATCAAAATAAATTTTTTGGACCCTCTATAAGGATGAATTGCCTTATAGGAGATACTTTGGAAGGAAAAGAGGGAGAAAAAGAAGGTGTCTGCTACTGGACAATATGAAAATGGAATCTTCAAATGCCTTAACAGAAACTATGTAGGATTTGTCTTCATCGCAATATATAGTAACGCCCTTTCTTTGGGTAAAAGACATTGGATTATGTTTGCGTTATATTGATATTTTAACAATATATATATATATATATATATATATATATATATATATATATATATATATATATATATATAAAGAATAGTTCGTATTTACCAATTTTGGTTAACGAATAATGGAACGTGTTGAAAATGACGAACGGAAATATTATTATTACTTTTAGTAAGAGTGGAAGAACTTAGAAACGGGGAATCATAATTCCATTCAAAAGTGAAACAGCAGACTCATAATACCTTAACCTAAAGCGAAACACGATTACGATTTTCTAAATTTTTTTGTGAAAACCTTTTAATGAGCAATAATATGCAGCTGTTTTTTTTTATTCGGATTGGTTTGGGTTAACAGCTTGAAAATATAATCTTTATGTTTAATGTCCCACGATTATGCCTGTTAGGTTGAGAAAAACTATGATTAAAGCAAGTGAACTATGATGGACAAATTGGTAGAATGAGAAGGTGGGAGTGTCCCGAGAAAACCCACGAGCACGATGTTGTCTGTCTCAAGCTTACTTGCCTTGGGAACGAACCAGGCACCCCACCCATCAAATAGTTCAGTAGGCGGGGTCTCAGTTTCGATTTCCGATGG
The DNA here is from genome assembly GCF_964235325.1 of Thermobia domestica. Classification (NCBI taxonomy): domain Eukaryota; kingdom Metazoa; phylum Arthropoda; class Insecta; order Zygentoma; family Lepismatidae; genus Thermobia; species Thermobia domestica. Next base: position 234,704,045 of record NC_137459.1, read on the forward strand.
GAGAGCCTTTGAAATATTAAATGTCCTCGATGTATTTGTGTTCGTGTCCCTGTCGTTGAAGGTTGCTAGAGATAAATGTATAACGAGAATAACCGAATATAATAGAGGTAAGTTACGGAGATATTTTCGGTCTTTTTTAAATTCAAACCTGAATTCTCTGGACAATAGTATTTTATGACCGAAATCAGTGTTTCATCGTTAATAAAATATTGTAATCGTAAACTTTTCCAATTTGTTATATACAAGAGTGCTTCTTGACTCTTACTTAAAAGAGTAGTTTTAGGGTAGTGGCTTGAGCAGTCGTTTCGTGAGTCAGGAGTCTGAGGTTCGAGGCCCTCCGACGAAATTGAAAAAATTATAATTTCCAAAGTTAATACTTCTGATGTATAGTAACATGAAAAATAGTCAATTTCTCTCATTCTTACAAGTTAGAGTTGAAGCGACTTCCTTCACAGGGGGAAAACTAACAACACGACGTCACAGTGTACACTCTCGATTCCTACTGTCTGAAAATTTCGCGTGTTTCACAAACAATTCATGAATACAAAACGGTCATCCTTAAGGTCTAGTATGAGTCATATATTTGTCTGAAACGACATTGTGGAATTGTTTCTAAGTTCTTCCTCTCTTACTAAAAAGAATAATAATATTTCCGTTCGTCATTTTCAACACGTTCCATATATTCGTTCACCCTGCTCCCGCCAAGTGAACTTTGTGGTGGACAAATACCGTGTGCGTGGGTTTTCTCGGGGTTCTCCCGTTTCCTCCCACTTTCTTCATTCCACCATTTCATTCATTACTCATTATCACCGTCTCCTTTAGCCTAACCGGCATAACCGTGGGACGTAAAACTCAAAATTTCATTTCATTTCATTTCATATATTCGTTCAACCAAAATTGGTAAATACGAACTATTCTTTATACATACATACATAATTTTTCTTTAGTTCAATATCCTTATTTGCAGTGGAATAGGACGTAATATTGAAGTCTCAAATATTCAGTAATAATAATAATAATAATAATAATAATAATAATAATAATAGTATTAAAAATTTTCAAGTATACCTAAAATTTGGAAAAACTTGCTTAAACGTAGGGATATCAGAGAAGGGGTTCCGTACCTTCAAAATACATCTCTGCAACTACCAACACTTTAAACAAAAGCTTTCCAGTAACGTTTCATCTAGAAAGTGTTCTACTGCATGTTTTAAGAAAAATAACTCTAATAGAAATAATTGAATATCACTCAACAGCAAGGCAGATAATATACTAATTTTTAGGATATGCCGAGGTAATTATAAAAGCTTCGCTTAAAAAAATACGTACACAGACCATAATCCAACGAGCTGTAAAATACAAAGTAACAAAAAGCCTATAAGATTCAATCTACAAACTTATTGTTACTTAAAGAATGGATATGCACTATTTCGAGAATCGTAACAAGACGAGAAATGTTTACGCAGTGGCGGACGGTGGTTTGTGGTTTCGGGTGTTGCAGTACGAACGATCGGAGACAGAAGATATAAAGTGGACTCATTGACTAATCAGCACAAATTTAGATGCAAATGCTATGTGACATGTTAAATTAAATAAAAATCTGTTTCTAAAAAATAGAAAATGTAGAACATTTAATCCGATTAATCACCTTATTTAGTTAGTAAGTTCATTCTTATCTCTTTGATTGGAACAAATCTGCCTAATACATGCTGGTTGAACTCCAGTATTCTTATTGTCAGCTCTTTTTCGATGGAAAGCATAACCAATGGTGATAACCTTTCTTGGGACATTTAATTTCTTGAAAGTGTCAATTCTTTTTGATATGAAAAAGAACTTTTCTTCTTTTACTGACGCCATAGGTACAGTTAATATTAATTGCAGAAGCTTTGTAGATTCACTAAATATTTTTTTCTAGATTTTTGTGAACAATTCATTCTAGCAAACTCAGTCCCTGACAGTGATCCGAATTCCTCTTCAGTGTAGACTGAAGAGAGTTCGTAGCAGAGATTAATGTTATAAAAAAATGTACATTGAACACGCTTTATTCACAATTTATCTAGGAAAATTTCAAATAAATTGTGGAAATGTACCTAATGCATACAATATTACTGCCATAAGGTGTCCTGTAAACTTAAACCGTTTTCTTTTTTTTCGAACACTCTCCTGAACTGCACTTTGCGTGTTTTGTCTAAGCCTTAATTGTAAGTTTTTCCTGAGTTGAAAGCTGGGCAATTTTTTTAAAGTTATTTACAGAAGTCATGATATGCAATTCATTCAGAATTTGTAGGTTATGTACAGAAATAAAGCACACACAATAAAATTAAATCTAATAACTAATAACCAAAACAGCTGATACAAAAGAGATACTAGTATATGAATTGCGAATGTCACATATTCATACATAGGGCTGTAAACTGGCCGGCTTTTCATTGGCCTGGCCGGAAAAATTGATGTTATTTTGATTAAAGCCGGTGACGGGTACAAACTTCTCACCAGCCCCTTTATAACCGTTTTTTTTTCAAATTTGTATCTAGTTCGAAATATAGATATTGAAAAGTAGCTGTCATTCTGTAAACTCAAAACTGTTAACTTTCACCATGTATCAACGATTAATATAGTTTGTTCAAGTGTTTAGAAAATTTTAGAGAGATGACAGGGACTGTATCAGGGAAAATTTGAAATTTACTTTCAAGGAATTTTATACATTTATTAAGAGTGGAAAAGGGCTTCTTAAAGCAATTTCCTATAGTTGAAGTAGAGACTATATGTTTAAAGAGTGCATTTCATTTTCCAATCCAAAATTGTAACGTAAAGATTATTATACTTTTGTTCATCTGTTTCGATAATTTTAAAGGAATGGTAGTTACTGGTAAATACAATAAATTGATCATTGCCGATTGATCATTTCAGTTTCTCATTTGTAGCACAATGTATCTATTAAGGTTATTAGTGAATGTTCTAAGGACATACAGAATATATGTGTTAATGCCTATAAGATTAAATTTGGAACCGAATATGGATAGGTCCGAACAGAGATACTTCACGCTGAGACCTATATCACAGAGAATTTTGAGGAAGTGTCGCTTCTTTTTATTTTACAGAGTCGGCAACCCTATCATGTATCAACACACACACACACACACTTGTGCGTAAAAGAAAAAAAGAACTACATTCCAAATCATCCGTCTTGGTTGTTACGCAATGCACGATGAACACGATATGCTTCCACATGAGGCGAAACAATGTTTATCAACCTGGAAAGCAACTGGAAAGCAACCTTAAAACTCGCCAGATATAGGAACATGTTAGCTGGGAGGGGTCCAAAGTATTTGAGGAAGGTCCAATACGTCTACGTAATAACGAGCCTGTCTTTTACTGTACCCGAAAAGATAAGTAATTCTTAATTACTGTCACCTATATTTTTAGAAAAAATGATAGAACGATTATTTCTATAAGAAAAGAAAGAGTACACATGATGAGGTGTAAAATAAAATATTTAGCTTACATCAATCATTTCTCTGTTAAACAAGTATAGTTCGTTAAGAAAGTCTGCAAATGCTAGTCGAGTTTCGAAGTTTTCGGGTGGTCCGGACCCGGTGGACCCCTCCTCGTGGCTACGCCTCTGAGCATTGCTAACTAATCCCAAATTCAATGTGGCATTCCCCACCATACAGTTCTATCAAGAGTATAAAATATACTTATTTTATAAAAGAAATATGTATATACTAAAATACTATCCACAGAGGGGGGGATTCTGCATATTGACTTATTAATATTTGGTTCGCAAATTACTATAGAAGAAATTTTCATTATCAATATAAGCTAAGAATTAACTTGTAAATGCGGATCTACTTTCATTTGATTTCTGCTCTACTATATATTTTCTTTTTTATTTTGTAATTCTGCTATCGCTTTTTTTAATTGTCATTATATTGATTTGCTTCAGTATTAGTACCGTAATATAAAAATATGAATGCATAAAAACAAATTCCATTTGTTCACTGCTAGTGAAATATAATTTAGAAATCTTATTTAGCGCGAAAAACTTTCTCATTCACTGGAAACCGTGTTGTGTTGCAGAAGCACTGCAACGACCAGACCCTTTAACTTCTGAGATAGGGGAAAGGAGACTTAATATTTGCTCCAATTCCCGCGCTGAAGGAATCTGGTCGTTGCATGCTCGCTGCAACACAATATAAATTAGAGACTCTGTGACGGATTATTTTTCGCTTTTTAAAACGGATTAACGAAACGGACAGTTAGAGAAGTAAAAAAATATGTTATTTTAAGTATATATGGGATTATTAGAAAGTATTTTTTCTGTTCTTTACTATTATTGCTAATAATATTTTTTTCTTGAAATACTTTGGTCGTTGCGCAACGCTGCAACACTAACATTAGCCGCCACTGCGTTTACGATACTTTCGTTTCATCTCGATTCTCATCTCCAAAATGACATGATAATTTGAGTTACCCTTGTCCCGCCTCGAATGTAAAATGTTAATTCTAATGTTATTTTGTTTGTTTTAGAAACAAGATGAGAGAGTTCTCTTCTCGTGAGCAACATTAAAAAAAAAAAAAAAAAAAAAACGAAATATTCTTGCCAAATGTCACGTTTCTGCTATAATGGTATGACCTGAGCGATAATTAGCTCCTAGTTTTTAATCTTCAACGTGATATTAATAATTATTATTAGTTTATTGTAATTACTATTATTATTCCTGAAGATTTGATAGTTCAAGTATTGAAACATTCGAGTATTCAAATATCTGAATATAATGAAACGTGTGCTATGTTGGATCAATCGCCATCAAGAATCCTAAAATAGGAAAAATGTCCGACTTGGATTCGAACCACGAACCTCCAGATTACTAGTGGAGCGCCTTGACCACTCAACCACGATCACTATTCCGTAAATGATTCGTTTTTAGTTTTGTATCGTTAGGTTTCACTGCCTCCGCTTGCAAAGTTGTATGTTATATTTCTTCGTTTCAGAACGTCTTTCGTATTTCTTTTATGATGACATACGTGAATAATCTTCGGCAAAGTTTATATTAATAACTTGAGTTGTTCTTAAACCTTTGGTTCACAAGTTTGTTTCTTCTCCACATGAAACTACAGATATGACAAATTTAATTCTCATAATTTGCGCTTGCTTTCAAAGCAGTCACCATTAACTGGTAAAGCAATTTTTCCGTCATAGTTGATGATTTTTTTAACAAAACACGTAAAGAAATGAGTTAAATGAAGGATGGAAGAGTTGATATCAAAGTTGAGTACTGTAAGATAATGAAAAGCATGTATTAACGTCTCGTATTTGAAAATAATGTCAGCTACTTTTAATTTACTAACTGGTGTTAGATTTGGTTCAAGCTTGAAGATCTGGAAACGCAAACTCAGTGTTGCTAAAACAAAAACGCAACAAGAATGGACGAGATTCGAACGTAGGACCACCAGCGGAAAACCCGTTCACTAACCCCTCATCTATCAAGCCAACACCTTTTATAAGTTATAAATTTGCAAGCAAATGATACCATTATACGTTTGTGCAGTCAATGTTTTGCTCTTTTTAAGGGATACGACGATTCGTTTCATTTTTTATTAGAGCTTTGGAAGACATGATTTGTGTTTGGGTACAGGATCATTCGTCTCCCTTAAAAAACAGTTCTAGGAAATACAACTCAATTCACACAACAGTAAAAAAAAAACTCGTACTGCCTTAGAAAATATTCACAAAAGGGCGAAACTGTATCATGCACCCGGCGTAACTCACGGGAGTGTAGTGAGGGAGGCCGAGCAAAAAAGGGGCCCACTGAAGTTTCGTAATTCCACTTTGGAGGTTTTTATATAATTTCACACTTTTTCCTCAATGTCTAAAATGCAACTACTTTGGCCTTAGATGAAACAGAAGTTGTGAAGGAGCTATAGACTGTGCAGTCTACTGAAAAGATTTATCACGTCATTGCAGCAACAACTTTAAATTTTCGAAAGATGTAATCTTATATAACTCTCATTGATAGTGGTGTTCCGTATTTGTTTAGACGCTTACTCTTTTATATCTTTACCTATGGTGCATGGGGTCCTTGGTTCGATCCCCGCTCGCGGCGAATGAACTTTATTATGGACAAACACGGTGTGCATGAGTTTTCTCGGGTTTCTCCCGTTTCCTTCCACTGCTTCATTCCACGATTTCATTCATTTCTCAGCATCAATGTCTCCATTAGCGTAATCGGTATAATCGTGGGACGTAAATCTTAAATATCATCTTTTTTAACTGTATCTCACTTTTCGTGTGACGAGAGCAACATCTAAGCGAACATTCAGTGAATTAAACCACTAAAACCAATATTCATAGCACAATTGTGCAGATGAAGTTGAGCCCTTTGGCAATTTTCAGCATGGAAAACAAAAAAAGGCAATACGTTGATATCGAAAAAGTGGTTAACGAATTCGTCTCGGAAAAATATCACATGTACAGTTATTTTTCAAATGGTAATTTATAACTACACTTACATTCAGATGCGGATCCAAGGGGGCTATAGCTCCCTCTTGACGCTCAGGTATACACTGGATAATATGGGCTTCAATCCTGCTTTACACTGGATAAAACTGCAAACTACGGTTTAGTCCCTCGCTTGATCATATCCTGGATCCGCCACTGCTTACGTTCGTTGAAATTTCTCCATAGTTACAGGGGCAAGACACTAAAACCACCGCTACCAAGAGGTGAAGATGACATGTAAAAAGAAGTCAAATACGAACGATAATAGTGTTGAATTCATGTGCAAAGATGAATAGTGGCACTGTGGATGCTGCGTAAGTCCAAATTAAATCTTGGTTGGCATGGAGTAGACAATGGGAGAGTGACAGGCAAAAAGAATCGAAAATATGCTATATTTGTGTCGAATGGATAGTTTTCGGGATCACTGACATAGAAGGTGATATTTCAGATGTGGATATGTCCAAAGTTGGCCGTATTGGCATGAAGTAAAAAAGGGGGGACCAGTGAACACTTCAGAACAGTTCCTTTCAATACACTGCAGGTGAAAAGTGATAATACACAAATACTGATGTCACATTCGGAATTATCGGAGATATGACTTCTGGGGAAGTGTCGTTGATCCAGTGAGGCATTACTAGCTGTTCACTCTCTAAAATCATCACTGCTTTGCAGGGGCGTAAACAAGGATTTTTGAGGGCATGTTTTACTAAAATGTCTATCATCATCTCTAAAATTAGATACAATTTACAGAAAAGTAGTGATTTCGTGGGGCAGGAGCTCTGGATTGCCAAGGCCTGCATCCTGTGTATGTCCCTGCTGCTTTAATTGTCATAAGCTCCTCTTCAAATGTAAGACATAAAATGTAAATAAGAAACGTAAAACATTGAATACAATATAGATAGAAAATACGTTATTATAAATAAGAAATATAGTAGAAAATAATTATAAAGCATAATATAAAAGGACAAGCTTCTTTCAAACAATCATACTTGAATATAAAATGTATACCTTTAAAACAATTTTCCATTTATGCAAGGTTAGAGACAAGTGAGGAGTGCCATCTAGTAGCCACTATCCATCTATTCGAAACAGAAGACTATGAATTTGACACCAATATTTTTCGTATTCTATTACTTTTTTACTCGTAACTCCTTTCCCTCCCTGGAATGGTTTCAATGTTTTAGCCCCCACAAAAAATTGTTGAGATATTAATTTATACGCATAGTAAATTCGTTTAAAATTCCTCCAAGAGTCAATGTTTGCACTGTACGTTTTCTTCTGAGTCAAAATTTCTAAATATATATACAGACATTACAGTAAGAACTTAATTTTGTATTAAAGACCGACTGCCATCGTTGTGCAAACATTCATGATGATATGCCGTAGGGAAATGAGTTACATTAAGGTTGTAAGATTTAATATCAAGTTTGAAACATCGCAAGTTAAAAAAAAACGCATGTAATAACAAATATCATATTTGAAAATAATTTCGAATTATACTAGCTTTGACTACATTAATTCAAAATTGAACTTGTGGAATGCATAGAATAATAAGAATGGTCTTGATTCGAAGCTCGGACCATACACGTAGGAGTATCTTACATTAACCATTCACTTAATAGACAATGACGCACAGGGTTTGGCACTACTTTATCAGATGGTTCTACCAAATGTAACCTAATTAACACAATAGTAACAAATTTTACTGCCCTAAAAAGTGTTCTGAAGAAGGAGAAGTTCATTATGGACATTGTAACTAAGTTACAAGAGGTTTATATCCTATCAGAACGGCGCATCCACCAAGTCAACTTTTGGAACATCCCATTGAGTTAGCTTTTAACGTAGCTAAGGAAAACGTATGTGAAAGAGTACGTAGAGTTCTCCGTAGCAAAATGGATAAAGTCATGGTTCGATAACTACAAGGTCCGTGGTTCGTAACCCATCTCGGAAGCTGCAGATTTTTCAAATTCTTAAGTCCTTAGTTCTCAAGATCTTTTTCTCCATTCGTAATCATCTGATGCTCTAAAAAGTGTTCTCCACCTTAATTCGACAACTGCCTAATGTGATCCTCGCAGTTCAAAACCTTCCCTTCTTTTGTTTCACAAAATCACAATTTTCGACATAATACGAATGCTGTCCGATCATTTTTCCCCAGTTCTAAATCTGCGTCTATAAATCATTTCTCTCTGTCTCCATATTTCAATCTCTCTCTCTCTCTCTCTCTCTCTCTGTCTCTCTCAATGTCGCCCAGGAACTCATATGGCTTGCGATCAAACCTTCGACTGTTGAAACTAAATGTAAGCTCTCTAGCAATGTGGTATCGTAACTCTATAGGTTTGTTGCTAAAAGCAGTGTCATCTTAGATTTTATTCGGGGGGGGGGGGGTATTCTCCGCCGACATAAGATTTTCACTTTTTATTACTGTATTACTATACGTACATTTGATCAAGCAGTATATAATTATGAAGCTCAAGGGAGGGGAAATTGCACCCTCCTGTCCTGCCCAAATGACGCTCTTGGAACATCTGCTTGAAATTACTGACGAAAAATGAAATGAATCATTGAATAACACTCATTTCTGTCAGTAGATATTCTCGAGCTCTGTGCGTGCATTACAGACTTTAGGAAGCACAAAACTTACTGCCGTTATTGGCAATTTCCATAGATTTCTTAGGGAGCATTTTACTAGCTTGCAGTCTTTAAAGAAGGGAAAAAATGAAACTAAAGGTATTAATGAAGCTATGGAAAGATTGTGAGACTTTTGTTAATTTAGGCTCTTAAAAGATATTTCAGAACAAACGAATGAAAAAGACTGTTTTAGAGTTATAACGTTGTATACTTGATTCCTGTCTTTTTTTTTTTTTTTTTTTTGTCTGAATGGAAAGAGTGTAGTACGTCACACACACTGCTTTAGACAAATAGAGGTGGTGGAGGGGAGGAGTTGGAGTTGAATCGTGCTAGAAGCAACTAATCGATTGAGACATGTATTTCTGGATACATAAGAAAATACTCAAGAGTTTGTTATTAATTTGGACTTAGAATTTTTGTAACGATTTCTATGCCGCGAGCTGTACACTCTGAAAACAGTACCCATGATTTTGCACAAGTTCCCATGAAATAGAAGGTACTTCGCTGATGTACCTATGAGAATTCAATGTACCGAAGACTTTAGTGGGTACACACCAAATCTCAGCCTCTTACACTCTAAATACAGTACCCACTATTTCAGAGGTACAAAACGGTACATTAATTTAGCAGGTACATGGTACCCAAGAAGTAGCAGGTACAATGTAGCTATGATTTCTTAGGTACAAATATATTTCATGGGTACAAAAGCCCCTAATTTCATGGGTACAAAACCTAATATCATGGGTGCATGCACAGTCAGAAAGAATATTAAGTATAGGTTGGAGCATTCATTTCTTATATTTCCAACTTCTATTTAATATTGTTTCTGACTGTACCTTACATTGATAAATGCAAAGTGACTCAGTTAATACGGGTACATACCTAGATTACAATACTTAGCAATATTTACTATTATAGCTTGTAATCTAAGCATTTCCCAGTCACCATTAAAAGTCGCAACCACTCTGATTGAAGTAAATTTGGTAAAAATGTGACGGTTCTGTATAAAACAGGTGGGCGCTGGAAAACTTTCTGGCAATATATCGTGAGTCTGTTGGCCATTTAACAAGTAGAAATATTGGTTTAATCTATTTTTTAAAACTCTTAAATGGAAACAGGGATCATGTGACGCATCATCTTAAGACTAGATTTCAATAGAAATTCAAAGGCGAAGTCAGTTTTTCAGTATTTGTACCCTGCTGCTTTTCAGTATTGAACTTTTAAATTATATTGAAATTAGGAACAACGTGCAATCGAATGCATAAATAGTAATAATGAACACTTACTTCTTCAATGATGTTCTCATGAAATGCTAACACAAAATGATGTAGGCTCCTTTTTCCATTTAAGATAATTTTTAGACAAATTCTACATGCCTGCCTTTCTCGCAGTCACCTAAACCATTTACAGTTATGCCTCTTTTACTTCCGAATATACAGTAATGAGGGTGGCTCCTACTTTGACGTAACTTGTACCGTATCATATATGAATATATCTTGTACTTTGGACATAGTGACAATTATTGGCATACCTCAATTATTGTCAATAATTGTCATACCACTAATGATAATAATTGTTAAGTGCTCCACTCATTCCGACACCGTTGCACTTCTGTAATCATGTTATAAACAACAAACGTAGTAGTGGTGGTCCCCGTATGTCCAGCCGAGTCAGCAAAAATTTTCTCGATTCTGATTGGTTGACAGAGGTCACGTGACTTTAGGCCTCGCTACGAGAGAAATTCAAATTTCCAGGTCACGTGGTGTGACGTCATGAGTCACCCCGCGGGGAAATCCCTCATTCTCTTTTATGACCGGGATTTTTGAAATTCGTTCCCTTTTACGGGTAAGACGAGTGCTTTGATACCTGATTCTGATTAGTTGACAGATCTCACGTGATCTTAGACCCTGGGATATTTGAAATTCGTTAACTTTTATGGGTAACATGAATGCTTTGGTACCACGATGCTGCTTGGTTGATAGAGGTCACGTGATCTTAGGCTCTGGGATTTTTTAAAATTCGTTCCCTTTTATGGGTAGGATAAGTGCTTTGGTACCTTGATTCTGATTAACTGATAGAGGTCACGTGATCTTAGGTCCTAGGATTTTTGAAGTTAGGGTATCCTCTCTGATGTGTACTTTGGTACTACGATACTGATTGCCTGATAAAGGTCACATGATTTTAGACCCCCACACGATGAACAGGTTACATGGTATAACATTATGAGTCACCCTTCTGGGGAAATCCCTCACTCATTTGTTTCGTTTATGAGTAAGATGAGTACTTTGGTTCCTTGACTTTGATTGGAGGATAGAAGTCACATGATCTTAGCCAGAGCCCATGCAAGAAATTCATTTTATTTTAGGTTACGTGATATGCCGTCATGACATCATGCGATCCACCCTCGACCGGGATTTTAGAATTTTGTTCACTTTTAATGGTTATCCTTTTTGGTACCTTAAAGTTCCCATGGAGGGTTCAACCCGCTCCTTAAATAACCTTTTTTGGTATCATGATATTGTAATGAAGTTTACCTTAAATATTATCGTTCTCTTTGACAGATAAAATGATTACCAGCTTTCTTACCTTGATGGAGAGACAGCCTTATATGTTTACGTATGGAGATCCTGTCCTTGAATTAGTAGCCTATGTCTCTGAAAGGATACATTTTTTAACAATGGTGAAAGAGAGGCCCATCCTTGTCGCTTGTAGATTTCTTATAACACATTGTTGTGAGTTTAAGCGATTTTTTAAACACTCAGCGTTTTATTAACTCAGTAAGCGTTTCATTAATGGAAATAGTGTTGCCAGATTTTCTTACCTAAACTGCTCCGATTCTTTTCGAAACGGTTCCGCAGAGTGCAAGAATTTTCAAATTAAAAATTTTCCGAACTAAAAAATTTCAAAACTATTATAACGGCCATGGTTAAAAAAGGAGAAAACAAACAAACAGGTACAATTACGATAAAATATGTAAGGAGAAAAAAGAAATTGAGCAGCGTGAATTTACTACAAAAAAGGAAAAAGAGAAAGAAAAATCTTAATCACCTGATAAACAGGAAATCATAACGTTTATGATAAATTCTTAACTAAGTAACTCATGTAAAGGTCCTGAGCTTGATTCCCGGCGGTGCGCTCACTGCCCCATTATTAAAATACGCGTGCTAAAAATCAGTTTTTAAGAAAATTATTATACTACTGAAATGAGTGTTTTATTGCTGTAATATTGGAAATCAAACTCGAGACCATTACATCAGCATTTAACTGACCTACGGTTCTGTAGTGATAAAAAGAATGCATGAAATCAATAAATGTTTCAGCAGTGCTGAGATGTGACAAAGTACGCGTAATCATTTTTCCACTCACAACAACCTTTAAAATCATGCGTTTGCAAGTTGAAGAGATTCATCAAACATTGACGTTACGCATATGTAATTGCCAAAACAAAATTTGTATATCGTAAAACTTTTAACCAAATATTCATGCACTCTTTTTATTTTCTTCGTGGCTAAGCGGTTAGCGTACATGCTTTTAACGTGGAAGGCCCTGATTCAATCCTCGGTGGGTTTGCTTTCCACGTCGGATCGCTGTCAAACCTTTTCTAAAATTTATTATTCTCATGCGTTGTCATACATTCTTTTCAAAACTAAGCTAAATGGTTGACGTACACACCTCTGGCCCTGGTTCAATCCCGGGTGTTTGCTCGAATATCACGTTAAGCTGAAGGGACGCTAAACTAAAATAATGCTTTCAAAGGGAATAGAACCATATTATTCTCAGGCGTAGTTTTCGAAATTTTGTAATGCATTCTTTTCAAAACTAAGCGCACACATTTCTGGCCATGGTTCAATTCCCGACGGGAGTTCACACTCAACATTAAGCTGAAGGGACGCTAAACCAAAATGAACAAACCATATCATTTCTCGTGCTTAGTTTTAATGTGTGTGGGGTTCCTGATTCGATCTCGTGAGCTTATTCGGGGTACTTCCACTTTCCCATTCCACTAATTCCTTCATAGTCTAAATATTTCGTACTAAAAGTAAAACAGTGTATTAGTGATCCGCATATGTAGTTCCCACAAATATTAAATAAAAATGATTTTCAAATCTTGTGTGAAAAATAAAATCTCACTGAACTTACCTCAAATTCGATGAACAAAAAGTCAGTGCAGTAAAGCTTAAATGAAGATACTTTTAAAAGGCAGACCTTCTTCACTTGACAGTTGAGAGCGGTGTAGGATTTGAGAAATGAAATTTAGCTTTTTATTTAGGTCGCTATGAAAACGTCGTCATCGTCAGCCAATCAGAAACGAGGAAATTTATAAAATGACGTCACAACGATCCAATCATAACGCTGCTTTTGTCATGAATCACGAACCAAAACGATGTGTAACAATCGATCGTGACGTGATTCACGTTTCTCAATAGTTACAACATCTAGTACCGCAATTCCTATCATGACATCATTCCAAATGCTTTCTGCCTGGAGCACTTTTCGTAGCTGTGACAACGTTTCATTTTCCTCATATTCCGTAAGAAAATGTCAATGTTTGCTTTTATTATGAAACATGCTGACACGTTCGTAGTAAAACAAAAGTAATACGATACGCATCCGCTGACGTTTGCATTTCAATCATATGTGCTTGTATGTCAACACACAAAGAAGTCTATCAGTATTTTATTTTAATCCACGAACGGAAGCGTTACACTGCGAGATTTATTTTCTTAAAGTATAACTGTATCCTTTTCAAGGACCAAGGTTCGAAACCCACCAAGCATGATTAAATCCGATCTCATTTAAGCGGTTAGCATACACATCTTTGGTTTGAAAGACCTGAGTTCGATTTTTGGGAAAACATTTATTGGGATTTTTCTTTTTAGTTTTCTAAAACTTGGTTTAAAATTTCAAAATTTGGTTTAAATTTCCAGTTCGAAAAATTTGTTTAGTTCGGTAAAAAGTTTGATTTGAAAACTTTAAATTTAATTTACATCTTTAGTTCGAAACTTTTGTTTTTAAAAATTGGTTTAGTTCGACAAAATTTTGTTTTAATTTTTTAGTTCGAAAAATTTTTGAAATTTTTTAGTTTCAAAATTTTTAGTTCTAAAATTTGTTTTGAAGCTTTTTGTTTGAAATTTTTTGTTTCAATTTTTTGGTTCGAAAATATTTTGTTTCAATTTTTTTAGTTCGAAAAATTTTTAGTTTTGACATATTTTAGTTCGAAAATTTTTTAGTTTGAAATTTCTTGCACTCTGTGGAACCGTTTCGAAAAGAATCAAAGCAGTTTAGGTAACAAAATATGACGACACTGTTTCTATTAATGAAGCGCTTACTGAGGAACAAAAAGCTGAGCGTTTAAACAAAATCGTTTAAACTCACAACAATGTGTTATAAGAAATCTACAAGCGACAAGGAGGAGCCCTCTTTCACCATTGTTAAAATAAATGTATCCTTTCAGAGACATAGGCTACTAATTCAAGGACAGGATCTCCATACGTAAACATATAAGGCGGGCTGTCTGTCCATCAAGGTAAGAAAGCTGGTAATCATCTTATTTGTCAAAGAGAACGATAATATTTAAGGTAAACTTCATTACAATATCGTGATACCAAAAAGGGTTATTTAAGGAGCGGGTTGAACCCTCCATGGGAACTTTAAGGTACCAAAAAGGATAACCATTAAAAGTAAACAAATTCTAAAATCCCGATCGAGGGTGGATCGCATGATCTCATGACGGCATATCACGTAACCTAAAAAAATTTGAATTTCTCGCATGGGTTGGGGCTAAGATCATGTGACTTCTATCCTCCAATCAAAATCGAGGTACCAAAACATTCACATTACCCATAAAATGAAACGAATTGCAAGAATTCAGAGTGAGGGGTTTCCCCACGTTATACCATGCAATCTGTTCACCGTGTGGTGTCTAAAATCATGTGACTTCTATCCTCCAATCACTGTCGTAGTACCAATCCGAGAGCCTAAGATTACGTGACCTCTATCAACCGAGCAGCATCGTGGTACAAAAGCATTCATCTTTCACGTAAAAAGGGAACGAATTTCAAATATCTCTGGATCTAAGATCACGAGACATCTGTCAGCCAATCAGAATCAGGTATCAAAGCACTCATCTTACCCGTAAAAGGGGACGAATTTTAAAAATTCCAGAGCCTAAGGTCACGTGACATCTATCAACCAATCAGCATCGTGGTACCAAAGCATTGATGTTACCCATAAAAGGGAACGAATTTCTAATATCCAAGGGTCCAAGATCACGTGACATCTGTCAACCAATCATAATCAACTATTAAAACACCCATCTTACCCATAAAAGGGAACGAATTTCAAAAATCCAAAGTTAGGGATGTCCCCGCGGGGTGACTCATGACATCATACCACGTGACCTGGAAATTTAAATTTCCCTCGTGGGCGGGGCGTAAAGTCACGTGACCTCTATCAGCCAATCAGAATCGAGAAAAAAATAGCTGACTCGGCTGGACATACGGGAACCACTACTACTGACGTATTTGCTTTTCTCAATTATGATTTTATTTTAATTTGGCACATGTTCACATATAAGGTGTGCATTGGGAATGAAAGAAAAATACTTCAGTTTGCGCGTGAGGACTCGCATCGATTAAAGCACCTCGAATTGAATAAAGCAAATACGGAAGCTATGCGAAAGATTTCAAGGAGGGGTGGGGGTGAGGAGCGCTGATAATGCAAATTTGGTGTGTTGAAAAATAATTGTTCACAATTTTTCGCTACTACATTATATAATATCACTACATAATAAATAAGCATAATTATTTTAAAATTAAGTGCTAAAAATACTTGATATACACAAACATAATTCAAGTGAAGTAAAGCCAAGTTTATTGCTATTGTTTAATGCTTTTCTTACAATTGTTTTCGTTATATTTTTTGGTGTCATAATGGCGTTCGCAGTATGCTGAGTGTGATTTTTTTTTGTCATGTGTGAAAATTATTGTTTGCAGAGTCCCAGAAATTGCCCAAACCAAGTTGGGTATCATAAATTCTTCACGTAATAAATAGATAGGAGCAGCAGGCAGGCCTCTTCGATTTCAGTTGTTATTAAGCTGGATTGTTTCTCCATTTCCTGTCCACAGGATTTTAGACTCGGCAGTAGAGAAAAGAGTTGGTCCTTGAAACAATTCCTGTAATATATATCCGAAAGGAATGCATTTAGATATTTAGTAAAATATAACGAATAAGGTATTATCTGCAGGAAAGTAAAAGTACACCTATTCTTCGAGTCTGGCATTCCTGCGCTCCATCCATGAAGAGTATGAGAATTAAATCAATCAAATGTTTACTCAGGAGCAAGAAGAAAACTCTAATCTGAATAAGATATTGCAGAGGGGCACAAGCTGTGAATACGAATAGTGCATAGTGTAAATAAAGGACGACACCGAAAGAGAAAGCCAGAAACAGCTGCTAAACGGAGAAAATAGAGTAAAAATTATTGAAGTGGGAACATAAAACACAAATAGAACAAATATACTGACAACTCAACGTTCACCAAACCATGATCTTGGTGTAGTGATTAAGGTGCTGGCTTACAAATGCAAAGGACGGCAGTTCAAATCCCCGGCAAGGACGTTTTTTAATTGTTTTGTTAATAATACATACAGCTCATTAGAGACGGTAAAAGGGGTCGTATTTAGTTTTTCGTAGCAATTATTATTGGTAATGTTTAGTACTGATAATACTTTTTGTCTTTGCGTATTGCTTTTATTCTTGTCTTCATTTCAAAAGAGGAGTATATGCGAACAAATGCCACCAAAATTCCTCTTATCTTGAATGTAAACGCCATTTGCAATTAGTAAAGCATAAAAATTGAATGTTCCTACGTAGCTGCAAAAAGTAAAAAAAAAACATGGAAGTGGAGGGTTCGAAACCCATACTCATGGTTATTAAAAATACAATCACTATATGCCTTAAACCTCTCGACCATGTTTCTACGTTAACTACTAAGAGGCTTGTGTTTAGGTTAGGCTGGTCAAAATGTTTTGCAAAGAGGCCAGGTTTAGCTCTGACGCAGCACAGGTGCGAGAAGGGAGAAGGGTGCAAGACACTTTTTCTCTCTCCCTCTGTGTGTCTATCTATCTATCTGTCTGTATATATATAACGCTATTTGTGAATGCCATAACCACCGTAATTTTCAGCGGATTGAGACGAAACTTGGCACAAATTTGTTGAAATATCTTGACTGAGTTCGTTAACCAGAATAATCAGATGCAAATTTTCAAAATGGCGGCCCTTCAAACTCTTAAAAAGTTCCAAGAGAACCAAATTTTGCCCATAAATGGGTATTTACAAAGTTTGAGTAACTTTTTCTCTTTTACTGAAATATTTGTGTGCAGCGACTTTTCCATCTTTTATTGAAATATTGGACCCTATTAATCACCTAAAGAAGGTTCACAGCCTTTCGCTACAGTCAGGCATTTTCTTTTGCAGGGGGGCCGATATTTTCCTATCGGAACAAGATGATTGTTAGTAAGGATATGAAGTTACACATTGAAAGTGAAGTAACTTGTGAAACGCGTTATTTGAAAGAATAATATAATAAATGTGCTTTCCCCTAACACAGAGAACTGTAAATCATGTATTTCTAGTTCGGGAACGTGAATGGCGAGGAGTGTAATTTGATTTGCTTTTTAGTAACACATTTGCATTGCAAATAGTGGTAGGCAACATTAGTGCTAAGTAAATTATTATTATTATTATTATTATTATTATTATTATTATTATTATTATTATTATTATTATTATTATTATTATTATTAATAATAATAATAATAATAATAATAATAGGTGTTGTTTGTGGCAAGGCAATATCTTCCTCAATTCTTCTTCAAACGCAATGATTGTAATGCCATATCTCCCTTACAAACAAAATATTAGCAATTTATATCGAGAGAACGGTAAATGGTAGAGTGATGGGAGCAACGTTGGACAGCATGCACTGATAGTACTCAGAAAAATAAGGGATTTGAATGCAAAAAGAACGAAGAGTCATTGTCATGGGGAGTCATGGGGCCACGGCAGAGCCCTCTTTAGGCAAAATGTTGATAACTTATATCGAGAGAACAGGAGCTGATAGTGGGATGGGACCAACGTTGGACACTGTGGACCCATAAGGCGCATCGAAAAAATTTGGAGGGCGCCAGCCAGCCTTACTTATTTTCACATGATAATATAAAATTATATTGTGCGAAATATACACACGAGTTAGCTAGTAATATTTTATATTACTATTATTATTATTATTATTATAATCAACAGCGTGTTTTCATTACTTGTGCATGTTTGACATGAAACCAAAGAGAAGATCCATCATTCGTAGAAAGAATAAGAATAGCCAGTTCCTTTAACTGTGAAGGACGGCGAAAAATACGAAAAGAGTGACTACCTGTAGTTAAAAGAAACATTACTTGCTCTCAAATGGATAAAAAATCAAACCAAGATAGATTCGAACTCTCATGAACGGCGCCAAAAGCCAGTGCTTTGTCCACTTTTTGTTTTCTAACTGACTCATCGAACGTGTTTCAGTAACTTACTTATTGCTAATTTTACTTGCTTTACTCGTTTAACTTGATTTTACTAATAACTTATAACGACAGGGTCACGAACACAGAAACATCGAGGACAGTTAAAAATCATAAAGGCTCTCCCACCAGGAATTGAACCCGGAACACCGTACAAGAAAGGCGCACGTGGTAGCCACTAGACCAGCGGGGAGAGCACCATTCACCCTCTGTGTCGTTAGGGATTACGACCACTGTATTACCAGCAATCACTTCTGTGGGTTGTATACTATGATCACATGTTCCTTCTTTGCTAGAAGAGTTAAACCTACATTCTATGTAATACATGAGGTATTTAGACCTACATGCTCTTCATATAATGTAATAAAAGGGTCATGCTGGGAATAAGAAAAAGAACATTCCTTGGACAAAATGGAAACTATTGGCATCAGAAATATTTATCTACGAGACATGCGCAGTAATATAATTCAGAATAGTTACTGTTTAGTTCAGTAAACGAAGAAAGTAGTATAGAAACCAAACATGTCGCGTCGACGAGATCGACCGGAGTTGACAGAGGCGGAAGCAGATGTGTAGTAATACAACAACTTGATTAAATTGATAATTCTTTCTGTATCCTGTAGTAGATCGTATCACAACTTTACGGGAAAGTAAGACTTTCTCTGCTTTCCCGTAAAGTGTTCATATAGAAAGCTTTACTAACCCGATCATATAGACACAAATGGATGCAACAGTGAATACTACAACTTGGATTTAACGAAAGCCGTTTAGAGATTCAGTGGTTTGCAGGGTTGTATAAGACACAAAAAGATAAGACAAAATATAATTGTTCATACCTCAACTTCCAGTAGCTAGATACATGCAATTTCTGGTTAGATACTGAAACTGCTTTCGGATTTTAATACATGACGTATTGCAGGATACAAAATGCTTTGCATTACTCCTTTGTTTGTAGACAGCTATTAGTTTAGTGTTCGGAAAAGTTGTGTGTAAACTAGGGATGGCCAATTCCGGAATTTTTACTTTCCGGACTCCCGAAAGTAAAACCGGACAAATTCCGAAATACGTAAAAACCCGATTTTGTAAAAATACCGGAATTCGAAGTTCCGGAATTTTACCGAATTCCATAATTTTCCGAAATCCGAAAAGTGAAACTTCCGCTTCTGTAAAATGAATTTCTGTTGGTTAATCTGTAACGTGGCGGACATAAGTCTTTGACAGGTAATGGCTACTGCTTTGAAACAAATTCAAAGTATGAGAAGTAAATCTGTGTTTCTGACGTTTCGTGTGGAGAAAAAACAAACTTGTGAACCAAAGTTTTAAGAACAACTCAAGTTATTAATATAAAGTTTGGCGAATATTATTCACAATAGAAATACGAAAGAAGTTTCGAATCGAAGAAATATAAGATACAACTTTGCAAGCGGAGACAGAGAAACCTAACGTAACCAGACTAAAGACGAATCGTTTACCACGTAGCAATTGCGGTTCAGTGGTCAACGTGCTTGTTAGAATCCACGTCGCACATTTTTTTTTAGGATTTTTGATGGCGATTAATCGGTGATGACATACGTTTTATTATATTAAGATATTTGAATATTCGGATGTTTCAATACTTGAACTATCAAATCTTCAGGAATAATAATAGTAATAATAATAAACTAATAATAATTATTATTATCTTGTAGAAAATTCAAAGCTAGGAGCTAATTATCGCTCATGTCATACCATTAAAGCAGAAACGTGACATTTGGAAAGAATTTCGGTTTGGGTTAATGTTGCCCACGAGAAGAGGAATTTCTCATCTCGTTGCTAAAACAAATAAAATAACATGAGAATTAACATTTTACATTCGATACGGGACAAACCTAACTCAAAATTTTCGTCTCGCTTTGGAGATGAGAATCGAGACGAGACCAAAAGTATCGTAAACATTTCCCGTCTTGTCTCGATTCTCGAAATGGTGTATGTTCATTCTTTAAATAACAACTGCTCTGTAGGCTGAATCTTATAGACTATTTCGTTACATTGTATTTCAGATCTCATTGAATTATGGTCTGTGTAGATATTTTTGTAGCGAAGCCTTTATATTTACCTCTGGGTATCCTAAAAATTAGTTCATGATATGCCTTACTGTTGCGTGATATTCAGTTATTTTTATTACAGTTATTTTCCTTAAAACATACAATAGAATACTTTCTACATGAAAATTCAGTGGAACGCTCTAGTTTAAAATTTTGGTACTTGCAGAGGTATGTCTTGAAGGTACGGAACCCTTTCCACGAAATCTCTACTTTTAAGTTTTGCCAAATTTTAGGGCAAATTCAAAACTTTTAAGGCCATTATTATTATTATTATTATTATTATTATTATTATTATTATTATTATTATTATTATTATTATTATTATTATTATATCAACACCGTGTATAATCTTTAAAAGATATGCGGTTTGTACCTGAATAGTAAAAGCTAATTGACTGTCGATCTCGGTCGTCGAGAAGTCTTCATCGGAGGCAAGGACATTGGTCACGTTCTGTATTTGAGTTCCGAAGGGGCAAGTATTCGGGCTCGAGCCAAAAATTGTTAAAAGTTATAGGCTTCAGCCAAACATGTTCAAAACAGCTGGGATCGGGTTTAGGCTTCTCAACGGTTCGAGTGGCTCTACAGGTCATTCACTACCCAACCGAACCGAGAAGTAAGCCGAGCCAGCAGCTCATCCAACCGAGCCGATTTGAGCCATCGGCTTAGTTGAGCTGAGTCGAACCGTGCAAATGGACTAGTTTCAACTTATCTGGCTCGAACCGGTTCACATGAGCTGAGTAGGCGACCCATCCCAACTGAGAAAGCTCGAGACATCAGCTCAATTGAGCCGAGTCGATGGCTCGTTCCAACTGAGCCGGCTTAGGTCATCGGCTCAATTGGGCGGAGCCAATGGCTCATCCGAACCGAGCCGACTCGAGCTGTTCGCTCAGTTGATACGAGCCGAGCCGGTTGATATCAGTACCCGGGTTGGTCTTCTGCTTGGGCTCAAGAATTCGACCGTGCACGTCTCAGCCTTGATTTTAAGAACTACAGTATATACTTATATTGGTGATTACAACATTTGAGGCTGTCTCGTAATTAAAAAAATCTTGTCCTCTCGTTATCTAGACGAGACGTGATACACTAAAATTGCCCCACGAGATGCAACAAAATTACGAGACAAGATGCGCCCCTGTCGTGAGCAACACTAAAAGTATTCCACATTACTGCTCACATTTCTCTTGGCTTTCGCTTTCCAGTCTAATCAGGCCATTATTCAAAACGAGTTAAAACGAGCTGAACGAGCGAGTGAGCCATTATCAAACCCGACTCAACTCGAAACTCGACCTCGAAAACAGCGACTTGACTCGGAACTCAAGAAAATTACCTTTGACTCGACTCGAATTGAACTCGAGTCGAGTCGAATTTTGGCTCGACTCGCGCTCATCCCTATTCGTATTTGTATTTTATGTTTCCACTTCAACAATTTCTACTCTTTCTTCTCCGTTTACCTGCTGTTTCTGGATTCCTCTTTCGGTGTCGTCCTTTATTTACACCATGCACTATTCTTATTCCCAGTTTGTGACCCGCTTCAATGTCTTATTCAGTTTAGGCTTTTCTCTTTACCTTGAATACACATGTGATTGATTTAATTCTCACTTTCCGCGCAGGATCGATGAAAAATTGTTATTATTATTATACTATTGAACTTGCACGGCGAAATTACTGTAAAATACGATATCATTTCTGTAATTTTACTCCATTGTATGTTATTTAGTTTATTAATGGGCACTAAATTGTCTCCAGATCATCGAATAAATTAACTTCGGCATGCACTTTGGTGGAAATATTATTACAGGAACATTACCGGTTCGTTCCAAACATCAAGGCTGAGCTTTGCAATATTTAGTTTATGATGTTGCATGAGAAGATAATGTAGGGGTGAAGTGCTGGACTTGTGAGTAATACAGCTAATCAATACAGCTTCAAATCCTTTTAAAGTTATTTTATTTTCAAAGCAATCGTGAAGAATCAAAGAGTGACTTCTCATACTAAACGAGCAATCCTTAAGAAAGTGGACGCAAGCACTTGTATCATGATAGAGACGATTTACGCATGTTAATTGGGAAAGGGCAAGGAAATTACTAGGATTATTCGAAACCCTTCGTTCATCTGCAGTATGTGCTTTTTAATTTATTGTTCTAAGGAAAAAACACTACACCATTTGTTATTGTTTAACTAACTTTGGCTAGCGCAATCGGTGGAATATGATGATTCTGAAGAAGTTCTGAAGAAGTTTGCCTATTGTAGAGACTCACATGTGTAAAATTCGGAAAAAATTCATATTATCGATAACCGCCCTCTGATTCATACCCCTGATTAGATATACTTGCTTCCTCATTCTCATTGTATCATTTCTCTAATAAATGTCAGTGGAAGTTTTACCAAGTTTTCACTTAACATCTCAAACGGGTAATACGCTCTCTTTTACCTCCCCTCACGTGCTGTATTAATTATTAAAAAATCATTCTACTTAGTGGATTCGAACTTACGGCCTTTTTATTTTCAATCTAGCTTCTTAGCCACTACATTCCTGCGCTCTAACCATCTAGAATATGATAATTAAATTAATACAGAGAAAGCGAAGAAAAAGAAAGTAGAAATTGTCGAAATGGGAACATAAAACACAAATGCGAACATATATTCCAACAACTAAACGTTTACCAAGCAACGATTTTCGTGTAGTGGTTAAGGCGCTAGATTACAAATCCAAACGACGGCGGTTCGAATTGCTCCAAGGAGTATATATATTCTTTTTAGTTTTTTTTAAAAAAAAAATAATGCATAGAGCACATGAGAGGTGGTGAAAGAAAGCGTATTATCGTTTAATACGTTAAGTGAAAAAGAGTTAAAAATTTCGGTTAAATTTATTAGAGAAGTGAAGCAATAAAAACGAGGAAGCAGGTATATTTCATCAGGGGTATGTGTCAGAGGGCGGTAATCTCCAAAACTGCAATTTTTCCCGAATTTCGCACATGTGAGTCTCTACGATAGGCAAATTTCTTCAGAAGTGTGTCTATTGCAGAGACCTTCTTGCCAGAAATGCCGTAAAATTTCTATGCAATTTTGCCCTTTTGTCTATCATCACCTCTGAAGCGAAAAGAGAGAGATGTTCCCGGAAATGAGAGTGATGTTCATCCATTCAAATCAACGAGTTGACAAATAGACACTTACATAATGAGAATGCGGAATACTAACAACTATAAAACATCAAAATGATAATTGCAAACGTTATCACCTAAGGTTCCGGAACCGTCACGGTCAATGAAACATGATCCGATGTCGGACGTCGAGAAATAATTTGATAATGAAATGAAAACAGAACTTTAGAAAATAAATTATTATAATGCACTAGACACAACATGATTGCCTGTTCCTTCTCCTCATGTTAAATTGCCTCATTTTAGCGATGCGAGACGAAGCCTCTGTCTCGTCTCGTGGCTACCCCAGTGTCATCTCGTGTTTCCGAAACGAGACAAATTTTTATCTCGTCTCCTTTCGTCTAATTTTCTTTCGTAAACCTCATAATAATAGAAGTAAAATTGGAAGACATGCAACTTCGAAATGTAACAAAGTTTACAAGCTAGAATTGATAATCGAACAAGAGAGGGCTATGAAATGCTTTCGAGACATTTAAAGAGGGAAGAGTCCAGACAAGGACATGTCACGTCTCGTCTCGGAAAATGAGACGAGACAGACGCTTTGTCTTGCCTCGGATTTAACAATGCCTATATTGTCTCGCCCATGCTGAATTGGAAACCTTTCACCAGGATTGAAGTGGGTCTTGTGTCAAGTGAGACATGGGGGTCAAGATGTGTAAGTCGGTTAGTTGGTCATGGGTCAACAGGATGCACTAAGCAGAGAGTGTTGGTGGGTCGTAGTGGGTATGTAGGTTATGGTGGGTCGCTGATTTGTGGTGGGTCACGGCGGATGGTGGGTTGCAGCGGGTAACGTCCAGTTGATCCACGGCCCACGATCTACTTCATCTCGGTTGAGAGGCTTCCAATTCAGCATGGGCGAGAGAATATAGGCTTTGTTAAATCTGAGACGAGACGAGACAAAGCGTCTGTCTCGTCTCGTGTTCCTAGACGAGACGTGAGAGGTCCTTGTCTGGACTCGTCGCATTCTAAATGTCTTGAAAGCATTCTTCGGTACATTTCGAAGCCGCATGGCTTCCAATTTTACTTCGATTATTATGAGGTTTATGAAAGAAAATTAGACGAAAGGAGACTAGATAACAATTAGTCTCGTTTCGGAAACACGGGATGACACCGCAATAGCCACGAAACCAGTGGCGGATCTAGAAGGTAAAAACTGGGGAGCTGCCTGAATTTAGACCATGATAAGTAGTAGTACTGGGGACACACTATCTAAATCTTGATTATCCAATTTGGGGCCACCATAGACCTTAGCGAATGAATTAGGGGTGCTTTGGCCCGGGATTGCGTCACCTATTGAAATTTTGCTAATGCTTATTCAGGGGCTATGCAGGCTGGTGCGAATCAGTCAGAGGTACCTTGGACCGGCTATGACGTCAATGAATTGAGAGTTTTTTGGATTAGAGGTCATGATGCTTCTTTAAAATTATTAAAAACATATTCTTGATGATTTATTACGTTATGAATTAGTATAGGTCTATGAATGCTTTTTATTTTTCGTTCCCTTTTATGGCATAAAATTTGGAGATTGTTATACCTTTGATGAGATGGACTAACACTGATGCAAATGAAATCTTTAGTTTTACGTTCCACAGTTGTGCCGGTTAGGCAAAAGGAGACGGTGACAATGAGAAATGAATGAATTGCTGGGAGAAAATTGGAGTATTTCGAGTATAATGTTTCCCACCACAAAACTACTTTCGCGGGGTTTGAACCAGGGACCCCATACAGCAGAGGCAAACGCTCTACCACTGAGCCACCGCACCCCTACTGGTATGAATGAATTAGAGGTATTTGGTTCGAGCTAATATGTTCGTTTGATGTCACTGAACTGGGATTTTTAGCTTGGAGGTTATGATGGTTTTTTCGTTCCCTTTTATGGGTATAAAATTACTAAAACAAGGTTTGATCTCTTTCTTGATGATCTATTACATTATGAATTAGTAGAACCCAGTAATATCATAAATTAGTATTAGTATTCATGTAAAACTCGTAAACTTTGGAGTTCCTCCGTGGCTAATCGGTTACCATATGCGCCTTTAACGTGGGAGACCAGCGTTCAATTCCTGGAGGGAGCTCATGCGGTTCGGATTTCGCGTTAATTAGTAGGTTTTATTTTTTTGCTGCTAAACGGAACAACTTTGGAAGGAATACTTAACTTTTGGTTAAGGTTTAGTTTTATTCATGGAACTTATGGGGCTCGAACCACGATATTCAATTGTCAAAAAGTGTGTCCAGGAAACCATACATTTATTGAGACGCATAAAGGAGGGGGAGGGGCGATCCGGACCTGGTTAACAACAATAATTTATATAGTATTCGTTTGTGGATTAAATAAAAATGTTGGAGCATTGACTTATAATAATATGTTGAAAAGGAAACGTCAACTATATCGGGTTACATATGCTTACGTATTTGTTGTCACAGTATCGTTGGCATTGTTTGTGCGAACAAGTACGTTGTTTAATTGTCAAATAGTGTGTAATAGTTTACTTTGGAAAGATATATTCATTCTTTGAGACGGAAGAAGGGGATGAGATTAGGTTATTTTGGACCTTGTTAGTACCTCTTTTTTTCGTCACATTTACTTTTTGCTTAAATCTGATTGGTTTATTGTAATAACGACTAATCATACTTATGTAACGACATAACATTGAGGAGTTAGACGAGAGGGAC
This sequence comes from Thermobia domestica, assembly GCF_964235325.1. NCBI lineage: Eukaryota > Metazoa > Arthropoda > Insecta > Zygentoma > Lepismatidae > Thermobia > Thermobia domestica. Next base: position 234,730,662 of record NC_137459.1, read on the forward strand.
CTCGTTCTCTTTGATGAGTATAAAAATATTAAAATTTGGAAGTTTTTTTTTAACTTATCCTATTACTTTTGATTAGACATTTTCGTTATATAATAGAGTACAATAGTCTACTTTTTAAATTTGGGAGTCATCGTTCCCTTTGATGAGTATTGATTTTGGAGTCTTATTACGTTATATGGAGGCGTATTTAAAACTATTCCCTTAAATTTGATAAGTACTTTGTGATCCATTTTGTTTAGCTTCAGGGGTAAACATGGATATCTTACATGTGTTGCAATCGTCCCGAGTTCGATTCTTGGTGCTAGTTTAGGAAATGTTGAGTTTAACGTCCCTTGAAACGATGATGAGAAATGATAGGACGAAACAGGTGGAAACATGAACTTACTTGCTTGCGGATTGAAGCAGGGACCTCACACATCAGAAATAAGCGCCAAGCCACCATGCCACCTTCGGTGCGAGCAATTTCACGTATGAAAAGAACATGTACAGGTTATGTTACATTACATAATTCGGTGTGAGCAGTTTTCACACTAGGTTTATTTTTCATATAGAAAGATAGAAGGTCTGTGTTGTCATCTTTTTTACATCGTGTGCGACTTTGACCTTGAAGAAAACCTTGCTGACTCAGTGCTAAGCATTGGCATTAAAACGTATAACCATAATCTTATTGTTTAGTTGGCTGTATTTAGAGATGAAACAGACGGTTAGGGTTGTTGGTTCGAATCTAGTTATGTTCGCTATAACTCAGTGCCTGAGCGATACTTAGCGAGATTTTCCAGTGTTGGCAACACTATCAGAATGAATCAATTCATTTAGTCGGAGCAGTTTCGTGACGAAAACTGATTTTTGTTTTTTACACAAAATTTTTTTCTGAAACAGAATTTTGTTTGTACATAAAAAATTTTGTGAAACAGTTTTTTTTGTACACACAAAAATTCCTGAAACAGAATTTTGTTTCGTACACAAAAATTTTTCGGAAAACAATTTATTTCGTACACAAAAATTTTCTGAATCAGTTTTGTTTCGTACACAAAAAAATTTTCTGAAACCAATTTTGTTTCGTACACAAAAAATTTTCTGAAACAGAATTTTATTTTGTACACAAAAAAATTTCTGAATCAGTTTTTGTTTCATACACAAAAAAATTTCTGAAACAGAATTTTATTTTGTACACAAAATTTTTTATTTCGTACACGAAAGAAAAGTTCTGAAACAAAAATTTAGTTTGATTTTTTTTCGTAAAACATTTTTAGAATTTTATTTTACCGGTAAACTGATTCAGAAAAAAGATATTGAAATCGCAGCACAGGAAAAGAATTTGATTTTAGGATGTGAAATGAAACAAAATTACTTTTTTTGTTTCTTTACATTTATTTTTAGCATGTGAAATAGAATACAGAATTTCTTTTTCTCCATCTTTGTGTGCACTTATTTTTTCTTCAAAGAAAGACGTGTCCGTGACGGGTACAAATTTTGTAAAGAGAAAATAAAACATATGAATATACATGGTAATATTTATTTTGTTTCCTGTGAAAGAAGAAAAACAGATTATTAACATCTAACAAGAACATAAACTAACTGATCAAGAAAGAGTGAGGTAAGAAAAAGAAAAGCAAATGTGACGTACCTGAATTCCTTTTTTTCTCCACTGGTTTCTGCAAGGTGATGTCATCTGAGTTTGTCTCCGTTCGTGCATCGTTGAAGCATGTCCCGTGTTGCGGTTGATTCTTTGCCCGTCTTCGGGAGGTGATGTTGGTGGGATTAGGGAAAAATATGGCTGTTATTCTGTACTGGCTTTTTTATACCCATAGGGCAATGTCTCGTATGTGTCTGGTATTAATCGGCGTTTTTTATAGTTGAAATTGTATTTCTTTTCTTCAGGTTTTGTGACAAGCTGATGATCGTGGGTTCTGTAAATTTTGTGTGGCGTGCTAATGGAAATTTTTCACTGGATTGATTAACGGTCATTTGCTCCAGACTATTGAAATTTAACTTTTGACTTGCAGTATAATTGAGTGTGAATCCACGAATTTTGCATACATAACTGGTTGATTTCGTGTCGGGTCGAAGATTTCTAAAGCGTACTGTTTTGGGCCACCAGACAGGAATTTTTTAATGTATGCTTTTGGTCCAATTGATTCCAGTTCATTTGACATTGAACCAAGAAATACTTCTTTTTCTATTGTGGGCTCTGATGGTTGCTGCGTGAATATCACGGAATCTGTATCGAAATATAGTACTCTTTCTTGCAGCAATTCTAAATATTTGTAGAGTTCCAGACGAGCATGACACGTAGTAAATGCTCCAAGGACAACATTAGCATTGTGATTTTGTACTGGAACATCATCTTCATACTGCAAATAAATGTATAACAACGAATCATTAACAGGTAAAATTTGGTTGGCCTTTATATCTGGAGCAGTTAATTTCTGATACTGTTCTTTGGGGTCGTTAATGATGGTTGTTTGGCTGAAATTGTCTCTTATAGCAAGTCGTCCCCAGAAGGCATTCAAACAGAGTTTTGCAAGACTACGACGTGCTGAATTTGTCATTACATTTGCTGCATCCAAAGTTATGCCTTCACGTTGTTGTACCATTTGAATATACTGCTGCTTTTCTTCCTCTGTGACGCAATTGGCAGGCCATCCAGAAGCTTCCAGCTTAGATTTCAAAAATGTGTTAATGTATTCGCTGAATAATCCGCCAGTCTTGGTTTCAGGATCATATACGGTGATGTCGTAATCCCAAATTTCGTAAATTTCAATGACTTGATACCCAAGTTCAATGGCTTTTTGAATTTCATAGGACAACCACGTTCCTGTTAGACTTAGTTCACTGTCGGAATGTGTATTTTCAGAATCTTGATTTAATGCTGTGGCACAGGCAGCACAAAATGGAAACAACAACTTCTTATTTGAACGAAATGGAAGTACTGGATGAAACACATTTCTGCTAGGCAAAATCTTTAACTTGATTAATCCGTTGACATCTTGAATGTCGGGCATTTCTGGATATCCCTGTAGATATATTCGTGGGTGCCCTACTGGATACCGTCCACATTTATTCACATAAGGATACAGTGAAACGATATCCAAAAATTTAATTTCTTCGCCTTCAATTTCATTTGCGACGTGATACAATTTAATGGCATTAACACGGCCACCATTGAAGCTGTCTCTTGGATTTAATGGTGTCTTATTAGTATAAAGATGTGTACTTAAAGAAGAGGCCAATGCTGGATTGGATTAAACACTTGATGAAATTCACATTCCAACATTTCATGTACTTTATATCACATGGATCGTAATAATTTAATTTTACGCTGTGTTCTCTCGTAGCGATAGTTCATCGTTTCTTCGGAGTTCCGATAAATGGGCTGATCACGGCCTGTAGTGACGCAGAGATAACAAGCATGGATTCTACAACCTTAAAATTCATACACGTGATCCTCTTCAATGTCGGGATGTTTGTAGTAACCGTCCACATGAAAACCAGCAACATAATTTTTTTTCCTCTTCCTGCATGTAGAATTGGATGTCCCTCTTTTTCCTCCATGTAGGCAAGCCACTGCAAAGCAATCCGTGACTGATTGTTTCTGTGACGGTATCCTCGTGCAGGAAGAATTCTAATAGTATTGGGTTTTAAGAAATTTCGTCGAAGTACTAAATTGCATGCACTCGCCAAAGTGATAGCGTCCAGGAAAGGATTAACGTGAGTTTCTTGTTCAAAAGTGGTCATGAAAGATATACAAGCCATTCGAAGTACGTTCACATCCTGGACACAATAGTTCACCAATTCTTGTTGGAAAATAAACGTATCGTTCTGGTGTTCGTTGTACCATGTCATGAATTTCTCTCGTTCATCCACTTTCATTTCATCTGCAACATAATAATGGATGTCCAGTAATTTTCTCACATACGTTTGATTTGCAGCAGTATTAAAAAGTGTGGAAAATATCCTTTGGTCGCTGGTAAATGAAATGCCTTGGATAATTTACTTAAAGCCACTGGCATGAAATTTAAGGAGTCAATAAACGATAAGTGATTCACTTCATGCTTAAAATTTTTGCTCCGTTCAAGATCAAAGTAGGTTTCAATTCATGTTCTTTCACTAAAGCTTTAAGAATAAAATGACCATCATATCCCTTAGAGTTATGTGCCAAAGATACAATAAGTTTGATGTTGGGTCTTGGTTGACGTAAATACGCAAGAAAGGCATTGATCGGATCATCCTGAAAAATATGTTCCCGCTGTCGACAAACTTCACACGGATGATGTATATCTTCATCTTGAACACAGTTGTAACATACTTGTTGGGCCACCAGTAAATTGGGCTTATGAATGAACGTGTCTTCATCGAAGAAAGTATTCTGTGTGGCTTCGATATCATAGAAGACAATCATAGCCTTCTTGGTATGTAACACTGATGGAACTCCAGATTTTAATTGAGTCGTATCAGGCTTCATGTAGCATTGGTGGGTAGACATAACGTGTTTACGACATACATTACAAAAATAATCTGTACAATGATGTTCTCTTTCTCCTGTATGGACAAACGAATAAATGCGTAGACATTTGGCACACTGTTTTACCATCTTGCATACTGGCTGGCCTTTATGATATGGTACAGTCAAATGATTTCTATAGCATGTTTCACCATAAAATTCACGATTACATTCCGAACACTGCTTCTCCGTATTGGTCTTACTGCATGGCGGTTTCTGCAAACATTTCTCACACATAGCCGAACAGTTCTTAACGTGTCTATTTCTGTTATTATATTTTTTGTGGCATGCTACACAATAGTATCCAGCACAAAAAAAGGCCGTTAATGGCGTGATGATGTCATAATGAGAATTGATGCACATTAAATTGATTGGAATTTTGTCTTCGCCACCAGGCCCTTCATACAGAATATCTTCTCCGGAAAAGCTGGTGTATACGGTAAGTTTATAATCGGTCAAGTAGCGTTGCAATTGTCGCAATTCTTCCACAGATCCCCCATGATCTAAATTCACTGATGATCTGGACTAAAGTTCATGTACATCAGGTATAACAACACACTTGGTCTGGTTCTGATATTGTCTGTACAATTTCTGATTTGTATCCTTATATTTCTTTAGGCCAATAGCAATCACAATCGCATAAGCCAAACATTTCTTGTCGGTGTTTTTCACACGTAAAATGCCATTCTTGCGTTTTAGTAACTTGTCGTTTGATAAAAGACATCGACGCATTCTTCCAAATCCACGGGGCACATCCACATGATGAAAATGTACAATGAACGGTTCGTTCATGAGAAAACTATCGTTACTTTGAAGGATGCGATCAAAGGAAGCCCATAAAGTCTCCAGTGTCAAATTACTTGCACGCCGAAAAGATAAATAAAACGGCTTGTTCTTTTCATCATGAGATAAAATCGATAATACAACCATCGATGATTCGTCGACATTTTCCAATAAATAATCCAGCATCTGTTGAATGGAGGCCTGAACCAACTCAACAATATCTGTGTCACTGGTCGGAGCATTGATTTGAATTTCCAGGATTCGTCCTTCAAGATTGAAACGCCGATAATGTCTATTGATTTCTCGCAAGACAGTTAAGTCAGAAGTAGCCATATTCAAATAGGAAAAGGTAAGGTAAAACAAAAAGGAATAGACAAAGAAAACAAATATCTAAAACGAGAAAAGAAAAAAACACGAATTAAAATTGAATTCAGAGATCGCTAACACGTTTAACGGTATCAAAATAACTACACGATCAATCCTAAAAGAATTATCATATCTCATATAGTTCTACTACTGAAACGTTTTGTTGTCGTCATACTGGAAATCAAACCCGGGACCAACATCAACATGTAAATGACCTAAGTTTCTGTAGTGATAAAAAGAATGAATGAAATTGTTTTCCGTTCTGAGAGAATCATTGTAGTAAGCATTTTTACCCTCACACTGAACTTTAAAACGTATAACAAACATGAAACGAAAACAAAATCTCATGCGCTTGCTTTTTTCAAGCGGTTGGACAAGGAATACTCGAATTCGATTCTCGGCGGGAGATCAGATCCCACATTAAACTGTAGGTCTACGTCTCACTGTTAAAAGGCACGTTGTAGGAAAACAAATTAGTGCTTAGTTTTTTGAAAAACTAAAATTTTGTATACGTGAATGGTAACTTTCAGAAACTGAGCTTCCTCATAGCTAAGTGGTTAGCGTTACGTACCTCTGGCCCGGGTTCAACACCCAGTATGCGCTCAAATTCAACATTAAGCTGTATTCCTAGCCCCACTACTGAAGGGAGGCTAAACCAAAATCAACAAATGATATCATTTTCTCGTGCTTACTTCTAATCTCTGGGATTCCTAATTCGATCCCCGGTCAAGTAAGTAAGGGTACTCCCACTAATTCTTCCATTTGCTCTCTCATAGACTAAATATTTCATGCTAAAATAAAACAGTGGTAACAATGTTATCCTCATGCGTAATACATTTTCAAAAGCACTCCATTGATATTAAGTAACGCGGTTAATAAATTCTTAAAAAACTTACCTCAAATTCAGTTAACGGAGTAAAGTCACGCTGACACATGAGGTACACCTGCTCAATTTCAAGATCTTCGTGGAAGTAGGACTTGAAAATGAAATTAAGAATTTTATTTAGATCTGAAACGTGTTCAAGTATAAACTGACATCACTATCAGCCAATCAGAAACGAGGAAATTTATAAATGACATCACGGAGAACCAATGAAAACACAGCTTTCATCATGTATCATGAGCCGAACGTGAGGTAAGAAACAATCTGATTGGTTGTGACATTATTCACGTTTTTCTCCTTACACATCAATCCTTACGACATCTAGTATCGCGATTCTGGTCATGACATCATACTGTTGACTCGTTAGTTTCTTACGACATTCAAATTAACACATCTAAAATGTGATTCATTTCCTTAAACTTGATTGAAAAATGTAACACTCATCGATAAGTTACGAAACTGTCTTTGACATAAATGTAAAGTTGAGCTTTAAAAGTCCGTCAGCTGAGAAAAAATGCTGATATAGTACTCTTCGTAAAAGCAATTCTGCAATTTCACAATAACAAACTTCTATGCGTAACAGCTTCAGAAATGTGTAATGTAACAAAATCTGTTCATGTTCTTTTCATACGTAAAACTGCTCGCACAGAATGGTGCATGGTGGCTCAGCGCTTGTCTCTAATGTGTGAGGTCCCTGCTTCAATCCGCAAGCAAGTAAGTTCATGTTTTCCCCTGTTTCGTCCTATCATTTCTCATCATCATCATTTTCGCGGGGACGTTAAATTGAACATTTCCTAAACTAGCACCAAGAATCGAACTCGGGACGATATCAACACATGTAAGGTATCCATGTTTACCCCCGAAGCGGAACAAAATGGCTCACAAAGTACTTATCAAATTTAAGGGAATAGTTTTAAATACGCCTCCATATAACGTAATAAGACTCCAAAATCAATACTCATCAAAGGGAACGATGACTCCCAAATTTAAAAAGTAGACCATTGTACTCTATTATATAACGAAAATGTCTCATCAAAAGTAATAGGATAAGTTAAAAAAAACTTCCAAATTTTAATATTTTTATACTCATCAAAGAGAACGAGGTCCTTCTCGTCTAAGTCCTCAATGTTATGTCGTTACATAAGTATGATTAATCGTTATTACAATGAACCAATCAGATTTAAGCAAAAAGTAAATGTGACGTCACAGAAGGAAACAAGAAGTACTAACTAGGTCCAAAATAACCTCATCTCATCCCCTTTCTCCGTCTCAAAGAATGAATATATCTTTCAAAAGTAAACCATTACACACTATTTGACAAACACCGTACTTATTCGCACAAACAATGCCAACGATACTGTGACAACAAATACGTAAGCACATGTAACACGATATAGTTGACGTTTCCTTTTCAACATATTATAAGTCAATGCAGAAAGAAGCTTTTTAAATCTTTCCAACATTTTTATTTAATCCACAAACGAATACAATATAAATTATTGTTGTTAACCAGGTCCGGATCGCCCCTCCCCCTCTTTTATGCGTCTCAATAAATGTATGGTTTCCTGGACACACTTTTTGACAATTGAATATCGTGGTTCGAGCCCCATAAGTTCCATGAATAAAACTAAACCTTAACCAAAAGTTAAGTATTCCTTCCAAAGTTGTTCCGTTCAGCAGCAAAAAATAAAACCTACTAATTAACGCGAAATCCGAACCGCATGAGCTCCCTCCAGGAATCGAACGCTGGTCTCCCACGTTAAAGGCGCATATGGTAACCGATTCGCCACGGTGGAACTCCAAAGTTTTCGAATTTTACATTAATACTAATACTAATTTATACTGTTACTGGGTTCTACTAATTCATAATGTAATAGATCATCAAGAAAGAGATCAAACCTTGTTTTAGTAATTTTATACTCATAAAAGGGAACGAAAAAGCCATCATAACCTCCAAGCTAAAAATCCCAGTTCAGTGACATCAAACGAACATATTAGCTCGAACCAAATACCTCTAATTCATTCATACCAGTAGGGGTGCGGTGGCTCAGTGGTAGAGCGTTCGCCTCTGCTGTATGGGGTCCCTGGTTCAAACCCCGCGAAAGTAGTTTTGTGGTGGGCAACATTATACTCGAAATACTCCAATTTTCTCCCATCAATTCATTCATTTCTCATTGTCATCGTCTCCTTTAACCTAACCGGCATAACTGTGGAACGTAAAACTAAAGATTTCATTTGCATCAGTGTTAGTCCATCTCATCAAAGGTATAACAATCTCCAAATTTTATGCCATAAATCATCATCATAGGTATTATGCCATAAAAGGGAACGATAAATAAAAAGCATTCATAGACCTGTACTAATTCATAAGGTAATAAATCATCAAGAATATGTTTTTAATAATTTTAAAGACTCATCATGACCTCTAATCCAAAAAACTCCCAATTCAATGACGTCATAGCCGGGCCAAGGTACCTCTGACTGATTCGCACCAGCCTGCATGGCCCCTGAATAAGCATTAGCAAAATTTCAATAGGTGACGCAATCTCGGGCCAAAGCATCCCTAATTCATTCGCTATGGTCCATGGTGGCCCCAAATTAGATAACCAAGATTTAGATAGAGTGTCCCCAGTACTACTTAAGTATATCATGACCTTATTATAAATTTTCAAAACTATATAAATAATAGCATAAATTATTTTCGTCAACCTGAAAGTGGGGGGCCTAGGCCCCCCGTCCCCGAGCTAGATCCGCCACTGCACAATACAAAACACGGGCTTTTTCTTGCCTCTCTAAAAGGAGACCTTTTCACATGACGAGACGAAACTTGCCACCATGTTGTGTCTAGCGAATCATAACCATTCCTTTTATAAAATTCTGTTTTCATCTCATTATCAAGTTATTTCTCAAAATCCGACCTCGAATCATCATCTTCTCATTGGCCGTCATTGTTTCCTTCACTAACTTGTGTTCATAATTGTAATTTTTTAAAAAAAATCATTCTATTTTCTACGGTTTTCATTTCACTGTCAGTCTACGGTTTTCATTCTACCACTTGTGAAGTGGAACTAACATATGATAGGTTATAATGGTGTTGTGAATGTTTGTTATGTGTCTAATTGTTTGAAACCAGTGTATATTTAGGCAATCGATATTATGTGGGGTTAATTGCATTCATCTATTACTACTTAACTGTCTATGTATGGTATATCTATAAGTGTAGTGTTCTACGTTTCCCTTCGTAGAACAAAGTTGTTTGAAGGCTCTGGATTAAGCGTAATGGAATTGTATAATAGTCTAGGCATGTAACTTTGATGGGGAAACGGAGGTTAGAACTACAGCATGAAGTGTGGAAAGAGGGCTCTTTTTTTTCTTTTCTCTTGAAATGTCTGTAATCCATTGCTTGTTCCGCTCACTGTATCGCTATCTGTCCTCGCTGCTTCCTTCAGGCGGTATTCAGCGTGCCTCGGTGGCTAGCCTCTCCATAGCAAAGCTCACGAGCGTAATATACATGATTCACTGTGTAACGCAGTGTTGCAATAACTTCGCTTTGTCTTAACAAATATAGTGATTTTGCTGTCTTGAATATCAATAAAACTGTTTGTAAAAAAATAACTGAATACGAATCTGCTAAAAGTCTACTTATATAGTTTAATATTGTAGTCTCAATATGGTCCCTCATCCCGAAACTTGTGATTGTTTTCTCAGTACACATTTGGAGAGAGGGGAAGTTGTGTAAGTCACAATATTTTGGCATTCGGGATATTAGTGATATGTTGTTTGGATCTTGGAACCTTAGGTAATAACGCTTGCAATTATTACTTTGCTGTTTTATGACTGTTTGTATTCGGAATTCTTATTATGTAAGCGTCTATTTCTCATCTCATTGATTTGAATGGAAGCAATACACTTTTAGTTCCGGGAGCATCTCTCTCTCTCTCTCTCTCTCACTCTCACTCTCTTTCTCTCTCTCTCTCTGGCTCTGTTTCTCTCTTTCTCTCTCTGCGCAATACGCACATTTCTGAAGAAATTTGCCTATGGGAGACTCACATGGGCGAAATTCGGGAAAATTTCCAGTTTTTCCGGTCACCACCTTCTGATACAACCGCTAATTAAATATACTTGCTCTCTCATTTTCATTGTCTCACTTCTCTAATAAATTTCACCGAAATTTTTAATTCGTTTTTACTGAACGTATTATCGGGTAATACACTATCTTTTACCACCTTTCATGTTCTGTATGCATTATTTAAAAAATAAAAATAAAAAACATACTACTTGGAGCAGATTCGAACCGCCGTTCTTTGGATTTGTAATCTAGCGCCTTAACCACTATACCAATATTTTTTTTTACTTTCATTTGATTACATTACAGCAACTTATAACATCTCAGTTCATATATTCATTATACAAGATTCGTAACTAGTTAGCAAAATATTTGTTTTCGCACTGTACAGAAAATCTTTCACAAGCATTTTTCAGAAAAATAATGTAATCGAACATATTGCCACACGGATAGGTATCCATGATATAGAAAAGTGATTGTCCAATTAGCCAGGTTACAGTATTTTGTTTTGTGATCGGAATGAAACGATATTCGGGAAACAGTATATACTGAGGGTCAAACACAGTCACATGTAAATGGCAGATGACACTTAACATTCGTGTTAACGTTCTCCAGATATCAGGTGATTGAGCACAGAATTTCAGTCTGTGTTCAGTCGTATCAGGTTGAGCACACTGTTGACACATATCCGTTTGTAGTACTCCAATATGTTTTAATTTAACATTAGTAGGAACAAGCTCATTCACAAACATATACCAGATACTCCTTATCTGCGTTGACAGAGTGACATTGTGCACATTATGCCAGATCATCTGCCAGTTTTTTGTGGGAAACTTTTGCTGAACGTGCGGAACCATTTTGTTGTACAGAGGTGCAAGTAAATTTAAGTATTGACCCAGAACCTTTACATTGAAATAATTGGTAGGATCCAAGAGAGGTAGATACGACCAACCTTGTTCGCATACTTTAATATACATAGGGGCGTCTTTGAGGGACTCCATATTAGGGGGGTTGGGTGCTGGAAATGAGACCATCCAGCACGAAATGCACTGATGTGTAATACTTTCAGGAAATTGATATTGCTTATAATTATTGGTTAAGAAAAAAGCCTTACATTTCTCACATATCGAAATGAGCTGTAAGCCCCCTTATTTCCAAGGTAGAATAAGGGTATTACGTGTGACACGAAAATAAAGTCCTGCCCAAATAAACCAACCAGTAACAGAATGAAGTTTTCGAAGAAATAGGTCCGCTATCGGATATATGTGAGCGTAATACCACAATTTTGCACACAAATAACTATTTACATACCAAATACATTGGATAAGGTCTAATTTGCTTAATTTTTGTAGGAGACACAGCCCGCGCACAGTATTCAGTAATGGATTCCAAAAACTTTCATAATGGATACTGTCACTATTCGAAAATGTAACACCCAATATTTTAACTTGATCTACTACTTCAACAGTTGAGAAGGGCTCTGAAATGCCATCCATTTTCCAGTTATGAAATCTCAACACTTTTGTTTTATAGAAATTGATACGTTCACCACTAATATCACTAAATAGTCGTAATTGGGCAATAATATAGTTAAACTGTTGTAATGTCGTGCAACGAATATTCGCATCATCAGCATAGGCCGTGGCGGAGAGATTTCGCAGGTGGCGAAGCGGAGGTTGTATATACGCAGCCAACTTAGATAAAACAGGTTCAAGAGCAAGCCCAAAAAGAAACATGGACATTGGACAACCTTGTCGAACTCCGCTGTTCAGTGAAATGGACTTAGTGAGAAAACTATTTATTTGTAGTCGAGCTGTCGCCATGCTATACAGTTGCTGGATAATGTTAAGGAAGCTAAGCGGAAATTTATATGCACTGAGCACTGCAAAAAGATATTCATGTGATAAGCGATCAAAGGCATTTTGAATGTTCAGGTTTCCTAGCAAAAAGAAAGTATCCTACTACATCTCGGATCTTCGTAAGTGCATAATACACATTCTTTTCTTTATTGAGCGCTGCTTGAAAAGAACTAAATTTATCAGCAAAGAGATTGCGCAGGCGCTGCCCTAAAAGTTTGGTGAACAATTTTAAGTTGGTATTTAACAAGGTTATGGGCCTATATTGTGTTTCATCTGTGGCGTCTGCAGATTTTGGAAGAAATATCACGTGACCCTCATTTTCTACAAAGTTTGGAGATTGTAATAGTTCATTATATAGGGCAAGCATGTCCTTCCTGGCTATATCCCAATACTTTTGATACAATGCATACGATAATCCATCTTCCCCAGGACTGGAGTCACGATTACACTGAGCCAGCGTCCAACTTATTTCCTCTTCTGGGATGGGTGACGTTAAACACTGTCTCTCCCTGTCCGACAAGACGGGAAGGGAGAGATTCAGGTATTGCTGGTATCCATCTTGAGGTGCCTCATGTTTGGCGTACAAGTTCCTATAGTGATCGAAAAAACCTGCTGTATCTCGGGGAGGGACGTGATCGTTCGATTATCATGCTTTATTACATCAATAACCTGAGCAACCCGACGTTTATGTTGAGCCATGTAATGATACAGGGTAATATGTTCATCGGGCAGACAACCACCGGGAGGCAGGCTATGGGCATATTCTCTGACCGACGTAGCTTGGATTTGTTTGCTCCAAGCCTTAGTTTTGTTAATGGCTATCATATTTTGCTGTGAACTGGGGAGGAACCATAACTCCGAGAGAGCTCGATACAACAAAGCTCACTTAGCACGAGCTGGGAGCGATCCAGGGACTCCACGCACAAGAGGTAAAGGCTCTACCACTGAGTCACCGCTGCCAAATTTGAAGTAAAATATGCAACTTTATATTTAAAGTTTCGACGTACAGTATATAAAGTTGCAAACGGTTCTGGGCTCGATTCTACGTGGGGACACTCGCTCGATAAAGTGTAAAAGCTTTTTCAGGCCAGCTATCCGAGTGAGGTCTTCCCAGGTTTTTCTCATTCACACCATGATGGTACCTGACGTACAGGTCCCAGGCCGCTTCCTCCCTTCCCCAGTCCTTTCTTCGTTTCCTTTACTAGAATAATGTGCTCGCCGAAGGACGTCATCCCTCATACGTGACGGGCTAACATGGTCATTGGTATCGATAGACCAGAAATCTATCATAACCTGACTGAAATAAAGTTGCATTATCGGCAATGAACCGTTATGAAACAAATGCTCGGAAAATTACGATAATTGAACGCATAAAGCATCATAAATGAATACTTGAACAATAGAATCATTTATTTTACGTTGGAAGATGTTTAATGCCATTTAAGACATTTTAAACATTTACTTTATAAAACATGAATTATACAGGGTTTGTTCGGGAAGTAATAGGACTGATTTTATTCCGCCATGACTGTACTTTGGAACGTGCGCGCACCGACTAGATCCGGTAGAGGGCGTTCCTAGCTAACGAACGAGCGGCTGGTCAGTTGTCTCCGAGCACACGGAGAGTCAGGACAGGCTTTTTCGCGCGACGTGTTTCTGTGAGTGGTCAAGCCGAAAATGCAGAGTTCGTTAGAGCAGAGGTACGCGATTAAATTCTGTGTTAAATTCGGTAAATCTGCGACACAGACGTTTGAAATGATCAAGCAGGCTTACCCAGATGATGCTTTAGTAAGAAGTGGTGTGTTTCGGTGGCACAAGGCCTTTTCGGAAGGCCGGGAAGAGGTCGCCGATGAAGACCGTGCTGGAAGATCTTCGACTTCGACAAACACCGACAATGTGACTCGTGTGCGCGAAGTTTTGAACTCAGACCGTCGACTAAGTATTCGTTTAATTGCCCAGATGTTAAATTTACCAAAAACTGTGGTTCATGAAATTGTGACGGAGCATTTGAACATGCGCAAGGTGTGCGCGAAGATTGTCCCAAAAGTGCTCACTGACGACTAGAAATTGCGGCGAGTGGAATTGTGTCAAGAAAATTTGAACATGTGTGAAAGTGACCACCAATTTTTGAATAACGTAATCACAGGTGACGAATCATGAATCTTTGAGTATGATCCCGAGACAAAGAGGCAATCTTCCGAGTGGCACACACCGGCGTCTCTTCGCCCAAAAAAGGGAAGAATGAGCAAATCCAAAGTGAAAGCGATGCTCAATGTCTTTTTTGACATCAAAGGCATCGTCCACCATGAATTTGCTCCTCCTGGACAAACCGTCAACGCCAAGTTTTACGTGGAAGTGTTCAAGAGACTCAAACGAAGGGTCAATCGGGTCCGACCAGACATCGGAGCCGACTGGAAGCTGCACAACGACAACGCCCCGGCTCACACCGCCTTCCTTGTGAACAGCTACCTGACCAAGGCCGGCATCCGAACGCTTCCGCAGCCGCCCTACAGCCCAGATGTGGCCTCCGGACTTCTTTTTGTTTCCTCGCCTGAAACGCCCGATGAATGGCAAGCATTTTGAGACGACAGAGGGGATCCAAGCAGCTTGCACCGCGGCTATCAAGGCTATTCCGGAGAATGACTTCCGTGACGCCTTCAATGCTTGGAAATCGCGCTGACAGCGCTGCATCGACGCAGAAGGAGCCTATTTTGAAAGTTTTTAAAGAATTGTAACGATTGGCTCAATATTTTTTAAAAAAATCGACTCAGTCCTATTACTTTCCGGACAAACCCTGTATATTGTTTTGTATTGCTTTATAAAACATGAATTATATATTGTATTGCTTTGTTTTTTAATATATTTTCTATTAATATTATTAGGTACTCCTCTGAACTTGTCCCCTTAACTTTTAATTTAGATTGTACTTTTTATTGGCTGATTAGATTTTTTATTCTTTTGTAAATCTTCTAAATGTTAAGCGATTTGGATACAATTTCCCGCATTTCGTACTTCATTGAATGCTTAGTTCACTTTTGTCACCACGTAGCAACAAAGTTAAAACTGAACTTTCACTAGTCTATAGTGAATAGCATGGGCACCCGGTTTACAGAGTTCTGGGTTTGATTGGCGGTGGGAAGCTTGGAAAAATTTTGAACGATTGTAGTTGTTGGGATTCCACTTTAAATTGTAGGTCTACGTCTCGTACAGGCTCGCTGCTGAAAAGGGACGCTAAACTTCAATAACCAACCAACCAAAGTTAATGTTAACAGATAGATTTCCAAATAGAATAAAGGATGGTAACATTGAGGAGACGACGGGGAGTTTAGCTTCTTATTGTAGCATCTTCAAGAAAACATCTTTCATCGTTGGTACCAAAACTACGTACAATGTATATATTATTAGCTTCATAATGCATATTTTCATATAGGCCTAAATAATATTGAATTAGATTACAAGTACGCAATGGTGATTTCAGAATATTTGTTCCAGAATAACGATATTCTAGTAGGCCGGCATCCATTAAGTAACCATTCTTTAATGTACAATGTTGCGAAGTCATGCATAATTTTAAAATCAAACATGGAATAAATTATTAATTTGTATACACCAGTAATAAATCAATGTACAGTTACTGAAATAAAAATATATTTTACTCATTACTTAGACTGTATCTTATTGATGACACTGTAGATATGATACCATCCCAACCCATACCCAAATTCCCTTTATCTGTTTCAAATCCTGAATATTTTGTCCTAATGGCCTCAAATACATTCATTTCCATGTTCATGTTAGCACGATGCAATACTTTCACGTCTGTACCTAGTGAAAACTTTCTTGCGGGTCTCTTGACAACCTAGAAATAGCTCCTTTGTCCTCATGTGATACACTAAAGATTTTCCTTCAACCTAATACTAATGCTTCTCTTGCAGTTAGTTATCACGATATAAGTCGCATCACATGAGCACAACACCTCGTATTTGCCACTAAAAGTAAGTATATAATCGTTTGGTTTAAAGCCTTTTCCAGATCAGTCGGTAGTTTGAGGCTGAGTTTTAATTATGTCTTTTAACTAGTTTTCGAAGTCTAAATTCAAAGTTTGGGAACATCGGTCAAGACACTCATAGTTCAGAGGCCTAATCACTGCGAAATTAAAATACAGCTAATTTTACAGTAATTATGTGATACCTTCAAATAGATAAAATATAATCGAAATGTGGAACAAGAGCGCCCTAGACAATATTATTTTGCAGGAGGTACCATTATCACAAGTCACCTAGTAGCTTTCTGTTTGCAGCAATTTAGAAATGCGAAAATAAACGCCGATCTTCTAAATGGCTAAAGCAGATAAGTGAATCGTGATGAAGGTATCTCATGTAAAACAATATTGTCTGGGGCGCTCTTGTTCCACATTTCGATTATCTTTTATCTACTTGAAGGTATCACATAATTACTGTAAAATTAGTGGTATTTTAATTTTGCTTTGACGAGGCCTTTTAAGTTCTCAGACTGTTTAATCTCCTTTTTAATAAGGCTTTCGAACACCTTGTGAATATAATTGGACCATGTAATCGTCTATCCATAATAACAGTTTAAGCTATAAGAACCCGGTAGAAGGAATCCCGAGAAAAGATTTCGAAATGTAGTTGAAGGTACCTTCATACACTCAATAAATAATTAAAACGATTTTTCTTACCTATTTGTACATGCTTCAATGGAGGATGGATACAATCCATGCACTATCCCATGATAAGAACTCCGAAGCTAAAAAAACTCCCTAGCATATCTCCTACACCAAGGAGAACAAACTGATCGAATTCGCAGTCGGAAAAACGTCCTCGTTTCTCCCCTTGTTTGTCGATGTTCGTTTCCATGTCTGAAATGTGAAAATACATTTTAGAATCGATCAAATTATACCATGGAAGTTAAGCAGCAAACTGTTTTCTTAACTTTCCGGTAAGTTTTTACCACTCCTCTAGTCAGGAGGAGTGTAGTCACACATTTGGGAGAGGGTATACCTAATCAACTGATAATAGTAAGAAAATTTGTATATGCGATCTGGTTATAGGAGTATGGTTATAATCAGACAAGAGATCCTACATGCGCAGTGGTTCCATGTCACATTAGAACTTTTTTTCTGAGATAACGTCTTGGAAGCTCTCGTCATCTATATAACCGATCACCTGTACGGAACCTGAATTCGGGAGTGTCGCCTGAACCCTCGTTTAAACCTGGTGTTTTATTAAAATGTTTTAAACCAAAAAGGTAAATTTAGAAACAAAAATCCACAAATCGTGTGACATTCACAAAATTTCTCTCAGATGCAAAATTGAGTAGTGGTTCGGGTGCTTAAGCAAATGGTTCCCAAGCTGGAAGACCGCTTTTCTGAGGAAAGGAGCATGAAGGGAGAGTAATGGAGGCAAATTAACAGAAATAAACTACATTCTTAATTACAAATATTATGAATCTTGAAACAAACAGGCGTTAAATACCGTAAAACACACAGTAATATTACGTGACAATTGTGGTTTTATTATGAACAAAGAATGTAAATAATAATAATACTGCATAATAATGGTGTGCAGAAATATTACTGGAAATAACTATACATTACTGAAATTCTTAATATTATTATTGAAGATTTGAGAATTAAATGTTTTATCTGATATTGCAGCAGTCAGTCCGCCTATTGATGATGCATTATTAGGCGCCTTTCTCGTGGGAGACCCGGGTCCGGTTCCCGGTGGGAGCTCATGTGGTTAATTATAAATCATGATAAATCGATTCTCTTACATTTTCATTTTCCAGGAAAACCGCGTATATCACCTAGAATAAAAATATCTTCTAACTTACTCCAATATTCTTGCACAACAAAGCTTTTAGGTATAATCATAAGTGATGATCTTTCATGGTCTGCTCATATCTCCACTTTAAACAAGAAACTAAGTAGCGTGTGTTTTGCCTTATACAAATTTCAAGGTACTGTATCGAGAGAAGCACTTCTTAGCTTTTACTACGCCAAGTTTAATTCATTAATTAACTTCGGCATAATACACTGGGGATCTGCTGAAAATAGTTTAAGCACTTTCCGATTGCAAAAGAAAGCGATTAGGATAATTTTTGGGTTACCCACAAAATCGTCATGTAAAAAGGTTTTCATAGAAGCAAAAATTTTAACACTCCCCAGCTTATACATCTATAAATCTATTCTTTTTACTGTGAAAAACAAGCATCTTTTTATCTTTAATAAAAATGTTCATAGCCATAATACAAGACAAGGTAGTGACATATTTGTGATACAGCAAAAATATGCTAATATAAGCAAAACCGTGTACATGAATTGTGTCAGATTGTATAATAAACTTCCTCTGTACTTGAAAAATATGACCAATGTTTCCATTCTTGGTAAGACTTTATATAATCTACTCACTGAAAAGTGCTATTACACAATTAAAGAATATTTAAATGACTCATTAACTGAAGAGTTGGAAACAGATACTTACCCGTGAGTACATGCCTGGTGTGGTACAAACAGTTACCTAATTATGTGGTTTTGTATTTTTAGAAAGATTGCATGATGTATACTTCTGGTACTTGGCAATATTGTATTTTTTTTCTTTTTGACAACTGTAATGCTTACATGAGAATTTCTCATGTTTTGTAAGCTAATGAAACAGGCTAATAAATGAATGAATGAATGAATTCCACATTAATCACTAGGTCCACGTCTCAGATAGCCTCGCTGCTAAAAGGGACATTAAACTCGGTAAAGAGGCAATGGCATATAATATGGCAGTGTTTCAAACTCGCTATCTTATATGTCCCAGGTTAATTAATATGCTTCAGTAATTAAGAGAAAACAGAATTTTTCCGCAGAAACTTATAAAGGGAAGTTGAATCCGAACCAAATGTTGTGAAACGGATTTTGGATGCTTTCCCATTTCATGCGGGCATAAAAATAATGGGATAGAATTATACAAGTAATGAAAGTATATCGGGATCTTACCTCTTACGTGTATAATAAGGCAGAAACACGAAATGGAAAGTGTGTTTTTTTACTAGGTAATACTCCTTAACGAAGGCTTGAGGTGCGATACTATGTGAATACAGTGTACAAAGTGATTATAGAAGTATCACATAGACATGTGTTTTATGTCATACCAACCATCCTTGACGCGCCTGATCCCACTCGGGTTTTCCTGCTGCACTTCTGCCCTGATTCGGTTAGATAGCATTCTTGATTTTATAGATCACCTAGCACAAGTTGGTTAGTGTTTTATGCACTGTAGTTTTTATGCCATATGTCCACATGTTATTTATCCTCATGACTACATCACAGTTACAAATAACGAACCGTAATCACAAACAAGTGATCTGAGGAGCAACTAAATAATTTTAAGTCCATTTGGTTTTCTTTCGTGACGTAGGCCTATGAGGTGAGGGTATGGGAGAAGGAGAACCCCTCCCCCTTTATATTCCGAGATTTATTTCTGCATTTTCATAAAAGTAGGCCTTCTCTGTGTGCACACTGGATAGGTTTCCTTTGCCACGTACTTATACATACAAGGACATGGAGAGATCCGTCAAAGATAGTTGGGTGCGCCGTTGTGACTGGTGTCTGAGTGGTACGGGAGAGGGAACTACCATTTCCTTGATCCCCCTGTCTCTAACCTTCACTTAAAACTTCCGTTACACTTTAGCTACCTTCTATGGAACTATCCAAGTCCTTGCACAAGTACAATGCAATGGGGTTATTAGTAAACGCTTTCTTAAACATAAGCACTAAAAGCCATATACACAACATATTTAAGCCAGTGAAGCACAAAGTAGGGGTGAAGCATGTAAGCCAGGGATGCATGGGTAAACCGCTGTATCACCGGACCAATTTTGGAAAATTTACCGGATGAATTGGAGAATTTATTTTGTTCTGTAAGGAAGAGTGAATGAAAGTAAGGTAAGGTGAATAGTTGAAGTTAAGAAAATACTTGTTAGTTGTTTTTGATGTAAGCGGCACTATATGTGGAGGCGGAAGGGACTATTTGGAGGATAGGTACACTTGTTATGGTTTATGGGAAAGGCAGTGTGGAAATGGTGCGTAAATGACAAGATTGTGTCATATCGTGTTTGATTTTTCCGAGTTATACAAAAACAAAGAGTGTTAGTTGTTGGAACTGTGTGGAAGCTATGGTCTACTAAACAGGCGAACAGTTTATCGTAAGGTTGGAAACGAATTGAAACTACAGAAAAGAAGAGGAACATCTACAAACCTAATCCAGTCTAACTTAATTTTGTTAATTTTGGTAGGATCTCCCCCAAAGCTGTGGAACACATAAGTCATGTATTTTATGACATGAGGTGTTTTCCCTCTATCCTCGTTAATGTGTATACCCACTGCCGCTAACGCGCCTGTTCACTACGGACGCACCCCTCAGTACCGCTCGGGCCTCGTGCCACACTCCTACCCTGATTCGGTTACACAGCATTTGGCCTGTTTAGTGGCCACTGGTTAGTTCGTGTTTTATGCACTAGTTTTTTAACCATACGTCCACACGGAATTTCGAACAATAATCATTACCAAGTGAGTCAGAGTTACAAACATTAGGGGGAAAAGCTAATTAATATTTTCTTCGATTTTCGCATGGTACAGAGATAGCAGTAATTCCTAAGCATGTGTGTTGAATCCAGTTTGTAATACCCATTGTTATTTTCTCAGATGGTCCTTCCACTTTCAATTCCATAAACGATTCTTCATTTTCCTAGATACGTTAGCTCATGGCAACCACGAAAAAGTCTTAATATTATTTAGTTAACATCATCAAAATTAAAATGTGGTGCATTTTAAAAAAAAAACGGTTAAAATTTACATTCCATGATCGGCCTAAACATCCGTTGTGTTTCAAAGAAACTATCGCTAACATTAGTGTTTAACTAGTGAAATATAGTACACTCTTTAGACAATATTGTAAAGTATACTTTCTTTACAATACTCAAATACAACTACAAATACAGGATATTCCACTTACTTTAAATATGATCCGTTTGGTTTGTTGCTACAACTTTTCCTTAAAATTGGATGTATGTATAACGCACACAAAAACAACGTCAAGAAAACACACAATATGGCGTCTGTCAAAATGCTTCTACTATTGTCATTGGTACATTATTCGGTACGAATTTTCTATACCTATAGATCTTTCTTGTACCCACTAAATCTGGGTAAGGAGCTGGGATGCGGTGTGTATCTACTAAAGTCCTTGGTACATTGAACTTTCATAGGTACATCAGCGAATTACCTGCTATTTCATGGGTACCTCGTGCAAAATCATGGGTACTGTTTTTAGAGTGTACCCATGAATTAGTGGGTACATGAAAGATTTATGGGAACAGTAAATTCGTACCGAAGAATGTACCCATAATAATAAGGTAACACGAACATACGGAATACTGTGTGTTATCGGTTGATGCGTTGTTTGTGCATTATTTGAATGAAGATTGGAAAGATTCGAGCAACCAACCAAACGAGTCACATATAAAAGTAAGTGGAATTTTTCTGTATTTATAACTGTATTTGGATATTGTAAATGAATTAACTTGTCTAAAATGTATATTATATTTCAATAATCAAACAGTAATTTAAGCGATAGTTCCTTTGAAACCATTTTTGATGGTTAAGCTGATTATAAAATGTAAATTTTAAATTTAGTTTTATTAACATGCACCACATGCTAATTTTCGTGACTTTATCTGAATAATATTCCAACTTTTCCGTGGGTGCCAAAGCAAATCAAGAGTCATTTATGGAATTGAAAGTGCAAGGGTAAGTATTCCACTCATATGCTTACGTGCACCTTGCACTTCACTGGTTTGTATAGGTTGTGTTTATGGCTTCTGGTGCTTACGTTCAAGGGAACGTTTACTAAATGCCTGTACCTTATGCTTGTGCAAGGACTTCGCCGTGTAAGTGTTGTATCGCCGGACAATTTTTTTGGAAATTTACAGGGTGAGTTGGAGAATTTGCTTTGGTTTGAGAGGAAGAGTGAGTGAAAGTCAGATGAGGGGAATAGTTGAAGTTAACAAAATTATTTCTGTAGGCTGTGTTTGATGTTGTAAGGGACACTGTATGTGGAGGCGGAAGTTACTGTTTGGCGGAAAAGTGCACTTGTTATTATTTAGTGATGGGAAAGACAGTGTGGTAATAACGCGTATATATCAAGATTGTGACATATCGTATTTGCGTTTTATAGAATTATACAAAAATAACGAATGCCAGTTATTGAAATTGTGTGAAAGACACAGTATACTGTTTACAAGTGGATTTTTACTAATATGAAGTGCTATTGAAGCTAATATCATTGCCTAAAACAATCTGTTTCACTACCAACTCCCATACCCACCATCGCTGACACACCTGCTTTCTTCGGACGCCGTGTGTATACGCAATAGTATTTTTTTATTCCAAATTGTAAAAGTTTACATGCCTCTGTTTTGAAGGTAATTGAACCTAACCTAGCCTCACGTAACGTAATGTAATCTAACCAAGTGTAGTACACATTGGTACTTTTTTTCTATTTTCATGTGGCCCTCGATATAATACAAATGCCCCCTTCTCCCTCGGACACCAGTCACAACGTTGCACCCCTCTACCTTCTACGGATACCTCTAAGTCCTTGTAGAACTACATTACGAAGAAAACATACCCAATGTGCACACAGAGAAGGCCTACTTTTATCAAAATGCGGCAATAAAACTCGCAATATAATGGGGGAGGGGTTATCCTTTCCCTCACCTCATAGGCCTACATTACGAAAATAACAACGAAAAACTAAAATAACTTCAATTAACTCTAGCTGATATTCCACAAGAGTTCGTACAAAAAAAAAAAAAAAAAAAAAAAGTGAAAGCGATCGAAGGAAAGATTTAGCAACTAGACCTACAACTTACCAAATTCTCACTCTTTTTTTCTTTTTTTATGAACGGTACTAGCTTGAACTTGGCCAAAACAAAAATAAAATATATGGTTCCTTCGAATTTCAGTGTTTCTTGCTCAGTATCGCAAACTCAATTAGGAAATGCAATATCTCAAACTAAACAGACAAATATAATTTCGATAAACTTTCCTGATCCACTTAACAATTTGTATGTAAATACTGTGACTCTACTCGTGTGTACTTTATAAGACCCCCAAAATAACTTACGCTACTAACATTTAATATTACTGGATACAGCTGGTGGGAAATATTTTGTTGGGTGCCAGTATCTGTCTGCTATACAGGGTTAGCAAAAAACACGTTTCTTTTGAACCGGTGTTTTTGTTTAAATAAATTTCTTAATTTATTTAGATTAGGCCTACATATGGATATAAATAATTTTATTTGGCCTTAACGTCCTTATGCAACACAGTGATATGAAAGTAGATCTTTTTCCGAAAGTAGACATCGATTACAAGGAAAATGTTTAGCTGCCTGATGCAATAGGAATAAATAGCGCGATTATAATACAAATGTGTTGCTTCATCTTTAAAGCACAGTAACTTTTATTTTGATTTATAATTATGAATTAGTTTATTATTGGAAAATAAAAGTGATATTTCTCTCCTCTCCTTCTTGGTAAGGTATTTTCATAAGAAGATTGACAAAGGAAGAAAGAGGCAAAAATTGATATCAAAAGAGAAACAACAAACCCCTGTGGTTCCAAATGAACCATTGGCCGGTTCATCTAATGAGAAATCACATTCAGCAAATTCAACAGAAAATGTATCTGACTACTTACTGGAGTTAGAGGTAATTATATTAAAGTATTGCTTTATATTAGCAAGTGACCGTAGGGCAGTTGAGTAGAGCGTTGGCTTCGTGTTAGGAAGGTCCTGGGTTCACGCTCAGCAACCGCTTATCCCTGGTTTCTCTCAGTCGTACTAGGCAAATGCTGTAATGGTGCTTCAAATAAGGCCAGTGTCGATTTTTTAAACCCGTTTAACATAGGTAATAGTATTGTACGAAATTTTAACCATTTATTTTTATCTTTTGCAAATTTTTATTATTTTGAAAATAAATTTATTAGAAATCGCAACATCAATATTTCGGATGTCTTTAAGATCGTCATCAGTAATTACAATATATTGGAGAAGGAATATTGAATAGGATGCTTATGCAATATTCATGTATTGTAGTAAAATCTGGTAATGTGGCAGTAGGAGACAGAAGGATATTCTTTATTTTTTGTTAGAATAGAAGTGCTTGGGACTGGGATCACGCAATTTGATTAATTTCGTTTCTTCGCCTTTGCGTTGTGATCTCAACAAGTAACCCGTTATTTTATGAGCCATAGATAGCAGCAAAATTGAAGTGTTTTAATAAATATTTGCTTTAATATTTTAAAGATCAAGTAAATGTTCTCTTACCATTAAAATGGTAAAGTGTTGCTATCTTTAAATAGCAGTAATAATTATAGGTACCTGTATACATTCATTACATTTAGTAAACTTCCAATTAATTAATTACTGTACCAATACCTTTAATCACGTGTACTAGTTTTGTTTTCCAATCACACATCACTTTTGAAGAAATTGCTCGAAGTACTGTATCAGTGAATACTCAACATAAAATTCATTGTATAGTGATTGCAAAATTGTAAATTTAACACATTAAACCATACTTATCTAAAGTTGTATAGATCTTTCCGCGATCTGCCGCTTTTTTCCCACGGAATTGCTGCAGTTTTTAAAGATATTTTTATTGTATACATTTTTTCTTTTCCTTCCGACATCCTTCTACTACCAACTACATCTGTTGCACATAAGAATTTAAAAATACTTTGAAACCAACTTTGCAGTTCAGAAAGAAATCTTGTATCACCTTTACTTGATTTCGTAAATGAGAACGAGAGTTGACCGCAGTAGCCGTGCGCTTTGAAGTGTCAGGCCGCCGACTTCAATGTTCCAGCTTTGTTGTGGATAAACACCGTGTGCGTGGGTTTTCTCGGGGTTCTCCCGTTTCCTCCCACTTTCTTCATTCCACCATTTCATTCATCTCTCATCATCACCGTCTCCTTTAGCCTAACCGGCATAACCGTGGGACGTAAAACTTAAAGATTTCATTTCATTTTTTTTCAATGTTCCAGGTTCGACTCTCACTAGAGAATGGTTGTTTGCGGATTTTAGAAACTTAACAGCTAATAGCATCGTACCCAGCCAAAGTCGAGAGCTACTAAAATCAGGGTTAAAAAAAAACATCTGCGCCCACATCGGTTTTCTCGGATTTAATTTATTTTTCAAAATATCTAAATGTCTGTGGGTAAAAGTGTTAAAATGTGATTTATTTCAAGATTCTCATTGTCACAATTTGCAACAAAGGGGTCCCTGGTTCGATCCCAGCTCGCGCCATGTGGACTTTGTGGTGGACAAACACCGTGCTCATGGGTTTTCTCGGGGTTCTCCCGTTTCCTCCTACTTTCTTCGTCCCACCATTTCATTCATTTCTCATCATCACAGCCTCCTTTAGCCCACAAACCATAGCCATGGGACACGTAAAACTCAAAGACTTCATTCATTTCAAATATAAGCATAATCTATACATTAATTTGTATAACTATCTCAATTAATTCCATAATTATCTCAAGTTGAGTTTTTAAAAATTCATTCAGTACTTTACAAAGGTACTAGAAAAGACAATTAGTACATATTGAATGATGTAGTATGCCATAGTCAAAATTTTGTAAAAATCACTTTCAATGTGATCCGCTTAGTTGTATGACTAATATACTCATCAAAAGCTCAATAACCAGGTGGGTTTTTTCAGGTGTTTCCAACCCGAAAAACCCCACCTTTTTCGGCTGAGCTGGGCCCACATGGGTAAACTCTGACGAAAATACAGACGTAACGTAATAGTCCCAATAAATGTATTTTTGTATGTATTTCTACAGGGGTGTAGCCAAGGGGGGGCCATCGGGGCCGGGCCCCCCCAAATGGTTTCCTGGCCCCCCAAATGACCAGCTTTTAAAACATCATAGTAAAATTATCTCCTCATTTAAAAGTAACAAAGTCTATTGACAATTAATAATTTATGGTAAAATAGTAAGGAGAAATATTGTTTTTCTTTTTCATACCGATCGAAAAATAGTATAGTATAGGATACTTTTTTTGTGACAGCAGATTACACAATTTACTGCAATTTATATTTGACAGTTTGAAGACAAACGTTTTAACGAGATACAGTGAAACCTGTCTATGTTGGCCATCATCGGTTCCATCGAAAAGTGGCCAACGTAGACAGGTGGCCAACTTACAGAAAATAAGTGTGATTTGTGTATTTTTAGAAAAGGATTTCTAGTATTACTTGATTGTAAAATTTTAATAAGCAGTGGCACGACAACTACTTATAAATAATGTGTATAGAGTAATCATAAAAATAGAAAATATTACTATAGTATGCAAGAGCGCCGATTTCTCTAAATTTAGGGGGCCCATTCAGATGCAGAAGGTATATATATGAAGATTTTAAGACAAATTGCACTCAAATTATACCAAATATTGTATACTCATAAATAAAATAGGGACCACATGAGCTTTGGGGGGCCCGAGCCCCCTCGGTCCCCCCAGGATCGGCGCTCTTGATAGTATGTTTAAAATATATGCATACCTTTCTCTTCCTGAAAACTAGTCTGGTACATTCGATTATTCGGATTGAAAACACAACAACACAAACAACCATGAAATAGAAGTGTATGTACGCAGTTTATTGAAATTGATATTATAGCACACTGAGTTATTCAGATTGAAAACAAGAAAAGCCAAGTTATAAATTGAGAAATTCATATGCAATTTATAAGACTTTTCAGTTGTTACTGAATGGTGGTTCATTCTAGACATACTTGCTTTTCTTTTTGGCAGATCTAGCTCATTAACAACAGGTAGTTAACTACAATATTAGAATGTGCATAAGTGTTTTCCTCGGAGCAAAAGATGTTTTGAGAAAATCTTGAGGGAATTCATATCTAAAAACCTCCGCTACCTTTTGACATGCAGTCAGGTGCCAATAAATGACAATTGAGCTTTAACCTTGAGAATTTTCCGGAATTACTAAAGTTTCCCACTGATGAAAGGAGCCGATATAGCTAATGGTTTTACCAATACAGACAGGGTAAACAAATACGTACAACCATTTCCTGAATTCCTGTACGTGCTTTTTTATATTCACATCTTCCTTCACCACCCCTTTTATGACCCTTTTTTCTGGCCATTGACCTCCAAGAACAAATTGTGCGAATCTATGCTTGTTTGTCCCCAGTCACAAATACAGAACATCTGCCTCTCATATGGGAATTCGAAAGAGTTAAGAAAAATAACAAAACTGTATTTTCCGTGGCCAAGATACGCAGGTAAATTTATCATTATCATCATAGGGTAAACATTGCTTCAGTGTGGCCAACTTCCAAGATAGACAGGTGGCCAACTTATAGAGTAGTAAGTAACGAATGTCTTATGGGAAAATGCAGGTTCAAGACGAACTAGGCCAAGATAAGCAGGTGGCCAACTTAGAGAGGTGGCCAAGTTGACAGGTTTCACTGTACTACAAATACAGCCATAAAACAAAGGTATTAAACTGATTTGTAATACAGTATATTTTTATATGCTTTAACAAGTGTTTTAAAAGACATAGAGGATGGAAAATTTGGTGAGAAACAATGTTTTTATTCAATTTGGATTTCATTCGCTCTCTCTCTTATTTCTACTCAGTGTAATAAAATAATTATGTTTTTTTAGTCACGAATAATAAATATTTTTGTCAGGAAACCGTAAAGAAATTAAGTGAAATTTCAAAGAAAATCAACCTTGTGTAGGTAGGTTCTGTATACAAGGTCTTAAATTTAAATGTAAAGGTAACCAAGAAAAGCTTTGTTGCTTTTTCACCCACCACCTTCGAACATTGATATGTTACCAAACCTGGAAGATCAAAAATAGTCCCCATGAGCATCGACGACCTTCTGAAAACGTTCTGGAAGGCCACGGAATCCATCGCGGTAGAACTTGGTGGGCCGTGAAACGAAGAAAGTAGCAGGTGCATTTTGGACGTTTACTAGGGATTTGAACTGGCGTCCTCTAAGGTAATTGTTCAAAGAATGGAACAGGTGATAATCGGACGGTGCAATACCCGGAGAATATAGTGGTTGCAATATTGTTTCCCATCCAAGGCGGAAAATGGTGTCCTGAGTCATCTTAGCCACGTGGGACTTAGCGTTGTCCCGTAAACGAGGACCCATTTGCAATTCAGAAGTGATGGCTCCAGAGTTTTGATTTTTTGTTGAGTACAGCTCAACTGCTGACACACAGTTGCATTGATACTATGACCAGCTGGTAGCAGTTCCCGGCACGATGCACCAAACACACAGAAGGACCTTCTTCTGGTACAGTGCTGGTTTCGGCTGTTTTGAAATCGGTTCATGGGATGCAAACCAATGACGATGGCGCCGTGGAGCTTCGTATAGGACCCACTTTTTATCACATGTCAACGCTCTGTCCAGAAATGGCTCCGAAACAGTAAATAAACACAGGCGACTGCCGCGTTGCCTTCTGGCCCGGAGTCAAAACATGTGGGACCCATTGACCCAACTTGTAGTG
Organism: Thermobia domestica; assembly: GCF_964235325.1. Classification (NCBI taxonomy): domain Eukaryota; kingdom Metazoa; phylum Arthropoda; class Insecta; order Zygentoma; family Lepismatidae; genus Thermobia; species Thermobia domestica. The sequence goes on from NC_137459.1 coordinate 234,759,738, forward strand.
CTTCCCAAGTTGATGGATGTGCTGCCGAATGGTTTCTCCACACACTGAATTGTAGTCCCAGTTCCTCTTTGTATATATGTTGGTCTTCTGGCACGTGGTGTTTTCGGGTGTTTCGTCATAGTCTTGTTAAACTTGTTAAACCATCGCTGCACTGTCCGCGTCGTCACGACACCCTCACCAAAGGCCTGTCATATCTTCTGTCCCGCTACAGCGGTGTTTGACCTCCATTTGAACTCGTTCAGCATACATGCTCTTATGACGCTCTGTGAATGTCCCATGTTCCCTCTGTCTTTACGCAAGTTCACGGTGTGTCTGAATTGCCACAACCAGGTAGTATGTTGGATATACCCACACCAACAACTGACGTTCGCCTTGTCTCCACTCGCATTCAACTCACGGTGTGAGGTCCAATTGAACACAGACTTCCACGAAAAGGGACAGAACTTTCTTGGTTACCTTTATAGTTATGCACAAAAGTATAGCGTTTGGTCCTGGGCAGTAGTTCTTGATTAAGCATAATAAAAACTATCTTGAATATAATTTATGGATAATAATAATAATAATAATAATAAGCTAAAATAGTGTTTTTAGTTTTTTTAGAAGGAAACCAACATTTTCCTTTCTTGCAGGCCTCAAAAACACTAGCAGCAACACTTTTTTTTGGCTTTGTACATTGTAGCTGGCCCCCCCTCAAAAACGACGCCCCCCTACACAAACCTGCTGGCTACACCCCTGATTTTTTATAAGAATATTTGTAAGAGCGCAAAGATTAACAACTACATAGAGAGAGAGAGAACCTATATTAGACTGGCCTGTGTCTGAAGTGTGCTACCATCTGGTGAGCAATTTCGGTACTGGGAAGGAGCTGGACCGTGACGTGACGAATTGCCCTCACTTTGGATTTCGCAGGTAAGACGTAGGGTCAAGGAATAGCTTACGTCTATATACAGGTTAAAATATATAAAATGTAAATACTAAATTCCTTTTAGATTTAATGTAAATGGGAAAGGAAGTATTAAGGTATTACCCCGGCATAATAAGGTCTCATTTAAATGTATATTTTTGGTAATATTAACCTTCTAAATTTGAACCTGCCACGAGGCTATATGCATACTGATCATTTGTGCTCACATTCAACATTTTTAATGTTGTTATTAGTTTTGAGTATTCACGAAATTTATGGTTAGGATTTATATAAAGGATACCTTATTTAAATTATTATTTCGGTATTGCATATCTATATTATTTGTTTTTCATCGTTACGTATTCACTATTTGTTATTCAACGTGTAAAAAAAACATTTTTTTCATGTTAATAAATTTGTTGCTTTAAAATTAGTATTATGCTTCACACGATATTAACTAATAACCTGTGTGCTGGCTTTCGTCAAATTTACATAATTTACTAGAAGCCAAGCATGTTACACTGAGCTGGACCCACATGGGTAAACTCTGACGAAAATACAGTTTTACCAAAAACAAGCGAATTCCAAAGTAAAGTTATAAGTTTTTTGTAGTATGTTAGGCCTACCACTAAAAAAACGTACCAAAGTATAACATATTTCGTTTTTAAAATTAATATTGTTAAACATTCCAAGGAGTACTTCTATTTGTTTGTCGTTTTTATAGAGAATTAACGTGTCGTCTACATAACGATAGTATGTAAACAACTTTTCATTTTAGATGTAGCTACACTTGATAAGATAATTATTGCATATTTTACACAGCATTGTTATTTAGTGATTTTATTTCTTTATGTAAATATGTACTGTATTCTGTATATTTTATTAAATATATTTAAACTCACTCCTTTTGGATACCATCGGAAACCTCAAGGACCAACCCTGTTCTATACTGCCGAATCCAAAATGCTGTGGAAAGGAAATGGAGAAACAGCTGTGATATCGAAGAGGCCTCCCTGCTGCTCTTATGTACTTATTACGTTAAGAATTTATTATACCCAACTTGGTTTGAACAGTTTCTGGGACTTGCAAATAATTTTTGACACGTGACAAAGAAATATTAAACGCAGCGTACTACAGAAACCATGTAAAACACTAAAAAATATAACGAAAACAACTGTAAGAATAACAATTAAACAATAGCAATAAACTTGTTTTTGTATCACTTGAATTATGTTCCTGTATATCAAGTATTTTTAGCACTTCATTTTAAAATAATAATGTTTATTTATTATTTAATAAGATTATATAATGTAGCAGCAAAAATTGTGAACAATAATGTTAAAACGTCAAATTTGCATTATCAGCACCCTCCCCCAATCCAACAAACCAGTCTGGTCCTTGGTTGTTCTTGAAATTTTTTGCGTAGCTTCCGGATCTGCTTTATTCAATTTGGAATGCTTTAATCGGTGTGAGTCCGCACGCGCAAACTGAAGTATTCTTTCTTCATTCCTAATCCACAGTTTGAAGAAGAATATGTGGCATTTTGCCCCAAGTAAAATAAAATAACAGCTGAGCAAAGAAAATAAGTTTTATTAAAAACTAAAAGCTTATATTTTAATGAAAGGTGTTTGCATTGCTTTGATGTCGAAAATATCATCGATGGTATTTTAAAGTATTTTCATTATTTTCATCAGAATACTTGTAACTTAAACATCCTTCAGGAAGGGTTGAACGTACAAAAGGTACTACAATATTTGCCCAAGTTAAGAGGACTGCATATTTGTGGCAGCATAGAAAGCATCACTAAGGAAAAAGGAAGTCTCAGTTCTGTATGGCATCCAATCTTAGAAAAAAGTTACGATTGTTCGTTCACTAAAGGTGAGATGCTTTACGAAGGTGATGTTTGATGGATAATATCACACTGATATTCATTCTTTTGCAGAATACCTCTTATAGGAGTTCCATATTCTTCCGGAAGGACAGATTCTCCAGTTTTTAATCAGGAGGCGCGTCCTTCTAGTAGGACAAATGGCCGTACTTTATTATTAATATAAAATGTATTCAAACATTTCAAATCAAATAAATATTTGTGTTTAAAATAAGGAACAATACAAAGAGCAATAAGGAACAAAGTACAAGGTATATTCATATATGATACGATACAAGCTAAGTCAAAGTTAGAGCCACCCTTATTACTGTATATTCTGAAGTGAAAGAGGTATTTGTAAATGGGTTTAGGTGGATGCGGGAAATTTCTACCAGTATAATGTGTTCTGTAGGCCATTTTTGAGGCAGCCCTGTTGAATTTGTCTGAAAATAATCTTAAATGGGAAAAGGAGCCCACCTCATTTTGTGCTAGTATTTCATGAGAATTTCATTGAAAAAGTGAGTTTTTCATTATTACTGTTTATGTAACCAATTTCATATTGTTCCTAATTTCAGTATCATTTATAAAGTCATCGCTGAAGAGTAGCAGGGTGCAAGTACTGAAAATCTGACTTCGCCTTTGAATTTCTATTGAAATCTAGTCTTAAAGGTGATGCATCATATGACCCTTGTTTCCATTAAGTTTTTTTAAATAGATTAAACCAATATTTCTACTTGTAAAATGGGCAACAGACACACGTTATCTTACCAGAAAGTTTTCTCGCGCCCACCTAAGTTTTATACAGAACCATCACTTTTTTTAGCATATTTACGTTAATCAGAGTGATTGCGACTTTTAATGTTGACTGGAACATACTTAGATTACAACCTATAATAGCAAATGTTGTTAAGTGTTGTAAACTAGATATTGACTGAGTCACCTTGTGTTTATCAATAAAACAGATACAAAATGAAACGAAATCTGAGTTTTACGTTCCACGGTTATGCTGGCTAGGCTAAAGAAGACGGCGATGATGATAAATGAATGAAATGGTAGAATAAAGAAAGTGGGAGGAAATGGGAGAACCCCGAGGAAACCCACGCACACGGTGTTTGTCCAACACAAAGTTCACTTGGCGCGAGCTGGAGTCGAACCAGGGACCCCATGCACCAGAGGTGAACGGTCTACCACTGAGCCACTGCAGCTCCATGTAATAAGCACAGTCAGAAACTATATTAACTTAAGTATAGGTTGAAGGTATATGAAATTAGAGCTCCAACCTATACTTAATATTGTTTCTCACTCTACATGTACCCATGAAATTAGGTTTTTGTAAACATGAAATTAGGAGCTTTAGTACCCATGAAAAATATTTGTACAAAGAAACCAAAGGTACATTGTACCTGCTACCTCTTGGGTACCATGTACCTGCTAAATTCATGGGTACAAAACGGTCGTTTTGTACCTCTGAAATAGTGGGTACTTATTTAGAGTGTACCATTTTCCAACAAACACCATGCAAAGAGATGTAAGGCATGGCACATATCATCCCATGAAGCCCTCTTCCAAAGTCTATTAACATGTTTCGCAGGACTGTATTTCTGTCAGAAGTTCGTATGTTAAGACAAAATGTAATATCCAATGAATCATGATCAGCAGAAAAAAGGTTCATACGTGGAGTTATGTCAATTTCGTTTAAAGAAGTGACAACATAATCTAGGTTACTATCCCCGTGAGTGTTAAACATATTATATTGACGTAAGGATAGACCATGAATAAATGTATCTAAAACTCAGTTATCATTTCCACTTTTATCAAACCCTCCCCCCATATTGGGTGATATCCAATCAATGGATAAAGTCACCCATTAAAACAACGTCACCTAAAGAGAGGGATACTAATACCGAGTCTCTGCAAGCTTCCAAGATGGGTAAGGGTGAGTTTTCGTGTGGCCTGTATTAACAACCAAGGAACACTTTCAGGCCCCTAGCCAGCCTGATTGCTTAGGGCGGGCAATGATGAATACTGAGGGGGCAATGGCAGGGACCTCAAGGAACACAAAAACTCTTTCTCTCTCTAAGATATATATATATATATATATATATATATATATATATATATATATATATATATATATATATATATATATATAGTCTTTGTTCCTTGAGGCGCTTGGCGCTGTCAATGTCTATGTTCATTTATATATTTATTTATTATTTATGGAATCTATAAGAAAGTTTAAACACTTTATTATGCTGATAAATATTACAGTGCCAAATCCACGACTATCAAATATCATCATTAACATTTTTTTGTTAAAATGATGGTATATAATTCAAAATATAGTGTATATTTTAATACACTAAGTAGTACTAAAAGTAAAAAATAATTTATTTTAGGAACATTTATTAACTGTTATCTAAATTATAGTATTTTGGAACTACAATACTTTTATTACAAGTAGATTATGGAATATTTTTATGTATAAAAATTAAGAAACAACCCTGACATAAGTAAAATAAATATTTTTACAGTCCTTATGTAAGCATGAGCACTTCGCAAATTCAATTACAAGCTGGTCTAGATCTAGTGCACGCAGAATATCTTTGTTGTAAGCCAGGAGAACGAGATCCGATTTTCTTTCATGTCCCGTAGACAGACGTTGAGGTCGGAGGAGAGCTGTCAGATGTGAGAAGCAGTTTTCGACCGTGGACGTAGAAGACGGAATAATTAGAGCAGCTTCTGTAAGCATCTTTAGGCCCGGGAAAGCTTCGCCATTTTTTCCAATTTGTTTTGTGAGCTCTTCCAGAGATGATGTCTTGTTGATCAGTCGATTTGCTAGATCTATTTCCTGCTTCAAATTCTGAAGCACTTTGGAATGCAGGTCTTTGTACTTTACAGCATCACATAGAGGATTCAAATTTTCTTCACTTCTTTTCTCGCTCAGTAAGTGGTGAATGGCACCAATCACAGCTGTCCCTGTCTCACTGACTCTGCTCCGAATTTCCTCGACGGAGATATCGAGAACTTCGCAGAATAATCTTTTCAGCTCCTTCTCGTCTTCCTTTCCCTTCTCCAAATTTATGCTTTCCAAATCAACAACCGAATCAGCTAAGCAACTGGGAAGTGTGCATTTGAGTTTCATGGTTGCTGAATCGAAGTGTTTAAGGTATATGCCTTTATTGCATCGTGAAGGATATTTTCAAATATTCCTTCGTCTTGCCGGCAAGACCTGAGCTATTCCGTTACCGATCCTATTAACTTCACAGCGGTATCAATGTCCAAATCTTTTCTTTGTAGCAGTGCGTTTGTCGGTTTTAGATATCCAAGAACCCTGAACATGAGCTCAGTAAGGAAACAGAAAGTCTTAGTGGAGATCTGATGTAGTAAACCGGTAGGTTCAACTTTCATTGAGGCGTGTTCTTCACGGGAAGTTTGAATTCCATCAGTACACTTAATATGTGAAACCTGTCGTCATGAATTACAGTCACTGTGTCAAGAAGTCCAGTCCAACGTTGTTCTAACAATCGCTTTAAACTCCTTCCTGCGTAATCTGCTGCAACGTGTCCTTTTCTGAAAAAGTAATATAGTTGTTGACAAATATCAAAGAACTCTTTCAGTTCACTAATTGTGTCAATGGCTCTACAAATAGCTAAATGTAATTGGTGATTGAAACAGTGAACAAACAAAATGTTCCTCTTCAAATCCTCAGACAAAAAAGCTTGCACTACCTTCTTCTGTCCACTCGTGACAGGTGCTCCATCGTAGCACTTTGCTATTATCGTATCCGTTTTGAATTCTACTTTTTTTAAACAATCTAAAATGGCGTTCTTAATGCTGGCAGCGCCTTGTTTGTCCAATTTCAGTATAGCTACGCATCTTTCTTGCACTTTAAAATTTACAAGGTACCTAATTGCGACAGACAAATCTTCGATTCGTTGCTTGTCTCTGGTTTCATCTGCAACTAGTTAACAAAATGTACTTTCGTTTGCTTCATTTACTATTTTCCTCTTAACCGATTCTGCCATGAAATGAATTATCTCATTCTGAATATCCGGACTAGTGTATGTTGCATTGGTAGGGATAGTTTTGACAATTTCTGCTAATTTCGGATCTTTACGAATACTAAATTCAAACAAATTTAAGAACAAATCACTTGATTGTTTTCCGAGTTGCTTACACCCAGAATCTCCCCTAAAGGACAACTGATTCACAGCCAAGAATTGAATAACTTCCATCACACTTTTCACATAGTACCCATTATTCATAATTACATTACTACACACCTTCTTCACGACCGTTTAGCCCGAGTCCTCACGTTTCCGTCGCCCCAAGTAGGAAGCCACAGCATGCCTATGGGTTTCAGAATTGGCGTGACGAAAAAATCCCTTATTTTTCTCGGTTGCTTGCTTCCAGTCTCTGAAACCATTCTGCACAAATGAGATATCACTGTTTTTTAACGGATATTTCCGGCATGGGAAACAAAAGGCAGCATCTAACATAACAGAATACTCGAGCCAATCCCACGTTTTGTAACATATTCGACGAAATCCCACGTTTTGTAACATATTCGAACTGAACCAGAAATGCTGGAACCTGAAAAATTTGCAAGATGCGGTTGAGCGGGTTTTGTATCGCCAAGGTCTGATACATGGTGGAAATCAACACCAACATGATGGAAATCAGATGTTTGACGTTTAGTTTCTTCTTGACCTTCTACACATGTTGATACAGATGACCCTGCTTCTGAATTAGTTTCAATTTTTAGGGATGCGCACGAGACGAGTCGAGACAGGGTTTTCCTGACAAAATTCGAGTCGAGACACGGTTCTTCCAATAGAGAAATATACATTTTTCGAGTCGAGACATCACTTTTACAGCACATTTTTAAGACGAGACAGCCACAAATCTTGTCTCGTGCGCATCCCTATTCATTTTCGATAACTTTTGCACCAAAAATGACTTGATGGATGCCTGCTTCATATTTATGGCATTATAATAGTAGAGTAATTGGAAACGTGTGGCCAGGTACATTTGCCTGTAGTTCATTTTCTACTGTTTTTGTTTCCTTCTGGAAATTCGCTAAGCACTCTGCTACGTATTATTGCGCGCAATTATATTGGTGTGTGACAAAATCTTTTTAAAATAATAAATTTGGTGTTCTGCTACAGTTTTGATTTTTTTTCTCTGAATGCATATAAGGAATTAACGATCTCTTCATTCCGTATATTTGTAAACAAATCGTGAAACAAATGGTTCGGGGCCACTCAGAAAACACAAAGTGAGCCGATGCAAACAACTGCTATTTAGAAACATTTTACAATCATTGATTTATTTTCGTGGGTGCTCCCTGCAAAGACTCAAATCACGTGAAAAACAGCATTGTTGCCGCTATTACAATAAACAAAACTTCCGAATTCCTTACTGATTTTTTTGTATCTGACCATTCTAGAGGCGCATGTTCGTTTTCTCCAGACATCACAGTTTCGGCACCAGTTTCATATATGAGACATAGACCTACGTTTTCCTTGCACTGTAAGGAACATGGACATGTTGCATGTTTTACACGTTAATTACAGGTACACGTGAGACATGTACTGTCAAGTTGGCAAAACAAATGTTTTGTACTTGCAATGTTACATATGCACAAGCCAGGCACTCACATTCATGTAACATAGCCTGTTTTCGGGTCAATTTTCATATGGGTATTCTTTGGAAGAGCATCTTGTCCAACGCGAATGCTTGTCGTGGTTGTGATTCTTCAAACTCTTGGAATGAGGAAAAGTAATACATGGGAGATTATTGAGTACATCTAGCAATAAGAATAACTGTTGTTTTTCGTAGAAATATACACCATGTTCAATTTCATTTGTTAGTAGTAGTAAATTCGCGCTAAGTTCAATTTTATTTAGTAAATAAAATCACAAGATTTTCCTATTTGGGATTTGCTAAAACAATTTGAAACTTCTGGACAACGTCCTTTTTAGAGCAGAAAATAATATTTTAGAGCGGGCAAAAATATTTTACAGTGGGCCCTCCCAGGCTACGGGCCTGAACACTTTCTTACTTCTAGTAACATTAACTTCAACCCATACAATTTCTAGTTAGGTCGTGGCGTACTTTACTGGTCTATTTATTTTTACACAAACCATAACACCACCACCCTGATTGGATTCACGATCCTTTCTATATATACTTTGTGATCAAATGTATCCGGACACCTGGATGAAAATGACTTACACGTTCGTGGCGCCCTCCATCGGTACTGTTGGAATTCAATATCATGTTGGCCCACCCTTAGCCTTGATGACAGATTCCACTCTCGCAGGCGTACTTTCAATCACGTTCTGGAAGATTTCTTGGGGAATGGCAGCCCTTTCTTCACGGAGTGCTGAACTGAGGGGAGATATCGATGTAGGTCGGTGAGGCCTGGCACGAAGTCGGCGTTCCAAAACATCCCAAAGGTGTTCTATAGGATTCAAGTCAAGACTCTGTGCAGGCCAGTCCATTACAGGGATGTTATGATCGTGTAACCACTCCGCCACAGGCCGTGCAGTATGAACAGGTGCTCGATCGTGTTGAAAGTTGCAATCGCCATCCCCGAATTGCTCTTCAACAGTGGGAAGCAAGAAGGTGCTTAAAACATCAATGTAGGCCTGCACTGTGAGAGTGCCACGCAAAACAAAAAGGGGTGCAAGCCCCCTCCAAGAAAAACAGGACCACACCATAACAACACTTCCGAATTTTACTGTTGGCACTATACACGCTGACAGATGACGTTCACCGGGCATTCGCTATCCCCATACCCTGCCATTGGATCGCCACATTGTGTACCGTGATTCGTCACTCCACACAACGTTTTTCCACTGTTCAATCGTGTAATGTTTACGCTTCTTACACCAAGCGAGGCGTCGTTTGCCATTTACCTGCGTGATGTGTGGCTTATGAGCAGCCGTTCGACCATGAAATCCAAGTTTTCTCGCCTCACGCCTAACTGTCATAGTACTTGGATTGGATCCTGATGCAATTTGAAATTCCTGAGTGATGGTCTGGATAGATGTCTGCCTATTACACTTTACGACCCTCTTCAACTATCGGCAGTCTCTGTCAGTCAACAGACGAGGTCGGCCTCTACGCTTTTGTGCTGTACACAGGGTTGGGTAATTACGCATAAAGAAGGTTTTCTACGTGACGCGTAAAATACGCGTAATTTACGTAAAATACGTAAAGTACGTAAAAAATTAGAAAGAGGTCTACAAATTAAAAGAAAACGTTCTACGCGCTGAGCTTTAAAAAAAATCCTCCTAAAATTTTATGGAATCTAGCTGGATTTTGCAAAACTTAATCCGTAAGCATAAACTGGGAATTTTGTATTGACTTTGTAAAGTAGCATTGTATAATACGGTTTGCACGCGTGACTGTTCAAAACCCATTTCATCATGTTTCATGTTTTAATCCCTCTGTAATCAAGAAAAGTTTTATGCCAGAGAAGCCGTGGGAGAAACTATTGTCCAATACAATAGTAAGCCTTCGTGGTCTCCATTTGTGACGACTTTCTGCAATGTCTGAGAAAAGCATCACGGACAAGTAGAGTAGTTTCTTTTGGAAAACCTCAGCCCTTCAGGAATAACTAGCTACCAGAAATATCGGGTAAAATGTGGAAAATTTGAATAACTTATGAAGAAGGGAATTACAACACCACGCACATTCTGGTATTTCACTACTCGGCAACATAAGGAATTGTCGGAATTTGCTATGAAGTTACTGAACATCCTAGCATCTTCAGCGCAAATTGATAGACTTTTCTCAAATTGGTCCTTTGTCCATAACGTCACAGGGAACCGGCTCAGCTTCGAACGTTCGAAGAAACTACTTCAAATATATTACACCCTCAAATTACAAGAGCACTGAAGTTATGAAGATTAATGTGATTAAGAGTATTGTGTTCGAGTTGTACTAAACTATAATGTAAATGGCATATAACATTTTTTTTAGAATTAAAATAATGGCTGTTTAAAATGAAATGATATACTCAGTGTTATTGGAACCAAGTGAAATATTCGAATATTCAGTATTCGAACTAGGAAGAGAGAGAAATTGTTTCTTTCCAAAAACAACGAAGAAACAAGTAGTTCAATATTCTGTTGAGTATTTTCTTCAGTTTTGTCTATTTATTATGAGCATGTAAAATTTCTACATTAAAAGTTCAAATGATAGTCAAGTGCTAAGGGAAGTAATATATTTAGTGTTGTTGATGGACTTGGAAGAAAACAGAAAAATAAATGAGTTCATTCCGAAAAATGTAGTATAATGTTCTGTTGGATGCTTTTATATTTTTTCAGTTGTGTGTGTTTAAAATGAGAATATAATAACTTTTACATCGAAAATTAAATATCTCCCAGTGCTAAGTGAAGTGGTATATATAGTATCGTTGGGACGTGGAAGAAAAACAAATCAGTTTATTCTAAAATTTCATTATTTCAATATTCTGTTCACTATTTTTCGTATCAGTTGTGTGTGTGTGTTAGTGTGTAATATGAAGGTGAAATGAGCCTAACAGTCAATCTCTTTTTCTTTTCTAATAGAAGTTTCAAAGTATACTGAAATGTTTCGAGTTTTATATTAAAAGCTGCAAAGGTATAACAATAAATTGTTATAATCAAAAGGTTACTTGATACTTTCAAACATATCCGAACCAACACATATTTTTAATATGTGTGCTTATATGTTGGGTGGTTATGCTTGTATGTGCGCTAATAGGTGGAAAGTAGTAGTGGGCCGGCGAAGGGCTATCCAAAATTATCTTTTATTACTATGATTTGGCATGAAATCATTACTTTTAAATATAATGTTTAGAAGATAATAATGTTTTAATGCTTAAATAAGAAAACTAAGCTTACAATATAACCAATTATTCCAAATGATCTTAGTTTTAATGTAAGAAATATAGCTTTCTACGTCTGCGTAAAAAACTGGTTTTCTACATGACGTATATTACTAGTAAATTACGCGTAATTTATGTAAAATACGTAACAAGTAAATTACCTTGCCAACCCTGGCTGTACATGTCCCTTCACGTTTCCACTTCATTATCACATCAGACACAGTGGACTTAGGGATGTTTAGGAGTGTGGAAATCTCGCATACAGACTTCTAACACAAGTGACACCCAATCAACTGACCACGTTCGAAGTCCGAGAGTTCCGCGGAGCGCACCACTCTGTTTTCTCACGATATGTAATGACTACTGAGGTCGCTGATAATGAGTACCTGGCAGTAGGTGGCAGCACAATGTAGCTAATATGAAAAACTTAAGTTTTTGGGGGTGTCCAGATAGTTTTGATCACATTGTGTATGTTAAAATGAGACGAGAATGGAAGTTCTTCATGTTGTACAAGAACGTTTAACCACGTTTCTGTGAAAACTAGGCAGTCATATTGTCCTAATTCAGTTTTGTGAATTTCACAGTCAATTATTATATATATATATATATACAAAGTGAATCAAAAGTCTGGACACGGTGGAATGACTCGAGAACTTAACTTCGGATCGAAAAGCCAAAAAGCACGTGTTTAGTAATATTTAAAAAAACTATCTGATGAAACCAAACTCAACCCTTTAGACCCACCCCTTGTGGGTTGGGTCAACTTTGAAGTTTCAAATACAAACTCCAATTTTTGATTGCAGGTTTGGATTCTACGACCAAAACTATGTAAAGTTTCATCAACACTTTTCCGTCGATGCATAACATGGCGCAGTAATCGGGGAAAATAAATGGCCTCTAACTACTCCCATTTCGTTCATGAGCTTGGTAGTATTTCCGACCTCTGTTCTCGTTCAGAGTCACTGGTTCACTTCTTTGTTTCTTCTCGTCACTGGATAGAAGTACACTACACACAGATAGAAGACACGGAGAAAGGCACACCTTCTTCATTCGGGCTTCGGGCAGTATCAGTGTTGCAAACCAGAAAATTCAAAAGCGGCGAGTAGAGGACAAAAAATAAAACAATTAAAAGTAAAAGGAAAATTAAAGAAAAGTATAGCTATTGAAGTATCTGCTTATTGCACTATGGTGTTTTTTGTCTTCTGTTTCTGAGATGAAAATGTATTGATATATTTTTTTTTCTAACCGCTAAAATATGCCATTCATTAGGGTTGATTGTACCATTCTCTGATAAAGATAAATTATCGGAATGATCTAACCTTGTCGCGGCAGTAAATCTCATCTTACACAAAATAACACACAACCACTGCGACCAGTGTTATCTTATCTGACGATTAAAAGGTATCAGTATAGTGTAGAATTGGCCCTACAACGTGCAAATGTTCGAATGGTGGGAAATTATGAAAAATAGCCTGTAACTGTCAAGCTAATTTATGTTTGAAATAACGTGTGAACCAAAAGTTTGGCCACGGTACAGTAACTGGAGAAATACACTTCTGATCAAAAAAGCGCAAAAAAAGTATTTAATATGTTTCAAGTAGGGATGGCCATAACCGGTTCCTGGTGGAACCGGTTTTCGGGTCTGAACAGATCCGGTTCTAAAAGATCCGGTTCCGGAACCGGCTTTCGGATCCAGGTCTGGAACCGGTTCTTCGGATCCAGGTCTGGAACCGGTTCCTAAGATCCGGTTCTGGAACCGGGTTTTCAGATCCAGATCTGGAACCGGTTCCTAAGATTCGGTTCTGGAACCGGGTTTTCAAATCCAGATCTGGAACCGGTTCTTAAGATCCGGTTCTGGAACCGGGTTTTCGGATCTAGGTCTGGAACCGGTTCCTAAGATCCGGTTCTGGAACCGGGTTTTCGGATCCAGGTCCTGAACCGGTTCTGAAAACCGGATATCCGAGAACCGGTTCCACGCGGAACCGGTTCCGCCGGAACCGGAACTTTGTGGCCATCCCTAGTTTCAAGTAGCTATCTGATGATATTAAACGCAACACTCTACCCCCACTTTCTGGAAAGGAGCGGGGACCATTGATTTTTCAAATGGAAACTCCAATGTCTTATTGAAGATTCGGAGACTACATCCCAAATAATGTAAGATATAATCAAAACGTTTTCGTTGATGTGTGATATCGCGCTGCAATCGGCGAAATTAGATGCTCCCCTCTTTGTTCACCGATTTGATATTAGCTCCGACCATCTGTACAGTATTTTGCGAAATACTCCTACGGTGCAATATTTTGAGAAATACGCGTCGAATCAACAAAGTTATTCAATGGTACCAAACACGATACCGCACCCTACCGCTAGGATGGGTTAGCTGAAACATTTAAATGAAACCTTTTATTTCTTATTGCAGAGTCGGATTCTCCGCATAAACCTGTATAAGATTTAGTCGAAACATCGTTGTCGCTGTGTGACGTGGCGCTGTAATGGCGAAATCAGGAGAACTTCCTATATGAACTTTAATTAGCTTCAATATTGTGGACATGGTGAAATAAGTATATATGTGATCAAAAAACAAAAGAAAATGTGTAACTATTGGGTTTGTTAGGAGGTTTATCGTTCCTTTTCCGCAGTGGGACGCGAGAGACGGGACCTACAGTTGAAAGTGGGATCCGAACCTCTATTAGGTTTTGGAACCGAGACGTTCCTCATGAACAATTGCCGACGAAGTTCGTCCGACCGTCGTCGGTTATTGGGTGGCAGCAGCGAAAAGGGTGAGCTAGTGCTGGTTCAAAGGTGGCTGCCTATTTGTCGGCTTGGCAGCGAACACCGTGACGGTCCAGCAGTGGCACGACGTCGTCCCCCGAAGCGACGGCATTATGAAGATTTTCGTCATCGTTTCGCCTGACTTGTGCGAGTAGTCGCACGAGATTGCACGCTGTCTCGCATAGTTTTAGATGGGTGAAATAATTATGGAATTCTTTCTTCTCCTCTTCTTCTTCTTCTTCTCATTATTATTTTTATTATTATTATTATAGTATATTATTATCTTCTAGTAGTATTAGTAGTAGCAGTAGTAGTAATAGAAATTGTAGCATTAGTTGTAGTAGTAGTATTAGTAGTAGTAGTACTACTACTAGTAATAGTATAGTAGCAATAGTAGGAGTATAGTAATAGTAGTATAGTACTACTAGTAGTTGTAGTAGTACTAGAACTAGTAGCAGCTGTGGTAGTAGTAGTAATTGTAGCATTAGTAGTAGTAGTTGTTGTAGTAGTAATAGTAGTAGTTGTAGTAGTAATAGTAGTAGTTGTAGTAGTAGTAGTAGTAGTCTGTAAAGGGTAGTAGTCTGTAGTAGTATTTTTTCTTTTTATTTTTTATCCTTTTATCCTTTAATTTTTCAATGTCTGTAATGTGTCATCAACAAATTGATCACATCGGGTCCTAGACAAGATTTGATTCTGTCATTCCAATATAATTTCAAAACTAAAGGAGTTACCCCTAAAGAGTATTGTGTGAACAGAGTGCACATTTCAATACGTATGTATGGTACCACCTTAATTTCGTGGCATGGAGGCCTCTTAAGTACGTTGATCGAACTTTCGTTCGGGATAGACATGACGAAGGTTATAGGCGTAACCTGTAATTTCGGCATTATAGTGGAGCATATGTACAAGAAGTGATACCTGTGGGTGAGTGTGTGTGTGTTATTTATTTCATTATTGTTTTCTCTTCTCACATGCAATGTATGGATGCGTGAATTATAACATGTTTAGTGACACATGACATGGGATTGCAACATTGGGATGGCATTGCTCGTTCGTTCATTCACATGTTAAAGCGACGTTCACCTGAATTATTCGTTTATAAGTGACAGGTCTTTAACGGTGACGGATCTGTTGATAACGATTCTCGGTCTAACAGCAAAATATCTTTCTTTTTTTTATCCCAAACAGTTAATTTACTTTCGCCGATTATAGCGCCATATTATGCATCGACGGAAAAGTGTTGACGAAACCTTACATATTTTGGGCCGTAAAATCCAAATCTGCAATCAAAAATTGGAGTTTACATTTGAAATTTCAAAGTTGACCCCACCCTAGCTCCCAGGGGTGGGTCTAGAGGGTTGAGTTTGGTTTGATCAGATAGTTTTTTTTTAATATTACTAAACACGTGTTTTTTTTTTTGTTTTTGTTTTTTTGTTTTTAGATCCGAAGTTAAGTTCTCGAGTTATTCCACCGTGTACAGACTTTTGATTCTCTCTCTCTCTCTCTCTTTCTATATATATATATATATATATATATATATATATATATATATATATATATATATATATATATATAGGAGAATAATCATATTGCCAAAAATAAAATCACTGACAGGACAAGAATTGTAAATAAAATAACGTTGAAACATTGGAGATGATATCTTAAAGACAGCTTTCAGGTCGAACGAATGATGCAGTTGCTAACAAGTAGACCTCACCACTTCGCCGTTGCGTTAGCAAAAGAAAACAACTACTGTCCTAATGTAGGGTTGAATATAAGACACTGACAAAAATTTTAGCTGCTAATGAGCACTAGAAATATGGGAAAAACGAAATAGAAACATGAATGTGGGAAAGACAAGTACAATATAATTTGATAGTTGCAAGATCGATATTTTTTCGAAATAGGTGGAGGAACAATAGTTATGACTTCAACTATGTAAAACAAGTTAGGAGGGATGTTTTTATTGCATTCCGGATCATGACCGCCATCTTGAAATCCGACATATTGGATCGACGTCAACTTTTTCAAATAGAAAGAGGGCCATGTGAGGTATCAAACAACAATGATTTTTTCCACCCAATTTCATATACTAGTTAGTTTGTCCATATCTAGAACGGTTTACAACTTACAGTTCTTTGAATGTTGAAAAATTCGTTATTTATAGCAGATAACAGATAACTACAATGGCAATGAACATAGCTCCAGAGACAACATTCTTACAGAACAAAATCACGGCAATGCAAGAAATGAAAGTCCTCAGCATTCATAAACTGGTTCTGACCTCGCCACTTCGTGTGTGCTTTTATACATTCAAACTGAAACTATAAGCAATAGGGGCAGCACGATGAAGAGAATAGAAATATTGGTTGCCAATGGTATTTCTGGTCGTAGCAGCTACGGTATAAGGTAGGAGCTTACGTGCATCGTGTACCATTCTATAGCGACAAACTCTTTGTAAGGAGACAAGTGCAGGAAATATATTATTCTCACTGTCAGTTCTATCCGTGAACTTGGAAGTGTTTGAGAAATAGTTATTTCGTTTATTGCATTGTGCCTGTAATTCTGTAAGGTGCGTGCGTGTGTGTGTGTTAGGGAGAGTGTGTGCCGGCAACAAATATAGACTGAAAAACGACACACCATGGCGTTAAATAAGGCAAACATTACCATGCACTGTACCTCTTGCAGCAGTTGCAGACATTACGTTTCAAGCACAAAGCAACAAATATTTCAGAACAGGAAAGAGTAATCGCAGATGACATAATTGGATTCCTAGCGGATGAAGAACTGGAATTCGAAATGGAATACACTCTGGATATTCTAGAGGAGGCACATCATGAGATAAACAATCAAGAAGCTAGTGTGGAAGCTATGTTCATTGTCACTATAGTTATCTGTTATCTGCTACAAATAACAAATTTTTCAACATTCAAAGAACTGTAAGTTGTAAACCGTTCTAGATATGGAAAAACAAATTAGTGTATGAGATTGAGTAGAAAAAATCATTGTTGTTTGATACCTCACATGGCCCTCTTTCCATTTGAAAAAGTTGACGTCGATCCAATATGGCGGATTTCAAGATGGCGGCCATGATGTGGAATGCCATAAAAACATCACCCCTAATTCGATTTATATAGTTGAAGTCATAACTATTGTTCCTCCATCTATTTCGAAAAAATATCGGTCTTGCAACTATCAAACTATATTGTACTTGTCTTTCCCACATTCATGTTTCTATTTCGCTTTCCCATATTTCTAGTGCTCATTAGCAGCTAAAATTTTTGTCAATATCTTATATTCAACTCTACTCTAGGAGAGTAGTTGTTTTCTTTTGCTAACGCAACGGCGAAGTGGTGAGGTCTACCTGTAATTCCCGAATGCGACTGAGAGAAACCCGAACTCCTGAAGCGTTAGAGATATGCGGGTATAATTACTTATTACGCAGGTTATTGCCTATTACTTAACGACAAAGTAGAAGATCTCCCACATAAATACGATTTGTTCATCTACCAGTTTGTTTGGATGTAGAAAATTTAACGGACCTCACTGCGTTATTACCCTCTAAACCAACTCGCTCTCGATATTGTAAAGAGCCCTCTATGTGCGTCGGTAATGTACAGCAATTTTGTCTCAATAAATTACTGCCAAATGAACAAAACAGGGCTTTTGGGTGGTGTCGGTAAATCATCGTTGGAAGGCAAATACTCATTGACATTTGGACAATGAACCAAGCCATGGACATTGGTACTTGTGTGATAGTTTATATATATATATATATATATATATATATATATATATATATATATATATATATATATATATATATATATATATATATATATATATATAACAGTGGGTAAATAGTGTGGGTTTGTGGATCAAGAATTGCATAATCAGATACTACAGAAATATTCGTATCAATGGAGTTGTCTATGGTTCTAAATTTGTATCGTCCGTGTCTTCGTTTTGTATCTCTTGAAACAAAAAGCCCTCTCTTTTAATATTATTATTTGATTATATTTTTATATTATTTTTTGCAAATAGAAGAAAAATAAATTATGATTGCGAGGATAATTATGAGTAGGAGAGTGATGGAAGTAATAAAAAAATACGCAGTCAAGTCCATTCTGAAACGAGATTGAAAAACATAATAAGAGTGTAGAACAGCATATTTATACTTAGCTAGTCATTTTAAGTGACTTTATGAAAATATATGGCCTTATAAACCAAGTGTGATATGGATTCTTTAAATCGACTTTGTTTTGACCCCTTTCTGTTTAATTTTCCCAGTGGTATGCGGCAGTCCATACGCTGATTCTTTGAATCGTGTTGCATACCACATGAGAGCAAAATAATCTGATGTAAAGTTAGCAAAATGATATATCGGGGAACGAGTTAGCACAGTGAAATTACTAAAAGCATTTGACTCTTCCTCCACTATTATCATTATTATTATAATTTTGAGAAAGAAAATTGCACTATAAAATTGACAATTTGACCTATCACTAGTAATTTAGTAAATATTGAAAGCACAGTATTGTTTCACAAAACGTTTCGTTGTAATTTCCTACACAATATATATGAAACTCTATAAGGAATGTGTAATGCAGTATACACTGAGAAAAATCCATTATCCGGACAGCAGTATATTGTATAAATATACGTAATCCTTATGTTTAGCCCGGAAATATGTACGGAGCGTACATTATCCATATACTACATAGCTACTACCTTTTACCCGCTTAGATGTTATATCATGTCTGACATCTACCAATCTTCCGTGTTTTACATACGTATACGTATGTTAAATACGTCAGCTATATGTTTTATACGTCCATCTGTTTGTGAGATCCTGACCGCTTATAGACAGCTCTCTTGCACCATAGCTGACGTCATCGAACAACTGTCGTTTGGTTGCGAGTTGGTTTATAAGCGAGGTTGTTTACAAAGGAAAAAGAAGAGAGGAAGGAAACAGACGCCTGGATAAGTACAATAATAAACTATTACTTTTTTCAAAAAATATTCCATTAATTATATATTACTTTAGTATAATACTATCTTTTGCTTTAATACAGTACTAACTTAGTAATGTGGTTTATAACTACAACTCTGGTTATTCTAACTCGTTAATGGTTGAGAAGCAAGGACTGGGTGAATTTGAATTTTAAGAAATCTTTGAATATTAGTGTTTTAAAGCTTTTTCGGTGCAAATTTACTGGGGATCCACATTTTGTAAAATGTGCAGAACAAATTTGTAATAATATTTTAAAAGACCAGTGTGTAAATAATTTAAATATATAGTGTTCTCATCCGTGAGATGCTTGTCTAGGTAGAAATATATTAAAATCTAACGTGTTAAACATGGATTCGGCTACAAGGTAGCTATTAACTGAGTAAAGAAAATGAAGTGAAATATCTTAAATCAGTACGCTAACTCATGACGCGCAACTATAGAAGAGTGCGACAGTTAGGGTATTCACATAATTATGAAATTTTACGTTAGTAATGTGTTATGTTACTTTGGAACATAAATACGCTAGCAATGAAAGCATACCGGGATAATAACGTCTTTATTAACGTACAAATACATAATCCAACACGTAAGGTAAGTGCTTTTATGCCATATATAGTGTATTGAGATAACCTTGTTAACCCAGGTTCGCTGACGCACTTGCTCCCTATGGACCTCGGAAGCATATCGCTCGGGTTCGATTCCCGGCGGGAGTTCATGTGGTTCGGATTGCACGTTAATCACTAAGTACCGTTGCGGAAAGGGACGTTAAACTCAAAATCACTTCAACACTTGTTCGCTCCTCCCTGACTCGGCTAGATAGCATTCGTGCCTTTTAGTGGCCACCTAGCGCAAGTTGGATAGTCTCTTTTGCATAATAGTTCTTATCGTGTACATACACTGAAGCCCTCTTAAAGTGAATCTGTACAAACAAATACAAGTCCACACACCAAAAATGCTTAAGTTACAGAGTCGATTTACTGAAGGGAAAACAACTATATATGAAATGAATTACAATAAATCTGCACCACTTTTTCTACATTTCAATATATGCACATTAAATGTTATGTATTTATTTATTCCTTTTTATATGTGGGGCTGCAGTGGCTCAGTGGTAGAATGTCCATCTCTGGTGCGTGGAGTCCCTGGTTCGATTCGCTCCAAATGGACTTTGTGGTTGGCAAACACCGTGTACGTTGTTTTTCTCGGGGTTCTCCCGTTTTCTCCCATTTTATATATTCAACCATTGCATTCATTTCTCATCATCACGATTTTCTTTACCCTAACCGGCATAACCGTGGAACGTAAAACCAAAGGATTTCTTTTTTTCTTTTTACATGCGACGGTCCTAGTCAGTTCTACTAGGATATTTGCATGAAAAGTGTTTTTTTAACTTCTTAAAATTCTAGACCAAGGTGAGGAAGACTGTGACGATGAGGTAGATGATAATGACCGAATGAAGAAAGTGGAAGGAAACGGAAGAACATTGAGAGTAACCACGTTCACAGCGTTTGTCCACCAAAAGTCCACTTGACGAAAGCTGAAATTGAACCAGAGTCCCAACGCGTCAGAAGTGAATGCTCTACCACAGAGCCGCCGGGACCCCAAAATTTCTTTCGTGAAACACTGTGAAGTGAAGGAGACAATTAGCGATTCATAGCTTTATAACAGAGTCATGCCCGTAGCTAGGATGTAGACCAGAGGAACTGAGACCCTTCTTCGATTATCTTCAGGCCTATTTGAAAGTTTCTTTGAAAGTTTCAGTTGTTGGTATATATATATATATATTAAAGTGAACTCAAGTTAGCTTCTACCAACCATTACCTCCTCCCCCCACTGTCCTAGTAGTCTGCAATAAGAAAAATTAGTAATATAATTTTCAATTGAGGTTCTAGGTAATGAGAAACTGGTTCCACGGAATCTTTAGTTAAAAAGTATTTGGGTTAGAAAATATAATATTCAAAATTACAACTTTATTATTATTATTATTATTATTATTTATTATTATTATTATTATTATTATTATTATTATTATTATTATTATTATTATTATTATTATTATTATTATTATTATTTTGTTTTATCGTTTGGGATTCAAAACGTTATATGGACATTTTTTCCTGTGCGTTGATTTGATATGGTGTGTTTGTATTTTGTGTTTGTGCCGGAAAATTTGATTTGTTTACTAAAGTTGAAGGTCATATAGGTGTCCATGCAGCTCCTGAGAGTTGGTAACAATAGAATGATTTAGGATTGTACATAAAGACTTGCCGACATAACTGTAAATTATGTATTTCTAATGGATTTTGAGTTGTTAACAAGATTTACAAAGTGTGTGACGTTAATTGCGAGATGTGAAAATATGTCTGAGTATATTTTTGTGGAAAGTGGAATGACATTTTGTGAGAAGTTATTGACCTTTGGTCTGTCCACGTTCGAGCATGGCCCCCAATTGTCTCTATGGATGTGCTATAGCCCCTGAAGAGTGTCTCTGCTCTTGACGTTATAAGGACCATGGGTCCCTGGCTTCAGAAGCTTTTATTTATTTGTATTATTTTTATGGATCGTATGCATAGCATACTCGATGAACAATCTCTGATTGTGATGTAATAAAATTAAAAAGCTCGTTGTTGAAATATGTCGCTGTAGCGTGCATAGTCCCTGTACTGTTCAGAACCCCTTCATTAGTTTTGGCTCCTCAGATGGTTCTGTCGGTCCCCATGGACCACTTATACCCGCTGTATTGCTCAGGACCCCTGCAATGGTTCCCTGGGTCCCTATGGATTTCCTACAGCCCCTGTATTGCTGAGAACCTTTAAAATGGTTGTAAAAAGGGTGCCCCTGCTCCCTCAAAAATATGCCACCTGAACACTTTTATTTGTTTTTTTTCGTATTATTTATTTTAAAGTGGATCATTTGCCTTGCAACTTGTATTTTGAGGGATCGCATCTTTTAATCCCCCGTAATGATTTTTGATTGGATCGTATGCCAAGCCATACTCATTGTTAAATATGTGTGATTATACTAAAAAACTCGCTGTTAAAGAATTCCTATGGAAGGGAGATCCCTAAGAGGAATCGAACGCGGGACCCCTTATGTGAAAGCCCTGCAAACTAACATTTTATTTGTTTTTCGTATTATTTACAATAATACACGCTCTTCAATGAAATCTCATAAAGAGAGAAGAAGGAGTAACATATTGTGAGCAGGAGTGGGGGAACATATTGCGAGGTAAAGTGGATTGGAAGGGAGAGGGTTGAAATCTTTATTTATTCATTTATTACTTTGATATGAATCTCATTAGAACAACGATGTTGTGAACATACTAATTTTTTTTTTGCTTTGATATCTATAACATACACGAGCACAGTGTGAACGTGGTAAAATTTTATTGCATCATCTGCTCTTTGCAAATTCAGAACACAGAGGCATAGCATGATGCGGACTAGTTTTCAGATAGATCCTTCCTCGCTGAAGTCTGGATAGTAACTATACGTGTATCAGGAAGCATGCGGTTCTGCGTGCGTGACATCACAGGGGCATTGAACGCTAGAGATTGCATTGGTGGCGCTTTCCCCATGCTTTCTTAATGTTTACCGTGATTGCATGTGATTGACCTGTGAAGGTGGAGGAGGAAGTAACTTTGTGATGATATACTTTTTGCTGTTGCAACTAAGATTCATTCCTACGTCTACGTATTGCGTACTGCACATGCAGACAACTTTTCCCTTCCCCTCTGTATGAATGAGCTGAAGTATATGAGACCCTGAAGGAATACTCGTAATTCAGGGCATGAGTGATTGAACTACGTGATCAACATTCGTATTGCTACAGAGAGAGAGTGATTACTTTAAAAAGCAGATGAAGTCCAATGATTTGGGAACACATTAAAAAAAATTGATACTATCAACAGAATTTTAACAGCCATACAGTAGAATGAAATTTTATCTTATAAACTGTACATGTAGTATACATGGAAAACGAAACTCCAACTAATATATGCAATAACCAAAGATTCATTTTGTAATATTATTGTCCATGCAGAGAAAATTTTTAAGCAATGCCAGATGAAAACCAAAGATTGAGAATACAATTTAACGTCTATACACAAATCTTGAAAATTTTTGCAAAGAAGATCTAAAAATGCAATGTCCCAATTGTCGTTAAAAGTTTGATGCCCTCCCAATGTCTGTTATAAAGTATATATAACACCCCTGATCCATATCCTTCATCCTTATTTTTTGATATTAAGGAGTGCATACAGTTTTTGTGTCTGGTGATTTTT
Organism: Thermobia domestica; assembly: GCF_964235325.1. Lineage (NCBI taxonomy): Eukaryota > Metazoa > Arthropoda > Insecta > Zygentoma > Lepismatidae > Thermobia > Thermobia domestica. The sequence goes on from NC_137459.1 coordinate 234,783,461, forward strand.
TTTTGCGAATCACTGTTTTCGAACTTTGTTTTATCATCGTCTTGTAAGACATATGTAAGTTCTTTTCTTTTTATGCTTTGTTATTTACTGTGTTCTTTTTATGTATGAAAAAGAATTAAGATTTAGTTTAGACTGTTGAAAAATGATGGGGTGGGAATGTGGAAGGAAACGGGAGAATCCGAGACAAACCACGGACACATTTATTGTTTATATTATAAACATTGTTAAGAGAAACTTGATTCGAAATAATAATAATAATAATAATAATAATAATAATAATAATAATAATAATAATAATAACAATAATAATAATAATAGGATTACTTGATAATAAGGTACTATCTTTTAAAAACTGGAATGAAAAGTGGGGAGAAAACGAGAGAACCTTGGGAAAACTAACACGGACAAGTCCGTTGTATAGTACAACCTACCTTCTTGAGTTAAGCTTTTTGAAAAAACTGTTGAAGTATTATACACTCGTTGAAAAAATGAATGACTAAAGAAAAGCGTGAGGAAGTGGGAGAACCCCGAAAAAACCCACAGACACATACACTTATTGTATGGTATAAAGGTAGTTAGAAAAAATGTTTCAATATTATAGATATTTTTCTATGAAATGTAATTGGTGGAATTTAAGAACTAAACATTTATTGTTCAATACTAAGACTACATGGGACGTGGACCCACACCTTTTTTGTACTGGTTAATTTTCAGTTGTTACATAGTTAAGAAATATATTCTCAGAAGACTGTTTGTAGTGATTTTAATAATAATCCAAACTGCATAAGCCATCCGTGTTTGGACAACATAATTTTTGCTGTGAACACGAGTTATTCTACACGCGAGCTTTTTAAACCGGGGTACCACGCGGTTGCTTGCGGTACTATACCGGGCATAATTTGGGTTTTAGCTTGGGTCTTTAAGGCAAACTCGCGTACATTAACCACTTGTGTTTTCCACGTTAGTGGCCCATACATTCTGCACTATTGCACGATTTTAACACACATTATTACCACTAGGGACCGAATTACGGCGCCAGATTTAAACTTAGGTTTTGAACGTTAAAGACACAATAGATAGACGCTTTTCGCAGATGTTTAAAATTAGAAGATTTACCATAGAAGACGTGTTGAATAGATGATTTTGCAGGGATTTGAACTTAGTACTTTTGCTATAAAAGACGTGCTAAATAGATGATTTTGCCGAGGTGCCGGATTTGGAGGTGCGAGTTTTCGTTCTTTTATTGTTTCTTTTCCTAGGAAAGTCAAATAGAAACTTTTAACTCCCTCATAATTAGTCGATCACTGTGTGAACCGATAAAAAGTGTGAACGAACCAAAATGTTTGTTGGTGTCCAAGCAAATTCATCGCTTTTTGGTACTAGGACCAAGCACAGCGGAATACTTTGAGAGTAATAAAAGTTTTGTTGGAGGAGTCCAATATTATAAATAAAATAAGAAAATATTAACTTATTCGAACACTCAGTGTGAACATACTAAAATTACGTACTAGGGCCACCGCACCTCATAACTGCTTGTATACACGACTCCAAAAGTGCATTACCACCTGCAATTCTCCTTTTCCTGCAATAGCAGGCAACCCAAAAAGCTCGGCGGTTGAGTTGGTTGCAAATTCGAAAGGCGTTGGACTAAACCTCAATTTTTTCACAAATATCTCAGTGTGGCAAACTACAAATAAGAGAATAAAACAAATGGTTAAGAATTACAATTTTATTATTGTGACGGACTTGGATGACATCAAAAGTTACAAAATGACTTACGTAAGCAGTTCAAACAAGATGAATGGTAAGAAACAGATATAAGAAGAAAGCATTTCTCCCTTTCCCCCACCCCATCCAAAAAAAGAAACTCATAAAAAGAAAAAGTTATATAACATAAAGGTTTCATATAAAAGCCTACCAGCACAAAAACAAATAGTTAAACGAAACGAAAAAGAGACAAACACAGAATAGGGGACACCACTGGCGTAGCAGACTTGCGGCTTTCCCATGTAACATAAAGATATGGGACCCTAGTTGTAAACCCCATTGTTATAATAATAATAATAATAATAATAATAATAATAATAATAACAATACTTATTATTATTACTAAAAAGTCGTTTCCTTTTCAAAATCCCTGACTCTGCCTAAGAGCATGAATGCATATAGCGATCATGTGTGCACGTTTTGTCAATGAGCGGTCCCAAAGGCCAAAAGGGGTATAAATCTCCAAGAGAGAGAAATAAAAAACTTTCTTATGGTAAATTCTAGTTCAAAGTTCGAAGCACTTGCTTTTGCACGTGATTTTTTGTTTCTTTTTTCAGGGAACAGAGAGTCTGGTGCGTAAGAAATTATACTTATAATATTGCAAATTTGCAAGTGGATGTGTTTACATTGCAATTTGTGGTAATAAAGATATTATGATTAGAAAACAATATTGTAAAAAGTAAGTTTAATTTCTTCATGCATCGCAAATCTAAGGGGCCCCTTATACCTAGCCGCCCCCCGAATATCGATATCGAAAATTTAGAATGATATATTCATGTCCATATATTCGCGATATTGAATGTTGATATATGATAATATCGATATCGACGATAGCGATGTATCGACATATCACAGGCCCAGGTACGAGAACTAATGCTTGACATATACTAGAATCAACAATCAAATTCTAAATAAGTTCTCCATTTCCGTGTTCAATGTTGAGGGGGAAGGAGGTGAACCCGAATAGAAATTTTAAGAAAAACAAATGTTAAGATAAAAGTAGGTGTTCCGTCTCCCCTTGAATACAAAAATTAACAGAAAACTATTACTGTAATTTATGTTTTACTTCTGTTTCTAATTGTTATCACAAATCAGCGACAGTACACACACTTTACATAGTATATCACAACCAAGCAAGCCGGAAGATGAATTTCCTGTGATATTAAAGTGGAACGTTCTACAAAATAGTCATAATTCATTGGTCATATTTCTATCAGTACTTTGGTACGGACTAAGAACTACAAGACTAACAGATCTAGAAATTAGAGATTTCATTCCTTTTTTCTCTCAGACTAAAAGACATCTGCATTTTTCTGAGATTTTCATTTTCCTAATGTAAGTCCCCTATCCTAGGCTAATTCTGGCTACCGCGGTTTCGAGGTAACCGGTAAAGGAAAAAGTAAAGTTTGTCGACTGTCAACTCTCGACAGTGTGTGAGAAGATATTTCACAGTTCATGTTGTTACTTCTTCGTTAGAAAAACACTTCTAGTTGACTCTATTCATCGTGAATTACTGAACTTATAAACATTTAAAATTATTGAAAAATGAATAATTATTTTTAAATATAAAAAGTCGTTACAGTTCAGTAGAGTGCAGTAGTAGATGGAAGTGAATGAAAATATTGTTTATTTGTTGAGATGTGCAAACTGAATGTGAATAATAAGTGTTTCCCATTCTCTTGTCCAGAGGCGGAGCTAAGATGGACTTCTGGGGGCTCGGTGGTTGGTAATACTCCTACTTAGAACTACTTTTAAGAGCTCCAAACTCTGGAATGGGTTTTATTTATATATAAAATAAAAAAAAGATTCCCTTTCTGGGGGTCAATCGCCATGATCGCCCCCTAGATCCGCCCCTGCTCTTGTGTAGCAGACTTAGAAGACATTTAGTTAGTGTATGCCCCTGACGATGCTGATTAGGGATGGCCATATATGGATAAATTTTTTATTCTGATATCGGATAAAAACTTACCCGGATTTGAAATATCCGGTTGACGGATAAGAAAAGGACGACGGATAATATCCGGATAACGGATACTATCCGGATAACGGATGATATCCGGATGACGGATAATATCCGGATGTCGGATAATATCCGGATAATGGACTTATCAGGATAATTAATAAAATTAAGATAACGGATAATATCTGGACAGGATCGTATCCGTGGGTAATCACAAGGTACTCCCGCTTCGTCTCACATTTCATTCCACGAATTCCTCTATTATCACTGCCCTACTATAATCATTGGGCACGGTGGGTCAGTGGTAGAGCGCTTCTTGTGCGTGTGGTCCTTATTGTTTCGATCCCCTTCCAAGTAAGTTTCTGGTGGACAAGATCGTATCCGTGCGTTTTCTTAGGGTACTCCCGCTTCCTCTCACATATCATTCCACCAATTCCTCTATTATCATTAACTTGCTTTAATCATTGGGCGCGGTGGCTCAGTGGTTGAGCGCTTCCTCTGGTGGGTCAAGTAAGTTTGTGGTGGACTAGATCGTATCAGTGGGTTTTGTTCTGGTACTCCCGCTTCCTCCCACTTTTCATTCCAGCAATTCGTCTATTATCATTAACTTGCTTTAATCATTGGGCGCAGTAGCTAACTGGTTGAGCGCTTCCTCTGGTGGGTCAAGTAAGTTTGTGGTAGATAACATCGTATCCGTGGGTTTTCTCAGGGTACTCCCGCTTCCTCCCACATTTCATTCAACCAATTCTTCTATCATCATTGACTTGTTTTATTCATTGGAGAGGTCTTGGTCCCCTGACCATTGCAGTGATGTCAGAAATCAGATTCGGTCCCAAGCATTTGCGTTGTGATGTACACGTTTGCTGTGGTTTAATCTCAGTATTTTATTACGCGAGATAAAACCATCCATACAGGTATAAATGTTGTTCTATATTGCGCAACCAGGTATTGAGATTGAGCCAATTCGGAACCTCATTTGTGGCGCTTTGAGGCCAGGAACCGATTTTGGACATTACGTTGTCCTCAAACGAATAGAATCTTTCTAATGTTACCATCCACGTCCAACAAACCCATGTTTAAGAAGGGAATAGAAAGGACCCGCGTCTGAAACTTCGGGACCCAGTTTCTTGAGGTTCAAGGAATGGGGTTCTGACGTTATGGAGTCGGATCCCTTCTTTTCACCTATTAACCATGAAGTTGTTGGGCGGCGTTGGCGGAATTTGAAAGATTTTGATCCGTTGAGCACAATCGTGATGTCAGAAATCGATCCCTAGCCTTGAACCTCAAGAAACTGGGTCCCGAAGTTTTAGACGCGGGTCCTTTCTATTGCCCTTTTAAACATGGGGTTGTTGGACGCGGATGGTAACATTGGATAGATCCTAATCGTTTGAGGACAGCGTAATGTCCGAAATCTGTTCCTGGCCTCAAAGCGCTAAAAATGAGGTTCCGAATTGGCTCAATCTCAATACCTGGTTGCGCAAGATAGAACATTTATAGCTGGATGGATGGTTTTATCTCTCGTAATAAAATACTGAGATATAACCACAGCAAAGGTGTACATCACAATAGAGATGGCCTTTTTCGAAAAATCTGTTTTTCGATTTTCGGAAATTTCATTTTTCGTTTTTTTTTGTTTTTCGCTTTTTCGAAAAAAATTTCGTTTTTCGTTTTTCCAAAAAAAATCGTTTTTCGAAAAAAATTTTCGTTTTTCGTTTTTCCAAAAAAAAATTCGTTTTTCGTTTTCGAAAAAGCCATTTTTCGAAAAAGTATTTTTCGAAAAATGTGGCCATCCCTAAATTAAAGAGATTCGCAGTCACGTCCAAATGTGTGCAAAACTGGCACTAGTACCCGTAGAGTATATTTCTGATGGTTTGTTAATCAACATGGAGGCTGTCCGATTAGACGAAAAGTCGAAGTCTTCAATGATTACTTTACGGAGCAATGGCTGGAAAATCCAAATTTTTCTCCGGAAAGTTGGAATTGTAGCAGTCACAGGAATCGAACAAATAAAGCAGTAGAAGACTCAGTGGTAGAGCAGTGGCTTAGTGGTAGAGCGTTAATCTCCGGTGGTTGGGGTCCCTGATTCGATCCCAACTCGCGCCGTGTGGACCTTGTGGTGGACAAACACCGTGCTCGTGGGTTTTCTCGGGGTTCTCCCGTTTACTCCCACTTTCTTCATTCCACCATTTCATTCATTTCTCATAATCACCGTCTCCTTTAGCCTAGCCGGCATAAACGTGGGACGTAAAACTTAAATATTTCATTTCATTTTTCCCATTTTATCCAGTGTATACCTGAGCGTCAAGGGGGCCTATAGCCCCTCTTGGATCCACCACTATATATATATAGTAGTTTCACGAAAAGTCCCGGGTGCCAAGCTAATTTTTAAAAATTAGTATTCCCAACTTTTATCTGACAGTAGTTTCTGAGTTGGCGCCTCATTTTTACAACTAGCGCCTAAACCAAAGAAAACTTGACGAGTCATATATCAGTGGTAAGCTACAGGAAGCCTGGGGGCTAGGATCATTGCTCATAAACATGGCCCAACCAGTGGTCCCTACTCAATGTGACCATGTTGCCACTAACTAAAACATTGAAAACCGTAGTACTAGTCGATAATTACTTCGTGCTATCAAATATTCGAAACTACTGCTCGCAACTACGGCAATCTCTGTACCAACCTTTGAGTTGACTATTAGAAAAAAAATCGTGTATTATAATGAATGTTAAGTATAAGATCAGTGACGACGTCAGCTTTAATTTCTTCAAGGGGCAAAGAGAGGGAGAGAGAAAATTTTGGTGATGGGGATCTATGTTTTGTACACCGAAAATGAGAGTTCTATACAACTGAGGGGCACAGGTTTTGAGGGAGAAGCGACGCTTTGGTACAGAATTAGGAAAAAAAATATTTGCTTACCTTTGTTTCCGAGAAAATATAGAAAATTAAAAAAGTGCTTTTAACTTACACCATACGTGTTCAAAGTAATGTTTTAAATGTTTATTCATTCACAAATAAACGTTATACTATGGCCGCTATGTCTCTGGCTCTGACACTTCTGCACGTGGACAAAACAATGTTGCCAATTTGTCGTGGGTTTAACCGCACACGCTAAGAATAAACAGAAAAAAGCAAACAAATACAACCGAAATGAATTGCTTAATAAATGCTGAATTTTCATGGATTTTTAAAACCTTTCGTGTAAGGAAACAAACTAAAAATAGCCAGAATTAAACATAAAGTAATCGAGTAAACTGACATACCTTCGCTGCCTACATGTATTCGTCACTATCGATAGGTTGAACTCCACAATCTTGAAATAATTCGTCAGAGTTAACTGCCGAAATATCTTCTTCATCGTCACTGTCGTCGCTGCTATCGTCACCATCACCCAATGTTATGATTAAATCTTCTACAGTTTGTTCGAAGACACCTTCGGCTTCCCAAGCTTGCTACATAATTTTCCACGTATGTTCAACGGCGTTTTTCCAATTATTCGGGGACACTTTCTCGATCGCCTTTATTACTAAATTTTTCACGTCATTTACACGAAATGTTTTATTATGTTGAGCCACATAACCTTTAACTTCAGCCTTCAGTTAAAACGATCTAGAGACGTTTTAACATTGGGCCGATTTCTTTCTTTTTTTTCTTTTTTCTTTTTTTTTTTTTTTTTTTTTTTTTTGCCTGGAGTAACCTAAACTGCCGAGGGTGAATTCAGTTCTTCGGGACATTTTTCTTTTGTTATGTTCTTAACACTAGACTTTCCCACTTGAAGGGCGTCAGCCACTCTGTCCACCAGCCTCGTCACAGGGAGAAGAGGGCCACCATTATCGCGCTCTTTCTCGAAATATTCACGAAGTCTGTATATCAATTCTCGGCTTTGTCCTTTATACACTCCTATTTTTTTTTGCCTTCGGTTCTGAAGAACTAGCCATTGTCACTACGTAATTACAATATTCTTAACAACACACCCAAACACACAAAAAGAAAAGAAAAAAACACAAAGTCGCAATAACCAAACACAATCTCAAAGCACTTTTCACTCAACTATGCACAAACAAAAAGGAGAACACGAAGCGGCAACAACGACTTGTTTCCATGTCAGAGCGGTGACAGCTCGGTCACTCATTGGTCCTTATGGGGGTGTGTCAATGTAGTACCAACCCTCGCTTTCTTTTTCTTATAGCTGTCAGAGCCAGAGATACAGCGGCCGTAGTATAATAAATATTCATAATTAGCTTTAAATTTCTATTTATGTTGAAACTGTGTATTGGGGTCTTTTATCTTCCATCAACCACTCAGGCACAGATGAATTTGGGACTATCAAATAATCCTGATATTGTTTAGCCTACATTACAATAGGTCTGTAGGCGGCAGTCGGGGCGTAGCGTTTCATTAAAGAACTACCCCCTTCCCCCTTTGGCGTCCTCGCTAATTGTATAGATTTTTGCTGGATAAACATCGTGCATGTTGGCTTTCCCGGGTTCTTCCCTTTCCTTTAAATTTCTTAATTCCATTATTTTGCTCATTAGCATCTCCCTTAGTTACGCAGCCCCATTCGAGGTCCCTCGTGACTATATGTTTAGCGTATGCGTCTTAGGCTCGGGAGACCGGGTTCGATTCCCGACTGTAGCTCAAGTGGTTTGTATCTCATGTTACACTGAGTTCATTTCTCTATAGCTGAGTAGGACGCTAAACTAAAACCAATATCCTCCTCATCATCGGAACACATTTGCAAGGTGTTAAGCTTAACAAAAAAAAACTAGATTGCGATTCTTCTATTTATGTTTTCTTTTCACTTGAAAAATATTTTGAGTCTCTTTAAAAGAAGGAAACGCAACAATCATTTGAGATTTTACATTTAAAGAAAGAAAAAAAAATGATTAATTAGGCTTATATTATATGGAACTTCTCCAGTTTATAGTATAAAAATTTGAGATGGACCATTTATCTTTATAAGCCCATGTAATTTTAAAACTAATTGATAAAAATGGCTGGAATTCTGTAAGATACAAATAACGACAAGGGAACTCTGTCTAATAAACTCTGCAGTACCAACAAATTAATAGTGTTGCCAACATAATATAAAGTTCAATTTTTAACGCCACTATGCCATGTTGTTACATATCTCAAATCTAAATATTAAACGAAAAATTGCAACACAAATTTGTTATTCAGTGTTGCAAACTAAGGACGCTGCAATATGACAAGTATCTAAACTTCAGAAACCTGATAATAGTATTAATAAAAGCTGAGGCGGATTCAGGACGAACTCAACGGTGAGGAAAGAAAGTAGTGAAAGATTCTGTTTTCTCTCTCACCGACTTTTGCAGCACTGGTGATTGTGAAACTCAGGGGGGTGAATAACCTTTTCCCCCTGGATCTGTCCATGAATAGAAGTGAGACTGACAGTGAAAACCCGAAATACTTTAGTGTCTAATACTATGACCATGGCTTATTTCGAATGAATACAGAAAATTGAAAATTAGACTTTTTTCGAAAAATTTCTTACATAAACAGAACGTCTAATCGCGTAGGTGATTCTCAAAAGACGTAAACTTCTCGGAGCCGTTACAGCAATTTGATATCTCAAATCGTCCAGGAGATATGAAATACGTGAATACCGATAGTGATACTCCTAAAAATGACGTATTTGCGGATTCTTTGTAATGTATCTGGATCCTCTTTTCTTTTATAACATTACAGAAACAGATTTTGGTACTTGTAATTACAATAAATTCTTGCAATGACATAATTTTAACCAGTGTTGCAAACTTTACCAATGTATATCATATCTCCAGATCAGTTTGAGATATCAAATTGCTGTAAACTGCATTATGATCTTTACCTCCGTTGGAAACCTTCTATGTTGTTGGATATGATACTCATCCAAGCAGTTATCGAAATAAAATCTTTCGAAAAAAAAGTCAAATTTTCAATCCCTTACGTGAAGACTAAGGAGCATGGAAGCTTCTCAGTTGCGGCAAGTGACTTGCCAATAATGGCAGAATACCTATGATGACAACTTTGTATCTATTTATTTGAAATAAATCATATCGTGATCATAGTATGTAACACTAATGTACTGTGGATGTGCATGCCCCGTCCATGTTATTATTTATTACTATTATAGAAACCTAAAACATTTGGATCTTTGTGGATGTTCGTGATACTGTAGCATCCTTAGTTTGTAACAAAATTTCAGCCTTTTTTATATTATTCTAAAAGTTACAAGAGTGTAAAGATAAATAGTCCACTAACAAGTAAACCTTACGTTTGGGTGAATCGAGTTGCTGACTGAGACACATATGAGAAAGTAGTACTAAATGTGGTTAGTATTTCAGTGAAGTTGTAGGTGCGAAGCTCCAGGGGTTTAGGAGATACAGCTACCAGAATATCACATGGAAGTACAGAATAGTCTTCATACAGTTGGTGGTAAAAGCTCTGTAAGACCTATTGTACCGACAAAAGGTGAATAACAAATATATGGGTATATATTAGGACTAGGGGGAAGTCATATAGTAAAGGTATACCTGACGGCGGCCATCTTGAAATTCGCCACTTTGAATTAAAGTTAAGTTTTTAAAATAGGAATAGGGTCATGTGATACATGATTTAAGGCGCAAATTTAATCAGAAGAACAATGGTCACGTTAATTTTGAGTTACGCACAATTGGTAAAAACTTACAGGGAAATTAAATATTGTTGCAGCATATGTATTAGTCCTTTACCCCACCTTGTAAATTTTGTTTTAATGATAATAATTAAATAAAAAGCAGGTGGATAAATATTAGGTCTATGGTGAGAGTTGCCTTTATTGCGGCAATGTTCAAATCCGCCATTTTGAAGCAGACAAAATTTTAAACAAAACGCATAACAGTGATACCTTATTAATAGCAAATTTTACCATAACTCCAACGGTACAACCATTTTTGCTTTATCATTAACCAGCACAAAATTAAATGGATTGCTCCTTACGACTACTGCTTTGACGGAATTGTTAAGGTTATTCAGAACGTCCAAACAGTTTGTGTCTAAAACGATAGATGGCGCCACCGTCACCAATGTTAACATATACAACTAATAAAATTAAAACAATCAAATATAAAATAAACAGTTCAAAAATTAAGCAAAAACGGATATAATCTGGTTAATGGACGTTACAAAATCTAGGGAATGGTACGTGTCGATTTCAGATATTGTTATTAGTTTCATTGTTAGAGGCCACCATTGTTAAGTAAACAATCAACTTTATCTGCCGTACTTTCTACCAGAAACTGACCAAACTTTGCACACCCATTTAAGATTGAAATATCTAGGGAATGGTACGTGTGGATTCCACATATTGTTGTTAGTTTCATTGTTAGAGGCCACCATTGTTAAATAAACATTCAACTTTATCTGCCACACTTTCTACCACAAACTGACCAAACTTGGCATACCCATCGGATTACAACTGAGATATCTACTGAATGGTACCAGTCGATTTCACATATTGTTGTTAGTTTCATTGTTCGAGGCCGCCATTGTTAAATAAACAATCGTTGGATTTCTCCATTGTTAGATAAACAATCAACTTTATCTGCCATACTTTCTGTCACAAACTAATTAAGATTGGCACACTCATTTACGATTGAGATATCAATGGAATGGTACGTGTCGATTTCACCTATTGTTGTTACTTTCATTGCTAGAGGCCGCCATTGTTAAATGAACAATCAACTTTATCTGCCATACTTCCTACCAGAAACTGGCCAAACCTTGCACACACATTTAAGATTAAAATATCTAGGGAAAGATATGTGTCGTTTTCTCATATTGTTGTTAGTTTCATTGTTGAAGATCACCATTGTTAAATAAACATTCGTTGGATTTCTCTATTGTTAAATAAACGAATAACTTTATCTGTCATAATTTCTACCACAAACTAAGCAAACTTTTCACACTTATGAACGATTGAGATATCTATAGAATGGTATGTGTCGATTTCACGTATTATTGTTCTTTCATTGTTGAAGGCCACCATTGTTAAATAAACAATCTTTGGATTTCTAAATTGTTACATAAACAATCAACTTTATCTTACACTCTTTCTACCAAAAACTAATCAAATTTGGCGCATTCATTTACCATTGAGATATCTATGAAACGGTACGTGTCGATTTCACATATTTTTGTTAGTTTTATTGTTAGAAGCCACCATTGTTAAATAAAAAATCAACTTTATGTGCCACACTTTTTAACAGAAACTGACCAAACTTTGCACACCCATTTAAGATTGAAATATCTAGGGAATGGTATGTGTCGATTTCACATATTGTTGTTAGTTTCATTGTTGAAGGCCACCATTGTTAAAGGAACAATCAAGTTTTTCTGCCACACTTTCTACAACAACCTAAACAAAATTTGCAGACTCATTTAAGATTAAGATATCTATGGAACGATATGGGTCGATTTCACATATTGCTGATAGTTTCATTGTTAGAGGACACCATTGTTAAATAAACAATCAACTTTAACGGCCATACTTTCTACCACAAACTGACCAAACTTTGCACACCCATTTAAAGTTGAAATATCTAGGCAATGGTATGTGTCGATTTCACATATTGTTGTTAGTTTCATTATTGAAGGCCACCATTGTTATATAAACAATGGTTGGATTTCTCCATTATTAAATATACAATCAACTTTATCTGTAATATTTTCTACCACAAACTAACCAAACTTGGCACACTCATTTACGATTGAGATATCTATGGAATGGTGCGTGTTGATTTCACTTATTGTTGTTACTTTCATTGTTAGAGGCCACCATTGTTAAATGAACAATCAACTTTATCTGCCATACTTTCTACCACAAACTAGCCAAACTTGGCACACCCATTTAAGATTGAAATATCTAGGCAATGGTATGTGTGGATTCCACATATTGTTGTTAGTTTCATTGTTGAAGACCACCATTGTTAAATACACAATCGTTGGATTTCTCCATCATTAAATATACAGTCAACTTTATCTGTCATATTTTCTGCCACAAACTAACCAAACTTGGCACACTCATTTACGATTGAGATATCAATGGAATGGTTCGTGCCGATTTCACACATTGTTGTTAGTTTCATTGTTAGAGGCCACCGTTGTTAAGTAAACAATCAACTTTATCTGCCGTACTTTCTACCAGAAAGTGAAGAAACTTTGCACACCCATTTAAGATTGAGATATCTAGGGAATGGTACGTGTGGATTCCACATAGTGTTGTTAGTTTCATTGTTGAAGGCCACCATTGTTAAATATACAATCAACTTTATCTGCCACACTTTCTACCACCAACTGACCAAACTTGGCATACCCATCGGATTACAACTGAGATATCTAGGGAATGGTACCTGCCGATTTCACAAATTGTTGTTAGTTTCATTGTTATAGGCTACCATTGTTAAATAAACAATCAACTTTGTCATACGTTCTACCAGAAACTGACGAAATTTTGCACACAAATTTAAGTTTTAAATATCTAGGGAATGCTACGTGTCGATTTCATGTATTGTTGTTAGTTTCGTTGCTGAAGACCACCATTGTTAAATACACAATCGATGGATTTCTAAATTGTTAAATAAACAAACAACTTTACCTGCCATACTTTCTACCACAAACTAACCAAACTTGGCACACTCATTTGCGATTAAGATGTCTATGGAATGGTACGTGTCGATTTCACATATTGTTGTTAGTTTTCTTGTTAGAGGAAACCATTATTAAATAAACAATAATCTTTATCAGCCATACTTTTTAGCAGAAACTGGCCAAACTTTGCATACCCATTTAAGATTGAAATATCTATGGAATGGTATGTGTCGATTTCACATATTGTTTTTGTTTCATTGTTGAAGATCACCATTGTTAAATAAACAATCACTGGATTTCTTCTTTGTTAAATAAACAATCAACTTTATCTTACATACTTTCTACCACAAACTAACCAAACTTTGCACACCCTCCCATTTAAGATTGAAATATCTAGGAAATAGTACGTGTTGATTCCACATATTGTTGTTAGTTTCATTGTTGAAGGCCACCATCGTTAAACAAAGAATCAACTTTGCTATATTTTGTACCAGAAACTGACCAAACTTGGCACACCCATCGGATTACCACTGAGTTATCTATGAAATGGCACTTGTCGGTTTCAGTTGTTGTTGTTAGTTTCATTGTTAGAGGCCACCATTGTTAAATAAACAATCAACTTTATCTGTCATACTTTCTACCAGAAACTAACGAAACTTTGCTTACCTATTTACGATTGAAATGTCTATGGAATGGTACATGCCGATTATCAAGGGCTAACAAGCCCTAGCCAAATTGTGTGTAATACGTCATTATGCTTGGGATCAAACGATAATTATTCGTGATCAAACGAGCTGCCCAAATTCCGATTGAATTTGTTTTCATGGTGGCTGTGGTGGAGGGGCTAACAAGTCATCGGTAAATGTTATTGTTTGGAAAATGGAATAGTGCAAAAAAATAAACATATTTCATTCAGAACTTTGTTGTGCCTGCTTTGTAACCAGTGTGAATTAGTTGTGTGCCGCCAGATTTCTTTTCATTCTTTTTTTTCTTTTGTCTCAGGTGGAGCGGGATGGCCCCCTAACAGCGTTCCTAGAATTACACTCTAAAAGCCCACAGTGTTCCTAGAGCTGCACTCTAAAATCCCCTCCCATATAACTGACCTTTGTTTCACAGCAGACACCTCACATTTGAACTCTGTTGAGATTCTGTGTAAGTTTGTCGGTTGTACGCATAAATTGAGAGTATAAACATGTATTAGGGAATGAGAAGTTCTCAAAATAAATTTGCAAGCTGAATATTTTTTCGCGACATAAGTGAAGAGTAATTGTATATCCTTGAAGAGTACTCTGGAGAGTAAGAAAACTCTAAGCAAAATAATCATTGAATAAATAGCAATGTAATCACAGTAATGTACATATGGCATGTTGTATTTCTACCAGATTGTCAGAGCACTAATTCTCTCATTTTTTTATGTGAGCGGTCTCGCTATCGAATCTCCAGAAGAACATTTAAAAAAAAAAAAAGATGTATTTAGGTCTATTCCATTTTAAACAAACGAAATACGTTGCGTAAAAGAACTTTCCATGTTAAAATATTTGATGGGTAGAGTAGTTTGTGTGGGATTTGATTGTTATTGCATGTATCTATTGCATGCTGATTGGGTAGCTGGGAAGGCATTCAAGATATTCATTCTGACGGTTGCAAACCCGTGAAAATACAGAGCAACAGTTACTCCAAGGGAGTAGATAATAGATTAAAAAAAAAAAAAAACTACCGTGAGGGAGAGAGCCGAAAAGAGTTTATAGTATGAAATTTTGTCCGCAACTAGGGAAGTTCCGCCAGGAACGCAGGATCACCTGTATATGGCTCTCATTGTTGAGACACTAAAATTTTTCAATTAATCGTATACGGAAGATAAACATTAATAAACTATTTTTATTTATTTACTTATTCCTCGGGGGGTAGTCTATCTCAGAAGATTACGATTAGCATAATTCTATGTTTCAGGGGTGCGCTTCCAATCCACCTCCCAGAGGCGGTTTTTGGGTGGGCGAACCGGACCTTGTCCTTAGATCCACACATTAATTAAAGTATATGTAACACACATGTACGTATGTGTGTGTGTGTGCGTATGATATGTGTATATGTATGTATGCTAAATGTTTTTTGAACCAATGTTTCCAATCCAAATAATAGAGCCCCACGGCTCCAACTCGCCAAAAACAAATTCCGCCTGTGTCACCTTCTACACATCAGCGGCTATGCCCATAGTATATTCTATGATAACAATTGACTGAATGTGCTTTTCAAGTTTCTAGCTCATTTTCTTGGAAAGATAATGCGTAAGACTCTCTTAGTGTTGCAACGAGACGAGACAGGACTCTTTGAAGCGAGACACGATACAATACGAAACGTTTCGTAAAACGTCTTGTCTCGTGTCTCGAAAAATACAAACACAGTTTCTGAATTTGCTTAAAAATTTATTAACTCGGAATAAATTATTTGCCTTCGAAATGTATACCATCTTTTATTATTTCAAATGATCCAAATGATTCAACGTTTCAAACCCTACAAAGAACAGGGAATACCTAAAGCACTTTTTAAAAATGATTCTTACAAACAGCTTTCGCTTCCATTTTTCAATCGATTCAAGTTTAATTATTTTGTGATAGTGCTCCAGATTCAAATACAATGTAAAGCGTTCATTGAGATCAGTGTTTCAGAAGATTTTATTCCGGGGGCTGGTGGAGATATCTACGTATAAAAATCCTTTAATAGAAGTACAAGTATGCGTAGAAGTGGCAATTTTATCAGTAACTAACTATTGTTTCATGGTCTTTCTCGTTCCGAACCAAGACAGAAACGTGTCAGCCTTTCTCGACACTGAGTTTCGAAAAAGATTCTGATTTGACAATAAAATTTATCTTTTTTATCCTTTTATGCTGTTATTCGAAGATAAACCATTTTTTAAATGGGAAAGTTACATAGGCCTCCTTATTTGTTGAAGTGGCGCCAGGGGTTCTGAAAAAAGGATATCAGAATAAATGGGGAAATCTTGCCTTTCGTCTGTACTGACGGTATTGACAAATGTTCCTATCGAAGTAATTACGGGTTCAGTCGAAACTAAGCAGTCGTTGCTGGAGGATTGCAGTCGTGTTTTGTGTTGTGCTCTGTTAACCAAACTAGGTTAAAAGTTATAATTTTAACCACTTGGTTTAACAGCTCTTTTGTGGGCCTCAGCCTTTCTGGTGTTGCCACGAGACGAGACAGAACCATTCGATACGAGACGAGACGGACACATCTTTTCTAGACGAGACGACACAGCCAGAAGTCTCGTCTTGTCTCGTGGCAACACTAGACTCTCTAGATATATCAGTGCAAGGTATGACAACGTTCCTCACGGAGCACATGTTAGCTCTCAGCCTCTTTCTTTCACTGATGTTTGTTTATGTAGTAGATGAATATATAGAGAGTAACAAAAGGATGAGATATGCAGATTCTCCTGAAACCACATTAAAATTGTAGCAGTATTTGGAGCTTGTTATAAATGGATTTACCGGGGAACTAAAATAATTCTGGGAACTGATCATACAGTATTGATATAAATAAACATGGAAACAAGTAAATACAAAGAACTGAAATCGTGAATTGTTTTCAAAATACAGAAATCTCGAAGGAATATCTGTTTAGGCGGCTTTAATTGTAAAGGAATTTTGAATAAATTTGCATCCCCTGAATTCTTATACATAAAAAATAGAAATCTTTCTTTTAGCGTACGAATGAGATGCTTTAGGAAATTAGGTTAAGATAATTAAAATGATACTGTCCTTTGCAAAATTTAAGAGGAATACCATGATCGAAAAAGCATGAGTCAAACTATAAAGGTCAGTGGTAACTTTTGCCATTTCTTACGACCACTATACGCACCTTATTGCGAAAAATTTATTCGTATTATAAAACCGATATCATTCAATAAATGTCAAATTTAACAGATCTTGAGAGATGAAATGACAAAAATTGTCATTACCTCTGTCGCATAAGATATTCTAGCTTTGTTACCCATGTTATTATATGACTTTCACGATAAGTGACAAGGAGAATATAAATCCCAAGTTCAAAACGTAAGGAAAGAAACCGGCTGTTCTATCTTCAAATTATGAAAAATGTACCAAAATGGTTGAAATTATGATTTTGTATTTCTTTACGAGAAAGAAGAATAAAAATAAAAATTGGAGCAATTCTAATCATGTATGTATAAGTCCACTATCTTCTTCAAGTTACTAAACTAACTTCAAGTGTTTCAACCATTTTTGACACATAACTCGAAAACTTTTAGAGATATTAGAGGCAAGAATACGTGGTACATAATGAGCTTTTTAATTATGTCACAATTCTTTTGAACTTTACCTTATGAGAAATGGCATATTCCAAAATTAATTCAGTACCACCCTAACCTGAATTTTACCAAATGATTAGCGAAAGTGATACGGTGTGCATCGTCCAGGGATTAATTCCCGGTGTGGCACTCAAACATTTCTGTGTTGACCAAATATCGAGAGAAAAGTTGGGAAACTAAAAGATAGCGGACTTCAATCTAGACAGCCGGCGACGTTGGGTGTGGTTGTGCTTACTACTAACATAAGCCCGCTGCAGGCTCAGATCACAAGGGAGTGTTGCGCCAGGATTATCTATCTATCTATCTATCTATCTATCTATCTATCTATCTATCTATCTATCTATATATATATATATATATATATATATATATATTGGTGTTATCATTTTACCTTACATTCTCTCAGTAGCGTAAGTAAGGACGAATGGGCCTCCCCGCAAAAATGTTAAACGGACTCCCTCTTTCCACATTCATGAGTCACGTAAAATTTACAGAGAACAGTTTTGACTTTCTATGTTCTATCTAGTGAGTCACAACTTGCTCATATGCAAAAAAATGCACATTATTATTATTATTATTATTATTATTATTATTATTATTATTATTATTATTATTATTATTATTATTATTATTATTATTATTATTATATTGTGCTATAGTTTTCGTCTATTCTGCTATACCAAATTCGAGAGTCTACGACATCCGACATTTTTAATGAGGTGTGGTAGTCCCACTTCTTGTTGTTTGGTTCGATGCTGGTTTCACTGTTCTTTTCCCATCTTTGAAATACATAAGCACGGCAGATCGCGAAAACTCGACAAGTCGCGTTGTTTCCGAAATGAAGCTCCCAGCCACTTAGTCACCCTGATATATCGTCGTCCTTCCCCATTCAAGGCACAAGCATCACACTGACTAATCGAGTGAGATTCTTGTCGTGTTTGGCGCGCGGTTGTGTTATGCCTTGTAGCTCTTATCTCAGCCCGATGATTTCGTTCAAAAAGTAGCGAGTGGTCATAATGTTTTCGCTGGTCAGTAAAAGTTTTGTTGGCATTTAATTTACTAAATAATCGCTCAGGTGTTACCGTCTTCATAGGTAAAAATGAGATATAGTTGGAACATCACATAATTTTTAACATCTTAACATTATAAAGTTTAACTTCGAAACTGAAATGGGCCTTTTTCTGTTCTGGGCCTCTCAGTGTTGCGGGCCCTGCAGGCCCTTTAGTTGCGCCACATCATTCTCTCTACTCAGAAGGATAGGGACAAATAGAAAAGTCAAAATTCATTTTGTCCATTTTTCATGCATCATACACTTCAGAAAAAAAATCATATAATACTGATATGTAAGAAAATATTAGTATTGTTTGTCTGTTTTCTGTATACAAAGAACCATTTAGGTTCTTTTTATCTCATATTCTGGTAATAATCAAAAAAAGAAAAGAGTTTCATGTGATAAACGTACGAAAGATAATTTGTCAACGCGATGTGAATGACGTTCTCTGCAACCTAATTCCCGTTTTTCGTACAAAACTCTATTCCTACCTGCAAAAAGAAATGATTTATGTTACTCATCAATGGTTGAGATTTTGCCCTGCGGCTGAACAACACGGCTTGTATAAACAGACTCTGACTGACTGCAGGTGCACGAAAAAAAAATGTTGGATTCCTCTCCCCGCCCACTTCAAGTGTGGATATCCTGGACACATTCAAACTGAGCGGTACGATCTTTCAGTTCTTCCCAGTAGAGGTACCAGCAGTGATTGCTAAATGAAAAAGTGAGCATCTGGTGGCGAAAAGGCGAAGTGCTCGGACAAGGGGGAGTTCACAGGAACCTTAACGACAGATGTGTCAAGTGTAACTCGATTGCCTTTGTCAGGTGTGATCACTGTGAGCAGAGCATTTGTGCAAGTCATGCACTCTTTTCTGAACTACATATTGATTGTACTAATTGAGGACTTTTCTGGAAGAAAGACCCAAGTTCAATTATGACTCAATTCCTATTTGGTCATTTTTCCTTAAATTAGCAACTTGTTTATGCGATAACAAATGCTGGTTCATGAAAAAGCAAAAATGGTTATACCGTTGGATTTATGGTAAAATTTGCTAACCCATTAAGGCTCAAATTTTGTTTCTAAATAAAATTCATCTGGTAGACGTGTTTCAGTGTTTTTAGTGAGAAAAAAAAAGGAATAAGATTTTTTCAAACCTTTTTATTGTTTAAAACTTCCAATTTATGTACGATCCCCAAATGAGGATCATGGGACATGCCGTGAATATACTTTGTTAGCATAGATATTTTTGTTGAAAACAATACGGGTAAATTTTTCTGTCACTAGAGATATTTTTGTTGAAAACAATACACATAAATTTTTCTCAGTTAGCTCTGCAATTGTAAAGAAACCTGTATGTAAAAATACATTCATGTAAACGTACCTAAACAATAAAATATGCAGCTACCGGAAAAATACAAGATAGGTAAAATGATGACATATAGTTTTATTGCTGGACATATAGGTGGAACAACAGCGAGGTCTTCGTTGTTATTAAAATGAATGTACTTTTTCATATTCATAAACCGGTTCCTGCTCATGCACTTTCTAACAATACCTACATTCATATCATCATCTTTACACCAATGTAACCGTTGTTGGGGGAGAACGTGATATCCACTAAAAATAAGAATGCCTAAAAAATTTAGGAACACAGTCAGATGACACAGAAAAGACGTGGTCATTACACTGAAATGCGTACTTTACACTTTCTTGAACAATATACTCCAAGACATCATCGCTAAAAAATATTAAACACTTCAACGGTAGTTTTCTCTTGTACATAAGATATGAGCTTCTCACGATTAGTATTCGAAGTATTGGTCTGTTTAGGCAAAGAAGAATATTCACCATCCTTCTTCAACCAGCGACTTTTATACGAACTTGTTTTTTGCTTCTTCCGAGGAACTTCTGGACCGTTTGAAACACTTTAAGTTTCGTCACTACTAAACGGAGTGCCGCCCGAGGTATCAATCTCAACAAGACCAGGTACATCGCGCGGAGCTGTATTAACTAATTCTTCATCGTCACCCACCTCAATATCAGAAAGTGAGTCTAGGTAATTCGCAAATGTCAGTTGGAGAATCGTCCTCTAAATCTTCATTTTCGAAGGAACCAGGATCAAGAAGCAAGTCTTCTACTTCTTTGAGTGTCAAATACTTTCGACTCTTTTCTAAAAATGTTAACAAGGAAATTGATCAAAACTAAAACACACTAGTCTATTCTGATAACTGATTTGGCGTACATTAGACGAAAAAACAAACAAAAGTACGAAAATAACGTCCATACTTCAAACATTAGCTTACAATCACTGTCTATCCCTACAAATGAAATAAATCTGGGAAGTGCTGCCACCTACAACACAACTTATTATCTGGTGCTGCCATCTGTAATGCAATTGTCTGTCAATCTACCGTATCTTCAAAACAGTGGAGGAAGCTCACAGTAAAATTCAAGGAAATACTGTTCTTTCCTAAACTTTACAAATAGATAAAAAAAACAACACGCTACGGCCCATGATCCCCAAATGGGGATCAGTGTAATTGCAAATATATTTCAGATCGTAAGTATTATCGAGCAGTTATATTCAGTTTAGTGCAATGTAGAAGCATTGTATGTACCGTAGTGTGAAACTAAAACCCAAATCTACATTCATTGTAAACTTATTGATAAAATAAATGTATTGTGTATTTTCAAAAACGAAAATTAGAACTTATTTTAATTTATTAGAACGTAAGTTATTATT
Organism: Thermobia domestica; assembly: GCF_964235325.1. NCBI lineage: Eukaryota > Metazoa > Arthropoda > Insecta > Zygentoma > Lepismatidae > Thermobia > Thermobia domestica. Next base: position 234,804,950 of record NC_137459.1, read on the forward strand.
TTGTGTATAATAATGCCAAATATTGGTTGCATACGTTAACTGTAATATTTAACTACAGACCGGAACAAACAAAACCCGATATAAAGTAAAGAGAATTACAGAAAAAATATTTATTTACCGATCCCCAAATGGGGATCATGGGCCTTAATGGGTTAATAAGGTGTCAATGTTATGCGTTTTGTTTAAAACTTTTGTCTCCTTCAAAATGGCGGATTTGAACATGGCCGCCATCAAGGCAACTCTTACCATAGACCTAACATTTATCCACCTGCTTTTTGTTTAATTATTATCATTAAAACAAAATTTACAAGGTGGGGTAAAGGACTAATACATATGCTGCAACAATATTTAATTTCCCTGTAACCTTTTACCAATTGTGCGTAACTCAAAATTAACGTGACCATTGTTCTTCTGATTAAATTTGCGCCTTAAATCATGTATCACATGACCCTATTCCTATTTTAAAAACTTAACCTTAATTCAAAGTGGCGGATTTCAAGATGGCCGCCGTCAGGTATACCCTTACTATATGACTTCCCCCTAGTCCTAATATATACCCATATATTTGTTATTCACCTTTTGTCGGTACAATAGGTCTTACAGAGCTTTTACCTCCAACTGTATAGAGACTATTCTGTACTTCCATGTGATATTCTGGTAGCTGTATCTCCTAAACCCCTGGAGCTTCGCACCTACAACTTCACTGAAATACTAACCACATTTAGTACTACTTTCTCATATGTGTCTCAGTCAGCAACTGGATTCACCCAAACGTAAGGTTTACTTGTAAGTGTGTTCGTGTCACGTTATTTTTCATTTTTACCCTAAGAGTGTTAAACACGAGTGTCCCCTAAATAAATCTTATCTACCCAACTCGGGGAGGAAGGTAGAAGCTTTGAATGACAGCAATAGATATGTACAATCACTTGTCTCTGTTTCTTTTGTAGCTCCATCTATGAATTACCCTCGGCCTCAATAATCTCTTCCAGTGACTGCTGTCTTGATGTTTCCTGTATAACACCAACGTGTCATGATCTTAAATGATACCACAAGCCAGTCGTTGAATTTCGATTGTGGACAATACTTCGACAGTAATTGCATTTTGAAGAAACACCACCCTTTTCACAAGTAAAATGTTCCCATATATTCGACTTTCCCATTGTAAATACTTCCCGAAAATATCTCTTCTTGCAGTTCTCTTATATAGTTCAAAACAGGCTCTGCGTTGGTAACTGATATAATGAACGTCGGTTGGGTATTCCTCATAACAAACTAATGCTTCTCCCACTAAGCCAATAAACATATCAAAAGTGTTGATATCGTAGGACGCGTGTCCTTTCTCTAAACAACAATCTTTCATTGTTACCAAAATATCCAGTCTCAGCGAATATGAAACCACGTACCGTATCAGCAAAGGCGAGTACGAGATAGCAGTCTCAAATAGCTATTACGATTAGAACACGCCGCATCAGCGAAATAAGATACTATTCAATTTCAAAAATGAAATGAAATTTTGAGTTTTACGTCCCACGGTTATGCCGGTTAGGCTAAAGGAGACGGTGATAATGAGTAATGAATGAAATGGTGGAATGAAGAAAGTGGGAGGAAACGGGAGAACCCCGAGAAAACCCACGCACACGGCTATTCAATTTCAGTCCAGGAGTAAAACTTATCTGTATGTAATGATGTGTTTCTTTTCTTTTGTTTATAACTTCAATCAAACCAGGCAGGGAAGGAAATGCTGCTCTTTTGCAACTTCAAATTTCTCTTCAGTTTCGTTTCGTCCTTTTGTGTTCCATCTCCAAACTTTGTCTTTCTGTTTCGATTTTTTTCGTTTTTGGAAAAAAATTCTTTTTTCGTTTTTCGAAAAATTTTTCGTTTTCCGAAAAAATTTTCGTTTTTCGGTTTTCGTTTTCGAAAAATCCATTTTTCGAAAAAGTATTTTTCGAAAAAATGTGGCCATCCCTACATCACAACGCAAATGCTTGGGACCGAATCTGATTTCTGACATCACGGTAATGCTCAAGGGACCAAGACCTCTCCAATGATTAAAGCAAGTCAATCATGATAGAAGAATTGGTTGAACGAAATGTGGGAGGGAGCGGTAGTAACCTGAGAAAACCCTAGGATACGACCTTTTTTTTTTAGAACCGTCTTTCAGAACCGGTATCTGAAAATTAAAACCGGCACGGGTTATCATCATTGCCTTTTATTTCTTTAATTTATTTTGTTTTGCATTTTGAAATAGGTGAAAGGGGATTTGAATTAGGGAGGGAAAGGAAACCACAAACAAGAAACAAGAGACAAGAAAACGAAACAAAAACAAAACAAAACAAAGAATGAACAAAGAATAAACTATGCAAAACTCAACTATTGACTGTTGTAATTTCCAAAGTGCTATAACCATTGAGCTTGACCCTAACATATTCTAATATTAAACTATGCAATACGCAACTATCTACTAATACTATTTCCAGTGTATTTGACCATTGATCTTGACACTAACATGTTCTGATACTAAATTGTTTGCTAATCAAATCAAGATTATCTAAACTCTTTCTGATCTGCGTTGTCATTTCCTACCTCTGTTTGGTATTTTTATTTATTTGGTTAGTATTTGGTTAGTTACTTCTAACTGTTTAGCTACTTCTATTTTTGGTATATTTATGTCTGTACGTAATATTAGTATTATTATTATTATTACCATTCTTCTTCTTATTCTTCTTATTATTATTATTGGAGTTATTTAAACTTTGTTTCTTTACTTAGCTTGGTTGAGTCCATATTTATTAACTATGATTATTATCTTTTATTTTTTTCTTAAATATGCTTTATTTATTTATTCTATTTCTTTTTAATTTAATTTAATTTATTTTATTTTTTAATTTAATGTTTTTTAGTGTTTATTTTTTACTATGTTATTTCATTTACTTTGATGGACTTCTTCTATCTTCAGGTTTCCCCTGTATGAGCTTGGTTTTCACCTGCTATTTCAAGTTTCTCTCCTGTGATCATATTTAATTCTTTCACTAATTATACACTGGTTTTTCCCTGTATATTTTGCCCGTTTTACACACTAAAAGCACTATGAACACTAAGTTGACACATAAACCGCATTCACCAAAACACACTAAGTCACACTAGTCTTCACTAATCCATACCGCATTCCTCTTAATAGTCCCTTGAGTCTTCGTTTATTGAATGTTCTCGTGGTTGCAATAGATTTCCTCCTAATAACACAGGTTTGAGGTCCAGGGCCGACTCAGAGTACTTAGTGTGGATCCTGGTCCGAGGTATCCTTCCACCTATGCCAATATAGGGATCAATCTCCATTAACATACCGTTATTGAGTCATTCACGAATTAAACTTGTCTCCTATGGGGACATAGTCACAGCCAACACGCACACGAACACACAGATGGACCCGCCACCCGAAGGAAAGACACTTCCAAAAACACACTCTAGTGCGTCCTGAGTTCCGTTCCAAGTCACCTATGCCTGGAGACGCACTAGCACAACCACACTCGTCCTCCCCGGCAGATACGGAGTTCCAGTATCTTCCACGAGACGTTCTGAGGTCTCCGGTCCTGAGGAGAAACTGGATTCCATTCATCCTTCCACATTCATTCTGCTCTTGTTTTTCTTATGTGTTTTTCTCTATAGAATTGTTCTTTTTTTAGTTTCGAGTAAAGGTCTGTTATTTTCTTCAGGATATTGTAATCTTTCTCGCTTCTCATTATATCAGCTATCGTCTTCTGTCTTATGTCCACTCTTTCCTTAAATAACTCTTCGAGAAAGGGGCACCAGAGTATATGATGCTCTGGTGTCCCCGTTTCACCACATTCACAAATTGAATTGTCTTTGACCTGTATTTTTTGTAGGTAGGTTTCATATGGACCATGTCCCGTTAAGAAATGAATGAGTCCTGGGGCTGGGTCAAGAAACTTTATTTGTTCTCTGATTTCTACCGTTGGTATAATATTTCTAAGTCTTTGTGACTTAGCAGAGTGCGTCCATTCAATATTCCACATTTTTTTGATTCTTTCTTCAATCTCTTGGGCGCTTTCAAAAACATCACCCAACAGTGCCCTTACCTCTTCTCTATTATTCCTTTTCATCCAATAATTTGCCGCTCTCTGTACTGCTATTAAGTTCAAAGGCTTCACATCAAGTAACAAACACAGGGCATTGTTGGGGGTGGTGCTATATGCACCACTTAATCTCATCAGAAGGTTTCTTTGTGGTCTGATAAAGTTTTCTTTTATTCTCTTGTTTTGAAGCAGTCTGTGCACCCATATGCTAGATCCGTAAGTCATTGTAGCACATAGCAGGGTTTCGTGATACAATTTTAATATTTTGTTAGGCAATTTATATTTATTTTTACCTAGGGTTATCAATTTATGTGTCACCTTATTTCCTCTCGTAACGGTTTCTTGAATGTGTTTACCAAGTTCAGGTTTTCATCGATTGTCACCCCTAGGTATCTAAATTCTTTAACTCTGTCTATTTTATGATTGCCTAGTTTTATTTGTGGGCCTCTATTCAATTTTCTACCGAAAAGCATGTATTTTGTTTTTTTGACTGATAATTTTAGTTTATTTTCTTGACACCAATTGTTTAGGTCTTCAACTATTGCATTTGTTTTCATTTCTATTTCTCTTCTTGAATTGGCTGATAATATTATCGCAATATCATCTGCAAAGGCTATTATTTTGTCTATTAGATTGTTAGCATTTAATTTTTCTAGGCAGGGTTGTATCAAAATGTCCCACATTAAGGGTCCTAATATTGAGCCCTGTGGGCAGCCTTTTTCATTACGAATTTGCAACTCCTCTTGCTCCATTTGTACTGAGATCCATCTGTTCCGAAAATAGTGTTTAATGATATTTATCAAATAGGTTGGCATTTCTAGTTTAACTAATTTATCGACCAATGATGGGTCCCATGATACGACCTTGTTCACCACAAACTTACTACGCCGGAAATCGAAACAATAAGGACCCCATGCACCAGAGAAAGGGTTCTACCACTCAGCTACCGCGCCCAATGCTTAAAACGTCAATGATAATAGAAAAATTGATAGAATGAAAGTGGCAAGAATAGGGACTACCCTTAGAAAACCCACGGATACGATCTTGTCCACCACAAACTTACTTGACAGGGGATCGAAACAATACGGACACCACGCACCAGAGAAAGCGCTCTACCACTAAGCCACCGCTCCTAATGATTAAAGCAAGTAATTGATAATAGAGGAATTGATGTAATGAAAAGTGAGAAGAAGCGGGAGTACCCTGAGAAAACCCACGGATACGACCTTGTCCACCAAAAACTTACTTGGCCCACCAGAGGAAAAGCTTTACCACTGAGCCACCGAGCCCAATGATTAAAGCAAGTTAATGATAATAGAGAAATTGGTGAAATGAAAACTGGGAGGAAGAGGGAGTAGCCGGAGAAAACCCACGAATACGATATTGTCCACCACAAACTTACTTGGCAGGGAAACGAAACAATAAGGACCTGACGCTCCAAAGGAAGCAAAATCCCACTTAGCCAACGCGCCCATTATTAAAGTGAGTGATAATAGAGGGATTGATGTAATGAAATGTGGGAGGAAGAGAGAGTACCTTGAGAAAACGCATGGATAAGATCCTGTCCACCACATAACTTACCTGGATGAGAATCGAAGCAATAAGGACCCCACGCACCAGAGGAAGCGTTCTATCACCGAGCCACCGCGCCCAATGATTAAAGCAAGTCAATAATAATAGAGGAATTGGTGGAATGAAAAGTGAGAATTCGCCGGAGTACCCTGAAAAAACCCACGGATACGATTTTGTCCACCACAAACTTACTTGGCCGGAGATCGAAACAATAAGGACTTCACGCACCAGATGAAGCGCTCTGCCACTGAACCGCCGCGCCCAATGATTACAGCAAGTCAATGATAGTAGAAGAATTGATGGAATGAAAGGTGGGAAAAAGAGGGAATACCCTGAGAAAACCCACGGATACAATCTCTTCCACCAAAAGCTTACTTGGTCCACCAGAGGAAGCGCTCTACCACAGATCCACCGCGCCCAATGATTAAAGTAAGTCAATGATAATGGAGCAATTGGTGGAACAAAAAGTGGGAAGAAGGTGGAGTACCCTGAGAAAACCCACGGATACGATCTTGTCCACCACAAACTTACTTGGCCCACCAGAAAAAGCCCTCTACCACTGATCCACTGCGCCCAATGATTGAAGCAAGTCAATTATAATAGAGGAATTGCTGGAATGAAATGTGGGAGGAAGCGAGAGTACCCTGAAAAACCCACGGATACGATCTTGTCCACCACAAATTTATCAGGCAGGGGATCGAAACAGGTAAGGACCCCACGCAGCAGAGGAAGCATTCTACCATTCAGCCACCGGGCTGAATGATTGAATCAAGTCAATGATAATAGAAGAATTGGTGGAATGGAAACTGGTATCGTGAGAAAACCCACGGATACGACCTTGTCCACCACAAACTTACTTGGCCCACCAGAGGAAGCGTTCTATCACCGAGCCACCGCTTCCAATGATTAAAGCAAGTCAATGATAATAGAGGAATCGGTGGAATGAAAGCTGGGAAGAAAACGGAGCACCCTGAGAAAACACACGGATACGATTTTGTCCACCACAAACTTACTTGGCCGGAGATCGAAACAATAAGGACTTCACGCACCAGATGAAACGCTCTGCCACTGAACCGCCGCGCCCAATGATTACAGCAAGTCAATGATAGTAGAAGAATTGATGGAATGAAAAGTGGGAAGAAGAGGGAATACCCTGAGAAAACCCACGGATACAATCTCTTCCACCAAAAGCTTACTTGGTCCACCAGAGGAAGCGCTCTACCACAGATCCACCGCGCCCAATGATTAAAGCAAGTCAACGATAATGGAGCAATTGGTGAAACAAAAAGTGGGAAGAAGGTGGAGTACCCTGAGAAAACCCACGGATACGATCTTGGCCACCACAAACTTACTTGGCCCACCAGGAAAAGCCCTCTATCACTGATCCACTGCGCACAATGATTGAAGCAAGTCAATTATAATAGAGGAATTGCTGGAATGAAATGTGGGAGGAAGCGAGAGTACCCTGAAAAACCCACGGATACGATCTTGTCCACCACAAATTTATCAGGCAGGGGATCGAAACAGGTAAGGACCCCACGCAGCAGAGGAAGCATTCTACCATTCAGCCACCGGGCTCAATGATTGAATCAAGTCAATGATAATAGAAGAATTGGTGGAATGGAAACTGGTATCGTGAGAAAACCCACGGATACGATCTTGTCCAACACAAACTTAAGTTGCCCACCAGAGGAAAAGCTCTACCACTGAGACACTGCGCCCAATGATTGAAGCAACTCAATTATAATAGAAGAATTGGTGCAATGAAATGTGGGAGGAAGAGGGAGTAACCTGACAAAACCAACGGATACGATCTTGTCCACCACAAATTTATCAGGCACTGTATGGAAACAGTAATGACCTCACGCAGCAGAGGAAGGCCTCTACCATTGAACCACCGTGCCCAATGATTGAATCAAGTCATGTAATAGAGGAATTGGTGGAATGGAAAGTGGGAAGAAGCGGGAGTACGATGAGAAAACACACGGATACGAACTTGTCCACCACATACTTACTTGGCCCAACAGAGGAAGCGCTCTACCACTGACACACTGCGCGTAATGCTTGAAGCAAGACAATAATACTAGAAGAATTAGTGGAATGAAATGTGGGAGGATGCGGGAGTACCCTGAAAAACCCACAGATACGATCTTGTCCACCACAAATTTATCAGACAGAGGATCGAAACAGTAAGGACCCCACGCCGCAGAGGAAGCATTCTACCATTCAGCCAACGGGCCCAATGATTGAATCAAGTCATTGATAATAGAAGAATTGGTGGAATGGAAACTGGTACCGTGATAACACCCACGGATACGATCTTGTCCAACACAAACTTAAGTTGCCCACCAGAGGAAGCACTCTACCACTGAGACACTGCGCCCAATGATTGGAGAAAGTCAATGATAATAGAAGAGTTGGTGGAATGAAATGTGAAACAAAGCGAGAGTACCCTTACAAAGGCCACGGATACGATCTTGTCCACCACAAACTTATCAGGCCGTTGATCGAAACAGTAAGGACCACACACACCACTGGAAGCGATCTACGATTGAGAAACCGTGCCCAATGATTGAAGCAAGTCAATGATAATAGAGAACTTGGTGGAATGAAATGTGGGAGGAAGCGGGAGTATCCTGACAAAACCCACGGATACAATATTGTCGAACAAAAACTTACTAGGCCGGGGATCGAAAAAGTAATGACCCCACGCACCAGATGGAGCGTTCTACTACTGAGGCACCGTGCCCAATGATTGAAGCAAGTCAATGATAATAGAGGAATTGGTGGAATGAAAAGTGGTAAGAAGCGAGAGTACCGTAAGAAATCCCACGAATACCATATTGCCCACCACAAACGCAGTTGGGCCACCAGAGGAAGCGCTCAACCACAGAGCCACCGCGTCCAATCATTGAAGCAAGTCAATGATAATAGAAGAATTGGTGGAATGAAATGTGGGAGGAAGAGGGAGTACCCTGACAAAACCCACGGATACGATCTTTTCCACCACGAATTTATCAGGCACTGGATCGAAACAGTAAAGACTCCAAGCACCAGAAGAAGCCTTCCACCATTGAGCCACCGTCCCCAATGATTGAATTAAGTCAACGATAATAGAGAAATTGATATAATGAAAAGTGGGAAGCAGCGGGAGTACCCTGAGAAATCCCACGGATACGATCTTGCCCACCACAGACTTATCTGGCCCACCAGAGGAAGCGCTCTGCCGCTGAGCCACCGCGCCCAGTGATTAAACCAAGTCAATGATAATAGAGGAATTGGTGGAATGAAAAGTGGGAATTCGCCGTAGTACCCTGAGAAAACCCACGGATACGATCTTGTCCACCACAATCTTGCTTGGCCGGAGATCAAAACAATAAGGACCCCACGCACCATAGGAAGCGCTCAGCCACTCAACCACCGTTCCCAATGATTACAGCAAATCGATGATAATAGAAGAATTGATGAAGTGAAAAGTGGCATGAAGCAAGATAACCCTGAGAAAACCTACGGATACGATCTTGTCCAACCAAAACTTACTTTGCCGCGGATCGAAACAATAAGGACCCCACGCACTTGAGTAAGCGTTCTACCATTGAGCCACCGCGCCCTACAACAAGAACAAGAAAATTGTACGTTGCTAGGAAACATTTAAAGAAGGAATATCTTTCAATGGTAAAAACCACTCCCCGATGATCTTCTTTTAATAACTCCATGAGCAGAAAAGACTGATATGACCCTCTCCTATATGGTCTTTTTAAAACCATATGCGTTATCCGGATATTATCGTTTATTCGTCATCCGGATGTAATCAGTTATCCGAATGTTCTATTATCCAGATATTATACGTTACCTTAAGTTTATTAATTATCCTGATAAATCCATTATCCGAATATTATCCGTTATCAGTCATCCCTATATCATCCGTTATCCGGATCTTACCCGTCATCCGTTAACCGGATATTATTCGTTATTCGTCATCCGAAAAGTACCCGTTATCCGGATAATATCCGTCATTCGTTATCCAGATATTATCCGACATCCGTTATCAAGATATTATCCGTTATCCGTCATCCGTTTTGTTATCCGTCAACCGGATATTGCAAATGCTGATAAGTTTCTATCCGATATCTGAATAAAAAATTATCTAGATGTAGCAATCCCTAATCAGCATCGTCAGGAGCATACACGAACTAAATGTCTTCTAAGTCTGCTACACAAGAGCAGGGGCGGATCCAGGGGGCGATCATGGCGATTGACCCCCAGAAAGGGAATCTTTTTTTTATTTTATATATAAATAAAACCCATTCCAGAGTTTGGAGCTCTTAAAAGTAGCTCGAAGTAGGAGTATTACCAACCACCGAGCCCCCAGAAGTCCATCGCAGATCTACCTCTGGACAAGAGAAATGGAGACACTTATTATTCACATTCAGTTTGCACATCTCAACAAATAAACAATATTTTCATTCACTTCCATCTACTACTGCATTCTACTGAACTGTAACGACTATTATGTTTAAAAATAATTATTCATTTTTCAATAATTGTAAATGTTTATAAGTTCATTAATTCACCATGAATAGAGTCAACTAGAAGTGTTTTTGTAACGAAGAAGTAACAACATGAACTGTGAAATATCTTCTCACAAACTGTCGAGAGTTGACAGTCGACAAACTTTACTTTTTCCTTTACCGATTACCTCGAAACCGCGGTAGCCAGAATTAGCCCAGGATAGGGGACTTATATTAGGAAAATGAAAATCTCAGAAAAATGCAGAAATCGTTTGGTCTGAGGAAAAAAAGGAATGAAATCTCTATTTTCTAGTTCTGTTAGTCTTGTAGTTCTTAGTCCGTACCAAAGTACTGATGGAAATATGGCCAATGAATTATGACCATTTGTAGAACATTCCACTTTAGTATAACAGGAAATTCATCTTCCAGCTTGCTTGGTTGTGAAAAGGTATAGAGTGTATTGATATACTATGTAAAATATGTGTACTGTCTTTGATTTGTGATAACAATAAGAAACAGAACTTAAAGGTAAATTACAGTAATAGTTTTCTGTTAATTTTTGTATTCAAGGTGAGACGGAACACCTACTTTTATCTTAACATTTGTTTTTCTTAAAATTTCTATTAGGGTTCACCCCCTTCCGTCTCAACATTGAATACGGAAATGGAGAATTTATTTAGAATTTGATGGTTGATTCCAGAATATTTCAAGCATCACTTCTTGGACCTGCGCCTGTGATATGTCGATACATCGCTATCGTCGATATCGATATTATCATATATCAACATTCGATATCGCGAATATATGGACATGAATATATCATTCTACATTTTCGATATCGATATTCGGGGGGCGGCGAGGTATAAGGGGCCCCTAAGACTTGGGATGGATGAAGAAATTAAACTTACTTTTTACAATATTGTTTTCTAATCATAATATCTTTATTACCACAAATTGCAATGTAAATACATCCACTTGCGAATTTGCAACATTATATGGTAAAATTTCTTACGCGCCAGAACTTTTCTGTTGCCTGACAAAAGAAACAAAAAATCACGTGCAAAAGCAAGTGCTTCGAACTTTGAACTAGAATTTACCATAAGAAAGTTTCTTATTTCTCTCTCGTGGAGATTTCCACCCCTTTTTGCCTCTGGGACCGCTCATTGACAAAACGTGCACACATGATCACGATATGCATCATGCTCATAGGCAGATTCAGAGATTTTGAAAAGGAAACGACTTTTTAATTATTATTATTATTATTATTATTATTATTATTATTATTATTATTATTATGACAATGGTGTTTGCAACTCGAACCATGGTTTGTTCCTACGTATTTCCACGTGTCCCAATTTTTCTTTTGCTGAAATTTTAATGCTATCTTTAATTTCAATCCAGGTATCCTCAACACTAGTGCACTCCGAATCTTCTAAACCGAGAATCTATTCGAAACTTCAATCTGGTATTTCTCTCTTACCTGGCTCTCTTGTTATTTCTTTGAATTGAATCTCTCCGTTTTCGGACAATGTATATTACCTTTATTCAATGATAAGCTTTCTCATATTATCGCTGCTACCAGGTAGTAATCAGTGTCACAATCAGCCCCTCTAAACGACCGGACATCAATTATGCTAGATTGCCTTCTTCTATCTCCTAAAACGTGATCAATTTGATTATTTTTTTTCCGTCTGGTAATGTCCAAGTGTATTTATGAACGTCGCGATGTGGGAATTTTGTACTCTTCACGATTAGGTTTTTGGATGTTGCAAAGTTCACAAGTCTAACACAGTTGTCATTACTTTCCTTATGCAGACTTTCGTTCCCTATAATCGGTTTGAAAATATCCTCTCGTCCTACCTTCGCATTGAAATCCCCTAATAGAATTTTCATATGGTATCGCGGGAGTTGGTCAAATATCCGTTCCACTTCTTTATATCATCATCCTTATCTTCAGTTGGGGCATGTACATTTAAAACAATAATATCGAACCACCGCCCCTTAAGAATAATAAAAGAAAGTCTGTCAGTAACAAATTCAACCCGTTTAATTGCTGGTAATATTAGTTTATGAACGAAAAACCCTGTTCCTAACTGGTGATTTTTATTTCCTTCCCTGTAAAAGAACGTGAAATTTCCGGAATTCACAGATCCATTTCCTTCCCACCTAAGTTGGTGAACTCCTACTACGTCCATCCTGTATTTCTCTCACTCCCTAGTCACGGATTTTAACGCGCCTGCCCTATAAAAATTCTAATATTCCATGTTCCAAATCTCATATCCATTTTGTTTTGCTGAGGTCGTGCCAAGTGATCAGTCCTTGTCCGAGGCTTTTATGAATATTTCTGAACAAGTGCTTTTTTCTTACAGGATGAGGTTGTTAGCCTTACCCAAACCCCCAAGCTGGAGGACCACTGCCAATCATCTGTCCGTGACTGCTTATTCAGTATATTCGAAGCTAACCTCTATATCTAGAGGCCTTCTCCTCGATCCGCAACTGAGGACTCGCCATGCCGTGGTAACAGGAACCCACGTTACACGGTTCCTGTCTTTGGACTATAGTATTTTATCATGACCGAAATCAGTGTTTCATGGTTAATAAAATATTGGAATCGTAAACGTTTGCAATTTGCTACATAGACGAGTGTTTCTTGACTCTTACTTAAAAGAGCAGTCTTAGGGTGTGGCTTGAGCGTTCGTTTCGTGAGTTAGAGGTCCCTCCAAGGATATTCGGGAAAAATATAATTTAGAATGTAGATATTTCAGATGTATAATAACATGAAAAATAGTCAATTTCTCCCGTTCTTAAAATTTAGAATTGAAATGACTCCCTTCACAAGGGAAAACTAACAACATGACGTCACAGTCTACAATCTTGATTCCTACTGTCTGAAAACTTCGCGTGTTTCGCAAACAATTCATGAATACAAACGGGTCATCCTTCAGGCCTAGTATGAGTCAGAAATTTGTCTGAAACGTCATTGTGGAATTGTTATTAAGTTCTTCCAATCTTACTAGAAATAATAATAATATTTTCGTTCGCCATTTTCAACACGTTCCATAGAGTTCATTGCCTGTTTCTGTGCGACGTTTGTCTCTTAAAAACATATTTGTTCTTGCCCATTACTTTTTACATTATTATTATTATTATTATTATTATTATTATTATTATTATTATTATTATTACAGTTTGTCTACCAAATAACTATTTATATGATTATGCGGTATTAAACCAAATCTGGAACAGTGATATTTATTTACTTCCATCATTCCATCCGACAAATTAGTGTGATCTGTAAGAGAAGGGATGTTTTCGGGCTGCTCAAATTTGAGATGACTGCTGTATGCTATAATTTTGAGCTCCACCTTATCTCAAGTAGATGCGGACATGTCGCAATGTTCTTGTAGATTCACTAGTTCAAACGCTGTCGAAGATGAGGTATGGAGGATATGACTCTCAACGAACAACATTCGAACAAATTTATCAAGAACGTTTGGAGATATGAAAAGAAAATGGTCTTGTAAGTCCAGAACGGGAAACAGATAGACTATGTGGGTTCCTCGTGGAAACGAACTAGACATTCGTCATCGAAATATCACAAATTAGGGATGTGCACGAGATGAGTCAAGACAGGATTTTCCTGACAAAATTCGATTCGAGACACGTATCTTCCAATAGAAAAATATATATTTTTCGAGTCGAGACATCATTTTTACAGCACATTTTCGAGACGAGACAGTCACAAATCTTGTCTCGTGCGCATCCCTATCACAAATCGATTTTGGATGAACTTCTTCCTGGATTGGAGGCAAGAATTTTCTAAAGATAATTTACTAAGAGAGATTTTTCTGTCTACTATTGATAAAACTAGTTTTAGAGGGGAGCATTTCTAGTAGCAAAATTGTATCATCGATATCCTACAGTGTAAAGTAATGATAAGCGCAAGAGTTTTGGTCTTGCAGTGTTTGCAAGAGTCTTGCATGTAAGACCAATTCCAAGACCAAGACCAAGGGATGCAAAACTAAGACCAAGACCAAGACCATACCTGCAAGACCAAGACCAAGACCCTTGCACAAGTACTGGTACTACATGAAGTGTTTTTACAGAATGTAAAAAGGGGAAAAATCATTACGTCTTTTACTTGAATTTTTTTGGCTTCAGTGAACACGCCACTGGAGTGAATGTGTTCACAGAAGTTTTATGCAATCCGTATGAATCGATCTGCCCCTGTAGCATATAGCTACATTATGTCGTTTTCTGAATTGGCTGTTCGCGTTTTCTGTAGATATTGCTAGTTTACAAGCCACACAGATGTCATCTTTCGCCATGTAAGCTATTTTGATGGACAAACATCGTGTGCGTGGGTTTTCTAAGGTTTTTTCCATTTCCTCCTACTTTCTTCATTCCATCATTTCAGTCATTTTCATCATGACCGTCTACCTTAGCCTTAGTGCATAACTGTGGGACGTTAAACTAGATACTTCAATTTCATTTCAAAGCATACTAGTAGTGTTCTTCTTCCAAAACTGAAGAGAAATGTAGTATTGAACATCGGTAATTCCGTACACCATAGGTGCTGCTGACTACATGGGTATGGCCTTGGCTCCGAGGCTCCGTTGGAAATTTTTAATGTGTGCTCATAAAATTAATATCGAAATAACATTTTCATGGCATCGACAAAAACTTAGTGCATGTGGCCGCAAGTTTGATTTCATGGGTGGGTTATACGTTGAATAATTGTTTATCAATATAACTTTTAGGCTCCTTAGGTATAAGGCACATCGAGGATTGAGCGATATAACATTATACTACAACAGCAAATTTATATTATAAAATTGAAAGTTACTATGTTTGTGACTCCTAATCTCTTGAATCACCCGCTAGAGATCGATCAAGTTTTCAATATAGATCAGGTTTGTGACTGGAATGTTATTTGTCAGTTCACTTTGAAGAAGCAACGTATGGGAGGAGGAGGAGGGGAGGTATACAAAAATCAATATAAATAAATAAAAATAAAAGTCATCTTAATCAAATTTTTAACATGTATGAGGTTCGGAACTGGAAAGTTTTTCATAGTTTCACTTTGATAGTAGAACCTACGGGAGGGGAAGGTATATATAAAAATAAATAAAACTTAATAATTCTTGAAACACCCGACCGATCTCGATCAAATATTCAACATAGGTGAAGCTCAGGCCTGGCACGATTTTTATCATTTTACTTTGATGGTGCAACATAGGGTTTGGGGAGGAGGGAGATATATGTAAAAAATAAAAGTATAAGTGACTGTCTTTGTGACTTCATCACTCTTGAACCAGCCAATCGATCTTAATGAAATTTTCAACATAGATGAGGTTCGGACTTGGGGTGTTTTGTATCATATCGCTTTGACGGTAGAACTAAGGTTAGGAGGAGGGGAGGTTTAGCCAAGGGGGGCCAATCGGGGCCAGGCCCCCCAAATGGTTTCCTGGCCCCCCAAATGACCAGCTCTTAAAACATCATAGTAAAATTATCTCGTCATTTAAAAGTAACAAAGTTTATTGACAATTAATAATTTACGATAAAATAGTATGGTGAAATATTGTTTTAACATACCGATCGAAAAATAGGATACCTTTTTGTGACAGCAGATTACACAATTTACTGCGATATTATATTTGACAGTTTGAAGACAAACGTCTTAAAAGGTACTACAAATCAGTGTTGGGCAAAATCAATTGAAATCAATTGCAATTGATCAATCAATTGAAAGTAATTGCTCTGAAAATCAATTGCAATTGATTTCAATTGCAATTGATTTCAATTTGTAATTGACAATTAATTTCAATTGCAATTGAATTCAATCATAAAATTTGCAATTAAATTTTCGTCAATTGTTAATTGTTAATTGGTCACCAGGCAATTTAAACTTTTAATTGTTAATTGTTAATTGCAAAGGGTGCAATTGAAACATTCAATTGTTAATTGCAATTGACAATTGAAACTTGTAATTGTTAATTGCAATTGAAATCAGCAATTAAAACTGAAGATAAGAAGATATGTGTATATTGTATTGTCCACTTGTTACTGTTTTACATATTTCAAATAAGGTACTTATAAGAAATGCTGGATACCTACCATCCCTTCCCTTCCCCATGGGAAGAAAGCCGGGAAGCTAAGTATTTTTTAAATATATTATGTTTATGGTTCTATCCTCCTCGAAAGAACTCTATATGCCCGTCATGCATACAATAGAAATGAGCACGAGCGAGTTCGAGCGAGTTTTCTTTAAAACTCGACTCGACTCGAAGCAGAGATCTTTGAGTTCGACTCGAGATCTCGGCTCGAAAAAATTCCCCCAACTCGACTCGAATTCGGATCGAGTTTCCAGCCGAGTCGAGCCAATTCGAGCTAAGTCCTTTGTGTAGTTGCAAGTACTACTATCTTCAAGTATCCTACATAGACAATACTACTACTATTATAACTAATTATTATTATAACACCGTGTACCTGTATAAACATGGAATATAGGCGGTTTGTATCGGAATACTAAAAATTAGTTAACTGTCGATCACGGTAGTCAAGAAATCTTCAGGAGGCAAGGACATCGGTCACGAGGTTCTTTGTTTGAGTTCAGGAGGAGCAAGTATTCGGGCTAGAGCCAAAAATTGTTAGAAATTATGGGACTCCAGCCAAACATGTTTAAAACTGCTCGACCCGGGTTTAGGGTTGTCAACGACTAAAGCGGCTCGCTCACAGCTCATTCACTTATCGAGCCGAACCGAGAAGTGAGCCGAGCCAACAGCTTATCCAACCGAGCCAGCTCGAGCCGAACCGAACCGAGCTGATTGCTTACCCCAACCGAGACGGTCCAAGCCATTGGCTCAGTTAAGCTAACTCGAACCCAGCCTATGGACTCGTTTCAACGGAGCTGGTTCGAGCCATTGGCTCCAATCGAGCCGATTCGATAACTCGTCTTTACCGAGCCGGTTCAAGCCATTGGCTCAATTGAGCCCAGTCGATGGGTAATCCCAACCAAGCCAGCTCAAGCTGTACGCTCAGTTGAACCGAGCCGAGCCGGTTGACATCACTATTCTGGTTGGGCTTCTACTTTGGCTAAAAAATTGGACCGTGCAGTTCTCAGCCTTGATGGTAAGAACTACAAAAAATGATATGAAATCTTTAGTTTTACGTCCCACGATTATGCCGGTTAGGCTAAAGGAGATAGTGATGATGGGAAATGAATGACATGAAGAAAGTGGGAGGAAACGGGAGAACCCCGAGAAAATCCACGAGCACGGTGTTTGTCCACCACAAAGTACAAACTGCGCGAGCTGGGATCGAACCAGGGACCTCAAGCACCGGAGGTGAACGCTCTACCACTGACCCACCGCGCCCCCTGGTAAGAACTACAGTATATACTTATATTGGTGCTCACGGCGTCATTAACTTGTTCCACCACCAACGAATTTCGAGGTACTTTGTTTTGCATCTTTTATGCGTGTTTTGTGTCGCTTTGTGCGCCTATTCCCACATTTTGTGCATCACCGGAAGTGGGTCAAAATGGGCCTACAAATATGGCGGAACAAATTATTGCTCTTCCGCCACCAATGAATTTCGAGGTCGTTTCCTTCACATCGTTTAGTGCCGTTTTGTGCGTCTACTTCCGTTTTGTGCGTCATGGGAAGTGGGTCAAAATGGGCTTCCAAGGTAGGACGAAAATGACCAAGAGTTCCGCTACTATCGAATTTCGAGGTCATTAATTTCACACCGCGTACCCTTTTGTGCACCT
This sequence comes from Thermobia domestica, assembly GCF_964235325.1. Taxonomy (NCBI): domain Eukaryota; kingdom Metazoa; phylum Arthropoda; class Insecta; order Zygentoma; family Lepismatidae; genus Thermobia; species Thermobia domestica. The sequence goes on from NC_137459.1 coordinate 234,822,895, forward strand.
ATTTCGACGTTTTGTGCGTCACTGGAAGATGGTCAAAATGGGCCTCGAAGGTGGGACGAAAATGACCCACTTCTCCGCCACTAAAGAATTTCGAGGTCCTTCATTTTGCATCGACTACTGAATTTTCGTGCTGTTTCGTGCCCCCATTTCCACGTTTCGTGCGTCACCAGAAGTGGGTCAAAATAGGCTTCCAAGATGGGACGAAAATGACCCACTGTTCCGCCACTATCGAATTTCGAGGTCGTTAATTTCACATCACGTACCCTTTTGTGCGCGTATTTCGACGTTTTGTGCGTCACTGTAAGACGGTCAAAATGGGCCTCGAATGTGGGACGAAAATGACCCACTGCTCCGCCACTACCAAATTTCGTGGTCCTTCCTTTCGCATCGACTAGTGAATGTTTCGTGCCGTTTCGTGCCCTTATTTCCACGTTTTGCGCGTCACCAGAAGTGTGTCAAAATGGGCCTCTAAAGTGTGACGAAAATGAGCCATTGTTCCGACACTATCGAATTTCTAGGTCGTTTCTTTTGCATCGTTTAGTGCCTATTTTTTAAAAAAGTTTTATGTACCTACTTCCTCGTCTTGTGCGTCAGTGAGTTAAACAGGCCTTTAAAGTGGGAGTTAAATGGCTCACTGTTCCGCCACTATCGAATTTCGGGGTTGGTTCTTTCGCATCGTTTAGTGTGTATTTTGTACCGTTCTGTTCGACTACTTCCACGTTTTGAGCATCACCAGAAATGCGTCAAAATGGTCCACCAATGTGTGAGGAAATAGAGCCATTGTTCCGCCACTGTCGAATTTGGAGATCGTTTCTTTCGAATCGTATAATGCCTGCTTTGTACTGTTTTGTGCTCCTATTTCCACTTTAGTGCGACAAAGAAAATGGGTCAAAATGGCCTACAAATATAGCGGAATAACTTAATGCTGTTCCGTCACCATCGAATGTCGAGGTCGTTTTCTTCACATTTTTTATGCATGATTTGTGTCGCTTTGTGCATCAGTGGGAGAGGGTCAAAATGGACCTTGAAAGTGGAATGGATATGTCTTTTTCTGCCATATTTGTAGGTCGTCTTTGACCCACTTTCGTTGGCCTACAAAACGTGAAAATATGCGCAAAAACGGTAAAAACATGCACTAAGGAATGCGAAAAAGCGACCTTGAAATTCGATACTGGTGGGAGAGTGGATCATTTTTCTTCCCACATTGAATGCCCATTTCGACCCACTACCATTGATTCACAAAACGTGGAAATAGGCTTACAAAACGGCAAGATGATGTGAAGGAAACGACCTCGAAATCGTTCCTGACGGAACAGCATTAACTTGTTCCGCCATATTTGTAGGATAACATTGACCCATTTCCGGTGACGCAGAAAACGAGGAAATAGGCGCACAAAACGACACAAAAAATTTCCATGTAATTAAGCTAAATTTCCATTTAAGTTTGTAAGCTTAATTATATGGAAAATTTTATACATTTTTCCTTTACGTTGGTCTACTTTACGTTGATTTGGGACTTTTAAATTTTATTCAGTTTTCCACTGAAAAGTATCTATAATTCAACAAGGAAATAATTATTAATTATAATTATTATCTATATAATTGAATTCATTGTAATTTGTTCCATAACAAACACTTTATCATTTCGTACTAGCTGTTATGCCCGTTCTTCGCATGGATCAGATAAAATATCAATGTAAACGAACTGAACAACGGGAGAACAATTAAGAAACATTTCTAAACTCGGATATATTTTGTGTGAATATATATCCAACAACGTGCATGTGCTTTCATTGGGAAGGCCGATGGGGGCTGAATTTGAACGTATACACTATCGGGGGTGTCACTATACGTCTGAGCAACCCAAATAAATATGGATTCGACACAAATTCTACTACTTTTACATGTCCCGGTGAAAAACCCCTCAGACCCCCTAGGTTCGTATTGTGAAAAAATTTCCTCTGGCCCCCGCTAACCCCCAACCAATACCGCGAAAACTATGAATGTGACACTAACATCTGCCATTTTCTACTACTTTTTACATTTGCCGGTAAAAGTCCCTATAATCCTCTGGTTCCAATTTTGAAAAAAAAAAACAATGCCTCTGGCCCACAGCCGATGGGGGCTGTATTTGGAAGTCAACGCCTGTGGAAGTATCACCATTCATCTCAGCGACAGCGAAAACTATGGATTTGACACTAATATCGGTCACTTTCCATTATTTTTACATGTCTCGCAATTCCCCACCCCCGGTGACTCCCGCCCCGCATTCAATGGTGGCTAAATTTGAAAATCATCGCTAATGAAAGTGTCACCATTGATCTCAGCCACCGCCAAAACTACGGATTTGACATCGGTCATTGTGGATTATTTTTACATGTCTCGTGATCTCCTTTATAATGCCCCCCTTTCTTAGCTGATGGGGGCTAAATATGAAAGTAAACGCAGTCTTGAGTTTCACCATTGAGCTCAGCTATCCCGAAAACTATGGATTTGACATTAATATCGGTCATTTTCGATTATTTTTACATGTCTCGGAATTCCCCCCTCTGGTGACCCAAGGCGCGCATACAACGGTGGATGAATTTGAAAGTCATCGCTAATGGTAGTGTCGCCATTGATATCAGCAACCGCGAAAACTATGGATTTGACACTAATATCGGTCATTTTGGATTACTTTTACGTTTCGGTATTCCCCCCCCCCGTTGACCCACGGCCCACAGCCGAATACGGTGAATTTGGAAGTTAATGCGATCGGAGTTCCACCATTGATCTCAGCGACCGTGAAAACTATGAAATCGACACTGATATCGTTCTACTTTTACATGTCCCGGTAAACGCCCCCCTGAGACCCCCTGTTTCGAATTTTGTTGAAAACGCTTTGCCTTGTTGTGGGACCTAGACCAAAGTATCTTTGACCAAAATTTGGTAACTCTCGGTCGACTTTTCTGGTCCCCAGGCCGGTCCCGGTAAACGTCCCCTGGAGACCCCCTAGTAAGGAATTTAAAAAAAAAAGTCTTCGTCTTGGTCTGGGGACTAGACCAAGCTACCCGTGACCAAATTTTGAAAAGTTTCGGTCCACTCGTCTCGACCCCAGGCCGCACAAAGATAGACAGACAGACACACGAACAAACTCTATTTTATTTATATTAGAAAGGTCAGATCCGCCGTTATTGTAGTAATGCGGTGCTTGAGCGATTGATCGTAGAAATTCAAACTCCGATGAGTGATAATTTCATAGGCTTGTTTTATTACAAGTTTAAACTCTTTAGTCAGTAGCGAGGAGGGCGTGAATCATGGGTCAGAGTTGATGACAATGGGTTTTGGTGGGTCTGTGGGTCACAGTGGGTAAGAGTGGTTTATGGTGGGTGGTGGGTCAGAGTGGGTCACGGTGGGTCGTGGGTCACGATGGGTGGTGAGTCAATTGGTCGCGGCTAAAGTTTTCAGTGCCCCACGCCCTCTCTGAACAACAGTGTTGAAAATTAATCAGTGAAAATCAATTGCAATTGATCAATCAATTGAAAGTAATTGCTGTGGAAATCAATTGCAATTGAATCAATTGCCAATTAATTTCAATCGCAATTGAATTACAGAATTCAATTGCAATTACTTTCCACTGCAATTACTTTCAATCAATTGATCAATTGCAATTGATTCTCCTTTTTCAATGGCCAACTGCAATTAACAATTAACCATTACTTATTTCAATTGTTAATTGCAATTAACAATTAAATTTACAGATTAATTGTTAATTGTTAATTCAATTGAAATTTGCCCAACACTGCTACAAATACAGCCATAAAACAAAGGTACTAAACTGATTTGTAAGTACAGTATATTTTTATATGCTTTAACAAGTGTTTTAAAAGACATAGAGGATGGAAAATTTGGTGAGAAACAATGTTTTTATTCAATTAGGATTTCATTCGCTCTCTCTTTTATTTCTACTCAGTGTAATAAAATAATTATGTTTTTTAGTCACGAATAATAAATAAATATTTTTGTCAAGAAACCGTAAAGAAATTAAGTGAAGTTTCAAAGAAAATCAATCTTGTGTAGATAGGTTCTGTATACAAGGTCTTAAATTTAAATATAAAGCTAACCAAGAAAACCTTTGTTGCTTTTTCACCCACCACCTTCGAACATCGATCTAACCTGGAAGATCAAAAATAGTCCCCATCAGCATCGATGACCTTCTGAAAACGTTCTGGAAGGCCATGGAATCCATCGTGGTAGAGCTTGGTGGGCCGTGAAACGAAGATATCAGGTGCATTTTGGACTTTTACTAGGAATTTGAACTGGCGTCCTCTAAGGTGATTGTCCAAAGAATGGAACAGGTGATAATCGGACGGTGCAATACCCGGAAAAAATTGTGGTTGCAATATTGTTTCCCATCCAAGGCGGAGAATGATGTCCTGGGTCATCCTAGCCACGTGGGACTTAGCGTTGCCCCCTAAACGAGGACCCATTTGCAATTCAGAAGTGATGGCTCCAGAGTTTTGATTTTTTGTTGAGCACAGCTCAACTGCTGACACTACACAGTTGCATTGATACTCTGACCAGCTGGTAGCAGTTCCCGATGCACGATGCACCAAACACACAGAAGGGCCTTCTTCTGGTACAGTGCTGGTTTCGACTGTTTTGAAATCGGTTAATGGGATGCTAACCAATGATGACGGCGCCATGGAGCTTCGTATAGGACCCACTTTTTATCACATGTCAATGTCCTGTCCAGAAATGGCTCCGAAACAGTAAATAAACACAGGCGACTGCCGCGTTGCCTTCTGGCCCGGAGTCAAAACATGTGAGACCCATCGACCCAACTTGTAGTGCTTCCCAAGTTGATGGACGTGCTGCCGAATGGTTTCTCCACACATTGAATTGTAGTCCCAGTTCCTCTTTGTACATGTGTTGGTCTTCTAGCACGTGGTGTTTTCGGGTGTTTCGTCATCATCCTTAAACTTGTTAAACCATCGCTGCACTGTCTGCGTCGTCACGACACCCTCACCAAAGGCCTGATATATCTTCTGTCCCGCTACAGCGGCGTTTGACCTCCATTTGAACTCGATCAGCATACAAGCTCTTATGACGCTCTGTAGATGTCCCATGTTCCCTCTGTCTTTACGCAAGTTCACGGTATATCTGAATTGCCACAACTAGATAGTATGTTGGATATACCCACACCAGCAACTGACGTTCACCTTATCTCCACTCGCATTCAACTCACGGTGTGAGGTCCAATTGAACACAGACCTCCCCAAAAAGGGACAGAATTTTGTTGGTTACCTTTATTGTTATGCACAAAAGTATAGCGTTTGGTCCCGGGCAGTAGTTCTTGATTAAGCATAATAAAAACTATCTTGGTTATTATTTATGGATAATAATAATAATAATAATAATAATAATAATAATAATAAGCTAAAATAGTGTTTTTAGTTTTCCAGAAGGATACAAAAATTTTCCTTTCTTTCAGGCCTCAAAAACACTAGCAGCAACACATTTTTTGGCTTTGTACATTGTAGCTGCCCCCCCTTAAAAACGACGGGCCCCTCCTACACAAACCTGCTAGCTACAACCCTGAGGGGAAGGGAAGTGTACAAAGATAAATAAAACTTAATAACTCTTGAACCACCCAACCGATCTCGATTACATTTTCAACATAGATGAGGTTCAGACCTGAGATGGTTTCTGTCATATGACTTTGACGGTGGAGCTTAAGAGGCTGGGAGAAGAGAGATATTTAAAAATGATGGAAAATGACCGATATTAGAGTGGAGAATATAGTTTTGGGGGTCTTTGAGATAAACAGTGACACTTCCGATGCTGTTTAAATCCAAATTCAGCCCCATAGCTTGGCGATGGGAGGAAAGATATCTAAAAATGATCGAAAATTAATATTAGTGTCGAATTCATAATTTCTGGGGTCGCTAAAGGGAACAGTGATAGTTCCGATCCCGTTTAAATGCAAATTCATCTTGGGAAGGGGGAAGAAGGAGTTATGTAAAATTATCGAAAATGACCATAATTATCAATGTCAAATTCATGATTTTCGAGGTCATTGAGATGAACAGTGACACTTCCGATGCCATGCCTTGCAACATGGGGAGACGGAGATATATAAATGTATTGAAAATGACCGATATTCGTGCCGAATCCATAGTTTTAGGTGTCTCTAAGATGATCAGTGACGTTTCTGATGCCGTTTAAACCCAAATTCAGCCCCGCAACTTAGGGAGAAGGAGGGGAGAGAAATATAAAAATAATCGAAAATGACTGATATCAGAAAACGCTATAGTAATAATAAAAAGTGACTGATTAACAAAACATATGATTATTATTATTATGATTATTATTATTATTATTATTATTGTTATTATTATTATTATTATTATTATTATTATTATTGTTATTATTATTATTATTATTATTATTATTATTATTATTATTATTATTATTATTATTATTATTATTATGACAATGGTGTTTGCAACTCGAACCATGGTTTGTTCCTACGTATTTCCACGTGTCCCAATTTTTCTTTTGCTGAAATTTTAATGCTATCTTTAATTTCAATCCAGGTATCCTCAACACTAGTGCACTCCGAATCTTCTAAACCGAGAATCTATTCGAAACTTCAATCTGGTATTTCTCTCTTACCTGGCTCTCTTGTTATTTCTTTGAATTGAATCTCTCCGTTTTCGGACAATGTATATTACCTTTATTCAATGATAAGCTTTCTCATATTATCGCTGCTACCAGGTAGTAATCAGTGTCACAATCAGCCCCTCTAAACGACCGGACATCAATTATGCTAGATTGCCTTCTTCTATCTCCTAAAACGTGATCAATTTGATTATTTTTTTTTCCGTCTGGTAATGTCCAAGTGTATTTATGAACGTCGCGATGTGGGAATTTTGTACTCTTCACGATTAGGTTTTTGGATGTTGCAAAGTTCACAAGTCTAACACAGTTGTTATTACTTTCCTTATGCAGACTTTCGTTCCCTATAATCGGTTTGAAAATATCCTCTCGTCCTACCTTCGCATTGAAATCCCCTAATAGAATTTTCATATGGTATCGCGGGAGTTGGTCAAATATCCGTTCCACTTCTTTATATCATCATCCTTATCTTCAGTTGGGGCATGTACATTTAAAACAATAATATCGAACTACCGCCCCTTAAGAGTAATAAAAGAAAGTCTCTCAGTAACAAATTCAACCCGTTTAGTTGCTGGTAATATTAGTTTATGAACGAAAAACCCTGTTCCTAACTGGTGATTTTTATTTCCTTCCCCGTAAAAGAACGTGAAATTTCCGGAATTCACAGATCCATTTCCTTCCCACCTAAGTTGGTGAACTCCTACTACGTCCATCCTGTATTTCTCTAACTCCCTCGTCACGGATTTTAACGCGCCTGCCCTATAAAAATTCTAATATTCCATGTTCCAAATCTCATATCCATTTTGTTTTGCTGAGGTCGTGCCAAGTGATCAGTCCTTGTCCGAGGCTTTTATGAATATTTCTGAACAAGTGCTTTTTTCTTACAGGATGAGGTTGTTAGCCTTACCCAAACCCCCAAGCTGGAGGACCACTGCCAATCATCTGTCCGTGACTGCTTATTCAGTATATTCGAAGCTAACCTCTATATCTAGAGGCCTTCTCCTCGATCCGCAACTGAGGACTCGCCATGCCGTGGTAACAGGAACCCACGTTACACGGTTCCTGTCTTTGGACTATAGTATTTTATCATGACCGAAATCAGTGTTTCATGGTTAATAAAATATTGGAATCGTAAACGTTTGCAATTTGCTACATAGACGAGTGTTTCTTGACTCTTACTTAAAAGAGCAGTCTTAGGGTGTGGCTTGAGCGTTCGTTTCGTGAGTTAGAGGTCCCTCCAAGGATATTCGGGAAAAAATATAATTTAGAATGTAGATATTTCAGATGTATAATAACATGAAAAATAGTCAATTTCTCCCGTTCTTAAAATTTAGAATTGAAATGACTCCCTTCACAAGGGAAAACTAACAACATGACGTCACAGTCTACAATCTTGATTCCTACTGTCTGAAAACTTCGCGTGTTTCGCAAACAATTCTGAATACAAACGGGTCATCCTTCAGGCCTAGTATGAGTCAGAAATTTGTCTGAAACGTCATTGTGGAATTGTTATTAAGTTCTTCCAATCTTACTACAAATAATAATAATATTTTCGTTCGCCATTTTCAACACGTTCCATAGAGTTCATTGCCTGTTTCTGTGCGACGTTTGTCTCTTAAAAACATATTTGTTCTTGCCCATTACTTTTTACATTATTATTATTATTATTATTATTATTATTATTATTATTATTATTATTATTATTACAGTTTGTCTACCAAATAACTATTTATATGATTATGCGGTATTAAACCAAATCTGGAACAGTGATATTTATTTACTTCCATCATTCCATCCGACAAATTAGTGTGATCTGTAAGAGAAGGGATGTTTTCGGGCTGCTCAAATTTGAGATGACTGCTGTATGCTATAATTTTGAGCTCCACCTTATCTCAAGTAGATGCGGACATGTCGCAATGTTCTTGTAGATTCACTAGTTCAAACGCTGTCGAAGATGAGGTATGGAGGATATGACTCTCAACGAACAACATTCGAACAAATTTATCAAGAACGTTTGGAGATATGAAAAGAAAATGGTCTTGTAAGTCCAGAACGGGAAACAGATAGACTATGTGGGTTCCTCGTGGAAACGAACTAGACATTCGTCATCGAAATATCACAAATTAGGGATGTGCACGAGATGAGTCAAGACAGGATTTTCCTGACAAAATTCGATTCGAGACACGTATCTTCCAATAGAAAAATATATATTTTTCGAGTCGAGACATCATTTTTACAGCACATTTTCGAGACGAGACAGTCACAAATCTTGTCTCGTGCGCATCCCTATCACAAATCGATTTTGGATGAACTTCTTCCTGGATTGGAGGCAAGAATTTTCTAAAGATAATTTACTAAGAGAGATTTTTCTGACTACTATTGATAAAGCTAGTTTTAGAGGGGAGCATTTCTCGTAGCAAAATTGTATCATCGATATCCTACAGTGTAAAGTAATGATAAGCGCAAGAGTTTTGGTCTTGCAGTGTTTGCAAGAGTCTTGCATGTAAGACCAATTCCAAGACCAAGACCAAGGGATGCAAAACTAAGACCAAGACCAAGACCATACCTGCAAGACCAAGACCAAGACCCTTGCACAAGTACTGGTACTACATGAAGTGTTTTTACAGAATGTAAAAAGGGGAAAAATCATTACGTCTTTTACTTGAATTTTTTTGGCTTCAGTGAACACGCCACTGGAGTGAATGTGTTCACAGAAGTTTTATGCAATCCGTATGAATCGATCTGCCCCTGTAGCATATATCTACATTATGTCGTTTTCTGAATTGGCTGTTCGCGTTTTCTGTAGATATTGCTAGTTTACAAGCCACACAGATGTCATCTTGCGCCATGTAAGCTATTTTGATGGACAAACATCGTGTGCGTGGGTTTTCTAAGGTTTTTTCCATTTCCTCCTACTTTCTTCATTCCATCATTTCAGTCATTTTCATCATGACCGTCTACCTTAGCCTTAGTGCATAACTGTGGGACGTTAAACTAGATACTTCAATTTCATTTCAAAGCATACTAGTAGTGTTCTTCTTCCAAAACTGAAGAGAAATGTAGTATTGAACATCGGTAATTCCGTACACCATAGGTGCTGCTGACTACATGGGTATGGCCTTGGCTCCGAGGCTCCGTTGGAAATTTTTAATGTGTGCTCATAAAATTAATATCGAAATAACATTTTCATGGCATCGACAAAAACTTAGTGCATGTGGCCGCAAGTTTGATTTCATGGGTGGGTTATACGTTGAATAATTGTTTATCAATATAACTTTTAGGCTCCTTAGGTATAAGGCACATCGAGGATTGAGCGATATAACATTATACTACAACAGCAAATTTATATTATAAAATTGAAAGTTACTATGTTTGTGACTCCTAATCTCTTGAATCACCCGCTAGAGATCGATCAAGTTTTCAATATAGATCAGGTTTGTGACTGGAATGTTATTTGTCAGTTCACTTTGAAGAAGCAACGTATGGGAGGAGGAGGAGGGGAGGTATACAAAAATCAATATAAATAAATAAAAATAAAAGTCATCTTAATCAAATTTTTAACATGTATGAGGTTCGGAACTGGAAAGTTTTTCATAGTTTCACTTTGATAGTAGAACCTACGGGAGGGGAAGGTATATATAAAAATAAATAAAACTTAATAATTCTTGAAACACCCGACCGATCTCGATCAAATATTCAACATAGGTGAAGCTCAGGCCTGGCACGATTTTTATCATTTTACTTTGATGGTGCATCATAGGGTTTGGGGAGGAGGGAGATATATGTAAAAAATAAAAGTATAAGTGACTGTCTTTGTAGAGATGCAAAAAAGCCGGCTTTTTTGAATCGATGGTTTTTTTCACATAAAAAGCCGGCTTTTTTGGGAAAAAACCGAGAATTTTGGAAATTTTGGCTTTTTTCAACTTCATGATTTTTCTATCTAAATAGCTTTCTTATAGTATATTCTATAGTTAGATAAAAATTCCATGACCTGAATGTGATATTTCGCTCTGAAATTCACCATCAAGATGGATGGAGCACATGTTTTACGAATTAAAGCTAACATGAAGAATGTAGTATTTGAGGGTAATTTTAGAGGCTATTTAACTTTATTTTAACTTTTGAGTTATCGACATCTTTTTTCTTCTCTAGTTTGTCATCCGTGTTTCATTTCTAAGAGCTTTTAGTACTCTAGCTTCTAGCGCAAAAGTTAAACTTGCCCGTTTTTCTATTTATCCGTCAAAGCGTACGTTTTTCAATATATCTGTTAAACCGTACTTCCACATTTCTGTTATACTGTAGCTGTGAAGTGATTTACCAATAATTTTCCGGACACAACCTTGAATACCAATTTATACAAATAATCAGTAGCGGATTTATAAAAGTACTTTAGGAGGGTTTTTTCTGATTGTTTCGTTTCCTAAAAAGTCCTAATTTTATTTGGGAAGTGCTTGAAGTTTATGAGTACAGGCATAACTAATATTTCGTTTCGTTTATATGTTTAGCAATAATCTTCCGGATACAACTTTAAAAATCATTTTATACTGAGAATCAGTGGCGGATTTAAAAAAAGTATTTTGGGAAGGGTTTCTTACTAATGTTTAGTTTTTTTAAACATTCGTAATTTTTATTTGACGGGAGCTTAAAGTTTATGAGTAAAGGCATAAATAATAGGTATTTCGTTTGTTGCAGACATTCCGTAACTTTGGGGAACGGGCTTCAGTCCGAAAGACCGCCCCCCTAACCTTCGCAAAACCGTCACTGCTGGTAATTAGTAATAATAACGATTTAAAAACAATAAAAAAGGAAGTCGCCCAACTCACAGTACACGCACTATTTCTACATTCACAGATGGAATGAAGAAAAGCTTTGTCAGAATAGTCGAATGCTGGTTGAATCCCGGACTTCCCGATAGAAGCGCAAAAGCTAATCACTCAGTCATGTTTGTTGTGCAGTTGTATTTAGCTTAACTTAAATATATTCCGTAGTCTTTTTTTTTGGGGGGGGGGGGGAGTTCCGTAATGATATGTTGAATCCCTCTTGTTAAAAATTCAGAAAACTTGAGGATTGGGTAAACTGTGATGGTGGTTCTATAAAACTTAACTGTAGAATTTCAAGAATATACAGAACCAAAAGCTCTAGATGTGCAGCCTTTAAGTGTATCATATAAATCTAAGTATTTCTCTTATGTTTTATTTTAATTTTATTTTGTTTCAAAAAGAGGATATGGAATATTTTGAAGTAAAAATACTACATACTATTTTGCTAGTTATTTGTGTATTCTTTAAAAAGAAGTGTTTACTTTTAGGGTTGGCTGATTTACACCAACTTTTTTTTTTTAAATAACTGGTTTAAACCACAAAAATAAAAAGAATGAAAAATGCGAATCGTGTGAACTTCATGGTAACGTTTCCAGATATCAAACCACCTGCAATAGTTTTATTTCCCTTTCACCTTTTAATCAAGGTGTCCCATGTTCAATTCTCGGTCGAACCACAATCCTTCTTTCATGCGTAACCCAAGTAGCGGTTCGGATGTCAGTTTAAGCGAAAGTCTTCTCCTTGATAACCTCGGTATTTCGTAAGGATGTTAAGCCTAAATATACGAAACAAACCAAATTGTATATTTCTACATGCCTAAATGCGTGTTGTTTTATAAAGAAGCCAATATTTCTTAAATATATTGATAGAAATTGGCAAAATTTATCGATTGCCTACGTAGCTTCCAACATTAGCTTGGATTGGACTTTCAATGATATCTACGTACCGGTACTAAATTTGTAATTTAATACCTCAGTTTTAGCGTACTGATTATGGTACGTTGACCTTTAAATTTTACATTCAAAGCAATAACAGGATTTTCCCGTTATTGTCTTACATTTCAAGTAATGACGGGATTTTCCCAATGGCTAGGGCGGGAGATTCTCAACTTAAGAAATTTACTGACCGCACTTCTTTAAGCTTATGGGAGTTCTTCCGGCATAACCCCGCTGTTGCATAATAACATCAAGGCGAAACAAACTTAGGCTATTTATGTGAATATGTAATATAAATACATAAAGCAAAAAATCTAAGTCAAAAAAGCCTGGTTTAAACATCCCCCAAAAAACGGGTTTTTGGCATATTCAAAAACAACCACGGTTCTTGCCAACTCTGCTTACTTTTGTATATAGGAGGTTAAAAAATTCTTATTATATACATTGGTTAATCCTGTGGAATTCATAATGTAAATATGTTGAAGAAAAATTGTTTGAAATATTTTTTCGAAATTCATAGTTTATTTTCGATGTTTTATATTATTATCAGCATCAACCACTAATTAAATGATTTTTTGTGTTATAGAGAAGCGATATAAAGTCTGTTTTATCAATTTAAAGCAGTATTTTGAAAAAAGCCCAAAATTTCCGAAGCAAAAAAGCAAAGCAGAAAAAACCGAGTTTTTTTCCAAAAAAGCCGGTTTTTTTCCGAGCCCTTGCATCTCTATGTCTTTGTGACTTCATCACTTTTGAACCAGCCAATCGATCTTAATGAAATTTTCAACATAGATGAGGTTCGGACTTGGGGTGTTTTGTATCATATCGCTTTGACGGTAGAACTAAGGTTAGGAGGAGGGGAGGTTTAGCCAAGGGGGGCCAATCGGGGCCAGGCCCCCCAAATGGTTTCCTGGCCCCCAAATGACCAGCTCTTAAAACATCATAGTAAAATTATCTCGTCATTTAAAAGTAACAAAGTTTATTGACAATTAATAATTTACGATAAAATAGTATGGTGAAATATTGTTTTAACATACCGATCGAAAAATAGGATACCTTTTTGTGACAGCAGATTACACAATTTACTGCGATTTATATTTGACAGTTTGAAGACAAACGTCTTAAAATGTACTACAAATACAGCCATAAAACAAAGGTACTAAACTGATTTGTAAGTACAGTATATTTTTATATGCTTTAACAAGTGTTTTAAAAGACATAGAGGATGGAAAATTTGGTGAGAAACAATGTTTTTATTCAATTAGGATTTCATTCGCTCTCTCTTTTATTTCTACTCAGTGTAATAAAATAATTATGTTTTTTAGTCACGAATAATAAATAAATATTTTTGTCAAGAAACCGTAAAGAAATTAAGTGAAGTTTCAAAGAAAATCAATCTTGTGTAGATAGGTTCTGTATACAAGGTCTTAAATTTAAATATAAAGCTAACCAAGAAAACCTTTGTTGCTTTTTCACCCACCACCTTCGAACATCGATCTAACCTGGAAGATCAAAAATAGTCCCCATCAGCATCGATGACCTTCTGAAAACGTTCTGGAAGGCCATGGAATCCATCGTGGTAGAGCTTGGTGGGCCGTGAAACGAAGATATCAGGTGCATTTTGGACTTTTACTAGGAATTTGAACTGGCGTCCTCTAAGGTGATTGTCCAAAGAATGGAACAGGTGATAATCGGACGGTGCAATACCCGGAAAAAATTGTGGTTGCAATATTGTTTCCCATCCAAGGCGGAGAATGATGTCCTGGGTCATCCTAGCCACGTGGGACTTAGCGTTGCCCCCTAAACGAGGACCCATTTGCAATTCAGAAGTGATGGCTCCAGAGTTTTGATTTTTTGTTGAGCACAGCTCAACTGCTGACACTACACAGTTGCATTGATACAGTGTTGGGCAAAATCAATTGAAATCAATTGCAATTGATCAATCAATTGAAAGTAATTGCTCTGAAAATCAATTGCAATTGATTTCAATTGCAATTGATTTCAATTTGTAATTGACAATTAATTTCAATTGCAATTGAATTCAATCATAAAATTTGCAATTAAATTTTCGTCAATTGTTAATTGTTAATTGGTCACCAGGCAATTGAAACTTTTAATTGTTAATTGTCAATTGCAAAGGGTGCAATTGAAACATTTAATTGTTAATTGCAATTGACAATTGAAACTTGTAATTGTTAATTGTAATTGTTAATTGCAATTGAAATCAGCAATTAAAATTGAAGATAAGAAGATGTGTGTGTATTGTGTTGTCCACTTGTTACTGTTTTACATATTTCAAATAAGGTACTTATAAGAAATGCTGGATACCTACCATCCCTTCCCCCCCCCATGGGAAGAAAGCCGGGAAGCTAAGTATTTTTTAAAATATATTATGTTTATGGTTCTATCCCCCTCGAAAGAACTCTATATGCCCGTCATGCATACAATAGGAATGGGCACCAACGAGTTCGAGCGAGTTTTCTTTAAAACTCGACTCGACTCAAAGCAGACATCTTTGAGCTCGACTTGAGATCTCGGCTCGAAAAATTTCCCACAACTCGACTCGAATTCGGATCGAGTTTCCAGTCGAGTCGAGCCAATTCGAGCTAAATTCTTTGTGTAGTTCCAAGTACTACTATCTTCAAGTATCCTACATAGACAATATAATTATCAATGATACTACTACTACTACTATAATTAATTATCATTATAACACCGTGTACCTGTATAAACATGGAATATAGGCGGTTTGTATCGGAATACTAAAAATTAGTTGACTGTCGATCTCGGTCGTCAAGAAATCTTCAGGAGGCAAGGACATCGGTCACGAAGTTCTTGGTTTGAGTTCAGGAGGAGCAAGTATTCGGGCTCGAGACAAAAATTGTTAAAAGTTATGGGACTCCAGCCAAACATGTTCAAAACTGCTCGACCCGGGTTTAGGGTTGTCAACAGCTCAAGAGGCTCGCTCACAGCTTATTCACTTATCGAGCCGAACCGAGAAGTGAGCCGAGCCAACAGCTCATCCAACCGAGCCAGCTCGAGCCGATGGCTCACACGAGCCGAGCCGAACCGAGCTGATTGCTTACCCCAACCGAGCCGGTTCGAGCCATCGGCTCAGTTAAGCTGACTCGAACCCAGCCTATGGACTCGTTTCAACGGAGCCGGTTCAAGCCATTGGCTCAATTGAGCCCAGTCGATGGGTAATCCCAACCAAGCCAGTTCAAGCTGTACGCTCAGTTGAATCGATCCGAGTCGGTTGACATCACTATTCCGGTTGGGCTTCTACTTTGGCTAAAAAATTGGACCGTGCAGTTCTCAGCCTTGATGGTAAGAATTACAAAAAATGATATGAAATCTTTAGTTTTACGTCCCACGATTATGCCGGTTAGGCTAAAGGAGACGGTGATGATAGGAAATGAATGAAATGAAAAAAGTGGGAGGAAACGGGAGAACCCCGAGAAAATCCACGAGCACGGTGTTTGTCCACCACAAAGTACAAACTGCGCGAGCTGGGATCAAACCAGGAACCTCAAGCACCGGAGGTGAACGCTCTACCACTGACCCACCGCGCCAACTGGTAAGAACTACAGTATATACTTATATTGGTGCTCACGGCGTCATTAACTTGTTCCGCCACCAACGAATTTCAAGGTACTTTGTTTTGCATCTTTTGTGCATGTTTTGTGTCGCTTTATGCGCCTATTCCCACATTTTGTGCATCACCGGAAGTGGGTCAAAATGGGCCTACAAATATGGCGGAACACATTATTGCTCTTCCGCCACCAATGAATTTCGAGATCGTTTCCTTCACATCGTTTTATGCCGTTTTGTGCATCTACTTCCGTTTTGTACGTCGTGGGATGTAGGTTAAAATGAGTCTCCAAGATAGGACGAAAATGACCCACTGTTCCGCCACTATCGAATTTCGAGGTCGTTAATTTCACATCGCGTACCCTTTTGTGCGCCTATTTCGACGTTTTGTGCGTCACTAGAAGACGGTCAAAATGGGCCTCGAAAGTGGGATGAAAATGACCAAGATTTTCGCCACTACTGAATTTCGATATCCTTCCTTTTGCATCGACTAGTGGATTTTCGTGCCGTTTCGTGCCCTTATTTCCACGTTTTATGCGTCACCTGAAGTGGGTCAAAATGGGCTTCCAAGATGGGACGAAAATGACAAAGAATTCCGCTACTATCGAATTTCGAGGTCGTTAATTTCATATTGCATACCCTTTTGTGCGCGTATTTCGACGTTTTGTGCGTCACTGGAAGACGGTCAAAATGGGCCTCGAAGGTGGGACGAAAATGACCCACTGCTCCGCCACTATACCTACCGAATTTCGTGGTCCTTCCTTTCGCGTCGACTAGTGAATGTTTCGTGCCCTTATTTTCGCGTTTTGCACGTCATCAGAAGTGTGTGAAAATGGACCTCCAAAGTGTGACCAAAATGACCCATTGTTCCGACACTGTCGAATTACTAGGTCGTTTCTTTCGCATCGTTTAGTGATTATTTTTTAAAAAGTTTTCTGTGCCTACTTCCTCGTCTTGTGCGTCACCGGAAGTGAGTTAAACGGGCCTTTAAAGTGGGAGTTAAATGGCTCACTATTCCGCCACCACCATTCGGGGTTGGTTCTTTCGCATCATTTAGTGTGTATTTTGTTCCGTTCTGTTCGCCTACTTCCACGTTTTGAGCATCACCAGAAATGCGTCAAAATGGTCCATCAATGTGTGAGAAAATAGAGCCATTGTTCCGCCACTATCGAATTTGGGGGGTCGTTTCTTTCGTATCGTACAGTGCCTGCTTTGTACCGTTTTGTGCTCCTATTTCCACTTTAGTCCTTCTATTTCCACTTTAGTGCGACAACAAAAATGGTTCAAAATGGCCTACAGGTATAGCGGAATAACTTAATGCTGTTCCGTCACCCTCAAATGAGGTCGTTTCCTTCACATTTTTAATACATGATTTGTGTCGCTTTGTGCATCAGTGAGAGAGGGTCAAAATGGACCTTGAAAGTGGAATGAATATGTCTTTCTCTGCCATATTTGTAGGTCGCCTTTGACCCACTTTCGTTGGCCTACAAAACGTGAAAGTATGCGCAGAAACGGTATAAATATGCACTAAACAATGCGAAAAAAGCGACCTTGAAATTCGATACTGGTGGGAGAGTGGATCAGTTTTCTTCCCACATTGAATGCCCATTTTGACCCACTACCATTGAATCACAAAACGTGGAAATAGGCTTACAAAACGGTAGAAAACACGCACAAGACGATGTGAAGGAAACTACCTCGAAATCGTTCCTGACGGAACAGCATTAACTTGTTCCGCCATATTTGTAGGATAACATTGACCCATTTCCAGTGACGCAGAAAACGAGGAAATAGGCGCACAAAACGACACAAAAATGGAAATTTAGCTTAATTACATGGAAATTTTAAGTTTGTAAGCTTAATTATATGGAAAATTTTATACATTTTTCCTTTACGTTGATTTGGGACTTTTAAATTTTATTCATTTTTCCACTGAAAAGTATGTATAATTCAACAAGTTGATTTGATTTTGAGTTGCTTTTGGGGTTTAATGTCCCGGTCAGCAGCGAGGCTTTATGAGACATGGACCTACTGATTAACGTGGAATCCGAACCACATGAGCTCCCGCCGGGAATCGAACCCGGGTCTTCCACGCCAAAGGCGCGTACGCTAACCACTTAGCCACGGAGGAGCTCTATAATTCAACAACGAAATAATTATTAGTTATAATTATAATAATTATCTATATAATTGAATTCATTGTAATTTGGTCCATAACAAACACTTTATCATTTCGTACTAGCTGTTATGCCCGTTCTTCGAACGGATCAGATAAAATATCAATGTAAACAAACTGAACAACGGGAGAACAATTAAGAAACATTTCTAACATTGGATATATTTTGTGTGAATATATATCCAACAACGTATATGTGTTTTCATTGGGAAGGCCGATGGGGGCTGAATTTGAACGTAAACACTATCGGGGGTTTCACTATAGGTCTGAGCAACCCCGATAAATATGGATTCGACACAAATTCTAGTACTTTTACATGTTCCGGTGAACGCCCCCTCAGACCCCGTTGGTTCGTATTGTGAAAAAATCTCCTCTGGCCCCCACCAACCCCCAACTAATACCGCGAAAACTATGAATGTGACACTAACATCTGCCATTTTCTACTACTTTTTACATATGCCGGTAAAAATCCCTATAATCCTCTGGTTCCAATTTTGAAAAAAAAAAACAATGCCTCTGGCCCACAGCCGATGGGGGCTGTATTTGGAAGTCAACGCCTGTGGAAGTATCACCATTCATCTCAGCGACAGCGAAAACTATGGATTTGACACTAATATCGGTAACTTTCCATTATTTTTACATGTCTCGCAATTCCCCACCCGCGGTGACTCCCGGCCCGCATACAATGGTGGCTAAATTTGAAAATCATCGCTAATGAAAGTATCACCATTGATCTCAGCCTCCGCGAAAACTACGGATTTGACATCGGTCATTGTGGATTATTTTTACATGTCTCGTGATCCCCGTTATAATGCCCCCGTTTCTTATCTGATGGGGGCTAAATGTGAAAGTAAACGCGGTCTTGAGTTTCACCAATGAGCTCAGCTACCCCGAAAACTATGGATTTGACATTAATATCGGTCATTTTCGATTATTTTTACATGTCTCGGAATTTCCCCCTCTGGTGACCCAAGGCCCGCATACAACGGTGGATGAATTTGAAAGTCATCGCTAATGGTAGTGTCACCATTGATATCACCAACCGCGAAAACTATGGATTTGACACTAATATCGGCATTTTGGATTACTTGTACGTTTCGGCATTCCCCCCCTTCCCCCGTTGACCCACGGCCCGTCGCCGAATACGGTGAATTTGGAAGTTAATGCGATCGGAGTTTCACCATTGATCTCAGCGACCGCGAAAACTATGAAATCGACACTGATATCGGTCATTTTCTACTACTTTTACATGTCCCGGTAAACGCCCCCCTGAGACCCCCTGGTTCGAATTTTTTCGAAAAAGCTTTGCCTTGGTGTGGGACCTGGACCAAGGTATCTTTGACCAAAATTTGGTAACTCTCGGTCGACTTGTCTTGTCCCCAGGCCGGTCCCGGTAAACGTCCCCTGGAGACCCCTAGTAAGGAATTTAAAAAAAACTCTTCGTCTTGGTCTGGGGCCTAGACCAAGCTACCCGTGACCAAATTTTGAAAAGTTTCGGTCCACTCGTCTCGTCCACAGGTCGCACAAAGATAGACAGATAGACACATGAACAA
This sequence comes from Thermobia domestica, assembly GCF_964235325.1. Taxonomy (NCBI): domain Eukaryota; kingdom Metazoa; phylum Arthropoda; class Insecta; order Zygentoma; family Lepismatidae; genus Thermobia; species Thermobia domestica. The sequence continues at coordinate 234,842,627 of NC_137459.1, forward strand.
ACTCTATTTTATTTATATTAGAAAGGTCAGATCCGCCGTTATTGTATTAGTGCGGTGCTTGAGCTATTGATCGTAAAAATTCAAACTCCGATGAGTGATAATTTTATAGGCTTGTTTTATTACAAGTTTAAACTCTTTAGTCAGTAGAGATGAGGGCGTGAATCATGGGTCAGAGTTGATGACAATGGGTTTTGGTGGGTCTGTGGGTCACAGTGGGTAAGAGTGGTTTATGGTGGGTGGTGGGTCAGAGTGGGTCACGGTGGGTCGTGGGTCACGACGGGTGGTGAGTCAATTGGTCGTGGCTAAAGTTTTCATTGCCCCACGCTCTCTCTGAACTACAGTGTTGAAAATTAATCAGTAAAAATCAATTGCAATTGATCAATCAATTGAAAGTAATTGCTGTGGAAATCAATTGCAATTGAATCAATTGCCAATTAATTTCAATTGCAATTGAATTACAGAATTCAATTGCAATTACTTTCCACTGCAATTACTTTCAATCAATTGATCAATTGCAATTGATTCTCCTTTTTTAATGGCCAACTGCAATTAACAATTAACCATTACTTATTTCAATTGTTAATTGCAATTAACAATTAAATTTACAGATTAATTGTTAATTGTTAATTCAATTGAAATTTGCCCAACACTGCATTGATACTCTGACCAGCTGGTAGCAGTTCCCGATGCACGATGCACCAAACACACAGAAGGGCCTTCTTCTGGTACAGTGCTGGTTTCGACTGTTTTGAAATCGGTTAATGGGATGCTAACCAATGATGACGGCGCCATGGAGCTTCGTATAGGACCCACTTTTTATCACATGTCAATGTCCTGTCCAGAAATGGCTCCGAAACAGTAAATAAACACAGGCGACTGCCGCGTTGCCTTCTGGCCCGGAGTCAAAACATGTGAGACCCATCGACCCAACTTGTAGTGCTTCCCAAGTTGATGGACGTGCTGCCGAATGGTTTCTCCACACACTGAATTGTAGTCCCAGTTCCTCTTTGTACATGTGTTGGTCTTCTAACACGTGGTGTTTTCGGGTGTTTCGTCATCATCCTTAAACTTGTTAAACCATCGCTGCACTGTCTGCGTCGTCACGACACCCTCACCAAAGGCCTGATATATCTTCTGTCCCGCTACAGCGGCGTTTGACCTCCATTTGAACTCGATCAGCATACAAGCTCTTATGACGCTCTGTGGATGTCCCATGTTCCCTCTGTCTTTACGCAAGTTCACGGTATATCTGAATTGCCACAACTAGATAGTATGTTGGATATACCCACACCAGCAACTGACGTTCACCTTATCTCCACTCGCATTCAACTCACGGTGTGAGGTCCAATTGAACACAGACCTCCCCAAAAAGGGACAGAATTTTGTTGGTTACCTTTATAGTTATGCACAAAAGTATAGCGTTTGGTCCCGGGCAGTAGTTCTTGATTAAGCATAATAAAAACTATCTTGGTTATTATTTATGAATAATAATAATAATAATAATAATAATAATAATAATAATAATAATAATAATAATAATAATAATAATAATAATAAGCTAAAATAGTGTTTTTAGTTTTCCAGAAGGATACAAAAATTTTCCTTTCTTTCAGGCCTCAAAAACACTAGCAGCAACACATTTTTTGGCTTTGTACATTGTAGCTGCCCCCCTTAAAAACGACGGGCCCCTCCTACACAAACCTGCTAGCTACAACCCTGAGGGGAAGGGAAGTGTACAAAGATAAATAAAACTTAATAACTCTTGAACCACCCAACCGATCTCGATTACATTTTCAACATAGATGAGGTTCAGACCTGAGATGGTTTCTGTCATATGACTTTGACGGTGGAGCTTAAGAGGCTTGGAGAAGAGAGATATTTAAAAATGATGTTAAATGACCGATATTAGAGTGGAGAATATAGTTTTGGGGGTCTTTGAGATAAACAGTGACACTTCCGATGCTGCTTAAATCCAAATTCAGCCCCATAGCTTGGCGATGGGAGGAAAGATATCTAAAAATGATCGAAAATTAATATTAGTGTCGAATTCATAATTTCTGGGGTCGCTAAAGGGAACAGTGATACTTCCGATCCCGTTTAAATGCAAATTCATCTTGGGAAGGGGGAAGAAGGAGTTATGTAAAAATTATCGAAAATGACCATAATTATCAATGTCAAATTCATGGTTTTCGAGGTCATTGAGATGAACAGTGACACTTCCGATGCCATGCCTTGCAACGTGGGGAGACGGAGATATATAAATGTATTGAAAATGACCTATATTCGTGCCGAATCCATAGTTTTAGGTGTCTCTAAGATGATCAGTGACGTTTCTGATGCCGTTTAAACCCAAATTCAGTCCCGCAACTTAGGGAGAAGGAGGGGAGAGAAATATAAAAATAATCGAAAATGACTGATATCAGAAAACGCTATAGTAATAATAAAAAGTGACTGATTAACAAAACATATTATTATTATTATTATTATTATTATTATTATTATTATTATTATTATTATTATTATTATTATTATTATTATTATTATTATTTTAAATTTAACCCAACGAAGTGGGTAATTGATGCTAGTAATCCATATTCACAAGTGAGACTGATTTTGTACAGATATTTTAAATAACTTGTAGTTAGATGTTGTTATTTTTTATTTCTAATATAGGTCAAAAGTATTTATACAAATTGAAATTGTAGAAAAGACACAGACAGTTGAGTCGTTTTTAGTTTTCACTCAAATTATTCTAAAATATTGAGTTTCGATTATAATAATTATTATATTTTTTTCTCTCTTTTTTGGTCGATATGCTAAACATATCATCATAATCATCATCAAAGTTATTCTGCCATTATTGGCAGGTTGCTTGCTGCAACTGAGAAACCTCGATGTACTGTGGTCCTCGGCTAGTCTCTTCGTTTAAATATAGCAATTTTCTGTTTTAATACCTTCCTTCAACTACAATCTCCTTTGCTCCCTCTCTCTCTTTCCTTTCACCATACCCTCTAGCACGTCCTTCACAGCCAATATTCCAACCAGTTCCTCTTTCTCCTCTTATCAATATCTAAAATTCTTCTTTTTTTCTCCTACTGCTAATAATTCTAACACCTTCTCATTCGTTTTCCGTTCAACACAGCTAATTCTCTCCTTTTTTCTCCATGCCCACGTTTCGAAAGTCTGCAATTTTTTCCATCGTTTTTGCGTAATGTCCATGTTTCTGCCCCATTGGAATCAGTAAAACTAAATCCCAATATTTAATTATAAGTTTGTTTAATACAAAGATTAGCTCATCGTGGTTGAAAAGAAAAATCTAGCGCTTTAGAGTGTAAAAATAATTTTGCAGTTCATGGTATTTCTATAATCTGTACCGTTTTGATTTTCTTTCATTCGTCTCAGGGGTAGCCTCCCCAGTTTGGGGACCAGCGGAGTGTTGGGTCTGTTAAAAAATATAAAAATATTACGAAACATCGTGATTTATCTTATAGGTAGCGAAGCGTGGGCACCCAATAAAAAAATAAAGTTCATCAATTGAATCACTGATTGGAAAAAGGGAATAAGTGCATCAGACCTAAGTTTTCAAAAACGCTAAAAAAACCTTCCCGAGGCGTTGTTTGTATTTGTTGCAAAAAGTGTATAATTGATTACTTGTAGCAAAACAACTAACAAACACTAAGACAAGAAGAAGAATCATGTATTGCAGCACTGCAATTGGTTAGATAAGCTTAAAAATGGAAAAAATATTCCCTTTTTCCAATCAAGTTGAGTTGGACGAAATTGTAATTGTGTGTAGGGCATGTAATGTGCAGTTTATGGTAGAAAGCTATGAAAATATACATGCTGAATACAATGCTGTATGTTAATCTTGGATATATGTATCCGAACTATCACGCATGCTAGGCTTCTAACACTGTTATTGTCACCGTTCGTTTTTTTTTTTTTTTTTTTTTTTTGTAAAGCACATGTTATTCGTACAGTAGAAAAGTAATACAATAAAGACAGCTGAAAAAATACGTAGCAAAATACGTTGTCAAAATAGAATGACTTTACATAGGGTCCTATCCGCCTGCATCTTCGTCTTCTACAGTTTCTTGGTCAGTGGTTTTCCATGAACAAATCATCCTATAAAACTTTTTGTATTGGTCATGTATGCATTTGATGATTTGTGAAGAATCGTTTATCTTTTTCTGATTGATCGGGACTTGCCAATCGTATGCCTTTGACGTTGGCAGTGGAATGTTTGTGACATTACTTTTGAGTAATCGGAAAATATCAGTTCTTAGTTCATTGATAAACTTATGAGCTTGCACATAACCTAGAGATTCTGCTTTATAAACAGTGTCTTTATTTACGTACTTGGAATTTCACTGTTTTGTCCACAATGCTACCTGAAGATTTCTTGTAAAACGGTTACCACCAAAGTTTAAAATCTAAGATTTCTTCATTGACAACTTCGTAAACCTGAAATGAAGTATCAGTATTTCTTGCATTCGTAATCATGTGGTTATACTATGCTGCTAAATAACTGCGATTGTGTCGTTTGAGTTCTCGTTTGATTATAACAAAATTTCGGTCACATGGTAAAAACTGTGACCTCTGACAGGCAAACATTTCTGTACAGCGGTAAAGCGTTATGACACGATCAGACGGAAAAGCATTAATGTCATTGTATGATTGCAGTTTTGGTATTGTATGATCACCACTTGTATCACTGAAAACACGTAAATCTGTAACTGATTGGGGCAAATATTTCTCTATAGATTGTGCAATGCGAAGACAAGGCGAAGTATCGTAACGTCAGCAGAGGGCTCTAATGGTTGTCTACATACATACAGTCTCACAGTTGTGGTGGTATCCTATAGTGATTGGAAGAAGGAAATAAGAAACGTAGTTATCCCTTTTTCTAATCAGCGAGATATTTTGTCTTCTACATTGGTCATATAGAGTTGCCCAAACATTCCTATTTTCTACTCAACGATGTAACTATCTCAAAGGAACACATCTGCTATCTCAGGTTAAAATCGCAAAAAATTGTACTTATTCCCTTTTTCCAATCAGTGGTTCAATTATGTTGTACACTATCATCATACACGAAGATAAACTATGTTACATTTAGGAACATACATTGTATTTCCGTTGCTATTGGAGCATTGTAGAATTTATTATCCCTTATATCCAGAGTAAAATTTACCTATGAAAAGCATAAGATTTCTTAAAAGCAAGACTTGCAAGACTCTTGCAACTCTTGCAAGCAAGACCAAGACCAAGACCAAGATCGAAGGTTCCAGTGCAAGACCAAGATCAAGACTGGATGTGCAAGACCAAGACCAAGACCAAGACCACCCCGATCTTGGTCTTGGTCTTGCATTTGCTCATCACTAATGTAAAGTAGCAACTGTCATGGCATTTCTTGTCTATAGAACCTGCTCTATCTTGGAGAATTTTCCCCAGCATTTCTGGTCGGATTGCAGCGCCGTGGTGTGTTAAAATGAAGCAAAAGATTTTGTGCTAAATGCCCATGCTGTTTGTTTTGTGTGGGAAATTGAATTGTAGTAAAGAAAAATCAGTTGGAGTAATAATGCTATCATTATACTGATTGAAAAATATGAGGAGCATCCTTGTTTGTACAAAGTTAAAAGTCTTTCGTATCATAATAAAAATTTGCGACAAAAGGGCTTTAGAAGAAATTACGACTGAAATCTCTGTTTTTAGTTTCGGAACCATAATTGCGCTCTTCTCCCGTGATTTGTTTGCTACGTCACAAGATGCTTATCAAAATGCTACCGTGTAAAAGCACCATATACTTTTGATGCCATAGAATATTATACGAGATTTTTGGCAGCACATCTGCTACGAGAAATGCTACAATAAATGCTTCCGTCTAAAACTAGCCTAAGGCAATCACTGCGATGGAAAATCGCTTTGGATCATGTAGCAAAATCATTATATCAATCACCATTCTACCACCATTCCACAAACAAAAAGTAAAAACTTTCTAAATTATAACATTGTGGAGCCCATGGCCCAGAATTATGGAAGTGATCTGGAAATATTCAAATGTGAACTCAAAATCCTTCCAAACACAACTAAGTTGTATAAAGACAAGAGAAAACCAAAGTTCATTTCCTGATGAATTTCATTAATCCTTTTTGTGTCTACAGAAACGCATTCCTAGAAACCTACAAGCTAGATTTCATCTCTGTGACTATACAGGGGCTGATCCAGAGCGGACTTCTGGGGGAGGGATTGTAATACTGCTACTTAGAGCTACTTTTAAGAGCTCCAAACTCTGGGATGGGTCTTATTTATATAGGGGAAGGCATTGTACCTTTGAAACAATGTACCTTTGAACACCTGTGCTTTTCTCGAATTCAGAGCTATCTAGGTGCAGTGATTAAAATTCATTTGAAAGATTAAATGAAAAGAAGCACTACAAACGCGTTTGGCTGTTGTTTACTGAGTGTTGTGTCGAGTAATGTTCCTTTTAATTTTTTCACCCCCCAAACGAAGATTTTTTTGTAGTTACCTTTTGAGTTTTGTGCTCTTCGGTTTTCGCAACTTGTGATATTTATTTGTCCAAACTTGGAGTAGAATCATTGGTGAATGTGGTAATATTTTTAGTTTTAACTTCTGTTCAATATTTAAGCTAGTGGAGAACTTTTTTTCGTAATGGTGACCCTCTTGTACTATGAACATTAATGCATCGTGTACTTTTGAGCGATAAATAATACTGTTTAAAGCTACACAAGGTAAGTAGTTAAAACAATTGATATATTTTATATAGGTTAGGTTAGGATATAAAGTTATTAGTTATAATTTTAGGTAGTTTCTATATATTCGCTTATTATATAACATAATGTTAAGAGTTGTATATGCTCAACTTTATTTTCACAAGTTTTTGTTAGAACTTCTCTTCAATTTTTAATTTAATTGATAAAATTTTAATTCTGGGGAGCTTTTTATAGATAAACCTTTTATTGCAATTTATAACTGTTAATATTTGTGGTTTCTTTTTATATTATTGCCGCAGAAACATTGTAATTATCACTGTTCAAAGGTACAAGAAGGTATGTTCAAAGGTACACGACCATAATGTACCTGTGAACAAAACGGATTTGTTCTTATTTTATCTTATAAAACCTATTGTAATTACGTAACACGTTTAAAAATCATCCTATCTGGTAGCAAAGAGATGACTCTTCAAATGTAGTACAAAAATTGGGGAAAAAGTACTGAAAATTAGTACCAAAATTTCAAAGACTAAAAGTGTTCAGAGGTACAACGCCTTCCCCTATAAAATAAGAAAGTCTCTTCTTCCGGGGGGCAACCCCCCATGGATCCGCCCCTGTGACTATATAAGTTCCTAGTGTTATGTGAAAGGCCATTCTCATATTTGAAAGAATTAAAGACAACCGCAATTCAATGACTGATGATAGCTTGAAAAACTTAAGAAAACTTTATATTGAAGAAAATTGCTAAATCATTAGATCTTGAAGAAGTTGTTGATAAGTTTGCTGTTGCCCACAATAATAGAAAGATCCTCTTTTAAGTAGAAGCATGTACATTTAAGTTATTTTCTTTATCTGTAAAAGTGTATTTCTCTGCTTCCACTTAAATCAACCAGCCGCACATATTTTAAACGCGGTAATTAAATAAGTACTTACTTATATTGGAAATCAATTCTATCAATGTATCCTAGTTGTTTGAGGTAGTAAATTCTTACATTTTCACTGTAAAAGAGTAAAATCATGAACAACAAAGATGAAAACATTCACCTTGAAAACACACACACACACACACACATATATATATATATATATATATATATATATATATATATATATATATATATATATATATATATATACAGGGTCGTATCCAGAAGTAGTAGGACTGATTTTTTCCCGTTCACGGAGCAATGTAGGGGTGCTGCAAGGCCGGATGTTCTGGAGGGGAGCCTTGGAAACAGGTGTCGACCGGCGGCAGTCACCTGCGTGCATTAGTTGAGTGTGGACCACTGTGTTAGTGACCTCCTGTTGTGACGCCTCGTCGTCAGTTGCGATGGAGCGAAATTTGGAGCAGCGGCACGCCATCAAGTTTTGCGTCAAACTGGGAAAATCAGCGACCGAAACCAAGGACATACTTAAGGGCCTACAAGGAGAATACCATGAGCCGCACAATCGCCCCGTAAAAAGAAGGACAGAATGTCGAAATCAAAAGTGAAACCGATGTTGATTGCATTTTTTGACCGTCGTAGCATTGTCCATAAGGAGTTTGTACCTCCTGGACAGAGTGTAAATGCAAGATTTTACGTGGAAGTGCTCACACGGCTGCGAAATCGGATCACACGCGTGCGACCAGACCTGTTGAGGAAATGGAAGCTCCACCATATCAACGCGCTGTGCCACGGCGCGTGGATTGTGAGGGATCTTCTGACCAAATTCGGCGTTTCCACATTGCCTCACCACCCTACAGCCCTGATGTGGCACCGTCGGACTTCTTCCTGTTCCCCCGTATCAAGAGGCAGCTCAAGGGTCATCGTTTCGACTCGGTGGAAGGAGTCCAAGCGGCGACGACGAGGGCGCTGAACGGCATTCTGGAGGACGACTTCCAGAAGGCCTTTGCGACCTGGAAGGCTCGCTACCAGAAGTATGTGAATTCTTAAGGGGCCTATTTTGAAGAGTATGAAGTCGATGTACCAAAATGTTCAATAATTAAAAAAAAATCAGTCCTACTACTTCTGGATACGACCCTGTATATATATATATATATATATATATATATATATATATATATATATATATATATATATATATATATTTAGTGAATAAAATTTTTCATTCATTGGAAATGGCCCGCTCAAAAGTTTCTTGGGTCCTTCATTGTACCCCCCTGAAAAAGATTCTAGCTACGCTACTGCTACTGCAACTTTATCTCAATAAATTTACTTGTGTTTCGCATGTGGAGCGTCTCTTATGCCGTGGAACTGTTTCTTTGTTGAAAGTTCACAAAACACAAGTTATTTTTGTCAACGATAGATGGCGCTGCAATATATATTCTCTCTGTGTACTGAAACAGTTTCAGAGCTAGTATCAACAGATGGCACAAGAGGCGCCTTTGTCGATCAGGGCTAACGACAGCTGGTCTTCCTTCCCCAGCGTGGCTATCTCCTTCATAATTATGCTGCACAAAGCAATACATCAAGTATATTTTCATCTGTTAAAAAAATGATGAGGATTTAGTATTTTAATATGAGCAAAATTACAAAATCGTTTATGTTTGTTGCACAATTTACTCGAAAAGAAAGTTTTATTTCTAAACATGTGCGAATAAATTTAGATATTTATATTTTATGTAGTTTTTTTTTTTTCAATGCAACAAAGAACAATATTTTGAATGTCACTATATTAAGAAAACTGTAATAGATGGAAGAAGGTAGAAACTATTTACCAGAGGTACGAACACAAGAAACTTGTGATGCAAAGTACGTCTGTGAAATTTTACAAAGGGATTGAGGAAAGATTAGTGCTAGCCCTCCCCGCTGGTCTAGTGGCTAGCACGTGCGCCTTTGGTGTACGGGCTCCCGGATTCGATTCCCAGTGGGAGAGCGTTTGGAATTTTAACTGTCTTGGATATGTATGTGTGTGTCCCTGTCGAATTTGGTAAAGGTCAAAGAGTTATATGAGGAAACTCGGGTTGCTCAGGAAACTGAGGTATGATCGGTTGATTTTTTTTTTTTAAGTGCAAACATTTTAAGTCCGTTAGGAAGTAGAGTTGTGTACAAAATGTGTTTAATTTATACAGTAAAACTATGCTTTAACCAAGGTTCTGGGCCTAGACCGCCGAGTAAATTGCAAAGGATCAATGTGTTTTTGACTTAATGTCATGTCAGGATGATTGAGGAGGAATGCATAATGCAGATGACATCCATCTATTTAATTACATTAAAAAAAAAAGAAAGAAAGAAAAAGATAAACCCTCACGCAGAAACCGATTAGCGGCTAATAAAAGTTTAGAAATTAAATATTCAAGGTCTCACATTCAATTGTTTGCGTTTCATGGTTCTTCCCTGTAGAGCGATTGCGGCTGTTGTAATCGGAAATGTAATTTCTGAGTACGTACGCTGCAAACGAAGAACTAATGATTTATCAGTTTATAAGTTGAATGAAGATTTAAAAATGAAATAAAATATGTCATGTAACAAACAACTGAAGTCGAGCTCTTTAGTACAAGTAAGGGTGGGACACAGTAGTTCAGTGACTACCGGTAGCAATAAGCTAAGTGGTCCCTGACGTTCGAGTTCGGATTACGAGGTTCCTCTGAAGAGCATGGGCGTTTTTAACTCTCTTCGATATTTCTCTCCCTGTCCTGTAGTCTTGAACAATGGAAGAAAGAGAAAATAAGAGCGAGAAAACAAGTGGTAGAGCATCACCTGCGCTAGCAGGGGACCCTATTTCGATCTCCGGACACGCAAACTTGTGGTGAACAACATGTCCGTGGGCTTTCTCAGTGTTCTCCCATTGCCTCCACATCCTGTTTTTAAAAAAAATCACTTTCGTTATTCATTTGTTTCCTGTAATTGTAAAGGATAACAGTGGCGTTAGAGAAACATACAACTAGATTTTTTTATCTAATACAAGTCAGGGAAGTTATGTTACAACTTCAAAAGGGACATTTTCTTAAGAAAAAGTACCTGTTAATGCCTCTTTTAAAAAACACAATTGTAACCATGATAAACTAATGTTGTTGTTGTTGTAGTTAGTAGTAGTAGTAGTAATAGTAATAGAGAACGTTTATCACGTGATATTTTCAGTCTTCTTTGCCCAATGATTCAGGTATTTTGCTTTACATCTGCAGTCTATCATGAAACCAAGGATTCAATTTAATACCTTATTTAGTGATATATACTCTAGCATTTTATAAAATTGAGCTCCCTTATGGCTATGTGGATAATAGCCACACCTTTGGTGTAACTGACCTGGGTTTGATTCTCGGCGGAAATTCATGTGGTTCGGATCCCACGTTGGGCTGTAGGTCCATGTTTCATATAGTCTATCTGGTGAAAGGGACGCTAAATCAATTTTAACTTGCGTTCTTTGAGAAAATAGTTATATTTTGGGAACTTTGTTTGAACTTAAACATAAGAGCATAAATATTTATTTAATTTCTCTTCTGTTTTTCCTTCTATTATTGATTTTTTGTCAAATTCCAAATTTATGCTGATCCAAACATGAAGATCGTACCTCTTGAGGTCACAATTATAGGTTATGAAACAGGGCATTTTTAAATTGTTAATTTCCTGCAAAATCTATAATTTCAGCATTCTGATTTCAGAGATCCGTGGTGATTGACTAGATCATTCATACTGGTGACATAGTTGAGAGTTTATTCGATTTGAAGCTCACGATGAATAAAACTCGTGTGCAAGTTTGTCGGTATGTTCGTGGCGCTGCGAATATTCCATCCTGGTTATTTCCATTACTTTACCAATTGTATTGCATTTTTATTTGTATTTATCAAACACAGGAGCGCAGTGTCAGTGAGCTCTACTCTGCTGTGAAGGAATTCATTCAATTCCAGGACATCTGAAATTATGATGGACATCGAGTTCCTAGATTTTCAGAAGGTAATTCCATTTCCCATTTTTTCCATCCCTGTAGTTTCTTTGTTATCGCTCACTCGCATATATAATCAGTCTCCATCAGTCTACAGAACATTATGATTTGATATATCAATATTTATTTTTGTTTCTTAGTTGCCACATATGTTAATTTTGCGTTGAGATTTATATTTATAAAGTTTGCGTAGCCCGTATTTTGTACGCATGGTTCAGGTTCGATCTCTAGTTACAGCTGAGCACTGTTAGTCTTAATGTGCAATTTGTGTTACTAATGGTTTCCAATTACCTACGCGTGGGTTCAACGTTTTAAAAGGAAAATAATGTCAGTTTGTGATGTTTGTTTGACTTTGTATTTTGAAACACATCAGTCTGACGAAGAAGTCTACAGGTTCTCTCAAACCTGTAGCTAGAACAGCAAGATAGGTGAGGCCGGAATATTTTTTTAGGGGCTAACTTGAGTTTACACCACACTCATACATAAATGTACTTAACAACAAACAATATAAAGTTTCAGGAAGGCTGAAGCTGGTCACAGGATGGGAGGTCAGCCTCCCATGACCACTCCTTAGCTACGGGCCTTGTTTCTCTACAAAATTAACCAAATAGAATATATAGATTACATTTCACTTCAAACCCAAGGGTTTCATATGTAAAAAGAGACGTTCTATATAAATCAAAATGTATTTCTTAATTTAGAAATGTTCCATAAATTTCCCCTCAAACTGAATGTTGATTCTCAATCTGGTCAATCACTATTTTCTCAACTCAGACCCATACACACTCATTAAATTTTTAACTTTTTATTACTTATAGATTTATTTATTTATTTATTGTGTTCTTACATACTTATTCTTTCAGCACTGAGGCTGTGTGAGACGTATTCCTACAGCCCAACCTGTAATTTGAGCGTCATGTGCTCCCACTGGAGATCACCTTCACTGAACGAGTGAACGCCAATAATTGTAAGTCATAAGGAAGTTGAACTAAACTAGTGATAGTACGAGTGACTTTTTTTCATTCAATGTTTTCATCGCATTACAAATCACTAATTTCAATTACAGATATCAAGAGTAACTCTTAATCTAGAAAATAAGATTTTTTTTTAAAAAAAATGAAACAACTTGTAATTTATATTTTAGTCAGAATGGAAGGGACTGGGCAGTGGCGGATCTAGAAGGTAAAAACTTGGGGAGGGGGGCAGCTAGAACGCAAACTATGATCTTTATCATAAGTTTACAATTTTTCATGGATCTTACATAAGTATCCAACTTAACTCTCTCCCGGTGGATATTATGTCTAGGTTGGCCGTTGATAGTGTGGACCTCAAGTATTGTTTTACGCATTGCATAACAGAGAAACTGCAACTGAAACTACATCTAATGTTTCAAAAGTTTTCCAATAAAGAACAAAAGGCAACGCTCACTATAAACTTTCAAAAATATATAAATTAGTTTTAATAATTTTGTTGCTCCAGAAATTGAGAGGCCTAGACCCTTCCGGCCCCAGACTACATCCGCCACTGGGGTAGGGCAATTCACTCTCACAGTATTGCTTGATTTGAACCCGAAACTGTGACGGTTAACAGCTTTAAAGAGAAATGAAATTTTTAATATTTACGTCCCACGAGTATGCCGGTTAGGCTAGAGAAAACGGTGATTATGAGAAATGAATGAAATGGTCGAATGATGAAAGTGGGAGAACCCGGAGAAAACCCACGAGCTGGGATCGAACCAGGGACCCCAAGCACCGGAGGTGAACGCTCTACCACTGAGCCACCGCGCTCCCAGCCTTAAAGAGCGTATGCATTATGTTATATAAAAAGGACTATTTTTTACGAGTTATTGTTATGTTTTTTCAAGTCTGGGGGAAAAATTAGTTATATATATATATATATATATATATATATATATATATATATATATATATATATATATATATATATATAACTAAATTATCCCAAAGGCTTGAAAAAAAATATGTAAGTAATAGAAGCTTGCTCTCGCTTTCCTTAAATTATGCATTTCAGTGTAAATTAACCTGATGGTATACCTGGACTTTTCGTTAGTTAAAGATAAATTAATAAAACTATATCATTGATTCAATAATTTTGTTTAAAACTAAATAACATAAATTGAAAACAATAATTCCAGGATACAAACGATAATTTCTTGTCCGCTAGCAGGCAACGCTGTTCTGGTAAGTTAATCTTGTCGGGGAGCTGCAATGCAAAGCGCGTGTACAGTGGGCAAAGCAGGAAGGGTGCGTGCAACTATATGAACACGAGCAATAAATATGTGTAGTTTTCTGGAGAATGAATTAAAATGAAGATCGACTAAACATCATTGCAAGTGTTTACTTACAGAAACGTGTGCAGAAATATGTTTCCTTTCCTGAAATATTTTGTGATTTTCTAGATGTTTTTGTTCGTCTCCTGTGATCCTACAGTGTGACTTGGATTGTTTCATAGTGTCAGAAGGAGAGAATTTTAGTGGACTGATAAAATACGAAACTTTGGTGATTACCTTTTTCTGGATTCTTTTTGTTTGATATTGGTGGCTCTTCGAAGAAGAAAATGAAGAAATATATGTTGAATTGTGTAGAGATTTACGGTGTGTTCTAGGGGAAATATTCGAACCTCAATCTGTTGATAATTCTTCTAATATTTTTCACCATTCATCTAACTTTATTGTTGCAAAAAATCGTCAGTCATGAAATGTATTGGAAAGAAATTTTGACAACAATAAAGGAAAGTTGTTAATGTACTGTGGTCGAGGACTGTGTTGTTTGTGAACTAAGTAGTGTACAATGCATTTCTAAGGACATGTATTATAGAAAAATTTGATAACCTGGATTCGAAACTCGGTGTATGTGAATAGCTTTTTTGCTCTCTCTCTCTCTCTCTCTCTCTCATGAAAAGTAATAGGCATGCGCATAAGGGAGCAGGGCGGATATTAGTGAGATGACCATATTGTTCGCGCACCAAGCTTAAAGACAACAAGTTTAGGCTTATAACACATTGGCTTTCGTCCCGGCTTTAGATCAGTGAGCTCACGCCCTCTGAGCAGTGTGATACAACATAGCGTGGTTCTTTGTTTGCAGGAATCAGCTGACGACGGTGGTGCACAGACCTTATTGGCTTTCTTGACGTGACGTCAGAAGGACGGTGACGTGATAGCTGTGGCAGTGCCAGTGCCGGACAATGTGCGGAACAGACTGCGAGTGGGATGCGGAAGAGTGAGGTGTGTTGTGCTGCGACTGTGTTATTGTTCTGTGAAATGCGAGATCCTTTGGAGCCCGGAGGTTAGATGCTGGCAAGGAAAGCCAGAGTGCATAAGCAAAGCGTGTTAATGAGTGTGGGTGACGGGACTTTTGTTGTGGTGCGTTCTTATCTGATGGGGAATGTCTAGTGCAGCTGTTGTGAGACAAGTACCGTCTACCATCGACATGCCGTTATCGCGAACGCGGTCTCTTCTAGCCAACATCAATGGGGCGACGTCGAGTACTCCGAACGAGGCTTATTTGCCTCATATTGCGGAGAATTCTAACCATCTACCACCATTGAAGACACAAACAAGCGGGACTTTGAAGACTGGACAATTAGGTACGGTGCAGGTGACGCAGCTTTTGGAGGACTCCAGCTTCAATCAACTGCAGAGTCCACCTAATCTAAACCTTCAGAACACAAACCAACCCAACAGTCAGAACCAGTCGTTGCCCCTAGTCCGTCCGGCAACCTCTGAGACTCCTAGTAGCCCAACGCTAAACAAAAATAGCTCAGCAAAACCCAAGACAATGGTAGCAACACCAGAACAAGTAATGAAATTATACATGAATAAGCTTACTCCGTACGAACACCATGAAATATTCAATTATCCCCAAATATATTTCATTGGTGCGAATGCAAAGAAAAGGCCAGGAATAATCGGCACAGCAAATAATTGTGGCTATGACAACGAGCAAGGGTCTTATATACATATTCCTCACGATCACATTGCATATAGGTATGAGGTACTGAAAGTAATAGGGAAAGGAAGTTTCGGACAAGTTGTTAAGGCCTACGATCATAAGAATCACCAACATGTAGCTTTGAAAATGGTGCGGAATGAGAAGAGATTTCATCGGCAGGCTCAGGAAGAAATAAGGATACTGGAGCACCTCAGGAAACAAGACAAGGATAACACGATGAATATCATCCATATGTATGATAATTTCACATTCCGAAGTCATATGTGTATTACATTTGAGTTGCTCTCAATTAATCTTTACGAGTTAATCAAGAAGAACAAGTTTCAAGGTTTTAGTGTACAGTTAGTGAGGAAGTTCGCACATTCTTTGCTTCAGTGTTTGGATTCTCTCTACAAGAACAAGATTATTCATTGTGACATGAAACCTGAAAATGTACTCTTGAAACAACAGGGGAGAAGTGGAATAAAGGTAAGTCCCTTGTTATTTGTATCCTGTAAAATTCTAACTTTCTTATCTCTCGAGTTGAGGTGGGAATTAGCTTATGGTAATGAGAATAAAGTCTTTGGCACTCATTACACGAACTAGATCGGCTTAATGGAAAGACAATCGGTAACTTTAGATAGATCGATGAGTGGGAAAGTTAGGCGGAATGGTTCAATACATTTATAATAGTAACGCTCTACAGCGAAGTAATATGTGGCCGCTGTATTGCATGAAGTTTGAATAAGTATGTTTTTTTTTTTTTTTTTCCTCCAAGACGCGAATCATTTGCACTGTAAGTGAATGAATTTCGAATGAAAATTACCTTGTTACGATTTTTTTTTTTTTCTAAATCCCGTCTTAGTTCACTTCAGCTACTTTCTGATCATGGGAAAGTATTTTCTGACTTGGTATCGCCGTTGTTGCTGTTAGGTAGAAAGGCATTCCGTGCAGTTTCGTTTTGTTTATACATTCCATTGTGAATTATCTTTAACATAGAGGGGCTTATATCAGTAATATACGCATATTATTTCAAAGAGTAAATAAGGAAGTGATGTTCCGTTTCCGGGAAAGAAGAGAGTTTTAATACTGCTTCAGGATACACACGAACCTAAAGATTCGGGATGAGTCAAAAATTGGCTGAATGGCTGATTTTCTTCTTCTGCAGTATTATGTTGGAAAGTGCTGTTCTTTGCGTATTTATAGAATGATGGGTCGATGTCGAGGTATGGAATTTGAATTATTCGTGTACTAGTTTGCCCTGAAACTTCATTCATTATATTAGAAACTGTGGGTTGTATCCATCATTTGGGCAAGGTTCTAGAACACAGGTTCCAGTTCCCATTTAGCTGTAATAAAGACAGAAAATAACGGCCCTGCGGGGCTCTAGCCCGCCTTCACTCGCTGACATTCGCTCGGCAATACTGTATGAATTAAATATTAAACTTTGGTACAAAAAGAAACCAACCTAGCTACTAACCTATATGGGGGGGGGGGGACCTGTGTTCTAGAACCTTCCCCATCGTTTGTGTTAGCTTCGGGAGTATGACGATAAATGTGAGTCTTCCGTATTCATATGATTCTTTGTCTTGTATTTTTTTTTTTTTTTTAATATTGTATAACGAATTATCCGGTTATTTATGGCAACAATTTCGACAGTATTATGAAGATTAAAGGGGATAACCCAGTCATTTTATGCGTGACTGTCATAATATGCCAAGGTGCTCATTTGTATCAAAAGTAGATAGGCCTAATTGCATTGAAAGCAAATAGTCTTATGATTTTTTTTTCTTTTTTCCGCTTCCGTGACATCTTACTTGTGCTTGTAGATATAATAATTTAAAGTAATATGCTCACCTTCTTTTGTGCAGTTTGTATTCCTTTGAGATATCGTTTATTTTTTAAGTACAAAATACATTAAAGTTTTTCATGATTGGAGACTCCATTTTCCGAACTGTCTGTTAGCAACAATAATATCTTTGTGTAACGTCCTCTTGTTGTTCCGTGTAGGCTGAAGGAGATGCTGATTATAAGATTGAATGACATAATAAAACAAAGAAAATAGTGGGAGGCAACGGAGAAATTCGAGCAAATATCGCATGCTCTTTTTGTCTACCGTAAGGCCCACTTGGCGCGAGCTGTGGTCGAACCAGGAACCCCCATGCATCTCAGATGAACGCGCTACCACTCAGCCACCGCAGATCAACTCGGGGTATATTACGTTGAGAGTAGAATGTTGACTTCTGTCTACAATCACACACACATCCTTATAGAGGAAACCAGATTTATTTTTCCTGTTCGTTATTACATTATATCAGACAATATCCGTATCGCTAGAGACTGATATTATTTAAGTTTTGGGGTCTACAGTAGAGGTTATTGATTTGCGAGTATGTATTGTCCAATGCCATTGGTCTCGTACTTAATTATCTATTCAATCATCACTTCAGTTTTTATGTTTATTTTGCATTTGTTACTTGTACCGCAGTGTTCGGTTCAGAATTCATTTGTAACAGTTTCGGACATTATGTTTACATGGTGGCAAAAGTGTACATAAAACAGAGCACAAAGTATATATTAAACATTGAGTGCGTGCATGCGCTTCCATTTATGTAAACAACGTTATGCATTCTGTGGATGCTTTCGTCAAAACTCTTTGACAACGTTAACTGCTTCCACGTGAAACTGTGGGCACAGAGTCGTCTTGCACAAGCTGTCAACACGCTTTTAAAAGGCAAAGCTATTGGTAGTCATCTTGTGGTACACTGACATTGGCAGTTCGTTGACAGCCGAACGAAACAAGTTTTTGTGTTAATTCTATTACTGGCCGTTTGAGCAAATAATGTCTCTTCCAACACACACTGCTAATATTAATTTTGTTTACTGAATCTTTCATCTGAAGTGTTATTTCGATTTTGTTCTTTGTTCACGAGAAATTGAAAGTTTAAAGGTTTTCTTTTTAAAATCAATCAAAGAACAGGACTTCTGTCGCCTTGACATTTTCTGGTGTGTTTTGATGCGTAAGTTTATAGCTTCTAATGATTTAAGCATGTTTAATATTTCAAATTCATACACTATAACTTTCCTCTTCGATGTTTTAAAGCTGTATAACTTTTAAAATAGAATATTTGGAGTTGCAGTCAACATATTATTTATTAGCCTATATAGATATTTACATCCCTCCGCCTGCAGTGAAGATATATTTTGATTACAGATATAAAATATATATATACACAATGTTCGATCTTATATTTTCATTTTTTTTTTCCCACCCACTGTACGGACAGGATTTTCTGGGAGAAATGCTGAATCTAAAGTAACAGACTCTTGTAATATTACAAAGTCTGTGCGTTACTTGGACTAGTTTGGTGTATTTTCCAGAATCATGATGCTTTTAGTATGGAGTCATAAAGACGACTATGTTCTCCAAACACTGATAGTGTGTGTGTGTTCTGGTTTAATTGCTAACTTCACATGGGGAAAAGTAAACTTATTAACAGTGTTTGATGTCTATTCACTAAGGATATTTTTTCAGCAAACATGACTTGCAGATTTTGTAGTTGTAATACTTTATTTTTTTTTTGGGGGGGGGGTCAATTTCAACAATTTCAGTTTCGTCCCACGTTTATCCGGGCTAGGCTAAGGGAGCTGGTGATGATAAATGAATGAAATTGTAGAATGAAGAAAGTAGGAGGAAACGCGAGAACCCGGGAAAACCCACTCACGCGGTGTTTGCCTACCACAAAGACTCCATGCACCAGAGGTGAACGCTCTGCCGTTGAGCCACCATGGTCCCACTCTACATAGGAATATAGAACAAAGTAATAATATAGGTTTTATGTGTATTTTAAATCCAAAACAAAAATTGTCGTTTGGGCACCTGCTGCATTTATAAAGCATAAAGAAAGGTGGATGATACTTGTTTTCCACAAAATTCCAGAAAAGATGTATATATATAATCTCGAGAGAGAGAGAGAGTGAGTGAGTATATATGTGTTTCAGGGAGAAAGCGCAGTACTTTGACAAGTAGTAGTATGGATGATTCGAAGCAAAAGAGTTCATATGAACATGGTCTATTCTCAACGGTTTGAGAGCTATAAGTTGTGAACAATATGACCTTATGTCGCTTATTTCTCATTCTGTAGTTATTCTGCAGAGACGGGACATAGCGCATTTTAGGGTGATGGAATGGCCTTTTCAACGACATGCAACATGTGGCAGTGGTGTCCTGAAAAGGGAAGTTATTGAGGGAAATTGGGGAAAGTTGCTTTTTTCAAGGGCATCACTATTTCCTAAATTTATCTCAATTACTTTCTCTCCCAAAGACACCATTGCCACATGATGCACGCTGTTGGAAAGAACTTTCCATCGCCTTTAAAATGCATCATGTCTCACTGTAGTAGAGTATTTACAGGGTGAGGAATAAGCTGCATATGGTAAAAAAATGGTTCACAACCTATAGGTCTCAAACCATTGAGAATATGATCCATCTTCAAATGGACGTTTTTTTGCTTAGAATCACCCATAATACTATTTCCTAAAGTATAGTCTTTTCCTTCTGAAACACCCTTTCTCTCTCTCTCTCTCTGTATATATATAATATGGTGCCTTCCATTTCAACTCAGGCAAAACATATAAATTTGTACCATCACCATTTCTGATATTGTTCAAACTTTTTTTTTATAGCAACTAGACATGTTTTTAAGAGACCCATATTTTTTGTCTTGTCGAGAAAAAAAAAAATCCCGCCAACTAATGGGTCATCAAAGACGGGGAGTACAATTTATGAATTGTAGAAGACGTGGAAAATGGTCAACTTCGGAGCCCTGCCATTCAGCTATGGAGACAGGTAGAGTTATAATTCTTGTTGTGGTATGTACATATGGATATGAATAAACTTTATTTTATTATAGTTCGGTTTGCGCATGCGTATCTTTTTCTACATAAATTAATAAATGAACGTCAGTTTATCTGCGATTTGCGATACAGCCGAAGTTTGCGATTTTTTTTTCGAGCACTTCCGTTTCGAAAGTCTGATTTCACGGTTGGTAAGACCTAGTTACCCGCTTTCCGAATAAAAAAAAAATTGTATCGCTTCTGTGTGCAACCGTTTTGGCGCAAAAAATTCGAGAAATTGTAAAATTTTCAAAAATCGCCATTTTTGGGCGCCGTTTTCTCGAAAACACCATCTTTCAAAATTCTGAAATTTTGTCAGATGGTTTAACTTTACATGAATAATGAACACACCAAATACCATTCTCGACCAATGCTTCATGAATTAACTACAACCTTTTGAAGTTAGCGAAGTTTCGTTAACTTTGATGTCACAGTTAGCAACACTGGAAACAATAAAAGTGCAATGATTTGATGATGTTTGTGGTTCACATTCATTAAATGAAGAATAAAAGATTTTCTTGACTGTTTTTTTCATTATTTTGATCAAGAAGGCTCTCTGAAATAGTAAAATGAGCCTTCCCGCTTTCTCCTTTTTTTTTTTAATAATTCCGAAGTAATCTGAGATGGAAATTACGATGATGAAACACACAAGTTTCAAGTTCGCTTACTTAGAATGGTCTTCGGAAACATAATTTCACTGTTTTTTTTTTTTTTTTTTTTCACATGGACCAATCATTTGCTTGCTGGGTGTCTTCGCTAATAGCATGTAACCGTGCAGATGCTCCAATAGGTGTTGATGCACTCACAACTCGTCCAGGGGTGGATCCAGGGGGACGATCGCCCTCCCCCCCAGAAAAAGCAACTTTCTTATTTTATATATAAATAAAACCCACTTCCGAAATCCGCCCCTGAGTAGCACATTGTCGATGGTCACAAAACACTTATTTTCACTTCTATTATGCTCTTCTGGAAACCTGTACCTTGCTGAAGGTCCATGTGGAAGCATAAACAGCACTTCAACTTCACGTAATTCATGATTTATTCATAATATTTCTGTTACGCACCACTGGTTATCATACGTATATGTATGTAACAAAAGTTCCTTCTTGCAGACTTCTTAAATCTACACTTTGAAACTCGATTTTGGGGGAAGCATGAAGTTAGTTCATGGTGACCCGTTACTGCCATAAATATTTCGCCATTTTCTGAAAGCCAAAAGTGACTTCGTTGAATACCAGTTACCAGTCGCACACTTTCCCATTCTTGCTTTTTTTCCCCACGGAAGTTGTCGAATTCAGTTCCAGGCAACGAAGCGAGAGTAATATCCAGAGTTTGTACTTGCGCTATACTCATGAATTCTTCTGCGGTTTTAATACTGTGTATCTGTTTTTGCCTAAGGTTATGCCGCGTTGTCACATTCTTTACATTCTTACATCCCTTCCCCTCAATAACGTCGCAAAGACCGTTGCATGGCCGGTTTCACTGCAAGAACACTGCTTCATCGGACCTGTCTGCATCTCGAACATCTGAAAGCGATTTTTAAAGTGGGATGCAGCACCATCAGAAATCACTGATTGGGAAATTGTAAACATTTATTTTCACGTTGTTGAGTTGATTTTAGTTTAGTGGCCTGTTCAGTAGCGAGGCTATATGAAACGTGGACCTACTGATTAACGTGGAATCCGAACCACATGAGCTCCCGCCGGGAAGCGAACCCGGGTCTTCCACGCCAAAGGCGCGTACGCCAACCGCTTAGCCACGAGGGAGCTCACGTATTCGAACCTTTTTGTATAACCTATATTTTCGCTTTTCTTCGAGTATTTTTAGAATCGTGTTTATGGCTATGGATACGTGAGCCGAGTCGTGTGTTTTGTCGTCTCTTATTACAACAAAACTGTCAGTTGTTTCATATTCCGGTGATAACTCTGAATTTCTGCAGAATAACAGTCCAGTTTTCAACGAAGTTCACATAGTTCTTCTTGTATATATTACTTGGCATTTCAAATTGTTGATTTTATTTAACCCTCGAAATAATAACGTTTTAACTCCAATCTTCTGCCTGAATTTACATTGTTTCTGGCGTTTTTGCTTTGTTTCCAGAGGAAAAGTTTGAGCAAGGAAACTATTAGCGAAGTCAGTGTACCAAATGTCACGTGACTGGAAGTTGTTAGAATGAGAGGAAAAGGAAATATACTGTAGCTAGGAACAGGAAACTGTTAAAAAAATGTTGTAAGCAGGACAATGTATTCATATGTGCATCTATTTATTACTTTTGTAATATGACGCCAAAATCGTACGTTTTTTTTTTTTTTTCGCGTTGAGTTTCAACAATGGAAAGATTTTGTCTGTTCAGTCTTTCCTTTTCTACAGTAGTACTAGTACGTAAAGGTAAATAGACGCTTGTGACATGTAATATGCATTAAGTTTATTGATAGACGTTAGCAGCCTTTCACAGCACTGGTGTTATGAGATCGGACCTATTGCTTAAGGTAATTTGAACCACTTCTTGAGTTTTTGTATGGGCTTTGTGCTCGCATCGACGTTTGGATATTATTTTTATCCTATTCACGGGATAGCCCGGTTTTATCCAAGCAGTTACGATTCCGGTTGCTCGAGCGCCGCGTTTTATAGCTGCATTGAATCAAATTAGTCTTCAGCGTGAGCCTTGTGGATTAAAGTGTCCCATTTGATACAGTGTAAATAGAAACTGTCCAACCGCCGCGAATCGTAGCAACCAGCGGTCGAATTTTCAGACCGTGGCGGTTGCAGAAACCGCGTGGATAAAGCCGGCCTTCTTTTTAAAGGGAGCCCTGTGAGTTGATGCTCCATTGTACTTGGCCATATTTTACACAAGAGGAGTCCCTAAAACTATATATATATATATATATATATATATATATATATATATATATATATATATATATATATATATGCGTCTCTGGGAAGTTAAAATTGGGGGAGGGAGACGAGACAACTAGAAGGCTACTAAACCCCAACTGAATTTACGTCAAAATTATGAGCTAACTGGATCCTGATACTACTTGTACCAATACAATTGATAGGTTAAACATGACGTATTTCCACCAGTATTTGTTGTTCATTAGTTTCCGATGTTTCCAAAGTCGTGAGCTGCATATAGAACTTACGATGATATTTTACATTGACTTGTATTAGCTATAATGAGAGAGACTTACATTTTTTTTTTTTTTTTTAAGTTTCTGAACTTTGAACTCTAAATGGATCAAAGATAATTAAGGGAGGGAAACTACGTAAAAATAAGGTGCAACATCCAGCAGCCTATGCTTTTTGTGCGAACCAGACATATTGTTTGGAACTGAAAACGTGAATTTTAGAGCCTTGCTCTTAGGTTTAGTGCAGTAGTGAAGAAGTCACTTAGCTCACCCATTCACCATAATTTCCTTTCATTACTGCCAAAAATTTAAGTTTACATACAATATGGTTTTTAGGTAACTTCTTCGCCTTGCCATAGCTGTTATGCTCTTAATACTATCCATTTATTCTTTCTCTACCTACCTTGTTTTCCTTTTACCATACCTCCTACATGTCATTCCGAATATAATTTATTATCCAACAATATCTTAATATCTTCTTTACTACTTCCAATTATATTCTTTTTACTCATAATTCCGAATGTATCTCATTGGTTCATTGTTCCAAATTTTACGTTCACTTCAAAGTACAAATTTCCAGCCCTCGAGTATTTTATGCTGTCTTCTCGTAATTCAACATTTCTGCTTCTTCCAATACAATACTCTTCATCACAGTCGTCTTAAGAATTTTTCATCATTTTCCGCGCCGTTTCTGTTTAAAGTTTACATTTTATAACTACGTTAATAATACTAAATGAAATGAAATGAAATCTTTGAGTTTTACGTCCCACGGTTATGCCGGTTAGGCTAAAGGAGACGGTGATGATGAGAGATGAGTGAAATGGTGGAATGAAGAAAGTGGGAGGAAACGGGAGTACCCCGAGAAAACCCACGAGCACGGTGTTTGTCCACCACAAAGTTCACTTGGCGGGGGCTGGGATCGAACCCGGGACCCCTAGCACCAGAGGTGAACGCTCTACCACTGAGCCACCGCGCCCCCCTTAATAATACTAAGTAGATACTACAATAGGCATCTAATCTACTGTCTTGCTCAGACATCCATCACAGCCTCATTTATCTGCCCATTGCTGTTTTAATCTTTTTCATATTTAATTTTCATCTCATATTATTTTCAGAGCTTTTCCTTATGTTCTTTGGCATCATATTAATTTTCGATTCATATTCTGCGGTAATGACCATTTCATCATTAGTTCTTCTACCTCCTAGAAGTTTCCCAATCAAACTCTTATTGGATACTCTTCTAGATAATACTCGTAAATGATGTTATTGGGAAATGAATATTTTATTAAATACCTCTTCCCATTTCGTCATCCTATATCATTTGCAGTATTCCAACTTTAAATACTTAGTTCATACGTAAGTTTTTTTTTTTCCGAATCGTTGATCTTTTATCGTAAGCTTCTTTAGTACCTGTATTCGAGACACTTACTGGAATTCTATGCTCTCTGATATATATCGGTAGAGAATACTCTGTCAAGGCAAACGAAATGTTATTATATTCAGTGATGAGAGTAGATTTTGTTTTGAACACAGTGATGGATCTGTGCTTGTATGTAAACTTGCAGGTGAACGAAAGAAATCCAGCTTGTCGCCGTTTTCATATACGACCCACACTAGATTTTCTGGTAATTAGTAAAGCTACATATCCACCTTTCTTAAGGAAAATATCATTTGTATGTTGTATCTTCATAGTATTGACAATGCCACGAAGAAATGTAACTTTTTAAATAATTACATATGTATTTTCTTAAAAGTGACACACGTCAAATACACATTTCAGTAACACCAACATAATATTTAACAAAACACATAAATTCACATGTTCTGCTTCTCTTCACTTCTTCCATATAGATCAGAATTAATCAATTTCATCTTCTAAAAGAAAAAAAATGGGGGGACACGTTTTCTACGTCAGAGACGCCAGTATAATATATATATATATATATATATATATATATATATATATATATATATAATTATTTATTAATGTGACTGAGTTTCTCACTCACTAAATTAAAATTGAATATTTATGGCTATATGACTGGCATCTCGGATTCCATGCTTCTATCATAAGTTTCTCAGATTATTTCCTACACCCAGAAATACAGTGTAAAAAATAATGAAAATAAAAAAACAAAGCATTAAAGGCGCAATATCTTAGATTTGAGACGTCAAATAATTTATATGTTTATACGAAGTTTGTGTTGGAGCGGTAGAATCACTTAAAGAATTCTCATCTCGTAGTCATTTGGATACAAATTTCTGGCAACAGCTTTATTTTTACGTAAAGGAACAAAACGAAGTACTAAAGACATGGCATATTAGTTTATAAGATAGTTTAATGGTAGTTTGTTTCTAGTGAATAGCGACTTGGTTATCTACAGTAGGTCAAGTACGAAAATACATTGTGTTTTTGGTGGTTTCTTGT
The DNA here is from genome assembly GCF_964235325.1 of Thermobia domestica. Taxonomy (NCBI): domain Eukaryota; kingdom Metazoa; phylum Arthropoda; class Insecta; order Zygentoma; family Lepismatidae; genus Thermobia; species Thermobia domestica. Next base: position 234,868,650 of record NC_137459.1, read on the forward strand.
TTGAGTCTTTGAGGCCAATGTTACGCAAGTGAAAATGAAGTGTGAGAGAGGTTTCCTTTGCTCGGAATGTCTGTCCGACAGATGATGCTGTCACATGCATTTTAATAACATAATGTGTTCGTGTTTATTATAATATATATATATATATATATATATATATATATATATATATAACAGTCTGTACATTTATGGAGTTATTTCGTAAACGGCTGAGATATGAGCTTTTCGAGATAATTTGAGTAGACCATTCTTTAAGACTCCACTGCTTGCAAGTTTAATTGGTGCAGTTTAGCATGTTTCGTTATTCAGTATCTGTTTTTGAATGAATCATTTTACCAAGTCCATTTTCATAATTTCCATAAGGAGGGTACTAGTTGTCTCCTACTGTTTTCATTATTATTGAAAGAGAGAACAATATATAGGACCAGTAAAGGGATGTTAAAGTGGGTACCTCTAAGGTTTTCGCAAAGTGTGGTTATTTTGGCGAGTTTTGACGAACAGTATACATTTAGGACATGGAATATTAGGACGAAGAAAATATCTTTTCTTCTTTCGACTTAATTCTCAACCTTTTAATATCTCCTGCTTACTGACCTTACCTGTGTGCATACATCAATCGTCGTTATGCCTTAATTATGAATGTTCCCACCTTCGGTACAGAGGACTCGAATTTGATTTGTAGGGGCCGCGGTGGCTCAGTGGTAGAGTGTTTACCTCTGGTGCATAGGGTCCTGGGTTCGATCTCCATGACCTTTGTGGTGGACAAACACAGTTTCCTCCCACTTTCTTCGTTCCACCATTTCATTCATTTCTCACCATCACCGTCTCCTTTAGCCTAGCCGACATAACTGTGGGACGTAAAACTGAAAGATTTTCGAATTTGATGTGTGTGGCTTGGATGCACGTTAAGCTGTAGTCCATATCTTAAGCTTACGCGGTGATATACAGTTAAATTTTCAAATACATTAGCAGATTTACGCGTCTGGATAGTATTTAAAAAATGAGTGAGTGAGTGTAAATTCACTTGACATGGATTTCGTAGTTTATTATAAGATATTGGAATTATTCTCTGTGAGGTTGGGGTTTCAAACGATATAGTAGTCTTCAACTCACAAGTCGAAGGCAATTTGCGGCCAGTTGGTCTTATTAAACTTTAATATATGTATATATTTGAAAAGTCTTTTTCGTTTTGTTCCGTTTCTGAGAACAAGTGTATTGGTGGTAGGTGGCGAATCGTATTATTTTCCGCGAAGATAATATTTCTTTAGTTAGTATTAATTGTGAGACAGAAGTGTTACTTGTCTGCGAGGAGCATTCACATTAAAAGTATGCATATACACAATGAGCGGGTATTTTGTTTCTATAGTAATATTTCCATGATTAGTTCATTGAGCACAGAAATTACAACACAATTGAGGATTTTAGTACGATTACAGTTTTGCATGTGTATGTGTTGAGTACTTGATTTGTAGCGTGACATTTGATTGCTTAAATTGTTGAAGGGCATTTATGATCAGCGTAGAACGAAATATAATTGTATTGATGAATTCAGAAAGTAAGAAAAGTATACCGCCATATTTAAAGTAGTTGTTGGCTTCTAAACTTTTGAAGCTGCCTATGTGTGTTACATGTTACGATATTAGCACATCAGCTCGTGACAGATATATTGGCTCGTAGCGTTCTTATCTTTTTTTTTTTTTTTTTTTTTTTTTTTTTTTTAAATAGAAGTACTGTGAACAGATGTTATACCAAACGATAGCATTTTGTTTATCTCCTACCTCATATTGTTTACCTGCTTTCAACTCTTCTTGAATGAGTCAACATTGCTGACATTTAGGTTGGTTTTGCTGATATCTTTTGTGTACATAATACACAAAGAAAAACGGTAAACAGGAAAGTGCCCTTTGGAAATTTCTGTTTTATCAGTTTCTTTCTTGTCTGGTATAATATACACAATGTTGAATATTGAAAAAAAAAAAAAAAAAAAAAAAACATAATCCTGTCATTAGCTACGATTATGATTATTTGTGAAGAGTTGAAATTTGTGTTATACTAGACACGCTTCTTCCTTGGCCTTTTTGCATCTTTTCAGTTCCCTTGCCTTCCTTATGATAGTCACCCCTCCTTTTTTTTTCTTTTAACTGAGATCGCTGTCACCTCAGATGCCGGAATATTGTCAAACAGTAGTCATTGCTGCAGTTATTGGCAAATGTTTATTTCACTATTCAGTCATTTAGAGCGGTACGATGGCTCAGTGGCTCAGGGGTCTAGTGGTGGGGTTCGTGGGTTTTCTCGGGGTACTTCCGTTTCCTCCCACATTCACATTCCATTGATTTTTTCCGTCATTTGCTTGCCTTAATCATAGTACTTCCACCTTGCTAAGGGCGATAACACTACATCCACCTTTCTTTTTCCACTGTAACACGAGAGAACATTACTGTATTCTAAAGAAAGAAAAAAAAACGAAGAAAATAATTATATATATATATATATATATATATATATATATATATATATATATATATATATATATATAAATAAAGTTTGGGGAACAAAATTATCATTTAGAATTTATGCATAAGATTCCAGCTACTAACATGTTTTCGGAGCTGTATACAGATTTTATGTAGGGGCATATGTGGAACAAGTATATTTTTCGGCTTTAGTTTTGTAAACTGAACTCATATTAGGTTCTATTAGAATACTTGAAACTCAGAATAGTGTTTTCTGAACGGATAACGAGATGTGAGTGAAATTTTATACCAAAGAAGAAATGTTTTTTTTTTACCTGTTTCTCGGTGTATAGAATTGTTTCCTTGTCTGCCAGTTTGAATTTACGCAACCTGTGAATAATATATGACAAGATGTATATCTTGAAACAATTGATATGTTGGTTAGGCAACCGACATGACACTAATGATATACTGTGTTGCATAACTTACTAGCAACTAATGAAATACCAGTCTGAAAACCAATCAAGATAGTCAGCTCCGGTCTGAACTGAGTACTCACAAGTGCTGAATGTTGTAAAGGTGCTTATTTAATTGTAGAATCCACTATGAAAAACGAAAGGTTGTACTTTAATAAGAAAATCATACAATGTCAGAACAAAGCGAATATTTTGCGGTTTTTCTTTAAGTCGTTTTTCTACATCTCTAGGGCTTGAGACTTCCTCATTGTCATTGTCGGTACATGAGACTGAGGCACCAAAATTGCTTTCTAGCTAAATTAAAGGATGTGATGTGGAATGAAGTGGCCAGATGTCCTGAAGTTCAGGAGGAAATGTATTTGATAATTTGTGCCAAATGTGAAGCTTAGCAGAGGCTGAGTATTTGTTGCAGACCACTTTGAGTATTTTTGGTCTCAGATCCATCATTGACGGGAGTTGAATGAATTGAGGTAACTAACATCACCAATCAAATCTAGCTGGAGTTGGCCTAATTCACCCACGTTGATAGTAATTTGATGATGAGAGTGCAATTGTGAAATTGTGCGATAGGAATGCTTCTTTTGATTGATTCTATTGTGACATCTACTTTCATTATCGAGGTTTATGAGGCCGAATCCACTGCTTAAAGTAGGATCAAAAGCAATACTCGGGTTATTTGAGGGCTCATTCATGCCGAGGACTGAACTAGTTACGGACATATTCAAGTCTTGTGAAGTTAAATGAGAGAGGAGGCAATAGATTGTGTGCAGTTGAAGTTGACTGAGATTTGGAAATAGTTGAATGCATTTAAATATCAGAAGTATGTGTTTGCTTTTACTGTTATGAGAGAAATTAAATATTCTAATTTGTATGACCTAAATATATTAATATCTGTACCTTTGTAATGTCTGATTAACGCCTCTAATGCATAAGGAATGATTTAAAGAACGGGCACAGAAAAATACATATATTAGAATACATGCACATAGTAATTTATGCCTTTGTGTGTGTGTTGTTGATTAGAGGATTTGTGAATCTATGATTCGCCTAGAAATTACGCCTCGCGAAGACGGGAAAACAGTCATGTTAGTGGAGTAACTTATGAAGTTATGTTGGAAATTATTGGTGTTACTAGAAGAAGCGTTTGTAATAAGTTCGCCAATAGTCCATTTCCATGGTGTGTTAATTCTGAGTTCGTTGGAGCTTCGGGCCGCGGTGGCTCAGTGGTAGAGCGTTCACCTCTGGTGCTTGGGGTCCCGGGTTCAAACCCTGCTCCCGCCAAGTGAACTTTGTGGTGGACAAACACCGTGTGCGTGGGTTTTCTCGGGGTTCTCCCGTTTCCTCCCACTTTCTTCATTCCACCATTTCATTCATTTCTCATCATCACCGTCTCCTTTAGCCTAACCGGCATAACCGTGGGACGTAAAACTCAAAGATTTCATTTCATTTCGTTGGAGCTTCGTTAATTTGCTGGTTGTAGAACGGATTATCTGATATTCGCTCTATACAGTTTTGTAGCTAAAGGTTAAGATCTGGTATGATTCACTTCAAAGATTTTTACTCCTAGATTACGGTAGTAGTTTTCAACCTTTCGATACTAGCAGATCGGCAAAGACAAGGAGAAATGTTGAGTTCTGGCAGGGTAGGAAACAGTATTCCATTTAGACGTTTAATTCTATATATAGGGTGTTTCAAACAGTGGCGGCGTAAGGGCGGGGCGAGCGGTGCCTCCGCCCCGGGCCCCACTTTGTGGGGGGCCCCGGCGGTAGGTAAAAAATAATTACTAAGGAACCTTGTTAGCATGAACCGTACAAGAGCCGTCAAGGTTTATAATCAACACCTTCCCTAAATGTAAGCGTAATTAATTGTCAATCAATATTACACCAAATAACGGATGAAACAACAGAAATATCTGTCTAATAAAGCTAATCAGTGCTGGATTTCCGTACAAGCTAAACAAACTATAAACTTCGGGCCTCACTCTCTTGGGGACCCGAAAGAAATTTAAAGAAAAAAACCGAATGTAGATTAAAATAAATAAAATAAAAGTTTCATTATCTTGGAGGCTCCCAAAGAAATTCAAAGGAAAAAGCTCTGAATATAGGTGGAAAAATAAAGTAAATGTTTCATACTCTTGGGGGCCCCCAAAGAATTTTAAAGGAAAAGGTTGAATGCAGGTGAAAAAATAAAACAGACGTTTCACTTTCTTGGGGCCCCCAAGAATTTTTTTTTTAAAGTTGAATGTAGGTGAAAAATAAATAAAATAAAAATTTTACTCTCTTGGGGCACCAAAGAAATTAAAAAGGAAAAGATGTATGTGGATTAAAATATGAATAAAATAAAAGTTTCACTCTGTTCAATAACCTCCGAGAAATTTAAAGGAAACGCTGAGTGTAGATTAAAATATAATGAATGTCAAAGTATATTGTGTTATTTACATTTTAAGGTCTTATGATGCAAGTAATAGGACCCCGTCTGCTGGCCTGCTTCCTAAACTATCACTGTTTATTTATTTATCCATATATCAGTTCAAGAGAAGGGTAGAAAGAAAGGATCAACGTATATAATGCTTTATTAGGGTACCAGCATTCTGTTCCTAATTAAAAGCTCTTTGGTGCAAACGCTATAGCCGCTGATTCACTTGTTTTCCTTCTGTCTTTATTCTTTTGTCCTTTACAAGTCGAATTTTCAGCGAGCGAAACCCTTTTGCTTAGCTGGTTTCCCCATTTCTGCTCTTGTTTCTTGGCGTATGAATTTACATTTCAGCCCACAAATTTAGAGTGAAGAAAATGTTCAATAAGAAAACAAGTGTTCAAATAATCAAAATACTTCAGCATTATATTTAACTCCTGATTGTTCTCATATGGAACACTTGTCACAAATCATTCGATTTGTTGATATACAACGTTCTGTTCAAGTTCGGGAAACATTTATTGATTTCATTTCTGTCGAAGGAAAGACTGCTGAGAGTATTTCTGCTGAAATACTGAAGAAACTTCAATGTGATAGGCTTGGTACTAAAATTCCAGAGACCAGTCTTGTGATAATCAGGCTACAATGGATGGGCAATATTCTGGAGTTCAAACTTTGGTAAGGAATATGTCCTTTGGCCATTTTCGTTCCTTGTAACAATAATTTATTGAACTTTGTGGCTTACATGCTGCGCACGTTAACGTTCTGGCGGTGACTTTGTTGGGAGCAATGGGACGTTTCTCGGTATTCTTCTCTAGATCTACTCACCGATGGAATGTGCTGCAAAATCACGTAAAGATTGGTCTGAAACGTGAAAATGACACTAGATGGAGATCAAAAGCAGAAGCTTTAAAGGCAGTTTCTAGTCAATTGGATGAAGTAATTGATCCGTTGGAAGATCTGCGTGACACTTCGATTGAAACGCTTGATACTATACGAGATGCTGGTCTTCTTGCAAACATCCAGTCATTTAACTTCATCGCTTTATTATATTTGTGGTCTGCAAATCTCTCATATATTGATCGGATTCAAAAATGGCTTCAATCTCAGGATATGAGTTTCAATCAAACTCTTATTCAGTTACAGAGCCTGGTTAACACCATTAATATCTGGAGACTTGAGCTGGACAAGGAAATCATATCCACAGCTGAAAGAAGTTGCAGGGCATGGAACATAATTGTGGGTACACACAGTAGAAGGAGATGCATGCCTGGAGAAGCAAAGAATAAACCTCTGACTGCACAGGCCGAAGTAAAGCGCTCTATCAATGAAATTCTAGATGAGATGAGACAACAAATGATCACTTCACTCAGATGCATGACCTGAACGACAGATTTGGATTCCTGTATTCTATCGCCAACTTTGTGCAGCAGCGAGATTATGAGAGTGAGGAAAGACTAAAAGCATGTTGCTCTGATTTGGCTTTGTTCTACCCGAATGACGGGCTTATTATTATTTCAGGATAGTAAGGATTTAATCCGTTCACTAAGGTGTGCTCAGAAAGCTAAAGAACAACTTGACTTTTCACCACAATGTATCATGAAATATATATCTTCAATGGGGCTTGAAATTTACTAAAGCTTGGGAATCGCCCTTCAGATTTTGATAACACTGCCCGCATCTGTCGCATCATGTGAAAGGTTTTTCACCAAAACGAAATTGATAAAATCATACTTGCGTTCCACAATGCCAGGAAAGATTCAAGAATCTAGCCATTCTTTCTATCGAAAATGAAATAGCATCCACTGAATTTTGATAATATAGTTGAGACTTTCGGTGCTACCAAAGCAAGGAAGGTATCATTCTGAATGTTGATGGAACATAGGCTAATATGGTAGCGGAACTACTGTCGAAAGTAGTTTCATGTTTCAAGTAAAGGCAACAAAAATACAAAAGTACCAAAAGAAAATGAAATCTTTGTTTTACGTCCCACGGTTATGCCGGTTAAGCTAAAGGGGACGGTGATGATGAGAAATGAATGAAAAGGTGGAATGAAGGAAGTGGGAGGAAATGGAGGCAAACTCCGAGAAAACCCACAAGCACGATGTTTGTCCACCACAGAGTCCGGGACCCCAAGCACCGGGGGTGAACTCTACCACTGAGCCACCGCGCCCCCAAAAGTACCAAAAGAGTAATAAAAAACTGTCAAGATTTGTCAATTGACTGGTGATAGGTGGTAATGAAAAGTAGGATGGAATAACCCATAGTAGAATTCTGTGCTCACATATTTAATCTATAATATCCCCAATTATTCAATATATTCAGGATTTTTTTTTTTTTGTTATAATATATTCTAATACTAAGTATGTTAGTAAATGGTAATGGAAATAGTCATAAGTGACAGAACATAAACATGGCGGAATTATTAAATATAAAACAAGTGCGAAATCGGGAAACAATAGTAAAAAAGACAAGTAGGAGAGAAATATTCTAGTGCTTAACTATTCATTGATATTTCGGCAAAAGCAGCGGGACTAAATAGATCGTACATTATCACTGGAGAGAAACCAAATGTTAAAGTGAATGGGGCTAATTGTAGGAATAAAAATTAATCAAATAAAACCCATATAACGTAAATTCAGACAAAGGGAGAAACCATGAATAAACTTAACCATATGAAAATCTGTGCAGGAGAAACATCAAAGGCGAGAACCGAACAAAAGTATTCTAGAAAACATAGAGCTTACATTTAAAAATCGAATCGGTCATATTATTATTTGCAATTTTTGCAATGTCAGCTTATTGTTACGTTTTGTACGTAAATTTGTCTCTTAACCGTATTATCAGTACGCGTTGATACTACGATAGTATAGGTGTAGGATAAATTCTGGATTCTTGATTGTTACATTTTGTTTGTTCTTAAGATTGTTATTTCTGTTGTGGGTTGTAGTTTCCGTTACACTTGTATCCAGGCCCGTATCTAGGGGGACCGCCTCCCTAAATTTTTGCTGCCCCCCTAAAATGTTCACGGAAGGCTTGCAAATGAATTATAATATGGTGGTGAACTATAATATTGTTGGATCGCCCCCCCCCTACATTTTTGGGCTGGCTACTGGCCTGCTTGTGTCCCTAATCATTTTTCTATCGTGTCCTTTGTTTAAAAATGAATAAAAAGGGAAAAAAATATTCAATGATAACCGTGGTCCAGTTTTATTTGTAGATACCAGCCTGAAGGCGGTTCTAAGCATTTAAAAACTAGACAGGGATGCTGAATGTCAGCCCTATTTGTTTAATATAGCCCAACACACACACCAACGGAAAAGGGGGAGGAGCAAAGAGAAAGAATGATTATGTAAATGAATGTCAAAAGTAGAAGTGTATAAATCACGATTGTTTAAAAAGGGGCCCCAACCTACTTCACTGGCCCCGGGCTCCAGTTTTCCTTACGCCGCCACTGGTTTCAAAACAACACCGACATTTGGGAGGTGATTCCTGACACCAAGATAAGACAAAAAGTATAGACCAAACTGGCTGCACAAATGCTTCCTTTTAGAGTTACAGTCTGCCGAAAACATGAAAAAATGAACTTTAAAGGTCCATAGCTCCAAAACTATGGGAACTACCGTGCTCGGGTCCAGACTTCACTTAGGAACTAGTATGTACTCTATCCAAATATCCAAGTTTCACAATCCTGCAGTACTTCCGCAACAATTTTTATTCATGTAGTTGGTTAATACTTCAAATTATATGCCCGTAGTCAAACCCCCTCTAGAAAATTGCTGCGTGAGGAAATCAAAATTTTGAAACATGGGTATATGGATAGAGCACATATTAGTTCCTAAGTGAAGTCTTGAACCGACTACAATAGGTCCCATAGTTTTTGAAGCTATGGACCTTTAAAGTTATTTTTTTTTTCATGTTTTCGGCAGCTTATAACTCCGAAAGGAAGCATTTGTGCACCCAGATTGGTCTATACTTTTTGTCTTATCTTGGTGTCAAACTGTGTCGGTGTTGTTTTTGAAGCTATATATATATATATATATAATATGTATGGGTCAATCCATACGAAGTGGTCCAGAGCCGGTTACTCGACCATCTCCGAGAATTATATATATATATATATATATATATATATATATATATATATATATATATATATATAAAATTGAGTGTGATGAACCTTGTGTATGAGAAGGTCAATAACACTATTCACGTTGTATGTACCGAACTGTTTGAGCAACTGTACGAAATCTACAGTTACTGAAAATGTACGAATTAGACAAACACCAAACAAAAACGAATGTTTAGAGGAGAGGCTAAAATATACGAAGAATATGTACTCTTGCTTATAAATAAATATGCTGGGTTGCAAACCGATATATGATATAACCAGAAAAAGTACAGAAAATTACACTTTCAAAGAGGTTGTATGTTGAAATGGCATAAAGTGGAGGGGGGGTCATAAGTTTTGTGTTGAAGACTATTGCATGTAAAGAGTGCAAAAGTATCCACGGCTCTGATACTACTGGTACCGTAGATATGTGAAGGTCCGGAAGTTGAAGTTTGGGATTTTGAGGCCACTTCTAGAGCGTAATATCTCATCTGGGCAAAGTGCTAAAAGCTTTTGCACAACGTATCGCAAACGAAAGCGGGCCTAATTGCTGAGCCATACGTAGTTTTTGAGATCTAGCATGAAAAATATCCAAACATTTAAATTTTTCCGGGCTACGACCATCTTTACGCACGTGCTTTCTTCGCATGTTTACCATGTCCTCACTTTTTTCTCCACGTAATACCAGTCCTGATTTTTCTTGCAATAGTTCATTCACATACAGAATTACTTTGTGGCCTAAGCAGATTTTTTTTTTATTTTATTTTTTTTTATCACTTTGCCTTGCTGAGATATTACGGTTCAACAATGGCCTCAAAATCTCAAACTTCAACTTTCGGACCCCCAATAAACTTACGGTTTCAGTAGTATCATAGCTGTGAATATTTCTGCAGACTCTTTACATGCAGTAGCAGGATTGGATGGTTTAAGCCAACTTTTTTTTTTTTTTTTTTAATGGTTAAACCAAAAAACGAAAAATGTTCGTAAATGTGTAAGTGTTAGTAAAATCTTGATGAACACACATTTGTGGCTTGTCACGTTCCATTTCCGTATAATATTTGTATTATATTCAGACCTAAATTGTCCATTCATTACTCAGAGATTATACTACAAAGAAACTTTAAAAAAAAAAATTATGAATGTTTCTTTTGAGACTTTTTTTTATAGTTTATTATTGTTATGCAATTGCAATCAAACGAAAATTCTAAATATTGTTTCATTTTAATAACGTTTACTATTGATAAAATACATCGAAACGCCGTACTTTTTTAGGAGGAGGGGGTCATCTAAACCCCACGAGAGGCATTTATTGAAATCAGAAGTATTTTTGGTATCTTTTTATGTATAAATGGGTCAGAGCCAAAATGGACTCAAATACTTTGAATCTTTATTCACTTTTCTTATTGATATGCAAAGTAAGTCGTTATATTTCTTTAACTTGAACGAAATTAGTTCTTCTGCACTCTGAGGTACTTTAAAATTGTCCATGTGTAATTCTGTGTGATGGTTTCACTTGTGCAATTGTTTATCTTTTTGTCCTTCTGAAATGACTCTAGACAATTAGTTTAGCAAGTATGTAAAGATCAGTAGAACATATTTTTATCATGAGTCCTTCCTGAGTGAGTTGGCAGGCGTATCGCATTTGTGGCCAATTAGTCCCGGTTTCGAGTTCAAATGGAGAACAATTTCTCTCTGATGTAAGCCGGTGTGGTAAGGGGTAAGGTTGTGTGACCCCTTCCAGCATAACCTGGTTGTTGTATAATAACACCAAGGCGAAACAAACTTATTTCTGTCCATATGTGATATAAATACATAGAGCAAATTATTTAAACCAAAAAAACGGGTTTAGACAAAAAAAGTTTTTTTTTTCCTATAAAAACCAGGGGTTTTGCCAACCCTGTCCAATAGTATTCAACACAAAACTTATGAACCCCCTACTTTGTGCCATTCCAACATACAACGCCTTTGGAAGTGTAATTTTCTGTACTTTCTCTGGTGATTTCATATATCGGTTTGCAACCCTGTGTATTTATAACGAAGAGTATACATTCCCCTTGTACCTCACTCTCTCCTCTAAACATTCGTTTTTGTTTGGTGTTCATCTGATTCGTACGTCCTGAGCGACTATAGTTTTCGTACACACTTGCAAATGCAAAAATTAGCACTCCACCGACAACAAAGATGGCCGCCATTCAGGAACAGTTGTACATATGACAACGTGAATAGTGCTATTGACCTTCTCATGCACAAGGTTCATCACACTCAATTTTTTATAATTTTCGGAGATGGTCAAGCAAACATTTTCACCATTTTTGGACCACTTCAGATGGATTGACCCGTATATGATAATGAAATTGATAATTTTAGTCATGCAATTATAAGTTTCTCTCAAATATCCTTTTAATTGATTCATTGCTTGCTGCTATTTATTTCCCGAACTCGTGTCCATAGATCTAAAGTTGGATTGCAAGTCGTAGAGCAACATCGACGTCCAGTTGCTTCTTGTATTTTGTCTTAATTGAACAGGCAGCAGAGTAAAGAGTCGTCTGATTAAAGAATGAGACTGGGGGACGCTATTGAGTCACAGCCATGTGCAATAAAACAGTATAGTGTTGCATTAAAACCAGTTCTCGGATTGTGGATCTGAAACCAATCGACAGAGAACGAATGACTACTTCGCCATCCTACAGTGAAATACTGCGGCGTAAGTGTTATGGTGTAGGATAACATTTTGAAAAGTAGATGTAGTGTTTTCCTTCTTGCTTTTCTTTTATTCGGTGGACATCAGTAATGCCGAATAGATCGAGATATTGCAAGGTAGATCTACTTTTTTCGAAATATGTGATATATCGCAGGATTTCACATAATTCATGAATGACCCCAAGCATAGTAAGGGCTAAGAATCTTCCGCGTATTCCCTCTAAAAGAGAAGACTGGGTGCAATTTCTTGTCTGAGAGTTTTACGTTGTTAGTGTTATTCAGTCTGTTACGAGCTTTGTTGAGGAAGTACGTCATTAAATTAGATTTATAGTCCTAATGCTTTAGTTCTTTCTTGTGTTTTCGTTATACCACGTACTGAACTTAAAGTTGTGTTAATCATCCTAATTAGCTTTAAGAACAAATTCGTGGGGTGTTGATCTACACTGCTTTCGTGAAAAGGTAATTGTTTCTTTAATTAAGAAGCAAAGAAGGAAGGCAGATTTCTGATCAGGAGGTATTGAAAAAATCCACCAATGTCTTATTCTATACCATTTTTCACATGATTGAATGATTCGATATTCTAAATTAGTATGTATTCCTCGTAGCTTAGAGATAATGTATTTGACATAAAATGAAAGGCAAAATGTCCAGGTTATAGTTTGTAGTTGTATATCCATTTTCTTCATGCAGTTGTACAGATATCGAAGGTGGGTTAGGCGGCCCTAACAGTTGTGCGTTTATATTGTGGCACGGGATTTAAAATTCAGTCTCGGTATTCTACATTAAATTTATTCACTTTATCATTATTCTCTTTTTTATTCGTCTATTTTACTCTGTAGGTCAAAATTATGAAAAGCTGAATTAGATATATTTTCATTTGACCCTAAGTTAAAAATAGATTTGTAGGGCTTGTGTCGTATAGTTAATATGTTCTGAAGTATTTGACTTTTTTTTTTTTTTTTAATGTGAAGTCTTCAAAAGTTACGTGATGTCAAGGGAATTGGTGTATGTAAAGGTCAATTCTTTGGAGATATGCCTGATGCAACAGGTAGGAATGAATGGCTTTTGGGCGGATTAATTTTGCTCATGTATGACCATTAATAGTAAGTGTATGTAATGTAAGACCGTCAATTCCACAGGTCAGTATTTATCCCTAATGTTACTCGTCTTGCAAAATCCCACTGAGAATTTTGTTGTTAATGCAGTATTGACTGTTCATGTAGTATAGACTACATGACATAACTATTTTAGTACCCCTTTTTAGCTTCAAGGCACTTTCGTGGGACGTATACGTAATTAAACTCATATTACTGCGTACCTAGGTTCGTTCTATAGACCATCACTGTCTCCAGAATTTTGCTTTCTACCTCGAATTAGAGCGCAAGAACCATGAAGTAATATCTGACAAGGTAAGAGCAAGAAAGATATGGGACGGAACGTATGTAGTTTGAGGAAAGCCTTCTTTTGAGTTTATTACGTTATTTACAATTTACTTTATATTCTGTGTAAGCATGCTTTCCCCAACATTGTTAGGGTCATCAAGTCTAGGAGGCTTAGGTGGGCAGGTCATGTAGCTAGAATGGAAGAAAGTAGAAACGCTTTCAAAGTCTTCACTGGAAGACCTAGGTGCAGATGGGAGGACAATATTAAGATGGATCTCTCAGAGATAGGAATACAAAGTAGAAACTGGATCCAATTCGCTAAGGATAGAAGTCAGTGGAGAGCTTTCGTGAACGCGGCATTGAACCTCCGTGTTCCAAAGGCCATAGAGTTAGTTAGTTAGTTAGTAAGCATGCTTTCACCTTGATTAGAAGACATATTGAGTCTAGACTTGAGTATAACTTTTAAGAAATAATGTATGTCCCTTTAATTCATGTTTAGGGCCTGGAAAATTGTGCTAGAAGGTAAGGGTGGGGTGCTGACTGCCACAGCCAATTATTGGTGCTGATTGCCACGACTGGCGCTGATTGCCAATATCAAGGTGCTGACTGCCACGAGCCTGAGAGAAAGTTGCTAGACGTAACATTACCGGACACCAAGAAGGATGAAAGAAACTAGATGAACCTTAGGATCGTGTTGTTCAGACCAACACCTAACAAAGGTAAAGAGGTCTCTGTATGTACACTCATATCCAAAATTATTGTCGCATGACTATAAATATGTTCTTCTAGTAATATAATTTGATAACTAATTCGCCCGGTATTTCTTATAATGTTAGTGTGTATATAATCGGCAAAGACAAGTATGTGGTAAATTTCATGTCAAAGGAGCAGTAAATAAGAACAATAAAACGAAAATAAGATTTTCTTGTCCATTTAGTTACATTTTATTTTACTCATTATGATTTTCATATTTATAATTCTTTTCCTATGAAATTTACCACAAATGTACATTTCCTGATTATACACATAATATCAGTATTAAAAGTACTCTGCAAAATTATCAAATTATATTCTTACAAGAAGACAGTTATAGATATGCGACAATAATTTTGGACATGAGTGTACTTTGTTTTGTCAGGGAGCGGTGCGTACAAAATCGGTACGATTTATGTATTCTCACTTGAACTCCCTATGTCAGCATGAACTGTGTACAGCTGCGCAAATTGTTTCGAGCAGCTCTTGAAAGTTCCATCAAAAAAGCACTGCTGGCTGTCCCTCACAAGGGAAGTTCAGGAGAAAGCACTCGCCTGCAGAGATACTAAGCATGCCATTTAAAGTCCCAATTCATGCTGATTACAACAAGCTAATAAAATTCCTGTACGGTTGAGAACGGTTCGAGATATTCAACTTGGAAGTTTATATAAGAAAATGAGGATATACGTATTTATACGCGTTAAGTACAACATAATTAGTAACGAATATTGACATACGAATTGAAAGCTATCGGAAGTAAGAGAAAAAAAGTGTTTCGCAATAACTAACGGGTTTGTTAGATACAATTAGTCATTACATTGTTCACAATAATCATAGGTTAGAGATGAAAATTGATCACTGTTGTTCTTCTGTTTTATGAAGAAATGACGCAGGCAAAAGACTCCCTTGCACCATGAACATTTTATATGTGCAATTGCGTTGCATCCGTCAAGGGAACAGCTCGCAGAACCAAAGCAAAAAGCAAATTCGACAAGTGATTCAAAAGTTATAGGCCTATAATTTGTTCGTAACCTGCCTTGTAGAACGCAAACTGAAACAATCCAATATATTGCGGTGATCGGAAGTGATTCGTATGGACACGAACTTTGATTGTTTCGTTGGTACACTATAACGTCCAGATGAAGTTTCATACTATGTAAAAATCTCCTGTCATAATCTTTGATTGATCGGAATCAAAACACATCAAATGGTTGCACAAATCGTGTGCAATTCTTTGGTACTTTCTCAACCATTAGGTCTTTGCCATCCGTCATACAAGTTGTAATGGACAGTTTGTCTGTGAATGGACCCCAGTGATTAAGCAATAGCAAGTTCAAACCATCAGCCTTCGCCATGGGAGAGAATACTTAACGCATTGAAACGTGCATCCACTCATTTTCTCATATAAACTTCTAAGCTGAATATCTCGAACAGTTCTCAACGTACAGGAGTTTTATTACATATTGTAATCAGCATGAATTGGTCCTTCAAATGACATGCTTATTTTTCTGCAGGTGAGTGCTCCTCCCAAACTCCCCTTGTCAGCTGGCTTCAGACCATCATATCCATTAAATAATACAATAAAACAATCAATATAAACAATGAAATGTGCAAATTGTACATATAACAGAAAAGACAACCCCTTTATAAACATCCAAGTGTATGTCGTTCCACTTAGTGAACAACTTTGTAATTTATAGGATGCCACATAGATTTGCTGTGATGATTACTAAATTAATCCCTAATTAATCTCTACTAAATTAATTAATAATCATAAATTTAGTATGAGGGATTTCCTCTCTTTCCAAATACATTTTCTCCCAGGGTCGTGGCAGTCAGCACCTTCATATTTGCAATCAGTCGCAGTCGTGGCAATCAGCACCAATAATTGGATGTGGCAATCATCACCTATCCGAAGATAAGATATGTAGTCTTGTCCCCCCTCTCACGCTCTCCTCCCCTAAATGTAAGACTATGGTACCCACATCTACTCTAAAGTCCTCGTTCTCGTCAAAGTACATATAAAAATTTTAGTTCATAACACTGGTCAGCATTTTGAAAAAAAAAGTTTCGGATGTTTATAAACTAATAGGTGATCCTAAATGATTTTTGGGCGCTGATTACAGAAATGACATCCATTTATGCCTGTCACGTCAGGTTTTCTTACAATTTGCAATCTTTATTTCGAACACTACCATCATTTCAATATACGTATATAGTATTATATAATTTCGGAAGGCACGAATAATACTGCAGAACAATTCAATAAAACACATTAAACAAATAAAATAGATTGCTTTGGTTACACTAAATAATGTTATACACATAATACTATCATAAACGTTATTTCCTACGGTGTAATGTTGAATACACTTACTTGTGCTGGTTTTCAAGTCCATTAAGAAGCCACTTATTCCTTTTTAAATGCACGCCTCTTTGTTTTCCTACAACTTCTGTCGTAGCTGTCACGCTCCCTCTTCATCATCCAACAATAGTCTGCCAACATTGTGATATTCCACCTCTCCATTTGAGAAATATCTTTGTGAAATCTCTCCCCTTGCCCTTCGCTGACCTCACCAAGATTGGCAGGAAAAAAGTCGAGATGAGACTGTAGAAAATGTATCTTGAGGTTCATGTTACACCCAAGTGCGCGAATCTTTTACGTAGTCAGGATTTTTCTTGTTTCCGAGAAAGTTACCTACAACATTTTTGAAACTTAACCTGGCGTTCTTTTCCAATTCGGTCATTGAATTTTCAAATGTGTCATCTACTGACAGCTTTCTAATTTGTGGCCCTGTAAAAGTACCTTCCGAAAGTTTTTCTGCACTCAGTGATGGAAAAGTTTTAGCTATATATTGAAAACACTGTCCATTCTTGTCCACAGCTTTCAGAAATTGCTTCATAAGTCCCAGTTTCAGATGAAGTGGTGGAAGTAGCACTTGATTGCGATCAATTAGTGGAGTGTGCATTACACTTTTCTTATCTACAGACAAATCACAGCGCTGAGGCCACTTTCTCACATTCCAGTGCTTGTCTCTGGCCCTGCTATCCCATTCACATAAAAAGCATGGGTATTTTGCATATCCTGACTGCATTCCTATTAGAAGACCTATGACTTTGAAGTCTCCGCAAACAGACCAACCGTGTTCTTCGTATTTTAACTTAGAAAGTATTAATTTCAAGCTATTGTACTTTTCTTTCCAAGTAACGGAGTATGCTACAGGAGATGATCCAAGTTTGTTTCCATTATGCAGAAGAACTCCTTTTAGCTATAAAGAGTCTCCAATCGGATGCGTTATAAGAAGCACCCATTGCATCCACAACAGCTGGAATGTTGTTGCAGAACACTAACCTGTCTTCTTCAGAGAAATAAGGAAGAAATTATCTCTCTCGGTGTTTATACCATGAGTAATGTGTCCCACTGGCCAAAAGGTTTTTCGAACGAAGTCTGGGCCAAAGAACTTCTGCACTCTCCTTTGGTGGATATAAATCTCGAACAAGATCATTAAGTTCTGATTGTGTAAAATGCTGCGCAATCGTGCTGGGATAGTTGCTATCATCCTCGCATGGAACATCTGCTTCAGTACTACTAGATGATAAAATATCCATAGAGGCTGGTGGATTTTGAAGTCGGTAGATTTTCACCATGAGGAACGAGCGGAATTGCTGAAGCTATGTTATCCGGATACAGAATATCCTTCTTCTTCTTTGCATTGTATCCTTTAACATTTTTTGCACAGAAATAAGTCATCATGATGGTTTCGAGGCTCCCTCCACACCATAGGTATTCTGAACTGCATTCCTTTCTTTTTACCGTTTGCCCAGGAACTCTCTCTCTCTCTACGCATATTCTGCACACACTGTGAGGTGCTCACGATTTATCTTTATCTTCAATTTGATACCAAAATAAGCCAAGCGCACTTTCTTTATGAAACTTGTAATAGGGAGTCTCTGTTTGAGCACAGTGTAACTGCCACGCACATAACAGAAAATATCAGGGTCATTCAAATATGTACGCGATGTTATTTTCTAACAATTTAGTCACTGTACTTACCAGGAAGACACAACACTACCAAAATAAGTAGCAGTACATTAAAATATTTTTTTTTTTAATATTTTAGTTATCCAAGCACCGCAAGTTATCTAAAAAGACGCAGCATTGCTGAAATAAGTACATTAAAACATATTTGTTAACTAGTTTTAACTGACTACACATTAACTAGAACACAACACTGGCGAAATAAGCACAATATGAACTTCTTTTCAAATTATCTAGCTTCAGTCAATGCCCATTAACCAGAAACACCAAACACTGCTCAAATAAGTACTTTTTATTTTTCAGCCCATCAAAGAACAAAATAATTACACGCACCGCGATAACTCATATAAAACAACACATTTTCAGTACTACTATGGATATTTATAGGTAAATAGGCGTATAAATACCCAAAGTCAAATTAGTTTAACAGCAGCATGTCAACACAATACAAAATAAGTGTTTATATTATTTTTTTTCACATTCAGTTGCAAAATGAAAGATTTGTTACGTAAAAGTACATGTTTACATGGCGCCATCTATTGACAGCATCTGAAACAACACTTTCTTCTCTTAAATTAAGGAAAGTAATACAGTGAAACCTCTGAATAACGGATATTAATGGGACATGACTTTTGTCCGTTACAGAGAGGTTACAAAAATTTAATTTCTCACAACGGTAATTGTATGCAGAAATACGAGTATATAGTAAATACACTATGTATGAGCGTAAATACGTAAAATTCAGTATGAAAATACTCTATTTAGGAGAGGATTGAATTACTTGGAGGGATGAAGGAGGACTTCATTATCTTATTATTAAAAAGCCATCAACTTAACTAAATGTAACGAACCCACAAATTATACGCACAATACAGCATGACACTGTCTTTTGCACTGCATCAACTAATAAATAATATGCCAAAGATGTTTGGATATTTTTCTACATGGGAGGGAAAGCGTTTTTCATTTATTTCAAATTCTCAGAACCTTCTCAAAAGATGCAGTAGGAACCAACTAATCGGCTAAACTCTTTTGCAAGTTATTGGGAGTGCATATGTTTAGTGACCCAGTCCCAGTCACAAGTGAAAAGAGTATCTTCTTAGAGAAAGTGAAAAAGGAAGCCGGGAAAACTCCAACCCAGACTTGTCCCAGTATCATAAATAAAAGAAAAATGTTGTTTTTCCAAAAAAAAGTAAGATGAAACATTGCTCTTTGAAAATGTTATTGTGAAACACTGTTTTGTTATCTATGAAATTATCGGGAAAGATGGAAGGCCCAGAGGAAAAAGGACTACATTTGTTAAGGAAGAGATCTTTCGCATAGTATTCTTGGCCATACGACCGACCCTGCATGAGTGTTATTGCTTATGAAGGTTTTCTAGGATTTCCACCAGAATGCAGTTTATTGTGGACAGAAAAAAAAAAATAATAATTTCAAGTACAGTCTGAAGCTGTTCTGTTTGACGGTTACCAGGTCTAGACTCATGATGGGAAAAGACTTTTTTTGTCTAGTGTAATATATAGCAGAACCGAGAATAATTCCTGTCCGTTATAAAGAGGTTATTGAAACGTTTGGGAGAAAAAGGACTGTCTGCGTCCGTATCTGAGAGTCTCCGTGAAAGGGAGAGTTTTGTTCCGTAAGAGAACATATATTTTTGCCGGGACAAAAAATCTGTCCTTTTTTGAGAGATGTCCGTTAAGGGAGGTTTCACTGTATACTGTAGTTTTGTACAAAAGCTGTACGTGGTAGAAACAAACAGTCTTCATTTTCGGGATGAGCATGTCAAAATTATTAAACAGCTATTATATTAGAGACAACCGAACCTATGCTGACCAGTGTAATTGGACAAAGATGATTCTCATTCGTTGATTCAGTTTCATCTTTTGGTAAGAATATAGAGTTTTTCAAAACAGTGAGTGACCAGGTTTTCTGAACAATACTTTAAAATAAATGTCAATAAACATTTAAAAATTGGAACATATGCCGAAATGTCCAGTCATATTTTCTTGAATCTACTGCAAATGTACTTCTACTGCAGTGTTTGTGGTTAACACGCAGGTCTGGTGTTCGATTCTCAGTGGAAATATGTGCCTTGGATACGGGCTTGTGTAGTGGTTTCGATCCAGTGCAAACTGTGGTCTTGTATTCACCTAGCCACACTGTTTGGAAGGACGTTTCGTTAGTCTTCTATCAGTCAATCAGCTGACTTCCCGTTAATTTACTGAGGCACAGCTCTAAAACAGTAAAAAGAAGAAAAAAACTTTGTGTGTTTTTAAATTAGAGTTTCCTTTTAGCACCAAGAGTTGTTTGAGACTTGAGATCTGCAGTTAAACGTATGATATAGATCATATGTGCCTGTAATGGGCGCCGAACCATAGGAGTACGCGTGTGTTAACACCTTGGTTCATGATTTAAATGGATAAATATAAAACTACTTCTGTTGTCGATAATATCCTTTTATGGTATGTTTTTTTTTTCTTTCGTGGGCTTTTAATATGCTGTATAAATACATACTGCGTGTCGTAACAATCATTTTGTCATATGTATATAAAACTATAGACGCATATTTCTGCTATAGAAACTTCTGAATAAGTTGTGTGGAAAACTGAAATAATTTGGAAAATAGCTATACTAATATACTCGTGAACAACTTTGTAGATGTGTGTATATATAGCTAGTACTGTTAAAATTCGGATAACGGATTCTTCGAATATTCGAATAATTGTTCGAATGTTTATATATATATATATATATATATATATATATATATATATATATATATATATATATATATATATATATATATGGTATTTCAAAACAACACCGACAACGTTGATCAGGTGATTCCTGACACCAGGATAAGACAAAAAGTATAGAGCAGTCTGGGTGCACAAATGCTTCCTTTCGGAGTTATAGGCTGCCGAAAATATGAAAAAATGAACTAGAAGAGCCCATAGCTCCAAAACTTTGGGACCTACTTTAGTCGGGTCAAGACTTCGTTTAGGAACTAGTATGTGCCCTATCCAAATATAAAAGTTTCAGAATCCTGCGTTATTTTGCAACAATTTTTATAGAGGGACTTTGGCTACTGGCATTTAATTTGAAGTACTCACCAACTACCGGTATAAAAATTGTTGCGGAAGTACCACAGGATTCTGAAACTTGGATATTTGGATAGGATACATACTAGTTCCTAAGTGAAGTCTTGACCCGACGAAGTTAGGTCTCATAGTTTTGGAGCTATGGGCCCTTAAAGTTCATTTTTCATATTTTCGGCAGCCTATAACTCCGAAAAGAAGCATTTGTGCACCCAGGTTGGTCTATTTTTTTTGGTCTTATTTCGGTGTCAGGAATCACCTCCCAAACTTTGTCGGTGTTGTTTTGAAACACCCTATATATATATATATATATAAATAAAATATTCCCCGATAAACACCACCTTTACGAAGACACTTATGTGTCGGATGGGGAGGGATTGCGTACTACAGTGAAATTTAGAACTATGTTGGCGGTAGTTCAATACCAAAAGAGCCACTCTTGCGTAATTTGTCTAAATGGAGAAAAATGAAATTTTTGAGTTTTACGTCCCACGGTTATGCCGGTTAGGCTAAAGGAGACGGTGATGATGAGAGATGAATGAAATGGTGGAATGAAGAAAGTGGGAGGAAACGGGAGAACCCCGAGAAAACCCACGCACACGGTGTTTGTCCACCACAAAGTTCACTTGGCGCGAGCAGGGTTTGAACCCGAGACCCCAAGCACCAGAGGTGAACGCTCTACCACTGAGCCACCGCGGCCCTTGTCTAAATGGAGTAGCCAGACGAAGTGTTCTAGGAGAAGGCAGCAGTTCTCTCATTGTTCTTGTGTTCCTATTATTCGTATGTGAAAACGTCGGGAGAACATCCAGTTTTATATACAATACACAACTAACGGCTACTGTACCGGTTTAGTTTATCGAAGATGTGTAGTGGATGACAACATTCTTTGTGTATTGAAAGTGTATTACTAATGATACCTACAGTTGTCTGACAAGTACAGTGTTCGTAGTTGTCTATTTTGTATTTAATGGATTGTAACCTTACACTCATAAAGATGTATGTAGAACGTCTATTAAGCTGTAAATAATCAAAGTGTAATCAAATTCTGTTGTACAATAACAATTTTCTTGTAATGTCCTTTATTTGCACAGCTGTAAAATTAAGGCGTACTGTATGTATAGTAAGACTTTGTTCGTTAGCTTACTGTTTGTGAAGTTCCTTTGCATAGCTTTCTGTACCTGAAGTTTCATATAGATAGATAGGCAATATCAGAAACCTGAAGTGCTATTGTATATTTGTAGGTTTTTTTCTTGTTACATAAGTAACAAGAGACATGGAAGTTAATCACATGACGTTATCTGTGAACATTGGACCAACAGGTCAGGAAGTTCAGAATAGTCTTTATATTACTACTTCCTGGGAACGTTAGGAATGACTTAATATCCTGTTAAACATTACATATTGACAGTATTGTTTATCCTAGTAATTGCTTTCAAAAGTGCTTCTGCCTGAAACTTTATCAGTTCATTTCTCTTTGTCATAACATTATATTGTTTTGTAGTATAGCTCTATCACAGTAATAATTGCCTTTCTTATCAGTAAGCTTTGGAGGGCAGGTTTAGTTTAATTCTTCGTTAATACATAACAATAACTAAAAGATCTAAAAGTTAGCTAATGCTTTATTATTATTATTATTATTATTATTATTATTATTATTACAACATATTAGGAGGGACATAATTCACAAAACCGAAGAATGCTAATTAATGAACAGGTTTAATATATTTTATCAATAAAATATAATGAAAGATCGGAAGATATTTTCCGGTGAAAGTCAATTAACCTAGAGTAGTATCCTATCCTTTACGTGATGGGGCTGAGGAAAACTTGGAATTTCTTCAGGACTATTGGTCATGGGATTCGAACAAATGTCCTCCCTATTGCTGGGCAACACGATAACCGTTTATCTACGGCATTTAAATAATTTAATAAAACCACAATCTTCTGTTGAAGTACAGAAGATTCCAGAACATTACAATTGTGTGGATGACTACAGTTATCCCAAGTTCGGATTTAATATTACTTGATATTGTTCTGTTACTTACAGTACAGTGCTAAGAACCGAAATGATTAATTTCTTAAAATGCTGATCCCGTTTTATGATATAATGCTTAACTTAGATGACACAGTGATAAGAATCATTTGACTTGGTAGTGGTCTAGTTACATTTCGGGTTTCCGGTGGGGACACACAGTCGAAAAAGTGTAAAAGCTTTTTCAGGCTATCCATTCTGAGTAAGGTTTTCCTGATTCACGCCAGACAAATGCCGGGAGGGTACATAACAAACAGGTACCAGGAGGCCGGTTCCTTCCATTCCCAATCATTTTTTCTTCCCTTTTCTCGGATAATGTGATCGCTGAGGGACGTTATCCTCATACGTGACGGGCAAACATGACTATAAATACCGAAAGCCCAGTAATCTTAATTCCTAATCCTAGTTATATTTCGGATCAAACCACTAAACATGGAGAACGTAGTATTGCCCATGAGACGAGAAGTAGCTATATTTTCAAGTTCGAGACGAGAAGAGAAACCTAATGTGATTGTGATAATGCGAATATAATAAGAAACACTTATGGATATTTAAAGATACAGTACGCTTTATATTCCAATAGTAAGTAGTAATTTAAATGTTAATCACATACTTCGTGGTCCTCTCGTGACGTGGAAGGATTCCGACAACTTCTAGATGAAATTAATAATATAGGGGATAGACAAAATAATAATAATAATAATCTAAAAACACATCGTACAGGACACGTAAGTTTGGCCCTCCACTGCACAGTACGTGTTTCGGTTTCCGATCGTTTTTTTTTTCAATGTGTCATATTGACCTTCCTTTTCCGTCAGCAGTAAACCAGTTCACATGTGAGTGTCGTGGTGAGAAAGTGGTGCGGTAAAATGGGCGACCTGACAGACTTCCAAAGACGAATGATCGTTGGTGCCCGTGTGGTTGGAGCTTCAGTGTCAACAGTGACGAACATTGTGGGGGTATCGATAGGCACTGTCCAATGTCACGAAGGCATACACAGTTCATGGGCAAACGACGTCTGCAAAGCACAACAGTGGTCAAAAGACAATCCTGTCAGATGAGGACCGGAGGGTATTAGAACGGATTGTAGCAGCTAAAAAGACCACTGCAATGAAAATTACGTCTGAATTCAATTCCGGCCTACAGATCCCGGTTTCATCGAAAACAGTGCGACGGGAACTTCATAAAATGAAAATTCATGGCAGGGTCGCTATCGCCAAACCCTGGTCACAGCAGTAAATGCGAAGAGGCGCATCCAGTGGTGCAAGGACTACAAGGCGTGAACTCATGAGCAGTGGAAACACGTGAGCAGTGGAAACACGTAGTCCGATGATTTGACTCCACCTAGTTTCCAACAACCGGCCGTGTTTACGTATGAAAAACATCGTCGCAGGCCTATGATACAGACTGTCTGCTCCCAACTGTAAGCATGGGGGTGGTTCTGTTACAGTATGGACAGTGATATCGTGGTTTTCTTCAGGTCCCATCATAGCTCTGCATGGAATGATGAATGCTAAAGCGTATGAGACCATTTTGGGGGTCCAGGTTCTACCCATGGCCCAAACATTGTTCCCTGATGGTGATGGCATGTACCAAGATGATTTGGCACCCTGTCACGCTGCAAAAACTGTGAAATCAGGGTTTGAGGAGCATGACTAGGAGCTATCGCACCTCCCCTCCGTCCCACAATCACCAGATTTGAACATCATTGAGCCATTGTGGTCTGAGTTAGAAAGGCGTGTTCGGTCTCATTACCCTCCACCAGCATCCCTTAAGGAACTGGAGCATGTTACGGAGGAACAATGATACAAAATTCCACACACAACGATTCAGGAGCTATATACGTCCATTCCACGTCGGATCGAAGCTGTTTTGGACGCAAAAGGAGGCCCCACACCATACCAGGTATGATTTTCAGTTTTGCAAACGTTTTAGATTTTTTGTCCCACCCCTATATATATATATATATATATATATATATATATATATATATATATATATATCCTTCCTCCTCCAAGTTGCGGGGCTGAATTTGGATTTAAACGGCATCAAAAGTGTAACTGTTCATCTCAGTGATCCCAAAAACCATGGATTCGATATTACAATCGGTCATTTTCAATCATTTTTATATATCTGCCCCATCCCCTTCCCTACGTTGCACCGTCAAACTGAAATGATAAAAGCGAAGCCAGGCCTGAACCTCATCCATGTTGAAAATTTGATCGTGATCGGCCGCGTGGTTCAAGAGTTAGTTATTATATATAATCAGTAGGACCCGGTATTTTTATGTGCTAAAAATTAAAAGAAAATATGTAAAAACTAACGAGGAAATGTATGGGAAAACGCCCAGGATAAAAAAATAAATACTGGTGTTCACCAATAGCTCCTATACATCTGAGGTCGAAATTTCATAGGGATTGCAGTGCTTTTCCACATTGTCCATCGTAACGCCTGCCTATTGTAACGGAATAATGCCTAATATTGATAAAAGGAATGTTCTATATCACACGATATTAACCTCGCGTATTTGAAAAGGGGCATATCACGAATATCCACACCATCAACTTGTGTTTTGGCCTTCCAATACTTCAGATATTTTACATAAGGTTTTATGGGAGCAACAGGATTGCGCACACTATAGATCCCGAATTGCGCACAGATCTCTGTTGGTCTTTCTGAACAGATTTTTGCCCAACGTTGCCACAATGCTAGATTTATAATCTGTGCGCAAAGAAGGTTTTCCTTCAGACTAGGATAGAAACAGAAATTAGAAATACAATTCATACTATATTGAGCTAGGTGAGAAATAAAATAAATATATAATATAATTTGGTCAGTAGATACAAGAAGTCATGATACCTCCAAATTTACAATCCAAATGTTAAATTTTTTCTTGTCTCATAATCTGAATCCGTTCGGAGTTCTAGTACCTATTTTTAGGTGCTAAAGTAGCGTCTTCATTATTCGATTAAAAAAGAACCAATAAAGCTTTTTACTTTTTTTTTTCAAGTCTAGAGGCACTGTAGAACACGTTACGTATGGTTTCACGCCTTCCTGCGTCGAGACATAGGAGGTGATGACATCATAACTTTTAAAAAAAATATTTTTGTTAGGCCTATTTTCATCATTTTTTGGCGGGCTTACTTTCGCACCTAGAAGATTGAAATTTTGTACAAACATTCAATCCACCGAGTACTATTTATTAGATTTTTTCAGATCTCTGCGTTAGCACAAGGTGGATCTAGAGGGGCAAAAAGGTAAATAAAAGAGATTTTGTGGTTTTAAAAATCCCTTTTTTTCGCGATTTTCCCGCCTGAGATACATGATGGAGGCATGTGAAGGTTTCCGTTTGAAAGGCATTTTTATTCTGTAGATAATAAAGGGCAAACTATGATTCTAGGATATATAGGGATGTCTCAGGAAATGTTCTGTCTGAGATCAAGGTATTTTACAGTAATCTGGAGCATTGTGGGGATTATAGATATTTTTCCCGCCCTGACTGTTCAAGATAAAAGCTTGAAATTTTGTACAGGCATTTAATACACCTTTTAGTGTTTTCCAGTTGAGTTTTAGATCTCTGCATTAACACAGTGGGGGTCCAGAAGGGCTCAAAAATTAAAAAAAAAAAGATATTTTCAAAGAAAAATCCCGATTTCTCTCAAAATTTCCCGACTCAGGGACATGATAAGGAGATGTGAATGGTACCATTTGAAAGGTTGCTCTATTGTAAAGAGAAAACGAGGTATGAACCATGATCCTATGATAAATAGGGATGATGCTGTAGCCGCTTGACTGAAAGTCTCTAATTTACCTTAAAAAGCCGGAATCTATAAGGGTTAAGCATTTCATACTGCTTCAATATAATGTTATGTTTCTTTAAATCTTCCTTTTCTTGTGTATTGGTATATCCTTTCGCAATTGATCTTAATTTCAATTTTGTTTCTGATTGTATCTTCAACAAAGAAGAGATTACCTGATAAATATCTGCACCAAGTGAATAGAATTATTAATTGTAATGTTTGTGAAATGTTTCCGCCCTATTTTCGTTCGAGGAGCTACTGAGGGTTCTGAAGCCCATATTCTACGTGGGTACCAATAAAACAAAGCAAACATTTATGATGACATTCTTAATGTTAATAATAATAATAATAATAATAGTAATATAGTATACATACTTTCCACTACTAGCCAAGTTTTAGGGAAAAATTGAAAAAGTGAATAATTTTCTCCATTCTCGTAAACTTTTGCTTTGGTAAATTTATTGAGGTCTGTCGTTAACGTCTGGTCATATAATAGGATACTCGTTACAATAATATGTGCGATACAATAAACTTAGATTACAATATTATTAGTATAATACAACGATGTGAGTAAACTACTTCCTCATACTAATTACACTGCATTCCAATATAATCCTTGCAAAATTACACAATTTACTTATTAATAATATGGCATCTGTCAATATATAATATCTTAAATCACCTTCCTAAATCTAGTTAGAATATATAATTACAAACAGTATTATGTAGCTATCTACAAGTTTTATTACATACACTACGACTATGCACAGTAAATGCTATCATTGTTCGTACCTAATGTTACCCGCACAAGTTAGGACGATAATCTTAGCTTCTTCATTTATAAATAGTAACTTTTCTTCATCATAACTGAACTCAACTTCTCTTTCAATCACTTACTGAAGCAGCCTCTGTAATATTTCTCGGAAGAAATGGTGTGAGATCTTTCTTTTTTTCGAATGCAGTATATAGCTTCTCTATCCTTATGTGTTAATTCCTCTGTATTTTCTATACTAGCTCAATCCTAGTAATTTTATTCGGCCTTTTGTTCGGGTATTCCGCTGTTCTTTTCTTACAGATTTACATAACAGAAGAGAAAATATTTTCCATCTGACAACATTGCTTAATTTTTCTGTGCGCAATCCTGTACATAATGACAGCTTGTCAATGACTTATCAGGTAAAACTGATAAAACTGGAAAAGTGTGCGCAATCTCATTGCAGCCGGTTTTATAGCCAATGTTTTTCTCAAACAAATCCTTCCTTTTGTTTTCTTACGGTTTCAGCTTTCGAAGCAGAAAGAACATTCAACTTCCCTTCAACACACTGTACTTCTTTAACCGAAGTACTCAATCGTTGTTTCTAGTTTCTTTATAGATTGAGTCAAGAAACCAAAATTTGTACATATGGAAGCCAAGTCACATTTCAAGCCACTGTCACTTATAAATTTTGAACAATTCCAGTGACAAAAGCATCGTCTGGGTTTAATTTAGTTACTTCAGATACAAGTGTATCAAAATTCTCCGTATAATATAGTACTGCATTAAGACAGGTACCCAACCGCGTGATTACGTGTGTTGGAGGAAGTGAAAGATTGGGATTGGTTTCTTTGAGAAGTTCAATTCTAGTTGTTGATTTTACGAATTTCCCCCCTCATTTGACACCAACCTCTCCACTTTAGAATAAGAAGTTTGGATTTATGACGACGCTGTTTCTGCAGGTGGGAAATTACTTGTAAATACGGTGGATAGATTCATGTTGCCTATTCTTTTCCCGATGTTAATTACTTTCGAGAGAAATGGGAAAAAATTCGTCATGAAATTTAGAATAAAATAACGGAATATTATTAAGAATATGTATTTATTACAAAAAATGTCCAAAATTTTTATTTACAGAACTTTTTTCAGAAAATCTGTATTTTTATGTGAAATAAAATTTGTAATTTATACTTTCAGACTCTTAATTCAGATAATAACCTTTGTTTTGGGCTTGCATGTATTTAAAAAAGACATGTTTTTATATATTAATCCGGGCCTTAATAATCAGTGTATAATTTTTTACATAAAGAAGCGAGACGAGAAAGAATTATTTGTGAATTAGGACGAGATGACCGAGAGGTTTACAAAAATTACAAGACAAGAAAATGATTTCTTGTCTGGTCTCGTCCCGTAGGTAACACTACAGTAACGTAATCATATTCATTATTGAGAAATTAACAGACTCATACTGAGAGTTCGTCTTCATTGTCGAATAATTTATGGAGCATCCACAGACACAGGAATAAAAGTATTTATTTTACCCTTAAAATGTGCAACCGAATAGAACACACGTAGTTACCATCTGATAACTTAACAGAAGTGATGAGTTGCAGTTTGTGCTGTGCTTGTTCATGTGTTCTCCATCAGCTTTCTATTGCTGTTAATTAGTCTTTGCATTGACCATCTGTTGCATTTTTTTTTCTCAAGAACGTCGCAACACATTGAGGTTAATAGTAGTATCTTGGCCTGAATGTACGTATTTGTCTTCTATGTGAGTGATGAATGTTCCTGCTGCTAACAGAAAACTAGGAAAGAAGCAAACATGTAAAGCACCGAGAAAGTGAGACTTATTTTTGACTGTTTCGTGAATGGTGTCATTGCGCTCGTAGTTTTTTTCACTTCCTTGAGCTCAGTGTTGTAATAATGACTATAGAAAAGAAGTTTTACTTCTAAAAGTTATAGCCAAATGCTACAAACAATTAAGTCGTTTCAGCTAATTTCTCAGTGGGAATGATTTCGTGTACCGGTATATTTAGTAACATTTTTATCCAGACTTGTTTATAAACAGGGGAATATAATTGTTGAACACAAGAGAAAAATCAAACCTTTTGACTAACTTCTACACATGCATAGCTAAAGCATCGGACATAGTTGTTATGAAATCGGAATTACCAATATTTCCATCGAGAATCGAACCCAGGTGTCTGGGTATAACGAAATAAACTAATCAAATGATGACTAGACGTTATGTGATTTCACTGTTCTTTCGAGAGCTAATAAAACACAAGCAAAATGTATATACAAAGCACTGTTAATGGTAGAGCATATAACTGTCAAACACAGCTCGGGTTTATGTGTTGAATTACTTGAAAAAGAGTCTTAGTCCTTGCCAGAGGGCAAAAAACTTGTTTACCTATTTTCTTGTATAATTTTGCTTTTGTATCAGTTGGTCTTTGCTTCATAACATTTTAAAGATTATTTACCCTTGCATATCCCTTATTGTGGAAAACTTGATACTAGTGTTTGATAGGAAGCATTTCAGTAGATGGCAAGTACTTTTGTATTTGTTTGCTTGGTGCTGTACGTCTCTTTCTGGAATCAAGGCGGTATTTGACATGGAAGTACATAAAAAAAATGGAATGAAATCTTTTCATTTTTACGTCCTACGATTATCCCGCGTAGGCTAAAGGAGACTGTGATGATGAGAAATGAATGAAATGGTGAAATGAAGAAAGTGGGAAGAAACGGAAAAACCCTGGAAAGTCCCACGTACATGGTGTTTGTCCACCACAAAGACCACTTGGTTCGAGCACAAGCACCAGAGGTGAATGCTCTACCATTTACCCACCGCGGCCCGCATTTTCGCCGATCCCAAGAGGTTCATCCAATACACGGCTGAGGTAGCACTCTTATTGGCCACGTACCGATGACGTCACAAGGTTTCAAGTTCAACCTGCTACTATGCTTGTTCCTTTAGTTTCTCTGTTTCCTGAATGCTTGTTTTAAAAAAAGGGGGAAAGGAGGTTAACAATAATATTAATTGTGAAATACATTGCATTATGATTCTTGATTTTTGATCATTTTCATACAGTACAAATTATTATCCTTAAATAAGTGTTCGTCCAAATAAAAGTTTTAATAAACGCTCTACACATGAATGTTATTACTGTCTACAATTTTTACATTTTTATTAGATCACATATTAGCTGATGGCGCTCACAATGAATACACTGGCTTTTGCAGAAATCTTGAACTTCGTAATGCAACATGTTTTGTTTGATTTCAAATTTACATACAGAACTTGGGATAACTCACTTGATGATGCAAAATTAAACTCCTTGTTACTTTTACCATGTAAAAAAAAAAAAAAAAAAAAAAAAAGTTTCTCAAATTAACTTGACATTGCACGCGTGAGTTCGTCTTCATTTGCGTCCAAGAGTAGGTCTGGTTTAGAAGTATTTTGCGGCAAATAGCATTGCAGTGCCATTGTAGTTAAGCCTTGCTCGGTTCAATTGCACGAGAAATGCTCACCATCTTGAGCTACATGGTCATTATTAGTTGTCATTGTTTATGAACCACATAAGGATACCAACTGGAGCATACAATGTAAATTTGCATTGCATTTCGTTGGAGGAAGAACAACCGAGGGATCACAATCAAACGACAGAAATAAACTATAAAATTATCAATAATCTTAACAGATATTTCGTGTTTGATACTTTCTTTCTAGACTCCCATTCGAGATTTTTAAGTAATCAAACGCGTAATATATATAAACATGAAAACATGGTGAGTGGTTTGAGGTTTGGAGTCCCGTTCAGCAGCAAAGCTATGTGAGACGTGAAGCTACAGCATAACGTAAAATCTTAACAAATTTACAAACAACACTACTTACATGGTTCAGTGTATAAATAAGCTAGTTTCTTAAAAATGCACTTCGTTTCTAAATTACTACACAGCCTGCGCATGTATATGTGGATAGCGTACGCACCTTTGGCGCAGGAGGCCCGGATTCGATTCCCGGTAGAAGCTCATGCAGTTCGGGTCTTATGTCAAGCTGTAGCTCTACGTCTTATATAAGCTCCTGCTGAAAGCCACGTATTTAAACATTACGAGTTTCGTATAAAGATAATTAAAAAAAATAAAGTCCTGCAGTTCGTACGTGCATTCTACGTGTAAAGTATTTTATAACATATATTATTGTCGTCTTTTTTTATTGATAAGGGTTTCTCGATGCAATTATGTCATCATGTGCGTAAAATACACACAAATAGGTGCTGGGTGGTCTGTAGAAGCTAGTTTTGCATCAAATCCGCACAAGGGCAGGGCGAAGCAGGAAGCACAAGCCAACTATGTTTACCTGGCGCCTCCGTTTGGAACCCTGCATGCTTCTTGCTAACCTCTCTCTCGCTCATTGGCCTTATGTGCTTTTTTCTGACCCATCTATGATTTCAGATTCATAATTAAATCTCAAATCTTCAATAATAATAATAATAATAATAATAATAATATTTTCATCTTTAGTTCCCTCGTGGCTATATGGTTGGCATATACGTCTTCGGAGCCGGAGACCTGAGTTTGATTCCTGGCTAGAATTTATATAATTAGAATTTTACGTTATGCTGTAGCTTAACAAACTTGAAATGCGGTATATAGCTTTGCTGCTGAACGGAACTCCAAACCTCATAGTACTCACCATGTTTTCATCTGTTTATATTGATTAAGCGTTTAATTACTTAAAACTCTCAAATGGGATTCTAAGAAAGACAAAATATCAAACACGTAGCATCTGTTATGTTTATTGATAATTTTATAGTTTATTTTTGTCGTTAGCTTGTGACCCCTCGGTTGTTCAAATCCCCTCTAAGAGGCTAGTCCTTAAGAACCACTGGTTTAAAGTTTAAGGCGATATAAAGTTGGTCCTAGTATATTCATTCTAAAGAAAAACAGGGTTAACTTTACATTGTCTGGAACTATCTCGTGGCTATATCGTTAACGTACGCGTCTTTGAGCCGGAAGAGCCGGATTCGATTCCCGGCATAATTTCATGTGGTTCGGATTTCACGTGAAGCAGTAGGTACATGTCTCATTATAACTTTGGTGTTGAAAGGGACGCTAAAATCCAACGAAATACAGTGCAATTTACATTTTGTGCTCGAGTTGGTATCCTTATGTGGTTCATAAACAATGCCAACTAATAATGGCCATGTAACTCAAGTTGGTGGGCATTTCTCGTGCAATTGAACCGGGCATGGCTTACCTACAACGACACTGCAATGTTATTTCCTGCAAAATACTTCTAAACTAAACCTACTCTTGGACGCAAATGAAGACGAACTCACGCGTGCAATGTCAAGTTAATTTGAGAAACATTTTTTTTTAACATGGTAAAAGAAACAAGGCGTTTTTAATTTTGCATCAAGTGAGTTACCCCAAGTTCTGTATGTAAATTTGAAATCAAAAAGTTGTTGCATTACGAAGTGCACGATTTCTGCAAAAGCCAGTGTATTCATTGTGAGCACCATCAGCTAATATGTGATCTAATAAAAATGTAAAAATTGTAGACAGTAATAACATTCATGTGTAGAGCGTTTATTAAAACTTTTATTTGGACGAACACTTATTTAAGGATAATATATTTGTACCGCATAAAAAATGAACATAAATCAAGAATCATAATGCAATGTATTTCACAATCAATGAAATTGATAATCTCCTCTCTCTCTTTTTAAACACGCTCACACACAAAACATAGAAACGAAAGCAATAAGCATAGTAGCAGCTTGAACTTGGGACTTTGTGACGTCATCGGTATGAGGCCAATTGGGATCGGCGAAAATGCACGCGGCCCCAGGAATCTCATTTTAAAATGAGGTTTCAACTTTATGTGGATGTGCTCTCACAGAGAATCAAAATTCGGATTTCCCAGGCGAACGAAGGGAGAAAACGCTATGTAGTCAGGAGGGATCCTAAATAACGAGGCATCACTTGCGAGCAAGGATAGTTCCTGCTTAAGATTTCATGTTACTAAGCACCTGCTACAAGGTAATGAATAATAAGCTTGGACATGGAGCATATATTTAGAATTAACTTGGTTTCCCTCTTCCCTATTATCAACGAAATTAAAAAGTTCGTTACTGAATTCTCTCTCTCTCTCTCTCTCTCTCTCTCTCTCTCTCTCTCTGTGTGTGTGTGTGTGTGTGTGTGTGTGTGTGTGTGTGAGTGAGTCGGTCTGTCTGTTAATTGAGATTTTTTCAACCTTGAACCCTGCATTCGATAGAGCATCAGAAACTAGCAAAGAAAGTGGTCAATTTTTTCGCGCCACTTCTATCGTTCCCGAGATATTGGCCAAAAAATGGCCGATTTTCAGAGATTTAAGGAGCCATATCTCGGGAACCGTGAGTCATTGAGAGATCATATTGGTGTTGATCAATATCTAAAACGATGATAAATATTTTGGTACCAAATAGTAACCAGTGGCCACTGTCCAACTGCCCATTAGTTTGGCCAACGGCCAGTTGGCCAGTGGCCACCAATTATTATCGGTATCACAATGTTTACCGTACTCTTAGGTATTGGTAACACTAATATAGTCTCTCTATGACTTGCCGTTTCCGTAATATTGGCCAAAAATGATCAATTTCTAGATATTTAAGGAGCCATAGCTCGGGAACCAGAAGTTGTAGAGAGATTATATTAATGTTGATCAATACCTAAGAGGATGGTATTTTGGTACCAAATAGTAACCGGTGACCTCTGGGTACGAAAATTTTTAACATTCCATTAGGAATTGATTAACACCAATATCATCTCTCTATGACTTACCGTTCCCGTGATATTGGCCCAAAGATAGTTCCGATATCTGGAGATTTAAGGAGCCAAATGTTGGGAACCGTAAGTCACACAGAGATTATATTGATGTTGATCAATACCTAAGGGGATGGTGAACATTTTGGTGCCAAATAGTAACCGGTGACCGCTGATTGACTGTCTACTGGCCAACTGGCCATAGTTCCCCAGATATTGGCCAAGAAAAGTTCGAATTTCTATATATTTAAGCAGACATATTTCGAGAACTGTAAGTCATAGAGATGATATTTTGCTAATCTTTGCGAGAAAGAAAAGAAGGTGCGGGTAAAAAAATAAAATATTTTTACATGTTGGAATAATCACAGTTATCCTTCCCGCTCCATCTCTTCATTCTTTTTAAGTTCGTTCTGGCGATGGATGCTCTTGGAGCATTCTAATCTGGTTTTATTGTAGAGTAATTAGTCCTATCATAGACATCCGATGTTAATGCTTAAATTGAACAATAGAATATGGTTAATTAATATTTCTAGTAATTTTACTGTTGCTTCATAGTTTTTCTTATTCACTGTTGCAGTTGATTACAAATTAATTAATTTTTAGTAATCTGAATTTTTCATCATCAAGCGAAGCCCGGAATGCGAGTGATCGATACTGATTTTCCATTCCTTTTCATTGTGTAAGGAATGGTCCATCATATTGAGCTCTTGTACCATATTTATTGGTTATGTCCGGTTTGGCGTTCTGCCACAGACACTAGAAAAGCTAAATAAATTAATTAAAAAGAATTGAGACTTGAAATATAAACATTTGTCTCAAGTTCATTGATAGAGGTGGCTGTTGTTTGGTTATAGGAACATTCTTTTGGATTGCTACGCTTAATTTTTCGTGAGCAAAAAATTGAGTCTTCGTAATTTGTCTTCTCAAAACATCGTGCGCGCAAGTTTTAGAAACGTAGTTGTCATATATAGTCAGTGACGTGCAACCATGCGTTGATTTCTGCAGGGTTTCAGAATCGGAGCAGCAGTGGTGCGAAAATAATTTCGACAAGGTCAATACACGCGAGTGGTTTAGGAGATGCAAGCTAAAGATAAAACTGCGGGAGTGCGTCGTGTGTGTGTATGTGTGTGTTTGTGCCTGTGTGTGTGAGCGAGAGAGAGAGAGAGTAGATTTGGCGTCTCCAGGGAAGCTTTTGGCTCCAGGCTGGTTGCCCTTTGAGAGCTGGGGGTTCAGATATTTATGTCAGGGAGTGTTTGAAGTTGAGGAGGGCAGTGATAATTTAGAGAGTATGAGAAACACATTGGAAATCTCATGTACAGAGTTCGTTGCCATAGAATGTTTTGTTTAACTGATTATTAGTATATTCATTTTAACTACGTCCTCATGCTTTTTTCTTTTTCTTTTTTGTACCTGTGATTTACTCAAGCTTGTGTAAAGAGCTAATTAACTGCTACAAATTAATTTACCACTTGCTCAGTTGATATAGTCCGGTACTTGATTTCCTGGTACAAAAGTACTATTTTAAATATTTTATTATTTTTTTATTATATAGTTACGTTGAAAATTTATTCCTCAAATCTCTCCGTGAATAGTGTCTGAATCAAGTGACTGTTTCACAATTTCTAGATAGCTGTTTCCTTCATTTACATTAAACTATATGCTTGCTATCAGTTTTATTTAAGAGAAAATCGCTTCCAAGCGTGACTGTATAAAGGATTTAATTTTATCGTCCGGACTTACGTTGAATGTATCTTCAAATATTTCCTGACGGAAAATTCAACTTTTGGGTTAAAGATAGAAAATTTCGAATCTAGCTTATAATGAAATTGCACAGTAGCGTCATTTAGGGGAGCAGGAGGGGGCAATTCCCCAAGAGTGTGAAGAATACATATACTTCAATCGATTGTCTGCTAATATACTAGTACAAAACATGGAAGTGTTATGTCGGTGGTGCTCTTGTCCCCCTCAAGCAAAGACTGAAATGACACCCCTGAAGTTGCATCGAATGAATCTAGTGGTGGTATATCAGATTTCCTTTCAAGTGTCATGTTTTCGTTTAAATATACTTTAGAACCTAATTTATTGTTACTCTTTAGTATTCATAATTATTTATTTGTTTTTACACGAAAATAATATTTGTGGTTACAGTTGTTTGTACATTGAATGCTGCAGTGTGGCACTGGAGTAAGTAATTTCACAACTCGGATGTTCCGAATTCGATTTGAAATCCTAGTACAAGTTATCACCAGTTTTCCCTCTCATATTTATGAATATTGCAATAAATGATTGGAACGAAAAGAAGATAGGTCCTTAATCTAATTTTCCAAACGTTGATACTCTTAAGAGTCGAGAGATGAGTGAAACGTAAAAAGTGCCCATTTAAATATTTATAACAAGCAAACTCACTCTCTTGTTACATGATGACGAAATGGCAGGAGGACATAAAGGCAGAAAGTATAATTTGAATTCTCGGGTTTTAAACTATTTTGTTTCTTACTGGGTAAATGAAGATTTCAACATAAATTTTCGATTTATTCATTATGTTCCAAAATTCGAACTGCTAATAATATTTCAGTTCTGAGAATTCTGATATGAGAATTAAGAGAGTGCCACCAAGATTTCCGCCGGAAGTTAGGAATGCTCATGAGGCAACTCTAACAATCCTCGCACAAATAACTTATGTGAGGGGTAGAATCATAAGTTTTTTCATTTGGTTGGACACAGCCACCCAACGGTATGGAAACTCACTCCAAGCCTACAGAAAGAATTCCACCGTTCATTCTACCATTTCCTAGTGCGAAAGAGGACAATACCCCGTCAAGAAAACTAAAAAAGGTTTTATGTTGATCTGCAGCATAGATTGAGGAACCTATGTGTGGATTATGACACAAACAAAAGATCTCTTTAGGAATTCTTACGGGGAATTGTTCACAACTTGAAATTAACGACAATGTAAGTAGCTAGTCATTCTTATGACTGCAAATTGTTTTTGTAGTCTATTTTACGGTATATTTTATTATATAAAATTAACGACGTTGTAAATAATTAGCCATTCTTAAGACTACAGAATGTGTTTTTAGCATATTATAGGACATGTGTTATAGGATGTTCCCGACACTGTAACTAACTAGTCAATCTTACGACAGCAAAGTGTGTTTATAGTCTATATTACGATATATTTTGTTATATAAAATTAACGCCGATTCATTCGTACAACTGCAGAATGTTTTCATATTGTGTTCTAGTATATGTGTTGTAAGATGTTAACAACCTTGTATCAGCCCGGTAGCCAGCCAAAAAATGTAGGGGGGTCCGGCTGAATTTACGGGGGGCCCGATCCGACCAAATTATAGTTCATTTGCAAGCCTACCGTGAGAATTTTAGAGGGAGCAAAAATGTAGGGGGGCCGGCCCCGCTAAACCCCCTGGATACGGGCCTGCTTGGTATGTGATTAGTCATTCTTACGACTTAGTGTTTTTATAGTCTATATTATGGTATATTTTGTTATATAAAATTAAGAACTATGTCATTCTTACGAGCGCAGAGAATTTTTACTATTGCTGTCGAAATCGTTTTCTGAAAAAAAAAAACAACCGAAAACCACTTTTGCAGTTTCGATTTCGAAAACCGCATTTGCGATTTTCGGTTTTCAGAAAACCGGTTTTCTCAAAAACCGAAAACCGCAAATCTCACAAAAATTCGACAGCATTAGTTTTTACAGTGTATTCTAGCATGTGTGTTATAGGGTGTTCACAACACTGTAAGTAACTAGTCATTCTTACGACTGCAAAGTGTGTTTATAGTCTATATTACGATATATCCTAATCCTATCCTAACTATATATAAAACAACATGAGCTGACATAAATTATTGAGCACTTCCTGTAGGGTTACAATGATCAAATTTGGCATAATTGTAGGTTTCCGGAAATAACCCACAGGAAAATTGCCGAAAGTGAATATTTTTAATTTTTATGGGCCTAAAGAGGGAATGAAGAACTTCCCCATGTTATTTAAATGGACCTTTTTTAACATATAATTTCATGTTTTAAGTACTTAGAATTGGAATAAAAACTTGAAATTAGGTATGCTTGTGCGTTTTTGTTAGCACTACTTCAGTAAATCAGTAAAAATAAAAATAAAAAATAAAAAATCAATTTTAGAGTGGTTTTATAGGGAACTGAAAAATCTTTCCCATGTTATTTATATGGAACACCTTTTACAACCCCAAATTATTGAGCACTTCCTGTAGGGCTACAATAATTAAATTTGGCATGATTGTAGCTTTGCGGGGCAAACCCACAGGAAAATTTCTAAAAGTGAATATTTTTAACTTTAGGGCGTCTAGAAAGGGGATGACGAATTTCCTCATGTTATTTAAATGGGCTTTTTTTTGGATGTATAATCTCATGCTTTAGGTACTTAGAATTGTAATAAAAACTTGAAATGCGGTATGCTTGTACGTTTTCGTTAGCGTTACCTAAGTGAATCGTCAGAAATAAAAATTTCCAACGAATGGTTTTATGGGGAACTGAAACCTTTCCCATGTTATTTAAATGGGACGTGTTCTACACCCTAGGCACTTTCGGCAGGATTAAAATGGTGAAATTTGGCATAATTGTAACCTTCCAGGACTAACCGACAGGAAAATTGCCAAAAGTGAATATTTTATTTATTTTTTATTTTTTTTTTTTTTTTTTTAGGGATTTAAAGGAGGATGAAGAAATTCCCATGTTATTTAAACGGACGTTTTCTTGGGATACAAAATCTTATCTTTAGATAATTGAAATAGGAAAAGAAACGATAGAATTATGGGTTTAAGAGATGCGAGGCCATAGGCCGAGCAAAGACAGTGTGTGGGGGGTGAGGCCCCCGGATGGGCAGATTAAGAAAATATGAAGAGCAAGTTCACGAAATTCATTGTTGATGCAAAGGCCGATAGATAAAAAATGCTTGGCCGTAGGCCGAGCAGACTTGGGGGTCTGGGGGCTCCTAGCCAGAGGTTAGTTTTGTTACATAAAATTAATGACGACATAAGTAATTGGTCATTCTTACGACTGCAGAGTGTTCCTTATAGTCTGTTCTACGATATCCGTTATTATTGAAAATTAAGAAAGATGTACGTAGTAAGTCATTCTTAAACCTACAAGCTGTTTTTATAATTTAAAGGATATGTTGTAGGAAATTAAAAAAAAAAAAAAAAAAACTGTCATTCCTGTAACTGTAAAGGAATTT
Source organism: Thermobia domestica (assembly GCF_964235325.1). Lineage (NCBI taxonomy): Eukaryota > Metazoa > Arthropoda > Insecta > Zygentoma > Lepismatidae > Thermobia > Thermobia domestica. The sequence goes on from NC_137459.1 coordinate 234,908,701, forward strand.
TATAGGTCTGTACTATGATATGTATTAGTATTGAAGAATAAATAGTAACCATTCTTTCAGTTTCGTATTTAACTTGTTTGCTTTCAATCTATATTTTCTTGTAGTTAGAATTATTATAAGACCAAGATATCAATTGGAAGATGATTAGAAAGAAATAAATTTAAGAAAAAAAGTTAAGATTCTGATAACTGATATTTACCCTCTTCTGCGCTCTTGGTTCAATTTAGCCGTATTTACATGCTTAGGACATTCGAGGCAGAAATGACGAGATCGAGCACGTTACTTACTAACAAACACAATAGGTGAAACCTAAAAATACGAGCCCTAGGAGTTATAATTTTTGCCAAATTAACTTTCTGCCATTTCGTCCGCTGCCATTTTGTCCTCCTGCCATTCTGTCCTAAATTCTTTGTGGTATGTCTTCCCTCCTTTGTTACTTGTATTGTGAGCTCGCGCAAATGAATTAAATGCTCGTATTTTCTACGGCAAAGCCTTTCCACATATCAAATTTAGTGTACTTAGGAACAAAAATTTGGAAGAAACTTATATTAACATGTTTTTCTTTCCCCACTTCAAGGTTAAATTTCCAAATTCGCGCAAGGAAGATATTCATATCTCATGAAAAAAAAAAAAAAAAAAAAACCTACCATGTCAAATTTATACAAGTAAACGACATTCATATTATTCGATCCGAAAATCCCCATAGACCTAATTTCATGTCTTTGTCTTATAAGTTATCCATTATTATATATAATATCGTTTTTTCTTAATATACTTTAAGAGATTTAACTGTGTGTATAACGTGCTAGTGTTCCCCACGAAACGGCAAATAAGATTCTCATCTCGTCTCGTGGATCTTTGTACAAGCCTCGTATCTTCTTGGTTCTCAGAAATTTTTCATTGTCTCGTTTTGTAAATTTATGTGAAAAATTTACCCCCTAACTTTTTTTTCTTAATTTTTATTCCGAAGTTATCAGAATCATTCTGCGTGACGAGAGTTCCACGAAGAGTGTGATAGAACAACGTTTAAACCATATATTTTAGTGGAGTATTCTGTAATGACTTGCGTATCTTTAAACATTGTTAAATCTTCATTATGTTCCTGCAATCACTAACCAATTTACAGTAGATGATACGACGGAATGAAAGTGAGGAGTAGGAAGAAAAAAACAAATCGATGATTTGAAAAACAGAAGAGAATATTAGGAGTTAAAGGGGAGGCCCCGGGTTTGAATCCGGTGTTTGGGCATCACCATCGTAACTGAGATTCACTTTCACCAAGGAATGCAGTACCTCGGCCGATCTCGTTCCTTTCTCTATTAATACTGTGATTGTTGGTGATTGATGTATAATTTGATTCGCAGGATGTATCTGGGAACAATTCAAGGAGCTTCAGGCAATGTGTATAGAATTACATACCTTGCATAAACTGACCGATTCGTTCTCCTGGAAGAAGCTAATAAAAATTACGTGCTTCACATTCTCTGAGCAGGGACGGTGGAAGTTTGGATGCGGCTACACAAAATCATACTTTATTATGAATTGACACCAGAACTGTAAATACGGAAGCGCACCAGAATTTGAAATGTTAATTCCTAACACAGACTATGTTTACAGTTAGAACAACTAAAAATTGTGATAAAGGTGTCAAAGTAGGAATTGAATTTCCACTGATTTGTTTCCCTATGTTCAATGCTACTTGCATGCAACAAAGCATGCCAATACTTGTACACATGTACCACGAAAGAAAGGATAAAAAACGTGGGAAAAAATTGGAACATTCAAGTGGGTACTACCCTTTAGGAGTTCTGGTCATCACGTTAATAATGGTAACCAACATCAATCTCCTTATGACAATTGTAAAATTCTCACAAAATAATATGCGTAGTTGCCATGTTACGGACTGCGTAAGAACAGTTCGTGTCACCGGTATGCTGTACAATGCGCAAAGGCTTTTCGTATGCGATCAATAGCGACAGATCAAAAGGTATTGAATAATACAAAACACCAAAGGTGTGCCTGGCAGCAATTTTCTTAGATAATCGTAACTACGCAAAAGGTTGCGAACAAATATAGCACTTTTTCTGGTGGCTCAGAGGATGAGTGCTCGTCTGTAGTGAGAAGGGTTCTTTCTACCTCAGCCATGCGACTATGTGGTAAACAGAAGCTGTGTAATTTTGTTTCTTCCATTCATTTAATTCAACTCATTCCTCCATGATAAAGTACAATTATCAACAACCTCCTTATTCAAGACTACAGGACATCACAACACTGAATAGAACTGCTGCCATTATAAAATGATTGATGTATTATTGTTACTGATCAAGCGAATAGTTGTGAACTCTCATCATACGGAAGATGTGACATTTAAAATTAAATGGGTCTTAAAAGAAAATAAATGGGAGGGGGCAGTTAGTCACAGCCGTCTAGAGGCTCGAAAGAGGAAAGCTGCGTAGGTATCTACCTTAACACACACACACACACACACACACACACACACACATATATATATATATATATATATATATATATATATATATATATATATATATATATATATATATATATATATATATATATTCATCCTCACGGCATTGTCAAGGCTCTATATTTGTATTTTACATTTAAAGTTGCAACCGGGTGTCTCTGACTTCCGTATTCGGTAGCCCGATCATCACCCCTGTTCTTCGCGCGCAGAGTCATTGGATGAACTGAAAACGTACTCTGTACACAAAGAGTTTATGGTTGTGAACTCGGAAAGCCTGGTACTTCTGCTTGTCAAGGTCAAAAAGTGGGAGAAAAAATGATGTGCAGAATGTAAAGAGGGTGCAACAGTGTCTGATGCTTGTAAGGGAACATATTCATTTGTAGTTTGTGCACATTCCGCCTGTAGCGCTACTGTGGCACAACGTATATTGTAACTGTATAACTCTTGTACATCGCTAGTAGGTCTATTCGCGTTAGTAACGACCGAAACTATGTTGTCAGCTCTGACTGCGATAAGGCACTGTCGTGCTGCTTTTGCTTTTCTTTTTTCCCCTTTTTCATTTGTGAGACGCCAAACATGTTGTTTTTGCTTGTTGCACGCGCTGAACGGGTTCCTGCGAGCGAAGTATTTAAGAAGTTGACTACATATTCTTGTTTGCGATAGTTTTGGTTTTTAAATTGGTTAACTGTTGAAAAATATACGAAAATAAAGCTGTACTTGTTAAGGTATATTAGTCGACGACGTAGCTACTGACAGTGTTGATTACAGATTTTCTCGAGGAAGAATTTAATTACAGTAGAGGTGAAAAGGAGACGTCCATTTAGACAGCCCCCCCCCCTTATCAGACTCAATCGGAAATGATCTCAGCAGGCGAATTTTTCGTTTGTACACACTTAGGGGCGCCGTCAGAACGAAAACAAAGTGGGGGCTGTCTAAATGGTAGTCCCTCACTATGTACAATTGAATCAGAAATTGTCGCAATCGTTTGTACATCGTTCGTACAGAAATCTGCAAGCAAAATTTTCGTTTTTAGACAATTAGGGGCGTCGCCAGAACGAAAAAAGTGGGGGACTGTCTAAATGTTAGCCCCCCCAAAATGTCCAATTCAATCACAAATTATCGCAATCGTTTCTACACCTTTTGTACAGAAATGTGCAGGCAAAAGTTTTGTTTGTACACAATTAGGGGCGCCGCCAGAACGAAAACAAAGTGCGGGCTGTCTAAATGGTAGCCCCCCCCCCCACCATGTCCAATTCAATCACAAATTGTCGCAATCGTTCCTACATCGTTTGTACAGAAATGTGCAGGCGAAATTTTTGTTTGTACACAATTAGGGGCGCCGCCAGAACGAAATCAAAGTGGGATCTATCTAAATGGTATTCTCTTCCACCATGTCCAATTTAATCACAAATTGTCGCAAGCATTCCTACATGGTTTGTACAGAACTGTGCAGGCGAGATTTTCGTTTGTACAAAATTAATGGCGCCGCCAGAACGAAAAAAAAATGTGGGGGCTGTCTAAGTGGTAGCACACCACCATATCCAATTCAATCACAATTTGTCGCATTCGTTTCTACATCGTTTGTACAGAAATGTGCAGGCCAAATTTTCGTTTGTACACAATTAGGGGCGCCGCCAGAACGAAAACAAAGTGGGGGCTGATTAAGTGGTAGCACTTCACCATGTCAAATTCAAGCAAAAATTGTCGCAATCGTTTCTACATCATTTGTACAAGAATGTGCAGGCGAAATTTTTGCTTGTACATAAATGGGAGCGCCGTAAAAACTGAAACAAATTGGGGACTGTCTAAGTGATAGCCCCCCCCCCAAATGTCCAATTCAATCACAAATTGTCGCAATCGTTTCCACATCGTTTCTACAGAAATGTGAAGGCTAAATTTTCGTTTGTACATAATTAAGGGTGCCGCCAGATCGAAAAAAAGTGGGGGTCTGTCTAAGAGATAGCCCCCCCACCATGTCCAATTCAATCACAAATTGTCGCAATCGTTTCTACATCGTTTGTACAGAAATGTGCATGCGAAATTTTCGTTTGTACATAATTAGGGGCGCCGCCAGGGCGAAAACAAAGTGGGGGACTTTCTAAGTGATAGCCCAATCACCATGTTCAATTCAATCACAAATTGTCGCAATCGTTTGTGCATCGTTTGTACAGAAATATGCAGGCGAAATTTTCATTTGTACGTAATTAGGGGGCGACGGCAGAACGAAAACAAAGTGGGGGGCTGTCTAAATGGTAGCCCCCCACCATGTGCAATTGAACCATGTGCAGGCGAGATTTTCGTTTGTACCAGGGCCGGCGCTAGAAGTTTTGCCGCCCTGGGCGGTTCTTTCACATGCCGCCCTTTTATTGTTTTCTTTCTCAAATTTTGCCGCCCCTGTATTCTTTTCTTTTTCAAATTTTGCCGCCCATCAGACTTGCCGCCCCGGGTGGTGGCACGGCTCGACCCCCCGCGCTCCGGCCCTGGATTGTACACAATTAGGGGCACCGCCAGAACGAAAACAAAGTGGGGCTGTCTAAATGGTAGCCCTCCCACCATGTTCGATTGAACCACAAATTGTCGCGATCGTTTATACATCGTTTATGCAGAAATGTGCAAGTAAAATTTTCGTTTGTATTAAATAATATACGGATGTGAGTATTTTTAATATCTGCGATCAACGTTAACCGGTTTGAATAACGGTTGCTGAGTTTGAAAATGGTACCTATTACACTAGTCGAAAAAAAATCTTTTTCTCTGGCACACGGAAGAAAATACCTGATTCTAATAGACCTTTTCACGTAGAATTCGAATCTGCAATCAGTTTTTCTCTATCACCCTCAGTTTTTCCGTGACAGAGGTGTTTTCGGAAAATTTCCCCTCAAATTTCTTTTCTTTTTCTTTTTTCTTTTTTTAAAAACCATTTTCAAACTTGTACCTTGCGTACGTTAGGTATATAAACACACAAATTATATTGTATGTTAGCTTGATTTATACTTAGGAAGCCCTCTAAGTAGCATTATTCTATCTAGAGAAATAAACATATTTATATAAAAATATGCTATGTGTACTGTTCATTTTACAATATTCATTATTGCAGATAAAATTACATATAACTTCCATTACAATATAAGCACGGTTTATATCTTATTGGATTTGAAATAAAACATATTTTCAATGATGTATACACCGTGTCAGCATTTTATATCTACTTAATAAATAATACAATAGAAGTGAGTGGTATCTTCTTAATAAATGGACACTTACTTACCTCAACTAATATGTTTTAGTTGTTTACTTTCTTCTGTGTTTGGTTTCTAGAACATCTCTTTTAAGTGTCCAACAGTAATCAGCTAGCATTTTTGAACTTCACCGTCACTGGTATCTCTTCTCCATGGAGGAATTGTCCTGATGAAAATGTTCCCCATACTCATCACTAACAGCACCAAAGTTTTCAGGAAAGAAATGCAGGTGGGAGTCTAGAAAGTGAACTTTAAGTGACATGTTGCAACCCATTTCATTGAATGATTGCCGGAAATCACTCACAATTTCACGGTAATTTGGGGCTTTCTTGTTTCCTAAAAATTCTCTGTTAAACATTTAAATGGACACCAAGCTACTTTCTCAACCAGAGTTAAGAGATCCTCAAATTTTTGGTCACGAATCAAACATCTTATTTGGGTGTCTGCAAAACTCCCTAGCTTCACTAACCCGAGGAATTTTTTCCTTGAAGTAACAAGATCCTGCATTACTTTTGTCCATTGCCCTAACAAAGTTTTTGAAGAGCCCCAACTTTATGTGAAGAGGAGGTAGAATTATCTAATCAGGGCTCCCAGTGAGGAATAAACAGCATTCTTCTGTCCAGGAGTTAATACATGCGTTGGCCATTCATTCTTGATGTAATGTTCCGCTTTGTTCCTGCTGTCCCATTCGCAGAGGAAACAACATTTCCTATAACCAAGCTGCAAACCCATTAACAAAGAAATGGCGTAAATCACAGCAAACGGTCCACTTGTATTTCTCATACTGAATGTTTTCTAACACTATTTCGATGTTTTCATAGGTTTCCTTCATATTAGTTGCATAAGCCAAAGGCACTGAAGGAAATTTGTTGCCATTGTGCAAAAGGACAGCCTTAAAACTAGTTTTCGAAGAGTCAATAAGCAATCTCCACTCTGTACTTATGTGCATGTCCAGTGTATCCATCACAGCACAGACATTATTACAATACACTAAATCATTTTCTTGAGAATAATAGTTTTGAAACTCTGTATGAAGGTTTCGAAAAATACATACTTTAGTGTCACGATGGAGCAGATTCCAGCCTTAAGTTTAGTATCAAGAAGTTCTGTCTGTGTCTTGGAGAGTTTTAAATCCCGTACGAGGTCATTTAGTTCACCCGGAGTTATCAGATGGGGATCCAATGTAGATGTGCTTCCTACATAAGTAGGATCATCATCTTCATTTGGAACTTCAATAGTTGCCTCAAGTACGTAATCCTCATTTACCGTAAGATGAGGAAGAGGTACTGGTACAGGTAATTCTGCACTGTGTGGAACTGGCATAATTGATTATGGCAAATTAGGGTACTGTACTGTGTGGTTAGATTTACTGCTTATTTCTTTTATCTGTGTCATACAAAAGTAGCAGTCTGAAGAATGATCTTTTCGTTCCCTCCAGATCATCGGTACTGCGAAGTTCATGTTTCGTCCACCATTTGCCCACCCAGTCAGACGTTTCACGCAAGTACAACAAATGTAGTGAGGAACCCAGTTCTTATCTTGGTCTCCTACACAGCAACCAAAATATAACTGATAACACTTCCTCACAAGTGGAGAAAAACATCGACGTTGTGATTTAAATATCAGCTCCCCACATACATAACAGAAATTGTCCGGTTTATTACACACTTCCTCGACATCTTGTATCCTGTAACGTATCACACACACACACACACACACACACACACACACACACACACACACACACACACACACACACACACAGGAATCTACACTCCATCAAATTCCCACAAAATCCCTCTAGCAATTTCCTCATACAAAAATGGTGACATGGTGAACACATCATTGAAAATGTTTTATTGGAAGTCCAGTGAGGTATAAACCGTGGTATATTGTAATTTTCGTGGAAATTATATGTGTTGAAGACCGACCCGACCCCACCCGTGACCCGAATTGACTGACCCGACCGACAACCCGACCAGAGCTGACCCGATTGGCCCGACCCAAAGTGACCCGAGTGAACCAACCCGAAGTGACCTAACCCGACAACCGACCCGAGTGACCTGACCTTACAATCTAATCAGTTTGAGAGAGCTAGAACCTTACAAAACTGCCACCAGAAAAAAAAATGCTGACCAATTCTTATGCATAAACCATTGTTTCGGCTTTTTTATTTGTAGTATAATTATCCTCCTCCTCCTCCTCAGTGTTCTGCCATTAATGACAGGCCAGTTTCTGTGAACTAGGTAAGAAGCTTCCATTTTTGCGATTTCCCGCTAATATCTGCCTCGCAACCCAACATAAAGTACCACCCTCCTTATTACAATCTATCAATTGCTACCTTCTTACACACTCTCGCTCTCCTGATATCACCCCCTTTACTACATCTCTCAGAATGCAATCCCTTAGCAAGATCGAAACTTGTGATCCGTCCATTTTTTCGCTTCCTTATATCGTCTAATATTGCTCTCGTCTCTTGCATTTTTTCAGCATTTCCTAATTCGTTTTCCTCTCTACCCTGCTAACCTTCTTTATTTTACTCCACATCCAAATTTCCAATGTTAAAATTTAGGCATTCAACTTCGAAAATCAAAATAAAATTTGACTGAGTTCTGAAGACAAGTTCTGAAGGCTAAAAGAATAAAAGTTCTGAAGACAACATTATTTTCTAGTAAGGAATGTATATAGAACTTCTTTTAATATTTTTTGCTGTGTAACAAACAACAATTTCATCACGTTAACATTCCGATTTTTCTATTTAAAAACAGCGTTGCTGTCTGATAGAATCATAAGGAACTAATTGCACTGAAATATCATTCTGTAGGGAATTACCTTTTATTTTTTCTTGATTAATTTATCTAGGAGATATTTGCAACGTTATATAAAATTAGCAAGTATTTTATTGCGGAGAAAGAAATCACTACCCCAGCAATAATAATAATAATAATAATAATAATAATAATAATAATAATAATAATAATAATAATAATAATAATAATAATAATAATAATAATAATAATCTGAAGGTAACCAAGAAAGTTCTGTCTCTTTGTAGAGGTCTGTGTTCAATTGGCCCTCACACCGTGAGTTGAATGCGAATGGATATAAGGTGAAGGTCAGTTGTTGGACGAGACGAGACGAGACAGAATTTTCATGAAAGGGTACGAGATGATACAGAGCTCTTTCAATAGAAACATATGCAGTTTTCCAGACGAGACTACCTTCACGACACATTTTCGAAACGAGAATGCCCCAAACCAGGTCTCGTGAGCAACACTAGTAAGTATATCCAACATACTACTTGGTTGTGGCTGTTCAGATACACCGTGAACGTGCGTAAGGACTGAGTGAACATGGGGCCTTCACAGAGCGTCATAAGGGCTTGTTTGCTGTATGAGTTCAAATTGCTGCTCCGCGGAGCGGAAGATATGACAGGCCTTTGGTGAGGGTGTCGTGACTACGCGGAGAGTGCAGTGGTATGACGGTTTAAGGACGGTGACGAAACACTCGAAGACGCACCACGTGCCGGAAGACAAACAGATGTTCAAAATAAAGATCTTCGGGCAGCAATTGAGGCGAAGACAGACATGTGAGGAACTGGTACTACCTTTCAGTGTAAGTGGAGAAACCATTCGGCACCACCACCATCAACTTGGGAAGCACTGCAAGCTGGGTTGATAGGTCCTACATGATTTGACTTGGAGCCAGAAAGCAACGCGAGCAGACACCTGTGTTTCTTTGGTGTCTCGTCTGAGGAAGGAGCAATTTCTGAACAGGGTGTTGACATGTGATGGGAAGTGGGTCCTGTACGAAGCTCCACGGCGCCGTCATTGTTGGTTAGCATCCCATGAATCGGTTCAAAAACAGCCCAAGCCAGCACTACGCCAGAATAAGGTTCTCCTGTGCATTTTGTGGACTGTTCGAGGCATCGTCCATCGGGAACTGCTACCAGCTGGTCAGATCATCAATGCAACTGTGTACTGTCTGGATCCAGCAGTTCTGAATCGCAAAGGGGTCCTCTTGTTACAAGGCAACGCTAAGCCCCACGTGGCTAAAATGACCCAGTACATCATTCTACGCCTTGGATGGAAAACACTATTGGATCCGCCATACTCCACGGACATTGTACCGTCCGATTATCACCTGTTCCATTCCTTGGACAATCACCTTAGAGAACGCCAATTCAAACAGCTAGTAGAGGTTCAATATGCACTTGATACCTTCTTCACTTCACGTCCCACCAAGTTGGACTGCGATGGAATCCATGGCCTTCCAGAACGTTTTCAGAAGGTCGTCGAGGCTGATGGAGACGATTTTTGATATTCCAGGTACGTCTTAGGTTACATACCAATGTTCGAAGGTGTTGGTGAAAAGGCAGCGGAACTTTCTTGGGCACTCTTAAAGTTATAATAATAATAATAATAATAATAATAATAATTATAATAATAATAATAATAATAATAATAATAATAATAATAATAATAATAATAATAATAATAATAATAATAATAATAATAATGTGTCCTGCCCAAAGGCAGATGTTTGACCCGAAGGTCCATGGGTATTGATTCCAGCTCGTACCAAGTAAGTTTTCTGGTGGACAAACCCCATGTGCATGGGTTTTCTCGGTGTTCTCCCATTTCCTCCCACTTTCTTCATTCAACCACTTCAATTATTTCTCATCATCACTGTCTCTCTTAGCGTTGGTGCATAACGTGGGACGTTAACTAGATATTTCCTTTCAATTTCACTTAATGTGACATTTAACTTGACATAGAAACGCAGAAAGGAAAAAAGTCAGTAGTAATATTAATTACAATTACAATACCAATTAGTTAATATAGGGTAAAATTAAAATTTTATTACTATTTCACCTTCAATTAGTCACATTTATCATTCATTCACCAACTTCGAATTGAATTCCACAACAAAGCTCTTTATAGTATTCCGTATAGAAAATAAGTGAAGAATGTGACGACCCGACCCGAGTGACCCGACACGAGCTAACCCGACTGACCCGACCCGACAACCCGACCCGTAACCCGACCCGTTTGAGAGCACTATCAGAGGGGTACTATTTACAGTACAATTTATTTTGTATGGTTTAGCGTACTTTAAGGCTACCATACTTTTTGAAAACAGAAAAAACGGGACATCTTACAAATTAGTAGTAAATATTGCATTTTGTATTAATTTTATCTTTCGAATTTTACTACAGTATCGCACTAGTTATACAACTTAAAATAATGTATTAATATAGTCCATACTCAGTGGCGTATTTAGGGGGAGGGCTTCCGGGCTCAAGCCCCCCACCGAAATCTTACTTACTATAGTAAAGTATATGAAGTATCTTGCAGAATTTTCATATTTTCAGGCAAAGCACCCCCGGAAGTTAGCAAAGCCCCTCCCGAAACAAAATCGTAAATACGCCACTGTCCATACTTAATCAACAGTGCTAAAAATTATTATAGAAGCTAGAAGCTGTTATACAATATAAACGCAATCAGTGAACATACAATATTTAGGCAAAAATTACATTTTCAATATTATTACGCATACCACCTTTACATGCTCTACATGTCTATAAAGAAAAATATCCAGATTTATGAAGTTGTTTCAAAATTTCAATAGGCTGATTTATTTTTGTTAACCTAAAATGCGAACTAAAAGAAAGCAATTTGCATAATTGTTTTTCTGAAGCAGAAAAAAAATGTGTTTTCGGGGCTGGTCTGCAACGTCACAAGAATTTGTTGCCACCTCGGGGTATACATTCTTACTTTTAGTGATAAGAGTGCTACTTAGGAGGATTTAAACATTGCATGTTATATCCGGGGAAGCAACGATTGCAATAATAATAAAGATTAGAATGCAATTGTTCCTATAGTATTGTCGGAATTGAAAGCAAAAGGAATAAGTCGATTTTATTATCTTTTCAGAAATTTTGATATGTAATTAATAATAATAATAATAATAAAGAAAAAACAGGACAAGAAGGAAAATTTCTGCACACCGGGACAAATTTTAAGAAACCGGGGCATATGGTAGCCTTACATACTTATTTGCATGCGGAGTGTCAGTACGGAGCCACTACGTAGCAGAGTTGAAACAAAACCTCGTAAATAGGTTGCCAACTCAGGAAAACAAAATTACCGGCACACCCTCAAAATTCTCTGTACAAATGAGAAACTGAAGACTGTATTGATCGTTATTGTATTTACCAGCAATTGCCACTTGTTTAAAATTATCGAAACAGATGAATAATACTGGATATTAATCTTTATGTAACAATAGTTGATTCATAAAATGAAATTTATTCTATAAACTTCACTTCAAACAAAGGAAATTGCTTTAAAAAGTCATTTTCTACTCTCAATAAATGAATAAAATTCTTTTACAATAAAATATAAGTGTTATCAAATTTGTTATGTTAAATAAATAAAAAAACTGCCTTACGTTAAAAAAATATCGATAATGTATAATACAACGGAAATTTGTGTTTGTAAAGGCACTGTTGAAAAATTTCGATGTTCAATGTTATATTCTGGATTGCAGATTGCAAAATGCCCGTCAGAAGGGGGCTAATAAGAAGTTTGTACCGGTCACCGGCCTTAATCAAAATTACAGCAAATACCAGCCAGTTAGCAACTCTACTCGTAAATCAGAATGCTGAATGCACCAAAATACTTCACCATGCATTCTATAGTTTCTGCAAAATGAGTTTAATGAAGATGATCAAATAAAACAAAATACTGTGTTCTAATTTTCCCTTTAACAGTCTACTTTGTGAATTTGTTATATCTTCCACTTATCAATTTCCTGTACGAGATGAGAATAACGGTTTCTGCGCAAGATAGAAAGAAAAAAATACATTTTTCTCATAAGGATTCAGTTCACGTAAGAAATAATGAATAAGTTTAATAATAAGAGCCGAGGAGTGAAAAACTAACTCAGCAATAATGATTGTAAGTATAAATATAAATATAAAAAAACAAAAAAAAAAATTAATTCCATCATCGTTAGGATAAGATCAATATAGTGAATCACACGATAGTGTGAACAAACCAAACCACACAATAGTGTGAACTAAGTCCTGTTAGAAAAATACTCCATAAATGTGACACATTTTTTTAATGCTTCTACCATTTATACAAACCCTCACATTGTTTTCGTTCTGGCGGCGCCCCTAATAGAGTACAAACAAAAATTTCGCCTGCACATTTCTGTGCAAATGATGTACAAGCGATTGATATATTTTGTTATTGAATTGGATATGGTGGGGGCTACCAATTAGACAGCCCCACTTTGTTTTCGTTCTGGCGGCGCCATTAATTGTGTACAAACGAAAATTACGCATGCATATTTCTGTACAAACGATGTACAAACGATTACGAAAATTTGTGATTCAATTGGACATGTTGGTGGGAAGCTACCACTTAGAGAGCCCCCAGTTTGTTTTCGTTCTGGCGGCGCCCCTAATTGTGTACAAACGAAAATTTTGCCTGAACATTTCTGTAAAAACGACGTACAAACGATTGCGACAATTTGTGATTGAATTGGAAATGGTCGGGGGCTACCACTTAGACAGCCCCACTTAGTTTTCGTTCTGGCGGCGCCCCTAATTGTGTACAAACAAACATTTCGCCTGCTCGTTTCTGTACAAACGAAGTACAAACGATTCCGACAATTTGTGATTCAATTGGACATGGTGCGGAGGTATTACTTAGAAAGCACCCTACTTTGTTTTCGTTCTGGCGGCGTCCCTAATTGTGTACAAACAAACATTTCGCCTGCACATTTATGTACAAACGATGTACAAACGAATGCGACTATTTCTGATTGAATTGGACATGGTCGGGGGCTACCACTTAGACAGCCACCACTTTGTTTTCGTTCTGGCGGCGCCCCTAATTGTGAACAAACAAACATTTCGCCTGCCTGTTTCTGTACAAACGAAGTACAAACGATTGCGATAATTTGTGATTGAATTCGACATGGTTGGGGGCTACCACTTAGACAGCCCCCTTTTTTCTGTTCTGGCGGCGCCCCTAATTGTGTACAAACGAAACTTTTGCCTGCACATTTCTGTACACACGAAGTAGAAACGATTGCGATAATTTGTGATAGAATAGAACATGTTGGTGGGGGGCTACCAGTTAGACAGTCCCCCACTTTGTTTTCGTTCTAGCGGCGCCCCTAATTGTGTACGAACATACATTTTGCCTGCACATTTCTGTACAAACGAAGTACAAACGATTGTGACAATTCGTGATTCAATTGGACATGATGGGGGGGGGGGCTACCACTTAGACAGCCCCCACTTTGTTTTCGTTCTGGCGGCGCCCCTAAGTTTGTTCAAACAAACATTTCGTCTGCACATTTCTGTACAAACGATGCACAAACAAATGCGAAAACTTGTGATTGAATTGGACATGGTGGGGGAGCTACAACTTAGACAGCCCCCATTTTTTTCTGTTCTGGCGGCGCCCTTAATTATGTACAAACGAAAATTTCGCGTGCACATTTCTGTAGAAACGAAGTACAAATGATTGCGACAATTTGTGATTGAATGGGACATGGTCTGGGGCTACCACTTAGACAGCCCCCAATTTTTTTCGTCCTGGTGGCGCCCCTAATTGCGTGCGAACATACATTTCGCCTGTACATTTCTGTACAAATGAAGTACAAACAATTGCGACAATTTGTGATTCAATTGGACATGGTGGGGGGGGCTACCACTTAGACAGCCCCCATTTTTTTCTGTTCTGGCGGCGCCCCTAATTGTGTACAAACGAAAATTTCGCCTGCACATTTCTGTACAAACGAAGTACAAACGATTGCGATAATTAGTGATTGAATAGAACATGTTGGTGGGGGGGTACCAGTTAAACAGCCCCAATTTGTTTTCGTTCTGGCGGCGCCCCTAATAGTGTACAAACGAAAATTTGGCCTGTACATTTCTGTACAAACAATGTACAAACGATTGCGGCAATTTGTGATTTAATTGGACATGGTAGGGGCTACCATTTAGGGGAACTCCCTCGAGAGGAATCACTCTACTTATTTATTGCAAAAAGCAGAATTTAAAAATTCGCATTCGTCCAAAGTTATCGTGTGAAGTAACAGCCGTTTGTATGTACGTACTAATATTGATAAGGTCCACTACGCGATCCCAATTAATAGTTCATATACCCGCGCCACACACACACACACTAGCATTTGTACACACGAAAGTATACCTGGTAGTATCCACACGCTTACGCCGGAAACTAGAAACAAACAAACAAACACACACACACACACACACACACACACACACACACACAGGGACAGAGAGAGAGAAAGAGAATATCTTGTTGTACCTTTATACTGAATGCACCATTACTCACAAAATCAGTTAAAAAAGAAAAAAGAAAAAAGTTGTAAATGAAACTTTCAAAGATTGGTACCACTGCTGCGTGTCACACATGAGATTGTTTCATAATGATTGATTCGTAATATCATGTATATGGGTTTCTTAATGGTAGTATAACAAAATGCCTTCAAATTGACCACTAAATAAAAAGTGAAATTTATTTCTCAAATTTTGTAAAATCGAAGTCGGTGGGCATTATGGGAACAGTCTACAATAACAATATATGCAAATAAATATTAATATACTTCACGTTTTCCAGTGGGTGCAAGAAAGCTTCGAATAGTATTTGTTGCCAGAAGCATTAGCTGATGTAAATATATATATATATATATATATATATGAAACCTACGGCCATACATTAAATAAACGTGAATGATATATTTTTAGTCTCTTACATCCTCAGAAAAGAAGAAAAATACTAGTAGAAACCAACCAGCTATTGAATTATCAGTTATTGCTGTTAAATAGAAAATATTTTGATTATAAACATATAGATTATATTCAAAATAAAAGGCCTGTGTTCCATATGAAATATGACAATTATGTATAATAATAAAAGGAACGTAATTGACGATATATACATGTTTTAAATCAGGACCAAATAAACTTCTTAACAGTGAGAATATACAGTCCATTTGAGTTTATATGTTCTTGTATTGCGGACGACTCATTATTCCAAACTAACTTTGTGGATCTCTCGCACTTTTGGTATAATGATTTGCTATCTTCTAGAAGTGGTTATAGTGTTGCCCTCGGGACGAGAAGTGCATTTTCAAATTCTAGATGAGACGAGACGAGAAACACGACAATTCTGGTCTCATTTTCGAGAGAATGTTTCTCTAATCTCACGGGCAACACTAGTTTACCCAAGTCTTACATCTGAAACACTGTTTTAGTGTTACAGGACTAATACTATTATTGTTAAGTATTCTGACTGTTGGCAGGTCCTAGGACTAATAAGAGACCCTCCACTCAGGCTAGGGTCCAGAATTTTGACCAGAAATTCACGCCTGCTCGGTGCCGGCTAGAGGAACATCCCTTTTATGGAGAGTGTATTAATTTGATCGCAAGCATACCAGTAGCGTAACTAGAATTATTTTTCAGGGAGGCCAATGAAGGGCCCAAGAAAATTTCGAAGAGGCCATCTCCAATGAATGAAAACTTATATATAACATGTGTGTGTGTGTGTTCAAGGTGAATGTTTTAATCTTTGTTGTTCATGATTTTACTCTTTTATTCTTTTCAAAACAGTGAAATGTAAGGATTTACTACCTCAAACAACCAGAATATATTAATACAATCGATTTCTAATATAAGTAAGTCACGGCGTTTAAAATATGTGTGGCTGGTTGATTTAAGTGGAAGCAGAGAAATACACGTTTACAGGTAAAGAAAATAACTTTTATAGGTTCATGCCTTTACTTAAAGAGGATCTTTCTATTCTTGTGAGCAACCAACTTATCAACAACTTCAAGATCTAAACGATTTAGCAATTTTCTTCTCAATCTAAAGTAATCCTAAGTTTTCCAACATATCATCAGTCATTGAACTGCATATATGTCTTTAAGTCTTTCCAAACATGAGAATAGCCTTTCACATGTAGCAGTAGAAACCTGTATAGTCACAGAGATGATATCTAGCTTGTAGGTTTCTAGGAATGCGCTTCTCGAGTCCCCATGTATCTGTCCAGGATGCGCTCCAAAGTGGTGTACCGCACGCATATATATACATTCGCGAAGTGACAGTGGTATCGTATCGATTGGTTAGTCAAGCAGGATGTAGGACAGTTCGCTTGGCGCCTTCAAAGCCCAGCGTCCCAACTTACGGGACAATGTAGGAAACTCATAGCTATGCTGTTTAACTTCCCAACACAGAGGAGAAGGAATAAGTTCACATCCACCCAACTGCATAAATATCTATCCTTCCTATCATAATTAAAACAATAAGTTTTAACGCCCCTTCTTGATGCACATCTCTTCTATAGTTTTGAAATTTAGGACAATTTCAAACTAAATACAACGTTACAATTAAAATCTTTCAGTTTATATACGTACAAATGTATTACAATCACTAATACTTTCCCTGCGTCTGTACAGATATATTTCTAAAGTGTTTTACAAAAATATTGTGCATTAAGTATTAAGTGAAGGAAATTAAACTTCTCGGACAGGATATATTAATGTCTTGCTATGATGATAAACAGAATAACCCGGCTGTTGTATTCTTATCCCAGTACACATCGGCTAGTCTACTTCAATGGAAGCTCTAGTGCGCAAACTCCCTAGGATTTCAAGATCAATTTTTCTATACGTACTTCTCGTTCATCGTGGCTTAACTAGTCTCCAGTGCAAAATAATTCCACCCTATTTATCTGTCCGTCCTCACATGTTTCGACATTTTTTCTAGTTTCGTCATCAGAGGACGTAAATTATGTCAGAATAAATGCTCCTATGTTCTGAGAAAGTCCCCTATCTAGAATAGAGAACTTCAGCCAGGTTAAAATAAAACGCAAGCTACAATACCAATATACCGTGTTTCTCTTACTTTAATCACATAAACTTGTGCATTTACATTTAGTGCTATATAAATAGTGGGTAGAAACAGGAGAGCGCGGGGGTGGGGGAAATATTTTTAAATGAATAACAGCATTCCCTGAGCCACTTCCTTCTAACAGGGTACTTCAACCCAAATAATGATTTAATAATTGCTGCAAATAAGGTGAACAAGGTCACTGAAAAACTTAAGAAAAAAATCATGCACAATGGGCTTGAACCCCACTCAAATCGGGCGAATGTATGTAAATTAGTGATCCCGCACTTGAGAGAGATCATGTGTAGTAATTTATTACGAATTCTGTCTTACGAGTACACATGACGTTCTGAATTTCTGTCATTTGTTCTTAGTAATCCAACTGGGCTTCATACGAGTCAAGAGTTGAGACTGCCTTGCCTCGAAAAGGTGTGAAAATGATGTCTCGTGTCGGAGAGTGCACTTGTTTCTATTCTATCTTAAGAACTCTCTCTTATTTCTTTACGAAAATTTTCTCATTACGTCCTTTGGGTAACCTAATCAAAATCTGAAAACAGACTGGCCCTCCTCTTTAAAGGTCATTATGTATTTTCCGTAAAATTAAGTAATAATCTTCATGTATAGTTGCTCCCTGACGTACAGTAAAGCAATGAGCGCCTCCGTTGCTGTGTGGTTTGCGTTCTTGTCTTTGTACGGAAAATCTTGATTTGATCTCTGGTGAGAGCTAATTTAATTGGGATTTCAAGTTGAAGTGTAGATCTAAGTCTCATAACTTCAGTTTTGACAAGGGATGGTAAAATTCTCCAACTAAACACACCACACAATCTGGAACCTTTCGATTGCAGAGTAAATGTGTTTAACGACTGTATCGTTTCACTCAGTAAACGGGTAATATTTTAGCTAATGTGCCATTCGATTAAAATGTTGTAAATTAAAATTGATTTCGCAGTTTGAAAATCTATTTAAAACTTTAATTAGTTGTAACATATCATTGAGCATACATGCTTTTATTACAAGGATGAGTCATAAGTCCTGCTATATTCTGGTGCACAATATACCTGTAATATTGTATTTATTACAGTACAATGGAAACATATTAATATCCTAGGAACGGACTCGAA
The DNA here is from genome assembly GCF_964235325.1 of Thermobia domestica. Lineage (NCBI taxonomy): Eukaryota > Metazoa > Arthropoda > Insecta > Zygentoma > Lepismatidae > Thermobia > Thermobia domestica. Next base: position 234,927,490 of record NC_137459.1, read on the forward strand.
GTGAATTATCCCCTCGTAGTTCCAGCACACACAGAGCATGACTTGATGCTCGAAATTGCCATGTTTGACACCGGTTCTGAAAGTTGGACTTCGCTTAACCACTGTTTTTGCACGTTCGGATTTTGGAAATAACATCCACTTTTCGTCGCATATGAAAATCTGTTTCAAAACACATTACGCGGAATTTGCAGCAGATGACGGTACGCATCCACTCTCCTGTAGGCTTGAACTGAGGTCAGGGCATGTAGCATGCGGTAGCTCCTGATGGTTTTCCCAAGGTCCTGAAGGTGACGCATTGTAGTGGAGTGGGACATATTGAGTTTGACATTTGCGATGTATTTGTGGGTAGAGTTGCCTTAATGGCATGTCGTATAACCTCAAAACCTGTTACCATGGGGCAGCCGGACTTGGCTTATCGTCAACATTTTTACAACCTACACATAATTTCGGAAACCAACGGGTTGGATTGCTGTGACTTACTGCATATTTCCCTTTGCATAACATATGTTTTGTATTGATGCCGCAGCATTATGTCCGAGTTCGAAATCATACAGTAACTGTTTATGTATCAGACGTCGTTAAGCATTCATTGTCACTGTCACTAAAAACTAATTAAAGAGACTGTAAAATTTGCGGCCTTTGTGTTAAACAGTCCGCTTGCCAATCTATCACTTGGTCCAGTTTGACCTATCACAATGAATAGGTGCTCCTGTTGTTTGAATTGTGAAAATACTGCAAGACTTGTGACTAATCCCTGTGTCTAAAATAATTTATATCAAAATTTGATACCACATAGCCATAGTTTTGTTTTCCACGTTGAACTCAGTCATATTTGAGACTGCATTTTATTAGATACTTTTGCTGATGCAGGAAAGATAATGACTGTCTTTTAAGTCGTGATTAGTTAAAATCAAGGCAGGAAATTTTTGGGAGAATGACTTTCAAGCAAGGAGATGGATTTAGTGTTTCTGTTGATTGTTTACATTAGAATGAGAGTAGTGACACGGCTTTTTTTATTTTTATTTTATTTTATTTATTTGTGTTTTGTAAGAGGAAACATGAAAGTCCCGTTTTGCCGGTCTTTGTGGTTCGTTTGTCTGCTTGCATCTACTGAGTTAGATTGTGCTGTTTCCTGCGAATGGCTTCCGCATGGAGATGTAGAACTAGGTCAGCTGTGCACGCTCCAGTTTCCCAGTTGCCTCCCATCCCAACACATTGTCTCTTTCTCTTACTTTTTCTTTTTTTCATCCTTTAACGTAAATGTAATAGTCTTTAGACCAGACTATGTCATGATACTAAGAAACCAATATATGTGTTTATACGCTAGATTTCGTTATGCACCACGCAGCTGCAGACTTCATGTATCTAAGCTTTATTTGATGTCCAAGTTCTCGAGGAATTGCCGCAAAGTCACTATCAAGTGAAACAGGGGAGAGGAAATTCAGAGGGAGAAGAAAAATATTATTTTAAGATCGTTAGGAAAATTAGTTATCTAACAAATGCGATTGAGATTATGATCGAAGGTTCCTCTCAAGGCTTTCCTACCGAAGATCGAACCCGGGACACCGTGGAAAGAAGGAAGTGTAATGTGCAATTCAAGATGATTGCTTTGTTACGAGGTTCATGTTTTCAGTATGTTCAAATAAATTGTGGTTGGAATTTCCTATTATCCGTGCTTCCTTTGGGCCAGAGTGGCTATATAATTGCCAGCAAAAGTATGTACCTACCACGCAGGCGATTTTTTGATAATTTTGTACGAGTGGACGAATTTTAGAAATAGTTCTCATAAACTTCTCACATAAGGAGGTAATTTTGAAGTTACCGATGAAGTTATTTTGATGAAACATTTAGAAATAAGAATTTACAGTCTCAAAAATAGATAGCTGAACGTAAAATTTTCTTAAGAAGTTTAAAATATATGGTCTTAGGCCCTATTTCTGGAGTTGGATGTAACTTAGATCAAGTTATAGAAATATACACATAAATATGTTTCCCCGTTTCAAATATATCAATCACACAAATATCATTTTTCCAAAACTTGAGCCAGCAATCACATCATCTATTGCGGCTTCGAATTTCTCTCATGGCATGGGTATTTGTGTGTTGCTCATTCATCATACAAATTTCTTATCGCCTCTTTTAGCCTAAAATGCAGAACCGTGTAATGTAAACCTCATAAACACAGTACTTCATAACATGCAATGTATTATGAAGTGTGTTTTCTTTAATGAAATGATAAATCCATATATTATTTCTTCTATTGTAGACAGTAAAACAGCCATAAAGTGTGTACACTTTTAAAATTCTTTTACTAATACTTTTAATTTGATACTCCATCATTTTCATATTCATTTTCATGTGTGGAGTTACCTTTTGTCATACAGAAGTTACGTAATATATCCAATCTCACATCTAAGATCATTCGTCAGAATTTTGCAACCTAAGATTAAACATAAACATTGATTAATTTCTAACTTATATATATACATAATGTTGAAAACATTATAATTCGATTGGCTTTGCCGAAATTATGGATGCTCATTTTTTTCCTATGTCTATTTTTTCTATTATTGTTGATATTGTATTAAATATTTTCGTTTTAACTTTTCACTCTTTATTCAAAACCTTATCTATTATACGAAATTTCTAACGCGTACAAAGGTTCCGGTTCAATTTCTAATGGAGACCCGGGTTCGATTCCCGGCGGGAGCTCATGTGGTTCGGATTCCACGTTAATCAGTAGGTCCACGTCTCATATAGCCTCGCTGCTGAACGAGACGTTAAACTCAAAATCACCTCACCTCACCTCACCTCAATTTCTAATGGAAATATGTGATTCGAATTACGCGGTAAAGTTCTGCTTCTTATTTCATGTTGCATCGGTGTGGTTAAGACTCCAACCCGAGAAACAAAATTGTTTGTGGCTACAAGTAATCGTAAGCTTTTGTAAGCGTGTTCGAAACCTAAATGTATACTGTGTACTTGACGTAACGTAAAGTATCGTCATGTGTCCTAGGCCTTCGTAACTCCTTGTTCCTTTCTGTGTCGGGAACATAATATTTACTTATTTTTTATCATTAAGCAGAGAATAAATTATAAATTGTATGTCAGTTCTGAAAATAATACATTATATGTATCAATGTTGAAAATGTTCTAGTGTCGACGAACAGTGCGACATATAATGTGTGTGCAAGTAGAACAGCATATTTATGTATGCAAACGGATTTGTAGTAATTTGAGAGAATAACTACATATTTTAAATTAACGTATTTAAACTTAACAACTGTACTGAATTCTTGAATTTAGCTACCGTGTAGTATAGGGTGTAGGTTTTTGTATTATGTAGGTGTTTGTGAGTAAGTCATTACATCTGTTGGATGATACATTACTTGTTGGTCAACCAGGATTACTTCGAAGGGGTCTTGCAGAATATATTTATTGGCTTTACTGTAGTTGAATTCGTACTGCTGTGCCTTGAGTTACTCATAATTTGGATTGTTATGGGATGAAATATTAAATAAATCTCGGTGGATCAGTAAAGAATAATCTGTGGTTATTTGTAGCTTTTTTGGAGTGTAGAACTTAAGACTAACTTCTAACCCCTTGGAGTACGTAATGTTATATTCCTGATGGTAATTGTATCATATTCATGCATATATATAATATATGTGTGTGTGTCTTTATAGAAATAAATTACTAGCGACGTAATAAAATAATTTTTCTTATATTTCGTTGAGCAGCAGATGAACTTGAATTGGTTTAGTGATGAGCGCAAGAGTCTTGGTCTTGCAGTTTTTGCAAGAGTCTTGCATGCAAGACCAAGACCAAGACCAAGACCAAGACCAGGAATCCCGATGCAAGACCAAGACCAAGACCATACCTGCAAGACCAAGACCAAGACCAAGACCATATCTGCAAGACCAAGACCAAGACCAAGACTCTTGCGCAAGAGTCTTGCACAAGTAAGGTACTAAAAGGAAGGGGAAAAATCATTACATCTTTCACGTGAACTTCTTGGCTCCAGTAAAAATACCGCCGGAGTGAATGTGTTCCCAGTAGTTTATGCAATCCATGTGAGTCAATTTGCTCCTGTAACATATAGCTACAGTATGTCCTTTTTTTGAATCGGTTGTTCACGAGACGACCCACAGCATAATTCTATGAATTGTTACAAGCTATAATAACTTCAGTGTCTGATTTACTTTGGTCATCATTTGATCATTCACGACGGCCCATGATTGGATTTTGGGAAATCATATGAAGAATAGTTGTGTCCATAAGAAGTGGATAAGCAAAAATAAACTAGAGCGTGTTATGGACACGGTAACTCAGTGGCACAGCGTGCACCTCTGGTACATGGGGCCCTGGTTCGATCGCAGCTTGCGCTATGTGAGCTTCTTTGGTGAACAAACACCCTGTGCGTGGGTTTTCCCGTTTCCTCGTACTTTCTTCATTCCACCATTTTTCATCATCACTGTTTCCTTTAGCCTCAGTGTAATAATCGTGGGACGTTAAAGTAGATATTTCATTTCATTTCAAAACATATTAATGGTGTTCTTCTTCCAAAACTAAAGAAATGTAGTATTGAACATCGGCAATTCCGTACACCATAGGTGCCGACTACATGGGTATGGCCTTGGCTCTGAGGTTCAAGCATCCGTTGGAAATTTTTAATGTGTACTTATAAAATTAATATTGAAATAACATTTTCATGACATTGACAAAAACTTAGCGCATGTGACCGCAAGTTTGATTTCATAGGTGGATGCTTATACGTTGAATAATTGTTTATCAATATAACTTATAGCCCCCTTAGGTATACGGCATATCTAGGATTCAACGATATACCATTATACAACAATAAATAATCTATATTCACAACTGAGAGTAATTTCGTACTTATTTCAAATAACTTGAAGTTTGATGCCGTTATTATGTATTTCTAATGTAGGTCAAAAGTATTTATATAAATTGAGTTTACACAAAAGACAGTTGAGTCGTTTTCAGTTTTCACTCAAATTATTCTAAAATATTGTGGCCGCGGTGGCTCAGTGGTAGAGCGTTCAGGTGTTTGGGGTCCCGCGTTCGATCCCAGCCCCCGTCAAGTGAACTTTGTGGTGGGCAAACACCGTGTGCGTGGGTTTCCTCGGGGTTTTCCCGTTTCCTCCCACTTTCTTCTTTCCACCATTTTCATTCATTTTTCATTATCACCGTCTCCTTTAGCCTAGCCGGCATAATCGTAGGACGTAAAACTCACAAATTTAATTTCATTTCATATTCTAAAATATTGAGGTTTAATTATTATTATTATTTTAATTTTTTCTCTCTATTTTGGTCAATATTGCAAAACATATCATCATCGTCATAATAATAGCTATTCTGCCATTATTGGCAGGTCACTTGCTGCAGCTGAGAAGCTTCGATGACTGTGGTCCTCAGCTAGTCTCTTCGTCTTAACGTAGCAATATTCTGTCTTAATATCTTTCTTCAACTACAATCTCCTTCGCCCCCTCCCTCTAGCACGTCCCTCATAATACAGTTCCTCCTCAGCCAATGTCCTCCTCTTCATTACATCTAAAATTCTTCTTTTCTCTCCTACTGCTACTATTTCTAAAACCTTCGCATTCGTTTTCCGTTCAACCCAGCTGATTCTCTCCTTTTTTCTCCATGCCCACATTTCGAAAGTCTAACTGTTTCATCGTTTTTGCGTAATGTCCTTGTTTCTGCCCCATACAGTACATATTAGAATCAGTAAAACAAAATCTCAATATTTAATTGGAAGTTTGTTTAATACAAGGATTAGCTAATCGTGGTTGAAAAGAAAGATCTGACGCCTTTAGAGTGTAAAAATAATTTTGGAATTTATGGTATTTCAGTAATCTGTGCCGTCTTGGTTTTCTTTCATGCGTCTCGATGTCAGGGGTAGCCTCCCCAGTTTGGGAACCAGTGGAGTATTGGATCTGTTAAAACATATAAAAATATTACGAAATGTTGTGATTTATCTTATAAGTAGTGAAGCGTGATCACCCATTGAAAAAAAAAAGTAAAGGTCATCGCCTATGTTGTACAGTATCATCACACTTACACGAAGGTAAAATATATTACATTTAGAAACATACATTGTATTTCCCTCACTATTGACGCAATGTAGGATTTATTATCCCTTATATCCAGAGTAAAATTCACTTATGAAAATCATAGATTTCTTAAAAGCAAAACTTGCAAGACTCTTGCAAGCAAGACCAAGACTGGGTGTGCAAGACCAAGACCAAGACCAAGACTAGGTGTGCAAGACCAAGACCAAGACCAAGACCGAGGGTTCCAGTGCAAGACCAAGACCAAGACCGCATGTGCAAGACCAAGACCAAGACCAAGACCACCCGGGTCTTGGTCTTGGTCTTGCATTTGCTCATCACTAAATTGGTTATATCAACGATATTAGCATTAATGGGATGTAGGAAGAAACATGGTTTTGAAGTTGTAGTGTTGCCTCCTTTCAAATTCTTAAAGTGATAGTGGTTTTTGCATTTCTAGGATATGATTGGTAAGCAGTTTTCTTTAGCCTCTGCTCATGGTCTGAGATCCGAATTGGATAAGTGAAAGACGAATTCAGTACTCAGTTATAAAATCACATAATAGCAAATCATTAGATAGTGGTGAGGGTGTCTCAGATTTTTGCAAATGTACTCAATACAAGTGAATAATTATAATGTTCTAGAAAAGTGAGTAGGTTGCATAAAAAGGAGAAAATAATAGATTACATATCGCACGGGAACTTTCACTAGTATCTCCTTTTCACCCTTTTTTATTTTTTCCCTTTTTTCAGTGTGTTTTGTGGTGTCACGGGTAATGAGGAATCGTCTCATGAATCTTTGCTTTCCCTTTGTGTACAGTGAAAGTTTCGTAGCTTTTGGTTGATTGTGCATCCTAGTGTCCACCAATCCATAAATAATTTTCACCATTAAATTCGCTAAATAGCCTTATACTGTTTTACATGAAAATTGAAATTAAACTTTATGTATTATTTTTATTAAGTTGGTTTCCCACTATTTAAATAGCCAGTTAATATTTCCTACTTTGGGGGCCGCAGTTGCTCAGTGGTAGAGCGCTCACCTCTGGTGAATGGGGTCCTTGGTTCGATCCCAGTTCGCACCAAGTGGACCTTGTGATGGACAGTCGTGGCTTTTTCGTTTCCTACCACTTTCTTCATTCCACCATTTCATTCATTTCTCATTATCACCGTTTCCTTTAGCCTAGCTAGCATAAGCGTGGGATGGAAATCTTAAATATCTCATTTTTTGAAGAAATAGTCTTTGAAATTCTCAGTCAACATATATTCCGTTGAGGAAAATGTAATAGCTTATTTTACAGGCTGCGCACTTGTAAACTTGGTAGTTAATGTAATAAAGTTTTGTATCCTGACATTTCTGCTTTGTATTTTGATCTTTTGGCAAGGGAGAATACAGCAAGCATGATTTTCAGTCTCAGATCGTGCCGAATTGAAAGTAACTTTATGTAAAACATGTTTCTTTTTGAGCTATTTTATATTGATGATGATTGCATATGAAATTAGCTTAGTAAATGCCATTTCCTTCTTTCAGTATGAAAATTTCTTACAAGTTAATTAAAATAAATCATTACAAGATCTTCATTCAATCTGGATGAAAAAGATTGAAAAGTAATTATTTGAGTGAAAGTGACGTCTCTCTCTCTCTCTCTCTCTCTCTCTATATATATATATATATATATATATATATATATATATATATATATATATATATATATATATATATATATATATATATATATATATATATATATATATAATAATATATCTGTGTGTGTATCTCACACACAATCATAATCTTTACTTTTAAAAGTGGCGTGGTTGACGTCAAGTATTTCCATAATATCTATACATTGTTAGTATTGTAATATTTTAATGGTAATGCTATTTAAACCAGATTTGGTTTCAAGAGATTAACCTTATAAAAGTAACAGTTTGCTAAATGCTATCTCTGGACTTTATGCTTTCATTGTCTTTCCAGTCAGTGTGCTTATAAAGAATGTTCTTTGCTTTCTTGTTATCCAGCATATCCTACTGATGTGCAGTGGCGTTCTTGAAAACCTGTTGTGAGCAAATGTGTTAAATTCAAGATTACGTGAAGTGTTATTGTTTGAAATCATGCAGGGTATGCTTGATAATGAAGTCTATTGTCCTTCTGAGACTTTATTTAGAGAATTAACCCAGCTACATAAAAAGGAGGAAAAGAAAAGGTCGAAACCGCGGAGTTAGAACTAGTTAAGCTGAGCGAAGCGAAGCTCTTATACTCGGGTTAGCCGTTTGGTTGTCCGCGAACTCCTCCTAGACCGTTTGGCCGATCTCAACCAAACTTAGCACGCTGATAGAGTATGTCGTGCTGAGTGACAACATAGGTCGAAATCAAAAATCCGATGTACCATCGAGGAATAATCACCGAAAAACGCTTCCTCCTAGACCGTTTGGCCGATCTCAACCAAACTTAGCACGCTGATAGAGTATGTCGTGCTGAGTGAGAACATAGGTCGAAATAAAAAATCCGATGTACCATCGAGCAATAATCACCGAAAAACGCTTGCATAGACTTAACATGGGGAAAAAGTCATGATTACGTAGTTTAAGCTCGCTCAGCTCATTTCATTGCAATCGGGTATATCCATTGCATTCCTAATAGTTTTGACTCCTTCGATCGTATAGTTATATTTATACAGGTGGTTCAAAAACTGCATCCCTCGTACCCACATTTAGTAGAGTCAGAACATTTATACTTAACATACTTCTTGCCAAGCAGTCAATTAAAACATAACTGAGTGGGGTAGTGCATGAAGGAAGATACAATATACTTCTGAAAATCTATGCGACTTACATACCTCCATTCCACCACTTATCAGAGCTCCTTCGTGGCTAAGCGGTTAGCGTACGCGCCTTTGGCGTGGGAGGCCTGGGTTGGATTTCTGGACGAAGCTCATATGGTTCGGATTCCACGTTAATTAGTAGGTCCACGTCTCATATAGCCTCGATGCAGAATGGGACGTTAAATTCAAAATCAACTCCACAACTTACCAGAGAAGCTCTACAAGCTAACAGCGGTCCCATGCTGTATTAAGAAGCAAATTGAATTTTCCTAACGTGTTTCCACTATTTTGATAATTATAACTCACTCTCTCTCATATATATATATATAATCACTTGACATACTTTTATAACTTGTAATTCGTAAAAAAAAAAAAAAAAAAAAACTACAATTCCGTATAAACTGTCACCCCGCGTAACGTAGTCGTTAACGCCCTCGCCTTTGGAGCGAGCATTCCCGCGGTTCAGAAGATTTAAGACTCTATATACATTCGGTTGGAAAGGTTTATATAGCTATTTCAGGTCAGCCATTGTGAGTGAGTTTTTCCTGAGTTTTACATTCACTCCAAACAAATGGTGAGATGGTACCTAACAAAGGTCCTAGGCCGCTTCCTTTCTTCCCCACTTCCCCAAGTAAGGTCAGTCGAGGGACGTCATCCTTAGGCAATAAGTGACGGGCTAAAATAGAAGCAGAAACCCGGAAATATAATTCCTAATCCTAGTCGTACAAACCAGATATCAAGAAGTCATTTTTGACTGTGCAATACCATCAGATTATCAGTATTGTTATCACACCATGAAGTTTTTTTTTTTTTTTTTTTTTTGTTTTTAAATTGCGCTAGTCAAGTATTTACATATTACATATCTACAAATCTGCTTGTTAACGAAAACACACAGTACAACATTTATTATTCAGTGTTACAAACTATGGATGCTACAGTATCACAGACATCCAGACTTTTGAGACCTGTGCAACAGTGGTAAAGCAGTTGAGATGGACGAAGCAATGTACACTCAAAATAACGTAATATCGGGTACTCTGACTCATTTTGAGTAGTAGTAACAAATTTAAAAGTGATCAAAAATTTAAAAGGCTCTATTTCGAAGAAATATTTAAATGTCATGGGTAATGACTTCTATAGATTCCAATAGACGAAAAAAAAAATATCAAAATACCGTGTAACAGCAATTTGATATATCAAATCGTTTATCTGGAGAAGATGTCACGGATTATGAGTTATTCTTCGAAGCCAAGTACACTCGACATACAGTGAGTGTGTTGGAGAAAATACAAACGTGGATGCTTTTTATATCAACTTTCCAGACGCGCTATGCTACAAAATAGCTCTTGGCAAACAGTGTTATCATGCTTGTGTACTTTCAGGTTTTGTTAGAATGTAGCGTACTAGCCATGAGAACTTTAAATAATCCTATTTTAATAACCATAAGAAGTTACCGAAGATACAGGAGATATGCAATTGTACTACTTCCTAAGTTTTCTCTTCTATGTATGATCTGTCAGGAAAGTAAATGTACACCTGTTTTTCGAGTCTGGCATTCCTGCTCTCCATCCGTGGAGAGTATGAGAATTAAATCAATCAAATGTTTACTGAGGGGCAAAAAGAAAAGTTTAATCTGAATAAGACATTGCAGAGGGACACAAGCTGTGAATACGAATAGTGCATAATGTAAATAAAGGACGACACCGAAAGAGAAAGCCAGAAACAGCTGTTAAATTTAGAAAAAAGAGTAAAAATTGTTGAAGTGGGAACATAAAACACAAATACAACAAATACGCCGAAAACTAAACGTTCACCATCCTATGATGTTGGTGTAGTGGCTAAGGTGCTGGCTTACAAATGCAAAGGTCGCCAGTTCGAATCTTCGGTGAGGACATTTTTAAAAATTTTTGTTTATAATACATGCAGCTCATGAGAGATGGTAAAAGAGATCGTATTTAGTCTTTTGTAGCAATTATTATTGGTAAGGTTTAGTACTGATAATACTTTTTGTCTTTGCGTATTGCTTTTATTCTTTTCTTCATTTCAAAAGAGAAAAATATCCGAACAAATGCCACCAAAATTCCTCATATTTTGAATGTAAACGCTATTTGCAATTAGTAAAGAATAAAAATTGAACGTTCCGATGTAGCTGCAAAAAGTAAAAAGAAAAACATGGAAGTAAACCATACTCATGGTTATTAAAAATACAATTTCTACATGCCTTACACCTCCCGACCACGTTTCTACGTTAGCAAGTAAGAGGTTTGTGTTTAGGTCAGGCTGGTCAATACGTTTTGCAAAGGGGCCCGGTTTAGCTCTGACGCACCACAGGTGCGAGAAGGGAGCAAAACACTTTTTCTCTCTCCCTCTGTGTGTCTGTTTATCTATCTATCTGTATATATATAACGCTATTTGTGAATGCCGTAACCACCCTAATTTTCAGCGGATTGAGATGAAACTTGGCACAAACATTAATTGTTGAAATATCTTCAGTTCGTTAACCAGAATAATCACACGAAAATGTTCAAAATGGCGGCCCTTTAAACTCTTAAAAACTTCGAAGGGAACCAAATTTCCCCCATAAATGGGTATTCAGAAAGTTTGAATAACTTTTCCTCTTTTACTGAAATATTTGTGTGCAGAGACTTATTGAAATATTGGACCCGATTAATCGCATAAAGAATGTTCACGCCCTTTCGCTACGGTCAGGCTTTTTTTTTTTTTTTTTTTTTTTTGCAGGAGGGGGTTATTTTCGTATCGGAACAAGATGATTGCTAGTGATGATATGAAATTACACATTGAAAGTGAAGTAACTTGTGAAACGTGTTATTTGAAAGAATAATATAATAAATGTGCTTTCCTCTAACACAGAGAGAGCGTGAATGGCGAGGAGTGTTATTTGGTTTGCTTTTTAGTAACACATTGCATTGCAAATAAAGGTAGGCAACATTAGTAGTAAGTAAAATAATAATAATAATAATAATAATAATAATAATAATAATAATAATCGGTGTTGTTTGTGGCAAGGCAATATCTTCCTCAATTCTTCTTCAAACGTAATGATTGTAACGCCATATCTCCCTTACAAACAAAATATTAGCAATTTATATCGAGAGAACGGGAAACTGTTGAGTGATGGGACCAACTTTGGACAGTATGCACTCATAGTACTCAGAAAAATAAGCGACTTCAACGAAAAATGAACGAAGAGTCATTGCCGTGGGTAGTCATGGAGCCAAGCAGAGCCCTCTTTAGGCAAAATGACGATAACTTATATCGAGAGAACAGGAGGTGATAGTGAGATGGGACCAACGTTGGACACCGTGGACCCATAAGGCGCATTGAAAAAATTAGGGGGGCGGGCGCCAGCCAGCCTTACTTATTTCCACATAATAATATAAAATTATATTGTCGAAATACACACACGAGTTAGCTAGTAATATTTCATATTATTATTATTATTATTATTATTATTATTATTATTATTATTATTATTATCATCGACAGCGTCTTTTCATTACGTGTGCATGTTTGACATGAAGCCAAAGAGAAGATCCATCATTCGTAGAAAGAATAAGAATAGCCAGTTACTTTAATTGTGAACGACGGCGAAAAATACGAAAAGAGACAACCTTAGCGAAAAGAAACAATACTTTCTCTCAAATGGATAAAAAAATCAAGCCGAGATAGATTCGAACTTGCATGGACGGCGTGAACAGCCAGTTCATTGTCCACTTTTTTTTTTTTTTTTTTTTTAACTGACTCACCGAATGTGTTTTAGTAACTTACTTATTGCTAATTTTACTTGCTTCACTCGTTTAACTTGCTTTTTCTAATAACTTATAACGATAGGGACACGAACACAGAAACATCGAGGACAGTTAAAAATCATAAATGCTCTCCCACCGGGAATCGAACCCGGGACACCATGCACCAAAGGCGCACGTGCTAGCCACTAGACCAGCGGGCAGTGTTGTTAGGGATTACGACCACTGTATTGCCAGCTATCACTTCTGTGGGTTGTATACTATGATCACATGTTTCTTCTTTGCTGGAAGAGTTAAACCTACATTCTATGTAATACATGAGGTATTTAGACCTACATGCTCTTCATATAATGTAATAAAAGGGTCATGCTGGGAATAAGAAAAAGAACATTCCTTGGACAAAACGGAAACTATTGGCATCAGAAATATTTATCTACGAGGCATGCGCAGTAGTATATTTCAGAATAGTTACTGTTTAGTTCAGTAAACGAAGAAAGGGGTATAAAAAAGCAAATATGTCGAGTCAACGAGATCGACCAGATTGACAGAGGCGGAGTAGTAATACAACAACTTCGTTAAATTGATAATTGGTTCTTTATTCTGTAGTAGATCGTATCACAACTTTACGGGAGAGCAGAGAAAGACTTACTAACGCTGTCCTATAGTATGCATTAGTAACACGATCATACAGACACAAATGGATGTAACTGTGAGTACTACAACTTGGATTTAACGAAAGCCGTTTAGATATTCAGTGGTTTGCAGGGTTGTATAAGACACAAAAAGTTAAGACACAATACAATTCTTCATACCTCAGCTTCCAGTAACTAGATACATGCAATTTCAGGATAGATACTGAAACTGCTGTCGGATTTTAATACATGACGTATTGCAGGATACAAAATGCTTTGCATTACTTGTTTGTTTGTAGACAACTACTAGCTTAGTGTTCTGAAAGGTTGTGTATAAACTAGAGATAGCCAATTCCGGAATATGACTTTCCGGACTCCCGAAAGTAAAACCGGACAAATTCCGGAATTCGGAAAATTCCGATTTTGGAATAATTCCGGAATTCGGAAAATTCCGATTTTGGAATAATTCCGGAATTCGGAAAAATCCCGAATTTAGAAATTTCTGATTTCGTTTACATTCCGGAATTCGGAACAATCCGGTTTTTTTTCGAAATCCGGAATTTTTCTAAATTTCGGAATTATCTAAATTCCGGATTCTTCCCAAGTTCCGGAATGCTTCTGAATTATGGAGTTTAACTGAATTCCATAATTTTCCGAAATCCGGAAAGTGAAAGTTCCGCTTCCAAAAAATGAATTTATTTTGGTTAATATGAATCATGGTGGAAATAAGTCTTTGACCAGGTAATGGCGACTGCTTTGAAAGAAATAGAGAGTATGAGAATTCAATCTGTCATATTTGTAGTTTCGTGTGGAGAAAATACAAACTTGTGAACCAACGGTTTAAGGAAAACTCAAATTATTAATGTAAACTTTTCGTACATCATAAAAGAAATACGAAAGACATTTTGAATCGAAGAAATATAACATACAAGTTTGCAAGCGGAGACAAAGAAACCTAACGTAGCCAGACTAAAGACGAATCGTTTACCGCGTAGCGATCAAGGTCGAGCTGTTTTCCAGGGCGAGTTTCGAGTTGAGTCGAGTTTGATAATGGCTCGCTCGCTCGTTCAGCTCGTTTTAACTTTTTTAAATAATGGCCTGATTAGACTGGAAAGCGAAAGCCATGAGAAATGTAAGCACTAATATGGAATACTTTTTAGTGCTGCTCACGATAGGGGTGCGTCTCGTCTCGTAATTTTAGTGCATCTCGTGGGGCAATTTTTGTGTATCTTGTCTCGTCTAGATAACGAGAAGACAAGGGTTTCTTTTTATTATTACGAGACAGCCTCAAATGTCGTAATCACCAATATAAGTATACTGTTGTTCTTAAAATCAAGGCTGAGACCTGCACTGTCGAATTTTTGAGCCCAAGCAGAAGACCAACTCGGGTAGCGATATCAACCGGCTCTGCTCGTATCAACTGAGCGAACATCTCGAGTCGGCTCGGTTGGGATGAGCCGATGACCCGATCCGGCTCAGTTGGAACGAGCCATCGACTCAGCTCAATTGAGCCGGTGGCTCGAGCTTTCTCGGTTGGGATGGGTACCCTACTCGGCTCATGTGAACCGGTTCAAGCCAGCTAAGTTGAAATTAGTCCATCGGCACGTTTCGATTCAGCTCAACTAAGCCGATGGCTGAAATCGGCTCGGTTGGGTGAGCTGTTGGCTCGGCTCACTTCTTGGTTCGGTTCGATAGTGAATGAGCTGTAAGCCGAGCCGCTCGAGCCGTTGAGAAGCCTAAACCCGGTCCCAGCTGTTTTGAACATGTTTGGCTGAAGCCTATAACTCTTAACAATTTTTGGCTCGAGCCCGAAAACTTGCCCCTTCGGAACTCAAACCCAGAACGTGACCGATGTCCTTCCCTCCTGAAGACTTCTCGACGACCGAGATCGACAGTCAATTAGCTTTTACTATTCAGATACAAACCGTATATCTTTTAAAGATTATACACGGTGTTGATATAATAATAATAATAATAATAATAATAATAATAATAATAATTATTATTATTATTATTATTATTATTATTATTATTATTATTATTATTATTCCTGAAGATTTGGTAGTTCAAATATTGCATCCGAGTATTCAAATATCTGAATATAATAAAACATATGTTATCGCTGATCAATCGCCATCAAAATCCTAAAGTAAAAAAAAAAAAACATTACAATGTGCATTCGCACAAGCACCTTGACCATTCAACCGCGATCGCTATGCGGTAAAAGATTCGTTTTTAGTTTGATTACGTAAGGTTTCTTTGTCTCCGCTTGCAAACTTGTATGTTATATTTCTTCGATTCAAAATTTCTTTCGTATTTTTTTTTATGAAGTCGGAAAAGTTTACATTAATAACTTGAGTTGTTCTTAAATCGCTGGTTCACAAGTTTGTTTTTTCTCCACACGAAACTATAAATATGACAGATTGAATTCTCATACACCCCATTTCTTTCAAAGAAGTCGCCATTACCTGGTCAAAGACTTATTTCCGCCACAATTCATATTAACCAAAATAATTTCATTTTTCGGAAGCGGAACTTTCACTTTCCGGATTTCGGAAAATTATGAAATTCAGTTAAACATCGGAATTCAGAATAATTTCGGAACTCGGAAACAATCCGGAATTTAGAAAATTCCGGAATTGAGAAAGACTCCGGATTTCGAAAAAAATCGGATGTTTCCGAATCCCGGAATATTAAAGAAATCAGAAATTTCTAAATTCCGGAATCATTCCAAAATCGGAATTTTCCGAATTCCGGAATTTTTCCGGTTTTACTTTCGGGAGTCCGGAAAGTAATAATTCCGGAATTGACTATCCCTAGTTTATACACAACCTTTCAGAACACTAAGCTAGTAGCTGTCTACAAACAAACAAGTAATGCAAAGCATTTTGTATCCTGCAATACGTCATGTATTAAAATCCGACAGCAGTTTCAGTATCTATCCTGAAATTGCATGTATCTAGTTACTGGAAGCTGAGGTATGAAGAATTGTATTGTGTCTTAACTTTTTGTGTCTTATACAACCCTGCAAACCACTGAATATCTAAACGGCTTTCGTTAAATCCAAGTTGTAGTACTCACAGTTACATCCATTTGTGTCTGTATGATCGTGTTACTAATGCATACTATAGGACAGCGTTAGTAAGTCTTTCTCTGCTCTCCCGTAAAGTTGTGATACGATCTACTACAGAATAAAGAACCAATTATCAATTTAACGAAGTTGTTGTATTACTACTCCGCCTCTGTCAACTCTGGTCGATCTCGTTGACTCGACATATTTGCTTTTTTATACCCCTTTCTTCGTTTACTGAACTAAACAGTAACTATTCTGAAATATACTACTGCGCATGCCTCGTAGATAAATATTTCTGATGCCAATAGTTTCCGTTTTGTCCAAGGAATGTTCTTTTATTTCCAGCATGACTCTTTTATTACATTATATGAAGAGCATGTAGGTGTAAATACCTCATGTATTACATAGAATGTAGGTTTAACTCTTCCAGCAAAGAAGAAACATGTGATCATAGTATACAACCCACAGAAGTGATAGCTGGCAATACAGTGGTCGTAATCCCTAACAACACTGCCCGCTGGTCTAGTGGCTAGCACGTGCGCCTTTGGTGCATGGTGTCCCGGGTTCGATTCCCGGTGGGAGAGCATTTATGATTTTTAACTGTCCTCGATGTTTCTGTGTTCGTGTCCCTATCGTTATAAGTTATTAGAAAAAGCAAGTTAAACGAGTGAAGCAAGTAAAATTAGCAATAAGTAAGTTACTAAAACACATTTGGTGAGTCAGTTAAAAAAAAAAAAAAAAGTGGACAATGAACTGGCTGTTCACGCCGTCCATGCAAGTTCGAATCTATCTCGGCTTGATTTTTTTATCCATTTGAGAGAAAGTATTGTTTCTTTTCGCTAAGGTTGTCTCTTTTCGTATTTTTCGCCGTCGTTCACAATTAAAGTAACTGGCTATTCTTATTCTTTCTACGAATGATGGATCTTCTCTTTGGCTTCATGTCAAACATGCACACGTAATGAAAAGACGCTGTCGATGATAATAATAATAATAATAATAATAATAATAATAATAATAATAATAATAATAATAATATGAAATATTACTAGCTAACTCGTGTGTGTATTTCGACAATATAATTTTATATTATTATGTGGAAATAAGTAAGGCTGGCTGGCGCCCGCCCCCCTAATTTTTTCGATGCGCCTTATGGGTCCACGGTGTCCAACGTTGGTCCCATCTCACTATCACCTCCTGTTCTCTCGATATAAGTTATCGTCATTTTGCCTAAAGAGGGCTCTGCTTGGCTCCATGACTACCCACGGCAATGACTCTTCGTTCATTTTTCGTTGAAGTCGCTTATTTTTCTGAGTACTATGAGTGCATACTGTCCAAAGTTGCTCCCATCACTCAACAGTTTCCCGTTCTCTCGATATAAATTGCTAATATTTTGTTTGTAAGGGAGATATGGCGTTACAATCATTACGTTTGAAGAAGAATTGAGGAAGATATTGCCTTGCCACAAACAACACCTATTATTATTATTATTATTATTATTATTATTTTACTTACTACTAATGTTGCCTACCTTTATTTGCAATGCAATGTGTTACTAAAAAGCAAACCAAATAACACTCCTCGCCATTCACGCTCTCTCTGTGTTAGAGGAAAGCACATTTATTATATTATTCTTTCAAATAACACGTTTCACAAGTTACTTCACTTTCAATGTGTAATTTCCTATCATCACTAGCAATCATCTTGTTCCGATACGAAAATAACCCCCTCCTGCAAAAAAAAAAAAAAAAAAAAAAGCCTGACCGTAGCGAAAGGGCGTGAACATTCTTTATGCGATTAATCGGGTCCAATATTTCAATAAGTCTCTGCACACAAATATTTCAGTAAAAGAGGAAAAGTTATTCAAACTTTCTGAATACCCATTTATGGGGGAAATTTGGTTCCCTTCGAAGTTTTTAAGAGTTTAAAGGGCCGCCATTTTGAACATTTTCGTGTGATTATTCTGGTTAACGAACTGAAGATATTTCAACAATTAATGTTTGTGCCAAGTTTCATCTCAATCCGCTGAAAATTAGGGTGGTTACGGCATTCACAAATAGCGTTATATATATACAGATAGATAGATAAACAGACACACAGAGGGAGAGAGAAAAAGTGTTTTGCTCCCTTCTCGCACCTGTGGTGCGTCAGAGCTAAACCGGGCCCCTTTGCAAAACGTATTGACCAGCCTGACCTAAACACAAACCTCTTACTTGCTAACGTAGAAACGTGGTCGGGAGGTGTAAGGCATGTAGAAATTGTATTTTTAATAACCATGAGTATGGTTTACTTCCATGTTTTTCTTTTTACTTTTTGCAGCTACATCGGAACGTTCAATTTTTATTCTTTACTAATTGCAAATAGCGTTTACATTCAAAATATGAGGAATTTTGGTGGCATTTGTTCGGATATTTTTCTCTTTTGAAATGAAGAAAAGAATAAAAGCAATACGCAAAGAGAAAAAGTATTATCAGTACTAAACCTTACCAATAATAATTGCTACAAAAGACTAAATACGATCTCTTTTACCATCTCTCATGAGCTGCATGTATTATAAACAAAAATTTTTAAAAATGTCCTCACCGAAGATTCGAACTGGCGACCTTTGCATTTGTAAGCCAGGACCTTAGCCACTACACCAACATCATAGCATGGTGAACGTTTAGTTTTCGGCGTATTTGTTGTATTTGTGTTTTATGTTCCCACTTCAACAATTTTTACTCTTTTTTCTAAATTTAACAGCTGTTTCTGGCTTTCTCTTTCGGTGTCGTCCTTTATTTACATTATGCACTATTCGTATTCACAGCTTGTGTCCCTCTGCAATGTCTTATTCAGATTAAACTTTTCTTTTTGCCCCTCAGTAAACATTTGATTGATTTAATTCTCATACTCTCCACGGATGGAGAGCAGGAATGCCAGACTCGAAAAACAGGTGTACATTTACTTTCCTGACAGATCATACAGTTAAATGTTAAATTTTGTATCTCATATTGAAGTAGTATTTGCTTTACGTTAAAACAAAAAGCGGGATTAAGATTTACATTTTTTTATTTGGTTTGTTTAAAAAGTAGAAAATCTATTTAGGGCTATCCTTCTTTATTTGGTGACTCTAAGTATGTTACAAAATCTATTAGGGTTTTAAGTTTTATGGAGTTATTCGTATTGTGAAACATCCTTTCTCTGTTTAAAGGACTGATGTATAAACTACAATTAAAATGCATTTTAATCACATACACGTAAGGTAGGTTATCAAATAATGTCTGAAATGTTCAGCTCCTTCTCCGTAGCCTACAATTTTATTTGATTGAAGTATATTCCAACTGGAAGTAGAACATTGAGTGATCACCACTTGCGATTATTCTCTTTAATTACTGAGTAGGTGAGATTTATTTTAGTTGGAATGTTAAAGAACATGCCACTATTAACATAGATGTATTTTCCCCTCTTTCTCTCTCTTAAGATCAATGCCCTTTCTGTAAGACCAGCCACTAGTGCAACAATGCGTCAAAGTTGCAGCGCAAGCATTACGGCTGGAGGGAAGGGTTAGGGGCTTTAAGAGGCGAAATTTGACGTTCTGGATGAAATATTTTTGCTGATCGACGATCCAGAGTTTATGCAGTCAAGATTTTAAGTTGGTAATAAGGTCAGTTTTTACTTCTTAATAGAAGTTTGTTGAATAAACTATTTATTTGAAATAGTAAGTATTAGTTATTCTGTTCGTCGAATTAGTCATCAACATTTACATAAAAGTGAAGCAGGATAATAGAACATTCGCAGACTTCAAATTATTTCTGTGTTGCAATACTTTTCGCTTTTATTTCTGTGACTGCAGGAATGACCAGGAATGGATCTTCAAACCAATATTATCCCCCTTTTTTTGTTTTTCAAGACATGTTGGAAAGTTCGTTAAGCAGTTAAGACCGCTTAATGCATACATATCCAAGTATAATTTGTTTTAACTTCAGAATGAGTGCAGAAATTTAAGTAATTTTTGTAACTTGCAGGTAAGTGGGATTGAAGGTTCTTAGCTTGCCGCCATCTGCACACCCTACCATTCCAGTATTTAGGCCGTTCAATAATAATGCAGCAGTGAAGGGTAAACAGAACGCGTTCGATATTATAGTGCATTATCAAAATTGTGAAAGTTTAATGGAAGCTGGCAAAGCTGCGGATGTATTTGTCAGTAAATGGTGAATGGATTAATGAAGATGACCTAGTGAATGACATGTGGATGAGCGATGTTCACTTCCATCTAAGCAGATATGTGAACTTCACTTCATGAAAACCTATCCGTACCATGTCCACGTGTTACTTTCCTTTTCACTCCAGAACATGCCCAATTCTTTGGTCTTCAAATCGCATTATTCCTACAGAATTGTGCTACCAGCCACATAGCAAGATTGATTCAAATTGATGCCATTTCCAATAATATGAATATTTTATATGGTCTTCCAACAACTCTGACTGAACCACTTACAAAAGTGTTTGAGGCTGATCCACCAAGGACAATTTCAGCGTTAAAATAACGAATTCAAGATTAAATAGTTGTTACATCTTTGCAGATGGTTTAAGATGTAATGATCAGTTTGTCTTTATGCTGAGATGTAGCTCACCTTATAGGCGTTACTTTAATGCTAAATGTACCTTTTATACAATACACCGTGTGCGTGCGTTTTCTCGGGGTTCTCCCGTTTCCTCCCACTTTCTTCATTCCACCATTTCATTCATCACTCATTATCACCGTCTCCTTTAGCCTAACCGGCATAACCGTGGGACGTAAAACTCAAAGATTTCATTTCATTTTTCTTTTATACAATAATAAATTTTACAGAAATTTCAGTAGACTTAATAAGTAATTTCCATTAGGGTTTGATAAAAAGAGAAATATATTTTTGTAGGCTATATATTCGTGTATTGTGACTAGCAAATGTTGCTCTCATCGGAATGTGTATTGTGACTAGCAGCACGTATGTTACATGCTGCAGGCAAGATGTGCTAAAGAAATGAGGTAAATAATTTGAATTTCATAATGGAGAAACAAACGAGGAAATTAGAAAGAGAACCTCATTTGTGACGAAGAAGAAAGTTATCTTTAGACCAATATTTGTCACGTTGTGGTTGGCTGGCTGAACTTAGTGCAGTTTCTTGTTGTTTGGGAACAATGCACCCACAAAATACATGATTTTTCCTCCACAGACATGTATTTGGGTCCCTTGGAACATACTGCAATACGTTCTCTAGGAGGTTTTTTCCCCATTTGTCTGGTGGCCTAGCGCGCTACTTAATATCCCTGATCCCGGATTCGATTTTCAGTGAGAGCATTGAAAGCATTACGGTGATCTGGGTACTACCTTAAACCAGTGGTTTCCGACCGGCGTGTCGCAAAATGTGGAATTTAAAAATGAATTTTGAGAGACTGTACTGCTCAGTGCCTCCACTGGTAGCAAGAATGTTAAGTACAACATAGTCAGTACTTTATAGAAGCATACATGTTACACTATTATACAGGGTGGCCCAAAAGTATGTATACAGTCCTACAAAGTATGACTTTTAGATTATTAAGATAATTAGTTTATTTGCTTCTGTCTGTTCCGAGCTTAAGGTATGAGTAAAGAGAGATTAAGAACAAATAAAGCAAATAAGTCACTACCTGAATGGAAAACAATAAGAAAATTATATAAAATGTCATCAGCCGGTCAGTAGGGGACTGTATACCTACTTTTGGACCACCCTGTAGTTTATATTATTATTAACAATAATAATAAAGAAACAGTGTGTCGTGGGTGTTCGGTAAAGTGTGTCGTTAGTCAAAAAGTTTGGGGACTACTGCCTTAAATTATAGATCGGAGTCTCGTATACAATATCCTCGGTCCTGAAAACGAACGCTAAAGTTTAAACAAAACGCTTCATAGGTAATGCAATCTATACAGTCTTGATCAGGTTTATGAATATAGGCAGGTTTACCCTCCCACAATTTCATCTCTTAGCAGAAAAAATAGCATTATCTCTTACCAATACATGAGAAATTAAATACAGGAAATTGTGGGAGGGTAGTTTTCCCCTCATATGATTGTTTCTTCAGAAAAAAAGTACTTGTAGTTACTCTGCATTTTAGGGAAAATGTTTGAGGGTCTACGTGGGGAGAAGTCTGAAAAACACTGAACTGTGATAGCCGTGATTTGTTCTTTATGTTCTTAGTAGTTCCGTTTGGCCATAAATTAGTACTTCGATGTAAACATTAGGTGTTTGGTATTATATATTTTGTTATTTCTGACCCAGCATGAAACATGTTTAACCTTATATACAAATTCTGGAATATATTGAGAAATCTACTTTCGTATTTCACATGCCATGTACCCTCTGTGCAGCAGTATGCATCCTAACATTGTTAAAAAAAATAATCAGGTCATTTGATCACAATTTGGATAATTGTTCTATTAAATTATTCGACTAAATTTCATTATATTCTTCGTAGGTTGTTTTTTTTTTTTAATATGTAGCTTTTATTCTGTTTCGATATATTGCTTGTTCTTGCAGTAAGAACCGACGAATACTATTCTAGTCTTTCACACTTCTGTGAGTAAAAAATTGACAAACTACGTCTATGGTAATAGCTTCATCATCCAACCATAACTTAAACACATTGTAACAGTGGTAACAAATATTCACATTTCTCCACTATGTATATTTTTATTCTATAACTTTGAAACTATTGGATTACTTTGAGTATGTATGTATGATTCTGAACTTATTGAAGAAATCAGAAGTAGGACAAAGCAGGTGTTTTTGCTGTTGTCTGTACCACTGTACCAAAATAGTCTTAAAATATGATTACTTTGACAAACACTTGCGAATTAAGTTCAAACGATACATTGACGCTGGACAATATAGGAAATGGCTAGAAATCCTTTCCATCTATAGACGGGGAAACTGATAGTGTTGAATGTTTCCTATAACTTAAGAATTGGGTTTTCTTTTCGTCAAAGAAAACTGTACTCAGCTTGGTCTAGGTTTACAAGGTTTACGAGTCTAATAAACCCTACATACGAGAGGTATACAATTTCGGTGGTGATTATAATCGTACTGCTATCGTGTGATAACGTTATCATACCAAGTAATTAAGGTCGCCTTAGTCGCTCAGAAAATTTATCATTGATCTGGTTTCCGTGAAATTCTTAAGCACTATTAAATTGAAATTTGCATGAAGATTTATAATTAATAATATTGGAATACTCATTATAAAAGTACTTGGATGCCTTTCCTTCAGGCGGTTAGCTTTATAGAAGTATTGGGGGGCCGCGGTGGCTCAGTGGTAGAGCGTTCACATCTGGTGCTTGGGGTCCCGGGTTCGATCCCAGCCCCTGCCAAGTGACCTTTGTGGTGGACAAACACCGTGTGCGTGGGTTTTCTCGGGGTTCTCCCGTTTCCTCCCACTTTCTTCATTCCACCATTTCATTCATCACTCATCACCGTCTCCTTTAGCCTAACCGGCATAACCGTGGGACGTAAAACTCAAAGATTTCATTTCATTTTTTTATAGAAGTATTGATTATAACGTAGTAAAACGGTAAATAAAATAGCAGCAATACAAATATAGAATTTTCAATGTGGTGGCGTTTTGTTCAGTGAACGATGAAGTGAATTTCATCGAGCAGAGTCTAACGGAAGACGATCCAGATTTCCAGTTGTGATCCAGGTAGTAATCAGTCTCTTTGCCTCAATGCTGAATTGACACATTGACTACGATATTTAAGTGAAATTGGTATGTAAATACTGAAAGTTACGATACACTTTATGTAATAGGTCTTGCGCAGATTTGGCTATCAATCACCACATCTGATAATTTGGTGTGATTGCCAGGTTAGATCTGATAGCACAGAAATAGCACAAGTTAGATCGGATTGCGGCATTTCGCTTAGCCGTTGTGGCTTTCAGATTATAGGAAGATTTGAGTTATATAACAGATCGAGTTTGTTTGTGGAAAGCACTTGGACAGTA
Source organism: Thermobia domestica (assembly GCF_964235325.1). Classification (NCBI taxonomy): domain Eukaryota; kingdom Metazoa; phylum Arthropoda; class Insecta; order Zygentoma; family Lepismatidae; genus Thermobia; species Thermobia domestica. Next base: position 234,951,852 of record NC_137459.1, read on the forward strand.
TTCTGAATACCAGCTGCTTTGAAAGTAGTACAATGTTTGTTGACACTTGTCATTTAAAAATCAAACATCCATTGTTTCGAAGTTGTATAGGAGGGTATATTAGTATAGAGTAATGTGTCAATTTGCCACATACCCATCACGTTAACGGTCGGTAATTAGTAACAATGTTCGGCATGGGATTACAGTTTCCTTCCTCTAATATGGCGGCGGGAACCGAATTTCTAATGTATGCTAATGTATGGGTCTTTCCAACTGCGTCTAAAGTAAAAGATATTTTCGTGTATGTGGTTTCAACATATTAAAATTTCGTTTTTTGACGACGTGGATATCAAAAGAGTGAACGTCTGTAATGGCAGTATTCCGAGTTTTACATTTAGAACCTGACCATTCTAATAAATTAAAACCTAACAACCTATAGCTAATGTTATTGGTTGTACTATTCAGTAATCATAACACTTGTCTTGACTTTTGAGGAGCAAGGGTACCTTCATAAACTTAGGGAAACATCTTGCTCTTTCGAGAAAATTTTAAACACTGATTTCATGCACTTCGAGTAACAACAAACATGCTTCCCCATTGCCACTTGGATAGCTGCCAAGACGTTTTAAGGAAAGATGTGGCTATTGATTTTTAAGCAAAAATCCACCGCTGTTCAGGTTCATTCACCTTTTAAAGATGACAAAACTTTCGTACACCGAATTCCTCGATTTATAGCCTGATGTAAGCTAGAAATAGATCAGTCAGTGACCTTTGTTGCTAGAATAAATGTTCGTTTCTGTTACTTGATATAGCGCATATGTTGATTGTGCTTCATAAGTAGTTAATTATACAATAACTAGTACGGACCAGGAAACTGAAAATGCATTTTACTGAGAATAGTTATCTTTTAGTATGTTAAAATTTAAAATAAAAAAAGAAACTGAACTTAGCAACTTTTTCTCTTACAATCAAACCTTCAGGTGTTGGCAGAAAAAAAAAATACTTGACTTTATTCAGCATATGAAAGGGTGAAAGTTTCGTATGAACCCTTATTTTGGCATGTTGAATGCAAAAGAATTATTTTCCTGTCTCGTCCGAACGTTTACTTGATAGTGTTTTACATTTATTTTATGATTCTAATGAATAATCAGGAACCACACTGAAAAGCCCCCGATTGTGTTTCTCAGGAGCGCATTGCAGTCTATTGAATACAGCATCCTTACAGAATAACTTCTAGCTTTTGGAGTCAATAGGTAAAAATAGGCAATAACTTGGGAAAATGGAAATTAGGTCATTTGCAATAATTAACTTACGAGGGGTGACTGAAAGGTTTTGAGCCTTGAGGAAACTATAAGTAATAAAGATTTGGCAATGTCTTTGTTTTTCAACATAATCGCCTTGGAGAGCAACACACGTGCTCTAACGGTGCTGCAGTGCTCGTATGCCAATAGAAAAAAAATCCTTAGGTTGTGACCACAGAAACTGCTTCACGGTTGTCATGACGTAATTATCGCGTGCAAAACGTCCTCCTGCTAGAGCTTCTTCCAGATTAGGGAACTAGTAGAAGTCTAAGGGGGCCTGATCTGGAGAATAGGGTGGATGTGGAACGAGTTCAAAGCCGCATTCGTGAATAGTAGCCATAGCAACTGCTAATGTGTGGCAGGGAGCATTGTCATGATGGTAGAGAACGCCTCTGGGCATAATTTGTGGTCCTTTTTTTCTTGAATTTGCACTCAAATTGTTCCAAAAGGTCACTATAGTATTGTCCTATGATGGTATGACCCCGTTGCAGATAATCAATGAATAACACAACTTGGGAATCTCAAAAAAACAGACGCCATCATTTTGCCAGTGGAGGGAATCACCTTTGCCTTCTTTGGGGAAGGGGAGGAGGGGTACTTCCATTGTTTGGATTGTTGTTTTGTTTCTGGCTGGTAATGATGTACCCAACCCTCGTCCATAGTGATGAACCGACAGAGAAAATCGTCCACATCACATACTAACAAATTCAAATTGTCTACAGATAGGTGGTACCGAGTGCGTTTATGTTCGGGAGTCAGATGACGTGGGACCCATCGAATATAAACTTTTGATAAACCAAGCTCATTCTTCAGAATATGATATGCTCGCTCCTGTGATATGCCCAGCCTATCTGCTATCTATCGAGTTGACAATCGGAGGTCTTCCATCATCATATCAAGTACCAGGCCAATGTTTTCCGTGGTGGTAGCACTTGATGGCCTCCCAGATCTCGGCTCATCTTCAACACTCAGTCTACCACGCTTAAATTCCTGCACCCATTTTTTGATGGTAGCATATGAAGGGGCAGATTCACCTATAGTATTGACTTATCCTAGTGGACCTCAGACGTCGACGTTCCCTTTAATTGCACATACTTTATGACTGACCTGTACTCGATTTTTTTCCATTTTCCCAAATCCTGCCATCTCACTCATTTCAAGAGTCTATAAAAGACAAAAGAAATTACTTAGAACCAAGAGCTTGATACACATTAGTATCAAAGGTTGTACTGTTCTAATACGTATAGTTATTCTATTCTAGTTTCTTATTTTCTATGTTAGGCTCAAAACTGTTCAGTCACTCCTCGTAAATGTCGCTGTCTGTATGGGATAATTCACTTTTAAGTGATGCGTGTTGGAACATTGACCTCAGTGCGATGAATTCCTGGTCCCATTCCAGACTGTGCGAGTTTGTGGTGGACATCTTCGCATCTGTGGGCATTTTCTGAGGTTTTGGCCACGCGGGATTTTGGGCGGTGATGTTTCGGCCGCAAGATTTTGTCAAGGACGAAAACTGCTCCATAAACCCACGTGACACTCCATTGGCACAACTCATAGATACCACCGACCTTATGTGATTACAGTCAAAATTACGTGATTGTGGCCATCATTTGTGCAATAGCAATAATAAGAACAATGACCCTTTATACTTACTATGATTCGTAAGAAGTAATTAATCTGGCCATAAACGATTAATTAGCAACTTAACTGTCCATAATCAATGCACATTTTCGTATCTGTTAAAAAAAAAGTGCAGCGTAATTGGTTTCTTTATTTTTCAATAATATTTAGTGACACAGAACTTGTTTCAACTACTTCAACGAGTTACTTCCCATTGGAAATGTCTTCCTAGTCTTAAGTAAAGCACCCACCAGTGGCAGTTCTATAGAAAAATGTTGGGGACTTCTGGGTTTGATCCCGGGTGGGGGACACGGCTGTTTCGGTGTAGAACGTTTTAGTGCAGGACGTTTCGGTGTACGGATGTCTCGATGTAAGGACGTTTAGGTGTGAGGCTGGTTCGGTGTAAAAGTTCCAATGTTTACACCGAAATGCCCACTCTTCAAAATGAAAATTATTCGTTAGGGAGAAATAAATTCATGAAGTAGAAAATATAAATTAATAAATAAAATTAAAATTAAATGCTGCTGTAATTGACAGGGGTTACTTATTTATAGAGAGTCCCCTCGCTTCACTCTGTCAGAACTTCTTATATCCTCCAACGTTATAATTATGAATTGATTGGGAAAACGTTTTATGGCAATGATATATAGTAAAAAAGTGTGTGATGCATAAACATTGTGTACACCACACATACCTTATTACTGCAATAACTGTGCACAAATCGCAAAATACTGCACAATCTTTGAAAGGAAATTTTCAAACACAGGTGGTTTTTCTTCCAAATAACCGCTTTTATATCATGCATAACCAATAAGATTAGCAAATTTAGGAGAAGAAAACTGATTATAAATCAGTGTTGGGATCTTAATTATATTATTACGGAAATACAAATTCATGTTATAGTTGTAGAGGACAGTGTCAGAAAAATGTCTCAAGAAAATTTTTAACGGCCTAAAAAACACAAGAAGAGGCTGAATCCTACCAGTTGTTCCTGCAGAAATGGTTTCTATTATGAGTTACTCTTTTGTTCTTAAAATAGGTTCAAAATTGATGAATTGTGACCACTCCTCGAAGCTAATAACAAGATGGACTTTGCATTAGACGCTTGAAGAAAAATCTCTTGGACCCATGATCTCACAACACTTGATGTTCATTGTCCCGGATTTGACGCTTTCACAAGGATATTTTCAAATTTAAAGAGGTTGTGTTGGACTATAAGACCAATTGTTCCATTGTTTTCCTACAAAACAATTAACATTGGTGATAACAAAACACTATTTGGAGAAATTAAGGGATGTATGATGTAGCTACGAGTCATAGAATTTACTGACTGTGTCACATTTTCTACTGTTTGTATCCCTGTAAACACTAGAGTACGTCCCGTCTGCATTTCCAAATTAAACCGTATTGATCAGAGTTATACATATTTTCTTTTCCAATAACACATGTTGCTTCACATTCGCGACAAATGCATTGACACTGGCTTCTAACTTTTTGGGCTATAGATTTAATCAAACGTCCTGTTAAAATAAGTACAGAAAGAAGTTTCAAATCAGTCTGCATCTTCTCTCAGTAGTCCCTGCCAATTATAAGTGTTCTTGGCTAACTGCAGAACATTGCAAACCAGAAGACTATTTGTAATTGTAATCATCATATTGGATCCGCCAATTTGAATTTTGTAATTTTAACGTCAGGTTCTGAATCACCTGTCCTAAAACCCCTTGGCAGTAAGCTGGCCGTATCATTTAATCTTCTATTTTAATAATTATTTTGTGTTTATGCTTGGAAGCCACCTCTAACGTTCAAAGGGCGGTTTCTACCCTTAAACCCGCACCATTACCAAAGTATTTTTTTTTTTTTTTTTTTAAAGGACGATTATTTTTTGATATTCTACAAGCATGCAAAGTTTCATTCAAATCAGTAAATTACACTTCCGTAAGTCTCCTTGTTAGTGCTGTTCAAGTGGAACATATAAGTTAATTGGCGGACATGAAGTCAGAAAAACGAAAAAATACGCCAATGTTACGAAGAGATTGAGCAATAACAATGAGATTCAATAACAATGTTAATCAGTTTACATTATTGCAGAGTGGCTACACTATGACACTTCATAACTGTTCATTACAAGCATATGATTAATGCAATCAAATATTAGGGTATACACCGAAACGTCCTTTACAGCCAAGCGTCCTTACACCGAAACGTCCGTACACCGAAGCATCCGTATACCGAAACATCCTACACCAAAACTTCCTACACCGAAACATCCTAGACCCATACAGCATTCCTTTCGTGTTTCTCCAGTATTGTGAAGCAGTGTGGCTCCAAGCTATTTGAATCAAAGTGTTTCTGTTTTATTTATTTACTTTTAACGAGAGAGACGACAGCGGCAATAGTGAGACAATATTTTCACTCCACAGTACTTAGCTGCAGATCTTTGTGAATTGTAATATCAAAGATGGTTCTTTGTCTTTAATGAGCTTTCACTATGTTCACCCGAATTTCAGCTAGTTCCGAACATTACCAGAAACCCGCTAGTAGAAAGATAAACACTTATCTTGAATATCAAATTTCGTGAATTTGAATGTTTCGTTGGACTCTATACCTGTAGTTTTATTCATTTCGGTGATTCTGTGAATTATTTTATCTGTACTCTATATTTCAATTACTATGCGTGTATTTGCGCATGTGCAAATGTTTAGAACATTGATTAACTATTATTTGAATAGAGGATTAAAACTGTAAACCATCGTATAGCTAAGAACTAAGGCAGAAATATAATTATTTCTAGACTTCCATTGGTCTCTTGGCTAGCACGTGCTCCCTTGATGCTCATGGTCCTGGGTTCGATCTCCAGTGAGAAAACATTGAAAAATTAGAACGCATTATGGTGGTTCGGATTCCACTTTAAACTATAGGTCCAAGTCCCATTTAATCTTGTTGCTGAAAATGATTCTATACACTAATCCAACAACTAGGAGGATATATTTTGTCATTTCCATAAGCTTATGGGGAGCAGCGGTGGCTCAGTGGCAGAGCGTTCACATCTGGTGCTTGGGGTCCCGAGTTCGATCCTAGCACCCACCAAGTGAACTTTGTGGTGGACAAACACCATGTGCGTTGGTTTCCCCGAAGCTCTCCCGTTTCCTCCCCTTTCTTCATTCCACCATTTCATTCATTTCTCATCACCGTCTCCTTTAGCCTAGCCGGCATAATGGTTAGACGTAAAACTCAATGATTTCATTTCAGTTTATAAGCTTATCGATAGAAGAGAGTAAAAACGAGCATTACAGCTACTATTTCTTTGTATGGAAATTTAGCCATTTGTACCAATCTTTTTCATGTGAAACGTTTTCTTATATATATTTACTATGGTTTTGTAAGAAATAACAAGAGTGAATCAGGGGCGGATCCAGAACTGACTTCTGGGGGGAGTTGGGTTGTAATTAGTGTTGTAAATAAAAAAAAACGTTCGTATTTTTTTTAGGAAATGTACGTTTTTTTAAGAAAAAACATTGCCCCTCGTTTTCTTAGAAAAAACATTCTCTCGTTTTTTTCTAAATTTCGTTTTATTTTCAAATAGTCATTTGTAATGTATCTTACGTCATTTATGTCTGAAGAATTTTTAAGTATGTGTAATTACCATAAAATGCAACATGAATTAAACACTAGATACTGATACGGTACAAATATTTTACAATTTATATGAGTATCGTACCTACTAATATCAGCCAAGAAATAAAAGTATAAATGAAAATTTGTTTTTTCGTGAAAGTAGGCCTTAATAAGTACGAAAATAATATCACGAACAGTATAAAATGCAAATAATTTGTAAAAACTAGTACTAATTTGCGTACTAATATTTTTCTAAATATCATATATAAATATTTTTAAAACTAGATATATGATATGCATTGCCGGCTCTACCGTGCAACACGCGCATTTGCACGGGGCTGCAATATCTGTCATAAGTATTTTATTTAAAATAAATACTTCTTGTTGGAAGCAGACTTCATGATCATGGTAGTTAAATTTACTAAGCTGACGTTCTATTTTTATACTACATTCATAAATTATGTTTATGTCGTATACGTTTAAGTCACATGGTCAGTGCTAAAGCAAATGGTAAAATAAATCCCAGAACAAATTGCTTGATTGTTGTCAAATACAAGAACTCAATTTTCGAACACCTGTTCCATTTAGTTAGTTATCAGAGTTCTGATATGAAAGCTTCTCTTGTCTTTGTCGCAAATAAGATCGTTATCATTGAAGGTGGAAACAACTTTAAGAAAAATAACAGATGTAGAAGGAAAATCAAGAAATAAAGACAAAAGAGCTAGTTGCACTATAATTGCAAACATATGTTGAGATTGAAACTCGATATTGCATTCTATAAAAAGGATTACCATCTTTCAGATGTGTTTGCTTTATCTTTCACTAACATAATAGATTAATATTTAAAGAAAAAAACACAACGAGATTGTACTTGTAGTAAGTATTTAAGCCTTTCTGAGTGCGAGTGCAGTTTCCCTCTCCTTCGTTCTTCATGCTGGAGTAGCATACTTAAAATCATGACTTTTAAGATTTGTTCTTTCTGGAGAAAGAGGGAGGCGGCAAATTACGTCATTGCACGAGCGACAAATTGCCTAGGGCCGGCCCTGATGATATGTACACTCATGTCCAAAATGATTGTCGCATATCTATAACTGTCTTCTTGTAAGAATATAATTTGATAATGATTTTGCAGGGTACTTTTAATATTGATGCTTTGTGTATAATCGGAAAATGTATATTCGTGGTAAATTTGAAACGAAAAGAATTATAAATACGAAAATGAGAAAGAGTAAACAAAATGTGGCTAAATGGACAAGAAAGTTTTATTTTCGTTTAATTGTTCTTATTTACTGTTCTTTTGACATGAAATTTGCCACATATATATCTTTGCCGATTATACACATACTAACATTATAAGAAATACCAGGCGGATTCGTTATCAAATTATATCCCTACAACAACATGCGACAATAATTTTGGACATGAGTGTACATACGAGACATGAATATAGGATGACAATTTTCAGTAATACAAGTTGTTTCAAAATGAGTATTATGGTTTTGAATCTTTGTAGTATCTATTGCAATTAACTTACAATTATAAGTATTATCAAATGAAAGAGCAACTCACAGTTTTGTACGCACTGATGCCATGCATTGTTTCCTCTGTCTGCCGTTAGAAAGAGCAAGTAGCAAAGATGGAGACTAGAGAGCAGAAAGCTTTTTGTGTTTTAATTTTGCAAAGACTGAATCTGTAGTTACAGTGCAACCGTCTGTGTGAATTGAATGTTTTGTGCCATATGACGGAAAGTTTATGGGCCTTTCTCACCTATCGATTCAATGTGTGGCATGTGACGAATGAATCTCACATCGAACACTTGACGCAAAAACTGTTTGAGGTGGTGTTTTATTTGATGTATTGTTTATAATTGTACGCAAAATGTAATAACTTCTACGAAGACTTATAACTCCGATTTTCATTTTGAAACACCCTGCATTTCTCAGCAACAGTACTGGAACTAAGATGTAAAAAGGAGAGAGAATTTTCCTTATAAAGTGATTGTTTACAACAACCATATTATTATTAGTGAAGACTAGAACTACTATTACAACAACACGAGTTACTTTTCAAAAAAAAAAAATGTAATCAAATGTACAATAACCCTTTAGGAACCAGGTGGCCAAAGTGGCACATACGGGTGTGTCACTTTTTTAATCCGCTCCTGTATGGACACTAATTAAAATATCGGAATATTTTTTTTCTTGCCAAATACGGTTGGACCATAGTTTATCATATTAGTTTCTTTTTCTTTTGTGTGTCGAATTTCCTTCTCAGATTTCACCCGAGTCAAAAATTCGAGAATTTTCGAATTTTCTTTATTACTTTTCCCCTGTACCTTCATTCGTTATAGAGATATCTCCTTAAGACTTGTCCGGTAGATACACCGGATTAATAGCTAATTGTTGACATCAATTGGACGGGCCTGCGCGCAGTGTTGGCAACTACGGAAATTAAAATTTCCTTAAATTTGGACAAAAATTCGAAATTTTTGTTATAAATTCGTATCTATACGTCAACGTACGCCAGTGCAAGTCAACGTACGCCAGTCAAACACTTGTTCCTACTGAACAAACGCGGGTACATATCGTTACAGTGGGGTAATTAGGGGCGCACAAAAAAATCGGATTTAGGTTCTAACTTTTGACTTTTCCCAAGTTTTCTGTTCATCGAAATATATTTTTGGTAATTAGAAGCTTTGTTTCTTTAAATATCGCCATGGTACTTGTAGGATATATTCTTGGGGTACCAGGGTTTACTTTCAAATAGTTTACCTCTGTTTGATGGCAGTGTTTTCAGCCAAAACAATAAATTCCCGATTTTAGGTGAAAAATTCGGTTAATTTCTTTTTTCCCCTCTATTATTTCCGTCTTGCTCGCTACGTTGGAACAAATGTACCACTACCTGAAAGCCTTTTCTTTAGCTTAGAGAATGCACCATAAAAGTTTCAATAGGATAATTAGGGAAGCTGTAGCCCCGGCATATGTTTTGATTTTTGCTTCTCTAGCGTAAAAAGTGTCAAAATTTCATATGTATGGAAACAGAGAATTGTTTTCTCACTGTTTGAATGGAAGCCAGCGACTTCAGGTTTCACTGTGCCTTTGCTAGATACAAAAGAATCTTGAAATTCGGTTAGTTTTTTTTTTTTTTTGTAAATTTTCACCCTTACATTTCCCTCAGTAATTTCCCACCCGCTGGCAACACTGCAATGTAACTTACACCAAAAAATAGCCACATTGCTTTTATAAAAAGCAAGGCCTTAACCATATCGGTCGGGTAAATGGTTTCTGAGCAATATATCACTAACTGAAAATGTAGGAAAACGCCAAAAATGACCTGGGTCCGAAACGAATAATAATACGATTTTATTCGAATAAGAACAAAGAAACAAACGATTTCTAAGTTACGTAGGCTTCGACTCAAGTTCTATTGATTATTTCAATAATCTTCAACATATATCAATAAATAATAGTTGCCAGAAAATAAACAGACATTTGGGGGAAAAAACATGAAAAAGAACGGTTTTTTATTGAAAAAAAACTTCACAGAAAAAAACTTTGTTTACACTAGTTGTAATACTGCTACTTAGAACTACTTTTAAGAGCTCCAAACTCTGGGATGGGTTTAATTTATATATAAAATAAAAAAAAAACTTTCCTCTTCGTCCCCCTGGATCCGCCACTGCAGTGAATTACACACTTGTAGAGCAACACAAAATAGACTTTAGAAATATAAATCTTTAAAAAAATATTCAAGGGAAGTACAAGGTGGAATCTCACTATCTTCTGACAATAGCATAAACTTGACTTCAAATTTGGTAATACGTCTAAATACAATATTTTAATAGTATAATGCTTTACCTTAAATAAAATATTCCTTTGAGTTCAGTTGGTTAGTATTTTCTTACATAGACAGGAAAGGCATTTGAATTTTTCTGCAAAGTGGTAGTTCTTTCCGCGTGTGTGAATGTAAACTTAGTGAACAGCTTGTAAATAAAACAGTACAAGAAAACAAGATAGTACACAGTCCCACGTAAACATTCTACAGTAATTGTCCTCATCTTTCCATTATCTTTCGCAGGAGGGAGCAAAATTTGTAGTCCTCTGGGTGATTATTATTTATGTTTTTTTGGCATAGAATACTCAGCTCAGGATATGGAAGGGTAGGGAAGTCACCCAGGGTTATTCGTGGTATAGTTTGCAGGGAGAAGGCTGCTGGGAGATTGGCAAGATGTGTTAAGTGGGTTAGTATTGGCAATATGAAAACAGATTAAAAGAAGGAAGAATTGCATTAACTGTGCATGCTATGTTCGTTGATATGACTTTTGCAGGACTATACTAAACATTTGTTTATATTGCCTACAGTTTATGTATGTATTTATGTTTATGTCATTTTAAGTAAAAATCGTATTTGATATTAAAGTGCAAGTCCAGTGGTATATTTTGATAATGAATTGTTTGCAGTATATATATAATCAGTGGCGTATTTACGATTTTGTTTCGGGAGGGGCTTTGCTAACTTTCGTGGGGGGCTTTGCCTGGAAATGTGAAAATTTTGCAAGATATTTTATTTACTTTACTATACTAAGTAAGATTTCGGGGGGGGGGGCTTAAGCCCGGAAGCCACCCCCTAAATACGCCACTGTATATAATATTAATGTTTGTGTATAGTTAGGCCTATTTAGTAAGCCTAATGCTATATGGAAAGTTCTTTTTCAAACATCTACTAGAGCGCACACAAGAAATTTTGTACATATAACAAAGGCAAATGATTTTGTATTTGTTGAGCACCTAGTAACATATAACATGTATTTTACAACATAAGTTGGAAACTAAAAGAAATAAAGATAATATTGTAGAATTAAACTCGGAAAATACGGTGCCCGGAAACTTTGTCATATTATTGATTTACTTGAAATGCAGAGAGGTTCCCGTGCAGACAGTGCATAGTTCTTAACCAATTCACAGATGTACTGTACGTAAAAGTAATGTAATAACAATTTTAATTGCAAGTAGCCTTTTATCTACACAGTCATCGTAGTCCTTCTAGGCATTACTTTAGAGTGAAAAGAGTTCATAGTGTCAGTACATGAATTGATACACTAAACTATACAAGAAAATATTTCAATATTCAACGATTTAACATTTTAGTGTACTTCACATTAATTCATATTCTTCAACCAGTAGTATAGTTTGTCAAAAATCTTACTTTTTCTTGATTTGTATCATTGAAGAGTACTAATTCTAATGAATAATACAATATACAATAATTGGGTGATATTTTGTGGTAAGCTGTACTCAGCAGTCTAAAGAAACAGTAGTGATTTATCAATATAACTCGTGTAAAAAGAAATTGAGATAATCCACAAGTTGTTTATTACTTTCTTAATTATTTCCAAAACCTATTTAATATTTTACAGATTCGTATCTTACATTAAATGTTCCTAAAATACTCTCAGCTACTTCAACAACTAAAATTAGGTCGTCGCTCATGCTTCAGATAAAAACTGAAAGAAAACGTAGTTGTTTTGTGAGCTATCTTTTGCGAATGGAGTATTGGTACCAAATATACCATGTGGCGTGGAAGCCGAGTTCATTGTTTGATAGTACAGCGAACTGTTAAGCGTGTCTCCTCTCTTTGGTTGCCAGCGTAAAGGGGGGAAAGTCTCGTGATCTTGCAGCTTCACTGGTGTCTTGCGGCTATTCCCCCGAGCTAAACGTCTTTATTTGCGCTGTTGCCATATCGCAACGTTTCACCTGTTTCAGTATTGTGAACGAGGGTCTGGACTTTTAGCTTCACGTTCATTTTCCCTTCTCGTAGCATATTTCCATTTTTACCAGTCTGTTGCTTGCGCTAGTTGGGCTTGATAATGGCGTTTAATACAAAATTGTTAAGGATCTTCTTAAATAAACTTCGCTGTACTGTGCTTATATGCGGATACGAAATTTATGAACAAAAAAGTCATCGCTCTTTCTTTGTTCAAGAAAAGTGCTTTTTTATTTTTTTAAAATCACTCTTATGCATATTTTTCTTGTATATAGAACCACCGATGCAGAGTGCAGCTTAAATCTAGTATTTCGTTTTCTTCTTTCTTTCTTTGGCTTCGGCGTACGCGCTTACGCATGTCGATTGTTAGCGAGTTCAAATTGTAAACCCCGTTCCTGTTTTATCAGAGACGACTTTATATGTATAACACGCATTATTTCGTATCTGAAAAATTACGTAGAGTGAAAACTGATTAATATAAACTTTATATCAGAATAAGAGTAATATCGTTATATCTTCATTGAAATCTGAAATATATATGCTATAATAATATACTTACTAGTATAGCCAACAGCTTTCTTATAGAGAGCACAATTTCGTTGTAAAAAATTTAAAAAAAAAGTATTCAATCATTTTGAGTATACCAAATTCGTTCTGCTTTCTAGATATACAAGTCTAAACAAATATTTTCTTTTGCAGGTATTAAATATTCTGCTTGTTTGCAGGTCCTGAGACTAATTAGTTTTTTTTCTTTCTTTCTTGGATTCGGGCCTGGGAGAGTTTCTTTCACGTTTCTCGATCTTTGAGCTTCCTCTTTCATCTAATATTTTCTGTTTTTTCAAACCCACGATCAGTTGTGTTCTTCCTACTCCTAGCTTTCCTTTGATTTTTCCCCTTGTGGCGTTATAAAGCAGAAAATTTCTTTGCAGGATGTGTCCAGTCTAATTTATCTTCGTGCGAAGGATGCTGGCTTAAAACGTCCCCTTTCCTCCTACCAATTTGAAAATATCTTCATTTCTTACTCTGTATGTGAGATCCAAATCTGAATCTCATAGATCCTACTGGGAATCAAACTCTCGTCTTTCACACCGAAGGTACGCGCCTAACCGCATAGTCACGGGGATAGGGCCCAGTGCTGTTAAAATTCGAATAATTCATACTTCGATGGATTTCTTCGAATATTCTTGTGAGATGCAGGCCACAATCGGGAACAATTTTGGTGGGCCCTAGGTTCCCTGTTAACTTGCAGAGTATTTGTTCTTAATAAGGCGAAAGTGTATTACACATTAGTGGGGCTCAATTGGGAGCAGTCGGCTGAAGGCCAGCCCTAAATGAGAGAGCTCTAGTTTGACGACCGATATTCGCCTAAAGCTGCATCATAGATTGATTTAAGGTTTAATGGGGACGTCACCATCGCGGCTATTTGTCCCCGTCCCGAAAGCTACAAAATATAATTTACTCTTTGCAGGAGGGCGTGTGTAACAAAGGCTATAATCAAATTTGAAAGTAGGACAAAAGTAGTGCTCATACCTCTGACTAGTTTCGGTGTTTTAGTTACATCAAATATGCTTCCTTATCATTGAGTTTCACATTCGACGCTTGTGCCTCACAGCTCAAAAGAAACTAAGCTCCGGTTCAGACAGACTGACAGAATGCGTAAAGGGTACTTACTGTCCTTAGCATTCTGTCACAACACAATCCGGAGAAAATGCTGTGAAATCATGGTTTGAGGAGCATGACCAGAAAGATGACACCTCCTCTGGGTCCCACAATCACCAGATTTGAACATCATTGAGCCATTGTGGTCTGAGTTAGAAAGGCGTGTTCGGTCTCATTACCCTCCACCAGCATCCCTAAGGAACTGGAGCATGTTTTGGAGGAACAATGGTACAAAATTCCACACATTACGATTCAGAAGTTGGATACTCCATTCCACGTTGGATACAAACTGTTTTGGAAGCAAAAGGAGGCCCCACACCATACTAGGTATGATTTTCACACTTTTGGAAACGTTTGTTTTTTTTTTGTTCCACCCCTATATATATATATATATATATATATATATATATATATATATATATACAGTGACGTATTTAGGGGGGTGGCTTCCGGGCTTAAGCCCCCCCCCGAAATCTTACTTAGTATAGTAAAGTAAATGAAATATCTTGCAGAATTTTCACATTTCCAGGGAAAGCCCCCCCCGAAAGTTAGCAAAGCCCCTCCCGAAACAAAATCGTAAATACGCCACTGTATATATATATATATATATATATATATATATATATATATATATATATATATATATATATATATAATATGGTAAAACTCTTGCATAAAGAGTAGCGCTTTGAATCGTCAGCACAATGCATATTTTGGAACTCTGGAAAAAGTAGCCTACTATATGTACTTCCCTCTTTTCTTCGTTCGTTTTCGTTTTCTTCCAAGATGTTTCCTTTATTTTTAATATTACGTATAAATGTTGTTATATTATTGGTATAGGCCTAATATCTGTTAGGGAGTATGGCATTCTGAAGCGCTGGAGTTGTTTTTTCGGAGTCTTGAAGAGCATTACCCCTGGAAAAGCGGGGTTGCTGCACGTGTGTATATATATAGTACTTTTTTCTATGCTACGTGTATTTTTCCTTCTTTCTAGTTATATGACTTAATAATATTTTAAAATTTGTTAATTACGTATCAATGTGACCCTATTACGTTGACGTATCTTCTGTAACTTTGCAATTTGCTCGAATTAATACCATATATTGGAGATTCAATGTAGATAATTTGTGAAAGAATTAAATTAAATATTTTAGTGATATGTCATATAGACTAAAGGAGACTGATGACGAGAATTGATGAAATGGATAAAGTGGGAGAAAACTGGAGAGCCCCGAGGAAATCCACACATATGGTGTTTGTCCACAAGAAATCCCACTTGGCGCGACCTGAGACCGAGCAAAGGACCCCATGTACCAGAAGTGAACGCTCTGCCACTGAGCCACATGTAATAGAAATACTATAGTAATATTTTGTGTGACTAAGCAGATCTAACATATTTTCACACGAGTTTCGAAAAGGTTAAGCCCCCAAACTTAGGTTTATGTCTGCAAGTGATCAACTTTAAGTATCAATACGGCATTAAAAATAGCAATGTATTAAAGGTTGATTTTAAAAGCAAGTTTCAATCAGCATAATAACCTATACACACAGTATCCTACTTCAAAACTCCAGTGGAAAACAATTCCACACTTTGCTGGCGGCCATGCTAATAGCCTTAATTCACCACTAAATTGTATTTTGTTCATATAACCTGTTAAGTAGTAAAGTGATGTGGTAACTGCAACTGTTCAGAAACGCATTTTATTATTAATTGAATCATCAGTCTGAAGAAGAAATACATACTAATAGCATTAAAGGACAATTGCTTAATTATAAAATACCTTTTTCCCTCTACTGTCGGAAGAAAAATCTATATAAGCCGCTAAATGTGTTCAAAACAAAAATGTATTTTTGACAGTCGTTTTGTTTTAATCTAGAAATTAAGTTGGAATTGACCGTTAAAATATTAAAAGTGAAACCTTTCTGTGAGACGGATAAGATCAGGCTTTCTTCGAGAAAATTTTGTCCAAGGAGGGAACATAGAATGTAATGGGGATGCACTCGAACATTATTTCGGTATATTGGCAGTAGCAATTTGTTTTTAGCTGGGAGAAGGGGAGAAACTATCCTTGAAAGAAACACTAGTTAAGCCGTAAGATATCTCTCTCTCTCTCTCTCTCTCTCTCTCTCTCTCTCTCTCTCTCTCTCTCTCTCTCTCTCTCTCTCTCTCTCTCTCTCTCTCTCTCTCTCTCTCTCTCTGTCTCTCTCTCTCTCTCTGTCTCTCTCTCTCTCTCTCTCTCTCTCTCTCTCTCTCTCTCTCTCTCTCTCTCTCTCTCTCTCTCTCTCTCTAAGGAGTTTCAGATTATGGCAATGAAATGTTTGCGTGCCTGTGAGTTGTTGAGTTGATTTTGAGTTTAACGTCCCGTTCAGCAGCGAGGCTATATGAGACGTGGACCTACTGATTAACGTGGAATCCGAACCACATGAGCTCCCGCCGGGAATCGAACCCGGGTCTCCCACGCCAAAGGCGCGTACGCTCACCGCTTATCCCTGGGGGAGCTCTGCGTGCGTGTGAAATGCAGAGAAAAATAGTTATATAGAGTACTTGCCAGTTGTCACGTGCATTGTGTTATATAAACATAGAAATTGTTTTCTTTGTGCTGGTTTTTAAAAACGGTTGTTCTTGGTCTATATGAGAAGTCTTGTTTTAATATATTTTTTTAAAAATCACAATTTGTTGTTTTCATGAAACCAAGAAAGAAACTTACTGTGACATTGACGACCTTGCACGAGCGACTGATCACAGAACCATTCAGAGTTTGTAGATCAAAAACAGAAGATAAATGCATTGAGTCACATTCAGCGGCACGAGATGATGAGATCTCTTGTCAAAGTTCAATATACTGTACACAAATAGGATTTCGTGTGACATGTTCAGCATATGATTAGATAGTTCAGACTCCAACAGCCGCTGAAAAATGTATTAAAAGGATGTTTTAGTGCTGCACAATTCAGACTGAATGATCACGAACAGTATACTATAATAAAAGTTAAACATGTCCTTTCATAAAAGTAAATCAGGATCCGTTGAAGACGAAAGTGTAGGCACGGTGGCTTAGTGATAGAGTTCATCACCTCTGGTGTGAAGGATGTTTGGTTCGACTCTTGGACCATGTGACCGTGTAATGTACAGTATCGTGTGGTTGGATTTTTTCAGGGTTCTCGCGTTTGACTCTACACTTTCATTTCATCAATTCTTCCGCAGACGTTCACTTCCTTTCACCATCTGTCTTCTTTAGTCTTGTGAGCATATATATATATATATATATATATATATATATATATATATATATATATATATATATATATATATATATATATATATAATATCAACCATAATAGTGAAAAAAGTTGTATTGTGAACTTCCAACGGATTTACGCATTTCATGATTCGTACATCCGAATACTTGATTTCATGATGCCTTTATCTCCGAGGATAAGCACTTCTTTCTATGAGCCTTGTGTTCATGAAACATTTGAATGTGTCTAAGAATCCAATTTGACTTTCGTAATTGAAAGAACATTACAAAGAACTGTAGAATATAATGTTTGGTATGTTATATACACAATATATATAGTGGCCGATCCACTTGTTGCTTGTAATTGAGAAATTTCTGGAAGCTCTTGTAGCATGATACTCTAAAACTACGAAGTGCACATACATTATTAGTTGCTACATTTATGATACTGTCTTTTGTTCCTATTACTTAGACGTAAAATAATAAAAATTGTTGGAAACCAGTGCCACGATAAATTTAAATAACACTCTGTGCGTGTTCAGGCATTACTTTAAATATGGACTAGGGTGTCCAAATCTTAGGTACATTCGTTTCGAATATTTCTTTACAAGATGGGTTGATTAATCAAACACATTCGTATTGTGTATTCCCAACAAACCTGAATTTTCCTCAATGAAGTGTCACATAACAACAACAACAAAACTTGTTTTATGTACGACACATAGAGTTACAGATGTAATCATTTCAAACTAGTACAGCCACGAACACAAACAGGTAGAGATTGGAACCATAAGTAATAAGTACTCTTACTTCTACTTATTTATGTTCGTGGGGCCGCGGTGGCTCAGTGGTAGAGCGTTCACCTCTGGTGCTAGGGGTCTCGGGTTCAAACTCTGCTCCCGCCAAGTGAACTTTGTGGTGGACAAACACCGTGTGCGTGGGTTTTCTCGGGGTTCTCCCGTTTCCTCCCACTTTCTTCATTCCACCATTTCATTCATTACTCATTATCACCGTCTCCTTTAGCCTAACCGGCATACCCGTGGGACGTAAAACTCAAAATTTCATTTCATTTTTTCTACTTATTTATGTTCGTGACTGTACATTAGATTGGTACCTCTTGTGTTTCTTGGTATTGCATTTTTAGTGTCCACCAGCGTATATGGAATATTCGTCAGTCTACGAGGAATATTTTTCAGTCACTTTTAATTGGACAAAGCGTGGCCAATATATTGAAACTCATCGTGGCCACTTGTAGCTTCCAGGACTGGAGCTCTTTCTTATTTCATGCAACCACTCAGTTGTTTCATGCAACTCATTAACACCAAAAAAGTGCCTCCTCCACAAAGAGCCGAACCCGTAGCTATAGATGGGCAAAGCATTTATGAATATTTGAATATCATATTATTTTAATAACCAATTCTCAAATAGTTCACATTATTTTAACGCTTATTTTATTTTGTAACAGTTAATCTATTATGAATTTTTTAATTACTTATTCACCTGGAATATTCAAATTTGTAAATATTGTATTTCATTAGAATTTTTAAAATAAATTATATCGATCTCTTATTTCACTATTTTTTCTTTGCATCGGACTGTGTAGCATTCTTTTGTGACGAGAGACAATGGGATTTTCAGAAGAGCAACGTTATTGCACTCTTCGTTGTTTCCGCGAAACAAGGGCTTGAATGTGTTACACTTTAAATTGTCTATAAGGGCACGTTCAAGACATTATTAGAATATTTTTATCAAAGTTCTCTACGGATATATGTTAAATTTACAAAACTTAAGTTTCGGACATTTAATCGATACTAAAAAGATGCCGAAGCATAAACTTTATAATATTTAAATTTTTCGGCCAGTTACAATTTTGAGATCTTTGTGAGATAAGTTCGCTGTAAACATGTAAAACAGTCAGTAATATTGCATTTGTTCTTGAGGTGTTGTATGTTTGTAAATTTCTGATACAAACTTCGTTATTTCCTGATGAGAAAAATCGTTCCGCAGTTTCTCAGGTATGTACGACGTTAAATATGAAGTGCACAATACAGCAAAGAATGTGGTCCAGCACAGTCGTCAGCAAAAACGTGTACACAAATCCTGCTTATTATTTTGCCAATAACTTTCAAACCAATTAAATAGTTAGGATACAGCTTGTAGTACTGTACAAAGAATCATGTTCTGCGTCGTCTAATGAAGGTGATTTACATACATGTGTAGGGCTCTATGCCCATTTTTCCTATTGGCTGTGTAATACCGCCACTTAGGACTTCACGATTTTGATCTGTTTTATGAACAGGACACAATCACTTACGCTACTTAGACTGTGGTGCCAGTTCTACATTTGTACTTCGTAGCTTGGCGTAGGGGAACCGGGTCTGATATCCGGTAAGAGCTCATGTGGTTCAGATCACACGTTAAACTGTAGGTCCACGTCTCCTGTAGCTTCTTTTCTAATCCAACCAATCTGCTTTGTAGCTATAATTTGATATAATTTGTTGAGAAAAGCAGTGTTTTGTTCATCTTCTGATTCGGAAACTGATTTAACCAAACGTTATGCAACAAGCAATAAATGCCTTGTTGATAAATGTGGAATAGTCAGTTCCCGAATATAAGTTTGCCATCCAAAGTAAATACCAGTCAAATAATGTTACTTTGTCAGTCAGTGTGGAGCAAATGGCATCTTTTGAAGTACGAGAGTAGTGCAAATGTCCCTAAGATTCGGAAAATCATGTTTAAAGGGATTTTTCTTCATGTTACTGTGACAAGAACATGACACCTTATATAATATAGGGTGGCCCAAAAGTAGGTATGCCGTACCGTACTGCATTTTATATAATTTCTTATTGTTATCCATCAGGTAGACTTAGTTTCTTCATTATTTGTTCTTAATGCGTTTTACTTTAAGCTCGGAAGAGCCGAAGCAAATAAACCCATAAACTAGAATTTTATATTGATGAATGCAGGGGTGTATACCTACTTTTGGGCCACCCTATATATATATATATATATATATATATATATATATATATATATATATATATATATATAATATAATCTACCCACGTCGTTTATTAAAGACAGTACGTTATGTTGGCAGTTTTTGAACGATTGTTGTATCACAATGTTTCCAAGGATAAAAATGGCTAATCTTTGGAAGAAAATTCTAAGTATTATAGTGCCGCAGTAGTGTTCTCTTAATATTTTCTGTAAATAATTCAAACAAGAAGATAATTGACTGTGTATATGTACACTTACATTGATTTCAGCGAGTAACTTAGTATTTGACCACCTGCTTAAATTAAGAAAATTATAGATGACGAAGGAAACTGTTGGTCAGTCTCATAAATATGACTGATAAATTAGCTTTAATAAATTTCACATTTAGAAGACAAAGGATACATTTACCGATTAACCAATTAACACTGGCTGGCATGAAACTTCTGTGAAGATCATGCATCAACTTCCGAGTCCTGACTAATTAAAAAAAAAAAAATACTCCAGATCTTATTATGTCAGGGTTTCGCTGTTTTAATTAGCCTGAGATCCATGCAGTTTTTTTTAATTGGCTTTGAGTGTGTGTGTGTGTGTGTGTATGTATGTATATAATAAGATACTATGTGAAACATTTACATGTGAATGAAAACAATGGAATTTGGAGATCTTGATGAGCTCTTTTGCTTGGACATTGATCTGACGTGGAAATCAGGAGTGTTTTATTCCAGACACGAATACAGTACGAAACCATTTATTTTATTATTATTTTTTTTAACAAGGGACATCACCCAATTGTCCGGCTCCGATTTCAATGATTTTTTTTCTTGCTGATAGAGGACATTCATTCATTACTTGTGGTGGTAGGATTTTTCTCCATGGTGCATGTTTTCTATTTTTCTATAATTTTTACGAGTTGTAATGTGGTTAATAGAGATTACTGCAGAAGTCTCTTACTACCCTTTGTAAACAGAGTGTTAATGAAAGAACAACCATGTAGATACAAGTAAGGCTTATGGGAAGTCGTATGGTACGTATGACCTTGACGGCAGCCATCTTGAAATCCGTCACTTTGAATTAAGGTCAAGTTTTTTTTTTTTTTTTTTAAGATGGAAATAGGGTAATATGATACATAATTTCGGGCTAGAATTTAATCAGAAAAACAATGGTGAAGTTATTTTTAACATACGCCTATTTGGGGAAAGGTTACAGGCATATTAATTGTTTATACCTACTATGTGCGTAAGTCCCTTACCTCCGCTTCTAACCGACGTATTAATGATAATAAGTGGATAAAAGCTTCGGTAATACATATTATACCTAGGGGGAAGTGATACGGTAAGGGTATCCTTGACGGCAGCCATTTTGAAATCCGCCACTTTGAAGTAAAGTAAAGTTTGAATAATGAAAACCATAGTATGTGACACCTCATTTTAATAGCAAATTTTCCCAAAAAGCCAATGGTATGCTTATTTTTGTTTTATAGTTAACCAGTATGAATTTATACTGCTGTTATTGTGCACCAGACGTCCATTCTAAATTTCACCACATGATTTAAGATTCCAACTGATACTTTGCAATTGTTGCCATGGTTCATGTTCTCTAAATTTATTACTTTCTTTTTTTTAAGTTGCGATTTGTCAGTTCATGAATAGTGTTGGGATAAGCATCCAGCAATCTTTCTAAATTTTGAAGACTTGCAGTGTAATTATTTATTTTAACCCAGAGTACATGAGAAACCTATGGACTTATGTGACGTAAAGAAATGCACATGAAATTATAACAACCATGAACAAAATATGAAAACAGGTAACTTGTTTATAAAGAGGTGTAACTTAATCGAGTTCCCGATCAGTGCTGACTATAAATCTTACAAACATGAACCATCGACAACAATCGCTAGAAAACCAATGAGTTTTTTGTCTGACTAGCTAAAATATTGCCATAGAAATTAAATATATATATATATATATATATATATATATATATATATATATATATATATATATATATACAATAAACAAATAAATGTAAAAAAAATACCATTGATTTACACAATCATATTTAGTTTTCTTTTTTGAAGTGAATTTTCATTTGATTTCTCGTCTCATCTACTATCCATTACAAGCTACGTCTACGGTATTACCTAAATGCAAAGTTAGAGTTGTTTCGTTGTGCGATTTATGTCAGTAAACAAGTTTTTGAAGGTCAGGTATAGGAAATAAATAATTACATTGCCTAGGAAATTAATAATTACATGGCAAGTCTTCAGAATTCAGAAAGATTGCTGGATGCTTATCCCAACACTATTCATTAACTGACAAATCGCAACTCTTAAAAAAATGTAATACATTTAGAAAACATGAGCCATGGCAACAATTGCAAAGTGCCAGTTGAAATCTTAAAACATGCGGTAAAAATTAGGAGTGTTGCCAATTTGAAAGATAGAATAATGGACGTCTGGTGCACATTAGGAGAGTCCTAAATTCATACTGGTTACCTATAGGACAAAAATAGCATACCATTGGCTTTTGGGGAAAATTTACTATTAAAATGAGGTGTCACATGCTATGGTTTTCATTTTTCAAAACTTCACTTTAATTCAAAATGGCGGATTTCAGGATGGCTGCCGTCAAGGATACCCTTATCGTATCACTTTCCTCTAGGCATAATATGTATTACCGAAACCTTTATCCACTTATTATCATTAATACGCGGGTTAGAAGCGGAGGTAAGGGACTTACACACACAGTAAGTATAAACAATTAATATGCCTGTAACTTTTCCCCAAATGGACGTATCTTAAAACTAACTTCACCATTGTCTTCCTGATTAAATTCTAGCCCGAAATTATGTATCACATTACCCTATTCCTATTTAAAAATTTGACTTTAATTCAAAATGGCGGATTTTAAGATGGCTGCAGTCAAGGTCATACCTTCCCCCTAGGCCTTATACGTATCTACATGATTGTTCTTTCATTAACACTCCGTTTACAAAGGGTAGTAAGGGACTTCTGTAGTAATCTCTATCAACCACATCACAAAAATGATTTAAAAAAAAAAATAGAAAACGTGCACCATGGCAAAAATTTGTCATCACAAGTAATGAATACATGTCCTCTATATGCTAAATAATAATAATAATTATAACATAAATAAATTTTAAAAAATCATTGAAATCGGAGCCGGACAATTGAGAGATGTCCCTTGTAAGTTAGTTTCTACTCATGGAATGCACTGTATGTAATTCTTTCAGAAAATGTTTTTTTCAAAGCACTTTTTAGTGGAAAGCCAGAATCTGGACATGGTCCTGTAAAACCACTCACATGGGGACTGCGGTTCTATTTATGAAGGGCTGTTCTGTGTATGATAATCTGTGTACTACACCTTATTCAAATTTTAACATACTTCACAGGCCAAGTAAATACTAGGTCCCGTCCTCCATAACTACAGTGTAGCATATGTATATTGACATAAAAGCAAAATATATTACTTCTTTGACTGGCGTTGCTCTTTTGCATCTACTAAATGCGTAAAGAGTGTATGCAGTATTATTCCATGCGAGCGTAAACCAAATACACTGAGCCGAATCCTATATTTTTTTCTTAATGAAATCTCAAGAAATTATGTGGTCCTTTGTTAGGGAAAGAAAAAGCCATATTGTGTTGCCATTAATTCATAGAATGCCTGTGAATGATGTAAAATTTCGGGAGAGAAATCTTGGCATTTAGAAAAGAATTGTTTATAAGCATGTTTGTAAAGCTCTTCATTTTTCAGGAAAAGTTTGAAAAGGTTACAAGTATAAAACTGCGTCCCAAAACCATCTAAAGAAAGAACACTGACATCGTAATTGACTCGCGCAGTATTGATTCATTGAAGCTTTGGTATGAATTGTTTAAATTCATGATCTTCTAATGGCGTTTAACCATTCCGTATTTCAACAAAATCTTTCTATGCCTCTAAAAGCTTTTATTTCAGTCCATGCTTGTTTAGAACTATTCCTCCTTTCGTTATTAGCAATCACCGCCTGAGGTTTTGCACGACAATTTGGAATTATCCTGTATATATATATAATATATATATATATATATTTCACCTACCATTTATCAACGCAATTGCTGTATGTATTTGCCTATTGTATGTACATTGCCATTTCGAGAATCTTTGCATGATGTAGGAAGTTTATGTATGTTGATCACAAAGCAAAATTGTGTGGATATGAAAAGTGCTTTCTCGTCACGTTTCTCTAGTTTTTGGTGTTCTAAATTGTTACTAAAAACTAAACTGAATATCTCGCCACTCGTAAGTCACTAACTCTGAAGGAACGTGGTGATTGGTCGAGAGAAAAACAAAAGAATGTACATTAATTGAATATTATCATCTATCAAATCAGTCCAGTTGAACTTAACATTCCATCAAGTCTCTATTTATTCTACTATTGTTCAAATATTCTATTCTAATATTCTGGCGCTACCCACAGGTCTCTTACCGAAGACTTTCTTTATCAACTAGAACGCGGTTGGAGAACTTTGAGGTAGGATTCTTGATCTCATGGAATATCTAGAAGCACACATATTGTGGAATTTCAGCGTTACATAATTTTTTCCAGTCTCCGTTGACCGGTTCGTTCTTTTGGCTTCAGTTATTTTAAACACATTGTATCCTTGACCTATGTATACGTAATTGTATTATTATCTGCGTTCGTAGATTAACACTGCTAATAGAGGTTTCGAGTTTGAAGTTCCGTGATAGTCTCAGCGATGTATCTTATATTTTTGTTTTGCTGTTTCTTCATTTTCGCAATCCTATCCATCATGTGCTCTTTCTTCTTGGCTCTAAAAATGATATCATCACCTTTGTGTGGTGCAGTTTGATTTTGAAACTGTATCTAGCCGGTGTGTCCTCCTGTTTTGCGTATTCCTGTTTCGCCTACTGTTATGACAAAGGGACATTTTTGAGTTGGGGATTTTTCTTGAGAATTTTATTTTTAATATAAAATCAGTTATTTAGTAAAATAATTTAATATTAACAAAAATGTATCAATAGTGGAGATTTGAAAAAAAAAAAAAAAAAACTGCAATACGCACAACAAAGGGGGAAAGTAGGTGTATGTACCTTCACTTTTATCCAAAATCATCTTAGCTAGTCGAAAGAAATACTGTGCTCTGATTGGCGTTTCATTGAGGAGAGTTCAAATCAATATCTCAGAATATGTCTACCTTTGAATCGAAACTTTTAATGAGCCACTGGGAATATAAAACATGTGTTAATCTTGTGTTGAACTTCGTGTGTGTCACATAATTGTTGAAGTTCAGAAATTTTCTAGGCTTATTCCTGGTCCCGTTCAGCACATCTTTTAAAATTATACATAGAATTGTCTTCTGAGTGTTCTGTGAGAATATTTTTGTAGCAAGTATCTTCATCCTCAAAGATATGTCGAACTTTGTTACGACTAAGCGTGGAGGGGAAACTGTTTGAATATGAAGGCTATTTATATCGGATTAATAGGTGTAATGGTGAGAAGACTTATACGAAATATATACTCGGATCCAAAGTTACTGTTGTTCTTGGAGATGAGCTCTTAAAATCGTCAGGTAAAGCTGAATAGAAAATTGTCCCATGATCGTCCCAATATATTTACATTGTTGGCATTATTGAAGCAAGAACAGCAGGAGAATGAAAGTCTAATATTGTTACTGGAAGTAGGGAACCGGCCAAAACTACAGAAATTATAGTACAAACGCTTAGATAAGCTAATTCATACTTTGAAGGAGAGATTAAAATCTAGAGGTATAGGTTTAATGGATTACGTTGACACTATATCCTACACTCTGTAAAGAAAAAATAGCGACACTTGCTCTAATATGGTTTTCTCAACATACTTTAATCAATATGAATTTTTACATGAATTCCTGATAATATTACAAGGCATATTCCTAATGAGCAGTTCATTCTTAATACTTGCGCCAGAGTTTCAGGCTTTTGACATGAATTTGGTGAATTTATATGCATATATAAGTAGCTATGTGTGTTTTGAGCAAAATCGTTTGTAGGAAGAGTAATTCATAAAACTGAAAAAGATCAATAACAATAGCAGAAAACAAGAAATGGAATTTCTTTAGGGTAAGACATATTGTGTGCAAACATCGAGAAGTACGATACACCAAACTAGTATTTTGTATGTGCACCATGGGCTTCCCGCATTGGTAACAAAGCTATTGCAAAATGCAACCTCGATATCACGGAATAACACCCGGATTATCTGTTCCTTGAATTCCATTCTATTTGAGATAGTTGTCTATTGAAATTTCTACTCATATTGATCCACAAATTTTCAACTGGATTCATGTCGGGTGAGTTTGTAGGCCACACGAGTCTCTAAATAGTCATATTCTTGAACCACGTATTAACAATTTTGGCTCGGTGACATGAAGCATTATCGTCCTGGGAAAGGAAGTAGTCCATATCTTCTTCAGAAAAGTCATCTTTAGCTGTTGTAACAACTTTACGTGCCAGAATTTGATGATATTTTCGTGCATCAAACGATCCTTCACATATATCCGTCGTTCTGACGTCTTTAACGGTGAACCATGCCCATATCATCACTCAGTAACTGAATATTTGAATCTCTTAAACAAAATCCTTGTCAAGTTCCTTGCTTGTTCGTATCCACAACTTCACACCACTATCGTTTCCCACTATTCTAAACTTCTTTTCAATGAAGAAAACGACATGCTTTCAGTTGTCATAAGTCCAAGTTGTATATCGACTCACAAAACTACATGTTGAAGTCCTCTGTGTTTTGTCAGTTTCGACTTTCTACGCGGTTTTTTCTTTGTAATATCCTCTTCATACAGTCAAGACAATACAGTTGTACAAGTAACTGCAGTTCCAAGATCATGTCAAACTACAAAAGCGATTTTTTGGGAAATCACTCATTAAATCTGCGGTGCTATTGATTTCATTTAGCAATCTGCTCTGGGTGATGCTTTCTTTTTTCTTTCACACTGTTGACGAAGGGACGATTTGTTATGCTGTTTGCACTTGTGAATTACTCTTCCTGCCGTAGAATGATGGATTTTCAGAATTCCATCTATTCTTTTAGAGATTTGCCACAACTCACATTTCTTACCCATCTTATTTGTTTACAGTCCACATGTAGCAACAATATCACACACAAACAACACTGCACAACAAAAATTTTGCCACTTGACACACTGTCCAAACAATGAGAAAGCAAAGAACAATCATAAAATGCTATTTACCTCAGCCTACACATTACAAATGCAATGCAGAATTCTTACTACAATAATTTACGAGACGCACTCAGTGCTATCTAGCGAAAATATTACTGATACACAAACAATTGGGAAGCGATGTCGAACACCACAGGTGTCACAAATAACGCAAATGAACTATCCCACTCTTCATTTCCTTCTATTCCTCTTCTAACGGGCTGCAACTATGGTTTTCTGTGTAAGTTAGTTTAAGAATTGAGGTGTCGCTATTTTTTCTTTACAGAGTGTATTGCACACATTTGGAAAACTGAATATGGATATACGAAAGAAGAAAAGTACAAGATAAATACACTTGTACAATAGCATAGCTCTTTTCTATTTTCATTTCTTTTAATCCTGATCACTTAGTTTTATTTCATGCTAAAACGTATTCACTTCCGTTTAGCGACTTGCATTAAATCAATATCCTGGATTGATATAAAGCTAAAATCCCTAAGAAAAATCATCAACTCAAATATTTCCCTTTGTCCTAACAGTAGGCGAAACGGGAATAGACAAAACAGGAATTGCTGTTTCGCCTACAATCCTGATAACGTAGAAATCTTCATAAATATGGCTGCGAGGCTAGTAGGCCAAACAGGAGTAGGCAAAACCGGAAGGAATCGTCTAGCCAGTTGACGTCTTTACGTTCATCATCAAAGCACATTTTAACACCCCCTTACGTATCATATAGATTTTTTCAGCCATTTCTGTACGATGTCGATTTTTATCTGAAATTCTTCACAGTGCTATTGCATCTATGAGCATCTATTCGTTTGCACAATTAAGTTCAAAAGTGTATTGAGATTCACTTTTATAATACACTGCTCCACAAAACATAAGCAACTCGAAGAAAGTTGCAGAAAATAAAATGACACGATTACTGCACCAAATGTAATGAACAAACAGACGGTCCAGATGCACAATGCAACACAGGTGAAGACGAACAATACAATTAGGATGTACAGAGTGACCAAAAAGTTCAGCACAACGATACCTCAACAGGTGAAGCTGGATTGGGCGAGGGCATAGGCAGTCAATATGGCGTGTAACAACCACGAACAGCTATACAGGCACGACATCTGGCCTCCATACTGCAAATCAGAGTGTTGATCAAGTCTTGTGGCAGATGGCGCCACTCCTCGAAGAGAGCTGTTTGCAGGTCAGGGAGAGTGCGTGTTGGTGGACTGCGCTGCGCTATTCGCCGCCCAAGAACATCCCACACATGCTCGATGGTGAATCAAGTCCGGCGAATATGCAGGCCATGCAATACGCGTAATGTTTTCGCTTTCCAGATACTCGGACACAAGATGTGCACGATGTGGGAGGGAATTATCATCCATGAACAAGAAGTCTGGGCCAAATGCTCCGCGGAAATTGCGCACATGTGTATTGAGAATTTCATCCCGGTACCGTTGTACTGTCAAAGTACCATGTTGCACAACATGGAGGTACGTTTTCCCATCCAGCATAATTCCACCCCACACCATAATGAAACCACCGCCAAAGGACGGCCGTTCAGCAATGATGTTTGGGCGATAGCGTGTTCCTGGTTCTCTCCACACTAAAGTCCGACCAAAATCTGACGACAGGCTGAATCTCGACTCATCGGAGAACATGACACGCGCCCACTAATGTTCTCCCCATGCAACATGTTCCTGATACCATGTGTAACGCGCACGTTTGTGCTTCAGCTTCAATGGCATACACAGCACAGGCATCCTTGCATACAGTCCTGCTCTATTGAGCCGCTGACGAACAGTTTCATGACTCACGCGTTGTCCTGTAGCCTGAAACAACTCATTGGCCAATTGAGAGCATGAAGCTTGACGGTTACGTTTGGCACAAATTGTGAAAAATCGGTCCTCGACGGCCGACGTGTTCCTCAGACGGCCTCCTCCATGACGTCTACGGACTTCACCTCCATTTTGGAAGCGACTCCACAGCCTCGACACAAAACTTTTGTTCACGTTGAATTCCTGCGCCACTTCCACTTGTGATCGGCCCAATTCCAACCGCCCAATTATTCGCCCGCAGTCAAAGTCACTCAAATGTCGTCTACCAGCCATTGCAAAGTGTGTACCCCACACAAGAACCACCAACTCAATGCTTGGAGCCTCGGATACTACTGGGCTGTGGTGTACGCCTCATGGCATAAGTTGTTCACCGCACTTGTAACGGTGCTGCTTATGCGATAGAGCGGGTGCTCGCCTTGCCTGTGTGTCTCTGTGTATGTGCATGCCACTAACCAGTGTTGAATGGGCCCCACACGTTACTTATACCACGTTCTCTTGGGTTGCTTAAGTTTTGTGGAGCAGTGTATTTATGATAGGCATAGCAGTAATTGCTTAATTAACTGGCTAGTCGGAAAAAAAAAAACAGTTTTGTGTTTTAAATCAGATCACTTCAATTTGCAATAATTTAGATGTTTTGCGATCTTTCGGAAATACACTGTTGATTATAACTTTATAATGAAATTACGGTTTGATATGTTTTGCACCCACAATAATATTATTGTTCAATGTTCTTACATTATACGTTGGCGCTTGGGGTAGATATCATTGGAAATTATTAGTGTCATTTTGCAAATGTGATAATCAGCAGTTTAATTGTTAGTATGATTGGAGTTTAAAATAATTAGAATGACGGAATCAACGTTGTTAGAATAGAAGCACTGTTAAGTGATTCTTACATCATGTAAAACTTTCTTCCATTCATGTTGACAAAGGTTTTGGAAGAAGAAAAGGAAAAATAAAAACTTGCTTGCATCACGTTCGACATTTCGTTCAATAGCAAATAAAGGCAGGTGGAGCGCGTAGTTCGATCACGAAGCTGTCGCCTTTTCGCCCGAGCCGCGCAAAGTGATCTTAACGCCACATGCATCAGGAGCGTTTGACAGATTGATTTATTACTTATGATGCTGCAAAGTAACTTCAACGGACTGTAACACACGACTTAAGAAACTAAGATGTGTGTTTGTGTGTGTATATATATGTTTTAATAATCATTCTTTATTTTAAAAGGAAAATCTTACTCGTTAACATTAATAATGATTATGTGTATGCGTATTGCTGTAGACCTTGCTGACACTGGTACAAAAATAGACGATACAGTCACGCAAGGCCTGATGGTATTCTTGTACTGTCGAAAGAGAGAGAAATTTCCATTAAGAACTCAACTTAATGGAAAGTTCTCATTGTTCTTTTAAAGAAAGTTGCACTTATTACAATTTAAAAGAAATTCCACCAAATAGAAAAGTATCTATAAAAATGAGAGATGTTGCTATCTTTTCTAAATCAATTTCTGCTTTATTTCATGCTATTCTGTACCTTTTCCCTATCGTCCCGTTTTTTAGCACCTATATTTCTACTTCTGCCTATTGACTCGGTCATGGTACTATATGTAACGAAGTTGAAGAGGAGTTTAAAGTAATAACGATTTGAACCAGTAAACTTCTATTTTCAAAACATAACATTATACAATCAGACCAGGCATTCGTTATATGCAGAATTTGCTTACGAATACTGACTAAAACAGTAGTGCTATATGAATGCTGTTACTCGCTCGTGACTATCTGGTTAGTATTCATGCCTTCGGAGCAGAAGACACGAGTCCAATTTCTGGTGGAAGTTCATGTGATTTTGATCCCACGTTAAGCTGTGGGTGCAGGTCTTTTATAGTGTCGGTGCTGAACGGGACGCAAAACTCAATCAACCTACCAGCAAATCAATTCCTTTAACCATACGTTTGACCCGAAGCTCGGATTGTGACAATTTTTGAAAGTACACTCACATATTGGCCTGCTATACTGTACCGCGACCAATATTCTTCAATAATAATATATAAACAGGGTTAATTGGAGCTAACAAATCAGTGTGGTTGGTTAGTTACTGCATTAGTAGCACAATGAATATAAGCATGTAGAGTAAAATTTTAGCTTATATTCAGAATTCATTATACAGTGAATTTAGCTTCTTGGCTAATCAATAATGTACGAATAAAGAAAGTAATTATTGTTCTGCTATGTGCACGATATTATTTGGTAGTTTAAATTTATTCTTCGATTTCTAAAATGTAGTCCTTTACAACTTAATGCAACTGAGGAATTTTATGTTTTGTTTTACATGTAATAAATAGTTCTATTTCTCTGACTTAACTTAAAATCTTTGATTAATGACATTTTCATCCAGCTTCTAGCTGGAAACGTTTAGTTTTTCACAGATTTTGACTAACGAGGCCATTTTTCATGCTCCACGCGTTTCAGCTCTAGGTCAAAAGTAAGTAAAACACAGAACTACGTGCCTTCAGTTACATACTCTTTTCTCCTGATTCAGCGAAGCTTGAATTTGGAGCGCTTCTGCATTCTTGCTGCTCGTACTTGTACCAAAATTTGTGTGTTAAAGTGCACTTTCAAGAACACAATATATAAAAATCAGAACTGTCAAGTTATTTGTCTTGAAAGATGCTCCTGAAAAGGTTGACCGAGGAAGATTTAGAAACAAGTAGCTGAACCTACGCTCTCTACACAGCGCATCATTCGGATGCTGTATGAGCATGACTCTCCTTGTCATTCTTCACATCATCAGTACCTGTCTCTTTACAGACACAAGTGAAAGAAGTCTTGATAAAAATCACAAAAGGATAATACTATAAAGGGGAGAGTTTTTCGATTATTTTTTTCAATATTTCGCACCGTTTGCAAGATGTGAGTCTACTTCCGGTTGAAGTTCCTATTTAATGTATGATCAGTGTTTTCTTTCTTCTTGCATGCAGTAAGCAAATACGTTACATACACAATTATAATGTCAGTTATATATGGTGTTTATTGGGCAAAACACTCCAAAAATAAAAATTCATCTTAAACTGGAGAAATGGTTATCCTTCCTTTTTCATTATTATTTGGCCATGAAACAAACGCCTGAGACACATACAACCCCTATATACAACTATATGGTGTTGGAATGTATAATGTGTAGGATATGATGCTTTACTTAAAAAAAAAAAATCAACACTTCCAGTGTACCCGTAAAAATGTAATAAAGAAATAATGGACATCTTTTTAAGACATTCAATTAAAACTGGACAATCTACGTAAAATTTGCAATCGATCAGTGAGAACATCATCTTTCTAGAGCCTGTAGTTTCCGAGATCTCATTGATTTTGGAGAAGGCTTATTAAAATACAAAGGCTTTGAACAATAATTTAAAAACGTAAAGTTTATGAACGTAAAGATCTATTTAAATAATTTATTTAAAGTACACATACTTTAAAATATTTGTCTTATTAAACGTGAAATCACAAATAACCGTAAGTCAAAGGTGTGAAATCCAATGTTAGAAGTTGGAGTTCAGGTGTTTTTATTGCTATTGTAGCATTTTAATAGATAGATATATAGGAAGTGAACTTGAGGAAAATTGTCTACTTATACATTGATAATTGAATTCATTTTGGGGGGATATTGATAAGTGGCAAGCATTCTTCTGATGCAAGATTTATAAACCACCTAAATGTTTCATGCTTTCTTTCAACTCCTGGAAGAGTGCATAATATGCAAACGAGTAGCTTTTTAGGTGTTGATGGTTGTATAATGTGACATAAAACACTGTATGTAGTCTAATTACAGGAAAACTACCTCTGCTAAGTTCAGCTATGTCCAGTCGATAAGCTCGTACATTAAGAGAAAAAAGGTCATAAATAAATAAATAACTTGATTCTAGTAATAATATTGAAACAATTCATGTTTTACTATATAGCCGAATGAATAACGTACCTCTCTTCAGTGCGCGTATTTCTAATTCAACTCCCGGTGAGGGTACACAGTTTTTTGTTGTTGATCCCGCATCATGAGGCAATTGACCAGCTACTTCAATTAAGATATGGCAAACATAGGTGTACAACACAAGTAAGGGCGATTTTACTGTATATGCTAACCATGTATCTCCTAACTGAAAGCCATCTGGCTGGCTTTAACTGGCTGCACCGTGAATAAGTTTTCTGTTCACTTGAACGAGAAAAATCGATGAAGTCATACTGTAGATATATTATCTAATTTACCTTTCATTCCCATCTACCTCAAGTGTGATGGTCAATTGTGATAGAGAGTTAAATTATCACATGAATTAGTTTCTTTGCGTTATTAATGTTTCTCCTTAATTTATCAGGTTGTCTCGGCTCCGCATTTAACTTGTGAATTTCTGACCGAAGCCTTATGATGACATTTGTGCAGAGTATTGACAGATTACGTTTGGAAAATTTACGACTGGCTTGCGTACAATGTACGAAAATCTGATTAATATTTAGAGCCATGATTTATTTGCAAGCAGTAGACGTTGTGCGTATTAGTTGGATATTCCAAATTTTCTAGATGTAGTTGTACAATAGCCAAGGTTTACTCCAAGGTAATGATTTTCTTTTATATAACTTCTCACTTAGAGTAAATCGCCTTTTTACGAAAACAAAGATACATATGTGTTTTATGTGGATTTAGTTTCATGTTTTTATTATTTTTTTTTATCACTTCCCATAACTTGTCTGTGCATTTTTTTAAGGCTACAAAATTGTGATATCTCCAAGAAGTATTTTATGTAGACCTTAGTCCACTGACGTAATGGTGCGCCAAAACTTTGTTCAGTGGTTAACAGAAAATTCTAGATAACGAATGAACTGTTCATCAAATTTCAAACGATATCTAGAAGTTACTTGAAAAAAGTGGCGGATTTAGCTAGAAAATCCAGTAGCAACAGTAGCGATGTGCTGACCACGTGTTATCCAAATTTTAAAACTGCTTGCTTGTTTAAGCTCTTCGGAACTTCGTGGGAGGGATATAATTTTAATACTGATCACTGAGAGAGGGGGGGGCACTGAAAATCTTTACAAGTAAAGATTCATATTGTTGTCTAGCAAATCCGTTATGAACATAGACATCTGATCGAAAAGAAACGAAAATTACCAAAACTTAAGCTGCTATGAACCATAGGGAGCGGAACTAGGGAAGATAGAACTTGGAATGTCGCCGAAATGAGAGAAAGGCAGTAATGACTGTAAAACTGAATATCTTGCAAACAGTGAAAGTAACCAAACCAAAGTTAACCTACCAACAATAAGAAGGATAGATAATTCAACATGTATGCGACGGAAAGCTATCCTAAACAGAAATAGCGTATGGAACTGGAACCATGAGATTGCGTTGTAAAGGTTTCGTGACTGGAAAAAAGACGCGTATAGTTGATGCGGAAATGTAAACAAAACCACTTGACGTGTGTGCTACAAAATAGAGAGGTGTAGTGTCATGCGCCATGGTATGGACCACAGGGAGCCGAAGCGTATGGAGTATGCGCGTGTAGAAAGTGTGGGATATAAAGGCGTGAGACGGAACCAGTGTTAGTAGTTGTAGTAGGAGCGAGAGCAAACGAACACTGGTGTTTCTATGTTAGCATTCGATCGCGAAGGTCATGTACTGTCAATGGAAACAGTGCAGTGGTACTTCGGAGGCTGATATGTAAACGTGCATCATGTGTGTACAAAATGCAAGAAGGTGTATTCATGAAGTTGTTAGCGGATGTGCTCGGTATCTCACAGGAAACTCCAACGCAGAACGAATGTTTCATTGCAAAACAGATTGAAACGCAGCTGTGTGAGTATGTGCTTGTTGTAGATAAGTTTAACACTAATGTTATGCAATGATGACATTGAAAGTTATTTCGGCCATGACCCAGCGTTACCTGGGGAACGAACGACGCTGCTGCCAGAACAAAGTACACAAGTCATTCACAACGGAAGCAGTAGTTCATCATATGGTCCAACACTATCAAAGAAAATGTGCATAAAATTCCCGGACAATCACTTGGCCGATGCATACAAGATCTCGATCAAGCGGCCCAGAAGCTCAGAGCTTCCCCCAGCCGTGTTCTTCTGGATTGACATGTTACCATGTCCAAAAGTCACTATGGTTATTACAATCACTACAGAAAAACACAAGATAAAAAAATAGGACCAGCATCTTGAAATAGGACACTGTATTTGTAAAGATACAACACCTTGCAGACGTCGGAATTCCCTACAAGACGCATTTCATCGCAATCAGACAACACTATGCAAATCATGACCGCATAATACGCATCTGGACGACACGAGAATTGATGTTGATGCCACAGGTGTTCAAACAATCGCCGAAGCCTTTATTAACACGTTGGCTGTCGGACCTCAGTCATCCAAGGTTATGTAAGTCACCTTGTGTATTAATCTAATACACATGGCAGCCAATGTGTTGAAGTTCCAGAGCATTCATTACAGAGCACGAGTTGACTCCAGAGCAACTCATTAATGCCGATCAATCCAAAATTTGATAGGGTTATGTTCTAGCAGAACTCGGAGCCCAGTGGACACTTTCCAGCCAACATGACCGCTGTATTCCCTAATGTGAAAGCATATGCCAGTAGATCAGTGAATATGACCAAACGCGATTTTCAGAACTTCCTAGATCATGCCTTGTTTCCTAATGCGCAGGATAAGTAAGGGTCGTGTTCTGCTCTAGGCTGATTCTGGGTATCAAACAAGGATGACTCTGCATTAACGCAATAGTCCCAGACGGTGCTGAGTTCTTTAAGAAGCTGGTTCCTGCAAAATGTACAGGTCTGGTACAACCTGATGGTGTGTTCTTTCGTCTATTCAAAAACAGTTAGTTCATCACAGATACGTTAGTTTTATAGTCTAGCATCAAAGTGTGGCAATGTGAGATCTTTTTCCGCCTCCACTCATTTGTTCATTACCAGTTTTACTCAAGACGATCCAAGCATTTGGTTCGCTTTGCGTTCTTTAAATGGCTGTACCAGAAATTCCGGACCATTCCGAACACCCTCCGAATATTTTTTCAAAACAGAACTTAGTGGTCCCGCGTAGCGTAGTCGCTAACGCTGTCGCCTTCGTTGCGAGCGATCTTGGGTTCGATTCCCGGTGAGCCACTCGCTCGAAAATGTGTGAAACGCTTTTTCAGGCCAACCACCCTGAATGAGGTTTTTCTGGGTATTCCTCATTCCCAGAGAAATGCCGGGGTGGTACCTAACTTATAGGTTCCAGGCTGCTTCCTTGCTCCCCTTCCACCTTTTTACGCATGTATATTTTTTTTCCTGTTGTCTTTGTGTTACGCATTTTTTCGGTGTCCGAATTTGTTCATTGTGCTGTTTATGACATACCAAATTTCTGCAGAGTTGGCAACCTAGCATCCCACTTGACAACCCAGTTTATGATCTTTCTTAGTCCTTGCTGACCTTCTTATGGTTGGTAGGTTGCTTTTGGTTTGCTTGGTTTTATTCCTTGCAAGACATTCAGTTTCCTTAAAATTACGGGGTTTCGTTTCTGCTACTTCCAAAGTTTCCCCTAGCTCCGCTCCCTATAGTCCATTTTGGTGATTTCCATTTCTTTTCATGCTCAATTAGATTGTGTATGTTTGTATTGGCTTTGTGAGACAGTCATATGGACCTTTACTTGTTCGACATAAACATCATCAGCTAGTTTTGCTAGGAAATTTCAAATACGATTTTTTTTTAAAGTTTAACGTCCCACGATTATGCATTTCAGACCAAATGTGACGATAGGGAATTGAAGTTTATAGAGGTTCTATCTCTGAACATGATGAAATAAAATACTTTTGCAATATACAGGGTGTTAATGAACTATACCGACAAACTGTAAGAGGTGATTCCTTACATCAAAATAAGAGAAAAAGTTCATGTGGACCTATGGGCGAAAGTGCATAGTTTGAGCTAGGGCTGTCCAAAATCGCGAAAAAGCTAAATTTGAAAAGGCCCTATTTCGAATTTGAGAAACTGTGGATGGTGGTCCTTATCAGCATAAAGGAAGTCACGCATGCGCAATCCAAAAATGCATATTTCATTAACGTTCAATGGGTGTACAGAGTATTCCATGCAGGGTGAAATTCGCAGACATGTCCTCAACCGAATTTTGAGATATGCTCTGTCTTTGATTGATCCAAAGTAGGCGAACGGCAAGCCGTGGTAGCAGTGAACACGGAATCATTTGACGCGATGTCGGAAGTGTTAAAGATCGTCAACAGCACGGTCTCTCGTACTCTGGAAAACGTATGCTGCAATGTTTTTTTTTTTTTTTTTTTTTTCACGCTTACAAATGAAGAAAACTGAAATATACCGTGACGAAATACATGCATCGTATCACACGTTATTCCGAACACGGAGCTACCGGTTTCTAACACTTCCGAATTCCCTCCGAAACGTTGGATTTACATTGTTGTCAAGGCTTAAGTCCTGCCTACTTGAGAACCTCCTTGAAATCAGGGTATATCTGAAAACTCTATTGAGAGCATATCTAAGAATTACACCCTGTAGGGAACACCCTGTACACCTATTGAAAATTGACGAAACATGTACTTTTGAATTGTGTATGCGTGGCTTCCTTTACGCTTTAGGACCGCCATATAGAGTTTCTGGAACTCAAAATAGGGCCTCTTAAATTTTGGCTTTTTCGTGATTTTTGACAGCCCTAGCTCTGAAACTGTGCACTTTTCGCCATAGGTCCATATGAATTTTTTCTCTTATTTTGATGTGAAGAATCAGCTCTTACGATTTGTCGGTATAGTTAATTAACACCCTGTATATGGTGTCTTACGCAAAAGTTGGTCAAGGGTAGTTCATACAATTTCAAGTATTTGTACATGGTAAATGTTTTGCGCACGCTGTTGTATACACATGAAATTTCAGATTATTCAAAAATTGCTAGAAAAACATGAAACTATATGAAATTGCATGTTTCCGCCAGAACAACTTTTTAAGTTGAAGCACAAAATTACACTTGAACCTTTATGTCGCATTTATTTCCATTTCAGTAAATTGTCTTAAAAAAGCAGTTTCAAAGTTATTCCTTGCTTCTCTAGTCAGTAGTGAAGTTTCTCCTTTTGCCCAAAATTGTCCAGAAGTTTTCTTTTTTATGTTTTAGTTAAGTACCAATTTTAAGGGATAAGTTCCAGCGATATAGATAATTTATTTACACTCTTGGAGAAGGCTAGTCAAAAGGGAGAAGTTCTAAGTACTCAAACAGTACCAGATAAATTAATACACATCAAACTATTTACCAGCTTTTCTTTCAGGCTAGATTATAGATACCGAAAAGTGGGAGAAGCCAAAGTCGAGTGTCAGATGAGGCCAATATATCAATTATTCAAAATTAAATAATTGATGGAAAAGAAAAACAAACAGAAATTTCTTCACAGTTACAAGATCGAAATGGCAGAACAAGTAAGGCGATTAGTAACTATATGCCTGATTCAATTTAAGAAAACAAATAAATAAACAAAATCAACGGTAGTATGGCATTATGTGTCATAAGCTCGTGGATCTAGTAGAGTGACTATAGCAAGCCATGCAGATGGAGTTACATCAGTTTTATGCGTTACCTCCTTTATGCATTTTTTCCTTCGCGGTGGCCTCACATTTGTCCCTCTAGTAATTGGAGGGCAAAGAGAAGGCAGACAGACATACACACGTGTCCCCGGCCTGCTCTTTGAAATTGCATCCAAGCCGCATAAAAGAACAAGGAAAAGCTGTTAAAGTTGTTCACCAGCTGATACTAGGATCTGACGTCAGCATTTTCCGCAGTTTTTGTTTTGTTCTTACCCTGTCTATTGCAGCCATTATTTACCTGGGTTGAGCAATAAATGTGCATTTATTCTATGAAATGTACATTAGATAAAACTGAATTTGTAATCACAATATCTTTGAATATAGGTTAAACGTAACGTGGAAATCGTTGGAATGCGTTGTGTATTCTCGGATTTATATAAGTTACTGAATGAGCAGCGCGAGCCTTATGAGGAAAGCGAAGTTGTAGCTAGAATTGGAGGTTATTAAGCTTTGAAAGTGATTTCAAAAGGTGACAGTATTACATTATCTTTTCCTTACTTTGTTTCCTGGGAAATGAAGAAACATACTTCGGAAAGATTCACAGAGTCGAGTACAGGCATGTACAGTACTGGAATATCCTTTCTTTCTTTTCTTTTTCTTCGTGGGGCTGCGGTGGCTCAGTGGTAGAGCGTTCACCTCTTGTGCTTGGGGTCCCGGGTTCGATCCCAGCCCCGCCAAGTGAACTTTGTGGTGGACAAACACCGCGTGCGTGGGTTTTCTCGGAGTTCTCCCGTTTCCTCCCACTTTCTTCATTCCACCATTTCATTCATTACTCATCATCGCCGTCTCCTTTAGCCTAACCGGCATAACCGTGGGACGTAAAACTCAGATTTCATTTCATTTTCATTTTTTCTTTTTCTTTTTACCCCTTCAAACATTGTGTGATATACGAGGTGTGGCAATTAAATAACGAGACTGGTGTCATAAATGTGATGTATTGCAAAGAAAGTTACAATTGACTGTTATCCCCTTCAATATACTCCCCTCCCTTATCTACACAGCGCTGCATACGTGCCTTCCATTGTTCAAAGCGATGCTGTAGGTTATCAGATGTCTCACTGTTCAACAACTCTGCCTCTTCTAAATGACCGACTAAACAATGCGGAATGAGTTTCGGCAAAGGATCATGAGAGGAAAAGAATCTTTTACTTTGCCTGTAACGCTGCATTCTCACTTTATTTTTCAGTCTCACCTTATCCTTATGTTTAAGTCTCAATTGTCTAGCCCTTTCAGCGCCACTCCTTGCTTTTGTTGATCGATTCAGTTCATTACTGATAATATTACTTGGAACACAGTTACTTGTCTGTGAATCCATATTACTTACTTAAAAAAAAAAAAAAAAAAAAAAAAAAAAACACTAAAGCAAATATTCACCGTGAAATAATCTATCATACCAAATAACCATAAACCAACTGTTTCCCTGCAATTCACTTTCCCGCATTTCACCTGACAATGATAGCGTTCCAAACAGTTTGGTAGGTAGCATAAAGGATCGAGCAGCTCAACAGTTGTACATTATGTGGTTTGAACGCAACCAATCAGCGCTCAGACAAGTAGCCCAAAAACATGGTAATAACACTAAGCGAGTTGCGTACCAAACCAAGTTGATTTCGATACTTTGGAATGTAATTCAAGTTATTTAAATGAAATTATGGATGAAATTTTTTTATGATTGTTAATGTCCAAATGGTAATATTAAGATATCAGTCTCTTCAGTAAGGATATTCCATAAAATAGTCTTACAATAACCAAACAATTGCATGGTTACTTTTCTGTCCCGTGTGTAACGCTGAGTCAAAAAAGAAAACATGTGACGCTAATTAAATTTTATTTTCCAATTTAAAAATATAATGCACAGTAAGGAGAATGAATGTAGAACATAAGTCATGGCATATAAAATGAAAATGCCACCATAAATCGCAGAGAATGTCCAATGAAATTGAGGTTGTCAAATGAGATTTTTGTCTGTCCCGTGTGTAACGCTTAATTTTGGCATATAACTCAAATTTGCAATTGTTTTGAGTGTTTCATTTTATTAAAATATGCACTAATAATTTCTCCCCTAATTTTGACATACTTTTTATTTTATTTGAAAATACATTTTTGTTTGAAAAAGCAGTTTTTGTGTACAAATGTCCCGTGCGTAACGCTGAGAATCGCCCTACTACAGAACGCTGTCCTCTTCATGCAAGCCTGCAAAGAAAAGAAAAGCTTTCAGAATCATGAAACAAACAGTGGCTGCTCATGAAGGTTCAAGTTAGTACCCACCCCCTTAGTACCCCCTACGATCCTGCGCAACAGGAGGTGGGTAGTCTCGTTGTTCAATTGGCCACATCTCGTATCAGAGGAACTTTAAGCGCTATAAAGTATTGAGCTAGTAGAGAGACGTTTGAGTATAAATGAGGTTTGAGTTATGTGTGGCGTTAACTTTGACATGCAGTATTTATAGTGCTAGTTCAAATACCCGTTCTTCGTACGAGGAGAATAAATGTAGGAGGAATATTTGAATCACCTTCCCGCTTAGGATAATCATTTCAGTGAAGCCATAATAATAATCATAATCCGAAAAATAATTACTTATCGCATACATTTTGAAACACCCTATCCCCATAGAGTACAAAATTGAATCGAAGTGATATAATATAAACTTACCTTGAGGTAGATACTAACTATGCTCGAAAAGTTATTTCAAACGAGTTAGCCGTTTTCCCGACCCCGAAAACTATGAATTCGACACTATTCTCACTCACCATGTAGATGGGGCGAACGTAGCATCGGGAGTGTCGGTATTCATTTGATCGATTCCGAAAACTATATATATATATATATATATATATATATATATATATATATATATATATATGTATGTGTGTGTGTGTGTGTGTGTGTCATTTTCGATTATGTTTACATGTCACATCTTTCTACCGCACTCCTTGTAGAACAGCGGGAGAAGTGTTACTCCACAGCATTTCCCACCCAAAATTTTAAATTATAGACTGCGTGTGCCAAGTTTGGTTGAGATAGCTCCCATGCGTTTGAGTTACGGTGGAAGATGTATATAAATAATATATTTATTACTGAGTATAAAGGACTGCAGAATAAATAACGGCACTCAAAGCCGTGGCGTTGTTAAATTATCGATTCAGTTAACGTGCCCATTCTCACTCAAACTTCGGCTTGAGTGTCATCGGGAGTGCCCCCGAAAACACAGTGATCGACGATGGACTCCTGTGAATTCAATGATTTCCGTCGTTGTAGACATTTTATTTTTCACATGTTCTCACTCCCATACCGATGGGAGCTGA
The DNA here is from genome assembly GCF_964235325.1 of Thermobia domestica. Taxonomy (NCBI): domain Eukaryota; kingdom Metazoa; phylum Arthropoda; class Insecta; order Zygentoma; family Lepismatidae; genus Thermobia; species Thermobia domestica. The sequence goes on from NC_137459.1 coordinate 234,994,039, forward strand.
ATTTGGACTTCAACAGTATCATAGTGTGGCAGTTCATCTCAACAGTGCGGGGGGCACGGTGGCTCAGTGGTAGAGCGCTTACCCTTGGTGCGTGGGGTCCTTGGTTCGACCCCCAGCCAAGTAAGCTTGTAGTAGACAACATCGTGTCCGTGGGTTTTTCGTTTTATTCCTGTTTCCTCCCTTTTTCTCATTCCACCAATTATTTCGTCATTCACTTGCTTTAATCATAGTCTAGTCTAAAGTGGCATAATCGTGGGACGTTAAATTGGAAGATTTCATTTTTAATCTCAATAGCGACCCATCGCTAGTTTTCGATTAATTTTATTTATTTTTCTTACCTCTCCCTGCGTGCTAGTGGGTCTGAACCTGAACTTAAATGGCATCTGAAGTGTCACTATTCATCTTAGCAACCCCGAAAACTATGGATTCGACACTTAATATCGGTCGTATTTTCTCCCCCTCTCAGTCCCCTAGATATGCTAGGGTGGTTTAACCCACAGTATTCTTTTCCAGATTGTAAGTATTACTAGGAGCAAATTTGGTTATAAATGCTCCAGGCGTTCCAGAAGTATGCGCATTATATATACGCATTATATACAATATCTATATACAATATATATATACATTATAATGTATACATTTTATATATACATTATAATGTATACATTATATATATACATTATATATACATACGCATTATATATATATATATATATATATATATATATATATATATATATATATATTATATAATATAACATTGAAGCAAGCCGTTAACGGAGTTCCTACTGTTCGATTCAGTTGGCATTTGTGTTTCTGTCTGCCTGTTTTACGATGACTCTTGTAAAATTTATTCGATTTCGAGATGTCATGTGTCTTCCGTTGAATTGCAGTAATAACCATATTGTTTGAGGTAGCAATTCAGGCAATGTGGGGAAAGTGGAAGAAATTCACCTTTTGTTGCAAGTTTATACATGTACTTGGAAACATATTTCCAATATGAACTACTTTAAAAATGTTTTTGTTGACAAAACTTACTGTATGATTTCTTTATTACGTAAGGAATATCCCGATAGCTTACAGTTAAAATTACCAAGAATGAAAGTGTGAATTTATCCCTCCTTTACCCCAGCTTCAAAAATGTGTTTCATGATATTATTTTATTATTTGTTTCGTTAAAAGAATGATCGATTTTTGAGTAATATGTTGTACAATTTCTTTGACGCTTTGCAGTCATCCCTTCCGCAAGGTGTAAAACTCCGTAGAGAATAAAGTAATGGATTTACGCACTTACCCTTCCAATTTCTTTGAGTTTCAACACAAAGGTTCTAAAATTCATTTGAGTTTTGATGCAATATAATACACATTTTCTTTGACTTTTCTGTAATCCCCAGTGCTTGGGATTAAAATCAATCAAGAATGAGCGGTGAATTTAGCCTTCTCATGTGTGGATTAATACCTACCCCCAGCTTTAAAAAATGTTCCTCGATAATTTCCGTTTCAACTGTTCCATTTTAGTTTAATGTCATATATTTTCTTCAAAGCTTTACAATCATTCTCTCTGTATGGAGCTGAAAGGAGTAAAGGATAAGGTAGTAGCGTAACCCCTTGATTTTTTTTTTTTTTTTGTTGTTGTTGTTCCACGGTAACTTGTATAAAACTGCGTGCTTGGAGATTACGATCAGTCAAGACTGGACGGTAAGTCTAGCCTCCTAATGTGGTATGAAATCCCCCTTCTCAGGTTAAAAAATATGGTCCAGGACATCTTCCGTAAAATGACTAATTTCCATGGAATATAGCCTACAATTTTCGGGGCTTTACAATCATCTCCAGTACTTGGATTTAAAATAAATTGAAAACTAGAGTGAACCTCTGTCTAGGTTTAAGAAAAAATGGTTTATGACGACTTTTGGAAAAGTTACTCGAATTTTAACACAATATGGTTTCATTTATTTATTTATTTGTTGAAGTTTTCATATAACTTCTAACTCACTCACTCACTCTATGGCCTATGGAACCCGGAGGTTCAATGCCGCGTTCACAAAAGCTCTCCACTGACTTCTATCCTTATTTGGTTAACTTCAACTGCAACACTCACTTAACTCCCCTACCCCCGAAGTTATATATATTTAATAACTTTCGTAAAAAAAAGTACGTCGATTATGGTCTATTTTTTCTGAGAATTTCCAGTAGTCTTAATTGCTTGCAGTTTACATTAGCCAATAATGAGGGAGCGCGTTCATGCCAAGAGAGAAAAAAAATAGTGAATTAGCCACACGTCACGTTAATTATCAGGAAAACTGGTAAATCGACAGGACTACGTTATAGGCGGAAGTGATATCAAAATGAGTGCTTTGTATCGTTAGTATCCATGTAACCTTTACATCAACATTTTGATTAAATATAGTTGTATACTTATTTGTAAGGAAAATGTGTTTTGAGACAGTATTCTGATGTAAAATGAATTTAATACAGCTCACATTCAATTCGGTATACCATATCATCTTTGTGAAGGAGGAAGACCACTGATAAATTGTCAGGATGACGGTTTATCTTGAACATCTCAATCACGATACAAATATATTTCGATCAAGTTAATTTATACTTTGTCAGCATATGATGTTTCCATTTTAATGAAATGCGGTACTAAAAAAAAAAAAAGTAATTTGTAAAAGAGCTAGCCTGGAACAGGCCCTTTTATTGGAACGCTTTTTCAAAGGTGTCTTGTTTTTCAGTACAAAATATATTGTAAATAAATAAAATGAAATAAAGAAAAAATAAATCAATGGTCTTAATTGATGCGTAATATATCATGCATGAGTGAGTGACGTATTCATATGGTCTGTGCTTGTCTCTGTGATCTTATATGGCAAGCGACTTATTGTGTCAACACGAAATAACCGTTGTGAAGTAGCTATTACCGGTATAATTCTCCGGAGTGGCAGTTGTTCGTAGAAAAATGTCATTTCACTTCTTTTTGTGCAGATGACTAGAAGAGTTGCACACACGGTTAGGAGTGACGTATTTGCACTTATACCATTAACCCAAGCTTTTGCAAAGAATGTCGAGGAACTGTTAAGTCGTGGGATTCAAGGTCTACTAACATGACATAGGCTACAACCAACGACCAGCGGAATGTTTCTCGAGGTTCAGAGCTTCTTTGTTGTACGCCTTATTTGCTTTACTGGGATTTTGCAAAAACATTTACATTGAACAGGAGTCTTTATTTCTTTTAGACCAGCTGTAGAGTGGACAAGAACCATCACTGGATTGATTTTATTTGAGTTTAGCGTCCCTTTCAACAGCGAGACTACATGAAACATTGACCTACAGCATAACATGGGATTCGAACCACATGGGCTTCCGGCGAGAATCGAACCTGGATCTCGCACGCTACAGGCACATATGCTATCCGCCTTTCCACAAGGGAGCTGAAGGAAAGGAGCTTCAGATTTTGTAAGTGACTTTGTGCTGAAAATTTAACAATGAACAGTCGGATATATAATTTGAAAGTAACGCCTAAGTAGTATAAGAGTCTATCGACCTGTTTTTACGCTTGACAGTTCGCAGTCTTCTTCAACAATTCGAAATAGAGTAGAAATGGGCTTTATAGTGAATTAGTATTCTTACGTGAAGTCAATTGCTTTACCGCCTCTAATATCTGAATCAGATCGTGATAGAAACATCTTTGGCTGTTGACCCATCACTATGAGGCAGTTTGAAAGTTATCTGAATTCAATAAACTGAAACTTAATCTTTAAGGGAATCAACGTGCTAATCATACATCAGGCAGTGAAAATGAGAATGGTCAACCATTTTTTGAGTTAATCATTAAGAAGTTAAATTTTCTGAGGCAATTTAATATTAACGTGGTTAAAATAAAAATAAATAATATTTTGTACTTTGCACAAAATATGAAGAGAGTTGGATAGTCCTGTGCAGGGGCGGATCCAGGACGGACTTCTGGGGGGGACGGTGGGTTGTAATATTGCTACTTAGAGCTACTTTTAAGAGCTTCAAACTCTGGGATGGGTTTTATTTATATATAAAATAAGAAAGATTCCTCTTCTGGGGGGGGGGGGGCGATCGCCCTCCCTGGATCCGCCACTGGTCCTCTGTCGGTAAAACCATGAACTGTGAAGAGCAAGTTTCAACTGCTACCGTAAGATACAAACATCTAAGGCTCGCTATACACTATAGGATAGATCCTAGGAAATCTCGTACTCTCGAAAGTTCTTAAGATTTCGATTTAAGCGACATCAGGTGAGAGAGAAAAAATTAAATGAAATGAAATATGTAAGTTTTACGTCCCACGATTATGCCCGTTAGGCTAAAGGAGAAGGTGATGAGAAACGAATGAAATGGTGGAATGAAGGAAGTGGGAGGGAACGGGAGTACCTCGGGGAAACCCACGCACATGGTGTTCGTCCACCACAAAATTCACTTGGCGGGGGTGGGATCATACCCGGGACCCCAAGCACCAGAGATGAACGCTCTACCACTGAGCCACCGCGGCCCCCAAGTAAAAACAGACAACTGATGCAGTATGTTATGCTAATTTATAGTGCACGTTTACTTTTGGTGCAGTACTCGAAACAATTGTTGAAAAATTATAATTTCTCACTCATTTCCTTATTATTTTCTAAATGATTTGCGCTGACGATAGGAAAATATCTCACATGGCATAGATAAAATTCAAGAAGACCATCAAAGGCAACTATTGAAAAATTACAATTCTTTTACGATTTGCCTATAAATACGGCGTCTGGATATATAGTATGGAAACTATAGTGCAAAAACCATAAACCAACCTGTGCTAGGTGGCCACTGAAAAGTACGAATGCTATCTAACAGAGTCGGTGCAGAGCGTGATACGAGTTCGAATAGCACTTGTCATTGTATCAGTTAGTAGCGCTTCACTTGTAAAAACAGATTTCAGCTTCTGTAAATTGTGCAGAAATTCACCGGTGGTGGAAAATAGTATCACCGGTCATCTTTTATATGCACTCACTTAGGTAAATGTTTCGCAAAAGGAGTCCAGGAGAACATGAAAAATACAAAATTTACAGAAGTGGAAGATGCAAGTACTTAGACCTAAGACAACCTAACCAAACGAAACCTAATGGAACTAAACTAATCTAATATTAATAGAAAGAAAAAGAGAAATCCTATTATTTTTTGAAAATTATGCTGTACCCTATACTAATGTAATCTAACCGAACCGCAACTAATCTAAACTAAACTAATGTGAATAGAAAGTATCGAAATCGTAACATCTTAGAAAAATAGCTGTACCCCTTCTGCTAAACACTGTCCTTCTTACTTTTTTTATCCGTTGTAAAACATTTATAATGATTCTACACTTGTGAACATAAAATATAGATGTATTACATTGTATTTAATTCTAATGCTTGCAGAAATTTGTTCTTTATCAATATGTCTTTTCATGCAAAGTATTGAATTTTACCTATAAATCTTCAAAAATGTGGTGCGCCAAAAGTACATTAGCACCCTTTTGTTTTCTGTTCTGTCTTTTTAGTTTTTTTTTTTTTTTTGTTTTGTTTTTAGGGTATCCAATTAATAGGCCTACTAGTAGGAAATGAAGTGAAATCGTTAAGTTTTACATCTCACGGTTATGCCGGTTAGGCTAAAGGAGACGGTGATGATGAGAGATGAGTAAAATGGTGGAATGAAGAAAGTGGGAGGAAACGGGAGAACCTCGAGAAAACCCACGAGCACGGTGTTTGTCCACCACAGAGTCCACACGGCGCGAGCTGAGATCGAACCAGGCACCCCAAGCACTGGAGGTGAACGCAATATCACTGATCCATCGCGCCCCCTTTAATACTAGTAGGATGTGCAGTGTAGCTAGCATAGAAATTCATCAATTTTGTACTTTTATTAAGTAGAACTATTTCATAATATTGAAAAACGTCATTTGGTCAAACAGGAAAACTCCTCATTTGTATGACACAAAACGGTAGGATTTCCTACGAGATGTCATAACATTTTTCCGACGATAAAACCTAAGATATTACCTAGGATTTATCTCGTAGTGTATAGTGGGCCTAACTGTATTTTTGGCTATAATATTGACGATTAACTTAAGTTCTAATTACCAGGATATCTTCTTCTTGTAGATATATGGAAAGCAGTCACTGTAAAGGCCGACAAAATTTAAAAGATATCACCTACAAGAATTTCTTACAAAGTTAAATCAGTTTTGTAGAATACTGCTATGTATAATGTGACTTTGAAACAATAGTTGAAATTGAAGTGTGAAACGTTTTAAAGTCATAAAGAAAATAAAACTGGGAGAAGGCGCTTTCATCCTCTAATCGGGGTTACTTTTCACCGGTCTAAAATACTTTTCACCGGACAACAGGAAAATGCTACTGCTGGTACCTCATACCTTCTAATTTTAGGTAGATGCCGGAATGGATTTCTTGTTGGAAAATAAATTACGAACAATGGTGGATCCAGGAAATCAGTTTGAGATGGGCTTCACAACTCAGAAAAGCTTTTTTTTTTTTTTTTGTCACTAGACATTAAGAAGGAGGGGATTAAAGCTTATACTCATAGGAATGACTAACAGTAGATCTCTTTTTAATCATTCATTTTGAAAGGGCTTCAGCCTTAAAGCCTCAAACCTTGTATGTATACCACTGATTACGTTTGGGATAATATTCTCAGACATAAAGAGCAGCCAAGGCAAATCAGTTCACGGGGATTTTTTTTTTTTCTGTTCCTGAGTTGGCATATTTGGGGCATGTGCTAAACTGTCAGAATGTGGTTCCTGTGACGGTACCAGAAAATGCATAATTTTCTTAACAAATATCGATAATTCATATTTAGTACTTGTACCAGTACCATCATTCTAATATCAGTATTTCTTGAGCGCAAGAGACTTGCATGCATGCAACACCAAGAGTCTTGCACAAGTACGGTACTATTTGAATTTTTGTTATATAATGAAAAAAAAAAAGGGAAAATACATTACATCTTTTACTTCAATTTCTTGGCTTCACTAAAAACTGCTGGAGTGAATGTGTTCCCAATAGTTTATGCAATCAATGTGAGTCGATCTGCTCTTGTAGCATATAGCTACAGTATGCCATTTTCTGAATTGGCTGTTCGCGTTTTCTGTAGATATTGCTCGTTTTCAAGCCACACAGGTGTCATCTTGCGCCGTGTGAGCTTTCTTAGGGGATAAAAACCGTGTACGTAGGTTTTCTCGGGGGTTTTTCCGTTTCCTCCTACTTTCCTCATTCCAGCATTTCAGTCATTTCTCATCAACATCGTCTTCCTTAGCCTTGGTACATAATCGCGAGACGTTAAACTAGACACTTCATTTCATTTCGAAGCATATTAGTGGTGTTCTTCCAAAACTAAAGAGAAATGTAGTATTGAACATCTGTAATTCCTTACACCATAGAAGCCATATATATAAAACAGAACTTAACTCTTGAAACACCCGACAGATCTCGATCAAATTTTCAATATAGATGAAGTTCAGGCATGGAACAATTTTACTTTGACGGTGAAACGTAGTGAAAGAGGAGGAGGGTGATATATGTAAAAAGATAAAAAAATATAAGTTACTGCCTTTGTGACTGTATCACTCTTGAACCAGCCGATCGATCTCAATCAAATTTTCAACATAGATGAAGTTCGGACTTCGAGTGTTTTTTTTTTTTTATCATATCATTTCGACGATGCAGCTTAGGAGAGTGGGAGGTGAACGATATTAAAAATGATCGAAATGACCGATCTTCGAGTGGAATTCATAGTTTTGGGGGTCGCTAAGATAAACAGTATCACTTCCGATGCTGTTTAAATCCAAATTTAGCCCCGTAGCTTGGCGGAGGGGAGGATAGATATATAAAACTGATCGAAAATGACGAATACTAGTGTCGAATCCATACTTTTCGAGGTCGCTGTTTTGAATACTGACACTTGTTTAGTGACCGATAGTGTTTACGACCAAATTGAGCCCCGTAAGTTAGGGGGAGATACATAAAAATGACGAAACATTAGTGTCGAATTCAGAGTTTTCGGGGTCGCTAAGGTAAACAGTGATACTTCCGATCCCGTTTGAATTCAAATTTAGCACCACAACTTGGAGGAGGGGGATGATATATAACAAATTATCGAAAATGACTATTATCAATGTCGAATCCATGGTTCTCGAAGTCATTGAGGTGAACAGTGACACATCCAGTGCCGTGCCTCGCAACATGGAGGAGGAGGAAATATATAAATTTATTGAAAATGGCCAATATTAGTGCCGAATCCATAGATTTCGGGATTTCTGAGATGAACAGTGACACTTCTGATTCCGTTTAAATCCAAATTCAGCACCGCAACTTGGGGAGGAGGAGGGGAGAGAAATATAAAAATCATCGAAAATGACCGGTATCAGTGAGCGCTTTGGTAATAGTAAAAAGTTATATGACTAACGAAACTTTATTATTATTATTAATATTATAATAATAATGATATTTTAACACAACGAAGTGGGTAATTGATACTAGTAATCCATATTCACAAGTGAGACTGATTTTGTACAATTATTTCAAATAACTAGGAGTTTGATGGCGTTATTTTGTATTTCTAATATAGGTCAAAAATATTTATATAAATTGAGTTTACACAAAAGACATCGGCAGTTGAGTCGTTACCAGTTTTCACTCAAATTATTTTAAAATATTAAGAGCTTTTATTATAATCATTATTATTTTAATTTTTTCTCTTTTTTTGGTCAATATATCTAAACGTATCATCATCATATCTGTTCTGCCATTATTGGCATGTCACTTGCTGCAACTGACAAGCTTCGACGTACGGTGGTCCTCAGCTAGTCTCTTCGTCTTGAAGTAACTCAACTACAGTCTCCTTAGTAGGGGCGCGGTGGCTCAGTGGTAGAGCGTTCACCTCCGGTGCTTGGGGTCCCTGGTTCGATCCCAGCTCGCGCCGTGTGAACTTTGTGGTGGACAAACACCGTGCTCGTGGGTTTTCTCGGGGTTCTCCCGTTTCCTCCCACTTTCTTCATTCCACCATTTCACTCATTTCTCATTATCGCCGTCTCCTTTAGCCTAACCGGCATAACCGTGGGACGTTAAACTTAAAGATTTCATTTTTTAGTCTCCTTCGCACCCTCCCTCTCTTTCCTTCCACCATACTCTCTAGAGCCTTTCTGTTTCAGCTGTGCCCCTTCTGGCGCTGCTGTCGATGTGTGTGTCGATGTACCTCCTTAGATGTTTCAATTGTTCGATGCGGAAGCGTTGCACAATGAATTATTTCACGAACTTCGCTGTGCTCTGTCTTGTTAGCCATTCTAAGTAGCCTACAATCTTCACTCGTCAGAACCAAACGACAAAATGACAAATTGGCAACACAGCTGAGGTCATTCCCTTCTTTTCCCCAAGCATATGAGGGTTTCATCCAGAGGGAGGGGTTGGGCCGATGTATATTTCGCATATTTTCCGAGGGCACACCTGAGATAGACAGGCTCCAGCACGTCCCCCATAATGCAGTTCCTCCCCTTAACAATATCAAAAATTCTTCTTTTTTCCCCCTACTGCTAATATTTCTAACACTTTCTCATTCGATTTCCGTTCAACACAAATAATTCTTTTTTTTTTTTCTCCGTGTCTACGTTTCGAAAGCCTGCAATTTTTTCATCGGTTTTGCGTAATGTCCATGTTTCTGCCCCATAGAGTACATATTGGAATCTGTTAAACAAAATCTCAATATTTAATTGGGAGTTCGTTGAATACAAGGATTAGCTAATCCTCGTTGAAAAGGAAGATCTGACGTCTTCAGAAAGTAAAAATAATTTTGTAATTCATGGTACAATATTTCAATAATCTCTGCCGTCTTGATTTTCTTTCATGCGTCTCAGAGGTACCCTACCCAGTTTAGAACCACTGCAGTGTTGGATCTGTTAAAAAAAAATATAACAAGATTACGGAACGTTGTGATTTATCTTATAAACGTGGGCACCCATTAAAAAAAATAAAGGTCATCACCAGGGTTGGCTAGTTTAAACCAAAAATCGAAAAATGTTCGTAAAAGTGTAAGTGTTTGTAAAATCTTGATGAACACACGTTAGTGGGTTATCACGTTTCACTCCCGTATATTATTCGTATTATATCCAGACCTAAATTCCCCATTCAGTACTCAGATTATTCTACAAAAGCAAGTTTTATTCTTCATATTAGATTATGAATGTTTCTTTTGTGTGTGTGTGTTTTTATAGTTTATTATTGTTATGCTGTTGCAAACAAACAAAATTTCTAAATATTGTTTCGTTTTAATAATGTTTACTGTTGATAAACTACATCGAAGTGCCGTACTTTTTTTTGGGGGGGGGAAGAGGGTCATACAAACCCAACGAGAGGCATTTGTTGAAATCAGAAGTACCTTTGGTATCTATTTATGTATAAATGGGTCAAAGTGGGAAATAATTCGTATCTTTATTCACTTTTCTTACTGATATGCAAATTAAGTTGTCGTATTTCTTTGTTGGACTAAAAATCATAGTGAGCGAGCTTGGACTAAATTAGTTCTTGTGTACTCTGCAGTATTTTGAAGTTGTTCGAATGTAATTCTGTATAATGGTTTCATTTGTGCAACTGTTTATTTTTTTTGTCCTTCTGAAATGACTCTTCACAATTATATTAACACATATGTAAAGATCAGTACAACATATATTTATCAGGAGTCTTCGTGAGGGAGTCAGCAGATGTATCGCATTTGTGGCTAATTAGTTCTGGTTTCGAGTTGAAATGGAGGATAATTTCTCTCGGATGTAAACCGAGAAGCGGTTTGGATTCCGCTTTAAGCTTAAGTGACCCCTTCCAGCACAACCCGGTTGATGTATGATAACACCAAGACGAAACAAACTTATTTCTGTCCATATGTGAACAGGGTGTGATAACCTCAATATTTCGTCACGGACCCCCGTTATTACGAAATCCTGGGTACGTGCCTTCTGCCACCTTGCATTTTCGCGGATTCCAAGAATTTCAGATATCCACTCCACTGATCTTATTGGCCGATACAGATCGTACATCAAGTCATGACCTATATATATATATATATATATATATATATATATATATATATATATATATATATATATATATATATATATATATATATATAAAATCATATCGGAAATTAAGGCCAACTGCTGTTGGCCCTCGTGGCCGAGCGTTCTAGGGCAACATTTTAGTAATGAAAATAGTTTTTGGCGTGTGTTCAAACCTTGCTCAAGGATTTTTTAAATTTTCATTACACTTTTTTAATTAAAATAAGCTTGCAGTTTTACTATACAGATCCATAGTAAAAGTAATAATAATAATAATAGTAGTAGGAACGGGTTAGAAGCCGTGCAGGGGTTGGTTAGGTTCTTTTCTATCGCTCAGATTTTTCTGTACATTTTACATGAGCTTTAAACAGCTGACTAGAGTAGCGCGCGAATACTGAAACACATGGGATCGGCGTAAGTTCTGCCGGCTCTTCTTCTTTGGAAATCAGAATTTACGACGAGGAAGAATATTAGTAATGTACATCGGGAGCAGTTAAAAACGATGAGATAGCCTCAACTTGAAGAACTTTTCGTGATATTTTCCTCATTGACGAAGGTCTACACAACTTGCTTTTGAGCTAAAGAAGGAAATCTCGAGTAAGTCATTGTGACACTGATAAGGAACGTCTTCTCGTACGAGCATTATTAGTATTTTGTATTACATGCAACGATTTTAACTAGCTAAAAGTTTATATAAAAGGTTAAGTGACGCGGTAGGTAAGTGGTTTGCGTATTGAACTTCTGTTCGGCGGGCCCGGCTTCGAATCCCGGCCAGGTTGAAACTTTTTCAAATGTTTCAATTTCAATACATACTTAGTGTGACAAGAAAGATCTCTCCTCCATAAAGAAAATGATGTTGGAATGAGGAGAATTGGAGAAGGTCTCTCAATGGAGGCAATCATTCACAAACTTATTTCCAGCAGTTGTTCTAGATTTGATATTTTCAGCTACTTTCAAGCATTTCCTGATAAATGCGTGGTCAGTATTTTTATTTCTCTAAACATACAGTATATAAAGAAATAATACATTACATACACAGCAATATTTATATTAATATATGGTGTTCTTCGGAAAAACACGATTCAAGCCATAGATATTCATCTTAGAATGGGGAGCTGTTTCGTTAGTCACCTACTTTACAATTTTGCCTGCATAAACACCTGGATCAGGTTTAGTAACTGCTGTCTGCCGAGAAAAGTTACGTGTAAGTTTGATTGCATCTGCCTAGGCGTTCTCATACCTGCAAATGACCTGGACCCCAAGTAATGGAGTTAGAGCGCTTGGGGGGGGGGGGGTAGATACTTTTGTGGTTGGGTGTACGAAGACTTACGAAATTGCGTACAGTACACGATGTTGGTAATATCCAGCTTGAGTTTCAATATTTAGTATGTTAATGTTCAGACCAAACTAGCAATAAATAACAAAAATTATACGTGTTAAAGGAAACAAGATATAAAGTTGCGTTTGATTACGTTACCACTTCGTCAGTTCTTTATTATTATTATTATTATTATTATTATTATTATTATGGCATAAAGAGGATCTTATTGCAAACATTTGAACAAATGTTATACTCATAAAGTACAAATAATTGACTTTCATTATGGCGTTTGTGACTACACTTTTATATGGGTTTTCAAGTGGAACTTCAATTTCGTCTAGTCGATTTATATTCCGTAAATAAATGTTTAGAAAAAAGTACAAAATGTAATGTAATTCATTAATCAATTTGTGAAACAGGAGGAAAAATATGTATAGATCAGTAGCCAGGCTTTTTTTATTTCGTTACAATGTATAAAGCAGTACTTATTTCTTCCTAAAACACTAAATAGAAACATATTCGTCTAAGATTTGGTTTGAGTTAACACAATAAAAAATAAACGGCCGAATACAAGTAAAAGATGCTGGTTCATTCAAATATCGGATTGTTGTTTTTTCTGTTCATCAGTGTGAACTTTTATCTACGCTTAAAATCGAGTGTTTACTATGTGGATTTCTGGTAGTAATAGTTTCGAGTGAAATTTGGAGGTAACTGAAGTGAAAGCCCATAAAGAGAGAGAAAAAAACTTGAAATCAGAATTAAGACTGGCTGAATGGTGTGTGTTATATGCCGTTTGTATGCCCGTCTAGAAAGCAGTTTATTTAGGAATTCAGGTAAATCCTGTTTCTATTTATAATGTTGGGTAAATAGTTAAAAAAGAAAACTGTATCGTATCAAATTATTTGTACAGTACTATAATATAGTCCCTAGAATAGAAACTGTTGCTTTTATTTCCGTAAGGGTAGAATTCTCAGTTCCTTCTATATATTAGTCATTAGCTTTTCACGTAGAAAAAGTGACTAGAACCATCAAATCTAATAAACTGATAGTTCTTCATTAGATCTAATCCTGTACAAAGCTCATTTTAGAATCTCTGTACAGGGAGAAATTGAGGCGGTCAAAATATATTCATAAAATGAAATTATAAAGAATCCGGACGCCGGATATTGGTATGAAATTCATAGTTTTTGGTGTCGATGAGATGAATAACATTCCGACATCGTTCAAACCAACTGTAGCTACCATCATCCAGGTTTGGGGGAGTTAGAAAAATATGCCCAAAATGGCCATTATTAAGGCCAAATTCATAGTTTTCGTTGTCGCTGAAATAGTTTTTCGGACGCCGTTCAAGTCTATGTTGTGCCTCCTGGTCATAGAGGGGTGGGAAACATGTCCAAAATTATCTGTATTAGTGTCGATTCCATAGTTTCCAGGATCACTAAGCTGATTAGTGAGTCCATATGATATTTGAGCCCAAATTTAGGCAAGAAGGGACACGGCAGCTGATCCAGGAACTGACAGGGACAATGCCGAAGGTATCATTCTTCCTTATATATTTGTTTCAAGCACTGCTTTACTTTTAAATACGACTTTTTGCTTAAACCTTATCCTCACGGTGCAAAGTACTAGTATTTCAGCTAGTGTACGAGGCTTGGATGAAAAGTAACGGGACTGGCAAGCTTGTTAGTAGTATACCTGGAGCAGTGGGGATCGCATGCGAGCCGGGTGACCTTGAATCTTTGAGAAGAGAATGATTATGATTTATAGGAGTTGTTGCTCTGTCGGGTTTAGTCTGTGAGCAGCGATTGAAAAGAGAGGTGTGCAGTCATGTTGTCGGAAGAATGAAAAATGTGAAAACTGAGTAGCACATTGTCATGAAATTCCTTGCGAAATCAAATAAGTCATTGAGTGTGTTTGTGAAACCGTTGCAGGATGTGTATGGTGATTATTCGATATCACATATGCAAGTGTTGGAGTGGCACAAACGCTTCAGCGAGGGACGCGAGAACGTTGTTGATGAAAGACGGGGTCATCCTGTCAGCAACAGTAACAACAGAGGAACATGTAAAAGTGACTGACATTTGCCGGAAATATCGCAGTTCAGCATTCGAATGATAGCAGATAAAAGATCGATAAAGAGTATGTCTGCACAATCCTCACGACCATTTGAACATGCGCAAAGTTTGCGTTAAAATGGTACAAAAGAAACCTCACACATGAGCAGGACATCCAGAAGCACGTGTCTAGTGACACATGGGAACACCAGAAAGTAGAACTGGACTTGTTAACGAAAATTATCACTGGTGACTAGACATGGATCCTGAAACGAAAATACAATCCATGCACTGGAAAACACCCTCATCACCGCGAATTAAAAAGGCGCACAAGAGCAAATTGAAAGTAAAGGTCATGCTTATTGCGTTATCGATGGCCTGCTTGTGATTGAATGAGCACCATCAGGTCAAAGAATGAATAAGCAGTATTATCAGCAGATTTTGATGAAGTTGCTAGAATGCGTGAGAAAGAAAACGCCCCTCATGTGGAAGAGCAACGAATGGATTATGCATCATGACAATGCGCCTTCGCAAAGTGATTTGACCACTAAGCAGTTTTTGGCAGCTAAGAAGAATCCAGCGTTGGAACACTCGCCTTATTCGCCTGACTTCACACCATGCGATTTTGCTATTTTCGAAAGTAGAATCTGCTCTCAAGAGAGAACTCATTTTTAGGCTGGAGGCGATGAAGCAGAAAACGATAGCGGCTCTCAAGACAGTGATACCTGAAATATCCACAGTCATATCTAAAAACTTTCAACTGTGATTTGTGTCTAGTTAGTGTGTGTTATTAATGTAATAACATTAATACCCTATTTAGGGCTCCTTAATTATAAAGTAGTACACCTATTTTCTGTATCATAATCACGGATTTATTCTATGTTGAAGGCACGCCTGCCTTGAATAGCTCGTTGCGTTATAGTTTTGTTTCTGTTGAAATGTAGTTTATTTCTGTTTGTTAAACGATGAATATTTCACTTGAGAACTCAACTGAAAAGTGTCATAATTATGAAAAATGTTACAGTAGTGCAATCCTGATTTGCTCATAGACTTCTTCCTTCTGTAGAAACGTGTACACAAGCACAAAAATGCAATGTCTGACTTGCACCAAAATGAAAGCTTTATTCACACAGTTGCGCATCAAATAATAATAAGGATCATGGGGGAAAAATGGTTTGCGTCAATAAAAGATACTTGGAAAGAATTTAGTCCAGTAACCAAACATGAATGATCATTCTGCTACCCGGATCGTGAAACCTGCATGATTACCTGAACATTTTACCTTCTGATGTATACCACTACATTTGTTCCTCTTAGCGGGGCAGATAGCGTAATAATCATTCAAAAGTGGAAACAAGCACCAAAATTGGTAGATGTGTTATCTTAGGGTTACTCAATTAAAAAATAACGTTAGCCACTTCAAATTTCAAAATAACGTCCATTTTTCAATATGGCGGATATTTCAAGCCTAGAGAAGTATTTATCATAGAAAAGAATACATTGGATTGATTTCAAATATCATCTTACCAAATACAGTGTTTTTAGTAGTACATAGGACAAACGAATAATTATGGAAATTTATCTTCAAAATGTCCGCTATATTTTCAAGATAGTGGATATTTTCGGCATAGTAAAACACATAATAGGCTCTAGAATATCATCCACTGGATGGATTTCAAAGATGTTTTTTACAAATGTTGTGTTTTAGCATTGCTATGGTCAAGTTTACAATTGTAGACATTCATAATCAAAATGGGTGCCCTTTATCCAAGAGGGTGAATATCTAAACCATAAGAAAATGCTTATCATACTACAGAATTTCACTAACTATATAAATTTAAGGGTTTTTCGTATCAAAGTTTTACTCAAAACTAAAACTCACATTTAAATTATGTATTTATTTATTTATTTTTTTTTTACCAATATAGTGGCCATTCCTCATACCTCCAATGCGTGTTACTATGTCACAAAAATTTTCAAATTTAAGTTAACCATTTGTGCTGTATTTTATACCGAATCGAGTTTGTTACAACACGATAAATAAAAGGTTTTTCAGTATGTTTTTCACAACACTAAAATATATCAATGTAATAATTTCTCTGTAGCAAAATATTTATGAATAAACAAGGAAAAGTGATAGAGAATTACGTTACACGCTGTAGTTAAGTCTCATTTGTTGGTATAAACTTTATCTGAGCTTACCAATCCACGCTATTTGCTCTTAATCCACGCATTTGCAACTACATAATGCTGTGCAGGGGAGATAAAGTGGTAGCATTTACATTGTCGCTGACATTCTACCTTACATCCACACTTAGTTATTTGCCTACAACTCTGTGCGATGGGTGGAAGTTCGCTCCAGACAAGTTTCCACGTTCCAGACGAAGTTGATCCATCCCCATTCAGCCTGACTGTATTTCTGGTTGGACTCGAGTTGACTGGCTCCATATGCAACCTGATTGGTAAGCAGCCCGCTTCACATGCTGCAGTAGGGCTCCTTTAGTTGGTTTAATGGCTTCGTACGACCTTTGTTTCCTTGCAAACAAGTCCAATCTTGCATCATCAACGTTCTCAACAGTACTTGATCTATCATACATTAAGATTACAAACTTCTCAAGTATCTTGAATCCATCATCATTGAATTTTGGAGGATACCGGCTGAGTTTGCGAAAATCATAGGATGCCTCATCATGTGTGTCCCACGTTTGTCAAGCACTCTTCTTACCTTTACTACGGAAGGCCGAGACAACATCACAACCGGTGAATAGATAAAAAAACAGGATGCCTTTGCTCTTTTCCTGTCCAACTGAGAGAGAAAGATCGTGTATAGGAATCCAACGTATGTTCTGTCCTTTTCCAAAAGCAATCCACAGTTGTTGTAGGCCTATTTCCGGAAGGATTGGCAGAACACTAAGTGCCATGATGAGAACATCTGTATTACTAGTTTTGACCATAAGAACTTTTGTGCCTTCTTTTGCTGCATGCTTGGCATGCACGAATATTCTGCTATCGCCCTCTTCATGACTGCATGGTGATAATTCATGAAGGCTGACGGAGTGGGTGCCAACATTTTCTCCCTTAGTCACAATGACTATTCGACGCAGGCATTTGAGTTATTTTATCAGCAACGTAGCTAAACAGCTCTGTCTTATTGTCATTGTTCCTCAGGAAGTTCTTCCAATTTAAAGGAATTCTCCCCTTTGTCACCTTCCGTCTGGCTCCATTCCCTCGTTTTAACCTGGCTTCAGCCTTGAGGATGGATAGCAGGTACACATCAAACACGATATCTATTCTCTTATACTTTTTGGAATATGCTGTGATTATGGAAAGGACCTCATTGTCTACATAATCTTCAAACGTCTTTGAGGTTTGAGGTGGCAGGTTGTTTATAAGCGCAGCTCCATTAACGATGATATCTGTCCCTGGCTCGGTGTCAAAAATTGTAACAAGTTGTTCAAGGATTGCAGCAAGCTGGGATTTCTGACAGCTGTGATGCTTCCCACAATCATTAAGGGCAGCTGGAAATGCCTGATTCTCGTGACGAAAGAACTCTTTCAAATCATATTCTCTGCTCTGACAAGAGATGAACAATCTGGAGAAAAGTTGACAATCATCCTCAAGTACATTATGTGTAGAGATGGCATTGGCTGGTTCTAGTTCGAAGAAATCAGTGCGATTCTTCTTAATAGGCTTGTAGGAGGTGGATTTTTCTCCTTCCAATCCGCACATGAATTCCATGAATTGAGCTAGTCCCCTTTCATAATGAGTATTAGCAGTTCTACTCCACTGGGGATGAGCGATGTCCTTTGTGTAAAGTGTAAACAGGTTACCACTTTCGTCCGCAAAGAGATTGCCAGTATCTGTAATAGCCTGAAAAGTTTTTCAACATTGTCTAGAAACACTTCCTGAGCTCGCGCTGTCTTTTCGTGATGCCTAGTGTGTTTAATAGGCTCTTTAGCCTCAGATGCTGTTTCATACTCTGCAACCAAGCGACTGATCTCTGGACCCGCTATCATTCACCTTCTCAGCACCGATGGATCTTCTGTCACACCGATTGCTCCTCCATCTCCTTTGACAACAGCATTGGCCTGCTCATGAGCTTGATCTATGGCTATTGCTGAAAACTCTCGGTTCGATTTGTGAACCACAAACAGTCCATTTTTGAATTCTTGGGCTATCTGAGGATGTTTCTGTTCTAGTGTTACCATGTCTCTGAGGTGGATAGAAAGCCACAGTGCATAGTTTGTGTTGTTGTTGGCAAAATAGTATGGAATCAGTGCAGATACTGATAAACAGTAAAGGCTGAAGCAGGCTTCTCGCAATGATCGGATAAACAGGAGTATCGCCAGTTCCATCGAAATCACCAAATGCCAGAAACGAAACAAAGGGCTTTTTAATTTGCAGGAATCGCAACAATCTTCGAATTTTTTTTCTTGGTGTGTTCAGTTGTCTCAGTAAAGTAATTTGTATAAGCTACTCTAAGAAGCTTGTACAAACTGCACTGTTAGTTGGTGCATCTGTCTCGTTTTGGTGTTGCTGGATGCTGTTAGAAACGATTCTGCTGTTCCAGAAGAGGCAACGCCTGCTTCCACGTGAGCCCCAACCCACCCGCTGTCTTTGAGTAGAACTTCAGTGCTGCCACCTCTATGTGGAGACCACCGAGCATGATAACAAATTTGTCTTCACCATATTGAGCAGGCCAGTGCCACTGTACTTGCTTGGCAAGAGCATAGATAAGTTGGTCAGCAGTAATGACAGGTGTCTGACCTGGATTCAGAAAAGACACTATTTCCTTGATCTTGTTGTGTATTACAGTGGCAACTGAATGAGCCTAGTAGCGTAGTAGCGGTAAAAGAGATGCAATGCTAATGTCAAACGCTGGGCTTCGCTGTTTTGAGGCGTGGTGAGCCGACCAGGTCACGTCTACTGGTCCAGTAGCCACAGTGACTTTCTGCAGCCACTCATACTCATGTGCAAGTTGTGATTTCAGTAGACTAGTATCTTGATATATCTCAATATTATTCTAATGATGTGTTTGTCTGTCAGTGGAGGGAGAGGATTTTTCTCAGAAGAGAAAGCAGGGCGGATGTTTGTAAAAGAGTCCGGAAGTTCTGGAACTGTCTTCACCTTCATCTTTCCAAATATCCGCCATTTTGAAACAATGACCGCCTACTTTTAAAACTTCCTTCCATGTTTATGAATTCCACATTTGTACTACTAAGAACCGTCGATACGAAAATCTATGTAATCAGTTCAGTGTATTAATTCTGGTATATAATACGTGTTTATCTGTCTGGAATATCCGCCATCTTGAAAACATTGAGACCATTTTGAATATGAACTTCTGCAATTGTGAATTTGACTGGTGAAAGTGGAGCATTCAATCGAAGATATTTGAAATCAGTCAGTATATTTATTCTGTTATACAATAATATTTTGTTCCGAGCTTGATATATCCGCCATATTGGAAAATGGTCACCATTTTGAAATTTCAAGTGGCTAACGTTATTTTTTACTGAGTGACCCTTAAACAATATCCATACCAATTTTGGTGCTTGTTTCCAGTTTTGAACGATTATTCTGAAATATGCAATTATCTGTCCTACTATCTTTATTGTGGCAAATTACTTTAATGCTCATGTAAGCTTTGATGCAAATAGTGCTTTATTATAAGAAGACAAGAGTTTGGCAATTTCTTCAAAATATCTATAGAGCTCCTCCTTGGCTAAGCGGTTAGCGTACGCGCCTCTGGCGCGGGAGAACCAGGTTCGATTCCCGGAGGGAGCTCATGTGGTTCGGATACCCCGTTAATCAGTAAGTCCACGTCTCATATAGCCTCGCTACTGAAAAGGGACGTTAAACTCAAACTCACTCACTCAACATATCTATACAGCTGGTTTCCTTTTACAACTGGCATATCTTTCGTCAGCAGTATTACTTTCTATGTATTACAAGCAATCGTCAGAAGGTTAAAAAATGTTTACACAGCTTATGATCAGAAGTTTTACAAAGCAAGATCAAGAAGGTATCATGAAGCTGCCACGAAAGCTGAAGTGCTTCGTTGTGAATCGACGGTAGGGAATCTTGAAAGTATGAAATGAGCATTAGGAGTAAAACTTTCTCATAAAAGCAATTGTTATATATTCTCACGTACTTCCGCCTGAGGTAGTACTTGTTCTCGCAGTAATTTCGTGAGTAAATGCATGATACTGTCCTTCGTAACTATTATGTAAGCACCCATTGTGTGGAGAATATGTAGGTTTTCTATGTTGTTTTGAAGTGTAGTATGCAAGTCTCACTTTAGATTGTCGTGTTGCATGTGTGATGAAGATACACAATTTAGTAAATGTAAAAACTGTATCAAGTTTAAAATTCTGTTCTTTATTATTAGCAATATTGTGAAAAGAAGAATGGATAAGACATCAGTGTTTTCACAAAATTGTTCGATTAAGTACATTATTAAAAACAGTGTTTAAGATAAGAATGAGAGCAAGTGCCTTAAGCAAAATTAATACACGTTTAGTCATTTACACCACCGAAAGTCTTACTCTAGTTTCTCATGTATTTTCATCCGCCATTATACAAAGTTGGGCTTTCTTCTTTGTAACGTGGTGGTTAAGAACTTCCAGTGAATGATTTCAAGTGGCACGCATGAGTCAATTTTTTTCCCCTTACGGATTGCACGGAGCTGCCGAGTGACAGTAGTATGGTATATACCTAACTCATCTGTGATATACTAGCATTTTTCTGAAGTCCTAGTATATACCTGAAGTTTCCATGGTATTTTTGAGGAACTCGTTTGAACAATATGTTAATTGCTGCCACGGAGCTAATTTTGCAATACTATGTTACTGGAACAAAATTTGACCAACGACGACGAATAGTGCTTTCATTCGCTGTTTCTGGCCGAAATACATTGTTAATATTTTTGTATCTTGCTGTGCAGAATGTACAGTCACGAAAGAAATAGGTCAGGAGTGGAAAAGGAGAAAATATTCCCAACCCTCTTCACGTGATTTAACTTCTCCGAGACCCTGCTTTCACGTGAGGTCTGTAAGCAGCTCCCCCTAACAAATCGAGTGTCTGCTGGAAAGCAATCTTCTTTTCGATACTAAACTTAGTATCGAAATGCTCATGATCTACTCACAAGTAATTGAGTGAACAATGAAAAGTGATTTCGGAAATTCAATACTGCATTATTGGTCTAATACTATGAAATGAAATGAGAATTTTAACATTGCACAATTATGTCCTGGAGGCTAAAGGAAACACATGAGTGAACAAAATGATTAATGGAAGGAACTGAGGAATGAAATGAAAGGCAATAAAAATAGTTGGAAACTAATGGAAAAAATGCTGTTCAACACAAACTTACATAGCATAGCCTGGAATCAAGCGTATGACCTTGAAACCAGAAGTGAGCGCTCCATCACTGAGCCGCCATACTCTAATTATGTCGGAAAGGCGCTCCCGATTCCGACGTCGATTGGTAAGGTGGATTGATTTCGAGTTCTCCTGTTCAGTGTCGAGGCAAATTAAGACGTGGACCTATATCTTAACGAGAAATTTGAACCACATAAGCTCCCACCAGGAATCGATCCCGCACCGAAGATGACCAATCTATTACGAGTGAATTTCCCACGGTCCAGTGGTGCTATTCAGCCGGTTCGCTAGAACCGGTTGTCAAAATATATTCATTTCGTAGAACCGTTTGTTAAACCTAGACAACATTAAATGTTAACTCAGCTGTATCTAGAAACGGTAAATTTTTGTTTATCTTTGTTTTTATAATCTCTTACAGCTACACCTTTAAACATGTGGGGCCGTATACAGAGTCGGTTTGACGTATGATTAGCTTCATACTAAAGGCCTGACTACTGCATGAAACATATGTTAGTCGAACTCTTTAATATGGCACTAATCAGGTGTTAGAACGTCACTGCGTAAGGCCCATAATCTCTCAGAACAAGCTATAAGCGTTTATTTCTTAATCTCAGATGCTAAGATACCAAGAATGAGAACTGCAATTACAACAGTATTGTTATATGACTAAAATGCTTGTGAGGGTTATTTATATTTGAAACTCATACATACCATTATCAACAATTTTTAACCCACTGCAGGATTAAGGTCTTTCCAACAATGTTTTACAACCATCCTATCTAGGATAATTAGTTTCCAAGACTAATATAACCGCTTGTTTTTTTTAAAAAAAATAGAATAACACCACTGCCACGGTCACGACGTAAACTTCGTTATTTTTGCTACTGTTTCTCACGAAAGGGGTCTCTCTCGTCTCGTGAAGTATCATGAAAATTGAATTGCGAAGGCAGGCTGAAATATTTTATCTTGTTCTTTTTGTTTAATAAGTGTAATTATATTTTTCTTTCAATGGGAATTAACAATTCTTTTTATTACTTCATTTTTCTATTGGAACTAGAAAAAAAAAACATTCTGAAGAATTTTGAAACACTCAACGCCAAGGCGTGGATAAGTAGAATATTTTGTGTGAAATATAATTGTTTTTCTTCCCTCCTTCCTATATATGAGAATTAACATTTCCCTTTATTCTTGTTGTGGAAATTAAAAAAAAAAAATATATTCAGAACAGTTTTGGTTTTCAAACACACAATGCCAAGAAGTAAGCATATTTCCATGAAATAAGCATATCTTTTTCCTTCGTTCTTTCTTGACTCTTCACCGCAAACAAGTTGATTCGTCACGTGCTAATGTACCTTCTGCACAGGGTTGGATGTGCATTTTTCTCTTTCGTGCTTTCATGAATATATATATATATATATATATATATATATATATATATATATATATATATATATATATATATATAAAATCTCCCTTTCTTTACCAGTTTGATTTCGTAAAGAAGACAATTGGAGTTGTGCGTTTTCCATAATGCACTTTCACAAGACTGTTCAACAACGCACTACATCTTGTTTGCCGGACGTGTACTGAATTTGTGACTTTAGATTTTTTTTTACCAGCTAGCCTACGCTAGCTACTACCCGAAGAGGGTTACGCCCTCTGTAGGGGAAGAGATGTTTAGTATATTGTGCTGTTCAGGAAGCAATGGTTGGGCTATGGGTAGGTACAGAAAACTTTATTATTCAAACTTTATCAGTCATTATGGCCTTTAACCATAATCATGAGGAAAGGTAAATACATAAACTGCAGAAAACCACAACTGTAAGTGATATGATGTGGAATGATGAAATGAAGTGCGAAATTCACTACAACACACAGGTTATGTTAGTTGAACAAATGCTGGTTATCTTCTCGCCTAGGGGCGGCGCTAGGCATCAATGAGGACAGAGGAACCCTGTTAGTACAGAAGGTGTCACTGTGCATATGATGGCCATATGTGAGGTAGATGAGCGGCTGTAGTGTATGGCTCGTAGTAGACTGCGTCAGGGAGGTCTGGAGGTAGAGTGTAATGGTACAAAGTGAATAGTAATGAGAGCGGAGGGAACAGAGCGGCAATGGGGGAGGTACTTCGGGCATGATCGTCAAAAGTTTGCTGAAGAAGTGGATGACTTTAGAATCGTGGCCTTCTCTGTGTTGTATTGCAGAGGTGGGTTTCTCATCAGATGTAAGTGGACATTTCATTCGCACCAATTTTAATGTCTGTTGATTTGTATTTCATTTTTGTGTGGGCGCAGAAGTCATTTTATTGTGGTTTCTACTATCTTTTTAGTGTTTTATTCCAGTTTCAAATATTTCTTGTTGTACTTTCTATGCATGAAAAGTACTTGTGTTAGCATTTTATTAATTTTCAATTGCATGCGTAAATTGTGCACCTTCCAAGCTAGATCAGACACAGAAGGTTCATAAATTCGCTCTTAGTTGTGTGCAACTCTGAAGTGAACGATTTAATGTCAGATCGCTCACGCTGGTAAGTTGCTCGAATTCTACCAATTCCATTATTTGATCCTTAAATGTTTATTGACATAGAAATAAACACTTCTGACCAGAGTATATACACTTGTTTATTAAAAACTAAATTACAGTGTAACGGTTTCGACAACTTAACGTTGTCTTCATCAGACACTAACTCTCAGTCTGTTAAGTTGTCGAAACCGTTACACTGTAATTTAGTTTTTTAATAAACAAGTGTATATACTCTGGTCAGAAGTGTTTATTTCTTTAGTGAGTTCCAGAGTCGTGATGAATAGAGTTGTTATTGACATAATTAAAAGTATGTCAATACGTGACTAGCAAAGGAAGAATAATGTTTCATTTCAGTTTTGAGTAACCATTGGCAGTTGCTTAGTGGGAACTGTTAAGAAAACGAACTTTAATAACTAGTCATAAAAGTTCCCTTTAAAGTTTCTGGATATTTATTGTCCAATCTGAGAGAATCATTTGTTGATGTTTTTTAGCTGTGTCCTCTACCATGTATTCTATTAACTATCCTTTCACTGTTCTGTAAGTTATCCCAATATTTTCATAGTTAGTGTTCTTAATTCATGTGATAAAGATTTGCAGAATTACAGGGATAACAGTTACGTAATATCGTATAGTCTTGTAAAGGATACGATCATATAGTACGTTAGTGGAGATTCATGTTTACATGGTTAGGGAGTAGTGGCTTATTTCACAGTTACTGCAGTAAGTGTAGAAATAATAATTTTGTCGGAGAGTGTATCTAATTTCATTTACTCGTGATTGATTTTGTGACCCTGAGCAACACCAAAATCCATAGTTATGTTCTTGTAGAAAAGAAGAAAGTATAACTCACGAATGGCGGATCACCATTTTTAGGACGAATGTCCACGTAACCTGAGCTCCCACCAAGAATCTAACCCGAATTTTTCATCCCGAAAGCAAGTACGTTACCTTCATATTGTTCTGAAATCTGAGCATTTTAAAATGTGGAAATTCGTGGGAGATGATAACTGTACAACCTAATGTTTAGCTAGTCGATTTCATATTTTTGCAGAAAAAATAATTACTGTAGCAGTTGCGCCAATAGGGAATAGAATAAAGAGCAGAGTCATTAAAAAAGACCAAGTTTTACTCACCAATTTTCATAGTTTGAATTCGTAATTGTTGGCGTAAATTTGCATCACTCAAATTTTTCATAATACCTGCAAATTTTATGTAATTTCAGAATACTTAAAAACAATTTGAAGTAATTCTCTTAGAGGTATGGAAGGTGTAATATTTTTCTTTGGGAGAAATCGCTTTCCTGTCTCCCGGAAATGAAGTTGCTATCTTTGCAGCTTCTATCGAAGCTTGATGCGGAATGTGTGTGATGAGTTCCCACAGTGTGAGAATTTCACTCCAGATTATAGAGAACTTCCCAGAGATAAGCAGCGAAGTACCAAGGAACAGACGAGTCTTTGTATTTCTTGTTTTTAAAGCTATATAGGTTCATGCTATATCGCCTATTATCAGCTCACATGGCTTAAATAAATTCTACAAGAGATAATGTAAAAATAACGAAGTTATCGTTATTATCAAAACAATTTGAATTTTCTGTTTTAAAGGATGGAGAATAGTTCTGAATGAAATTCTTATGTTTATTTTCCCTTCTGTTCGTCTGGAGAAAGGACTTTCTACGGTAGTAACAATTGATGTTTCATTCTGTGATTGAATGTAGTATGCATTGCCGATAAACGCGTGAAATAGTGCTTAAACAGTCTTGCTTCGCAATTGGAATATTCTGGGTTTGAACCAGGTAGTCTGCTATCCTAACAGGTTTTTCGTGGGTTACATCAGGAAAATGATGAGATCAGCACTTTGAGATATAGGCCCTGGGGGACGTCTTTCACTTATTTTACCTTTGTCTTGGTGTTAATGAAGACCTTCACAAGTGTGATTTTACATACTTATTACCTCTATACTCCCATAAGAAGTGTTGACTATTATTGCTAAAACAAATTATTACCTGAAGTTTTAGTTAATACTTAAATTGGATACCAATGGATTAAAACCTTAGTATCGAAATAACTTTTCCACGAGAATTATGCTTGGCTATTAGTTTTTTTTTTACTAAAATATTTTTTATCGTTGGAACTTGGAAACTCTTTGTGACCATCGATTTGCATTTTTTTGGTGCCTAGCGAGTGGCGTTCTTGTCAAGTTTTTTTTTTCATTTTTTTAAGATTATAATAATTATTTTTTCTTAGTACATTATACTGGAAAAAGGGGGAAACTGTTATTGGAAGGAACTGTTAATTCTGCATAAGATTTTCAGCGGAAAATTTCCCAGGCAAAATCCACAAAATAACTTTCAACATTCTTTTTTCAGCTTCTGCTTGTCAATTCTTTGTTGAATTGTTTTTATCATACCGATTTTTAACTAGATGCGTTTTGTTAATCTTAGTTTGTTTGCTTATGCACTTGTTTAACATATTGATAAGACATAATTGTAGCAGCTCCTCCTATTTTGATACTTTTATTAGCAAGATGTAAAATATGGTTTAGGCATCGACGGATAACGGGGTAGAAGAAGAGAGTGAATGAAACAGCTGGACCAGACACCGGTAAGCATATAGTCAGGTACTGCTACTTGAACATTAGTGACCCTGTCCTTGTTCTGTGTGGGTCGATCTTCAGCAAAAAGGACTGGTTCAAGTATGCACACACACACCACAGAGATATGTATATACATGAGAGGCTGTTGAACTTTGTAGCATATTTTATAAATTAGCTGTGAAATTTCTCAATTAATAGTATTTTCAACGAAGTATTTCTACTGAAGTTTGTAGGAAAGTTAAATCTAGTTCCTAAGAAGTGGTTTATATCTTTAGGATTCATTACTTCATTAAAATTACCATTTACCAGAGATCAAGATATTCTTTCAGATTCCGTATTTTTCGTCTGTGTGAAACACTAGAAACATTTTTATTGATTAAGGTGTTATCGTACTTTAACATTTTCACATACTTCGAAAATTTTCAAAATTGTAGAACATTACGAAATGAAATATCATAATAGTAGTTTCCCTGGTATCTGAACAGTCCGTAGCTAACGTTAAAACCTATTTAGGGAATTAATTTTTCTGCAATGCCTTCAACGTGCTTATGAGTTCTGTCCCCACTGCTTTCTATTTTTTTTTTTTTTGCATTTCTTTAATATCGTAAAAAGCAAATAGTAGAAACATTTTTTGCAGTTTTGTAATAAGTTAAAAAAAAAGGCTACTTATACAAGTAATCAATTTTCCCCAGTTCATTGTCTAAGCCTTTGAGTCATAGTTGATTTGAAGAGGTTTAAAAAAATGGAGTATATCAATAATAAAAATTGTTTCACTAAAAATTATTTTCCAACAAAGTTTAGAATTGTTTTTTAGCTTTTGTAGTATTTTTTAAAACAAATGGAGCGGGACTTATGAGTGTCCCTAAACACTTGACAATTACTAAATATCAAAAAGAGAAAGTATTGGTTTATCTAGGAAAGACACTCATGTTGACTGTTCGTATCTAGCATAAGAGAACGCATTGATAAGTAGGAATATAGCCTAAAATTTACAAATTTTTCTGTAGTTTTTTTTTTTAGTTTAACATCCAATGATTATGCCCTTTAAGCTAAATTAGACGCTTTGATTAATGAAAGCGAATGATTGTGAAAATTATTTTTTGTAGCGTCCCACCGGAATTCAAACTAAGGACAATGTACAGCCCCTAGCCACTAGACCAGCAGGGAGAACCGTTTCTGTATTATTAGCTGAATGTAATTGTGGTATTTGATTTCGTAAGCGCGCCCAGAATCTTGATCAGTATTCATAGATTGAGTTGTCCCGTTTGTGTAGGCAGTGTGGAAATAATGCTCACTACTGTATGTAGAGTATTCTAATAATTGAGAATAATGAGAAATCCAACTAAGATATTACCGAAAATATTTTGTAATCTGATTACTTTTGATCAACATTCAAGTTTGATATAAGAGACAACTCCCACCGGGAAACGAACTCGAGGCTCCCACGCCAGAGACGTGTACTCTAACCATATAGCTACGAAGGAGCTTTGCATTTACTCGAGTGAATACGTTAGTTGACTTATACGCTCATTTGAGAAATTACAAGAATATACGTATAGATTAATTCTTTGTTGCATTAATGTGGTTTGTATAGTAAAGTCGACGACGGTGATATCGATTTTGCTGTGACGTATTGTTACATAACAAGGTTCACAGTGGATCCCTGATACAGTAGCTTAACTGAGCCTTTGTTCCAATCGCTGGCAAACACGGGCCGCGGGGACACATGCAGTGTGTTATTATTTTTGTTTAAAAGCATTATATATATTGAATTTATTGTTATTAGTTTTGTATTTTCTTTTTGTTGTAACAAAATTCGAAATATTCACACGCACAATATAAATTACTTAAAATATTGATGCTAGATGAAACCGGCTATTTTGAAAGAACAGCGATCGTTATAATGAGATTTGATGTTCTGAAATAGTACTTCTCTGGTTTTCTTCCTTATTAAACCATCGGTATTTTTTTTTCAAAGTAACGGTATATTTGTGTGGCTGATTGATATTTCGTAAAATATTCTAACAAGGAGGAGGCTGTGTGTGTCCACGTTTTGGTAAGTGCAGTGACCACTTAATTTGTTTGATATGGCGTAGGTTCGAGTTTAATACTTTCTGCATTTAGGTTCGATTCTAATGAATTCTTTAACAATTCTGAAAGCGAAATTAAAGTTCAATATATTGTACTTATGCCTGTGCAGGGTACAGAAAATAGGCCTATCTTTTAAGTATTTTCAACTGATTGCAGGATATGCAACGAATATAAGAATCATTATTCGCTTTAATGTAAAAATATAATATCGAATAGCTGAACTTAGTTGTTAGCATAGTATAGAATTTAGTAAAGTTTTGAGATGTAGACCATTTTTTCAGAATAAAACTGCAGATACTAAAGTTGTGTTACAGTATCCAGCTTGCTTTTAGTCTTTGTAGAGTACAGTTCTGTAATCTTAAGGGTAGTATGGCCAATTTTTAGTCACTAGATAAACAGGTTTACTTTCTGAAGACTATATTGAGCAGTGGGAGAGATGATAAACATTTCTAGTTCAAAAGCTGATGAAAACTATGAAATTAAACATCTGTCTGTACAATCACTAATCATTAAGCAGTAATTGGTAACCAGTAAAGAGATGCAATAAAGAACTAGTTATATGCACATCAAAAGTAGTTTTATGCCAAATAAATATACGTATATAGTTCAGAAAAGAAACTTCAGTTTCTTGTTTCATAGATAATCATGAGTTTTATTTAGCAGGAATATTTTTTCAACTCGTAACTAAACTCTATGGGTTATGGAACCCGTATAGTCGGTGAAGTTAATACATATCGTCAAAATGTTTGACTTCGGACACCAGTGTGCAATTTTTCACAGTTATATATATATATAAAGGAATAGAAAAAACACCGGGATACACTTGAACAGGGGTTATTAACTCCTGTGCTGACGCCATCAAAACGATCACCATGTCAAAAGAACTAGGGTCATTTAAATTATATCGACATAACCAATCACAATATTGTCATGTTTTAATATAGCATTTGAAAGATCTTAGCGGCAAAAATTTGTAAGTGGGTGTATACTATAAAATAGTGAAAATTTCAGAAAAAAACTCTCCATGAAAGTGTTAACTGTATTTTTTTTTGTTTGCAATATTTGAGCAATGAATAATGATGATGATATGTGGATAATAAATCCCCGCTGAACAAGAATTTGAATATTTCGAAGGCGACTTTTGCTCCTGTATGACTGAAATCCAATACGACTAAGAGTATGGCTGGTGCATATTTTTTTCTTTAAATAGCTACAACATTGCCGTATAATTTCCTAGGGTTTCAAGAAATTTGAGACTTTCGAATAGGGATGAGCAAATGCAAGACCAAGACCGGGAGCCGGGTGGTCTTGATCTTGGTCTTGCACATCCAGTCGTGGTCCTAGTCTTGCACTGGAACCTTTGGTCTTGGTCTTGCACACCCAGTCTTGCTCTTGGTCTTGGTTTCAAGAGTCTTGCAAGTCTTGTTTTTAAGAAATCTTACACTTTTCATAGGTAAATTTTACTCTGGATAAATTCTACAATGCGCCAATGGTAACGGAAATACAATGTATGTTTCTAAATGTAATATAGTTTACCTTCTTTGAAAGTATGTTGATAGTGTACAGTATAGGCGATGACCATTTATTTTTCAATGCGTGCTCACGCTTCACTACTTTAAGATAAATCACAACGTTTCGTAATATTTTTACGTTTTTGTTTAACGGATCCAATACTCGACTGGTTCCCAAACTGGTTCCCTGAGACGCATGAAAGAAAATCAAGACAGCATAGATTACTGAAATACCATGAATTGCAAAATATTTTTACACTCTAAAGGCTCAGATTTTTTTCTTTTCAACCACGTATGTATAGGTAATCTTTGTATTGAACAAACTTCCAATAAATTAGTTAGAATTTGTTTTACTGATTGCAATACGTACTCTATACTGTATTTAAAAAAAGTGTTGAAACAACACAAAATGACTACCACTTTAGCGTGTTACTTGTCTTTTAATTCAGCACCAAGACATCGCCTTCCGAGCATATCAGAAATAACTAGTTACTACCTGAAAATTTGCATTGATATTTATCGTTTAATATAAGCAAAGCTTTGCGAAATATCTTTGGCACTTATGCCAAGTAACGAATAATGTTGTTTTCTGTAATTGGTCACAATAATATTTTTGTAAACCTGTGAATCGTCTAACAACAGTTACACAGGCGACAGTTCTGCCATCTTATGTTCACATATGCTAAGACATAAGAATAACAGGTAAAGAAAACGATGGAAGCACAGCTATTTGTGTAACTGTTGTTAGATGATTCACAGGTTTACAACAATATTATTGTGACCGATTACAGAAAACATATAATGTTATTAGTTACTTGCCATAAATGCGAAATATGTTTCGCAAAGCTTTGCTAATACCAAGCAATAAAAAAATCGAATACTTACAACCAGTAACGAGATACAGTATTTCTGATATGCTCTGAAGGCGATGTGGCTGGTGTTGAATGGACACACAAGTAACACGCTAAAGTGGTAGTCATTTTGTGTTATTTCAACACTCCATTTTTTGCTGTGTATGGAGCAGAAACATGGACATTACGCAAAAGCGATTAAAAGAAATTGGAGGCTTTCGAAAAAAGGAGATAATTAGCTGGGTTGAACGGAAAACGAACGAGAAGGTGCTAGAAATAGTAGCAGCACGGTAGAAAAGAAAAATTTTGGATGTAATTAAGAGGAGGAAAAGGAACTGGCTGTAACATTGGCTGAGGAGAAACTGTATTTATGAGAGGCGTGCTAGAGGGTATGGTAAAAGGAAAGGGAGGGAGGGGCAAAGAAGACTGCAGTTGAAGGAAGGCATTTAAACAGAAAATTGCTACGTCAAGACGAAGAGACTAGCTGAGGACCACCGTACATCGAAGCTTCTGAATTGCAGCAAGTGACCTGCCAATAATGGCAGAATAGCTATGATGATATGTTGGCCAAAAAGATTAAAAAAATAAAATAATAACAAATATAAGCAAACCTCTTAATATTTTGGAATAATTTCAGTGAAAATTGAAAACGACTCAACTGTCTATGTATGTCTTTTGTATATACTCAATTTATATAAATGCTTTTGACCTATATTAGAAATACAAAATTACGGCATCAAACTTCAAGTTATTTGACATAATTGTACAAAATCACTCTCACTTGTAAATATGTATTATTTATTGTTGTATGTTACATTGCTCAAGCCTCAATATGTCGTATACCTGAGGAGGCTAAAAGTTATACTGATAAACAATTATTCAACATATAAGCGTCTGTCCATGAAATCAAACTTGCGGTCACATGCGTTAAGTTTTTGTCAATGTCACGAAAATGTTACCTTGATATTAATCTTATGAGCACACATTAAAAATTTCTAACGGATCTTTGAGCCTCGGAACCATCGCCATATCCATGTAGTCGACACCTATGGTGTACGGAATTACCGATGTTCAATACTACGTTTCTCTTTAGTTTGGAAGAAGAACAATACTAATATGTTTTCAAATGATGTAATATCTAGTTTAACGTCCCACGCTTATACACCGAGGCTAAGGGAGACGGTGGTAATGAGAAATGAATGAAATGGTGGCATGAAGAAAGTAGGAGGAAACGGCAAATCCCCGAGAAAACCCACGCACGTAGTGTCTGTCCACCGAAAAAGCTTACATGGCGCAAGCTGGAATCAAACCAGGGACCTCATGCATCAGAAGTGAACGCTCTACCACTGAGCCGGTACTTGTGCAACTCTTGCTTAAGAGTCTTGGTCTTGGTCTTGCACCCCTTGTTCTTGTTGTTGCATTGGAATTCTTGGTCTTGGTCTTGGTGTTGGTCGTGCATGCAAGACTCTTGCAAAAACTGCAAGACCAAGACACTTGCGCTCATCACTTTTCAAATTACAATTCAACCACTGGAAGTCGCTCAAGCCATCATGAAAAAGAAAATGTTTACCAAATTTGACGAGAAATAAAAGTGCGAGAAATATTAGATTGTGAGTTTTAGTTTCCTATGTTTCCAGTATCAAGGATTTCATTACTGTTACTTAAATTCTTATTCTGATACCACAAGTACTTGAATTTCTTCGTCATAACTACTACTACTACTACGTGCAGTCGTAATTCAGTTATTTGGTGACATTTTTACCGAATGGGCAATGTAAATATTCTGTCTTGGTATTACTAATTCTAAGCCCTTTGCTCTCCAATGCTCCACTCCAGGTATCAAATTTATTTTGTAGTGCTGCCTTGGTCTTACCAGCACGATGTCGTCAGCCAATAACATATTGCAAGATGCATACTGTTGACATACTTTGTAAGCTCGTCCATCGTAACTGTTACTAAACACAGCTATTTCTAAAGTTATGAAACTACTAACTAATGATCCCTTGTGGTGGATATTTGGATTTGGTACCTTAGAACCTGCCCTTGGATTCTTGGTCTTAAGAGTAACTGCTCGTTTGATTAGTTGGTACTTTGAAACGTGCGCCATCGTCTTATAACGCCACACTAAATACGAGATACACCTATTTCGCGAAAGATCAAAACCCAGTCTTCCAGTTATGCATTCTGGTGGAGAGACTTCTAGCGAGTAAGAGTCTCTGGCATCTGTAGTGTCGGCTCCCATGTGTTATGGCAAGCTTAGAATAATAATTATTATTGTAAAATAAGTACTTAAGGACATCCGCGAATCATCAACGCTTGGATGGATTATCATTTCTCTTCAAAGTGAGGGAAAAATCATAAAGATTAATTTGTGTAGGATTTACTTAAAAAGAATGCAACGACAATAAGTTACTTTATTATCGTTTAACACTAGAACGGCGGAGTTTTTTATACTCTCTAGAACGGCGGGAGTGGGTCAAAAATGACCCATTCCATTTTTATTAAATATTTGTATTCTAAACCACTAATATTTATTGCATAATAAAACGTGACTTTCATTCAATAAAACAAAAAACTTCTTTGAACCCTAGCTTAATATATATTGATCAATGTGTTTTTTTGCCAATAATACAAATTTAAGAAATATGCTATTTTTTATGAATATAATATTGTTAGAATGATATTATTAAATGTATTATATACAATGTCAGTTTATTATATAGTAATGTTATATATCATTCTAATTCATAGATAGTTTGTTCAAGCGCATGACCCAACTGAACTAAACGAACCAATCTACACACATCTAAACTTGCAGACTTACACAGAACAAAGTTAAGTCACTCCTCTACAAGGAGAAGGGTCATACAAAAACATTGTTCACAAATAAAAACGTGACGTATTACACAAAAAATATTTTACTAATATGGTTGTAATACACATCTATGCATTTCTATAACTTTCCTCTCCCTATGTAGAATTTGTGGAAACACATAACCTGACATAACCTAAAATAGCATACACAGTCGTAAACTTGCAGTAGTTCAAACCAGAAAAAGTCAGTATAGGGTGATTGTTTTCTAAATAAGATATGCTAGGTTCTAATCATGAAAGCTCTGACATAAAAAGAATGGTAAAAACTACCTGTTCTTTCGAACAACTCCTTTAGAGATTCTACTTCTTTGGTTGAAATATAATTTATCCAAAAATACGAGAAAGTAAGTTGTCTCCCATTTAGATCTCTAAACTTTTTGGTTTCGGTAGCTTTGAAATTTCTGGTTACGCCACAGGCTAGTAGTCTAAGAATTCTTGGCAGAGCCGGAAATCGAACTCGGAATTCCTCAATCCGCACTCAGCAACGTTCATCACTATACCAGCGGGGTGGTCATATAGTGGCGATCACAGTGAGACTTCGGCTTTCTTCTCCCAACCCGTCTGGTCAGCGTGGGGAGGTAGACCAAGTCCTCCTTCCGGGGAGAGGCCTCATCCAGTAGTGGATCGAATATGGCTGTGGTTTATTTATTATTATTTCTTTGTGCTATAAACGTCTTTTCATGAAACATTTTAACATAGTGATACCAAAAAAAAAAAAAAAAAAAAAAAACTCACACTAGCTATATATTTTCACGTAGCTAGCATGTAAATTGTTTGCAATTTTTTTGTTAAAATGATTGAAATTATTATGAATATTTTGTTACGATGTAAGACATATAATTTGTTTTTTTTAATAATAATAATAATAATAATAATAATAATAATAATCTTACCTATTTTACGACGCTTATTTGCAGAAATATGGTTTTCTGTGCTTATCTCTTCCTCTTTCAATATTTCATCCGAATCATCATATTCGTTGCTATTCGGTAGGTACTCTTCATCTGAAGAAATATCAACGCATTCAGCGTCACACTCGGCCTAACTTATGTCATTGAAATTTGCAAGTATTTCATCCAGTGTTATCAGTTTCCTGCACATAATGGGTGTTTGAAATAGCACATCAGCCCGAAAATAATGAGATTCTCCTACAGACTTTCTAAAGTATTACTAACTCCAACTAAACTGACAAAATTGCTAAGAAGCTGGTCTTGAACACGAGGTGGAATGGGAGAAAATTATGAGAAAGAACGGTCGCAAGATAAAGACGCTAGCCAGCAGTGTTGCTACAATGCAACAAAATATCACTAACATAAGAGTTGGGTCAAAATTGACCCACGCCGCCGTTCTAGTATAATTGTTTGTTATTTCAAAAGGCAAAGTGTGGATAAGAGTGATACTTAGTACAAATATTTCTTCAAGAGAACGAGTAAAAGTCACAAAAAATCGATCCGATTTCTAAGAAAATAGAAAAGTTGTTAAAACGTAAAGTTCGAAATGGGTCAAAAATGACCCAGCCGCCGTTCTAGTGTTAAGCCCTCTTGGGTGATATAAACAGGGTGATCATAATCACAGTATTAGTGGCAATGGTAATACAGTGAAACCTCTCTAAAGCGGACAGCCGTGGGGAATTAAAAAATGTCCGTTATAGAGAGGTGTCTCCTTAGGAAGGTTTCAATAGTTTCTTACGTAAATGAGTAAACAAGGTAATATGCAATTCCAAACAAATATTTTTTGCATGAATCATATATTTACAAATGTTGCCAAAATGTTACTGTACCTGCATTATCCTCCGCCATCCAATACTCTGTTCGAGGGATAACATGGAAATAAGATGTTATAGCTCTCTGCACTTTACACTTATCACTTTACTACGTTTTCAGTATGTGGCTTTAGTTTGTGGTTAATTACAGTCCAGTAGTGTCTTTTTGAGGACAATATGCGTGCCCGCGGGCAAAAATACCAAACTTGTCTTTTGCTTGGTTAGAAATTCCAGCAGGACAGTAGAATAACATGTCATTCTAAACGGCGGACAATTATAAACCACTTTTGTGTCTAAAACAGCTTGGGTGGGAGTTGGATGCAAGCAAAAGACATGAGAGTGTTGTTAAACAGAGGTGCTTTTTCTGGATTGCAAGCAGACAGTTGAGAAGGCAAAATGCTGCCATAATGCTTCCTTGGTGACACATGCATGAATTACTAAAAATGTATTTTTATTGTACTTTTAACTTGTTTCTAGAGAAAGTGTCCGTAATACGGAGGTAAATAATAACTATAAAAGACAGAAAAGACCGTCCGTGTCCGTACTAAAGAGTGTCCGCTTTAGAGAGGTTTGTCAATATGTTTTTTCCTATTACAGTGTTTGGGGATTACAAAATATGTCCGTTACGAGAGGTGTCCACTTTACAGAGGTGTCCGTTAGTAGAGGTTTCACTGTAATAGATTTCTTGGAAATCTATTATATAATTAAATACTTTCTAGCTCTGTTTTTAGTGCTAACTGTCAAATTGCTATTCACTTCAACTTTTTTCCTTTCAGTGAGCAGGAGAGTTGGGTTGCATAATTTGAAACAGTGGTAGATTTCCAAACTGTTGGGTTCACTCTCAAGTTTTTCTTATTGTTAGTATAACCATGAATGTTTCTGGTTGAATATGAATGATAATTGGGGTGTTTGCTGTATATTCTTGAAACACCCTCTGTTGTTTTGAAAGTATTTTGAGTTTATAAGGAAATGCTAGTCAATGAAGATGACATGCATTTTCATAACTTTTTTCTCCTTGCCCATTATTTCATGTTTGTCTAGCATATATTTAAATATAGAATTTGTTAGTTTAATATCACCTTTTGTTACGACCATGGTATAACAAGGTATATAAAATTCAGTAATGATGCTAGGATATATATTTTCGAATTCCAATGTTTTGCACTATGGATGATACACACATGGAGCAAAGCGATGCTTTATGTTAAAGCAATTGAATTCATTAGAGTTGAAGCGTGCGACAGCAGTACGTAGCTACCAAAACTATTTCCATCTGTCTATTCTCTTTTGTCGCAAACTGTACATAACTCCTCTTCGAATTGTAATGTGAAAAGCATTGTCAATTAATTGTGTGGTGTTTGTGTGTAACTCAGTGTACTAAATCTGAAATTTCAGATTTATCTCAAAATTAGAGAAATCTCAAAATTATTCCAATCATCTGTTGTTTCTATCAGTTTTATAGGTTTATCATACACTGGATGGTTTTGAACACTTGCACGTGTCTTGTAGTTTCTAATCGCTGTTTGAATACTTGCTTTGTATCACTAATTCCTCCTAGTACAGTGAAACCTCCCGTAACGGACACCTCTCAATAACGGACACCTCTATAATACGGACAGATATTTTTATCCCGGCAAATATATATATTCTCTTACGGAACAAAACCCTCGCTTTTACGGACACTCTCAGATACGGACGCGGACAGTCCTTTTTCCCTCCAAACGTTTCAATAACCTCTTCATAATGGACAGGAATTATTCTCGGTTCTGTGATATATTACAGGGGACAGACAAGTCTTTTACCCACAAGTGAATCTATCGTGAGTCTACAGTCTAGACCTGGTGAACCATCAAGAAAAAAAAGCTTCAAGCTGAACTTGAAATAATTCTTGGTTTATGCCCACAATAAACTGCTTTCTGGAGGAAATCCTAGAAAACCTTCAATAAGCAATAACACTCATGCAGGGTCAGTCGATGGCTAAGAATCCTATGCAGAAGATCTTCCCTTCAATAACAAATTTAGTCCTTTTTCATCAGATTCTTGCATCTTTCCCGAGAATCTCGTAGATAACAAAACATTGTTTGTTTTGCAATAACATTTTCAACGAGCAATGCTTCCTCTCCTTTTTGGATTGATTTGATTGAGTTGATTTTGAGTTTGACGTCTCTTTCAGCACCGAGGCTATATGAGACGGGACCTACTGATTAACGTGGAATCCGAACCACGTGAGCTCCCGCCAGGAATCGAAGCCGGGTCTACCACGCCAAAGGCGCGTACGCTAACAGCTTAGCCACGTAGGAACTCTCTCTCTTTTTTGGCAAAGCTACATTTTTCTTTTAGTTATGATGCTGGAACAAGTCTGGGTTATAGTTTTCCCGGCTTCTTTTTTCACTTTCATTTTGAGATTGGACTGGGTCAATAAACATGCTCTCCAAATAACTTGCCTTTCCATCCATTCCGCCAAAGAACGAATATATTACCACATCCCCCAGTAATATTATTATTTAACAGAAATGAATTTCTTCTTCATTCCTCCCAGCATTTCTCATACGTGCTAGAATAGTTTCATATTAAATTTTACATATTTACGCTCATAGATAACGCATTTACTGTATATTACTGCATACAATTATCATTGTGAGAAACTAAATTTCTGTAACCTCTCAATAACGGACAAAAATTCATGTCCCATTGGTGTTCGTTATTGAGAGGTTTCACTGTATCGCCTCGAATATCACTAACTCGAAGCAAGAAGAAAATCTTTTTTGTGCAGAACTTATTTCATTGAAGTAAATATTTGTTCTTTTTGAATTCATAGTGTGTTACTTTCAAATGAACAGATGTACTATAACTTCTTGGTAAACAAATATACGAATTTAAATGTAACATCTCCTAAATAGTTATTAGACTACCATTAAATTTTATTTTTATACTTTGTTACATCCAAATTGCAGCGTGCGACGTGCTCACAATGCATGCTACTAGTACTTCAGTTATTTATTCTGAACTATAACTGAAAGGCAGTTTGCTAGTACTTCTAAGAAATGCTCACTCAAGGGATGTAAAAAGTAAAAGGTAAGTGTACTCTTTAGTTTCCTCTGCTCATTCATC
The DNA here is from genome assembly GCF_964235325.1 of Thermobia domestica. NCBI lineage: Eukaryota > Metazoa > Arthropoda > Insecta > Zygentoma > Lepismatidae > Thermobia > Thermobia domestica. The sequence continues at coordinate 235,033,207 of NC_137459.1, forward strand.
AGAAAAGGTATCTTTCTTCTTCATTCTTCTTTTCTTTTCAATAATCTTGGAACGAATAGATCAGTTTTCGCTCTACATGCGCTTACGCACACAGTATCCATTTGTTCCAAATGCAATAGTAAGAGATTGTTGGGTAGTATGTACTTTTGCTGACGACTATACGTTTATTTCTCCCACCCGACTTTGTGTTAAACGTTTCCTAAAGATACCAGTTGTGAGCGAGCTCAAGATTATTTTTAGCAAAAACGTAAAATTAAATTCAACTTGCAGAATTTTTCGCCTTTGAATTAAAGTATTTATCTTACGTTATTTCCACATTCAAGCATGTATGTCAGATTCTTTACCTCAGTCTAGTGTTGCGTTCAGTACATTATCTTTACTCCATTTGCATATGAGTTATTACATCATTCTGGTGTGCTGTGCTTCAATGGTTGGAACTTTAGAAATCATAAATCACGCAATCAAAATATCTAACATTCATGGTTTCTTTTCTTTTTCCTCTTCCTATCATACAAATAAATTGTGTTCTTGATAAGAAACTTTCTCCTCAGAAAATCACAAACGCAGATATTAAGACAATTACTTACAAATACATTTGTGAAATTTTACTTGTTGTAATAGAAGAATGGGCATAATGGCTCTATATCGAAAGTGAAATTCATTGTATTTTAAACTAAGTTTGTGGGTAGAAAACTTGTTTTAAACCTTGCAGGATTCTTTAAAAAAGTAGCTATGAGGTTCATCCTCGTAGATACAAAATTTCTCCGTTGGATTCAGTCCTGTGTCTAGTCAGTCCACTCTGCATTCTTGTATCCACCCTCCTAAGGTATAGTCGTTCCATAGCCGTCTTGGTTTCCCAAAGCTCATTCCCCCTATGTTCCTCAGGGCTTTAGATCTGTACGCACATGCGCATATTACCCAAGTGAGTAATGTGTTCCACCCATCCTGTTAGAATTAACGACAGTATTATCCATTTGACGTTTGATGGCCCAATACTACTTTAAAATTGTATTTTGTAGCTCTCTGTGTAAATTTATCACTTTAATATATTTTTGGTACCAAAAAGAAAATTTTATTTTCGAATTCCTTCAGACATACCATCCACATTTAGGTATATATATATTATCACAATTTAAAGTGTCTGTCGTCAAAGGACTATGGAGATGTAACCAGTGGACAGTTCAATCAAACTTGGTAATAGTATATTTGGGAACATGTATAACCGATTAGTGTGGTAAACAAAATTCGTTCAAATTCTTACCACCAAAAGAACTTGTGACGTTGAACAACGCCAATTAAATGCGATATGGAAAAACAACGTCACTATGAATACACAATAAGAAAATCCGGATTATATCCTCTGTCAGTCTTGCAGTATTGATTTAGTAGTGTTTTTAATACCCCGTGGTCTAGTAAACTGAATATACAGACATTGTAAAGTCTGGGCACATTACTGATTTTTTCAAGCAAAATACACTTATTCATACAAAACCGTAATTATTCGACTTGTTTTGGAAAGTAATTATCATTAATCTAAGGAAAAGGAAATTGATGGCCCAATTTATATTGAACCAAATTTATTGAGGAAGTATAGGCTCTTCAAAGTGCCGACCATTTTCCTTTATAAAATGGTTTTACAAATTCCAGGCACTGGTTTGATCACTATGTCCAACGTTTGCAAGGCTGTGACCAATAGCTTTTAAGATTCTAACAAATATATTTTGTGTTCGTGGGCGTTTGCTGTATGATCTTCCTTTCCCTCTAGAATTCATTTAACAACAGCTCACTGGGTGGTAAATCTGGAGACTGTAACGGCCATCACATTTTTGTGATAGTATGAGCGTTGTTATTGTTTTGTAAATAATTATTGCATAACTGGAAAGAATGTTTGAGATTATCTTCTTGTAAAACAAAATTGCGGCTCAAAATCTTCGTTTCTGCTGGAATTGAATGTGTTATTAGCAATCATAATAGAAATACACATCAAAAACGGTAAAACTGAAATATGACAGCTATGGGGCGTCCCGATTTTCCAGTTTGTGAAGCTGGCCGAGCTGTTTATAGGAGGAATGAAATTGATAAAACTAGTTTCAAAATTTCTATTAGCTAATTGCAAAAATGATGCAATTATATCGTATTTTCATGTATAGTATACACAGAGAATTAAAGCGTATTTATTTTACTTTCCAAGTATTCTTCCCAATATAAGTATTACGACCCTTCTTTCCTTTCACACATCACCTCCTGCGTCCTTAATATTGAATTTATGTAAGTAATTGAGAGAGATTTATTCTTAGAATGAAGAAGCCATCGGATATAAATTTAATGATTTTATATCCAAAGGTTAATTAAAAAAAAAAAAAAAAGTAATAGTAAATTTCTCCCTTTTCCTGCCCATTTGGGGAAGGGTCTTTCAAACTTCGTGCAGGGGAATGAAATGTTTGGCTATATGAAATAGAAATGATCCTTAAATACAGTATTTTGTGCATACATCATGTATTTGAGCTGACAAATGTGAAAAATGCATTGTTCACCTATAAAAGAGTAGTGTGCATTATTATTATTATTGCAACAACTACTTTAGTAATTGTACTTATTTAAAAACCAAATTGATGAAATTACGTGAATTTTAATGACTCTCCTGTAACATGGGGGTGCTTGGGTTCGAGTCCGGTTGCGCCAAATTTTGTAACTGTAAATAGAATTTAGAAAAGGAAGGATGAATTAAATTTAGTCGATCCTGTTTTCCCCATAACGGTGTCTCCAAGGCGCTAGGAAAACAGGTGCGTAGTTAATGGTAAAGCATATCCAAATATAATAAGGTTGAATCTCACAAGGTGCAATGCTGAAAGAAAGACTTTTCGCTATTGGAGTTTTTCCTCAAGTTGGCTACACTGACTATCACTCTTAACAGCAAAATGTTTGGATAAAGCAGGAATCATTTAAAAGCAGCAAACAAGGGAAATAAAATTGAAAGTTAAAAAGAAATGAGTTAATTAAAAAAAAAAAAAAAAATCTGATGGTCAATGTAACCGTGCTTCGACTTCCAAATACAGAGTAATTTGACGTAACTTCTTTTAGGTATGCAAGTACAGGTTAAAAACAGGTATATTTTAGAAATGATAATCACAGAAATGCTTTTGTCCTAACATTGAATAGACTATTAATAAATTTAACGAGAAAAAAGATTATTTTCTACAAAAATAAACAAGAAGGCTAATTCAAATTACACGTGAAAGCGATGAAATGAATAAATCGAATTTGCTGAGCATGAATCAGATGTTCGACTTTTTTGACAAAGTGATCTGATTACTCTTAACACATTTTTAGCTGAAGAACGCAGTTTAAGTTATTCAATTTTACAAAAAAAAAAAAAAAAAAAAAAAAAAAATAGCAACAATTTAATACTGCTTATTGAATTGACAATATTCTAAACTTCATAATTACTGTTAACGCAGTTTTACAGTAGAAAATTTCTATCAAACTGAATATTCATTAGCAACCTAACTTGTGATATGATTGCTTGTTTCCTCCCTAGATATGAACAGTTATTATGTAAGTCACTTATAATTAACACCTTTTTCAAAAAGAAAATACAAGGAAATAAGTTCAATAATCGGGTTGATGAATGAAAGAAATAATAATTTTGTTTGCTTGCAAGACTTATATTAAGTAAGAAGTGATAGAATGTTTTGCGAAAAATTAACTTGTCTCTAATTAACTCTTGTGACTGCACGCTATCTTTAATATTAAAAGAATCATTACTTCCTTTACACAATCAATACTCAGCTTTATATAAATACTATATAAATATAAAAATAATGCAATGAAACAAAAATTATCACACAAAAACTAACTACACACAGAAATTATACTCAAATGTAATGCATAAAATATAAAGTACTATTATTGGTCAATTGATTAAAAAAAATACTGTCGTCACTTTTGATTATCTCAATGATTCCTTCTGAAAAAAAAAAAAAAAAATCCATAGCTATGGACCCCATCTGCGCTCGTTACTCAGATAGGTACCTCTGAAAACAATTTTACTCGAGTGTCTTAAATTGTCTACATTATTTACGGAATTCTTAAGATATTAGGTGATAAAAAGATATACATTTATTTGTCTACAGCTTGCTTGAGATAGCACGACTTTGGAAATTCCTTAACAATAGATACTTTTAATAATAATAATAATAATAATTGACGATTTACAATAAAATGATATTAAGCTTGTTTGATGCTTTAGCACCAATTCCTTAGCACAACCTACACAAACAAATTAGAATCTAAAAATCTATATTTTTACGCTAGATTATTATTTTATCAAGACGGAAGTTACACTATGTGCAGACATCTTACACGCAATTTCCATTTTTTTAAAAAGGCATTAGGTTATTTCTCTATATCTTTTTTTTTAAAATAATGTTCTTAAAATTTACAATTAGTTCCGTATAGACAAGCAATGTCCCGAAGTTTTTAGAAAAAAAATGTAGGTATGGAGAAAATCACGAATCGCGTATATATTGGCCTTTGTTTTTCCTCAATAAAGAAAGTATTAGAACTGTTCATCCTACCTTATGAAGTATATATCCACACTTTATATGAAAACTGCACTTTACTTTCCTGAGTACCACAGTGGTTCCTAGTGTCCATTTCCACGTGTTGCGGTAGCGTCTCCCGCTCAGCTTCCTGGGTTCAAATCCCGGAGATGAAGTCCTCGTCTGCCTGGAGCGTCTATCTCTTCTTATGGTACGGCATCTGTCTCGGTTGGCGGGCTTCGAACTCGTGTCTATGTCCCTCTCTGTTTCCATGGTGTTGGGATGCAGCGATACGTGAACTTGCAAGTATTTATCCATTTGCACGTAAATCTTCATTAAAATAACAGTTTTTATCAAACATGACAACACCACATCCTTTTGCCTATTCCTTTTTTCACTTATTGTCAAACTTTTCGCATAGTGCCAAACTTTTCAGATGCAATCACTTCAGTCATCAACATTACTTAGTTCAAATAACAATATGAAGCGTCACAATTAAATAATAATAATAAGATGATCGTAATAACGTATAAAATATTTACAAAAAAAAAAAAAGAAAAATCGATAGCGGACCGTATTTATGGAGAAAGTGCGGGCACTGAGCCGGCAGCTAATACGGTGTTAGCCTGCCATGGTTATCGTATTAAACACTTAAAGAATATATAAGTTTGTTCCCGAGTATAATTTGGAGTACTATAGATGTTCTCGGTACGAAAGACGATCTTGGAGTCACTTTGTCCTCTGCTGAGGCGTTTTCCGAAATTTTCTTAAAAAGAAAAAATGACGCTTCTTTCTTCTCTTTGTCAAATTTAAATTTTTGGTTCTGATTCGCTGTCGTGGGTCCGTGACACCGTTTTTCAAAAAAATCGGTTAATGGCGTGGCTTGGCTTTCTACCGTCGTTTCTTGCTACTACGTGCCTTTGATGAACTTCATATGCACTTGCGAAAATGCAAGATATTTTTTTTTTTTTTTTTTGGTTCCTGGTTGTCTACTGCGTGAGATTCATAAGATTCCTATTTTTATGTCCTGAGAACAATGGCAGTCCATTAGCGATGAGCCGAGAGGCGCTATAGTGGGTGGTCTTTTGAGCGAGTAGAGGCAAAAGAAAAAGTCGGCTGCCGTCTCAAAGAAAACTTTCTACCTGCGAAAAATAAAGGATTAGCTTTGCAGAAAAAATGAAACAAAATAAAATATATTTCTTGAATTTCAAAATTAATTGAATTTAAATATTAATCTAAATATATGACTAGTTAATCAAGTGTGTGCGCGTAATTGTCACACTGCTTTTCTTTAGTCACAAATACCTCAATTTTGATTTTCAAGCGCCATATCGAAATATAAATGTTTGTTTTTAATTCTTGCAAAAGTAACTTTTTTATTTTATTTATTTTTTGCGAATTTGATATGAAATAGTTGATAACACTTTTGTTGCACTAAATCAATACGAATTCAGAAGGAAAAGATTAAAATATTTGGGATTGTTGTTGCTAATTTGTAATTTGTCAGTAGGTTTTTAGCTTTAAAAAGTGGATTAGTGAAGATCTAATCAGGAAACAATTTTCTACATTTGAAAGTAGCTGATTGACACAGGAATAATCGAATGTGGTCACTGTACTTGAGGATGATATATGAAGATGTAGTAGTTCGTTGTATTTTGCTGTTGGGGTGAACCGGATGCTTGAGAGGGGTATGAGTGTGATTGTGTACATGGGAGCGAAAGTAATGTTTGGGTTCCGTTGCGCAGTCTTTTCACGCAGCGTGTGGCCTGATCGATAACCTAGCCCTGCGTATGTTTTGTAAGGGTTGGATGTGGATAAGCAAGGTTACTCCAAGCTTCCACACGCAAAGGGGCATGCAATGTGTAGAAGGACCAGGGAATATAATTTGAGTTTATTGAATTATAGGCGGGTTGAACTTCACGTGAAATACTATATATTACATAGAGAAGGAACATGAATATGCAAAATCAATCTCATTATAACGATAATTCCAAAGGTTTAATTATTAGTTCTACTTCTGCGCTACAGTATATTGTCGGCCAGGGCATCCTTAACAACGCCTCGCTTAATTTTTAGTTGGTATCCGCTTCTATCTTTCTTTTCTTTCTTTTTTTCTTTTTCTTTTTCTTTTTTTTTTTTTTTTGCTTAGTAACAAATACAGTTAATGGAATATATTTGAAAGACAGACACAGACAGACACACACACACACACACACACACAAAATAATCTCAGAACTATCTCAGAAAACTCGTTGTTGCCGATTTGAGTCCACTGTGCTTTCGAAACACTATCTCCGCAGGTAGGCCTAGTCAGAGAAGTTTTCCAAAGGTCAGTGCGTAGTACGTAACTGGAAGGAAGGAGAGAGAGAGAGAGAGAGAGAGAGAGAGAGAGAGAGAGAGAGAGAGAGAGAGAGAGAGAGAGAGAGAGAGAGAGAGAGAGAGAGAGAGAGAGAGAGAGAGAGAGAGAGAGAGAGAGAGAGAGAGAGAGAGAGAGAGAGAGAGAGAGAGAGAGAGAGAGAGAGAGAGAGAGAGAGAGAGAGAACATTTCACCGAAATCTCAGGTAGCCGAAAAATTAAATTAAATGTATTATTGTTATTAGTTTTTTTTTTTTTGTTGTTGTTCTTTTTGGTTTACCTTTGCTCTGTTTAACAGATTCATGGATAATAGATGAAACGGAACAACTCTGACCCGAACACACCCGCATCCCGAATAGACTGTTACCCGTAGGCGACAAAACATTGTCATAAACCTGGAAAGAATGAATGTGTGAGGCTGCTAAAGTATTTCTAACAAACATGATTTCTTTTTCTCTCTCTCCCGATCGATCGATCAATAATTGTCGTTTTCACTTGTGCGATTCTGTGTATGTCAAAGCATTTGCACTGAAGTAGAAGTGTAAGGTCTATCAGTAGAAACGTTAGGAAGCACAGAAAACTTACATATAATGTGTGTTCACAACTGTTGCATTATTTTTCCAATGTGGCGAAATGAATAAACATGAAAATGTATTTAACATAGCCAAGACATAGTATTTTAATTAAGAGCCTGACTTACTAAATATAGTTCAAAATTCACCATTTTTTACTAATTGAAAGGAGATAATGAAATGCAACTGAGCACAATCACAGGTAATAATATTAGAGAACAGAAAATATAAAGAATTTTCAGTGTTGCCATCCATATACATTTCATTGTTGCCAGAGTAACATTTCCCCTAAAATCTAAGTTAAAGCAGCAACTAAAGGAACGAACTCAACTGCATTTCATTACGTATCATGCGTTTTGGTATCCTGTGAACTACTTTTTAAATAACATTTAATTTTAATAATTGTATGTTAAAACTATTTTGTTTATTAGAAGCTAAATACTACTATTATTTTAAAAAAGTAGTTCACAGGGTTCCAAGACAACATGATATGTAATCAAATGCAGTTGAGTTTATTGCTCTAGTCGCTGCCGTAAATTTAGGGAGAAACGTTATTCTGGCAACACTGAAAATTCTTCAGGTTCATATTTTCTGTTGTAGAATAACATTATCTGATTGCGGTTATTTGCATTTCATTATTTCCTTTCAGTTATGAAAAACAAGCAAAACAAAAATGGTAAATTTTGTACATATTATTTTTAGTATGGCAGACTCTTTAAGAAATCGTACACCAAGAATTATAAACACGTGAATATTCGTGCTCGAGTAGTGGACATTTTTAATTCACTATAAAATTCTTCAGTGATGTTGTAGAGCTGATATTTTGGTTGCTTCAGGATTCACGAGTTCTGTCTGGGTCATCGCGTCAAACCGGACATGAAAAGCGAGATCTAGACCGGGGTTCTTAAAAGTGTATAGTTTTAATATGGTCAGAGATACAGAAAAAAATCATATTGAAGGAAAACTCAGGTTTGTTCAGCAAGTTTTCATACTTGAACAACTACCGGTGACGGCGCTAGTATCACCAATAAACAGAAATTGCGTCGGCAGTCGAAAAGGCGCAATGAGTGTGGTGGTTTGCAGAGACAAAAAGTGTTGTTCAAGTTCAACGAAACTTTCGACGTGTTTACCACAAGGATCCTCCATCACGCAACAGTATCCAGGCGTAGAAGAATCAATTTTTATCAACGGGGAGTGTAGTGAAACAGCACAGCGGTGGTAAATCGCGTGTGTCATAACAACATGTGGAAGCAATAAGAGATTGTTTTTCACGTAGCGATGAAGTAAATTCGCGCAGCGAGCAGGCAATTGGCAATTCCAAAGTCAACAGTGCACAATGTGGTACACAAACGATTACGTTTGCGCGCCTACAAGGTGCAGTTGTTGCAAGAAATTAAGCCCAATGATAAGCCACAGAGAGCAGCATTTGCTACTGAAATTCTGGACAGGATTGATTATGACCATAAGTTTCAATTAAACGTTGTTTTCTCTGATGAGGCAACGTTTCACTATCTGGCTGTGTTAACATACACAATGTTACTATATGGGAATCTGAGAATCCGCATGCGTACGTAGAAAATTCTAGAGACAGTCCCACATTGAATGTTTGTTGTGCTTTTAACACAATGCAGTTATAGGCTCCATCTTTTTCATAGAACAAACCATAACAGGAAATGTGTTCTTTCACATGCTTTAACACTTTGCTGTTACCCAGTTACAACATTGCAACCTAAAGTCATTTTCCAATTGGGTGGTTTCTCGCCAAATTGGAACCTTCAAGTGAGCATTTGGAACAATTTCCTGGCCGTTGGATAGATGGTAATGGGCCAATTAGATGGCCTCCACGCTCTCCTGATGTTACCCCCTGGACTTCTTCCTGGGGGGTATGTGAAAGACCTTGTGTCTTCTGCTGAAAAGGTGCGTAACCTTGATGAACCGAAGAACCTATTAGAAATGCGATTGCTTCAGTAACATCTCAGATGTTACAGAATACGTGGAGAGAGATTGAGTTTAAGCTAAATATTGTAAGATTTACAAATGGAGCTCACGTGGAGTTACACTGAGTTAGAATGACTTGTAAGACCAAATAAACTTTTTGAGTTCTTCTTCAAAATGCATGTTTTTTTTTTCTTCTGCATCCCTGACCATATTAAAACTATACACTTTTAAAAACCGTCATTCCGGACACCCTGTATGTCTATCTAATATAAATAAAATAAAAAGTTTGTCTGTCTGTCTGTCTGTCTGTCTGTGTGCGGCCTGGGGACCAGACGAGTTGACCTAGAGTTACCAAATTTTGGTCAGGGGAATCTTGGCACAGGCTCCAGATCAAGACGAAGCCCTTTTTTCAAATTTCGAACCAGGTGGGTCTCAGGGAGGGGCGTTTACCGGAACCGGCTTGGGAACCAGACAAATTGACGGAGAGTTACCAAATTTTAGTCACAAATACCTTGGTCCAGGCTCCAGACCAGAGTTAAACGTTTTTGTCAAAATTCGAACCAGGGGGTCTCAAGAGGCCGTTTACCGGGACATGTAAAAGTAGTAGAAAATTACCGATATTAGTGTCGAATTCATAGTTTTCGCGGTCGGTGAGATCAATGGTGACACTTTCATTAGCGATGGCTTGCAAATTCAGCTATCATTGGATGCGGGCCGGGAGTCAGCGGGGGGGATACCGAGACATGTAATTCAAAATGATCAATATTAATGTCAGATCCATAGTTTTCGCGGTCGCTAAAATGCATGGTAATACTTCCACAGGCGTTGACTTCCAAATACTGCCTCCTGCGAAGAATGGTTATATTCAGCTAGTGTGTGTGTATATATATATATATAATATAATGAAAGTCAACTATGTTTGTGACTTAACTGTTGACCCACACGACCGATCTCGATCAAATTTTCAACATAGATGAGTTTCGGACCTGGAATGTCTTTTTTTTTTTATCATTTCACTTCGACGGTGAAACTTAAGGGAGGGGGAGATATTTAAAAATGATCGAAAATGACCGATATTAGTATCGAATCTGATTTTTGGGTCGCTAAAATGAACAGCGACACTAACGATGCCGCTTAAATCCAAATTCAATCCATATATATATATATATATATATATATATATATATATATATATATATATATATATATATATATATATATATAAAATCAGAATGACCGATATTAGTGTCGAATCCATAGTTTTCGGGGTCGTTGAGACGTACAGTGTCACTTTCGATGTCATTTAAATCCAAATTGAGCCCTTTATGTCCAAAAAGGAACGTATTATCCCAGTGCGAAAAACGAGTATTCTGCTAGTATATAATACATATAATATGTATGTATATAGACAAATAGATATATATATAATATATAATAAAGGCAATTCAACCAACTCTCTTTGAAGACTTCTGTATTGAATCACTCGACAATGTTTCATTGCGCCAATGTCTACAGTGTCGGAAAACGTATTAGAAAAGTTAGTGGCCAGATCTTTATAAAATATGACTGTGCAGTAAAATTTAAGAGGGATATTTACGATTTGTCAACTCCCGACGTTTCTATGTTAATTCAGATAGTACCCATGCAATATTTTTATATCTTCTTGAGCAGTGTTACTGTGCTTTTACTTAGCAGAGTGTCAGCTAATCCTTTGTTTCTTTTCCCTCTTTCCCTTGAATGCGTTCCAATTTACTTCATTGATTGCCGGCTGATATCCGTTTCATAAATCACCATTTCTTTCCGCCTTGGTTTGTTTTCGATTTCAAATAGTACCTTTCATGACCATCAGCTCTTATTTGTGAACTGTATACGTTTAATTGAGGTCATGAACATGTTAGTAAAATTATGTGAATGAAGCAGATTTAATTATTGTTTAAAATACTGTATTATAGTGCTATGTATTAAAGATATTTTGACTATTCCTGCAATGAAATGAGAGATCTAAGACACTTTTCTCAGTTGTACTCCTCAGCTGTATGTTGTCAGGGATATAAAATTCAGCGGAAGGAGCATGACTCGGGATATCGTCCTGTGTCCTGTTACTAATTGTGATAATGGACGAATAAACTGATTTCGTCACTTCCGCTCTCAATCTAACGAGTAAGTGCAAGGACTCTCACTTTCGATTCCAAATAATACGTCTGCTAGATAAAGAAAGCATAGGCCGGTGTATGTTTCTTCATTCTCATGTACACGTTAGATAAGTTTTCCTCCCTCCATTATCTTTGGTATATTTGTTTCCCCTTTTTTCAGAAACTTAAACAAAAATTGCAATTCTGTCTTTCAAAGTAATATTTATAAGCAAGTGCAAAACATAACCTAAGAATAAAAGTTTCATATGCATCTCACGACTCTGGAACCCATTGGATACAAATGAACAACAAGTACTTGCGGAAATACGTCATACCTGATTATCAAATAAATAAATAAATCAACTCTATGGTTCTGGATAATCATAATAAAATTTTAAAACACATTTTTCTGAGCAGAACAAAATGAATTATTTAATAACTGTACAGATTATCAAATTCAGTACTTCATAATAACGAAGGTAGCACATTACCAGTTATCTGCCCCGATCCATACATCCTTTTTGGCAGTGTTTAAGAAAATTCGTGTAGGGGTAGAATCCTTTGAAACGTTGTAATTGTAGTTGTAATGATTAGTAATGCTGTAATTCGAAGTAAAACACTTATGAAACAAACAATACGTTGTACTCAAATTTCTTGTAGTATTTTCTGATGGGGATATGTATATTCATCAACTCCCTACATGTAACAATTACGTATATACTAATCTTCAATTTTTATATTTCAGAATTTCTTTGTTCGTTTTCATTTTCGAAAAAGAAGCTGCCATGACACTCGTAATGTCATATCTTCCGGACACTCATTTCTGATCGAAATTTACTTGTAACTGCTGGATCAGTTGATTTATTTTCGAATTGCAGAAATTGCTAAAGGTATAGTAAATACAGTAATTCCTGTCCTTTTATGAACGCAACGTTTGGGGTAAAATAACTGTCCGTAAAGGAGAGGTTTCTCTCCAATAATGTATAATATTTATGCCGGGACAGAAAAGTTCGTCCGTATTGTGAAGGTTTCAACCATTAAGATGTGTCCGTCAAGTGAAGTTTTCCATCGTCTTTAACACTTTGAACATACTGATTGTTAATATTAAGAAAAGAGAGAAGCAATATTTTGTAATAGAAGCTGGCTGAAATCTGAGATTCCCTTGTTAGTATGTATGTGAATGCCTCAAATATTGCATATTGTATACTGCGTGTAAAGACATTTAAGTACTGCGCACTTCAGATAATATGCTTCTGAAAGAACAAATGATGCGCATGCAGTCTCGGAATGGCAGTGCTTATGCCATGTTTACTATACTGTTAATATTATAAAGCTCCTATTCCTCACATCATGATAAAATTTAAAATTTAATAAACTGTATTTCATATCCAAGGCAATGTCCTAATAAGACAAAATTCTGTGTAAGATAGGATGGAGTGTCGCATGGTAAATGTGCAACTAAATACAAGTTTTCGTATCATACAATAATTGCAATTATTTACTTCATCTTGCCTAATTTGTGCTCTGCCCGAAGTGACACTAAGCCAACAGGGTAAGGGAAGGCTGTGGGGAAACAAAGGGAAGGGCTATGGAAAAGTGAAAATTATAGAGCTGGAGTGAAGAAATAGCTCAAGATTTGGAATAGCATGTATCCGAGAAACAGAGTAATTATGACCTCATTATACAAATACTTGCATACGTCAATTAATATTCCTTGCAGGTACGCTGTCCAGATTTGTTTCCAGTCTGTTTATCTGCAAATACTCTCTAATAATTGGCTAGGCATATTGTATTTTTACATGGCATATTATTAATGATTTTACCTGTTGAAGCAGTTTGATTTTATACTGTGGCAATTATTTTTGAAGCTTTATGAAATGGCTACTTAGTTTCTGCTCAGCCAATCAGAAGATATGTGGAAACAAAACAAAACACAGATTTGTAGAAGCGTTATTCTTAAGAAAACGTTGATTATAAATTACAACAGACTGTACCTTACATTAGGAGAATATAATTAATGTGCAAATGAGTGCATGTGTAATGAAACCATATTATGCTAGGTGTATCAGTCGCCATCTCTTACCAATTTTGCTGTTGATACCTGTCAACAGGCGGATGGACATTGTCGTTCAACATTATTTGCTATACGTATACGTAGTACAGTTTGAAAATCGAATGACGGAGATTACGTTTTCCACATTAAGTTTTTCCAGTGTTTTCCTTCAATCTTACCAATATAGTGCTAGAATGGTGCATTTAAAGACCTTTCTCTGTGATTGTTCTTATTACATAACTGATTAATTGCGGATAGCGTCCTTGCCCATCATTAGAATTGACATGAAAAATTGAGAATTTAGAAGTGTTTACTGTAGGAAATGAACAATCATTATATGAACACGTCTTTTGTAGAGTTCTTCTATTTCATATTCGTAATTTGTAGACGCATATAATGCTATTAATATAGTTTTAATTCTACACACACATGAAACTAGTTTTGCCCAAGGTTCAGAGCAGTGTTAGACTAATCAAGCTTAAAAGAGCGAGGTTAGGTAAATAATAGTGTCAAACTATTGTTTAACAGCAAGTTTTCCGAAAGCTACTCTAGCAAGACGTTCAAAGATTCGGTTTCTTCACTATATGTATTAATCTAACACGATATATGTATTATAGGTTAGTTTCCAGTTTTACTGTTCTTCAATAAGACAATATCTGTTTTTTTTTAAAAAAGCACATTGATTTCACTTTCTAAACTTTTGCGCTGTGATTTTTCAACATCATCTGATATAGGTATTTTCTTTTTTAAAAGAGTTCTGTTACGCTTTAAATAATAATAATAATTATAATAATAATAATATAAATAATGGATTCTTGTTTCCGCCTCATGGCGGTGACAGTAGTAATACATAGTTCTATTCTTGATCATTTGAGCTTAATGTAATGTCTAGTGTGCAGCATATTTTTATTTAGGGAAGCTGTGTTATTGTTATTATTATTATTAGTATCTCATAGCTCTTCAGAATAATGAAATAAAGTATATTCGCTTAATTGTGTTTTGGTAATATGCATTTTTTTCTTTAAAAAAATGCAGTATCATTAGAACGTGTTTGTAAATCTGATTCCATTGGAAACAATGTTGCCGCCATTCAGATGACCCTCACTCAGTTCATTGCACTTGATCTAGACTCTAGGGAGGTAGTCACGTGCATTTCCGCTGAACAAGTAAAGCCTGCCATCATCATTACGCTTTAGTTTGTTTTTGTAACGTTACAGTTGTTTATAGAAGAACAAATTAGGTAGAAGTTAAATCTACTGTCCTTCAAGGTGTCATTCTAAAATTGGCTTGTGTAATTACAAAAGAAGAAAAAACTGAAATATTTGAGACGGCACAATATCTTCTGAATATGAAGTTAGTTTCTTGATCACAAAATTCGTAATTGTCATGTAGCGGTGTGCGTATGTTTGATGTTGTTACACGTGAGTGAGTTTGAAGCCATATTACCCAGTTTATTATTATTATTATTATTATTATTATTATTATTATTATTATTATTATAAACACAAAGCTTGTCTCTTATGGAAAATCACATAATAAAATAAAGTTCAAATATTCTTTTGACTCGAGAGGTTACTTTCTTTTTAATTTTAGGATATTTTATAATGACTGAACACAATTCATTACTAATTACATTTGATTTATAGCAACGTTTCGTAGTGCAACTTTATTATGCTACTGTAATTATTATAAATGTTTACACATGGTGGACGAAAAGTCTCTTTACAATGCAAAGTATTACAAGTTATTGTTGTTGTTAAATCTTTACTTAATATTGTTCCTGTGTTATTGTTCACATCGTAATATTAATATACATATTAAGGAGAACAGTAACTAACCATACTTTACTATGCAGAAGGACTTTTCGCTCAACCTGTATTTATTTTATTATTATTATTATTATTATTATTATTATTATTTTTTGGAAAATTAAGTGTATCAAAGTTTATAACGGGAAATAATGAAGTTCAGCATAATGTTAAAAGCATTGCCTAAGATACTACTAAGACAATATTATTTATATATTTATTTATTTTAGTGGATATTTTCGACTTCTGATAATGCCAATATATTCGCACAGTTAGTATAATTCCATAGTAACGCCATTAACTACCTCTTTCCTACAAAGTGAAAAAAAAAATGCCTGCGACACAGGAGTTGATTCTGTCCCATCTCGAAACGTTGCCATGACACCGATGTCTTGTCTCCGAAAGTGTATGTTTCTATTACAAGAAGGGTTCAGTCTCGTCTCGTTATGGAAATTATCTGGTCCCTTTTCATGAGCAACCCTTCCCGACATATTTTCCAGTAGTTGGCTTTGCTTAAACTACCGTAGTTTGGAAGGAATATGAAAAACAAGGCAAATACGATTTGATAACTTCGGAATGGAATAGAAAGGGGTGAAATTAAGAGTGGTTCAAGAGTAGACAATAAAGAGCTCTATCGTATGACACCTAGAAAGTTTCATTTTGTTCTTCTAATTCTCCCTTCTGTTTCTGGTCAGTGGTAGAGCGCATACATCTGGCGTGAGAGGCCCATGGTAAAATACACAGCATCATATCCGTGCGGTTTTCTCGTTCCGTTGTTCCGCTTCTCACATTCTCGGTTTATCAATTCCATCATGACTCATTTTTTGTCATTAATTTTATCTAGCTTATGTGGAGCATAACATAATTTTATTCGGGTACCTTCGTTACTTGCATAGCATTTCGACACTGTCTCCCTTTGCTAATTCGACGATAATGAGTCTGAAAGAATGGGCATTATGGTGTTTGCCTTCCACCGTTTTCAATAGTTGAGATTGATGCCAGATACTTCCTAGACCTAGTACAATTTTCCACTACGTACTCGATAGAACTTAGGCTTGCAAGTGTTAAGCCATGACAAAAGTGTATATCGAGTAAGAAAACACTGGGTTGGCCTGGCGATATGGAGTCGTGCGTTAGTTTGCTGAAGGTGGAATCATGCAGATTATCCAGATAACAGGATTAACGTCGTCATGAATGTACGACACATCATTCATCTCGTTTGGAAAAAGACCAGAGGTGACTGGAATGCCTTGCTTATTGGCCCTCCCATGTCGAAATGCCAGGTGTGGGTCCTGTATGGGATATCATCTCCTGTGGCACTCATGAATTCAACTTTTTCATATTACTGACTGAATGGGGCCACCGAACGATAGTGGTGTGGTATATGCCTAAACTCCTGTGCGATGGCAGGAATACATTTCTGGTCTGCTTTCACGGTTTTCTTTCTGAGGACCTCGGTCGGTGCTCACGAGGCTAATTTTCCAGTGATGTGTGATCGGAACGGACTTTGAGAAACGAACGGTGAATGGTGGTTCATTCGCTATTCTTGGCGCAAATGTTTTTATAAGACTTGCGGTTTGCTTTGCAGAATGTCGCAATTCAATTTCGTAAAGAAAAATACTTGGAATTGTGTGTTCTCCATGGTGCACTTTCGTACAGTCTTATCGCCACAACGCACTGTCTTCTGATTCACTAGGTGCCTCAATCTGTTTGCTGGACGTATACATAATTTTTGACAGCGTGTTATCTTAATCCCTATGTTCGCTAAGTTTCCAACCAGACGTGAAAGTGGACATTCCATTCGCTCTGAACTAATACGTTATAAATTAAATAATTTCAAGAATCAAAATGACAGAGACAGTGCAAGCATTAAAAGGTAAATAATATGCTAAATATTTGATATTTATTATGTTAGCTTAACAAATGGTGAGCCTTTTGTAGTAATATTTGTTACTTATTTCACGTAAATATTAAAGTAAGAAAATTCTCGCAGTAGGAAAATAACGACCGGGTAGTGCCTGTTAATTGTATCATATCAAACGGTTACTTTACGAAGATTCAAGACATTATTAGGTAGCAAGTCTTTATTCTTCAGTGTGTCAGTCACCTGTAAGTGATTAATGCATCAGATCGCATTTCCTGAATGTCACCAACTATTTAAAGTTTAAGTTTGAAATATTTTTTTGTGTGTTTAGAATCAATTATTGTTTTCTACTTTTAGAATCAGTCTTTAGATATTGACGTCAAATAAAAATAAAGCAAGAGCATAGTACGACATTCATGGTACCTGTGTTGTAAAATAAATTGTAAAATGTATATAACACTGTATGTTGTTAAGGATGAGTTAATTTTAAGTTACATACTCACTTCTGAAACATTATCGAATAATATTAACATTTTACAACTTTTTTTTTAAAGTATAAACACACTACTGTAATTAAATCTAGCGAATCTTTCCAAGAAATTTGTTGTTGTTTTGTATAACTTCGTGAACTATGCCCAACAATAGGGAATGATTATTTTAGATTATAATGTTTTGTAAATTTGTAATTTTAATGTTCATTCGTATTTAAAATATTTTGAAAAGTATAAATCCAAAAATACGCACTGCTAATTTCAGCTGACACTTTTATCCGACTGCTGCTTAACTGCAGTTGTTACGTGCATAGTTTACTGAGTAACTATAAATTAATTAAATGTAATACCATCAAAGAAATTAAATTTTTTGCGTGTAGCGTTCTATTTTTTACATTACCAGTTTTTCTTCAGACTAAAGGTTAAAGGTTCCTGATCCGTTATGCAGATAACAGCTATAGTTTTGAATTAGTTAAGAATAGACCGAACATCAATACTGATTGGCATTCAGACCTTGAGACAAATGCATGCTTGGAAAAGGCAGGTTGGGTTGTTAAAGTTTCATAATGTGACTTCTGCGCAGCATTAAAATTTCTCCGTCATGTTCAATGAAATCAATAGATTTTTTAAAAAAGGAATTAAATATTGCCTCGTCTCCTACTGTAAGCTAATTTTGAATTGAAAGTTTGAAAATAATAATAATTTTGAAAAGCAATCAAGTATTAACAGGTTTGCAAAAATACACACCTATATTTTCTCATTTTATTGACGAGTGAATATACTTCAGTTACACTATATATAATTCTTGTAATCATTATAAAGGTTGCAGAATGATAGCGAAACAACATGTGATATCACATTGTATAATACATCTCTCATTCGTCTGAGAAAATTGTGATTGCGTATAAAAATAATAGTAATAATAATTAGTATTAGCATTACTAATGATTCTGTACATTATTGAAGCAAATGGTCCTCTCACTAATTTCAACCCCAAACTCTTCCCCCAATAAGAGTAACTGTAATTTCCGACAAAATACAACACATTATTCTATAAAAATATGAGTGTGATCAATAAATGCTTATGAAAATTTTATGTAAAATTAAGAAAACGATACCTACGGAAGAAGTAGGTATCGAGACGAGACGAGACTTTGTACAGTCTCGGTTTCGTCTCGAATCAAAAATCGCCGTCTCGGTCTCGTCTCGGTCAACAGATGCTTGTCTCGATCTCGGCCTCGAGGACAAAATCTCGCTCTTGTCTCGAAAGTCTCGAAATAAATAGTGTGAAATTAAATTTCTTAAAGTATTATTATCGTAGTCTGTTGTTTCCGCTTCTTATTTTTTGCCTTCATTCTTGACAATTATGGTACGCTGTACCTCTTCATAGCTAATTTGCTAGCGCTAATGCTTTCCATGTGTGTGTTCCATGTTAAATCATCAGTGGGTATAGACCATATCTGGGATAAAACCCTAATAGTAATCCATATTTCACTTTTTAGCAATAGACTTTCTCATATAGCATCAGTACTGCCTATACAATTAAACTCTATTAAATTAACTCCAGTACTATACAGTAGTTTATTTCCTTCCTTTCAATCAGAATTGATCAATACCTCCTAAGGGATAACGCAACACATTGCAGCACGAATGTATTAAATCGGACCGAAATTGAAATTTTACATCATCTCATTTATTATCCAATACATTCTCCTTTGACTGTCATTTTAAAAGCAGAATATAACATTCATGATCCTACGAAATAGAGTAAATTATTACTACAATATATTTTGTTTCTAATTGATCAAATGCTTTATTAGCGTTTCACTTCTCCGTGTTTAATTTACATTTTATAACACGAATTTCCTGAACGTTGTGGTGGGAGCTAAGGCACTCACCTTTGCTATGTGTGGTCTTGGGTTGGATCACCAAACAAGTTAGATTCAAAGTCCGATATTGCGCATAGTTCGCGTCTCAATTTAAGTACATTTTGTTTCTTATACAAGTTCATAAGGTCGTAATGCATTACGCAAGCATATATCCAGAGCGGTAACTAGGCAGGAGCAACTGGGACAGTGTCCCGTGGTCCTCACCAATAAGAGCGTTGAAAAACCCAGTCAGGCTCACAAAATTTCTACTCTGAGAATTAAAGAAAGGATAATACCTAAGAAATTGAAGAATTTAGTGCTATAATTGAAATAAATTATCATTGATACTGCATATCTATCTCTTTGTACGCTAGGGAAAATGTCGACCTCGGTGGCGACGAAATCAGCTTTGGGGGCCTACAGAGTTATTGTTACTCATCTAAGTAGGACAAAACAATAATTTGTTTCCTTTTGGAAATATCTAGTTTTACTCATCGTACTACTCTTCGAAGTAGTTTATGTAAAGTATAAAAAAGTTTTAAAAAATATTTATTTTTATTTTATTTATTTTTTGCATTGATTAACCATAGAATTTCAATGATGTCACGCAGAGACGTAAGCAGACTACAGCACGCTTACCTACAGCAGAGCCGTAAGCAGCATGCTTGACTACAATTCGCGTGGTCCCAACTTCGATTCTCGGTGCGGGTGCAGTTGAAAGACCGAAGTGGTTCCACTATAATCAGTAGCTCCACATCTCCTTTAGCCGCCCTAGCATAACCGTGGGACGTTAAACTAAAACAAACTGACCCAAAAATCAACACAATGCGTATTACTAACTGTATAAATAAGTCTTTGAATAATTGCATATACACTGAAGAAGAAAAAAAAACAAGTCCAGATTTCAGGGGAAAACGAGGATAATATGCTTTCTGTTGGGAACACCATGACAAGACAGTATACTTAATCAATCGTATCCCAGCCCCCGCCAAGTGAACTTTGTGGTGGACAAACACCGTGTGCGTGGGTTTTCTCGGGGTTCTCCCGTTTCCTCCCACTTTCTTCATTCCACCATTTCATTCATTACTCATCATCACCGTCTCCTTTAGCCTAACCGGCATAACCGTGGGACTTAAAACTCACAGATTTAATCAATCGTAATACAGTGAAACCTCTGAATAACGGATACCAATGGGGTATGAATTTTTGTCCGTTACTGAGAGGTGTCCGTTACAGAGAGGTTACACAAATTTAATTTCTCACAACAGTAATTGTATGCAGTAAATACATTATGTATGAGCGTAAATACGTAAAATTCAATATGAAAATACTCTATTTAGTAGGTAGACCCTATTTGAATTACTAAGAGAGATGAAGGAGAAATTCATTTCTGTTAATTATTATTATTGATGGGGAATGTGTTCATATATTCGTATACTGCAGAAGATAATGCGTGTATGGTTATTTTCTTAAGTACATGTCATCACCCTGTGAGCGTTTTTCATTTACAGTATTTTTGTTGCGGAAGAAACGTGCGTTAGTGTGTTTGTGTACTGGCGCAGTATCTTCGTTGGCGGAATGGATGAAAAGGAAGTTATTGATAGTGCATATGTTTATTGACCCAAACTTGTTCCAGTATCATAACTAAAAGAAAAATGTTGTTTTTCGAAAAGAGTAAGAGAAGAAACATTGCGCGTTGAAAATTTTATTGTAAAACAAACAATGTTTGTTTTGTTATTTCTGAAATTATCGGGAAAGATGCAAGGCCCAGAGGAAAAAGGACTAAATTTATTAGGGAAGGAAAGATCTTTCTCATAGAATTCTTGGCCATACGACTGACTCTACATGAGTGTTATTGCTTATTGAAGGTTTTCTAGGATTACCACCAAAAAGCAGTTTATCGCGGGGAGAAGAAAGGATTTCAAGTTCAGCTTGAAGCTGTTCTGTTTGATAGTTAACCAGCTGTAGACTCATGATAGACTCACTTGTGGGGAAAATACTTTTCTGGCTACTGTAATATACCGCAGAACCGAGAATAATTCCTGTCCGTTATGAAGAGGTTATTGAACGTTTGGGGAATAAAAGGACTGCCCGCGTTCGTATCTAAGAGTGTCCGTAAAAGGGAGGGTTTTGTTCCATAAGAGAACATATATTTTGACCGGGACAAAAAAATCTGTCCGTATTATAGAGGTGTCCGTTAAGGGAGGTTTCACTGTACTGGGGGAAACATTTTCATTTCCTATGGCGACATAGTCAGTAAGTGAGAGCGGTGCTTACTGTTTTCACAGGAGTAATTGGTGCTTTCATTTACTGACGTGCGTAGCCACATGAAATAAGGGCGTTGCACCCAATATTACAATTGACATCACCGTCTTCTCATGGTGTTCCCAACAGAAAGCATTTTATCCTAGTTTTCTCCTTATATGTGGACTTGGCATTTTTCAGTGTAGCTAAATGGTATGGATCGAATTTGAGGCGGTGGATGGTCAAACTAAAACAAGTGAAATGTAATTAGGATGTAATTAGAACTTTTAATTAAGCACGGTTTTCATCTAAAGTGTATGCCACGCCTAACAAGTGAAGGTTCTCTCCCAAGAATCGGGGATCCGGAAACTGCGCATATATTTAGATAGAGGAGTGCCATGAAGGAATAGTGGTGAAATATGCCGGGCCGACAGCAAAGGATAAATGCAATGGCCACCCGAAGGTCATGCCAATCGGCTTTTGCAAGCAATCTCTCATCCACTTCCCATGGGCAGATTGACTTAATGTTTTGCAGATTGATATATGTATGAAAACTACACATCTATTGGTTTGAAATTTCGAGGATGTTAACGTATTGAACCCAATATGGCCGATCAAAATGTCAGTGTGTCAACGACTCGTGTCTGGAAAACGAATTGTACTATGGAAGTACAGTATCATTAGGGTCTATATATACACTAGCTGAAATATCCATTCTTTGCATGGGTCAAATAAAATATCTATGTAAACAAACAGAGCAACGGAAGAAAAATATATCGGCCATTTTCTACTACTGTTACATATCCTGGTAAACACCCCCTGAGACCTCCTGGTTCCCAGCCGATGGGGGCTGTATTTGAAAGCAACTCCTGTGGGAGTATCACCATTCATCTTAGCGACCGCGAAAACTATGAATTTGACACTAATATCGGTCATTTTGGATTATTTTTACATTTCTCGATATTATCCCGGTGATTCCCGGCCCAAAGCCGAATGGGATGAATTTGGAAGTTAATGCGATCCGAATTTCACCATTAACCTCAGCGACCGCGAAAACTGAATTCGACACTAATATCAGTCAATACTACTTTCACATATTCCGGTAAACGACCCCTGAGACCCCTTGGTTCCCAGCCGATGGGGGCTGTATTTGGAACTTAACGCTTGTAGTAGTATCACCATTGATCTCAGCGACCGCGAAAACTATGAATTCGACACTAATATCGGTCATTCTACTACTTTTATATATATCGGTAACCACCCCGCAAGTGCCCCTAACAGCACAAGATTTGCTGGGCATGTGCCATTTAGGTGTCCCAGCTACTTTTAGGTACCCGACGCTTGGCACATATAATATTCATGTGCTAAGTATGTAGTTCAGCTACTTACAGTTTTAAGTACTTGTTACACCTAATTGATATTTGCAACTGTGTACTACAAATATAGCATTTATATACCTGGTTCAGTTTCGCACTCTAACAGTAATTTGTTTCTATGTCGTCACTTAGGACATATATCTGTCATGTCTTAGGTACGTCCTTTAGGTACATACTGTTTCAGATATCCTAACAGCACAAGATGTGCTAGGCATGAGCCATTTTGGTGTTTTAAATTCATCTCTCACATTTGATGCATTTGTTCCTTCTATTTCTAAGCGATTGTGTACCAGAAACAACAAACGCATCAACTTTATTAGATGGCAACTGTCGCCGATTAC
This sequence comes from Thermobia domestica, assembly GCF_964235325.1. NCBI lineage: Eukaryota > Metazoa > Arthropoda > Insecta > Zygentoma > Lepismatidae > Thermobia > Thermobia domestica. Next base: position 235,056,790 of record NC_137459.1, read on the forward strand.
TTGAAAGTGAAGATGTAAGAACCATGAAATAAAGTAAATAGACACTCGTAATGTTGTTATAAAATTACAAGGCGAGCAGATTTTATCTGATTCCAAACAGTTATCGTCGAATATACGCGGTTAAAGGAACACTCTGATTACCTAAATTAAAAACACCTCAATAATTTATCTGTCTACAATAATTTATCTCTTTTCAATGTCTTCGTGGCCAAGTCGGAAGAGCACGCGGCTAGTAATCCAAAGGTTGGTGGTTCGCGCCCACCCTACGGTACATTCTTTTTCTACCTATTTAAAGTGTTTTTTAGACTCTCCTTAATGTAAACATATAGTCGATTTAACCTATTTTGGGGGAGTAATTTTGTGGTTCATTGACGCTTATGGCATGGGGAACATATCTAGAACATAGGCACGTTCCCTAGCTACATGTCAGGCACGTGCCTGGGGACGGACATGGACTGTGACTATCATTTGCCATCTATGTGATTCCTCTCTGAGGTACATAAGGCACATACTAGACACATTCCAATGTTTCTGAGGAAACATGATAGGCATATACCGGCTATGTAATTGCTGTTAGGGGCTCCCCGGGCAGCGTTGCCAACCCGATCAGATCATCTTAAAATTATCGTTTTCGCCGTAAAATTATCGTATATTTTGTTTCAAGTCTAAATATCAAGCTGTATTATTATTATTATTATTATTATTATTATTATTATTATTATTATTATTATTATTATTATTATTAAGAGGAAACTAACGCGAAAGCGAACAGCAAAAAATTTATTCTTGAATCTCCTTAGAAAACAAGAATGAAGTTCTATTCTTTACGAGTCTGTCGAAAAGAATTCTGTGGTTTTCCTTCAACATTTTATATGTTTATTTGTGAAAACTTACGTACATCAAATAGCTAGTAATTCTCTCTTAATGATCGAATAGATAACGCGGGTTTCATGTGTATGTGTTCAGTGTATGTTAAACCCCAGTGATCCGATTAACCAATTACATAGTAATAATAAACATAAGTAAGCAGGTGAATTGGTTCGCATTTGTAATGTTTTGAGTAATTTTGTCACATTTGTTGCAAAATTCATGAATTTCTTTCGAATTTCAAATACCCCCAGAACTATCTTTGCATTTTAGCTGAAGCTATTAAATTATCGTATACTTCCCTATTATCGTACATCAGCTATCGTACATCATACGGGGGTCAAAATTATCGTATGATTCGATAATTATTGTACATGTTGGCAACGCTGCTCCCCGGGTCGCATATAATGGTAGCTGAGTTTGAATGTCAGCGCTAATAGAAGTGTCACCATTGATCTCAGCGACCGAGAAAACTATGAATTCGACACTAATATTGGTCATTTTCTACTACTTATCGGTAACCACACCGCAAACGCCCCCTGGGTCCCATACCATGGTAGCTGAATTCGAAGTCATCGCTACTGGAAGTGTCACCATTGGTCTCATTGACAACGAAAATGTGGATATGACACTAATATCTGTCAGTTTTTAATATTTTTACACGTATCAGTAAACCCCGCCCGCAGGCGAATGGGGTGAATTTGGAAGTGACCTCCCTGAGACTTCTGGTTTGGATAAAAAAAAAAAAAAAAAAAAAAAAACACCGTCTTGGTCTGGGGCCTGGATCAAGGTATCCGTGACCAAAATTTGACAACTCTCGGTCCACTCCCCTGACCTCACACAGACAGAGGGACAAACACACAAACTCTATTTTATTAATACTATCTATCTATCTATATATATATATATCTATATATATATATATAAATATATATATAAATATATATATATATATATATATATATATATAGAGAGAGAGAGAGAGAGAGATATCAGTGGATTTTGTTTCGGGAGAGGCTTGAGCCTGATAGGTACTCCCTAAGTACAGGACTACATCAGTCAACCGTTCCCATATTATCTAGCACTGCGACGAAAGAAATTGTGAATGAAGGCAATTTCAGTTTTTATCAATATTCGAGACGAGACCGAGACTTTCGAGACTGACCTAAGTCTCGTCTCGATTTATAGAGGCCTGTCTCGGTCTCGTACCATCCCTAGGAAGAAGTTTGCCAATAAACTCGAATGCCTAGAAAGCCATCAACATAACACAATCTACATTGAAAATGTTCTGCCTAAAATAATAGTATTTAAAGTGTTCAAACAAAACGGGCCAAAAAATTTCGTTGACAAAACTAATAGCGTCATATATCATATGTTTATGTTCACACGCGTGTAGAAAGTATAACCCTTTAGATTTTCTTTAAAACGTAAAACTCGTTAATTGAAACCGATACTACTATTTTAAAGAGAAAAAGATCTTCAAATTATCTAATTTGTGAATTGAGCTCGTTACTTACGACTTTTCTCTTTCCCTTGTTAATCCATGAAATAATCTGGAGTAATACTTGGGCCCAGAGCCGTATTTACGCATGGTCCATGGCCCGGGTGGCAAATTTTCTCGAACCAATTCCTTGGGGAAAAGAACTGCAGTTCGGGTAATTTCAGAATTAATTATGCACGCGCGTTAACTAAAATCCACATATCTGTATGTATATATAAGCTTATATTTTTATTCTGTGTACCCACTGTATCCAACAGTTAAGCAGAGCGGTTTTTTTGGTCATTACGATGAATTATGACATATTTTCGTTTCTCTCTAAGGAACGTTTACAGTACTTTTATCTTTGTATAGAAACCTTTCGAAAGTGGTATTTTGTAAAAAACAGATTATGATGGCGTGATTGACACCTTCGCCTAGCGTAAAACTCGAAGTAAACCTCTTCAGCAGTGTCACTTCATAGTGGTGAGTGATTAGGTCAACCATTGAAACTGAAAGATGTGTATTATTATTATTATTATTATTATTATTATTATTATTATTATACATGCTAGCAGAAATACCCGTTCCTCGCACGGGAAAATTGTTTTATGGGAAATATGAATTCCCTTCCTCTTAGAATATTTATTTTAATGAAAGATTAATGAAAAGAATACAGAAAATGCTATGCTTTTGACATAAATGTTGGAACATTGTACCCCCACGTAATACCGTTTAATCAAATTGATGGGAATAAAAAAACAGCTTGAAATGGGTATTATTTATCTTCCCAAAGTCATTTCTAAAGGTCAGATTTTCTCCCGACTCCAAAAACAATGAATACGAACACCCCATCATCTGCAAATAGGAGTGAATTTAGACTTAAATGGCATTGGGAGCATCACTATTTACTTCAACGACCTCGAAAACTATGGATTTGACACTAAGATCGGTCAGTTTCGTTCATTTTCATATCCCTCACCCTCCTTCTCTCCCTAGGTGTGCTAGGAGAGTACCGTTACTGGGGCTGAACTTGAACTTACAGGATATCGAAATTGTCACCAATCAGCTCATGGATCCCGAAAACTATAGATTTGACACTACTATCGATCGTTTTCCATAATTTTTGTATGTCCCCTTTCTCTGAGAGGTGCTAGGTCGTCTTACCCCGACAGTACTATTTTCCAGACTGCAAGTAATCTGTGTACTAAGTATAGTTAAAATTGCTCTAAGAGTTCGAGAGTTATGGTGGAATATACTGGGTGTTTCAAAACAACAGCGGCAAAGATTGGGAGGTGATTCCTGACACCAAAATAAGGCAAAAATTATAAACCAACCTGGGTGCACAAATGCTTCCTTTCGGAATTATAGGCTGCCAAAAACTTGAGAAAAATGAACTTCAAATATCCATAGCTCCAATGCTATAGGACCTACCGAAGTCAAGATTCATTTAGGAACTATTATGTGCCCTATGCAAAAATCCATGTTTCGGAATAGTAGGCTACGAGAGGTAGTTTGCCTACGGACGTATAATTTGAAGTACTCATTCACCACCTTTATAAAAATTGTTGCGGAAATCGGATTCTGAAACGGATATTTGGATAAAGTATATTCTAGTTGGCAAGTGAAGTCTTGACCCGACTGCGTTAGGTCCCATAGTATTGGAGCTGTTTACCTTCAAAGTTCGTTTTTTCAACTTTTCGCAAACTATAACTCCGAAAGGAAGCATTTGTGCACCCAGGTTGATCTATACTTTCGCCTTACCTTGGTGTCAGGAATCATCTCCTAGACGTTGTCGGTATTGTTTTGAAACATCCTGTGTATAACAAAAATATTCGTAGTTCCACTTACATAATGATTTCTCACTTCATTATCTCAGGGTTTTTACATATGTATATGTTGATATTGGGAGGGTGGCATGTGTGTTAAATATGACCTAACTTCTACCAGATGTTTATTTGTGTCTGCTACCGAGATGGATAAACTTCAGTTTTGGGTGTAAAAAAAAAAAGGAACTAGAATCCTCACTTTTTAATATTCGTGCTTCCCCTAGTAGCATGTAATGTACTCAAACCAATTTAATAGTAATATAGAAATGCATGACGTAACAATGCTTATATTATTTGCATTTTTATTTTTAATTTTAAAATTTTATCAGTTGCAGCTTTACAAAATTGTTTTGTGCTTCCTCAATAGCATCATATATACAGCTTACATCTTACAGAAAGTCCTCACCCATTTGTAGATATTCTGTGATGCAGTACTTTCCAAAGCAGCGCGCACTACTTTGTGACAATTTGTCACTTGCATATGACCAACCTTAAATTACATTTTGAATTGGAAACGAATATCTTGGTAACAAATCAAGAAAATCATGTTTCTATTGAAGGTAGTTTCAAAGGTGTATCTGAGCAAAATGAGTTTGTATACTGACACATTTTTTTCCCTGTGCACGAGAGTTACTGAAATATGAGGTTTATTGCATTTTTTATTAGTTACTGTTATTTCTGTGGGATATATAATATGAAATCCAGAACTACTTCGTCCTCGCTGTGAAATGTAGAAAAGAACAGTTCTGCATCAAGGCCAAAATGTAGTTACAAGCTTGTTTTCTAATACGGCCGCGCGAAATTTTCAAGATTTCATCGCGACCACCGACGCTTACACATACAACCATAGCGCAGGAAACAAAAACAGTGGCGCCGTGTCCTTTTATAGTGATAAATTGAACCTTGCGTGTTGTAACACGATGTTGCCTGTACGTTGAAAGTAAAATTTTCCTGTCTTTCGTTTTCGTTGCATGCATATATCAGTTAGTGTACCCTCTGTAAAACACAATTGTGTTTTATTATTTCTTATCGACACATTGTGAGAAGGAAAACTATGGAGAATGTCTTTTCTGGGTTCTTGTATCCAAGGTTATACAAGACTGTGTGTCCGAAAAGTCTCGTTATCATTATAACAGTCACAAAACAAACGACACAAACCATCTTTCCGTGCTGAATACACCACAACTTACCAAGTTCTGTTCAACTTCAGTGAGCGTCAATTTGTGCCCTTTTGGCTGCCCTCTGTACCTAAACGTTCCAGCATTTAAACATCAACACATACAGAGTAGGGTTGTTAATGGTGATGGAACTGAACATGGTTTGGGATCCGGTACCATTACCTAAATAAGTTTTAATTCGGATCTGTTCCCGGAACCGAAAACCACAGTGTTTTGGGGTTCCGATACTAGAACCTACAGTGGCTCAATAAAGAAGTCGGACATATACATATTCACACATTTCAAGAGAGAATAGGCATTCCAAGAGTATGCTTCAGAGAACAAAGTATATATTTCAATTACTCTATATTATTACTTATGGAAAATAGAAATATAATTAACAAATCTCAATTTCATGACTATAAAAAATACAAAAAAGTGAAAATAGAGCTAAAATCCATGTCAAAAAAGAATTCGGACAGGTAGCACCACTCTCTTTCTTTTTGGGCTTAATAGTGGATTTTCCAAGAGTTTGTCTACTTGACAGTTTCAGGTGTCCAAGTGAAACGAGTTGAAGCCACACTGTTCGTGCGTAGGTAAAACTGTGTGTTTAAAATTTAAAATGGGAAGTCAACTTGGGCAAACTTCTTTAGCGACAAGAGAACTTACTTTAAAATATTATAAAGAGGGAAAATCAGTTTGTAATACTGTACAAATAGTAAATAGGTCACACTCCAAAGTTTATGACATTATTAGACGTTTTAAATCAACAAAATCATTGGAAAATAAACCAAAAAGTGGTAGACCTAGAGTGTTTTCAAAGTCAGATGAGCGATGGATTGTACTATAGGTTAATAAATACTCCAAGATAAGTGTCCTAAACTGGCCAAAGAACTATCAGAACATCTTAATAAAAGTGTGCATCCCGAAACGATAAGATTGGTTTTAAGAAGAAGCAATTTACATGGAAGAGTAGCCCGTAGAAAACCATTCGTGAGCAAGTGCAATAGACAAAAGAGACTTAGTTTTGCAAAAACTTATAAAAATAAACATTTTTCGTTTAGGAGTACTGTGTTATTCGCGGGCTAAAGCAAATTTAATTTGTTCCGCTTAGATGATCAATGTTATATCTGGCGAAAACCTAATGAAGAATTCCGACAGCGTAATCTACGATCCACTGTGAAAAGTGGAGATGGCTGAGTAATGGTTTGAAGCTGTATGTCCGGTGCTCGTCCAGGTAAACTGTGTATAATCGATGGAATTATGAAACAAACGTAGTATTTAAACATTCTGAAGCAAAATTCGGTACAACGTGCTGAAACATTGGAAATAACAGATAACTTCCAGAACTACCAGGATAACGATCCCAACCACGAAGCACTCAATGTGCGCTTTTAACTCCTGTATAATTATCCGCATGTGCTGGAAACACCTCGGCAATCTCCTGATATTAACTTTATTGAGCACTTATGAGCTTATTTGGAAAACCAGTTAAAATATCATACTATTAGAACAAAGGAAGACTTGGAATCAGCACTTCAGACTGAATGGGCAAAAAATTATCCTTCCTTCAGCACAAAATTTGTAAAATTGATGCCTGGAAGATTGAAAGCGATCGCGAAAAATAAAGGATTGACAACAAAATATTAAAAATATCTAATAACCGTCTAAAATTTTGTTAGAAATAAAGTGTCCGAGTTCTTTTTTGACATGGATTTACGCCATGTTTTCACTTTTGGTATTTTTTATAGTCATCAAATTGAGTTTTGTCATTGATGTTTCTATTTTTCAGAAGGAAATAATATAGAATAGTTAAAAAATATTTTTTGTTCTCTGAAGAATACTCTTGGAATGTTTATTCTCTCACAATGTGTAAGAATGTATATGTCCGACTTCTTTATTGAGCCACTGTAAATAAAATGTTCGATCCCTGACCAAGTAAGTTTATGGGGCAGAACAGCGTGTCTATAGGTTTTCTTGGGATACTCTCCTTTTCTCCGGGGACCGCGGTGGCTCAGTGGTAGATCGTTCATCTCTGGTGCTTGGGGTCTCGGGTTCAAACCCTGCTCCCGCCAAGTGAACTTTGTGGAGGACAAACACAGTGTGTGTGGGTTTTCTCGGAGTTCTCCCGTTTCCTCCCACTTTCTTCATTCCACCCTTTCATTCATCTCTCATCATCACCGTCTCCTTTAGCCTAACCGGCATAACCGTGGGACGTAAAACTCAAAAATTTCATTTCATTTTCTCCGAAATTCTCATTCCATTGGTTCTTTCATTATCATTCGCTTGTCTTAAACATCCGTTTTCCTTAGCCTAAAAGGCGTAATTGTGGGACGTTAAACTGAAAGATTCTTTGTCACTCCACGTAGTGGTTCCTAAGCTTGTTTATCAGGTGTTCTCCTTCGTAAATATTGCACACTTTACGCCCCCCCCCCCATCCTTCCAGCTTGTTTGGCATTTTGCTTTCTGCGATTTCAGATGGAGCATTGAATAGATGTAGTAGCATCATTCGCCAGCCAACCAGACATAAGAAACAACAACAGCAACAAATGCAGTTTATGGTAGGTGCTTGCTTATATCTTCAATTACGGGTTTATTTTTTAGTTATTCAATTATGCACGTGACTTAAGCTTTCTCCAATGTAAACCACTATTAATTCTTTTAGTGTAAAGTAGTCAGGTCTTTGATAGGAGTTTCCAAATATTAGTTAAGAAAATTTCAGTTCTTTTCGTTCAGTCTAGAGGTGCTAAAAAGTAAACTGTTATGTGGTTCGTTTCTTGCAGTAAGAAGAAAAACACGTGGTCACTTGTCGAGAATGTTATTTATCCTCCTCCTCTAAGTGAGATTTAAAAGCCGTTAAATATATATATATATATATATATATATATATATATATATATATATATATATATATATATATATATATATATATATATATATATAATGTGTATGTGTGTATCATAAGACAGGGTTAATTAGAATTAAGGAATTTTAAAGGAAATCACATGTAACTTACAAACGTAATAATTTAGAACGCTGTATTTTAAACATATAACGGCTAGATATATAAGGAAAACATTTGTACAAGTGCATTAGTAAACTTTAGTATGACAATAGTATTGAAATATAAACTTTGGTGCAAAGTAACCCCATAGGTGGGAATGCTTTGTACAACAAAAAATTATGTTCAACATACGAACATAATGTTTCTGTGCATTGTTTTCCCTTCAGTATTTATACATTTCACTTCCTACACAAAGTTGCATGCAGTCGACAAATACTGATATTAGAATGATGGTACTGGTACAAGTATTAAGCATGAATTATCGATATTTGTAAAGAAAATTATGTATTTTCTGGTACCGGCACAGGAACCAGATTCTGATAGTTTAGCATATCCCCACAAAAATGCCAACTCAGGAACAGAAAAACATCCCCGTGAACTGATTTGCCTTGGTTGCTCTTTATGTCCGAGAATATCATCCCAAACGTAATCAGTGGAACATTTACGGGGTTTGAGACTTTCAGGCTGAAGCCTACTCAAATTGCATGATTTGTTTTTCTTTTCTTTTCTTTTCTTTTTTTTTTTTTTAAAAAAAAAGAAATTAACGTTAGTCATTCCTATGCGTATAAGCTTCTAGCCCTCTCAAAAGGCAAGTGATTGCTAAAATAACTTAGCTTTTCTGAGTGAGGCCCCACTCAAACTAATTTTCTGGATCCGCCACTGTTCGTAACATTTTCCAACAAGAAATCTATTTTGGCAACTACTTAAATAGGAAATTTACCTAAAATTAGAAGGTATGAGGTACCAGCAGTAGTAATTTTCTATCTAAGGGGTTACCTTGGACCGGTGCAAATTAACCCCGATTAGAGGCTAAAAGCGCCTTCTCCCAGCTTTATTTTTTTATGACTTTAAAACGTTTCACACTTCAATTTCAACTATTGTTTCAAAGTGCCATTATACGCAGTGGTATTCTACGAAACTGACTTAAGGGCAGACTACTAAATATTTTTCAAAAGCTAACGATTTTTCTTTTGTCAGTTTTTCGTAAGTGAAGAAAGATAATGAAATGTAACTTACCTCAGTAATAGATAATGCTATTCTACACCCGAAAATACGAATCGGAAGAATTTTCAGTGTTGCCATCCATAGAAATTACAGTGTGACCAGAATTTGAATTAGCCAAAAATCTAGGTTATAGCAGCGACTAGGAAAGTGAGGTCACGGCAATTGATGACTTATTATGCTGTCTGTGTTCCATGTTAATTACTTTTTAAATAACATTTGTATTTTAATTCTACTGATAATTAAAAATGTTTTATATTGTACTCTTTATTACAAAATAAATACAAATATTATATAAAAAGTAAACAAGGAACATAGATAACATAAGTCATCAATTGCCGTTGAGTTCATTTTTCTAGTCGCTGCCATAAGCTAGATTTTTGGCTAATTCAAATTCTGGTCTCACTGTAATTTCTATGGATGGCAATTCTGAAAATTCTTCCAATTCATATTTTCAGGTGTAGAATAGCATTATCTATTACTGCGGTAAGTTACATTTCATTATCTCTTTTCTCTTACGAAAAACTGGGAAAAAGATTAAATTGTTAGCTTTTGAAAAATATTTAGTAGCCTGCCCCCTTGTAGTTGATATCTTTCAAATTTTGTCGGCCTTTACAGTGACTGCTTTCCATACCTCTGCAACAACAAACCCTCTCGGTAATTAGAACTGAAGTTAACCGCCAGTATTACAGCAGAAATACAGTTAGATGCTCTATCTTACGGTGGCAGTTGAAACTTTCTCTTTACAGTTCATGGTTTTACCGACAGAGGACTTTGTAACTCTTTTCATACTTTGTACAAAATAACCCCGTCTTACGGTATCTTAATTTAAGAAGTCATTCGATTCGTTTACTGCTTCGAACATCGGAATACTTTTGTGTATGACTATAACAAAACAAATGTGTTGTAATGTTTACTGCTAATACCAAGCCGAAGATAGGGCATACTACCACTTTATATGAAAGTGCCACTTTATACTATGAATGTGTATTTATTTTCACCGGATGTAAAGGAAGTAAGTAAAATAAGTGCATAACTACTCATATCGAGAATGAACTCTATTTGACATTTCAATCTGCGGGGCACGGATTTGAAATTATATATATATATATATATATATATATATATATATATATATATATATATATATATATATATATATATATATATATATAATTGAACGTCTCGTGGTTGTTCCCTTTGAGCTAACAAAGATGGATTATTAATAACAGTGAGTGGTTGTAAAATTAATTTTCGGACTCTCGCACCGGGATTGAAACCCTGAACCGCGTTCACCAAAGGCACACGTACTAACCACTACAGCAGCGGAGAGGGCTAGTCACGAACTTGCGAAATTTGTGATTTTTCCATTTCAATTAGAGATGATGGTGCTTTCTCTGATACTATTTTATGTACTGGAAACATAATAATGGCATTTGAAAAACAATGGAAAAAAGGTCAGTATTTATAGTCTTATCTTATTTCTTCAAACTGCTTTCCGATTTTTTTTTCTTTTTTTATACAGGGACCTTAATATGAAAAAATGACCGTGAAACATGAAACTCTTTGAAATATGAATACACGAATGTCGTAAATGGCCAGGTAAAGTTTTGATTTTGGATTGTCATCGTTCTTTTGATTTAACAGCAACACGGTTCTTTAAATGCCGCTGTCAGTGATCGCGAGCTCATATATCGGAAAGTTTTACAAGCCATTTTGTTCGATTCCGCTTTCCATTTCACCTATTCAGAAATTATAATCCAGGATTTGTCTTATCATAACTGCAAAGTGAACAGTATATCGATGATATAGTGTTGTCGCTTACTTTTAACATGTGGTACTCACGTACCACTGTTCGTTTCTGTTAAATCAAATAGTCAGCAAATCATTTGATCAAACTTTTTACTATGCCCACTTACCGTGTATGAATTTTTTTTTTTTTTTTTTGGAGACACGCGTGACTCGTTTATTTTAATGTTTCATTGTTTTTAGAATACTTGCACTAATAATCTGGTAATAAATTGTCTTCTTCGTTCATCATGCATTCTTCTATATCTCAGTGAGCCAGGCATACGAAAAGGTATAGGGTAGGAGAGAATGGTGGGGTGCTGACTGCCACAGCCAATTATTGGTGCTGACTGCCACGAGCCTGAGAGAAAGTTGCTAGACGTAACATTACCGGACGCCAAGAAGCATGAAAGAAACTAGACGAACTTTAGGATAGTGTTGTTCAGACCAACACCTAACAAAGGTAAAGAGGTCTCTGTATGTACACTCATGTCCAAAATTGTTGTCGCATGACTATAAATATGTTATTCTAGTAATATAATTTGATAACGAATTCGCCCGGTATTTCTTATAATGTTAGTATGTGTATAATCGGCAAAGACAAGTATGTGGTGAATTTCATGTCAAAAGAGCAGTAAATAAGAACAATAAAACGAAAATAAATTTTTCTTGTCCATTAGTTACATTTTGTTTTACTCATTATGATTGTCGCATTTATAATTCTTTCCCTATGAAATTTATCACAAATATACATTTCCTGATTATACACATATCAGTATTAAAAGTACTCTGCAAAATTATCAAATTATATTCTTACAAGAAGACAGTTATAGATATGCGACAATAATTTTGGACATGAGTGTACTTCAGTTTTGTAAGGGAGCGGTGCGTACAAAATTGGTACGATTTATGTATTCTCACTTAAACTCCCTATGTCAGCATGAACTGTGTACAGCTGCGCAAATTGTTTCGAGCAGCTCTTGAAAGTTCCATCAAAAAAGCACTGCTGGCTGTCCCTCACAAGGGAAGTTCAGGATAAAGCACTCGCCTGCAGAGATACTAAGCATACCATTTAAAGTCCCAATTCATGCTGATTACAAGAAGCTAATAAAATTCCTGTTCGTTTGAGAAGGGTTCGAGATATTCAACTTGGAAGTTTATATGAGAACATGAGGATGTACGCATTTATACGCGTTAAGTACAACATAATTAGTAACGAATATTGACATACGAATTGAAAGCTATCGGAAGTAACAGAAAAAAAGAAGTGTTTCGCAATAACTAACGGGTTTGTTAGATACAATTAGTCATTACATTGTTCACAATAATCATAGGTTAGAGATGAAAATTGATCACTGTTGTTCTTCTGTTTTATGAAGAAATGACGCAGGCAAAAGACTCCCTTGCACTATGAACAGTTTATATGTGCAATTGCGTTGCATCCGTCAAGGGAACAGTTCGCAGACCAAAGCAAAAAGCAAATTCGACAAGTAATTCAAAAGTTATAGGCCTATAATTTGTTCGTAACCTGCCTTGTAGAACGCAAACTGAAACAATGCAATGTATAGCGGTGATCGGAAGTGATTCGTATGGACACGAGCTTTATTTGATTGTTTCGTTGGTACATTATAGCGTCCAGCAGGCCCGTAGCCAGCCTAAAAATTTAGGAGGGACCCGGTAGAAGTTAGGGGGGGCCCGACCCAATCATATTACACTTCATCACCATATTATATAGCTCATTTGAAAGCCTACCGTGAGATTTTATGGGGGCCAGCCAAAATTTAGGGGGGCCCGGCTCCCTCTTGCCCCCCCCCCCCATGGATACGGGCCTGGCGTCCAGATGAAGAAGTTTCATATTATGTACAAATCTTCTATAATCTTTGATTGATCGGCATCAAAACACATCAAATGGTTGCACAAATTGTGTGCAATTCTTTGGTATCTTCTCAACCATTAGGTCTTTGCCATCCGTCATGCAACTTGTAATGGACAATTTTGTCTGTGAATGGACCCTAGTGATGAAGCAATAGCAAGTTCAAACCATCAGGCTTCGCCATGGGAGAGAATACTTAACGCATTGAAACGTGCATCCACTCATTTTCTCATATAAACTTCTAAGCTGAATATCTCGAACAGTTCTCAACGTACAGGAGTTTTATTACCTGTTGTAATCAGCATGAATTGGTCCTTCAAATGGCATGCTTATTTCTCTGCAGGCGAGTGCTTCTCCCAAACTTCCTTTGTCAGCTGGCTTCAGACCCTCATATCCATTAAATAATGCAATAAAACAATTAATATAAACAATGAAATGTATATAACAGAAAAGACAATTCCTTTATAAACACCCAAGCGTATGTCGTTCCACTTAGTGAGCAACTTTGTAACTTATAGGATGCCACATAGATTTGCTGTGATGATTACTAAATTAATCCCTAATTATTCTCTACTAAATTAATTAATTAATAATCATAAATTTAGTATGAGGGATTAATTCCTCTCTTTCCAAATACAGTTTCTCCCAGGCTCGTGGCAGTCAGCACCTTCATATTTACAATCAGCCACAGTCGTGGCAGTCAGCACCGATAATTGGCTGTGGCAGTCAGCACCCGTGGCAGTCAGCACCTATCCGAAGAGAATTGGGAGGTATTTTTTTTCAACCTTTTTGCCCCTCACAGGTTATTGGTGTTTTTCTAGTTTAAGAACTGGTTGTATGTTACAAATTCTTCTTCACGTACTGTGGTAGTGGTAAGCTTTCTGCATTTTTACTTTTGATGCTGCAACATTATTGTTGGTCTGGTTTCCACCCAAGGGGGTTATTGGGTACAAAATCATCAAAACCATTGCCAGTGCACATAAACCCGTGAGAGTGATTGGGTGTAAATGATGAAAACTCAAGATTTCATTTGATGTGTATAACTTGTATTCCACTTAAAAGCTAATAGTTTTGTGTGGCCTAGAAAAAATATACCTGTGTTTACGCAAAATAAGGAGTAACTTTTTCTAAATCTCGAAGATATTTGAATGCATTTTCAAGCCTTCCAGTTATTGTTTATATCATAGTATATTGTCCTGTGAAGGTAATTAAAAATGTATCACATACGAAAAACAAACTATAAGCTTTTAAAGCTTTGGCCGAAAACGTAATAATAATAATAATAATAATAATAATAATAATAATAATAATAATAATAATAATAAACGAGAACAGGTCCTGTTATTCAAACAAACATAGGATAAGGTAATAAGACTAACACTAAATAACTAGAAACTATTACAATTGAACATATATTGAAACTCTGAATTGATAAACAGGCCATATTTACAACATCAGCACTATTGGCATACGTAGCGGCCACTGGATGCCTAAGTTGAATAAAATAGCTTAATAGGTACAATGTACTATAAAACAAAAGTGTACACAACGGAAGACAAAGATAGCACAGCATTTAAATGAATTCTAACAAAAAATGTTTACTTAAGGCATTCCACCCAATTACCGCCACTTCATGCGCCCATTTACCCCCAGGGGCTAGTTAGGGGGTACAAATTTTAACTGCCTCACAGTGAGGATTCAAGATTGCTGCTCTTCACGGCACCATCCTTATGATGTGTTTAAGCAGCAGTAAAAAATCAGGATCAAAATATTAATAGATGCCCAATTTATTAAGACAAACCAAAACACACACAAACTTGAAACTCGGTTTCACGTATGTCATTTCTCAATCAAGTCAGTTATTATTATTATTACACCCTCTCAAATTCATCGATTTTTTTTTCTGATCGACGTCTGCCCACCCAACATTTGAGTGTAACTAAATTCCATAAAAATACACTAAAATGCAAAATACACATTTTTAAAAAGTTTTCCGCCCAATTACCCCTCCACCCAATTCCCCCTTCTACCCTATATAATATGTTAAAAAATGTTACATACACACAGCAATTTGTACAACAACTATCTTGTAAACATCAGTGAGCTAAACTTGTTAGGTATCCCATAAAATCATTGAATTTTGAGATTGATTTTAATCGCATTTCGAAGTTACTGACGTAAAACAAGAGAAGAATGTAGTCACCAGCATATATGTTTTGTATAATTCATACTTAGTGTTTTAGCGATAACTCCGGAGAAATTTGGCCAATCTTCACTGTTCAGTTCACTTCAAAGTTCAGTTTTCAGTCCTATACGGATAATAACTCCTTTATAAGTTGATGAGAGAATATGAAATGAAATGAAATCTTTGAGTTTTACGTCCCGCGCTTATGCCGGTTAGGCTAAAGGAGTCGGTGATGATGAGAGATGAGTGAAATGGTGGAATGAATAAAGTGGGAGGAAACGGAAGAACCCCGAGAAAACCCACGAGCACGTGTTCGTCCACCATAAAGTTCACTTGGCGGGGGCTGGGATCGAACCCGGGACCCCAAGCACCGGAGGTGAACGCTCTACCACTGAGCCACCGCGCCCCCCGATGAGAGAATGTATTGCCGATGACTGTACAATTGTTGTTTCAATTTCGTTACATGGCTTCATATCCAAAACTGAATCAGCGTTAAATATTATGTGCAAAATCATGTAAAGTGCCTAAAATCTTTCTGTATTATCCTAATAATCATTCCAGTGGTTTCAGAGATAATCGCATGCATTGCTACAGGTCTTATACACACATATGCAGTAAGAGATTTTTTTCCCTTAACCGCGTAAATATTCAGAACAGTTGCTAATAACATTTTCAAACAACTTCAAGACTGTCGTTGAAGGGCCAGAACCAGTAGCGTAGCAGCTGCCCCCGCAACCCTCGCTGTGCGGGGGGGGGGGCGGGGCGAAGTCTTGCGATGAATAAAGATTTAAAGAAGTTCAATCTTACTTCTATCGGCTTTACAACTAGGGCCCCTTCTCTATACTTTGCGGGGGGCCGCAAAAGTGTGCTACGCCACTGACCAGAACTTTTGTTGCAAGTGCGCCCTGTAAATTCCTTCTTTTCCTTAACCGTGACGTGGTAAAGGATTTGCAGAATCCGACGCAGAAAAAGAGCAGTTTTTCGAGCAAAATATTACAACATACAGTCCGTTTGACAAAATCGCCGGAGCGTGCTTTTATTCACACGCTCACAGGAATTATTACTTTGGAAGATGCTTACGATTGTTTGTTTCTTTCTGTCTTTGTCAAGTGAGCATGTCATATAAAAGGCCAGTGGCTTCAGAGCGTAAAATGATCAAAGTACTGAACGTGCTTAGAAATCTGTATTCGAGATTAAAATGAAATTCCCTTCGGGCTATTTCGCGAAATCTTGTGTTAAGACTTTTACTTCCGGCTTTACGTTTTATTGATTTTCCTGTGCTTTCGCTTACTCAGAAGTGATTTATTCCATATAAGACGTCAAATTCTATGCGCTCTGACAGTGTATATAATATATAGACAGCGTAGACTGTAAATAATAAAATATGAAAACAAAAAAATAAATTGAAAAACGCGTCAAAAACGAAAAAAAACCCTACGAATTGAAAAGGATAATAAAATATAAACATTGTAAAATAAAAAGTGTAGAAGAAAGTGCATGTCTGCTCCTCTGCTGATATTAAAATTGCATTTCACTACAAAGATTACTTTCAACTTGTCAATAATTTGATAGCACTAAGTTTGCAAGAGGCTTATATTTATTTCCAACATTTTCAAAAGTAATGATGTGTATTATTTTTTTGAATCAGATTTGAAGAGTAAAGATTTAAAATCGGGTTCACGTGTTATTTTCAATACACTTATTAACGTACGTATTAAAACAAAAGTAATGAATCTCTGTACAAAATAGAAATTTATTCCATTAAAAACTTGTAACCGGGCTATTCTCAAGATTACTTACTATATACATAAATTACATCATCTATCCCTTCAAGTAGTATAATGTCAAAGTTAGGAAGCAGGGGCGTCATTTCAGACTTTGCTTGGGGGTGGCAAGAGCACCACCGACATAAGACTTTCACGTTTTGTACTAGTATATTAGTAGGCAATCTATTAAAGTATATGTATTCTTCAAACTCTTGGGGGGGGGCAATTGCCCCCTCCTGCCCCCCTAAATGACGCCCCTGTTAGGAAGGGGAATGGAACTTGGCTAAGGTACGGGGACCAGGGCCTCCAAGCTAAGAATTTAGGGACATCTCCCCAAAACATCACCCAACTTTATTTTTATTATTAAATTAAGGATTCACGTAATTAAACTCATCACAGTTAAATTTCAGTATAAGAATTCACATTCTATTTGAAATGATAAACAAATAAACAGTGTGTACAATGATAT
Source organism: Thermobia domestica (assembly GCF_964235325.1). Classification (NCBI taxonomy): domain Eukaryota; kingdom Metazoa; phylum Arthropoda; class Insecta; order Zygentoma; family Lepismatidae; genus Thermobia; species Thermobia domestica. The sequence continues at coordinate 235,074,267 of NC_137459.1, forward strand.
ACATATATATATATATATATATATATATATATATATCCGTGGTTACTCTGGGGTCTGATAGACCCCAGATAAATTAATTTTTGATCTGATGTTTTTTCTGTTTTTTTTTTTTTTTTTTTTTTTTTTTTTTTTTTTTTTTTTTTTTTTTTAAGACTTTTCCATCCATGTAAATTCAATTGGTAACACTGCCTGTTGCTATGGCTGGTAAACTGCGTCAATTGCAAGCTGTCCGCTAGGGATGCGCACGAGATGAGTCGAGACAGGATTTTCCTGACAAAATTCGAGTCGAGACACGGCTCTTCCAATACAGAAATATACATTTTTCGAGTCGAGACATCACTTTTACAGCACATTTTCGAGAAGAGACAGCCACAAATCTTGTCTCGTGCGCATCCCTACTGTGCGCTATACAAGAAGATCGTGAAGTGTGTTTGGAGTCCAACAGACCCCAGTGTGACCAGCACGTAAGCGATTGTTTCTTTTGTTCGCTTTCTAATTCCAGCCTTTTTCCTTTATTTCTGGCATTTCTATCCATGAAATATGCCTAAGAGTAAGTTAAAAGACGATGAAATACTTGAACTTTTGCTTGCCAATAATGATGACGACAGTGGTATAGAAGATTTTAGTATTTTCTTAAAGTACAATTACCAAAGCCTTAACCTTTTCAGGACCAACGGCTCAAGCGCTGAGCCAGTAGTTTGAACCTCCGTAGTTCGGCTCCTAATTAACGTCGAGAGATGATTTAGGTGTCTATCCCTTCAGGAGGGATAAAACGTTCTTAGGTATCTCAAAAGGGATGCACTTAAAAAAAAATCAAGTTCTCGCAAGATATTTATTTACGTAATAAGTTGTTAAAATTTGATTATTTAGACTTGAAGGCTTTTTGAGTTGCGGTTTATTGAACATCCAAAACAATAAATGAATACCTCTTTTGTACACTCTAACTATACTACAACTTTGTGTATAATAATAATAATAATAATAATTTATTATTATTATTATTTTAGCTAGCAACATTTTAACTTGAAATTGGGTTGTTTCAAATGAATTGGCCAGCCTGCATATGACGTTTTTATAACAAAGATTTTCTCGAATGACAAAACCAGATATTAAAAGGAATGCTGAATAAGACTTGAACTCAAAACCGCTGCGCGAATCTTCAGTGCAGTAGCCATTTCACCACATTAATTCCTGCATGATTCGTTGGCAATTATTTAGTTTAATGCACTGTGATATCTTCGGTTTGTTTGCTTGAATCATTTTGATATGAAAAATATGTAGTATTTGGTTTGAAAACTATTCAGTTTGGTTGATGTGGGGCACCGGGTTCAATTCTTGATGAGAGAGTTCGTGTGTTTTGGATCCTCATTAAGCTGTAGGTCTGCCTTCCCTATAGCTTCGCTGGAGAAAGGGACACTAAACGCAAATATAAAACATTCTGTTCGGAATATTTTTCACATAATTACTGAAAGATAAACTTGTGTTTGGACAAAACTACTATATAAACCTCTTCAGAATAATTGAACCAGAAACCGTAAATTTTTCTGTGGATCAAGGCTGGAACAAAATGCTTATGTAATATATCAAATTATTCTTAACGGGATGATCTACCTTTTCTCGGCACAAAAATTTTTACATTGGACCTTATGGGGAGAACATGGCTACCGAATTTCCTCAGTTTCTAAGGAACTAGGTATCTCTAATGGGAAAGAAAAATTTTGCAGCATTCTACAGAAGTTTATTAACGGGCTGAAATACTTAAATTGTATATTTGTCTGCTAGTTTAGCAGAAATAAATTATTAAAAAATAAATAAATTAGTTTCTTTTTATACAAATTATAATATGTCTAACTTTGGAACCAATTATGGTAGAAAGATCAACTTTTTTTTGTTTTATTCCTTGAGAAGAAACGACTCTAATAGTTTTAATCACAACCATATCTGATACGCCAATTAAAAAATAGTATTTTAATATAAGTATTAAAGTCCACCTGTCAAAGTTTGACGAGGGTAAGTCACGCCCCACTCTAAGCTTGGCCGCGGAAAGGGTGGGGGTGGTGAAATGGAGGGGGAAGGGGGTGGTGTCTGAATGAAACAGGTTCTCGATCAGTTTCTGAGATTACCTGTCAGCTGCCAAATACTGTTAGGTTTACAGAGTTTGTCTCCCTCAATGGTTCCATACTAAGAGACTGGACTATGTGGTGTGAAGTATCCTCTTTTCCCCGTTACCTCTGGAACCTTGAAGTTCATCAAGATGCATTCTAGAGTGCGAGGGAAGAACAGTATATATCAGAAAACGCTGTTATTTTGGAAATTTTTTCCCTTCCGGACAAATATTATAGCATACAGTAGTGGCGAAGGGAAGGGGGGCAGAGGGGTGCCCCCCACAAGATTCCGACAATGTAAAGTCCTGGCCCTCATATATAGGTGTCCGTAAAAAAATGTCCCCTAAGTTTTTTTATAATAATGTCTTGGGAATATATTTCAAATTTGAGGTGATTTCCTGGTAGCCGTCATTTTCCAATATGGCCGCCCTACGTAAATCTCTCTCTCTCTCTCTCTCTCTCTCTCTCTCTCTATATATATATATATATATATATATATATATATATATATATATATATATATATAAAGAGAGAGATCGTGAACCAAGGCACTTAGAAAGATAATTTTGGTGTCAAACTATAGGTTTCTGAGGCCGATGAATTTAAATATGGCATTGTTTATTGCACTTAGAAACCTTACAACCTGGCAACACTGTTGTCTAACGATTAACTGTACAAAGTTACAAATGCGTATATGCACGCATTACTCTAGGATGTAGCGTACTTCCTCAGGACTAAACGAAACCTACTTTTTCTGGTAGCTTTCACCACGACAAGACATATTTTACATGGTAACATGAGAGAACATTTGTCTAAATCCAATATGGCAGCCAATATGATGGCTAATTACTAGGCAACCAAGTAATGGACTTATTCAAATGCCTGTCAGTCCTAATTGGCCTAGAGCCTAGAGAATGGGAGAAAGAGACAGGATACGGTCTCATTGAAGAAGCGTCTCCTGAGGGGGCGAGGGAAATTTAAAATACTCCATTTTTTAATGAGAAACACGGTTTTGCGTCCTTGTCCGCAGACAACACTGCACACCAAATGCTATATAAGATGTTCTCTAAATAGCCCTGTTAGATCCAACCTGTATTGTGTGTAAACCGTGCATTTTCACGGGGGAACAGCGCAGCAAAAGCCCTGTTTTTTGTGATATTTCTGGTTTCTCGTGCTTACTTCGCTAAGACTAAGCATTGTAAGCCAATCTCCAATTATCCTATAGCAGTTTTAATTTCAGATCATTTCCTCCGGAGGCACCACGCACAGGGGGGAAAGCAACTATAAATTGCGTGCTCCACAGAAATTTCTGCGAAGATCTCAAGCACCCGAGGGTGAATTTCGCAGCTCTTGGGAGAATTCCCCCCAGAATCACCCCTGAAATCATCACTGTCCTAGGGAGTTGAAACAAGAAGCAGGATACGCAAAAGAGAACAAACTTTCAAAGCATTTAAAGTTTAGGCTCGTTGCGCTAAGCGCCTTCTTAGGACGAGGATATGGGAATTGAAAAATGCACGTTTTTTTTATTTATTTATTTATTGAAAAACATGTTTGCCCTATTTTGTCCCCAGACAACCATGCAGACGACACACACCAATTGTCTTATACAAAAATGTTGCCATGATAGCTCCTATAAGACCCATTTGGAACGGTGTCCATACTGTGCATTGTTATATGGGGACAAGGGAGCAAAGCCCTGTTTTCTTTGACTTTTTCGTTTTCCGCGCTTACCCCGCTAAGACTACGCACTGTCAGTTAGTCTCGATTTATCCTAAAGAGTTGAAACAAGAAGCAGGATACGCAGAAAAGAACATACTTTCAGAATGATGACGTCCTATGGGTGGGACCTACAGTTTAACGTAGGATCCGAACCACTTGTGTCTTCATCGGGAATCAAACAAGGGACTCCATGATTATAAGGGATGAGCGTAACTATTCATCCACGACACACACATACAAACATATATATATATATATATGTGTGCAGATATAGATGTATATATGTGCAGATATAGATGTATATATGCAGAAAACACTGGATAGATTTCCACATCACCCGAGGGGTACTATCCATGATGCGTTACCTTTTTATTTTTACAATGGAAGGTTCCTCTGTAGGCATATGAAACCATTGATTTGCAGTTTCTGTATTCAGATTAAGCTACTGAGACTATTCACTAATGACATCCATGCACTTATTTACAATATTTACATTAGAATACGAGTAATATTTTGTAAACAGTACGTTATTGCAAATGTTTACTGTGATGAATTACATATGAGTAGTACAGGGGAAGAATGACGAATATCACATTTTTAGTAAGGTTTGGTTGTTAGGTTTAGAATTTTTTCCCCCTGCACCAAGATATATAACATGGGTGGTAACAATAAGTTGTAATCCACTCGTGGATGTACCCATGAGTGAACTACAACCTGCATTCACCATCCATTTTATATATTTTGATGTAGAAAAAACATTTTCTGAACATAGCCAAACCTGACTGAAAATGTGGCTTTCATCGTTCTTCCCATGTACTACTCATATTTGAGTGATATATGAATTTGTATATTTACACAAAGTGACAGTTTCTCACAAATAAACTTGTGCTTAAGAATGCGTTACACTGCCCAGTACATACTTACAATATGCTTTATATTTATGGCCACTAAATAGTTTTATTGTTACTGACACCGAGGTTCACATCATTACTTTCTTTGTACCTTTTTTGTGGATTGTCATCTGTCTTCGTGAATGACCTCTTTGGTTCCCTGATTGGGAGCCCACGAAACACACGAGAATCAGCGAGCTCTGGTAGTATACATTTCATATACGTAAAACCATCGCAGTTTTGACACAAGGTCATTGAGGAAGTCTTCATTACGTTCTATTGTTATAATGGCATAATTTTCATTCTGATTACTAGGTATCTCACTTGCTACAGGGATGAACACGAAAAGATCACACTTCTTCATTCCAGCACAAAGCATTTGCTGTTGAATTTGGTAGTAGTACGTGTGGTTTTTTGGGAGAAAAAAATTTTCATTCTTGCGTAGCCAGAAGGATTTTATTTTTTCGCAAGCTTCAGCGATACTTTCGCAAAATCGTGCACTGTAAGGGCACTTTATTTCCAAGAGATATGGTTCTCCTTCATCTGGATAAACGACACCATCAGGACTTGCCCCTAGGAAATGGTTTTGTTTATCTATGAATAGACCACAAGGAATAACAGAGACTCCTAGAACCTGTTCATATTTTCTTCGTGCTATAGCCTCGTGTGCTTTCCCCCAATTTGTCGCAACAGTGTTATATTCCTTAGGATACACCAGGTCCTTCACTATCATTGCACAACTAGTGTTTTGTTTTCTGCAAGCAATCCTTTTTGCATTTGATGCAGTAATTCGGATTTTTCTTTCCTCAAACCAAGTCTCAGTTAGGCTTTAATCACGTGTTTGTTCCTCAGTTATCTTGATTCTTTCACTACTGACTGCCACCTTCCGTTCATAATAGTCCTTACAGGGCCGGATCTGACACGCCGAGTTCTTTTATACAGCCCGCGAAATTGTCAGTTATTAAATTATCCGATAATTATTTCTTGTGAATATGTCATATATTACCTTTTACAGCCCGTGACGACAGTAAGATTTCTGTGATTCGGCCAATCCTTGTTCCTACTTGCAAATGCCTGATTTATAGCATTTACGCTATTAGTAAGCGCTACTGAGGTCAATAAGAGTTGAATTATATTTTTGCGAGGGGCGCATTGTTATAGCATGTTTTCTAACGCACAAGGGGGCAGCTATGTGTATGTTTAGCCAATGGAGCCATTTGTATCTTCGTGGCTTTGCACTCTAACTCCAAATAATCTATATATATAAAAGAGAACGTACAAATCCTTTGTCCGCTCATCACGCTAATACGGCTGAACCAATTTCTTTTATTTTTGGGGGGTTATTAGGATTTGGACCCTAGATGGTTTTTATCATATCACTTTAATTTTCAATTACCAGTGTCTTGAGATAATTGACCATTCAGGTGTCCATTACGTACAAATCCTTTGTTAGTTCATCATAGGTATAAAAATAAACGTATGTATATGCAACCCGCATGACCGTGTCACTCGGCGGGTTAACATAAATGACAGGCGTTATAATGGTTTTTATCATATCACTTGAAAGCGAAAAAGTAAAAATTATCTAAGTAACAAAGTTTATTGCGTTCGGGGGTGACCGCAGCGAAGCGGGGCGGGTTAACATAAATGACAGGCGATATAATGTTAACATTTACTGCAATCTTCTATGGTTTTTATCATATCACTTGAAAGCGAAAAAGTAAAAATTATCTAAGTAACAAAGTTTATTGCGTTCCGGGGTGACCGCAGCGAAGCGGGGTGAACGCTGCTAGTAATAATAATAAAACTTTTGCCTCCTGAAAATAACCAGATGGTAAAGTTATGGTCGATACATTTTTGGAATTCAAAGGCATTATAGAATGCTTGTCTATCATCTGGCTATCAGAAATAATTGATCACCATTTTCTCTACATATCTATAATTTTCTTACAGGGTAGAAACACCTCCTCGGAAGAGAGAGAGAGAGAGAGAGAGAGAGAGAGAGAAAGAGAGAGAGAGAAAGTGGCCGAACTTGGGCTATTGAACGTGAGGACAGGATGTTTACATTCGCATTGACACCTGCTGTGAAAACGGTCCCTTCATATATCTCGGGATGAAAACAGAAGAAAAGGGTGGGCGCGGATGCCTTACCCTCGTCAAACTTCTTGACAGGTGGACTTTAATACTTATATTAAAATATTATTTTTTAATTGGCGTATTAGATATGGTTGTGATTAAAACTGTTAAAGTCGTTTCTTCTCAAGGAATAAAACAAAAAAAAAAGTTGATCTTTCTACCATAATTGGTTCCAAAGTTAGACATATTATAATTTGTATAAAAATAAACTAATTTATTTTTTAATAATTTATTTCTGCTAAACTAGCAGACAAATATACAATTTAAGTATTTCAACTTGTTAATAAACTTCTGTAGAATGTTGCAAAATTTTTCTTTCCCAATAGAGGTACCTAGTTCCTTAGAAACTGAGGAAATTCGGTAGCCATGTTCTCCTCATAAGGTCCAATATAAAAATTTTTGTGCCGAGAAAAGGTAGATCATCCCGTTAACTTTTGTAAATGTGCAAAATATTAATCAGTGGCGGCTCTAAGAGTTCTACAACAAGGGAACCGTATCGGCAATGACGGTGAAACTGGCTTTGCACCCCCCCCCCCTTCCCGCCCATCTCTTACCGGGTTGGAAAATCAACACTTAGCTTTGAGGCCGTCAGTGATGCTTTTTTGAAGATATTCTTTAAATTCTGATATTAGGTAGAAATATTGCAGAAAAAAAATTCCATTGTACAGAATGGCCTAAAAGTAGGTATACAGTTGCGTACTGATCGATCATGACATTTTATATCATTTACTTATTGTTAACCATACAGGTATTGACTTAGTTTTTTTTCTTATCTATTCTTAATTTATTTTCACTTAAGCTCGGAACAAACCAAAACAAATAAATACTAACTAACTAACTAACTCTATGGCCTATGGAACCCGGAGGTTCAGTGCCGCGTTCACAAAAGCTCTCCACTGACTTCTATCCTTAGCTAATTGGATCCAGTTTCTACTTTGTATTCCTATCTCTGCGAGATCCATCTTAATATTATCCTCCCATCTGCGCCTAGGTCTTCCTAATGGTCGTTTTCCTATGGGTCTACCAGTCAAGACTTTGAAAGCGTTTCTACTTTCTTCCATTCTACCTACATGACCTGCCCACCTAAGCCTCCTAGACTTGACGACCCTAACAATGTTGGGTAAACCGTATAAACTATGTAGTTCCTCGTTATGAAGCTTCCGCCATTCCCCATTCTCGTTCCTCTTGGGTCCGAATATTCTTCTCAGGATCCTGTTCTCAAATACTTTCAGTCTATGTTCTTCCCTCAGAGTAAGCGACCATGTTTCGCAACCATACAGAACAACAGGCATGATTATCGTTTTATATATTTTAAGCTTCAAATTCCTCGACAGAATTCGCGACGACAAGAGATTTTGAACCGAATAGTAACACGAATTCCCTGCTTTTAGTCGACATTTAATTTCTTCGTGAATATGATTTTCGTCTGTTAATATTGATCCTAAATATTTGAAAGTATCCACTTTATCAAAAGTATTATTTAATATTTTAACGGAACCATAATTTGCCATATTACGGTCCCGACGCACTTCCATGTATTTAGTTTTCTCTGCATTTACTTCTAAACCCATGTCCCTGCAAGCGTTTAATAAGATCTCTGCATTTATTTCTACTGTTCTCCTATCATCCCCTATTAAATTTACATCATCAGCATATGCCATAACCTGGTGAATGCCGTTCAACTCTAGGCCCTGGTTGCTATCTTTGATTTTCCTTATGGCGTATTCTAGCACAAAGTTAAATAATAATGGCGACAACGCATCTCCTTGTTTCAGGCCATTTTCGACGTGGAAGCTCGTGGACAAAAATTTTCCTACCCGGACTTTACTTTGGGATTCACTTAAACATATCTTAATTAATCTAATTAGCTTTCTCGGTATTCCAAGCTCTGTAAGAACGTTGTATAATGTTTCTCTCCTAACCGAGTCGTAAGCCTTTCTAAAATCAATAAATAATTGATGTACCGGGGTATTGTATTCCCACTTCTTTTCGAGTATTTGGCGAATGGTAAATATTTGGTCGATAGTTGATCGATTTCGTCTAAATCCGCACTGATAATCTCCAATAATTTCATCTGCGTATGGGGTCAATCTTGCTAACATAATATTTGAAAGGATTTTATAGGATGTTGACAGAAGAGAAATGCCTCGATAATTATTACAGTCATTTTTGTCGCCTTTCTTGTGAATTGGAACAATGATTGACTCTTTCCACTCTTGTGGCAATTCTTCCTTGTTCCAGATAAGGAGAATGAGTTTGTGTATCTTGTTCCACAATTTTTCGCCTCCAGCTAAAATTAACTCAGCCGGAATTTCATCTACACCCGGAGATTTGTGTTTCTTTAATTTCTTTATAGCGGCTTCCACTTCTATTCGATTGGGTTCTGGAATATACGGTTCTGCGGTGTGTGTATCCTTTTCTCCACGCACATTAGTTTTTGGCTGCGTGTTCAGCAAATCGTCAAAGAAATCTTTCCATCTATTTAAGGGGCTATCCGTATCAGTGAGAACTGTTCCGTCAGATTTCTTTAATATATAAGCACGAGGTTGATAGCCTTTCTTAAAATTCGCTGATCCCCTTATACATGTCCCGAATATTTTTATTTTTACTATTATCTTCAAGTTCCTTAATTTTAGCTTTCAAAAAATCCCGTTTCTTTGTTCTAAAAGTTTTGGAAGTTTCCCGCCTGATATCTGCGAAATTTTGTGTAGTTATTTCATTCGGATTTTGTAGCCACCGTAATTTTGCCTGTTTTCTCTTCTTTACTAGTTTAATGCATTTTTGGTCGAACCATGGTTTGTTCCTACGTATTTCCGCGTGTCCCAGTTTTTCTATTGCTGAACTTTTAATGCTATCTCTAATTTCAATCCAAGTATCAAAACAAATAAATATATTATCTTAATAAATTGTCATAGTTGATCAATGCTGGTCTGTATACATACTTTTGGGCCACTCTGTATAGTCATATATCCAATATAATATATCGCACACCCGGTGGAAGAGTGTTTCAACTCATAAAATGGTAATTTTGAGTTATCGTCGCTCAAAAGAGAATAGAGAGAGAACCGAGTTCTACCTGGTGGAATTTCCGCATAAACGTATTACCGTAAACAAATTAACCCGTAGATAGCAGAGATACCAGGGAGAGATTTTGATAAAATAACGAACTTTAAGTCATTTTCCCATAAATATGTATTTTTGACTTGTAACAGTCTTCCACTTGGTGTGCTATATGCCTTATACACATAATTATGTGCCTTAACTTTACATATACTTTATTCAGCACAAACAGTTCGTCATTCAAGGACTGGAAAACAGTTAGTGTTGTTGCCGGTACTACTCAGCCTATTTCTTCATTTGAATTTTCTCAGTCAATTCTATAACTGAATTGAAATTCCTAGTGAAACGTCCCATTGTACTTCCTTTTAGGCTAAAGGAGGCGGATGAAGTAATTAAAGTGAAGTATGAAATAATAGGCGCATGAGAATGTGAGGGGGAGACAATAATATTTTCATGATGTAATGAAAGAAGTATGCGTTCAATTTCGATTGTATCTAAAGCAAATAAATAATTCATTTGGCCATTCATTTTCAGCACCAAAACGTAGACCGACTGTTTACCGCAGCAAATCTACTGTGACCGAATTTCATGATCCCCATAAATACTGCCCGACTTAAACCTAACCTACATGACTAGACATTTGACTGTTCTTTACTTGTTTTATAATTTTGAATTAAAAGTATAATACTTGCATATTTGTCTGGGGCTTTGCATTCCTGCCTTTCACAGTAACATTTCAGTTGTAAAGCAATTTTTAAAAAGTTCAAAATATTCATTCGTACCCTAAATGTTTGAAAAAAAAAATAATGAATATGAATTAGGTGTTGTTAAATTCCGAAATTAAATTCCGTGTTCTTACTACTATCTTTTACTTCATAATAATTTGAGACTCCGGGCTCCTTACACACACATACACACACACACACACACACACACACACACATATATATATATATATATATATATATATATATATATATATATATATATATATATATATATATATATGTGTGTGTGTGTGTGTGTGTGTGTAATTCCGTGGTGCTCAGGCTTTTGGTTCTTGAGTTATTGACTATCAAACTTAGAGTTTGGACTCAAGTAAGTCCAAGCCTTAGTTTTAATGGTCAGTAACTCAGGAACCAAAGACCGTAATAGTTTGCATGTATTGAACCCGTAAAGTTCTATCACTATCCCAATTTTGGTCAAGATCGAACGAATCTCTAAATCACATTTTTGTGAAATTTCTTTGTTTCACTGGATTCAAACCCAACTTTGATGGCCAAAAACATGGAAACTAAAGGTTTGCACACCATAATATTTCATACTATGTTCGAATGTATGAATATTTGACGCATGCACAAAGCTCATTAACGTCTACCACCATACGAAGTTTGGTGAAGACGGGATAATCTTATCGAATGCGATTTAGTGAGTTTTTTTCATTTCACAAAGTCCAGACTCAAATTCGATGGTCAGTAACACGAGAACTAATTATATGCATGCTGCAATATTTCATGTACGTACAAACCTAGATTAGATCTACTATGCCTAACTTGGTTGAGGTCAGATTAATATAGTCGATAGCATCCCATATATAATATATTTTCACTAAATCCAACCCAAACTTTGACCAGTAACTCGGGAACCAATGGCCTGCTCACCATAATATTTCACATGCATACTAAGCTTGTGAAGTTCAATCACCATGTGTGGTCAAAATCAGACGAGTTGCGTTGATCGTGTCCTGATTTATAAGTGACTATGTTTGTGACTCTTAATCTCTTGAACCGTCCGACCGATCTCCATTAAATTTTTAACGTAGATGAGTTTCTGGCTTGGGATTGTTTCTAGCTATTTATTTTAAGGGTACAACTTAGGGGAGGGGGAAGAGGGGACATAGAAAAAATAAATAAAACTTAATAACTCTTGAACCACCTGACCGATGTTGATAAAATTTTCAATGTAGATGAGGTTCGGGACTGGGATGATTTCTATCATTTCACTTTGACGGAACAACGTAGGGAAGGGGATGGAGGGGGAGATATACAAAAATCAATAAATATAAAAATAAAAGTGACTATGTTCGTGAATTAATTACTTTTGAACCACCCGATCGATCTCAATAAATTTTTTAACACATATGATGTTCAAACCTGGGAAGTTCTTTTTATCATTTCATTTTGACAGTAGATCTTAAGGGGGAGGTGAGGAGGGGAAATATATGAAAATCAATAAAACTTAATCAATCTTGAACCACCCGACAGATCTCGAACAAACTTTCAACATAGATGAGATTTGGGGCTGGGATTGTATTTATCTATTCACTTTGACGATAGAACTTAGGGGAAGGAGGTAGGAGGAGGAGATATATAAAAATAAATAAAAGTTAATAACTCTTGAACTACCGGACCGATCTCGATCAAATTTTCAACTTAGATTAAGTTCGAACATGAGATGATTTTTGTCATATCATTTTGACGATGTCACTTAAAGGAGGGGAAAGACATTTACAAATGGTCGAAAATGACCGATATTAGTGTCGAATCTATAGTTTTTGAGGTCGCTGAGATGAACAGTGACACTTCTGATGCCATTTAAATCCAAATTCAGCCCCGCAAATATTGTGGGAGGGGAAAGGTATATATATATATATATATATATATATATATATATATATATATATATAATATACTACCAATATCAGTGTCGAATTCATACTTTTCGGGGTCGCTGAGATGAACAATGACACTTGCGATGCCGTGGCCCGCAACATGGGGCGGAGAGGGGATATGTAAAAATTATCAAAAATGACGAATATCAAGGAGCGCTTTAGTAATAGTAAGAAGTGACAGACTAACGAATCATATTTTACTATTTTTTTTTTTTTAATTTAACCCAGCGAAGCGGATAATTGATGCTAGTATAATACATAATCAAGGTGGTTACAATAAAGTAACGCTATTGACAGGGGTCCAGCGCGGGCTATAATCAACGTATTGCATTGAAATTTGGTAAATATGCTAATAAGACCATACGGAAGCAAGTTATGCTGGAAAAACATATTGGTTTCACTTTCCACCAGCAGGGAAAAATGTGGGGCTGTATAGGCCGTAACACACTCGAGCTCGCATTTCATACACAATCGCGTGAAGAGCGGTGTGGCTATTGATAAGAGACCGTGCACTATTAGTAAAATTGGTCTTTCAGATCGGGAGCGATTACAGTGCAGTGTTGAAAGAATTTCAGCGTCTGAAAGGAATGAAAAGAGGACAAAAACTATCAAAAAGTTCCTTAAAGATGATTTTACAGAAATTTCAAACAATGGGTGACTTTCGTGTGGCTCCAGGAAGAGAAAGACGACCCATTCCAACTAAAGTTGTTGACAAGGAGACTGTGGCTGTTGTGTATCACATATCACGTGCTCCATATTCCAACACAAGTGCTCTGATGGTGTCACGGGAATTGGCCATCCCATGAATGGCGTTTGACCGTGGAGTATTCTGTGGACTGATGAGGTGCATTTTACTCTAGAAAGGGCAGTGAACACGCAAAACTGTTGGTTATGTGGCTCGGATAATCTGCATGTTGGGTAGGAACAGCCATTACACTGTGCGTACGTAACTGTGTGGTGTGGGTTTAAAGGAATTCATTGTTGATCCGTTTTTCTTTAAGGAGATGATACCCCAGAGAGTTGCCACTTGTACCGTGGCATCGGCACGTTATAGTGTTCTTTTAGTGCGACATGTGATTCCTGTGTTACAGGAATAAAACTTTGGAGATGACTGTTCATCCAAGACGGGGCAACACTGCACATCGGTCGCCACGTGAAATATCTGCTAAGTGAAATCTTCACTGCTAATCGCATCATCTCCTGTTTTCCAGATGCTTGACTAGCAAGGTCCTCCGATCTAAATCCGTGGTCTTCTGGCTGTAGGGATATCTGAAAGCTCGGGTCTATCAGGGAAATGTCCAGTCGCTGGCGGATTTCAAGGACAGCATAAAGCGACATGCCACAACAATTCTGCCCGAACTGCTACGAACAATTGTTGCGCATGCCATTTTGCGAATGCAACATGTTGTCGATGTGTCTGGTGGCCATATGAAGCATGTTGGGTAAATTGGTCACTGTAACCGCAAATGTTAATAGCTATTCCTGTTGCACCTTTTGTTATCATTAAATTGAAATAAAGTTTCACGTTGTTCCTAAAGTTGTTCCCTTTGTACCATTTGTTACAATCACCTGCTCTTCATCTTATTTGCATTACATTTGTCTCACATGTTTGACCTCTTCGTCCTAGATAATCATCTTATCCATACATTCAGGACCATTTCCATGTGCATATTACTTGTGCAGCTCCACACTTTCCTCTGGTGGCGAAAAGTAGAACTAATATTTTTCCAGCGCACCTCGCTTACGCATAGTCTCATTAGCATATTTACCAAATTTCAGTTACGTTGATTACAACCCGCGCTGCACTGCCTCGAACAGCGGCACTTCATTTGAACCTCCTTATACATAAAATACAGTGGCGGATCCAGGATATGATCAAGGGAGCAGCTAAACCATAGTTTGCCGCTTTATCCAGTGTAAAGCAGGATTGAAGCTCATTTTATCCAGTGTATACCTGAGTGTCAAGGGATGTCTATAGCCCCTCCGTTGGATCCGCCACTGTATATAATATTGGATAGGCTATATAATATGCACAATGTTATATACAGCTACATCTTTGAAAAATGTTACACCTTCAGGCGAGCTTAGATTTCTTAAAACTCATTTCACAGTTTGGAAGTATTTCTTGTTAGCAGAATCGCACCAACCAACTTGCTTTCCAGAAGAAAATACTCGCTTGGTATTTAGAAATGCGATATTAGTAGCAACTGTTGAAAATGAAGCATTCCATTCTTATTTATAATTCAGCTGTCTTATGTTTAATTGCTTCCCGCAGCTAATTACATTGTATGTGGTGTCCTGAAACTGTTATGGTTTCTCGTATATATATATATATATATATATATATATATATATATATATATATATATATTAATATATTTGTGTTAATCGGAAAACTCAGGGTAAAATAGTGCCATTTACATTTAAATGCTGAAGGATGAAAGACAGCATTTCTTATAATGAAATTTCCTTTGCTGACGCATAGGTCTAAAGTTTGTGAGTTTTATATGAACAAGTTAATAACAATGCAAATATAACCGCGTGGTAGGACATAATCATGCGAAATGCTCACTAATCATGCATGCAGTCAACATCGTGTATTTGGTGCTTAGTTCTTAAACCTCTTTTTAAACCATTTACTTTCGTGTTAAAAACTCATAACGTGTCTTTGTGGTTAAGTTTCCACTGCATGAAAGCTACGTCACTGCTGGGAAAGAAAAAAAAAACAGCAATAAGGTGAAGCTGTCAACATAGTTATCGATCGATCTGTCTTTCTTTGGTTTATCTCTCAGCTGCGATTTATGGAGATTAGAGAGGGAACAGCTGATACTTACAGAAACTATTCTTGAGTTATTACAAGAGTACATTTTGTAACATAATGGCTAGGATTTCGGTCAATATCTTTTGATGAAGTGACTATAAGATTGACCTTCAATTCCATATTGTTCTGAAGCTTTGTATAAGTAACTCATTTCGTAGTAAAACTAGTGAAGGTTGATGGATTACCTCCTGTTGAGAATACGCAGTTCAGTCTTCTCAGTACACCTGTTTGTAAACTTCAGAAACAACATCGTTATGCAAGATTAATAGCAAACACTGGATATTTACGAAGTGTTTTATACACTGTCAAATGCATCTGCACCCTCCCTATTGAATTCGTGCAAACAAATTACAGATTTGTGTTCTTAAAGCAAGAAACTCTCATGAGTAAGTATCGTACCTTTATTACGCTCACTGATTTAAGAGGGATTCGCGATAATAGTAAAATACACCCAGCCCGTCATCTATTTGTAAGAGGATTCCCAAAATTCGTGCAAATGAGCGATGGATGTTCTATCGGAATGTCTCCATGTACAGCTCTCAGATGACGAGAAGAACCCTAAAACAGGGATAGCGGGGAAATGTCAACGACACGGTCAAGTCCATTTTCGGTTTTTGAGGTGTGGTCTATACTTAGATGTCGTCTGCTATTCTGGGTAGTTATCTGTGTGCTATTTCGTGGTGTTATTTGAAACCCCTGTGCGAAAAGTGGGCGAGCCCATACCTACGTCACACTACTTCTGCTAGGGTCCTTCTCGTCTTCTGTGAGCTGTATACTGTACATATAGAATGCCATGTTTGTTCATTCAGCAGTGCAAATATAGTTTTCCTAAATATGCCTGCCATATTGATTTCACTTTCCTTCATGGACTAATTTCTAACATTGTATGTAAAACTAGTTCCATGATTTTTATGTTGAAATGTTCAAACATAAGCGTAGTCAAATTCTTCTTTTGTCCTCTCCTCCTGTTTGGCATTTTCAATTCCTGCATCTTCATAAAATGATCGTCTGTATTAGAGAGCTCGCAAATATGAAACCCAAAGGGCTGCTTTTACACAGGATGCGCCCATGAGAATATGTAAGAGGGCATATTTTTTCTTTTTATTGAAAATGCTCAAACATTCAAACTGGAACATAATCAATTTGGAAGGTTGCGTCCAAGTGTTCTAAGTCATCTTTGGGGTATAATTTCCCAAATTTGTGTGGGGGCATTAGCTGTTCTTACTTCAGTGTATCAAAACACTTACATCAAGTTCCGTGCATCTATGTGTAACTGTTTATAAAAGGCGTAGTTTTTGCGTAACGTTCGTCATAATGAATACATGCCAGTAGGCTATACGTTTCTATTTTGTGAAGTGAATTCCTCTCTACACTTGTGATTAGATGTTTAATGATTCAAAATATTTCTACAATAACAATTGTTTTCCAAGTTATACTGAGTTTTTTTCGCACACAGATCTCGGAAGTTAATATATCGGGTGTTGCAAAATAAGTGTTACAGCTCTTGGGAGGTGACTCCTGCCACTGAGACAACAAAAAAAGTTCCCTTGAACTTTCGGATATCGGACATAGTTTCGGAACTACAAGTTGCCGAGAGCGTGGGAAATTACTTTCGGACTCCAATAGTTTGGAAACTATCCAACGTAAAGTGGGCGGGTAAAAAATTCACTGAAGAAGTCATATCCTGCTGTATTGAATTTTGCATGTTTCACAATTCTACCATGCACGCGCAAGGGATTCCCCAAAGTGACATAGGGAGTCCCGGATAATCTGCCAAATGAAAATTGGTCTAAATGGATCTGAATTGATAGGGCTTCTACCAGGTAATAATAATTCGTTTGTATTAAGTCGATATCTGGAACAAATACAAAATGGCGGACACCTTCATACCCGTTGTGTGTGGTTGCATAATCGCTAGGTACGGATGCTGGCCAAAAGTGACGTTCTGAGTATTACGTGTAGCGAGTTTGTGCTCAAATGCTCTAGAAAGACATTTGGAGTGTCGGTAGAGAACAACAGATGAAGCGGGGTACTTCACATGTGTGGAAACACGTAACGAAAAATGCCCAGAAATGCATTCATACTCAGCAAACGTGAGTTCAAAGCGTCGGAAATGTAAGGAATAGCATCAAGAACATGAAAGCCATTTCCAATTCACCAATAATATTCCATCAATCCGATGTAATATGATATGCACGGTTGCATACCAATAAGGATGCAACAACTGAGGCCAAGTTGAAATTGTGCAACGGGACTCTCAAATAAACTGGGTAAACTAAAGGAAATTTAGAAAAAAAATATATTTCTAAGTTTTCTTGAAAAAAACAAACATTCTTCATGCTGCGTACCAATATGATTATGTAACTAGAAAAGAAAACTATCCATCATTCCCCAATTATAAAAGTAACCAAGAAAATTCTGACGCTTTTTCACCCACCAACTTTGAACTTCGATGTCACCTAAGACGTACCTGGAAGATCAAAAATAGTCCTCATCAGTATCGACGACCTTCTGCCAACGTTCTTGAAGGCCATGGATCCCATCGCAGTAGAACTAGGTGGGCTGTGAAGCGAAGAAAGTATCAAGTGCATTTTGCACCTCCACTAGGGATTTGAACTGGCGACCTCTTAGGTGATTGTGCAAGGAATGGAAAACAGGTGATAATTGGACGGTGCAATGTCCGGGCAGTATGGCGGATGTAATATGTTTCCTATCCAATGCGTAGAATGGTGTCCCGGGTCATTCAAGCCACGTGGGACTTAGCATTGTCCTTTAACAGGAGGACCCCTTGCGATTTTGAAATGCTGGCTCCAAAGTGTTGAGTTTTTCTTGAACACGGTTCAACTGCTGACAGTACACAGATGCATTGATGCTCTGACTAGCTGGTAGCAGTTCCCGATGCACTATGCCACGAGCAGTCCACCAAACATACAGAAGGACCTTCTTGTGCAGTGCTGGTTTCGGCTGTTTGGAACCGGTTCATGGGATGCTAACCAATGATGACGGCGTTGTGGAGCTTCGTACAGGACCCACTTCTCATTACAAGTCAACACCCTGTCCAGGAATGACTTGTTCCTCAGACGAGACAGCAAAGAAACAGGCGTGTGCATGCGTTGCCTTTTGACCCGGAGTCAAATCATGTGGGACCCATCGAACCAATTTGTAGTGTTTCCGAAGTTGATGGAGGTGTTGCTGAATGTTTTCTCCACTCACACTGAATTGTAGTCCAGTTCCTCACATGTCTGGCCATTGTTCGCCTCAATTGTTGCCTGAAGATCTTCATTTTGTACAAGTGTTGGTCTTCCGGCACGTGGTACGTATTCGAGTGTTTCTTCACCGTCCTTAAACTTGTTAAACGATCATTGCACTGTCCCCGTAGTCACAGCACCCTCACCAATGGCCTGGCATATCTTCCAGCCCGCTGCAACGGCGTTTGACCACACGATGATATCGTCAACATGCATAACATACACACGTGGACAAAGACACATTCCCATGGTACTATTGTCACTTATTAGCAACACCAATTTGGACTCAACAATGTGGTATTGTCCATGATCAACTGATCGGCCCATACAGGATACACTGACCGAATTACTGGAAAATGGTCCTCTAGCGATTTGCCGCAACATTCAATACATGCATGATGGGGTTTCCGCGCACTTCAGCGTGAATGTCCGCCGGTGGTTGAACAACTATTTCCGAAGACGTTGGATCGGACGTGACGGTTCAGTGCATTGGCCTGCACGGTCTCCGGACTTGAATCCACTGGATTTTTATCTGCCTGGACTAATTAAAATTATTATATTTCTATCAACGATATCAACGACTTGGAACAGCGTATGCATAACACCTCTGAACCTGTTCACCATAAGCCAGTTATTCTTGAACGGGTTCGCCAATTCATGATCCGGCGTTGTCATGCATATATTGCTGTCCATGACTGACATTTTGAACATTTCCTGTGATGAGACCGACAAACGTACGTTTATCTCTCTCTGCTGGTCGATATTTACAGCTTCGAATTTACTTTTCCCATCCTTTCGGCCCTTGCTAACTTTGCCAATATGGCCAATAAGTTATATGTTCATAGGACGTTCATTTGCTTCTCTGAGGTTGTTCTTATTAGTATTATATAATTTAAAATCTTTTGGGTATGAAAATTTATATATATTTATATATATATATATATATATATATATATATATATATATATATATTACTTCATTAATTTAATTATTTAGTACTAGTTGGATAAGTCCAAAGATAATTTAAGTAGAAAACTACCGAGGACCTCAGATCAATACAAAACAGGACAGGAAAAAAGGAACATACACCATTAAAAAATGAGGAATGAGCAGAATATATTTCTTTTCAAGAAGTCTTGGTATCAAAAAGCGCCAAAAACAAACAATATTTGTTTTCCGGAGGATTAACGTTTTGAACACGTCCTATTTTTATATAAATATCAATCGTTTAGTCGTGCAATTTTATTACTCAACTGTGAATATCAACACACAGTTTTAACTACTACTCTAGGATTATATCCAGTAAATTTTTGGTACTCGTATAATCTCCTACACTAAGCTGTAAATCAAGAAGTACTCTGGCTTACTAGGTGATTCACTCCCGTGCAAATGAAAGGATTGTATCGATATCAGTAACCATTTACTCTATGCATCTCCTAGTAGTGCAGAACCAAATATAGTTTCTTAGTGCATCACAACAATAAATATTAGAAAGCCATGTCGTCATATCTTTGTACTGGCGTAGACCTTCGTATGGAATTCTGAGTTGTGAACACATCCTGCCTGTTAGCATTGACCTTTTGTTACAAAGAGAGAGAGAGAAAAAAAGCCCAAGGTTATTTGCTTCGTTCCATGAAGGAAATTGTTTATCTGGAGTGATGTTACTCGGATGTGTTTTAAGGAAAGACCTTGCAGAGGGAATTTTCGGGCGAATCAAGTAGTCTTTTCCGGAATAATCATTTTTTCGCTAGTAAAAATTAGTTTAATATGCACGTTGGAATAAAATTATACATACATACATACATACATACATATATATATATATATATATATATATATATATATATATATATATATATATATATATATATATATATATATATATATAAATAATAATAATACAAGAAAGGATTTTTATCATTATGAATGTGATATTTCAATCTTCGGTGAATATTAGGAATGGAATAGTGACCAAACGAGACTGAACAAAATCGACATCTCATCTTCGTCTCGAGGATCATGTCCCTTCCGAAAAGTGTTCCCCACGAGGCGAGAAGAGTATTGAGACGAGAAACTTGGCAATTGAGGAGTTTGATGTGATAAAGGCGTAAGCGAGTTTACACCCTTTTTGCATGAAGCGCATTTGTGGCTTTTGACATGCCTGTTTAGCCTCCTGGTAAGATTTCTATTCAATATCAGAATAAAATGTTGCATATTACATTGTTTTATTTAAGAAAAATCACTACTTAAATTTTCAACACCGTTTTTCTCCAACTGCATGTTTCAGACTTACGCCCTTGTTGCATCAAACTCCTTAATTGTCTCTCATTCCATGATTTTTTCAAAGCAACACCGACAACGTTTGGGAGGTGATTCCTGACAAGACAGAAAGAATATATCAACCTGGTTGCACAAATGCTTCCTTTCGGCGTTATAGGCTGCCGAAAACATGAAAAAGTGAATTTTAGGTGTATAGCTCCAAAACTATTGGACGTACTGTAGTGGGGTGAAGACTTCACTTAGGAACTAGTATGTGCCCTATGCAAATACACGAGTTTCAGTATCCTCTGGTACTTTCGCAACAATTTTTATAGTGGCAGTTGGTGAGTACTTCAAATTATATGCTCGTAGCCAAACTCTCTCTATGTTAATTGTTTCGTGAGTACCTTAGGATTCTGAAAAATGTATTTTTGGGTAGTGCACATATTAGTTCCTGAGTTTAGTCTTCCACCGCGCATATTAGTTCCTAAGTTTAGTCTTCACCCGACTACAGTATGTCCAATAATTTTGGAGCTATGGACATCTAAAGTTCATTTTTGTATGTTTTCGGTAGTCTATAACTCCGAAAGGGAAGATTTGTGCACCCAGGTTGGTCTATACCTTTTCTTATTCTTCTCTGGGTATCAGGAATCATCTTACAAACGTTGTCGGTGTTGTTATATACAGTAAAATCTGTCTATGTTGGCCACCATCGGTTCCATTGAAAAGTGGCCAACTTACAGAAAATAAGTCTGATTGGTGTATTTTTAGAAGAGGATTTCTAGTATTACTTGATTGTAAAATTTTAATAAGCAATAGCACGACAGCTACTTTTAAATAACGGAGTAATAGAGTATACATAACAATATATGTACCTTTATCTTCCTGAAAACTAGTCTGGTACACTGTTATTCAGATTGAAAACAGAATAACACAACCAACCATAAAATTGAAACGCATGTGGGCAGTTTATTGAAATTGATATTGTAGCACACTGAGTTATTCAGATTTAAAACAAGAGAAACAAAGTTATAAATTTAACAATTTATGTATATTTTATACGACTTTTTTTCGACAAATATTTTCAGTAGATCGTTCCGAAAAAATAGCAGTTACTATACAAATTTATTCATGGTAGTTCATTCTAAATATACTTCTTTTATTTTTTTGGGCACGTGTGTGCGTTTTAATTTTGTAGTTATCTACCTCTTATTAATGAGCTACAAATATTTTTCTCGTAGCAAAATATGTTTTGAGAAAATTTTAAGGGAATTCATACCTCATAACCTTCGCTACTTTTCGACAAGCCGTCAGGTGTCAAAAGTTGAAAATTAACATAGTTAGCTTTAACCTTGTGAATTTTCTGGGATTACTAAAGCTTTCCATTAATGAAAGGAGCTGATATAGCTAATTGTTTTACCAAAACAGACAGGGTAAACACATCCGTACAACCATTTTCTGAATTACGCGCTTTTTCATATTCACATCTCCAAGAAGAAATCGTGCGAGTCCATGCTTCTCTATGTCCAGTCACAAATACAGAACATCTGCCTCTCATATGGGAATACGAAAGAGTTGAGAAAAATAACGAAACTGTATTTTGCGTGGCCAGGATACGCACGTAAATTTATCATTATCATCATAGGGTATACATTGCTTCAATGTGGCCAACTTCCAAGATAGACAGGTGGCCAACTTACAGAGTAATAAATAACGAATGTCTTATGGGAAAATGCAGGTTCAAGACGAACCAGGCTAAGAGAAGCAGGTGGCCAACTTAGAGAGGTGGCAAAGTACACAGGTTTTACTATATACAGGGTTTTCATAAAGTATGGGCGGATTTAATTCGCTTATAATTTACATAAAAATGCTCATATTGAAATCAAATAAAGTGCAAACGGTAGCGGAAGGATTAAATGTAACTTGTAAATGTAAATGTAAGGAATAAATTACAGGACTGACCTGTAATCTGCACCAGCTCAGTTCATTCATCGCCACACCTCCAATTCCGAGTTCCATGGACCGTCTAGGAATCGACTTCTGTGGGCTGTTGATGATGCTTTCCCTTACCCTGCTCACTGTTGCAGGCGATGTTGGCGGCCTCTCCCTTCGAGGACTGTCCAGGACGCTTCCTGTCTCCAAGAACTTAGCATGCCACTTTCGGATTGCACTCTCAGTCGGTGCCGGCTTTTTGAACTCTTTGGTGAATTTCGACACACCAGAATTGGTGATTTTAGCTCTGCGTACCACAGAACACATTGCGCTTTCTCTTTCACCGACGCCATCTTTGATACGGTAAAAAAAATAGTCTTCTCAGAGGAGTTTTTCATTTATTTATTTCTTTAAAAGACACACACACACACCAATACAGCTTACAACTTACATTTAACAGTCAACATTGAAACAGCAATGAAAACAACAATGGATGGAATTTGGTAAGAAACTGACCCTTGCCCTCCCTCTCTCAACGTGTTCAGAGTTGCCGCTTATCTAACAGTGTTGCCAACTAAAAATTTAATCCTTCCGCTACCGTTTGCACTTTGATTTCATTATGAGCATTTTTATGAAAATTATAAGCAAATCAAATCCGTCCAGACTTTATGAAAACCCTATATATATATATATATATATATATATATATATATATATATATATATAATAGGGTGTTTCGCCTAACTTTGCGACCTGAAATATTTTCGAAATGACATAAAATGTGACAAATCTAGTTACGCAAGAATGTACCCATATAAGGGGCCTATAAAATTCTGTAAACAAATGCCCCCAGGGGTCCCATCATAGGGCCGCATGGGCCAGTTTGAAAATTTCGAATGGAAACCCCCTATTTTTACTGCAGATTCTGATTCTACGATCAAAACTAAGCAACTTTTACTTGAAGCAGTTTTTCGTTATTCTAATAGATGGAGCTGTAATAATAAAAAAATGGATATCATGTTACACACCTAAGGCTGACGATAAACTAAATACCTCGAGAAATGCACTTGCAATTTATGTGTGTGTCCAATCATTTTAAAACATCTATTCAACTAACATAAAATAAAGTTTCCTTCATCTTCCCAAAATTCCAAATAGAAACCCTCTACATTAATGCAGACTCGGATACTGCGACCAAAAATACCCAACTTTTGGTTTATTTATTTATTTTCTTAGTCCTTCTAGATGATACATAAATCGCAATAATAATAATAATAATAATAATAACAATATCATTGTATGTCATCTGAGATTTGATAAATGAAAACCTGGTTCAAGAACCGGACATGCTGTGCAATATTGGTGCTAAGAATTGCAAACAAATAAAGTTTTGAACATGTTTGTAACAATATTCTTCAAGAACTGAGATTTTTCTGTGAGCTTGTACACACTATGAAAGTTGATTTACTCTAGCTCTCCGCTGGAACATGAAGTTTCAATTGATAATCGGTCATAGTGTCAAAAGAGAATTATGTTATTAATTTTTGTCGTGTTTATGTAGATATGTATAAACCTGAGAGGCAAAAGTGAAAGTGAACACGTAAGGTTCATCGGTGGATCTATTAAAGTTTAAAAGATCATCATCATTTTGTTGTTATGGTGATGCAGATGTCCATAATTACGATTTGATTTGAAACTGCATGTAATTCCATCTGAGAAGTGAAAGTAAATATGAACATGTAAAGTTGATCCGTAAATCTAAGAGAGCAAATGTGCTCGTATAAACTTAGTGGAATAAATAACATATCGTGTTCTGTCAATTCCAATGTGTCATGTTCTGTAAATTCTTATGGTTGATTGTAAATTACGGTCCAGCAACGTAGAAGATATTAGATATTGGTAGCAGTAAGCATTATTACAGAGAACCTCTGAACACTCAAGCTGTACTTCAACTGGTTTGTATTGAAGTTCTCAAAGTAAAGTTTCTAACGCTCTCGATGATACGAGGATGGGACAATCACCAAAGGTCATGTGCTGAAGTAAGGGTAATATTGAACAAAGAAAAATGTTAAAAAATCGCGTTCCACACAATACTATTTCGAGATCCACTGTTGAGCGCATCGTAAGACGCGTCGAGGATACGGTAACTATAAAGGATTGTAACATTCCTGGTCGACCGAAATCGGCGACAAACAGCTTGATGTTGCAGTTATTTGTTGAAAATACTCAGCATTCATAAAGCTGCTGAACATGACATTAGTCACATTTTTGCGAAAAGAATGAAGAAAATGAAGTTCCACCCATACAAAGTTCATCTGATACACCAGCTGGATGAATGTCCTTGTACGACTTGTAGAATTTTGTGAAGATACGATGAAATAAATCAATGATCCTACTTTTCTTATCAGCAATGTGTTTTCTGATGAAGTCACGTTCCATCTAACCGGTTACATTAACAGATGTCATTGCAGGTTTTGATTTGGCAGCAATCTCATTGGTCCTTTCAAACACGTTGTACATCTTGAAAGGTTGAATATCTGGGTGGTAGTGCTAAATATACAATAATTGATCCCTTTTTTATTAACAATTTGACTTCTGAACCATGTGAGATTCTTCGAAATCAAGTAGTTTCAGCAATAAGAGACACTGCAGAAGACAATTTTGCCCACAGATGGTTTCAGCGAGATATACAAGACCGCACAACCGTGTAAATATGCGGCAATTTCTTAACATGGAATTTCCTAAATAACGGATTTGCAGAGGAGGTTATATTGGGTAGCCCGCTGGTTCTCTGTTCCCCTGATTTATCGCCAGTAGACTACTTTTTCTGGGTTTATCTAAAAACCCGAGTATATCAAACAATGCCAACAACTTTGGATAATCTTCGTCAAAGGGTTATTGATGATTTTGCTCTTATTGAACTGGACGTCATCAGGAATGCAGTATTTGTGTTTTACCATAGAATTGCTCACTGTCATGCCAAGAAAGGTGCGCAGTTTGATCACAAAATGTAAAACATCAGTTACACTCTGTTCATCTGCTAATTTTTGACAACCAAGTCGCGAGAGGCAAGGAGACTCATGATAATCAAGTTCTTAAAAAAACGGGGAGAGACTGCGTGGCTAGTAAAGGTGATGTGTAGTTACACATTTCGTAACTAGGGTAACAGTAAATCTAGATACCAGGAAACGAAGACAGCACAATGCTTTATTATTATTATTATTATTATTATTATTATTATTATTATTATTATTATCCACATTGATGTGAAACGGAATTTTCAACGAAGTTAGGGTTATGTTAAATCCAAGTGTATCAGTCACCCATCCCTAAAAACTAAATTAAAAGTTGGGAATGCATTTAAGAAGCAGATGGATCTCCTTCCTGGCTGTGGAATGTAAAAGAGAGTGTGCCAAAAATTAGATTATCAAACTGATGTATTTTGAATTACAAACGGCACTCATCTTGAGCAACTTTGACAAGAAATATAACACGCATGTATTATAAACAAAAAATAATTTCGAGTTTTCTGTCATTTAACATAAGCAGCATGTTATTGTCACTAAACACACGTGAGTTATTAACCTTTGAAATCGGGAGGATCATTTACAATAGCCCTGTATATCAATTAAGTTTATTTGCGCTTTATCCGGTTTTCTAAATTTGTTCTCCTGTGAAATCTCTTTTTTCATTTTTGCTTTTCCGTACTACTGTGAAATAATGATTTTACTTAATCTGTTCGTGTCACGTGATATTTAACAAACATATTGGTATGCTTGAGCTTTACAATACTATGGAAGATGTTTATTGTTGCAAAACACAACAAATTTCCTTTCCATATCGCAATGGCCTACCACGGTCGCATTGAAATGTAAATAAAAGCAATTTCATTTTATGCTAAGTCTTTTTAAAATATTGGACATGTATTTCATGCTCTTTAATTGCACGTGTATTTCTCGAGATATTTATTTTATAATCAATCCCAGGTAGCGTAGCGACTTTTTTTGTGATTGCGCCATCTAGGCGGATAACGAAAAGTACTTCAAGTAAAATTTGCGTATTTTCTGTCGCAGAATCAGAATCTGCAATAAAAATAGGGAATTTCCATTTTAAACTTTCAAGTTGGCCCCTGGGGCTCTATGGTGGGACCCCTGGAGCCACATGTTTTTTACAGAATTTTATAGGCCCCTAACATATGTACATTCTTACGTAACTAGATTTGTCACATTTTTTTGTCATTTCGGAAATATTTCACGTCGAAAAGTTAGGTGAGACACCCTTTGAAGTTCCCGTTCTTCACAATAATTTCCTTCCTCCCGCTCCTGTTAAGAAGTTCAGAGCAGGTTTTCAAAAGGACTGACTCCCGCTGAGAAGGAAAGTGGGATGAGGAATGACTATAATGCCATCTAGCAGTTAGACGGCCAAGTACGTGAACACGAAAAAAATCTGATTTCTGATTTCTGTAGATTCAATGATGAAGGATATAATTTTTCATCGATTGTGTAATGGATGTATTTGGAAACAGCGAAAAAATAGTACAATAGCGCACAAATACAAAGACAGTACTCCATTCTCAAAAAAGTCCGAAGATCTTAGGTCTTTTCCTTACTGTAAAAAAGCAGAAGACTTTTCCCTCTAATTTTGATCATTTTCTTATGGGAATTTGGATTATAATTATCTGTATTTATAAGAAGAAAATATCACGCACAGCGTTCAAATTGCACCTTTAAAATGAGATGCACCATATTTAGTGAGCTACTGAGACATTTTTGCGAAAGAACGAAATAAAACCATGATTTACATTAAAAAAAAAAAAAAGGTTGAGATCCCATGTTAAATTGAACACCAATATTCCGACTGCTGTGGCGCACTCCTTCTCCCTCTTAAGAACGCAACGAATTTTGAGAAAAGGTAGTTTTACTAACTTCCGAGAATGGTGCCGTCTCTAGTAAATGTTTTCCACACACCACTGCGTTTTCATTTTCGTAAATTGGTATTATTTATTTTGAAAAGTTTCACATACGATCATTGGGAGGCCATTTTACACGAAAAACCGATGTCAGAGTTTGAACTTCTGTAGGGAAGTCCTGCACGTTCTAATGCGAGTGAAAAGGAACTATAGTTTAGAATGAACCGCTAAGGAATTAGCATTTGAATTATGAAGTGATAATTAACCACTTATTTTTGCGTATTTGTAAACAATGCATTTTTTTTTAATTTCGCTGCAATATGTATTTAAAGCGTATATATAGGCGGGTGTTAATGAGCTATAAGGACAAACTGCCCTGATTCTCCTAGTTTTCTAATCTTCGACCAAAGCCCGAAAACAGATGGTATTTTTTGTTGGAAGTAGATACTATGTTATCGAATAAGGAACATTTTCCTTTGGCAGAATTCTAGAATTTCAAGCATTTTATTTGAATTGCGGGCTTTTACTAGCTATAAAGAGGGAAAGTGGAATTTTCATATTGTACCAAATCAACCATCTTTTCTTAAACACCGTTGACGACATAGCTTACTTTAGT
The DNA here is from genome assembly GCF_964235325.1 of Thermobia domestica. Taxonomy (NCBI): domain Eukaryota; kingdom Metazoa; phylum Arthropoda; class Insecta; order Zygentoma; family Lepismatidae; genus Thermobia; species Thermobia domestica. The sequence goes on from NC_137459.1 coordinate 235,102,633, forward strand.
GTCAATTCTAACATTTAATAAGTGTAAATAAACACGATATGAAAAATGTTGTGTTATAATATCGAAAGTGATATTTTTCTTTTTTCTTTCTTTCTTTCTTTCTTTCTTTCTTTCTTTTCTTTTTTTCTTTTTTTTTGCGACGGCGAAAAAGTGTGATCATATATGATACATAATACAGGAATACTCAAATCATGTAATTACAATTTTGGGGGCTAAGAAATACATAAAATTTATAAATTGGCTAGGAACAAAAAGTGCATAAAATTGTGTATGCATATAAAATGAAGGTTTCGTAAATTCTGGTAGACAATAGAAAAGGATCACGCACTAGAAGGTCTCACTTCGTCCGGTAGATGTCAACCGGTGAAGGTTTGCTGCCATCTAATGGCGAGACGTGTAACCTCCACTATCTGTTTCGATAATTGGATATGGACAGCTACCATTATTCACAGTTACTCATTAACATGTTAACAGATTGGCTTTATTAACGAACTCGGTCTAGATAATCGAAGTAGCTACCACTGCGAAAAAAGTAATACGAAAATTCGCATCCGCTTGTGAGGAGTAACAGACGTACCAACATTACAGCATTATAAGTCCCACTTGCGTGATCCGAATAAAGACCACCGCAAGTGGAAGATATTTGAGCTTTCAAACAGTTCAATAAGTATAAAAGCAATAACAATTCGATAAAATTTCAAAACCGTTTCGTCGATAAAGAATTTTAATTTTATCGAATTATCGAACTGTTCGAGGCTCCCGAAATGTTCGGGACTTTCGAAGCTTTCGAGGGACTCGAAGTGTTTGAGGTACTTGAAATGTAAGAAACATTAGACAACTTCGAGACACTCGAACTATTAGAGTCTCGAATTGATTGAAAGCAGCAAATACAGAAATATATCAATATGATCGCATTTGTCGAGTCGCTTGAATATTTTGAAAAGTTCGGGATTATCAGATGTATTCGAGGTTATCATAGTTGTATATAATATGTATTATATATATGCAGGGTGTTCATTTAAAAACTTCTCTCCTTAGCAATGAAGCGAAGGAGAGTTCCCCCCCCCCCACACACACAGATCTGTACAATGTTTAAACAGTCTGTCAGAAGAGAGAAAGAGGAAAAGAAAACATGCATCACCCGAATGGAATTGTAATCCAACACACCATTAGTCTACTAATAGTCACTTTGCCGATTGCGCCAATAACGAGGCAGGAAGAAAAATAACTTTACATATGATTTCGAGGGTTTAATTGAAAGTTCTGTATAGAGACAGCTACTGATATAGGTAGAGGTAAGGAAATTCGATAAAGCTGAAGACTTATCAAACTTCCATTTCGAAAATTTACTAACCGGCACTCGAATGCCTTCGAGTATTTGAGATTGTCGTGAAACAAACCTTTAGAATTTTGGGTGCGAAGCTCCCTATTACAGACCGTCCTGTCTGTCTATTTGTATGTGGCATCCGACGATAACTTTCGAACTGATTGTCCGATTTTGATGGAAATCATTTTAAAATGTTCTCGTTTGCTTTCTCCATACACCTATTGTTTTGGTGGCCATACGACAAGGGGAATTTTCTCGAATTCAAGTATTTGTTCTTACTCTGTTCTTACTTCTTACAAATCTCTATCCTCTCGTGTCATGCATACAATAGATTACTTACCACTGTTCCTTTCTTTTCTGAAACAAGAAGCCAATGTCTGTGAAACCGATTGCGATTACATTGGACTTCGGTTGTTACCAGATTTTTCTATGGGAAACAAGGTTATACTGCTGATTCAAGCTGAAACGGTGCTGGAAATTGTGTTTAAGTTATTGTAGTGAAAATGTCAGCGAAAAGATCATATGGGATATTTGGATCATTCTGAAACTTGGATATTTGGATAGGACACATATTAGTTCCTAAATAAAATCTTGACCCGACTACGGTAGATCCTATAGTTATGGACCTATGAAGTTCATTTATTCATGTTTTCCGTAGCCTATAACTCCAAAAGGAAGCATTTGTGCACCCAGGTTGGTCTATACTTTTTGTTTTATCTTGGTCTCAGGATAGGGTTGTCATATTTTGCAATTAGAAAAGCGGGGAGATCGAAGCCATAAGTACTGATGTGAATTTGTGTATTACAAATACTGGCAATCCTTCTGACCATTTTTTAGTAATATTTTTGTTATGTGACACTTACAATGTACTTTTGTAACAAAACTAACTCACTAACTCTATGGCTTATGGAACCCGGAGGCTCAATGCCGCGTTCACAAAAGCTCTCCACTGACTTCTATCCTTAGCTAACTGAATCCAGTTTCTACTCTGTATTCCAATCTCTGCGAGATCCATCTTAATATTGTCCTCCCATCTGCGCTAGGTCTTCCTAATGGTCGTTTTCCGATTTGTCTTCCACTCAAGACTGAAAGCGTTTCTACTTTTTTCCATTCTAGCTACATGTCCCGCCCACCTAAGCCTCCTAGACTTGACGACCCTAACAATGTTGGGTAAACCATATAAATTATATAGTTCCTCGTTATGAAGTTTCCGCCATTCCCCATTCCCGTTCCTCTTAGGTCCGAATATTCGTCTCAGGATCTTGTTCTCAAATACTTTGTCTATGTTCTTCCCTCAGAGTAAGTGACCATGTTTCGCAACCATACAGAACAGGCATGATTATCGTTTTATATATTTTAAGCTTCAAATTTCTCGACAGAATTCGCGACGACAAGAGATTTTGAACCGAATAGTAACACGAATTCCCTGCTTTTAGTCGACATTTAATTTCTTCGTGAATATGATTTTCCTCTGTTAATATTGATCCTAGATATTTGAAACTATCCACTTTATCAAAAGTATTATTTAATATTTTAACGGAACCATAATTTGCCATATTACGGTCCCGACGCACTTCCATGTATTTAGTTTTCTCTGCATTTACTTCTAAACCCATGTCCCTGCAAGCGTTTAATAATATCTCTGCATTTATTTCTACTGTTCTCCTATCATCCCCTATTAAATTTACATCATCAACATATGCCATAACCTGGTGAATACCGTTCAACTCTAGGCCCCGGTTGCTATCTTTGATTTTCCTTATAGCGTATTCCAGAACAAAGTTAAATAATAATGGCGACAACGCATCTCCTTGTTTCAGGCCATTTTCGACGTGAAAGCTCGTGGACAAAAAATTTCCTACCCGGACTTTACTTTGGGATTCATTTAAACATATCTTAATCTAATTAGCTTTTTCGGTATTCCAAGTTCTGTAAGAACGTTGTATAATGTTTCTCTCCTAACCGAGTCGTAAGCCTTTCTAAAATCAATAAATAATTGATGTACCGGGGTATTGTATTCCCACTTTTTTTTTTCGAGTATTTGGCGAATGGTAAATATTTGGTCTATAGATGATCGATTTCGTCTAAATCCGCACTGATAATCTCCAATAATTTCATCTGCGTATGGGGTCAATCTTACTAATAGAATATTTGAAAGGATTTTATAGGATGTTGACAGAAGAGAAATGCCTCGATAATTATTACAGTCAGTTCTGTCGCCTTTCTTGTAAATTGGAACAATGATTGATTCTTTCCACTGTTGTGGCAATTCTTCCTTGTTCCAGATAAGGAGAATGAGTTTGTGTATCTTGTTCCACAATTTTTCGCCTCCAGCTAAAATTAACTCAGCCGGAACTTCATATACACCCGGAGATTTGTGTTTCTTTAATTTCTTTATAGCGATTTCTACTTCTATTCGGTTAGGTTCTGGAATATACGGTGCTGCGGTGTGTATCTCCTTTTCTTCACACACACTGGTTTTTGCTTGCGTGTTAAGCAAATCGTCAATGAAATCTTTCCATCTATTTAAGATACTATCCGTATCAGTGAGAACTGTACCGTCAGATTTCTTTAATATATAAGCACGGTTGATAGCCTTTCTTAAATTCGCTGATCCCCTTATACATGTCCCGGATGTTTTTATTTTTACTATTATCTTCAAGTTCCTTAATTTTATCTTGCTGAAAATCGCTTTTCTTTGTTCTAAAATTTTGGAAGTGTCCCGCATGATATCTACGAAATTTTGTGTAGTTTAGTGTAACAAAACTAAAGTAAGCAAATTTAGTTTTTGCCTTTTTGCCTTTAATTCATTTTCAAAGATGTCTACTTGAAATCATACTAACATACGAAATTACCACAGTTTTACAATATATGAAATACAGTATAAACGTTTAAAAAATACTAATAATGAATCTAAACAAAATGCTAAGGATACCGTAGTTCAATTTGCAATCATTTCTGTATATATAAAGACTAGTTTAACATATAGATTACGTAACAACATAGACTTGTTCTGTTAAACTGGACAGTATGTTATCAAAGATTTACGCACCCATGAGGTCATACATTAGTGTTCATGGGTTGAACCAAAATGTGTATGATTGCGCCATTTTTTTTACATTTTTCATTCCCTTTAACTTTCTTTAAAAAATCTCGATTGCATAAAATATTATTTTAACATTCTAAGCATGATACGTCTTTCATATTGTACAAAACCAGTTGTAATAATTTGACAGTTTCTACGTTCATCTAGTTTCTGTCATCTGTCCACTCGTGATTGAGATTGACCCAGAAATGTAGCGTTTTAAGTTGAATATAACAACACTTTATCAACAAAGTTGTCTTAGATGCTTCTCTAATCCGAAAAAGCGGGTAGTTTTTCGTGATTGAGAGATGATTAAGCGGGGGACTAATACAAGACCTGATAATTTGGTGGTATCCGCTAAAAAAATCAGGTAATATGACAACCCTATGTCAGGAATCGCTTCCCAAACGTTGACGGTGTTGTTTTGAAACACTCTGTATAAAATAATGCACCACATTATTCTGAATTGACGCAAAACTGATGTTTTTAAAGCCTACATTGGTCGTTCAGGAAGCAATCTGCCTCCACCAAACGACGCTCCTGGATCCGCTAGTTTGTGGATTCATGATAATGTACACTCCGCATCAAAAAAAAAAAAAAAAAAAAAAAAAATTGCGACAGCTAACGCCATGCAGTTAGGCCACCCAATATACACTTTCTTGTTCCATAATCGTGTCTCGTAAAGTAACCCCTCTCTCTCCTCCTTTCTTCTCGCCCATACTAACATTAACTAACAGCATGAGCGCAATTCTAATTTAAAACTACACATGTATTAGTATCGATAAAATGAAATAATAAAACCGAGAGGAAACAAGATTCATAAGCTGATGTAGGGAGAAATTGAAACACACACAATGAGAAATTGAAATCAATGGATGTCTATTACACAGAGATTCAGGAATGAAGCAGAGAGAGGGGGAGAGAGAGAGGTGAGAAGATGAAAAAGAGAAGGGAGAACAGATAAAAATGTGGAATACAAACGGAGTAAGAAAAAACCTAACGTTATAAACTTCGTTTCCAGAAATCCAACAGTAATATAGAAATAACGTATGTTTTTACATATTTTTTTCAGAACTATTCGAATATATAGAGAATGGCTTAAACATTCATTAAATCACTTTCGTGGAGGATAGCATACACAATTTCCAGTCGAACTGTAGATCTCCGAGACACATCTAGGATAATATCAAAAGTTACACATGCTTTGTTTCCGCGTGGTTCGATTGGAAATTCGGTAGTGTTCATTGGAAGTACTTATCCAAAATACATTCTAATAAACCCAGTAGGTAGCGTTGGTCATATCCTCGATTTCAGACTAGAACGCAAACTGAACAAACAAACAAACAAACAAAGAAACGAAAAGAAAAAGAAAGAAGGAAAGAGAAAATTGAATGAGTGCTATTTTACTGCTAAATTTTTATCAGAAATACCCTATATTAAAAGTCCAAACTGTATCGTAATTAAAAGTTACAAATGTTCGAAAGGAAAAATTTTTGTTCATCATAGATGTAGCATGTTTCAAATTTCAACGTGAACAAAACACATTGAATTATGGGATGGAAACAAATTTTGTGTCGAACGAGTATAAATCAAATTTTGTTTTCAAATAACTAAAGAGGTTACCATTTTTTAGCCTTTTCTGAATATTCATCTGTTCCGAACATCCAGCGTCGTTTTCCTTGTTTGCGGATATAACGTAATTTGCACAGATAGAATGAAAACGCTAAGAGCTCAAACGGATCATTGTGTCAGTCAGTTGATGTTCTTTAGGATATAGACCACCACTGGGTCGAGGATTCAAACCCGAAGTGACCCAGTAATTCGACTGAGACTCGGTAACCAGAGGATAAAAAAGAGATTCTACTTATTCTCCTGCGTTTAAAGAGTATTTCTGTCAAAGATGGCCACGACTGGAGATGTTATCCCCAGAGCACGAAAAACACGAAGCCGAAATTCCTAGTTAATTAGATTTTTTTGCTCCGTTTTAACTTTGGAACACTCACACGCACATGAAGTGAGGGGAGAAGTGAAAGGATTGGAAAAAAACGTCAAGAAAGAGTGAGGGGAGACAAATATAAATATGAAACATACTTATCATTAGAGTGTATGATATAGAACGCACACACTGTTTACTGGAATTATCGCCAGTACTGCCTTGTAAGTTCTCCAACAGAATATGAATCTCTGTTTGCAGCTGTTATCTTATGCGAAAAATCATCCTACCTGATGGAAAATCCCTGTTCAATTCCCCATTTGGAAATCTACCACTACACCACCGATTGCTTTATCCAAACTTTATTTAAAAATTTATATAGTGAAACGATAACATGAAAAGTGTATACTGCAGATCAATGATGTCTTTGGAATGTCCTGGTAATTCCCTTGCCCTTTTTGCAACCAACATTCGTAAATCGTCTCTATCATGATATAGATCAGCGTTTCCCAACCGGTGTACCGTGAATGGGCCGCTGGTGTGCCGCGAGGAAATCGAAACAAATTATTAATTCTATAGCAATCAAATCGCAAGTCAAAGGAAAAATGTATATTTATATTTCACATTATTATGAACCTCTACTTACAACTTTAAGTTTCATACTGTGTTACTTTTCTGTACATTTTTAATGTTGAAAAAAGTATTTGTTATTGTTAGGACTATTATTGCTTCTTTATTGCTGCAGACTATTTCGTAACTTGAAATATTAAAATATCATTCAATCCTTTCGACAAAGCGAACATGCATACAAATTACCTACATTTGTGTTTTAAAACTAAAAGAGATTTGTTTGTTCGTTCGTTATTTAGTGATCTATCTTGTTAGTGAAAGGTTGGATACAGTTTTCGAAAAAGAAAGCTTAGTTTTAAAAACCTGAGTCCAATATTTCATTGCAATTGTTTTCTATTTTTAAATTATAATTAAAAATAAGCATAATGATTTACCACGGGGAAGAACCAGTGATTGAGCTTTCTTCTCTGTGAGAAGGAGATCAGTAATCACAGAAAAAAAATAACACGATATTATATATATTTACAAATAATAATAACTATAAGTGTGCCCCGAGAATTCAAGTTACACCCATAGTGTGTCGCAAGTTGAAAAAGGTTGGGAAACGCTGATATAGATGTTTGCTTCCAAATTCTTACGTATTCCTTATCCAGTATAATAAGTCGATTCTTCACAATTACTTCGTAAAAAATCAACTTTGGCGAGAACAGAAGTTGAACTTATGTTAGACATCTGTGTTACTCATGATACCTTTATGTTACCCCTACACTATCATGCCACTTGAAATTACAAGTGAAATATTACTAACTTTAGCCCTGATATTTTGAACGAATCGGCTTCTTCCTGTATGGTTATTTGCACCAAAGTGCACAACGAAATTAATTCATTTGATTGGGCCGCGGTGGCTCAGTGGTAGAGCGTTCACCTCTGGTGCTTGGGGTCCCGGGTTCGATCCCAGCCCCCGCCAAGTGAACTTTGTGGTGGACAAACACCGTGTGCGTGGGTTTTCTCGGGGTTCTCCCGTTTCCTCCCACTTTCTTCATTCCACCATTTCGTTCATTACTCATCATCACCGTCTCCTTTAGCCTCACCGGCATAACCGCGGGACATAAAACTCACAGATTTCATTTCATTTAATTAATTTGACGGCCTAGAGAGAAATTAGTGCCCACTAATAAAGGAAAAGCATACAGGAAGCTCTGGGGATAACATCTCCAGTCGTGGTAATCTTTGACAGAAATACTCTTTAAACGCAGGGGTATAAGTAAAATCTCTTTTTTATCCTCTGGGTTACCGAGTCTCAGTCGAATTACCGGGTCACTACGGGTTTGAATCTTCGACCCAGTGGTGTTCTATAACCTAACGAACATCATCCGACTGACACAATGATCTGTTTGGGCTCTAGCGTTTTCATTTTATCTGTGGATATTAAGTTATATCCGCAAGAGAGGAAATCGACGCTGGATGTTCGGAACAGATAAATCTTCGAAAAAGACTAGAAAATGGTAACTTCTTTAGTCTTTTGAAAAGAAAATTTTATTTATACTAGTTCGATACATCTACTAGTTCGAACTGTCCATCACTACTTTTGATAATACCCGAAATTTTGATAATATCCGAGACTTCGATAATACTCAAACTTTCTATGATACTCGAAACTTCGATAATACTCGAAATGTTGATGATACTCGAAACTTCGATAATACTCAAAATGTCGATAATATCCGAAACTTGGATAATACTCGAAATTTTGATAATACCTGAAACTTTGATAATTTTAAATACTTGAACGGTTTCGAGTAACCGATGACAACTCGATAAATTTTCACTCCCGATGTTCGATAGGTCCTCATCCTTATCGAACACCCCTACTCTAACTCGGGATGTACTTGAACCTGAACCCACAAAGTGGGGATGATGTATATATTTCCTGAAAGCTTAGGTTAAGGTAAGGTCAAAACCGGTTACTAAAATTGGGGAAGTCTCATGCATTACTCTTGGGGACAGCACTTGAGTCATTGTTAATAAAATCTTTAAGCGTGTCCATGTCCATAAAGTCCATTTGCAACCCCGAAAAATCTGAAACGCTGACACGGATATGAAAACAGAAAAACATGTGTTTCATCAGTTTCAAAAGTACAACGTATCAAAGTGAAACAAGATGTCCCAGGGTTCCCCGCAGTGTCCCAGATGGGGACCATCTCAAAATTTTTAAATTGAAATGGGGGTCAAGTTGCATATCGTATGAAAGTTGGTGTTAAATGAAAGAAGATAAATCAAGTCTCGACTTTCTACGATTAACCTGTGCAAAATAGCGGTGGGTCAAAATATCAACATAATCTTCATTGCAGTCTGTGGCCACTCGTATGAATCTGAAACGGTGGGATAGGTATAAAAAATATCAAAGTAAAAAAAAAGAAATGTCCCAGGGTCACCCGCAGGATCCCAGACGGGGTCCAACTCTAAAGTTTAAAATGCCAAGGAGAGAAAATAAGCACATCTTGTGAAAGCTCGAGTTGGACCCCGTCTCGAACCCTGCGAGGGACCCTGCAACATTTATTTTTTAAATTGTGAATCATTATGCTATTGAAATAATAACATATCCGTATTTTTGTTGTCCAATTGAAAATATCAGTACTTTGACATGTTACAATTGTGCCTGTATAACTTAATTTCATTTAAGATAAATTATAGCAGGCCAATCAGCTATATTCAACAATCGTAACAAAATTTGTCACACTATAGATGGAGAGCATCGTAGTATATCAAGTGGACTAAATAAGCACTGTACAAAAGTGCGATTCGCAAGCAAGAAAAAGAAGTAGTGAATACGTAAAATTTTCCATAATGCTGTAGTTCTTTATAAAAGGAAGAAACATACGGAAATGCGGGTACTACATGTATAACTGTTATTTCTTTCCAACGCCAGTCATCTTTTTCTTGCAACTAGCTTTCGCTTTCTCGAGACATGGTGCTCGCACTAGAAACAGAGTTCACATGAATGTTTGTTAACGTGCATCTCGCTGGGGACTCGTTCCTTTTCATAAATGAGAAAAGTTCCTCTCACTGATACGTGCTACCGAACATAAAAATCACGTATGATGCAAATTTAAGGATTTCTTGGAACTGCGTAGGCAAGCATGGTACTTGTAAAATTTAGGGATACCCACTTCACCGAGTTTTTGCTGCAGACCTGAGTCGCACAGAGTTTCTATTAATTCCATTTTTAAACAGGCTGGCACATTTTTGCCGTTGCTTGATAAAGGAATGGAAAACAATGAAGGTTCATTTTCAGTAGATCTGACATCGGAACCTTTCTTCGAATACAGTCCTCTAATATTAGAACTTCCCTGCACATGTTTTGCGCGAAACAAGTTTGCTTGAACTTGTTTGTACTTTAGTGTAAATTGAGAAGCGTGTCAAGTTTCCGTTTTTCTTCCAGAGCGGTAGCTTGCATTCGATTTTACTTTATCAATCATGTTTGTAATCTATATATATAAAAGAGAACGCACAAATCCTTTGTGAACTCATCACGCTAATACGGCTGAACCAATTTCTTTCATTTTTGGGGGGTTATTAGGATTTGGACCCTAGATGGTTTTTATCATATCACTTTAATTTTTAATTACCAGTGTCTTGAGATAATTGACCATTCAAGTGTCCATACGTACAAATCCTTTGTTATTAGTTCATCATAGGTAAAAATAAACGTATTTATATGCAACCCGCATGACCATGTGACTCGGCGGGTTAACATAAATGACAGGCGCTATAATTTTAACATTTACTGCAATTTGAAAGCGAAAAAGTAAAAATTATCTAAGTAACAAAGTTTATTGCGTTCCGGGGTGACCGCAGCGAAGCGGGGTGAACGCTGCTAGTAATTATATATTTTCTTTTGTATTTCTTCAGTATTATATATTTTGTAATTTTCTCTTGGTGAACCAAGGACCGCATGCGGCCTGCGGGTCGCGAGTTCGGCGTGCGTGTTCCAAGAGGCTCGTGAACAACTACACTGATTTTGTTCAGTCTAAATGAAATAAAACCCTTTTGAAAAGGGAACTGTAATACAGATTATAAAGAACAAACTTCTGTAGGTGCCCAGTAGTTACATACATGGCAGGATGCGATATAAAACAGATTTTCTTGTTGGTAGTTTTCAGTGCAGCACAGTGAATATAAAGATATATAGAGTGGAAAGATCGTGTTGTCCTAGAGTTTTTTTCTTTTTCTTTTTAAAAGTGTAAACTTAAGTTGCACTATCTTTGAGCTGAGACTAGAGTTTTTGCTTGTAAGAATATCTTCACAGCAGACTAGAAGGAAGTATAACACCCTTTCGTGACTGAAGAGGAACTTAAAGTATGTTTTTACTGGAGATAGAATTGTGCTTGTTATTTTAATGTTTCGAAAGAGAAGAGCATCATCTTGTGTGTTTGAGTACAGTAGATGCATTATTAAACGTGACGTGAATCATTTCACCGTTATCACAGCATTATGTTCCAACTATTTTCTCTTCTTGTGAACATAGCGTTTTGTAGCTCGTATCCTATAGGGAGGATTATATTTGTTCAAAAAACCGTAGTTTAATATTGATGGTTCCTTGGGTACAGATAATTCACCCTGCTTGCCACCCTTGACATCAGGTAGCAAGCTAAGTTGGACACTCTCAGTTAGCAATCGGAATAAAATATTCCATTTCTTAATTTGAAGTTAAAAGACTGACCAGCAGGGTAGATAGCATAGGGGTGTTATAGTATGTTCTTTTTAAAGTGATGGAAATTCTGCACATACTAGTATTGAATTTTAGTAAGATATTGCTCGATTTAAGAACAAAGTAAATAACTAGGTCCAATTCTACTTTTAACGCGTTACGCAACGCTGAGATTATGAAAGAAAGTAGAGTGGAATAAGGGTCGCAGTTCGAACTTTCATAAGATGCTGCGTTGTATCTCCAGTTGTAGTTGAAACTCTTAATCCACCCACCAAAACTAATCTTACTGTTCGTAAAAGAAATACGGTTATTTCCTCAAGTGCCTCTTTCCTCATATGTTCAAAAAAGGGTCATTTACTATAGTTACCTTTCTTATTAATTTGGAAATCTTATCAAAAGAGGAAATGCGATGTCTTCCCACTTGCGTACATTCCCATTTGCGTTCATGTCAAAATCCTTCCCAGTTGCGTACAAGTCTCAGATGTAATGAAATGTCATGATTTAAAAGTGAGATAAGAATTCCCATTTGCGTACAGGTTCAATAGCTGGTACTATTTTTGTGAATTTTTGTTAGTTTTTGAGCAGAGGGGGATATAGAATCTAAAGGTTTCGAGTAGCACCCACAGCGAATAAGAGTCCCTGAATAGTTTCATTTTGCAGGCCAGCACGACCTTCTTTATTGACGGCACATTTAAGAGCTACAACAAACTTTTCTCCCAAACTTTTGTAATCCATGCAGATATTGGAAGTTCAATAGAGGAAACTAATGTGATTTCAGTGGTTTTTAGCCTTCTTCCGAACAAGAGAAAGCATATATATGAAAGGTTTAAGTCCTGAATTGGAATCTTGAAGTTGTAGACTTCAAGGAAGCAGTAATAAATTCATTTGGACCCTTCCCTTCAGCTTCCATAAGTGGGTGCAATTTTCACTTTAGCCAGTGTCTATGGTGTAAGATACAGGATTTGCTCTTGGTTACAGACTACAAAACAATGACTTCGGGTTCGAATGTTTGCGTCATTAGCTTTTCTTTCGTTAGAAATGGTCGACACTGGTTGACTGTCTATTCAAGAAGACATCCCCTAAGCTTGAGCAGTTCTATGGCTATTTCATTGGCTAGTGGCTAGAAAATTCTAGTCCCAATGAGCATGTGGAACTGTCATGAAAAACGCCATAGAACAAATAATCCCGCAGAGGATTGGGATAATAGATTAAATACTCTGCTAAACAAGCAAAATCCTCATGTCATCGAATAAGTCCGTTTTCTCAAGTTAGAAGCTAGAAGAAGTGACCATGCTTACGACAGAATGTATCTCAGCTTGCAAGGTAAAAGGAGAAAGTATATATGCAGCTTGAAAAAAAAAGAAAAAACGTTTTGGGTAGTTTTGATGTTTCAAAAGATGTTATATGATATTCGGTTACACTTTCGTGTATATATATATATATATATATATATACTGATAAGCCAGTGGTGCTCACCCCCCTTATGTCCATGACGCACCCCCCCCAAATTGCCTATCCATAGGTGTTCTTCCATGAAAAAAATCTTTTCGATTAATTTTTACACCCCCCTCAAACATATTTATATAGGTTTTTAACCCCCCCAAATATTTCAATGACGCAGTTTGCGTCATAGCCCCCCCTTGTGGGCACCCCTGGATAAGCATTACTTATAGATGGTGGTAACATCGGTAAACGAACAAGATCATAGAATATCCAGATCAGGGGCGATCTGGTCAGGTCGGCAATTGCCGAGGGTCCCGGAGCTGTGGGACCCCCAAGAACAAAACGATATTTTTTTTGTTAGTATTAAAAACGTTTACATACATTTAGATACTACTCCATCGCATTCAAGCATAGGATGTGTGAAAATTATTTCAAAGCTGTAGGGCTCTGCCTCGTTCGCACTAACTCATCTTTGCAGTAAGCATTAATATAAACTTAACTTGCAGTACACGAATTTGGTTGAAATTCTTAAAGAAAGCAAACCTGGTGGGCTGCTGAAATTTAGACCTAAAATATGAAACTTGTATAACTTAGTGGTACTCAGTAAAGAATAGCAACAGTGCAAACATTGGAACGCACCGAAGCCCCCGCTCAACCCGTTTATTATTTCGGACTTAACATTTATATAGTTATTCGTTTCTTATGTGTGAGAAAGAATTATTGTGAAATTTTAGATTACTACCAAGTTTGGTATCACTTTTTGGGAGCCCCCTTTGAATTGTCAAAATACAAGTGACGTTGGAAATTAAAAATATTTTCGATGATTAGTATTGTGTTTAGCTAAATAGTTAGCGCACGTGTGTAAGATGGGGATCATGGTCTCGAGTTCGATTCCCGATGGGGCACTCAAAAATTTCAGTCTTGACCATCATCGTAAGGACAATTAGAGAGCTATCTCAATTAAGAGGGAACGGAATTAATAGCGCATTCATTAGATTATGTCAAAAACCATGGGAATTTCCTTGAATTGGACATGTTAGTTGCAAATTATGATGTGATTTTGCAAATTTGTTACAAAGTGTATTGAAGACACCAAAGAGCACAAACTGAAAATAAATAAAAAAAGGGAAGTAGAAGGAAAATCGACAAAAGGACAAACTGGACGAGGCTCTCTCTTGACTTTTTTGTCAAAAAGATTCATCAAAATTTAATCAAGATAATAAATTTGGACGAAATATTATTTTGAAAGACCTTCAAGACAGTGTTGTTGATAACTTGATAGTGGATAGTACACAAGGTATACCAGTTGGCAATCTGTGTTTGCTACGTAGTCCAAGGAAAGGTATATAAAAGACATAAATTTAACAGTTGTTGGTGATTCAAGTGGACTTGCTTTGTACGAATGTACAAAGTCAGAGCTAGTTGAATGTGGCATTGAAATTTCAAATATTATTGCGTGTTCTTATAATGGCGAGCAACATGAGCGGCTGTTACAACGGTCTTCAAGCGCATTTAAAAAGGGAGAATCCGTATTTAATTTACACTGCACGGGACACGTACTAAATTTTGCTGTAGCTGATTCTACACTAAACTTGCTCCAAGCAGAAAATTGATTTGGTTTAGTAGAGGAATCGGCTGTTTTCTTAACTTCTTGTTACAAGAGAATGGCTGTCTGGGAGAAGGAGACTAAAACGAAACAGTGCCAGCACCAAACTATGCAGACTCCAAAAAATTGATGCCACAAGATGATGGAGTAAGCATATGGCACCTTCATCAATTATTGATGAACCGTTTTTGATAAGTAATACCGACTCAGGAAAGTTGACCCATTTGTTGAAAGTTTTAAATAAAATATTGAATGGAAACTTGGATTGCAAATCAAAGTTCGCGGCCATAAATATGATAAAGCAATAGTCCAAATTCGAGTATGTTCTCATGCCTTTTGTCATGCTCGATATTTTTCTGATCACAATTCCGTTTTCAAAATGCTTAAAGAAATGGATTACTGTACAGCTTGGAAATTGGTGTAAACTTAGTTACAACAAATCACTGCTAAAATTAGTTCAGAGCACTTTTAATTTCTGCTTGACGAAACAAAATAGTGTGCAATTGCCATGAATAGTATTTTAGAGGATGTGGATGATGTAAAAGTTTCACTGGACTTCGATGAGAAGAGAATTTGGAAGGAAAATGCCTAGTGAAATAGAAAAAAATGAAGTTTTCGAAATTACTCCAGCTCAGAAATTTAAACAAATCTATTTCCGTATTATCGATTGTGCTACTTCAAGAATTGAAAAAATATTTAATCCAAACAGATGTTTTAAAAGATTGTTCATGGCTCCATTAAAAAAAAAAAATGAAACAGCAGACGACGAATTTCCAATAGAAGTCTTACGAACCATTTATCACCTAACCACTCAGTGGGATCGAAGTGATGAAATTGATGTGAATAACTTAAATGAAGACGAATGATGCTTCAGAGTCAGAAGAAGGCGACGAGAACTATGTCAACTGCTCAGTGAAGAAGAAACGTTCTAGATGCAAAACATGTACACCTTGTCTCAAAAAGGTTGAGCGCATTCTTTATTGGTGTTTTGAGGCAAAAATTTTCAAAGTCCAGCTTCGGGTATCTTCGGGAAAAAGTAAGCCAGGTTCGAACCTCCAAGCCAGCCTTTGCAAAAGGGAAAAAGTTTGCAGATGTGTTTTTCTTCTTTTAAATATAATAAGACTTGTTGCCAAGTGTTTAAAAAAGCAACATTGATTGAAATACTAAATGATACAATATTTCGAAACGTTTTTATTAATGCGAGCACATGCTTGTTTGTCATTTAGCTCTCTATACGTAATGGAACATTTAAATACGTTAAAGAATCTTTCCAGATGTAAAAGAATGCTCAAAATTAAGAAATAGAACATAATTATCGCCTGAGTACTAAAATAAAAGTCAAAGTAGAACAGAAACTGTGTTTGTAATGGATATGAATGTCATAATCATCTTGAGATCCGTTATACGTTGCTAGAAGCTTAGTTCTAGAAGTCCTTGTGTTAGCTCATTGGTAAGCTGTCGGATTTCAAATCATATGGTTGAGAGTTCGATTCTCGTCTGGGCCAATACTTTTTTTAAAATTACATTTTCCGCAATGCATGAAAAATTATATAAAATAATTACATTAAAATACATAAGTTGTTTATATATAACATAATAATTGCAGAACATAGTAATTATTATGTTTAAAATATAACATCTGAGATAATTTTCACAGTAGGTCGGTATTATATATGAGGATGTAAATACAAGTTAAGAAACTCGTTCAATAGCAATAAATAAATCATGTAGTGTATTTATTTGCAGCTATTTGTCATATAGAGAGTAATTCTCAACATTCATAATACAGAATGTCATTTATGTTCTTGAAAAGTTATTCGATGCATAAACAGAGGGTATAAACAGAGAATCCAAAGTCGGAACGCTCGCAAAAAAATTCATGAACCCCAATGGTCACGTGAGCAGACTGAAATTGTGCTTATGAAGCATGCCACAGCAGAAAGTTTTTACATAGATTTTCAATTCAATTCCTGATATATGCTTTTGCAATGTGGAAGTGGTGATGCCTTGAGTCGCCCTCTCTCGCTCGCTCGCTCGCTCACTCTCTATTTATACAGAATATAAAAGTGGATTTATGTGTGTGTTTCAACATAATTCTAATATATCTAGAGCAATTTTAACTATATTTCTTACAGTCTGGAAAAAGAGTACTGTCGGGATACATATCAAAAATGCTAGAAACGGGTCGATATTAGTATCGAATCCATAGTTTCGTGGTCGCTTAGGTGAATAGCTCTACTTTCAATTCAAGTCCAATTAAGCTCCCATTAGCACCCAGGGTGGTTACGTAGCGACATAAAGATATCGAAATCAACCGATATTAGAATCGAATCGTAAGTTTTCAGCGCCGCTAACAGTGTAGCATTTCCCATTAGTCCACATTAGTCCCATTGCCTAGAGGGCAACATATTTGCAGAGTGCAAATTTTAAAACTTGAATAATATTTTAATTTTTTCCGTATGAAAAAGTTAAAAATCATGGGCAAATATACTATTTCACGAACAATCCTCTTTTACTATTCTAATATGTTTAATAATTGCGTAAGAAATGTAATAGTAATTCAGAACATGTTTCACAGTTGTTATTTTTTGTTACATAGTTGTAGCTATAGCATGTAGTGAGTGGAATTTAACTGTAATAAATTCAGTAATTAACCATATTCGAATTAAGTTTTATTTTTAAGTTCGGAATGAAGGGGCGGAGAAATATGTAGTTATTGGCGGCACCGAGCTTTTCTACATTTTACTTTCAAGATCTCCATTTTTCTTTTGTCATTTGTTCCTAATAAAAAAAGTTCAGTCACTTTTGGATTGTCATAGGATAGTAGGAGTTGGATTTTGGGATGCAGCCTGTGAGATTCTAGAGGAGCTAACTGCTTGAAAAAATATTTTTGAATCATCTGTAACATATGAAATAAGGATATGTATCATAAAAAATTGAAAGTAACTATGTCTGCGTAATCATCACGGTCAAATTGCAAAGTCAAATGAATTGACGTTTGGTATATAATCAGGCTCCAATCCCAACTGGGAAGTTATCATACGCGTGTCACTTTCATTATAATACATATCCTTAGGGGGAGTAGAAGTCCGAATTTTTGCGAAAAATTTAGTATCTCACAAGCCGTTCAACTGAGAGCTGAAATTCAGCATACAACTCTTTATTAAAAATAAAGAGAATATGCCCTGGCATTTTTTAAAATTGTCTTTTATGAGCGGGGGGACGGGAGGTGCCTTTTCTATATAGTGGAAATTAATAGTGGGTTGATTGGTAAAAATAATCGAAAACGATTGATATTAGTTGAGAAAAAAAATTGAGTAATGCAAACTAAAGTTCTTTTTGAATTTTATACCCACTGCTTTCTATTTATAATTGCTGAAGCTGGTGTTTAATATATGGAGCGTTCCGAGCATAAGGCAATCAAGCCATAAAGTTAGAGAAAATGGCCATAAAATTTGTATTCTAAACGTAATTACATGGGCATTTTCAATTTTTTTTTTTTTTTTTACGTTGGTCTACTTTTCCTTGATTCGAAACTTTTAAATTTCACCCTATTTTCTACTGAATGTGTCTGTAAGGCAACAAAGAAATAATTACATATGATAAATTTAAATTCATTTTAATTCAGAAAATGAGAAACACTTTGCCATTATATATCGTAAAGGTCAGACCCACCAGTATTGTAACAAAGAGGTGCTTGAGCCAATGACGGTAGAAATTCAAACTCCGATAAGTGATAATTTCACAGTCTTGTTTTATTACAAGTGTAATCTCTTTAGTCAATGGAGAGGAGGACGTGGGTCATCGGTCAGAGTTGATGTCGATGGGTTTTGGTGGGTCGGAGTTGGTCGCAATGGTTCAGAGTGGTTCATAGTTGGTGGTGGGTCAGAGTGGATCACGATGGTTGATGGGTCAGAGTGGGCCAATGGGTCATTTGGGTGGTGGGTGATAGTGGGTCATGGTGGGTCGTGGATCAAATTTTCATTGACCCACACCATCTCTGGTTAAAATTGTACTAAAGATAAGAGGCACCGAAGATGCATGTCGGCTATTATGCTCAAATTTTGCGCATGGATAGTACTCCACCAGAAAGCAATAAATCTGAAACGGTTCACGGTATCACCTCCTAGAACTCGAGATGTAGGGGTTTGTCTGATTGGCTAAATTAAGACGTCAATGATTTATCCTTCAACAACCAAGCTTTTTATGATCGTTTCCGTGGGGAAGTCAGAAGAACACGTGCCTAGTAATCGTAATATTGATAGTTCGCGTCCACCCCGGCGTATTTGTTTTGTGTTTTTTTGATTCACCTAAATATAAACAAATCACACATACAGGCATTTTAACATATTTTGGGAGAGTAATTTTTGTGGTTCGTTGGCGTTTCATCGCGTCTCTGCCGCTGGTAGTAAAGTTTTCAAAATTGAACTTGGGCCATCACGGATCGTCGCTGCGGGGCCACCAATTTCTGGCGAGAGGTTAATAGTTGACCATCTGTAGTCCACCGACGCTTACAGCTTAGGGTAATGAATGATGTCCTTGCCTTGTAGACTTCATGACTACCGACGTCGGCAGTCAACTAGCTTTTAGTATTCCTTTATTAACCATCTATCGTTCATGTTTGTACACGGTGTTGTCATAATAATAATAATAATAATAATAATAATAATAATAATAATAGTTATTATTATTATTATTATTATTATTATTTGTAGTAACAGTAGTATAATTGATGATAGAATAATTATTGTCTATGTATTGTCTAGGTAGGACTACACACAGGATTTGGGTCGTTTTGGTTCGACTTGACTCTAATCCGAGTCGAGTTGGAAGATATTTTTCGCGCCGAGTCCAAGAGTAGACCTCAAAGATGTCTGTTTCGAGTCGAGTCGAGTTTCAAAGAAAAGTCGTTCGTGCCCATCCCTACTAATGAGAGCTTAATCGGAGTTAAGCGAAATTGAAAGTCTCACTATTTATCTAAGCGACCCCGAAAACTATGAATCTAATATCGATCATTTTCTAGCAATCTTTTATATGTATCCCCCTCCCATTCACCATAGGTAACCCGACAGCACTCTTTTTGAAACTATAAGAAATGTGGTTAAAATTACTCTACGCCAGTGGTTCTCAATCTAATTCCTATCACGATCCCCTTTTATCACACGCTCTTGCCAGCGACCCTTTTATAATTTGTTTTATAATAAGCTTGTGTGGGATTTTTAACATACCTATTTCTATAATAGTAGAATCCATTTTTTTGTTTATAGTGAACAGTGCCATGGAAAATCATTGCCCGGGGCGAGAGTATAGTACGATGTCACCGTATATATGAGTGACGTCGACAGACTAGCTACGAAGCGCCACCATGGTTGGCACGAAGCTCAATAACATTTTCAAAATAAACCCTACCTTTCCTTAATTTTGAGCACATTTTATTACGTTTTCCTTCTATTTTACACATGTGCACATGCACTTTCCTAACATGAGTAACACACCTCCTCCGAAATATGTGGCCCCTTTTTTAGGCGTCCGGCACTGACAGTGGATACAGTAACTGTAATATCTATATTCCCAACGACGAAGGTGCTGGTTCAAGATGGATGTTAAACTCCTTCATTGAAGAGGCCATTAACGTATCCGATCTAAGCCCACAACTTCTTGACCAAATAATAGAATGATCATGCGACAAGTCTTTGCAACTGGTTTTCTGTAACGAAGACTTGGACAAGTTCTGCCTGATGAGGAGAGAAGAATATCCTGGTCTGGTGATTGCTGCTTTAAAAGTAATAATTCCATTTGCTATATCGTACTTGTGCGAAAGTGTGTTTTTTTTATGGTAAACATTAAAACAAAGATAAGAAATCGCTTATCAGTTGAAAATGGCTTGATAATGTTCGTCATGAAGATTGAACCGGGCATTGCTGCACTAGTGAAATTACACCATGCTTAGGTATCTCATTAGGTTTTAATTTTAATTGTATTTCAATGTGCAGGTTTTGTTTCATGTGTATTTTTCTAGTATTTCTATATACAGTTCTCATTAGTTTTATATCATACCTCTTTGATTTAAATTCATTTTTAAACAACTCTACTAACTAACTAACTCTATGGCCTATGGAACCCGGAGGTTCAATGCCGCGTTCACAAAAGCTCTACACTGACTTCTATCCTTAGCCAATTGGATCCAGTTTCTAATTTGTATTCTTATCTCAGCGAGATCCATCTTAATATTCTACTCCCATCTGCGCCTAGGTCTTCCTAATGGTCGTTTTCCGTTTGGTCTTCCTGTCAAGACTTTGAAAGCGTTTCTACTTTCTTCCATTCTAGCTACATGACCTGCCCACCTAAGCCTCCTAGACTTGACGACCCTAACAATGTTGGGTAACCGTATAAATTATGTAGTTCCTCGTTATGAAGTTTCCGCCATTCCCCATTCCCGTTCCTCTTGGGTCCGAATATTCGTCTAAGGATCTTGTTCTCAAATACTTTCAGTCTATGTTCTTCCCTCAGAGTAAGTGACCATGTTTCGCAACCATACAGAACAACAGGCATGATTATCGTTTTGTATATTTTAAGCTTCAAATTTCTCGACAGAATTCGCGACGACAAGAGACTTTGAACCGAATAGTAACACGAATTCTACACCCTTTGAAAATGTTCAGTAGACTTATTTTTTATTGTTCTTTACAGTGTGTATAAAAAATAAAAGTATGCCTATCAGAACAAAATTAAAAATAATATTTAAAAATAATTTCTGGTATTAGATTCTAACTATATTTATCTCTTCCGCCTATCTTCGCGATCCCCTAGGGGCCGCGACTCCCAGGTTGAGAAACCCTGCTCTAGGCACACATGAGTTATGATGGAACATACATACATACACTTTTATATGTATAAATGCAGATAAGAGAGAGTTGAGAGAGAGCGATTAAGGAATTACCGCTCTCAATCTCTTCACTTTACTTTTGCGATTCGTGAAAATCTTACGTGACAGTTTGGGGCTAGCTAGTTTTTTTGTCTTGAACCACGATCCGATTTTCGATATGCTCGACCTAAATGCTGTAATGCGAATATTGAGAAGTTATCTGCGATGAAAGTAGCTGCAAATAAATACATTACATAACTTATTTATTGCTATTACAGGATTTTTAAAATTTGTATTCAATATTCACACATAACACACCGACGTTCTGTGAATACCTCAGATGTTATATTTTAAAGATAAGAATTACTTATGTCGTGAAATGATATGAATATATATATTCAACTCATATATACAACGGATGGTATGAAAATATATATACAACTGATGAATTGTAATGTAACTATTTTACATAATTTTCATGCATTGAGGAAAGTAGAATATCATAAAAGAATCTCACCTGAACGGGTATCGAACTCACGATTTAAACACTCGGTGGTGTACCACTGAGCTAACATGACCGCTTTTCGGAATCTGCTTCTGAAATATAACTGAGCTCATACGTAAATGCTCTTTTCCGTATGGAAATCACAATGACGAAACGAGAGTGTGAATACATAGTCTCGAAATATTGTATCATTAAGTATTTCAATCAATGTTACTTTTTTCTACTCTTAATACCATTTCAACATGTCTTATTATATTTAAAAGAAGGAAAAACATATCTGTACATCTTTTCCCGATTACTAAGGTTGGCTTTGGAGGTTCGAACCAGCAGCTTTAGTTTACTGTTTTCCGAAGATACCCGAAGTTGGACTTCGAAAGTGTTCGTCTCAAAACAGCTATCATCATATCGCTCAATCTGTTTGGTATATGGTATATGTTTTTATACGTGTAAAGTCAGTATAACAATTCATTCTTTAAACAGCTTTTCGTATGTATTAATATTTCTTTATAAAAACTGTTTTTAATGTTATTATTACGGCGCACCATTTTCAGATTTCTTTCGCGAGTCGTTGATCAAGTCGTTCGCCACCAGCGTTGCCAAACTCACAGCTCGGAATTATTCCAAAACCTGATCGAACTTATGCTAGATTCGGTCAAATTATGCTAGATCCTCATAATTACTAATTCAGGAGTTTTAAAGAAGGGAAGTTGAGATACGATAACGTAACTTAAAATACACAGAGAGCAAGAGAACTCAATACTTCACGCACCAAAATTTTAACTCAACTAAATTACTGCAGTCGTTGTCAGACTCAATGGCGTATATATCGTATAAATGAATGCAAAGTTTTTGTTTATATATTTTGAAAGAAAATTACTTCGCAGCATAAGCGGAGTTGGGAATCGTCTGCTGGGGGGGGGGGGGCAGATTTTTGGTCGGTCTCGGAGCTGTCATTTCAGGAATAAATATGATCATGAAGTCAGAAATAAAGATGGTGAAGTTGCCAAAAAGTTGGGGGGAGAATGGCCCCCATAGCTCCGCCCATGCCTCGGAGTTAAAGGATTAGAAAACCCTGGGTGGAGCCACAAAAAAAAAGCCCAAAGCCGTTCCGAACTTACTTCGGAAAATAAGACTGCCTGTATGGTTTACCGAGTGTATGAATCAATGGAAGAGGATACATTTCTGCCGTTCTTTTTCTTCCCACGACCAACTTCTTTCTCATCTCCAGGTTTTACGGCTTTTTGATAACTTGCTGAAATTGTGCTAGATTTGGGCAGGATGCTAAAAGCAAGATGCTAGATGCTAGAGACATGCAAATTATGCTAGATCTAGCATCATTATGCTAGATCTGGCAACGCTGTTCCCCACAATAGGCGTGTCGTGCAAGTAACCAATCACACGCCAGGTACTAGCTTTTACCTATTGCTTCCTTCTCACAGCTCAGAACATTGGTAACTATGGATAGTCGTACAGCAGTAATTACTTTATGGGAGTTGGAAGGTTATTCTGCAACTGCAGCTAGCAGGCGAGTAGGTGTCCCGGCCTCTACAGGAAGGCGATGGATTCGGAAATATGGTGCTACAGGTCAGACTGGTAATTTACGATCTCCTGGTCGTCCGCATGTGTCAACCGAAGCCCAAGATGCGAGATTAGTAAACGAAGCCCGGTTAGACCCACTAAGGACGTCTGGACAGCTAAGGGAAGCTTCTCTCTTTCCTGGTAATAAGCATACAGCTCTGCGAAGGCTTCGTCATGCTGGGTTACGTGGCCGTGTTGCTGCCGTGAAGGAAAAACTCTCAGACGACCACAAAATTTACCGTCTCGCGTTTGCACAGGCGAATGTGGGTCTCAATTGGGAAAACGTAGTTTTCTCAGATGAATCCATATTCACAACATCAAAGGAGGGACGCCGTTTTGTGTATCGTCCGAGAGGTACCCGATATGACCATGGATATGTGGCTGCTTGCAATCGCAGTGGCCATGTATCTATTTTATGTTGGGGTTGGATTTCCAGTCGCGGAGCAGGACAGCTTCATAGAATTGAAGGACATCTGGACAATGCTCAGTACTTAGACATTATCAGTAATATCATGGTGCCATCTGTACGAGTATTTCAGCCTGATGGTGTAATTCAGTTCCAGCAATACCAGTCGCCAATACATACTTCCCGTGTGGTTCATGAATGGTTCGCAGGGCACCCTGAGATTGATTTAATCGACTGGCCGCCTCGTGGAGCAGACCTCAATCTCATGGAAAATATGTGGGCAGAAGTGAAGCGTACTCTAAGGGAACGTTGGCCTGAGGCAGATCCACCAAGAACTCAGGATGACCTGTGGCATCTTGTTTCCGAAGCATGGCTGGAGGTAGGGGAAGGAGATAGATTTGTCACCCATGTAATAGATTCCATGCCCAGAAGAATGGAGCGTGTAATAAATTCAGAAGGGTCTTGGACACAATATTAATGTCCCCGCCTTAACTCCCGAAAAAAGCCCTTTTCAGGGCTACCTAAACGCCTCTGAAAATATTTCTAGAAGTAAACCACTTCTTGTATCCGATTTCTGTGCAATCCTACTAACAAAAGAATGATAATTAGCTGTAGGCTTTGAACTCAAGACCTCTTCAGTGGCAAGTCCGTACTCTACCAGTGAACTAACATGAACACGCAAACCCAACCTGAAGAAACACGACTTTCAATTTCTGGTATTCGATGACAACGATGCTCATATACTTTGCAAATGTTGTATTCAACTTGGGATATTCCGCAACACACACACACACATAAACAAAGCGAAAGAGAGAGAGAGAGAGAGAGATGAATACACAAAAGCATATTCAACGTATTCGAATGAGACTCTAAGTAACGACATTCCGTTCTAAAGAGAATTTGTGTTTCTTCCCGTGACGTTAAGGGGATCGGGAAAAGTTATGTGTCTTGAAGCAGGATACGACTTTGGATACTCTGTTTATACACTTTCTATATCCGTAGGAATATACTGTATTTCACGAATATAAATAACATACTGTAATGAGAATATTGAGAAGTTAAATCTGTATGACAAATAGCTGCAAATAAATACACTACATAACTTATTTATTGCTATTAAACGATTTTCCTAACTTGTATTTAACATTCTCATATATAATACCGACCTACTGTGAAAATTATCTCAGATGTTATATTTTAAACATAATACTTACTATGTTCTGCAATTATTATGTTATATATAAACAACTTATGTATTTTAATGTAATTATTTTATATAATTTTTCATGCATTGCGGAAAATATAATTTTAAAAAAAAGTATTGGCCCAGACGAGAATCGAACTCTCAACCATATGATTTAAAATCCGACAGCTTACCAATGAGCTAACACAAGGACTTCTAGAACTAAGCTTCTAGCGATGTATAACGGATCTCATGATAATTATGACATTCATATCCATTACAAACGCAGTTTCTGTTCTACTTTGACTTTTATTTTAGTACTCAGGCGATAATTATGTTCTATTTCTTAATTTTGAGCATTCTTTTACATATGGAAAGATTCTTTAACGTATTTAAATGTTCCATTACGTATAGAGAGCTAAATGACAAACAAGCATGTGCTCACATTAATAAAAACGTTTCGAAATATTGTATCATTTAGTATTTCAATCAATGTTGCTTTTTTAAACACTTGGTAACAAGTCTTATTATATTTAAAAGAAGAAAAACACATCTGCAAACTTTTACCCTTTTGCAAAGGCTGGCTTGGAGGTTCGAACCTGGCTTACTTTTTCCCGAAGATACCCGAAGCTGGACTTTGAAAATTTTTGCCTCAAAACACCAATAAAGAATGCGCTCAACCTTTTTGAGACAAGGTGTACCTTTAACATTGTTTTCGTGCTGTCACAATCTGGAATTTCTTTTTCTTTTTTTTTCTACCAATCTATATACAGCTTACAAGTTTATATTAACTCTGCTTTGTACACAGCTAACCTGCGGAAGGACCTTTTCAAAACTTAAAATTTTAAAAATAGATTAGATCAGAATTTCTGTGCTAAACCAAGATTTAATGTCTAAGCTACTTTTTATAAATATAGAACGAGACTTGTTTGTAAATTTAGATAAAACTTTGGTTATAGATGAAGCAGTAATAACGAGTGAGAAACTTAGGAAAAAGTTATTAGTTAAATGAAGCATTTAGACGTTAGGCATATAGACCTGATCTAGATAGGAGACTTCTATTCTCTGTTAGTAAATGTTGTATTCATAATATGCCAATATTCTTCTTCATCAACAGAATACAGTTCAAACATAAATTTATTTATAGGTTGATAGTTTGAAAGTTTCTTTTTATGAGTGAATCTAAGTACAATACCTACATAATTTGTATACATTTCTTTGATTCTATAGGATTTTCTATATGTAGATTTTTATACGCCTATACAAAATCACTATTTTGAAGTTACCTACGTATTGTAAGTTTCATGTAATAAAGTATGAAAAGTATAAAGAATTCCTAGTAGTATTTATTGGTTACTTACCTTATATCATTGATAAAGGTATTGAATATTTCTTTTTAAAGAATATTATGATAGAATTTATGTAATTAGAACATGTAAGCATACTGTAGAAGTTTGCTATTAAAATAAATCCCCTATAAAACAATGCGGTACGTAATTTTACTTAAATGAGCCAATAATAATAACATTTAGTAACATACGCAAGTGGACATATTTTTTAAAGGGACACCTCTAGCTTCCTGCTGCCGAGGGCCCCCAGAGATGCCAGACCGCTCCTGATCCGGATATTAGTTCGACGAAGACTCTTTATAAAAGCCGAATTGTGTATCCCTTTGATGTGATTTGTGAATGCATATCACACACATTTTGGGGATACATTGGTCGAATTTAAATTCAACGTGAAGAGTTGAGTCAAAAAAAAAAAAAAAAACTACAACAGTATGGAAAGCATGTATACATCTTTCCGTATTTCCTTGAACATGCAATTCCATATCCTCCTCTGCTCAAACTTTATTAAAAATGCAGAGAAACAATGTCAGTTATTAAACATGTACCAAAGTGGGAAAACTCTTATCAATATCAACATAAGGCATGTCATCGCCCATGGCACTTGTACGCATCTGGGAAGGATTTTCACATGTACGCATCTGGGAAGTTAACTAATACAGGAAAGGAGAGAGATGGTACTTTGCTGCTGGTTATTTGAGCTGTCCTTAATAAGCAGGGTTGTAAAGTGTCAAAGTTGTATTTTATCGATAAAAGAACGTTATAGTATTTCATGTTCGAATTAATCAAACTGAAAAGGAAGCATAGGCTACGACTACGCAATGTAAAATGCCTGCTTTTCAATCAATTCACTGAACTGTTTGCAGAAACAAACCCTAAGGCAGAATCACTACATTGTGTAAATCCTTAAAAGTACTGAGTAAAATATCACAAGGTGGAAACGAAGCGACAGCCGGAAGTTATATTGATCAGTTGTCGAGTTTCTATTGACGCTGTCGGAACATTTCTTAAATTATGTTGAATAAGCCACGTGTGTATTATTATCATTTTGAAAGAAGTTCCGTTTTAGTTTAAAGTTTG
The DNA here is from genome assembly GCF_964235325.1 of Thermobia domestica. Lineage (NCBI taxonomy): Eukaryota > Metazoa > Arthropoda > Insecta > Zygentoma > Lepismatidae > Thermobia > Thermobia domestica. Next base: position 235,130,271 of record NC_137459.1, read on the forward strand.
GTTCGTTAGTCAAAGTTTATAATTATCTTTAGTAGTTGACATAATTCTTACTGGTAGTTCTGTAAAATATTTCCTTCATTCTTAATTAAGAACAGAAGACAATATTAAAAGAGCACGAGGTAAGTAGTTTGCGCTGCCTCTGCAGTCGTGAAATCTTGGGTTCAAATCTTGAGTCCGTACACCCTGATTAGGCCAGCTCATTTTCTGAATCTTATAAGATTAAAGAAAGATACTACTTTCAATATATGATTTCAAGATAGTACTTCTCTGGCTGGGTTTCTTTAAATTTTCCGCGTATTTGTTATTCTTTCAGTGTGAAATGATTTTACTGAAAGTAAATAAGTTTGTTTGAATTCTTAAGTCCTTGAACTTAAACATAATTTCTATAGTGAAAATATCGTTTCTCTCCCAGGTAATTTGGAGCTGTGACTGTGGGGAACATATAGTTGTCTCATACCTTAAAACAAATTCCCTAATATATTTAATTATTTATTTAAATTTACTTTCATTCTTTGAAATTGTGACAAATTCTAACAGGCAAACGCTTTCCTTTTTAAGAGCCATTCGACTTATAATTACAGTTATTTTACAATTTTCAAAATAAATGTAAAGTACGTAAAATGCATGTAAGATTTATAGAACATAGCGATCTAGAACACGGGAACCACTAAGTGGAAGTTACAATTGCACTAATATTTTCCTGCGTAGTTACCTAACGCTTAGTGAAACCATTTGTGTCATATTTGTCATTGTCAGATAGTGTTTTTCAAACAATTTAATACGTTACACGCTTCGAGGAAACACTGAACACGAATGGGAATACCTAAAAAAAAGTATTGGCTAGTTTGAATAAGATTTTTGTACTCGTTTAAAAAATGCTCAAGGGAAAGTTTTATATTATGCTTTAGTTTCTGCAAGATTCTGAAAAAAATGTCGGAGACTGAAGAGCACCTTAGAAAAATAGTAACACAACTTCACTTCTATTTTCTTTGGTAATGTATATGCATACATGCAAGCATACATATCAGATTAGATTGTATATAGTGTATAGTGTTGCCACGAGACGAGACATTTCTCGTGTCCCGTCTCGTCTCGTCTCGTAAACGAGACGAGACACGAGACGAGACGGAACCCTTTTAGACGAGACACGAGACGAGACAGACTACTTGTCCCGTCTCGAAAACGAGACGAGACACGAGACGAGACGAGACGTCTCGTGAAATGTCTCGTCTCGTGTCTCGAAAATGAAAACGCTGGCGGGAATGGCCAAGATTGAAATTGCCAGTGCTCATATAGATTGCAAAAGGAAAATCCCCTTCGTGAGAAAACATGTTGAAAAGCCTTCATAGAAAATTGTCCTCTGTCTATTGAATGAATCAATCGTGATACATGAGCTTCCACGAATATCATCCTTAATGTCTTGTCCCCAATTCCCCTTGCTGTAAACTGAGGAATTCTCTTTTTTTTTTCATTTCTGGCTGGAATGATGACAAACAAAATCAAAGACAGGGAAGATTTTTACAAGGTCAAGAAACGGAACTATCACCCCATCTATTCAATTTGAAAACTGGATAAGGTCTACACTCATTACAGGCTGTAGTTGAAAGTTCTGGTTGAGATGGCGGATTCTCTGGTGGCGGTATTCTTTTTGCTATATGAACCGAAATTAACCGAAAACGGCAATTGAAGTATGTCATCTTGCAACTAAAATTTTGTCTTCCCTTTCGTTCTCTCTCTCTCTCTCTCCCTCTCTCACACACACACACACACATACACATAAAAATACACTTTTACCATTTTACCAATCGCTCGCTTATTATACCGCAGTCATGTTGTAAAATTCACCTCTTCGTTTGGAAGGCGGGCGCAGGACAAAAAAAGCAGATATTATCGACGAACCCTTCAAATTGTTTGCTTTCAGCAAATTTATGATACTAACAATAACACTTTAAATGAAGAGGTTTTACAGGGGGACCTTCGTTTTGTTACGCGGAAATGTTTGATCTGACCAGTTTGCGAAATTGCCCTCTGCTTCCAAGGTTCGCCGACCCTACTGTTCCTTTCCTCTTTTAAGGTCGCGTCATAACTACCCTTCTTTGAAAACCGAAGATGCAGTAAAATTGTGACGTCACGGCGGGAGCAGAAACAGCTTTCGCCCAAGGTCCTTGTCATTCACCCTTGTTTGTTTCTTTGATTTTTGCAGGAAAGTGAGTTATTCTTGCTTTCCTGTATTAAGAAAACATTAATTACTGTAGTGGTCGTGTTAGCCTATAAGCATGTCGAATTCTACACTAAGTTCTTGTCGCAATTATAGTAGAAATACTACGGGTTCCAAAGTTATTTATCATGTATTTCCCTCGGTTCCTTTGCGGAAAGTTTGGCAAAAGAAATGCTGTCGGAAAGACATCTTTAAAGTTGAAAACGCCAGCGTCTATTCCGATCATTTTATTCCCGAAGCTTATGGACATAATTTAAAATGTGAGCTTCTAAATATTCTACCCAAGAAAAAGTTTAAACAAGACGTGCCTTCACTAAACTTACCTTTACTATACGGAACCGTGTTGATGTAAATACTGAAAGAATTAAATGTACGGAAGTTAGGTGTTTAAAGAAAAAACAAATCAGACATTGGGGTGCAGCCAGATGAAATAACTATTGTGACTGAAATAAAAAAATAACTCTTTGTTTATGTTATTTTTCGTTTGTTTTGTGGAGAGTGAGGGGCATAAACCAAAGGAAGAGCTCTCATTTTTACGTAAAGAGAACGAAAAACTGAAGTCTAACAGTATGTACAAAGCCAAAATAATATGTTTACAAACGAAGTTAAAAGAATTGGAAAGCAAATATAATAAAGAATTAATTTCAAAGGCCAGTTCTAAAATATAATATTGTGATCCTTTCAATAAAGTGGTTAATAACCGGTGGTGGATATATTACGAAAAAGTTTTATACAGGACCAAGTAAATATGCTAATGAATGGCAAGAAAAACCTAAGATGGATTGATTAAGATATCATTCGTGCATTAACACAACACGCCTCATTGATAAATTATACAATAAATTATACAATAAAAGTTCGAATCCCCGTACCCAATGTGTCGACATTTCGACGTTGTATGCAAAAATTACCGTTTTTCCCGGTATTCCAACCTCAGTTTTGAAAATTTTGACTTAGCAAGGACGCTACTTAAAGAGTGTGGAAAAATTTTCAGTGCTTATATTTGATGAATTGAATGTTAATAGGCGTGTATGCTATGACCAAAACGTTTATTTATTTTAGGACCACACAGAAATGTACAGGTGCCAATGATTCGAGGCTTAATAGATGTGTGGAAACAGCCAGTGTATTATGATTTCGATAAGACTATGAAAAGTAAAAATTACTCTTCGAAATCATATCGAAAGTTGAAGTCTCAGGATTCAAGATAGTTGCGATTCTTTCGAAGTTCAATGGTGGCAATATGAGGCTATGTGGTGGTCTCGTTTCACCTTCTTCCAGGTGGATGGAAGCAATAAAATAGTATGAAGTTATATTTCGAATATTTCACAAAAAAACTGTGAACCGAAGAAAAGAAAAAGAATGTGATTGGCTGACCGTTTTATGTCCTAAGAAAGACACTTCGATCTTGAAACTATTCGACAAGGCAAAGACATACTTCAGAATTCGGTTTTTGAGTAGAAAAACACAGGAACTGCGCAGGAGGAATGTTCTTTAAGACAGTGGATGCAAAGCTGTTCTATAAGTGATACTCAATGCTATAGTGAGTACATATTGTATCTGTATGTAGTCTTTACTTTTATTGCATTTAAAAATTTGTTTTCCTTTGCAAATCGCTAAGGCGGAACATAGGCTTACCACACGATATTTGTCCCAGGCTTACCACACGATATTTGCCCCTGCTTCACCACGGTGTCGTTACACTACAGCTGGAGAAAGTGGCTACGCAGAAACAGCGAGTTATGAAGGGACCTGTAAAAGCGCGGAACAGTAGGATCGACGGACCTTGCTCTGCTTCCATGTTGAGAGGAGGGGAACACTTCCCTTTCCTAGTGAATAATATTAATTAGGACCTAAATTATCTTCAGAAATGGTTTCTTACAGAGTAAAGAACATTTGGTATAATATTCATGGAACTCCATAGAAAGCAGAAAATATCATGAGAATGATCAAAATTCGAACATTGAAGAACATAATTAACAGAAAAGAAATAGGATACCCAAACCATAATTTTAAACCTGCTATAAAATGTATATCCTATATTTTTACTAATTCCTTACTCCCATGAAAGTATCCTGGGGAGGATATTCTCTCCAATTTTTTCAGACTGAAATCCTTTTATCCCGTACGATTTCGCCCCCTGACACAATACGAAAAAACAAATGCTGTTAAAATCCATACACATGACCCTTCCGGGACTCAACCCGGAACCCGGAGCCGATGGTCTATCGCCGCAGACCGCTCAGCTTGGTATGAAGATGTACGTTGTATGATTGCGAATAGATCACGACAATATAAGAAACTTTAATCCAAAATGGCCACCCAAAAATCAACTTTTTTTTTTTTTAGAACACTAGCTAATCTGGGTGTACTGTCATGAGTTTGTTACACAAACGGGGCAACCACCATATAGTGGCACACACCCCGCGGTTATGGGAACAGATTTGTACCATGGAGGTGAAGACTGGCCCCAAGCATTCTTTGGTCCGATGTGTCGTTCAGCTCCCATTACTATGGCACTTTAAGTAGAGCTTACTGTGCAGTAACATATAAAATTTCAATCAAATACTTTCCATTACTCAATAAAATTATTTGGTTCCGAGCTTTTTTTTTTTTTTTAAAAAATAATAATTGCAACAAATCTAAACATGCTAAAATGAAAAGTAGTTTTTGGATTGGTATGGAAACCTAAAGGCTGGAATATGTGAAATCAAAGTGTACACACATATCTATCTCTCTATTTATCTATATATCTTTCCATCTCTCTCTCTCATATATATATATATATATATATATATATATATATATATATATACAGACACTATCAAGCAAGTGGGCTGATAGTATACGATAGTGTCGTGGATGATGACACCTTTACATCGAACTTTGCTTGTCGTGTAAACATTATTTGACATTAGTGTCTTCATGTTCGACGTACCTATGAGCAATTTACTGTATATTCGTGTATTGAAACTGGTGAAACAAATTTCGATGTTTCAGAATGTAAAAAAAAAAAAAAAAAAAAAAAAAAAAGGCAGGGTCTTGAAGCCTCAGACAACTAACAGCAGATATATATTATTTTGTAAACTATTTGTCCTTGCCTTGTGAGCTTATTTGAATTTATTTTTAAGACCTTTAGGCAACTTTGGCCCACCCCGAATGGATGATGATGGGAAAATTAGTGGAATGAAGAAAGTGGTAGGATACTAGACAACTTCGAGAAAACACACACATTCGAAAAATGAAATGAAATGAAATTAAATCTTTGAGTTTTAGGTCCCACGGTTATGCCGGTTAGGCTAAAGGAGACGGTGATGTTGAGTAATGAATGAAATGGTGGAATGAAGAAAGTGGGAGGAAACGGGAGAACCCCGAGAAAACCCACGCACACGGTGTTTGTCCACCACAAAGTTCACTTGGCAGGGGCTGAGATCGAACCCGAGACCCCAAGCACCAGAGATGAACGCTCTACCACTGAGCTACCGCGGCCCCCACACACATTCGATGTTTGTCCGCCACAAAGCTCACATGGCACTAACCGAGAGCGAACCGACTACCACATACACCAGAGGTGAAGGCTTCACGGTGTAGTTACCGTGACATTTCTTGTCTTTGTGTTCTGGTTAATACTTGTAACTTAGTTGTATCTTGATTAGCATGGTGCAGCCTGCTACATTTAACTTTCGTTCCCATGGTATGCTGCTATATTTTTTACGAGACAAAACGAGACAAACGAGACGGGACAGAACCTCTCGAGACGAGACACGAGACGGGACGAGCACATTTTTTCGAGACGAGACGAGATAGCCTGAAGTCTCGTCTCGTCTCGTGGCAACACTAATAGTGTAATACTAGCTGAAGTGTCAGCTCTTTGCATAGAGAAAATAAATTCGTTGAAAGTGTTTCAATCCTTTTCATCCTTTAGGGTATATATTTCAATGTAAGTATAATGATAAAATTCCGTAATATCACTCCTTTTTTACCCAACCCCATCTCAAATCCTTACAGGTGGAACTGAACTCGGACTTAAACGGCATTGGAGATGTTACTATTCATCTTAGATCTAAAAGACTACATGTTGCACAGTATTATCGGCCGTTTTCGATTATTTATACCTCGCCCCTCTCCACACGCATCCTTCACCATTTCAGCATCTGACATTAAACTCAAAAAGTCAGAGTCACCCTTTCAACTTCCATGACCGAAGGTAGGCTATTTCACACTTACGTATCAAAAATAATAAAATTCGGTACAGCAGTCATTCGTATAGAAAATGCTCCCTCTTCCCTTAAAACGAAATTTTCCAAAATTCCTGGGACATATGTTCCCATATTTTAAATGAAAAGTTTATATACCAAGTTTCATCCCTGTAACTCGGCAGGATTATGGGATACTGTATTTTTTTTTGGGCATAAATTTTGAACCCCTTAGGATACACTTCAGTGAAACTAATGTAACAAGACCTTAAGTTAGGCCATTGGCCTCTCATGTATGAAAAAAATATATATATGAAAATCATTCCAGCGATATAGGAGGAATTAGCCGTCAAACATTTCATTATGTACGGTATATAGATAGGATGAACCAATTAACTTAACTCCGCTGTTACTTCTAACCTAATTAGTAAGAGGCGCTGAAACTTTATGCGATGCAAATATCAAGTAGTAGTAGTTTATGTTCTGTAATACCACCAGACTAATAGTGTTGCCAACCCAAATAATGCATTTTTTAAACGGTACTGCATCAGATTCAAATCAGAGTAGCGGTGGCTTAGTGGTGGAGCGCTCACCTCTGGTGTGTGGTAACCCTTCTTTGACCCAGGCCATACAAAGTTAGTTTCCTGTTTGTCAAAAACTGAATGCGTGGATTTTCCTCGTGGTTTTCCAGTTTCTTTCCACTTTCTTTGTTTCATCATTTTGTTCATCATCATAGTCTTCCTCAGCCTCGGAGCGTAAATGTTGGACTTTTTTTTAAAAGAAAGTTTAAAATCTACATGCTAAATGATAACTAACAATACCACATTTAATATTAATGGTGCAAACTAAGGTTGCTTCAGTATCAAAAATAATCTAAATTTTGGAGGCCCTCCTGTATGAAATTTTGGAGACTGGTCTAGTGGTTAGAACGTGTGCCTATGATGCACATTGTCCTGCTTCTATTCTGGGCGAGAGAACACGTGAAATTTAATTTCACACACATACAGTTTCGTTAGTCATTCGTGTCCTTTAGTCTAAAGAGCATAACCCTGGGACGTCAAATTTATTATTATTTGCAAATTTTGAAGGACTCTTAACAGTAATAACGCAACTTAGACGGGCATATCCAAAGTAACTTAGTGTTGAATACTATGACGCATTCAGAATAAATAGGACAACGTTTCAAGGGATTAAACCCTTGATCATAAAATGCTTTATTTCAAGGAAGTTCTTAGATATATCCAGGGACCTATATGGTTTTCAATAATAAAAAAAAAAAGTCGTTTACAGTAATTTGATATGTGAAACCGTTCTGAAGATGTGTCATTTTTAAAGCAGTATAACAATCTTTAAACTTGCTTTTCATATTTGTTGGACATGGTTAAAATCATAGTTGCTTTTTTTTTTTTTTTTTTTTTTTGTACCTCAGATAACAGCAGCTTTTGTTAGTTGTAATTGCAAGTTCTCAGAGTTACACAATTTTAAGCAGAGTTCTCTCGTTGTTATCTTGTTGGTGTACGTGTCTTTGGCCCGATTTGATTCCGGTGAGAGCTCGTATCATTTGGATCCCACCTTAAGCTGTAGGTACACGTCTTATACAGCGCCACTGCTGAAAGGGATGCTAAACTCAAATCAAATCAAAACAATTGTAATCAATAGCAAAATTGACGACCGTTTATCGTATCTCTGGAGCGATTTGAGTTGTCAAATCTCTGTAAGTGAAGTTACGCTTTTTTCATCCGACATATATGTACAGTCCGCAGCAAAAAAATCTGCAACATGGGCATGTAAGTTTATTGTGAAACGACGAAGTCTTTTGTTTCGAAATAAGTGTGCAGGGGAGGACACCGAGGTTTCTCCTGGCGTGATTTGTGCTACTTAGACGTTATGTTGATTCCCTGAGCTGTTAGGCGTAGGCTCACAATAAACTTATATGCTCATGTTGCAGATTTTTTGCTGCCGACTGTACAAGCACTGCATGACCATCCAGTATAATCAGAGACATGGAAATACTCAGTCCAAGCTCTTGCAATCAATCGGACTCGTTCAGTAATCTTATACTATAAAAATGAGTGTGACTATGTTTGTGACTTATTAATTATTAAACCACCCGACCGATTTCGGTCAGATTTTCAACATGGATGAAATTCGAGGCTGGGACGGCTTTTACGTTTTCACTTTGACGGTACAACTTAGACAAGGGGGAAATATATGTAAAAATGATAGAAAATAACCGATATTGTTGTCGAATCCATAGCTTTTGAGGTCGCTGAGATGAACAGTGGCACTTTCGATGCCGTTTAAATCAAATTCAGGTCCGCAACTTTGGGGAGAGGAAGGGGGATATATATCAAAATCATAGAAGATGATCAATATTAGTTTCGGATCCATAGCTTTCGGCGTCACTGAGACGAACAGTGACACTTCCGATAGTTGCATCCAGATTCATCCCTTTATGTCCAAAATCAAACCAATTCTCCCTGTTCGAAGAACGAGTATTTCTGCTAGTTGACAATAAAGAGGAACTCAATGAAGTGCATGTGCGCGAGATGGAGCTAGTGCAAATGTCCGTCGTGATGTGGGATCGAATCCGTAACACTTTGCATCAAAGATAAGTGCTTTACCACATAGCCACAGGAATACACATATGACTGAAAAGCTAGCGTGTATTTTCAAATACAAAAATTATGTGAGTTTGAAAACAGCAAGTGGCAACGATTGTTTGCAGGTTGTTGAACTCTTGTGTGCTATCATTGTCTTCGATGCATTTGCATCTTGAAAGGGTAATGCATCTCCGCATACATGCGGGATGCATGCATTAAGACTGTAATGATCTGACTTTCTTGTTAATGACTGCAGAGGAAAATTACGCCAGTTTGTATGTTGAGTTTTTCGAGAGAAGAAAAAGACTCAAACAGTTGAGAGTATCGTGGGATTGGGCGCAGCTGGACGGGTTTCCTGGTCGCTTGGCGGTCGGTGGTGGCCAGGCAGACAACAGTTAGGTCGTTGACCTGTGCTTTACGATCACAGCCATCACAAACGTCGATACTCGAGTTGGAAAACCCCCGTTTGTTTCTAAACATTGACGAGAAGAAAAAATAAACTTCCATGAGGTTTTGTTCAGTTACAATACGTGAATCCACAAATTGAGTTACAATATTCAAGATATTCGGTGTATATTGTTCTTAACAGCTTCAGGGAATTTGTTTTGTATGACAAGTAACGAAGAGTAGTATTGATTTTTGTTATTAGCGTCATTGCACGAAACTAAATGTGTGCCATCAGTTAGTAAGGTAATGAGGAGATTATACACACACCAATCTGGACACAGTTTTAAAGTGATGGAGTAACGATTTTAACAGACTATTCTGAACATAGTAACTGAAGTCGTTTTACTATAATATTCCTTTAAGATTAATCGTTGGTGTTATGTATATTAGTCGGAATAATGTGGAATACAAATATTAATGGATCATAATAAATACTTAAGAAATGATTCAAGAAAAGACTAAAAAAAAAAATAAAGTCGCTGTGAAACCTGCTTTTTTTTTTTTTTTTTTTTACCGGTATTCTGTAAGTGGTCAATAAAGACAAAGAAAGGAAAGCATTTTCATTCTTACAGAAAGCAATAAAACCCATTGATTTCAGTCATGTTAAAAAAGAAAAAAAAAACACATATATAAACGTTATATGTTAACGTGACTGGTCGACGAAGTTTAAAAACGACCGTGCTAACACATTTCGAACTTCATATTCCATCATCTGTCAACAGTACTAGAACTATCTTTCAACTGTGTATATAAAAACACGCTACCCACTAGGCGTGTCTTAAGTTATCCTCGATTTTTGCCAAATCTCAGGGAATTTTGCGTCTAATTGTGGAGGAGCAGATTATATAAAGTTAGTCCATTTATATATATATATATATATATATATATATATATATATATATATATATATATATATATATATACAGATATAGATAGATAGATATATAGATATAGATGTGTAATATAATAAACATCCGCAGGACCACACTTGCAACATTCGACAGTTGAATTGTTTAACCTGTTTCACAATATCACTGTAATATCATTAAGCGGTACGCATTTCATATACTCGTATGTTGATTTTTTCTTTAATATTCTGATTAGTTAATGACAAAAGTTGAAATTTCTTTTTAAGACTGGTACTATTAAGACATTATAGCTCAAAAGAAACACTTGGAACTACAGTGTCCACAACGCAAATGGAAAAATAAAGTTTACAAGAGGATTTATTGAAATAGTTTTGAAGCGACAGCCATAAAAATTCCTTTCCGTTGTATTTTTTTTTTTTTTTTTGTACTTTTAAAAATGTCACATACAGCAAACGCTCGTTAATTCAAACTAGTTTATTCCTCCTGAAAACTACGGTACAAAATAATGGACAAATCGAAGTTTTGAACCCTCTATCTGGATAATTCGAAGTAACACTACGAGAATTTTTAGTGTTAGAGTGTATACAGAAGAATACAATTTCAACTGGCTTAGAGTCATCCAGAGGCAGCCGTAGGAAACAATATACGTAGTGGTGATTAAAGAAGGTGAAAGTGAGATAGGCAATGAAGTAAAGAATAGCGTGTGTCACTATCACCTAAAGCTTCCGAAATGCTTAACAATTTTAACATCTATTGACTTTCAACTCAATTTAAAATAAAGGTAACTAATGACCAGAGCCCGGATCTTGCTGACCTAAAATTTTCTAAAAAAAAGTGACATAAAATGATATTAAAATTTCTGTAAAGTGACCCTAAAATTCAGACATTTTTTTTTGGGGGGGGCACGGTGGCTCAGTGGTAGAGCGTTCACCTCCGGTGCTTGGGGTCCCTGGTTCGATCCCAGCTTGCGCCGTGTGGACTTTGTGGTGGACAAACACCGTGCTCGTGGGTTTTCTCGGGGTTCTCCCGTTTCCTCCCACTTTCTTCATTCCACCATTTCACTCATCTCTCATCATCACCGTCTCCTTTAGCCTAACCGGCATAACCGTGGGACGTAAAACTTAAAGATTTAATTTAATTTCATTTCATTTTTCAAAATTTTTGTTTCAGTTAGTTGCAGTCCATTGATCATTCGTGTCTAAAAAAAATAAGCAATAATATTAAAACTAAACTCTGCCCAATTTAGTAAATAGTTAAGCATTTCTTTGCAATACAGAGACATAGGTTTATATGCAGATAAGCAACATACAAGCAATTTGTAAGCTGTGACACAATAAACTAACTCAGGAACTTACTTTGTAATCGTCACAAAATTTAGCTAATTACGTATTCAGCATTACAGTAATAACTGTATACATGCGCGAGTGAATGAGCGCCTGTTGTCCGCTAGCACATTCTTGTATTTGGAAAAGCTCATTTCAACTTCAACAGAAGCTAAGGGAGCATACTTGAAATAAACTATGTCATTGGGGGTTAAATCTTCAACTTTAGAGGATAACACTTCACCTTGCAGTACATTTTAAATTGCACACGAAGTATTGTATCTGTTGTTTCTTTCCAGTACACGTCTCAATTTACATAGAATGTTGTTGCCAACATCACCTGACACTTCTTTCTACCCCAGTAGTACGGAAGCAGTGAAAGAGATTATTTAACTTCGTGCCGTAAACAGTGTTCATTTTAAGATTTCCTTATGTAGAAGAAAAAGATTAAAAATACCGTAAGTGACCTAAAGGTACCTTAAAATGTTAAAAAGTTGACCTGAGACTTGAAAATAGCAAAAAGAGACCAAAAGTTGACCCTAAAAAAATATATTTTTAGAACCTATAGTTGATGGATAAGGTTTATATTTGAACTTGCCTTGTGCTTTGCGTAACAGAAAAAAAGTTGACTTGTCAAAAGATCCGGGCCCTGCTAATGACGTATTTCAGGCAATAAATGAAATTGAAGATTTCGTTGACCTTGCAAAACCAATGAAATCAAATCAAACGAAAATCACTTTAAGTGAAAAGAGCTACTTAATTTTATTACCAGGATATGTGGTTTTGTATGTTAATTCAGTGTATGTTACTGTACTTAAGCATGTTTTCCATGGTGTGTGTGGTTTAATTTGTGTGCAAGTATGTATCACTTGTTAGTTTGTTTTATTGTATCATGCAAATAATATGCTCCCTAAAATCTACTGCATATTATATTATTATTATTATAGTAGTTTCGTTCAATTGATTTTAGGTATTTAACCATGCATTTTTTGGTAATTCAAATGTTTTTGTTATTCTCTTGCAGTAGCGGTTTCTGACGTAGGGTTACCGGGCTACAGTACGCTTCCTATGTTTGTGTATTTGTGTTAGACTAATTTTAGTTCTAAAAATTTTCATCCATTCATTTGTTTAAACTGTTCGTTAATTAACAAAATACAGAATTTTCCCATGACGATCTTGTTTTTCGAGCGTGGAGCGCGATTATCAGCGCCTTCCGCAGTGTGAAAGTTGTACTAACGAACCGAGCTGGCTGTACTGAATGGAGCCCGCTTGAACTATACAAGCCTACCCAACAAATATATCTCTAGCGTGGAGCAAAGGTCTCAATATGCCTTGTCCACTTTCCTTTTTTTTCTCCCAGATTAGCTTCCACCGTGCTGAGTTAGGTTGAGTCCGAAGACATTCTGCGCAAGCGCCAAGTATTCCTCTTTCTCGCTTTCTTCTGCTTGCTGACGGCGCTCGCCGCTCGATTCTCTGTTTCCTCCTCTTTTTTATTTACTTTCTTTAATCCTAAAGGCCCGGGAGACCAGAATTGTCGGGAGTGTATATTAAATGAATTGAACATTTTTGACACAGATTCAAATCGTAGCAAAATTATAGCACATACATTTAATGGGGCATCGGTAATAAGGGATCAATTAATGGCGTACAATCTAAAATTAAAGAACACTTTCCTTTCGCACACTACGTTCATTGCTAACAAACTAAATTTAATAATAGAAAGAACTACATCTCAAAATCAATCGACAAGTTTTTTTTTTTTTTTTTTTCTGTAGTCTTTCAGGATTTTCCACATTTTTCCTCCTGCTCCCCACAGCGTGTATCTGTTTTGGAAAAAGTGGCTGTACGACGTATTCCTAGTAGGTCAGCTACTCGATGGAATTTCAAGTGTCAATTCCGTCTATGAAAATTAAAATGTTTTGAAAGAGTGCTTTTCAGAACTAGAGAAATCCAACACAGTGAATTCATGTTTTGGTTAGAATTTCTTCACAAAATAATGCCCCATGTGAATATTTTGTATAATCAAATTCAGTGAAAGCCTACCATTAAAGTACAAACAACACTTAAATATTTCATTGAAGCCATTGAGAAAATTCGGAATGACAAAGACAATATTAGGACAAGTGATATGTTTCTTCCAACAGTTGGTGAAAACAAATGTGGGCGGATTATATCTTGCAGAGTACGCAATGCCAAAGAAGTATGTGATCGCATTTCTGCGGATGCGCGAAATCGATTTGGAAAAACAAGCCATTTGGATGCCGCCAATCTTCTGGGTTCTGCAAATTTTAGTGATTTTTCGAAGAAATTTCCGGAACATATTCTGGACACTGCGGTTGAAAGCTATCCAATGTTAGGTAGCAGCGACTTCCCACTGAGCTTTTGGTTCTGTCAGCTTATCTTTAAAAACAACTTACAGGACAATTTTAGCGAAGTAGCAACCCTTTTGTAAATAATAGTGACCATACCAATGTCCACAGCAAAGCCTGAGAGATACTTTTCGTCTCTAAAGAGAATTAGGACATTTATGAAGAATTTCCATAGGTCAGGAGGTTAACTACCCTTGCCATGCTTTCGATAGAAAAAAGTTTGATCAACAACATGCTAGATTTCAACTCCAGGGTGATAGAGAAGTTTGCCAGCATTAAGAATCGAAGGATGGATATCAACTTCAGACTTCAGTGGATAAGTACACGTATATATATATATATATATATATATATATATATATATATATATATATATATATATATATATATATATACGTTGTAGCACGCTTTGTTAATGACAGTACGAGCCGCCACTGTTCTTTTGGACTTCGAATTGAAAAGACTCGACTATGTTTGTTTCATCTTCAGTGTATATATATATATATATATATATATATATATATATATATATATATATATATATATATTATGATTTGTATTGAGTTTGTGCAGAAGACATTTCTTGAGGCTGCGTCCTGACACTTAAAATTTGATGTATATTGTGTGTATTTCAGTTCGTACAAAACAGTAGTACATTACAGATTTTATTTTTTATAATGGAGCTTGAATTCATTGGCCATTTCTGTATCTCTTCATAACACAACTTTTTTTTTGTTTAGTATATGGAGGGCCACGGTGTCTCAGTGGTCGTGCATTCACCTCTGTTCCATGAGATCCTTGGTTAAATTCCAGCTTGCACTATGTGTACTTTATGGTGGATGAACACCATGTACGTTGGTTGTATTTGGATTCCTTGTTGACTCCCACTTTTTCCATTCCACCATTTCAATTATTGTCACCATAACCGGCTGGTTAATCTACTCGTCTTAACTAAAATGAAATAAAATCTTAAAGTTTTACGTACCACGGTTATGCCGGCTAGGCTAAAAGAGACGGTGATGATGAGACATGAGTGAAATGGTGGAGTGAAGGAAGTGGGAGGAAATTGGGAGAACCTCGAGAAAACACACACATGGTGTTTGTGCACAAAAATGTTCACTTGACGTGAGCTGGGATCAAACCTAGGACCCCATGCACCAGAGGTGAACGCTCTACCTCTGAGCCACCGCAACCCTACACGACACACAGTAACTGTCGGACGTAGAACTGAAAGATGTCATTTCGTTTGTTGTAGTGTGAAATACAATATTATTATTACCATTTAATGAAAAAGTGCAAAAATGAGATACATACCAATTGATAATCTCATTGAGTTGAACAAAATTATATGGTGAATATAGATCCTCACCCGTAGTTTTTGAGAACGAGGAAAATATTTTTTTAACCTAAAAATTGATGCTGTACGAAAACCACACCACCTATTAAGATGAAAGTGATACACAGTTATACACCAATCAATTTTTAATTATGACATTAAGAGACGTCAGTATACCGTATGGTTATTGGCATATACAGGGTTCGACAAAAAATCTAAAACGTTTGCGAAAGTGTAAAAATCATACCTAGTATGGTGTGGGGCCTCCTTTTGCGTCCAAAACAGCTTCAATCCGACGCGGAATGGACGTATGCAGCTCCTGAATTGCGGTGTGTGGAATTTTGTACCATTGTTCCTCCAAAACATGCTCCATTTCCTTAAGAGATGCTGGTGGAGGGTAATGAGACCGAAACGCATTTCAAGCTCAGACCACAATGCTCAATGATGTTCAGACACGGTGATTGTGAGACCCAGGGGAGGTGTGACAACAGCTTCTGGTTGGTCATGCTCTTCAAACCATGATTTCACCGTTTTTGCAGCGTGACAGGATGCCAAATCACGTTGGTAGATGCCATCGCCATCAGGGATCAATATTTGGGCCATGAGTAGAACCTGGTCCCCCAAAATGGCCTCATACGCCTTAGCATTCATCATCCCATGCAGGGCTATGATGGGACCTGAAGAAAACCACAATATCACTGTCCATACTGTAACAGAACCACCCCCATGCTTTACAGTTGGAAGCAGACAGTCTGTATCGTAGGCCTGCGACGTAAACACGATCGGTTGTTGGAAACAAGGTGAAGTCAATTCATCAGACCTCATTACGTCTTTCCACTTTTTCATTAAAGGTGGCCATTTTCCACTGGGCTCACTCGGGCTCGCACTCACTTGTCTCAACTGGAAGCGCGATCACTAGCGCTCGCTATCACTTCTCCCAACTGGGCTCGCGCTCGCACTCACTAATCTTACCTGGGCTCGCAGTCACTCGGGCTCGCGCTCATCTCTCTCGACTGAGCTCGCGCTCACCTGTCTCAACTGGACTCGCGATCACTTCTCCTAACTGGGCTGGCACTCACTCGCGCTCGCACTTACTACTCTTATATGGGCTCCCACTCACTCGGGCTCGCGCTCACTTGTGTCCACTGGGCTTGCACTCTCCCGGGCTCGCGCTCACTTGTGTCCACTGGGCTTGCACTCTCCCGGGCTCGCGCTCACTTGTCTCAACTGGACTCGCGCTCGCACTCACTCGGGCTCGCGCTCACTTCTCTCCATTAGCCTTGCACTCAGCCGGGCTCGCGCTCACTCGCACTCGCGCTTAGTTCTCTTAACTGAGCTCGCACTCACTCGGACTAACGCTCACTTGTCTCAACTGGGCTCTCGTTCACTTAGGCTCACGCTTTCTTCTCTCGACTGCGCTCGACCTCGGGCTCATTTCTCTCAATTGCGCTCGCGCACATTCGTGCTCGGGCTCAGTTCCCTCAATTAGGCTCGCATTCACGTATTTCATTGGAGCTCGAGCTCACTTGCAGTCGGGCTCACTTCTCTGAGTTGGGCTCGCACTGACTTGTTATTGAGGCTTGGGCTCAATTATTGAGCCCGAGCCCAGTTGAGCGCAAGAGCCATGCTCGCGAGCTTGTACACCTTAATGAGCTGATTAATGGCGTATGCCCCCTCCAATTTCAACCCCTGATGGAGTTTTTACAATTAATCGGAGTTTTCTAATTTTTCTTATTTTTGCGTCAGCCCAAACTATTATCTAAATCATTTTTTGTTAAAATAATGTGAGTCACTTTTATATCGATTTTCATTGTTTCTGTTTGCAGAAATTACGTGGATAGAGCTCTATCATTTAATTACAAAATAATGTTTTTTTTTTTATCTCGTAGAAACACCTGACACAATACTAAACTTCGTTAAAACAGCTGCTTTAACAAAATGAGCTAGTCCTACAAGTCATAGGTTGTTTATGCAGCTGAAATTTGAAATACTGTTGATTGATTAATTGATTATATTTCACCGTCCCCTTTCATCAGCAAGGTTATATGAGACATGGACTTATAAGTTTTACCGTGGAATCTGAACCACTGTCGTTCAATACTTTCCCACAGAGAATTTATCATCAAAGTCGCGCGTGGAAGCCACTAGACCAGTCGGAGGGCTTGTAATACTGTTGTCCAATGATTTTTATTAGGAATAAATTATAGGTGTTTTTTTATCGTTTAGTCAGCGTCACCTTTGTCTGCTTTTAGTATTGCCAAGCTTCGAGGCTCATTCACTGTCGTGCTCTGTAGGTAATAGCTATGTATCCGAGACCATGCTTCAAAACCATACACTGAGAAAAAAGTACGTGGTGTACGTAAAATCGTATGTTACATTTGTAAGTCCTGTAGTTTTTGAACCGCAAACGTATAACTGAAAACTGCATGTTTTATAATACTTTCTGTAAATGTTCCATGTGTACGTACTTTCCGTATGAAACAATATGGGCGGTCAGGATCTCATATACAAATGAACATACATGTACAGAGCCGGATTTAGGGATGAACCGGTGCACGTACACCGCCTTCGTTGTAAATATACGCTATCTAAAACGAGAAACTAGCAGTAAAACTAGCAATACTTTCCAAAACTTTCTGCCGTTATGTTTCCGTTTGGGGATTAAAAGAAAGAGAAGTTTTGCAAAAGCAATAGTTTGATTTTGTGAATGTTCAAGGAAACGGATTCACCAAGCAAAGCAATATAACATTTGTCAAGTAGGGAAGAAACAAGCCAGGAAGAGAGATGAATTTTTCCTGCATATCATTTGCGACCCTTTTTAAATGTCGCGGACATGAGCTCACCGGATATAAGCTCACCTATGTTAATGCAAAAGCGGACATAAGCTCACCACCAATAATATAATTGTGTTATAAGATAATGCAATAAAGAATACAATAATGATAATTAACTATATTTATAGGTTAATTAATTTAATTGCAAAGGAAAATAAATCTGAATAAAATAAATACAAGTAGGCAATGGAAAAATGGCAAACGGAAAGTATGAGAAAAATGAAAACTAGACTTTGAATATTGATATGAAGTAGATTTTGAGTATGAAAATATAAATTGAAAACGGATTTGGACAGACTGAAGAAAGCAATCCAACCCTCTCCCCTATGCTGAAACTTTCGGTGCAAGAAATTTTGCAGCACAGAAATATCGGAAAACGATTTTGAGGAAAGGGTATCTCTTTTTTGCTATGGCTGAAAGTATCTGATATATATTTCATTTCGCTTTAGAAAAACGTATGATGGGTATAAAGAGGTAATAAAATCTATACTTTGACTAGCACTAGGCCTAATTTAGTAGAAAATGGAGCTATTAATGCTATATACCAGTTGTCAGATATAAAAAATAAAATAATAAGGATGTTGCAGGGTTTAATGTATTAAACGTGGGCGGACTTTAAGGAACTTGGAATAAAATGCTCCTGATATTTAAATCTGGGCTTTGACTAGTAGGCCTAGTTCCTGAATAGAAAATAGGCTATATGACTAACGTCATATAGGAGTTGTCAGACATCAGAATAAAATATTAAGTGTGTTGCAGAGTTCAAGTCTTAAGGCTGTCATCACACTTGCAGACCTGTACCCATCAAATGAATCCTTTTCTTATTTACTAAGATCAAAACAACTTATGAACGAAAAAAAGCTTAATGTTAGTAAATAAGAGAGGGATTTGTTTGAGTGTTGGTCTGCAAGCACGACGGCAGTACTACGAAGCAAGGACTAAATATATCTGAGTATGATGATTTTGTTAAAAAAAAGGTCCGGTTAGCAAGCAAATTCTATTATGTAAGTATTCATGCCTAATCATGAAATTATTTTAATACAGTTCATGAATCGTCAGGCTTATAAGAAAAATTTGGTTCGAAAATTTCCAGGGCCAAAATTAGGCTTACTGTCGCCCATGTTTCACACATTAAAATTGCAACATCCCTATTTTATTCTGATATCTGAGAACTGCTATACGACATTAGTAGCTTTACTTTCTACCGAGTTATTTGGCCTATTTGTAATTGTAGTCAAAAGCTAGATTTTAATATCCAGGGCATTTTATTACAAGTTCCTTAAGGTCTGCCCACGTATAATACAACGCAACTCCGCAACGTCTTTATTATTTTTTTGTACCTGATAGATAAGTCATATAAGATATGTAGTAGCTCGATTTTCTGCTTAGGAAGTAACTAACACCTGGATTTCAATATTCGGTGAATTTTACTACAAGTCCCTCAAGGGAGCTTATGTTTGCTATCGGTGACCTTTTGTCCGTCCCTGTAATATAAGACTGTCGTGAGTTTGTCCGGTGAGCTTATGTCCGACACCCACACCTGACATTTTTAATGGCCCATTGACTTATAGGAGGATTTTTTTTAAATAGACGAGATTTTAATAATTCAATTTTACTAATTTCTTCTTCTGGCCTATTTAAGAGTTCCTTGCTTTAAAAACATTCAATGTAGTATTGTTTTAGTTTTTATTTATACCGGTATATATTAAAATTACATAATATAGTAGTTAAATTTTGCATAGAATACATTTGAAGATCTCAAGAAGTAGTAGTCAGTAAAATTAATAGGCTAAAACTCTTTTTATTTCAAAAAAATTAAAACAATGTTTCCTCATATAAAATAATGGGCTGAATAACCATTATGGTGCAAGTTATTAACATTCTTAAGAGCTACTCTTGTTTATTGGGATTTAAAGAAGCTACAATTAAATAGTACATGATTATTTCGCTCGACTGTTCTATGAACGCACAGCTTCATTAGTTGCTAGTAAATAAATTTCCTACTTCGCAAGGTCAAGTAGTTTCCTTACTCTCTGGTCTCACAAAAAAGAAAAAGAAAGCTTGGGTCATGAAAGTTGTTACTGAAACAACAAAATCAAATACCTGCCTTAAACAAATACCATCCTCTCATAATAACCATGAAAAAGTCGGTTCTCTATCGAAAGGTGTTTGAAGTCCTCTGGACAATAAAATAACAGCTCAGACCTCAAGAATGTGTTTTTTCTTTTTATAAAGTTGTTTCATTCTTTGTTTACAATTCTGCATATGGAATGAGTTTCACTTGGGATCGCGATCACTTCTCTGAACTGGGCTCGCGCTCATTCGCACTCGCTCTGATCTCTCTTAACTGGGCTCGCGCTCATTTGTCTCGATTGGGTTCGCGCTCACTGGGGCTCGCGCTCACTAATTCCAAGTGGGCTCGCGCTCATTCGGACTCGCGCTCACTTATTTCATTGGAGCTCGGGCTCACTCGGGCTCGCGCTCTGAAATAGTAATGAAATTTTTCAATTAAAATCTCACCCGCCTCCACGAAACGTGAGTTTAGCCCCTAAGGACATAACTAGAAATCTCTTAGAAACAGTAACTCTAAAATGACTTGTCTTAGGGCTAAAATAACCACACAAGCGTATTTCTGGTAAAAATTCTAACCTTAAAACATGTAAAACGACTCTCTTTCATTTGAAATTTCGAATTGCAATCAAAGATGGCAGCCATGATGCTTGATAGCACTATTTGATGTGTCGTACCACTTTCAAGTTTCATTTTCCCTCAACCCGTTCTCAACACACAAGGGTGGTGAGTACGTTTATTTCACCATTTACATTGATAGATTGTGTGAAATCTCCATAGTAAGTAGATTTTAAAATCTACCGAAAAAGCTTATTACAACCAAGAAAATACTTATGAGAGTTACTGGCAAGAAGGTTAGTAAAAGGTGGTCGCGATATGAAAAAGGTTGTGAATCTATACTGAAATAGTCTGTACCCAATACATTGTAGTCTTAATAGGGATAAAATAAATGAAAAGGTCGGTTACAAGCAGTGGTGCTATTCAGCCAGTTCCGACCGGTTCACTAGAACCGGTTGTTAAATATTTCGAGCTCGCAGAACCGTTTGTTATAACCGGACATAACAGTGAAATTTACCCAGTTATACCCAGGAACAGTAAATTTCAGTTTAACTTTCTTTGTTTTTAGAAATTCTCAGAGCTAAAGCGTTGAACATATGATTCCGAGAAACAATGTATAAGCTATTCATTTCTTAATCTCAAATGCTCAGATATCAAAAATGAAAACTGGGATCACAGGCAGTGGCCAATGGTGCACGATATTCCGCGCGGTGTTGCCGGATTTCGGACTCCCCTTTCCCTTCTCGCTCGTCCTCCTGTTGAGATTATGACATACATTGGCAACATTATTCACAATGTAAATGTACTATTCCAGCAAACTCAATTATTTTTCTGTGCATCCTAAAATATATACGTATAGTAACTAAATTACCTGCCTATTAACTTTTCCAGTGGATATGCTAAACACTCGCCTTCAACATTACTTTCACTATCGTCTATTACAGTTAATATTTCGTCATTGTCTGAATCTGAGTCTTGTAAATTTATTGTTATGGGTTCCAAAAACTGTAAACACAAAAAATAATTCTTCGAGCTTATCTTCGTAACACTTGAAAGAAAAAAAACGAAGAAAGAAAATAAAACTTCTGCTGTACTTGGTTTGTTTAAAGACATTGTCAACTATAATTTTGGAGAACAAACGAATTACCACGAGAGAAAGCAAACGAGACACTGATGAATTCTCATTATGCTAGAAGAGAAGTTACGTTCCTACACAACTAGCTCCTCTCTTTCCTTATCCGTTTTCATAACAAGTAACACGTTTGGGCTTGGTGTAGGTGCCACGAAACCAATCCATCTTATTCCTAAGCAACTCGATATGCTCGAGTTTATTTTGGGTTACGATAATTTATGACACCATTCAGACGCCTGATGCTTTTGGTTCCTTTATAGAGGAGAAAAGAGGGTGTTAAAAGTCGCACATAATAAGGCAGTGGAACGAAACAGGAAACATACTGCGTTTCTTCTGTCGAATAAGAGAGAGTCTATCTTGAAGTAAATTTCAAAACAAATTACGAACTTCCCATGCTTTATTCTTACGATATTAGGCGTATATATATGAATCAGATTGCAAAGGTATGTAGCCACGGTTGTAAAGGGGGCCCTGTCGTTCCAAACTATTTCCAGCTCCAAAATGAGGTTCGTCTGGTATATGTTTATTAAACTTATTTAACAGTTAATGCAAATGAGGGACGTTTATAGTGAAATATGAACATTAAAAAAAAAAAAATCAAACATCATCAATACGGTTTCTATACCTAATTGAAACAACTAAAATTAATCATATGCTTTATATTCTCATTTCTCTAACGAGGCACACTGTAAACTCACTACTATATTGTTGCATAATAATATCTGAGTTGATATTTTTTTCGAGTTTTTTTCCTTTATTATTTTAACCTACATAAACACAAAGTCAGATAAACAGACTGCTATAAACAGCATTTTGTTTTATGAATAGCTTATTCATTTATTTCTTACAATCCGGTTTTCAGCTTTAGTACTGTCAAGATCCGTCTTTTGATAAGGTAGCATCGTGAAAACATAATGTTCGTATAGTATACATGGTGAGTTAAAATGCTTTCGTATTCTGAAAGAGGTCATTTGTTCTGTTTTTAATGTGTGAAAAGCTTTCCTCCCCCTGAAATTAATGTTCCCCTAGAACAACCTGCTGATTAAACCCCTGATTCTCCTGTAATAAAAGTTGAGTTCCAGTTCCAAATCGAAGAAAAATCCACTGGAAATTAGTAAAACAAGCGTTCAGTCCCACGTCTAATTGTTTTATATGGAAACTTTTTGGGGACAGTAATGCAGTTTTGGAAACCTTTTGATAAGCAAAGTCTAACAGAACAAGTTTGAGGTCCTTACACCGATTAAATACGGAGGAAATATAGAGGATCAAAACTGGAACGTTGCTTAGGCCCAATTTCCAGAATTTTAAGCAGGCCCGAAACTCGAAAGTAGATCCACCTTTGAAATCCTAGGCCAAAAAATAAACAAGAGAGCAATTTAGGCCTATAGTTCCTTACGATCAATATAAATGGTGATCGAGGTCCGTATTTATTCGGTATAAGGACTTCAATTTTTTCTGTGGACTTTGCTGAGCAAAGGGTTTCTAAATCTGCATTACTGCTCCCAAGATCTGAAATTGAGATTAGGGGGCGGATGACCTCTAAACGGACGCCCGTCTCTATCGGCAATCATATAAAACTCTAGATTGCACCTTGTCATGGGTTTTTCTTTTTCATTTCGGATTCTTTCTTTCTCTAAAGCAGCGTTTCCCAACCTTTTTCAACTTACGGCACACTACAGGTGTAACTTGAATTACCACGGCGCACACATAAATATCATTATTATTATTTGTAAATATAAAATACCGTGATATATAATATTGTGATTACTGATCTTTTCACAGAGAAGAAAGCTCGATCGCTGGTTTTCCCACGTGGTAAATCATTATTCTTATTTTTTATTTTTTAAAATATTTTTCTTTTTATTATTCTTTTAAAACACAAATGTAGGTAATTTGTATGCATGTGTGCTTTGTTGAAAACATTCAGTGTAAATTTAAAATTTCAAGTTACGAAATAGTCTGCATCAATAAAGAAGCAATAATGGTTATAACAGTGACAACAAATACTTATTCAACATTACAAATGTACAAAAAAGTAACACGGTATGAAACTTAAAATTGTAGATTCATAGTAGAGGTTCATAGTAATGTGAAATACAAATATACATTTTCGCTATGTCTTGCAATTTGATTGCTATAGAATTAAAAATTTTGTTTCGATTTCCTCGCGGCACACCAGCGGCTCATTCACGGCCCACCAGTGTGTCGCGGCACAACGGTTGGGAAACGCTGCTCTAAAGTATGTATGTACGAAGAATGATAACCAACATGTACTGCATCAATGAATGCCTGCGATATTTCAGAAGCACAATTTAGCAAAGAACTATTTTTCCTGAATACAACAAAAAAATTTGTTTCCTTGATAATTTTTTTTATCAGTTCTATAAAAAGTGCAACCTTCGACTACGACACTTTCTCGCAAGTTCACTGATAAGCATTTAAATAGTACAATAAACGTTAAAAACAAGGGGAAAAATACAAAAGAAATTGTAGATCACTACACTGACCTGCTGTAGCCACGAGAAATCAAAACATTCACATGGGAAGAAAATAGTCGTTTGAATGAGAAGCACTTTTTGATCATTTTCTTTTTCTGGCAGATTTGTTTTTTACAAAAATGAAATAAAATAAAAATAAACATGTTTAAAACAAGTCTTTAAAATGCACGTGTTTAAAACAAAATGTTTAAAATGTATCTACAATTTGTCTAAAACAAAATCAGTTGTTTAAAACAAGTTTTAATCATTTGTTTTAAACATTTTGTTTTAAACAAAACAACCCTGGCACTCAGCTTTACAAACATAAAGCAATCATTGCATCATTCTACTTAGGTTACGGTTATTCCTATTTCGTTCCTTGCTATTGCGACAACTTTCTCGGCCTTTACTCCATCCGAATAGAATATGAACTAATTTCCCGATACTGTCATACCTTTTTTCGAACTATCGCACTTCATTCAAATTCACTATGTTTACGTTACATCCATCGATTTTCATATTTTAAACTTTCAAGTTTACCTGCACGTCGTAAAGCTTGTACGTTCCAGTTTCCTATGCTGAAATGGAAGTTAATATATTCTCTTTTGATGACTCTTCCCAGAATAGCCCCACCTGGAGATCCGAACGAGGTACTCTTGAGGTAAAACATTCCAGAGATAATACATTCACGGTTCTTTTTTTAGTCTACTCTTTCGTCCAACCTAAGAAGAAATAATGTAGTATTATTTCCATTTCCTTTCTTTTATATTATATGTTTGGTGTAATTAAATTATAAAGAATGAGTCAGAAAAAAACTTGGCCGCTTTCCTCCCCCCATATTTTCTAGTTTATAAGATGAACATTGGCAGAAGCAAGGACAGACTGCCGATCTTACGAATAGATTGTCAGTTGTGAAGTGCGCGTGGTGTGGTAAAGAACGATGAGTCAGTTAGAAAAACGAAAACTAATTGTGAACAAATACCTCGAAAATCCAGGTATGTCCTTAAATAAATTAAGCAAACTCGTAAAGTACCCTCGGTCTACTGTGCGAAATGTAATTAAAAAGTACACACAAGATTTAACTGTTGAAAGAAAACGTTGCTCAGGTAGAAAACCGGGGACTAGCCAACCGAAGCTGGAGAAAAGGGTTACTGCATTGCTGCGTCAAAATCCGAATTTATCAGAAAGAGCAGTTGCTGATGTGATCAAAGCGTCCCAATCTACAGTGCACAGAATTAAAGCAAGGAAAGGTTTACGATTTTTCAAAGTGCAAAAGGTACCTAACCGAGACGAAAAGCAACAACTGACGGCAAAATCCAGAGCAAGAAAACTCTATGATCAATACCTTACTCAATATGAATGTTTCATTATGGACGACGAAACCTATTGTGTCGCTGATTTCAGTCAAATTCCCGGAAAGGAGTGCTACGTGGCACTGAAGAGGGAAGATGTGCAGGATAAATTTAAACAACGGAAGACATCCAAATAAATATATATATATATATATATATATATATATATATATATATATATATATATATATATATATATATATATATATATATATATATATATATATTTGATTTGACAAGCTATTTGTTCTTGCGGTAACAAAAATAAATAAATAAATAAATACAAAGCAAGGCGTTCATCACAACAGGGACAATTAACGGCGAAATTTATACGAAGGAGTGTTTACAAAAACGCTTGTATCCATTTGTGATGTCACACAGTAACTCTGTTTTCTTTTTGCCAGATCTTGCTACCTCTCACTACTCTAAAGCAGCCACTGATTGTTATAAAGAAAAGTGTATCGTCGCAGTTCGAAGAGAGGCAAATCCACCAAATTGCCCTGAGCTGAGGCCAATTGAAAAATATTGGGCCCACATTAAAAGAACATTGAAAACATCAAAAGGGAAGGCGGCTGACTTGAAAACTTTTCGTCGCAAGTGGACTGCAGCTGCCAATCAAATAACAGATGATGTGCGAATTCTTATGAAACCGATTAAAAGTAATGTACGAGCATTTTTCCATAATTAGTTCTGTATTATATCTTTAGTTGACTATAAAGTACAAAAAAATAATAAGCACACAAAAGTATTAAAACGACCTTTTTTTTTTTTACCTATTTTTGGTCAAAGTTACTGGCCAAGTTTTTTCTGACTTATTCTTTATATCTGACAGAGCAAAATTTTCAGTATGTTCACACACTTAACATCAATTATGAAATGTATGTTCACTCTTTAGAAGCTTGAACTTCTGGAACAAAAAGAACAGAATAGAGAAATTATTATTGTCGAATTATTATTATCTGTCATGGTTCTGTATTGTGTTTCTCCAGTCAGTGACTAAAGCCATCAGAATATTCTTACGCCTAGTGTCCTTGGATAAACCACAGTTTACGTGATGGTATTTTGTTTTTCTTCCATTTTCTCTGTCATGTGGTAGAAACAAAAATGACTAAAGGAAAAAGTGTGTGTGCTCTTTCAACTTGCTTGTGAATTCCCCTGCAGGCATTTCACAGAAACATACTCAACCGAGTGAAACTTGGTTTATAGTCCAGAATACAATAATAGAGTTCAATCTCGAAGTTGCTCTACCATTGGCAGAATAGTTTCCGTTAAAAAAAAAAGTTTCGAAGGAAGCTTTCACTTCGATTTGTTGTTGTTTCCTTAGAATGACTCAAACTGGATAAATTTTGAGAATCTTACGTTGCTGTCGGTGTGCAACAATAAAATTTACAGACCAACGTAATTTTTTTTTTTATTATTTTCTGGTTTGGAAAGTAGCTGATACACTTTCATAAACGGAAATAGTAGTGTGTGTCTCATTGTTGTTTCATTGTATGATTATAAACACAAATTATAGTTTGAGGCAATACTACTTTCTGATGGAGGAATGGTGGGTCAGTGATAGAGCATACACCGCTATTTTTAGTGGTCATAAGTTTAATTTTTAGTTATAATGACTTTTGTATTTTTTTTAAACGAAGTTTCTTCGTTTTGTTCCACTAGTTGTTAATCATCATTCAATTTTACCCGTCTCTTTTAGCATACAGAGTGATTGTTAAACTGAAAATTTCATTTACATATTGCTCATCCAGTGATGTTGGAGGTTTCCACCGGGAGCCACAATAGTCGTGTATCATCTCGTCCGTTGTGAGACTGGCGGATTTTACCAAAAGTGGCGTAAAGATTGAAGATTATAATAGATGCCATTTCAAATTCATTTAACATAAGCTAAGACCAAAGACAAAACTGATGACTGTCTCAAGAATAATCTAAACGTAGAAACGGTAATAATACTTGGCGCTAAAATATATTATCCTAGAAGTAATAAGTTAAACGCATCCACAAGTCGTCTTATATTTTTTTTCAGTTTTTTATTAGTTAAAGAATAACAATAAATGAAAGCTTTACGTTCCACGGTTATGCCGGCTGGGATAAAGGAGACTATGATGATGAGAAATTAATGAAATGGTGGAATGAAGAAAGTGGGAGAAAACAGGAGAACCCCGAAGGAAACCACGAACACGGTGTTTGTCCACCACAAAGTGCACCAGAGGTGAATAATAATAAAAAGTTTGTGTAGTTTTCTGCTGTCAAAATACTTCTGAGCAGATTAGCCAATGTTTTTCAAAGGTAATATTCAGTCTTGTTCATATGTAAGTCTATAGTGTCATAGAGTTTATTCCAAAGGTCATTCTTTGGCAATAGGGAAATGTACCGTTTTCACAGACTCTCATATCAAGTAGTTTTTTTCTAACAAGGAACGGACATAAACGTTATCCAGACATCCGAATCAAACCGTCCATTCGATTAGTTGAAAAAAACTTTTTTCTGTGAAGTTTTTTTTTTTTTTTAACGTTCTTTTTCATGGTTTTTTCCCCAAATGTCTGTTTTTTTTCCTGGCAACTATTATTTATTGATTTATGTTGAAGATTATTGAAATAATCAATAGAACTTGAGTCGAAGCCCTCGTAACTTACAAATCGTTTGTTTCTTTGTACCTATACGAGCAAAATCGTGTGATTATTCCTTTCGGACCCAGGTCATTTTTGGCGTTTTCCTACATTGTCAGTCAGTGACTTATTGCTCAGAAACCATTTACCCGATTGATATGGTTAAGACCTTGCTTTTAGAAAAGAAACGTGACTATTTTTTGGTGTAAGTTACACTGCAGTGTTGCCAGCGGGTGGGAAATTACTGAGGGAAATGTAGGGGTGAAAATTTACAAAAAATCCCTAACCGAAAATCAAGATTTTTTTGTATCTAGCACCACTGTTGCTATATGGGTCCAAGTCACGTAAAAAAATTCTGTGGTGCGTTGACATGGTACAGTGAAAACCTGAAGTCGCTGGCTTCCATTCAAAGAGAGAAAGAAAAAAATCTGTTTCCATACACATGACATTTTGACACTTTTTACGCCTCAGAAGCAAAAATCAACAGATATACCGGAGCTACAGCTTCTCTAATTATCCTATTGAAACTTTGTATAGTGCGTTCTGTAGGCTAAAGAGAAGGCTTTCAGGTAGTGGTACATTTGTTCCAACGTAGCGAGAAAGAGGGATATAATAGAGGGGGAAGGGGAAATTAGCAGAATTTTTCACCTAAAATCGGGAATTTATTGTTTTGGCTGAAAACACTACCATCAGACAGACGTAAACTATCTGAAAGTAAACCTTGGTACCCCAAGAATATATCCTACAAGTATCATGGCGATATCTAACAAAGTAATCATAAAATTTAAAAAAAAAAAAATCTCATTCTACCTCAGAAATTCACTTTTTTTTTTTTTGTTTACCATTTACAGAATATGGTTTATTATAAGCCTCAACTGTACTTCCCCTAATTATTTTACCGAAATTTTTTATGGTGCTCTGTGTAGACTAAGAATGAGGCTTTCAGACAATGGTACGTACGTTTGTTCGAATGTAGCCAACAAGAGAGAAATAATAGATACAAAAATGGATTTTTCAAAATTTCCCCCTAGAGACGTGTGCAAATTATTAGACTAAAGCTTGAAAAATGAAGAATCTTAACTATAATTTGAAATTTTGTATTGCTGCGTTCATTCACCATGTTACAACCTGTTAGTACTTTGTATGCATTCTTTTTTATTTTATTACCATTTCTGTACGCTTTGGTATACTTTTAATTAAGTTTACACAATTATCTTTCACTTCCTCATTGCGATGCCATATTCTGATAAGTGCTGTAATAAGATCAGTCTTATTGGTTATCTTTTCTCTCTTCACTTTCTTCTTAAAAATAACCCAGATGCTTTCGATAGGGTTTAAACTTTGACTATTTCCTGGCCATGGCAGAACCTGAATACCATTTCCGTCAGAAAATTAGTTGCAGTCCTTGCCTTATGACAAAGTTGCTATCTGAAAATAGTTTCTTCATTTGTGAGGAAAGTCTGGATTTCAAGTACTTTTGATACTGTTTTTGATTCATCATTCCTTTCATGACAATGTACCAGGACCATACACTTACCTTCAACTCCAGACTATGACTGACGTTGGGTGCTTCACTGTTTCGGAAACAGTTTGGAGAAAGTGTTTCATCTGACGTCCTTCGAACACATTGACTACTTTCCTCACTTATGGAAAATATTGATTCATCAGAGGAACATATCTGGAAATAGTACAAGGTGTCTCAGTGTATTTATTTTAAATTTTATCACAATATCATACACTAAACATCATATTTAGAGGAACAACTGTTCCCGTAAGCCCTTGTACAGCGGGGGACACTTCTAAATGGTACACCTTAGCCGTAAATCTCCATATGGCTGTACCATTTAGAAGTGTCCCCCGCTGTACAATAAAATTAAAAAAAAAATATTCAAGTGTACCACAGGACCCCAAAGACGCCCAAGTTGACAAAATATACAAGATAAAATGTAATGCTTGGTGTCTTACCTTGCTCCAGTCATCCTTAAATCTATTTTTCATTTTCTATGCCAATCCCCAACCTTTCCTTTGTCATTGCTAGGGTTAACTTTGCCTTTCTGCGGGACCTTCGCCTGGTAAGCGCGCTGCACATAATCATCATCTTACTGTAGACGGAGATATGTCACTTCTGTGCGCCTTTAACTGATTTGACAAATACTTGCTAGTAGCTTTTCTATGGAATTTGGCGATCTGTAGTAGTTTCCTTTCAATACGAGGGCTGATTTTCGGTTTACGCTCACATTTACCTGAGCGGTTTTGAGTGTATGGCTCATCGAGCTTCAAGGCCCGACTTATTCGACAGACTGCTTTTTGAGAGAGAGACAGTTCTCTAGCCATTTCTTGCTGCGTGTAACATTTTTCTTACATAAGACACTTAGCAGATGCAATTTTACGTGGCGATAATTCTGGCGTTTTGTTTAGAATTGTCACTTTCACAAAACCTCCGAATGCAGAACAGAACAAATTTTAATGCTTTTTTGCACAGATGTTCAGCTAAACATAACACATAAGAAAGTAAAAAAAAAAAAAAATGTGTGTTTTGCACCTAATACACATTAAAATATTATTTGGAATACTAAAAACTTAATAACATGCAAAGCAAATTTAGTACGACGTACATAGAAAGGCCCAAGTCCAGTTCATTTGCTAATATAAGTATAGAATGATGCAATTGTTACCACTATTGACAGTTTCTTACCATTGTTGCCAGTAAGGAATAAAAAGAATCATTACTTTCTATTGTTAAGGTACACAAAAATCCAGAATATACTTCAGCTTTAAAAAAAGTAATTGTATACAATACAAATAGAGAAAAATCAAAAATTCATCCAAAATCATGAAAAATCGACATTTAGTCTAATAATTTGCACACGTCTGTAAAATCGGAAATTAAAATTTTCTGTAGCTGGCAACAGTGTTAGCACACACACACAACCTATCTTAGAATAAGCTTTGGTATCCCTCTAATATATCCAACAAGTATCGTAACGATATCTAATAGAGTAAGCGTGCCATTAACAAAATCTCATTCTACCTTAAAAAAAAAAAAAAAAAACATCTTTCCACTTAGAGAACAAGGTTTACTGTAAACCCCAACTGTACTTCCCCTAATTATTCTATTCAAACTTTCTATAGTGCGTTGTGAAGGTCAAAATGAAAATGAAATGAAATCTTTGAGTTTTACGTCCCACGCTTATGCCGGTTAGGCTAAAGGAGACGGTGATGATGAGTAATGAATGAAATGGTGGAATGAAGAAAGTGGGAGGAAACGGGAGAACCCCGAGAAAACACATGAGCTCGGTGTTTGTCCACCATAAAGTTCACACGGCGCGAGCTGGGATCAAACCAGGGACCCCAAGCACCGGAGGTGAACACGCTACCACTGAGCCACTGCGTTCCCCTACTGGTACGTTTGACCGATGTAGCCAACAAGAGGGAAAATATAGAGACAAAACAGGTAACTTTTCCAAAATTTCCCCCAAAAATCTGTAATTAAAATTTTCTGTAGCTGGCAACACTGATATCAAACAGACGAAAGCTATCTTAAAATAAACACTTGTACACTGCTAATATATCCTACAAGTATCATGGGGATATTTAAGGAAACAAAGCTTCTAATTACCAAAAATCTATTACGGTAAACAGAAAAGTAGGGAAAAATCAAGGGTTAGAACCTAAATCCGAATATTTCGTGCGCCCCCTAATTTCCCCACTGTAACGATATGTACCCGTGTTTGTTCAGTAAGGACAATTGTTGGACTGGCGTAAGTTGACTTGCACTCGGACGTACAGGTACGGATTTATGAACAAAAATTTCGAATTTTTTGGCCCAAATTTAAGGGAATTTTAATTTCCGTAGTTGGCAACATTGCGTGCAGACCCGTCCAATTGATGTCAGCAATTAGGTATCCATCCGACGAATCTAACTGACAACTCTTAAGGAGGTCTCTCTACAACGAAGGAAGCTACATGGGGGGGGGGGGAGTGACAAAGAAAATTCGAAAATTCTCGAACTTTTGACGGGTGCAATTTGAGAAGAAAATTTGACACACAGAGGAAAAGGAAACTAATATGATCAACTATGGTTCATCCATATTTGGCAAAAACAAAATTTGCCGCCTCCTTCTTTCTCCAGAAAGAACAAATCTTAAAAGTCACGATTTTAAGTATGCTACTCCAGAACTTTGAAGTAGTAATAGAATGCAATTTTCTTTGTGATTGTATATAAATTCCCGGAAAAATACCATTTTGGGGAATCTTCCCGGGAATTTACTCATCACTATCCCAGACCTCCCACTCGACTGAGGGGTATTCCAACCCCCCGAAAGAATCACTCCCACAGCAGACAACCACTAAATCCGCTCATGTTCAAAACACGACATTTATATGAATTAAGACAAGACGACACACGCACACATACATACGAGAGAAACAATTCACTATGACACATCAAAATATAAACTAGATGAACTTCTTTGAAGATACCTCATTTTGGAAACAAAAGGTAAGAAAAAATGTCAGTGCTGTCAGCTTAGAAATTATTTCTACATAAGAAATACTCTTCTTACATGCAAAGCTATTCGCCAATTACTGTGTATAAAAATAGATTTATTAAAGATATTTAGCATCTACTCCCCCCTGACGGTATGTCTTGATCACTGAGAAACCAGAGGCGGTATGCCTTCATCACAGAAAAACCAGAGGCGGTATGGCATACAACCACATACCGTCTCACTTCGACCACTATCTATCTATCTATCTATATCTATCTATCTATCTATCTATCTATCTATCTATCTATATATATATATATATATATATATGTGTGTGTGTGTGTGCGTTGGTATGATTAAGCGAATGCACCTTCCCGGTGGGAGCTCATGTTAAGCTGTAGGTCCATGTCTCATATAGTCTCACTGCTGAAAGGAACGCTAAACTCAAAATGAAATCAAATCAAACATGTATTTTTCGTACCGTTTGGAGATGTTCTCTGAAACTTACGCTATTTACAGATGAACTCCCAGAGTGACAAATCCTACCCGGAGGGGTGGCGTGGGAGTCTGGGGCAATGCCGGATTTACGTATAGGCTAAACAAACTATAGCTTAGGGCCCCACTCTCTTGGGGACCCCAAAAATTTAAAGAAAAAAAACTGACTGTAGTGTTATTTCCAAATAATAAGAAAAAGCAAATAAGATAAAACGCACATTCAACAACGGTGTTCTGTACTGCTATGTATCAGGCTCTTATGTAAGTAATGGGGCCCTGTTTCCCAACCCGGTTGCAATGGGACCTCTACCCAGCCCTACTTATAATGGACCCTCCTTTCCTAGCCCTGTTTATAATGGGGCCTCTGATTTCCAGCTCCGCTTGTAATGGGGACCGTGTTTCAGAGCCCCGCTTGTAGTAGGGACTCCGTTTCCTAGCCATTACACTAGCTATTTTAATAAGACTGCACAGTGTAAGTGATACGCTATCTTTTTACTTGAATGCAGATAGAACTCTAGTGCTACCCTTTCGCGTATTCTTTGGAACTCGACAAGAAATTGAGTCTGGTAACAGTGGATGCATAAGGAGGCGACATAAAACATTTAGTACGTGGAAAGTTAGTGTCGATTCTCAATGACAAATTGCGTATGCAAAGAAGTTAATTTTGCTTGTTGCAAAGAAAGCAGAAACCTCTAAGTTAGACACACAAAGCTGTATTTAAGAAAAAAATATCCATGTTATAAGTTTCAGTAAGTCAAAAATAAGGTATAGCGGTAATATATGTTTATGAAAGGAGGCAAAGTATTGGTATTGTGATCATGGGTGAAGTTATAGGGGGTATTGCCCTCCAACTTTTTGACAAAAAAATAAAACCTCACCTATAAGATGCCACATACCAAGACCGACCAAAAGGTCTGACCCCCAATCCCCCCAGCAGACAATTCCTTGCTCCGCCTATGATTATTATAGAGTATACCCTC
Organism: Thermobia domestica; assembly: GCF_964235325.1. Taxonomy (NCBI): domain Eukaryota; kingdom Metazoa; phylum Arthropoda; class Insecta; order Zygentoma; family Lepismatidae; genus Thermobia; species Thermobia domestica. The sequence goes on from NC_137459.1 coordinate 235,164,628, forward strand.
TGTATGCATTAGAGACCTGCACGTGCCGAATTTTTTGGCCCGAGCCCAATCCAGTCCGAATGTATCTAGACCGAAAAATTTTGGAGATTTTCGGCCCGAGCCCGGCCCGGCCCAATAAGTTTTTGAAAATTCTTGGCCCATGCCCGGCCCGGACCCGATAAATTTTAAAAGTTTTTGGCCCGACCCCGGCCCGATAAATTTTTTTAAAAAATTTAGCTCGAGCCCCAATCTTTCTCAAAATTTAGTATTAAACTTGACCTAATCCTCAGAAACATTTTCTAAACTCTGGTTGACAACCTGACGCTTGCCTCCCGAATGGTACCATTGCCTCCTAGAACTTTGCCTGTCATCGAGAGAACAAAAATCTAACTTAATTGATTTTAGCATAAAGTGACAATGGCAATATTGTTTAGGGACAAACAAAACTTTCCCACCTCTTCTTGTCATATTTTGGGTTCAGTGAAGATCAAGGTCAGAGCTCAATTTACCGCGCAATGCCTGCAATCCTCTATAGTCAAAGTGGAGCCGCTAAGCAATACAAACTGTAAATAGCTATTGCATTTTTTGTAACATTATTCACGGGCACACTTCTTCAACGTTTGGCTTTATTCCAATTATCGTTTAAAGAAAGTCAATAATTATTAAAGAATTGCAATTAATCGGCCCGAACCTGGCCCGACCTGAAGAGAAATCAGTGTCGGCCCGGCCCAAAGAAATGAGAGTCGGCCCACGGGCTGAGCCCGGCCCGTGCAGGTCTCTAGTATGCATGTGTGTCAGGCTGGCACACATTGCTTGTTACAGTGACAACTCGTGCCAGCTTTTTTGATCAATGCATTTAAGGGATAAATCGACAGTGATTGTGGGGAGAGTTCGACGTGTAGTTCCTTTGTTATAAGAAAAGTCCTCAGACAAAATGACTACCGTCTGGTTCATTTTAGTGTATATATATCGCAGGTTTAGGTTACATAAGAAACACACTTTCTCAGCTTCTGAGTCATTTAGTCCGGTATAAGCCTAATGGTAAAGTTCCTTTGGTGTTAGATTAGCACAGTACATGTGTCAAAGATCCTGATATATTAAAGAAAAGCCTCTAATGCTCCCACTACATAGTACTCAAAATTGTCAATCCTTAATGTATCTTTCTTCATCAGTTTGAAAAACAATTTCAACTTATCTTATGACAACTTTGTTCGTAGAAACCCTGTGTGATTGGTCGGTGTGTGGACATGCCTATCAACTCGACACGCCAAGTTATATGAAAATACAAGGTCTAAACTGATTAGATAACCAATCGACAAAGTGCGGGAGCTGAATGCTCACGCGTTGTGATGAATAAAATTTTGAAAAAAAAAAAAAAAAAAAAAGACTAATATTCAGCACAGCAAAATTCTCTGTAGAGCATGAAATGAAAGTTAATAATTTCACCAAATACAAATAAATTTCGGTAGAGCATGAAATGATTGATAAATCTTATCGATCTGAACAAAATGAATAAAACTCTCAGGGTCTTCCTTGTGGTTTTAATTCCATCAGTCTTACCAGAATTTGCACACGCAACTATCATTCTCAGATATATTAGAATTATGTTTTGCTTCGAATCTGCTCCTCACGTGATGCTGCAAAAGAAGAAACATGACACACATATATCAGCACATACCTGTTATATCTCCTGGGATTTTTATATAAGAAGAAAGTATTCATATGCAGGGTATTAAACTTTTAATAAACACCATCAAAACAAATCACGAAGCACACGAACAAACACTGATATTATATTTTTATGTACACTCAATCACCCTCAAAAAATATAGCCTATATATATAATATACTTTCTGAATTTTCGATCTGGAAGGTTAATAGTCTGTGCGCGCAATTTCTGCTTCCTTGTCTGGTATCTTCTTTTCCAATTTTGGCCGTGTCTTTTCCCTTTGACAGGACTACCACGTTTGTACTCCCACGGTGATATTGTCCCTCTTCCAACTATACACACTAGCTTCTTCCCAGTGACTAGTACCAGAAGCTCCTTCTTCTTGACGGTAATTAGAGATTTAATTGCTGTGACAAGTCATCTCCCTACGATATTTCTCGTCCGTAATGTAGCGGAGAGACTGTTGTAATCGTGCACTATTGTTAGACGCGTTGCTTATTGTAAGTTATTCTAGCCCTTAGCTATAGAACGCGCTCACTGGGTTTATATCAGTATATTTTCGACTAGCGAACTAACTTGTGCTACCCTTATAGTACAAAAAAATCACCGCTGTTCATACGATGAAATAAGCATAGTTACTTCATTCAATGTACAATATGGTAGTAATACATCATATACACATATATGCACAAAAGTTCTTCGTCATGTATAGTCACATTTCTGAAGATTTTAAAATTTTTTTTTAGCTAACAACTAACACTGTGACGTGACGGACACACTGGTGTCGTTTGTAATGTCTATGAACACTGTCCAACAAGAGTATTATTTAATATGTCACAATTTTGTACATTCACTGTACAAAATTCACTCATCGTCAAAACTATTACACCGTAGGAGTTCTAAGATTCAGATTCACGTTTTCAGAGACGCCCTGACTACCACCCTGCTTATGGCGGGGTGAGGGGTGTACGGGGTGTAAAGAATGACTCCAGACTGTCTATAAACTACACTTTGTGCTAAATTATCAGTAATTCGTCACTTAGTAAACACTACTTATGAAAATCGTATATGCAACAAAGCTCATGAAATTAATAGCTTTCAGTCTATACCAGCGTTTCCCAACCTTTTTCAACTTGCGGCACACTACGGGTGTAACTTGAATTCTCGCGGCACACTCATAAATATTATTATTATTATTATTATTATTATTATTATTATTATTATTATTACTATTATTATTATTATTTGTAAATATAAAATACACTGGTATTTTTTTTCTGTGATTACTGATCTCTTTCTCACAGAGAAGAAAGCTCGATCACTGTTTCTCTCCCATGGTAAATCAATATGCTTATTTTTCTTTCTAATTTAAAAATAGAAAAGAATTGCAATAAAAATAGGACAAAGTTTTTTTAATGCACTTTCTTTTTCAAAACTGTATCCAATCTTTCACTTTTTTAATGCACTTTCTTTTTCAAAATTGTATCCAATCTTTCACTAAGAAAGAATATCACTAAATAACGAACGAACAAGCAAATCCCTTGTACTTTTAAGACACAAATGTAGGTAATTTGTATGCATGTTTGCTTTGTCGAAAGGATTTAGCGGTATTTTAAAATTTCAAGTTACGAAATAGTCTGCAAATAATGAAGCAATAATGGTCATAATAGTGATAAATACTGTTTTTAACATTAAAAATGTACTGAAAAGTAGGAAACTTATAATTTATTAACATGGTTAATATACATTACAATTTTCAAATATTATATGAAGGTTATTGTTAAATAATATTAGTAATGTAACAATCTTTCAATAATATCAATTAAAGGTTACAATTGTTTAATAATAATACAATTTTTAAAAAATAAGTAAGACGACTTGGTGCAATAAAAATTAATGTGCAACTTGAGCTTGATGTTCTTTTATGATCTTTTTCAATTGTGGACGGATAGTCGATAAACACGCCCTCATATGATCCGGTTTTGTTACACTTAATCGTGTTCATTGCAGAAAATCTTGCTTCTCTTAAGTAGGATGTAGAAAAGGGAATGAGAACTTTCACAGCCTTTGTAGAAATAGGGCTGCTGGAGAGAAATCCAGAATCTCTTGCTGTGAGTGCTAGAGCTTCAAACCTCGGTCATTCCTCACATCGACCAATTCACTTTCTTCCTGAGCATTTAATTCTGTTGACTGTAGTAGAGAATTCGCAAAGTGATCCCTCACCCAGTCAAAAAAAGTCAACTGAAGTGTAGGAAAATACTTCTCAACATTGGTACGCAAGAAAGACTGTTGAGACGTTTGTGTCAATTTTACAGCACTTTGTAACCTCAAAATGTCACATTTGTTTTGTTTTCTAATTTTGTTCTACGAAAGTTAGAGTTTCTTCCTAAATGAACAAATTTTAAGTTGAGTTAATTTTGTCACTTAAAGTTAGTATATTTTCTTTTTTTTTTCCCTGCATGCTTTTGTTTAGTGCATTGAATGTTTGGAATATGTCGGCAAGAAAAGGTACTTTATTGCAAGAAGAATCATTACTAAGGAAATCGGCATATTCACTTTCTTCTGACAGAAAGAATAGAATAAGTTGTTCTTTGAGTGTATAAAATCTTTACAACATGCGACCACGAAACAACCACCTTACTTCTGTGTGAATAAGCAACTGACTGTATTCAAAATTCATTGCAGAACATAGACCTGAAAATAGTCTTGTTTCAAGAGGTCTTGGCTTTATGTAATAAACCATTTTTACCACTTGATTTAATACTTTTGCAAGTTCGGGAACAAATGATTTTGAAACAAGTGCTTCTCTAAAAACAATATGTAAATATCTCCGGATTCTTTTGCTTTACTAATGCCAAAAATCCCTTTACGGAACCTGTCATAGAGGGAGCGCCATCTGTGCCAACACTCAAACAAAATTTGCATGACAAACCTGCTGCATCAAAATAATCACTTACTATATCAAATATAATTTATCCCTCAGTTGTTTGGGAGAGCGCTTTACAAAATGAAAACTGTATAAGTTGAAAGTTCATTCCACCTCTCTGTATGGACTTTCAATTGAAGCGTAACGTAGCAGCTAACCGTGAAAATGTGTATGGGGATCTGGCAAATAAAATGCCATTACCGAAATACTATCTTTTACACAGTAATGTATGTACAATAATATACAACAATTACAGTAATTTTTCCATTGTAAAGTTCATGGTAATATGAAATACAAATATACATTGTTCATGTGTCTTGCAATTTGGTTAATATAGAATTAATAATTTTGTTTCGATTTTCTCGCGGCACACCAACGGCTCTTTCGCGGCACACCGGTTGGGAAACCCTGGTCTATACCATTCATGTTCATGTTGATTAGGTATGTTAATTTTCAATTTGAAGCTGATAAGCGTCGATTCAAACAACCCCTAGCAGAAAGTCTGGTTGTGCCATTTTTCTCCGCGAGTAACTGAGCTCTCGCGGGGAAAATAGGAAACTATACCCATCTCTGTATGTTTCCTCTCTCCCTGTTTTGTATTAATTCTTAAAATGCAGACAATTGAAACAATATTACTAATGAAACCAAATATTACTATAATCTTACACATGTCTGTAATATATATTTACAACACCTATGCGATGACACATTAAAATGTTTTATTGGAATACTCTTTTCTTAAAATTCATCTGTTAGGGAGCTTATCACGTGCTTTGTCAACATAGGCTCTTACCTAGCATGCTCCTCCCCCAGAAATACCACTCAAAGGATGCGGATTGTATCGCAACAAGCTTGGTTTTTATAAATATTAACTGAGAAACAACCTCGTATCAATGCTATTAAACAATATAAATTTCTGTTAATTCAAAAGAGTATCATAGCTAGAGAAGATAACTTCATTTACTTATATATACACAGGGGTGAAGGTGGATGAAAGGAATAGTCCTTCTATTCATGATTTGAACGGGACAAGGAATATTAGTGAAAATTATAGGCTCATTTTAGAACGGGCCGTTGCACAGTGGTACATTTTTCCAATTTCCTGGCCAAAACCTCTAATTTCATATAATATTAATTTTTGGGTACTCCATTGTTCAATACGTAAATGAACAAAACTTAAAATCATTGTAGTGCCCTGGTTGAGTAGTCAAATAAGTCTTATGATCTTAATTTTGTCAGTTAAAGTCAAACTATACTGTGATTAAATTTATGACACTTGGTAATCATGTTTTATGCATTTTTATTTATGCAATTTGTAAGTTGGTTAGCATAATTTCAGAGAAATATATCAATAATGATGAATTGTCTCAATATGAAATGAAAATGTACGCACAAAAATACCGAATAAACATACATTTTACATACATTTAACACACATAATTATATAACAATAAAATTACTGTTTGAAATATATGCTTGTTGCAAAAGAAATCAACTAAAAGAAAATAGAGAATATTTTAAAATAAAACAAAATAATAAGAATACTACAGAATTCTCAAAAAGTGATAGATCTGTATTTCCATCGTTAATATTTCCGTAACCTTGCTTTGGACGATCTACAATAAGCCCTAATTTGTTCTTTAACTCCAAAGCGATTTTTGGTTTTCTTTTATGGAAATAACTGTCAGCTATATTTCTTACTTGCCACTTCTGAATGCTCAATTTGTAGGACAAGGGAAGAAGACGTTGAAACAAACGCATCCATGCATGTAATGTAGACAGGTCTAATCCGAAATGTAGAAAGATATATTTATATCCTTATGAAACATATTTTATACGTTATTGAACCCTTTGGACGTGACTTCACATAGATTACACTTTTCTGTAGATTTTTTTCCGTTACAGACGTTTCCATCTACTATTGTCGGAAGAAGTTTATGCGTAACAGTAGTCTGGTCACCTCCAAAATTTATATCTGAAAGTTCTAGGTCATCTATTAGTTTTTTCTGTGTATTCCACCGCTGCAACAATAATATCCGGTATATTGAAGTCTTATAGGTCTATAGAATCGGAAAGATGATAGGCGGGAATTTTGCCAAAATAATTGCTACTTTTAGTTCTAATCTGAATGGGAACAAAAAATGTGACTAATATGTTTGCATCATATGTATCTTCGAACTTTTGACGATATTCTTTATGATGGGACTTCCATCACATCCTCATTTGGAAATGAAATCAATACTTTCCCTTTCTTCCGGATTCAAGGTGTGGACAACAGCATCTTGGACTTTGATTATCCTGTTAGCTGTGTGGTTTAAAATCGTTGTTTCTGCAGCTTTATCAGAAACACTAATGTCTGTCTCATCAGGATAGCACTTACTTCCTTTTAGCTTCTAGAACAGTTCTGTATTAGGTGAAAAATATTACTATTGACTTCACTTGCAGCTGATCTCATTACACTATATTGCGATTTTGTTAGCTTGGCTTCAACAAAAGGTGGCAATGCCTCCAGCCTCGGTTTCTCCTGCAGATTTTAGCCTCATCTACATTGCATATGAAAGTTCACTTTTAGTTGTTGTTGCTCGCAACGTTTCTGTTTTCCTCCTTTTTGGCGGTCACTACTTTTCTCAAACCCAGTCACTGGACGCCCACCTCTCTGATGCGTTTTAAGAGTATTGATAGGAAAATTGATGCACTTTTGCAGCCACTGTTGGCGCTGAGCAAGAAATGTTTGTGTATTTCTTCTTGCCTTTTACCATCTACTTTTAGAGTCGCATTTTGAGTGATTTAACACAACTTTTAAATGTCTAGAGTGTTTCAAGTTTGATCCCGTTAGCCTAAACTATATATTTCCTCAGAAATTTACATCCCCTTCAAGTTTTAGTGCTGCTTCTTCTTGCATAACATCACATAATTCATTCGTTGTTAGAGTTATACGTCTGGTTCCTGATCCTAAAAGTAAATAAACGAAGAAATACTTTTTGTATAATTTATGCCAAGAATTAGCAAATATCGGCGTAAACTTAACTGCGCAGTTTCTGATAATATGTACAGTTACGCGTAAAATGGCAGCTAAAAGCAGCAGTTTTGACTGCAATCATAAATAACGATATCCATTCTATAAAACTTGAGCCACAGTGTTACTCGATCGTGCAGGATCGGTAACTTTAAAGCTGTGTGAAAATTAATAACAAGACGCATCATTGAATAATACACACACATATAGGTAACTTGCTTTCTTTTTTTAAATTCTGTTAATAATTCTCAATAAATATCACACTAAAATATTCTACAAACCTCCGAGAATTGAAACCATGTTGTGATTTTCTTTTCCAAAACTTAATGTTTACAATATTTCACTTGAGTAAAATGGAAATTCAGAATCGCCGTTCAGAAGATTTATCTCTGAAGTGACTGAAGTGAATGTTTAGATTATTATTCTAGCTCCGTATATTCCTCAAAAGTGATAAGATAAACAAAAGTTGAAAGCCACATTCTTCCTCTTCAATTTATAACAACATGGAAAGCTAAATTAACGATTTCGATTTTAGGGTTTTGGCCAGGAATTTGGGAAAATGTACTACTGTGCGTTGGCAGCACGCTGTCCTGGAATAGGTGACAAATATGGTCAGGACCCTATTGCACCTTTTCTCACTTGCAATTTTGCATGGAGATACGAAAAATTATATTGCTTTTGCCACAAACTCTAGTCTGGCTGTCGTTAAGATCAATCCAGAAGACAAAGTTAGCAACTTCGGAGGACCCTAATTCTTTCTCATGAAGAAATAAGAATAAAGCTTTCTTTTACGACCAATTATCAACGTCTTCTAGGTGGCAATGCTGCTGTACAGACATCTGTGTCCACTCGAACTTGAGTGCAGATTCTCTTGTTTCATTTTTTTTAAACGAATGTTTCTTCTACAAACTTTTCGTATGCTCTTCCAACCAAATCTCAAAATGAATATGGAATCTTGGTCTTCCATTTTCAAATACCATACATTAAAATTTAACCACACTCCTTTCACACAAAATAACACGCACTCAAAATAATTTCTCTATAATATTAAAGTGTTGTCATCCTCTCTCGCTATTTAATTAATTATTGTAACTTCATATAAAAATTTTAAAATATGTATAAATATATATTCGACCAAAATCCTTAATATGCAAATTAAAAGCAAGAAATTTAATCAAAAATTTAAATATTGATATGCAAATAAGAGATGCAAAGTGTGCCTATTACACCTGGCAAAATATTGTGAAAGAAGACTATGAGAAAGTCAGTTTCAGTTGGAAGAAATCAGCCTCTGTTGGATTCTTCGCATATGGATTCCGAAAATGAGTGTGTTAAATTCTGATTTTCGGTTATTGGTTATTATGCGTAGTGAAATATTCAAATACAATATGTTGCAAAACCTATTGAAAACAAAGTTTGTTATTAACGAGCTTACATTGTTTCAGTGTTATTGTATTTCAACTTAGTTGTAAGAATTGCAGCAAAATTTGCAAATAAATCATGTGTAGATAGTAGAAACCTTACATCTAGTATTTCATTGAGTTTTATGTTTGTTGTAAAGGACACTGTTTTCAAAGATGTGAAGGATTTCATTGTTTATAAAGTGTCGACATCTCCCATATTAAGTGTCGAGTTCTCCCACAAGATTTCCAAAATCTACTGATCCGCACCATTCCCTTTAAGTGTTCTTGCATTTGCAAGTACTGCATTCACGGGCAAAATTTTGTGTTTTATAGCTAAGGCAAGGAATATTGTCAGATATTGTCGCTTTTGCAAAATAAAATTATCGTAACTTTCTGAATAGTGTCGAGTTGTTTCTTGACGTGTCGAAATATCCCAAAATGACTCTACAGCCCTAAGCAGCAATACTTTTTATATCGAAAAATTATAGATATTTCTCTGTACGTAAGTAAGAGAAGTAGTGTGCAAAACTATTTTCATAAGATTGAGAACTGATCCTGATTCCTTGGCACTGATTTTCATAGTGATCTATAGAGTGCCAATAATGGATCACTAAAGGAAAGAATAGGAGAACGACGTTCGTTTGAATATATTAATAATATTTTATGTATTGTTACACAAGGTAAATTCCCTTGGGCAGTTCTGAACGTAAGTCAGTATGCAGCAGTCTGAATGGATTATGCTATCGACACTAGTTACTACATAGCAAGGCAAGGACGTCACAATAAAAAGAAGTTACGCACATTTATGGGTCTTATAATAATTTTATTGCAACAGATAAGTTTTCAACGAATTTTGATGGTTTCCAGCCAGAGACGGATCTAGCCCGGAATCGGAGGGGCCTAAGTCCCTAGTTTTTTGAGTGACAGAAGTAATTAAAGCTACTGCTCAGGGTGAGAATTACCGGAGGGATGAGGGGGATTTTCCCCCTCAGTCACATTTTGTTGCCCCCAAAGAATTGAGTTGAATTTCAGTTTAGCGTCCCTTTCAGCAGCGAAGCTATGTGAGACGTGGACCTACTGATTAACGTGGAATCCGAACCACATGAGCTCCCGCCGGGAATCGAACCCGGGTCTCCCGCGCCAAGGGCGCGTACGCTAACCGCTTAGCCACGGACAAGCTCTCCCCCCAAAGAAGTCAGCTGAAGTATCCCCACCGGGGATACCCGCTTTCCCTCCAAACTATGTTTAGTATAACTCCAAATTTCTTCGGAATGATCGATGTAAACTATTCAGTTTTGGTCATTTCTACTTACCGCCTAATTACCCACTATTTTCAACGTTGTTTAGTTGAACTATATTATTATGACTATGGTTGTTACTTGCAACTGTATCTTCGTATCCTTCAGTTCGTCATCGTTCATGAATTTGAATGTACTAATTGCGTATAACAAAGCCACATATGGACTTATAAATATTCTTAGCGGTTGGCCAAGAAGAAGTAAACAAATAGCTTCTTCCTCCATACTTGGCGAAGTTCGGACATGTCATATTCATCCTCTGCACTTCTATCGATTATCATCTTATTTTAATTTTTGTTATAACATGTTATTTCATTTTCGAGTGTACTCTTTGTTAGCACATGGTCTTCATTCCCTAGTAGTTTGTGTGTATACTACTCAAAAGTTGCATTTAATTTGTGATAATTGGCATAGCCTTTTACAATTTACAGAAATGAACTTTTGAAAATGTAAAACTTACTCAAACTCTGAGATGTAGGTATTCTCTCGCAAGTATATGTTAACGTACACGCTGGGGATACGCTCCTAGTGAGCAGACATGTTAGTGAAGGTGATTTTCAGGTGAATAAGCGCATAATTGAAGATTTGTTTCAGCATTTGTTAATACGACTGGTTCTACGTGTCATTGTCCATGTCTGTATAACCATTTCAACTGGAGCGGTTTTTAAAAGTTAACCCTTCATTTTTCCATCTTTCTTTTCGCAGTAGAGTTTGCTGTCCACGCTAATAATGTTGTCTGAAAAACTGCAGTGTAATGTTTTACTTTATTTGAATAACGTAGCCCATAGTGAATCAACTCATCTGCAGCCTAACAGTAAAGTAATTGTAAGTGTTGACTTCCTGAGCTCCATCACGGAATCGACATTTGGAGGAAAAAGTCGTGAAGAGCGCAGCTTTAGCGTGGAGTACAAGCACAAGCTCGAAATTTGAATTGAGGTATTTTAAATATTTGGCTTTCCATTTGACCTTGATGTCAGAAATCGGGACCAGCAACAATCCATTTCTTGTTTCATAAACTAATATCTAGATTTTCTTTTTTGAAAAAAGTATGTCCGGTTTAACTTATAATTTTGGTGGTTTTCATGACTTTTTTTTTCTGCTACCTGTATATGTAATAACGCAAAGTGGAATATTTCAATATAAGTGGAAAAATTAACATACGGTTGTGATCATGGCTATCGCTCGGGCCGAATTATTAACTAAATAAACATTAGAGAGCTACGGGGAGAAGAGTGAGTACATCATTTTATCACGTTCAGAAAGGTTTGGTTGGGTGTGTGTGTGTGTATATCAGACAATATATACGTGCATAGTTATTGTCGGATTATTAATTATTACAGATGTCACAACACACACACATATATATATATATATATATATATATATATATATATATATATATATATATATATATATATATATATATAGCAGCGCCGGACCGCTGGTGGTGGTGTGTTAGGTCGGTCTCCATAGTACGTCAGGTGCAGTGGAACAGCAGTGCCCAGTGGCTGCAGCAGACGGAGGTAGTGTAAAATGGGAGACCTCTCAGATTTTCAAAGAGGGCAAATTGTCGGTGCGCGGTTATGTGGAGTGAGTGTGACGGCAGTGGCTACTGTGTTAGGTGGGTCGTGTGGGACATTGTCGAAGGTGATGACGGCCTACACAACACGCGGGAAAACCACATCGGGGAAGCGGAACAGTGGGTGGAAGAAAATCATGAGTGACAGGTCACACCGGGTATTAAAGCGCATTGTCAGGCAGAACCGTCGTGCCACTGCGGAACAAGTGACGGAGGAACTCAATCAGCACCTCCTCCACCCTGTTTCGACAATCACAGTCCGCCACGAATTACATGACATGAACTTACGGGGTCGTGTTGCATGGGCCAAACCGCTCATCAGGGACCATAACGCTTTCGCACGCCGCAAATGGTGCCACGACCATGCAATTTGGACCGTTGAGGACTGGAAACGTGTGATATGGTTGGATGAGTCATCCTTCACCCTATTCCCAACCACGGGCCGTGTTTATGTGTGGAAAACACCCAAAGAAGCTTATGATCTGCAGTGTCTCCGCCCAACTGTGAAACATGGCGGCGGCTCGGTGATGCTGTGGGCCGCCATATCATGGTTTTCATTGGGTCCTGTTGTCACACTTAGCGGACGAATCACTGCCAACGATTATGTCGCAATTTTAGGAGACCACTTGCATCCTATGGTCCGGATGTTGTACCCGGACAATGACGCCATCTTCCAGGATGATAATGCACCCATTCACACAGCTGGCGTTGTTGCAGTGTGGTTTGAGGAACATCGGAATGAAGTTCAATACCTCCCCTGGCCCGCCCAATCCCCAGATCTCAACATAATTGAACATCTGTGGTCCGTCTTGGAAACACGACTCCTGCGACGATTTCCACCTTCATCCTCTCTCACAGAACTGTCCGATGCCCTGCACCAGGAATTGTGTAAAATTCCACGTGCTACCATTCACGACCTCTATGCCTCCATCCCACGTCGCATCAAGGCTGTTCTGAAGGCGAAAGGTGGCCCGACACCATATTAATCTGGTAAGTTGCAATTTCACTCAGGTGTTTCCATTTTTCTGATCACCATCTGTATATATATAAATAAAAATATGGGGGTAAGACATTGTCTCATTTTGAAATTTGCACCTTGAGACTTTATGTCCTGTTGGCCTAATTTTATCCCCCCACATATAGATTAATTCGCACACTCCTACTGCTGATATATTTTTGAAAGTTTGATAGGTATATCGTGAGTTTACTGTATAGTCTGGGTTCTAGTTACCCCTTCCCCCCAGATTTTACCTTTTAGCACCTTGTTTAATCTTCGAGGGTCGTATTCCATTTTGAGTTACTGTAGTAACCTGGCCTGGAAAAAAGCTCACACGATTGGTTGAGAGCGGAGTTGAGCTTCAAGCAGTACTTACTAACCCTGGATGATATTCAGACTGTACTTTCCTACATTCGATCCCAGGAAACATTTCAAACTTTACCAAACTGAATAGAAACAACTTGAAATTAGAAATGATGCTGTCTCTACATATAGAAGCATGGAGTAGAGCGCTGATCATAGTTGGCCCGAAAGGAAACAGAGAAGATCGACAAGGGTCTTCATTGGAACGAAATTAAAGTACCGCTAATTTTACAGTTTGTATTTTCAAACAGTAAGTTATGTTAACGAAATATATATTTTATATATAAACGCACTTGGCTATATATTAGGACCATAAATTACCATATAATATATATTCAAACAAACAAACAAAAAAGGCGACATTTTCTCGCTGAAAAAGCTAGAAGTATAAAGGGCCCCATTTTCTTCAATAGCTTAGGTCCCCATCAAACCTAAATCCGGCACTGGTTTGGAAGGAAGTGTTTCCATATGCAGTCCAAACCAAGTTTAAACGCACTTTCAGGCTGTAAAATGTTTCGCACGCACAGTATGCTATACAAAATAGGGTATATAAAATCAGTATGTTTACGCTACTGAAGATGGGTGTTCAGATTAAAAAAAAAAAATACTTTGAGAGGAGTAGATTATTCATTTTGCTATAATTTCCATATATAATACAGATTGCTATATAAAATATATAATTTTATAAGCGTTGTAAGAGTTTAGCATACATCTTGACCGAGTTTCTTTAATATTTTACAAAGATTATTAGCTGAATTTTCCTTTCTTTTTTTCTTTCCAGGTATGCTTCAAGAACTTGATCATCAAATCCTAGAAACTGGTAAAGTAGTTCCGTTATATGTACTTTCTGTTACGTCCTCAAATTTTCCTTAATTACACCTTATATACCAGCAACGGAATTTCTATGCCATGCTTGTTGTGTATATTACCTATAGATTCCAAATTACGTTCCTATTAAACCAATTAAATACAGACAATTGGCTTGAAAACAAAGTCATTCAGAAACTTGTGCTTTCATTTTTGGGATTTGATACTGTTAATATTTATTCATACTTTTACATTATATAATGTGTATGGAAAAGGAGGTGCGTGAAGATCGACCTATTTCCGCCTATAATAGTCATAAAAAGTGAAAGTTTTCACTTTTTATGAATGTGAAGTTAAAGCGTTAAACGTTACAACTATGTAAGATGCATATGAAGTTACACATAAAAAAACATGGTTCTTGATATTTTTTTTCTCGAACATACAACAACAATTTTAGATTAGTCTCTTCATGGAACATTAAACTTCTTATTTTCATGAAGACTAGAGTTAATAAGCTTATCAACAAGCATTCATGTAGTCTTAAACTAAAATTGTTGCAAATTCGGAAAACAATCTGAACTGGGAGAATATTAACAACCATGCTTTGTTTGCAGGGTTCTCTATGTGACTTGTTACAACATTTTTCATATTCATCTTAGGGTCATTCCATGTCAAATCACCTAATTTTAAAACATGACCGTGCTTCAATGTCTCAGATTCTATTCATTTTTTTTTTCATATGTAAATACCAATGAAATTATTTTTTTTTTTTCGATTTATTGGATAAGAAATGACCCGGGGAGAAATTTTTGAAAAATGTCAATTTTCACCAATTTCACTTTCTGGCACTCAGCATCATGCAACTGAAATGACCATAACTTCCTTATTTTTCAAGTTGTTGGGCTACTGCAGATATAAAATGAAAGCATAATTTTTGCTCTTTCAGTAGATCCTAAGAAACCTTCCAAAAGTTCCACTATGAAACATTAATGGACATATAAACATATTTTAGAGTTTTTTACAAATTGTTCCATAGCTCAAAAGTTACAACTATGAAACTTTTGATTTTTTTTATAGAATCACATACATTATATGGCTAAAATATAAAAAGGATGCTTTTGGTATTTTATTTATTATTATTATTTTACACGTACGGAAATATGCAGTTTTAGGTTTTGTTACAAATTGTGTTATTGCTCATAAGTTACAAATATAAAACTTTCAAAGGTTCTTTTTATAGAATCATTTTACCATGTATATGATATGGTTAAAAAATAAACAGGGTGCTTGTGCTATTTTGGTAATTATTTGTATTTCAACTACACAGTTCTAATGTTGTTAACACATTATGCCTTTTCTCTGAAGCAGGGATGGCCAATTCCGGAAAGAGCAATCGGAAAAAAATCGGAATTCGCAAAAGTTCCGATTTCGGGAAAAATCCGGAATTCGAAAAACTTCCGATGTCGGAAAAAATTCGAAATGTTTTCCGAATTCCAGATTTTTTTAATTCCGAAACTTTTCCGAAATCCGGAAAGTGAAATTTCCGATTCCGGAAAATTTTAGCCATCCCTGTTCTGAAGTGACCATCCCATGCCTTTTTTTTTCCCAATTGTACCATTGGTTACAACTATCAAACTTTCGTAACTTTTTATAGGATTAGTTTGCATTTACTTGGTGTGGTTAAATAGCAAAAAGAGAGGCTATTTAACCATACCAATAATAATTTTGTGATTTTGTGAATGGAAAATACAGGCCCAGCAATGTAAGACGTTGAGTGATTATTACGTAACCTATCAGCAAAAATAACAAATGATAGACTAATGTACGGGTCAATCCATGCTAAATGATCGAGAAAAAAGGGAAGTTCTCGCTCGACCTTTTGAAAATATATATATCTTTTTTCAGAAATTATGAGTCGATGTATGAGTACTTCAAAACCACGATAAATTATTTTTTCAACATCACATGCCGTCGCAGCGACTGCCGCCATTTTGCGTTTTCTCGATTTTAAACGTTTACGTTGTTTTGAATATCTCAGCATGTATTTGTCTTACCAAATTGAAAATTGCTGGACGTCTCCAACTTGTGTAGAGCTAAAACTTTGATCTCTTAACATTTTTGCCTAGAACCACTTAAAAAGGGGTGAAATCTGGGCCTATAGTAACAACATTTTTAGACATTGAAGACGTGTTTGGGAACAGGAAGCAACTGACGTAGAGGTCTGAATTTGTGTGACATGTAGTCTGGGGTCATAAGTTTATACTTAAAAAAAATGCAAACCTGTAGCTGCTTCCAAACGTCTGGAAAAAAAATAAAGTTGAGGCATTATGCCAATTTGGCATATTTCACTGTCCACTATCTCCAATGGGCCCGGACAAAAAGTCTGAAATTTTGAGACTAGTTACTCCTTTAGTATACCATAACACACACCAAAGTGCGTTTTGTGTTTTTGAGCGGAAGGGGGTCAAAGTATTAAGGAATGATGTCATACTCTAGGAGGTGTTTTGTTCACAAATTGAACTGGAAATTCGTTGTTCTGACGCAAAATAAAGTAGGATGAGTGGTTAGTCCAGTTAAGGTTCTCAAGCTCGTTTCTCTCCACTAGTTGTGACTCACTGTCTTATCACACCCACAGCAGCACAGGAGAGAAATGCCGCTATCAGCAGAAGGCGAGAAAAGTCAAAATGTACACTTGACAAAAAAAAAGTCCGTAAGTGCTCATTGCTCTTGCAGCTTGCTATATCAATGATATTATGTTTATTTTTGTTTTAACTGTCAACTCATCCAAGGGACCTTGATCTACATTCACCAGTCAGTGTTTACAGCGAGTGAGTGATCACTGATTGGGGAATGTAGATCAAACGAAAGGATAAGTCTCCTACATGAGTTGACAGTTAAAACACGAATAAACATGATTGAATATTATTGATATAGCAAGCAGCAAGAGCAGTGAGCACTTACGGACTTTTTGTCAAGTGTACATTTTGACTTTTCTCGCCTTGTGATGATAGTGGTATTCTTCTCCAGTGCTGCTGTGGGTGTGATAAAATAGTGAGCCACAAGAGGAAAGAAACCAGCTTGAGAACCTTAACTGGACTAACCACTCATCCTACTTTATTTTACGTCAGAACAACGAACTTCCAGTTGAATTTGTGAACAAAACACCTCCTAGAGTATGACATTTCCTTAATACTTTGACCCCTTCCGCTCGAAAACACAAAACGCGCTATGTTGTGTGTTATGGTATATTAAAGGGGTAACTATTCCCAAAATTTCAGAGTTTTTAATCCAGGCCCATTGGAGATAGTGGACAGTGAAATATGCCAAATTGACATAATTCCTCAACTTTACTATTTTTTTTCAAGCCTTGGGAAGCAGCCACAAGTTTGCAAATTTTTCAGTATAGACTTATAACCCCAGACTACATGCACACACAAATTCAGACCTCTACGTCAGTTGCTGCTTCTTCCCAAACATGTCTTCAATGTCCAAAAATGCTGTAACTATGGGCCTATTTCACCCTTGCTATTTCAAAAATGCTATTTCACCCCTTTTAAGTGGTTTTAGTCAAAAATGTTAAGAGATCAAAGTTTTAGCTCTACACAAGTTGGAGACGTCCAGCAATTTTCAATTAGGTAAGACAAATTCACGCTGAGATATTCAAAACAACGTAGTCTGAAACTGAGAAAACATAAAATGGCGGCAGCCGCTGCGCCGCCATGCGATTTTGAAAAAAAAATAATTGTGGTTTTGAAGTACTCTTATATAGGATAAACATTCATGAAAAAAAAAATATTTTTTGGAGATGGTCGAGCGGCACATGCTTGATCACTTAAAATGGATTGGCGGGTACTTAGATGAAAACAATAAACATACATACCGGCAATACTTCCAGAATTGCACAGATTTACAAGCAAAATATTGTGTGTATTTTTTCCCTCCTATATTTCACAGCTTATTGTTTTCACCGATGATATGATGATTTTTGTAATTTTGCTTTCAATTACGTAAGCCCGGGCTCATTAGTTTGTAAGAGATGGAACAGGAACTCCCATGTGATATTTTCAGAAGTCTTCATTTTCTGGCCAGTAGAATATAGAAGCCGCAGAGCGATTCATGAATTGCACTCTGACGTACAAAAGTAATAATTGCAAAAATACCAAAGGCACCTTTTTATTTTTGAACCATGTCATGTATGTGCTAAGATGATTGTATAAGAAAAGTTTCAAAAATTTCATGGTTGTATCTTACGAGCAATGACAATTTGTAACAAAACGTAGAACTGTATATTTCCGTACATGTAAAATACAAAGAAAATAATAATTACAAAAATACAAAAAAATACCCTTTTTTCTAACCATACCATGTACGTGTTAAGATGAATGTACAAAAAAAGTTTCAAGGTTGTAACTTGCAAGCAATGGCATAATTTATAAAAAGCACTACAATTTGATTTGTATGCTCATTAATGTTTCACAGTGTAACTCTGTGCAAGGTTTCTTAGAATCGACTCAAAGAGCAAAGATTAAGCTTTCATTTGACACCTGAATGAGCCCATTAACTTGAAAACTAAGAAAGTTACAGTAATTTTAGTTCCATGATGCTGAGTGCCGATAAGTGAAATTGCCGCCAAATTCACATTTTTTTTTCAAAAATTTCTCCCCGGGCTCTTTCTTCTGCAAAAAATCGAAAAAAAAATAATAATTTAGCATAATTTCATTGATATTTATGTATGAAAAAATTTTGAAGAGCATCTGAGACATTGAAGCACGTTGCTTTAGGTGAGTTGACGTGGAATGACCCCTTACAGACATGTAACATTTATTGCTTGAACTTTATATTCACACGATATACTAGCTTATCACTTGAAAGCGAAAAAGTAAAAATTATCTAAGTAACAAAGTTTATTGCGTTCCGGGGTGACCGCAGCGAAGCGGGGTGAACGCTGCTAGTAGGCTATAAGCATAATCCACACATTAATTTGTTCTATAATTATCTCAACCTGAGGTTTTAAAATTCATTTATTTAGTGCATCCAGAACTTTATAAAGGTCTTATGTTGAATGATGTTGACTACCTTAACATGAAAGCCAACAGTTCGCCCAAAGAAAGTTCAAAATCTGATAAAAATAACTTTCAATGTGATCACCTTAGTTGTACCAATAATATACAAACAGAAAGGTCAAAAACTCAGGTGTTTCTTTCGGGATGGGCCCACTTGGGCAAACCCTGATTCCAATGTACCTCGAGGAACATTCTTTACACATGAATAGTATATACTTGTGTTTGGTGGGCTCTTCCTTACAAAGTGGCAAAAGTGAGCTTTGCTAGATAAACATCATAATAGTGGTTCATCTCGGTGTTCAGCGCTTAATCATTAATCCACAATTTCATCTTAGCAATGGCGGAAAAGAAACAAACCACTCGACACCATTACATGTTCGCTTAGCGAACCAGTGGGTAAATGGGACAAATGTCATTGGAGAGAACACTTAGGTATATTCATTTCCTATTACCTTTGTTAAGAAGAAATTGCGGCATTTTCTAAGTTCGACTTCTTAATCTTCAAATCTATTTTTTTCCCATATGTACCGTACTTCCTCATTTGTTGGAGCAAAACAAATCAACCCCTCAAAAGAGGTGGATAAAAACCATAGAAGATTGCAGTAAATGTTAACATTATATCGCCTGTCATTTATGTTAACCCGCCCCGCTTCGCTGCGGTCACCCCGGAACGCAATAAACTTTGTTACTTAGATAATTTTTACTTTTTCGCTTTCAAGTGATATGATAAAAACCATAGTAGATTCCAGTAAATGTTAACATTATATCGCCTGTCATTTATGTTAACCCGCCGAGTGACACGGTCATGCGGGTTGCATATAAATACGTTTATTTTTATACCTATGATGAACTAACAAAGGATTTGTACGTTATGGACACTTGAATGGTCAATTATCTCAAGACACTGGTAATTAAAAATTAAAGTGATATGATAAAAACCATCTAGGGTCCAAATCCTAATAACCCCCCAAAAATGAAAGAAATTGGTTCAGCCGTATTAGCGTGATGAGCTAACAAAGGATTTGTGCGTTCTCTTTTATATAATAGATTTGAAGTAAAATAAGCAATTTTGTATTTTAGAAAATACTTTCCGTGAATAGTGTGCTTCCTGACTCGGCGCCGCCTACGGACGTTATCCCTCGTACGTTGACAGGTTTAAGATCATAGGTGCCGGTACTAACAGTAAATATGTAAATACATTAGTAAAACTATTAGTATTACTTCTTACCTTTCACGGTAACAAAAGTATTCAGTAAAATTTGGTTTTCCAACAATAGTTCAGTCATTTGTTGCTATCCTTCACATAAGGACTCTGTAGAATCAATAGCAGAAATAGCGTAAAAATTCTTGTCAAAATTAAGAAGCTTAATACTCGGAGCTCCCAAGACAACCTAAAGCGTACTATTTTAAGTGGTGAATTCAAACTTCAGTATTAATGGAAGTTTAGATGTACAGTAAAGCAAGCTGCATTTTCAAGGAAAAGCCGTCGTGAAATATTCGGGAAATTCCCGCAATTGAACCCACAAGGAAGTGAATACTTCGACAATAAAACTATTTTAAGCTGGAAGATATTTAATTTCGTTTAAGATATTTTGGAACATTTACTTTATAAAATATGAATTATTTCTTCCAGAAAAGAACCGTCTTGCTAGTGCTAGGGAAATTCCCGTAATTCAGCGCGCAAAGTATCTGAAGTTGAACGACATTTTGAAACATTTATTTTATAATGCATGCATTATGTCTTCGTTTTAAATTAATATATTTGGTATTTGGCGAACGTTACTAAGGCTCCTACTATGACTCGATCTACATTATTGTTCGTTTGTGTGCCTGTACCACACAGTGTTCAACTTTTGGTCTTTTAAATTTCAGGATACAAGATGGAGACACTCTAAATTTTCTGTATAGATTTCTTCGGCATACCAGCGTAAAATTACAAAATGGCGCCCTTTCTTGTTTTTTTCCAAAATAGCGGATATCCACGCTACAAAGGGCAGTTTTCGGTCTTTTAAGTTAAAATTTTCAAAGTAGAAGCACGAGAGATTAAATTAACTGAATATATTTTGGCGGCATAAAATTTTAAAATGGTGGCCATTATTCAAAAGAGCGGGTATCCATGCCACAGGGTGCAATTTTCGGACTTTTTAAGTTGAAATTTGAGGGTAGAAGCACAAGACATTTTACATTTGCTGTGTATATTTTTTCGGCTATCCAATATAAAATTTCAAAATGGCGGCCATTTCTTCAAAACAGCAGTGGATAGAAAATTGTTGCAAGTTGTGACAATGACAGTCTTGAAATGTAAATCATATTTTAACATTTTTACGCCAAAGATACTGAAATATTGAGAAAAAAAACATTATACCCGAAAAAACCCACATGGGCCCAGGTGTTTTTTTTTCAAAAATACCCTGTTTTTTTCAAACCGTGACTGGAATGTACATGATAGGTATGTGAATAGAGAAATCATATGAAATTCACATGTAGGAAATAAGGTTAGTCATCATTCACACCAAGTACCTCACATCGGGGTGGTACCTAACATATAGGTTCCAGGCTTCTTCCTTCCTTCCCCAATCCTCTCTTCCTTCTCTTTCTCCTAGCTCCTTCCTTCCTTCCTTCCTTCTCTTGCCGAGGGACGTCATTCTCAAACGTGACAGGCTAATGATCATAGATGCCGAAAGTTCAAAAACTTAAATTCTAAATCTTTAACGCTTCATTTCCATGTTCGAATGTAGAAGCATGTTAGTACTTAAAAAAAAAAGCCACGAGACCAGTGCCGGCTAATGTTAGTGTTGCATCGTTGCACAACGACCGAAAGTATTTCTAGAAAAAAAAATATTATCAATAGTAGTAAAGAACAGAAAAAAATACTTTTTAATACTCGCATATATACACTTTAAATAACATATCTTTTACTTCTGTAACTGTCCGTTCCGTTCATCCATTTTAAAAAGTGAAAAATAATCCGTCACAATGTGTCTAATTTATATTGTGTTGCAGCGAACATACAACGACCAGATTCCTTCTGCGCGGCAATTGGAGTGAAAGTTAAGTCTCTTTTTCCCTATCTCAGAAGTTAAAGGGATTGGTAGTTGCAGCGCTTCTGCAACACAGCACGGTTTCCAGTGAACGAGAAGGTTTTTCGCGCTAAATAAGATTTCTGAATTTTATTTCACTAGCAATTAACAAATGGAATTTGTTTTTATGCATTCATATTTTTAAATTACAGGACCATACTGAAGCAAATCAATATAATGACAATTAAAAAAAAGTGATTGCAGAATTACAAAATAAGAAAGAAAATATCTAGTAGAGCAGAAAACAAATGAAAGTAGACCCGCATTTACAAGTTAATTCTTAGCTTATATTGATAATGAAGGCTTCTTCCACAGTAATTTGTGATTCAAATATTAATAAGTCAGTATGTAGAATCGCCCCCTCCCTCTGTGGATAGTACTTTAGTATATACATATTTCTTTAATAAAATAAGTATATCTTATACTCTTGATAATTTCCACATAAAACTGTAGGATGGAGAACGCCACATTGAATTTGGGACTAGTTAGCAATGCTCAGGAGCGTATCCACGAGGGGTGTCCACCGGGTCCGGACCTCCCCAAAATTTCGAAACTTGACTAACATTTGTAGACTTTCCTAACGAACTATACTTGTTGAACAGAGAGACGATTGATGTAGGCTAAATATTTTATTTTACGCCTCATCATGTACTCTCTCTCTCCTTAAAAACAATCGTTCTATCATTTTTTGCTAAGAATATAGGTGACAGTAACTAAGAATTACTTATCGTCTTTTCGCATGCAGAATAAGAAAGGTATATATTGCATAGACGTATCGAACCCCTCCCAACACACATATCTGGGTGTAGAACTGGCAATGTTGTTTGTTTTGGTGTTCTTAGACTTTTACCTTCTGTTAAGTATACATGTTTGATCCTACATCTGGCGGGTTTCGAGGTTTCCTTTCCAGAACATACAACATTGATAAGCATTGTTTCGCCTCATGTGGAAGTATATTGTGTTCATCGTGCATTGCGTAACAACCAAGACGGATGATTTGGAATGTAGTTTTTTCTTTAACGCACATGTGTGTGTGTTGATGTATGAATATGTGACATTCGGAATTCATATACCAGTACCTCTTTTGTATCAACTGTTTTGGTTTTTAATTATTAGATTTAATTTTATTGTGTGTGTTTTAATTGTGTAAATAACCTACAAATTCTGAATGAATTGTATACCGTGACTTCTGTAAATAACTTACAATAAACATTGATGAGCTTTCAACTGAGGAAAAACTTGCAATTAAGGCTTAGACAAAACAAGCAAAGGACAATTCAGGAGTGTGTTTGAAAAAAAATCCAGTTTAAATTTACAAGATGTTTTATGGCAGTAATGTTGTTTGCACTAGATACATTTCCTCAATTTATTTTAAATTTTCCTGGATAAACTGTGAATAAAGTGTGTTCAATGTACATTAAAAAAAAAAAAAACACTAATCTCTGCTACGAACTCTCTTCAGTCAACGCTGAAGAGGAATTCGGGTCACTGTCAGGGATTGAGTTTGCTAAATGAATCGTTTGCGATAATCTAGAAAAAATATTTAGTGAATCTACAAAGCTTCTGAAATTAATATTAACTGTACCTATGGCGTCAGCAAAAGTCGAAAAGTATTTTTCTACCTGAAAAAGAATTGACACTTTTAAGGAATTGAATGTCCCAAGAAAGGTTACCATTGGTTATGCTTTCCATCGAAAAAGACCTGACAATAAGAATACCAGAGTTCAACAGCCAGCATGTATTAGACAGATTTGCTCCAATCAGAGAGAGGAGAATGAACTTACTAATTAATTAAGGTGATTAATCGGATAAAATGTTCTGCATTTTTTTATTAAAAAAAAAAACAATTTTATTTAATGTCACATGTCACATAGCATTTGCATCTAAAGTTATGCTGATTAGTCAATGAGTCCGCTTTATATCTTCTGTTTCTTATCGCTCGTACTGCAACACCCGAAAGCACAATCCACCGGCCGCCACTGCACGAAACTAATTCTGAAAATATATTCTCTCCTCTGGCATCTGTGTAGCAATTTACTTCTTGCAAAAATTCTTCAACTGAAGATTTATATTCGCCACTGATTTTCAATTTTGTCGATATTATCTCCCAATTTCACAGTGAAGGCTGAAGCTAAATCAGTAAAAGGTGTTTCACCGGTTTGAAGCTTATTGCCACTGAAAAGCGACATTTTCTGAAGGATGTCTATATTATCAGGCAGTCTATTTTGAATTTCCTTAAGGAGTTATTTTTTACTTACACGTCTTCCCCGAAAATTTTATTCAACGTCTAGTTTTAACGTACAGGTTTTCCTGCTGTGTAACCACAATATAACCATCAATGCTATATTTTATGGAGACAATTCTAACAGTGGAGTTTAGAACGTTACAACTTAAAGAATGCATCAAACTTAAGAAAATAGCAAAATGATACACAGAATACATTAAAATGTGGCTAAACTCAGGAAGTGACTAAAAGTGAAAAGCATATGGCTAAAAAAAAAAAAAAAAAAAAAAAAACACTAGTGGCTCTTTGGAAATTTTGTGACTAACTAGGTTCACAAAGTGGTTTGGCAACCCTAGTCGCAATACGAAGCAACTTACGCGCAACCAGACCGCGGTACATGGGGTATGTACCATTCACATTCCTCACATTCCAGTAAAGCATGTAAAAGTACCCTTCAAGTGTCAGATATTCCTCGAAAGGTACATAACCTAGCGACACATGCTGCAAATATGAAATATACATTCTTCAAGTAGCAGGTACGTAAACGATTGGTGTGGAAATTAAATGGCACGTTCCTAGAATGTACTTGCTTGGGTGGGAGGTTAATCCACGTACTTTCTGCATAACAATACGTTATATTTTAAAAATTATTAAATATATGAAAATAAAACATTTTGTTTTGATCAGCGAGTAGTTTAAATCGGATTTAAGTCTACTAGAGCAAAGCTTGTACAATCGAAAATATTACAGTTGTAATTATTTGTTATTCTTTATCAGGATATTTTTAATGTTCCGTGCCCTTTAGTTTTGAATATAAATTAATCTTGTTCTGTCTGCTGTTACTAAATAAATATTAACATGAGCCAGTGCATACTGTATGTGCTTCAAACCTTTCGTAGTTATCTATTCATTTTGTCAGGTTTGACCGTAATTGCTCAACTAGTACATAGTCAGAGCATGACCCCAGTTTATCCAACACAACCTTGTTTCTGTGCGAGTACTAACCAACAGAGTGCTGGACAAAATTGTACTAATGAAAGGAGCTTAAAAGCATGCGTCCACAGGTAGACCCACATAGGCAACCAAACCACCTGTTGTATGTACTACTCACTGGATGCAGAAAGAGCCACAACAGACTAAAACGTTTCTATCAGAAGTTTAACCTCAGGCGTCGTTGACAGAAAGTGTCAGTTTCATGAACAGTGGAGACAGATGGATAGATCATACAGTTGACTTGTATTCAAGCTTTGTTATTTGAAAGCTACTTATTGCGAATTCTCTCTTACACATGAAACACAAATTGCTTAGTTTGGCAATTTTTTGATCTTTTCTAGTTTCACGTTCCACGTTAGACTCAAGGCTAAAGGAGATGGGTTATTAATGAAAGTGAAAAAATGCGAAATTATTTTTTGTGCTCTAGTACCGGGAATCGAACCAGGGATCACGTCCACCAGGCTGTCTTGCATTGGGATTTATGCAGGTGCGAATTTGCTTCCTGGTTATAATTTAATGGTATTAGTAGAGAGAGATAATCCCAATGTTATGTTATGTAAGTTTGTAAATGTTCACGACATGGTAACAATGTTGCGGTTATCGTCACACACACTTTTTGAAATCTTTGCACTGAACGAGAGTGTGAAAGATCTAATTGTTAATACTTGGTTATGTATTTGTATTTACTATATGAAAAGGAGCTACGAGGCTAAAGGAAACAATATTGTAGTGACGGAACAAATTATTCTTTTAACACCAGCTTTTTTCTGAAATATATAAAAAGGGAAAGGGGGGAGAAAGAAGGAGAAACAAAAAATGAGAACTCTTGTTCATGAATGAGGCGGCAAAATCTCGGTACACTCTTCTGAACATTATTTTGTGTATTCGAGTGGAACGATTTTGTAGTATTTTATCGCTCTTAGTACACTCGTAGCCTAATGTAAAATTTTCCTGAGCTTTTAATATAAAACATGTTTATGTTTAATTGTCAGTCCATATCGATAATTCTAGATCATGACTCCGTGGCTAAGCGGTTAGCGTACGCGCCTTTGGCGTGGGAGGCCCGGGTTTGATTCCCGGTGGGAGCTCATGTGGTTCGGATTCCACGTTAATCAGTAGGTCCATGTCTCATATAGCCTTGCTGCTGAACGGGACGTTAAACTCAAAATCAACTCAACTCAATTCTAGATCATGAGCTCCTTCATGGCTAAGCGTTAGCGTACGCGCCTTTGGCGTGGGAGGCCTGGGTTCGGTTCCCTGCGGTAGCTCATGTAGTTCGGATTCTACGTTATAATCAGTAGGTTCACTTCTCATATAGCCGCGCTGCTGGAAGGGACGCAAAACTCAAAATCAAATCAACTCATGTTCTAGATAATCTGTTATGAGAAATACTGGTGCTCTTCATTGTTCATACCAGAGAGAAAATGTCAAATTATAAAACATGATCTAATTTATGCTAATGGGCTTCTACCAGGAATCAATTTGTAGATACTGCAAGTCACTGTCGTATACGTGATGTAATTAAGCCATAATTATTCAGTTATTGTATGCGTGAATCCACAATCCTAATTCTCAGCGTATTTCTTGGCTCATGCTCCCTAATTTATATTTTCCTGTGCATCATTTGAACCACAGACGGAAACAGGAAAACGATCACATCACCTCTGCTTTATTGAATTAGTGGCTTCGCCTAGCTTCTTTAGATAGGACGTGCCTCTAATCAACATATTCAGACCGAACTTACTGAAGACGAGAAGTTAAGAACTGACTTTTCGTCACACTTAGTCATATAAAGCATTGAGCAATAGTTTTAAACTCGAGAGATCATATCCTCCCCGATGGTCTAGTGCATGTGGTGCACGTGTCCTGGGGGTTTGATTCCCGGCGAGAGAGCACGAAAAAAATACTTTCACAATTATATTCACTTTTCATTAAGCATGTTTAATGAAAAGTGAGATAAACAACAACAACAACAAAATATTTTTTCCCCCGAGAGATCATGCACAGAAGAGACATGAAAATAGCCACTTGGCTTACGAACCCGATATGAGCTTAAAACTATTTGTCATGATATTTAGTGGATGGCAGCGGTAGCAAAGCCAGGCTGCTTTCCTAACATTCAATGGAAGAACAACACATTTTAAGAGGCATTTATCATTGGTTTATAGAATATTTCACGAATTTTCTAACCGTATGACACCTTGTATATTACTTGACAGTGGAAGTTGACAACGGATTCTAGAGGAAAAATAAAGCACGAATGTTTGATAAGTTGGAGTTGTCCCGCCTGTATGGCATACTTGTTTCAGTGGACCAACAAGTAGGTAACAGCTTCAAAACACTAGCACCTCTCACGGTTCAGTGGTTTACTTCTCGCTAACTGTCACAGCGACGCTTAATTAGAACGCATGTTGTTCTGAAATCCTTTGTTACAAGTTTAATGCCATTAAAATCACTGACGCAGCAAGATCTCGTTTGTAAGTTAATTGAAGAAGTGGTGTTAAAGGTTTTGTAATTGAATGCAATATTAGTTCCTCAGTGGCATCAGTACTTATTTTACAGGAATCATAAAATCTATCTTGTCCATTATTTTCATGATATATTGTCTCACTGTTTTGTTCAAAGATGTTCAAAATATTCTTGTTTAAAATTCGCGCAAGAATTGTAAAAAGGATTTTTTTTTCTGGACATGATTTTTGTTTTCTACATGCATTTGTTTATTAACAGAGTTCTGATATAGTCGTAATGCCATTTACACTCAGATATTAATAAGGTATAGTAAAATTTTTAAAAGGGGGGGGGGGTGATGTAACTGAGAAAATCTCGAAAAAGAAAAAAAAAAACTCGTCAGCCTACCTTGTAGCTCGATCTTCGGACCATTTGATTAGGATGCAGGAGTACTAACCATCTACCTGCTTATATTTAGCTACCTGTAGAGTTTGACCAGTCAAGTGGCGGGAAGGACAAAATTTCCTGCAATGCACAGCAATTTTAAGTAAGGGCCTTTACTAAAAGTTCTCAGAATTTTAAGAGCCTATTTTGATTTTTACTATTTTTACATTTTTATAACTAACTAGCATCAATTACCCGCTTCGCTGGGTTAAGTTAAGAAAAAAAATAGTAACAGATTTCGTTAGTCAGTCACTTTTTACTATTACTAACGCGCTCCTTGATATTCGTCATTTTCGATTATTTTTATATATCCCCTCCCCTCCACATGTTGCGGGCCACGGCATCAGAAATGTCATTGTTCATCTCAGTGACCCCTAAAAGTATGAATTCGACACTGATATTGGTCATTTTGATTTTATCCCTCCTCTCCCACAACTTTTGCGGGGCTGAATTTGGATTTAAATTGCATCAGCAGTGTCACTGTTCATCTAAGCGACCTCAAAAACTGTACATTCGACACTAATATCGGTCATTTTCGATCATTTGTAAATGTCTTTCCCCTCTAAGTTACATCGTCAAAGTGATATGACGAAAATAAGCTCATGTTCGAACTTCGTATAGGTTGAAAATTTGATCGTGGTTCAAGAGTAATTTATTTTTATATATCTCCCCCTCCTATCTCCTCCCCTAAGTTCTATCGTCAAAGTGGATAGATAAATACCATCCCAGGCCCGAACCTCATCCATGTTGAAAATTTGATCGAGATCGGTCGGATGGTTCAAGAGTTGTTTCTCATTTTCATATATTTCCCCCTTCTCCCCTCCCCCCTAAGATATACTATCAAAATGAAACAATAAAAAACTTCCCAGGTTTGAACTTCATATAGGGTAACTTCGGCAAATAACGCCAGTCGGGTAATAACGCCATTTAAAGCTTTCCACAGTGCTAGCATGAACACGTGATTCGTAAGGTGACCGATTATGAGTGTGTGATAAACAGTGATGCCTGTTGTCTTTGTAGACACAAAGACTAGAGGTCAACCAGGCGTCGTAAAGAGAAACCAGTGAACAAATGTTGACGTTACAGCCGCGGAGCAGAGGAAACAGCTCGCAAATTTTTAGTGTGTCAAACGAGGTAGGCGATTGTTTGGGTAAAAGTGAGATTTTACTATTACTAAAGGCATGCGTTGATAGGGACATACTTTCATAATATTATGATATAGATAAAATATGCAGGATCGCTATTCTTGGTATAGAAATAATGGCCGAAAAATGTCTATTGTTTCTGAAAATAACGCCATTATCGAGTCGGGAAATAACACCACTCCATCTAATCGCTAATCGAAACTAATACTAGTGTTAAAAGTTTGATTTTCTTTGTCGTAGTGATAAAGCCGAAAAAGTCTAGTTTTATGCTTTCATGGCAAGACACTCGAATATCGTGTGCAGAAAGGCGGAGAATTTGAGCTATGGTAAACTCATGCGTTTCAATAGAACTATGTGAACGAATTGTATATGCTATTGGGAAATACACTTGATGCTATGAACTTTTTGTGACAATCCTGAACTTATTTACAATGCAGATTAAATGCAGGACTATAACTAACGTATAACAGTAGCCTAAAAGTTTTGGCACAGAAAGGGAGCAAGCGAGTACTTAATGCCATACATGGCGAAAAATGTGAAACCGTGAGTGTTATTGCGTGCACTAATGTATCAGGTTCAAATTAGATCCCTCCGATGGTGTTATACAAGGGAAAGTATTAAAAAAATAGTTTGGTGATTATCTTTTTCCAGATGACACCTATGCAATGACACCTAA
Source organism: Thermobia domestica (assembly GCF_964235325.1). Classification (NCBI taxonomy): domain Eukaryota; kingdom Metazoa; phylum Arthropoda; class Insecta; order Zygentoma; family Lepismatidae; genus Thermobia; species Thermobia domestica. The sequence continues at coordinate 235,194,738 of NC_137459.1, forward strand.
AGGGTGTGTTACAAAGGGAGAATTCCGTACATTTCTGGAACATTTCAACAGACATCGGATCCCTGGCCAAGGCCTGCCAATTGTAGATTATCATCGCAGTCATCTTGATATAACCATTTTAAATGCTGCTGAGACCATGTATATTAAACTGCTGTGCTTGTCTGCACATTGCACCCATGAACTTCAACCGATTGACAAGAGCTCCTTCAAATCGTTAAAATTGTACTGCTCTGAAGCAGTTGACGGAAATTTTTCTTCAAGGTCAGTGTACTCACCTGCTCGGAAGGCAGAGGGTCTTCTCGGAAGGCAGAAGCAAGTCTCTCCTGCGGAGACAAAAGGAAATCGTTTAACTACATTGATATAGGTTGAGGAAACGGGAGAACACATGTAATTTTTTCCAACCCTTCAACTTTCATTCCAAAATAGGTTCTTGTGATTCCGGGACCCGCACAACTTTGATTTTTCTTTCTCGGTAATTAAAACTTATTTTACAGTATATATAGTTGCAAGTAAGAAGATACGTAATATGAATTTTGTAATTTAAAATTTAAAAATACAGTATTGTATGATAATTATAAAGTACTAATTTTATTTCATCACTTTCAGCCCAACAAATGAAATTAAAACAATTCGCACCCTGGGTCTTTCTTGGTTATCAATGCTGCGTCTTATTCTTTGCCTTGCACAGTCAAGTCTTGGTCGTGCATTTCGTAGTCTTGGTGGTCTTTCATGCTATACAAGAGCCAAGAATGCTAGCCTCATCGGTACAAATGAAGACCAAGTGTGATTTTGATTATGGTCTTTCATACTATACGGAAAGCAAGAAAATATGCTCATCGCTACTTGGTGATCACCAAAACAAGGCCAAGAGCAAGATTACTATGAACTTCATCTTGCATATCCAATCTTTATCTTGTTCTTGTATCGATGTTCTTGGGCTTGGTGAAATGAAATGAAATATTCAGTTTAAGGCTAAGGGAGATGGTGACCATGAGAAATGAATGAAATGGTGGAATGAAGAAAGTAAGAGGAAACGGCAGAACCCCGAGAAAACCCACTACACGGCGTTTCTCCACCACAAAGCCCACTTAGCACAAGCTGGGATCGAACCATGGACACCACGCACCAGAGATTAATTATCTACCACTGAGCCACCGCGGCCCCGCTTGGGCTTGGTCGTCCATATCCAATCTTTCTTTTGGCCTTGCTTAAACACCTTCTAGTTTTGTTCTAAATCCAGACTCCATATTGGCGTAGATATTAATATTACAGTCCATTTGTAAAATTAATCTTCCAAATTAAAAATTAAAGTAAATACAAGTACAAAAATAAGCATTTACCATAAAAACACTAACTGCAAGTGTTCAAAATAGATTTGTTTTTTTTATAAAATCAGTTGAAAATTGCTATTTTTATTTAGGCAGCTAGTGAAAAACAACTTTCGACTCCAGCCGAGTTTAAACTCAACCTAAACTCAGTTGACCAAAGTGAACTGACCCGAGTGACCCGACCCGAGCTGACCCAACTGACCCGAGCCGATAACCCGACCCGAGGTGACCCAATTGACCCGACCCGTTTTAGAGCACTATTCGAAAAATACAAGGTTGTTTTAATTCACGGTGATTCTGCGTTATGTAATACCTTATACCGAACTACAAAATAGCTTGCCCCATTATTGTAATCATTGCTGTTTTGAATTTAAATTTAATAGTTGCATTTTCCATCATTTTTACCGTTTAAATGCATGTACTGTAAACTACCGCATTTGTTTTCATGTACGGTACCATATTTTACTAGTATTTGTCCTTATATTACCATAATTTAGGTATCCAATGATCGACATAATTTACAATAAGTAATATTAACTTTTTCTGGTGTATGTTAAGATACTTTAGGAGGCCGCGGTTTCTGGTGTATCTTAAGATATTTCAGGGGCCGCGGTGGCTCAATGGTATAGCGTTCACCTGTGGTGCATGGGGTCCCTGGATCAATCCTAGCTCGCGCTATATAGACTTTGTGTTGGACAAACAGCGTGTGCGTTTTCTAGGGGTTCTCCCGTTTCCTCCCACATTCTTCATTCCACCATTTCATTCATTCTCATCAGTGTCTTTTAACCAACACGGAATCATCATACGACGTAAAACTGAAAGATTTAATTTCGTTTTCAAGATACTTTATACCAATAAACAACTTGCTGCGTTGATGATTAAAATTTGTTTGTGTGTGTGTGTGCGTGTGCGTGTGTGGGTGTGTGTGTGTGTGAGAGAGAGAGAGAGATAATATATAAAGACACTTCATCAAAATAGGGGAGAGGTTATGTTGTATTCGGCTAAATACGATAATTCTGTTGAAATCTGAATATTAAAAATGAATATTTGTAACAAAATTGATTGAAGTAAGCATATAATGGGTAGTTAGGTGTCGGAATAATTTAGCACCACTAGTGTTGTATTGCCATAATTCTTATTTGTGTAGAGAGTTGCAGAAAAAATAAATCTTTTCACAGTGTGAAACTAAGACTTCCACAAAAAGAATATGAGTTTTGTTATTAAGTGTTGTGCCTGTCTTCAGGTTCTAGGACTAATAGAAGAGAACGGTTTTGACTTGTTACTCATTCTGGAATTTTTTCTCGTTTCTCGACTTCAAAATTCCTCCTTTAACTCCCAAAATGTTCATTTTTTCTAATCGTCTGTCAGTAGGGTTATTCTTCTTTCTATTTCCATCTCTCTGACATTATGATAAAGATATTTCTTCGCAAGATGTGTTCGGTCCAGTTAACCTTCCTACGAAGGATGATTAACTCAAAATTATGAAATATACTGTATAAACTGTAACTATAATTGAATATTCAACTACTCGCTGAATAAAACAGTATGTTTATTGTAAAAGTTATTAACGTGTAACAGTTTCGCTAACTATTCACATGGCTTCATTAGACAGTCTGATGAAACCATGTGGATAGTTGGCGAAACTGTTACATGTTTATAATTTTTACAATAAACATACTGTTTTGCTCAGCGAGTAGTTTAAATCGGATTTAAGTCTACTAAAACAAAACTTGTACAATGGAAAATATATTTCATATTCACCTGCTAGGCTAGGAGAACGGGTGCAAAAATATTAATGATGCAATGTTGATAATAGGTGAGATTGCAAACTGGAAGGATGCATACGTATTGATTCAGCATTGAAGCATCTGAAGTCTGGACCCCAACATCACTGTATCGAATATTTGTTTATTCAGTTTTACATTGTGCGGGTAATTTGCACCAGAAATCGAGCCTAAAATCACGTATATCGATGACAGACGTGCCAACTACTGTAGACTTTGATTTTATTAAAATCAGAATTAGTAAGGTGTGACTTTGTGGAATTGACGCATCGTAGGAAAGTAGGAAAAAAGTTTTGAAGAAAGGAAATGCGCCAGCGGAACATAATTGTAGTATCTTCAGGAAATGCAGGTTTTAATTCGAGATGTTAATCTTTTCAAGTATAACTCATTTGTGCTAAAGACTATTTTTTTTCAGTATAAGAACGCACACTGTTATAAATCATGCTTACAAATGACTGTGCTGCTGATTTTTTTCCTTCTCTTCTTTTCTTTACATTTACTAATGCCTTTTGCTACCTCGAAGCATGGTTGCTTATATTAAATTCATGAAAACCTGATATTACTAATAAGATTGCGTAAGGTTAGGCCTGATTCAGCAGCTAACCACCAAGGATGACTGCAAATTGTTACATGATAAAGTATATATGCAGTGAAGCAATAAATTGAATAGCTTTATCCTTGAATATATATATATATATATATATATATAAATTATTTGCCTGTTGCGGAAATATGTTTTAGTTCACTGTTACTCATTCTAAGAAATTATTCTAAGGTTTCACCAGCAGGAAAGGTTAATAACAAACCAGTTTTTAATATTTGTGTTAGATTTTTGCTTAAAATAAATAAATTAGAAGCAAAAAACATTAAATCGACCGAAATTACAAAAATTACCAACTCTGCTAAAGTGGGAAATTTTCAAGAACGCAAGATAATTCTGCAGTTCAACACAAAGCAGCGACATCTATGTCATTCAGAGAAATGTGGATTAAATCTACAAACGAAAATTTTAACGAAACATTTCTAATATGTCTTATTACGTGCATTATCTGCGAACTCCAAATATATTAATCTATGTAAGAATTAACGAACAGATAGAGATAACAGTTGAAATTGCCTATCGAAAAGGACGAATTGGTAGCACGATCATAACGAAAATCGTGTTTACCGTAGAGCTGATTCATTTCACGTAAGAAAGTGAATGGCTGAATTAGTTACAGCAAAGTGTCTGTATACCGGAGGTAGTTGGTTCGAGCCTCATAGAAATGCAATTTTCATTTTTGTTACTATGGTTATTTTACTTTTTTATGTGGGAAAGGATCAAATTGTAACATATGTGTAAAACTCAAAACGATACAAAATAAAAAGAAATGTCGTTGTCGCACTTCTGTGTTCACTGCACACTACATGCTCACTGGTGCATAACGAATGTTTTCCAGTAAATGTTAATTCTAATTTGAAGAATTTTATAAAGTTTCAGAATGTTTACCACTAGATAGTCTTCTATTTACTTTTTTGAACACTTTTATAACAGGTTTTCCCATTAAATATTTAATTTTCCCTATATATATTTAATTTCGGAAGTTTTACAATGTATTTGTCTTAATGGAAATGGCTTTGAATTTACCACATGAGGTAAGTAGCCCGAAGGAGGAGAACTCAAGTAACTGATATTCTACGTAAAAGCAACCTATTTTAGAATGATGATGCTTCTTACCTTCAGCACATAATCTTTACGTTAGAGAGTCAGACAGATAAATCCTGTTTTTTCCTCCCGTATGACCACTTATCTTAAACCTCGACATGTAATGATTCGTGTCACATAATTTCGGCTCTCTAAAGACATTCATATTAAATAATAATATTATTATTATTATTAATAATAATAATATTATTATTATTAATAATAATAATAATTATTATTATTCCTGAATATGCCACCCTTATGTAATGTAGTAACCTTAGACATCTTAGTTTAAAGTGCTTTCTTTAGTAATTGAGCAACCACGTAACAAAATTTAAAATATAGGAGGGGACACGACGTTTAATTTGCCCCTCTCTTTTCAGCACCCTCCCAACAGAAAGTATATAATTTCTTACAAGCAGGGCAGATAAAATGAATAAGAAATATAGTTAGAACATCCTTTCCTCCTTCGTGAATGGAATATCACGTAGCTTTTTTTTATTCTACCGAACATGACCCCTAGGCGGTTATGGTTAGGTAACAAAAGAAATACCTAATATATTTCTAGCGCCCCTTGACTGTAATATTACTCGTACCGCTTCTTTATTTGTTCTACGGCACCCTACGCAACCAAGGGTGACAAAAATAATAAGAAAAGTTTCTAAAGCTTACGAAGTACTTCATATTTTGCCAGAAGCAGGGCAGTGTATACACAACATTGCTTTCGTTAACAAGTGTTTCACCCTTGAGTCGCTTATAAAATTAGGCAAAATAAACTTTACGCTCCTTCGGAGTCCCCAATATCTTCTACCAGAATTTAAGGAAGGACGCAAAGTCCCCTTAACCCCCGTGTTATAACGCCACTAAAATTAAATCTAGCTGATCGTAAATAATAGTAACGAAAGTTAACAGAGACTGCAGGAGTTGACTTGGACATTTCCAACATATTTCCAGTGTTTCAAGTATCAGAAGCAACCTGTTTATAAAAGGAATGTCTACTAATACGATGCTGTATTTCCAATTCAAACATTATCATAATGATAACACTTTAATATAAACCACTCTGCCGTCCTAAGCGAAAAGACCTTAACTGCACATTTTTCGAAAATCGAGATATTGGTATGGGAATGTTCGTAGTACAATTTTGCCTCTATCTAAAGTGAAACTGACGTGGTTTGACCAATAGGTAGGGGATAATGACGTCATGAGTGTTTGCCTTATGTTCAAAACTGTAACTGAAAGTAAGCAAAAAGACATTACGTAGCAATTCATAAGCAGAAATATTTAACCGTATTACCACACAAATTTTAGATCGTGAAAATATATTTAATAAAGTTTTACTGACATTCAACAAATTTGAACGTACAGTCAAGCCAAAACGCGTTTTGCTTATTTTCTCGAAAGTATGTGAAATGGAGATAAGGCCTTTTCGCTTGGCAGGGCAGTACTTTACAGTCGCTTCAATTAAATTAATTTTAACATATTACATTATCACATCAATAAGAACAGCAACGAATAATAATAATATAATAATAATAATAATAACCTATAATCAGTTTTCCTTTCACTATACATTTCTAAGTAATATTAGTGGTGTAAAAATTGTTGAAAGTGTATAGAGAAACTTCTAGTATCTGAATGTAATAATGATACGTATGGGAACAATGTGTTGAAGTATTTAATCCTGCTATATTAAAGCCTAAGAAAGTAATGATTAGATTCTTTACTAAATTTGCTCTGTACTAAATTAGAAGTAAACGTTTCAAATAAAACAAAATTTCCATTGTAGGCGTATAATTATGTCGAAACTATCTCCAGTAATACAAGGGTGAATTCAAGTGATATAGTAAACAATAACGCCAATTAACAAACTGGGAAATATCACTGTCTTTGTTCTGTATTTCATGTTCACAAGGAAAATTTCAGGTCTCTTCCTCTTGCCTACTCACAAGTGTATCACAAGATTTTAGGAACTTCTGGTTTCACAGAGACAGTTACAGAAAAGCACAGGTTTACTTATTTGATCTCTAGTATCGTCACCTGTCAAATTTCAACAGGAAATGTACAGCATTTGGGTATTATTATCTATAGGAACAAGAGAATAGAGCGCTGTAGAATCTCTGGCCTGAGTAATTAAGATTATTTTTAACTGAAAGTAGATATCAGTTTGTGAATAATATTTTTAATTGCTTTTACTTGGAAGGAATGTATTAGACCTAAAAGTGACAATAAAATATATTTTATCTATTTTAAATTAATGAAAACTGAAACGTGTGCCTTTTCATATTTTTCATTATGTAGATGAATGTAGAAAAGGTAATGTGCGCAAGATGTTAATATAGATCTATGGTCTGAGATAAAAAGGTTTGCTTGAATAACTGTTTTTTTTTAAATTTCGTGAACCTTTTAGTAAAGTAAGAAATGGAAACGTCGTGAAAGTTAGGCGATTAATTTTGCGTACTTAAATCTGATGAAAATTATTTTAAAAATGCTGGAGAATAAAACAAATGGTGCACGATGCTTGATATGATCAATGTTTTTTACTTTCATCAGATACGGTCAACACTTCGACTGTACTCTACTACTAGGACGTAAATCCTAACAGGTAGACTTCGGTGCACTGTGCCATACTGTCTAATCCAACCAGGCACACCCTTTTCTGTGGACAAATTACTAATTTATGATATATTAACATTTTTTATTATATAAAACAAAACAATTATGTTTGTTTTAAATATTCTTCAATTTTATGGTTTTCGCCATTATTATTTACTTTTCATTAGGTCATCGTTATTAATTTATATCAGTGATTCTCAACCTATTTCCTATAATGATCCCTCTTTATAACATCCTGTTGCCAGCGACTGTTATATCTGATTTCTGTTATTAAGAAGCGTTTATGTGGGTGTTTTAATGTACCTATTGCAAAGGGATAACGATATTAGTTAGAAGAGGCAATTTAGACTTTTTAAATTGCACACGTTACGGAGAAATGCTAACGAGCATAGGGACGTTTTTGTTTCACAAGCCACGTTTACGTTTGGTGGCCAACAGTCTTAACTAACAAGTAAGAGTTTTCGAATCTTTTCCTCTTTTCCACTAGGAAAATGCTGGAAAAGCACTAATAATGCAGATTCTCAGCGTTTTTTGCTTCCTCTTTCTTTTCCATTGTTATTTTGGTTTGATTTCAGTGTAGAGTTCCGTTCAGTAGCGAGGCTATATGAGACGTGCACCTATAGCTTAATGTAAAATCCGAACCACATGAGCTTCCGGGAGGAATTGAACCGGGCATCTCTTTTCCATTGTTATTGGTGTCACTACTATTCACTCATTGCCAAATACTAGAATGCAATTCGGATATACAGGTTGTATCTGCAACTCTAGTAAATAAAAGTAAACAAAACCCTCCTTACTAAATTACAGTGAAAAAACAACTAGAGTGTAAGTGTGGAATTATATCGACTTTGCAACAAAGATTTCACTTCACTTGTAACTGTAGTTCCTATATGTTCCGTAATATTTATTATCAGTTCATTTCCGTAGGCTTAGTTTTAGAATGGGGGCCGCGGTGGCTCAGTGGTAGAGCGTTCACCTCTGGTGCTTGGGGGCCCGGGTTCGATCCCAGTCCCCGCCAAGTGAACTTTGTGGTGGACAAACACCATGTGCGTGGGTTTTCTCGGGGTTGTCCCGTTTTCTCCCACTTTCTTCATTCCACCATTTTCATTCATCACTCATCACAGTCTCCTTTAGCCTAACAGGCATAACAGCCTGACGTAAAACTTAAAGATTTCATTTTCACTTTTAGTTTTAGAATATACTTGGTATAATATGTCACTAAATTACGAAAAGGTTCTCAGTCTGTAGGACAGTGTGAAGGTGTTACTTCATAGCGTACTCCCTTGGTCAAGTTGTTAGCGTGTGGGACTCTTGAACGAAAGATCGGGGTTCGATTCCCAGTGGGTGAGTGTTACGAGTATGTTTTGATAAATTTAAGATTTCTACATGTAGCACTTGTTACAAGTTGCAATTTCAATCTCTATTTTTTTGTGAATTTATTAATGTAGCCCTCAAAAGGGCTGTTTTATGCAAACTGTCTCCAAAGTAATAAGACGTCCAGTGGCCATCTGCATCAATAACCGCTTGTATTCTTAGCGGCATCCCATCAATGAGACGATGGAGGTAGCGTTCGCTTTGCGCAACCTCCTCCCATGCGTCTTCTACTAAGTTCCAGAGAGCAGCTGGTGTCGTGGGTGGCGGATTAGGTAAGCGTTCCTTAATTACTCTTTTCACTTCAGCCCCCACATTTTCGATCGGGTTAATGTCAGCCCCACGTGGAGGCCAATCAAGAACATCTAGATCAGACTGTTCTGCTGGCCAATTCTGAACTACCTGGCATGTGTAGACGGGAGATCTGTCGTGCTTAAAGTTGACTACGTCAAAGGATAAAGTTCTCTAACAGATGGCAGCATGACATTCTGAAGGATGAGCAAGTGCTGCGCACCCGTCAAACGTCCGATGGAATACTCCTAGGCCCTTTGATGTTAAGAATCACCAGGCCGACTCCGACACACGACCACAGTGTCGTCTGTGATGGATGTATCGTTGGTCATACCTGGTTCCACGCGGACGATACACAACGACTGGTCCTGAATTTTCAGACACGAACACGCACTCGTCGGTGAAAACAACATCGTTCCAGTTGCGATGGCTGTTCGCTTCTGCAAATTCAAGTCGCAATCGAATGTGATCTTCCGAGAGGACTTCCTTTTGAGCCCCACGACGAACGAAAAGACCAGCTTCCCTAAGCCGCCTTCTAGCAGTGAACGTAGAAACTGAGAAATTTGCTATTTGCATCAGCTGTGAAGAGGTCGTGTGAGGTCGTTGCTGTGCAACATCAATGAGCTGATGGTCTTGCTCTTCTGTTGTCACGTTTCCTCCCGCAACCGGGGCGTCTACCAGCTTCCCCAGTTTCTCGGTACCGCTTCACCCACCAGTGAGCTCTTCTTGGGTTAACTCCAACATTTATTGCTGCTTACGAGACACTACCCCACGTTACCAAGGGCAAGAATGCTTTCCATTGCGTTCTCTGCCATTGCGCTCTATCGAATGATTACACCTTCATCTTGGGTTTGTAAAATATTACTCCTAAGAACAAACGTGATTGGCAAATAACCTATCACTGAACAGAATACTGAACAGAACTCCACAGAAATGAATGCTGAATTTACGTTTATAGCTACCCTTTTGTGATTTGCCCTCATCGTCAGTCGAGTAGTAATTCAGTTCCGTGCGTGTTCTTAAGCCTTGTTCGTATTGCTTCGAACTGTTTTGACGTATTTGTTTCAAAAAGAATAAATTTACATCACGATCATAATGAAAAGAATGCCTCGTAATATAAGCGAATTTCTTTCGCGTAAGAAATTGAATCTCAGTTGGTCAGAGCAACTAGTCTGCACGAAAGAGGTTGTTGGTTTGAGCCCAGTAAAAGTAAAGGTTTTTATTATCATTGGTTTTCTCTTTTATGTCAGGAAAAATCAAATTGTGACATCACGATATCAAATGCATTTGGTTAGATAACTCTGTCTTAACTAACTTTAAACATCACTAACCGTTTAAATTATTTCATTGAGATAAATGTGGATTAAATCTACAAACAGAACTTTTAGCGAAATAACGACGTATGTGTTAACTACACCAGGTCCATATTAATCTGATGTGTACTTTGGTTACCTCACTCATTCTGCTCACATTTCTCATGTTCATAAATGACACTATTTTGCAAACTTTTTAACTATATTACCTTAAGCGTATAATGTTTGACCGACTATCGCAAATGTATATTTGTCTTCTTTACTGTTTGTTTTTTTTATTATGCACTTCCTGTCTTGAGCTACTCTATCTCTGTATAATTGATTTCCAAGAAAAGAGCTTTAAAAAAAGTTAGAGCAGCGAGTCTGTAAGCAGGAGGTAATGGGAAGCGGGTTCGAGTGCTGTAAAATTGAGATATTCATTTTTATTTGTTCACTGGTAAATAACAAATGCTTTCCAGTAAATATTAATTCTAATTTAGAAAATTTTATAATAGTTTTCACAGCGCTTATCATTAAATTGTCCTCAATCTATTTGTTTGGACAGTTTGGTAACAGGTTTCCCTATTAAATAGTTATTTATCTCTGTTTTGTCATTCTGTTACGGGATTGCCCCGAAAGTGGGAATTGCCGAAAAGTGGGGATTCCCAAAAAAGTTGGTATTCCCCGAAAAGTATAGACTTCTAGGAAGTTGGAATTCCCATAAATTGGGGATTCCATCAAAAAGTGGAAATTCCCCGAAGCTAAGTATTTCCCAAAAAGTAGGAACTCCCCAGGAAGTGAGGATTCCCCAAAAAGTGCGTATTACCTATAAAGTGGGAATTCTCCAAAAAGAAGGGGTTCCCAGAAAGTGAAGATTCATCAAAAAATGGGAATTCCCTAAAAAGTGGACATACTTCAAAGTGTGAGGTTCCCCAAAGTGTAGGGACTCCATAAGAAGTTGGAATTCCCCCAAAGTGGTGATTTCCCAGAAAGTGGAGATTCTTTAGAAAGTAACAATTCCCAGAGAGACGGGATTCCCCCAAAAGTAGGGATTCCCCAAAAAGTAGGGATTCCCCCAAAAGTAGGGTTTCCCCAAAAAGTAAGGATTCCCCCAAAAGTGGAATTCCACCAAGTAAGATTCTCTCAAAATGTGAGTATGCCTAGGAAAACGGGATTTCCCCATTAAAAATACGGACTCCCTAGGAAGTGGGAATTCCCACAAACACAAGGACTCCCTACAAAGTGGGATTTCCCCTAAAAAGTAGAATTTCATCAGAAAGTGGTGGTTCCCAGAAAGCGGGTATTCGCAAAAGTGGGGAATTTTAAAAAGTGGGTATTACCGAGGAAAACGGATTTCCTCAAAGTGGAGTTTACCCAAAAAAGTGTGTATTCCTATTAAAATGTCATTCCTTATAAAACGGAATTTCCCTTAACATGGAGGTTCCCCATAAAAACGTGATTTACCGTAAAAAGGGAATTCCCCCCCCAAAAAAAACGTTTCCCAGGAAAACGAGATTCTTCAAGAAAGCGAGATTGCCCAGAAAAAGTAAACCGGATTTTCCCTAAATAGGATATCCAGGCAAGCCTGTTTTCTCCAAAACGGAATGCAAAGGAATAGAAGAGGAGAGAGGGAAAGGAAATGGCCTTGACGCGAGAGCATCCCTCGTGGCAGCTAATTTGCTTTATAAACTGTTTTTAAGGTGAAGTTTTGCAATATTTTAGTTATGTAATTTTGTGTTAGCTAAACTTCAAATATCAGTAACCGTACAAAACTTTTAACTACCTGATCAATTAGTGAACATATCAAGCACTCTCTCACGCAATTCAGTAACAGTTTCAATAATTATACTACTAACGTGGAAACGAGAATATTTTTTCTAGTAATCCAATGTGGGTCAGGAGCGAAAATTATGAAATTGAAGATATAGTTTATATGAAGACACTACAAACATGTTTTTAATCTACAAAAAAGATGGTCCTAAGAGCATAAAGAGTAGAAAACATTTTTCAAAATAATAATAGTTATTGACGTCTTGTCCACTGGCGAAAATTAGGGATGGGCACGAGCGAGTTTTCTTTGAAACTCGACTCGACTCGAAACAGACAACTTTCAACTCGATTCGAGAACTCGGCTCGAAAAATTTCCTCCAACTCGATTCGAATTTGGTTCGAGTTTCGAGTCGAGTCGAGCCAAATCGTGTGTGTAGTTAAAGTACTCTCTTCAAGTATCATACATACACAATACAATTATCATCAATGACACTACTACTACGGCTTATTATTATTATTATTATTATTATTATTATTATTAGTAGTAGTAGTAGTAGTAGGGCCGCCATGGCTCATTGGTAGAGCGTTCGTCTGGTGCATGGAGTCCCGGGTTCCATCTCTGCCCCCGCCAAGTGAACCTTGTAGTGGACGAACACCGTGTGCATGGGTTTCCTCAGGGTTCGACCATTTCCTCCCACTTCCTTCATTCCACCATTTCATTCATTTTTCATCATCCCCGTCTCCATTAGCCTAGCTTGCATAAGCGTGGTACGTAAAACTTAAATATGTATTGTTATTACAACGTTTTTGCTTTGCAATCGGGAGGTCCCATGCTCGAATCCAGGGTTCAGTATCTTGACTGAGGTTTTCCAGAGTTTTCCTCAGTTATACCAGGTCAATGTTGGGATGGTACCTCAAAATACAGAATCTGGCCGCCATCCTTCCACTTCCTTTCCCAATGTTGTTATTGTTGATTTGTTGAGTGCTCCAGTGTAAAATGGCCTCTGAGATTGTATCTGGTAGCTTAGTAATAAATAAATATATCTCTTGTTCAGTTAATTCTGCAAAAGATGGCTGATGGTGGGCATGATGTCATACGTATCCAGGTACGTATACAATGCCTAAGAGACTATCACTTTTACGATACTTTTTCGATACGAGACAGACACAAACTTTGTCTCCTAGACTATTGTCATGGTCTGTATATGAGTAACTTAAGACATAATCTTTCCTACATTCGCGAAGTGTTCTCTCGGGATTCGTGTAAAATTGATTCAAATGCAAAGTTATCCGCGGCCCAATGCATATTGCACTAATTTTAACGGCCCATATGTAATTTGCATATTTATGGGCCTTCATATATCCGGAATTCAATCATACACTACTATAACGCTCGGGAACAAAATTGTTTTTACACTAGTTTCTTTAGATGGAATTGGACATGAATGTGGGTATATACGAAACAAATTGGATCAAGTATTGGATCAAAGAATTGTTGTGAATGAATATTAGTGCGTTTGCACACGGCAACGATAATATCGGTGGAACCACCGATAATGTCGGAGGTGAAATAGACTTCAATGTATTCAAATCGTAGCTTGCACACGCCACCGATATTATCGGCAGATGCTGTCGGCCAAGCCCCCGATACTGTCGGCGGTATCGCCGACAACGATTTTGTCGGGGGCAATGTTTTCTTATGATTGGATGCACACGCCACCGATAATGTAGGCCGGCCAGCGGGTTAGATGAAGAGAATGAGTGACAAGGCGCTGTGTATTTTTGTTTCGTTTCTTGTCTTTGGAATTTTGTTGTTTCCATTTTTTTCCCTTACAATTGTATAATATTATTATCTTGTCCTATAAACAACTTCGGAACAGCTTATTATTTTTTTACAGTCTCTGTTTTGGTGTAGCTAATTCCCTTTATTAAATAAATACAAAATGTGGGAAGTCTGAAGAGTACTGGATTCCCTCTAAATAGCTATTACCAAATAGAATATAGGAAATTTAGATAACCAATTTCTTGATTATTTTCAATTCCTTTTTTATTTTTGTTCTTTCTCTCTCTCTCTCTCTCACACACACACACACACACACACACACACACACACACACACACACACACACACACACACACACACACACACACACACACACACACACACACATTCTCTTTGATGGTATATATTTAAATCTATTAATACTTTCAAATTTTAATACATTCTGGAAATTAATTTAAGCGTAATTTTCAAAGGTTGATACACTGTGAACATAAGCATATGGAAAAAATCCTGATTATTATTATTACTTTATTTTATTTTCATCAGAATTGTGTGCAGATCACTTTTCCCGGTTCCACTCAATAAGCAATGATTGAATAGAATATTTGTTGACAAGTCATATTAGATTTATTATTATTTTGAAACGAAACCAGCACAATCAAACACTCTTTCCAAAGCTCCAAGGACAAGTTACTCACTTGGCGTTTTCTTGATTGTGATCTCAACAATAGGGATGTGACTTCATGCTTCACTTGTTGCAGATTTTTTTTCTCATTTCCAAAACTATCCCAAATCCCCCCCCCTTTAAAAATAATTTGTGGAATGGCAATTGAAAACAAAGACCAAAGCTATGTATCCAAGTTTTCCCTCTCCCCTTTGTACCGGGATCGACCCCACTGATAGAGTTCTGCAGTTTAGCTACAGTGACTGAATGAAAAGGTTGTGTATTATTGCATTCGTATCTTTCTAGTTTTGCTTAGATTTTTAGAGATGGCAGGAATTTTTCCATTCGATATTTTTAACCCTTATTGAACTTGTGGAATGTAGACCTTGCATATGGGATAAGATAACAGACTCTTTCAAGGACAGAATAGAAAAGCAAAAAGCATGACGAAAAGTTTATGCAAGCCTTGCCCAGGGTTTTGAGTTCATGGACAAAAAGAAACGAGAAACGACAGGTATGTATGCAACAGCGCAAATCTGTCTTCAACATTGGGGGGGGGGGTAAGATCGTTCCCATATTATATATATATAGCGATGTTCAAACTATTTCTGTAGTCGAGAAACAATGCAGTAGAGGATCAGGGGAGCAGAGTTGTCTTCAACATTGGGAGGCGGGCAGATTTGAGGCTTATTCTGAGTGGACATTACTTTAATCTCACTTTCCTTTCTGGCGATCGGACACAATCAAATTTTTCTCCCAAAAAACACATTTCAAATCGGATTATATGGGGGGACAATCTCCCCAGTTCAAAGATTGGAGGGGACATGTCCCCTTCATCCCCCCGGGATTTGCGCCAGTGTATGTATGGAGCAATGTAAAACAGAATTACTAATTTGAATCTTATCATTTAATCTACTATGACATTAATGTTAATTGCATGGAAAACAAAATAATATACATACAATATGTAACAGTGTTCCAACAAAAATTAAAACTAATATAGTTTGCAATGTACCGCAGCATCAATTCTCATCGAAACGAAAATAATATGTTTACAGCATCTATTTAAAACGGCACTGTTAAATCTAAACATGTTTAGGCATAGGGCTATTTTTTCTAAGTTTTGTACCGTCCTCCACACCTCTTCAGAACAGTTTTTGTAGTCCTCGTTTTAAAAAAAATAATTTTCCCAATTATTATTTTTTAAATTTGTTTTCATATATGGAGAAGATTTTTTTCTGTGTGTCGCTTACTTCGCTCATCACCGGCAACGATATTGTCGGGGCTTCCACCGATATTGTCGGCGACGTGTGCAAAGTACGCCGACTCAGACACCGATATTATCGGGGCTTCCTCCGATTTTGTCGGTATCGTGTGCAAACACGCTTAGTCTAGTAGCACTTTACTGAATAAATAGGCAGAACAATATGGAGGAGAGATTTGAATCGGATAAGCACAACAGTGGCTTGTGATTGAAGAAGACAAAATTATGTATGTAACACTGCTGTCAGAAATAAGATAAAGTATGAATAAAGATAATATATTGTAGATATTTACTATTATTCTTATTATTAATTTCAGCACGCCACCGCCCGCTGGGGCGAGCGAAAGGAGTAACTCCAGCGGGCGGTGCAGCACGCAAAGTGTCACACATGTAAATATTTCGTGAAAGCAGAGAAATGAACTTGTTTTTCCGATTGTCCTTGTAAATAGCTGTGGGATTCTTCCTGTTATTTGAGGAGTGTCTGCAAAGTTTGACTGCCATAGCTTTGCTCAAATAAATGACACACTGCCGCAGAAAAGTATTATTGTTCTTCTCCTATTTTTATTGCCTACTATAAAAAAGGAAACAGCTTAACTATTCAGTAAAGAAGTCTGAACCTCTGATTACAGATTCCGTTTGGTGGTAACTTGTTTACTTGCAGAGTTGCAGAGCTGTTGAACAATAAACCGCACGTGTTCAGTTGCAGTCCAGTCTAAATCTGTAAGAACGTCTGCCTCCAATGAATAAGATAAAAGAGAATTTCCGGCCATACAAAATAGCGAAGTCAGCACTTAATGTACCATGATATGTGGGGGGGGAGGTAGCTCAGTGGTAGAGCGTTCACCTGCGATGCTTGGGGTCCCTGGTTCTATCCCAGCTCGCTCCGTGTGGACTTTGTAGTGGACAAACACCGTGCTCGTGGGTTTTCTCGGGGTTCTCCCGTTTCCTCCCACTTTCTTCATTCCACCATTTCACTCATCTCTCATCATCACCGTCTCCTTTAGCCTAACGCGTACGCGCCTTTGGCGTGGAAGTCCCGGGTTCGATTCCCGGCGGGAGCTCATGTGGTTCGGATTCCACGTTAATCAGTAGGTCCACGTCTCATATAGCCTCGCTGCTGAAAGGGACGCTAAACTAAAATCAACTCAACTCCTTTAGCCTAACCGGCATAACCGTGGGACAAAAAACTTAGATTTCATTTCGTTTTTACCATGATACGAGAGGATTTTGCGAACATCATGATAATTGTCACTTCTGGTAAAATTAAGTTATTAGGTGGACTGGATTGGTATTAAACCACAAAGGAAACTTGTTTGGTATGTGTCATTGTATCGAATTGCATAGGAATGATGAACTTTCTTTTCATACATACTCGAAAGTCAGAAAATGTGGCATACAATTACAGAGACTCACTTTAATATTCGGCCACCACATTGTATTGGAGTTTTATCTTATATTATGTAAAGTAGAGTGATAATATTGTTTATGCTATGTTATACCTCTATATTTGTGCAACTTTTTACAAAAATTAAACCATAACATTATAAATCTAACGTACAAAAATCAGAATATTTCTTCTCAAACACAAAAATTATAATCACTTTAATATTCGGCCACCACATAATGTGGAACTTTCTTGTCGCCTTCTTCGATGCAAGAAAAATGTTTTAATACCTAGTTGGATACCCTTTATTGCGTATCACCCTCTTCAAGTGATTTTGCATATTTCCAGTTATTTTTGCGGTATATTCAGGAGCAATATTGGCCCATTCTCCTGTTAACCTTCTCTCAAGTTCCTCGTTTGATGCTACCGCCACTTTCCGAACTCTAGTGTCGAGTTCAGCCCACAAATTTTCAATGGGATTGAGGGCCGGACTTTGTGGTGGAGTTTCAATACCTTTAGAGCAGTTATACAGAAGCCACTCACGTACAACATACGACTTATTTTTGGGTCGTTGTCGTGATAAAATTTAAAAGTCTCGCGAATTCCAAATTTGTCCTCACTCTTGTGTAAAATCTCTTTAAGAATGTTCACGTATTGTTCTTTTGTCATTTTAGCATTTATAAACCTGAGTTCATCCTCATCGACAGCAGATATGCACCCCAAAACCATTATGTTACCACACCACCATTTTTGACTGTTACTAGTAAATTCAGTTTCCTTAGTTCTTCATTAGCCTTTCGCCACACTAGAACCCTGCTATCTGACTTTAAAAAGTTGAATTTGCTTTCCTCAGCAAAAATAACATCTTCCAATCATCCTGATTCCTTTTGCACGTAGATTTTAGCGAACTGAAGCTGTTTTTTCTGCTCACTTTGTTGACAATGGTTTCTTTCTAGCTACCTTTCCGTGGTATCCTTCGTTTCTCAGTACTTTCCGAACAATCTCTGGGTGTACATCCTTTCTACATCCTTGCAACAATTCCGCTACAGTCTTCGGTGCATTTAATTTTGAGATTTTCTTAACTTTTCTCACACTCACACGTTTTCCTCGTCCATTTATCTTGCTAGGGCAACCCTTCTGCTTCACGGATTCTATCCTGTCTTCGTTCTTATAATGTCGCAAGATATCACCGACTGTACTTCGTGGTATATTCAAGATTTTTTTTTTTTTTTATATTTATTTATTTGTATTGAAGGCCTATGGCCCATAATACAATTCTACACGTTTATGACACACTCCTAGTTTGAATATACACAACAACAAATACAACTAAATAGGTACACTAAAACATTAATTTACAGATGTGTTTTCTTATGATGGAGTAGAGGGTGCATTGTTGTCCTCAACCTCTTTCAAAGCTTCTTCCCGTAAACGATAAAATGACTGCAAAAATTTCGCCAGAGTTGATAGCTTCTGTTTGTCAGTTGCATTTAGAATTTTGTTTAATTCTAAGTTTTTGTCATGGATCCTATCCCCTATCCTTCCCCTATTGCGTTCTTCCTCTAGCACCTTACATTCGAATAAAATATGTATTTCATTTTCAATCTCACCACATAAACTACATAAATAATTTCCGTTTTCATTTTTCGGACTTTTCCACCTGTATATCCCCATTCGAAATATTGCTATAGCGCGTCTTTGGTCCCTCCCTAGCTCGAGATATTTTTCTGCCCCCTCATTTGTTTTAATCTTTACATATGTTGCCAAAGATCGCTTAGTCTCGCAATCAGCTTTCAAATTTTCAGTTGCATCTGAAATTACTTTTTCTCTAATTACTTTACACATTTCTTTTGATTTCTTGTTTCTTTTTTCTAACAAGTCGAACATATTTAGCTCGTGCAATAGTTTCCCTACTCCCATTATCCAAAAGTTATTACTTCTCTGTTTCATTTGAAAATCAAAGCATTGCTTCTGAATTTCCCTCCCGTTTTCTGATTCACACAGGTTTAGCCAATATTTTAGAACCCTTATTTTTATGATTGAGCTGACGGGATGCCTCCCTGTATCAAGTAGGATCGCGCTGTTAGGTGCCGATTGTGGTACCCCTAATATTTGTTTAATGAACTTGGTTCCTGCTTTATTAATTATGTTATCAGCACAGTTTGTACCCCAGACTTCACATCCGTACAGAAGTATGGGCTGCAGTAGTGTATTAAATGCACGCATGGCCAATTTGAACGGAACGTTGTTGTGTCTGTTCAAGGTTTTTCGTGTTGCGAATATGCTTTTTTCTGTGATAGCTGCCGCTTTTCTTTGGTGGTCGATCCAATTTCCATTATACGAAATGTTCACTCCCAGATATTTAAAAGTTTTAACTGTTTCCAACTCTTCCCCCTGGTATGACCACCTCTCTGCTTTTGCCAGTTTGTACCCCTTTTTAAATACTACTACTTTCGTTTTCTTTACGTTCACTTTGAGATTCCATTCTTTGCAATATCCTTCTAAAGCATTTAATGCTCTCTGCAATCCTATTACGGTTTGTGACATGATTGTCAAGTCGTCAGCGTACAACAATACTGGAATTGATGTTTGCAGTACATGCGGAGGGTGGCTATCGGTTTTATCTAGTGCATCAACTATGTCATTGATGAATAAATTAAATAGTATTGGGGAAAGTTGGCACCCCTGTCTCAGGCCTATGTAAGATGGTATGGGTTCGGACATTTTATTTCGTCCGCTTTTTACACAGAAATCGACCCGTTTGTATATTTTTTCGATGCTTTGAAGTGTCTGAGTGGACATCCCGTACGTTCTTAGTTTGTACAATAAAGCAGTTCTGCTAACGGTGTCGAAAGCTTTTTCAAAATCGACGAAGCAGCTGAACATTTTGCCTCGTTTCTGCGTCAACGCTTTGTCAATTAACGTACGCAACACCATTATATTGTCTATCGTGCTATAGCCTTTTCGGAACCCTGCTTGAAGTGGCGATACTTTGTTATTGCAGTTTGCCCAGCGTTCTATTCTTGTGGCCAGGATTCTTGTGTAAATTTTACTTATGACCGGTAAAAGTGTGATTCCTCTATAATTGTTAGGGTCCTGTGCATTACCTTTCCTTTTGTACAGTGGGACAATTATACCCCTTCCCCATAAGTCCGGTATGTCTGCTCCCCGTAGCAGCTTGTTGAACATTCCGGCTAACGATTTCATAAATTTTTCGTTCTCTACACTGTGTTTAAAAAATTCTGCTACAATACCGTCGACCCCTGCTGCTTTATTATTTCTCATACTTTTTGTAGCGAGCTTAATTTCGTGAATGGATATTTCTTTGTCGAGAATGGGATCAGTACTTGAAACTTGTAAGGGAATTGACCGCGTTGTTTTCCATGTGTCCTTACTACCAAGAATTTGCCTAAAGTGTTCCGCCCATACTTCTGTAGGGATGTTTTGTTTCGGTGTTCCCTGTGTATTGTTTCCGCGAATCATACGCCATACTTCCTTATAATCGTAGGTATCTAGTGCTGTTTGTAAACTCTGGAACCACAGTTCACTCCATTCTTTCCTTTTGTTTTTACATACTTCTTTGTATCGGTTCCGCTTCTTCAGATATTCCGTTAGTAGATTAGAATCCCCTCTGACTCGTTTAAATGTACGTAATGCTGAAGTTGCTTCCCGACGCGCAGCGATGCAATCGGCATCATACCATGGACTTTTATTGTTGATTACTTTAGTGTTGTCAATCTTCATGATCCGCCCCACTGAGTATAGTAATTTGTTTAGAATTGAGTTTGAAGATTCAATATCTCTGCTGTTTACATATGTGTTTATGCCTATTAGGTATAGTTCTGTTAGAGGATTGTCCAGATTTTGTTTGAATTTCTCTTCATTGCTTTTCTGCCATTTGTATTTCAATACATTTTGAGTTTGCCCCTTATCTGGTTGTGTGTGTGTGTAGTGCTCATTATAGAGCTGATCGCTTGCGTGGTTGTGTTTTGTGCTGTTTAATTCTACTATTATAGGCTGATGTTTGGAGTCAATCAGGTCACCTACTGTAAAGCGAGTTACGCGATCATATGTGTGCAACGCACTCAAACAATAATCTATCGTGCTACACCCTTGCTCACTTAGATATGTGAATTTCCCTTCCTCGTCACCCTCTACTCTACCATTTACAATAGCAAAATTACAGGCATTACAGAAATTAATGAGTTTTTTTCCATTTTGGTTAACTATTTTATCTTGATTACTCCTCTCTGGGAGTGACGCACTATTATTCAGTTCTAATCTGTCGTATTTATCGGTTGCAATATTAGCCCCGTCATCTAGTTCCCCAGACCTAGCATTAAAATCACCCATGATTATTATATCCCTGTTCCCGTCGTCTTCAAATTGTAAAATATTTGCTTCTAACTCGTCAAAGAAATGTTCATTTGCAAATTTAGAGTTTTGTGGATGGTTGTATACAATTCCTATCCATAAACCAATCGGATTCGAGAATTTTATCCACATCACATCTGAACACTGTGTCATTTCAATAGAACTAGCGTATTTAATTGATTCCGTAATAAAAACTGTGATACCCGATGGCGCACGCCCATATTTACTTGCCTTTTGCTTTGTTTTGTTGTATACTACGTAACCTGGTAACTGAAAGTCACTATGTTTTGTCCCCCACGTCTCCACACAGGCAAAAATGTGGAACTGCCCCATGTAGCGAACGAAGTCCTTATTTTGTATTTTCCCTGCTAACCCTTCCACATTTAGACAGCATATCTTCAATGTCTTTGACCTCGTGTTATCTTTAGAATTGCAATTCTCACTCACCTGCTGACTTCGGGGGGTGGTACCTGCGCTATCCTATGCCTTGTCCGTTGTCACTTTGCCGCGCCGTGTTCCAGTGTCTCTTGGTCCCCTGGGGCGTAACCATCTGTCTAAGGTATTTGTATGTTCTTTGTCACCACTATTGCTGACCTCATCAGCGTTGCCAATTCCACTAAAATGTTCACTTTCACTTCTGGAAACACCACTCACTTTAAAAACCACATTTTTTGTTAAATCCGCTTTGAATGTTTCCCCGTCTATTTTCAGTTTGTTAAACACTAACGAGGCAAATTTTCCTTCTTTTCGCGCTGCTAACATTTTGTCCGTTAATAGTTTCCGTTCTTGTGATATCTTTTGCGAAAACTGTTCGTGAATTATTATTTTGCTGTGCTTCAACTTGGCCTTGGCATCTAACACCTCTTTTTTCTTTGTGTATCTCAAAAATTTCACCACAATATCAGATGTTTTACGACCTGACGGAATAAAATGTGCGCGTTCGATATCGTCATCCTTTATAGCAACACCTAATTTATCAACTATCACTGCCTTCACCGCGTCCTCACAGTCTTTCCATGACACTCGGCCCTCACTCCGCACTTCCACATTGCGAAAGATCAGATTATTCCTTTTACTTTGATTTTCCAGATAGTCTTGTTTTGACTCCAATTCTGTCAATCTTCTCCGTAGAATGTCGTTTTCCTCTTTGAGCTTAGTCATCTCGTGTTGTAGGTTCTTTACTTCTGATGTTAGCTGGTTCATCTTCGTTTCTATCCTGTCAATTTTGCAGTCTATGTTCCCTATCTTTTGAATCGCCGGTTCCATGTTGGTAATTCTTTCCAGGATGTCTTCTATCTTTCGGTCTATGCTATCCTTGTTACCTGGGCCTGGATGCTGTTCGACGTTTCCTATCCATAGTAACACCAACACTATTGCTAAACACACTGCCCTTCCCGTCCATCCTTTGTTATCGATAAGCTCGCTGCGATTCACATGCTGCTTGTATTTAGTTCTGTTGAAAGTCCCTATTCTTGCTCTCCACTGGGTTATAGAAACACCCATGATATGGCTACACTTCTCACTCGCAGAGCGATCGTCAGGTGCGTCCGTCCTCTGTGACTTCTCAAGTGCAACTCCCCTATATTCAAGATTACAAGCAATATGCATATTGGAATCCCCCTTTTATGATGAAAAATAACCAGCTGGTGCTGCTCAAACGTTGCGTTACAACTTTTTGGCCCCATTGGAAGTGTTATTCTGCAAAGCCAATACCCACTCACACTTTCTAACACGAAGACGAGACATGAGTTATACATACGACGTTCCTTCCCCCAGTCATATTGTTCTGTAAACTGGGGACACAGCAGTAAAATCATCAAGTCACTTTAGTGGCCGAATATTAAAGTGGCATATGAAGGCAGTTTGTAGAAACATAGCAGTTAGTTAGGCATAGTTTGCATTTACAACTTTTACACATTACAAAATAGTACACGAGGCATGATAGTTGTTCCCTGTCATCGCTTACAAATTCCTATGTATTTACATTAATGCGTTCTTTGACATAAATGACAACAATATGGGGTGGCCGAATATTAAAGTGAGTCTCTGTATGTTTCCACGAGTTGCCCATATTATACAAATAACAACATTGTTATCCGGAATAGGCTTTTTGCAAATATTGGTAATAATAATAAGAAGAAGATGAAGAATACGTAGAAACTAGATTATTATTCTTCTTGCAAGAAATTCTAAATATGAGGAATTTAAAAATACCATAGGAAAATTATACAGCTAAAGACAATATAGGAATATTACGAAAGAGTATTATGAAGATAATTTAAAGTATGATTTATTTTGTCACTAGAACTCTCTATAATGATCGATACTAACATAAAAACAGATTAACAAAGCAATAGGCCCATGTTAATACTGGAAAATTAGTAATTTCTCCACATAAGATGATATTCAGAAAAGTGATCAATTTTGAATTATCCCTTTTATTAACCATTCATAATAGGAGTCATTTCAACGCAGCTATGCACGGTCACAAAGATGAAGACAAGGAGATTTAATGTTGGTAATTATGGTTGGAGGGGGTAATTCGAGATGTATGATAAAATGTTGGAAAATACGGTAAATTTTAATTTTACGTATTAACTAAGTAATTAATTATTCATAACATGAGAGCTGCTTCAACACGGCTATAGCATAAAAGTGTATACCAGGAGATAAATTTATACCGACATCAATTTGCGAAATGACATTGACGCAAAAATTCTTTGTCAATCAGGTGGTCATTATAGCTTCGAATCTGAGTGCATCATAGTTGAGATATGTATTGAGAACCAAAAATTACTTTTGGCTTGTGTGTACCGCCCACCAGGGGCATCATTTAAGAATTTCGAAGAAGATATTTCTCGTATCTCACCACTTTATATGCATAGTCTCATACTTGGGAACATGAACTTTGATTTATTGTCCACTAAACGTGAAGTAGAAACATTCCGCGAGATTACTACATCCTTAAATTTTTCCATCTGTTCGCTCGAATCTACGTTTCATACTACCACCTCAGATTCACTTCTTGACTTAAGATTAACTTCCGACATTGATAGAGTTCTTCATTTCGGTCAATTTTCAGTACCTGGCATTTCGCGTCATGATCTTATCTTTGTTTGCTATTCTATTAAGACTCCCAAATTCAAGCCTAAAGTTGTTTTATACAGAGATTTAGCCAACATTAACAATGAAGTACTCTTGCGTGATGCTGCGTTATTGCCTTGGCATCTAATAAGTTCTTTTCCTTCTGTGGATGACCAACTATCTTATTTCAATGAGTTAATATTTTATCTTCTGAACATTCATGCCCCCTTGAGAGAAAAACGTGTTTCTCGTTCTCCGTCATCCTGGATTACAGATGAAATTCGAAGTTTAATGGCTTGTCGCGACAGAGCGTATAGTAAATTTAAGAAAGCACGTAAATTGAATCTACCCAACTTAAATGACAAATTTGAGGAATATAGGATCCTTAGAAATAGATGTAATCAAGCCGTGCGTAATGCGAAATTAAAATTTTCCTACACCCTGTTTGAGAACAAGAATCCCTCCCATCTTTGGAGAAATTTGAAGCTACTTGGCATTCGTAGCAGCAAAAGAGTCCAGCCGGATGTAGCTGCTCCTTTCTCTGCCGATTATCTTAACAATTATTTCTGTAGAATTGATAGTTCTAGCTCACAGATAACGGCAAGATCTGATAATACAGGACAAATCTCTAATTTTGAAGAAAATGTTTTCTCTTTCACTTGTGTTACCCCACATGATGTAATGAAAGCGATTAAGAGGATAAAATCCACTGCTATAGGTGCTGATGAAATAAGCATAACATTGATCAAGAAAATATTACCCTTCGTCCTCTCCCCAATTACCAATTTATTTAATCTTTCCCTTACTACCGGAACATTCCCAGTCTTGTGGAAGACAGCACGAGTCCTGCCTCTCCCTAAGACTAAGGATGTCAAATCTGCAGAAGACCCAAGGCCTATTTCAATATTACCTGCCCTATCTAAAGCTCTTGAATATATTGTAAGTGATCAAATATGTGAGCACCTTCGAACTTATAACCTTTTAGACAGTTTTCAATCCGGGTTTCGTAAACATTGCACTATATTATATTTGTGTGTGTGTGTTCAAGTGACAGTCTGTTTCTTGTGTTTTTTTTTTTTACTTTCTATTTTTTTTTCTTTTGCTGCTATTAGCTATATCCTTTGATTTTTCAATTTTGTGTCATGTTTAGGTGGTAGATAAGGCTACATATAGCCTTAACCTCGACATGTAAAATAAGTCAAAATAAATAAATAAATAAATTTGATTTAAGAGGGGTTACATGAGACACATCCTGTATAGGCCTGTGTTAGAATACCCCGGCAACTCTGTTATTTTTCTGTTCTGGAGTTAGCAGTTATCTGAATCACCGCGGTGCTCGGCCAGGGTTTAGGGTTGTCAACGGATCGAGTGGCTCGGCTCACAGCTCATCTACTATCGAGCCGAACCAAGAAGTGAGCCGAGTCAACACCTCACCTAACCGAGACGGCAAAACCGAAGGCTCACTTGAGCCGAACCGAACCGATTCGGTGGCTCATCCCGAACGAGCCGGCTCAGACCATCGGCTCAATTGAGCCGAGCCGATGGCTGATCCCAACCGAGCCGGCTCGAACTGTTCGCTCAGTTGAACCGAGCTGAGCCCGTTGACATCACTACCCGGGTTGGGCTTCTGCTTAGGTTGAGAAATACGACCGTGCAGGACTCAGCCTTGGTAAAAACTACAGTATATACATATATTGGTGCTCACGACATTTGAGGCTGTCCTTTTATTTAAAAAAAAAAAAAAAAAAAAAAAAAAAACTATTTTGGTCTCGTTATCGAGACGAGATGAGAGTAGTGTCTCCTCTCGTGAGCAACACTAAAAGTATTCCACGTTACGGCTTTCATTTCTCATGGCTTTCGCTTTCCAGTTTAATCAGGCCATGATTTCAAAACGAGCGAGCTATGTATCAAACTCGACTCGACTCGATACTCGATCTCAAAAAACAGTAACTCGGCTCGGAACTCGACTCGAGAAAACTATCTTTGACTCGGCTCGAAACTCGACTCGAATTCGAGTCGAGTTTCGAGTAGAGACGAGTTTTAGCTCGACTCGTGCCCATCCCTAGCGAAAATCCTGGGGGGATGAGGGGGACATGTCCCCTCCAATCTTGGAACTGGGGAGGACTGTCCCCTAATAATCCGATCTGAATTTTTTTTTTTAAGTGATTTGTGTCCGATGGCCACAAAGGAAAGTGAGATGAAATTGATGTCCCCCCAGAATAATACTCAAATCTGCCCGCTTCCCAATGTTAAAGACAACTCTGCTCCCTGATCCTCCACTGGATTGTTTTTCAACTTCGCGAATATTTTGAGCATCGCTTAGCCAATAAATAAATAAATAAACTTTCTTACTTGTCCCCCCTAATGTTTAAGACAGATTTGCGCCGCTGGCTTGTTTGAGCCAAATGTATTATATATGTTCACACCAATAGAAAGCTTTTTATTCATTGGCTGTTGTTTACACCAAAGGCTGTTTTCATGGACTCTTGGTTCAAGACGTCGCGTCCAACGATATATTTCGTTTTAACCTACGCATTCTATCACTTTCGATACTTTCACTTATTTGTGTGTCTATGAATAAACTATTTCACAAGTCGTAGCCAACTGCAGCATTATAAAGAAAAAGAAAACGGGGACTTGAATCTACGTCCTTTAGATTACAAGCATAATGCCTTAAATGCTTGCGCTATTTTGTTAGTCTACTAACAGCTCGCATAAACCGTGAAGTATCGAAAATAGTCCTCCTTTTTGCTTGTCTAGGCAAAGCGTTTTGTAGTGTATAGTTTACTCTAGTTTCCGTTAACTCTTCGAGTAAACGTGTAGTGCATCCATAGATGCTTTCGTGTTTTAATTCATGTTTCTTTCTTTTCTATTTTTATTTTTTTTCTCTATCCAAATACATTTCGATTGCTTTTTTTAAAAAAAAAGAAGAATGAGGATTGTTCATCGCCACAGAGCAAACGTTTAGTTTTCATTTTTAAAGCATAATGTAGTAAAATATTCGAAAATTTCAATTTTTCCTTTTTTTTAAGCTCGGGAAAAAACTTCAAAACTGTTTTTTTTTTTACCCAAAATTTCCGGTTTTCTCCAGGCCTTTACAACACTACTCCTGACACAGTTCTTACTTTTCCCCTTCGAATCACTACCTCTTTCGGTCCATGGGGTACTTTGTGAAGTCACAATCTTTCACTAACCAGCAGGAGGTGGAAACAACACTGACTTCTTTGTCTCTAAGGACAAGTCATGGTAGTATCAACGTAGAATCAAGGAGATGGTAGGAGGGTGGCTGCCAGTCCTATAGTTTGAATATTAATCTGCTTTCATTATCCTGTAATAATACAGGTATGTTGTATACCAGAATATTGCAAGACTTGTGATTAACCCTTGTATTTCCAGATAAAGAAAAACTATTTTCACTTGAGTCATCTAAGAATGAAATGTTAGAAGTGATTGTGAAAGGATATTGAACAATGCTTATATTTAAATGTACCATCTCAGTGGTTTTGGTGGTTCTAATTCCTAAACCTAAATTTCAGGATAATCAGCAGAGAGAATCAATTCTGGAACATCTCAACTGGAAATTCTACCTTTCACCTATATTTGCCCGATAATTAAGTACCAAAATTGTACTTTAAAAAATGTTCATGATGTTACGGATATATACTATGTTAAGTAAATTTTAAAGACAAGATTTAATTGAAATGAGTAAGAGAGATCTAACAAGTGTTAAGAGTAAATTCCATAGAAATAATAAGTATAGGTATTAGAGAAAACAATCAAAAGAATGCCTTCTTTTCTATTCTTTTCCAAGAATGAGGTCATCAGACTTAGATTTGAAGGCTGCAGCATTGTTTAAACGGGGAAAAAATGCAATAAAACTGAAAGTCGTGAAGTCATTAAAACAGTATCCTTGTAGAAAAAGGTGTTCTTAGATGGACAGCGCTGTAATAATACGTAAGTAACATCGGACATTTGTGTAACAAACTGTCTTTGTTCTCTACATCATCGCATATATATACAGGCGCGAATCCAAGAGGAGGGCCATAGGGGCTGTAGCCCCCCTTTGACGCTCAGGTATACACCTGATAAAATGGGTTTCAATCGTACTTACTTTACACTGGATAAGAGCTCATTGGTGGCTAAGCGGTTAGCATACGCGCCTCTGGCGTGGGAGACCCGGGTTCGATTCCTGGCGGGGACTCATGTGCTTCGGATTACACGTTAATCAATAGGTCTACGTCTCATATAGCCTCGCTGCTGAACGGGACGTTAAACTCATAATCAACTCAACTCAACTTTACACTGAATAAAGCGGCAAACTATAGTCCCTCCCTTAATCATATCCTGGATCCGCAGCTGTATATATATATATATATATATATATATATATATATATATATATATATATATATATATATATATATATATATATATATATATATATATATGATATTATATTAGGGTGTCCCTTATTAAGAGTAATATCGTGTTGAGATACACACACCCGCTAAATGTATTCTATGTGACCACCAACATGCATTATTAAAATAGTAGCTTCCTGCGAGAACGTTAACCCGTGCCGACTTGACGACAAAGTCATGAAATGACGTTTTCACATTATAATATAATTTAGAATTTCCATCGTGATAACGGAGACACTAAAAGATGCAGAGAAATTAAACTTCGCACGAAGTAACTAGAGAAAGGATGACATCTGCCTGTGTATTGACGAACATCACCGGATGAACAGTTTTGCCAACCCAAGAGAAAGGTATGTTTTTGTAAATCGAATGACCTAAATTGGATACCATCATTGCAAGTAACAATGTAAATGAAGACAAAAGAGATGGTGAACGCAGATCATTATTGCAAACTTTTCGAGAAATAACGTGAAACATGCCGTAACATAAATGCAAACGTCGTTGGCGCACACAGGGAGTGAGGTACTAATGTTTTGTACACCTTAAATTAAATATTGATAAGAACTATTTATGCAGACTCCAGAATAGCATCAACATAGAATAGCAGAATCGCATGGAAGATTCCCGGATTCCAGATTCCAAGACTCAAGAATACCCAGATTCCAAGAACAAAACATTGAAGTGAAAATATCCACTATGAGTGTGGGCTACGTTGCGTACGTCATATACTTCCTATGTTTGCTTCTAATCTACTGTTTATTTGATAAAGAATATGACTTACTCGGACACGTCTGTACCCTACAATTCAACATATTTCAAATTAATCTCTTAACTCTCTGCTTGGCCAATATTGGCGTATGTTGTGAGAAAATAAGTTCTAGTCTCATTAAATTACATGCACGTAAGATATTCTTGTTTCAGCAACGTTATAGCACCTTAAATGTACCATTCAAAATAATCAGCAATTACACCTATTACAGCATTATCACTTCAAGCCCAACTCGGTATTGGTTCCTGTTACTGAATCCAATATGGAGGTAAAATTCGAACACAATTTTCCAAATGGCCATTTACGCCAATTTTACCCACTGTGTTGGTTCCAGCATATTGAATTTTACAATTGTGACACCCTAAACGTTATTAGAGACCTCACAAATATAACAAACTCAATTTTTATCCCATTTGGAACATTCCGAACATATTTTGTCCGCCAAATTTGACCAGCCATTCTGAACTATTCACTTTTGACGGCATCATCGCTGTCAGTGACTTCGAGAATCCACGAGTGCATAAACCCGTGCAAATTGCACGCTGTCTTCATATTTTGACCAGGTTGTTAGCAATGCTACACAGTGTGTTGGAATCCTATCTTTTTCAAACATTACTTCTCAGCTTTAACAAGATACCGAATATCTCGGCGGTCAGTAACTGACTTATAAATCTCACGTAATCACGGTACTGCTCCTTATGCTCTACCGCCTTGCATTATAGGTTTTAAACCATACTGCACTAGTGACTTTTTCCGAGTTATTGTACTTTTTCACAAATTCAGTTTTTTCTTCTGTTGATGGCACAACTGTTCAACGGACCCTTCTAGACTTGGAGTCAGCGTAAACAGTTCTTGTCAATATTTAATTTAAGGTTGTATAAAACATTAGTACCTTACTCCCTGTGTGCGACAACGGCGTTTGCATTTAACACCTGTTTCATGTTATTTCTCGAAAAGTCTGCAACACTGATCTGCGTTTTCCATCTCTTTTGTCTTTGTTTTCATTGTTGCTTCCAATGATGATATCCAATTTAGGTCATTCGATTTACAAAAACATAACTTTCTCTTGGGTTGGCAACACTTCATCCGGTGATGTTTGTCAATACAGAAGCAGATGCCGTGTGGACTTTGTGGTGGACAAACACCGTGCTCGTGGGTTTTCTCGGGGTTCTCCCGTTTCCTCCCACTTTCCACAATTTCATTCATTTCTCATAATCACCGTCTCTTTTAGCCTAAACGGCATAATCGTGGGACGTAAAAAACTTAGATTTCATTTCATTTACAAGCAGATGCCACCCTCTACCTAGTTGCTCCATGCAAAGTTTCGTTTCTCTGTCTCTTTCAGTTTCTCCGTTATCACGATTTGACTTCTTAAATTGTATTATAATGTGGAAATGCCTTTTCATGACTTTGTCGTCAAGTCGCCACGGGTTAACGATCTCGTAGGGAGCTGCTCTTTCACTAATGCGTGTTTACGGTCATATAGAATACATTTAGCGGGTGTGCGTATCAAGGATCTTTATAAAATAGAGGATATGCCCATATATATCTTCATCCTATTAAATCAATGAAGCCAAAAAACAACCGAGAATCGGCACGTCTGATTGGCTATTCTCGTTTATGCCATCGTCTGATTGGCTCAAAACATTGCGATCATATTGGGCTGAGTGGGCAGAGTAGGGGTGGCAAAACTGTGACGTATGGCTTCAAGATTTTGTTGTAAGGGCAGATCCTCTATTTGATAAGATCCTTGCTGTGTATCGCAACACGAAATTACCCTAAATAAGGGACACCATAATATATATACAAATTGGGAAATTTACCTTTATATGTCCTTGTAACTTTCGAATTATTAGACAGAAAACACTGAAATTTTGCGCCATGCAAATATCTGCAAGGTACCTTATTTGACGCACTCAGTGATACGACGTCAAATTTTTACATTTCAAATTTACATGTTAATCGAAAACTTAACAATATTACATTTTTACTCTGTTTCAAACTAAGGTTGCCGCAAAATCACGAACATGCAGATTTGGGTGACCAATAATAATGCAAGTGAGACGAACAAGTCATTTTACATAGGAAATACTTTACTGTCAAATACTTTACTGATCATGGTATAGCGGCGGATATTGAATGAATAGGAAGAAAGTATAAAGCGATTAATTATTTAATTTTTAAAAGCTTTTATCTCCGAAAACTACTTTGATAATTACCTCATCCAACTATATATGTGACTTTCAATAGATTTGAATATCATAATACCGTTTTGGAGATATCGTAAACAGTACAAAACTGCTTGAAATTATGTGGTTCCGATAGCTTGTTGGAATTGGCCCTACCAACCAAAGTAAACCAAACATTGCTTTTAAGAAGTTCCGACAAGTACGCCATTTTAAAAATTATATCAAATTTTACAGTTTCTTCCACATCTCTGGAATGGTTTTATCTATAAAATTTCTGTAAACGACTCTGTAATCTTTGCTTGTAGGAAACCATCTACGTAATTTCGTGATACTTAAACACTTTTCGAAATAGTCTTTTGAAACAAGCTGAATTTTCATTGTCTTGTAATATTTTTTCTACTTGTTTGGAATACGTCATATTATGGCAATAGTATTCGGTACTAAATTACTTTGAACGTGCATTGTCTCGTCCGTCTTACTTCCGCCATCAAAGGTGTATAACTCTCCAGAATTTAATTGTTTTCCTGTGTTTGCGATATTGTAGCGTCTTTGGTTTGCAATACTGCCTAACACTTGCAGAAATTTTACGTTCTTTTGCGGGAAAGGAAATAAAAACCACCAATTAGGAACAGGATTTTTCGTTCACAAACTAATATTGCCAGCAATTAAGCGGGTTGAATTTGTTACTGACAGACTTTCTTTTATTACTCTTAAGGGTCGGTGGTGTGATATTATTGTTTTAAATCTACATGCCCCAAGGCTGACGATATAAAAGACAGTTTTTACGAAGAAGTGGAACGGATATTTGACCAACTCCCGCGATACCATATGAAAATTCTATTAGGGGATTTCAATGCGAAGGTAGGACGAGAGGATATTTTAAAACCGCTTATAGGGAACGAAAGTCTGCATAAGGAAAGTAATGACAACGGTGTTAGACTCGTGAACTTTGTAGCATCCAAAAACCTAATCCTGAAGAGTACAAAATTCCCATATCGCGACGTTCACAAATACACATGGTCCACACCAGACGGAAAAACACATAATCAAATTGATCACGTTTTAGTAGACAAAAGAAGGAAATCTAGCATAATTGATGTCCGGCCATTTAGAAAGGGCTGATTGTGACACTGATCCCTACCTGGTAGCAGCGATAATAAGAGGGAGATTATCGTTGAATAAAATAAATATTCAATGTCCGAAAACGCAGAGATTTAATTTACAGAAATTAGATGAGAGCCAGGTAAGAGATGAATACAAGATTGAAGTTTTGAATAGATTCTCGGCTTTAGAAGATTCGGAGTGCACTAGTGTTGAGGACACTTGGATTGAAATTAGAGATAGTATTAAAATTTGAGCAAAAGAAAAATTGGGACATACGAAAATACATAGGAACAAACCATGGTTCGACCAGGAATGAATTAAACTGACAGAGAAGAGAAAACAGGCAAAATTACGTTGGCTACAAAATCCGAATGAAATAACTACACAAAATTTCCTAGACATCAGGCAGGAAATTTCCAAAACTTTTAGAACAAAGAAACGTGATTTTTTTTAAAGCTAAAATAAAGGAACTTGAAGATAATAGTAAAAAGAAAAACATTCGGGACATTATAAGGGGATCAACGAATTTAAGAAAGGCTATAAACCTCAAGCTGACGGAACAGTTCTCACTGATATGGATAGCATCCTAAATATATGGAAAGATTTCTTTGACGGTTTGTTGAACATGCAACCAGAAACTAATGTGCGTGGAGAAAAGGAGATACACACCGCAGAACCGTATATTCCAGAACCTAACCGAATAGAAAAAGAAACCACTGTAAAGAAATTAAAGAAACGCAAATCTCAAGGTGTAGACGAAATTCCGGCTGAGTTAATTTTAGCTGGAGGCGAAAAATTGTGGAACAAGATGCACAAACGAAGAATAATTGCCACAAGAGTGGAAAGAATCAATCATTGTTCCGATTCACAAGAAAGGCGACAAAACTGCCTCTAACAATTATCGAGGCATTTCTCTTCTGTCAACATCCTATAAAATCATTTCAAATATTCTATTAGCAAGGTTGACCCCATACGCAGATGAAATTATTGGAGATTATCAGTGCGAATTTAGACGAAATCGATCAACTATCGAACAAATATTTACTATTCGCCAAAGACTCGAAAAGAAGTGAGAATACAATACCCCGGTACATCAACTATTTATTGATTTTAGAAAGGCGTACGACTGGGTTAGGAGAGAAACAAAAATGAAACGAAATCCTTAAGTTTTACGTCCCACTGTTATGCCGGTTAGGCTAAAGGAGACTGTGATGAGAGATGAATGAAATGGTGGAGTGAAGAAAGTGGGAAGAAACGGGAGTGGGTAAGTGTGAGGAAAACCCACAAGCACGGTGTTCGGCCACCACAAAGTCCACACGGCGCGAGCTGGAATCGAACCAGGGACCCCAAGCACCGAAAGTGAACGCTCTACCACTGAACCACCGCACCTTTCACTCTTAAAAACACTTCAAGACTAAATAAAATTAATCCGCGTAACGTTACACCCGAACTTGAAGCCGTTGTACAGTGTAATATATGCAGTGATGGTGGTACAGTGTAATATTTGAAAATGCTGGTGTAGGAAGTGCATTGTTCGAGTGATGAATCGACGAAAGCACTGTTTCGGTGGAGATGGACAGACCAAAGTGCGTCGCCCCTGGCAGTTTAGGAGGAAGGTACAGGAAAAGTCGAGGAGAGAACTCAGGACCCAGGACATTCGTCGCGCAGGCACGAAACAAGGAAGCGTAAGGAACTCTGTGTATGTGTGGTCGGCGTAGTGGCAACAACGAAAGTGGTCAGCGCAGTGGCAACGACAAAAGGTAGAACCAACCTAAATTATTTTATTGCGTTGAAAGGCCGATTCTCAGCATTAAATAGCGATGCAAGACGTTCTCTACAGATATTAAAGCCGGAAATAGTTGATAATGTTGAAGATGATCACATTGAGAATAGGTGCTTTTAGTTCGAACTTTAGCTAGCAAAGATTCGAATTTTTACCTTAAAGTAGGCTTATAGTGAACTATACAGACACTTTCGTAATTTTATTTCTGTATATGTTATGCGATATTAGTGACCACATCGTTCTCATTCAAGACAGATTAATTCCCATAATTTTTCCTTTTGTCAGTTATGATTCATAATTGTGGATAAGTGGATAAAGAAAGAGAAACTAAATGTAAACAAAATGACATGTGGATTTTTAGTAGTTCGAATTGCAAATTTTTGAGAAAAGAAGGCAATCTAAATATTTAATTTAGAATATTTAAACTTGCTTGAAGTGAAATCGTGTCATCTACGCTATTGACAAGCACTCTTTGAATGTAAGATAATTAGAAACAAAGCTGGATATATTTTCTAGAAGTGCGATTAGTGTATTGTTTAAAATTGTATAAAGTCACTATGTTGGTAAAGTTAGTCATCTAGGAGTTGGTAATTTAATTAATTTGTTTCAGTATGCTAATAGGAATTTAAAGAACGATCTGCTGACATGTCTCAATAAAAGTATTTGACGTAGAGAGCTCAAAGGTTAATTAGTGATCAGAAAAACGTAAATAATCTTAGGATCAGTGATTTTTGTGTCAAAGATACAGAATCCGTCAATAAAACTGAACAGATATTATATTGTTGTCAGGAGGAATACGTTTTGGCTAATAGCCATGAAGTAGCCTAAGCAAAGCCGCATATAATGTATCATTCTGATCCTCTAAAGAATAGAGCGATCGGAATTCTATGCTCATACATCACAATAATGACGACACCCTACGGCTAAATGCATATGCTACTGTTCCAACATAAGAAAAATCATAAAAACGACACATTTGTTTGAGAATCTCTTAAAAGACGCCTTTGCATTTAACATGAATATTTGAGTATTAATTGTATTCTGTGTATGTATGCATGCCTATATTTATGATTTATCTATATATGTTTGTGTCTTGATATTTTTCTATATTCGCCAATATGTGTGTGTATGTTATGCATGGTTAAATAACAAGATTACTCGCATTAATATTAAGTATGTATGATATATTCTTGTTGTTTATATTGATATCAAATTTTCTATCTGGTGTAATTATCTCCCAATCTTAGTTATGATTAGAAACGATTAGAAACCAGGCATAGGCTTACTTACTTTTCTTAGGTCATTCCGTTTTTCTTTCAAAAATTTCTCACTAAATCTTAAATCAAAGTCATTAATTATTTCAACTTATTTCACCTTATCCACGGATTCTAAATTATTCCACTTATATTTTTTTTACGCAACCTAAGTCGTAGGCATTTGAATTCAGATCCCATCAAACTATAAATAAGTCTTAATTTCATAATCCTGGAAATATCATTAGTCATAGAGTATCAGTTGATCAACGTTAATCGTGTGTTTATTATCCAACGTCACGTGACTAACAAGGAACATCACCCAATTGTCCGGCTCCGATTTCAATGAAATTTTTGTTGCTGATAGAGGACATGTATTCATTACTTGTGATGACAGAAATTTTTGCCATGGTGCAAGTTTTCTATTTTTTAATAATTTTTAAAAGTTGTGATGTGGTTAATAGAGATTACTGCAGATGTCCCTTACTACCCTTTGTAAACGGAGTGTTAATGAAAGAACAATCATGTAGATACGTATAGGGCCTAGGGGAAAGTCGTATAGTACGTATGACCTTGACGGCAGCCATCTCGAAATCCGCCATTTTGAATTAAGGTCAAGTTTTTAAAATGGGAATAGGGTAATATGATACATAATTTCGGGCTAGAATTTAATCAGGAAGACAATGGTGAAGTTAGTTTTAAGATGAGCCCATTTGATGAAAAGTTACAAGCATATTAATTGTTTATACTTACTATGTGCGTAAGTCCCTTACCTCCGCTTCTAACCCGCGTATTAATGATAATAAGTGGATAAAGGTTTCGTAATACATATTATGCCTAGAGGAAAGTGATACGAAAAGGGTATCATTGACGGCAGCCATTTTGAAATCCGTCATTTTGAATTAAAGTGAAGTTTTGAAACTGAAAACCATAGTATGTGGCACCAAATTTTAATAGTAAGTTTTCCCCAAAAGCCAATGGTATGCTTATTTTTGTTCTATAGTTAACCAATATGAATTTATGACTCTTCTAATATGCACGAAACGTCCATTATTCGATCTTTCAAATTGGCAACACTCATAATTTTCATCGCATATTTTAAGATTCCAACTGGCACTTTGCAATTGTTTCCATGGCTTATGTTTTCTAAATTTATTACAATTTTTTAAGAGTTACGATTTGTCAGTTCATGAATAGTGTTGGGATAAGCATCCAGCAATCTTTCTGAATTTTGAAGACTTGCCATGTAATTATTAATTTCCTAGGCAGTGTAATTATTTATTTTAACCCAGAGTACATGAGGTACCTATGGACCTAATGTGATGTAAAGAAATACAAATGAAATTATAAGAAATCGGTGTAACACGAACTCAAAATTATCATGAAATGTAGCCTACATGTTGCGCAAACAACAAACAGTATATTTTTTTTTAATAAATACGACTTTATAACTTTAAAGGAACAGCAGCAATGATAGAAAATATCAAAGAGACATAATATGACTGTTCCCAGCACACTGTTTGTACTGTGAACAAAATATGAAAACATGTAACTTGTTTATAAAGAGGTGTAACTTAATCGAGTTCCCGATCAATACTGATTATAAATCTTACAAACATGAACCATCGACAACAATCGCTAGAAAACGAAGGACTTTTTTGTCTGACTAGCTAAAATATTGCCATAGAAAATAAATAAATAAATATACAATAAACAAATATAAAACAAAACAAAAGACCATTGATTTACACAACAATCATATTTCGTATCCTTTTTTGAAGTGAATTTTCAACTTATTTCTCGTCTCATCTGCTATCCATTACAAGCTACCTCTCCGGTATTACCTGAATGCAAAGTTGGAGTTCTTTCGTTTTGCGATGATTGATGTCAGTAAACGAATTTTGAAGGGCAGGTATAGGAAATAAATAATTACATTGCCTATGAAATTAATAATTACATGGCAAGTCTTCAAAATTCAGAAAGATTGCTGGATGCTTATCCCAACACTATTCATGAACTGACAAATCGCAACTCTTAAAACAATTGTAATAAATTTAGAAAACATGAGCCATGGAAACAATTGCAAAGTGCCAGTTGGAATCTTAAAATATGCGATGAAAATTATGAGTGTTGCCAATTTGAAAGATCGAATAATGGACGTTTCGTGCATATTAGAAGAGTCATAAATTCATATTGGTTAACTATAGAACAAAAATAAGCATACCATTGGCTTTTGGGGAAAACTTACTATTAAAATTTGGTGCCACATACTATGGTTTTCAGTTTCAAAACTTCACTTTAATTCAAAATGACGGATTTCAAAATGGCTGCCGTCAATGATACCCTTTTCGTATCACTTTCCTCTAGGCATAATATGTATTACCGAAACTTTTATCCACTTATTATCATTAATACGCGGGTTAGAAGCGGAGGTAAGGGACTTACGCACATAGTAAGTATAAACAATTAATATGCTTGTAACTTTTCATCAAATGGGCGCATCTTAAAACAAAACTTCACCATTGTCTTTCTGATTAAATTCTAGCCCGAAATTATGTATCATATTACCCTATTCCCATTTAAAACAATTGTTTTATTCCCTTGACCTTAATTCAAAATGGCGGATTTCAAGATGGCTGCCGTCAAGGTCATACGTACTATACGACTTTCCCCTAGGCCCTATACGTATCTACATGATTGTTCTTTCATTAACACTCCGTTTACAAAGGGTAGTAAGGGACATCTGCAGTAATCTCTATTAACCACATCACAACTTTTAAAAATTATTAAAAAATAGAAAACTTGCACCATGGCAAAAATTTCTGTCATCACAAGTAATGAATATATGTCCTCTATCAGCAATAAAAATTTCATTGAAATTGGAGCCGGACAATTGGGTGATGTCCCTTGTAAGTATTTTCAAATGTAAGGTTGTAAATTGACCAGTTTTGTATTGTACAAAATTATAAGAGCTCATTATGTAAGGATAAACAATCATAAAATTCATGTAGTACTGGTTATGAATATCGGTTTCATTAGTTTGATTGTGTGTGTCAGGTTACTTATAATAATTCATGCAAGCTATAGGTCAAGAAAGAAAACCAACATGTAATTTACTTTACTTAAATTGATTTTGGTGCTAAGGCCTTATGCCTTATTCTTCATATGTTATCATAAAATTCCAGATGCATTGTTAGTTTTCGTCATACTTGATTTTTTTTATTTTTAAACATTTTTTTTACTCATTAAAGCTTTTATTATATTGTTAACCTAAATTCATGAAATTTTTCTTTCATAAACAAATTTTATCCCTAACCTCAAGAATAACATTTCTTTCTTAGAGTCTGTTAGGCTAAACTAATACGGCAATGCAGGCAGTTCTCTAATTCTATCTAGCATGGACTGAATTGAACTGATTTTCATGACTTTCAATCCAAATTTTAAATTCAAGATATTTGTTTGTTTCCTTGCATTATTATTATTATTATTATTATTATTATTATTATTCAGTTTTCCTGGAAAGTGAAAATCAGTCTAGTTCGTCCCTACAAATCAGAAATTAGAGCAAAATTCTTTTCCAGCATTGCAGCATGTGAATACACGGATACAGATGCAAATAAAATAAATTTTTGTGTGCTCTTGGTGTAGGAGATCTTATTTCCCTAAAACCCTGGGATACCGCGGAGAGATAGGATTTCCATTATCGTGAAATCACTCTTCATCGAGTCATAAACCATTTTAGTTCGGGGAACGGAGACTTCGACGGTGGGGCACATGACAAATTGTGGCACCCGGAACACGAACCCAACACCCCACTAATTTTTCTTAAGTTCTACAAAATATGGCACTCGAACAAACCACTTCTAATTTTAAATTTTTCACAAACAACGAGCAATGGTTCTTTGATATGGATTCAGCGTTGGAGGAACAGGTTCCTTTTTTCATCTTATTCCTCTATTGTAATCAATAGTTGTAGGTGCACTACAGAACTTTCGCATAGTTTGAATTGATTTTGAGTTTAACTTCCCGTTCACCAGCGAGGCTATATGAAACGTGTACCTACTGATTAACGTGGAATCCGAACCACCTGAGCTCCCGCCGGGAATCGAACCCGGGTCTCCCACGCCAAAGGCGCGTATGCTAACCGCTTAGCCACGTAGGAGCTCAATTCGCGTAGTTTGGGAATCTACCATAGTTACACACTGTGAACCAACACTGACTTATTATTATACCATTCTATAACTTGTTAAAAAACAAACTTCGACTGATTTTCTCGTCTACACATTAACGCAGAAAACGTGCGTTGTCTCATGTTGCATGTATGTTCTATGTGTGTCTTTATCTGGTAACGGGATAGAGAATAAAAACACCTTTCTCTTGTAATAAAATACTATCTTCATTCACAAATGCCAGATACTCCTATCAACCTACAATTAAGTATATAAGCACATAAGAGCAATAAAAAATAACTTACTTGTTCATTTTATAAATATTGCAGGATATTTTATCTTTGTTTTTGTTCAATAGCGGAGCAATCAATTTTAGCATTATGCTTCTTTTTTTATTATTTTTAAGTAGTCGAAGATACATTATAAAGATGTGATTGTCAAGTACAGTGTGTTATTCTATATTCGTGGTACGCATTTTTCTATTAATGTTTTTCCACTGGCATGACCAAGCAAATCATTGAAGCACCATTATTCCTCTTATTATTCACTTTGTTTTTGTTTCATTAATGCTGTTGATTGGGTTAAAGTGTACGAAAAGTAAACGTATTGGAATTTCTAACAATAAGCGTAAGATGGAAATGCATTTATCAACTAAATGGAACATTTCAATGGAACTACATATATACAGGTTATTAAGACAGTGGAACCAGCAGGGAAAGTAATTTACATATTTTGAGACTGAACGTTTATTTTACTACACTTTCTAATTCAGCTATTCAGTGCATTCTCTTAGTTAGTCGGAGACTTCTCTCATGATTATTTGTTTAGCATACGCACTGTCAGCGCGGAAGACCCGAAGTCAATTCCCAGTTATATATAATCGCACGATTTTTTTCGGGTCTCCATTGTCTAGATCTAGTTTTCACACACGATGACCAAGGCAGACCC
Source organism: Thermobia domestica (assembly GCF_964235325.1). NCBI lineage: Eukaryota > Metazoa > Arthropoda > Insecta > Zygentoma > Lepismatidae > Thermobia > Thermobia domestica. The sequence continues at coordinate 235,236,063 of NC_137459.1, forward strand.
AGAAGTAGTCGAGATCACGTCAACCCTGTATTGCAGAATTTTATAGAGGGTTTATATCCATTACTCGACTCGAGTGTTGACATATTCGATTCCCGCTGTCACATTAATCCTTATTCATGATATATTTAATTATTTGTTCCGAATTTATAATATTGTACAACTGATCTCATATGCAGACTTGAAGCTTAAGTGACGTGTACCTTTACCAGAAATTAAATCCAGTCTCCTATGCCGAAGAAAAGAACGCAGTCACGTCGTATGACAACAGTTCGTAAAACGTAGATTCTACATTGTACCCAAATTTGCTCGGTTCTTAGCAGAATAGAGAGAAAGGTAATGATAGATTTAGTAAGAAGAGAGAGAGGAATAGCATAATGCGTATTAGAATTACATTTATAGACTCGTGGTCACTTGAGTTTGACGACTTCCCGGTCACAAAGTTCGTAACGAGCTGTAGGTTCACCTGCCACCTAGTCTTCATGATAAAAGGAACGTTAAACTAGAAACCAACCCAATCAGAAAAAGTTAGTCAACTTTCATTTAAAATAAAATGAATGTGACCAACGTCAGGAAGTGAAACTAGCATTTTCTGTGCTACTGCGTCCACAATGATGTAGACAAATTTAACAAGTAACCAATAGGTTTCACTGTATCAAATAGCTTAACGTATTTTTAAAGACAAAAATGAGCATGTATATTACTTGTGTGAACATATTTTGTGTTGTCGAGAATGCAGAAATAATGTGAATTTTAGTTCCCTAGTTTTCCTTCGAGTTTGTAAACTCCCAATATGATATTCGCCATTTCCTTTTTATAACAGTAAGAACTAAAACCTTAAATTCATTTAAATCTACGGATACAAGCTCTCATATCCTTCAGATGCGAAAGTAGTCCGGACATTTCTTGATTAATGTGCATGCCGTTTTACACTTAAATTTTATCTGGGTATCATCTAGAAAACTTGAAAATGGACAACTTGGTTTGATCAAAATCCCATTAGAAAACTGTATTTGTTTCTTTGTTGCACATTGTAGAGATGCTTTCAATAGTCCTAAAACCCAATAGTGTATAAGTATAAAATGCTTCTAATGTTAAAATAAAAGGTCATAGTATCTACTGACTGTTGTAGAACAATACGAACAATTGCGAGAAACTATGCAAATCTCTTGTTTTTGATTTCCAGAAAAGAAATCATTCTATTTTATGAAGGAGTGAAAAGCATTGTTTTCTGAACGTTAGCTTTCTAGTTGCAAAGACACAATCGTAATCGTGATTATTTATGTACCGTAAATTCCACGTGGGAATCATCGCAGGTATTACAAAACTTCACAAATAATCTTTAAAAAAATGTTAAAATTTGATACTATTCTCGCTTTTCAATTAATTATATTTGTCAAATAATGACATTTTGATTCATAGCGTAGTTGCGTAACACATTTTTGGTTCATAGTGTTTATTTTGTCAGTTGAAAAGTAAGTTTTTTTTTTTTTCAGCTACAATTATACTGTTTAAGTAGGTATGTATAAGTTCTAAAAAGAAATACTATACAGTTTCCAGTTTCTTTCGTGAACAACTACTAAGGTTTGAAAATGTCTTGCTTAAATCCAGTTCAACAAAATTTTGGTTTAAGCAAGTCTGAGGTGTATAATTGTTCTCTTAGCGTTTAAATGTTTCATGGTTACATGGCAAAATGTAATGCCAGTTTCCAAAATTTTATAGGGTGATAGTCTGCGCCGATGCAGATGAGAATGTGATAGGTACGAATATGCAAAACTCGTGTACTCCTATATGGTTCGCACCGGCAGTGACGCTTTACAACTTTGTCATCGTACCCATCCCGAATGATTTTGCATGGTGATAGATTATGATTATTATTATTATTATTATTATTATTATTATTATTAATGAGAACATTTTATAAAGGGGTCACGGACGTATTGAAATATTTCAAAATCTTTTAATTTTTGTCTAGGAAGGAGGAGGGATAAAAAGGCTTTCAAAGTGAATGGGTGAAATTGGTAGCACTTATTTGTTTATTCGGATTTCAGCGTCTGATTTCAACATTAAAATTAATTAGATAACTTAGAATCTGGACCCTCGCTTGGTTTCAACCACAATGAAATCGAAGTGTTCTGAACTAAGGCAAGATTGTTGATAAATAAACTGGTACTACAGATTTGGGACATTTTTGTGTTCCATGATCTTTACTTAAAGTGTACTACTAATTATGCTAAGATTAAACACAATGAGACGTAAGTTTAACATAATGAATAAATACTTTTAAATAATACCAGAATCGTTATATTTTCCGTTATTCACATTCTGTGGAGAAGAGAAAGGCTGTGTTATCCATATTAATATAAACGCGCATAAAAATTATTCTCATTGTCGTATATTAAAAAGGAAGAAAGACATTCCATACTGTTTCACTTCCATGTTTAAATAATTCTTCTAAGTTCTTACGAATGTTGCTTTGGTGAGGCACGCGTGGAAGAAATGATTTTACGTTGTGTATGTGTGAAGAAATACGCGTAATAAATTTTAAGAAGTTAGTAAAGCATTTAAACGATAGACATTCTAAGAGTCCCTGCCTCACTAGCTGGAGAGAGCTTGTGCACTCATCCGAGTAAAAGGTTTCAGTCGGAAAATTTCCTTGAGAAACTACTTAAATCGAGACAGTAAGATGTGTATTAAAGAAGGGAAGTGCATTGAAGAAAAGGGGTACATTTATGCGGAAGTCCACTTTTTTTTTTTTTTTTTAACTAAAAAAGGACAAAACAAGGAAAATTTACGGTAATAACCTATAATACTTGATCTAATAGAACGTGTAAACTTAGCTGTGCATGCCAGTTTAATTCTGTGATTGATATATTATTGAAGTTCCAAGAAGTTGTCAACAGTTAATAACGCTGGAAAGCTTATTAAATTTCATCAATCTTTCAGTTTCATTTGTTTTTGTTCATACGGCAATATATAACATTATATTTAACTGTTTGCGTTGTTAGAACGAAATATCTTAGGCTGTAGATTGTTTTTTTTTTCCTCAGTTCTAACTTTGTTTTGAGTGTTTCATGAAAAATCGTGATGGTGTTCTACATAGGACCGTGCTTACTTTTCTTTCCTGTTCAGTTCGCTCGCTAGAGGACTAGATTATTTTATCATTTGTTCAAAATTAATATGCTTTATCGTGGAAACCGATTTTTATTCCTGGTATGAGCATATATGATGAGTCTCACATTAAGTTACGGGTCTGTCTCTCATATGGCCTTAGTGATAGAATAAGATATCAACCTTAAGTTTAACACAGAACAAGTTTAGAGGATTTTCTGCGCTTAAAACAATACGATTTGCGGTTGATTGGTCAAGTAACTGGGAGTCTTCAGAAGGGGATCTGTTTTTATGAGTATTTTCCTTTCATATGTTCTATTATTCAGTTGCAAAATGTAGTATCAATCTCGCATTTCCTTTCACTTTTATTTGTCTTGTTTAGTATTATGACCCGTTAATGTACAAGAAATTTTTATTTTCGAAATTATTTTTCTTTTCATATCGAGATAACGGCAACACAACTAACCATTTTAAATACAAGAAATTTGGTTTATGGTGTACGAGGAAATAACTGAATGTAACTTCGTCTGCAGCAGTTGACAACATGTTTAATACGATCGTGTACGTAATAAAAAGCAAATAATAATATTCATGGCAAATTTAAGATAAGTTGATAATGTTATTTAAAGTAAACAAAATAACAATACTAATACCAGTTACATACGGAAATTGATGGATCTACTTAATGTCAGTTTCATTTCTGTTTCTTTTTATATATAGTACTAGTGCGATTATGAAGATCCACTCTTAACAGTGAGTAAACAATGTACTGTACGCACATAAACACGAGATCAACGTAGCAGTATTGAATTACTGGTTATGAAAACAGTGTTAGTAACACGATATTAGACGCATAAGAAAACATTTATAAGACACTGTTGTGCAAACACTTTGAGCAGTTTACAAAAAAAATGCGTGTGTCGCATCTAGGTCAAACTGTTGAAAGGGGCCGCGGTGGCTCAGTGGTAGAGCGTTCACCTCTGGTGCTTGGGGTCCTGGGTTCGATCCCAGCCCCCGCCAAGTGAACTTTGTGATGGACAAACACCGTGTGAGTGGGTTTTCTCGGGGTTCTCCCGTTTCCTCCCACTTTCTTCATTCCACCATTTCATTCATTACTCATCACCGTCTCCTTTAGCCTAACCGGCATAACCGTGGGACGTAAAACTCAAAGATTTCAAACCGTTGAAACTCTGGTGCACAACTTTTTTTTTTTTTACAACCCGATATTTAATTCTTGTAAAAAAAAATACATAACTACTGACAACCTACTTGTTCTATGTCCTGCTTTTTTTCTATTTAGTTTAACTTAGTTACCGAGAAAACAGTCAGATGTTTTTTCTATTAGTATTATAATTATCAGTGTTATTATTTGTTATTGTTTATTTTAAAATAATTGATCTCAGTTTACACTGTTTGTCCTTGGATCTCATAATGGTAAATCTCATGACAAGTTTGTTTATACCTGGATTAGAATATCACAAATAATTTGTTTATCAGTACATTGTATTGTACTCTGTTATTGTTAACATTATATAGGATTAATAATTTACGAAAAATATAAAAAGAGAATTTGGAAATAAGAATCACTTGTTCATATTCTGCTGCAATTGTTGATATTAGTTTTAAGGCAATGTGATACGTAGATACGAAAAAATGTATCATAATTAGTTAGTGTAGAATATTACAGGTAAAATAAGTAAGATATACTGTATATTTTCTTCATATTTATAAGTATTCTTAGTATTAATAATTGTTTTATTTACATGCAGTATTGAACATAAAGAAGTACATACATACAGTGGGTTGTAGGTTTAGTGCATACCAAATGATTACTCGGTTTATTATTATTATTATTATTATTATGGCTTGTGTGTGTGTGTGTGAGAAATAACAAAACATTTTTTTTTAAATTCTTTTGTTTTCCGTGTAGATGTGGCTACCATATTTAAGCATACGTTCCAGTTTCCCCATAATCATATTTACTTGTGTAATATATTTTGGCACTCATTTTGGTTAAAAATTCTACCTCACCCTTAATCCCGTCTAGTGAATGTCAGTTTTGTATTTTTAAAGCTTTGCCCGAGGTCCTAAAAAAATCTTCTTCTGTTATGTTTCCAGTGTAATATTCGTGAAGTCGTTAATGTATTCGTAGTAGCTGCATCAAAAAACTATTTTGGGTATCTGCATTATTATCAGTTTCTGTTAATTATTTTATTGATTTGCTAGCCGAAATGCCTATTCTCCGCACGGGAAAAATAGATGTATGGGAAATACTTGAATCCGCTTTCCCCTGAGCATATGTATGTCAGTAAAACTCTATGCTCTACTTTTGGCATAAGTTTAGAAACACCTTACCCCATAGAATACGAACATTAATCTAAGTGACATGATAGAAGCTCATCGTGAGGTAGATGTTAACTACGATTGGATTGAGTTCTGCAGTCATTGTTTGCCGTATTCGTTCTGTGGTCCTCCCAAACAATCCTGTTCAATGCTCAACGATTCCTGTCACATAGGCTTCTCTTTCGTTCTTTGCCGATGGAGTTTCGCCATGAGTATAGCCTATAAATTGGAACAATAACACCTAAGAGAGGTGTTGCATATTATAAAAGCAATTACGAACAATCATTAATTTACTGTATGATTAATGTAACGATCTCTGTCCGAGACTAAATAACAATTATTAATATACATTCACAGTAAGGTGCTGTATATAGAAACTCTTCTGTTGGGTGGTATTTGTTAAAATATGCAGTATTTTACCATCGATAAAAAAAAACACTTCTCAATGGGCTGTTTGATCACATCAAACACTTCGTTTTACTCATGAGTTCAATCTAACAAAACTTGATGTTCGATTTATGCCCGTCACTCGTACGCTGAAAACAATTACTTTGTGTGTGTGTGTGTGTGTGTGTGTGTGTGTGTGTGTGTGTGTGTGTGTGTGTGTGTACGTACGTACGTCATTGGTCAGACAAGAAAGTTCTCTTATGTTTCCGAGTAGGCATACAGTGCAACGCAGAATAGCTTATTCGCCTGTGTTCCAAGACTTGTTTTAAACATATGTTTATTTTATTTTATTTTTGTAAAAAAAAAAAAAAAAAAAAAAAAAAACTGCTAGAGAAAGAAAATTATCAAAAGTGCTTCCAGGCCCGTAGCCAGGGAGGGGCTAGAGGGGGCACAGCCCCCTCTAAATTATTTTTTGCCTCTTCTAAAAAAACACGCTGAAGAGAATTTTCAAACACACAAAACCAGTGAAATTCTTGCTATTATAATTACCAAATTAAATTCAACTTTGCGAATTCTGCCCATTCATGTGTAAAATTATGTTTCTTTGCTAGATGCACCGAACATCATCTGCATTTTCCCATTTCAAGAATTTGAAACCATGCCGTGTTATTGCAACCACAACAAGCATCCAAGAATACAAGGTGCACTTCCAAACAACAGTATCATAGTCCACAACGTTAGTTGTGAATATAAATAAACTGCAATATCTCTTATTTTTGAAGGTAGAAAATTGAGTACAAACGTTCAATAAAACATATACTTCTATTTCGTATTGATATAATCTAAAGTTACTGTAACATAATTTTGTTCTAATGTTTAAAAATAAATACTTCCATTTTAATTAATATGAAACAAAGTACATCGCATAGAGCTCGTTATTAAGCACACAAAAGTGAAACAAAAAAAAATTACGTTCGGTTATACATATATAATATTCTCTTTTCAGTTTTTCTATTAATAAATGCAAGTGCTTTGGTCTCAGTATTTTTTATCTCATCATTCTTAGGAGTTAATACAAACAAAAGGCTACAGTAAAGGCTTACGACAAATTAATAATTTGTAAAACAATACTACAAAAATAGCACTTACCGCTCGTCTAGTGAATAGAGCGCACGTGTTTGAATGTGATCTCGGAGTTTGATACCCGTGGAATTCTTGAAATCGAGAGGAATGTATTCCACTTTAAACTGCAAGCTTTGCGTTTTTTTTATAGCCTCCGTACTGAAAAAAGATGCTAAATTTTAACAAACGAACAAACAAGTTGGCCTTCTACAAAATGAGAATGTGAAGGAAAATAGTGGCTTTTTTATTTAGATAGAAACATATGAAAATGAAATGAAATCTTTAAGTTTAACGTCCCACGGTTATGGTAAAGGAGACGCTGATAATGAGAAATTAGTGAAATGGTGGAATGAAGAAAGTGGGAGGAAACGGGAGAACCCCAAGAAAACCCACGAGCACGGTGTTTGTCCACACGGCGCGAGCTGGAATCGAACCAGGGACCCCAAGCACCGGAGGTGAACGCTCTACCACTGAGCCACCGCGCCCCCCGTTAGATAGAAACATAAATCAATTTTAATGAACATATAATGATGCCATTATTCAATAAAAGTTAATTGGAGTGTTTTGTTGTGACAAAAAAGTCTGTCAAAATATTCTGTTCATAATATTTTGTTTTCTGCAAATGGAACAACTCTGATTAATGGGACGTGTGCTCACTCTAACATTCAGTTAATTACCTTTTGTTTAGTGTAAATGCGACGTACAATGACGTTGCTCATCTACGTTTACCATAGCACTATATTGCCTCAAGCACCTCAATTGTATTGCATCGTTTTTTTTTTTTTTTTTCAGATCTTTCTATGTTAATGATCAAACGTTCTTAATCTTGAATTTGTGTACTGTAATATTGTCAATGCAGGATATTATGTATAAAAGACTATAACTAAATAATGAATAAGTATGCAATTTTATGATGGTGTGTCATGTCTTAATCATTGCCCCCTCAGTATTCACTTCTGCCCCCCTAAGAAATCAGGCTGGCTACGGACCTGAGTGCTTTTCATTCAAAAGACTATTTTCTTCCCATGTGAATGTTTTGATTTCTTGTGGCTACAGCAGATCAATTTGGCGATTTACAATTTATTTTGCCTCTTTTTTCCCCTAGTTTTTAACGTTTCTTGTATTGTTTAAATGCTTATCAGTTAACTTGCAAGAAGGTGTCGTAGTCGAAGGTTAGACTACTTATAGAACTGATATTAAAAAATAAATAAAAGAATTGTCATGACAACAAGTTTTTTTGTTGTATTCAGAAAACAAAGGGTTCTTTGCTAAATTGTGCTTCTGAAATATCGCAGGCATTCGTTGACAGTATACTATATTCTGGTTCTCAGCTTCCATACATACATATTTTTAGAGAAAGAAAGAATCCGAAATGAAAGAAAGAGAAACTACGTGACAAGGTGTAATACAGAGTTTTATATGATTGCTGCTGGAGAGGGGCGTTCGTTTAGAGGTCATCCGCCCCTTACCCTGAATTTCAGATGTTGAGAGCGTAATGCAGGTTTCCTGAGCAAAGTCCACAGAAAAAAAAGAAGTCCGTATACCGAACAAATAGGGGCTTTGATTACCATATCTATTGACCGTAAGGAACTATAGGCCTAAATTGATCTCTTGTATATTTTTTGGTCTAGGATTCCAAAGGTTTCACTACTTCCGAGTTTCGGGCCTAATTAAAATTCTGGAAATTGGGCCTAAGCAACTTTCCAGTTTTGATAATCTATATTTCGTCCGTATTTATTCGGTGTAAGGACCCCGAACTTATGTTGCACTTTGCTTAACAAAAAGTTTCTAAAACTGCCTTACTGTCCCCAAAATCTGAGATTCATGGTAGGCTGCCCTCTTACCCCCACTGACGCCCCTGTCTAGTGGCAGTCATATGAAACTATCCCATGCCCTTTCACGTGAATTTAGTTTCATTTATTTCGGACTCCTGACTGCGAAGATATTACGTTTTGAAATATAATTTATTTGCTGAGCAAAACTGAACCTTATTGAAAATTGACTTTGATCTATTGTGCTCTGAACGCCCCAAATATTACTTTTCTTCAATAAATTATTGACTTGAAAAAAAGTAACCAATTACATAGGCTTACAGAAAATACTCTAAAGTTAACAACGTGACTTGTGCTTCAAACATTACTTTTCGAAAATTTATTATTTTAAAATTTTATTAGCATCAGTGTTCTGAAATAGTAATCAAATTTTGCAACTGAAATCTTACCCGCCTCCACGAAACGTGAGTTTAGCCCCTAAGGGCATAACTAGGAAACGTTCAGAAACAGTAACCCCAAAATGACTTGTCTTAAGGCTAAATAACCGCACAATCGTATTTCTGGTAAAATTCTAGCCTTAAAACATGTAAAATGACTCCCTTAGCATTTGAAATTTCGAATTGCAATCAAAGATGGCCGCACTGATACTTACTATCGCACCATCTGATGTATCAGACCACTTTCAAGTTTCATCATCATCTCTGAACCCGTTCTCAACACACAAGGGTGCTGAGGACTTTTATTTCACTATGTATATTGATAAACTGTGAAATCTCCATAGTAAGTAGATTTTAAAATCTACCTAAAAAGCTTATTACAACCAAGTAAGTACTTATGAGAGTTACTGACAAGAGGGTGTAATAAAAAGGGTCGAGATATGAAATAAGTTGAGAATTACTAATCTATACTGGAATAGCCTATTCTGTACCCAACACAGTGTAGTCTTAACCGGGATGCAATAAATGAAAAAGTCGGTTGGAAGCAGTGGTGCTATTCAGCCAGTTCCGAAAGGTTTGCTAGAACCGGTTGTTAAATATTTCGAGTTCACAGAACCCAGACATAATAGTAAATTTTACCCAGTTAAACCCAGGAACAGTGAATTTTAATTTAACTATCTTGTTTTTTTAATCCTCACAGCTAAAGAGTTAAACAAATGATTCCGTAGAACAAAGTATAAGCGGTTTATTTCTTAATCTGAAATGCACAGATATCAAGAATGAAAACTGGGATCACATGACTGTAGTGATGAGGGTAATTTACGTATATTTGAAACCTATACATATTATCAACACTTGCTGATCCATTACTATATTAAGGTCTTTCCAATACTTTTTGACAACCATCCATGTTGGGTAATTTGTTTCCTAGATATTTGCAGTAGTACCTAATTTCGTCACACCGCTTTGTATTATAATGCTGTGTAGGTCACTTCTTGTCACTTGTGGTATCCAGTAAAAATAATGCTTTTGTCTACCTTGTACGGTTTGTTTCCTAAGATATCTATTTATCTACCTATTCATCTACTTACTCTCTCTCTCTCTCTCTCGATATATAACCGGTTGTTAAAAAATTAGAATAGCATCACTGGTTGCTAGTAAAGGCCAAGAAATGTTAACAAATACGTTATTACACGATTTTGAAATATATGTTTAAAATCATGTTTTAAACCTCTTTTTATGTTTTGTTCTTTTCAAAAAACAAAAATCCAACCCTGCTACGGAATGACTATTCAGTTACTTTTTTTCTTCAGCTTCAGACTGAGTTCAAATATTTTCGACTAGGCCTATATGGTACACATTTTCTCTATTATTACTGCTCTCGGTATCAAAAATCAATCTTCGGGTTGTTACACATCGAAATACATTGCACTTTTGTTAAAATCTAAGAAAAAAATCAACACTTCAGAATTTAATAACAGTATTTTCTATGTGCAAAGGAGACGGTGGTTCAGTGATAAAGCATTAACCTCTGGTACGAGTGGTTGATCGCTGTTCAATCCCAGGCTATTTGAGCTTGTGGTGGACAGGGTTGTGTCCGTGAGTTTTCTCGGAGTTTCTCCCGTTTCCTCCCACATTTCCGCCACTCGTCTCCTGTAACTTAAGGACTAGAAATTTCATTTCAATAATATGTATTATAATAATATACCAGTTTATGGAAAATAAAGGTAAGTATTTTAGCAACTTACGAAAAATTCACTTAATAATGAAAAGAAGAAAGAAAATGAAGTGAAAGAAAGAGGGTAAAAGGAAAGCTTGTAAGCATACAAATGTGGTTATTAAGATCTATTGCACCCTAGGATGGGTTTACTATAGCTGCAATATGCTACCATAGGATATTTCTCTTTTCTTGTGTTTGCGTAGTGTGTTTAAATAACGGGAACACAGCTAAAGTGACGTCTTTCAAGCAGCAGACTATGTATCGTACTCATGGACAGTGTTGCTATTTCAATCTTAGTGCAGTTTTAGTTTTACATTGCAAGCAGCTCTTGTATGGCATTATCAAGGATCAGTATATAGATGCTACCAACAAAATGACTGCTGTCTGTAACATTTTATGTTGTCTTTTCGCATGTATTATAGTCTGCCCTAATCACAAGCAAGGAGAAACTGAACAGGTTGGTTAAATGTTACTATAAGTATGGCAACATTGTCTTGTGAGTCACAAGGTCGATGGTAGGGTTATCTCGGTCATACACATAATAGAGCCAAGTGCAATGTTGCCAGGCTGTCTTTCAGGTGTTTCCCCACTCCAGTACTATTTTCTTCTGACGTTTCTTTTAAACACCGTCTGTAGTCACGCTGGTTTCGGCGAGACTTCTTCGGTTTGTTAACTTGCAATAAGGGTCATGTCTTTTTATATGCAGCAACCAGGGTCAGTAACAGAAGTGTTCGTCACCCACACTACGAAGTTGACCAAGGTTTTGTATGCTGGGAACCGACTAAATGAAGTGACACGCCTGAACTTGAAAGTTCTTCAGCATCGAGCACCTCAAATACCAAACTATGTATGTATAGCTTGGGAACTTATATATATGCAGCTTTGAATTCTCAAGTTTTCAATAATAATAATAATAATAATAATAATACCAAATTTGGTCTTTATGAAAGCACAGTTCGTACTCAATAGTTAGTTTGCGTTTGTACGATATTTAGTTGAACCCCTTTTGTTACAACCTTTATAATATTCGTAAATTATATAACCATAAGAAAAATCGCAATTTAGTATACATTCGTGGCTTCTTGTAAATCAGTTTCAGATTGTTTAAATCTCTCTCTCATTTTTTCTGGCGCTTTCAAACACAGACAACCATTTCAACCAGGGTTGGCAAAAACCATGTTTTTTATTGAAAAAGATTATTTTTTTTTTGTTTAAACCAGGTTTTTTTGTTTAAATAATTTGCTGTATGTATTTATATTACATATGGACAGAAATAAATTTCTTTCGCCTTGTTGTTGTTATGCAACAACAGAGTTCTGCTAGAAAGGGTCACATAAGCTTAAAGCGGAATACAAACCGCTTCTCGGCTTAGGCCTACATCCAAGAAAAATTGTCTATTTGGACACGAAACCGGGGCAAATTGATCACAAATGAGATGAGTCTGCCGACTCATTTACGAAGGACTCCTGATAATAATACGTTGTGCTGATCTTTACATAGGCCTACTTGTTAATATAATTGTCAAGAGTCATTTCAGAAGGATAAAAAGATAAACAGTTACACAAGTAAAAACATTATACAGAATTGTATATAAATCTAGAAACTCTCGTCTTAGCCATTGGAAAAATCCTGTTATTACTTTAAGTGTATTTGCATGTAAGATTATAAGGTCAGCGTTTCATAATCAGTACGCTAAAACTGAGGAATTAAGTTACAAATTTAGTATATGAATATCAATCAATAAAATTAAAACAAAGTCCAATCCAAGCTAATGTTGAAAGCTACGTAGGCAGTTGATAATTTTTGCCAATTTCTATCAATATATTTAAGCGACCTTGGCTTCTTTATAAAACAACAGGCATTCAGGCAAGCAGAAATACATAGTTTGATTTCGTTTCGTATGTGTAGGCTTAACATCCTTATGAAATACTAAGTTTATCAAGCAGAAAACTTTCGCTTAACGGGACATTGGAACCGCTACTTGATTTACACGTGAAAGAAGGGTTGTGGTTCGACCGAGAATTAAACACGGGACCCTTTGATTGAAAGGCGAAAAATAGATAAAACTAATGTAGATGGTTTGATATGTGGAAACGACACCATGAAGTTCACACGATTTAAAGCATTTTTTTTTAACTGTTTTAAACCAGCCAACCCTGATTTCAACAGTTGTGCTTTAAAGAATGTAATTGTTAACACACAGCTCTAAAAACTAAGAGTTGCGGGTAATATCGAAAGGGAGCAGATTTTTGATTCTGTTGGAAGCTGATTAGTGATGATTGATACCACGTTCTTTTTTCTGTTTCAACAGTGTCAGTATTGTCAACAGTGTCAATTGTGCTTCTGAATAATAAACATTCTACACCTACAGTACTGGAACTATTCACAAGCTGTTGTTTGTTTCATTACTTCATCACTGAGGAGCTTAAATTTTTCAATCTGATGTTCTAGTCTGAGAAGTTTATTTTGTAGTGTTTTGAATGTTGTATTGACTTTGTAATTTCTCATTTGTGTGTGTGTATGTGTATGTATGTATGAAGTGAAATGGCAGCTTCCAGTTCAAAGAGAAGATAGTATAGTGAAGATTACGTCAGGTATGGTTTTACGCTCGTTGAAAAAACATGGTATTCAACTACAGCAGTGTGTTGTGTCATGCTGTCCTTAGCAATGATGCTCTCCACTCCTTCCGATTGGAATGACATTTGCCAACAGTACATCAATCCCTCATAGACAAGTCGAATTTTTTTCTTTATTGTGAAAAAACTCACTGAAATGTATGTACTTCCCTGGAACTTTTCACGAGCAAATTGAGAAGCTGGGGAAAGCGTCATATAAACTTTCTCTTCTAATAGGCGAAGATTTAAAAAAAAAAAAAAAAAACTTGGTGAGACTTAAGGAATCTTGCATACTTAAGGCAACAAAAATTGTACTTGGAGAAGAAAGAGAAAAAATCACTTTTAGACACTACTCTAAAACGTGGAATTATTGAAATGTCCTTGGATTTAAAAGATCAGGTAGTTGAGTTTTTTTTTTTTTTTTTTTTTTTTTTGCCCTGCAGTATTATTTCAGTGTTGTCATTTAATAGTGTACTGTCGGTTCGTAAATAAAAAGAGGTTAAATGCAAGAAATATTGTTTTCAAAAATTTTGGAGACATCGTCCAAAGCTTGTGATATTGTTTTTGCTATCAGTATTCGTGTGTGTGTGTGTTTAAAATGATTTGTCTTGGGAGAGTTCTGCACTTAAAAGCATGGCTTGAGATAGATCCATCTTATTCTTGAGTAAACTGAAAAATGACTGCGTACTCAAACAATGGGCGGGAGAAAGAGTGAAAAATGACCGCATCTTTTTCTTCTATTACGCTCCTATTTTTACGCTAGGTGTATGAGCCACTTTACGGACCGAAATTGCGCGTTGAAAAATACGCTAGTGTACGTTGGCCTTTAGGTTCGCGGTCTGGATTTATAAAGCTGGCAAAGAACAAAAATCCTACAATTATTTGCTCGCACTACTTAATTCAGAGGCAAGCCTTAGCTGCAAAAACTTTAGCAGAGAATCTGAAGCAGGCATTATCATTCGCTATTAAATTTGTTAATTTTGTAAAGTCAAGTGTTCTGAATACGCATCTCTTTGAAGCTTTATATGACTACCTCAGAACATGAAACTTGACTTTTCCATACCGAAGTCTGTTGGTTGCGAAAGGTAATATGTTAAGTAGGATATAAGAGCTTGTCAGATGTGGAAATATTTGTCCTAAGTGTAGGAAAAGATTAACTTTATACTGCCTTTACTAATGACATTTGTATTTTTTCTTTCATATCTTGTTCACTTCTTTGAAGTATTAAATAATAGCAAGTTGCGCAACAGGGTCATTTTTCGTGTTTCTGCTGCTCACGTCGAGTGAGACAGTGTGGACATTTTTAGAATTCGTTGAAGCAGAAGATGTTACGTGCATCTATCATTATAAGTGGGGGAGAGAAAAGAATAAAGAATGTATCGTAGCATTTAGTAGTTAATTGGCATGTAGAAATTACAACACTTGAAACATAGTACACTTCTGACACATTAATGTAGATACGGTATTTGTTACACACGAATGCTTGTAGCATACTTGTAAGATAGATATGTTTTACATATGATGCTCTTGTATTACAGACATAATGTTTACCTTGTACTATCTGTGATATTGTAACGAATGCGTAGATAACAATTAACTGCGTTAAAAATGCTTCTTACGATCTTGAATAGTTTTCGATTCAAAATACATTTATTCTATGCAAGTTGGACACGTAGCATTGAAACCGATTGTAGTCAACATACGCATGTTTCACTGTACTAGAATATTAAAGTGTTTATCTTATAACAGCGGTAAAGAAAACTTTAAATATTTTGGTGTTTTTTAGAAAGTATTTTCAGAATGTAGTTTTAGAATTGAGAGTTCAAAAAGCTTTAGCTAGTAACACAGCTCGGAGAATGAAGCAGTACCGATTCATTATTGAAAGCATTTTCGTAATCACTATCGAAAGTATGTACTACTACTACTACTACTACTACTACTACTACTACTACTAACAATAACAACAACCAGTAATGTCGGAATGAGTGGATCCATTGAGAACGATTAATGGTGATTTATATTGTTCCAATCTTCAATAAGTGTTCGCTTCAAGTATTTATGACGTAGTGTGAAGTGAATCTCAGCTTTGCTAGCGACCCTCCCAACACGATTCTCACGTAAAATGTTGCAATGCCAAAAAAATAGTGTATCTTTTTTCACAGCATATAAGTATTGCGTAGGGTTCTGTATTATTGTTAAACTGTAATTGCGTGTATCGTTGTAAATGTTGAACAAAAAATGTCTCCTGTTGTTATGCTCTGGGATTAAATTATTGTTATAGTACAAAAGTGTAGTTTGATTTTTCGTATCTTCGCTCTCATTCAGTGCTGTGAACACCTTTTTCGAGCTTTCCCCTCATGAAAAAAAAATATATATATAAATAAAAAAAAACTAAAGTAGATAGGCATACTACTATACGCAGTAAATAATGACGCAGTGATGCATATCCAGCAAGTTTTGGAATCCATTGAAGGACACGAAAATAGCTTGAAGATTAGGCACGGAGAGGCAGGCCCTTCATTCAAAAGAAATCTGTTGAAGCCAGTCATCGCGCAAGAGATGGGCAAACTCTTCGGAATGTTTACATTCAATGTCAAATTTGGAGTACCAGCTTGCTAAACCTGTTAAGCAAAAGAGAAGTGCTTCATCTTCCCCATTTTCCGCTCTGGATACAATTGTTTTGTTACTGTCATTCTTGTCCTATGTACCATATTAAAGTAATTTCCTAGTTCTTCTTAAGACGTAAAAGACTTGAGTTCTTTGAGTGACTGAATGGTAGAGCGCTCATATGAAGTGCGGGGTTCCTGGATCGATCCCAGATTGTGTGTATGGTGGATAGCATTGTGGCCGTGATTTTTCTTTTCTAGATTATGCCGTTTCCTCATACCACTCTTTTTTTTCATCATAAGGGTTCACTTAGATCAGCTATTTGTTCCTTTAGCCTGCATAACATTAGCTGTCAGACTTCATGTTTCTAAATTTCTCGTTTTAATCTTTCGTTATCCGTGTATGTAGTCAGGTCTGTTATCCGAGTGTGCATCAGCACCGACACTCATTTCATGGACCGAATCCAAGAAGGAAAGGAGCTCGTACATTGTCCTCTTCCCCAGGTCCTATTATAGTTCTAGTTAGGTGCGGCTGCCAAACCTTCCGTAGTGGTTTTTCAGTGAACTAGCGGAGTGCAGTTGTTCACTTCTTTTCAATCTTAGCTTTCTCGTGCTAAATGGGGTCGCAGAGAACAACGCACATGCGTACATTTCCCACAATTTTCACCTTCCCGTTGTGCTAATGTAACTTACATATAATAATTGTCCTACTTTTAATGATGTTGTAACTGATTACTTTATAGCTAATGACTTGGTATATGTTATAGCAGTTCTGTCCAATTATAATGAGCCTGAGAGCCATAGCCGTCTTTCTAGTAAGGTGGAGGGCCGCAACTAATTATTATTATTATTATTATTATTATTATTATTATTATTATTATTATTATTATTATTATTATTATGTGTTTGTGGCAGGAAGTGGTGTATATCTTGCGCCTTCTAGGCAGAGTCGAGGAAGAAAGGGTCTCCTTTTTTAAGCTAGACCAGATGTATGGTTATTGAAGTAATCGTCCTTTTCAGCAACGATATTTTGCCTGTAGTTACATTGCCGACTTTAGTGTTGCTGTGGATGCCCGCGCCTTTTTGTTGTACAGAAGCGCTAAATGAATGCCTTATTTAGAAATGAAAGTGGAAACATTAAAAGAATGAATAAATATAAAAAAGAAGATATTATCAGTAATAACAATCGTAAATTGTGAGAGCTTTGTAGGCCGCAGAAAATGGTTTTGCGGGCCGCCATTTGGGCAGCTCTGTGTTATAGTAATTTGATTTAATGATTTTTGTTCAATATTGTAAATATATTCAGTTGGTTTTGGTTTGTTTTGTTTTGATTTGATTTGAGTTTCGCGTCCCTTTCAGCAGTGAGGCAATGTAAGACATATACCTTCAGTGTAACGTGTGATCTGAACCCCAAGGGTTCCAGTCAATTATCGAACCCAGGCTGCCTGCGCCTTACGTTAACTGAGCGAAGACCCGGACATATTCCTATGCATCATTTTCCCTGTGAATATGGATATCCAAGAATCAGTTAAATATGACTGAAGACGCCAAAGATTTGGTAGATGATGTCGCAGAATAATTAGTACTAAGTATTTTAGTAAATATCTTCATAAGTAGACTTTAAGTTGTGATTGTCTTGATAATCACTTCTGTTTCATAATACATTTCGTGAGATTATTATTATTATTATTATTATTAATAATAATAATAATAATAATAATAATATTTTGTATGTTTATTTAGTATTATTTTTATCGACGCAGAAATCATTATCTCAACTTACCACCTGAAATAGGAACTTGAGCCTCATAATATACATGAATATGCGATTTAATTGATGTAAAATCATTGCTTAAACATGTTTGAGTAGGTTCGACGCCTTTTGAAAAAAACTTTTTTTTTTTTAAGTTTTAACATGATTATATCTTCATTTTACCACATAATAATAAAGATAATGTTTTGCTAAGCAAGTAATTTTTCAGTTTTATTTTGCATTGGAGGCGTTACATCTGAAAGGTTAATTTTGAAGTAGCAAGTCAATTTTAAATTCTTTCCACACCGTAGTTTTATTCTTTCAGTCGTTCACTATGATCAAATGGCTTGGTTGACTAAACTATTGACTTAGATGAATGATGCAATAATTAAGCTTGTATTAATTGTTGTATAGCTTATATTCAATTGTTCTAGTGTAAGTCGAAGCGATTAATAATAAGACAGAGAAAATTAAAAATAAAAAAAAATCGTTACAGCACAGTACTTTTCAAAATTTAAATCATAAAATAGTCTTGAAGTTTCAATAATGATTCCTGACAACAGTACACATAATTGCGGAGCTTTTACATTATATAGCATATATAGTATAGATAGATGTAAAGCAACCTTGTGAACACATTAACTTCCGTAACTGGGATTGGATTTCAATGACACTTTACTGATACATTGAGTGCCTTAATACCGCTGTCCAGTTAGACAATGGGTGTCGTGGGTGCAAGGTGGAGCTAACCTCCTCTCCCATATAGACGTGACAATGATCATGGAGCTAGAAAGACCGAGCAAATACCATTCTCAAGGTTTTGCGAAACAACGCAAACAAAAGCGGCTTAATTGCTGAACCATACGTAGTTTTCGAAATCTAGGATGAAAAATATCCAAACATTTAATTTTTTCCGGAATACGACCATCGTCACGCACCTACTTTCTTCGCGTTTTTAACATGTCCTCACTTTTTTCTCCGTGTAATATCAGTCCTGAATTTTTTCAATAGTTCATTCACATACAGAATTATTTTGTGGCCTAAGCAGCAATTGTTAGCACTTTGTCTCCTGAGATATTACGCCCCAAAATAGCATCAAAATCACAAACTTCAACTATCGGACCTCCATAAATCTACGGTGCCAGTAGTGTCATAGCTGTGTATATTTATGCAGACTATTTACATACAATAGTATTCAGCACAAAACTTATGAACCCCCCGCACTTTATACCATCTTTTTTGGTGATTTCATGTATGTGTTTGCAACCCTGCATATATATTTAGAAGCAATAGATTCGTACGTCCTGAGCAATTGTAGTTTTCGTACACGCTAGCAAATGCAAAAATTGATACTCCACTGACAACAAAGATGACCGCCATTCAGGAACACTTGTAGATACAACAACATAAATAGTGTTATTGACCTTCTCATACAGAAGATTCATCACACTCAATTTTTTATGATTTTCGGAGAGCGTCGAGCAACCTGCTCAGGACCACTTCGTATAGAGTGACCCAAAAGCAGTTTATTACATTGTCAATAATGAAAAAAAGGGACGATACTTTTTTGTCATTTGAAATCAAGGGAAAATATTGATCTCAAATCAGAAGGTTAAAATGAACTCAAATATTTGTCTGTGTGTTCGAAAAGCCTTGTAACCAGTATTAATGAAATTGATTAATTCTTTTCTTTTTCTTTGTTCGTACCTAGTTTTGGCATTCAGATGCACTAATTTTAATAAAAGATTCGTCTTACTAATGATATGAATTGCGATTTTTTTATAGTTGAAATGTTTCTGAGAGCAGAGAAATTAATTAACTCAGAAAATAAATAAATAAAATGTTTCGTGGGCGACCATTTCGTATTTATTTCGTTACAGCAAGAATTTCTAAATTAATTCTCGTATTGCGTGGTCTCTTTGTGCGTGTGAATTTGTTCATTTCATCAGCGTGGCTGATAATAAATTGGTTTGCTAAGAAAGCTCACATTCAATCAGTGGCTGTCTGGAATCAGTAGTAAACCTGGCTCGTGATCCCAACAGACATAAACAAAAAATTAGTCGTGCACCGTTACAGTTGAGCTATAGTATTCTTATTGGGTGCTGCACACAATTTACAATAGGTAGTTTCGCATACTACTTCACTTATGGGCAGGAATATCAGTTGTGTTTGATTTACACAAAAGACATAACTCGAAAATACGACTGTTTTTCGTTTCTCGATTGTTTCTACACACACAATTTATATATATGGAAAGAAATGTTTTATGCTTTATTTTATTGTCTTTGACGGTAGAAAAAGATAATTAGATATTCTAAGGAGATTGGAAAATATTATGAAGGAACAAAATTTGAAAGTAAATAATTGCCTGTGTCTAAACTATATCATTTTTAAGGAGATGGTTTGTTTCAGCATTGTTTAATGTTCTGAAAACAATGAGGATATTTTTAGCGTACGTAATAGTTAATGCAATATAGCCCAATAATTTTCACCGAAGAAAATATGAATATGGTGGATATTGTCCAGAAAATGTTGTTAGACTAAGAAAAGCAAGAATCCTAAATGTCATTCACGTTCACTTGTACTACCTACGTACTTACGGATCCAAATTGGGCTGGCGGTCAACTGTAATGTCACTTGCTGATGTTTCTGCGCTGCACTCGGCCTCGAGTGGAAAAAAATGCAGTATTCTGGAAATCCTAAGTGAGTGCAGTTCCTAAGTTCAGAACAAACCGCTTAAGCTAGAAAAACTTTGGACAGTGTATAGGTTTTGTGATGTAAGATATGACTGAGGAAGACTTTTTGCAAAGTCGGTGAGGAAGAAAGTAAGTAGAGATGACCGTTATTATATTAAAATGCCGGTCCGTCGGAACCTCTGAAGGTCAGAGACAAAATTCGATACATTGACACTTTATTTGAATAATTAGACACATGTTATATATATATAT
This sequence comes from Thermobia domestica, assembly GCF_964235325.1. Lineage (NCBI taxonomy): Eukaryota > Metazoa > Arthropoda > Insecta > Zygentoma > Lepismatidae > Thermobia > Thermobia domestica. Next base: position 235,256,874 of record NC_137459.1, read on the forward strand.
ATATATATATATATATATATATATATATATATATATATATATATATATAATTTTTTTTTTGATTTGGTAAGAAAAAGGATCGGGGCCAAATATAAATCGGAACCTATCATATATATAAAATGGTAGAAATGATTATCATCGACCAAGGAATACTGAAATACGTAGATAGAAACATGAAGTTTACGTAGAATGTCCTTTTTGTCACGAAAGCAAGCGATAAGAAAGGACTTTTGGGATATATATTCTAGGAGGGGTTCAAAGATTTTTTTTTCTGTTTTTCCTGAAGTTTGAGAGATGAAACTCGGCATATAAACTTTTAAATAAAAACAATGGAATATGTATTTCAGCGTTTTCGAAAATTCAGCTTCTAGGGAATAAAAATATCATTTCTATAATATTCGAATATTTTTGTATTTACTGAGAAGGGGCCAAATTTAAGGATTTGCTTAAGCGAAGATATGTATAAACTGTTATAGTACAGAAGGTATAACGTCGTTGACTTCCCGCGAAAAGTTGTAGTGACATTTATGGGGTGTTGCCAGCTTGGTTACTCGTGGCTCGCTGAGCGCGGTAAATGCTGGGTGGTGATTGGCTATCCTCTTACCACACCCCCGGTGACGAGCACGTCCAAGCGCGGGATGCCAACGACGTTATACCTTCTGGACTTGAATTAAATGTGCGTACTTGTTTCAGAGTTTTCCAAAATTCCGCTTACTATCACTTGGATGGAAAAAGGGGCATTTTTATCATATTGAAAGAGTGCGTTCAAGTTTAGCCCCATTTCGTCTCCCCATGAATTTGCCCGAACGTTTTTGTAATCGATGGCTTCCGATGCGTAGAACACGACTGTGAAGAAACCAGAGTGGTCAGATGCCCCGTTCCTGAGATATAGCGTTCAAAAGTGTGGGATACCACGAGATGGCGCCAGCCACAGAGTAGAATATACAGACCGCAAACTCAGTGAAAAACTGGAAACTAGGCAACTGTAGCGCCTCTAGCACACGACAACGGAACTAACTAGTCGATCTGAAGTCATCTACGTGGAAATTTCGAAAGTAACCACAGAGTAGATTATTTTTCTTATTTTTTTTTTTTTCGTTTTGTTATACAATCGTAATATTTGATAACAGTATTTAGATTATTTAAAGGATAAACTGTTTAATTTCACTGCTACATCTGATAACTGGAGGAAATAATCGATTATATGTCACATTAAATATATGTGATACAGGATGAAATCAGTTATTTCCCCCAGTTAGCATGTAAATCTATCAGTGGTGTTCTGTGATGTATACACTGCTTTCAAAGTGAACTCATTTAAAAGTAAGAAAATTCTATTAATATATAAAGGGCGGATCCAAGGGGGGCTAAGGGGCTATAGCCACCCCCTTGACGCTCAGGTTTACACTGGATAAAATGGACTTCAATCCTGCTTTACACTGGATAAAACGGCAAACTATAGCTTAGCCCCTCCCTTGATCATATCCTGGATCCGCCAATATATATATATATATAAGCTGAAAAGGAAAGTCCAGTCCAGAGACAGTACAAGAAAAAGTGAACATTAGATTATCTGATCTTTTTGCACTACATCTAACACTGAGATTAAATAATAGTAGTATTTGGTTTGTAAAACAAAATAGTTTTAACATACAATTATTAAAATTAAATAATAATGCTATTTAAAAAGTAGTTTACAGCAAACCAAAACAACATGATACGTAATCAAATGCAGTTGAGTTCGTTCCTCTAGTCGCTGCCTTAACTTAGATTTTAGGGGAATTGCTATTCTGGCAACACTGTAATTTCTATGGATGGCAACACTGAACATTCTTCAGGTTCATATTTTCTGTTGTAGAATAACATTATCTATGATTGTGGTAAGTTGCATTTTGTTATCTGCTTTCACTTATGAATAAACAAGCAAAAGAAAAATTGTAAATTTTGTATTATTTTTAGTAAGGCAGGTTCTTAAGTAATAATAATGGAATACATATTTCAGCATGTGCAAAACTTGGGATTCTAATGGGAATAAGATTGACAATTTCTATAATATTAAGATTTATTTCTATTTATTCTGATAAAATGCTACAATAGCGATAAAACGCCTTAGCTCTAACCTGTAACTTTTGATTTCAACCCATTGATTTACGGTTATTTGTGATTTCACGGGCAAGGTCCTAGATTAGTGATCCCCCTTCTCTGGATGAGGATCAGTGATATAGATGATCCAGAAGAGCCGAAAGGTTGTATTATTAGATGAGCAGAAGAAAATAATACACTTTTTTAAATCTTCCGGGTCACCTATACTGACCCGCATCTCTTCCCTCCCCCCCCCCCCCGACAACAACACAATTTTCTATAAAATTATAGCAGGACAACCTTTGACTATTTCAAAAAACCTAAAGTATCATTATTTTACAAAAAGTTAAATACTTCTTCAAAGCATAAGGGGCCAAGCCCCCTAACCTCCACGACAACAATCATATGGCCTTATATGCACAAATACATCAAACCCCGTACAACCATAATATCCGATAGTGCAAAGCAGTACCAAAACTGTGAACAAATGAATTTCAAACAGCACCAGACAGTATGCCACAAGAAACATTTTGTAGATCCCAGAAACCTCTCAATACATATAAATACAATAGAATCAAGAAATAGAAGACTTAAAGAATCCATAAAATCTTCACAGAACACCCGCGGAATAAAACAATACATAGCCCTGTATAAGTATTTCGATAGATTCATGAAAGGAAAAACAATAGCCCAAAAATGACAGCACTTTTTACGATATATAATAAAAGTCTACCCTGGTCCTAAAAAGAACAAGACTTTACATTCGAGAAATAGATATAGCCGAACACATACCTGGTCAGCCAACCACAGGAGCCATATTCGAAACACCGGAAGAGGAAGGCAATACTGAAGAATGGAACTTCCAATAAAAGAAAAAAAGAAAAAAAAAATACGTTTATACCAATTCAACGAAAAGAACACAAATTTATTTTTTCAGCATTATGGTTTATATTTATTTATTTCCAACTTCTTCATTTAAATATTTTTGTTATTATGTTAGGAGTGTTAATATTGTTAATAGTGTGATTGACTAGTATTGTTCCATAAACAGAAATGGTGGAAGAACAACAACATGAAGTTATGACTAGTCAAAACGTTTAATATAATTCATAATAAGTAGTGTTCACAACAACTAAAAGAACATCATCGCAAGCATAAGGAAGCAGCAGCATGTATCACGTTAGTAAGTACTTATACCAGGTTATCATAAAATAAGTATCGCTGTTCAGAGAACTCTGGAGACATAACCACTTGACAAACTGCTTCCAGACTTGGTAGGGGTACATTTGGGAACATGCAGAAGAGATTGGTATAGAAAATAACATCAGTTCCAATTTTCGTCACCAGGGGTAATTATGGCGCTTTACAACACCAAGTAAGTGTAGCGCATAGGTGTCCAAACTCGCGAGCCAGACGCTCGTGAGCTCGGCATTCACGCCCAACCGGACTCGGGCTCAATAATTGAACGCGAGCCCGAGTGAGCCCGAGCTCCAATGAAATAAGTGAGCGCGAGCCCACTTGAGATTAGTGAGCGCGAACCCAATCGGGAGAAGTGAGCGCGAGCCCCAGTGAGCGCGAACCCAATCGAGAGAAGTGAATGCGAGCTCGAGTGAGCGCGAGCCCAGTTCAGAGAAATGAGCGCGAGCCCAGTTGGGAGAAGTGATCGCGAGCTTAAGTCAGTGCGAGCCCAGTTGAGGAAATTGATCGCAGGCCCTTAGTGAGCGCGAGCCTAGTTAACAGAAGTGATCGCGAGCCCAATTAAGAGAAATGAGCGCGAGTGCGAATGAGCGTGAGCCCAGTCCAGAGAAATGATCGCGAGCCCGAGTGAGCGCAAGCCCAATTGGGAGAAGTGAGTGCGAGCCCAGTTGAGAGAAGTGAGCGCGAGCCCGAGCGAGCGCGAGTTAAATTGAGTGCGAGCCTGCGCTCACTTCACACTCACGTGGACTCATTTGCTTTAGAGTAAAAAAAAAAATAGGAAACTCATTCCATATGCAGAATTGTAAAGGAAGAATGAAACAACTTTATAAAAAGAATAAACATATTCTTGAGGTCTGAGCTGTCATTTTATTGTCCAGAGGACTTCAAATACCTTTCGATAGAGAACAGACTTTTTCATGGTTATTATGAGAGGATGGTATTTGATTGAGGCAGGTATTTGATTTTGTTGTTTCAGTAACAACTTTCATGACCCAAGCTCCTTTTTCTTTTTTGTGAGATCATAGAGTAAGGAAACTACTTGACCTGGTGAAGTAGGAACTAATGAAGCTGTGCGTTCATAGAAAAGTCGAGCGAAATAATTATGTATTATTTAATTGTAGCTTCTTTAAATCCCAATAAACAAGAGTAGCTCTTAAGAATGTTAATAACTTGCACCATAATGGTTATTCAGCCCATTAATTTATATGAGGAAACATTGATTTAATTTTTTGAAATGAAAGTGTTTTAGCCTGTTAATTTTACTGACTACTACTTCTTGAGATCTTTAAATATATTCTATGCAAAATTTAACTACTGTATTATGTAATTTTAATATATACCGGTATAAATAAAAACTAAAACAATATTTTATTGAATATTTTTAAAGCAAGGAACTCTTAAATAAGCCAGAAGAAGAAATTAGTAAAATTGAATTATTAAAATATCGTCTATTTCAAAGAAAAAAACTTTCTCATATAAGTCAATGGGCTATTAAAAAAAAAAAAAGATAGCAATTCAACATGCAAAAATATAAGACACACACACACACCTCCTATCATTAGTCTTTTTTTGAAAGCTACCCTGAAACGATGGCGTGTCGTTTGTTACAACCAGAGTTAAAAGTGAGGGAAAACACGGGGGACGTCATCCCTTACTTCCAAAAATATCTATGGCGTCGCTCCACTTCCTAAAAAATATAGTGGGCAAAGATAGGCACAGGGGACGTCATGACGCCATGCGTTCTCCAACCTTTTCAGATCCATTTTTACCCCTGGTTACAACTCGATTTTGATGTTTGACACAATATTTTCATTGCGGATTTATCAAATCTTATTACCGTGAAGATTAGCACATACCTGACGAAATAGCTAAGGGTTTCCAGCACTTATTCATATTGATTCACTGTGAATAAGTGGTAAGTATTCTCATATTCCAGACGAGCGAGATCTCATATAACCTCACTGATGAAAAAGAATATCAAGCTCCAAACAGACAAATACAAAACATTCTAAATTTCACGATAGCTTCCGCAGAGGTAGATGTTTTATTATAAAATGGTTATAACCAATACTCATAGTCACTGATATCAGATCCTGTTACTTCCTTTACCAAACGTTTAGCAGACTTTCGGGAAACGTTTAGCTCTTGTTATTATAACTTATGTAATTTCACGAATGTTGAATACCTGTAATGTCTCCTTAAATTTCTACTTTTAATTTTACTTCTAAAGCTGTCTTCTCATAAAAATATAAATAAATAAAAATTAAAACCTAAGAATCTCTGTGTTAAAAACAAGATATATCTATGCGTAATGTGGTTGTCGGACATAAACTCGCAGGCAGAAAGCTCACTGGACATAAGCCCATCGACAGTCTTATATTGCAGGTACGGACAAAACCTCACCGATAGCAAACATAAGCTCCCTTGAGGGACTTATAATAAAATTCACCGAATAGTGAAATTCGGGTGTTAGTTACTTCCCAAGCAGAAAATGGAGCTACTATCTTATATGACTTACCCATCAGGTATAAAAAATAATAAAATAATAAGGACGTTGCGGAGTTGCGTTGTATTAAACGTGGGCAGACCTTGAGAAACTTGTAATAAAATGCCTTGGATATTAAAATCTAGCTTTTGACTACAATTACAAACAGGCCAAATAACTCGGTAGAAAGTAGAGTTACTAATGTCGTATAGCAGTTATCAGAATAAAATATGGATGTTGCAAGTTTAATGTGTGAAGCATAGGCGACAGTAAGCCTAATTTTGGCCCTGGAAATTTTCGAACCAATTTTTTCTTATAAGCCTGACAATTCACCAACTGCATTAAAACAATTTCATGATTAGGCATGAATACTTACATAATAGAATTTGCTTGCTAACAGGACTGGTGTGTTTTTATACGAAATCATATACTCAAATATATTTAGTCCTTGCTTATTAGTGCTGCCGTCGGGCTTGCAGACCAACACTCAAACAAATCTCTTTCTTATTTACTAACACTAAGTTTTTTTTTTTTTTTTGTCCATAAGTTGTTTTGATCTTAGTAAATAAGAGAGAGATTCATTTGATGAGTATTGGTCTGCAAGTGTGATGACAGCCTTAAGACTTGAACTCTGCAACTCTCTTAATATTTTATTCTGGTGTCTGCTAACTCCTATATGACGTTAGTCATATAGCCTATTTTTTATTGAGGAATTAGGCCTACTAGTAGTCAAAGCCCAGATTTAAATATCAGGAGCATTTTATTCCAAGCTCCTTAAAGTCCGCCCACGTTTAATACATTAAACCCTGCAACATCCTTATTATTTTATTTTTATCTGACAACTTATATATGATCTGAAAGAAAAAGGAGATACCATTTCCTCAAAATCTTTTTCCGATATTTCTGTGCTGCAAAATTTCTTGCATCGAAAGTTTCAGCATAGGGGAGAGGGTTGGATTGCTTTCTTCAGTAACAGGAAGTAGTATTCTTTTGATTGTCCAAATATGTTTTCAATTTATATTTTAATATTCAAAATCTACTTCATATCAATGTTCAAAGTCTAGTTTTCATTTTTGTCATATTTTCCGTTTGCCATTTTTCCATTGCTTACTTGTATTTATTTTATTCAGATTTATTTTCCTTTGCAATAAAATTAATTAACCTATACATGTAGTTAGTTATCATTATTGTATTCTTTATTGCATTAATTATCTTATAACACAATTATATTATTAGTGGTGAGCTTATGTCCGCTTTTGCATTAACAGAGGTGAGCTTATGTCCTGTGAGCATATGTCCGCGACATTTAAAGAGGGTCGGAAACGATATGCAGGAAAAATTCATCTCTCTTCCTGGCTTGTTTCTTCCCTACTTGACAAATGTTATATTGCTTTGCTCGGTGAATCCGTTTCCTTGAACATTCACAAAATCAAACTATTGCTTTTGCAAAACTTCTCTCTCTTTTAATCCCCAAACGGAAACATAACGGCAGAAAGTTTTGGAAAGTATTGCTATTTTTACCGCTAGTTTCTCGTTTTAGATAGCGTATATTTACAACGAAGGCGGTGTACGTGCACCGGTTCATCCCTAAATCCGGCTCTGTACATATATGTCCATTTGTATATGAGATCCTGACCGCCCATATTGTTTCATACGGAAAGTACGTACACATGGAACATTTACAGAAAGTATTACAGTGAGTGTGAAAAGTATTCATACAACCAATATTTTTGTAAAAAATGAGATTTTGTCCCGCTTCCATGATATTTAAATCCAACTCACTGGACAATTAGAAAAAGGTGTTCCGAAAAAAAAAAAGATTTGGGGGAAGTATAAACAACAAATGCTATTTTGACCTTGGTTTACAGAGACGAAATATGGAAAAGTCTGAAAATTCATGTGCAAAAAGTATTCATACAGTACCACAACTGTCACAGGAATACCTCACTCTCCGTGTACAGAAACGAACGACAGGCCTGTAAAGGCACTCTAGTTTGTTCTACGTTCCCTTGGAGTGCATTCAAGTTCACAACATTATCGCGGAGTTTGAAAGTGCGGCAGTATGGGGCGTAAAGGTCGTAAAACTACAGAAGAGGAACGAAAAATTATAATTCGTCTGCATAACCAGTGTAAGTCACTTTCTGAAATCGCAAGCATGGTTGGTAGGCCTAGATGGACTATTCAAAGTATTATTGATAGAATGGGGCAGAGAAAAACGTTGAAAAATACACATAGAACAGGACGTCCAGTGAAATTAAACACACATTGTCAGTCATTGATAGTTCGAAAAGTAAAAAAGAAAGCATCCGCGTGAGTGTGCCAGAGCTTGCAAGTGAGCTTTATAATGAACTTAAGTGCATGTCTCATATTCTATGATTCGCAATTACTTGAGAAAACGTGGCTTTCATGGTCGGGTAGCCCGAAGAAAATATTTTGTGAGCGAAGTGAACAGGAAGAAAAGGTTAACATTTGCCAAAACACGCCGAAATACACCACAAGAATTCTGGAACCGTGTGATATTTACGGATGAAAGCAAATTCAACATTTTTGCATCCGATGGACGAACCATGGTGTTGAGGCAAAAGAATACAGAGTTTCGAAAACTAAACCTGAAACCTACAGTGAAACATGGTGGTGGTTCTATCATAGTTTGGGGGTGTATGAGTGCATCTGGTGTAGGGTCCTTGCACTTTATAAATGGTACGATGAATCATTATCAGTACATTGATATTTTAAAATCGAATTTTCATTCATCTGCTGAACAAATGGGCATTAGACTAAACTTCATATTCATGCAAGATAATGATCCAAAGCATTCCGCTTTAAACACACTTCTTTGGATCTTGTACAATACGCAAAAAAACATGGCAACACCTCCCCAATCCCCCGACATTAATCCGATTGAGCACCTTTGGGACTAACTTGACAAACAGATTAGAAAACGACCGATTTCAAATAAATAAGACTTGTAAAATGCTCTGCAAGAGGAATGGCAGAAAATTCCATCATCAAAGACCAAGGCTTTGGTAACATCAATGTCAAGGATTATTAAAGCTCTTATAGCAGCGAAAGGATATCATACGAAGTACTAAAGTGGCCGAATGTGACGAAAACAAAGCCAATAAGTGAAGTGTATGAATACTTTTTGTTGATTGATATTTCTTTCTTTTCCCAACTTTTTGAATTTCCTGCACGAACAGTAGCTTCTTTCTTTGCTACAAACCTAATTTGTTTCATATCAGTGTATTTTTGTGTTGTTTCCTACACTTGAAGAAATAAAATAGAAATTTTCAGTTCAAGTGGTGTTTGTTCACCGTGATAAGTTATATGTTTCTATTTTCCGAGGTGTATGGATACTTTTTACATTCACTGTATAAAACATGCAGTTTTCAGTTATACGTTTGCGGTTCAAAAACTACAGAATTTACAAATGTAACATACGATTTTACGTACGCCACGTACTTTTTTCTCAGTGTATGGTTTTGAAGCATGGTCTCGGATACATAGCTAATACCTACAGAGCACGACAGTGAATGAGCCTCGAGGCTTGGCAATACTAAAAGCAGACAAAGGTAAATGTCTGTTTTTAACATATCTGGGATTTACTAATTTTGTTGTACTTACTAATTCATGAGCACAAAATTATCATCGGCCAAGGTCGATTTCCGCTTCACTGACTCGGGGTTGGATAGTTGGTTTCTTAACAACGGGGTTGAGACGGGGGCAGGGTTAACATTCTTCAGAGCACTAACACTTTCACTTTGAATGCCTCGGTGACAGGGGTTCAGAAGGTGTATACTGGATTGTGGACCACACAATGGTTCAATACTTGCACTATCACATTCACAATCAGTATATCATACTGTAATTTGGACATCTTCGTTACGCTGACTAAACGATTAAAAGTCACCTATAATTTATTCCTAATAAAAATCATTGGACAACAGTATTACAAGCCTCCCCACTGGTCTAGTAGCTAGCACGCGTGACTTTGATAATCGATTCCCTGTGGGAAAGTATTGAACAACAGTGGTTCAGATTCCACGTTAAAACGACAATTCCATGTCTCATATAGCCTCGCTGATGAAAGGGGGCGGTGAAAGATAATCAACTAATCAATCAACAGTATTTCAAATTTCAGCTGCATAAACAACCTATGACTTGTAGGACTAGCTCATTTTGTTAAAGCAGCTGTTTTAACGAAGTTTAGTATTGTGTCAGGTATTTCTATGAGATAAGAAAAAAAAAAACATTATTTTGTAATTAAATGATAGAGCTCTATCCACGTAATTTCTGCAAACAGAAACAATGAAAATCGATATAAAAGTGACTCACATTATTTTAACAAAAATCGATTTAGATAATAGTTTGGGCTGCCGCAAAACTAGGAAAAGCTAGAAAACTCCGATTAATTGTAACAACTCCATCAGGGGTTGAAATTGGAGGGGCATACGACATTAATCAGCCCATTAAGGTGTACAAGCTCGCGAGCATGGCTCTTGCGCTCAACTGTGCTCGGGCACAATAATTGAGCCCGAGCCTCAATGAAACAAGTCAGTGCGAGCCCAACTCAGAGAAGTGAGCCCGAGTGCAAGTGAGCTCGAGTCCCAAAGAATACGTGAGCGCGAGCCCAATCGAGAGAAATGAACCCGAGCGCAAGCGCAGTCGAGAGAGCGTGAGACCAAGTGAGCGAGAGCCCAGTTCAGACAGGTGAACGTGAGCCCGAGTGAGTGCGAGCTCAGTTGAGAGAACTAAGCGCGAGCCCGGGTGAGTGCGAGCACAGATAAGATCAGTGAGTGCGAGCGCAAGTGAGCGCGAGTCCAGTTGGGAGAAGTGATCGCGAGTCCAGTTGAGACAGGTGAGCGCGAGCCCGAGTGAGTGCGAGCTCAGTTGAGAGAAGTGAGCACGAGCGCGAGCCCAGTTGAGACAGGTGAGCGCGAGCCCAGTGGAAAATGGCCATTAGTGATGAGCGCAAGTCTTGCACAAGTACCGGTACTACTAGATTTTTTTTTTTTTATAGAATGTAAAACAGAGGGAGATGGATTTCTTGGCTTCAGTAAAAATGATGCTGGAGTGGATGTGTTCCCAGTAGTTTGTGCAATCCGTGTGAGTCGATCAGCCCCTGTAGCATATAGCTACAGTATGTCGTTTTCTGAATTGGTTATCGCGTTTTCTGTAGATATTGCTCGTTTCCAAGCCACACAGGTGTCATCTTGCGGACAAACACTGTGAGGTTTTCTGGTGGACAAACACTGTGTACGTCGATTTTCTCGGAGTTTTTTCCGTTTTCTCCTACTTTTTCATTCCACCATTTCAATTATTTCTCATCATCACCGTCTCCCTTAGCCTTGGTGAATAACGTGGGACGTTAAACTAGAGACTGCATTTCATTTCAAAGCATATTAGTGGTGTTCTTCCAAAACTAAGGAGAAATGTAGTAATGAACATCGGTAATATCGTACACCATAGGTGTCGGCTACATGGGTATGGCCTTGGCTGCATGACTCAAGCATCCGTTGGAAATTTTTAATGTGTGCTCATAAAATTAATATAAAAGTAACATTTCCATGACATTGACAAAAATCTAGTGCAAGTTTGATTTCATGGGATGATGCTTATACGTTGAATAATTGTTTATTAATATAACTTTTAGCCTCCTTAGGCATACGCCACATCAAGGATTGAGCGATATAACATTATACTACAACAATAAATCTATATTATAAAATTGAAAGTGACTATTTTTGTGACTCCTAATCTCTTGAACCACCCGACCGATCTCGATCAAATTTTCAACATAGATGAGGTTTGGTCCTGAAAGTGTTTTCATCATTTCACTTTGACGGTAAAACTTAAGGGAGGGGAGAAGGGGCAGTTATAAAATAATAAATAAAACTTAATATGGTCTAAATCTTGAACCAAACGATCAATTTCGATCAAATTTTTAACATAGATGAGGTTCAAGCCTGGAATGTTATTTGTCAGTTCACTTTGACGGAGCAACGTAGGGTAGAAGGAGGTGGGGAAGATGTATAAAAATTAATATAAATAAAAATGAAAGTCACTAAGTTTGTGACTTAATAACTCTTGAACCGATCTCAATCAAATTTTTAACATGTGTGAGGCTCGGTCCCGGAAAGTCTTTTAGAGTTTGTTTCAGTTTGATGGTAGAACCTAGGGGAGGAGGAGGGGAGGGGAAGGCGTATATATAAAATAAATAAAACTTAATAATTTTTGAAACACCTTACTTATCTTGATCAAATTTTCAACATAGATGAAATTCAGACCTGGAGCGATTTTTATCATTACTTTGACGGTGCAACGTAGGAGAGGGGAGGATATATATAATGTGTGTGTGTGTGTGTTAAAAGAATAAAATAAAATATAAGTGACTCTCTTTGTGACTTCATCAACCAGCCGATCGATCTCAATCAAATTTTCAACATAGATGAGGTTCGGACTTGGGGTGGTTTTTACCAAATTACTTTGACGGTAGAACTTATGGTGGTTTCTGACATATGATTTCTGTCATATCATTTTGACGATGCAGTTTAGGGAGAGGGAGGGAAAATATATTTAAAAATGATTAAAAATGGCCGATATTAAAATGAAATCTATAGTTTTGGGGGTTGCTGAGATAAACAGTGACACTTCCGATGCTGTTTAAATCCAAATTCAGCCCCGTAGCTTCGCGGAGAGAAGGGAAAAGATATAAAAATGATCGAAAATGACGAGTATTAGTGTCGAATCCATAGTTTTCGAGGTTGCTGAGTTGAATACTGACACTTCCGATACCATTTACAACCAAATTCAGCCTCGTAACTTGGGGGAGAGGGAGATACATAATAATGATCAAAAGTGAACAGTGATACTTCCGATCCCGTTTAATTGCAAATTCAGCACTGCAACTTGGGGGAGGAACGAGATATATATAAAATTATCAAAAATGACCATTATCAATGTCGAACTCATGGTTTTCGAGGTCACTGAGATGAACAATGACACTTCCGATGCCGTGCCTCGCAACATGGAGAAGGAGGAGGTATATAAGTTTATTGAAAATGACCGATATTAGTGCCGAATCCATAGTTTTCTGGGTTTCTGAGACGAAGAGTGACACTTCTGAAGCAGTTTAAATCCAAATTCAGCCCCGCAACTTGGGGAGGAGGAGGGGAGAGAAATATAAAAATAATCGAAAATGACCGATATCAGAGAGCGTTTTACTAATAGTAAAAAGTGTCTGACTAACTAAATATATTATTATTATTTATTGTTTTCTTTAGTTTGAGAAACGAAATGGGTAATTGATGCTAGTAATCCGTATTCACAAGTGAGACTTTAAATAACTTGAGGTTTGATGCCGTTATTTTGTATTTATAATACAGGTCAAAAGTATTTATGTAAATTGAGTTTACGCAAAAGACATGAACAGTTGAGTCGTTTTCAGTTTTCACTCAAATTATTCTAAAATATTAAGAGGTTTGATAATAATAATTATTATTTTAATTTTCTCTATTTTTTTTTTTTTTTTTTTTTTTGGTCAATATTGCTAAACATATGATCATCATCATATTAGCTATTCTGCCATTATTGACAGGTTACTTGCTGCAACTGAGAAGGTTCGACGTTCGGTGGTCCTCAGCTAGTCTCTTCGTCTTGACGTAGCAATTTTCTGTTTTAATACCTTCCTTCAACTAGTCTCCTTCGCTCCCTTCCTCTCTTTCCTTCAACAATACCCTGTAGCACGTCCCTCATAATACAGTTCCTCCTCAGCCTATATCCTAACAAGTTCCTCTTCCTCCCCTTAACAATATCTAAAATTCTACTTTTTCTCCCCTACTAATAATATTTCTAACACCTTATTCGTTTTCCGTTCAACACAGCTAATTCTCTCCTTTTTTCTCCATGTCCATGTTTCGAAAGCTTGCAATTTTTTCATCGCTTTTGCGTAATGTCAATGTTTCTGCTCCATAGAGTACATATTGGAATAAGTAAAACAAAATCTCAATATTTAGTTGGAAGTTTGTTTAATACAAGGATTAGCTAATCGTGGTTGAAAAGAAAAATGTAACGCCTTTAGAATGTAAAAATAATTTTGCAATTCATGGTATTTCAACAATCTGTGCTGCCGTCTTTATTTTCTTTCATGCATCTCAGGGGTAGCTTCCCAAGTTTTGGGAACCAGTGGAGTGTTGAATCTGTTAAAAAAAAAAAAAAAAAAAAAAAAAAAAATACATGTAAACATATTACGAAACGTTGTGATTTAGACATATCTTATAAGTAGTGAACCGTGGGCACCATTAAAAAAAATAAAGGTCATCATCTGTGTTGTACACTATCATCATACTTACACGAAGTTAAACTACCCCGGTCTTGGTCTTGGTCTTGCATTTGCTCATCACTAATGGCCATCTCTGGTGTAGCGTGGAAGAATGACGACACTAGTGATGGTAAATGATAAGAAAGGCTGTAATTACCTCTCCTGTGAGTCTCGCGGCATTGAATACCAACGCTATTAATACCCGTGGTCAGTGGCGGATTACGAAGGAGGGGCTTTTGAGCTGAAGCATCCCTTTAAAATTCTTGGGTATCTTACAAAAGCGAAGTTAAATGTTAAGATGGGTTGCCATGTTAGATGAACTTGTAGCTGTCATAAAAAAAAATTTAAAAAAATCTTGAAACCCTACCATATTTCACCGTGTACATACAGTCTTGAAAGGGTCATAAAACATTCTTTTTCCATCTTACAAGGATTTGAACGATGCGGAACTTTCTGGGACGTCTTGCTTGCTACCTTCTATCGCCCTCCCGCTGACATAAAGGGACAAAAATCAGTGTCGCCGCTTCCGAAACAACGGATTTTTTGGACAGGGAGGGGAGTGCGCCAAATTACACGTTTCTAATGAGGAGGTTAATTGTTTGTTCACTAGACTGCAGTGCTGCATGGGTGGTGATACCTTTCTTTCTTACAAGAAGTTGTAAAATCTAAACACTAGATACAAAGATCGGGTGGCAAGGTCTTTTTTATGACAGCTACAAGATTCATGTAAAGTGGAAACGTGATCTTAGTCTTTCCTGTGCTCATAAAATGCAACCTCCCTCCAAAATTCCAGGAAAAGATTAGTGTCAAATCTCGCGTCCAGAGGTTATTGTGTTTCTGTTCAGTGTTAAGTACGGTGATTGTGGTATGGAATACAAATGATATTGATATTCAATGACAGAAAGGTTATAATTATGCTCCCAGTGTGACGCCTGGCATTGATTTGTACTCCTATTAATAACTCCGTTTTATAGTGATGTGTTATGGGCGATGATGATGTGGATTTCTGCCCATAGGCAGGTCTTTCACGTGAGGGCCCTGGACAAGGAAGACGCGTGATGACTAGTACCGTATAAGATAATGATGACGTTCTATGAACGGGACCTAGAAGTTAACATGGGATCCGACTGGGTCTAGGACAAATTTGTCATTGACCAAATCCGCCAATCGTGAAAATGGACAAATCCACCAATAGACAAATGCGCCAAACGCGAAAATGACCAAATACGCCAATCGTGAGAATGGACAAATCTGCCAATGGATAAGTCAGCGAACTATCACTATATTTTAGATGTATTTTTCAATCATCATCCCACAGTATTACAAAAAAAGAAGAAGAATTATTTATGAAAGAAAGCGGAAAAGGGTATTTTAATTTTAATGTGTGTTACTTTTATAAATTCGCAATTATGTTTCAAAATGAATGTTTACTGATGTTGGTTTGTTGAGTTTAGTATCCCATTGCTGTACTTAGGTTATATGAGACGTGACGTAACGCATTTGAATTTTAATGCCCTCTCACTGGGAATCGAACCCGAAAAGACTAATGTCTGTTGTAATTATTGGATAGTCAACAAATAATTTCACTGGACAACAAATTTTAACTTTTTTATTGCTTCGGAAAAGAAAAGTACATTTTCTTATGCAAATGAGGATGCTGAATACGGAAATAAAAAAAAAAAATTAAAATGATGAATTGGTTCGAGTATAAGTGTAATCGATAGAAATGTGGGTTATGTGGTGTTGACATTTAGAGTCTTGAATTTTCTATTTGGTCTTTCACTTAAGTAGCTATTGCTTCAATTCTGTTCATCCGATTATCTTAGTTCATATGCCATTCACTTCAGAATAAACCAAGCTTGCAAATTGTACTATGCGCATGTGCACATGATGTATAAGAAGAAGGAAGTTCAAGGTAAAATTTGGAATTTCTCGTCCAAAAGTCCCTTTTTTTTCAAATGTAGCACCCCCTGGTACGGCCCCAACTAAAGGCACCCAAATATAATATACCCTTAAAACTACTGTAGTTTATAAGTAATACATGTGCCAAGTTTCATTGCAATACATACAATAGTTGTGACGGAAAGAATATTTCTCAGTTCTGCTAGACAATACCAAATTTCATATAGGAAGAAAGTGAGATAACTATAAAATCAAATGAATCCGAACAGTATTATTTATTTGAAATAAAATGAAATCTTTGAGTTTTACGTCCTACGGTTATGCCGGTAAGGCTAAAGGAGACGGTGGTGATGAGTAATGAATGCAATGGTGGAATGAAGAAACTGGGAGGAAACCCACGCACACGGTGTTTGTCCACCAAAGTTCACTTGGCGGGGGCTGGGATCGAACCCGGGACCCCAAGCACCAGAGGTGAACGCTCTACCAATGAGCCACCGCGGCCCTTATTATGTATTTGAGTATCATGACTTATACGTCATTCTCTTCAAAATAAAACAGGCTTTCAAATGGTATCATGATATATAATATAATATAGTGTGTGTATGTGTGTACGTTGTACGAGAAAAGGTGAAATTGGGAATTTTCCGTCCAACAACAATCGGCAAGAGCAGAGTTGCTCCAGTAGCCCTGATATCGTTTCTCTATCATAGATATAACTTGGCAGAAATGTTTCCCATGTTCATCAATGACTGCTCCGCAATTTTCTGGGAAGAAATCTATGTGGGATTGCAACATATGCATTTTTAGTGATACATTACACCCTATTGCTTAGTAGAAGGTATTAGGTGCACCTCTACTTCCTTATAGTTCTGAGACCGCTCGTTTTCCAAAACATTCGTCACCACTTTTCGGAAAGAATCTCATGCAATCCTCTTCTCATTTTCTAACACTGCATCAAATTCAGGATCATTCAGGAGTTAGCGAATTTGAGTGCCAATAAGGATTCTTACCTGATTTTAGATTCATCAATTTGTGGAAGTTTACGCAGAATATATTTGAAGAATGTTTTGATGCCTCTATGAATAGACGCCATTCATCGAGATCATCGTCTATGTTAAGTTTACTCATAAGAACAGTTAGGCCTACATTGTTACAACGTAATATGTCACTTTCCACTGAAAATCCATTTTAGGGATCCTGACGTGTTCAAAACACGAACACTTTTAGATCTTCAGAATAAGCTACCCACTTCTTGAGATTGGATGCCAGCAGTTCTGCGCCACTTTTTGACAACCCCAGGTAATTTAATTCAGGTTGAGTATCATATGGTGAATAGATAATGATATTTTGGTTTTGTGAGGTAAGGATCGGTGGAAGACTATGAATCTGCAGCAGAATTTGACAATGTGGGTCGACATTGTTCGCCTTTTGCTCTTCATCGGGTAAAACACCGGAGTAAGGTACGGGAAGTTGTGGAACCTTTAGTTCTTCAGAGTGTAACACAGTGACGAAGGTTTAAAGGAATATTTGAATAAGTAGCAGTCCATTTTTTTCTTTTTTTTTTTTTTGGGATAGACCTTTAATTGAAAGAACTATGCAAAAATGGCAGTTTGAAGTATGATCTGTCAGTTCTCTCCATATCATTGGAACTACAAATGGCACGCATGGCCTTTTTCCGTTTAATCAGTTTCGCAAATTTGTAGAACAAGTATTATGACATATGTATGTGGTGCTCACTTCTTGTCCACATCTCCCACTTTACAGCCAAAGTACAAGTGATAGGCTGTCTTTATGATAGGAGCGAAGTTCAACTTTTCGCTTCACTTCGTTAAAAACAACAATTTGCTCTGCACTGCAAACATATTTACGCGACATGTTTCTGTTTAGTATAGTCATAGAAAGATAAATACAGTATTATTATTATTATTAACAGCACTCACCCACCCGCCCAATATCTCACCACCATTACGTCCAAGATGGCAAATTATAACTACAAAAGAACGTTACACAACATGTTTTCTCTGGCAACCTCTTCAATACAAACTAAACCGTGAAGTGGTTGATATTTCTTTGTTAGCGATGAAGTGCAAGTAATATGGATAGCCAGACTACGCAGGAGTTTATTTCGGGAGGGCCCTAAGCTTTTTGGGGGTCCAAATACAGTTTGAAGCTAAATTATATTAAAATTTGTAAAATTTCACCTGAAATTAGACTAAATTTACAAAGTCGGGGTGTCAAGACCTTCAGGACCCACCCCTGCGTATGTCCCTGAGGATAGAAATGAAACTAACCGTCAAACAATGGAAGTTTATTGAAATAAGTAGACAGCTCCTGTTGCCAAGAACCCTTAATTTGCCCAGCAGAGCACATCGGGTGATAACGTATTTCTTTGAAACCCGAACCAATCCTCAAAAACTAATTTCATATTCGTTATCAGCACCCTAAATTTAGTAAGAATTAGTTAGTTTTATCTCCGAAGCATTTTCACTGTTGACAAGTTTCAGAGCAAGTTTCTCTTTATGTAGTTAATACGTTTAATGTGGATTAAATATGATCCAAGATTAGTTGATATAAATGGAAAATTAGTATAATTGAGTTCGCTTTTCATCTATTAGTAAATACACATTAGTAACTAGTATTTTGTAACTTGTATGCTTAGTGTATAAAATAATTTTGTGAATTGGATAATAGATTCCTAAAGTGAAAAATATTAACTGTTAACAATCTGATTGTACCATTTGTTGCTTGATTTCTGTTAATACTGACACACATATTTCCAAGAATGATACGCATAGTCCTAACAGTCTTCCAATGACGAGAGATACATCATTCCATTGATAATATTAAAGTAAACAAAATGTCATGCGTGCGTGTAAAAAAAATCCCGTGTAAACTTTTCTAGAACATGTAGTAAAATATCCTATTCGTAGATATGAAAATTGATGCTTTGTTACAGCTACTTACTGATATAAAAGTGAATCTGAATTATATCGTCATTAACCATGCGCGCTGATCTTCGGGATTATCCTCCCTGGATGTACATATCTTTATTCGAATTTGTGACAAGGAACTACACATATTTCAATGCCTCCCCAAAGTTATACAGAAGTCGCCGTCGCTGTCATTAAGATCTTTATTACACCAATTCTAAGACTACATTACTCAGTTAATGAGATATAGTCCAGAATGTTGATTGATTTTTAAAAATAACATTGTCAAACACATTATATGTGTATAAATCGATAAATTACATCGAACCAAATAAAATGAGAGCTCGAGTACAAGTTTACATGTTTAGTTTGTAAAAAAAATATGCTGCACTAACAACTGAATCTTTCATTGCCAATAATCAGTGACAGCTTTCATTGATTGTCCTGGCAGTAGCGAACTAGCAGCTTGCTTGTCTTTTCGTAAGGTGACACACACACACTTTTTCGAACATGCTAGTTGCAATCGTAGGTAATAACAATCAAGTTAATTAAAAAGTCTTGGTAATAAGTATTTTCAAATTGGTTAAAATGAATCCGAACCTGTTTGCGGGACATCAAAATTTGAATAGGGACATCAAAATATAAGCCATCACTTTAGAATCTTTTTAAAGAAAATTACAAAGGTGTTTACTTAAAACATTAACTTTATTTACAACGCTATGAAAAAATATTTCTTCATTCTTTCAAATATTCTCAACTTTCACAATTACAAATTAGAATTTCTCACTAAGTACAAGATTGTACAAAAAATAAATACCAAAATTTATAGTTGTAAAACAATTTCTTCTGTTATAACTTTCGGTTTTAAATTTCACGACTGTAAATTAGGTCAAGAGGACAAAATTTACTTGTAATATTGGCAAAGTTCCTACAATCTAAGAACCCAGCAAAACTGACTCTCAGTGAACTATATGAAAAAAAAAACTAAATATTCTAAACTTTCTAAATAGAGTACTCAAAAAAGATCTCAAGATACGTGTTTCTAACAGGTCATGATTATACTAACTACTGGTTACTTATTAACGATGTTATTATTGCTATAATAATTGCTTTTCTTCTTACTTACCTTATCCATTTTCTGTTAAAGATTATAGCTTCTTATTGGACTTTTTATTATTAGCTTATTACCAACTGCATTCTTCTACTTATAATAAGGAATACATATATCGGTTTATTTCGAAAATATATGTATATATATAAAAAGAATCTGACATCCGCTTAATGAATTAGGTCAGCCATATACAGGGTTGCTCGTAGATTTCATGGTCTTTCCCACAAATTCTATGCGAGGTCCAACCAAACTTGCAATATCTCCACCCCCGTAAAGGTCATCAGCACAGTTGTAACTTCGTTTTTGTTGAAATAGTAAAATAACAATATTTATATGGTTCAGGTCCTTTTTTATTATTTCTTCCACTACTTTTAAAGGGCCTGTGACACATCCATAAGGTGTCTGGGCCACAACAACCGATTTTGATGAAACTTGATACATTACTAGGACACTTTGCAAAACTAATGTAATTAGCAGGAAGTTGTCGAAAAAGCTGTAGTTTCTGAGATTCGATTCACAGCCAGTAGATTCATTAAAAGTGACATTTGTCGTGATATCTCGGGAACGGTTCCACCGAGAACCAGCAAACTTTGCAAGCCATAGTAGATACATGACAACTTTGAAACAAAATTAAAACGAATTGTCTGCACCTGCGCAGAGCGTAAGGATACACTATCAGGTCTATGATCACGGTCTATTGGAACACATCAGTGTAATGCAGGCATCTGTGCATCAAAGAAACGTGCCAAAATCATAGCCCGTAGGGTTACCTATATATAGTTAGTGTTGCCACGAGACGAGCCGTTTTTCATGTCTCGTCTCGTCTCGATAACGAGGAAACACTTCGAGACGAGACCTGTCTATTATTTGCAAGACCAGACACACGACAGTGTTGTAAGGAGACGAGATGCGACAGCTCCAATCTCCCGTCTCGTCTCCTGGTGTCGTCTCGTAGCAATACTACCCAGTTGTATAAAGCAAAGGCTAACGTAAGAGATCCGCGACGCTAGTTACGCAGGCTTGTTCGGGTCACGACTAGCATATAGTCGGTTTTCCCTTCATTTTTATCACGAGTTTTGTCTCGTAATGTTCTACGAGACGACACGACACCAGGCACAGGCTTCGAGACAAAGACACAAGACGACACCAGCATCTTATGTTTGCGACGAGACTGTTTTACGCGACGAGATGAGACAACGCCAAAGGTTTCGTCTCATGGCCACGCTAACTATATATAAGTAAATCCTATGACCTATGATTTTGGCACGTTTCTTTGAAGCATAGATGCCTGCATCACACTGATGTGTTCGAACAGACCGCGACTATAGGCCTGATAGTGTTTCCTTACGCCCTCTTAATACTGTGTTACTGTTGTGTAACATTGATAACTTACAGTACTTGATATTACTACGCCCCGAATATGGCGACTATTAACGTTAACTATATGATTCTACACAGGTGTAATGGAAATGTATGACTGAGAAGCCAGACAAAGAGGGTAACTAGAGGCAGTTGTCCGGGGCAGACCACCCCAACATCTCACATCAATTGCTTGAAAACGCTCACCTTTGGGTTTTTTTTTTTTTCTTGCATTAAGTTATACTTGTCATGTAGTTCAAACTAAGCAAGAGAAAAATATATCCCAGTCTTCACGTTTTCGAGATATGCGCATGCGCACAATTATTTGCGCACTATGCGCAGTTCTGCGCTGGTGCAGACAATTCGTTTTAATTCCTTTTAAAGCTATCATGTATCTACTATGGCTTGCAAAGTTTGCTTGCTTTCCGTGGACCAGTTCCCGAGATATCACGACAAATGTCGTCTTTAATGAATCGACTGTATCTCAGAAACTACAGTTTTTTCGACAAATTCCTGCTAGTTACATTAGTTTTGCAAAGTGTCCTATTAGTCTACCAAGTTTCATCAAAATTGGTTGTTGTGACCCAGAGACACCTTATGGATGTGTCACAGGCCCTTTGAAAATTGAAAGAGCTTTTTGTAAAGTGTATCCCTCTAGTAGTGAGCTACTTACATGATGGTGCACCACAGGCACTTCGTCGGTAACTTCAAACTTGAAATACTCATAACTAAATAAACAAAATAAATACAGAAAAGAAATAAACTGGCTCCCCAAAGACCCGTTTTCCAACAATATTTGCTACGGTTACCCCCTTTGCGGTCATATTAGTAAAGAAACGCAGTTTGTCCTTTACTAGATAATATTTCCTCGACATACATTTACATTCTTTTTAAGATTAAATAATATACAATAAGCCAATACATTACTCACATATTTATCTTCATGTTCTCTTGTATTTCTTTCGTTATAATATATTCATGGGCATGTTCAGTTTGGTCCTTTGGAACAAATGGTATAACTTCAATAAAAGTATCACAAATTGCATACTTATAATACAGTACACATAAAGTATACATATTCTCTTATTATTTGTGTAAGTGTTATTCTCTTACATACAATTTTTACTTTATGGTTTCCAATGAATAGGTTAGGTTCTCTGAAATAACGATGTGTATGACATGTTCCTTTTTCTGTACTTATAAATTTATTTATAATTTCTTATAACTATAAATTTATTTACACAAAACTTAACATTTCGACTCATATTTCTTTGATTTACATAACTACTGCAGTTATATATTTTTCATTAGTCATTTCGATAACCTGAGAATAGATATAAACTATAAATTTATAAAGGAAGTAGTTGTAACTTCGAAATAAACATGTATTATTCTTCTATTTCTCATTCAGTCACCTTCTTTTGGATAAAAATATACTGTGTGTGTGTTTTGTTTTAATTGCAAACATAATATAGAGTCACAATGACACAATTTAATGGCATGTATAAATATTATAATGTCTTACGAATGTTCGACCATGTTCTTGATAAAGTTATTAGAACCCATTACATATCAATATTTTTCTAGAGGCATCTTAGGAAGAAGGGCAATGCATTATACGACATTACAATAGTAGAATCGCTTTTGGTGTTCTTTTAGGTACCTCATTGCAACCACAACATTTTCCTACACCACGAGATTTACAAAGAGTAGAAACAACATTTTGAAATTTTTTCCAGTGATTATGTAACAAATTTAAGAAAGAAGACGATAATTGTGAAATGAAAGTGGGAGGAGCCGGAAATAACTAGATAAAACTACACGATTTTGTCCACAAGGCGCACTTGCTGGGAGCTTGGATCATAGCAGGGTCCTCACAAAAATGCAGTTTCTACTAACATTAGAAATATTTAACTCAATAGTCGTCACAAGTTACAACGCTTTCTAGTAAAAAATACTGTATAAGATGTAACGTTTCAATACTATAACAGTATCTTCATCAGAGTAAAACACACTTATCCACACTAGATAAGTGTGTTTAAGTCTGATGAAGATACTGTTATAGTATTGAAACTTCACATCTTATACAGTGTTTTTACTAAAAAGTGTTGTACCTTGTTACGAATATTGAGTTAAATATGAAATATGTTTACAAGGTCTACAGGTGGTTTAACGTTAGAAATATTCTTTGAACATATTGTTGTGGATCTTAAGAAGATGCAAAGAATTTTCACCTATACAAAATTAAACATCACTTTCATTACTGCTTACAGTAACTGTATACATATACTTAATTTTCAACTTAACCGGTGGTTTTCATTTGATAATCAGACAAAAGTGTCTAGGATAAGCGCATATTATAATTACACATGAGATTGGATTTGAGACAGGTCTAGTGTCTAGAAGATGTCTGCCACGCAGGATGTCCCGGGTTCGATTCCCAGTGCATTGCAGTGGTTCGGATCCCATCTCAAACTGTAGGTTCAAGTTACATATAGCCTCGGTGCTGGAAAGAAACGCTAAACACTAATAATACTAGTCAACAAGATTTTTGCCACATGAAAGAAGAATGCTGATCTTTAAGGAACTTTTGCCGCTGAATTCGAATCTGCAATCCGTTTTTCTCTATCACACACAGTTTTCCCATGACAGAGGGATTTTCGGGAAATTTCCCCCAAAATTTCCCTTTTTCTTCATTTTTGTACCTCTAGCTCGGGTACCCTTAGGCATATAAACATACAAATTATATTCTAGGTTAGCTTGATTTATACTTAGTAAACCCTGTAAGTTTCATCTGAGTCGCATCATTCTTCATTGAGAAATAAATGTATTTCTATAAATATATGCTGTGTGTACTGTCCATTTTACCATATACAATAGGTGCAGAAAAATCACATGTAACTTCCACGGGAATTACAATATAAGCAAGGTTTATACTTTATTGGATTTATAATGAAACATACTTTACAACGATGTATACACCATGTCCGCCATTTTTATAAGAGGGAAATTCTAGAGGGATTTTTCGGGAAATTCCCTAAAAAGTAGATTTTTTGTCTCGTGTTACCCGAGCTAGAGGTACAAAAATGAAGAAAAAGGGAAATTTTAGGGGAAATTTCCCGAAAATCCCTCTGTCACGGGAAAACTGTGCGTGATAGGGAAAGCGGATTGCAGATTCGAATTCAGCGGCCAAAGTTCCTTTAAGATCAGGTGTTTTCTCTCATGTGGCAGAAAAAAAGTTAAAATTTGTTGACTAGTGTAATAATAATAATAATAATAATAATAATAATAATAATTAGATGGGTGCTTCTAGAATCAAACATTTATAGAGGATTTTTGATAGGCGTTCAGCACCCATACAATTTTTCGCTGGAGTTTATTTCGAAATTTATCCACTCTGATGTCGATCGATGCAGAGAAGATAATGATTGTCACCTAAATTGAGCTTAATCAATGAATATCACTATTTAATTGCACGAATCTCTCTTAAAACGATAGTTACAATCAATCCAACCCACTTTCCTTACTGTTTGTATGAGGCGCATACGCAGCAATTTCTTTCTAGAGGGGGGGGGGGACAATTTCAATTTGAGGATAAAGAATTTTAAAATTTCTAAAATCGCACCTAAAATTAGACTAAATTTACAGAAAAGCAGCTTTTTTGGGGGGAGGAGAGCTGAGTCCGGACCACCAGAACCTATCGACTGTGTATGTCCCTGGTTTATATTTTATTGGTTAAACTAGCTGAAATGCCCGTCCTTCGAACGGGAGATCAGGTTTATAAAAATATTTGAACTCCCAACTACCCTAACAATATACATTTCAATAATAGATTACATGGTTCATCCCGACTATACATGTCATCCCCCATGTGACCCCGAAGGGTTGATAGGGATTTTTTAGCCACATTTGGACAGAAACGCCATCGGAAATGGCACCATTCATCTCCACAACCCCGAAAACCATGGATTCCAAACAAATATCGCTCATTTTCGATTATTTGTGCGTCATTTCCCCTGTGCCCCCCTAGGGATGGTATCTGACCTCCACTGAGACTGAAACCTATCTGGATTGTCACCATTTACCTCCGTGACCCCGAAAACTAAGAATTCGACACTATTATCAGCCATTTTCGATTATTTGTATATGTCATCTCCCTGTGAACCTCTTGGGGATGATAGGTGTATCTCACCCCTACATTATTTTTTCCTGGTTATAAGTCATATGTGTACCAAGTTTCGTTAAAATTTCTGCAAGCGTTCCGGAGTTATGCTACACAATATATAGATACATACAGACACACCTACACATTATTTTTTACATATCATCCTCCTGGGGTGACCCTCCTAGGGATGAAAGGGGTATCTTTCGCCCATAGTGTTTGTTTCCTTACTGTAAGTAATACGTGTCTCAAGTTTGGTTGAAATTGCTCCAGGCATTCGAGAGTTATGCTCGAACATACATACATACATACATACATCCTTTTTATATATGCAGATAATGACTTAACAAGTTTGATGTTTTTAATCTACGTATAGTACAACCTCGTTTATCCCGCTCTCGTTCACCCGGATCTCCGGATAATCCAAACCAGATTTGTAGAAACTTTTTAAAATTTAATGTTCCCATAGATAATTTTAAACTATGATAGAAAGAACGTAACCATAAGTATGTCAAACATTTTATTTTTGTTTTGATTAAATGTACAGTTCGTGTATAGATTTCACAATAAATTATGGTAATACTGTACATAAAATGCTTATTATCGAGTTTTAGAAAGCTTGACTCACAAGACGTTGAAGTGAATTGACTCAGGATTTGTTTTGCTTATTATCCATATTATCAGGATTATTCGGTTTTTCGATTTTCCAGATTGCCTTTGGTCCCAGATAGTCTGGATAAACTTGGATGTACTGTATATAAGAGAGGCGTATGTATGAACGTATGTAGACCCTATGTGTATGGGTGTATATGTTCTAACATAACTCTGGAACGCCTTGAGCAATTTCAACCAAACTTGGCACACGTATTACTTACAGTGAGGAAACAAACACTATGGGCGAAATATACCCCTTTCATCCCTAGGAGGGTCACAGGAGGATGATGTGTAAAAAAATAATGTACGTAGATGTGTCTATACATTAAAGGACATATTAAAACTGCTAATGGTATGGCTCCCTTTCCTGAAAGGATAAAAACCCTAACGAAAAATCGTTCAACCCATCCCTGTTGAAAGCTTGATCAATTCAGGAATAAATAAGTCCCTGTGCTAACTTACACGGACATTGCGAAATTTAACTCAATGATAAATAAACCTATGAATACCGCCATGTTAATACTAAAAAAAATATTACATTTACTACGTACAATATATATATATATATATATATATATATATATATATATATATATATATATATATATATATACAGATGGTGATCAGAAAAATGGAAACACCTGAACGAAATTGCAACTTACCAGATTACCAGTCGGACCACCTTTCGCCTTCAGAACAGCCTTGATGCGACGTGGGATGGAGACATAGAAGTCGTGAATGGTAGCAAGTGGAATTTTATCCCATTCCTCGTGCAGAGCATCGGCCAGTTCTGTGAGAGAGGATGGGGGTGGAAACCGTCGCCGGAGTCGTGTTTCCAAGACGGACCACAGATATTCAATTATGTTGAGATCTGGGGATTGGGCGGGCCAGGGAGGTGTTGAACTTCATTTCGATGTTCCTCAAACCACGCTGCAACAACGCCAGCTGTGTGAATGGGTGCATTATCATCCTGGAAGATGGCGTCATTGTCCGGGTACAACATCCGGACCATAGGATGCAAGTGGTCTCCTAAAATTGCGACATAATCGTTGGCAGTGAATCGTCCAAGTGTGACCACAAGACCCAATGAAAACCATGATATGGCGGCCCACAGCATCACCGAGCCGCCGCCATGTTTCACAGTTGGGCGGAGACACTGCAGGTCATAAGCTTCTTTGGGCGTTCTCCACACATAAACACGGCCCGTGGCTGGGAATAGGGTGAAGGATGACTCATCCGACCATATCACACGTTTCCAGTCCTCAACGGTCCAAGTTACATGGTCGCGGCACCGTTTGCGGCGTGCGAAAGCGTTATGGTCCCTGATGAGCGGTTTGGCCCGTACAACACGACCCCGTAAGTTCATGTCATGTAATTCGCGGCGAACTGTGATTGTCGAAACAGGGCGGGCGAGGTGCTGATTGAGTTCCTCCGTCATTTGCTCCGCAGTGGCACGACGGTTTTGCATGACAATGCGCTTTAATACCCGGTGTGACCTGTCACTCATGATTTTCTTCCGCCCATTGTTCCGCTTCCCTGATGTGGTTTTCCGGTGTGTTGTGTAGGCCGTCATCACTTTCGACACTGTCCCACGCGACACACCTAACACAGTAGCCACTGCCGTCACACTCACTCCACATAACCGCGCACCAACAATTTGCCCTCTTTGAAAATCTGAGAGGTCTCCCATTTTACACTACCTCCGTCTGCTGCAGCCACTGGACACTGCTGTTCCACTGCGCCTGACGTAGTATGGAGACCGACCTAACACACCACCACCAGCGGTCCGGCGCTGCGGGCGCCACGACACCACTGCCATCCATACATCTGACGTGTTGCCAACTACAGGTGTTTCCATTTTTCTGATCACCATATAATATGCTATCGTAACCCTAACTGAAAAATTTCTAGGATAACAGGAGTTACTAAGGAAAAACACGAATTTTCACACAGTTTCGAAAACATTCACACACTACGACGAATCCTGTCCATAGCTATCTGTAGATGCACGAACATGACGTCCCTGACTTACACTTCTTATTGTACTATTTTCAGTCTATTTTAGATGAAATTCTGATGATTTTATACTTTCAACTTGCTTCCTCAGTCTTTATTCAATAATTGAAACTACTGTTACCTACTTTTGTTGCGTTTTTATAAAAAAAATCCAATATATATCGGGAACAAACTGACAAGTTGCTGCTCGATTGGTTCCCAGGTAGAAAATGAGAAGAATCGCATCTTAATACTAGCGCTTCGCAAATAGTTCCTATCATAACAAAGGGTTTTGGCGGTGGAAAAATTATAAAACGAATAGAAAGTGGTAAAAACTGTATATAACCGGATTTTTGGGAGGATATGGGCATCTCAGAGGGACGAAGGGGGTCTAAATTATTCTGCCAAATATCAGATTGGTGGATAATTCCAAGAATTTGTCCAATTGCGGACCTATGTTTTCGTATAGCATTAAGGTGTATAATTTCAATACTCATCCATTTGAAATGCCCACATATAAAATTTACATTAAAATAATGTATAAATATAATAATGTATAAAAATAATGTAAAGATATTATTCCCCGAAATTAATTTCCACTAGGTTATTCAAAGCTTCCACGTTAATTTTTACTTAAAAGATGAAATGAATTTACTACATAAACCGAAAAATATATTTTAAAAAATTGCATAGTACAGTACATTCAAAAAATATTGGACACCCCAAACAAAAACAAAAAGAAACTCATTACATCTACTCTAATCGTATATGGTACATTACAAAAGAGTGTGGGAAGAAAAAAAGAAGCAAACATCGGATCACCATCAATTCACTTCGGGCACATAGTGGCACTCAAATCCGTATCACTGAAACACATGCAGGCCTGAGTAAGCATCTGGAGAGGTAATTACAGCCTTTCTTATCATTTACCATCATCAGTGTGTCGTTTTTCTTCCACACTGCACTTACGTGGCGTTTTGCAGCGCCACAATCACCTCTGGTGGCGAAAATATGGACTAATTTTGTTTTCTGCACCAATCGTTTCTGCATGTTCCCAAATATGTTCCTACCAAGGTTAGTTGCATTCTGTCAAGTGGTTACGTCTCCAAAGTTCTCTGAACAGCGATACTTATTTTACGATAACCTGGTATTTATGAAAAATATAGGGGGACCAGTAATCTAGAACCTTCCCATTTCACGTTTAACAAATACAAATATTTTAAAGTATGTGTACTTTAAAAAAATACGGTACTTAAAGAGATCTTTTTCATAAAGTTTATTTCCTTTAAAATTATTCTTTAAAGCCTTTGTATTTTAATAAACCTTCTCCAAAATCAATGCAAATCAATTGTGCTGTCATCTTTGGAGTTCTTTTAAACCATACGTTGGTGGACGTTTATATGTTTGTGGCCAATCACTTCAACAATGAGATCTCGGAAACTACAGGCTCTAGAAAGATTATGTTTTTACTGATCAATTGCAAATTTTGCGTAGATTGTCCAGTTCTAATTGAAACTTTAAAAAAAATGGCCATTCTTTCTTTATTACATTTTTGCGGGTACACTGGAAGTATTGAAATTAAAAAAAAAAACGACGACTAAACCATCATATCCTAGGCATTATACATTCCAACACAACATAATTGTATATATGGGTTGCATACCTCTCGCGTTTGTTTCATGGTCAAATAATAATGAAAAACGAAGGATAACCATTTCTGCAGTCTAAGTTGAATCTTTATTCTTTGGACTGTTTTGCCCAATGAACACCATATATCATTGACATTATAATTTGTGTATGTAATGTATTTGCTTACTACATACTGCATGCAAGAAGAAAGAAAACACTGATCATACATGAATTAAAAACTCCAACCGGAACTAGACTCAAATCTTGCAAACGGTGCGAGATATTGAAAAAGTAATCGAAAAAATCACCCCTTTACGGTATCTCTTGCCGATTTTTATCAAGATGTCTTTCATTTGTGTCTGTAAAGGGACATGTATGGATGTAATGAGTAGCAAGAAGATTCATGCTCATATGTGAATGTTGCGCTGTGTAGAAAGCGCAGGTTCAGCTAGTTTATTCTGAAAATGTTTAATATAAGGATTTGCTTAACGGATTGGAAACATGAATTCCGTTACACAAATTCTTAAATAAAAATAAATGAGAACGATTAAATTTTTACCCATTTAGAGGAATACCACTTGGTGTAATAATGCAATGCGAAATTTGGTATATAAACTCGGTGTATGATATAAATTGGTGAACGCGTCTTAGCCGTTTCCCACAATTAAGCTCCTAAGGGAGGAAAAGAGGGTTATTTATATAATATCTAAATTTCCCTTTCTTTATTGAGAAAGTGTTCAACGTGATAACTCACTTAAGATCAAGAAGTGCAATTCGGTATATAAATACGTAATTACAAATAAGGAAATAAGCATTTTTGAAAATTCTGCTTCTAATATTGGGAGGGAGAAAATGGGATTATTTCTTTAATATAAAAATTTCCTTCTATTTATTCACAAAGTGGCGAATGTAGACATTTGCTCAAGTTGGAGATGCAAAATTCGGTGTATAAACTCTTAGTTAAAAGTAAAGATAGCACACATTCAAACTTTTTCGAAAATTTTGCTTCTGAAATGGGTACCGAGGCCTGTGACTCATACACGTTTAGACCATGCTGATACATGTAGAAACGCGAGATTTGAACTTTTTTTAAATAAAAAATATTTATTTAAAAAAATGTGCAGTAAGGGAGGTTTCGAATGTTTTGCCAAGAATAGAGTATCATATGAATCCCTAAAGTAAGCATTATAACGCCTCATTAAAAATAAGCAGGCATGTGTCCCAGCATTTTTGAAAGTTTCGTTTTGAAGAAGGAAATGACATTGTCTTTTTCCCTCCCTATTGAAAGCAATGTTGTCTGTTGTTTGTGATCCCACGACGGAAAAACGGCTGAAAACTTCAATTTGTATTTTGGAACATACATACAAGCAAGGTTTTTCAAGTGTCACACTTCGATTTTCTTGAAACTTCTGGAGTGAATAAATGAATCAGAAGTAGGATATATATATAGAAAATATTGTATCGGCCAACGTGGAGGATGAAACGGTAAACACTCCCTACAATGTGAAGATATTGCAATATGACACATTTTAGCAAGGCCATAACTAGCAACGCACAATGCGGATTAGTTGAAATTCCTGCAGTGAATAAAAAAGTCAAAAAGTTGGGCATACGTGTTTTTTTTTTTCTATATCATCCAACGTGGATAATGAAGGGGTGAACACCCGCCTAATCTGCGAACATACGCAATACTACACCTGTTAAGAAGACCATAACTAGTTACGCCGTTAGAGACATATATTGGCTAATGCTGGAAATTACCTATAAGTTTGATCACTATACGTGAAAAAATATTGTGCACCAGCTTAAATGCCCAACGCGTTTTAGAGGTCGTAAATGAACCGAAGTTATGCTTCTGATTTACCTGGAGAACCCACCGCTGCAGATCTACATCTTGCAGCGGTAAATGTGCACCGATGGCGGTTTGAAAGTCCCGCAGAACGGCTAGCGACATCTCTTGCAATTTGTCTTTGCGTGTTCCACCTGAAGAGACTTGCTTTTCCCAACATTGCGGCTGTTTTCAGGAAGTTATTCTCAGGCAGTGTCGCATAACGACTTTAACGACAATCTTTTTCGTTTTCCACTCTTCCATAATTTAACTCCTTTCCTCTTGTATTCCAAGTCCACAGACTCGCCACTCAAATCACTGCAGGTCCCCAACGCTCTCTTCCGCACATATTACTCGTAAGTTTCATCCACTTCTCCAGAATCGGTGATGGCATTTGGTTCCATGACATCCTCACCCAATTCAAAGTGTACAGTAAGGTCTTCGTTGTTTATTCGCATGGCTCGATCTGCAGAGTCATTGATCAATTTCCGGAGGCAGTTTGAAGGATGTGTCTCTACCCTGTTTGGAGGTGGTTCTGGAATGTCTACAATAGCAAAATACGCTGCAAGTTGACGAATTACATTTAATAGGTTTATACTCATTTTGGATAGAGCCCTATAGTTTTGTTTTGATGTCGGCACACTTGAACTTGAACATATTGCTCTGATAGACGTTTTACTCTGGTGTGATTGCATTTTTATTAACACGAGATAACATTCCACTTGTAACACGCTTATTAGGGATAAAACCAATTAAATCCAGTGTCCAATTGTGTTATGAATTGTTCGTAATTTTTATTTAATTTCTAGTATCGTGTGATGTAACCATGCTCTAAACACTCCACATCTTGCTTCATAAAACATATACAAACAACAATTCAAACTGTAGTAACGAATTCAAAACTTCTCTCTCACCTTGGTCAATATTTACAAGAGATCCATCTATTGTTTGTCTTAAATCTGTCCATAGCAACAAGAATTTGTAGTACTTCTCACATTGTATGCAGGCAATGACGTATTTTGTGTGCTACCGGTTCTACCGGAGGTAGTCCTAAAATATTACAAAATAAAGTTATTCTAATATAAACTAAATTGTGTTCATAATTTTACATTGTATGTATTTAGAAAGATCAACCAACTTCTTCGCACGCAGCTGTCTCGCTATCTTGAGAGGTCTGCGATATGACAACGCAGAAGTAGCCATTCTCCAGCTACTACAGCAAGAATCATATCGGCGTATTTCCCTTCGTTCCACCTCTGCCCAGGCGTACGAATGGGGTGCCAGGTAACACCAGTTGGCTGTAGAGAAATCGATTTCTTGGACGTGAGCGAAGAGTAAAGGGAAATTACACAAGGAATGACACTGTATTTTGGAGGTCTCTGGGAATTGTCTCGGACATCTTGAGCCTCCTTCGATAGCAGTTTGCGTCAAAAGAACAAAAATTTTGTGCTTTACAGTATTTTGCGATGGTTGGCATAGCTATTAAAAATATTCTTTCATTATTTGCGTTTTGCCAGGGCTATTTCACATTTGGTTGTCTAATCGCCAATTTAGCGTTATTTATTACTCGATTAGTTTTCGTTTTCTTTGATAAGTAGGATTACCCCTATCCAAAGCAGAATATAGGGTTACTTTATGTGACAAGAAAGGTTGAAACTTACGATCATTGTTCCGTAATATTAATAAGATAACAAGCCTATGTGTTACTAGTGGAGTGAAAATCATATTTATCTACTTGATAAAAGGAAAGTGTGTTGGAAGGGATTATTCTTATTTTGAAGACTTTATAATGACGTAGAAACTAGACTTCAATAATAATAATAATAATAATAATAATATAGAGATGTTATAAAGGTTAGTGGTAGCCTGAACCATCAGATCAGAATACCCACTGCATGCAGACGATGACACAATATCCTTAATTGATTCGCCATTTGCCAGAGGAATCGACCACTATTACAATATTTTCCCCTTGTTTTTTCCTCTACAAATTTTAAAAAAGTCGAGCGAATTGAGAGTTCGTTGCTTGTTACGGCCTTCCTACATGTTGTCATATTGCCCAATGTTCGGAGTTTATAGGGGTGTTTACCCCTTCAACCCCCCGTTGGCCGATATAAACATTTGACCTACTTTTGATTCCTTTATTCACTCCAGAAGTTTCAAGCAAATCGGAGTGTGACACTTGGAAAACCTTGCTTGTTAGTACCTACTTCTGACTAGGTTTCAATCATCACTTTAATTAAAGGGCGTATCCCAATAGAGAGAGGTTGAAAATTAATACCAAAAATAGTTTTTCACACGAGCTCCTTAAGTTAGGAAGATGAAACTCGGTACATAAACCAAATCGTTGACAATAAGAGGTCTTGTTAAAAAAAGAGGGGAGGGTCTTCCTTCGGATATGACATGGAGTCCGACTTAGGCAACCTTATTGCTTGCATTTCACTCGACATTTAACCAGTTTCAGCTGTATGCGCTACCGAACAAATAGCACAGTTACAAAGAATAGTACTTCCTAAAGATTAAACTGTACGAAGTCTGTCCGCTAACCTCCTAAAACTTTCCCAAATGTCAGGTTTTTGCACAGACGTCAAAACTTCTCTCAGCACAAAAACAAAGAATGCCCCAACTTTGCGGGTGTTAATTGTTATTTGGTGCTCCATCCTTAAGAACGTAACGATTATGTCTTTGTCTTTTCGTTCCTATGCATTCCAGGAGGCAGAGCCACTTCTCTTGCAAAATAAACGGGTGGTCCGACTTACGAAACAGGTCCGATTATGGCGACTTTCCTCTAATTAAAAATCACTCGCATCGACAATAGATATTTTCACTAGTTACAATTCACGTTAAAGAAAAACTGTTGTAATAATATTCACTTCATTCAAAACCAAAAATATTGATGGAAAAATGGTAGGCCTACAATCCTGTCTGCTGTTGGGCTTTGTCAGCGACACTGAGGTTAATATAACACAAAATTCTAAAATTCAGTCAAGGTGGCGCAGATGGTCATAAGTAGTGTTCTGTTGTGGAACAATATCGAACTAAGTAGCAAAGCACATACAAGGACAGACTGCAAATATATACACATATTGTTCAGTATATGGGATAATATCGTTTCCACAAATTCTCAGTGACACAATTGATCTATAAAAACTCGGCACAAGAGCCTTCCTGTAATGACCTCTAAGGGCATACCAAATTTGGTGAAATTACTATAAACCCTAGAAGTTTCGCGGTTAACAACATTTCAGACTATACTAGAGGGGGCAAGGTTCTCTATTCATTTAAGAATTCCATTCTTTGCTGTTGTTGTTGTTATATTAGTACACAATTGATTGAAACAGATTTTTTGCCAAACTAAGGTGGGCAATTGCTGCCTTCTGCCGTCTCTAAATGATGTCCTTGTTCGGGATGGAAAGAAAAGGAAAAAATGGAAGTTTATTATAAAAATAATTCACTTCGAGTTCTCGAAACATATCGGCTGTGAATTCTGTAGAAATCGTAGCCGGGGTAGTACTGTATATGCTATGTTCCTGTTAGGGACCACATTTCAAGAGTCGGTATCAAGGGCGCCCATCAGGGGGGACAAGGTGGGGCGCTCGTCAATCCGAGAGGAAATTGTACTTCAGAATATCGAAAATCCAATAGAATTTTTACATTAGTTACAGCAAAATTTGAAACTATTTTTGAAACGTCTCTTATACAGTGCGTCCCACTAGCTTTCGAACCCGAAAAAAAACTTTATAATTTCCGAACAAATGTACATAAGAAAATGAAATTCACAATACACGTACCTTGTTTCATGCTAAACACGAGAAAAGGTTGAACAGAAGCGCACACGTCAAAACAAAGACGATAGGTGGCGCCAGGGGAAGTGCTGCTTGGCGTGGTGCGCGTGCGTTAGTGTGACTCGAGTCGCTGCATCGCGAGGATGGTTCTGTACACCGTACAGGAACGCGTGTTCATTGTTAAAAAATATTGGATATCGGGATCGTATCAGACCGTTCAACGTGAATTTTGCCGTGAATTTGGATGCCGTAAAGGACCATCGAAATCATCAATACATCATTTGGTGAACAAGTTCGAAACAACAGAAACGTTGCTTACGGGACATGGAGGCGCGCGTCCACGGATGTCCGAAGAGACAGTACAGAATGTGCGGCAACGTCTTTTGCAGTCCCCTAAGAAGAGCCTGCGTCGATTATCACAAGAGGTAGGGATGTCAAAGTCAACTGTGCAAAGAGCTGCCAAAAGAGCCGAGCTGTTTCCATATCGCGTTGCAATCGTCCAGGAGTTGAAGACTACAGATTAGGAAAAGCGCATGATGTATTGTCGTTTTTTGCAAGCTTTGTTGCATGACAACCCAGGAATCCTAGACTATACTTGGTTCACAGATGAAGCTTGGTTTCATCTCTCCGGTTATGTGAACTCGCAGAATATTCGGGTGTGCGCCGCCGAAAATCCGCGTGTGTACCATGAGTTTTCACTTCATCCCTTGAAGGTGGGAGTTTGGTGTGCAATTTCCCGACAGCGTATCATTGGACCCATCTTCTTTGAAGATACAGTAAACACACAGGTTTACTTACACATCTTCAGTGAATTTGTGAATCAGCTGGACGATCAAGAACTGCGTCGCTGTTATTTCCAACAAGACGGAGCAACATGCCATACTTCCAACGTGGCCATGGCAGAAATTGGGTCCTTTTTTGGTGACAGGATAATCTCCAAAGGATTGTGGCCGCCAAGATCCCCAGATTTGCCACCATCTGATTTCTTCTTATGGGGTTTTCTTAAAGGTTGTGTCTACAGAAACAACCCACGATCACTGCAAAAGTTGCGAAACAACATTGAGAATGTGATTCATGAGATCACACCGGAGACTCTACATCGGACTTTTCACAATATGGAACGCCATGTACAAACATGTCTTGACGTCCAGGGAGGACAATTTCAGCACCTGCTGTGACGGTCATGTATTCAGCATGAAACAAGGTACGTGTATTGTGAATTTCATTTTCCTATGTATATTTGTTCGGAAATTATAACGTTTTTTTCGGGTTCGAAAGCTAGTGAGACGCACTGTACTTGCCCCCCTTGGAAACCACAACATAGGCGCCCTTGGTCGCTATCAGGGAATGGATCACTTAAGTGTGTGATGTTTGTGTTAGTATGAAAATCGAACAGAACTTTTAGGTTTGACTTCTGGCTGTATGCCAGCTACTTAAAACATTTATTTATACGAAGTAGAAAATAATAGGTTGGCAATGAAATTTCAACACAGCTGTGGTATCGTCTCGTTATTTCTAATATTAACTGAAACACTTCCATTGTCTAAACTGGAATAATGTTTTAATGGACCTTACTTCGAATATAAAACTTAGAATATGAATGACTTATGTTATTTAATAATGCTAGTAAAACACTAATTACTTCCTACTCTCAAATCCCAGAGCTTTCATCTTGTATTGCAGGAATTGATATGATAACATCTCCTGATTAAATTAAGATACATTTTGTTGCGAGAGAAATTCACACACAAGCAACAAATTGTATTTATTCCTTCAAATGCCTATTCACTAATAGTGCACATTGAGAACCGATCAAATACTGAAATAGTTTGCTAGTCGAACTCTGTGTTGTTTCCATTTCAAAGCATCAGTTTACAAAATACGTTATAAAACTGACTCAACACCTTGAACACTACTAAACGTTCGATATAACTTTGGTTTCATGCAGTTTTCATTTCCGAAAGGCATTACAGTTAGACTATCTTTCCATAGTATAATTGTCAAGAGAAGACATGTAATACATTAAAAGGTGGAACATTCACAGATATCCTAAGGTTGTACTATATATTTTCAAAAGTAACGAATTTGTATATATTAATAAATGCCTTTTATATTGATTAGTCTGCCAATCATTGTACATATCCACTATGTACTGTTCAAAGCTGTTTTCAACAACATCTATTAAACTAAACACGCCCGGAGAGAATTGTTTGTTATCGAGGCTAAAATCATAGCCAGAATTATAATTTATTGATAAAACACATTGGCTTTTGAAAATCAAAATTTTCAATATTGTCAGAGTGTAATATCTGCAAGTATGTGTTTCAAGCTTGTGAAGCTATGATATTCTGGACAGAGGGATAAGTTTATATATTTTTGTTTTTGAATAGAAGACAGTTTCTTCTTGTTAGAAACTGAGAATTCATACGCACATTTTAATCATTAACAGGTTGTGATCTTACAGCAAAATATTCATTAAAATTCCTGACTTTCAAAATTAAAAAAAAAAAAAAAAATCATTTTCGCTCGTTATGTCCCTAAAATTCATCCTATATATAGAAACTGAACTGACAAATCAAACAAATGGAAATTAAATGAAATACCATATGAACTGCAGGATGGGTAAATAAAGACATTCAAGTACTCGATTTAGTTGTTTAAACTGAACATTGGCGTTTCTTTCAGCACCGAGTCTATGCGAAATGCAGACTCGAACCTCATAAGATTGCACCGGGTATCGACCCAGGTCTTCCTCGCGGTAG
Source organism: Thermobia domestica (assembly GCF_964235325.1). Taxonomy (NCBI): domain Eukaryota; kingdom Metazoa; phylum Arthropoda; class Insecta; order Zygentoma; family Lepismatidae; genus Thermobia; species Thermobia domestica. Next base: position 235,295,075 of record NC_137459.1, read on the forward strand.
GCGCGCACACTAATTCTCTTAATAGTCAGAAGAGAACTCGCCAGTACACGAACTCTAACTTTTTAATGATATTTACCATTTAAACCTATCAAATCCAAAACTCGCCTTGTTCGAAATCTAAAGCATATGATTCAGTAACTGCCTGAATTGTGAGTCTATTGAAATGTTGAAGTTGATGAGAGCGTCTATTATCATATTTCTAGATAGCTTGAAGAAGGTTTGCGAAACGCATTATCCAACCAAATTCGTTGTATGATTTGAAGGAGATTTCCTTGTCTTCTGAGAAATTTTATATGGATAAGAAGAGTTTCGTAATTATTTGACTCATTTGTGTTATTTTGTTGTTTTCTTTAAATAAAACACTTCTATAGAAATAATTGTGAACATACTTTCTTTCAATACATTACGTATGGAAGGAATAATGAAAATGGGAGGGGAGCTGTACATGGACACTATTTTGTAAAGAGAGTGTCCTACACAAGAATATGTAATTTGAAATTTTTAGGAGTCATTCCATGTCAATTCAACTCGCTCACGACACACCGACATCGCTCTTCATAATATTTTCACTGCAACTTTGTTTTCTAGTAAGGGATTTGACAAAATTTTAGACATTTTCGTTCCAGTGTTTCGAAGGCAAAGCCCGTTAACCCTTTTAGGACTTTTTTTAAAGGATAATTTTAAACTATCAGTCAAATAGCTACTGCTTTCTTACTATTTATCGTAAGATCATGGTTCATACCTCGTTTTCTTTTTTCTTCAGAATGGAGCATCCTTTCCAATGGTATCACTCACTTGTCCGTATTATACACCAGAAACGGGAAGAACCGGGAGTTTTCTCGGAAAAGATCCACTTTTGACCCTCTAGCCCGGGCCTGAGTTCACATAGAGATCTGAAAATTTCTTTTAAAAACACGTAGTTATGTATACAATGCGTGTGCAAAATTTCAATCTTGTATCTAGAAAACAAATGGCAAAAAAAAAAAAGAATGTCTCAAGGTGAGCCGTATATATAATATTATAAAAGCTTACTGCGTTGTTACTGTTTGGCCTAGAATGATGGTTCAAACGCTCTTTTCTTCAGTTTAACGTAGGGGGCGCGGTGGCTCAGTGGTAGAGCGTTCACCTCTGGTGCTTGGGGTCCAGGGTTCGATCCCAGCCCTCGCCAAGTGAACTTTGTGGTGGACAAACACCGTGCTCGTGGATTTTCTCGGGGTTCTCCCGTTTCCTCCCACTTTCTTCATTCCACCATTTCACTCATCTCTCATCATCACCGTCTCCTTTAGCCTAACCGGCATAACCGTGGGACGTAAAACTCAAAAATTTCATTTCATTTCATTTCTTCAGTTTAACGCGCCCTTTCCAACTGCACTAGCATGTCCGCATCAAACACCGGAACTGGTAAATTAAAAAAAGAAGAAGAAGAAAAAAGAAGGAAATGTTTCTGAAAAAAATCACTCCCTCGGAATAGTTACGCCCCTCGGGCTTGGGTTGGTGTCTTCCCACTTGCGACAGTCCTATTAACGACAGGAACTGTTAAGTGTCCTATGAGCGACCGATTCGATCTGTTAATTGTCGTATGAGTCACCGATTTGTTCATACTAAGATAATGGAAGAAAATAAGGTTCTCTCTTCTTTAACTTGTTTTATACTAATGTGATTTAGAACCCAACAAAATGTACTATGAAAAATTTCGCTCTACCTGAATTTAATACGTGAGAATGCTCTCATTACATTAACAATCTTTTATACGTTTTTCCCAATATTATATTTTTGAATTAATTTCTATGAATACATTGACTCTATCAGGGGGAAAACTAACTAAATACATTTAGAGAAGCTCTGCCTATGTCTATGATTCTAGTAGAATTAAAAATTTCATGTTAAAATGATACGGAGCATAAGTTTAGATTGAATATGTTTATGACATAAGAAAGAAATCAGAAAGAGGTAGGGACGCCCGAAGAAAATTTTCTAGAGAGGGGCATCTCCATGATTGCTGTATCACGTCTGGTATATCTGGTATTTAATATACCTGGCTTGCTATATTACGCATACACTTTTGTGGTCCAGGGGGCGACCCCTACCTTCCCATTGGGCGCCTATGGAAAAAAGGTGTTCACCATTTGAGGATATCAAAGAAATCTAAAAACACGGTGTATTCGAAGAAATTATTACACAAGTTACAAATCTCTCGCAGGACTTAACAGTTCGTCTAGTTATAAGGGATTATTTCAGATTACTACACGACAAGCTTTTATGTATAAGTCAAAACAAGGGAGGAGGGCAAATTAAGCAATTAGTTTACGTTTAAATAGTTTACAATAGGGGGGAAGGTAAGAGTTTGTTAACCTTTTGGATTGTTTAGAGTGAACTGCATTGTAATTGGTGGGATTGGTTGAGAATAGCCAATCAGATGTAAGGGATCTCAAAAGATGTCTTTTATCATTGACATTTTTGTTTTCATTTTATTCATAGAGTCTTAGGAAGTCTAAAAAGTAGATAGTTGGCGAAACTCTTACACGTTTAAGTTTTTTCAAAATAAAATATATTACTGTGCTTATTTAGTAATTAGATTTGAATCAAATTAAGTACAGAAAACAGAGCTTTTCAAGAAAGGGAATATTACAACTGGATTTTCAATAATTACATAGGAATATACTTTTCATGGAAATACCCCTGTTGTCTCGTTAAGTTATTTGATATGTTTTATGTCAAATCTAACTCAAAATTAAAATAAGTTTTATTTGCACTCTCAGTAGAGGAAAAATATATTTGACGAACAATATCACTGGAACGTACATATTTCATACCAAGTTTGTTCGGGCGCTAACAACGCCAGAGGCAAACATATTTTACGAGATGGAATCATATCATCTTCCATCATCTCAATGTAAATGAATCGGTCGCTCATAGGACAGATAACAGTTCCTGTCGCTAATGGGACTGTCGCTTCTGGGACTAATTCGCTTGGGTTCACATAGGGATCTTAAAAAATGAGAAATACTCACAGGTGCACACAATCTGTATGCAAAATTTCAATCTGATATTTTGAAAACTAAAGGCGTGAAATTTTTTTGAAATTTGCCTTAAGAAAAAAAATGATCACGCCACTTCGCCCCCACTTGGCGCCGCCGAGTTGACCATCCGGTTTCAAAACGCATCTGGGGTATTCTTTGGTCCCAGCTTGACTTGACCAATAAAAAAACGGCTTAAATACATGTTATAGGACCTAAATAAGCTGCCAAAGACAACACTTCGAGATGGTATTACTACAAAAGTTACTATAGATCCTAAAAGGATTAATGTTTGTTAGCTGTCTATAACAGTTATGAACATAGCTAAGTTCACAATGAAATAATAATAATAATAATAAGAAGAAGAAGAAGAAGAAGAAAGATGAAAATAATTTGAACCCTTATTTTTTAACATTATGTTCAGCATACATTATGACACTGTATTAACTGCCATTCGTGTAATTGATAATTTTGTTGTATAAATAAAAAAGTCGAAATATTAGGTTGGAAACTTGTAAATATATCATGTACGAAAAAAATACTGTAGCTTCAAAATAATAATAATATTAATAATACAGGTAGGTTTTAAAGTGTTCTTTAGTAGAGAAAAATACTTTGGAGGAATGGAAAGCTTCTGCGAGAAAAAAAGTATTTTGTAATACAGGGTGAGCCAAAAGTTTTTGGACACCTTTTTATTTTCAAAGATGAAAAATAAGAAATCTCGTCCTGGAAGATGGTAGTTGAGTGACAGCTGCAACGTACAGGATGCATGGCGACATTGATCGCCGCATTAAAATCCACCATTTTTAATACAACTTCGAAATTCCAAATGGGAAGGGGAATATGTTGAATGTCAAATAACACTAGCCTGAGCTCAGTAATCCAAAAGCGTAATTGTTTCTTTAATGGTTCACGCTTTATGAATACTTAAAGGTTGAAAATAACGTACCAACAGCATCCTACAGTACATGCTTTATGTGGTGGCCATCCTGTCTAATCCACAATCATAGTCGCCGTATCTACTCGGACCGCACACGCAAGAGAATGCACGGTGAAACGCGTGGTAAATGCGTCCCATGAAGGTGCTTATATCACGGGGTTTCTCCGCGTTACTATTTGCTTTCGATATCCCCCCCCCCCGCATAATCCTATCGGATATGAGGTCAGGTTATCTGGGCAGTTAATCCACTGGACCACGACGACCTATTTTGTTTCCTGGAAATTGTGAATCGAACTATTGACTCACAACAACGCCATAGTGGGGAGGGGCTCTATCGTGTTGAAAATAGGAAGGGAAGTTAGCGTCTGGGCTCAGAAAGCTGTCCAGCACAGTATAAGGACTCTAAGAACTTCTTAAATTTGTCCCACTATAAACAAGACTTTTAAATTGCAAATAATAATTTTATGCATCTAGCCATGGAAAGTCAGCTTCTTGATGGTACTGGTGAAACAATAACGAAAATTTGCAAAGTTCTCATAAGGAACAAATAATTTATACTTTTAACATGTACAAATTATGTAAAGAAGCGGTAAAAATGATTTTTTCTTTATACTAAAGCAAAACAACATGGTATTAGATGTTGAATTGAGAAAGAGTTTACATCAAGCAATAACAATTCTATGTACCCATCTGCGCTTCTATCAGTTAATAAAATTGGTGCAGAAAAAACAGAACTGCAAATGAGCATTACACCATCGCTTCAAAATTTGATTTGGAACGTGGACACGGTGTTGAGAGTTTATGCGTTTTCGTATTTGGTATGTGTTTTGTTAGTATTTGATTTGGTGAAGTAGTAAATTTGATGATGGGGATATAACTGGAAAATCTGAGAATCCATGTGGTCCAGCACTACCATCGTATTGACATAACAGTGGCTCCTGTGAGATGCCCTTTCAAGATCTATGTGACGTCTATGTTCTCACAGCAACAGCAGGAATATACCAATTTACTGGATAATCTTGATATTTTTTTATTTTCTAAATGGCAAGAATATTTTTTTAAGAAATTAAATTAAATAGAACATTCAGTATACTTGAAAACGTTTGCACATGAACATTATGGGCCCCTTTTAATTCTTACGAATAATATATATATATATATATATACGCTGGAGCTTAATATATATTTTATTTTGCTTGGCATACAATATATTATCTGTGTGTATTTCTGTATGTAAAATAGTGACTGACTGACTGATTCAACGGCTAGGCCAGACGCGGAAGTAGAAACTTAAAATACCGGACTGTACTACATAAGATTTGTGTCATAAGGTACCACGAAGGCGAGAGTTTTTTGAAATTTGACGTAGCAGGGTTTGTCAACTATGATAAACTAGTTTTAAAAGTCAAAAAGTATATTCATATAAAATAAGAGGCGTCGGAATTACGTTTGCGTATTATCTTTTCTATATATAAGAGATTAAAGAAATACTTGAAAATGGAAAATGTCAGAATTTCTAGTTTTACGTCCGCTGTTTATGTTCTTTAGGCAAAAAGACAAATAATTAATGTAAGTGAATAATTATAAAAGAATTAGTAGACTGATAACTGGAAGAACACAGAATAGTCTGAGACCTTATGAACACGATGTTATCCACCAAAAACTTACATCGCCTAGGATGAAACCAGGGATCTCTCGCACTTGAGGTTAAAGCTATATTATATTTTTTTTAATTTAAAATAACTTATTCAACTGTTTCTTATCTTATAAATTTCTACGGTTTTACTGTGACGCAGACAGAAACGTCGAGGACAGTTGGAAGCACGGTGGCTCATTGGTAAACCACTCTGCTGTAGTCAAGTGGTGTTTGGGTTTATAAACTGATGATCGTGAGATGAAACTTTGGGAATTTTAGTCGCTCTGAAGAGCACTGGCATTATTAACAACCGACAATATTTCTGTGGTTGCGTCTTTCGAGTCTAGTAGTCATTAAATGTGGGCTTATAGTGTACCATACAGAAAATAGGAGTCTGAGAGATTTTGAAAGGAAAAACTGTAGAACGTTAATTTATCCAAGAGATCTCTGGTTCCATCCGAGCTCATATGAATTTTGTGGTGAACATAATCATATCTGTGGGGATTCATCCCTTTCTCCCTCTAATATCAATTCACAAAGTATTTCATAATCGTAACTTCCATTAATCATCTGTCTACATGTCTACATTATCTTGAAGGTGTTATATATATTGCAATATTTCACATGATTGAGTTTACAAACAACTAACATTTGCTTATATTTACAAATATTAAATATTTGTGTTTATTATAGTTCTAAACGATAGGAATAATGGCCATATCACTGGTTATGTGATGATGAAACAATGGCGCTATTACCTTACCAAGATTTTCTATGTAACCAAAAGGATTTCGGTGACAAGCATCAGTCTGCCACTTTTTTCTTTTTAGTTTGCATGAAGTTTAATTCAAAGCCTTATTTTATTTAAAACTTTAGTTTTCTTTTTTTATTTAGCTTGCTTGAAGTTTTGTTGGAAATTTTAATTTTAATTACGTAACTTGTCCTTATAATTTTTAACTTTTTTTTTTTTTTTTTTTTGCTTTGGGAATCTAAAATTTAGTCCACCTAGCTTATTTTAGAGTTTAGGCTACTCAGGCTTAAAGTTACCTTTTTAATTTAGTATCAAGAAAATATAATAATATTTGTAATATGCTGTTTATAATAAATTTTGTAGAGAGAAAGAGAATATGAGCATATATGGCAATACTCAAAAACTACATATATTATTAGAGTTCATAAAATATACGAATCAGAACGATTTAAAAATTAACTCAAGTTACCATTTCAAAGCCACCAGACATTCCTTACTAATCGAGAATCAGTAAATTATAGTCATGCAAAGTATAGGGGGTTTATCATAATTAAATAGGACCAAGTTCAAGTTTTGTTATTAAATCTATACCCTGAACAATTTCCTTTTATTAATTTCTTTATTCAGAAATAAATAAAATTTCTTTAATAGTTCTTTAACCCGTCCTATTTTTCCTCACACTTCGAGAAGGGACTCTTGATGTAAATTCTCTTACGTACTCTAAATGCAAATCTCTAATTCAGGTTAAATTTATTTTAATCTGGTTCCTGTGGATAATCAATAACACAGGTCTGCAAAATTAAACTTTTTTTCTGATGCTCTGGATATGTTTTCTGATTCTTATTGATTTTGACATGCTGAAACCGAAAATGACCTCCATTGCCCTGTATCACTTTAGGTTTTTAGGGATATGAATAATTCCCTTAAAACTTCATTTTTTTCGTGTTTTGAGTAAGTCTTTACTTAGGGACATATTGTCCAGCCCCTGATTATCGTAGACGAGTGAGCGATACTTTTTTTAATTGTCAGAGACCACACCTTTAGATACTGTACGAATGCTTTTAGTCAAATGCCCCGGTCGGAAATTATGGGCTGAAAACTGGGAGAAAGTGCCCTTTTCTTTAAAAAAGAAGATATTTTTTGTGGGTTAGCAACCCTGCGTGGTAGAGATAATAACTTATATTCGAAAAATAATTTCTAAATGCTGGAAACATAATCTGCAAATTTGGTCAGGATCGGATAAAACTGAAGCGGGGAAAAATATATTTTGTACCTATTTTCTCCTAAAATTTTCCTCAGTTCATCCTAATTAATTTAGAATTTTTTTATGCCCTATTTAATTGCATCAGAGAAAAATAATTGTATATCAACTTATTCCTCTAACACCATAACTCCATACAATATTACAATCATCCTGGTATCCAATACCAGAAGGGCAATTAGATACTGAGAATATACGAAAAATCCCTTTCTTGAAAAACAAATATTTGTTTATTTTTGGTTTTCCACCTGATAAACCTGGAATCTTGGAGCACAAATACCTGAAACATTCACCATCTTTAAGGAGAATTTCGATGAATTGCTTTACAAGACCTAATTTGATGTGGAGCGGTTGTAGCAGAACTTTATTAGCAGGAATTAGGCCCTCCCTCATATTTACCACTCCATGTCTGGGAGCAGTTTTTGCGGCCACTGTTGTCGTACAATTACTTTCTTGGTAACGACTGTCCCTTAAGCAATGGAAGCATGGAAATTTAGTACAACCCGCTTGTTATCCCAATAACATAGAGAGCACTTAAAAGTGACCACATAATAACCACGTATCAAGTGTGTTTTTCATACTTGATTTTCTCCAGTACTGATTTCAGACTCTCATAACGTTTCTTTCACATGAGTAGTGACCAATTGCAAGAGATGCATATGTATTGCCATTATGCAGGAGGCAGCTTTTAGTATGTTTTTAGATGAATCGATAAACAACCTTCTATCAGATGCATTGTATTGTATTTGATACTGTCCCATCAAACCACAAATATCATTACAATATAGAAGAGCTTGCTCTTCAGCAAAATATGTAAGAGTTTTCACGAGACAGGTACCAAGAAAACGTTGTACCTGGCGCAAGTAGGTTTCTTTGATTTCAATCGAGATCTAATAAGCAGCATCCTTAAACAGTGCAATAGTTTTTTTCCAAAACTGTTTTTTTTAGCTTTGGCAACACTGTTATGGTTTTCTACTTTTTCTAAGGGTATGGGACGGCGGTGCATGAGTTATACTTCGTTGGAATCTGTGTTCCATAAGCTTTCCAAAAAGGTATCATTGATGTCCCTATGACAATTTGACGTCACAAGGGCTGCTAAATGGACGAAAATGGTGGTGGTGGGAAATACAAGGTGACCATACTAAGGTCGAGGTTCCGATTTTTTCCCCTTGCTATTGGATCTAAGATCCTCATTTTTTATATGTGTGGACCCAATGTCGAGTCTACATGTGATATTTTTTTCTTGCGTTCATACGTGAACGATCAGGGTTGCCAGAGCCCCGAAAGTAAAAGAAAATAAGGAGAAAAATTTTCTTCCTCTTCTAAGGGTATGGAATGTAGAAGCATGAAATATACCTAGTTAAAATATGTGTTCCACGAGCTTTCCAGTGAGGTATTATTCATGTCTCTGTGACAATTAGGAACTTCGCCAGGGCTGCCAACGCAAAACTATACTAATCTTTTGAGGCGTCCTTAGGATAATAATAATGATGATGGTTTTCTAGGAAAATGTGACGTGATGGGCAGATTCTGACTTCATTTTCGGACTCAACGCCCCAAAATCTATAAGAAACGACCAAAACATCCAGGGCATCATTTTGGTCGCAGAACTGTGTAATGGCATTCTCTTACAAGCGTATTGAAGGTCCTTAAATTTACAAAGGTGGCCCTTATTTGAAGAATACGTGTAATTGTCAGTTCGCAGACAATACACTTTAAATATTCTAATAATGGCGTAAGTTCAGGATGAAGCGTAGTCACAAAACACAGGCTAAGAATGATCCTCTTTAAAGATCAGGTTACAAAAACGTCAACAGCAAACCAACAACTAACTGGTCGAAACCACTCCTTGAGAGAGAAACCAATTTCTAAACTCTCTTATAATGGCCTTAAATGAACGCACTTCAACGGGAAATGAACCTATAACACTGGATTCAGAGAAACAAAATCCTGACACCTGATCCTCACAAAAAAGACCACAAAACCTCTCTAAAATATTCAACATCCAAAAAGGAGAGAGCTTAAAAATAAACACGTAAATGACCCTTGTCTAGAATCCAAAACAGTTTATTAAAAGCCTACTCCTACACAGAGCAAAAAAACATACAAATTGTAATTCAAATCTTAACTACATTTCTGGAAGAGAAATGATAAAGATATCCCAATGAACTCACTTGTCCATTTACCTATATCCTGTATGTATAAAGGTAACCAATAAAGTTCAGTCGCTTTTTGTGGAAGTCTGTGTTCAATTGGCATTCACACCGTGAGTTGAATGCCACTTGAGACAACGCAAAGGTCAGTTGTTAGTGTGGGTATATCCAACACACTAGCTGATTGTGGCAGTTCAGTTACATCGTGAATTTGCATAATGACAGAGTAAACCTGAGACCTCCACAGAGTGTCATAAAGGCGGGTATGCTGTACGAGTTCAAACTGGGATCAAACTCCGCTGCAATGGGGTGGAAGATATGCCAGGCCTTTGGTGAGGGTGTCGTGACAACGCGGACAGTGCAGCGGTGGTTTAAGAAGTTTAAGGACGGTGACGAGACTCCCAAAGACTCATCACATGCTGGAATACCAACACATGTACAAAATGAAGATCTGCTAGGCAGCAATTGAGGCGAACAGTGGCCAGGCATGTGAGGAACTGGGACTACAATTCAGTGTGAGTGTAGAAACCATTCAGTAGCACTTCCATCAACTACGGAAGTACAAGTTGGGTCGATCGGTCCCACTTGGATTCCGGGCCAGAGGGTAACGCGAGCAGACACCTGTGTTTCTTTGCTGTTTCGTCTGAGGAAGGAGCCACTTCTGAACAGTGTTGACATGTGATGAAAAGTGAGTCCTGTACGAAGCTCCAGGGAGCTCTCATCATTGGTTAGCATCCCATGAACCGGTTCCAAAACAGCCGAAACCAGCACTGCATTAGGAGCAGCTCAACCTGTGTGTTTGTTGGACTGCTCGCGGCATCTTGCATCGTGAACTGCTACCAGCTGGTCAGAGCATCAACGCAATGTGTACTATCAGCAGTTGAGTCGTGTACAAGAAAAGCTTAATACTCTGGAGCCAGCATTTCTGAATCGCAAAGGGGTCCTCCTGTTACAAGACAATGCTAACCCTCACGTGGCTAGGATGACTCAGTACACCATTCTGCACCCTGGATGCGAAACACTGTTGCATCTGACATACTCCCCGGAGATTGCATCGTCCGATTATCACCTGTTCCATTCCTTGGACAATCACCTTAGAGAACGCCAGTTCAAATCCGTAGTAGAGGTGCAAACCGCACTTGATACCTTCTTCGCTTCAAGATCCACCAAGTTCTATCGCGATGGAACCCATAACCTTCCAGAACGTTGGCAGAAGGTCGTCGATGCTGATGGGGACAAGTTTTGATCTTCCAGGTACGTCTTAGGTGACATATCGATGTTCGAAGGTGGTGGGTGAAAAAGTGACAGAACTTGGTTACCTTTATAATACTAGGGGCCATATGCATAGTCGACCGCATAGGGGTCCCCTAGACGAACCGTACCTGTGGGATACCTCAACCTTCCCCTTGACTGTGCAATGCATAAAGCTTCCAAAGTGACCCCTCAGGTACGGTTAACACTGAGGGCTGATTGGCCTAGCCACACATCGAGCGAGGCTAAAATTTTGTAAAAATAAATAAATAAAATAAAATTGAAGGTAAAACTCCGAAGCTCAGTTGTACCATGATAAGGCATTAACATCTTAAGCAGCAACTGCATAGATTCAATGTATGCTATATAAAAAAAGTTCTGAACTTTGTTCTTGCAAAGGCGGAAAAATAACTGTGTAAATTTTCAGATGAAGTCTCTTAACTCGCAAAGGAAATGAGAAGGATATGTAGCTAGAAAACGTGTGCGGCAGTAGCTTTACAATTGAGATCCCACTAGAAAAAAAATACACATACACTGTACCTTTTCTTTGACAAAATCAGCCAATAGTATTTTCGAGAATGTATTTTCTAAACAATTTTCCAGTGAAGCTTAACCTTAGAAGGACATAAAAGTTGTCTACAAATACAGTATTTTTGGGGAAAATTCCATGCAAATAGCGTAAAACTTTATTATTTACTTATTCCTAGAGCGTCATCAACCAACTGCGTATAATTGTATAAGACACATACATACTTCGCTAGTACATATAGTGAAAGCCACACGTCTCAAAGCGACACACCAAACTTTGCAAGCTCATTACAAGCTTTTTTTTTTTTTTTCGTCTATTACGATTTATGTGAAGTGAAGCTCGAGGGTTGTAGTCGAATTGCGTCTGTAGGGAACGGGCGAACTTGCTATGGTGGTTATACGTGTAAGTGAATTAGGGGTCCACTCGAGTAGACGGTTCTACGAAATAGAAAATTTATAGGTAAAATACGATGTGAAGCCCTACTTCTCGTGAAGGAATGAGAGTGTGAATATAAGTAATTACCATCAATGACAGCATATTAAAATGAATTTTAAATGATAACCAAAGTATTGCATGTGTAAGTTTGCTCTTCCACTATCCTCGTATATACGTATACCCCCATCGCTGACGCCTCTGCTCCCTATGAACGCACCCACTCGCTATCACTTGGACCCCCACGATGTGCTCCTACCCTAATTCAATTAGATGACATTCGTCCTTTTAGTCACATAGCACAAGTTGAATCGTGTCTTATGTACTGTAGTTTTTATGCCATACGTCACACTGTATTTATACTGAGCCCTCTGCAAGTAATAATGGAGTTCTTGATTTAGTGCATGCTCTTCAAATAGAAGTCCAAAGCTGTAACCGAACCTGAAAATGTGTGAAAATTTGGTAGAACTGTCTGCTCGTATAATGCTCAAGTTAGTACAAAATATATATATATATATATATATATATATATATATATATATATATATATATATATATATGCATCAATCTGTAGTAGGGGGTCATTAGAACCTAGTTTTGCCTTTGCATAATTATGAAACATACTTCGTAACACTGTTTCCATAATCATAGGTACATGTGAACCGATGCCTACTTTGAGCAATTACAGCGCAACACAGGAGGTTGATGTTTTCCACACTTGTCTTACCTTATGCATACACCACCATCGCTAATGTGCCTGCTTCCACGGACAAAATCACTCGTGTTCCCTCAAATTGTGCCCAGCTTGGAATCGGAAAACTGCAAACTTAGCTTGTGTTGGGCACTTAGTACACATTCGAGCATGGTTTTCGCACTTATTTATTCATAACATATAAGTTTGCAAGCATATTGTAAATGTGTATGCAGCTGGTGGACAGGTAAGAAACCAAGAATGCAGAAGACGTTAGATCATAATGGGAAAAATGTATGGTAGCGATCCTCAACTTTACCTATACTAACTGGGAAATGTAGGCAAACACCAACAGGGAAAAGGATGTAAAAGACATTAGTATAACTGTTGAATCAATCTTCCCCATCAGTGATTATTCCAGAAGTATTTTTTTTTTCTCGTGGTGACGAATTTCAATATACTGGGAATGAAATGTATTCGTAACGAAAATACTGGGAATCCACATTGAACACGGTTATGTGGTCCCGAGGAAATGTCATGGTTTTCGGGGAGAAATTCCAATCGGGCAATCACTGAAATTACCACTGCTCCCCTGAAATCAATTCTTAAGCTAACCTACAATCTATTCTAAAATCTACTACCAATGTTGTAACACCAAGTATAAGTTGCTTATTTTATTCCAGGTAGAATTTATTAGTCCACTTTTTGATCTTGTATTCAATATTTGTACTACCGAAGGCAAAATTTCCTGCGATCTTCTTTCAGGAATTGGTATATATTTTTAAAATTGGATGCCGTCAAAATATGTCATTGATAATCGCTTACTCAGCTCAGCGAATTCGGTAAACTCATTAACATTCTCAAATATTTTCTCAGCACGGAGCATATGCATTTTATACAACAGCAGAAACTGCTACGGGCTAGCAAAGGATGCGTGGAAGCACCCCTATCCATCCTCTTGACTTACGGGGAGATTGCGGGCTTGTTTTACCCTGCGGGAGAACTCTGCAACGCAAATTATCACGTGTCCCGTACGTCGCCCCTAAGTAGCCCACACAATAACTATGCATACGGCCCTAGGATCCTAACAGAAACTCATCCCAGTCATCTCTGACTGGTACTATAACAGATCATTCTCATCCCTTAAATCAGAACCAAGGAGCAGTAGTCTCTCCGCCTCTTGCAGAATTCTATCAAAAGTGATTACAATAGCGAGATATCTCGCTCCTTCTATGCAATAAATTCTAGGACGACCGAGCCAACCCTCCGAAGCGTTGCTAACTAATTCTTAGCACTACTATTTAGCTGAAAATTATGTTTGGCTGAAAAATTTCAAGTAATAATAATAATGTAATTACACCAGTAGCACTATTTCATGTCTTGCCAGAAGTACAAGATTGTGCACTGACATAAAGAGTTCCACGTTTTTATTGGTATATTATTGTGATGTATTAAAAACATCTTAAAAAAAACTCAGCAATTTCCTCCGCCTCGTCCCCAGATTACGACCCCCTCATATTCGACATTGAATGCTTTATCCGAATTTTGATTTACATGACGTAATTACCCCTTGAATTTAAGATCATATTCTCCACTCACAATCAAGTGTCTTCTGTTTCTGTGCTTCTCATATTATTTCGGTTCTGATTAAATGTCCATCCACAAATTATGAAATTAAGAATAAACAGAACGAACCTTAGAACACCAACAAAAATTAAATGTCGAAATCACAAGTACAACAAGTCACAGGAGACACTTGACGTTTTCAGAGCAGAGTAGGGCCACTTCTGGTTAATATAAGAAGAACATGAGTATTTTCATTATTTTGTTATTGCTTTGCAATATTCAAATTCATTTCTGACCTTCCTTTTAAGATTCTTTGGCGCTCATTCGCCTTAGTTCATTTAACCATTCATGTTTCAACTCAAGGAAAAAAATATCACGGATTCAAAAATATGCTAGACTTCAGGATTATACCAACAGCAAGATGCTAAGTGCGAGTATGCCCGAAAAGATACATTCCATTATGCTAGAAATGGCAATCCGAAAACTATGGATTCAACTCTAATATCGGTCGTCTTAGATCCTTTCTTTCCCTCCCACTCCCTAAGTAAACTATGAAGGTCTTACCCCAAAATATTTTTTCAGATTGTACGAAAATGCGTACACACACACACAGACACACATATACATACATACATACATTATATATATATATATATATATATATATATATATATATATATATATATATATATATATATATATATATAATACAACCTCCTTGATAAAGAACCCCGCTCAGAGCTTATGGAAATCCGGTTACCGTTACATCGGCTTGTACTGCAGTATGATGTGCATTTTGGTCCCCTGATGAAAAGTCTCAATGGGCACTAAGCCCTAGTACCCCACGTTTTTTAGATATCCTCTGTTTATTATCGTTGCTTAAAAAGCATATGCTCCCTCGCAAAATGAAAATAATTAGATTGACTTTTTATCTGTGAAGTATAAATGAGTCTCTCTAGGGTATACCAGGGTTTCTGGGGTCGCTGATTCCGAATCCGAGGACGGTTAACCTCCGTCATGAAAATTTAAGGTCATTTGAAGGTCAAATCGAGAGAGAACGTTGCAAAAATCTGAACAAGAGCACATAAATGTATTTCGAATTACTGGATCCGATTATGTCATTTTCTAGACCCGACGAGGTTATGTCAAGGTCATTGCAGGTTTTTTTCAAGGTCAAACTTAAAAACCGTCAAAAAATCTGAAAAAAATCATAGATGGGTTTTCAGGGTAGTTGATTCCGAATCCGAGGTCAGTGTTAATCGAATTTACCTTTAATAGTATCAATTTATTTTTCCAGTCAGTCATTTGGAGCGTCTTCTTCTCCAATGAAAATTTGTTTTACATCTCACACCTCAACATTCTTGAACTTCAACCTCCAGTATTTCACATTCATTTCCATCGTTGCTCACATTACAGTTATCAGCATCTTGCGTGTATTCCAGTAAAGCTCGACTAGGGTATTTGGTTTGTTGTTGATGTCGAACCCATCCTGAATTCATAGGACACTGGCTAAATGTTCATAACAGCATAATGTCCTAACATCGGACTTATAAGTTCAAAAATACCCTACTTTTTCAGATTTTCCGATGGTTTTTCAAGTTTGGCCTTGCAATGACCAAATGATTACCTTGACATGACCTTGTCGGGTCTAGAAAATGACATAATCGGATCCAGCGACTCAAAATACCTTTGTGCTTTTCGTTTAGACTTACGCAACGTTCCTTCACGATTTAACCTTAAAATGACCTTGAACCTCATATGATAGAGGTTAACCGACCTCAAATTCGGAAATAGCGATCTCAAAAATCTTGGTATACCCTAGAGAGACTCGTTCATACTTCATAGATAAAATGTCAATCTAATTATTATTTTCAGTTTACAAGGGAGCGTGTACCTTTAAGCGACGATAACAAACAGCAATATCTCAAGAGCGTGGGGTTCTAGGGCTTCGTGTCCATTGAGAATTTTCATCAGGGGACCAAAATACATAACATACTGCAATGCTAGCCAATTTAACGGAAACCGGATTTCCATAAGCTCTGAGCGGGGTCCTTTATCAAGGAGGTTGTATTTCCTTTGCTTTTCTATATCTATATGAGTAGCAACAGCTGCAGAATTCATAACAGCTAAAGAGAGGCTTGATTGGGCAAATGCATCTGAACATGTATAGTCCCATACTAGTGATTTGCCTCTCATCCAAAGAACTAATGTCATACCATCATGTCGTTTACCATCTGAACAACCACCTGCGGGTTCACGTATGGAAGGAATTCCAGCTGTGGTGAGGGCTTGTCAAATTATATCATTAACAGAGGAGTGTCTAGCGTGTCTGCCTATGCTCTTCGTGCATGAAAGGCATGCTGGCCACATTGGTTAACTTGATCCCGCAAGCTGGATAGTGATTTGGCTCTCAAACAGCTGAACCTTATCTTAAGGCGACAGCGATTCGAAATGTTTCATTAGTCATATTAAGACCTAATGGATGGGAGGGTATTGCATTCAACCATGCCCAAGGACATAGCGATGAGACAGCAAGAATCCTGGCTTTATCCTCTGAAGTAATAACTGACTGTAAGAGAAGTTCATGGAAATGCAATGCAATTGCTGTATACCAGGATGCCTGAGAACTTCTTTTATTAATTTCTGGAAGACGTGTACCTGGTAATTTTTTTCCATTTGCTAGAGCCTTCTTGAACTGTGCAATGCGAGTTCAGGTGGTAACCTTGCGGAAGGAGAGCCTCGACTAAACGAAGAGATCCGTGATAGGACGCTAAAAAGGAAGGAATCGTCATATCCACGGATCGTCGAATACCAAGACCCGCCAATCCCACAGGTAAGGATGCTTGAATCCAATATTCGTCGCTTAAGGAGTAGTTCAAAATTGACTCGAGATCCATTTTAAGGATAGGATCGTATTTCTCAAGTAATGGCGTCTCATACCAAGTTGAAAAGCATCGTAAGAAGTAGTTTAAACGAGGGATTGATAAAGAGGCATGTATAAGAAAAAAGGTTGCATGGGCAGAAATCGAGGCGAGATGAGACACAAAATATTGAACTTCGATATTTTGTTTAACAGGACGCTAGTAAATGCTTCCTTTGTGAGAGCGGCGCCTAGAAGACAACCATCCTGGTTGGTTAGGAGACGTATTCCTGGGGCAGCTTAGTCAAATTTTCTAAATAATATGTCAAACTTGGCTTCATTTAGCCTAAGAAGTCCAACTTCACATTTTGAAAAATTCAGATGTAGGCCAAGTGCAGATGCCTTCTCATGTATTTGAGCTAGAGTTGAAAGAACTACTTCAGGTTCATCAGCGATAGTCCCATCACCCAAATAGAAGATGTTTAATTCAGTATTAACTGATTTGACTAACGAAAGTATGGTTATAACAAAAAGGGCTGGGCACAGGGGATCGCCATGTTGTACTCATCCAGGATGAAAGAGTGTCTTCACCTAAAAATATATCACTGGGTTGAGTGTAACATTGGTAAACTTGTGGATAGTTTGAAGGAAATCCATTTAACACTGTAGTAAGCATGGAATCCTGGCGAAGCTCGTTAAATGCGTTCCGAAAATCCAAGTTTGACATAGCCTTAGGAGAATTGAGTGGAGAAAAAACAAACCCGGGTTGCATGTACAGCTGCATCGGCTCCATTGAGAACACAGACGCCAAGTTGATGGGGCGACAAAAAGTTCTTAAAATGCCCCGTGTTCTGAAGCATATAATTTTTGCTGATATTGAAAGAAAACTTCTGTCCGTTGCCATAGAAACCGCCGTTTCCAGGGCAACAGATCCTGTCACAGTTAGCCAATATTGAAGAAAACAAAAATTAACGAAGATAAAAGAGCTAATGTAGAGGTTGGAGAGGAGTCGCTAAAATTAATTTTCTTTAACGAGGACGATTACGAAAGATCACTTACTGATTGAAATCCAGATTATTTTCCAATAGAGTAACTTCCAATAAACCTTTTGTTATTGTTAATTATTCCATATCGGACTCCCGAAGAAAACTTATCGAAACAACTTATTGACCGTGCCAATAGCGACTACTCTCAATCATGACTCCGTTTTCTTTCATTTAGAAATAGGAAAAAAAAGAGAAGAAAGTAGAAGGGTAAAAGAAGGAGGTAGGTAAAGAAGAAAGAAAAGAAATAGGGTATTTTAATGAGAAACAGATTACTGGATAATTCCGGAAATATAGTAAAAGGTCGGGAAAGTCGTTGAAAGATGAATCATTCTAAATGTTATTAACAACTAATCAATTTTGGAATGCTTCGGAATAGACACATGTTCCCTCATACCACCCAGACCTAGCTCCAGGCACCACGATCATGGGGTTGCCCAGACCTAGACCTGGAAATGAGAAAAGTGAAATTTAATTCTTTGTAATGTTATTCCGACCGGTGACTGATAACCATCCAGCATCTGAACTCTGTCCTCTAGGATCGACCACACATATGAATTAGCCAAGAAAAAAAAAATCAAACTTATAAACTCAATAAAAATTTATGTGTCGTATCAATCGAAGTCTCAACTTCCTGGAAGAAAGATGTCGTATTTAGACTTATCCTGCTATTTTTGCTTCACTCCTCGAGCCGATTTAAACCATTAGTGACGGTCCTTCATGACCTAGGTTATTTACCTTAACACATATATTAAAACATGACACATATATTACAGATGTTAATATGACAAAGGATATCACTAAAATTACTTAAATTAAATCTATCATGCATTCACACGCTCACTCACTCAGGACAGTGTATATATGGTTAAAGGAAACCAACTAACTACAAGGGTACAAATGGTTTATTACATTCATAGTGAAAAAAGAAAGACAAACATATAATTATGACGAAAATATTAAAAGCACAAGTTCTTGGTTATATATTAATAGAGTACATAGTATTATATTTTAGTAATTTTTTATATATTCAATCATATTGACAAATGAAAAAGAAGATAAAAAAAATAATTACATGTATCATATCTTAGGCATGCTAAAGCAAAATGATGATTTGCGACATACGCAAAAAAAAAAACTTATTTCACTTAAAAAAAATTGGACAAAGAGGAAAGAAAAAAAACTTTTAGGTGTATTAAAACTTATATGAGTCTCTACCTCACGTCGAGATATTAAAATATTAATAATTTTGAGCGTCCAAATCACAACTCACGCACTAGTCGTAGTGTCCAAAACGTTTCGCTCCATTTAACTTAGTTTGTGGTCATTTATATATATCTCTATATGTATATATATATATATCTATTGGTTTACAAAACCATTCGTCGTCTATATTTGGTTTGTAACTGGTAACAGTTTCTATCTGCAATCGCACACTGCTACGTCTATACCCATCTAGGGATTTCGAGAAAATAACTTTCACTAGAGGAAGTTTCTCCTCTTAGACGGTCTATTTCCAAATTTATTAATCGAATAATTTCAAGTTATTTATCCAACACTGGGACACTTCACGAGACCTTTCATTAGGATCACTTTCGTATATGTTTATACATGGTTCGGATTTAAAAAAAAAAATGATCTTCCACAGGTGTACGGAGTATGATGGTTCAAATTGAGGATAAAAAAAAACTGGTCAAGTCACAGGATACATATGAAGGTGAGACGGATTCAAGGTACACTTTCCACAATGGTTTTAGGTTAATTGTTCAGGGATAATATTTGTTACGATGTGGGTTACGTTTAGACCTGCCGATATTTTTTCAATGCATGCCAGTATATAATTACAGAGGTTATCACTTACATTGATTCAGAAGAAAAGGAAAATTACTTAAGTGCACGGCGGTATTCTTAACAAAATCTACGTTCTTAAATTCGTCGGAAGACTTCTGGTAAACTATAGCAACCAATACACGTCTAGGGGGACAGACACGAGCGCTCTTACATATATTCATAATACATTTAATATCATACTTTTACTTTAACATCATATTCACATACTAATTACACATATATTTCGAAGTATTTATTTCTCTCTCTCTATATATATATTTATAATAAATGCGCACACATTTAAATTAATCACCCCTACAATAAATTCTAAGAAGGTTGCAACATTGTCCAAGAAAACAAATGACTTCCAACATTACATTTGGAAACAAATTAAATTTTATCTGATACCGCGCGTCTATAAATTTTTAACTTTTATATAATCAATTCGTGTTTAAATCATGAAGGGAAAAAAAAACTTTGTGAGGCAGGCACGTAACACAGAGCATTTCTAGATATAACTAGGTAAATCAAAATACAATTTCTGGGCCCAGGTTAACTACAAGGTAATTGAAAACAAAACAGAAAGGAAAGTGACCAACGGATTAAAAAAAAAACTTAAGAGGAACGACGGTGAAAGAACGTAATCGAAGTATCGTCAAATACTAAGTCTTTGTTCATTTCAGCGGTAGGTCAAAATGTGATGGAGGACCCAATCATTATCTACTCCATTCATGAATCGTGTCTTGCAACGTCTCAGCTGGTAATTTCAGATCAGAGTTGTACGTTAAATAAATCTTAAGTAACAAGTTCAAAATCTTGGGGGGGGGAAGGTTGAAAAAATTAAAAAAAACTTGAAGAAATGAAGACAGAGAGAGAGATAGAGAAGAAGGAAGACGAAGAATAGGGGCGCCAAAGACTTAAGTGAGAAATAACTAACGCTACAAAGTTAGAAGTCGAATTTCACTCTCAACAAAATCCATAGCCAAAATATTCTTAACATGCCAAAAAGGGTGGTCTACTCAAATACGTAGACTCAAGGGGCGCCCTGCTGCCAAGGATGCAAGTTCTGTGTCCATCAGATCCCAATCCCACAAGAGTTTGCTTGTAAGATTGAAATCCGATCCCCGTATCCGGCCCAGACCAGCAGGATAAAAGGAGAGGGGGAAAGGGACCAGGTAACTGCGTCCCCAATTTTGAAATCTCTAAGTAAAAAAAAATATTCGACCCCTTAGAAAAACTAAGAAGGTTCGAGGACAGTAATGAAACTAGAATAGAAGTATTATCTAAGATATCCCTAACTAATGATTTGCCGAAATAAAAAAAAATTAAATAAACTGAATTTTGGATCGGTGATTTCTATGCCAAACCTCACCGATAGCTACCCTGCGCAGACACGCCACAGTCTGGGATGTCGTTAATTTCCCTCGTCTAATTAAACTAAGAAAAGAAATGAAAATACTTAAAGGGACTAGGGGTCGACGTCCGGGTACGCGAAAATAAATTTCAATAACTAATTGTTTTGATTCTGTAACCCTATCAGAGCCGTCGCCTCCATGAACATTGTAAGCTAGCCTGAGTAGGTAACGTGGGGAAAAAAAAATCTCACGGAGCAGGATATTCTATTTTAAAAACCGACCAGAAAATATAATTCACTACAGCCCTGTTGTCTAACTACTATTGTCTTTTCATAATTTATTATTCAATATGTCTAGTCAGCGATTATATGATGCTACCCATTCTATCAGATGGTATTACTATGGTTGATTACTATTATGACACATAAACTACAAAGTATTACCGTAGTCCGACTATATATCGCCCTCCGGTCCGCGTGATATTATGGTGCAGGGGTCAGAACCTGAGATGTTTGTAGTTACACATATCTATTCAATATCTATATATATCAACACACGGCGAAGTATTCACTGGGCTACTATATATTTAACTATATGGGTGTCCTATATTCTATATTCATCTACTACAATATTCATATACTTATTAATATTCATATTCACATTAATATTCATCTGCCACGACGCTATATTCTACAAACACCCTGTTTCCTCTATCTACGCCCAGCCTATTTACACATTTCATCATAATACTTTAAAATCTATAATCACTACAAACATTTCCCGCTCCGATCACCGCACGACAACCTCACTCGAACCCAAGACTCTTTCATCCCACACACAATACTATGTAATACCTGGTAGCTTTATTAAGAAGAAAGAAAAAAAAAATCCTATGTATGTTCACTGAAAATAGAATTATCTGCGATAATATTTAATGTTTACGAAATTTCTGCAGCAACAATTGACTTCTGCAGCCACGAAGAAAAATGAACATCTAATATAATTCCAAAGCGAAGAACTAGCATCATATCGCCCAACTTCTGTTAAAAATTTACGTATTGTTTATTTATTTAAATAGCTCGATTTCTAGACTATGCAGAATGTTGAAACTTTCAGAATATATTAATTTTGGGTCACTTGACCTAACTGTACATTCATATGGGCTGTGAATTATACCTTCCAGGTTTTATTTTGAAAAGAAAGGTCAATTTCACGAAAACTAAATCACTAAGCACCTCGACAGAAGAATGGCGGTTAGTACTGACTTTTGACACTAGGGCTAGCGACGATATAATGAACCCTTGAACAACTGAATGTGACCTTGTACACGGAATTATTATACTATATTACGTTCACTTAATGACGGAGTAATAAAAATTTATCGCATAGTAAATATTACACTGTCCAACACACTCTTTCATCACTTAATTATCACTATCACTGATACTACATTACAAATATACACATACTACTCGAACTACAAGACACATCATGCCACATTCATACTACACACTACATTAATACATGTTATACTAATAAATATACACAGAAATCATTCAAGATTTTACCATGTTAAATCGGCTCTATGAAAGGTAACGAAAGGAAAGAAATGAACAGGGCCAACTGGCCCTTTAATTACTAAATCACATTCTTGAAATCAACCTGTTTAATCGATGCCCTGAGGGGACATATCGGAGTACTAGCTAGCAATAGGACCCCTGCCCTGAAGGGGCAGGAACCCGGAACAAACTGAATGTTCAACTCATCCCGCTGGAAGCCGTACTCCCAATTTGGGAGTCAGATAGGAGCCCTTACTGAAATTTACACGTGCATTGTGATTACTGGACTGACTACCACAAAATTAAATACCGCCATGTTACTAATAGATAAATACAAAAAGAAATCCCATCCACTACATACACGAACACAAACGGTAGTGAGGCAGGCCTTACGTAACTAGAAAAGGAATAATTTTAAGGATAAGAATATTTTAAGGGAGAAAACACCACTCCTCCGAAACTGTTTATAGATTCCTAAGAAAACTCGCAAACTGATGCACTTTACAAAGCCTGTCCATAACTAACAATATCTGCTCAACATGGCGTTGCAATGTTGCACTTCCTATTTCAGTTCAGTTTTAGTATGAAATTTAATAGTTTTTTGGCTCCTAAAGACTTCCAACGATTTTAGGTTAAAAAACTCCCAAATATTACCTTGTTTGCAGTTTTTCTCACTCCGTTGCGACCTTTTTAAGCTCGACGATCGAAATCTGGCTGTTGTCAGCAAGATTTTCCGGCTTGGAATGGAATAATTGCGCCCTAATATCATAGCGTGGGTTTATCATCCAATCAAAACTAAGCATTTTGGCGGTGGGGCTTTGAAACGAATAAAATTTGGTAAAATCTGGATTAAACTAGATTTTAGAAGGACCTAGGTATCTAAAAGAGAGGTGAAGGGTGGTCCTGAAAATTCTGTCGAATTTTAGATTGGTTATTTGATCTGGAAAGTTCCGTCCAATAGTGGATCTATATTTTCAGATAGCACTGACACCGTAAGAATTGTAATAATCCATTTACATATCCATATACAAGACTTATAACTAATTTAAAATATAAATAAAGGTATTGATTCCCAAAACTATCATTCCCAATGAAATTTTTTACAGTTTTTCCATGTTAATTTGAAATAGAATAATGAACAATATTACGAATTATATGAACGGCCAGAAATTTTTTGTTAAACGTCAGGTACAGTCGGTGCAAAAAATTTCGGGCACCCTCCTATTAAGAACATAATATCATTAGACTGTAATGGCATATTACAGTTCCCCGGCGTCGTTAAAAAAAAATTTTGTTTGAATAACAAAATTTTGTCGAATAGAATTAACATGTATTAATACTAATAAACTAACTACTCACTCATACACTCATACACTCATACACTCAAATGAGACAGTGTAACATTCACTTTGGGTATTGAGATAGAAGTTCCCGTTTTTTGTCCTCAGTACAGTTGAAAAGCTTAAGATTCTGGAAATTGTGAGTTCACCTTTTAGGTAGCAGGAAAACACGAGGTAACCAGTTCGCAATGTTCCCATCGAAAGTGGGAAAATGTTCAATATCCCGGAGGGACACTTTAGAGCTCACGCTAACATGAGTAGGGGAATAGTTACTGGGAATTAACATATTATCCTGCACAATCGGAGTCGTCACCGGATTTACCACCGACGACGTAGTAGCGGTGTTATAATTACCCATGTAATTAAAAGGGATTCTATTAGTCGTATTAAATATGTTGGGCTCCATCCCCGGACCAATCGCACCCGTGAACAACGACTCAGAATGGCACCCATCTCCTCTTCCCGGCAACACGCTATGTGATTGAATACCTCCATGTAAGGAGGGAGCACTCACGCTAGTGACCGTAGTCGTCACAACACTCGACTGATTCGGCACACTATTGGAATTGAACCACGACTTTGGTTCCGACCGATGCATGGGGTAGTGCGTCGCAATATTCCGTGCATCAACTGACATTAAATTTTCTTTTCCTGCGCTATATGTAGTTGTTATAGCGGGTAATATTTCTGAGGAATCGCTACCGGGGAAAGGATAGGTTACCTCTGATTTTTCGCGACTAGATTTTGTCATTTCCTTTTGAATATTTACTATTTCGTTTTGAATTTTCGAAATTTTCTGGTCAGTTACTTCCAGTTCGGTTTTCAATGATAAGTCCGACAAGGTTGACTTTAAACTATCAATTTCGGCCTGCTGTGTTTCTAATTTATTGTTAATCTTGTGCAATTTGGTATCTATTTGTTCGATTTCAGAATTTACATTATCTAATTTACCCTCAGTCTCCTGCTGAAGTTGCTTTAGGGACTGTTGAGCCTCGCATCTGACCGAATCAATTTCAGTAGACGTTTGCTGCCTCAATGTGGTTATTGAGGAAGCAAAGTCCAAACATATGTTGTCGATTTTCTGGGTTAATACCTCGAATCGAGATTCGGTTTCTCGTTTCGAGGTGTCAAATTTCTCATTTATTTCACGTCTCATCTCCCGGCTATTATTATCAATTTTTTCATTTATTTCGCGGCTATTTTCATTTATTTCGCGTCTCATTTCCTGTAGCATTTGTTGTAATGAAAGGAGGAGAGCGTCATTATTAGACGACCCAGTCTTCCTTTGCTTTTCTTTGGGTTTATCACCAATTGGATCCCCATCTCTTTCATCATCATCGAGGTCAGATATCTCCACTGGAGATATTTGGCCTCGGTTCTTCGGGGTACTATACCCTCGTTCACCGTCCGAATCGGGATGTTCATTTCCCTTTTCAGAGGATAAACTCATGGGTTCACGCGACTGGTGGAGCTTCCCTTCACATTCTTTACAATATTTAACTATTTCACCAGCCCGGACCTTTTCTGCATTTTCAGCAGTATCCTCTAAATTAATACAACTGAAATGAATCCATTTCAGCCCACATTCGTGACACCTCACTAGCCTACGAGAGACGCGAGCTCTTTTCTCACTACTTTCTAATGTACATTGTGTACATGAGACTTCCGCGTTCTCGTGTGATACGACTTCTCTATTGGTTGCCATAGCTTACACCCAAAAAGACACAATATAAACACATGCAATTATATACTTATCAACTAACAAGACTTATTATTCAGGTACTATTCATAAATTAAGGGACTCCTATCTAATTCCCTCCTTGGGTCAACTTCCAGCATTTTCAAATTTTAGAAGTCACTTTAGCAAATTCCTTCATTTCCCCCTTTCTACAGAGAGAGACAAAGATAGCAGAACAGCCAATGACTATAATTATTTAATCTCACTGTAACTTTTTAATTATGCACCTTTTGTGGCCAAGTCAATATGTGCTCGATCCTAAACAGTGTTTAATAAATAATTTCAGATTCGTTACCAGGGAAAACAATTGTTTCCATGGTAACTGTCCGATGTCAACGGTCGCCAATATTGAAAGAATACGTTTTGTCCGTTGCCATAGAAACCGCCGTTTCCAGGGCAACAGATCCTGTCACAGTTAGCCAATATTGAAGAAAACAAAAATTAACGAAGATAAAAGAGCTAATGTAGAGGTTGGAGAGGAGTCGCTAAAATTAATTTTCTTTAACGAGGACGATTACGAAAGATCACTTACTGATTGAAATCCAGATTATTTTCCAATAGAGTAACTTCCAATAAACCTTTTGTTATTGTTAATTATTCCATATCGGACTCCCGAAGAAAACTTATCGAAACAACTTATTGACCGTGCCAATAGCGACTACTCTCAATCATGACTCCGTTTTCTTTCATTTAGAAATAGGAAAAAAAGAGAAGAAAGTAGAAGGGTAAAAGAAGGAGGTAGGTAAAGAAGAAAGAAAAGAAATAGGGTATTTTAATGAGAAACAGATTACTGGATAATTCCGGAAATATAGTAAAAGGTCGGGAAAGTCGTTGAAAGATGAATCATTCTAAATGTTATTAACAACTAATCAATTTTGGAATGCTTCGGAATAGACACATGTTCCCTCATACCACCCAGACCTAGCTCCAGGCACCACGATCATGGGGTTGCCCAGACCTAGACCTGGAAATGAGAAAAGTGAAATTTAATTCTTTGTAATGTTATTCCGACCGGTGACTGATAACCATCCAGCATCTGAACTCTGTCCTCTAGGATCGACCACACATATGAATTAGCCAAGAAAAAAAAAATCAAACTTATAAACTCAATAAAAATTTATGTGTCGTATCAATCGAAGTCTCAACTTCCTGGAAGAAAGATGTCGTATTTAGACTTATCCTGCTATTTTTGCTTCACTCCTCGAGCCGATTTAAACCATTAGTGACGGTCCTTCATGACCTAGGTTATTTACCTTAACACATATATTAAAACATGACACATATATTACAGATGTTAATATGACAAAGGATATCACTAAAATTACTTAAATTAAATCTATCATGCATTCACACGCTCACTCACTCAGGACAGTGTATATATGGTTAAAGGAAACCAACTAACTACAAGGGTACAAATGGTTTATTACATTCATAGTGAAAAAAGAAAGACAAACATATAATTATGACGAAAATATTAAAAGCACAAGTTCTTGGTTATATATTAATAGAGTACATAGTATTATATTTTAGTAATTTTTTATATATTCAATCATATTGACAAATGAAAAAGAAGATAAAAAAATAATTACATGTATCATATCTTAGGCATGCTAAAGCAAAATGATGATTTGCGACATACGCAAAAAAAAAAAACTTATTTCACTTAAAAAAAATTGGACAAAGAGGAAAGAAAAAAAAACTTTTAGGTGTATTAAAACTTATATGAGTCTCTACCTCACGTCGAGATATTAAAATATTAATAATTTTGAGCGTCCAAATCACAACTCACGCACTAGTCGTAGTGTCCAAAACGTTTCGCTCCATTTAACTTAGTTTGTGGTCATTTATATATATATCTCTATATGTATATATATATATCTATTGGTTTACAAAACCATTCGTCGTCTATATTTGGTTTGTAACTGGTAACAGTTTCTATCTGCAATCGCACACTGCTACGTCTATACCCATCTAGGGATTTCGAGAAAATAACTTTCACTAGAGGAAGTTTCTCCTCTTAGACGGTCTATTTCCAAATTTATTAATCGAATAATTTCAAGTTATTTATCCAACACTGGGACACTTCACGAGACCTTTCATTAGGATCACTTTCGTATATGTTTATACATGGTTCGGATTTAAAAAAAAAAATGATCTTCCACAGGTGTACGGAGTATGATGGTTCAAATTGAGGATAAAAAAAACTGGTCAAGTCACAGGATACATATGAAGGTGAGACGGATTCAAGGTACACTTTCCACAATGGTTTTAGGTTAATTGTTCAGGGATAATATTTGTTACGATGTGGGTTACGTTTAGACCTGCCGATATTTTTTCAATGCATGCCAGTATATAATTACAGAGGTTATCACTTACATTGATTCAGAAGAAAAGGAAAATTACTTAAGTACACGGCGGTATTCTTAACAAAATCTACGTTCTTAAATTCGTCGGAAGACTTCTGGTAAACTATAGCAACCAATACACGTCTAGGGGGACAGACACGAGCGCTCTTACATATATTCATAATACATTTAATATCATACTTTTACTTTAACATCATATTCACATACTAATTACACATATATTTCGAAGTATTTATTTCTCTCTATATATATATATATTTATAATAAATGCGCACACATTTAAATTAATCACCCCTACAATAAATTCTAAGAAGGTTGCAACATTGTCCAAGAAAACAAATGACTTCCAACATTACATTTGGAAACAAATTAAATTTTATCTGATACCGCGCGTCTATAAATTTTTAACTTTTATATAATCAATTCGTGTTTAAATCATGAAGGGAAAAAAAAAACTTTGTGAGGCAGGCACGTAACACAGAGCATTTCTAGATATAACTAGGTAAATCAAAATACAATTTCTGGGCCCAGGTTAACTACAAGGTAATTGAAAACAAAACAGAAAGGAAAGTGACCAACGGATTAAAAAAAAACTTAAGAGGAACGACGGTGAAAGAACGTAATCGAAGTATCGTCAAATACTAAGTCTTTGTTCATTTCAGCGGTAGGTCAAAATGTGATGGAGGACCCAATCATTATCTACTCCATTCATGAATCGTGTCTTGCAACGTCTCAGCTGGTAATTTCAGATCAGAGTTGTACGTTAAATAAATCTTAAGTAACAAGTTCAAAATCTTGGGGGGGGGGGAAGGTTGAAAAAATTAAAAAAAACTTGAAGAAATGAAGACAGAGAGAGAGATAGAGAAGAAGGAAGACGAAGAATAGGGGCGCCAAAGACTTAAGTGAGAAATAACTAACGCTACAAAGTTAGAAGTCGAATTTCGCTCTCAACAAAATCCATAGCCAAAATATTCTTAACATGCCAAAAAGGGTGGTCTACTCAAATACGTAGACTCAAGGGGCGCCCTGCTGCCAAGGATGCAAGTTCTGTGTCCATCAGATCCCAATCCCACAAGAGTTTGCTTGTAAGATTGAAATCCGATCCCCGTATCCGGCCCAGACCAGCAGGATAAAAGGAGAGGGGGAAAGGGACCAGGTAACTGCGTCCCCAATTTTGAAATCTCTAAGTAAAAAAAAATATTCGACCCCTTAGAAAAACTAAGAAGGTTCGAGGACAGTAATGAAACTAGAATAGAAGTATTATCTAAGATATCCCTAACTAATGATTTGCCGAAATAAAAAAAAATTAAATAAACTGAATTTTGGATCGGTGATTTCTATGCCAAACCTCACCGATAGCTACCCTGCGCAGACACGCCACAGTCTGGGATGTCGTTAATTTCCCTCGTCTAATTAAACTAAGAAAAGAAATGAAAATACTTAAAGGGACTAGGGGTCGACGTCCGGGTACGCGAAAATAAATTTCAATAACTAATTGTTTTGATTCTGTAACCCTATCAGAGCCGTCGCCTCCATGAACATTGTAAGCTAGCCTGAGTAGGTAACGTGGGGAAAAAAAAATCTCACGGAGCAGGATATTCTATTTTAAAAACCGACCAGAAAATATAATTCACTACAGCCCTGTTGTCTAACTACTATTGTCTTTTCATAATTTATTATTCAATATGTCTAGTCAGCGATTATATGATGCTACCCATTCTATCAGATGGTATTACTATGGTTGATTACTATTATGACACATAAACTACAAAGTATTACCGTAGTCCGACTATATATCGCCCTCCGGTCCGCGTGATATTATGGTGCAGGGGTCAGAACCTGAGATGTTTGTAGTTACACATATCTATTCAATATCTATATATATCAACACACGGCGAAGTATTCACTGGGCTACTATATATTTAACTATATGGGTGTCCTATATTCTATATTCATCTACTACAATATTCATATACTTATTAATATTCATATTCACATTAATATTCATCTGCCACGACGCTATATTCTACAAACACCCTGTTTCCTCTATCTACGCCCAGCCTATTTACACATTTCATCATAATACTTTAAAATCTATAATCACTACAAACATTTCCCGCTCCGATCACCGCACGACAACCTCACTCGAACCCAAGACTCTTTCATCCCACACACAATACTATGTAATACCTGGTAGCTTTATTAAGAAGAAAGAAAAAAAAATCCTATGTATGTTCACTGAAAATAGAATTATCTGCGATAATATTTAATGTTTACGAAATTTCTGCAGCAACAATTGACTTCTGCAGCCACGAAGAAAAATGAACATCTAATATAATTCCAAAGCGAAGAACTAGCATCATATCGCCCAACTTCTGTTAAAAATTTACGTATTGTTTATTTATTTAAATAGCTCGATTTCTAGACTATGCAGAATGTTGAAACTTTCAGAATATATTAATTTTGGGTCACTTGACCTAACTGTACATTCATATGGGCTGTGAATTATACCTTCCAGGTTTTATTTTGAAAAGAAAGGTCAATTTCACGAAAACTAAATCACTAAGCACCTCGACAGAAGAATGGCGGTTAGTACTGACTTTTGACACTAGGGCTAGCGACGATATAATGAACCCTTGAACAACTGAATGTGACCTTGTACACGGAATTATTATACTATATTACGTTCACTTAATGACGGAGTAATAAAAATTTATCGCATAGTAAATATTACACTGTCCAACACACTCTTTCATCACTTAATTATCACTATCACTGATACTACATTACAAATATACACATACTACTCGAACTACAAGACACATCATGCCACATTCATACTACACACTACATTAATACATGTTATACTAATAAATATACACAGAAATCATTCAAGATTTTACCATGTTAAATCGGCTCTATGAAAGGTAACGAAAGGAAAGAAATGAACAGGGCCAACTGGCCCTTTAATTACTAAATCACATTCTTGAAATCAACCTGTTTAATCGATGCCCTGAGGGGACATATCGGAGTACTAGCTAGCAATAGGACCCCTGCCCTGAAGGGGCAGGAACCCGGAACAAACTGAATGTTCAACTCATCCCGCTGGAAGCCGTACTCCCAATTTGGGAGTCAGATAGGAGCCCTTACTGAAATTTACACGTGCATTGTGATTACTGGACTGACTACCACAAAATTAAATACCGCCATGTTACTAATAGATAAATACAAAAAGAAATCACATCCACTACATACACGAACACAAACGGTAGTGAGGCAGGCCTTACGTAACTAGAAAAGGAATAATTTTAAGGATAAGAATATTTTAAGGGAGAAAACACCACTCCTCCGAAACTGTTTATAGATTCCTAAGAAAACTCGCAAACTGATGCACTTTACAAAGCCTGTCCATAACTAACAATATCTGCTCAACATGGCGTTGCAATGTTGCACTTCCTATTTCAGTTCAGTTTTAGTATGAAATTTAATAGTTTTTTGGCTCCTAAAGACTTCCAACGATTTTAGGTTAAAAAACTCCCAAATATTACCTTGTTTGCAGTTTTTCTCACTCCGTTGCGACCTTTTTAAGCTCGACGATCGAAATCTGGCTGTTGTCAGCAAGATTTTCCGGCTTGGAATGGAATAATTGCGCCCTAATATCATAGCGTGGGTTTATCATCCAATCAAAACTAAGCATTTTGGCGGTGGGGCTTTGAAACGAATAAAATTTGGTAAAATCTGGATTAAACTAGATTTTAGAAGGACCTAGGTATCTAAAAGAGAGGTGAAGGGTGGTCCTGAAAATTCTGTCGAATTTTAGATTGGTTATTTGATCTGGAAAGTTCCGTCCAATAGTGGATCTATATTTTCAGATAGCACTGACACCGTAAGAATTGTAATAATCCATTTACATATCCATATACAAGACTTATAACTAATTTAAAATATAAATAAAGGTATTGATTCCCAAAACTATCATTCCCAATGAAATTTTTTACAGTTTTTCCATGTTAATTTGAAATAGAATAATGAACAATATTACGAATTATATGAACGGCCAGAAATTTTTTGTTAAACGTCAGGTACAGTCGGTGCAAAAAATTTCGGGCACCCTCCTATTAAGAACATAATATCATTAGACTGTAATGGCATATTACAATATTCTGCGCCAAACATTCCCAACGGCGATAGGTCTAATTCCACCACATTTCTGATTCCACTAAATTTCTTTTTAAGAGCAGTAAGTTTGGCTCCGAAAAACAATGAGCGAACTTCCGAGGGTACTTTTCGTGAAATAACTAAATTGAACAGATCTAATAATGATTTTATGAACTTTTCCTTCGATTCAAGTACTTGACAGGATAGATCTTTGAGAATCGAAGGGCGAAACCCATAGAGACCTCCCGCGCTGCCAGATGGAAAGGGACTTCATTAACCAAACTCCTTGACAGCTGTTTGGGACATCAGGAAGATTCAGTGAAGTAAATTCACCAGGTTGGGATGGATGCTTCTCCAACATAGAGATCTGCACGGGCTTGGGCCGAGCCCGCGGGCCGGACTCGGCCCTACAAAGCATATATCATTTCTGGCCCGGGTCGTAGTTTTTTAAAAATATATAACCATATTTCTCGGGCCTAACTTTGTAAATGTACTGTACAACGATATTTATTGGACGTTTGGACCATTCTTTCTGGAGAACTTTTAAAGCACAACTGTAAAAGTAAACTCTTAAATGCTTTAAATTAAAAAAAAAAATACGTAAATTATAAAGTTTCTGTAATTCGGGCTTATTGCGGTCTCATTTGATTACCATACGATGTTGGGCCGGGCTCGGGCCTAAATGCTAAAACACATTTCGGACTCGGGCATCACATTATAAATTCACGGGCCGGGCCGGCAGAAAAATTCCGGCCCGTGCAGACCTCTATTCCAACAGCGTCTCAAACACAAAAATGTCGGGGGTTACAATCGTCAGTACCTATATTACACCAAAGACGAGAGTTAAGATATTTTCTGGGAGCAATTAGTGCAACTAATGCAACTAGAAACATGTTGGTCCAATCTTTTTCGTCATTTGAAATAGTTACTTGAAGTAACAAATCGGCAAGTACATCAGCCACTTCTGCTCGAGCACCTCGAGGGACACGCCTTAAAATGTGCATTGAGGACCTTAACGATATTAATATTTTGCCCAAGTTTACAAAACTACAAGTGCTAATATATCTAACCAAAATAAAGCCACACAGGATTTGACGTTTTCTATCAGGATAGCTATTATTATTGATATGGCAACAATCTTCCTCGGCATTTATGACTTGATGTTTTTTTACTTATATGTATAGCTAAATTCGCATGTTTTCCACAGTGAGGGCAATGCAACACATTCGTAAATTTAGTAGTAGTAGAAAAATTGCCATTAGTAGGCCTGGTAGTGTTCGCAACTGAATCAATGGTATGGGTATCAAATTCGCCTGATTCAGCTGGAAGTTGAATACTTGAACCGTCACTTTATATATTCAATTAAGATGTGTATAAGAAAGTTGATTTTAAATTTTTAACGGTAGATCTATTTTTAAAAAATCCTCGCTCAGAAATTATTC
This sequence comes from Thermobia domestica, assembly GCF_964235325.1. Classification (NCBI taxonomy): domain Eukaryota; kingdom Metazoa; phylum Arthropoda; class Insecta; order Zygentoma; family Lepismatidae; genus Thermobia; species Thermobia domestica. The sequence continues at coordinate 235,328,993 of NC_137459.1, forward strand.
AAAGGATAGTCAATTCACCTATACTGGAGCAGTGAAATTCCCTCGTCTTCGCCCAGAGCTATGAAGTTTCCGCCGAGGCATTTCCCCGATTATGCTTAACTTGGGTTATCCGTCTTTTTGCATTGTTACTTTCATCCCCCAGTTCATTCGATTCGCCTTCGAGAAAAATCTTCCGAAATCCCTACTGCCCTCACTTATAGCCAGAATATTCCTTATTTTGCTATACTGAGCTCCTTCGTGGTTAAGCGGTTAGCGTACGCGCCTTTGGCGTGGGAGACCAGGGTTCGATTCCCGGCGGGAGTTCATGTAGTTCGGATTCCACGTTAATCAATAGGTTCAGGTCCCATATAGCCTCGCTGCTGAAAGGGACGTTAAACTCAAAATCGGCTCATTTTAAGCTATAATCTAGGTTTCAAAATACTAATGGAGGGACATAGTTTTCGTATAAGAGAGTAACTCACTACTATTACTGTATTCGGGGAAAACGTGCAAGTTATTTGTAGATAGTCTTACATATGTTTCGAAAGCATTTGGAATCATTTTGAAAAACATTGAGTTAGAGAGACTGTGTGAAGAGTGCCAGCAACTAGAGCACCTGTTGCCCACTCATGCTTGTTGGGTTACAGCTGGCTGACGTTCAAAATATATCGAAAGTGCTTTAAACTTATTGAAGAGAAAGAAATTGGGGGTGTTTTCCTTTCTTATGTGTATATTAACTAGATAAATTGACCATTCTTTGAACAGTTAGTTATCTCGGATTTTGCTGCCGATCTTTAGGTGGTTGTTCTTTTTCATGAGTTATTGTCTTGTTTTCTCTACATGGAAAAAGGAAAGAAAACTCGCTTCATTTTATTTTCACTTTTAGACTGTTCCGGTTGTCTTGTGCAAGGAAAGTATGCACACAAACTGACAAGAAATGTATGGCAAAATCCATGAGAACCTCATTAGTACCCACAACTTTACTATTTAAATAGATCTTCATTTCTTAAGAAATTAACTCCTTTGAGGATATGAATATGTATTGTATATGCAGATACTTATCAGTTTAATGGAAACATTGGAGATGGAAACACGTCTGATGCTTCTGTTGGCAACGGTCAGACAGTGACCATTGCCCAAATACACCACCACTAACAGCAATGCGCTAACTCCATACTACTTGAAGAGCAGTGGAACAGCTGTAGTGAACTGAGCAGCCGATAATATTAGAAATGGGCGGTCTCTCTAATTTCCAAATTGGGCAAACTGTTGGAACTTGGTTATATGGTACAAGTATTGGATGTTCTGCAATGGACAGTGTCCAAGGTGATGATTGCTTACAAAATTCACGGCGAAAAGGAACGGTGGGCGGAAAAAACACCCTCGTGACCGATCCCGCCGAGCATTAACGCGGATTGTCACTCAGAACCGTCGTGCGACTGCAGTGCAATTTGACAAAAGTACTCAGTGGCATCTTCCACAGGGGTTGTATTGACAACGACAACCTGCCGCGAGTTAAATTATACATGACGTGTACATACTGGGTCGGATTGCGTAGGCAAAACTGCTGATTAAAGAGGCCATACTTCTTTAGTGCGACGTCAATAGTGCCACAAACATGTTACATGGACTGCTGATGACTGGAAACGTGTCATATGGTCTAATAAGCCATTGTTCACTTACTTCAACCGCGGACCATGTTTCTGTATGGAAGACTCCTAAGAAGCGTATGATTCGACTATATTGTGAAACTTTGCAGAGGCTTCGTGGCGCTGTAAGCCGTAATATCCTAGTTTCTAGTGGGTCCTGTACTGACACTTCCCGTCGCGCGACGGCCTATGATTGTGTCTCCATTTTGAAGGATATTGGTCATTTTTGATAAGGTGAGCATTCTTAACTACTGAAAACGAACTAGAATATGGAATTCTTTGATAGTGTTCCAATAATCCGTCTTTTTGCCCATAATGAACATTTAGAGCTTCTCTTCAAAACAGCCATAATATATAATCTTACCCTTGTGATTGAGAACAGAGGAGAGTCTGCAGGCCCCGAATTCACGACAGGTTTTCTACCTTGCAAACCTTGCAGGCTCTAACATTACCCCACTGAATAGATAATACATTCTTGCTTCATTTTAAGTACCTGTACGTGGCCTTCAGTTTCCTAAACAACTGATCGGTCTGAAAAAAAAAAAAAGAAAGAATTTGCAAGCAAGTAGTAAACTCACTTTTCGGATTTTGATGCAGTTCATCTGAAGATTTGAAAGAATTTCGAGTGTAGTTCGTCTTAGTGTTTAAAATCAACTCCGCAGCCATTTGTTGGAACACTTGTCTCCAGAGATGATACAGTAGAGAGAGAGAGAGAGAAAAAAAAATCTTTATAAGATTATGTGATGAACTAAGCTACTACTCATTTTGTACACATGTAACAAAAGAAAAACCGAGATCTAAAGAACTTCTAAAAATTTCCGAGATAGACGCCGATATGATTAATATCGCCGATATAATAAGACAATTTCTCTCTTATATTTCATTATGCTTACTTGAGCATCATACCTTCTACAAATAAGCTTGAGAGATAATGGGAGCCATTTAGAAAATAAAACAACTCTGCTTCCCGACGACATTTTGATTCTGGGTCCTACACTCAACTACTAACTGTAAGCTAAGTACAGCTGCTTAGCGAGGACTAAAATTATAATAATAAAGCTAGAATGTGTAATGCTGGCTTTTCAGGGCTTTTCAGGTATCTAACATGACGTGACACATGAACACTTCCAAGACAACATTTATTATTCTATGTTGCAAACTAAGGATGCTAGCTACAGCATTACAAAAATTGTCCAAATTATGGTAGCTTCTATAGCAGTAACAGTGAAAGTCAGACAAATGGGGCAGTGCACTCCAAAGTACTTTAGTGTCCAATACTGCGATCATGATATATCTCGAATGAACCCAAAGTTACAAGGGATTGAAAATTTGACCTTTTTCCAAAACCTTTACTTCGAAAAACTTCTTAAATAGGTGTCTTATCCATTTACATAGATGGTTTCCTATAGATATTGAGGTCACAATACCGTTTACAGTAATATGATATCTCAAACCGTTCTAGAGATAAGGCAAAAATTGTTTTCAACAAATAAAATAAAGCAATTACAACAACTCGTTGTAATTACAACTACCAAAAGTGTTGTTGTAATGTTATGGAAATGAAGTAAATTAAAATTTGTTTTTAAAAAAGTCATTTTAAGCAATATATAAATATTATTTTTTAATACCTCGGAAATGGTTGTAAACGGCATAATAATTTTTGTCTGTTGAAAATCATCTACATAATTGGATGTAATACTTATTTAAATATAATACTCTGAAAAAAGTCAAGTTTTCAATTTCTTGTGTCTTCATTTCTAATTGTTCAAAATACGTCACATGATCACCGTAATATTCGACGTTAAGGTCCTTTGGATTTGCATTATCTCGTCTGTATCACTTGCATTATTACTGTTCTAGAACCCTTCAAAATTTTGTTGTTTTCTGACGTTTATGATGTTGTAGCGTCCTTAGTTTGCAACGTCATAAAAAGTGGTATTGTAAGTTCTTGTTTTATATGTAGATTTGTACTCTGACGTAGTGTCGTTTAAAAATATAACTATGTTGGGTTGACATCACGGTTGACCTTATGGATATTACAGGGTATGGTAAATAAAGTCCCCTTCTCGTATTTACATGGCACATTTCAGTTTTTTTTAAATTATTATTTTAAATATTACAAGGACGTATCAAGATAATGGCTCACCTTGTATGGGTAAGCCTAATTTTGGTTTAACTATAGTATTCGCGCCGAGTCGTGAAGCTTGACCTAGATCTACCAATTTCACCATCCAATAGAACGCGAGGGTGTGTTCTGGCCGTCAACCCCAAACCATCAATTTTTTGTCAGTGTCTTCTCTCGCGCTACACGGAAGACATCTCTCTAGAGTACAGTGTAAGTTTGATTGGTGCCAAGTTCCGTTTTGTAATTCTTGCGTTATGTTTTTGTTGCCCCTATTAGTGTTATTGTTACTGTTTTAGAATAATTGTTACAGTGGTTATTGTTGTGCAGTGTTATTATTGGTAAATTTTAAATGCTTTTTTTTTTTTTAATACTCATTTACTATGTCTTCAAAGTTTGGCAATATTGTTGGTGTTTGACGTTTCCCCAAGTGTGTGCTTGGGAAGCGGCTCCACGAATTGTGCCGAAGTTTTCCGATATGTCGAAGCTCAAGCAAAATATTTCTATGATTGGTTTAGAGCCCAAGGTTCATGATTCGGCGCGAGTACTATAGCTCTCACACGGAATGAACTTGAACCTCAACCCACAGAGTGGGGGTGATGTATACATTTCCTGAAAGCTTGGGTCAAGGTAAGTTCAAAACCGGTTACCAAAATTGGGGAGGTCTCAAGCATTCTGCTTGAGGGCAGCACGTTACTCATTTTTATTAACACCTTTAAGCGTGTCTTAAAGTCTGTAGCAATCACAAAAAATCTGAAACGGTGGGACAAATATGAAAACAGAAAAACATTTCTTTCATCATTTCAAAAGTATACCGTATCTAAGTAAACTAAATTGTCCAAGGTCCCCCGCAGGATCCCAGATGTGGTCCAACTCAAAATTTTTAAATGGAAAAGGGAGTCAACTTGCATATCGTATGAAAGTTGGTGTTAAATAAAAGAAGATAAATCAAGTCGCGACTCTCTACGATAAGCCTGTGAAAAATGGCGGTGGGTCAAAATATCAACACAATCTTTATTGCAAAGTCTATGGCCACTCGTATGAATCTGAAACGATGGAATAGGTGTAGAAACAAAAACACGGATATGTCATTATTTCAAAATTATAATGATTCAAAGTAAAAACGTGTTCCAGGGTCCCTTGCAGGGTTCCCGACGGGGTCCTACTCAAAATGTTGAAATGGAAAGGGGTTCAAGTTGAGTATCGTATGAAAGCCTATGTTAAGTGAAAGAAGAGAAAACAAGTCCCGACTCTTGATAAAGAAATTCTATTGCCACTCCTATTAATCTGAAGTGGTGAGACAGGTGAAAAAACAAAATAAAACAAAACAAAAACTGGAATGTATCAAAGGAAATGACTCGTTCCATTTTGCAATGCTTATCGACAGTCGAGACTTGTCCAGTGTCCAATTCTGTGTCATTTAACACGAGCTTTTACATGACGTGCTTATTTATCCCCCTTGGCACTTGAAACTTTTGAGTTGGACCAGTGTCCAATTCTGTGTCATTTAACACGAGCTTTTACATGACGTGCTTATTTATCCCCCTTGGCACTTGAAACTTTTGAGTTGGACCCCGTCTGGGATTCTGCAGTTGAAACTGGGATATTTCTTTTTTTCCTTTGATACATTCTAGTTCTTTTTTTACACTTGTCCCACCTTTTCAGATTAATAGGAGTGGCAATAGACTTTTCCATCATGAGTGGAGACTTGTTTCCTCTTCTTTCACTAAACATAAGCTTTCATACGATACTCAATTTGAACCCCTTCTACTGGGACTGTAAGGTAAAAAATTTTAAAAAAAATAAAGTTTTATATTTTATGTATAGTTCTATCTCTCACTCTTCAGATCGTTTCGGATCTGATCACTTTATATCTAAATGAAAATATAAACCCAATCGAGATTCTTATCGCCCCACTCTAACGAGTCTGCCAATTTTACCTTACAACAAAAGAAATAAATTCCTTAAGAAATAAATCATCCGCTCGCTGTTGTCTAGGTAACAGGTTCAAAATAGAATTGAGTTTAAAATAACCACTCAAGGAATTTATGGTGGATAACTAGATTTATTAAACTTAATATTTTTCTAATTAGGGTAAGGTGAGTGACTAGAATTTTGAGGTTCAAAGGACGTTACTTTGCCCTTGAAAGAAATTAATATTTTGCTCGGCTTCCCAAAGAACTCATCTTGAGAGTTCAAGGAGCACAGACTCTAATTTAAATATCTCTAATCATAAACAATAAAAGAGTTCTCTAATATTTCTTTGGGAACTGCGGTAATATGGAAAACTAGTACTCTCTCTACTCTAGGTCCATATTCCTTGCTTTCAAAGACTGTTTAACTTCACTACAGTAACAGTCTGGCCTACACCTGGTTTGGACTCTCAACACTCTGTGAAATCCAGAAAAGGAAACTAACTAAAATCGTAAAGAATTGTAAACTTAGGGAATTAGGAATAGCAGCCGTCACTCATGGCTCAGCTATATTATTACGTCTTCCATTCAAGACTCTAGGTTAAAAGGTAAACATACACACCAATACTTTCAAACACGAAAGTCGCAGTGTGAAAAAAAAAAAAAACACACACACAGCCAAGCCTCACTATTGCCTGACTGTATGGGGAACGAACCCAAACCGCAACCTGGATTCAATTTTGATGGGGAAAAAACCTCCAGCACCTGGAGATTTTCAAAAACCTAAGTGCCCTGGGTTCACTCTCTCCCTAGGGTCACCCCAAGAGCAAATTACTTTTCACTCCTTCTAACCATTAACTAGAGCCCATTTAAGTCATTACTCTGGCGTAGAGCTCAAAAATCCTACTTTATTCTTTAATTCCTATTCTTAACTCTGGAATTCGCCTAAGTTACGGCCAGAGACCACTTTCCCTAGCGGGACAGGAAGCCACGGACTAACATATCCACTGGTCATCCAGTAACTAATCTAAAGGACAAACTCCCAGGAAAAAGCTTACTTGCTGATTCCCTTTTGACTGAACAGCCACCAGCATAGACCTCCACTCTACAGGCCTCCCTAGCTGAAACAGCAATAACCATTAAAAAATCCGCCTTTTTATATGTTTTGCCGGGGACAGAAAACATGAAGAAAAAATTTAAGTATTCAACGGTTCTAGAAACTTCTACAGCAGTGGAAAAGTACTGGAAAAGCGAGCAAGAAAGAGAAATCTTCAAAAAACTAGCCTCTCTACCAGATCTATAATCAAGAGGGAGCGAGAGTAATACTCGATCTAACTAACTGAATCTTAATCTTAAAAGAAAATTTGGCATACATAAACGATTGAGATAATGCACTAATTGATATTTACATACATTTACATATTATAAACATAGTAAGATTATATATTACGCTATACTTATTAAATAATTAGTGCTAGATAAATGCGTTAGATAAATACGTGTCAGGCCTGACTTACTAATTAATATACACAACTTAATTGTATATATAGATTTAATATTAAAATATATAACATGAAAAATCAAGCAAGGTAACGAAGTGCCCCTTGCAGGAGCCTGAAACATTTTTTTTTTTTTTTTTTACATTGAATCATAATTTTGAAATAATGACGTATCCGTGTTTTTGTTTCTACACCTATTCCATCGTTTCAGATTCATACGAGTGGCCATAGACTTTGCAATAAAGATTGTGTTGATATTTTGACCCACCGCTATTTTTCACAGGCTTATCTTAGAGAGTCGCGACTTGATTTATCTTCTTTTATTTAACACCAACTTTCATACGATATGCAAGTTGACTCCCTTTTCCATTTAAAAATTTTGAGTTGGACCCCATCTGGGATCCTGCGGGGGACCCTGGGACAATTTAGTTTACTTAGATACGTTATACTTTTCAAATGATGAAAGACTTGTTTTTCTGTTTCCATATTTGTCCCACCGTTTCACATTTTTCGGGGTTGCAACGGACTTTAAGACACGCGGTGTTAATAAAAATGACTAACGTGCTGCCCTCAAGCGGAATGCTTGAGACCTCCCCAATTTTGGTAACCGGTTTTGAACTTACCTTGACCCAAGCTTTCAGGAAATATATACATCACCCCCACTTTGTGGGTTCAGTTTCAAGTACAGCTCGTGTCAGGTAGATAACTAACACTACATTATAAACTACCATTAACAATGTAAAATGCAGCACCGTCGCTATACTCTATTATTCCTTTTTTGATAGGCCTACGTCGTTTTGTCATGATATCGGAAATCTAACCTAGGATCATACGCACCTGGGTACACTGGAGCACTGATAACAAGTGTTACCGACGATTTCTTAAAAACACTTTTAGGAATAAATTTTATTCCAATTCGTAAATTGTATTTTTAACACTGCGTTCCCTTTGTCTCTTCTTTTCTCAAGTCTAGAAGGACTTGCTTACACGTAGCTTAATGACCTATATGCAGTATTCGAAGTGAAGAAAAAGGCAGAGACGGTACGTTTTATTACAATTTTGACCCCATATACCGACTTTCTAAATGTTGAAATACAGTGAGGGTATTTTGCCTAAGAGATTGCATTTCTATTTACACAATGACTGAAAACCATTGGAGAGCTTCTGTTTAGTTACGGGGGGGATGGAAAAACTAATCCCTTGCCAACAACTTTTTGAAAAAGAGTTAAAAATATCCCCTTATGTTGTATTATAGAGATATATAACAAAAATGTTCAAAAACCGAATTTTTATATTAACAATTTCCTGCGGGAAAACTTGGACCTCCGCACTCGAATGAGGGATATTCCAAACCCGCGGAAGGTGCACTCCCCACAGCAGACAACCCCTAAATCCGCCCTTGCTTATATATGATATACATTAAGGCAAGAAGACACACACACATATATAAGAAAGAAACAATTCAATATGGTACATCAATTTATAAACTAGATTAACTTCTTTGAAGACACCTCATTTTAGAAACAGAATGTAGAAAAAAATATAGCTAAATGTTGATGTTGTCAACTTAGAAATTATTTTTACCTAAGATTTTTTTTTTAAACATTTTTACGTCCAAAGATATTCTTCAATATTACTGTATATAAAGACGGATTTATTAAAGATATTTAGCTTCTACTCTCCAGTGACGACATGTCTGGATCACTGAAAATCCAGTCTCTTTATGCTTTCATCACAGAAAATCCACAGGCGGTATGGCATACCACCGCATACCGTCTCACTTCGACCACTGCCTATATGTGTGACGATTCACGAACACAAATATGTTTCGACTCGAAAGCTTTTTATACACTATCGAAAGTAACTAACTTAGGCATTACAGTAAAATTGTAGAAGGATGGGAACCTGCAGACAGTGTTTCGAGGAGTACAGTGCATAACGGAGACTTGGTGGAGGAATTTGAAGGCTGCATAGAAGAGTTTCTTTCCCTTCTGCTGTCTTTCTTTCTTTCTTTTTCTTTTTCAAGCGGTCAGTTGTCAAGACTAGCAGCTTGTATTGTAAAGAGTGCGCTGTTGCCAAATTTCATTCTAGGTAACAATACTCTAAACATTAATATAACTGAAAAGTTTTTTTTCTCCTCAATTGCGTTTGAAACTATAAAAAAAATGCCCGTTCAAAAGCAATGCATAAAGTATGGTTGTCTATTGATTAGTTTTAACATGATGTGGAAGATAATATATATCTAATGATTTGTATTTATATATTTATTTTAAATATAAAAATTATCATTTCTTTCTCGATTCTTTTTGTGTTCGTTTTTATTTCGATTGCATAATTGTGTTACATACAGTAACGTGCGCAAGGAGGACTTTCGGCGTTTTAACCCCGCTAGTGGGAAAATAGACATGTTATTAAGGAAAAGTCACGCATATCATGAAGTGATGAGATTGAGTACTTAAACTCACCTTTGACCAAGTTCTGGGTACGTAACTGGTTACATACGCTCGTAATATAATAGTGTCACCCCAGGCGTGAAAGTGGATCTGAAGAAGGTAGGTGGACGCTTGACATCACGCCGTCCCCCGTGCCTATCTTTTCCTATTGCATGTTTTAGAAAGTGGGGGACACCACAAATAGTCCTCACTTTTACGCATGTGTCACCCTTTGTAATGAATACCCCGTATCCATCATTTCCCATGGTGTATAGGTATTACAATTATTACATTTTCTCACCTTGAACTCCTCACGGATCCAGATAAGACTACTGCCTGTGGTCCTTGGTTTTATCCCACCTCGCGCCAAGTGAGCTTTGTGGTGGACAAACACCTTGTGTGTGTGTTCTCTCGGTGTTCTCCCATTTTCTCCCACTTTCTTCATTCCACCATTGCATTCATTTCCCATCACCGTCTCCTTCACCCCACACGGCATAATCGTGGGACGTAAAACTTAATTTCATTTCACTTTTCATTTTAATTTCGGATATGACTAGGATATTATTACTTCAGAATGAAGTGTTCACATTGCTAAAACTGAGAAACATACATCTCAGCACAAAATGTAAGTGATAAAAAGTAACCAGTTTTTCATTTTTGCTTTATTTAGAAGAAATTCATTTCTGAACACCTGTTCTTTTCTTTAAACCACACAGTCAGTTACTAGTTAACTTACGAAACTATTTTGTTTTTGAATACATCTTAATTTTACCAATAAAGGACATACGGCACGAATCAAGAGTTAAATACATTCTAAAGTGAAAACCTGATGTGTTTGCAATGAGTTGAATATATTTTGGTATATTAGAATTGGTAGCTATTGTGTGTTTCAGATGTAAAGCATCACGGGCAGTGGCCAATGGAGCACGATATTACGCGCGGAGTTGCCGGATTTCGGACTCCCCTTTCCCTTCTCGCTCTTCCTCCAGTTGAGATTATGACACATACATTGGTAACATTATTCACAATGTAAATGTACTATTCCAGCAAACTCAAGAATTTTGACTGTGCATCCTAGAAGTATATATAGCAACTAAATTACTTACATGTTAACTTTTCCAGTGGAAATGCTAAACACTTGTCTTCAACACTATTTTCACTATCACTACTTTCACTATCATCTATGTCAGTTAATATTTCGTCTTTGTCTGAATCTGAGTCTTGTAAATTTATTTTTATGGGTTCCAAAAACTGTAAACACAAAAAATAATTCTTCGAGCTTGACTTCGTAGCACTTGAAAGAAAAAGATAAACAGGAAGACAGAAAATAAAACTTCTGCTGTACTCGGTTTGCTTAAAGACATTGTCAATTATAATTTTGGAGAATAAACAAACTTCCACGAAAGAAAGCAACGACACACTGATGAATTCTCTTAACTTAGTTCCTTCACAACTAGCCCCTTTGTTTTCTTCTCCGTTTTCATAACAAGTAGCAGGCTTGAGCTCAGGAGCGTCTTTTCAGATTTTGCTTGGGGGGGAGGCAAAACCCCTCGATATAAGTAAAATTTCGCATTTTGCACTCATTTACTACTACTCTATTGGTAAAATCTATATAAATCTCAAACTCGGGGGGGGAATGCCCCTCCCTGTCCCCCCTAAATGACGCCCCTGCTTGAGCTTGGTGTAGGTGCCACGAAAGTAATCCATCTGATTCCTAAGCAACTCGATATTCTCGAGTTTGTTTTGGGTTACGATAATTTATGACACCATTCAGACGCCTGATGCTTTTGATTCCCTTATAGAGGAGAAAAGAGGGTGTTAAAAGTCGCACATAATAAGGCAGTGGAACGAGAAAGAAAAAAAAGAAACAGAAAACATACTGCGTTCCTTCTGTCCAATAAGAAAGGGTCTATCTTGAAGTAAATTTCAAAACAAATTACAAACTTCCCATGCTTTATTCTTACGATGTTAGGCGTATATACAGTATATGAATCAGATTGCAAAGGTATGTAGCCACGGGGGAAAAGGGGGCTCTGTCTTTCCGAACTATTTCCAGTTCCAAAATGAGGTTCGTCTGGTATATGTTTAATAAACTTATTTAACAGTTAATGCAAATGAAGGACTTTGTAATAAAATATGAAAATTAAAAAAAAATCAATCATTATCAATACGGTTTCTATACCTAATTAAAACAACTAAAATTAATCATATGCTTTATATTCTCATTTCCCTAACTGGGTGCACTGTGAACTCTCTACTATATTATTGCATAATAATATCGGAGTTAATATTTTTTCGAGTTTTTTCCCTTTAGTATTTTAACCTACATAAACACAAAGTCAGATGAACAGACTGCTATAAACAGCATTTATTTTTTTTATGAATAGCTTATTGATTCATCTTTTACACTCCGGTTTTTAACTTCAATACTGTCAAGGTCCGTCTTTTGATAAGGAAGCATTGTGAAAATATAATATGCGCATAGTATGTATGTATGTATGGTGAATTAAAATGCTTTCATGTTGTGAAAGAGGTACTTTGTTCTGCTTTTAATATATGAAAAGCTTACCTCCCCCTGAAAGTAATGTTCTCCTAGAACAACCTGCTGGCTACACCCCTGATTATCCTGTAATAAAAGTTGTGAGTTCTATTTGCAAATCGAAACAAAATCCACTGGAAATTAGACGCGGGACTCAACGCTCGTTTTACTAATTGTTTTATATGGAAACCTTTCAAAGCGTCTATCATGACAACCAGTTGATAGAAAAATGTAGTTTTTACGTATTTGTTCGTAATTCTTTTCTCTACTTGGTAAAGTGAGCAGTTAATGTACTAGTACAATATTTCTAAGTAGCGCCAGTGATATTGTCAAGATTCGCAGTAGCGCGAGAAGACAGCGTGCAGAACTGCTTGTCGCGAACTGTCAACACCGCTCAATGCCAATTGGACGCCGTGTGAAGCCAACTCAAGGCCATGTCGTTTCTCATCTGAAATCTGCAATAGTGCACTTGTTCTGTTTAACCCAAGCACCACCGAATTAGAATTGTTTGAGACGTTTCATGTATTTGAGGAATCAGGTGTTGTTTCACCATTCTAAAGATCGAGACCGTAGGGACACGTGCAAATGAATTGCTAACGATCGGACGAGAAACACGCTAAATCATGACGCATGCCTGTAAAATATACAAAGGTGTGTGAGATAATGACTTTGTTTACAATGTTAAGCTTTACAATTACATATTTTGCTTAATAAAGTTGCTTTCTTAGTTTTTTTTTCTTGGCTTAAAATGTATATACGAAACACAAATTGAAAATGTAATTGAGTAAAATCACATTTTTCTACAAATACTGGAAATACTGGTAACACTGTAAAATAAATTTTAGTTTAACTATTTGAATTATTACACACAAATTTCAGAAATTCTTGTATATCCTCTTATAATGGAAAGGATGAATGGTAAATCTTAAATACTATGTAGCAATAACAATTACATGGCAAAAGATTTCTAAGGTAATACAAGAAAATTACACAATTGGCCGGCGTGCGTATCTTTGGTGTACAGGGTCCTAGGTTTGATTGTCGGAGGAAGTGTATGTGGTTATAGATTCACGTTTTCATCTAGGGACGCTAAACTCCAAAATAATCAGTTAGCCAACGTAGGATTGCCAGATTTAGTAAACGAATATGTGCGCTATCCAAAAATACATGCTCCAGAATCCTAAGGTACTCGCGCAACAATTTAATAGAGGGAGTTTGGCATATAATTTGAAGTACTCGCCAACTACCTTTATAAAAATTGTTGCAAAAGTACCGCAAGATTCTGAAACTTGCATATTTGGATAGGGCACGTACTAGTTCCTAAGTGAAGTCTTGCCCCGATTACGGTAGGTCCCACAGTTTTGGAGCTATGAACCTGTAAAATTCATTTTTTCATGTTTTCGGCAGCGAATAACACCGAAAGTAAGCATTTGTAACCCAGGTTCGTCTATACTTTTTGTCTTATTTTGGTGTCAGGAATCACCTCCCAAACGTTGTCGATGTTGTTTTGAAACACCCTGTATAAGGTAAGGGTTCCTACTCATTTGGTCATAATCAGTTAATTACCTGTCTTTCCCAGGTTACCAATCACAATTTTTCAGTCCATTCTACACACAGTTAACACAAATGAAGCCCCACAAGGGATGCATAAAGAATGTGAAAATGCACACATTATGTCTGACGTCCCTTATTCCGAACTCCAATTTCTTCTGTTTAACATATCCTAAATATTGTACGAATTACGACACACTCTCCCATTTATGATTGAAGATACTTTTTTCTTTGTTGTATCATCACCTGAGTCAGAAACACTATTCTAAAAGAAATACAAATTTAACAAATATATATATATATATATATATATATATATATATATATATATATATATATATATATATATATATATATATATATATATATATATATATACATTTACGCTAAATTTAGAACGATAAACAGAAAGGAAATATCTTTAAAGATTTACGCAGGCTGTCCAAAAGTTTGGCAGAAAGGAAATCCAGAATCAAAATTAAACAAGAGACATACCATTCTATTCTTAACTGCTACTTCTTGTACTAGACTAAGTTGTTGCGGAATTTTAACTTGAAAATTATAGAAAATTTGATTTCACTATAGACCAACAAAGAAAATTTCACTCTACACCCACTGGACTGGATAAAACGCTTGATTGCAAAATTGTTCGTCCGAAGACGGCAGACACGATTAAATAGTTTAAACGCGGTTAACATGTAGCCGACTGAAAGCAGTACCACCATTGTTGATCAAAATTTCAACACTGAAGCAGTCCCACGTTGCTGTTTGAAGTATAAAATAACTAGTAGTTAGTCATCCGGGAGAAGACGTTCTTTTCCAATGAAAGTGATATTCAAGAAATTACTATTGCCATAACAAATGCCCCCTCTTGAATATTTTATTTTATTTTATTTTTTTGCCCCTCTGGAAATTAAACAACCAATAGAACGAAAGAATGGATGTGATTTTCAAACATTACAGCTGACACTTTGCTAAGGGTTTCGCGTAACTGGGAACTCAGAATGCGTCTGACAACCGACCGGAATGAGAAACGCATTAAACACGTTCGGTAACAGTGAATGGTAATTTCCGTATGACTAACCTCTGTGTTGGAGAACAGTCATAACAAAGGAACAAAGGAACAGTCATAACTTCGTAGTTGTTAGCCCTAGAGCAAAAATAGCAATGCAAAGATGATTTGTTGTTAACATGACACATCACATTCTTTGGTTTCCATTTAAGACAATTGCGTAAAATTCGAGATTGCGGATGTCATTGTGATGTGTCCTCCAACATTTCTTCCATCCCTATTCCCTACCTACCAGTGGTCGAAGTGAGACGGTATGCCATACTGCCTCTGGTTTTCCAGTAATGAAGGCATACCGTCACTGGAGAGTATATGTTAAATACCCTTAAAAAGTCCATTTTTATACACAATAATTGATGAATAGCTTTGCACGTAAGATTATTTTATTTTTTTATATAGAAATAATTTCTAAGTTGACAGCACCAACATTTTTGTTCTCTTTTTCCTACCTTTTGTTCTTAAACTGAGATGTCTTCAAAGAAATTCATCTAGTTTATATTTTGATATGCCATATTGAATTTTCTTCCTTATATATGTGTGTGTGTCGTCTTGCCTTAATACATGTAGATGATGTGTTTTGAGCATGGGCGGGTTTAGAATTTGTCTGCTGTGGGGGTGGATTTTCCGGGGATTTGGATCACCTCTTACAAGCAATGTACAGAACAAGGCACGATCAGATTCGACTCAAACTTCGCCCAGAGAACACGTAATAGAAAAGAAGAAAAATTCCAAATTGGAGCTGCCCCCATCCAGAAACACCGGAGATATGCTCCGCAACGTAACGCACCACGCGACAATATGATATAAGGTAAACATCGCAAGATACCAGTTTATGTTGGAAACGGAAAGGATGGGCAGAACCAGGATATCAAGATATTTGATATAACACTGACTTGGTGGCCATCTTGAAAGCCGCCATCTTGGATATAGCGTAAGGTATTGAAATGAGAAGCGGGGTGCATGATATATCAATGCAAGGTAAAAACAAAAGGAAAACCAATGATGTGACCGCTTAAAACATATATATGATGGTATGGACGGGACAAAGTGTAGAAGACTGGGGCAAAACAAACGTGTATTCGAAGGGCAGAATAATAGGGCAAGACCCCATGATAAATGGTACACGACAAGTAACTGCAACAGTGTCTGTGCATGGAAGTGCATCCACCTTGACAGATTATGCCTTCCGAGGATATTGGTGCCTTTCTCTGATATTGTGACTGTTTGTGACCGTCGTAAAACAGTGTAGCAAACCGTGCAAAAGAAAAGATACATTCGTAAAGAAATGTAAGCTAGAACAGGGCTGGCCTTTCCCATCCGTACGCACTTTGTTTCAGATAATGTTGTTTAAACAAACGTGTGCCGAAATGTCTATTGTTCACACGAAACAACAAGAAAATTGAACAAGAAACGAACAAAACGGTGTCCAGGAGTGGACTTCAATCACAGGTAGGTCGCGCTTTTGATCACCAATCCAAGATGATAAGTCCTACACGCCGGAGTTAGGTGCCGAATTGCTGTTCCATAAGAGGTAGTCCTTTGTAGATTATGTAGTTTCCAAACGAGTGATCGTATCGCGGGTTGCAATTGTGGTTTTCACTGTTCCAAACGGAATCCCAATATCCTCGGAAGGCATAATCTGTCAAGGCGGATGCACTTCCACGCACAGACACTGTTGCAGTTACTTGTCGCGTACCATTTATCGTGGAGTTTTGCCCTATTATTCTGCCCTTCGAATACACGTTTGTTTTGCCTGAGTCTTCTACACTTCGTTCCGTCCATACCATCATACATATGTTTCTCGCGGTTACATCATTGGTTTTCCTTTTGCATTTTACCTTACATTGATATATCATACACCCTACTTCTCATTTCAATACCTTACGCTATATCCAAGATGGCGGCTTTCAAGATGGCCGCCAAGTCAGTGTTATAGCATATCAAATATCTTGATATCCTGGTGCTGCCCATTCTTTCCGTTTCCGACATAAACTGGTATCTTGCGACGTTTACCTTATTTCATATTGTCGCGTGGTGCGTTATGTTGCGGAGCATATCTCCGGTGTTTCTGGATGGGGGCAGCTCTAATTTGGCATTTTTTTCTTCTTTTCTATTATATGTTCTCTGGGCGAAGTTTGAGTCGAATCTGATCGTGCCTTGTTCTGTACGTTGCTTGTCAGTCGAGTGAGAGGTACACGAGTCTTCCCACAGGAAATTGTTAATATAAAACTCGGTTTTTGAGCATTTCGTGTATAATTGTCTATAATACAACACAAGATGATATTTTTAAAAAATTTTTCAGGTAGTTATTGGTGGGAGATCATGTCCGTTCCCCGTAACTATAGAGAAGCTCTCCAGTGGTTTTCAATCATTATGTAAATAGAAATGCAATCTTTTAGGCAAACATACCTTCACTATATTTCAACATTTAGATAGCCGGTATGTCGAGTCAAAATCGTAATAAAACATATCGCCTCTGCTTTTTTTCCATTTCAAATACTGCTACCTATATTGTTGCTTTGGTTATATTTTGCAGCGTTTACCATTTGTTAGAATGTTCCGACACTTCTGGACCTGTATAATTTATCAGCGTACTTCGACCAAGAGGTGAGGTCGGGATGATGTGATGAAATGGATTACGGGCATTGGGCTATGCCGTAATTGCTTGCTTGATTATTTTCATGGAGCGACACTTCGTGCTAGGTGGACAATTGTGTTGGATTTGGAAAACAGTATTATACGAGGGTAGTTTATTTGTTAAATAGAGGTGGATGTTTGTAGATAGGTTTCGTGAGAAATGTTGTTGGGCGGAGTACAAACCAATTTGGAACAGTTTATAGTCTGTTGCACATGTTCCTCCGTTTTTGCGAAACTGGAAACCAGTTTTGTTTATGATATACAGTTTTAGGTAATGGTATCAAATATAGTATGTTTGGGCGTATTTGTACAGACAAAGTTTACAGGAACAATTATTATATGGTATCAGGATTTTTCTAGTTTGTATTTCCAAACCAGCGGTCATTTGCATTTGGCTGTTGATTATAGAAAGCAATTTTATGCAAACTAGAAGTAGCTTAAAAGTTCCTATTTAGCAAAAATATATATGTAGAACACCTATACGATTTAAATTGTCACTTTCCTTTCGTCAATTAGATATGTATGATTCACTCTTCACTATAGAAAGAGTTGTATTACATCATTTTTCAAAAATAATTTCTTGTACATCCTTACCGTCGAATAGCAGAGTGAAGTATAGACCTACCTACTTTTTGCCTTGGAAATGTGCCAACCCTAGTCCAGCCCGAAGTAAATGCTGTTTATATATTTAAACAGTCCGCTCCACTAGAACTATTGATATGGTGTCACAAGTATCGAAGTGAAAACTCTGACCTGGCGATCTTTTACTCATAAGAAATTCTGGCGCGTTGATTGAGCAAATTCGCTCAGCCATTCTTAATTTCAGAGGAAGACTGGGATGCGTGGTGTAACTGATTGTATTCCGTTCCAGGCAAAATTTTACTGAAGCTACTTTTCCCGATATAGATGTAACAATGTGTTCAAAAGCCAAATTTAAACCATGTATCGACATTCGAGAGATAGGAATACCCCGGTTATTGCGGTTTCGGCTACCGCAATTCTCAGTTTATTTTAGTTATAATTTTATATATATATATATATATATATATATATATATATATATATATATATATATATATATATATATATATTTAACTTAAATCCGAAATGTAGCACTCTAAACTCGGATTATCGCAGCCATGAGATGTAGTTTACTACATATACATCCAGAACTCCATGCATTTTGAGTCTTCTCTCTCCATCTACCTGTCTTACAGCACTTCATTTTTTTTTCCCGAAGTGCAACAGTACAACTGAAATTCAAACGAAAATTAATATTTTTTTTCTAAATGACCATTCATTTTTATTTAATACAGTTAACACGTTTTTATCGTATAAAAAAATAATCTATTAAAATGCTACAGTACCAATTAAGAGCTCAGCTCAGCTCAGCTTAAAAGTGAGGTTTTGTGTCGAGTATGAGACAAAAGTCCCTGACTCGATTATAGCTATAGAAAAGATGATTAGACATTTGGGTGGGGTGAGTTAGAATATGAAGTACGACGACGTCATGTGTCCTTCACTGCAACTATTGTAGTGAGAGGGTAGAGTGTGGGTAAAGAGTTAATGCTACAACCTTGGCGTCCTGTGTATTCGTCGATGTGTATGCGCTGTGCCAATGGCTGCGATAGCGGGGTTGACGTGGCTTGGGAGGTTGGCCCAAAAACGAGTATGGTGTTGATGTAACACGTCCCGGATAGGATATATGTTTAAGTCCTCTAAAAGTTGACGATTATGCGTATATCGGTCATAGGCTGTTATGATACGAGCTGCCCTGGTTTGCACACTCTCGACCGTGCGCAAGTGACTGAGTGCCGCATGTTGCCATGCTGGACATGCGTAGGTGATTGTGGACAAAATTACCATTTTAAAGACGTGGAGTCTTGTTTCATGTCTTAAGGCACTGCAACGCAGAATAGTATAGAGGGCAGACAATTTTCGAAGGGCTCGGTGTTTAATGTCCCTGATATGAAGACCAAAAGTAAGGCCTCGGTCTAAGATAACTCCCAAGTATTTTGCATGCAGACGGTGTGGAATTTCAATGTTGTCATAGTGTAAACGATGGATGGCTCTGCTGCGTCTTTTGCTGTAACAGACTGCAACGCTCTTATCCGCGTTGATTTTTAGGCGCCAGATGGTAGCCCAACGTTGAAAGACATTGATTTGGCGCTGCATGTAGAGGTAGGAAAGACGAAGGTTGCTGCTGTTCGTGAAGAAAGCAGTGTCATCGGCGTATGTTGCAGGAAAACAGTGTGGCACAATGGGTAAGTCTGCGGTGTATAAGGTGTAAAGCAGAGGGGAAAGAACCGCGCCTTGAGGTACACCAGCTTGAATTGGTTTGGAAGCAGACTTGGCCCGTCCCACAGATATGGAAAAAGCGATGAAAGAGGTATGAAGTGAGGAGTTTGAGATAAGGTAAAGAGAAGCCTTGTAAGCGAAGTTTATAAATGAGGCCTGGTAACCACACTTTATCAAACGCCTTCGAGATATCAAGGTATACACCCACAACATATTGTCGTCGATTAAAAGAGGTAGTCAGGTGGTCGACTACCCTCACTAATTGGCTTGTTGTGCTGTGGTTAGCACGGAAACCAAATTGATGGTGGGGGAGTATATCATAAGTTGTGACGTGTTCGTGAATCCGGGCGAGAAGCACTCGTTCGAAGAGTTTGCTCACATGAGATAGGCTAATTGGTCTATAGTTTTCTGGGAGAGTCGGATTTTTACCTGGTTTAGGGAGAAGAATGATTTTCGCTTCTTTCCAAGCACGGGGAAAGTAGCAAACCTGAAGGATGCCTGTAAATAAAGCAGCAAGATAGAGGAGTAGCTTCCGTGTCCCATGTTTCAGAAGTTCTTGGCGGATGTGATCAACTCCAGGCGCTTTGTGGTTGGGCAAGTGACAAATCTGACGCTCAGCTTCCCTTGGTGTTACGACCTCAGGCAGGGGAAATATTGGTTGAAAATGGAGCATGCGCATAGTGGCCCGAACGTCCTGCCGAATGTGGGGGACAACATGAGTCGCATAAGGTGTAAACTGGTGTTCTAGAGATGCAGCAAATAAGTCTGCTTGCCCTTGGTCGTCAGGTAAGACTCCATGCGGACCTTGCAGTATTTGAGTGTGACGAGAAGTCTCCCGGCGCTGGAAAAGGCGGGAATACTGCCAAATTTTAGTGTCATTAAGTGTGACCCCACGAAAAAGTCTCTCCCAGTACTGCTGGGTTTGTCGTCGAATGATGGTCTTGATTTTGCAGCTTAAGGCGTTCCATAGCGTTTTGTAGAGCGGATGTCTGGTGCGCTGCCAAGTACTTCGAGCCCAGCGTTTGAGATGGATGTACAGACGAAGCAATGGAGAGTCACAGTGTGGATCGGACTGCGAGTCAGAAATTATTGATGTCCTGAGAGAGTCAGCCGTACGTAGAGCAAGCGTAAGATGGGCGACCGCTTGATCAATTTCCGCTGGAGAATTTGGACGAACGGCTATGTCGAGTAAAGAATTTAATTCCTGCTTATAAACATCCCAGTTCGTAGTTCGGGAGATATGAACGGGTGCAGGACGGGAGATATGACGATGCGAAATTTTGAAAAGGACCGGATCATGATCTGAGTCCAGTGCTGAGATCACGTAAGGACGTGTATCTAAGATGATATCTTTGCTTAGGACTATGTCCAGCACATCCGGTTCTCCGCCCGCTTTAGGATGGCGTGTTGGATCAGATGGCCCATAGGCAATGAACGGAGATGTGTGCAGATACCGGTGTAATATTCGTCCGTTTTCGTTGGAACGTCTGGAGTGCCATTCCCCATGTTTGACATTGAAGTCCCCTGCCAATATGATTTTGGGGCCCAAAGTCGAGATGGCGTCGAAATCATTGGGATCTAAGTCATGTGCTGGAGAACGGTAGCCCGTAACCAATATGAGAGGGATCCCAGGGAGGAAAATTTCTATAGCAAGGGCTTCTAGTATGTGTAACGGGGGTATAATGAGTTGTCTAGCCTTGAAACTTCGTTTCTGGGCAATCAGTAAGCCTCCTTTCCGTCTTTGAACTCGATCGAGGCGAAATAATTGGTAGTTGGGCTGGCTCCAGTGTGTAAGCTGGGCAGTGAAGTGAGTTTCCTGTATAAGCATGATGTCCACCTGATGTTCAGCTAGAAAACGAATTAGGAGACGCTTCTGGTCGGTAAGACCATCTGCATTCCAAGTTACAATAGTTATTGTGTGATGAATGAGTGGTTGGTTAGAAGCAGCCATCAGCAATCATGTCAGCAAATGTCTCAGCAGCCTTGGACGCAAGATCTGTGGCTTCCCAAAGTCTAGTAAATCCTTTCTTGAGATGAGAGATAATGCGGCCAAAGTTGAAGGTTTTGATGTAAGTGAGGAGTGAATGGAGATTGAAGTCGTTGGAGGATGGTGTAGACACACTATCTGGTGTGCTGGACGTAGAGGGAACATCCTGATTTGGTGGTGGAGTACGATCGCTGCGGGATGCCTAATTGTCCAGTGAAGTTGTTACATTAGGTCCTGAGCTAGTTGATTTCTTGAGAGCATCTGAGTAGGAGCGAAAGACGGGGCAACCGCGATAATTGGCTGGATGGTGGTCCCCTCAGTTTGCACAGGTTGCTGGCGTGGATGCATCTGGTTTGGCACAGGCTTTCGTAAAATGATTTTGCCCACACTTGACACACTTAGGTTGAGCTTTGCAAGTGTCTTATGAATGACCAAGATGTTGGCAGCGGTAACACTCCAGAACACTCGGCGGCCGATACGGCTCAAATGTAACTTTATAATGAAACAATCCTGATATGTTGTAGATCTCTTGTATATTTGGAGTTTTCTCGAGGGAGATGAGAAAAAGTGGCATGAGGACTCTATCTCCACCAGTGGGGCCCCGACGAGACATTTGATGAATCATGAGCGGCTTAAAGCCTAAAGTGAATAGTGCAGACTGAAGATCAGTGACGTCGGTATCGATGGGTAATTTGCGAACGACAACTTTTACAGGTCGGTCACTTTTGGCGATGCCAGTAGCGTATTCAGTTTTCGTCTGTTCGCAGTTATTTTTTATAGTTGTGAAATCGTCCCTGGAAGATACCTGAATCACGATACGTTCTTCATTATGCATAACCTGAGGCGATTCTCTGAGGGTCTTGCAAAGGCTTTTGGTAAAGTTGTGTTTTGGATGCCGTAAATGTAAATAGGAGGTGGTTTAACCTTTTTGGTGGGTTTCGGTCGTGGCTCTATCACAGGAGACCCGTCAGCTGTGAGAGTAGAGAGAGGCTCAAATCTGTTGCTCATTGGTAAAGCAGGGAAGTCTGATGAGTGTTGTTGGCCCAGTGTGGACTCCAAGAACGAGCGACGTCGCTTTGGCGTAGTAACCAGGGTAAAGTCCATGGCATTGTCGTTCTGCGGTGGAGCAAGGGATGGAACGTCGGGCGCTGACAGATCAGTTGAAGATGGTCGTGGCTTGGCAGTAGCGCCGGAGGTGGTGGGCCGCCCCAGCGGGACAAGAAAGTCCTCAGGCCGGTATTGAGATCTGCTGACTTTCTTCGTGGGTATCTTAGTCTTCTTTTTCGAGATGACTCGGTTGGACGTAGCCATCATAGGAGCAGAGATGATGAGTGAAAATGATATGTCAAAAATATAAGCTACCCTCCGAAAAGGAGAGTAACATAATAAATCGTTTAGCCAAGAGAAATATCAATTTGGTGTACCAACCTCCGTTGAGGTTTAAAAATAATTCGACGGTTGTTTCCTTCACCTCTAGGAGGTAAGTAATCCAACCGTATATACAAAGATCGCGACTAAATCCAACCAATGGGGTGGAATGTCTAAATGACCCGCTTATTTT
Source organism: Thermobia domestica (assembly GCF_964235325.1). NCBI lineage: Eukaryota > Metazoa > Arthropoda > Insecta > Zygentoma > Lepismatidae > Thermobia > Thermobia domestica. Next base: position 235,352,229 of record NC_137459.1, read on the forward strand.
TCTTCGCCAGCTACGGATATCCTATTTTTTTAACCTGGTTAGAGCTCCAGGTGGCCAGTTCAATTAAGAGTGACCGAGCTCTAACCTATAACCTTAGCTTTCAAACCTTTGACTTACGGTTATTTGTGATTTCACGTTTATAACGAAGACAAATATTTTTAAAAGAGTATACTTTAAATAAATTGCTTAAAGAAATATTTTTCACAAAGTATATTCTTTTAAATTATTGTTCAAAGGACTTTGCCTTTAATAAACCTTCTCCGAAATAAATGCAAATGAATTGTGCTGCCATCTTTGGAGTTCTTTTAAATTACGTTTATGTGTTTCTGGCCAATCCTTTCGACAATGAGATCTCGGAAACTACAGGCTCTAGAAAGATGACGTTTTCACTGATCGATTGCAAATTTCATGTAGATTGTCCAGTTCTAATTGAATATTAAAAAAAAAGAGCATGGGCACTATTGCTTTATTACATTCTTACGTGTAGATTGGAAGTGTTGAAATTAAAATAAAACTTCAAGCTTCACATCCTAAGCATTATACATTCCAACACCGCACTGTTGTATATAGGGGTTGTATATGTCTCAGGCTTTTGTTTCATGATAATGGAAAAGGAAGGATAACCATTTCTGCAGTCTAAGATGAACCTTTTTTTTGGGGGGGGGAGTGTTTTGCCCAATGAACACTATATATAACTGACATTATAATTAATTGTGTATGTAATGTATTTGCTTATTACATACTACATGCAAGAAGAAAGAAAACACTGATCATACATGAATTAGAAAATCCAACCGGAAGTAGGCTCAAATCTTGAAAACAGTGCGAGATATTGAGAAAAATAATCGAAAAAAGTCTCCCCTTTATGATACCCCTTGGCTTTTTTTTTAAAAAAAAAATCAATACGTCTTTCACTTGTGTCTGTAAAGTGACATGTACAGATGCTGAAAGGAATGATAAGGAGATTTATGCTCATATGCGAATGATGCGCTGTGTAGAGAGCGCAGGTTCAGCTAGTGTATTTTTAAAATTCTTGGCAATGATCACCTGTTTTACACACATTGTGTATCTCTGTTATCGCAGACTCAGTTATTGCGGTATTTTTTGCGGTAACATTAGCCTCGTGGATCGAGTTATTTCTGTAATTTGCTTAATTATTTGGTTTGATATCAGTTGAAAGCATGAATAATCGCGAGTGCAATCTTGAGCGTAATGTGCGTTAAGTTGTCCACTTACGTAGTTCTGATACTGAAGAGGAACAGAGTCAATTCAAACTTAAGATAGTTTATAGTAGTGAAATTTAGGAACCTTTAGAGAACTTCAGAGAGAATTCAGAAGAATGACGTTTCCTTTTTTGTTAAACTTCTTTCCTCAACAAAATAATTACCAATGAGTGGAAGCGTATCAACTATGAACTTGTTACACGCTATTGGTACTCAGTAAGAAAACATTCTTATTCCTTGTATTACGATGGACATTTGATGTGTTTTTTTTTATTTCATAATACGTAAAAACGAGCTACTGAGTTGACCCACGATTTTAAAATAAATAACAAGGTATTGGAAATGCGCTTAATTAGTTCGATATATATATATATATATATATATATATATATATATATATATATATATATATATATATATAATATGAACAATTTCAGGCACGTTGCCAAGGGTGGTCCGGATCTCCCCCCCCCTTCGAAACAATAAATTAAAAATTAAGGAAGGATGAAACAAAAAGAAACGAGAAAAAGAAGAATCAGCGTTAAAAATAAAAAGCTACAGCAAGCTTTTGGCTACTCTTTCTTGTAACATTTGTATTACTTGCAATACATGATGGCGAATGAGCGAGATATCTTGGAAAAGTCAGGGAATTTGAAATTTCTAGAAAAGTTACGGAATTCTCAGAACTTTTGCCACTAGTTAGGGAAACTTCAAGCTTTCGAAAGCATAGTGCCGTCTGCAGTATCGAACATGATATTTCAGAAACAGTTTTCTACTGCTCCTTTAACCTGTCATTAAGAACAGACAATAATTGACGGAATAATGAAAACAAAAAGGTTATGTGGAAAGAAAGTTCTGTTAACATCTGATTCAACAGAGAAAGGAACGCAGATATTGAAAAATCTTTTTCAATGCCTTTTTATATTCTTTTACTTGAAATTTCTTCATAGTTTGTTATTAAAATACTTACTAACATATCCTCATTTTATTCTCCTAACAAACCAATATATGTTGCCAGTAAAGTAGTTGATCGACGTCCTGGGCCTTCACTATTTCATGTCTCGCCCCCTCCCCCCGCTCATTACGAAATCCTGGCCAAACGAACCAACATATATTGCAGTACAATAGTTTACATTGCTCGAGCCTTTGATCTGATGACCACAGTATTTCATGTCACGGACACTCCCTTTCCGAAATCCTGGCTACGTGCCTGATAATTTACATGGTTGGAATAGTGATATGCGTGTAAAAGAATGTCCTGCGTTGTTTCAAATTATTCGTAGCAAATAGTTTCTGCATTGACATTTTTAAAGATTTCTTAAAGAATACGAGCGAGATAACATTCTTTTGGTTTCTACACCAGGATGTACCTTTCGCGCAAGAAAATAATATATGTGCATTTTATTTTCTTGTAGCTTACTTACAGGTAATAATCCCACTTCATACTGTGAGTTATCTTCTGTTTATATAGCCAGTGGTACGTTCATCTTACTTTGATTGCTTCTTTGCAATGCATGGAACGCGTGTTATCATTTGATAAGTGTTATCTCCGTAATTTTACTAAATATTTGTTAAGGTGCCAAATCACATTTTTGCCGAAAAGTAGAGCATAAATCGATCGCCTCCTGATTTAGTATTTGCTGCCATTTTCTTTCAATAACTTTGTGTAACACGTGCTACAAAAATGTATATCGAGTATGAAGCATAATATAATATACTGTATACTATATTGTACTATTATATATATTGTAATGTTTTACGTGATGTAGTAAATAAACAATTTTACACGCCAGTGTTTATAAACACCACCATGTGGTTTGGCAAGAGAATTTTATAAGAAATGGATTTACAATTACCTGTAAACGACGGGCTCTTTGGCCCCTTCCATGGAGCAGAAGACAACCATGGAGCAGCAGCGCCACCGCCACCCGAGGAACCCTATAAATTGGTTGGACAATGGCAATTTTGTACCAGTTTTTTGGTAACCCTTTTACTGTTTGCCACGGGATATTAGAAATAACTTAAACCCAGGTCTTTAGTTTGCTACGAGATTACGCCTATTCTATTTTTTGGCTCAACCTGTTACGGGGCTTTGTTTAAAAATTTTAATTACAGCCGCTTAGCCTGCTACGGGGCTCTATTGGCCATTTAACTTTTTTTTAGTTGCTACGGAGCTCTATAAAAATTTTGTTTGTGAGCTTATGGTTAAAAACTATTTTTAATTAATTTTGTATACTAAAAAAATATGTGTACAGTATTTTATAAAAATACTTTTGTAGTAAAACGTTTATAATAAAAGCCGGTATACTGACAAAATAATGGACGAGTGTATATTGAAAGTATTTTTAAGAAGTTTCTTACAAACACGTCTGAGGGATGACTTGAAATCAAACGCTGCATATTATGCTTGAAGTGAAAGCTTGTTCCTTAAACTCCAGGGAACACGTAATTTCGCTTAAGCTTTAACTTTAATCTTCCAAACCATCGTACGCATAATTATCGGAAGATTTATAGAACGGCTATGTTTGTCCGTCGACAGATATCAGAGAAAACGTATGAGATATCTAGAAGGTTATTATTATTATTATTATTGCGTGCAATTCAACGTCCCGAGAATAGGTTCCATCTCCTCAGTTAACCCTCAATTTTAACTGGAAGTGGTCGAAATTAACTATTTCCGGTTTGAATACTTTTCATCATAGAGCAAAAATGGTAATAGATAGCGACAACCGACCTTCTGCAATCGATTCAAGGTCTCAAGAGAGCATCACAACCCGCAATACTACCAAAGCCGAAAGTGGTTGAAATTTAAATTATTTCTGGTTTTAATCCTGATTTACAGGAGCAAAAGCTATAAGAAATATCTATATGTTGTTTTTTACTATCTATTTAGCTTCCCAAGAAGAAGCTCTCCTTCGTTTACCCTCTATTCAAAGCGGAAGTTGTTCAAATTAATTATCTCCAGTTTCAATGTTTATAATCATAGAACAAAAATGGTAATAGCGGCAAGCTGTTTCCTGCAATTGATTCAAGATAATATATCACGACCCGAAACACTTTACCAAAACCGGAAGTGGTTGAAACTACGACTACCGATTGCTTTCAATATTGATTTCCATAGAGCAGAAACTGTAAAAGATATCGTGTTGCTGATTTTCTGCAGTCGATTCAGCTTCCCAAGAGGTTTTATATTCCCTGTTAAACCTCTGTTCAAACCAGCAGTCATTCAAATGAACGATTTTCGGTTTCTAGTGAGCCATAGTATTTTTAATATGGATTCAGTGTCCGAGGAACAGGTTCGATCTTTGATCTTATTATTAACCTATTGCAGCCAGTAGATATAAGTACTACTACTTGAAATTTGAGTACTGAATTCGCATAGTTGGGAAGTCGATCATTAGTTTCCCCACTCCGAAACAGAACTCACTTTTTTTAGACTTAAAATATTGTCTTCGATCATAGTATTGTATGCATATACTGCATATGAGTTTGTTGGAAAACAGCGTAATTGTTATTTATTTTGTTGCACTACACTGTTCTTCAATACAGGGCATTTAAAAAAAAAAACTCTCTGATTTCATTTTGGTCTAGAATTTCTAATTGAAGTCCTATTTTCATGCGGTTTTTGGCAAGTGTTCAAGGAAGGATGGGGAATTTATGAAACTACGTTTATTTGTTTAAATTCATCCAGGGCAATATCGGCCATGGCTCAAGAAAAAACAGCAAATATTCGCCAGAGTACCTTGCAATTGGAATGAAGTGCAGTGCGGTATTGAGATTTGAGTTTTCTTCGTTAGATAACAATTCGTCAAGGTGAATAAGAAACAGGAAACTGAGCCGTTGTATTGGGAATTGTGTTGTACAGTTCTGTGCCACTGTGTGAGTATGATCAGGACACAGTGAGAATAGTGTACTGTGTTGAGCAACATGGGTTTATCGTTAAAAGTTTTTGGAGAACAGAATCTGTTGTTGTTACGCAACAGGCATTTAGAAACAAATTTGCCTCAAGTTCTACCCCAGATAGGAACGCAATATGGTTGCTAGTGAATAAATTGGAAGATACAGAATCTCTTCTCAGTGAGATATGAAAGCATCTAAACCCGAATGCACGTATTGTGGAAGATGTTAGTTATTGACTCTTTAGGTCGCCCAAGAAATCTCTCCGTCGTTTGTCACAAGAAACCGACTATAGCTATTCACTATGTGATTTACAGGTGTTACCACTAACATTTAATTTGTATTCTGCAATTTTACTTTAAAACTGCAAACTTCATTCCAGTTCTAAGGTACACTGGCGAAAATTTGGTGCGTTTCTTGAGGCGTGGTCGACATTACTCCGGATGATTTTAAACGAGTAAACATAATCCCATAAATGTCTCATTCTTCTTTGATCATTTGCCACAAACCACATGAAAATCGGACTTCAGATAGAAATTCTAGACCCAAATGAGATCCGTGAGATTTAAAAAAAAAAAAATTAAATCACCCTGTAGTTAATATTCTAACACGTAAAACTGCCTTGTGCATAATCCATTTTGCACCCATTGCACATCGCTGAAATACACATTTTTGGAGTGTGGGGCTTCTTGTACGTTGTCATAAATCGTCAGCTCCACGGTTCTTTGTGTCCGAAGTAATGGGTGTTTCGATTACTTTTGCTTTCACGTGTCTGGGCGACCCTAGCCCTTGAAACTATGCACTGTTCCTTACAGCTTCGTAGATTTTTTTTTTTCTATTCAGATTTTTTTTTTCAATCTACAATATTCTTATGCAACACCAATGTTCTGAAGGACAAGACTTCAAATGACGACCAGGGCTTATATATGATACAATTGGTGGTAGCATATCATGCAAGATTAACCCTCACAATATAGACCACTCTCCTCCAACAAAACTATACCACGGTCCCATCAGAGCTAGTTTGCGTTCTCATTAGCGTGTTGAAACTACTATTGCTAATCATGTATGATTCAGAAAAGCAATATAATAATGCATTATGATCAGTTCAGTGCGTAACCTGATTCAAATATTACTTTTCGGATGAATGAATTGGATTTTCAACTTAGCGTCTCTTTCAGCAGCGAAGTTGTATGTGAAACGTGGACCCACAGTTTAATAATATAAGATTCGAACCACATGAGCTTCCGCCAGAAATTGAACCCGGATCTCCGACACCATAGGCGCATACACTAACCACTTAACCATAAGGTTCTCGAATAAGTGAATTGTTTATTGCAGAGATACTTGATTTACCCTTTTTATGTTGGTGACCAGTATCTGAAATGGTTGTTCATCGCCTGGCAACAGGGATGATTATTGGAAACTATTTGAAACCTATACAGTCTTCTTGTTTTTGGTTCTCCCTTAAACGAGTTCGAATATCCAAGATTAATGCCTGTCTAAATCACTTTCTCGCAAAAAAAAAAAAAAAAAAAAAAAAAAGATTCTTCTAAATTGTTGAAAATAGTTAGGCAGTATCATCAAACCTACGTCGAAAATTAGTTTATGGAAGTTGATACATAATTAAATCACTTCCTCATTTGCGACATTGATAGAGTTACTGATTTCTGGACCCAGCGACCGTAAGGTAGTGGTAAACGTTCTAAGTTCCGGCTTCAGACGTAACGACTGGCTACCCTGAGTTTATTTTTGAGGTCTTTATCAGCTTCGTCAGGCTAGTGCCTTTATAAAACCTAACCATCGTCTTTTCCCGTTAGTGCTAGTTATTTCCGCCGAACCAGGACTGGGGCGTGTACAGGCGCAGTTGGTGGCTACACAAAGCATCATGGAAAAACTTCCCTGACCATTTTGGCTGTTCCCCACAACACTATCGCGCCTTCAGGAGAACTGAAGAACAAGACTACGCCACCGGGTCGCAGCTTTTGGCGCAAAATGCCAATCAATTCGTTTAGTCGACCTCATGTGTTCTCTGAGCTCCTCCGTGGCTAAGCGGTTAGCGTACGCGCCTTTGGCGCGGGAGTCCCGGGTTCGATTCCCGGCGGGAGCTCATGTGGTTCGGATTCCACGTTAATCAGTAGGTCCACGTCTCATATAGCCTCGCTGCTGAACGGGACGCTAAACTAAAATCAACTCAACTCATGTGTTCTCTGACACTTCTTAAGAAAGGATGAAACTTTCGAGCAAGTGTCTCAAGTTCCGTGTCGCTTTTTAAGTTACTTATGCTGAATAGTTGAAAATGTTAAAGGAGGCCTACAATAAGTCAGCATTATCAAACACAAGAAAGTGAAGAACGGCAAATGGTTGAATAGCCTACTTGTCTCGTTATAGTCTGTAAACATCTTTGACTGATAAAACAACAACACAGTGAACAAAACCGCAATATAAAATCACCATTAAAGCCTAAGATACATCGTTTTGGATTTGGATATGTGTCAAGAATCCGTTTGGACCATTTTAATTAAATCTCAAGAAAGAAATAGGCTATTCATCATCACACTTCGATTCAATTAAACCTAATGTACGTGAAAAATTGAACAAGAATTAACTTATATTACGTCGTGAAACCGGAAATTGTTGAATGAATCACAAAATATTGGTTTAATCATCCAAATTTATGTTGTTGCCTTTAACACAGGCCCTATTTGATGCAATATAGTTAAATCAACGAACAAAACAGTACTTCTTGTAGGTAGTTTCCAATATGACATTTAGCCCCTTCTGCAAGTTTTGTTTTATGACTTCAATTGATTCAAAATGCCTTCCAGAAGATAGTATTTTGAGTTTGGGGAACATAAAGAGACACGGAGCCGCATCTGATAAATGTGGTGCTTGGTCGATGACATTTGTTGAGTTTTCGGTCAGATATTTTCTTACAAGGATCATCGTGGTGCAAAATCTAGAACAGTTTATTCACAAATCTGTCCTTTTCCGGTTAACGTAGTCCTTAAACACCTCGTAACGGCTAGATAATATTGTTTTGTGATAGTTTACCCCTCCCTTGAAGGAATTATGAGTGAACAACAGCACGACAATCAAAGAAAAATAAACATAGCATGACTGATTTTCGAATTTGATCGAATAATTTAGTTTTTAATTGTCGAAGCACCATTCCGAAATATGTTGGGAGTTTGTATGACACACAAACCTATGTCTTATCAGTTATCAACGGTTATGATACGATTCATCAAGGTAGGGTCCGAATTGGCTTAACCATGTCTTCAGCAACATGTTTGAGGTGCTCTTTTCGAACAAAATCCAACTCGTTCAACAAACCATACCGCGGCGCGTCTCATGTCCAAACCATTAAGGTTAGTGTAAAGGGACAAGTTTTGCTGATAGATGGCACTACAGTCTTCGTATCTCTCCCATGTATTTTTTACCTTTCACGAAAATTTACAATTTCTCTTACAAATTTCAACCTAGAGACTAAATTTTTAGAGAAGGAACTTCGTAACCTATTAAATGGAACAATCCGTGCCGATATTTTATTTAGAATTTTCTTCAACGTTGAAACAGTTTCATTGTTAAAGGTTTGGATATCCATTCCAACAATCAAGCCATTTCAACAATGAAGAAAATTCTAAACAAAAAATCGGCACGGATTATTGCTTTCGATAGATTATGAAGTTCCCTTTCTAAAAGTTTGAAGTCTCTAGGTTAAAATTTGTACGAAAAATCGTGATTTTTTTTTTTTTTTGTGGATGGTAACAAATACATCGGAGAGATATGAAAACTGTAGTGTCATCTATCGGCAAAACTTGTCCCTTTAAACCAACCTTAAATAAAGACACTGCGAAGTGCTTGGTTGAAATTTGATTTTGTATCTTTTGAATTAAGCACTACTCGTTATGATTATTATATATTGATTGAGTTTGTTTACATGGTGAAACTCTCTACCCCAAGTTTATGAAGTGAACTCTCATTTACACGAATTTCGAACCATAGTGGGACTGGGTCCAGTAAAGTTAAGAAGTACTTCAGTTATCATTCAAGATTACCTAGCACAAAAGGCGATCCCACACCACACACATACACAGTGTCTTCCCCAAGATAACTAGATTGCGAAACTTAGCCATAGATCTGGTTGATATTAATCTAGAATTATAAGATTCATTTTTGCAATGGACTTTCACCCTACTTACGAGGGCTATATAGAAGAAACGACAATTTTGATGCGAAACAAATTACAGATGAATGTGCAAAATATTTTATACCAAAACTACATATCTTACTCTACTTCCAAACATATTGGCACGCACACACTATCACTTGCAATAGCGTAATATCTCTTTTTCTATACCATCATAGCACTGTATTACTGTTAATGAATTCAAAAATCTTAAAAGTTCGCCAGCAGTGGAGAAATCTTTCTGGATAGTGAGTGTTTCAAATTCCGGAACAACTAGAAATTAGAAACCTTATTACACTCCATGTTTCAGTAGATAAAATTCTTAATGTTCTCGCACATGTTCAGAACTCAATAGCGTTCATATTCACATCTGCATGGTGTTTCTGCTTGGTTGAAACTGAGGGAGGGGCCGTGGGTGAAGCATGTCCGTGCTATAGTCGAATGTTCCGGCTTTCTGCAAATCACTTCCCCATTGATGAAAAAACTCTCAAGATTGTATCATATATATATATATATATATATATATATATATATATAATATGGTTATATACGTACGTCTAATAAACATAATTCAACTAGAGCATGATCTTGACGTACGATATCTAGGGTATACCGTCGTTGATTTTTGATCTTGTTGCTACCAGCTGAATCATCGTTTTTCGTATTTTATATATATATATATATATATATATATATATATATATATATATATATATATATATATATATATAATAATCACGTAGTAATTTAATTTCCTTTGTGTAGTAATTTATTTTAATATTTCAATATTATTTACGAAACGTAACAATATTCTGGATATTACATTTGTTATTTGAGCCATTCATTTTTTTTTAAAGTATGTTTAATTCACTGTTTTGTAGTATATATTTCTCGCAAATCCGTTTCTAATTTTTCTTTATTTTCTTCTCATTTCAGGTGATAGACTTTGGATCTAGTTGTTACGAACACCAGCGGGTCTACACGTATATCCAGTCTCGATTCTATCGTGCTCCAGAAGTCATTTTGGGAGCACGCTATGGAATGCCAATTGATATGTGGAGTCTAGGCTGCATCTTGGCTGAGCTCCTCACAGGTTTCCCTTTGTTACCTGGTGAAGATGAAGGAGATCAACTTGCTTGCATCATTGAGCTCCTTGGAATGCCACCCCAGAAGCTCCTGGACCAATCCAAACGCTCCAAGAATTTTATTAGTTCCAAAGGCTACCCTCGTTATTGCACTGCCACCACATTGCCAGATGGTACTACAGTCCTCAGTGGCGGGCTGTCCCGACGAGGAAAACCACGTGGACCTCCTGGCTCAAAAGATCTCCAAAGGGCTCTTAAGGGCTGTGATGATACGTTGTTCCTTGACTTTATCCGCCGGTGTCTGGAGTGGGATCCAGAAGTCCGGATGACTCCTGGAGCCGCGTTGAGGCATGCGTGGCTTAGACGGCGGTTGCCACGGCCTCCTGCTGAAAAAAGTGAGAGCCCGTCTTCGGCTTTGAGGACTCCAAGCTCATCTAGAAACTCCAGTAAAACCAATACTATAGGCAGTGGATCAAGTGCCAAGCTGCGAGTGCAGCTCTCTGATGATGGTTCTAGCACAATTCACTCCCGTCATTCTCACCACTCTACGAAGTTGCCCCAAATTCCGAACACCATTACATAACACGTGGACTACTGCTGGAAAACAGTTGTGTGTGTCTGTATGTGTGTATGCGTATTTATGCCTGTGTATTGTATATAATATTGTGCGTGGATGTGTAAATGTGTATGCGTGCTTCCTTACAAAATAAGATTAAGAAGATTGTCTAGGTACTAGACTATCGCAAGGAAGATAACGACAGTGAAAATAATATGCGGTCTGTGCATAGAATACCAACAACTCAGAGTAGCATCGTCTTAGATCTCGTTTAAGTTAATATAGTACCGTCCGCTGTGATGTAATGTCCGCAAATTGTAGTCATCAATCTTATACATGTGGGTAGCCCTTAGACCTTAACAGTATGAGTGGTGTAACTCATGCTCAGTCATGTGGTCACAATTACCTCATACCAAAGGAAGGCAAAGTACTGAAATTGTATTGCAATGCTCTTGCAAAACAGTTGGTCTTGACATTTCCTACTAATTAAACGCTGTCGTAAATCTCTGTGCACAAGATCTGTTGCAGTTACAGTCATAGAAACCAAAGCTTGTTGATTTTTAATTATATTATTATTATTATTATTTTATTTTATGCACTGCATGTGTAAGTTTTATTACACATTATAAGCAGTGCGTCTCATTGTGATGTCAGAAACCTAGTGACTGGTTGTGTGAATCCTCAAACCGAAAAGAATATTAGTACATTCATGTTGATTTCTGTTTAATATAAATTTAAAGGAAATGAGCTAGAAGCAAGCAACGTTCTATCCTATGTTATGAGTGTAATTTATAGGTTCTGCTTTTGTGATAGGTAAGAAAATAAAATGGAGTATGATTGTCAGTTATTATCCAGTGATACATGCCACATAAGTATTTTGACAGCATTCTAGTAGCTTCATTCTAGTTTGCTATGTTTTACTCCTGACACTATATTTAATAAACCAAACGTACTTCTAGGTGGATAGAAGTCAATGTTATTATTTTAATACTCATTGTATGAACTTTATTTATTGGAATTGTGTAGATTGATACACATTTTGATTTATTATACGTTTTAGCTAGAAAATAAACAATCTCATGTATGACGGAGGATAAATATAATTTTCAGTAATATGCATAAGCAATTAATTTGAAATTCTTAATACCTAGTAAGTCAAACGTACAGTAATATCTTACAAAACAACTAAATATTTCAATTATCAGTTCGTCACCTAAATGAACAAAATTATATATCATAAAGTTTATGCCGACTCTTTGTATAAAAGTTTACTTGCTTAGAGCATCTCTTTCCATGATATAACCTTGATCTTTGTGAGAATTACTTTGTAACAATTTATGGAATCTTGGAGATTGTTTATTTTCAAGCGAAACTGATGCAGTTATATGTATTTGTTAAACGTATTATTTTAACAGGATCTTATGCGTATTTCAGAATGTGAAATTCTTACAAAAATTTAATATTGGAATATAAGTCATTCTTCTGCATCCTACCCTGATCGATTATTGTAAAGATATTTATAAAATTTTATATTTTTTATAATTTTATTTTTTTAAGAAGGATAAATAATGAAATCATAATAATTGAATATTGATTCCCTACAGTTGAATTTGTTGCTTATTTTGTTATTATTCTCTTCAGATTGCAAAATTTTAAATGAATTTTTAAGTTTGTTAAATTAATTAATGTGTTTATCTCATTTCATTGTGAATCTGTTTAAGTGGCCTTAATTGATGGTATGTTTAAAGCTTAGTAAATCATGAAGTTTGCTAGTATTTTTTGTCTGTTTGAACTGTAAATTTGTATTAAATCATTATAAAGATGATATTAAAGACTTAGTAAATTTCTGGAAACAAATAGAATTACACATAAACATTGATTAAGTTCTTTGCTACATGCCTAGTTTTGTGAGTACCAAATTAATTTTTTGATTTGGTTGAATCACGCTACGAGAAACTCATGGATTAATTATATAGCTTAAATGCGTCAATTAGATACAATATTGCATTTTTAAAAGCATGTGTTTGTGAATAGCGTATTTTTAACTTTTACGGTTTTAATTATTTAAAATTTCAATGAATTTGACTTTTTTTATTGCCACTGAACAGTTTTTTCTACCTAATAACTTGTGAAGTAACCATTTCGGAATTACATTGTATGTTGAAATAATTTTGGAAGTTCATGAATTGGAGTTGGTAGTACACGTACCATTCCATTGTAAAATAGAAGTTACTACATCATTTCGCAGTTACAATGTTTAGAATTCGACAACGAAATTACGAAAAAAAATGTAGTAAGTATTATAATAAAAACGTATTAGAAATGTTTATTATGTTTAAAAGTATTATGGTGCAATAGAGTATTTCTCAGCTACTGGTTGGGTACCTTGAAATGATTATTAATTCAGAGAAAGAACTTCAAAAAGATACGTACCTTTTATGGTTTCGTTTTCAAGCTAGATTTCATTAAACTTTTTGAACCTATGTGAAAAGATTAGTTTTTGGTAACCATCATAGTTAAAAGACCTATGAAGGAGTCTTTTACATATGTTTTAAATATTGTGGCATATGTGATGTTCATTATATTATTGTGTTAATTTGTATCACATTATACTGACAAATTATGAAACGACAAACTGTATGTTGGTATATTAAACTGTTTTACAGATGACTAGAAAGCTTAGTTGTAAATATGTCTTGCTAGTTGCAGGAATGAGTCATTTATTGTCCATTAGAATTGTTAAGTACATGTAAATAAATTTCCATTCATTTTGTATGAATTTTGACCCCATCGTAAAAAAAAAAAAAAATCCTCCGAATGCTTAATTCTGTGCAACATAAATTGAGGGTCAAGTCCTGTTTTATGAATGTCTCAGGCATTTTGTGTGTCTTTCTTTTGTATTTGTGATATTTTCTGATTTTTTTAATAAGTCAATTGAGCCATATATATTTGTGCTCTGTTAGTTGTGAATGCATCTTTACATCATAGTGATGACACTGTGAAAGGCATACATTATGAAACAAGTGTAAATTAAATGTGCATTTGCACACAGAAATTATTTATATAGTATTTTAATTTGACTTTATTATTACTTGAAACCTTTATCACACCTGACAACACTTTGTGGTAGTTTTGTTCATGGTAAGGGACATTGCAGGAAAAGTATAATACAGATCGTTATCAGAACAACAGAAATACCTAAAAAAAAAAAAAAAAAAGCATGACTAACCATATTAATATGATGTTGGATCCCCTTTTGCCCTCAGAACAGCTCGGATGCGTCGTGGAGTGGAGTTAGCTTCAATTCGGTTGGAGAGAATAGAGGTAGAAATTCCATCGGATTCGTGTCTCCCAACCAGATCACACATATTAAGTTACGTTCAGGTCCGGGGTTTAGGTAGAATAGGGGAAGTATTCATCCTGATGTTCCTCAGGCCAGGCCGCAACAACTCGAGCTGTAACAATGGATTATCGTCCTGAAATGTTGCGTCATTGCCCGTAACCAATGTCTGGATCATAGGATTCACGTGGTCCCTTCAAATAGCTATATAATCACGGTCACTGACGCGACCAGTAATCGTTAGTACAGGACCGACTAGAATCTAGAATATTGCGGCGCACATTGTCACGGAGCCTCCGTTATGTTTCAATGTTGGAGACGCTTGGATCATACACTTCTGTGGGCGTGTACACACAAACACGGTCCGCGGTTTGAAATAAGATGAAGGGTGACTTATTAGACCATGTGTCACATTTACAGCCATCAGCAGTCCATGTTGCTTGTTTACGGAATCATTGGCACGTTCTGAAGCATTATTGTTCCTCATCAGCAGTTTCGCCGGTGCAACCCGACCCTGTTTATCCATTTGGTATAACTTGGAGTGGACTCGAATTGTCGATGCAGACTGTGGGAGATGGTGCTTGAGTTCCTTCATTATTTTCATCGCAGTCACATGACAGTTCTGCTAATCTTTAATGCTTGGCGGGAACTGTGATTAAGGGTTTTCAACTTCTTCGCCGTAAGTTTTCAAAGCCGTCATCACGTTGAACTTCGTCCCTCACGATACACCCAACAAACACACTTTCCATTTTCGTCATGGTCTCATCACGTAATCGAGAGCGAACAGTTTGCCCTCTTTGAAAGTCAGAGAGGTCATCTATTTTATGCTATCACCATCTGCAGAGTTCACTGCACGTTTCCGTTTTATTCCTGCTTACTTAATATGGAATTTGCCCTAACACACCACCAAAAACAACCCGGCACTTCAATCACCTGTCTGATTGTTGCCAATCGAGTAATCTGAAGTACTTCCAACTCCAGGTGATTCCATTATTCTGATAACCATCTGTATATATGATAGATTTATTACAGTAGCGAACATTTTCCATTCTCCAAGATAAATGTAAGGGGTTATCTTATAAAAATAAGAAAAAAATCTTGCAGATTCTAAAAATTGCCACAAAACAACTTCATGTCCGTTGAAAATGATATAGGCCCCAGAATGCTCTCAGAATAATGCAGCGTGCAGCGTGTTATATTTAGTCGCATAACCAAGAAAACAAAAAAAAAAAAGAAGAAGAAGAAGAATATTATTCTTTCTAGGATTATAATTGTACCAGCAAACTCTTTTCCAAACAATTAATATTGTCAGTTTTTTGAAACACAAGAAAATATCAGAATCGCTAAATTAACTACGTTAAATGAGTGTATGTGAATACAAATAGTAGTGTAATTTCCGGTTCCAGTACAAAACTTACAACGCTTTCACCTAATGTGAGATAGTGAATCCTTTTGAGAAGACTATCATCAGTGATATTAATAATGAAATCCAAAAGTACATTTTTCAGTATCATATTGTGCACTGATAACATTTGTGACTGATAAGCACTATGTGGTGAGAGTATTGTTCTAATTAGTGCTGGGGTACAGGTTTTCTTTCTAGATAATTAACTACAAGACACAGCAATAAAAAGAATACTTGAGAAAACTCCTTAAAACTATGAAATTTAAGTATAGTGGCCAATCGGTACATTACCCAATAATTTTCTTTCATTCCTTCGCGATATTATACAAGGTGTTCAAGAAAAGACCGAACATTTTGTTTTGAAATAAATTAGGAATGGCAAAAGATATAAATTAATGCTCTTTTGGACACCACGCAGAACCGCAAATCGTTTACACATATATAATATTTTCAAAGTGTATGCCATCCCTTACCACAAGATGGCACATTCGATCTTGAAAGTTATCAATGTCGTTTTTAAGATCTCCGAAGTAACAATGAAAAGCGCGCCAGTGATAGCAATTTTGAGGTCATTCAGAATAGCAGGATGTCTTTTGTAAACCAAATCTTTGATGTGTTTCCAAAGGAAGAAGTCACAAGGATTTATGTTCTGAAAATGTGAAGACCATTCAATAGCCCCAGAATACTAATTGGGATATTGCAGAGGGACCACGCGTGTTTCAAATTGTTGGCTGATGGCCTGAAAAACGTTGATCGCCCGGTGCAGAAACAAGAGACCAATCTTAGATGGCGAATTCAGGGCGAAATTTGGTTTCCAAAACGAATTGGTACGATATGCTGATCACCGTGGAGTCAAAAGAAATGAGCCAGCCAGTTTCTCTCTCCACAGAGCTGCCCAAACATAAACCTTGGCTGGATGAGGTGGACGAATTTCACATAAAACAGGCTTCTCAGATCATCACCTCCGCTGATTCTGTTTATTCACATACCCCTAGAACCATAAATAGGCTTCGTGGCTGAACCACACAGACTCTACATCAAGTTCGGTGCTAACAACAATTATCCTTTCGCTTTTCAAAAGATACATCATTCAGACGTTAAAGGGTTTCAGTTTTGTTTGAAAATAACTGGAAATCTTTATAAACGATTGTGTGCGCAAAATGTCCAGTTGAGCGGCTAATTTTCTTGTTAATTTTGAAGGTTCTTTTGACATCGTTTTCCTTGCTTTTTGAACAATTGGCACTGTCCTCGCAGTTGTTAGTGTACCGGCTCGTGCTTGCCTGGCGCTTCCGGAATTGGATTGGAGTCTCAGGTTACGGTCAAGCCGTGGGATTCGGTAGCGAGTGCAATCAGGATTACTCGCTCTAACCGAACACCAAGGTTGAGGGCAAACCTCGAAGGTGCACTTAGTGCACAGACCTATATAGGTCAGGTGGCTACCGATACCGGCCCATAACAAGGCCCAAAGGCCGCAGCTCGTTGTCAGTAACGAGCGAAACGTGCTGGTAGACTACTTTGACTGTAATGTACCAGAATGTCCCTGCTGTGTGCATCACGAACAGGACCAATTGTTGATCTGTTTCAGATAAGAGATCTACGTCAATTGTACATTAAAACAATATAACAAAATATATATAAGAAATAACAAAAGAAAATAAAGAAAAATATATATGTGAAATATGTACTACATTTACATAAACTAGATTGTTTCTAAAATGATTTTCAGAGGAAACGAACGATACATCTGAACATCTGATGATCAACAATTATACAACGATGCCAGCATGAATTATAAAGAACGTTGTATAATTGATAATCTGGGTGTTACATATGTTAGTAACGTATGCCTGCGAGTAAGGTGAGAAAGTACACGAAAATTGAGAACAAAAACCAATAATTTGAGTTAATTTTTCCATTGGTTATTTTATGGAGGAACAACAAGTCTGCCACCATGCGTCAAGTAAATGGAGTCTGAATATTAAGTTTGGGAGCTGTGTGTTATTAAGACTACGCACTGAGGGAATTTTGTTTGACAATGGCGAGAAAAAAGTAAAGAACAGAATCAAAATGGGATAAGTTTAAAACACAGGCCACATTCCACATCGGTGAGCAATATTCAATTTTAGGAGATACAAAACTGAAGAAAAACTGAGTGATTTGAGATCGCGAATTTCAGTAAATCTGTAAATAATACCTAGTCTTTTCATAGCACTCTTCACAGTAAGAATGATGTGATAAACGAATGTAAGTTTCATCGAATAATACTCAGAGGTATTTATGTGTCGCAGATTTTTTGATAGGACTGTTATTAATACAATATATGTAATAAATTATATTTTTTCTTCAAAGAAATACTGAGAGAGAAACATTTTTGAGGGTTCAGTTTTACATTCCAAGTTCGCACACCAGTCAGTAAGTTTAGCGATAATTCGTTGAAGTCGTGGGACCATCAATGGAAGAGATTTTATGGAAAATTTAACAATCGTCAACAAAGAGAAGAGTATTCGTGGATGATAAAGAAAGGAAGGGAGATCAACCATGTAAAGAAAAAAAATAGCAGTGGTCCTAGAACACTACCCTGAGGAACCCCAGACAGAACGGACAAATTCGGATGATGCATCTGGCAGAACATGTTGCATACGATCAGTAAGATAATCCTTTAGCAGACATGAATTTGTCATGGAGATTAAATCTACTGGATATCTTGCGAAGAAGCAGATGGATGTCAATTTTATTGAAGGCTTTGGAGAAATCTAGGTATATTACATCCAATCCAGGAGTTTCTGAAACACAGTTTATTACATAAGACATTCTGAGAGGTTGGTTAGGTATGATTTCTGCTGCAGGGAGCCATGCTGTGCGATGTTCAAACAAGGTTGTGAACTTGTAAAGTCTGTCGTTTAAGATATTCTCGCAAAGAATTAACAATGGAGTAAAGAGAAATGGGTCTATAGAAACGTACATCAGTTGTAGTGTCAAATTTTATGGATTGGAACAGTGGCGTAGCACACTTTTGCGGGCCCCCCCGCAAAGTATAGAGAAGGGGCCCCACTTGTAAAGCCGACACAAGTAAGGTGGAAGTTCTACTTCTTTAAAACTTTATTCCTCGCAAGACTTCGGGGCCCCTATGCATCGGGCCCCCCCGCACTGCGGGGGTTGCGGGGGCAGCTGCTACGCCACTGAATTGGAATAATGTTAGCCTGTTTCCAAAGTTGGAGGATAATGCCTTATGTGAAACATCTATTAAATAAAAAGAAAAAGCCAAAGAGTAAGCAATTGATGCTGCTGTACCTCGAAGGAAGCTTATATAAATGTTACGTCCAAGAGCACGATGGTCAGGTAGAGCTGACAAGGGTGATTTGGCTTCAGCGGGTGTAATAAAAATCGGCGATAGGGAATGCGAACATACAGCTTCAAGAGCAGGAAGAGGATTAGGTACCGTCTGGATGGAGGAATATCTGTAAAAATAATCATTGAATGATTCAGCTCTGTATTCTTCAGTAACAGTGCTTCCAGCATAGTTGACGTTCCTGGGTATACTAGTTTTATTTCTGCTTGAATTAATGGGAGACCAGAAGCTGTTAGGTCTCGAACAAAACGAAGGTGCAATGTTGGAGACGTAATTATTGTAGTTATTTTTTTCTAAGCAGGAACATGGCATATAGACAACTGCCAGAAATTATTGTGAGAAACTAGTTTGGATATTATTTCCAGAATGACCACGCGAGCTTCTTGTTTAGCTAAGAGCAGACCGAATTTTAGCATCAAACCAAGAAGGGAACTTGGATAATTTTTTTTGGGGGGGGGGATAAAGTCTTCGACAGCAGCTACAACGCTATCAGTGAGAAGCGCTGTAGGGTCATTGATAGACATTTTCCAACGAACACTATGGAAAAAAGATGTAAAACAGGGCAGTCATCTTCCCATGGAGCCCTCTTCCACAGTCTATTACATGTTTCACAGAAGTTCGTATGTTGGGACAAAATGTTACATCCAATGAATTATGATCAGCAGAAAAAGGTTCATACGTGGAGTTACGTCAATCTCATTTAGTGAGGAGACAACATAATCCAGGTTACTATCCCCGAGCATGTTGAACATACGTATATTGACGTAAGCACAGACCATGAATAAATGTATCCAAAAGCCAGTTACCATTTCCTAACTTACTGATCCCATATCAAGTGGTATCCAATCAATGGACATACTAGCCACCCATTAAACCACATTACCTAAAGATAGGATCCTATGTACCATATGGATTGTACAGGGTGTCCCAAAAGCAGGTATACGCCCCTGCATTGATCAGGTATAATATTTTAGCTTATAGGTTTATTTGTTTCGGCTGTTCCGAACTTAAAATACAAGTAAAAATAAGAACAAATAATAAAGGAACTAAGTCTACCTGAAGGATAACAATAAGAAATGCTATAAAAAGAAATGAGTTCATCAGTATGGGACTGCAAACCTACTTTTGGGCCACCCTTTATTTTGACTACAAGCTCTACAATTCAATTTTGTGGCGCAATATCAATTAAGCACCAGAGTACCGTTGGCGTTGTTTTTTGAACAGGGTTCTATGTACAGAGGACCAGGATGTCATAAAAATTTAATTTAAAATGTTATGGGTATTGATATATTAATCTGTCAGTGAAAAAGAAAAGAATTTATGTAAAACCATCAGACATCCATTCACATATACGTACCCAGACAGCAATTTAAACTTGCTGCAAGTTTGCCCAAACTTGGTGTTGCAGGTCAATTAGCTTGCCGCAAGCTGTACTATGCAAGCCAATTAGCTCGCTGCAAGCTTGTGGCAAGCTAGTTAGTTACATCAGGGCAAGGCTTGATACAAGCTTGTCTTCACAAGTCGAACACAAGTCAAAACGCAAGTTAAATATAAGCGTAACTCATTAATGGCAAGCTTTATTAAGCTTATTGCAAGCGAAAGTCACGCCAAACAAGCCATGTGGAAGCTTACGGTAAGCGAATGTAGTTAAAGCAAAGCAGTAAGGAATCCTATATATCAACCGTCTGAGTAAATCTATGCTACAATATATTTTTCCCTCACAAGTAAACCTTACGTTTGGGTGAATCGAGTTGCTGACTGAGACACATATGAGAAAGTAGTACTAAATGTGGTCAGTATTTCAGTGAAGTTATAGGTGCGAAGCTCCAGGGGTTTAGGAGATACAGCTACCAGAACATCACATGGAAGTACAGAATAGTCTGCATACAGTTGGAGGTAAAAGCCCTGTAAGACCTCTTGTAATGACAAAAGGTGAATAACAAATATATGGGTACATATTAGGACTAGGGGGAAGTCATATAATAAGGGTATACCTGACGGCGGCCATCTTGAAATCCGCCATTTTGAATTAAGGTTAAGTTTTTAAAATAGGAGTAGGGTCAGGTGATACATGATTTAAGGCGCAAATTTAATCAGAAGAACAATGGTGACATTAATTTTGATTTACGCGCAATTGGTAAAAAGTTACAGGGAAATTAAATATTGTTGCAGCATATGTATTAGTCCTTTACCCCACCTTGTAAATTTTGTGTTAATGATAATAATTAAATAAAAGCAGGTGGATAAATATTAGGTTTATGGTAAGAGTTGCCTTGATGGCGGCCATGTTAAAATCCGCCACTTTGAATCAGACAAAAGTTTTAAACAAAACGCATAACAGTGACACCATATTAATAGCAAATTTTTACCATAAATCCAACGGTATAACCATTTTTGCTTTATCATTAACCAGCAAAATTAAATGGGAATAGAGTAATGCAATAGATGACTTCGGGCTAGAAGTTAATCAGAAATACAATGGTGGCGTTATACAGTTGGATTTATGGTAAAATTTGCTATTAATAAGGTGTCAATGTTATGTGTTATGTTTAAAACTTTTGTCTGATTCAAAATGGCGGATTTGAACATGGCCGCCATAAAGGCAACTCTTGCCATAGACCTAATATTTACCCACCTGCTTTTTATTTAATTATTATCATTAACACAAAATTTACAAGGTGGGGTAAAGGAATAATACATATGCTGCAACAATATTTAATTTCCCTGTAACTTTTTACCAATTGCGCGTAAATCAAAATTAATGTCACCATTGTTCTTCTGATTAAATTTGCGCCTTAAATCATGTATCACCTGACCCTACTCCTATTTTAAAAACTTAACCTTAATTCAAAATGGCGGATTTCAAGATGGCCGCCGTCAGGTATACCCTTATTATATGACTTCCCCCTAGTCCTAATATGTACCCATATATTTGTTATTCACCTTTTGTCATTACAAGAGGTCTTACAGGGCTTTTACCTCCAACTGTATGCAGACTATTCTGTACTTCCATGTGATGTTCTGGTAGCTGTATCTCCTAAACCCCTGGAGCTTCGCACCTATAACTTCACTGAAATACTGACCACATTTAGTACTACTTTCTCATATGTGTCTCAGTCAGCAACTCGATTCACCCAAACGTAAGGTTTACTTGTCAGCTTCCAAATTATTGAATCAAATACATAGCCGTGAAAACACCCACGGTTCTTATCTCCTTGTACAAAACATTAACATAAACATAATTGTAACGGTTTTATTATGATAAGCAACGCGCCGTTGCTTCTTACTAATATCCAATATCTTGAGATGTTAGCCGTGAGTACTTGAAATTTCTATCTTTTTATATACAAACGCAGAAAAATGTTTACACTTTAAACACAACGTTCAAATGAAGTTTATACTGTAAGTTAAAGTTTATATTAAAATATCTGCAACAGTTCTGTATTCTTTCGCGAAATAAGTAGCTCAAATCTGCTGCCAGCTATGTTCACATTTATGCTTTATACATAAATACTACAATTCGTTATGCCTCATGGTTACCGAAATATAAGGAAATAAAGAGTTACATTATAGGTAAGTGGGACTAGAGTACTAGACGGCACAATTCAAAAAAAAAAAAAAAAAAGTTTGTCCTTTATTCTAGGTGAATGCTGAAAAGACGCTAACAACGCAAACACTATCTCTTCGCCGAAAGTTAAGAGATCAGCGTCACGTGGTTTTTGAGAACAACTGAAAATCGAACGCCCGCTGGCTTTTTACTTCAATCTAAAGAAAAGCGTCTCGCAAGTGATGCATAGGTTGCCCGCACTATAGCTTGCGCTAAGCAGAAATAAGCTTTCGTGTATATAAGCCAAAGCGAAATAAAATCAAATAAAAGCAACAGGCAAGCTTGCGGCAAGCAAGCATGCTGTCTGGGTATATATATAATAATATACCGTGTAAGTTCGTCAAATGTACTTTAAAGTATTCGAAGCATACGATCAATGGTTTTCATAAACCTATAGCATACATATTTTCCTTATTGATCTCACTCATCTTTTCACGGATCATTTAGGTTTTACACATCTAGTACATTTAAAATAACGTTGTGAGCAATTATTAGACTTCGAAACTGTTATGCATACATGGCAGAAGTCTTGCAGAACGACTACGTCCGTCCGTCCGTCTGTCTGTCGACATCTTTCAGAGCAAAATGTAAGAGAATAGAGAAGCGGTTTTTTGCAATCGATTCAGAATCCAAGAATGAGTTTCATCTCCGTCAACCCTCTATTTAAACTGGTGGTGGTAGTCCTCAGCCATTTCTCGGTTCAAGTTGATCACTATAAAACACAACTGTAACACACAGCAACAAACTTTTTTTATTCAGTCAATTGAGCGTCTTACGACAACATACCACCCGCAGTACTGTCAAAATGGAAAGTCCATAGAGCAAGAATGGTAAAATTTATTGAGAAGAGTTTTTTTTTTTTTCAATCGATTCAGTTTCCGAGCAATAGATTCAATCTTCTTTGTTAACAGTATATTCAAACCAAAAGTGGTAGAAATCAACCATTTGCAATTTCAGCATTAATTGCCGTAGAACAGAAACTGTAAAGATAACGAAAATAAGATTTTTTTTGCAATCAAATCAGTGTATGAAAGAACATATTGTCACCCAGGCACGTAGCCAGGATTTCGCAATAGGGGGGGTCCGGACGAAATACTGTGGTTATCACACCAGGGACTTGATCATTTTAAACTATTTTACTGGCAACACGTATTTGTTTGTTTAGCAAGATTTCGTAATGGGGGGGGGGGGCTGACATGAAATATTGTGGTTACACACCAGAAGATCAATGAATCTAAACTATTTTACTGGCAACATATCCATATTGGTTTGTTAGGATAATAAAATGAGGATATGTTAGTAATTATTTTAATAAGGAACTATGAAGAAATCTTGAGTAAGAAAATACAAAAAAAAAAAAAGTTGAAAAAGATATAGTCTACCGAGGTCATTCGAACTCGGTTCTAGTTGTCTTCTTTCTTCTTCTTTTTCTTATGTTCGTTTAATCCCGTCAAGGATAGGAACGAAATCTCTTTCAGGAGTAAAGACATCCTATAAAATGGATTAGTGTTGCCGCGAAATTCAAAATGGCTCATATTATTGGTGATTCTGGGCATTTCTTAAGTTCTACCTGAGAGTCTATCTTATCCTACCGGTTTGTCGATCGTCATTTGTAGTTCATAGGATTAGCATGGAGATGATGGAATTCGGAATGTTCCATTACAATAATATTCATTTTTAACTTGACTCCTCCGTTTCTTCCACACAAAGCAGCTCATAAGAAAGAGTAACCAAACGCTGGGTGACGTTATATTTTTGACGATGATTCATCTTTTTCTCGTTTCTTTTTGTTTCATTTTTCCTTAATTATTTTTTAATTTCTGGATCCGAAGGGGGGGGTCCGGACCCCCCGGACCCACCCCTTGGCTACGTGCCTGTGTCACCACCCACAATACTGTACGGAAACCAAAAATAGTTGAAATTTACTAGTACTTCCGGTTTCAATAATGATTTTCATAGGACTAAAACGATAAGCAATATCGAGAAGTGGTTATTTGCAATTGATTCAACGTCAAAGAAGGGGTCTTGGGTCTACTTTTATTTATCTGTTCAAATCGGAGGTCGTGAAAATCTGATGTGCAGTTAGAACTCTGATTACATAATGGATAAAACGAAAATAAATATCGGCAAGCAGTTTTTGGTATGGATTCAATACTGCATGAATAAGTTTCACCTCCGTTTTTTTCGTCTATTGTCATTGAGCTCTAAGATCAATATTAAAACCGAAAGTGCAAATTGATGTATATCATTTTCAAACAAAAGAAGTAACTAGTAATGGATTTTAAATAGGGGTTCAGCGTCCGAGGAACAGTTCTATCTTTGATCTTATTCTTCTATTGCAACCAGTAGTTGTACATGTACTACGATCACTTTGAATATAGAATTTGCATAATTTGGAATTGTACCGTTGTTTCACAGTGTGAAACAAAACTCGCTTGTTTTTAAAGTTCGAAATCTGCTTGTGATAAAGTCTAAATCAGCCATTTTGCATCGTTAAAAATAATGTTAGACTTCATAAAACAAGTTTTAAGAAATCAGTTCAAGTCATTATTATTATTATTATTATTATTATTATTATTATTATTATTATTATTATTATTATTATTATTATTATTATTATTATTATTATTATGTTAGTAATAGTGGTAGTAGTCGCTGCCGTTGTTTCAATACAGTAATACCAGTTTCGCAGTTAAATATTCATCAGAATTATGTGAATGTTAAAAGTAAAATTGTCAGATTAGGAATAGAAGAGATGCAAAACACACATTGGTTCAAAAGGAGCAGATGGAGTAAGGCTGATGTCGCATTTAAAAGCTCTTTTTTTTCTTTTCTAGTTCGGTTTGATTATTATCAAGAACATGCATAGAAGTGTTTAAGAAGAGAATGGTTGAACTACAAACTGATATGAAATGAATTGTATTGTTTAATTTACTTGCCGGTAATTTGGCAATGCACTTTAACAATGTCACAGGAAAGCGCTAATATTTGTTAGTAGGTAATGATGATTGTCATTTCTTAGGGACGGTGTCAATTCACATGAATACTGGTTAGGGCCTTGTTAGTGATAAACCGCTCTTCTTGTGCAATACCTGGATTCTATACAACAAGACTAACGTGAACTTGAACAAACTGTACTGGGCAGAATATTAAATGTGACATGATTCTAATGTGGGTTTAGTCATCTGCGAATGTAGTCGACATAATGCGAGATTAATTTTTAAAAGCTGTTTGTGTTAAAAGTGGTTAAGTTAAAACTGTCTACACTAATTAGTTCTTATTCCAAGGGTTTCATTTGGAGGAAAACAGGTCAAAATAACTATGTCCGCCCATTTCCTTTCTGTTCTTCTCTACATCTCTTTCCATCCATTTCCATGGCCATCACGTAATCGTTTGTTTTCGTTTCATTTCTATATTACTGTAGCCTTCTTTCTTGGGTCTTACACATCTGTATATCCTTGATTGTTCCCTTTACTCTCTTTTCTCACACTTTTTTTTTCTTGCTGTCCCATACATCCTGCGTAGCAATCTTAATTTGGTAATACCTGTATTCAACTTTTTTGATTTGTTTTATTTATTGGCCATCTTTCTTTTCCAAAAAATCATTGGGCTGGCCTAAACACTGCTTTGTGAATCATTCCTGTATTTTTTTACCGTGATTGTGCGGTTACAGAGAACGCTACATACTATTTTCAAATTTCGCCATCTCTCTTGCGTTCTGTGTGTTATTTCCACGTCCAATCATCATTCTTGTTAGGAGATGAGCCAAAATATTTGAAATTCTTCATTTCATTCAATCCTTGTAGCCTTACTTCCCCATTTCCTTAGCGTAAACTTGAGGAAACCTAAAAGTTGGTGGAAAGGAAACTGATTATATCTCTCAAAGACTTACTCCAACTACTTTCCTTTCTACCTATTTCCTGTTGGTATTGAATAATACATCATCTTCGGCAAACATCATACACCAGGGCTTCATTCCTCATAACATCCCTGATAATGCTGAAGAGGTACAGGCTTAAGGCAGATCCCTGATGCAATCCAACCTGAATAAAGATTTGACGTGTTAATCCAGAACTACTTACTTGTGTCGGAGCTCCTGTGTACATATTCTGGGTCATCCTGACGTGGTACTCTATCGTGAGGCTTTTCCAAATCAATAAAGACCACATGCAATCCTCTGATACTTTTCCATAGTTTGTCTAGTGTAAAATTTTAATCCGTTGTACTCTTTCCTGGCTTAAAAATCGATTTTTTTCCTCTTAATGATGTTTCCTTTTCTAATCGCCCATCTACATCTTTCTCCCAAATTTTCATCGTATGACATTTTGATCCTACCATAGTTTTCATAGTCCTATACATCTTCTTTCTCGTTAACAATGGATACAATAGCACTCCTTCTCCATTGACTTGGCATTTTTTCCTGTTCATATATTTTTTGCATCAGATATACTATATCTATACCTTCTGGCCTTAAACCCTTCCATGTTTCAACTGGTATGCCATCTGGAACATCGTTTTCCTCGTCTTCAATTTCTTTAATGTTTTCTGTACTTCTTCCCGTGTTATTCTTGGTGTGGCTTCAAGATTTGGAGTTTCATGGTTGAAAGCTTTCATTGGATTTTCTTAATTTTAAAAGTTTCTTGAAATAACTAGCATCTTTCTCTTTGATCATGTCTTCATCGGTAAGTCAATCCTTGCTCATCTTATATTTGCCTAATATGCATAATGTCCTTTGTTGCCTTATCTCTAGTTTTTGCTAACTTGTATAGCTTCTTCACTCCGCCGGTGTTTCAAGTTCGTCTTAATCCCAAGCTTATGCTTTTGCTCTAACCACTGTCCTCTTTGCTACTTTATTAGCCGTCTCGAAGCTACATTTATCCTCTTCTGTTGCAAACGGATCCCACCTTTTCCCTTGCTTCTTTTTTCTCTTAACAGCTTCTTACACTTCTTCGTTCAGCCACAACGTCTCCTTTCCTTGCAGGAAAATTCTTTTCTGAAGTTTTATCCAAAGTCATCTGTGTGGCCGTCAGTATGATCTCACTGTTTACGTTTCATCATTTTTGCACATCCTCTTCTTGCAGGTTTACTCTTTCCATAACGCTTTCTTAGACCGATCCTCCTTAATTTCTACTCTTTCATTGTCTATCATCTAATGTACGGCTGTCTATTTCGTAGCCTTCTATTGTGTCTACCTACAAACTTCTAGTCTACGCTCACTATTCTACACAGTGGTTCCACACTTTCATCATTTACTGCCTTACAGTTTTTAATTTGTTTGAGATATTGGCTTCGGCACAAAATGCAATCGATTTTACATTCATTTCCAGTACTTTTGTAAGTTAGAAAGTGGTCCTTCCTCTTCTAAAAATATTTTAAAAAAACAAGTGTTGCAAATCACCAAATCGAATGTCGTTACAAAGTCTCTCCTTCCTCGTTCATTTCTCTCACGCCCCATCAACGCTGTATTCACTAAATCTCTTCCCTGCTTCTACTGACATGCCCATTAAAGTCAACACCCACAATTACTCTTTTCTCTATCGGAGAATTAGGTCTTTTCTTCCTCCTCGCAGTCTACTTGCGGAGCATAAGCGCATATTACGTTGATGATCATTTCATCCCTGCATATCTTGATACTCATAACTCATTCGCCAATATTCACACCTACCACTCTGTCTTTCAAATTACTAGAAAGAACAATCCCCACGACCTTTCCTCCTTGTTGATTTTCTCCACGATACAGCAACTTGTAGCCATCTCCTAGATCTCTTGCCTTATTAATTTTCAATCAGATTTGCAATCTCTCCTCGTCCATTCATTGTCCCAACATTAAGTGTTCTCATGCTTACCCTCACGTAGACTAGCTTCCGTAAGTGAGCCCGTCCTCGACTCTGTAGCCTTTGCACATTTCTCACAAAAGTAGGGCGAAGCCCTAGCATTTTTATAGGCTTTATTTAGACGACCGGGTGCTTCTTTTGATGTGACCTCTCCTCTTTTTACTGCTCTCGGGACCTTCACCAAGGTAAGATGGATTTCGTCCTTCCCCCAGTGGCTGAGTTTGATGATCCCAGATGACCATTTGGGGGAAATGTAACTCTTGGAATTAATTTTATTTTTTGAGTAAATTTACAGTGCACAATTTCATTAACTGGTCAATTAAAACTTTCTGGATCTACAACCCAAAGTAGCTTGTTAATTGTTTGACGATGTTGCTTCAGCACCTGAAAAAAATGTGTTGAAATATTTAGTACAATGCTACTGATGAAATTATTAAAAAAGTAAAAACGTTAGACAAAAATGGTCTATAGAATTAAGAGGAGCTAGCAGTTGATCTCCTTATCTTGGAAAGAAACAACTATTGTTCCAATTCACAAGAAAGGCGACAAAACTGACGGTAATAATTATTGAGGTATTTCTCTTCTGTCAACGTCCTATAACATCCTCTCGAACATTCTATTAGCAAGATTGCCCCCATACGCAGATGAAATTGTTGGAGATTATCAGTGCGGATTTAGACAAAATCGCTCAACTATCGACCAAATATTTACCATTCGCCAAATACTCGAAGTGGGAATACAATACCCCGGTACATCAACTATTTATTAATTTTAGAAAGGCTTACGACTGGGTTAGGGGAGAAGCATTGTTGAACATTCTTACAGAATTTGGAATATCTAAAAAGCTAATTGGTTTAATTAAGATACGTTTAAATGAATCCCAAAGTAAATTCCGGGTAGGAAAATCTTTGTCCACGAGCTTTCACGTTGAGAATGGCCTGAAACAAGGAGATGCGTTGTCGCCATTATTATTCAACTTTGTTCTGGAATACGCTATAAGGAAAATAACAGATAGCAACCAGGGCCTAGAGTTGAATAGGGTTCCCCAGGTTATGACATATGCTGATGATGTAAATTTAATAGGGGATAATAGGAGAACAATAGAAAGAAATGCAGAGAGAACAATAGAAAGAGGGACATGGGTTTAGAAGTAAATAGAGAAAACTAAATACATGGGAGGTTCGTCGGGATTGTAATACGGCAAATTATGGATGCGTTAAAATATCGAATAATACTTTTGATGAAGCGAATATTTTGAAATATCGAGGATCAATATTAACAGACGAAAACCATATTCACGAAGAAATTAAATGTCGACTTAAAGTAGGGAATTCGTGCTATTATTCAGTTCAAAGTCTCTTGTTGTCTCGAATTCTGGCGGGAATTTGAAGCTTAAAATATATAAAACGATAGTCATGCTTGTTGTTCTTTATGGTTGTGGAACATGGTCGCTTATTCGGAAGGAAGAGCATAGTTTGAAAGTATTTGAGAACTAGATCCTGAGACGAATATTCGAACTCAAGAGAAACGGGAATGGTGAATAGCTGAAACTTCATACGGGTAACTACATAATGTATACGGTTTACCAAACATTGTTAGGGTCGTCAAGTCTAGGAGGCTCAGGCGGGCAGGTCATGTAGCCATTAATGAAGAAAGTAGGAACGCTTTCAAAACCTTAACTGGAAGACCAAACGGAAAACGACAATTAGGAAGACCTAGGCGCAGATGGGAAGGACAATATAAAGATGGATCTCGCAGAAATAGCAATACAAATTAGAAACTGGATCCAGTTGGCTAAGGGTAGAAGTCAGTGGAGGGCTTTTGTGAACGCGGCGTTGAACCTCCGTGTTCCATAGGCCACAGAGTTAGGTAACAGTGATCTCGACACAACCAGAAATAAAAGCTAAAATAAAATGATACTTATGAAAAGTTAATACGGAAAATTTATTAGAGTACGAAATATTTGCTCCTACGAATGAACATCCAACTAGATGGATTATATAGGGAACTTACATCTTCTCTTGAACTATGGTGTGGCTGAAGCCACCATGTAAGAGTGGTTCAACTTCTAACCAAAGTTTCGTAAATATTTAAGTAAACGAGGCAACCACTTTCGAAATATATTTATACAGGTACTCCACACTTATTTGCACTTGCTTATCAATGCAGTGGCTCGTATTCCAGTGGTATGTGATTATTTGGAACGCTCCGGAAGCAATTTCTTCATACTTTTCCCGACTTCGTTATTGAACTCTTACTTTGGCAGGTGTTCGCCCAGTGGCTCAAACGAGGGTTTAAACCACTCTATGAGAGATCTGAACTAGAGAGGAGATGGTCCAAAAGTTCCCAACCATATCTGTTAGTTACAGTTACATGGCAGTGTGAAAGACTTGCACTGTCATGGACAAAGTGATGCAGTTTTCCCTCATAGATTGTCGTTTTCTTGTGGGTAGAATGGTGCTGTAGTAATTTGCGTTGATCGTGATTAAATGTTGGAAGAAATTAGTATAAATTACTCTGTCATTAGCACTTTCCTGAGACAGTACTGCGTTTTGAACTTCATAGGCGGCAGAGATTTTTTATGCTACCACTCCATGTAGCATATTTTGATTCGAGAGTGATGAAACCAGCTTTTTGACAGAACATCGTTTTTCATACCACTACAAATGCTTAAATGACATTTTTTTTCTGGGTTGCCTTTTGTTGAAGGTTAGGACTTTAAAACCACCTCTGGTTGTAACTTTCCTGAAATATTTTTTAAAGTATTATCTTTTTTCCCACAGGACTGACTTTCATTTCTGAAGCAAGTTTTCTCACCGGTGTGTTGCAATTGCTCAAAATAAGGTACTCATTCAATGAATGCTAATACAATGAATTAACAGTGGTAGCTTGTTGAGGATCGCTGGCCAAATCAACTACAAATTCTCTTTCCGCCTTGAAAACTTAAAAGACAGCCTTGTTACTTATGATTGTAACAATGTTTCTCCACCGAATTGTGCAGTCAATCTTCTGAAGA
This sequence comes from Thermobia domestica, assembly GCF_964235325.1. Classification (NCBI taxonomy): domain Eukaryota; kingdom Metazoa; phylum Arthropoda; class Insecta; order Zygentoma; family Lepismatidae; genus Thermobia; species Thermobia domestica. Next base: position 235,383,733 of record NC_137459.1, read on the forward strand.
ACTCAGGCAATTTTACACCTTCTCACTAAGAACTGGATAATGCAGCGCTACTCAACTTTAGATGGTACAGCTTCGATCGCCATTTTCACCCATCACATTTCGTCAAAGGAACGAGGACATGTTTAACATTGCTCATGGAAAAAAAATCAAAACTCCGAATGCTCTTCCTGAAAATACATTTAGATCAAAAACCAACTAATCATGAGAATCGAGAGGAAAGAAATACTGGTTCTCATTATCTAGGGACCGAATTAATAGTGACTGGGAGAGGAGGTATTCACAGCTACATGAATGAAGACAGTGCTAAAAATATCTGGAAATCCGACCTTTGCCAAGTATAGTGCAAAATCTTAGTCAAAAGGAGCAAGATACTAGGAGTCACAAGAAGCACAGAACATTAACTGTGCGGTCTCAGAAGAAAAGGAACAGATTCGAATTCGACAGCGGACGTTTATGTTAGAAACACATGGGGCTGCAAGTAGCGCAGCTGGAGCCGCTGCGTCCTATCATATCGTCTTAAGAAATGGATCAACATATATGAGGACGCGGCGGTGCATATGCCACTCATTGCTCGCCGCGGTATGGGTTTTACGCGCGGCAATTCGACGCGTCTGTATATTATTTCATAGCTTTCAATGAAAGCCAACAGACGAAAATGAAAATTCTATTTGGGAAAACACACTACTGCGGCACAGGAGGAAGTAAATATCATATCTGTGATTAATATCTCTAAACCTGTGTGTTTGTGTCGTCATCTTTGAGACGACTTAGTTAATAAATAAATAAATAAATTAAATAAATAAATACAGCTGTAGGCTTGCGTTCTACAGCTAGTAAGTTTTAAACTTGAGCATAGCATAGTTCATATTTAGTTTTGAAAGATAGAGTAATGGAAAAAGTTAACGTTAATCAAGATTTGTTTAATATATGAAAAGTTTTGGCTTGTGTTATTATCAGAGTATTAAAATCTAAAATATGAGTTTACCAGTATATTGCCATTGTGACGATAAACCTGGAAAACCGGAAAATAAAGGAAATTTGAGGAGTCATTGAATTCCACCGTCAGGGAATTTCGATTTGCTAAGAATGAGATTTTAAAGACATTTAAAAATGAAAATGTAATCCCTTTAGCGCGCAGCTTTGCATATATGAAAAGTTTACTTTGAAATTGTATTGCACTATGTACTCTGTAGTTTCTAGTTCGGACATAGAAAAGCAGCTTTTCGTATCAGCTAAGATGTCCTTTCACTAATGAAATTCTGAATTTCCCGTTACATGTCACAGTAAGCCAGCGCAGGACTCTTTGTCTTACTTATTGCACGCGGAGTTACGCCATATTGTCATTTTTGAGCTTTCTTTGCTCGTTTAGGTGGACAGGTTTTGGACTTTCGAGTCTTTCTGTGTTATACAAAAGTGTCACGAGTGCAAAAGTGCAAGTACGCTGACATTCGACGCCTTTTATTGGTTCTATCTGGTTTTAGTGGACTTCGCAGATGCCAACGCGCAACTTTGCATAGACCCTATATGCAAACACCATAAAATATTCCATAGACCCCTTATTATTTGCATTATTATTTTTTTAAAAAGAATTCCCGTGTTTCCTACACCGAAACAACTCCAAATTAAAAAAAAAAGAAAGAAAAACAGTCTGATCGAAAAAATTGCGCGTTAAAGGGTTAAGACTATTGCAGATGTTTTTCAGTGCTTTCCTTCTTTCAACTTCAAACTTAGACTTATCTGTGCTTTTCACTAACGATGTGTCACAAACTTATCTTATATAACTGTGTGCATTATATTTTTCTTTTTGCCTGTGCATTGAAATATCATACTGGTGAATCATCCACAAACTGTAGGTGAATCAACGATGCAGTGGTAAATTTATTTTCGACGCCCTCATAATTCCAAAACTTTTCCCTTTTGTTCTCACTAGTTTTCATTTTGTCAGAGTTTCTTGTCCTGTATTAAGTAAAGGTAGCTTCTCACAAACGAACGGGTTTTGAAAAAAATGTGTTTTCATTGTAATTATTTTAATTCGCAAAGAAATTTATTTCAGAAGTGGTTATGAGTTTACGATAATTACTGATAAAGTTGCACAACACTGTATCATAGTTAGTACTCAGCGGGTAGATGAAGTATTTTTATCGGAATCCAGAGTGTACCTTCCACTCTGTGATCACATGCAAAAGAAGAAAGATCACTGTTTACTCTCATTTCAAAATTACTTTGACATTAAAACTGATGCAGCAGTTTGCGAATAATATTTATAGAGTATGGACTCAAATGTAGTTGTGCCCACGTTTGAAACGGTCAACATGAATTATCTCTTGAATCATTCTTTGAGTCATTTTTAGAATGCTTTTTTATTGTCAATACTAAGTGTTCAAAGTTTAATAAAGCAAAATTCTTTCTGACAAGATGTGTACAAAATATTTTGTAATTTTCTAACTGAAATGTAACTTTTGAGAAAAGCACAAAAACGGTTGTGAGGCTTGGATGGCATGCCACACGGTTACACCCTGCTGCTACTTCTATCCAAAAATGCGTAAAAGACACTGAATTTCTTTATTTAGTAATTTGCAGTGTCACGAAATAAAAGCAAAACAAATGTTTAGAATTTCTATTCAAATTAACAGAATTGTTATTATATTCATGCACTAGTATTTGCTACCAGTATTCTATGCAAGTGACGAAGGTTCATAATGAACAAACTCTTTTTTATTGTTGACATTTTCACCTACTTTTACTGTGGGGAGGGGGAAATTCTAAATGAAATCTCCATCAAGTTCATGTGTCCTACACCTCTCTGGAAATCTACACCTTTAAGTAAAGTAAACAGAATTTCGGAAACGGTATTTCAGCTATTCGTCTATGCTCTATCAAGCCGTACTACTTTCAGCTTGCGATTCTTACCAAAAGTACGTTATTCATACCGGAAGTTGAAAATTTTAAATTCAACATTATACTTTTCATTGTGGTTTCAGATACGTGAAAAGTAGGAAACTTTTGTTTGAAACTTTTTTGCAAACAATGCTTCTAAAAACCTTCGAATGACCTTTAAAATCTGATGTTTTCTGAACGCGATATTAAATTTCAAACCACCTGTATACCTCTCTAGAAAACTGAATAAGTAAATTAAAGAAATGTTTAAAAATGATAGTTCATGCATTTGGTTACGCTCTATCGAATCGTGCTATTTTGAACTTCCGATTTTTACCATAAGTACGTTAATCAGACAGCAAGTTGAACTTTTAAAATGGAATGTGATTCTTTTCATCAATTCTTTTACCCATGAAAAAGACACAAGTTAGAACATCCACATTAAACCAGCTTTAAAGAACAATCACGATTTTTATTATTATTATTATTATTATTATTATTATTATTATTTTTTTTTGGCAATTCCAAAATTCAATGGTGGACTAAATGAACAACTTCCGAAATTTAGGAAGAATATCTCGAGGTACTCATGTTCAATGAAAGACAATAGGGTCCTGTACTCATTCATATAGTAATATGCTACAATCTATCTTACAACGTACATTCACGAAGTGTCCCCTCAGGATTCGTGTAAATTTGATTCAAATTTAAAATTCTTTGTGGCTCAATGTGTATTGTACTAATTTTAGCGTCCCATACCGGTAAATTGTATATTTATGGACCTTCATATATCCGGAATTCAATCACACATTACTTTAACGCTCGGGCACAAAATTGCTGTTAGCTTCTTCAGATATAACTGGACATGAATGTGGACATATGCAAAACAAATTGGATCAAGTACTGCTTCTCTAATACACGTTACCCACCCCGGCCGCTATATTAGATCCGCCATATTGGATTCTCAACTTTGTTTTTTTTTTTTCAAATGGGAGTATCTGCAAGTGATACATAAATTCATGTATAATTTCCTCGGAAATTCGTTGGTGTAGTGACTTTTACCTACCTTGTACCGTTCAGAAGATATTGCATGTTAAATCTCTCCTGGCACTTCGCGAATGGACACTGCAGAGTAATATCAGTTACGCTTACTTTTTCGATGTTGACATATCAAAATAACTTCTAACTGGAAAAATACTGTAAGTATAAACAAACTTCACAACATTGGTGTCACGATCCTATTACATTTCTAGGAGTGACTGTTATTACTTTCATGTTATACTATAACAAGGAAGTATTGTATTGCGGTCAAAATGCCTAATGTAAATCCAAACAAGACCAGATTTAGGTGAAGACCTACCATTTCTGTATTGGTGTCTATGTGTCTGTATGTATGTATGGTGGCAGACATAAGTCTTTGACCAGGTAATGGCGACTGCTTTGAAACAAATGCAGAATATCAGAATTAAATCTGTCATATCTGTAGTTTCGTGTGGAGAAGAAAGAAACGTGTGAACCATAGGTTTAAGAACAACTCATGTTATTAATATAAACTTTGCCGAAGATTATTAACTTAGATCATCATAAAAGAAAAACTTTTTGAAACGAAGAAAAATAACATACAACTTTGCAAGTGGGGGCAAAGAAACCTAACGTAACCAGACTAAAGACGAATTATTTCCAGCGTACTGATCGTGGTTCAGTGGTCAGAGCTCTTGGTTAGTAATCTGGAGGTTCTTGGATCGAATCCACGTCGGGCATTTTTTTACTTTCGGAATTTTGATGATGATAAAACTGAAAAGGGAAAAAGAAAAAGAAAGAAAGAAAAAAAAACTTCGCTCGTGCCGTAACAAAAGAGGAGGCGCCCTGTGTTGTGCAAATGAGATACATGGGAATAAGTCGCGAGTGGGAACCCTCCACCCCTGGTGGGGATATTCATGAAGCTACCGGCTTATGTCTAATTATATATGAATATATTATCCATTTCTTAATTTCGAACATACTAGGTTCGACCAAAATGAGAAAACTTTTATATCGGACTTCTGAAGAAAAGAAAATAAAATAAATACATGACCGTGTTTATTATAAATAGAATTCCCAGTCACGACCCCCTTTTCAGTTTTATTCACAATAGGAGAAGAAGAAGAGATGAAGAAAGGAGAAGGAAGATAGGATAGGAGGAGAGGAAAAGAAGGAAAGTAAGAAGGTGAGAAAAGAGGGAAACTGTTACTGGATATTTTTTGAGAAATATGGTAAAGAAAGTGAATAATTATCGAATTGGGATTATTTCCAAGAGCTATTGGGTGAGTATTTGGTATTAAGGTGATCAAAGGTAGACACATGTTAACCCATACCCCCCGACCTACATCAATTTAACCCCAACTACCGAATTATCCCAATCTAGCTCTGAGATAGATGAGAAAGTTTAATTTAACAGTTTATTCAATATTTCCGAAAGTTCTTGACTAGTATCCAGTACTTGAAGCATAAATGATGAAGTTGACGGCATGTTATAATTGACCGAAGCAAAAAAATCAAAGTAACCCGCATGTTTGTTGAAGATTTTGACTTTCGAAGTTCTCCCATGATCGTCGTTCGTTCAGGCTATTTCTGTCCTTTTCGCTTCCTTTATAGAGCCAACTTAATTGAGTTAGTGTTGACTTTTCAACGACTTTAATTGCCAACTACCGTTAATGACAGTATGTCACACATATATGTCAAAAGAATTGGTGCACTTAATACTAAACCTACATTTCACTCACACACACATTCATACAGGACAATGTATACTTCAGGTTGCATTTAGTTGAATTAAACTAACCTAACAACATTTCTATAGGCATTTATTACATTCCAAGAAAACGTAATTTGACAGAACAGGGAAAACATTTCGATACATGAAAAGAAATTAATAATAATAATAATATGGTTCATAGGCATGCACAGAAATTTGTTACTTTCAACAATATCGAATATCACATTTCTCTTTGTAGATACATTAAAAGTTGGATTACGTTAATAAATAGTCGACAAAACGTAAGAAGAAGAAAAAAAGGTCAGCATTAAACATGTTTAAGATTCTGTATGAACGAATACATATCAATGTGAAAGAAAAAAAAATAATTGGTTTATTATTTGAAAAGAAAAAAAATGGTAGCATTTTTATTGAGTCTCTGTCCCAAGAGGAGAAATTTCGACAATTTTATGAGTCCTTTTCTCATTGCGATAATAACTAATTTATCAACTCTCTTTATACACTATGATTGGCGTCCATGAGAGTAGTTAGTCGTGTGTCTTAACCACAGACAAAAATAGTTGCTTCACATTATATATACTTTCCATTTCGTCACTTGACGCACTTGGTATAAAAATTCAAAGTTGCTTAAGATTTAAAATATTGAATCTAGTCCCAAACAGTGGGAACATATTTCCATTATACGATATTTCAATGGAGCTACGTCTCTGGACCGGTATTTACGTTACGAAATTGTTAACCACATTTAGTTCAAGTTAAGATTACTATATTTTATTCCTGGTTTAGATCGTGGAGTCAAGAGATTCGAGTCACTGAACTGGTGAAGGCCAAATAGTTATGTTTTCAGTCGTAGGGGTAGTATTTGGGGCACACTGTTTCATAATTTACTGATTTCGCTATGGTTTCACAAAATAACTTTAGATAAAGATTAGGGTTATTTTTACGACCTGTTACTTGCTCTATTTACATGGAAAATTTAACATAGTATTAAAAAATTAATAGTTACGCACATTAAAGGCAAATCCGTAAAGTGTTATTTATTACAAGTTACGCGGTAATACTCTACAATCACAAATAGTTGGTCAATATCGGGTGTCGAAAATCTATGGCAACCTAAAACAACCAGAGTAGATACCGAGCCCTTTACATACATATTCACTCATATATATATATATATATTCATATTACTCAATATAATAAATTTTACTCTAATATCAATCTTAGTATTTCGTCGACACTTAATTTTCTACATAACCTTTTCATATTCAATAAGTATTCACATTTTCTTGACTCAAAACAAAATAAAAACCCTGACTAACAAAATTCTTTTTCTTTTAATAAGGTTGCAACCTTCAAATATATATAATCTATAATATCGATATATCGATAATCGATAATAATTCAATTTACTAAGATCCGCGTATAGAGAAATGTTTGATATTATTTAATAAGTTGACACAAGGAGGGGAAATACAACAAATAGAACAGGCACGTAACTTTTCAAACTATGTAAGCATATATATATAAATGTATATACAGAGAAAGAAAAATCTAGATTATTTGAAATTAGTGGGCCCAAACTACTAATACATACACACCATATTACCAATCAATAGGAAGAAACCAGAAGTAAGTAATCAATTGGTATAGTTTGTACGATCGATGAACAATAATCAAGTTTCTGGGTATCTGAAATCGTAGTGTACCCTCTCGTCAGTCCCTCCCATGGTGGGTTGAGTATCGCGAAAAACGGTTCTGAGTTGTTCTGAAATACCTGAAATACCTCCACGAACTGTATCCCTCGATGTCTCAGTTAGTACATACGATCGAAATAAGTGATATGAACATTGTATGCTTACATTAGTTTCAGAACCGGGGGAGGTCCAAAAAATTTTAAAAAAACAGAAAAATTTTGAAGTACGAAGGAAGAAAGAGACAAGATAGACAAAGTGGCGCCAGCGAAAGGAGGAAGATTAAGGTACTACACACTACACAGACGAGTGATCGAATTTAAATATATAACTCACAGCCAAAAATGTTCACATATGCCGAAAGAGGGTGACTTACTTAAATACATAGTCTCGAAAGTTTCTCCAAGCCCACAACGAGCCCGTGCCCACAAGGGAATTTTCAGAAAGGCAAAAGCTTTAAGGAAATTCCCCTCCTCACTGTATCCAGTTGAGTTCTTGGAGACCCCGGTCATACCGGAAGATAGGTGCAGACTCTTAATTTGGAATTTCAAAAAAAAATCATCCGACCTCTCAGAAAACTAAGAGAGTCCAGAATAATAATGAAGCTAGAGTAAAAATAGTAGCTAAGATATCCCTAACTAGTAATGTGCCAAAATAAAAAAAGTAAATAAACTGAATTTTGGATCGGTGATTTCAGTGACCAAACATCACCGATGGCTACCCTGCGCTGACATGCCAAGGTCTGGGATGTCGGTTAATTTCCATCGTCATCTAATTAAACTAAGAAAAGAAACGAAAATACTTAAGAGGACTAGGGGTCGACATCCGGGTACGCAATGGACCTAGATATTAATTTAGTAGCGGTTGATTTAATTGGATAGCCCCATCCGATCTATTAGCTATATGAACACTGTACGGTAAATAATGTAAGCAACGTAGAAGAAAATAATCTCGTAGAGTCAATGAATGTTAAAGATACAACTGACCAAACCTATACTTTCTGATGATCCCAGGATTTAGCAGTTATTTTTCTTAATTATCATTTCTGTAAACCTTCAAAGGTAATTCCTACATGATGCTACCCTATCTGATGAAATTCTTAAGAACCGGGGAAGTTAATATGAGATACTTAAATGCGAAGTAACATATAATTCCCAACTACACATTACCATCCAATAGCAAGCTCGGCTGAATGAATGTATCGGTGTAGGAGTCAAAACGCGAGAGATTTTCAGTAAACAGATTCATATTCTCAATATATAAAATACACTGGGCCTATCCATTTAAGTACAGGTGTCCTATCATCTCATTCATTTCATATCATAATCGTATTATTACTATATCATTACATTTATTCATAATTTACTCATTTCCACGTGAAGTAATACTTTACGGACACCCTATTACATATATTTACACGCAGGCCATACACATATTGCATTATGCACTAATAAATCTATAATTTTCACAATCCGTCATGCTTAAACTGCTACACGATAACATTCATCGAACCACGGACTCTTTGTTCCGAAGCACCCAACTATATTTACTTGCAGAAAAACAAAATATTTATAAATGCATTCATTGAATGTTAAATTATCAAAGAATATATTTTTTCTGAAGCAACAATGAAATCTTTCTATAGCAACGGGAAATTAGAGTTTAATATTGTAATTTCGAAACAAACAGTAACATCATGTAGGCTTACTTCTATTAAGAAAATATGCATTCTTGATTTCGGCGGATATTTAGGTTTCTAATTAAGGTAATGAGCTGTAATTTTCAATACTACAAGATCTCATGGTATTTCATCGAAACGTACACTCATATGCACCGAAAACCATGTCCACGGGATGTAATTTGAGAATAAGGGGCCAAAATCAAACAACCTAGATCGCTAAGTCATGCAATGACGTAATGTCAACAAACAACTGATTACCGAAAACGGACACAATGGCGCTGTAGTGGAGAAATAGTTTACCGTGTACTGAAATATACCCTTACACTTAGTAACCAGAACTCTAATATTTACTCGTGGTTGTTGTACTTCGAATGAGACAAATGGCATTAAATTAACGCATGGTAAATACACTGCCCTAACAGTAGAATCACGCACTCACACAGAACTACTAACTACATACAATACTATAAATACTACACATAAAACTACTAACTAAACAAGCACCATTTATTATATGCATATTAAAGGCAAGTACCTAATATTTTAGACTTCAAACAAATTACTCCCTTGTCGGTATATAAAGTTGGCTCTGTTGAACTTTAGGGGGACAAAATGAGAAGTGTAACCCTAGGTCCAATTGACCTGGCCAATTATTTAAAACATGTTTACTGAAATTTGATGCCCTGGTGGCACCTTAACAAGGTTTATTGAGGGACCTTTCCCCTGAGAGGGGAAAGGGCCCTAATCACGAATATTATCTAACCCATTCCTTCGCTAGAAATGGTTCAATTCGAAAAGTGAATAGGAGCCATTTTAGTTAGATTAAGCTGTCATTATGATAATTAATATTACAGCTATGAAACCTACTGTGTACAGAAAATTACTAAATAATAATAAAATAAATCACATTCACTATAAACACGAACAAAATGTTCAAAACCAGGTCGTATTTTACCTAATCCCCAACTCAGTTTTATAGTTTAAAAGAAAAGGAACCTAAATTCACTCTTCAAGTCTCTCTATTCTAGCTCGGCAGACATGGCGTCCTGCAAACTGAAATCCAATATTTCACTGGATTATTAATTGTTTCTTTAATGAAAATGCAGACTTTTGGGCTCCTACGCCGTCTTCAGTGTTTAACTATAAAATTAAATTGGATTTTACCTTGATTTCCTTAGAATTTCAGTCCTTTTCAGCAGAAATATGGTAGTCAATAATACAAGTCGTGCTTCCAGAAGCGTCCACGGTAAGAATGATAACATTGCGCCGAAAACGACAGGGATAGGAGGATTCCACCAATCAGGGCGGAGTCTTTCAGCCGCGGAAATTACAAAGCAAATAGAAATTGGTGAAATCCAGATATAACCGGATCTGAAAGTGACTATGGACTAGTGAGGGGAGTGAGGGAAGGTTTTAGTTACCTGGCCAAATTCTACATTGGTCTGAAATTAATAAAATTTATATCCAATGGCGGAACTATGTTTCGGTATGACGTCAGAATGGTAAACCTTGTAACTATTCAACTTGTATATGCGAAAATGTAATTTTACAAGTAATTAAAATATAAATAAATATGTTATTCCATGAAAATATGATTCCTAATGAGACTTTTCGATTCATTACGTTAATTTGAAGTAAAGAGGATAAATACATCGTGCAATTAAACCGAAATCGTAATGGAAAAAAATTACTAGGTACAGGGTGAGTAAAAAAAGTTGCCATTACTCTCAACTGTAATGGTACATTACAATGATTGATCGGCGATGACACAGGTTTTATTATATTCAGATATTTGAATACTCGGATGTTTCAATACTTGTACTATCAAATCTCCAGGAATAATAATAATAATGATAATAATAATAATTATTATTATTATCATTATTATCTCGTAGAAGATTAAAAATTAGAAACTTATGATTGCTCAGGTCATACAATTACAAGCTGAAACGTTACATTTGGCAAAAAATATTTCGGTTTTGTTTAATGTTGCACATGGGAAGAGGAATTTCTCATCTCGATTATAAAACAATATCGGGATGAGAATTAACATTTTACATTCGAGACGGGACAGGGCTAACTCAAATTACACAGGTCGACGTTTTTAAACTTTTGAAAAGTTACAGAAACAAAACTCACTGATTCTGACTAATTTTAGGTCCCTGAATATGAATATGATATACGTTTTACTACACTAGCTCGCATTATTGTGTAACGCATAGTTGCCAGATTTACCAAAATAGGGAAAACCAGTGTTTCTTTCAGAAAAAATATTCCGGGGGGCACACGTAGTATACGGAGGGGCACATATTATTTTCATGCGGTCTCGGTATAACTTAGCGGCTTCTTTTCTAAAGTTATGTAAAAATGTCAATATTGTTATTTCTTGTCCACGAAAGTACTGAAGTGTATGATCCCAATCATCACCATAAATTTAAAACATTTATTCATGGCCTGTAAAAGTTTTCTTTTTTGGTTCAAAAAATCTAATTGGCAAATACAATAGAAATGTATTAATAATATTAATTACAATTGACATTTATAAAAGTTTTACATTATAACTTCGTCCGTATGACAAAAATTCACTTCGTGGTTTGTTTTTAATCATTAAAGAAGACGTATTCTTATCATCTTTGCTTTGGCGTATGAATTGATTACCTCATTGATAAATTTCAAATTTGGCACTTCTTCACCCTCAATGCTGATCAACATACAGTGCTTCAAGTTTTCTTCTGCCATACGAGATCGCAATTTTGTCAATATCCTGTTCATTGTGCTGAAAGACCTTTCAACACTGGCTGTTGATATAGGTACACACATGATCGATTCACATATTTTATGTAGATTTTCATAACCAATTTTCACTTCAAGTACTTTTGGAAGAACGGGGTCTATATCCAAACAAGCATTTTCAGTGCTCTTCATCAGTGACCGAAGGAAAAATTGAAATGACTTTATATCTGCCCATAACGGTTCCATATCAACATCGACGAAATAGTTGCACAGTTTCTTTACATCATCCACACTTTTGATACTTAAAAACATGCCTATGTTTTCGAAGTAGAATGCACTTTCCATTAGGCCAAGAGCGCGGTCGTTGAATCTATTTGATATCTCTTCGACAACCTGCAACACATAACTCTTCAGGTCCTTAATCGTTTTCTCAGGATCTTTGTCTTCCACAAAAGTCTTCGAAAATTCTTCAGGCTTTTCCATGACCTCCAAAATCATAGTCCTCAAATCGCTATTGGTGCTACAACATTCATCCCCTATCTTCGTAAGATGTTCTTTAGTGGCATCGATCATAGACATCAGAGATGAAAATGACAAGGTTGCATTTTGAAGCTGCTTACTCAAGTGAGACAACGCACTTAGTAATGCATCCATAACACAAAGTGTGTGATAACAAAGCTTTTGTTGGTTATTTCGCCTAAAATTCCTCCCGCAAGTGACGCAAAATCAACCCCTTCTTTGTGAATATGCTCAAGAGCCAACAAAATTCCAGAGAAGCACCTTTTCAGTGCATTCACAATTCTATAGTGACTTAGCCACCGTACTTCAATGCATTCAGGTACTTTTAATATAAGATCGTTTATGATTGCCTGAATTTCATGCAGAATGTTTTCCCGCTTAGGTGATCTACTAAACAGATTGTATATATCTTTCAATTTATGGAAAAATCTTTTAACTTTGGGATTCTTGTTTCTGCACGTAGCAGCAGCAAGTGACAGCACATGAGCTCTGCAGTGAATATACAGTATATCTCTGCCAGCTTTTGTTGACAGAATCCTGCGAACACCAGAACTGTTGCCAGAAAAGTTAGACGCACCATCGAAACTAAACGCTATGAGATTTTCGTATTTCAAATTGTGATTTTTCATTTCAGTGTCTATAGCATTAGCAATGGTATCGGCTCTGCAATCAGGTATGGTTACCAGCGTCAAAAATGTTTCAACCGGAGCACTGTCCTCTACATATCGCAAACACATGCTAAGGGACATTTTATTATTTATTGATGTACTTTCATCAGCCATTATCGAAAACTTTCTATCTCTGATTTTTTGAGTCACTTTAGAACGTAGGACTTCACCAACACAACTCAACAATTCGGAAGCAGTGTTCTTACTGCAGTAGTTAGAGCGTTCACTTTGTTCATATTTCCACGTTTCTAGTTCTGGACTACACTGTACAAGCAAATTATTCACTAGTGCCTCATATTTTGTTGTATGTGGCACTTCTTCTTTAACCAAGAAGTACAATCCACGAACAAGCATTCCCAGCGATTGGCGGTTTCGATCTTTTTCGGCTTCACTTTGACGAAGAAGTTGAGAGTACACAGGGTTATTTTTTACTTGCATTCGCAGCCTGTCCATCTCAAGGCTTGCAATGTGCGCATTTGAATGATTCTAATTTTCCAGTTTTCCGTCTTTTCCTAATGCATTTTTATATGCTGTGAATGGATGAGTCACAAAAACACCTCTCGTTTTCTGCTGCACATTAGGGTCATTCTTCATATATCGCTCACAATATTTACAAAAGGCACCTCCACGTACTTTTTCCTCGTACAGCCACTCACACTGTTGTTCCCACTGTTTATTATACAAACGCTTCTTCTCAACAGAACAAAGGTTTTGCTCATTTATATTTGCCCTATCATCTGCACACTTTGAAATACATTTCGACTGCTCAGCATCAATACTTACATCCTTCTCTTGTTCTAGTCCGTTTGCATTTCCCTTACACTTACTTTTATCTGGCGTATTATCACTTAGACTTGTACAGTCAGTCGATAAGGAATTAGATGGGCCAGGGTCCACAGATGCTTCAAGCTTAATGTCCAACTTTTTTTTTCCTTTATAACAAAATTGAAGATAGATGTTTGACTTTCGTTTTTCCTTTTCTTGTTAGAAGACATACTCAACAAATCACTCACCTGTAAACAAGACACACTAATTGAAAGCACAAAACTATAATCGCCAATATTAACCTGAACAGAATAACTTACATGTGTTATTCGTTTCAGATATACGTGCAACACGACGTTCAATTGTTACTCTTCCGTTCAAGGTTGGCAGTTACAGACACAAGATACCACCTAATCGCTAAATATTAAAAAGAAAACAACTATCAGCTTTAGAACACCTTGGTAAAGTAGCAAGATTAAAACCGTTTGTTTATCTGTTTTTTGTCTTCAGAAAATATTTATTTCCCACTGCTGGTACTATTCTATTTATTATATTATAGATGTATTACTTTGGTCTCTCCGGGGAGGGGCACTCTCGAAGCTCCGGGGGGGGACAGTGCCCCCCAGAAACATGTCTGGAAGAAACACTGGGGAAAACGAGCTATCATATAATGTACCGGCCAATGAGCTGTTTGCGTGCCGAAAGAGAATCAACTTCATTTCGACAGTTGGTCAAAAACGACATTCAGTTTTAAAAATTCTTAAAATGAATTTATTGAATCAAACCAGTTAAAAAACTATATATTCTGTTTGTGTATTAGCACTAAAAAACTGTGTAAACTATATGTGTACTGTTAGTGTAGGCCTATTAGCATTTACATACACAGAGTAACTTATAAAGTCTAATGTTTAGAGCTGCAAATAACACCATCTGCTTTACTTTTTTAAATGAAATGTTGGGTCCTCTCTCTTCACCGACCAGCAATAGTTCCCCATCATTGCAGGGCCCCAATGTCCTTGATATCGAGTTCCCATCGTTCTTATATCGTGATGAAACCGTTCTCCCATTCCGTCGCTTACGTCTGCAAGATTTTCTGGAAAGAAGTTGAGGTGGGAGTGCAGAAAGTGTATTTTCAAAGACATGCGACATCCCAGAGCTTCATATGCGACCAGAAGTTGCTGCACTAGAGCCTCGTAATTTTTGAGCTTTAATTTTGCCAAAAAGCCTTTTACAACTTGAACAAAAGCACGCCAGGCATTTAACTCTTTGTCGTTTAAACTCTGTTCAAACACTTCGTCATGGAGAAGTTTGCGAATATAAGGTTCTGTGAAAACTCCTTTTTTTTTATTTACCATCACTTAGTTTTGGAAAACACTGTCTAAGATACTTAAATCCTTCACCTTCTTTGATCATAGCTTTTACGAAATTCTTCATGAGGCCCAACTTAATATGAAGAGGTGGAAGCAGCAGCACCTTGGCTGGATCGATCAGAGGCTCATACTTGGCACTGTTGATACCTGGCTTAAATGTCTCTCTGGGGGGACACTCTTTTTGTGAAAAATGTTTTCCTGTCGCTCTTGAGTCCCAAAGACACAAAACACAACAGTACTTTGTAAGTCCACCTTGCAAACCAAGTAACGTTGCAATAACTTTCAAATCTCCGTAAATTTTCCAACCATATTCTTTGTAGTTGCAAGAATCTCGCACTCATTTTAAATCGTATTAAGTCTCTTTCATAGAAACACAGTGTGCCACAGGAATAGACGGCAGCTTATTTCCATTATGAAGTAAAACTGCTTTCAGACTGTACTTAGACGAATCTAGGGGGCGCGCTGGCTCAGTGGTAGAGCGTTCACCTCCGGTGCTTGGGGTCCCTGGTTCGGTCCCAGCTCGCGCCGTGTGGACTTTGTGGTGGACAAACACCGTGCTCCTGGGTTTTCTCGGGGTTCTCCCGTTTCCTCCCACTTTCTTTATTCTACCATTTCACTCATTTCTCATTATCACCTTCTCCTTTAGCCTAACCGGCATAAACGTAGGACGTTAAACTTAAAGATTTCATTTTTCATTTTTAGACGAATCTATGAAATACGCCAATCGGATGGATCATGTTGAATTTCTAATTCATTCATCAGACCATTGATGTCCGTGCATACGCAAAGGGAAACTTCCATTCTGTAGTATTCTGAAAAGGGCTCGTTCCTTTTCCTGTAGTGATTGCAAGTAGTTCCAAGAGCCATTAAATTCCATTCTTTGAATCTAGCACCCAAAAGTTGAGCTTTCTCTTTCGAAAGTCATAACTCTCTCACTAAATCATTGAACTTATGTTGTAGGATGAAGTGCGGCTCATCTTTTGCGTGGGAGGAACTGTCTCTCGGATCTTGATCTGCAGGTATTGAGTTGTTGTACTCATCGCTTCCTGTAGGCGCTGTAATATCGATAGTTTCCCAATTTTCGGAGGAGTAGGAACAGGTAAATTTTGTCCATGGGGCACTGATCTGATTGCGAATGGCAAGTTTGGGTATTCGATGGCACGTTGTTTCTTCTTGTTACTTCCTGCTGTATTCCTCATACAGAAATAGCGGGTTTCTTTCATATATCATCGGAACAGCAAAAGGCATCATTCGTTTGGTTCCTTTAACCCAGGCAGTCAGAGTCGCATAACACATTAAACAACATACGTGAGGGGTCCAGCTTTTATCTTGATCACCGATCTTGAAGCCAAAGTAAAACTGCTTTCCTAGCGTCATCATTTATCGATCTGCAATCATAATCTGCAACCTAACCATAAATACGCCACAGATATAACAAAATCTGTCCGGTGAGTTTTTACATCCTCTGCGGGAAGAACTTGACATTTTGCACAGGAAAACGAAACTTAGAGCAACAGCACAACCACTTATTCCTCAAAATCACTAAAAGATACTGAAAACACAGGCAAACAGCTCTAAAAAATACAGTAAAATAAAACTGAAGCTACTGACGTAAAAATTCCAAGTCAATTCTCCCGACAAAATACTTATACACTTGAGAGATTACTTACTGCAATGCATAAGAGCAAGACTGAGCCACGCAATAACGGCGCAGTCGGCGCTTTTTCCGCCCGCGTCATCGTGCCGCTCATTGTTGCCACATAGACCCTATTTTTTAAACCGGTTTCAGTGATCTTAAAACAAAGGAGGGGAGGACCACAAGTGTCAAGCATTTCAATTATCCCCGTCCACGGGTATTCATTGTTATATATATATGCCAACAACAACGGGGGTCCTATCTGTCTCCAACTGAATGAAATATAATTTATTTATTTCTAAAATAGCATTGTCAGACCGGTTACTTCGATGACAATTGAAGCCGTCCCTACAAAATGGCAAACTTGTCAACAATGCATAACACCAAAATACGAGTTAACCCTCGAGTAGTCGCGCCGCGGTCAAAAGCACCGCAGAGAAATTATTTTTGATCGTGTGTCCATTGTGTTTGTCCGACAGACTTCTCCGTCTAGCTAATCTTCCCCCTCACCTTCCCGAACATTCCTGCTCAATCACTCCGTTATCCGTTGTTTAGTTTAACTACTAGTGATTGTTTAGTGATTCTGCGGTGCTTTCCACCGCGCGCGACTAACCGTGTAATATTTTTTCTCAGTTTTTTGCTCTGTACGTGACCTTTGCTTTGGAGATATTTTAAGCTTTATAAACATAAATATTATTTTAATGGACGGAAGAGAGGTCGACAGAGTTAACAAACTGATACCAAGTATGAAAGAAGGGAAAATTAGAAATGAACAGCTTAAAATACGGAGGGAAATGTTAGGAATGGACTATTTGGATAAATCAGCCAAGATGATCTCATGGAAGCTTTGTCTGAGGAAGATCATAACAAATATATATATATATATATATATGAGTGAACACGAAAGGTGAAGTGACGAGTCTGTGAGCGAATCTGAAGATCTTAAACCCAGAAATGACTAGCGATTCCCCGAATGTAGTCAGAGCAGGAGAGGACGAAATAAGCGACGACGAAGTGTAGAACAGTGTAAATTTGAAGATAATCGAAAATAATTCAATGTAGTGCTGTATAGGCGAAGTTTCAAAATAACAGGACCGTAAAATAATTCAATGTAAATTTGATTTGATTTCAATTTAGCTCCCTTTTCAGCATCAAGGCTATGTAAGACGTGGACCTACTGCTTAACGAAGGATCCGAACCACATGAAGTCCCACCGGGAATCGAATCCGGCAGTCCCACGCCAAATGCGTGTATTCTAACCGCTTAGCTACGAGTGAGCTCTAATTCAATGTTAAATGCGCTGTGAAGCTTTGTTTTAGTGTTAAGTTTATATAGTATATTTTTAACTAATTTACTACTGCATTTCTAATTTTAGACGAACCAGAGTTGACAAAAACAAAAGATCGTCATCAGATTTAGAATTTTCAATAAAACCAGTGCGTAGCTATCTATCTAAAGAAATATGTAACGAAAAAAAAAACATTTTATTCCAAATGAGAAATAAAAAAGGACATGTCTAATTGTAGGTTTCTCTAATAGTTATTACTGTAAAACTTATTATAATAATAAAAATGTTATTCCCTCTTAATCAGAAAATGTGCAAAATTACGTTTCTGATACAAGAAAAATGTTTAAAACGATATTTGCAACACATTATGTTCGTGCGGTCCTTTTGACCGCGCGCGACTACTCGCGTTACTTTTTCAGCGCGACTTCTCGAAGGTTAATGTAGTAAAACGGCAATCAATTTCGAATTCAGCATCCTGAAATTAGTCAGAATCAGAGATTTTCCTTTCTGTAACTAAACTGACGTCGGCCAGTGTTATCGTCTCATTTTGGAGATGAGAATCGAGACGAGCCAAAAAGTATCGTAAACATTTCTCGGCTTATCTAGATTCTCGAAATAGTGTATGCCACTCTTAAAGCGACAATTGCTGTGTAAACGGAATCTTATACGTTATTTTCTCACTTTGTATTTCAGAGCTCACTGAATTATGGTCTTTGTATATATTTTTGTAACAAAGCTTTTATAATTGCATCTGCACATTCTACAAGTTAATTTATTATATGCCTTACTGTTCAATGATATTCAGTTATTTTTATTACAGTTATTTTATTTAAAACGTACAGTAGAATACTTTACACATGAAACTTAAGTGGAAAGCTTTCGTTTAAATTTTGGTAGTTGCAGAGGCGTGTCTTGAAAGTATAGAACCCGTTCCCCGAAATCCCTACGTTTAAGGAAGTTTTGCCAAACTTTGGAGCAACTTTACAATTTTTAATACCATTATTATTATTATTATTATTATTATTATTATTATTATTATTATTATTATTATTATTATTATTATTATTATTATTATTACTGAATATTTGGAACCTCAATATTACGTCCTATTTCGATGCAAATAAGCACACTGAAGTTAAGAAAAATGAAAAGAATTTTTTTGGACCCTCTCTAAGGATAAATTGCCTTATAAGAGATAATTTTCAAGGAAAAAAGGGGAAAGAAAAGGTATCAGCTACTGGACAATATGAAAATCGAACCTTCGGATGCCTTAACAGAAACTAAGTAGGATTTGTCTTCATCAAGATACATAGTAACGCCCCTTCTTTGGGTGAATACATTAGATTATGTTTGCGTTATATTGATGTTTTAACAAAATATACATTCAAATATAAAAAAGAATAGTTTCTATTTACGACTTTAGTTGAACGAATATATGGATTGTGTTGAAAATGGCGAACGGTAATATTATTATTTTTAGTAAGAGTGGAAGAACTTAGAATCAATTCCACAATAACGTTTCAGACAAATTTATGACTCATACTAGGCCTTAAGGATGACCCTTTTGTATTCATGAATTGTTTGCGAAACACGAAAGGTTTTAAGACAGTATGAATCGAGATTGTAGACTGTGACGTCATGTTGTTATTTTCTCCTCTATTAAGGAAGTCGTTTCAACTTTAACTTGTAAGAACGGGAGAAATTGACTATTTTTCATGTTATTATACATCAGAAATATCAACATTGTAAACTATAAAATTTTTCTGAATTTCCTCGGAGGGACTCGAACCGCGGACCCCTAACTCACGAAATGAATGCTGAAGTCACTACTCTAAGACTGCTGTTTTAAGTAAGAGTCAAGGAACACTCGTGTATGTAACAAATTGCAAACGTTTACGATTCCATTATTTTATTAACGATGAAACACTGATTTCGGTCATGACAAAATACTATAGTCGAGAGAATTCAAGTTTAAGTTTAAAAAAAACGAAAATCTCTATTATATTCGGTTATTCTCGTTTTACAGTTATTTAAAGTAACCTTGAACGACAGGAACAGAACACAGACACATCGAGGACATTTAATATTTCAAAAGCTCTCCCACCGGTAATCGAAACTGAGACCCCGCCTACTGAATTATCTGATGGGTGGAGTGCCTGGTTCTTTCCCAAGGCAAGCAAGCTTGAGACGGACAGCATCGTGTTTGTGGGTTTTCTCGGGACACTCCCACTTTCTCATTCCACCATTTCGTCCATCATAATTCACTTGCTTCAATCATAGTCTTCCGCAACATGACAGGTATAATTGTTAGACATTAAACGTAAAGATTTCATTTTCAAGCTGTTAACCCAAACCAATACGAATCGAAAAGCAGTGAAAACTTGACCCACGACCTACTGGCCCAGCACCCGCCATAACTCACGACCCACTGCTACCCACTCTGACCCATGTCCCACCCTGACCCACTACCCACTAATACCCACTGACCGACTCCGACCTACCATCCATCATGATCACTGACCCACCAAAACACATCGTCATCAACTCTGACACATGATCCACGGCCTCTTCTCTACCGCCTAATGAGTTTCCACCTGTAAAAGAACCAGGTTGTGAAATTCTAACTAATAGGAGTTTGGATTTATATGGTCAATCGCTCATGCACCCCTCTGTTACAGTAACAATAGATCTCACTTTTACGATATAAAATTGTAAAGTGTTTGTCATGGGTAAAGTTACGATGAATTTTAATTAAATTATCATTGTTTAATTATTTCCTTGTTGAATTATCGATACTTTTCAGTGAAAAAAAAACGGATGAAATTTTTAAAGTCCCAAATCAAGGTAAGTAGATTAACGTACAGAAGCTTATATTACAAATGTTATGTCTATTTTTCACAACTTTATGTTTTGATTTCTCTGTGCTCTAAGCGCTCCATATAACAAACAAGCTTCAGGAATTATTATAGTAGAAAGCGCATGGTAAGCAGAGACGGATCCAGGGGGCGATCGCCCTCAGAAAAGGAAACTTTCTGATTTTATATATGAAAAAACCCAGAGTTCGGAGCTCTTAAAATTAGCTCTAAGTAGCAGTATTGCAACCCACCGCCCCCCAGAAGTGCGTCCTGGATCCGTCCCTGATGGTAAGCGTATATGGATATATGATGCGAAGCACTGTGTTGTTTGTCTTTTAACTAATATCGATCGTTTTCGATTATTTTTACAAACTAACCCACTATCAATTTACCATATATAGAAAGTTCGGCCTCTCCCCATTAAGGAGACGTTTAAAAAATGCTAGGAGACTTTCTGTTCATTTTCAATAAAGAGTTAATATACTGAATTCCAGCTCCGTAAGTTGAACGGCATGTAAGACACTAAATTTTTTCGCAAAAATTCGGATCCCCACTATTCCATAGGATATTATTATAATGCAAGCAATATGATAACATATAAGTTAATGCCAAAGTATATACGAATATTCATTTCATTTGACTCCAATTTGGCCGTAGTGATTAGGCACACAGTTACTTTCATTTTTTATATAATAATTTATATATTACAGTGATTCAAAATTTATTTTTCCTGTAGTTTTATCCTCTAAAAACTCACAGGCTGTGTACCTCGAAATCCAAGTAGTAGTATAAGTTCTATTGCTATTATTACAATTATAAATATCAATATTCAAAAAATGCCTCAAGTTCTTTTCTCACTTAGAGATAATCAACTGATGTAAGTAAACAGAAACAAACGAAAAAGGGAAATGGAGGCCTTGAAAGTAAAACGTAGACAAAATCACCAATATTCAGAAACATACTTTTAAATCACGCTCGACTCTACTCATAGGAGCTAAATACGCGGTTCTGGTTAGTTGGGGTTATCAGTTTGTCGCCACGTAGCATATATAAACACAGCAAAAATCATGTGACTCTTACTGGCGGTCTTCGTGGCCGAGTAGGAAGTACACCGGTAGACGTGCAGGAGTGCGGACGTTGGCTCCTGATCGTTGTGTTTATCGAGTAGCCACTTAAATGCGACAAGTTAAGTGTTATTTCAAGTGACCTCTAGTGGTGCTATCTTGCTATAGTGAACAGCTTTGATACTTTTATAGTGTTTAGTTATTGTTTGATAAGTTTTTTGTTTGATTTTGTGCGCATCATGTTTCGTGGCTTACGGCAGAACACAGCGAAACTTACATTCGATAAAAGTACACGACATATACGCCCAATTGCTTTGGATATCCATGTTTGGCTGGATGAACAGGTACATGTGAACTTAGATCAGATTGATGGTATTCAACTAAACAGTGAGGAATATTGCATTTTCTTAAAATTTAGTTCTCCAGATACATTTGAACAATTCCTCATCAATACTCCTTGTGAGCTTCCATTTTTGCATCAATATAGCTCCCGGAGCCTTGTTTCTGCCCCAAACGCTTCCGACACACTTACACGTGTGCATATAACAGATCTTCCCCTTGAACTTGATGTTAGCTTTCTTAGTTCTGCCTCTGTACTTACGGAAGTGTGAAAAGTTAGGAAACGAACAGTGGTCCCACAAATACCGCTTCACTGTGTTTAATGTAGTACGTATAGCGTTTATGGAACTCAAGAAGCATATTCCTTCGAAATTACTCATCCAAGGTTATCGAACAAGTGTTATTTACTCTGAACAGCCTCCAACTTGTTTCGCGTGGAACCAGATGGACCACACGATCAATTCTTGTCCTCGACGCCTACGGCGTTCCAAACATTTAACTTCAGCCCCCCTGACGCTACATATGTCCGAGTTACCTGGAGGAACTCTCCCTAAAACTTCTAGTTACTCAGCCGATCAGCAATTTCAACCTGGTAATAGTATATTAACAACGGCCTTATCTGACTCATTACCCAGTGCCCAAAGTGCTCCGTTGCTGCAAGACTTCAAGGAGTCTCCATCTGTACCTACTCCTATGGATCAACCCACGGATACCGGAATACAGGATTCAGTAACTAGCGTTTCCCCAAGATATAAAAGATCCGCCCATGGTGTCTGCTTTTAATGACCCAGGTTCGTTAATAAATATCTCGGGAATACAGGAGGCCTCCAATACAAGTGCTTCTTAGAGTCCTACTACAATACCTCACGACATTCCGCCTCCATTAACAGAATCAGTAGGTATTTATTTATTTATTTATTTAGAAAACAACACAACAGGCTTAATGCCTAATTATAGTGTCGTATAATACATACATATACATATATACTTTTACCCGTACAATTAATCAATGCACTTCGAGTGTCAGGTACTCGGTAATCTTGTTTCTAAATACATATTCTCACATACTGAATATATCTAATACATCAGTTTTATGACTTAATTCATTGTAGGAGTCACACATTCTCCACAGCGGAGATTTACTGAGAATATTTGTTCGTGCCCTTTCACAGAAAAATATACCAGTATTCCCTGGTCTTGTTCTGCCTGTTGGAACGCTCAGATATATTTTCGTGAGCAGCTCTGGACAGTCAATTTTATTATTTAATACTTTATATAAAAATAGTAAATCAAACATCTTTCGTCGATTCGTCAACGTTAGGAAATTCAAACTCCTTACTAAGTCCACGTAGCGAATCTGTTTGGGATATAAAGCTGTTTTCTTGTACGTAAGCATTTTTAGAAACTTAAATTGTATGTTTTCTATCGCTTGTAAGTATTTATTTGCATTCGGTGTCCAAATAACGCACGCATATTCTAATCGGGACCTTACGTACAAATTATAAAGTTTAATGAATGTTGACTCGTTACTAAACTCTTTACCCGTTCTATAGATAAAACCGAGGTTTCTGAATGCAGCGTTAGAGATTGCATCAATGTGATAAGAGAAGGTCAATTTTGAATCAAAAATTACTCCTAAATCTTTAACTGAATTTAGTTTACACAAAGATATGCCATTAATTATATACAGATGATTGATGGGATTTTCTTTCCTTGAGAACGATAAAGACTTGCACTTAGAGATATTCAATTAAAGTTTGTTTTTGGCACACCATTGCCCAACACTCTGTAAATCCTGCTCGAGTTGTGTGCAGTCATCTATTGTGCTTATTTTAGAATATAATTTGAGATCATCGGCAAACAGAAAGTGAGAGTTTTTAACATAGGTTGAAATATCATTAATTACAAGAAGAAATAATAGCGGACCTAAATGGGATCCTTGAGGAACACCTGAAAAAAGGAAAACTGTGAGAACAGTTTATATAACTGATAAAGCAGGTAAAATTGCCTTGTCAACAGAAGAAAATCAAAACAAATACAGGTAAGAGAAAAGCAGTCGTGACACGTGAATCACGTAAGCCTGTCGTTGGTGATTCGATTACATCATCGCAACCTAGCCTCTACCGATTCACTACGAAAAGACAGAATAAAGACTGAAACTGAATAGTGTTGTTTTTTCTGTGTCCGTCAGGTCTCAACATGTAGTTTGTTTATCTTACAGCTCTACTATATCGGCTGTTTATATCTTACTCTATTGTAACTGTTCGTAAAGTGGGTACGTTTAATTTTATAAATAGTCCTACTAAACAACGCTTGTTTCCAAAGTTCATACGTTTACACGACTTTGATATACTTGATTTGCAAGAACTCCAAATTGTCTATTTAAGTTTCCCAGATCGGTATAATTCTTTTGTTAATCTTTATTACAGTGGTAGAGGTACTGCAATACTAGTGAAGAAAGGTATTCATGAGCAAAACCTTACTCGTTTACCGTCTGGCAATGGGTCCAGTCTCGTATGCGATAACATTCTATATGTAAATGTGTATAGCCCGTCCGGCTTTCTACACAAAACTGACCGTGAAAAGTTTTTTAATGCTTGTATCGTGCCTCTGTTTTCTATTCCGCATGCGAGTATTATCCTTGCTGGTGATTTCAATTCCATTTTGTTTACTGACGATTCTACTGTATATTTTAATAAGTGATTATCGTTAGAAAGACTTGTCCAAGGATTCCAATTAGTTTATGTCTGACGGTCCAAACGAACTGATATTTATACGTATATCACTCCAACAGTGAAGTCAAGAATCGACAGAACCTACGCCTAATTCGACCTCGTACCTCGTGTGTGTGACATTAATGTTCTTCTGGCTCCGTTTAGTAATCATAGTGTTGTATCTATGTTACTTAAATTTCCTCCCCCTCTCCTTGGTTTGAGCCCAACGTCGGTCCCTCTAACTGGAAACTTAATCCACAGCTTCTGAAATCTGATGATATTAAAGAACTGTTTCGAAAGAAACGGGATTTTTGTTGTCGACAACAGAGCCATTTTTATAGTTTAAATTTGTGGTGGGTTCAATACGCTAGGCATAAAAATAAATTCTTTTTCCAACGGATGCACTCTGAATACCGTCAGAACCGCAAACATACCATTGACTACTTTTACAAAGTGTTACATGAGTTGTGGCAATAACCTCCCTCTACAAACACGTATATGCACATTAATAAAATAAGCTCAAAATTAATTAGGTTAGAAAACGATTATTTAAAATATATCACTAAATCTTTCGATTCCGAACTGTTGTTTTCAAATGAACGAGTGACATCTTTCCACATCATGCGCCAACATAATAGTAGGCGAATTAATTTCATTGAACACCTTGTATTAGAAAATGGTCAAGTTGTAACTGCGTTGCCTGATATTATGTCTAATTTAGCACAGCATTATGAACAACTGTTTGCATCGCATCTATTTTCTAATCAGGCATGGCCCACTTTCTTTTCCAATATATCTTGTAAATTAACAGTGGCTGACAATGAACCACTGTTAGCCCTACTTACGAAAGAAGAGGTTTATGATGTGTTATATAGTACCCAGTATTGTAGCACTCCAGGGAAAGATGGGGTCATTTTTCTCTTCAAACAGAAACAATATTGGGATGTGGTAGGAGATACATTCACTGCTGTACTTAATCATATGTTTCAATCTGGCAATGTTATTGAAAATGATGGTATCATTATTTTAGTTGCAGAAAAAGAGCCCAAGCTCCTATTTCTACTTTCGACCATTACACTTAATTACTGATGTAAAATTATTGTCTAAGGTATAAGTATGCATGGAATAAGTTCTCGAGAAAATCTTAAGTGTTAAGCAGGCAGCTCTGTCACAAGAACGTAATATTTACTTTGCCCTGTGTATCATGGGGTATTTTCAAGTGCAACTGCTCCCTGCCTGTGCCACTTCTGTAGATTTCAAAAATGCTTTTGATTTTATAGTGCATAACTACCTTTATGCTATATTACAAGCATTTGGTTTTGATTTCCGCTTTATTCATACGATTAAAAATTTATATCACAATGCAAATCACAGTTCCATATTAATGGCTACTTTAGCTCACCCATATCTATCAAGAGGGTTATTAGACAAGGTTGTTCATTATCAATGTTGTTATTTGGCTTAGTTCTTGAACTTCTATTGCAATGTTTGTCCTTTTTTCAAGTCTCACCTTTACATGATTTTCAAAATATTATTTGTTTTGCTTTTGGCGATGACGTCACAATCAGTTGTACGACTATTGCTCAGGTCAATTGTTTGCAAAATTGCTTAATGAGCTATTGTAATGCTAGTGGAGCAAATATTAATGTCAATAAAACGTAGAGTTTAACATTTAATAATTGGGCTACTGCCACTAAAGGGTTAACTATCTGTCAGTCCGAAATTGTAACGGAACCAAAAGTTTTAGGCGTTAATTTTACGAGTAGTCTTGATCCCGACTCTAAGCCAGTCTGGAATCCAATAGTCAATAAAATCAGGACAGTAATCCTCCAAATTTGTCATCGACACCTGAATTTAATACAGCGAGTATGGTATGCAAATACTTGTATATGCTCTCAATTATGGTATACAGCACAAGTATGGCCACTTCCGGACATGTTTGCCAAAAATGTGCAATCAATAATTGGCTGGTTTCTGTGCTGCGATTATTTTTTCAGAGTTCCAGAGGTACTAAGGGTGTTACCAGTAGACAACGGTGGTCTTGCTTAATGAATGTACGACTGAGGTGTCAAGTATTATTTTTATTACGTAACTATAAATTGTATCACTTGGTTAATAGTCATACACAACAATGGCTATACTGTTGGATACCCACCTTACCTGCTCCAAATCCATTCAATGTTCCTTTCCTTCAACAAGCAGCCTTATATGTCTCTAAATTGATAAGAGACTGGAGTTATATATCTAAACATGCTGCGATGAGAGAACTCTGTTCTCGTACTTTTTATCCGTATTTCATTTTTAAAAAGGACCTCTACCACCACTACAATACGAGTACAGCAGACACATAATAGTCGAAACTGGAATCGCATATGGTTTAATATTCATAGAAATTTTCTTCCGACTTGTGTACGTAGTTTATGGTGTAGTGTTGTTCGTGATATCCATGCTACAAATCAACGTTTGTTCGATATCCATCGCATACCTCATAATGCGTGTTCTCACTGTGGCCAACTCGACACCCTTCTCCATACATACACCTCTTGCCAGATAGTATTGTCTGAGTGGTTAAAACTATGTGCTCTTCTTGCTATCGTAATTTATGTCTGACATCTTCACACCACTTTATTCCTGATATTATTATCTTGCCCGATTATCATTGGTACCCGCCAACCAGCAATAATGCTGTCACTTGGCTTACGAGGGAACCTATTGAAGTGTAACTCTGACTTCGAGGCGAGACTATGGCCGTTGGATACCTTGTCCCAAAAGAACATAACACGAAAAGGGGCGAGCCCGTTGGATACCCTGTCCCAAAAGAACATAACACGATCCTCGATCGCAACCGTTGCGGAGATATAAGTGTGAAAAGTTAGAAATTGAGCTACATACTATACATTACAAAGTCAGATTACGGGTCACATTTTTCGGAAACGGTCGGGTAAGGAAACCGAGAGAATACATATCAAATTAGTGTAGGGAGCACATCACTTTTTGAATGAAAAATTTGGGTCCCTGGGGCATTCGAAGGGTCCCAGGCGGGGTCCAACTCAAAATTTGCAAACGAAACCGGGGGTCAAGTAGCATACTGTATGAAAGATATTGTTAAATAAAAAAAGATAGAACAAATCTCAACTCTCTACGATAACCCTGTGCAAACGGGCAACTGGTCAAAATGTCAATACAACGTACATCAGAAAATCTATGGCCACGCTTCTAAATCCGTTAAGTTGCAACAATAACAAAACAGAAAAACACGTTTAAAAGTGCAAGATATTGAAGTAATGCAAATTGCTGCAGAGTCGCTTTCTCAAAAGCACCCTCCGATATATTTTATTTCTGCAACATTATTCCAGTTTTCTCCAACCCCACTCCTCTCCAAGTTGCCTCACAGTTTCAAGGTCACTCCTTTTCGTCTTTACCATCATGTTTCTCGTTCAGCAACCCCGTAGGAAATTTCACAGTGCAATCTGTGAATTTGGGGTCCCGATGCGCGAAGCATATACCGTTGCCTTTTGACCTTCTCACCCTCCACGACGATTGCGATTCACAATGTACCTTTTCTCTTCTAGGACACGCAATCCAATGGTCATGGCCATTCTATGGTCCATTAAACATTCGACCTCACACTTATACTTGGATAAGGTCCGTTGTACGACTCTGTGAGAGACTCTGCAGCAATTTGCGTTACTTCAATACCTTGCACTTTTAAACGTGTTTTTTTCTGTTTTGTGTTGGTCGCAACTTAACGGATTTAGAAGCGTGGCCATAGATTTTCTGATCTAGGTTGTATTGACATTTTGACCAGTTGCCCGTTTGCACAGGGTTATCGTAGAGAGTTGAGATTTGTTCTATCTTCTTTTATTTAACAATATCTTTCATACAGTATGCTACTTGACCCCCGGTTTCGTTTGCAAATTTTGAGTTGGACCCCGCCTGGGACCCTTCGAGTGCCCCAGGGACCCAAATTTTTCATTCAAAAAGTGCTGTGCTCCCTACACTAATTTGGTATGTATTCTCTCGGTTTCCTTACCCGACTGTTTCCGAAAAATTAGACCCGGAATCTGATTTTGTAATGTATAGTATGGAGCTCAATTTCTAACTTTTCACACTTATATCTCCGCAACGGTTGCGATCGAGTATGCATCCCTTTTCGTGTTATATTCTTTTAGTGGAAGGTATCCAACGGCCATAGTCTCGACTCGAAGTCAGAGTTACACTTGAACAGGTTCCCTCGTTAGAGAACATACCTTATACTATATTGATTCCAGCCGCAGTCACTTAAGTGTCACAGATTATCTTGAATTCTTAAAACGCACCAGGTGGAAAACTTCTGGTATGGTACCTTTCCAAAAGACTCTCAAGTTTTCCGACTGTCTCGTTTTAACATGCAGTGACTAGTGTAATATCCGTAAGATAATATTTTATTGCACCACCACATTTATATGTAATACTGTCACTCTTTTACAAGTTCTTGTATATTTCTTTTAATAAGATCAAACAATGTATTGTGATGTTTTGATTGGTATTTTTCCTAATTGCGTCTTGCCGACATCCTACTTGTATTTGTCGTCAATGTCTTATGTCTAAACGAACAATTTCTTTCCCGTCTGTAATTGAACCTGGAAAATAAAGATGGTTAAAAGAGTGTACTAGCGAAATGCTCTATTAATTATAATTGCTTTTGGCGTGAGTAGAAACCCGGGTCAAGGAAAGTTTTTCTATTTTTATACAAAAAAAAATAATACTCAAAAAAGTGATTTATTTACGTTACGTGTGCAGGTTTGCTATACGATTCCACTATAAATAGCTGCAGCATCATTAGTAGTACTAGTAGTATTAGTAGTAGTTAGAGTAGTAGTAGTAGTAGTAAGAGTAGTAGTAGTAAGAGTAGTAGTAGTAGAAAGAGTAGTAGTAGTAGTAGTAGTAGTAGTAGTAGTGGGAACGGGTTAAAGGCCGCGCATGGGTCGTTTTGTTTCATCTTGACTGATATGATATAAATTTAATCTCAACTGCTTCTTCAATTTTCTACTTCAATTCCAACGAAGTGTCAATTTGCTTCTATTATAACTACAATACACACACCAGAATGTTTGGACCAGGCCCGGAACCAGCCACAAAGGCTTGGAGGGACCATGAATATGTAAGTAGGGGACAAGTGATTAAAAATTCTCTTACACATGTCTAAATTGTGTTTCGTGTGTTGAACCACGAAAAGTTTAGGGGGAGCAGGCCCCTAGCCCCCATCTGTTTGCAGGCTTGGTTTGGCCAATAGCAAACTTCAACCTATCAGAAACATGTTTTTAGTTTCTATGGCTAGGGTCAAGTGTTAAAAGAAATATGCTGTTCAGAAGATGCTGTCTACAATGCAGTGAGCAGACTGGGTTGCTGGGTGGTGGGTCGCAGTGGGTCATGGTGATTGGTCGGTCCAAATGGCTCATGCTGCGTGGTGGGTTGCAGTGGGTCACATGCTGTCATCCCACGACCCACCGACACACAGAAAACTCGAACCATTGACCCACCGACTCACTGACCCACTACAACTCTGATTGGCTTGTAATGATACCGCTTTAGGTTGAGGTATTATGAGTTTGCTGTCTTACTTTTGAATGGAACTACGATTCCCTATGTTTTTTCTACATTTTTTTGTCAAAACACGTTAATGAACAATAGAAAATAAAACAGTTTTTCGATTTGGATTGGTTTGGGTTAACAGCTTGAAAATGAATTCTTTACTTTTAATGTCCAACTATTATGCCTGTTAGGTTGAGGAAGACTATGCTTAAAGCAAGTGAATTATGATGGACAAATTGGTGGAATGACAAATTCGGAGTGTACCGAGAAAACCCATGAGCAAAATGTTCTTCGTCTCAAGCTTACTTGCATTGGCAACGAACCGAGCACCCCACTCATCAGATAATTCAGTAGGCGGGGTATCAGTTTCGATTACCGGTGGGAGAGCTTTTAAAATATTAAATGTCCTCGATGTATCTGTGTTCTGTGCCTGTCGTTCAAGGTTACTGGGAATAACTGTTAAACGAGAATAACCGAATATAATAGAGATAAGTTACGGAGATATTTTCGGTGTTTACCTTTAATTCAAACTTGAATTATCTGGACTATAGTATTTTATCATGACCGAAATCAGTGTTTCGTCGTTAAAAAAATATTGGAATCGTAAACGTTTGCAATTTGTTACATACACAAGTGTTCCTTGACTCTTACTTCAAAGAGCAGTCTTAGGTTAGTGGCTTCAGCATTCGTTTCCTGAGTCAGGGATCCGCAGTTCGAGTCCCAGCGAGGAAATTCAGAAATATTTTATAATTTACAAAGTTGATATTTCTGATGTATAATAACATAAAAGATTTCTCTCGTTCTTACAAGTTAGAGTTGAAACGACTTGCTTCACAAGGGGAAAATTAACAACATGGCGTCACAGTCTACAATCTCGATTCATACTGTCTTAAAACCTTTCGTGTTTCGCAAACAATTCATGAATACAAAAGGGTCATCCTTAAGGCCTAGTATGAGTCATAAATTTGTCTGAAACGTTATTGTGGAATTGATTCTAAGTTCTTCCACTCTTACTAAAAATAATATTTCCGTTCGCCATTTTCAACACATTCCATATATTCGTTCAACTAAAATTCGTAAATAGGAACTATTCTTTTTTATATTTGAATGTATATTTTGTTAAAACATCAATATAACGCGAACATAATCCAATGTATTCATCCAAAGAAAGGGCGTTACTGTGTATCGTGATGAAGATAAATCATACTTAGTTTCTGTTAAGGCATTCGAAGATTCGATTTTCATATTGCACAGTAGCTGATACCTTCTTTTCCCACTCTTTTCCTTCCAAAGTATCTCTTATAAAGCAATTTATCCTTAGAGAGGTTGTAAAAATTTCTTTTGATTTTTCTTAACTTCAGTATGCATAATTGCATGGGAATAAGACGTAATATAGAGGTCCCAAATATTCAGTAATAATAATGATGATAGTAAAAGTTTTAAAGTTGCTCCAAAGTTTGGCAAAACTTCCTTAAACGTAGGGATTTCTGTGAAGGGGTTCCGTACCTTCAAGACACACCTCAGCTACTGCCCAAATTTAAACAAAAGCTTTCCACTGAAGGTTCGTGTGGAAAGTGTTCTACTGTACGTTTTAAGGAAAACGACTCTAATAAAATAAGTAAATATCATTGAACAGTAAGGTATATTAAACTAACTTGTAGAATGTGCAGATGTAATTATAAAAATTTTGCTACAAAATATATACAAAGCCCATAATTCAGTGAGCTCTGAAATACAAAGTGAGAAAATAACGTATAAGATTCAGTCTACAGAGCAATTGTTACTTAAAGAGTGGCATACACTTTTTCGAGAATCGAGATAAGATGTGAAATGTTTACGATACTTTTCGTCTCGTCTCTATTCTCATCTGCAAAACGAGACGATAGTTTGAGTTATCCTTGTTCCATCTCGAATGTAAAATGATAATTCTCATCCCGATTTTATTCGTTCTGTTTTATAATAGAGATGAGAAATTGCTCTTCTGGTGGGCAACATTAAGCTTTTCAGGACGAACGGCTCAACTCTTGAGCTAGCAATTCAGACCTCTCTAGCTCAGCTCCTAATTATCCTAGAGATATGATTTTTAAATGTATCTCTTCAGGAAGGACGGTAGTTTCTATTCCTTGCGTATCATTCATGTAATAGGTCCCGCCGTGAAGAGAGAGGGGACCAAAGTTGGGTGTTTATAGTTTCCCTTCTCTCCCCGCAGAGTTTGGGGGGAGGTACCCCCTGATGAAGGTACAAGGATAAAAAAATGGCATCCATAGAGACAAATAAACATACTAACTAGCCATACTCAGTACGTGACTTTTGGGCTTGAGAGGGGTGAATAGGAGGGGTATTGAATTTACCCCTTTTCTTATTGTATATTTTCTTATAAAGACAAAAAATATATTTCCAATTTGAGGAACTCTAGCAACATTGTTATTCATCGTACGCAAGAAAAAAATCTCACGTTTAGGACAGATATTTGGGACAATGATACACAAAAGTCAAACCCGTCGGTTCAATACGAATAGAAAAAGAAATTCAGAGCCCCGAACCTACGTGACACATCCTGTGTATTATTCAATCTCCACTGTAATGTACTCTAACGTTGACACCCCTAGCGACATTCCTAATTATCACAGACACACAAACCATACCTCGTTGAAAACCTTATAGACCTGCCATTCCAACAATGTAACTTTTGTGCGTCTCGGGCAAAAACCAGTAGGAAAAGAAGAAATCGAAAATCACTTAAACAAACATTTCTTCAGATTTTGTGAGACTATGGCAACGCTGTTATTTATCGTACGCAAGAAAAAGCTCACATTTGTGCCAGACATTGGGAACAACGATATAAAAATGAATGGTGTAGGTGCAATAGGAATGGAGGAAAAATTTCGGAGCACCGATTCTACGTGGATCATTCTGTATTTTTTTTAGAGATTGTGGTACACGCCAACGTTGGCAGGCTTGGCCACGTTCGTAATTGTCACAAGCATATCAGCTATACCTCGTTGGAAAGCTTATGGAACAAGCATTCCAACAAGGTAAGTTTCGTGTCTGTCGGGCCAAATTGGTAAAAGGAAAAGAAGACGAAAATGAAAATTTTGGGGGAATTTCAAGTTTTTCGAAATTTGTCGGACTATGGCAACGCTGTAGTTTGTCATATGCAAGAAAAAATTCTCGCATTTACGCCAGACATTGGGAACAATGATATAAAGAAATTAATGCTGTAGTTGCAATATGAGTTAAGATAAAATTCGGAACCTCGAACCTACGTGAATCATCCGGTATTTTTTCGATAGATTTTGGTATAGGCTAATATCGGCAGGCTTGGCCACGCTCCTAAATGTCACAAGGATATCAGCTATATCTCGTTGGAAAGCTTATAGAACAAACTTTCCAACAAGATAACTTTCGTGTCTGTCGGGCCAAACTAGTAAAAGAAAAAGAAGACGAAAATGGAAATTTTGGGGGGAAATGCAAATTTTTCGATATTTGTCGGTCTATGGCAACGCTGTTATTTGTCGTACGGAAGGAAAATAATTTTCATTTTTGCGCCAGACATTGGAAACAACGATGTAGAAAAATGAAGGGTTTAGGTACAATAGGAGTGAAGAAAAAAATTCGGAACGCCGACCCTACGTGAATCATCCTGTATGTTTTCGAGAGATTGTGGTATAAGCTAACATTGGCAGACTTGGCCACGCTCCTAATTGGCAAAATCATATCAGCTATACCTCGTTGGAAAGCTTATAGAACAGACATTCCAACAAGGTAACTTTCGTGTCCCTCGGGCAAAACTAATAAAAGAAGACGAAAGCTTTTTTTAAATAAGTTTTTTTTGAACTTTATCGGTCTATGGCAACGCTGTTATTTATCGCACACAAGAAAAAAATACCACATTTACGCCAGACTTTGTAAACAATAATATTAAAAATGAAGCTACATGGAAGAAACATGCAGTGTAGTCACCACTATAATTTATCATGGTAACTGCGGTAACAGCGGGGGATGCAGAGTGCGACGCCGCAGCCACTAGAAACTATCGAGACCTGTTTGCGAATTCCGCGAGACGAACACTCCCTGCACCTCCTTCTATTCGATATCGTATCTGGAATATGCTGTAAGATATCTCTCGATGGGTTGTAAGTGGGCACTGCGCCACGCCCAGGCACAAATGCGCGAGTAGGTATCGCGTCCCTGGCCATCCCTATCAAACCGTTTATTACATGCTCCCGAAATTCCAAACTTGAAGATGGCCCGTTCGGTAATATAGTAAAAGCGTTGACCATTGCCACATTGAGAAGGTGGAGAAACAACTTCGTCGTCCACTTCTTGGTTTTTCGTGCTGTTGAGTACGAATTGGCCATCCTTTCTGCCAGATCAACATATCCCATATTCCTGTTATAGTCCCCCACTATATTAGGCTTACGAGCATCTCCATCTTGCGTTAAGAAAGTGCCTACTGGTGGTGCAGGATGCATAGTGGAAAGCACGTAAACATCTCGTTTGTCCTTCCAGCGGATTGCAGTCAAGTCGTCCTTGACATACACATCTTGTTCAGCTTCCTTCATTTTCTTAGAACAAAGGTCACGTGGCATGTCTTTACGTTTAAGTCTAAGTACCGCAGCATAAAATGTTTCTGGAAGCCTTGAGTTCACAAAACAGTCTGGGAGAACAGAAGAAGCTGTCCATGTAGAGCTTATGAACCGCTTCTGTCAATTCCCTCACTAGTTTGTGTACTATGGCTTCAGTCACTGTCCTATTAGAAGTGTCCAAGTCATGCATCTTCCCCAAATAAGCAAGCATATTCCAAGTATATCCGTTGTCACAAGAGATTTCGAATACTTTTATTCCAAATCTTTTGTGTTTTTTCGGAATATACTGTTTGAAGCCAACACGACCTTTGAATGGCACAATAGCTTCATCGAGTGAAAAGTGTTCAGTTGGCTGGAACACCTTTTTGAATGAAGTATTGAACAATTCAAAGATCTTCCGGAACTTCCATAGCTTGTCTACGTGTAGGGTGTTGGGAACTGGAGCATTCTGATTGTCTTCGAAATGAAGGAAACGGAGAATGTGTAGAAATCTATCACGCGTCATGATTGACCCAAATCATGGCATGTGATATAGCTTGTTAGCTGACCAGTAATATTTGAAAGAAGGCCTTCTGAGATAGGTGTCCCATGTGAAGTATAACATCTATAAAGAGGTAAATCTCCGAAACGGTAACGGGATTTTGACGTGCATTGTTACCGATATTAGACCTATCGCAGAAGGCTATATAATATCGGTTTGTCTCCTGCACTACAAGTTCGACCTGGTTCGTAAGAAACAGTAGGAAAAATCCAAGAAGGCTATAATTATCTGTCATACGCCGGGCAGACAATCCAACGGTGCCAACGAAAGGTGCAATTGTTGGCGCTCTTCCCGACAGATTTCCCACTGCCTTCCACCAGTCCGAGGCACGATTGGTGAAGGGAAGCGGTTCCTCTGACTCAAACTCATCATCCTCCTCTTCCTGCTCATTACAAACCTTAACCACATTGTTTGTCCCCCTTACCGGCACATAGCCTCCCTCATCCTCAATCATTTCAAGTTCATCCTCATTCTCAATGTCCGTGTCCTCGCCTTCCAATATGCCCGCAATATCCTCCTCGGAGAGATATTTACGAGCCATCTTGAATTGCAATTTCCCCCACCACCACGACCACCACCACCAACAACAAAAAAGGAAACAGAAAATACCCCTTGATGCTAGGTACGCGATACGCCAACGCACAATTATACCAATAGCAATTCTGCGTCCACTATTTTCAAAAGAAAAACACAATTTTTCACTCGAAACGAGACACAATCTACTTTACGCAAGAACGCTGTCTAGGAAATAATTCCAGACCCATCAAAACAAAAGATGATTTCCAACTACAACGGGGAATATATAAGATAAGTACAGCATTGGTGTTTGGAAAAGAAATGAAAGCCATTCTTCCTATATCATGTTTTTTTTTTAAAAGCACGCCTCTGGACAGACAGAGAGACAGACAGACAGACAGACACACACACACACACAAACACAGAGTTGAGTTGATTTTGAGTTTAACGTCCCGTTCAGCAGCGAGGCTATATGAGACGTGGACCTACTGATTAACGTGGAATCCGAACCACATGAGCTCCCGCCGGGAATCGAACCCGGGTCTCCCACGCCAAAGGCGCGTACGCTAACCGCTTAGCCACGGAGGAGCTCACACACACACACAGAGAGAGAGAGAGCGAGCGAAAGGAAAACAGTTATCACCTCAGAACGCACCGTTCTATTTTTAGCCTGGTCAAGGTCAGCTGTAGCTATCAGTTGAACCTAAGAGTCGTAAATATGCAATACATTTCTTTCAACTCCCTCCTTTGACAAGTTATTTAGTTTTAGAAAAACATCTTCCTGCCGAAGCAAAAGAAAGGAAAAGCAATGATCTTTCGACGAACAATGTTAGGTGAACCAATGCGAGTTTATTCTCTGCCGTTACTGCACTTACACGGTTTATTTTTTGCGCAATTGTTCACAATAACGGGGGTAAATGTGAGATTTTTCACATTCAACAAATAACAGTGTTGCCATAGTCCGACAAAGTTCGAAAAAACTAATTTTTTTCAAAAGTTTTGAATTTGGTCGTCTTTTCCTAGTTTTACCCGTCTTTTCCTAGAAAGTGAAAATTTTACAATATTTGTCCCAGACGATTTCCAATAAAGTATGGTTTGCATGTCTGCGACAGGGGCGTCACCAGGCCTCCCAACCTACAATCTGTCGAAAAACTACACGATGATTGACGTAAGTTCGGTGTTCCGATTTTCCCTCCATTCCTATTGCACCTAAACCATTCATTTTTTTATATCATTGTCCCCAATGTCTGGCGTAAATGTGAGAATTTTTTTCTTGCGTGCGAGAAATAACAGCGTTGCCATAGTCCGACATTTTAAAAAAAAATGGATTTTCTAACCAAAATTTTAACTTTCGTCTTCTACTAATTTAGCCCGAGAGACACGAAAGTTACCTTTTTGGAATGTGTGTGTTATACGGATTCCAACGAGGTATAGGTGATATGTTTGTGACAATTAGGAGCGTGGCCAAGCCTGCCAATGTTAGCGTATACCACAATCTCCCGAAAAAAATATAGGATGATTCACCTAGGTTGGATGTTCCGATTTTTTTCCTCCATTCCTATTGTACCTAAACCATTCATTTTTTATATCATTGTTCCCAATGTGTGGCGTAAATGTCAGAATTTTTTCCTTGCGTATGGCAAATACCAGTCTTGCCATAGTCGGACAAATTTAAAAAAAAAGATTTTTTCGCAAAAATTTTGAATTTCGTCTTGTTCTTCTTTTACTAATTTGGTCCGAGAGACACGAAAGTTACCTTGCTGAAATGTCAGTGCTATGAGGTTTCCAACGAGGTATGGTTTGTTTATGTGTGGCATTTAGGGGCGTCGCCAAACCTGCCAACGTAAGGGTAGACGAAAATCTCTCGGGAAAATAGGAACAGGATGAATCACCTAAATTCTATCTTCCGATTTTTTTACCTAGCTATTGTACTTTTCCCTTCATTTTTGGTATAATTATTATCAATA
Source organism: Thermobia domestica (assembly GCF_964235325.1). NCBI lineage: Eukaryota > Metazoa > Arthropoda > Insecta > Zygentoma > Lepismatidae > Thermobia > Thermobia domestica. The sequence goes on from NC_137459.1 coordinate 235,421,875, forward strand.
TTTGGCCTACAGGTCAGAATATTTCTTCTACCGTACGACTAGAAACAGTGTTGCCAGACTCTTACAAATTTCGAAAAACATAATTTTTCACTTTTTTCTTTCTTCTTCTTCTTCTTCTACGGTACGGTAGTCTACGGTAGTCTAAAAGGTTATCTTACTAGAATTTTTGTTTTATAAGCTTTCCAACAAGGTATAATTTATACCCATGGAAGAATTAGGAGGGGTGCTAAGGCCGTCAAAGTAAAGGTCTACGATTTTCTTGAAATCCCTGCCCGTCCTGAAAAGCTTAAACAAAACCGAAATATTTTTTGCCAAATGTAACGTTTCTGCTTGTAATGGTATGACGTGAGCGACAATAAGTTTCTAATTTTAATCTTCTACGAGATAATTATTATTGGTATTACTATTATTATTCCTGAAGATTTGATAGTTCAAGTATTGAAACATCCGAGTATTCAAATATGTGAATACAATAAATCGTGTGTCATCGCCGATCAATAGCCATCAAAATTCTGAAAGTAAAAAAAAAATTCCGATGTGGATTCGATCCAAGAGCCTCCAGATTACTGACCAATTGCCTTGACCACTGAACCACGATCACTACGCTGACAATTATTCGTCTTTAGTCTGGTTACGTTAGGTTTCTTTGCCTCCGCTTGCAAAGTTGTATGTTATTTTTCTTCGTTTCAAAAAGTTTTTCGTTTTTCTTTTATGATGATCTAAGTTAATAATCTTCGGCAAAGTTTATATTAATAACATGAGTTGTTCTTAAACCTTTGGCTCACAAGTTTGTTTCTTCTCCACACGAAACTACACATATTGAGAGGTTTATTTCTCATACTCTGTATTTATTTCAAAGCGGTCGCCATTACCTGGTTAGAGATTTATGTCTGACACGATATATTCAGAGAATATGTCTTCACCGATAAATCACGTAAGATATTGCATATACACTCGGAGCCCTGCACAATCTTGTATTGGGTTCAAAATTCGTCAAGTGTCTGACATTTAAAATGCAATGACTTGCAAACGGTACAAGGGGGGGGGGTAAGATGGACTACCCTAATGAATTTCCGGAAAAAATGTACATTAATGTGATGTATCATTTGCACCTACTCCCATTCGAAACATCGAAAGTTGTATCCAAGATGGCGGTGGTGGTAACTTGTGTCAGAGTAGCAGTACTTGATCTATTTTTTTTTTTTTTTTGCATATACCCACATTCGTTTATAGTTAGATCTAAAGGAACTAAAAGCAGTTCTGTGTCCGAGAATTATAGTAGCGGATGATTGAATTCCGTATATACAAATGCACATAAATATGCAAATTACCACTATGGGCCTCTGACATTAGTACAATACACATTGAGCCCCGGAGAACTTCGCATTTGAATCAATTTTACCCGAATCCCGAGGGGAAAATTCGCGAATGAATCTTGTTGCTGAACATAACGAACATTAAAAATTTCTACTTCATGCTAATTCAATTTTCCCGCTAAATATAAAATATTACTTTCAAATATATATATATAAAATTTTGGACACATAGAAGTAGACAAGCAGAGTCAACCAAATTTAATGAAGTGAAGACCATTTTTTGACAATTCATAATTTTAAAGGTGGATCAGTGTATTTCTCTCACATTTTGATGAAGAGCATCAATATACCAATGTCGTACGAAAGAGAATTAACGCCTGTACTCATCTATATAAGCACATAATACCATAAAGCCTCATCAAACCGAATACGTCAAAAACCTCCAAATATTGAATTTTGACTATTTCTTACTCATAAAAGGGAACAAGAGTAGTAATATGAAGCATAGCGTCTCCTTTTTAATCCGTTCCCTCTGACGTTGGGATGAAGCGGGATTACTGATCTGTATTGTCTTATTTTGTCACTGAGCTAAGGGATTAACGGGAATTATGCGGGATTAGTAGTCCGTATGCTCTTATTTTGCTAGTAAAGTATGGGATTAAGATTGGATTAAGCGGAATTAGTCTTTCGTATGGTCTTATTTTGCTAGTGAACTATGTGATTAACAGGGATTAAGGCGAGAATTATTTTAAAAGGCAACATTTATCGTATATTGCATTGCACCCGAGTGTACATAACATAATTACATTTTGCAATTGCGGTACTTAGACTTCGCAATTACGGTGGTTAATCTTGTTTTGTAATCGGTAATCCTTAGGTGAGATTTGCTACCCGGCATGATAATGTATGTCGTATGTAACACCTTACCGACAGCACCATTTTGTTTTGTACTGTCACGGTTTTCTTTATACATCCGAACACTTAGGCTCGTTTTAAGAGGGCGCTAATAACATATCTTTTATGCCTCGCCCGCCGAGCAATATTTTTTATTTTGTTGCTGCTTTTTTATAGGTGAGCATGATGACACCATACTGATATTATCCTAGATATTACATTATATATACTTTGTATGAGGTAATAGTATTTAATTATAACATCATATACCTATTGACTTAGAATACTTACCATGCATATACTTGCGTATTAGGGTGGGCACGAGTCGAGGTGTAACTCGACTCGAATAAAAACCCGACTCGAATTCAAGTAGAGTTTCCAGCCGAGTCAAAGGCAGTTTTCTCGAGTCGAGTTCCGAACCGAGTTACTGTTCTTGAGATCGAGTTTCGAATCGAGTCGAGTTTGATACATGGCTCGCTCGTTTAGCTCGTTTTAGCTCGTTTTGAAATCATGGCCTGATAGTAGGGTGGGGACACTTGCGGGTGTTTTTTTTCCTACTGCGCATGCGCAAACCCTTGACGGTGATTGGCTGGCGCTGGTCACGTGACTCCGCCCCCTTAGCCACGCCCCTTGACGCTGATTGGCTGGCCACGCCCTCGGCCACGCCCCTTAACGCTGATTGGCTGGCGCCGGCCACGCCCCTTTACGCTGATTGGTTGGCACCAGCCACGCTCTTTTATGACCTCCATTTTATTAGTATCTACTGCGCTGATTGGCTGGCGCCGGACCCCGCCCCGTTCACGCCGATTGGCTGGCACCGGACCACGCCCACTTGACGCTGATTGGCTGGCCACGCGCACGGTCTTTTAGGAGTGGCGCGCTGATTGGCTGGCATCGGACCCCCACACCTACCACATACCATAGCAGATAATACATAAGAGTCGTTCCCTTTTATGGGCACTTTACGAACACATAGCAGATCGATAACACAGCAGAGCTAAAGAAAGATCATGGAGAGTACGAGCACATAGCAGATCGATAACACATTCTCCATTCACCTATTTAACATAGCACATATAGCATAGCAGGGGTGTATTCGTTCCCTTTTATGAGTCCTTTGAACATAGCAGATATTACACAGAGACTACGAACACATAGCAGATCGATAACACATTCTCCAACCGCCTATTTAGCATAGCACATATTACATAAGCCTATATAACATAGCAGGGGTGTACTTGTTCTCTTTTATGAGTACATTTTAAGTGGTGGGCTCGTTCCCTTTTATGAGCACTTTTAACATAGCAGAAATTACATGAGCCTATGTAACATAGCAGAGCTAATAAAAGACTATGGCTTATTTAACATAACATAGCAAAGATTCGTTCCCTTTTATGAGCACTCTTTTTAAACATAGCAGAGAATAATGGGGGTGTATTCGCCCTCCATTTTGAGACCAATTTTTGACCTACTGCGCCTATGCGCAAAACTGTTCCGATTTCGCCGGAGCAGATTGTCGTTCTCTCTTACGAGATTAAAAAATAACAACTCCCACACACACCTACACACTTGATGCGCAGTTCCAACCCCCACAGCAGACCGCAGAGTGTTCCGGTTCACGGGCAGATTACGGCTATGCGCAGAAACATAAAATAAGACATAACACCCCCGTTCTCTTTTACGAGCACTTTATAGCAACATAATAGAGCAGAGAATAAAAAAATAACAACACACACACACACACACACACACTTGATTGCTTATGCGCAGTAAAATTAAACTTCCAATTTATTACACATTGCACGCATGCGCAGAAAAATTACAGTCACATAACAGACTGTTCCAGTTGCAGTGCCAGTTCCGGTTCAGGAGCAGATAACGCAAACTGTTCTGGTTCCCTCGGAGCAGACTATGACCTATTTTTCATCCCCTAAATAACATAGTATACACCCACACTTGGTTGCGTATGCCGAATCCGATTTAGTAGAAAAAACACGCATGCGCAGAAACATTTACATTTCCGATTTGGATGAAACTCGGCATATGGGGGTTTCCGACCATGCTGATTACGAATACCACACATACTTTTACCTGGGTCTTATACTTTATGTGGGATACGTCGTTTGTACGACACTTAAAACCTAATAACTCAAAAACGGAGCCACATATTGAGATGGTGTATCCACATTTAGTAATTGGTCATCAACTACTACAAGTTCCAAAATAATGACCTTCGAGGTCAAAGGTCAAAATACTTAAAACCTAATAACTCGAAAACGGATCCACATATTGAGATGGTGTTTCCAAATCTAGTAATTGGTCATCAGGTTCTACAAGTTCCAAAATAATGACCATCGAGGTCAAAGGTCAACATACTTAAAACCTAATAACTCGAAAACGGATCCACATATTGAGGTGGTGTTTCCAAATCTGGTAATTGGTCATGAGGTGCTACAAGTTCCAAAATAATGACCATTGAGGTCAAAGGTCAACATACTTAAAACCTAATTACTCGAAAACGGATCCACATATTGAGATGGCGTTTCCAAATCTAGTAATTGGTCATCAGGTACTACAAGCTCCAAAATAATGAACATCGAGGTCAAAGGTCAACATACTTAAAACCTAATAACTCGAAAACGGAGCCAAATATTGAGATGGTGTTTCCACATTTAGTAATTGGTCACCAGCAACTACATATTCCAAAAATACTGACCATCGAGGTCAAAGGTCAAACTCGAAAACGAAGCAACATATTGAGGGGCGGTTTCCACATTTTAGTGACAGGTCATCAACTACTACGTGTCCTAAAGGTACTTACCACGGAGGTCAAAAATCAGACTTGTAAACGAAGCAACATATTGAGGTGGTATTTCCACATTTAGTAATTGGTCACCAGCAACTACATGCCCCAAAAAGGTCAAATATTTAAACCAGAATAACTCGTAGATTGAGCGTCGGAAAATTTTGTACTAAGCAGAAAAAGTGAAGGAGGAATAAATTTGAGTGGCCTATTGAATTTTGTACCAACGAGAAATCTCATTTGTAACTAGCTCAGAATTTCTGTACCTGTTTGGGTTATTCAAAATTTGGATAGACTTAGAAAGCAAGATATGCCATTTTAACCAGCTGAGAATTTAAAGAAACAAAGGGAACCTACTCAATTTTCTATCAACGAGAAATGCCATTTTATCTAGTTCAGAATTTTATATCATTTTGTACTACTCAAATAAACGAAGGAATAGAATATTTAGTTTTGTACCAACTAGAAAAAAAGAAGTGAAGAATGAATAAAATTTAGGTGGATTATTTTCTTTTGAACCAACTGGAAAAGAGAAGAAGAGCTACTTTAACTAGCTTAGAATTTTATATCATTATGTACTGTTTAAACAAACGAAAATTGACCATTTTAACTAGCTCAGAATTTATGTAACTTTTGAACTACTGAAATGTCCTATTTTCTGTATCGATCAGAAAAAAACGAAGAAGGATAATTTTAACAAGTTCATAATTTCTGTAACGAAAGAATAATTTCGATGTTCTACTTTTTATACCAACGAGGAAAAATGAACTAGCTGAATATTTTATATCATCTTGTACTATTTAAACAAACGAAGGGATAAATTTGAGTGACCTATTTAATTTTGTACTATTGAGAAATGTCATTTTAACCGGCTCAGAATTTGAGTTGTCTATTTAGTTTTGTACCACCGAGAAAAACAAAGCAATTGCACCATTTTGGAGTATTCAAATAAACAAAGGACTTATAATTTGTGTCAACTCAAAATCAATTAAACGAAGTAATGCATTTGAGTGAGCTATTTAATTTGAAACACCGAAGCAGGATCATCTTAACTAGCTGAGTATTTTATAGCATTTTGTATTATTTTACCAACAAAGGACCATTTTAACTAGCTGCGAATTTTATATCATTTTAAACTAGTCTAATAAACGAAGGCATAAATATAAGTGAGCTATTTAATTTTGTAGCAACCAGAGAAAAAAGCATTTTAACTAGTTCAATATTTCTGTACAATTTCGTACCACATTTTATTTTTGTACCAATCAGAAGAAAATCAAAGAAGGGCAATTTTATACTTTTTGTACCATTAAAAAACTGAGGATAACTTGAGTTGTCTAAATTTTTGTACTCATTCGAAGAAAAGCAAACAAGAACCACTTCATACCTATTGTTGCCATGGCTCTAAGGGAAGGAAAAAATAAATATGGGTGTCCTAACCATTTATATCAGGCTTAGATTTTTATGCCCTTTTTTGTAATATTTGTACCAAACAGAAAAAGCTACACAAATAAAGGAATAAATTTTTAATAACCGCAAAAAGCGGAGCTCAGCCTGATATACCATTTGAGTGGCCTATTGAATTTTGTACCAACGAGAAATCTCATTTCCAGACCATGTTTTACCATTTAAACAAACGAAGGACTAAATTTGAGAAAGCGAACATTGACTCAGAATTTTATATCATTTCGTAATACGCAAATTTGGATGAATTATTTAGTTTTGTACCAAGCAGAAAAAGGAAACAAAGGTATAAATTTGTACTGACCGGAAAAGCCGAGAAGGATCGTTTTATACCAAACCGAAAAAAGCACGGAAATACAATTTAACTAAATAATAATTTTTGTGCTAACCAAAACAGCGAAGAAAGACCATTTTAACTACCTCAGCATGTTATAACTTTTTGTGCTCTACAATTGAGTGGTCTACCCAATTTCTTGACCGTGTTGTACTATTTAAACAAACAAAGGAATAAATTTGTACTAACCAGACTCAAAATTTTATATCATTTTATAATACTCGAATGGACGAAGGAATAAATTTGTGCGGCCTATTTAGTTTTGTAGCAAGCAGAAAAAGGAAAGAACTAAAATTTTGTACTAATCAAATTTTGGGTGGCTTAAGCAAAGAAGGTCAATTTGTACCTTCTTTGTGCTATTAAAATAAACGAAGGGTTAAATTTGAGTGACCTATTCAATTTTGTACCAAGTAGAAAAAAATTGAAGAATGAATAAATTTTGTTTGCAATTAAAAAAGCGGAGAGAAGGTCTATTTTATGTACATTTTGTACTACTCAAATTCTACTTTCTGTACCAACCAGAGAAAAAGAAAGATAGACCATATTCTGCTACTCAAACAAACGAAGGAATAAGCTCGGAATTTCTATACCTTTTTGTGCTATTCAAATAAACGAAGGAATAAACCTATTCACTTTTATACCACCTTTTAGTTTTGTACCAACCACAAAAAAGGGAAGAAGGCCCATTATAACAAGCTCAGTATTTTTATACCATTTTGTATTACTCTAATAAATTTGGGTGGTCTATTTCATTTTTGTAACAAGCAGAAGAAAATTGAAGATGATACATTTTATACCTTTGTGACGGATTTAAAAAAAACGAGTGGAATTTAAGTTTATGGAGTATATTTGGAAAATAATAGAACATATATCATGATGTTATATTAACGAATTATTTTGTATTGCCTTGAAACATATTATTAAACACATAGAATGCATAGAATGCTTTTATTGTAGGTATATAAATAGATGTATCACACTTGAAAAAAACTATTTATTTGATTTGTTATTTCTGAAGAGCAGAGAAATGACTAGCATGGAAATTGTTTATGTTTCACCTAGAGAAAAAGAAATTCAGCGTGAAAACGAAAAACCTATACTGTTAATTCAACCGTCTGACCCCGATTTGCCAGATGAATTACGTGATAAAGTGAGAATCATATATCCAACACAGGAAATAGAAGAAGTGTATTATTTTAGACGCTATAATAGATATAATGATGAAATACTCCCGGAAAGTGATGATGACAGTGTTTCAAATATTACCTGTTTTGAAGTGGAAGCTATTGAGTGCGGGTGTACTAGTGAAAGTATTAGTGATACATGCGCTATACAATTATTTAATGAATATACACCAAATTCAGTATTATTATGCGAAGCATGTTCTGAACATAACTGTTTGCTGCAGTATGATTACGAATTATTACAAAAGGTGTGGATGATCTTAATTAAACTTGAAATGAGAGAGACAATCTATAAACTTTATTTAAAGAAGCATTTTAAAGGTTGTAATATTAAGAACACTTATACTTTGGAGAAAAAAAATTTAATGTGGTATATGAATACATTACAGAGTGTAATTATTACATCAAAGAAATAGTAGAAATGTTTTTAGAAAAAGATAAACAATTATTTAATTCTGTAAATGAACACTGAGACACTGTAGCATATGCATTTGATTGTGTATGAATAGACGAACATGTTAGTGCTAAATTACAAAGGGTTACAGCGAATTGAACTGTTAACTGGATCAATTTGTAGTATTGTAATATTAAGAATTTAATAGATTACAAACATTGGATTAACACATGTAAATAACCGTTAGAGCTAAAATACTGACTTTCCGGCCACTGAATTGTCAATAAGTGTAATGTATTGTTTTCTTTAAAAGAAATAACTAAACTGATCTGGATGACACAAAAATATACAAATGTAGCACCACAACTAAATGAACCACTCGTTTTTTTAAATCCGTCACAAAGGTATAAAATGTATCATCTTCACTTTTCTTCTGATTGTTACAAAAATGAAATAGACCACCCAAATTTATTAGAGTAATACAAAATGGTATAAAAATACTGAGCTTGTTATAATGGGCCTTCTTCCCTTTTTTGTGGTTGGTACAAAACTAAAAGGTGGTATAAAAGTGAATATGTTTATTACTTCGTTTATTTGAATAGCACAAAAAGGTATAGAAATTCCGAGCTTATTCCTTCGTTTGTTTGAGTAGCAGAATATGGTCTATCTTTGTTTTTTCTCTGGTTGGTACAGAAAGTAGAATTTGAGTAGTACAAAATGTACATAAAATAGACCTTCTCTCCGCTTTTTTAATTGCAAACAAAATTTATTCATTCTTCAATTTTTTTCTACTTGGTACAAAATTGAATAGGTCACTCAAATTTAACCCTTCGTTTATTTTAATAGCACAAAAAGGTACAAATTGACCTTCTTTGCTTAAGCCACCCAAAATTTGATTAGTACAAAATTTTAGTTCTTTCCTTTTTCTGCTTGCTACAAAACTAAATAGGCCGCACAAATTTATTCCTTCGTCCATTCGAGTATTATAAAATGATATAAAATTTTGAGTCTGGTTAGTACAAATTTATTCCTTTGTTTGTTTAAATAGTACAACACGGTCAAGAAATTGGGTAGACCACTCAATTGTAGAGCACAAAAAGTTATAACATGCTGAGGTAGTTAAAATGGTTTTTATTCGCTGTTTTGGTTAGCACAAAAATTATTATTTAGTTAAATTGTATTTCCGTGCTTTTTTCGGTTTGGTATAAAACGATCCTTCTCGGCTTTTCCGGTCAGTACAAATTTATACCTTTGTTTTCTTTTTCTGCTTGGTACAAAACTAAATAATCCATCCAAATTTGCGTATTACGAAATGATATAAAATTCTGAGTCCATGTTCGCTTTCTCAAATTTAGTCCTTCGTTTGTTTAAATGATAAAACATGGTCTGGAAATGAGATTTCTCGTTGGTACAAAATTCAATAGGCCACTCAAATGGTATATTAGGCTGAGCTCCGCTTTTTGCGATTATTAAAAATTTATTCCTTTGTTTATTTGTGTAGCTTTTTTCTGTTTGGTACAAATATTACAAAAAAGGGCATAAAAATCTAAGCCTGATATAAATGGTTAGGACACCCATATTTAATTATTCCTTCCCTTAGAGCCATGGGAACAATAGGTATGAAATGGTTCCTCTTTGCTTTTCTTCGAATGAGTACAAAAATTTAGACAACTCAAGTTATCCTCAGTTTTTTAATGGTACAAAAAGTATAAAATTGCCCTTCTTTGATTTTCTTCTGATTGGTACAAAAATAAAATTTGGGGTGGTACAAAATTGTACAGAAATATTGAACTAGTTAAAATGTTTTTTTCTCTGGTTGCTACAAAATTAAATAGCTCACTTGTATTTATGCCTTCGTTTATTAGACTAGTTTAAATTGATATAAAATTCGCAGCTAGTTAAAATGGTCCTTTGTTGGTAAAATAATACAAAATGCTATAAAATACTCAGCTAGTTAAGATGATCCTGCTTCGGTGTTTCAAATTAAATAGCTCACTCAAATGCATTACTTCGTTTAATTGATTTTGAGTTGACACAAATTATAAGTCCTTTGTTTATTTGAATACTCCAAAATGGTGCAATTGCTTTGTTTTTCTCGGTGGTACAAAACTAAATAGACAACTCAAATTCTGAGCCGGTTAAAATGACATTTCTCAATAGTACAAAATTAAATAGGTCACTCAAATTTATCCCTTCGTTTGTTTAAATAGTACAAGATGATATAAAATATTCAGCTAGTTCATTTTTCCTCGTTGGTATAAAAAGTAGAACATCGAAATTATTCTTTCGTTACAGAAATTATGAACTTGTTAAAATTATCCTTCTTCGTTTTTTTCTGATCGATACAGAAAATAGAACATTTCAGTAGTTCAAAAGTTACATAAATTCTGAGTTAGTTAAAATGGTAAAATGGCATTTCTCGTTGATAGAAAATTGAGTAGGTTCCCTTTGTTTCTTTAAATTCTCAGCTGGTTAAAATGGCATATCTTGCTTTCTTAGTCTATCCAAATTTTGAATAACCCAAACAGGTACAGAAATTCTGAGCTAGTTACAAATGAGATTTCTCGTTGGTACAAAATTCAATAGGCCACTCAAATTTATTCCTCCTTCACTTTTTCTGCTTGGTACAAAATTTTCCGACGCTCAATCTACGAGTTATTCTGGTTTAAATATTTGACCTTTTTGGGGCATGTAGTTGCTGGTGACCAATTACTAAATGTGGAAATACCACCTCAATATATTGCTTCGTTTACAAGTCTGATTTTTGACCTCCGTGGTAAGTACCTTTAGGACACGTAGTAGTTGATGACCTGTCACTAAAATGTGGAAACCGCCCCTCAATATGTTGCTTCGTTTTCGAGTTTGACCTTTGACCTCGATGGACAGTATTTTTGGAATATGTAGTTGCTGGTGACCAATTACTAAATGTGGAAACACCATCTCAATATTTGGCTCCGTTTTCGAGTTATTAGGTTTTAAGTATGTTGACCTTTGACCTCGATGTTCATTATTTTGGAGCTTGTAGTACCTGATGACCAATTACTAGATTTGGAAACGCCATCTCAATATGTGGATCCGTTTTCGAGTAATTAGGTTTTAAGTATGTTGACCTTTGACCTCAATGGTCATTATTTTGGAACTTGTAGTACCTCATGACCAATTACCAGATTTGGAAACACCATCTCAATATGTGGATCCGTTTTCGAGTTATTAGTTTTTAAGTATCTTGACCTTTGACCTCAATGGTCATTATTTTGGAACTTGTAGAACCTGATGACCAATTACTAGATTTGGAAACACCATCTCAATATGTGGATCCGTTTTCGAGTTATTAGGTTTTAAGTATTTTGACCTTTGACCTCGAAGGTCATTATTTTGGAACTTGTAGTAGTTGATGACCAATTACTAAATGTGGAAACACCATCTCAATATGTGGCTCCGTTTTTGAGTTATTAGGTTTTAAGTGTCGTACAAACGACGTATCCCACATAAAGTATAAGACCCAGGTAAAAGTATGTGTGGTATTCGTAATCAGCATGGTCGGAAACCCCCATATGCCGAGTTTCATCCAAATCGGAAATGTAAATGTTTCTGCGCATGCGTGTTTTTTCTACTAAATCGGATTCGGCATACGCAACCAAGTGTGGGTGTATACTATGTTATTTAGGGGATGAAAAATAGGTCATAGTCTGCTCCGAGGGAACCAGAACAGTTTGCGTTATCTGCTCCTGAACCGGAACTGGCACTGCAACTGGAACAGTCTGTTATGTGACTGTAATTTTTCTGCGCATGCGTGCAATGTGTAATAAATTGGAAGTTTAATTTTACTGCGCATAAGCAATCAAGTGTGTGTGTGTGTGTGTGTGTGTTGTTATTTTTTTATTCTCTGCTTTATTATGTTCCTATAAAGTGCTCGTGAAAGAGAACGGGGGTGTTATGTCTTATTTTATGTTTCTGCGCATAGCCGTAATCTGCCCGTGAACCGGAACAGTCTGCGGTCTGCTGTGGGGGTTGGAACTGCGCATCAAGTGTGTAGGTGTGTGTGGGAGTTGTTATTTTTTAATCTCGTAAGAGAGAACGACAATCTGCTCCGGCGAAATCGGAAGTTTTGCGCATAGGCGCAGTAGGTCAAAAATTGGTCTCAAAATGGAGGACGAATACACCCCCATTATTCTCTGCTATGTTTAAAAAGAGTGCTCATAAAAGGGAACGAATCTTTGCTATGTTATGTTAAATAAGCCATAGTCTTTTATTAGCTCTGCTATATTACATAGGCTCATGTAATTTCTGCTATGTTAAAAGTGCTCATAAAAGGGAACGAGCCCACCACTTAAAATGTACTCATAAAAGAGAACAAGTACACCCCTGCTATGTTATATAGGCTTATGTAATATGTGCTATGCTAAATAGGCGGTTGGAGAATGTGTTATCGATCTGCTATGTGTTCGTAGTCTCTGTGTAATATCTGCTATGTTCAAAGGGCTCATAAAAGGGAACGAATACACCCCTGCTATGCTATATGTGCTATGTTAAATAGTTGGATGGAGAATGTGTTATCGATCTGCTATGTGTTCGTAAAGTGCTCATAAAAGGGAACGACTGTTATGTATTATCTGCTATGGTATGTGGCAGGTGTGGTGGTCTGGCGCCAGCCAATCAGCGCGGCACTCCTAAAAGACCGTGCGTGTGGCCAGCCAATCAGCGTCAAGTGGGCGTGGTCCGGTGCCAGCCAATCGGCGTAAAGGGTGAGGGTAATGCGCCAGCCAATCGGCGTGAACGGGGCGGGGGTCCGGCGCCAGCCAATCAGCGCAGTAGATACTAATAAAGTGGAGCTCATAAAAGAGCGTGGCTGGTGCCAACCAATCAGCGTCAAGGGGCGTGACCGACGCCAGCCAATCAGCGTCAAGGGGCGTGGCTAAGGGGGCGGGGTCACGTGACCTGCGCCAGCCAATCAGCGTCAAGGGTTTGCGCATGCGCAGTAGGAAAAAAACATCCGCAAGTGTCCCCACCCTACTCCTGATTAAACTGGAAAGCGCAAGCCATGAGAAATGTAAGCCCTAATATGGAATACTTTTAGTGTTGCTCACGACAGGGGACACTGCTTGCATCTCATCTCGTCTCGATAACGAGACCTCAATAGATTTTTATAAAGAGACAGCCTCAAATGTCGTGAGCACCAATTTAAGTATGTACTGTAGTTCTTAGCATCAAGGATGAGACCTGCACGGTCGATTTTCTGAACCTAAGCAGAAGCCCAACCAAGGTAGTAATGTCAACCGGCTCGGCTCGGTTCAACTGAGCGAACAGCTAGATCCAGCTCTGTTGGGATGAGCCATCGGCTCGGTTCAATTGAGCCGATGGCCTGAGCCGGCTCGGTCGGGATGAGCCACAGACTCGGTTCGGTTCGGCTCAGGTGAGCCATCGGCTTTTGCCGGCTCGTTTGGGTGAGGTGTTGGCTCAGCTCACTTCTCGGTTCGGCTCGATAGTAGATGAGCTGTGAAGCGAGCCACTCGAGCCGTTGACAACCCTAAACACGGGATGAGCACCGCGGTGATTCAGATAACTGCTATCTACAGAACAGAAAAATAACAGGGTTGGCGGGTATTCAGGCCTATACAGGATGGGTCTTTTGTAAACTCTCTTTAATCAAATTTATGTCGGTATCAATTTATCTCCTGGGATACACCTTTATACTATAGCCGTGTTGAAGCAGCTCTCTTGTTATGAATACTCGTAATTAATTAATACGTGAAATTTACTACATTTCCTAATATTTATCATATATATATCTCGAATTACCCCCTCCGACCATAATTATCAACATTAAATCCCCTTGTCTTTATATTTGTGACTGTATATAGCTGTGTTGAAATGTCTCCCATTTTGAATGATTAATAAAAGGGATAATTCAAAATTGATCACTTTTCTGAATATCTTATCATAGGCTATATGGAGAAATTACTAATTTTTCAGTATTAACATATTGCTTTATTAGTTTTTTTTTCCTGTTAGTATCAATCATTATAAAGAATTCTAGTGACGAAATCCTACTTAACTTTAAATTATCTTCATAATACTCTTTCTTAATATTCTTATATTGTCCTTATTGTGTAATTTTCCTATGGTATTTTTAATTCCTCATATTTAGAATTTCCTGCGAGAAGAATAATTGTCATCTAGTTTCTAGATATTATTATTATTATTATTATTATTATTATTATTATTATTATTATTATTATTATTATTATTTGTCATTTATTATTATTATTATTTACTGGTTCTTAACCTGGCCGAAAAAAACGATATTTTCATTATTAATGGTGAAAGGATACCAATATTTGCAAAAAGCCTATTCCGGATAACAATGTTGTTATTTATATAATATTGGCAGGTCGTGGAAACATAATGGTATACCACATTTTCTAACTTTCGAGTAAGTATGAAAAAAAGTTCATCATTCATATGCAATTCGATAAAAAGACACATACCAAACAAGTTTCCCTTGTGGTTTAATTGCAATCCAGTCCACCTTATAACTTAATTTTACCAGAAGTGACAATTATCATGATGTTCGCTCAATCCTCTCATATCATAGTAAATAAAGTGCAGACTTCGCTTCTTAATATTTTGTATGGCCGGAATTTCTCTTTTACCTTATTCATTGGAGGCAAACGTTCTCACAGATTTAGACTGGACTGCAACTGAACACGTGCGGTTTATTGTTCAACAGCCCTGCAACTCTGCAAGTAAACAAGTTACCACCAAACGGAATCTGTAATCAGAGGTCCCTACAGAGGTTCAGACTTCTTTACTGAATAGTTAAGCTCTTTCCCCTTTTATAGTAGGCAATAAAAAGGAAAAGAACAATATTACTTTTCTGCGGCAGTTTGTCATTTTTATGAGCAAAGCGATGGTATCAGAATTTGCAGCTAAATACACTCTTCAAATAACAGGAAGAATCCCACAGCTATTTACAAAGCAATCGGAAAAACAAGTTAACTTCTCTGCTTTCACGAAATATTTGTGTGTGTGACACTTTGCTTGCTGAAATTATTATTATTATTATTATTATTATTATTATTATTAATAATAATAATAATAATAATAATAATAATAATAATCATCATCATCTACAATGTATTACCATTATTCATACTTTATCTTATTTCTGACAACAGTGTTACATAATTTTGTCTTCTTCAGTTACAAGCCACTGTTGTGCTTATCCGATTCAAATCTCTCATCCATATCGTTCTGCCTATTTACTCAGTAAAGTACTACTAGACTAATATTAATTTATAACAATTCTTTGATCCAATACTTGATCCAATTTGTTTTACATATACCCACATTCATGTCCAGTTCCATCTAAAGAAACTAGTGTAAAAACAATTTTGTTCCCGAGCGTCATAGTAGTGTTTGATTGAATTCCGGATATATGAAGGCCCATAAATATGCAAATTACATATGAGCCGTTAAAATTAGTGGGCCGCAGAGAGATTTGCATTTGAATAAATTTTTACTCGAATCCCGAGAGAACACTTCGCGAATGTAGCATAGATTGTAAGTCGTAAGTTACTCATATACAGACCACGACAATAGTCTAGGAGACAAAGTTTGTGGCTGCCTTGTATCGAAAAAGTATCGTAGGCGGGGTGGTCTCTTAGGAAGTGTATATGTATTTGGAAACGTATGACTTCATGCCCACCATTACCCATCCTTTGCAGAATTAAGTGAACGAGAGATATATTTATTTATTACTAAGCTACCAGATACATTTTACGCTGGAGGCCATTTTACATTGGATCACTCAACAAGTCAACAATAATATCAACATTGGGAAAGGAAGTGGAAGGATGGCGGCCAGATTCTGTATTTTGAGGTACCATCCCAACATTGACCTGGTGTAACTGAGGAAAACCCTGGAAAATCTCAGTCAAGACACTGAACCCTGGATTCGAGCATGGGACCTCCCGATTGCAAAGCAAAAACGCTGTAATAATAATACATATTTAAGTTTTACGTACCACGCTTGTGCCGGCTAGGCTAATGGAGACGGGGATGCTGAGAAATGAATGAAATGGTGGAATGAAGAAAGTGGGAGGAAACGGGACAGCCGCAAGGAAACCCATGCACAAGTGTTCGTCCACCACAAGGTTCACTTGGCGGGAGCAGAGTTGGAACCCGGGACCGCATGCACCAGAGATGAACGCTCCACCACTGAGCCACGGCGGCCCATATAATAATAATAATAATAATAATAATTAGTTGCAGTAGTAGTATGTGTCATTGATAATAATTGTATTGTGTATGTAAGATACTTGAAGAAAGTATTTGAACTACACTCACGTGTGGCGGGCCGGCGGTACGCGTTTGCTTAGACCGGCACCCACACATGAGAGTTTTGTAATTTACCAAAATACTTCTAATTAGTCAACCAAAGTCTCTGCAAAACACCAACTATAACTCGAGCGGCAAAGTTATACTGGAAACAGGAACTCAGCTAACAAAACAGTCTGAAGAATCTTAGTATTACACGGTAGCGTTGGCCTGGGCCAAGACTTATCTTCTAGTGGAAACAATGGAATCGTTATCCTGATTAAGGTTTGATAACCAAACAATCCTTTGGGATATCTCTTGAAACAAAACTCGACAAATATGTTCCTTGCAGTAAGCCTGCAGTTTATTGGCTCTTAAGCAAATTACAAGAACCAGAGCCGGGGCGATAGTGTAAGTACTATGTATATTTATAAAAGAGTTTAACTTACGTGGCGCTGTTCCAATAGATAGGTAAAAAAAGTTAACTCACTAAATAACTTCACTGTTTAAAAGAGCACTATTCACAAATAAAACCAACTGCACTAGACTGGGAGGGCACGAATCATTCCTAGTGGATAGGTAGGTAAGAGGTATACTATTTGATCTACCGGTCTGCGAACAGACATCAAATAGGGTAGGCTACCAGAGGTTAGGAACAGGTTACCGTTTGATCTACCGGTTTGCGAACAGACATCAAACAGGGTAGGTGTAAAGGTTACCGTTTGATCTACCGATCTGCTAAGCAGACATCAAACAAAGTTGGTTACCAGAAGGAATTAAGGTTACCGTTTGATCTACCGGTCTGCGAACAGACATCAAACAAGGAAGGTGTAAGGGTTTACCGTTTGATCTACCGGTCTGCGAACAGACATCAAACAGGGTGTAACTATTTGATTACCCGTATGTTTAGGCCAGCTAAGCAATAAACTTAGAGTCTGTCAAAACACACATCAAATAGGGGTGCGACAGAACTTTAGCCGTCAACTTCCCAAGCTTGCCAGCAGTTTCTGGAGCGAGTCCGGGTTGAAGCGAAACTTGCGGAAGTAGATTGCCAAGTTCGGAAGGAGGGAACTTTAGCCGTCAGTTTCCTAAGCAGACCAGCAATTATGGGAGAACCCTGGCTGAACCGTCTTGCTTTCAGAAACAAATTGCCAAGTTACCGTGAGGATTAGGTAGGGTAGTACTTTGACCGTCAGTTTCCTAAGCCGACCAGCAATTATGGGAGAACCCTGGCTGAGCCATCGAGCTTTCAGAAACAGATTGCCAAGTACTGGGTAAACCAAGAGAGTGAGGTAGGTAACCAAGAGAGTGAGTAGGCAGGCCTCCGTGGAGGCAGAGAGATTGGAAGGCAGAGGGATGGACAACTAGAGACTTCTTCGTGATAAGTTCCTGAACTGAGACGTACCTAACGAATTGCGTACTCCTCGTAGGCCGCACGTCTCTGAGGGGTTCAGGAGAGGGACGTTGTCCGACGAGGTGTGTGAGACCTTTCTCTGGAAGAATGATATTACATCGAGATTTACAGAGAATTGTACAAACAGTATCTTAAACTATAAAACATATACTAAACGTAAAAGATTTCAAGTAATAAACTTGAAAGGTTTTATACATAATGAACTCAAGACCCTTCGACAGTTTATCTGCTTGTTTTCAACCAAAGACATACATATATATTTAATGTTCCGAAGAACGAAAAAGAATCTTCTTTTTAGAAGCAGAAAATGACATTTAAAAGATACACAAACTATATGGGTTTTCTTAACAGTATTCTACCACTAATAATAATAATAATAATAATAATAATAATGATACATATATGTCAGACACAGAGCCAGACATTTCCCTGTTACAGAGGGAATGTCGTTATCTACCAGACGGTTGACCCTGAGGTCAAGAAGGGGGAACTCGGTTACTCAGAACGGGAAGACAAGAAGTCTTTCGTTCTAACTAAGAGAAAAAAAACACTCAACACGAATTTGTATTTTAAAAGAAGTAAATGAAATACGAATTATGTTGCAGTTTTAAAAATGTAAAAAAAAGAAATCTTTATTCGCAAAAAGAGTTTGCGAATTTCCGGCCCAGTACAGTCCTTCCTCCTAGGGAAAGAAAAATTTTAACTGTAAGGCAAAAATTTTTCCTACTGGCAACAATCAAAATTTGAAAAGAAAAAAAGTCCAAACTTAAATTTGAACGATATTTCATAGACCTAGTAACTCTCTGATTGAGGTGAGGTGATTCATCATCTTGTGATTCCTCGTTAAAAGTTATTTCACCAGAAGCAGCTCGATAAGTAGCATTCAGAGCTGGACTATTTGATTGTACACCTGCAATGATTGTTGGCTTAAAACATATGGTTCTAATACAGTCTGAATTACACCATTTATTCCTATGTCTACAACAATTAAACTTAAAACTACAATAAACACAAACAAATATCAGAATAGTAAACATGATTATATAAGTCAAAATAGAATAAGAAAATACATGATTACTTTGGCTTATCTGCCATTCTTGTTCATTAATTAATTTTTCAACATCCTCAACACGATGGCTGGCATATTGTAAATCTGTAACTTTGTGTATGATATGATTTAACGGCAAAGTAAATTCCATATTCTTAATATTGATCTTTGAGTTCGAGAATATACAATAATCAATGCTATCATTTAGTAGTGGAAGCAAATCTTTACTTGTACTGTTACTTACATATATTTCCTGAGAACTGATTAAGGAATTTGGACCATAAGCTTTACAGTTTTTATCTAAAGTTAATTTTCCAGTTTTATGAATCAAAACAGTTTTCGATACATCATTTCCACAAACTATTGTTAATTTTTCTGGAAATGGCGAAGCAAATAGCCATTCATTATTATCTAATGAAATCCATAAAATATTTCTTAATTCTACTATACGTTTGTTACAATCTGCTGGAATTGATTTAAGAAAATCAATAAGTTTTACTTCACAGTCTTCATTACTAAGTGTAGGTTTTAGCGGAAATGTTTGCAAACCCTTGAAAATGAAGTTAATTCCTTACAAGTATTAAACATATGTTCATCAATCTTACCATAATATTGCTTTGATACTTCAATAATCAAATACGGATTTTGAGGCTGTATAAAGAAATAATTATTGTCTTTAAGCTCCGTTGGAAATGGAATTAATTTATACATATTAAATTTTAAACCATCAGTCAAAGGTAAACTAATAACATAACCAAGAATTTTCTGATTGATAAAAACATCGAGATCCACAATTTGTAATAATGCATAACCTATTGAAGAGCCAGGTGGAATGGGTAATGACATGCCTTGTGGAATCACAGAGGCACTTAATTTAAAAGGTTCTAATATCTCTTTAGGAGTAATTACATGAGGAGATAAAATACCAGATTGAGCATTTAGAATGGATTGTAACAAAATTTCAAATGCGACATCTAATTCTTCTAACATAAGTGAAATAGAATGTAGATAATTATCCCATTCGACCTTCACTTCAAGTTCGTTTATCGAATGCATAAATGTTTGACTACGAGTATTAATTTCTCTTTTAACATCTTCCAAACCTTTTTGTAAAACTTGTTCATTATGTTCAATAGACAACACAGTATTATTAATAGTTTTCAAAGTGGCTTTTACAATAGTCATTGATTCTTTAGTTAATTTCAAAAAGTTTGACTGTTCATTTTCTAATTTACTAATTTGTTCTGTATAGTAAGTAGCATCTTGAGAATCTAAAGTACCAAACAAAATTTTCCATATTTCACCAACAAAATTAAATATTCCTCTTTTGGTTTTCACCTTGGTTTTGACAATTTGATTCATGACTGAATTAGTTTGCTCAACCTTGTGTAGTTCTCGGATATGTACGTCTAATCGA
This sequence comes from Thermobia domestica, assembly GCF_964235325.1. Classification (NCBI taxonomy): domain Eukaryota; kingdom Metazoa; phylum Arthropoda; class Insecta; order Zygentoma; family Lepismatidae; genus Thermobia; species Thermobia domestica. Next base: position 235,442,459 of record NC_137459.1, read on the forward strand.
GGTTCTCGACGAGAACGATCGGAATAGATAACTCTTGATTTGTATAGTTCGTTTGCTGTTCCCAAGTAGGTGGAGACACGGTGAAGGGTTTGTTCATAATCGGACAGATTAACAAAGGTCACAAGCTTCCATTGTCTGTTATATAAAACTGCTTCTCCTAAGAAGTCATAATATATACCAACAGTGTTTGTTATTGTCTGAATTTGAGAGCTAGTGACATTTGCTGTCTGGATAATCGGAAGAATTATCGCCAAGCAAGCAAGCAACGAGAGAGGATGTCTCATGATGGCTGCGAACAAAAACGGAAACTACATTATCTACTAATATTATCTACTAATAATATAACTTTAACCTATTAGCATGAAGTACAACTGTTTTTCTTCGATTAGCAATAGTACAATTAACACCTTTAAGTTTAACTACTTTATATGGACCGATCCACTGTGAACCCAATTTCTTGGATCGTCCTCTTCTAACAGATTCATCTTTAAGTAACACTTGATCTCCTACTTTAAACAATTGTTCTTTATGAGAGGCGGTCTTATCATATTGTTCTTTGTTTTTAACCTTAGCTTGTTTCAGTTTTGATCTAGCTAACTCGTAACTGTTCTGAAGCTTCTGCTTTAGGGTTTTGATGTAATCATCATACGCGTAATTAATGTCGGTAGTTTGTTTCTGTAATATACGAGGGATGTTAGCCATCCGGCCAAACATCAACTCGGGTGGAGTATAGTTAGTTACTGAATGTGGAGTTGTATTGTAAGCAAAAGCAGCGCATGGCAACCAGACGTTCCAGTCCAGTTGGTTTTCAAACACATAATGCCTCAGATACTCAGCAAGAGATCTATGAACTCTTTCAACGAAGTTAATTTGAGGGTGGAATGCACTAGTGTGTAGTTTCTTAATCTGGAACATGCGACACATTTTCTTAAAGGTATCCCTCATAAAATTAGTACCTTGATCGGTTAAAATGGTTTGAGGTGTACCGAAAACACAAACAAAGTTCGTCACAAATGCTTCAGCTACGGTTTCTGCATCTTGTTGCTGTAGGGGAATGGTCACTAAATATTTCGATAATTCATCTTGGCATGTTAAGATGTATTTGTTTCCGAGAGAACTCTCAGGAAACGGCCCTACAAGATCTAAAGCGCATTTCTCCAATACTACATCAGGAGTGGTGGTCAAAACCATGGGAAGTTTGACATTAGGTTGGGTGAGTTTGTTCTTTTGACACGACTCACATTTCTTTATGTATTCTTCGACATCTGTGTTTAGTCTTTTCTAAGATTTCGGATCGATATTGTTCAACTCTAAGTACGCTTTGATTTTAGCTATAGTTCGATGAATACCTTGATGTCCACCGGCAGGAAGGTTGTGAAACTCTTTCAGAATCCTACTCTTTGTTTCTTCGTCAACGGTAGAAGGTTGACCTTCTGGATCGGGGTCTAAATATGCAATGCGACTCAATGCATCAGCATTGGTATTACGGACACCTGCTTTATAAACAATCTTATAATTATATTCTTCTAGCTTAATTCTCCATCTTAAAAGTCTACTACTAGGATCTTTTACACTAAACACCCAAAGCAAAGGTTTATGATCAGTCACAAAGGTTGTTTCCTTTCCAAAGATGTATGGGCGGAATAGTTTGGCAGCCCAAACTATCGCAAGTAATTCACGTTCGGTTATGGAGTAATTTCTTTCAGCATTATTAAGTGTACGACTAGCGTAAGCGATTGGTTTGTCTTGGCCAATTTGGCCCTGAGACAAGATAGCTCCAATTGCGACTTCTGAGGCGTCACAGGTAATAATAAAGGGACGGCTCATGTCAGGATATTGAAGGAGAGGTGGTGATGTCAATTTTCCCTTCAAAGCTTGGAACGCTAGTTCTTGTTTAGTTTCCCACTTGAATGGAACATCTTTCTTTAACAAAAGAGTGAGAGGTTTGGCTATATTGCTATAGCCTTCAATAAATCTACGGTAATAAGAACTTAATCCTAAAAATCCACGCAATTGCTTGACATTTTTCGGATGCGGAAAATGTAACACTTTCTCAATTAAGCGAGGGTCTGGCTTCAGACCTTGATCTGTTATTTGATGTCCTAAATATGTTACTTCTTTTCTAAGTAATTCACACTTATCAGGCTGAAGTTTGAGGTTGTAGGTTCGAAACCTATCAAATACAAGTTTCAATCTTGACATATGTTCCTTTAAGTCTCTACTATAGATACAACAATCGTCTAAATACGAAAAACACTTTAATCCTTGCAATCCGGATAGAACAATATTCATCATTCTCTGAAATGTTGCGGGGGTACCGCATAATCCAAAGCTCATGCGATTATACTCGTAATGACCATATGGTGTACTGAAGGCGGTCTTACTACGGTCTTCAGGTTTAATTCTAATCTGTTGGTACGAACTGGCTAAATCCAAGGTCGTAAAGTACTTCGACTGCCCTAACTGATCTAGTATTTCTGTAATATTCGGTAAAAGAAAGCTATCTCCAATAGTAATCTGATTAAGCCTACGAAAATCTAAACATATACGAATCTTAGGTTTGCCTGATGCATCCATCTTTTTCTGCACTATTAATATCGGAAAACTCCAAGGACTCTTGCTTGGGGAAATTATACCTTCATCTAACATCTTATCGATTTGATTTTGTACTTCTGTCTTATGTACCTCGGGAATACGGTACGGTTTCTGAGTCACGACTGTACCTCGTTTGTCGGGATGAATGGGGATGCTATGTTCAATCACATCAGTATAGGAGAGTTTATCTCCCTCTAAATAAAATAAATCATGATATTCTTCACAATGCGACAGTATTAACGCTTTCTCTTCTGGATTCAAATGGTCTAATCGCAAGTTCTGCCTAAGTAATTCTAAACGCGATTTTAACCCTTTAGTTTGACTTGCATTGTCAGATTTGCTCAATGCATAAACACTATGAGATTTTGTCATATCAAGAAGTGGTTCAAAATCTAAAGAGATTGGAGGAATTTGTACGTCTACCTCATTTTCAGTCAAATTCAAAATGCTAGTAACACATTTGTTATCGGATTCTTTAACTTTAGCGTCTGGCAGGAATACACCGTCTGCCAAAGTACGTTTGGACAAAAATCCTATCCCATTATTTTCAGTCTTAACTTCAATTAGCTTTTCAGTACGTGCTGGGATCTTTATTTTAGTTCCTACATCAATTTTCAATTCAGCTTGTCCGTCATACGAAATTACACAATGATGTTCAAGAAGAAAATCTCTGCCTATTATACCGGCTACATTAGGAGGTAATAAATCACTACGCATTACATGAAAAGTATGAGTCACTCTATTCTTGCCTATTTCTAATCTAAGATCTAATGTACCTAAAGTATGGGCATGAAAATTATTGAATCCATGCACTGGAGTGGAGTCACATCTATGTATCTTTCTCAACATTGACTCACGTAAATGGCTATACTTAATAAGCGATAGATCTGAGCCTGAATCTAATAAGATTTCGTAATTCTTATTTAAATCCATCATTCGCACTTTAATTTTACCCTTTTCATCGATTATACTCTTAGTGGAACATTCGCATAATTGGGCGTAACGTCCAATTGTATCAGACTTAACAGAATTTCGATCAGGTTTCTGAGGTGGGGACACCTTCGTACAATTATTACTCGTTTCTTCAGTGGAACATAGGAAAATCTTCTTAACATTATCATTCTGATTTCTATTACTATCAGCACGTTTCTCTAATTTCACTTTTGAGGAGTTGTGTTTCGATAAACAACATAAAGACTTATTCTTGCTACAAGATTTTGGCTTGGTGCTGTGGTCAGCACGGCATTTCTCTTTCAATTCACAATCATGCGTGTCAACGACGGGTTGACGACGCGGTGAGACATTATTCGGTTTTGGTCGCGGAGAAAGTTTGCGCGGTGTACGGCGCTGGGGACAAACATACAATGGGCGACGCGGAGAAGGACTACGCGCTGGGCGATGCTGAGTGCGACGCGGAGAATGACTATGCGACCGGCGACGCTGAGTGCGACGCGGAGAATGAGTACACGCTGGGCGATGACACTGAGAACGGCGCGGAGAAGGATCTCGCGCTGGGCGACGCTGAATGCGACGCGGGGAACGGCTTCGCGTTTTGCGGCAACGAGAACTATGCGGAGAAGAGCTTCGCGTTTAGCGGTGATGACAACAACGCGAAGAACTATTGTTCTTTCGGGTACAAAATGGATACGTTTGTTAGCACAAGTATGGGCACGCTTTTCACGACAATGATAGGAGTGTGTACAACGTAAAGCACAAGAAGAATTGGAATCCTCAAATTTGTCACTATTTTCACTACAATGTTTATCATGCGGTTCTTCATGCGAGTCTACTGAATGATCGCAATCTTCTAAACAATGAACCTTTTTCTTAATATTTCTACTATCCTTACGGGAATGAGAAGAGTTATGAGAATCTCTAGATTTATTTTCAGAATGCTTTTTCTGGGAAGACTTATGGTTATGATTTGAAGAATTTGCCCTATCTTCATTGTTAGAATCTAATGGCTTCCGTCTCTGAGACAATATGTGCGATTCTTCAACTAGAGCGAAATCTACTAATTGAGCGAAACTATCATCTTCTGTACTTTTACCACGAATTACTGTTTGAATGCGGGGATCGCTAATTCCCTGGACAAAAGATGCTTTTGTCAAATGATCAATAAGTGAATGAGCACCAGCTCTTTCAGTTTCACTACATATTTTCGAAGCAGCAGCTTTCAGATCAGCTCGAATTGTATCTAACTTGCTAGCCCATGAGCTAATACCCTCATTTTTGCCTTGCCTGGCAGAAAACAATAAACAAGCATAATAATCAATAGATCTATGTGTAGCATAATTCTCTTCTAAAATTGTCTTAACTGCTTCCCAAGTATCTACGTTTAATCTAACTAAAATACGATTTCTAGGTTCTCCTAAAATTTTCAACTTAATAAACTTCAATAATACAGGCTTATCACGGGGGTTAACTAACCCTTGAGCAATTTCACAACTATCAATAAATTGCCTCAACTTAGAACGATCTCCTGTAAATGGTTCTGCAATAACTTTAATTGCCTGAGAAACTTTAACATATTCTGGCTGTACGTTACTTCCGTCAGCTTCTGCCATGATTAAAAATTCAAATTACGTTTCTACGTGGAAACAACAAATTAAATAAATGAATGAACCTCTTAGATTTGCGAAAACTCGAAGGTTTGAGCAATAATGGTTTCTGAGAAGAATTTCTCACTTAACCTAACTAAATCTAAATTCACGATGAGTTTATTCACCTGTGAGTTTAATCAGGAGGGAAAAATGCCTAATTTCAACACTAAAATGCACTGCACTTATTTAAACACTAATGAACTGAAATCACTAATGTGCGTTTGGCGTCACGATACAGTGAGCAGGATGTTTTGCTGATTGATGGCCAGACAAACAACAAAAGCGTCCTTTTCCCCTTTTCGCTTCCGCCAAGGAGGATGGAATGAAAGTTAAACAGATGGAAAAACTTTCAGCACACAATAAATATCACACATGCAAAATGCACATGCACAAAACACAGTTCACTTAAATAACTTAAACTGGTATCAAAGTTTACGATGTCACGATTATTCCTGATATCCTAAGGCTGTGCAAAAAGTTCACGATAACCTAGGTTGTTCAAGATATCCCACAAAGCTGACACCAAATTATGTGGCGGGCCGGCGGTATGCGTTTGCTTAGACCGGCACCCACACAAGAGAGTTTTGTAATTTACCAAAATACTTCTAATTAGTCAACCAAAGTCTCTGCAAAACACCAACTATAACTCGAGCGGCAAAGTTATACTGGAAACAGGAACTCAGCTAACAAAACAGTCTGAAGAATCTTAGTATTACACGGTAGCGTTGGCCTGGGCCAAGACTTATCTTCTAGTGGAAACAATGGAATCGTTATCCTGATTAAGGTTTGATAACCAAACAATCCTTTGGGATATCTCTTGAAACAAAACTCGACAAATATGTTCCTTGCAGTAAGCCTGCAGTTTATTGGCTCTTAAGCAAATTACAAGAACCAGAGCCGGGGCGATAGTGTAAGTACTATGTATATTTATAAAAGAGTTTAACTTACGTGGCGCTGTTCCAATAGATAGGTAAAAAAAGTTAACTCACTAAATAACTTCACTGTTTAAAAGAGCACTATTCACAAATAAAACAAACTGCACTAGACTGGGAGGGCACGAATCAGTCCTAGTGGATAGGTAGGTATGAGGTATACTATTTGATCTACCGGTCTGCGAACAGACATCAAATAGGGTAGGCTACCAGAGGTTAGGAACAGGTTACCGTTTGATCTACCGGTCTGCGAACAGACATCAAACAGGGTAGGTGTAAAGGTTACCGTTTGATCTACCGATCTGCTAAGCAGACATCAAACAAAGTTGGTTACCAGAAGGAATTAAGGTTACCGTTTGATCTACCGGTCTGCGAACAGACATCAAACAAGGAAGGTGTAAGGGTTTACCGTTTGATCTACCGGTCTGCGAACAGACATCAAACAGGGTGTAACTATTTGATTACCCGTGTGTTTAGGCCAGCTAAGCAATAAACTTAGAGTCTGTCAAAACACACATCAAATAGGGGTGCGACAGAACTTTAGCTGTCAACTTCCTAAGCTTGCCAGAAGTTTCTGGAGCGAGTCGGGGCTGAAGCGAAACTTGCGGAAGTAGATTGCCAAGTTCGGAAGGAGGGAACTTTAGCCGTCAGTTTCCTAAGCAGACCAGCAATTATGGGAGAACCCTGGCTGAACCGTCTTGCTTTCAGAAACAAATTGCCAAGTTACCGTGAGGATTAGGTAGGGTAGTACTTTGACCGTCAGTTTCCTAAGCCGACCAGCAATTATGGGAGAACCCTGGCTGAGCCATCGAGCTTTCAGAAACAGATTGCCAAGTACTGGGTAAACCAAGAGAGTGAGGTAGGTAACCAAGAGAGTGAGTAGGCAGGCCTCCGTGGAGGCAGAGAGGTTGGAAGGCAGAGGGATGGACAAATAGAGACTTCTTCGTGATAAGTTCCTGAACTGAGACGTACCTAACGAATTGCGTACTCCCCGTAGGCCGCACGTCTCTGAGGGGTTCAGGAGAGGGACGTTGTCCGACGAGAGAGCCCAAAACATGCGTTTTTAAGGGCCTCGGTCAGGGGTGCAACCGGCACCAATTTACGGTCTCTGTGCAAAATTGTAACGTGAGCAAACGTTGCACCAAGACCGTAAGGTCAGAGGTTGAGCATGCGTGGAGATCTAAAAAGTACCTAGGGCGGAGCCCGAGGGGAACCAGTATCCTGAAAAGGAAGATTATTGGTTTTGCACACGGTTTCGGGTGCATAAGCGCTCGGAAGGGTTCCACTCTGAGGGGTGGAGATAGTAGCTATTGGAACAAGCCATGCCATTAACATCTAGATTGGCTAGAACAAGGTGCCTTGGGCGGAGCCAGGCAAAAGATAAGATTTTGTGTGTGTGCATGCGTGTGCGTGTGATGTGTAGTCCTTGAGTTTAGGTGTGTGAGCTCCTTTCTCTGGAAGAATGATATTACATCGAGATTTACAGAGAATTGTACAAACAGTATCTTAAACTATAAAACATATACTAAACGTAAAAGATTTCAAGTAATAAACTTGAAAGGTTTTATACATAATGAACTCAAGACCCTTCGACAGTTTATCTGCTTGTTTTCAACCAAAGACATACATATATATTTAATGTTCCGAAGAACGAAAAAGAATCTTCTTTTTAGAAGCAGAAAATGACATTTAAAAGATACACAAACTATATGGGTTTTCTTAACAGTATTCTACCACTAATAATAATAATAATAATAATAATAATAATACATATATGTCAGACACAGAGCCAGACATTTCCCTGTTACAGAGGGAATGTCGTTATCTACCAGACGGTTGACCCTGAGGTCAAGAAGGGGGAACTCGGTTACTCAGAACGGGAAGACAAGAAGTCTTTCGTTCTAACTAAGAGAAAAAAAACACTCAACACGAATTTGTATTTTAAAAGAAGTAAATGAAATACGAATTCTGTTGCAGTTTTAAAAATGTAAAAAAAAGAAATCTTTATTCGCAAAAAGAGTTTGCGAATTTGCGGCCCACTACACACAATTCGGCTCTATTTGGCTCTTTTTGGCTCGACTCGACTTGAAACTCGAACCAAATTGTATGGGAGGAAATTTTTCGAGCCGACTTCTCGAGTCGTGTTCAAAGATGTCTGTTTCAAGTCGAATCGAGTTTCAAAGAAAACACACTCGAACTCGCTCGTGAGTAGTAGAAAAATGATCGATCTGGTTCATAGTAGCTCAATTCAGGAGCCCATGGGAAATTGAACACCCTGAACCGTCCACCCACGGTATTCTACGACCTCCATTTTAGGAGATGTACTCGTTCTCTTTTATGACTACATTTTAAGGGGTGTACTCGTTCCCTTTATGATCACTTTTTCCAGCCCTTATTTTACCATAGCAGAGAATACGAACAGATAGCAGAGCAGATAATACATAACATAGCAGGGATGATTTCGTTTAGGGGTGTATTCGTTCTCTTTTATGATCACTTTTTCGACCCCTATTTGAACATAGCAGAAGACTACGTAACATAGCAGGGATGTACTCGTTATCTTTTATGGTCACTTTTTCAACCCCTATTTGAACATAGCATAAGACTACGTAACATAACAATTCCAACCCTTATTTTAAAATAGCAGAAATTACATAAGACTACGAACACCCTGAACCGTCCAGTCATGGTCTTTTACGACCTCCAGTTTAGGCGGTGTATTCGTTCTCTTTTATGAGCATATTTTTTACCCCTATTTTAACATAACAGAAATATCAAAGACTACCGACATAGTAAGGGGTGTACTCGTTTAGGGGGTATATTCGTTCTCTATTTTAACATAGCAGAAATTACATAAGACTACGAACACCCTGAACCGTCCAGCCATGGTCTTTTACGACCTCCAGTTTAGCGGGTGTATTCGTTCTCTATTTTAACATATCAGAAATAGCAAAGACTACCAACATAATAAGGGGATGTACTCGTTTCCAACAAAGCAGAAATTACATAAGACTATGTAACATAACAGATGAGCACATTATAGCAAAGATTACAATCGAACACCCTGAACCGTCCACCCACGGTCTCTTACGACCTCCATTTTAGGGGTGTACTCATTCCTTTTTATGATAACTTTTTCCACCCCTATTTGAACACATAAGACTACCAACATATAGCAGAGCAGAGAATACATAAGATTCGTTCCCTTTTATGAGCACTTTTTAGCAACCCCTCTATTTGAACATAGCACAGCTAATAAAAGAGTATGGCTTATTTTTCAACCCCTATTTTAACATAACAGAGACTACGAAACACAACCCCTCTATTTGAACATAGCATAGATTATTTTCTTTTACGGGGGTAGCTACCCCCAACCCTCCTCCTTTCTCGTTTCCTTTTTCCACCCTTATTTTACCATAGCAAATCATATATAAGACTACGTAACATAGCAGGAATGGACTCGTTTCCACACTTATTTTACCATATCAAATAATACATAAGACATTTACGGCTTCCATTTTAGGGGCGAACGTGTTCTGTTTTATTTTTCACAGATACTATTTTCTTTTACGGGGAGACAATATTCATTAGCTTTTTATCAGCTGTTTAAAAATTGCAAAGGAATGCAGACTTCCGTGGTTTCTTATCAGTTACATAATAACTTCCGCCATATGTGGATAATTCTCATTACGTCATTCATCCGAATTTTAAAACATTGTGCTAATGAGTACAGCCTGGAGAGTACAATCGTGTATTTTTTCTTTTTATTTTCGATGAAAAAGTGCTGACATAATTTCACAATCAGCTCGAAAACATGACGTTTTTTTCAACAGACAATACTAATTTAATATTATGTGTTGATCGCTCGCGGTATGGATTAGGAATTGGAGACGCAAGGCTGCTAGTTGTTTTTTATTTTCATTCAACGATAGGAGGGAAACCCCGACCGTGATCGGTGACATCACCCCTATTGCGCAATATTACGCAATGCAATCACAAATATTTGTGTTGATCGCTCGCGATCTATCTTGTCATTCAATGATAGGATTTACAAAAAGATAATCCACTGCGTGTAAATAATTACATAAAATATATTAATACTTTATTACCGTTATTTGGAAAAACGAATATAAAATTCCCCGTTGAAGTAGCAAACATTAAGAAATTTGAAAATATGTATAATTTCGTATTTACTAAGGAACACATTTCTATTAATATATATGGTATTAATTATGATAATGAAGCAATTTTTCCGTTACGTATAAGCGAAAACACATCCGCAGGTAAACATATTGATTTATTGTATTGTGAAGAATATTTCAATAGTCATTATTGTCTTATAAAAAATCTCAATGGCTTATTGAAAAGTCGTAAAGAAAAAACTTATATAAAATTACCTCAATGGATTTCATCTCAAAAATGTGTTATAAATATTCAAAATAACGATAATAGATGTTTTATATATTGCATTCTAGCTGCCTTGCAACCTGCAAAAGATAATCCACTGCGTGTAAATAATTACATACAATAGTATAATACTTTATTACCGTTATTTGAGAAAACGAATATAAAATTCCCCGTTGAAGTAGCGAACATAAACAAATTTGACAATATGTATAATTCCGTATTTACTAAGGAACAAATTTCTATTAATATATATGGTATTAATTATGATAAAGAAACAATTTTTCCGTTACGTATAAGCGAAAACACATCTGTAGGTAAACAAATTGATTTACTATATTTAAACTGTCAATATTGTTTAATTACAAATTTAAATGGTTTAGTTAGACATCAATTAGGTACTCATCAAGCATTTATTTGTAGACGATGTTTAGTATCTTTTTATAACAAATCAAAATTAGATGAACATGAGAAATTATGTAAAGAACACACTCCAACCAAAATTAACATGGCGAAACAAGGAGATGTTTTAAAATTTCGTAAACTAAAATTGTTATTAGAAAATGATGTCATAATTGTTGCAGATTTCGAAAGTTTACTGAAACCGATAAATAGACAAATTGGATCCAATACGAAAGAAATTCAGCAACATATACCGTGCAGCTTTAGTTATATTGTGTGTTGGAGTAATCAATATATAAAATCAGACCTAGTTATTTATCGTGGTGAAAATGTATCGATTAATTTTATGTCTGGTATGGAGAGGGAATTAAAAAAATAATAAATATATTAGATCAACAAACGCCAATAATACCATTAACTAGCTCTCAGCTACAGGAGTATAATCTATCTACTGAATGCTCTGTTTGCGATAGTAATTATATGAGGGAAAATAGAAAAGTGAAACACCATAATCATTTAACTGGAAAATATATTGCCATGGTGTGTAATAACTGTAATTTGCAAATTAAACGTCAGAGTAATTTTATCCCTGTATTTTTATAACTTATCTGCATATGATGCTCATTTATTCGTAAAAGAACTAGGTTGCACACCTGGCAATATATATGTAAATGCTGAAAGCGCTGAGAAGTACATCACATTTTCCAAACATTTTAATTTTAACGGTAGACCTTTGAGTTACGTTTTGTGGTCTTATATAAATTTCTTCCGTACAGTCTATAAAATTTGGTGTCAAAATTAAAACCTGAGCAATTCGTATATACAAAACAAAATTTTTCACACGATAAGTTTCCTTTAATTCTCCGTAAGGGAATTTATCCTTATGAACACACAACAAATTTAGATAAATTTAAAGAAACTGAATTACCTGTAAAAGAGGCGTTTAATAGCAAATTGAACGGAACACAAATTTCCGAGACCGACTATCAGTATGCACAAGAGATTTGGCATACGTTTAATTGTCAAAATTTAGGGGACTACCATGATCTGTACTTAAAATGTGATGTACTTCTCACAGCAGATGTATTGGAAAATTTTCCAAAGACGTGTTTAAATGCTTTTAGTATTGATCCAATTAATTGTTTTACTGCGCCTTGTTTGACATGGCAAGCCGTGTTATGTAAAACAAAAGTTGTATTTGAACTCTTGTCAGATATTAATATGTATATGTTTGTAGAAAAATCGATTCGTGGAGGCATCACACAAGCTGTATTAAGGTATGCCAAAGCTAATAATCCTTACGTACATGATTTTGATGCGGAAAAAGAAAAGTCCTATTTACTGTATACTGACATGAATAATCTGAACGGACTATCAATGATTGATTATTTACCATATGGTTGTTTTCGGTGGGAGGACAAAATTGACGATTGTCAAGACAATAATAAAATTATTAATTGGTCCACTGATAGTGAATGTTTTTTTTTCTAGACGTGGACTTTGAGTATCCAAATTATTTACACGAATACCATTCTGATTTTCCGTGTGCTCCCACGCACGAAATTGCACTGAATGGTAAATACTCAAAATTACTATTAACACTTAAATCTAAATCGAATTATATCTTCCATTATAGAGTATTACAATTTTATCTAAAGCAAGGTTTAATATTGGTAAAACTACATAAAATATTATGGTTTCGTCAATCTATATGGCTTGCATCTTATATAGAACAAAATACTAAGCGTCGTGCAAATTCTACAATTGAATTTGAAAAGGATTTTTATAAATTACTAAATAATTCCGTATACGGAAAGACAATAAAGAATGTACGAAAACGCATTGATATACAATTAATTAATAATGAAAAAAGTGTAAAAAATTAGCAGCGCAAGATCAGTTTCAAAATTGGGTAAAATTAGGAGACAATCTTGCATTATTCCATATGCTAAAATAATATTTAAGTCTAAATAAACCGATCTACGTAGGAGGCACAGTTTTAGACATATCGAAATTAGCAATGTATGAATTCCATTATAATGTAATGAAACCTCGGTATGGAGATAAGATTAGTATTACTTACATGCATACAGACTCTTTCATTTACTACATTAAAACCGATGATATTTATAAAGATATAAAAGACATGATTGAGTATTTTGATGCGTCAAATTTTTCTCAACTTAATCCGTATGATATTCCATGGAAAAATAAAAAAGCTTAAGGTAAAAAGTAAGATGAATTAGGTGGACTTCCCATCATTGAATATGTTGGTTTACCAGGAAAAAAATATGCAATAAAAACTGTTGAAAATACAGAATTGAAAAAATGTAAAGGGATCAAGAAAAATGTAGTTAAAGAACAAATTACTTTTGACGATTATAAATCATGTTTGTTTCAAAACGAAACGATTCATAAAACTCAATTTGAATTTAAAAGTAAATATCACAATTTAACAACAAATCAGGCAACAAAATTAGTGTTAGATCCGCATGATGATAAAAGAAAAATTTTAAATTCTAACATACACACTGTTCCTTGGGGGTATCGAAATAAAGATTTAACATGTAGGATTTGTATATTGTAAATATTATATTTTAGTTTTTGTATATATTAGTGTAATAGTATTGGTAAATAAAATATGTCACGGTCAGTTCGAGAACAAATGGTTTCGGAATTACATAAAAGTGCAAGACGAAACTATCCTCGGATACCCGTTATAACGAAAGGAATTCATGATCTATGGCAAGCTGACTTAGTTGAAATGAAAAGTGGAAAATTGAAAGGTCTAGCAAACATTAATCAAAATTTCAAATATTTATTAACTGTGATAGACACGTTGTCTAAATATGCTTGGGTTATTCCTGTGAAAAATAAAACTGGGAAAGAAATCACACAAGCATTTATAACAGTACTGAGAAAAGCAAACAAAAGCCCAAATTTTTTACAAAGTAACAGGAGTCGAGAATTTTATAATTCAGAGTTTCAGAAGGCGATAAACCAAAATAACATTAAACATTATTCCACGTACAGTGATGTGAAAGCAAGAATTATTGAAAGATTTAATAGAACATTACGTAATTTAATGTGGAGACATTTTACACGGCACGGAAATTATAAATGGATTTGCATTTTGCCGGAATTACTAAATAAATATAATAATAGTATTCATTCCAGTATTAAAATGAAACCTATCGACGCTATTAAGAAAGAAAATGAAAAACATCTATTGACAAACATCTATTGCAAAAAAGTTTTCTGTGATAAAAGGAAAAAGTAAATTTGAGGTAGGTAAGAATTAGTAAACTTAAGCGTCCTGATTTCGATAAAGGTTTTACAAGCAATTGGAGTACAGAAAATTTTCGAATTGTGAAAGTTTTCTTCACTAATCCTCCAACATATCACTTAGTATTTTTTTTAAATAGACTCAAATAAGAAACCTATTGAAGGAAGATTTTACGGACACGAATTACAATTAACGAAATTTCCAAAAACATATTTAATTGAAAAAGTTTTGCGAAAGAAAAATAATAAGACCTATGTGAAATGGTTAGGTCTGCTAAAAAGTGAAAATTCTTGGATTGATTTATAGCATACTCTATTGTAAAAAAGAAAAGTCAAGAATTTATAGGTGAAGCATGTCGTTACAAGTATTTTTTGTAGATTTTATAATTTCAAAAGGTGAATTTTATATTTTCGTTGCTTAGTTAAATTGTCATCATCATCGCGAGGTATACTAAATCAAATTTGTTCTTCAACAAACGCTGTGTTTTATGTAAAGGAGGAAATAAAGCAAAATGGTTAAAAACGTTATTTAAAATAAATGTGATATATCTGTAATAGAGAGAAAAAATATGGAGTGGAAAATTCCTTTTACATGTCTGGTAGCAGGTCCTACAGGCTGTGGAAAATCATATTTTGTTAAAACATTTCTGGACCATTATAGTAAGCTATTTAAAAATATTGTATGGTGTTATCGTGAATGGCAGCCGTTGTATGATACTCTTACAGGCTGCACGTTTAAAGAAGGTTTACCTCAAAATAATGCATTTCAAGCACACGAGGGTCCACATCTTGTAATTATTGATGATTTAATGCGTGAGTGTGACCATCGGATTGTAGATATTTTTACTAAGGGTAGCCATCATAGAAATATAAGTGTAATATTTATAACACAATATTTTTCATCAACAAAAGGGAATGTGGGATATTTCGTTAAATTGTCATAATGTTGTTTGTTTTAAAAATCCTAGAGACCAAGCTCAAATTAATTATCGGGCACGACATTGTATCCAGGTAATACAAAATTTATTCAAGAAGCATATCAAAATGAAACTCGAATTGCACATAGGGGGGCGCGGTGGCAGAGCGTTCACCTCTGGTGCTTGGGGTCCCGGGTTCGATCCCAGCCCCCGCCAAGTGAACTTTGTGGTGGACAAACACCGTGCTCGTGGGTTTTCTCGGGGTTCTTCCGTTTCCTCTCACTTTCTTCATTCCACCATTTCACTCATCTCTCATTATCACCGTCTCCTTTAGCCTAACCGGCATATATGCGTGGGACGTAAAACTCAGATTTTATTTCATTTCATTTCATTTCGAATTGCACATAGTTATTTACTTTTTCTTTTAAAACAAAATATTCCTGATGAGCAGTGATTTCGAATGAATATCTTTCCAACAGATTCTTTTAATTATGTTTATGTGCCAAAAAATAATTGCAATATGGTTTATATTCTAACAACTACTTGTGGTATAATAGCCGTAAAAATTAGTAGTAAATAAAATGCACATTTGTTAAAACTTTTAGCAAAGTCAAAATCAAAAGCACGTAAGGCAATATTACAAAATGCAGATCCTGATTTAATTCACTCTATTTGCGAATGTTCCTATAACGTATTACAGGGAAATGTTCCATTAAATAAAACAGAGGTAAATAAATTTAAAAAAAAATATAAAAAGGAACTGAGATATTTGGTGAAAAAAGGTCCGTCATTAAAACAAAAGAAAAAAACGAATAATTATACAAAAAGGTGGTTTTCTTACTGCATTGCTTGCACCTATTTTAGGAGGTATATTATCAAGTTTAATTAAGTAATTACGCAAAACGCACAAAAATTTATTTTAATCTCACCGGAAAATTACATCATTATCAAACGATATCTGATCTTGATGATGAAATGAAAGAAATTTTAAATAATAAAAGTTTAAATGCAGAAGAAAAATGGGTACGATATAGAGAAATCTTACAAAAATATTTAAATATAATTCAAAAACCGGCAGCAGTTGCAACAGCAACTACTACTATTTATAAAGAGGGGGAGGACGAGGAGGAGGATGATGAAATAATATCTGCTCTCCCCGAAATTTTAAACGTAAACCAAGACCTTTATTACGTAAATTGAAACAAAATCCTAATAGTCAATGGGATGATAATGGAAATGTGAGTATTAATAATAAATTAATTCCAGGTGCAAATATAGTGGATTTGGTATCCGATTTTGTTAGATGTCGTAAGAAAAATATTTCAGTTGCCGGTTGGAAACCTTTTGCTACGTTATTAGCAAAAACCAATATACCGTTAGAGTACATTGGTAATCCTCAACGAATAGAATATATTAGAAAACTCACACAAGTAGAAGGTGGGGAAGAGGACGATGATGATGTTGAGAACGAAGAGGATTGTCCTCCTACACGTAAACGTAAAGCTATCAACAAATAGTGTACTTATAAGCAATAACACTAATATTCTATTGTAATCTATTGATATATTTGAGTATTTAGAAAGGAATATGAATAACCCGTATTTTCATTATTACAGCAATCAAGCAGGAGGTGGTTACAATATATATAAAGGTACAGCATATCAAGAAGGTTATGGCATTGGTAGTTTTCTAGGAGGTTTATTCCGCACTGTATTTCCTTTATTAAAACAAGGTGGAAAAACTGTTGGTAAAGAGTTGATACGTACAGGAATTAATGTAGCAGGAGATGTACTAGATAATAATAGACCTATTGAAGAGTCTTTACAAAATCGGTGGCAAGAAGCTAAAACAAATTTAAAAAACAAAGCTCAAAATAAATTAAATCAGGTGTTGGTAGGATCTGGAAGAAAAAGAAAGACAGGTTGTGGTGTGAAGCGGATAAAAAGATTCAAAGATATTTTTGATTGATTGATTATGGAGCAAAGTGACAGTTTTTATCTCACACTTCCTAGCAATAGTTATATGGAATATTTTCCTCAAAATACTCTTGCTTGTTATACTACTAAATTATATCATCATATTGTACTGGAGAAGGGAGTGTGGGAAACAGCTGTTGTAGAAGTACATTATACAAGTTCATTTCAGAATGTTTCCAAATATACAAATAATATTTATTACCGTATCATGAATACAAAAAGCTGGAACATAACTAAAATCTTACCAGGCCACTATTATCATGTTAACGATATTCTATCTCAAATTAATCATAAAAGTGATATATGAAATTTACAATTAAAAGTTAAAGCATCAGTAAAACGAATAGAGGTTAATAGAGTAATAAAAGATCAAGAGAAGCATATAGAAGTACGCCTATCTACTGAACTAGCTTGAATACTAGGTTTTGATCATATTCAACAAGAAGATATTACAGTTGTGCATCATGCTCGTTATCCACCAGATTTACAAAAATCGCTACCTACACTTACGTATATTTACAGTGATATTGTAGAACCACAAATGGTAGGTCACACCATAGCTCCATTGTTACTTATTATAAATACAAATATTACAAAGCATGGTATTAATAATGTACATATTTTTGACAATCCTCGTTATGCCACCGTGCAACGTAAACAATTTGATCAAATTATTATTGATTTAAGAGATAGTACTGGTAATCCACTTCCTTTCCAATATAGCAGTGTATGTGTAAAATTACATTTTCGCAGACGTAATACGGTATTGTAAATCTTAACTTGTGTGAATATTAATAGTAAGAAAAATGCAGTGTGAGTGTATGAAATCAGAATTAGATTTATTTGCTGGTTTACTCACTCAAACTAGTATTATAGGTAATAAAATAGCTCCATATAAGCCTGTGGCTTCAATATCGGTTAATGCACCAATAGAATTTGTAGTCCCCGGTCATGGAGATTACTATATAGACTTACCCCACACAATGTTATATACTAAAGGTAAAATTACTAAATCAGATGGTTCTAATTTTACTTCTGCCGATAAGAAAATCGGGCCTGTAAATGATTTTCTCAATGCAATGTTCAGTGAAGTGCAATTATATTTGAATAATCAATGTATTTCCTACTCTTCACATACATATCCATATCGATCGTATATTGAAAAACTACTAAATTATAATGCTAATGCTAAATCAACGCATCTTCAAACATCAATGTGGTTTAAAGATACTGCAGGTCATATGGACAGTGTGACCGATGGTAATTTAGGATTTAAACAACGTTTTCTTCTCACTACTTTAAGTCAGTCATTTGAATTATTGGGTTATATTCATGCTGATATATTTAATCAGGAGAAATTTTTACTGAATGGCGTACAACTGCGTATTAAACTAATTCCAGCTAAACCTACATTTTGTCTAATGGGTGTCGCAGATGCTGATGGAAAGGTTGTAATTACAGATGCAACATTGCTTGTGAAAAAGATTGATGTATCACCAGCAGTTAAAATAGCAAAAAATAAAGTATTACAAAATCCTAAATTTAGAATAAAATATCCTCTAACAAAAGTGTAGTTGAAGACAGAAACTTTACCACAAGGAATTATGGATAGTACACTTCCAGATCTGTTTTCAGGTATAGTGCCTAAACGTATTATTATTGGTTTTGTTACTAATGCTGCTTTCAATGGTACTTATCAAACAAATCCATTCCATTTTCAACATTTTAGTATGTCGTTTTTACACTGTATGTTGATGGAATGCATGTACCATCCAAACCACTACAACCTGATTTTGATAATAAGCTATATATACAAGCATATTCTACGTTATTTACAGGTTCAGGTATTTATTATTCTAATCAAGGTAATGATATTTCACTTGCCGAATATCCTAATGGTTATACTCTACTGGTGTTTTATTTAACTCCCGATTCTAACGCTAGTGCTGCATTTCATACTAGCCCACAACGGCAAGGAAGTGTACGTTTAGAGGTTCATTTTAAAGAAGCACTGCCATCTCCTGTAACAGCAATTATTTACGGTGAATTCTCCTCAGAATTAGAAATTGATATCCAGAGAAAAATATATATTAATTAAAAAATGTTAAATACAATTTAACTTTATGAGGCGCTACAGCAAAATTTGCCTAAAAATCATTTTATTGGTGTATATGCTGCAGATGAGCTACCGCTGTTTATTCATACATTTACAGCCGCCATAATAATAAATACACATTCTAGTGATAAGGCTGGTGAACATTGGGTTGCTGTTTATATATCTATTATGCGTGTGGGAGAGTATTTCGATAGCTATGGTATACCACCTTATATACATCATCATACAAGGTTTTTAAAACGAAACTGTCTGTATTATACATGGAATAATAGACGAATTCAAGGTGATTTATCTCAATTTTGTGGACATTATTGTTTTCTATATCTGGCATGCCGTGCGTCTGGTTATTCACTGCGCGATTTCTTAAACAAATTCTCACATACCACTATTGATGCTAATGATATTATGCTTTATTCATTTATGAGAGTATGATAATGATGATGGTCACTGGCGCGATATTAAGTTCTCCGTAAACCATGTATGTATGATGGTCACTGGCGCGAGATTAAGTTCCCCGCAAAATCAGATGTGGGATGGTGTGTGTGAATAACCAGACGTTATTTTTTAAATCTCTGCTAAAATGTCTACAAAATGAATAGAGTAACCTTTTAACTCCGCCATTGCCGTCCCAAGACCCGGATGAGAAAGGAGGAAGGTTGTGGTAGCTACCCCCCGTAAAAGAAAATAATCTATGCTATGTTCAAATAGAGGGGTTGTGTTTCGTAGTCTCTGTTATGTTAAAATAGGGGTTGGAAAATAAGCCATACTCTTTTCTTAGCTGTGCTATGTTCAAATAGGGGGGTTGCTAAAAAGTTATTATAAAAGGGAACGAATCTTATGTATTCTCTGCTCTGCTATATGTTCGTAGTCTTATGTGTTCAAATAGGGGTGGAAAAAGTGATCATAAAAGGGAACGAGTACACCCCTAAAATGGAGGTCGTAAAAGACCGTGGGCGGACGGTTCAGGGTGTTCGATTGTAATCTTTGCTATATTGTGCTCATCTGTTATGTTACATAGTCTTATGTAATTTCTGCTATGTTGGAAACGAGTACATCCCCTTATTATGTTGGTAGTCTTTGCTATTTCTGTTATGTTAAAATAGAGAACGAATACAGGCCTAAACTGGAGGTCGTAAAAGACCATGGCTGGACGGTTCAGGGTGTTCGTAGTCTTATGTAGTTTCTGCTATGTTAAAATAGAGAACGAATATACCCCCTAAACGAGTACACCCCTTACTATGTTGGTAGTCTTTGCTATTTCTGTTATGTTAAAATAGAGAACGAATACACCCCCTAAACTGGAGGTCGTAAAAGACCATGGCTGGACGGTTCAGGGTGTTCGTAGTCTTATGTAATTTCTGCTATTTTAAAATAAGGGTTGGGACTGCTATGTTACGTAGTCTTATGCTATGTTCAAATAGGGGTTGAAAAAGGGATCATAAAAGAGAACGAGTACATCCCTGCTATGTTACGTAGTCTTCTGCCATGTTCAAATAGGGGTTGAAAGAGTGATCATAAAAGAGAACGAATACACCCCTAAACGAAATCATCCCTGCTATGTTATGTATTATCTGCTCTGCTATATGTTCGTATTCTCTGCTATGGTAAAATAAGGGGTGGAAAAAGTGATCATAAAAGGGAACGAATACACCCCTAAAAAGTGCTCATAAAAGGGAACAAATACACCCTTAAAATGGAGGTCGTAAAAGACCCTGGGTGGACGGTTTAGGGTGTTTAATTTCCCATGGGCTCTTGAATTGAGCTATCATAAGCCAGATCGATCATTTTTCTACTACTCTCGTGCCCATCCCTATTGCGTATGGAGAATCGTGCTTTAGCATTTGTGGCCTTTCGATTGGCGGAAAGGGTCATATGGAGATTTTCCAATATGGCGGCATTGCGTAAACGTTGAAGATAAATCCCTTCATGCTAGAATTTTTAAGATTTACATATTCGCCTTTACTCATGTTTTTTTTTTTATACTCTATGCTGACGACCACCCAGCAACCGTTAGAAGATTGCGCCTTCTGTGCGATGATAGATTTAAACGTTATTATTGGAGGTCTATACTTTTCGATGGGCTAAGCGATGTTCGTAGAGCTGGAGTAGGATTTTGTATTTTAACTTCGTTAAAAGGGATTTATTCTGTATATTATTAGTTTACTATTTTATTTATATCCTTTATCTGGAACAGGAGAGAACAGAATGAAGAAGAGGAATGAGAAACAACTCTCACTTGTCACACTAACTATTACCTACAGTGGCTCAATGAAGACGTCGGGCACATACCTAATTACACATTCTAAGAGATAATAAATATTTCAACAGTATGCTTTAGAGAAAAATAAACATGTTTTAGTTACTCTACAGCAGCGTTTCCCAACCGGTGTGCCGCGGCAC
Source organism: Thermobia domestica (assembly GCF_964235325.1). Lineage (NCBI taxonomy): Eukaryota > Metazoa > Arthropoda > Insecta > Zygentoma > Lepismatidae > Thermobia > Thermobia domestica. Next base: position 235,464,089 of record NC_137459.1, read on the forward strand.
ACTGGTGTGCCGTGAATGGGCCGCTGGTGTGCCGCGAGGAATCGAAACAAAATTATTAATTTTATAGCAATCAAATTGCAAAACCTAGGGAAAATGTATATTTGTGTTTCACATTACTATGAACCTCTACTGTGAATCTACAATTTCAAGTTTCATACCGGGTTACTGTTCTGTTCATTTCTAATGTTGAAAAAAATGGTTATCATTGTTATGACCATTATTGCTTCTTTATTGTTGCAGACTATTTCGTAATTTGAAAATTTAAAATATCATCCAATTCTTTCGACAAATTACCTACGTTTGTGTTTCAAAAGTAAGAGAGATTTGTTTGTTCGTTCGTTATTTAGTGATCTTCCGTTTTAGTAAAAGGTTGGATACAGTTTTTTTTAAAAGGTATTTTTAAAAACCTGAGTCCAACTTTTCATTGCAATTGTTTTCTGTTTTTAAATTAGAATGAAAAATAAGCATAATGATTTACCACTCGAAAAAAAATGAAGGAGCTTTCTTCTCTGTGAGAAGGAGATCAATAATCACAGAAAAAATACACTGTGTTTTATATTTACAAATAATAATATCTATAAGTGTGCCGCGAGAATCCAAGTAATACTCGTAGTGTGCCGCAAGTTGAAAAAGGTTGGGAAACGCTGCTCTACAGTATTTACTTATAGAAAATAGAAACAGCAATAACAAAACTCACTTTCAAGACTAAAAAAGTACAGAAAAGTGAAAATATAGCTAAAATCCATGTCAAAAAAGAACTCGAACAGGTGGCAGCATTCTCTTTCTTTCTGGACTTAATCGATGAATTTCCCAGAGTTTGTCTACTTGACAGTTTTAGGTGTCCAAGTGAATCGAGTGGAAGCCGTACTGTTTGTATGTAGGTGAAACTGTGTGTTTAAAAGTCAAAATGGTAAGGCAACGTGGGCAAACTTCTTCAGAAGGAAGAGAGCTTCTAAAGAATTCTCTAAACTTCTAAAGAGTAAGTATTATAAAGAGGGAAATATCGTGATATTAGGGAAATAGTAAATAGGTCACATTCCACACTTCATGACATTATTAGACGTTTTAAATAAACAAAAGCTGTTGAAAACTAACCAAAAAGTGGTAGACCTAGAGTGTTTTCAAAATCAGACGAGGGATGGATTGTATTACAGGTTAGTAAAAACCCCAAGATAAGTGCTCATAAACTTGCCAAAGAAGTATCAGAACATCTCAATAAAAGTGTCCATCCCGAAACGATAAGATTGGTTTTTAAGAAGAAACAATTTATAACCGCTACCAGGTTGTAGAAGGATTTTTTTGTGGATACTCTGTATATTTCGGAAAGACAGTGATTATTATTTTCGATTTGTACTTTATTGTGCAACGCACATAAGTTCTTTGTTCGGTGGGAATTGGTTCTTTCCCACACAATTGGACAAAGAAGTCTTTCATCGCGTTTTCATATATATGTTTAAAACATTGTTTTTGGTGAGAACGTTTCAGTTAGTGACGAACCATTCCAGTGTTTCTCCCTGACTTATAATATGCTCAGTATATATTCTGCAGTTATTTGGAATTGAATTAAGTGTTTTCTTTAATCGTTTATGGAAATATTGCAGTAGTTTAGAGCAATACGGGCTGACCAGATGTTCCAGTGACCAAAGTGGCACCAACTGCGTTGTTTCGTAGCTCGTTATCTGTACTTTCTCACGCCAGAGTTATCGCCGCGTCTAGTGCATTATGGGCAGTTGACTAAAATTAACACAAATTCTTTTCTGTATTCCATTAGCATGTGCATATAGGTGCTTTAGCAGAGTGATTTTTGAAATGAACTACCAACCCTCTTTAATCGACCACTGCAGCCCGTACCTTAAGCTTTGGTGCTCAGGGAGTTTGACTCCGGTACTGTACGCAGCTACGACGCACGTTGCGTCGGGAACCAAGTACGATTGTGTGTTAAGGGGCACAATCCATTAGCCGGTGAAGGACGTTTTCTTACGGCTAGCCCCCAGCTAGTGAAGTCCCAGGTCCACAGATCTTGTGCGTTTTAAAAGTTATACACGCGCCCTCCAACATTAGCATTCTACTTTTTTTATTTTGCTGAAGAATCATTTTTACGCTTCAGTATTGCTCGGCGCAGCAACTGGATTAATCGTGGGACGATCTAGACAACTTTTCCCCAGTGCTAATCCCCAAGTGCGTCAATGCTGTGAGAGAAGCATTTGTGGTGAAATCTGAATTATAATCTCATATATATATATATATATAAAGGGCTATATTGCCTTAAAAGGGCAAAGTGTGATTTCAGTGACGAAATTTATTATACATATTCAGTTTTGAGTGTTGTGTTCATTTCTCTTCGCTATTTTTTTATATAATAGTGTTCTAATAAATAAATATAGTGTTATTTAATCCAGTGTGTTTTCATTGTTTGTATGAGTGATATTTGTTTGCGTTATGGTCTGGATGACCATCTGATCGTCCGTGATGTTTTCGAGACGAGAGACCCGAACCTCTCGGAACCTAATGCTCATCTCATTATTGAGACCGACGAGCGATTTGGAAACAGTTTGTAATCTCTTCTTGGAGAGGTCCTTCATCGTCCTGTCCATGTAAGTTCAAGTATCAGGAAGATACTCATTTTTAGGACCACGAACCCTGAACAACGACCAGATTACCCGGAGTGGTTACAAATAAATGACATCCGAATACCGCCCCGAATCGAGACCGTTGGTGCTCTAATATACTTGTAAGATCAATATTTTAATATACCATTTCTCTTTCAGCTGAGTACCAGGAATTAAAAAAACCTCTTTCAGGTGATTTTAATCATATGTTTTTGTGATAGTTCATTTTATTCTAATCGTACGTTTTAAGTTTTATTCTTGTCCAGGATCACACACCAGGGACTTAATCCGATTGCTAGGGTGATTTCACTTCTCAAAGAATTATTAAAGTAAAGTAAAGAGATCCGTGCTGAAAATAGAGAGAATTTTGCTAGGTTAGAACAAAAATTGGATAAAAATAAAGAGACTTTTGCTGATTTAAAGAGCGAATTAGGGCAAAAGATAGATGGTTTACGGGATGTGTTTCGTGAAAACAACCAAGGAACAGAAAGCGCGGAAAACAAAACACTGGAATGTGAACCCGATTTACAGTCAGATGTTCCTACTGGATACGAAACACCGGAATTTGAGACTCAGTTAGTGACTGATATTCCTAGTGTAAACAAAACATCGGAATCCGAACCTGTACCAGAGACAGGTATTCTAAACCAACCTCGTAACAAATCTGACAATGATTTTATTTATTCAGACTCTAATAATATCCCTAATAGTAGTAGTAGTGACAATTACGAACATATGATTGTAGACGACAGAGGTCGTAAGCGCACAAAAACAACTACCACAAACCATAGAGAGAAAAAGGGCAACCGAAGTTATAGCAATAAGCAAAGATACCAAGACTAGATGTTAAACAATACGAAATTTAAAGGGAATCAGAACCAAGACCGCACTCGAAAAGGCAGTAACAGAAACAGAAGGAGTCGTAAATCACGGCCACGTAATTTGACTTATCAGAAACGAGACAGGAACCGCAACTTCTGTGACAACATTAAGCATAGATTTCAATGGAGAGATAACCGCTGTAGGAATAGACGAACAAACCGTAATTATCAAAGTAGAAATAGTAATCATAGGAAAAGAAAAAAAAGGCAACCAAGACTGTATGTTGATACAAATTTTTCTTCCAGGAAAGCAATGCATTTCTTTTAATCTTTCTTTCAATGTTAGGTGATAAACATGTATTCATTTTTCCTCCTTTTTGCTTTTAGTTTTTGATCAGAACACCTGGATACGAAAAGAGAACTACGCATTGTTTTTAAAACTCATTTTTGCTTCTAGCTTTTAACACGTTTTTCTTTCTTTTTAGTTTGATAACAGCCGCTGCGTTTTCGACCACCTGTTTATGCAGATGAATAAAGCGACACTTAGCTGATTGATTCTTTTTTCCTTTTTCTGTCTTTGCTCAACGTCGTATTTCATACATTTAACTATATATCAATGTTGCAAATCTTATTAATGACTTAATATTAGTTTAATGTCATTATTATTATTATTATTATTTATTATTATTATTATTATTATTATTATTATTATTATTATTATTATTATTATTATTATTATTATTATTATTATTATTATTATTAGATGTTTTAATTCAGGATTTTAGTTCAGACGCATTTTAGATACGTAGGGGAATTGCATTTTAAAAGCAATTTGAAATTTTGGCAAAATTTCCGTACCTCAGCCAGTGGGAAGATGTTTTGGCCTTATAATATGTTTTACTGTGTGTTTTAATTTTTTAAAATTCTTTTTAAAATCCCTTCCCACTTTCCAAATTCTTTAACATGTTATCATACTTATGACTCACAATTAGTTTGATTTCCTTTTAAGAAAAGGAGAATGTATCGATAAGAAAATTTTTAGTGTTAATTTTATATACCGTATATTTGTATATTGTCATTGAAACTTAGTACGTAATCTTATGCGTAGAATATGAAATTCTACATTTATAATCAATCTCAAATCTTTTTTTCGGTGTTAATCTTACATTTTCGTTTTCATTTCGAAGTGTTTACTGTAATTTTGATGAACCTCATTTACTTCATTTACCCGATTTTGACTTATTTGAATTTCCAGGATGTGACATGATTTATTTCGTTCGAAGGGAAAGTTTAAAACGGAAAGTAGGCTAAGCCTTAAACGAATAAAAACAGGCATTTCCTTGTTGGTTAATAGTATGTGCAGGAATGTCGTGTGAATAGGATATTCTCCGAACGAAAGCAGTAATCTTTTCATTCAAGAAGGAACTATATGAACATATATTCTGATGGTGAACGGTCGTTTTTCTCGCATATTGATTTGTATGCGGAAATATGTTTTAACTTCTATATGTTCTTGTAATTTCTAATTAACATTCTTTTCGTCTTCTTTAGACCACTGGACGACCGTAGGAAAACTTTTTCGGGTAGGGGATATTTTATGGGGATACATATATTTTTTAGGGAGGCAATATTTCCTGGAATTGCAGATCTCTTACAAAAGTGGATGTGACTAATCCATTGGATATTCCATAGCTAACTGTATTTTCGGCATCAATCGCAAAATATAGTTTTTCATTTTTCTTCTTCCTTTATAGTACTCGTAACTAATCATGTGTATTCTTTGGTTAGATATTTTGAGTATATTTTATTGTCTAGTAACATTCTAGTGAATATCGTAATGTTTATGAACCACAATTCTATTATGTGGATTTGTATGCTAATGCGTTGTAATGTTTTTTTATTTATTTTGAGCAAATTATGTTTTAGTTCTAGTATGTCCTAGAAACTATTCGAATTCGATATAGATCCGGAGAAATAAACTTATTTTCTTTCTTTCCATCAGCATGAAGCCATAATGTTTTATGAAAATTATTTTGTCAATTATTTCGTATGCTCGATGACTGCATTTTAATGTGTCAATAAACCCATTTTAAATATTTTTAGCGAAGATGCCTAAGAAAGCTTAACTGTGGTGGAATGACATAGCTGTTTTGTAGGGAATTTATTTTTTTATGTTTCAGGCGGACCAGAAAGTTGTAATGTCGTTGACTATATTTTCGTTTGTATCCCATGTTTTTCTTTTAATAGGTCTCATGTATTTTGTCTTGCAGAGACATTTTACGATGCTACGAGAGCATTTGTATTATGTGTGTTTACACATCTTTGTCTAGGTGGAAGACACGTTATGCTCCAGGGAACAAACGCGTAGTTTACTGAATATTAATGTTTATATTTCAGTTTTGTATAGAAACATTTTGTAAGTGCCTATGGTTGCAGGCCTTTTCACGTTTCTAGTTTTGCCTCGCAGGTGTTGATGGCATATTTTGTGTGTAACTACGTGTAGTATTACACATTTTCCCACCTATGGTTTTGGTAAATTCGTGACGTAATAACCATTTATTTTCAGGAATGTTTTGACTAGTGAGTCAACTTCCTTAGACCTTTGAGAAATTTGGATCAACACTGTATAGTTTTCAACGCTTTATTGACAAGTTCTTTTGCAGATAGTAGCCACCTATTCTGGTAACCCTACAATGTTTACGTTTTTGGAAGTGAACAACAACCATTATTCTAGGCCTAAGCTAATAATAAGTTTGTTTCAGAATGAATCATTTGTTACATTGTGCATTATCGAACTAAAGTCTTGATTTTTTCATGACGAGCAGGGTCATTTTGATCTTATGGCGTGCCAAATTTTCTTCATAGATGTAAACGAAATCACGATCTTTTTCTTGATATATAGAATCATGCCTGTTTCTTGGAATCACTATGAACGTCATTTTTGGCACTAAAGTTTATTATTTTTATTTTGGAAAAAAGATTTTTCGTTCTTTTCTGCCAAACAGCACGAGGCAGAGTTAAGAAAAGGACATACAGGTGAAAATCTTATTTTGTTTGCATATTGTCACTTTATCATGTGTTTACATTTTCGTTCATTTTAGTTTTTCAATGATTTTCATATTTTTTGAATATATTACAGTACTATTGAAGCTTTGACAATGATTCTAATATTTTAATACGTTTAACACGTTTGCTATTTGCATATTTATTCATATTATTATATTTTAAATAGAGATATCAGTATATTTTAAAAAGGAGATATCTACTAACTTTTATTGCAATGTTTGATAATTCTTTAAGTCGATATTTTCATGAATAGTTATTGAGTGTATATATTTACTTCTTATTATATTAAATAAAGCAACCGAAATGGAACACTTAAAACATTTTACGAGAAGTATTTTTTTAAAAAAAGGTAAGAATTTGAATATCCCTATAAACGCTTTCTGCAAATTTTGACAAAAAAGTTATCACACAGGTGTTTAAACCATATTTCGTTTCTCACACCAGTATTAAAAAGATAAAAACCCTTCTCCCCTCATCAACTCATCGTTGGAGAATCATGGAGGACATTCAACACAGGAAGACAGCATGGTTTCAACATGTGAAGAAACGGAAGATAAGGAAACCCAACTGCACCAATCGTTCAAGAGGATCTTATTACTTCATCGAACATTTGGATTGGACATTGCTCATGCAGGATCCTCATCATGTTGCAGTGAGTGAAAAAGTTACTTAACTATTTTAAATAGCCCTTTTTCAGGTGAAAAACCATTCAACGTTTATGCACGTAAGTCTCACACCATATGATTGTGAGACTTCCGTGCAGACAGTGTTGCCAACTAACTGATTTCAAATTTTTAGTGAAAAAACTAATTTTATTCATATGTCACTATACGGCCAAGGGTTCTCAACCTGTCTACGTGTGCACTTAACAGGTCGTTCCCTTTCATACACCATATATAACCGCTACCAGGTTATAAAAGGATTTGTTGTGGATACTCTGTATATTTTGTAAAGACAGTGATTATTATTTTCGATTTGTACTTTATTCTGCGACGCACATAAGTTCTTTGTTCGGTGGGAATTGCTTCTTTCCACACAATTGGACAAAGAAGTCTTTCATCGCGTTTTCATATATATGTTTAAAACATTGCTTTTGGTGAGAACGTTTCAGTTAGTGACGAACCATTTCAGTGTTTCTCCCTGATTTATTATATGCACAGTATATATTCTGCAGTTATTTGGAACTGAATTAAGTGTTTTCTTTAATCGTTTATGGAAAAATTGTAGTAGTTTAGAGCAATACGGGCTGACCAGATGTTCCAGTGACCAAAGTGGCACCAACTGCGTTGTTTCGTAGCTCGTTATCTGTATTTTCTCACGCCAGAGTTATCGCCGTGTCTACTGCATTATAGACAGTTGACTAAAATTAACACAAATTATTTTCTGTATTCCATTTGCATGTGCATATAGGTGCTTTAGCAGAGTGATTTTTGAAATGAACTGCCAATCCTCTTTAATCGACCACTGCAGCCCGTACCTTGAGCTTTGAGGCTCAGGGAGTTTGACTCCGGTACTGTACGCAGCCACCACGCACGTTGCGTCGGGAACCAAGTACGATTGTGTGTTAAGGGGCACAATCTATTAGCCGGTGAATGACGTTTTCTTACGGCTAGCCCCCAGCTAGTGAAGTCCCAGGTCCACAGACCTTGTATGTTTTATAAGTTATACACGCGCCCTGCAACATCAGCATTCTACTTCTTTTTTTATTTTGCTGAAGAATCATCTTTACGCTTCAGGATTGCTCGGCGCAGCAACTGGATTCATCGTGGGACGATCTAGACAACTTTTCCCCAGTGCTAATCCCCAAGTGCGTCAATGCTGTGAGAGAAGCATTTGTGGTGAAATCTGAATTATAATCTTATATATATATATATATATATATATATATATATATATATATATATATATATATATATATAAAGGGCTATATTGCCTTAAAAGGGCAAAGTGTGATTTCAGTGACGAAAATTATTATTCATATTCAGTGTTGAGTGTTGTGTTCATTCCTCTTCGCTATTTTTTTTATATAATAGTGTTCTAATAAATAAGTATAGTGTTATTTAATCCAGTGTGTTTTCGTTGTTTGTATGAGTGATATTTGTTTGCGTTATGGTTTGGATGACCATCTGATCGTCCGTGAGGTTTTCGAGACGAGAGACCCGAACCTCTCGGCGCCTAATGCTCATCTCATTATTGAGACCGACGAGCGATTTGGAAACAGTTTGTAATCTCTTCTTGGAGAGGTCCTTCATCGTCCTGTCCAGGTAAGTTCAAGTATCAGGAAGATACTTACCTGGTATTGGCAGTTCCACGAACCACGAACAGCGACCAGATTACCCGGAGTGGTTACAAATTTACATGGAAGAGTAGCCCGTAAAAAACCGTTCGTGAACAAGTGCAATAGAAAAAAGAGACTAGTTTTGCAAAAATTTAAAAATAAAGATTTTTCGTTTTGGAGCACTGTGTTATTCGCGGACGAAAGCAAATTATATTGTTCCGCTCAGATGGTCAATGTTATATGTGGCGGAAACCTAATGAAGAACTCCAAGAGCGTAATCTACGATCAACTCTGAAACATGGAGGTGGTTCGGTAATGGTTTGGGGTTGTATGTCCACTGCTAGTCCAGTTACACTTTGTGTAATCGATGGAATTATGGATCACACAAAGTATTTCAACATTCTGAAGCAAAATTTGGTAGAAAGTGCTGAATTATTGGGAATAAAACAGAACTTCCAGTACTACCAGGATAACGATCCCAAGCACAAAGCACTCAATGTGCGTTTGTGGCTCCTGTATAATTGTCCGCATGTGCTGGAAACACCTCGGCAATCTCCTGATATTAACGTTATTGAGCACTTAAAGGCTCATTTGTAAAACCATTTAATAAAGCATATTATTAGGACAAAGGAAGACTTGGAATCAGCACTTCAGCCTGAATGGGCAAAAATTGATCCTTCTTTCTGCAACAAACTTGTAAAATCCATGCCCGAAAGATTGAAAGCCATCGTGAAAAATAAGGGATTGCCAACAAAATAAATATATGTAATAACTTCCTAAAATTTTGTTACAAATTAAGTGTCCGAGTTCTTTTTTGAAATGGATTTAAGCTATGTTTTTACTTTTTTTTAAAATTTTTTTAGTCGTAGAATTGAGTTTTGTTATTGCTGTTTCTATTTTCCATAAGTAAATACTATAGAATAATTAAAATATATTTATTTTTCTCTGAAGCATACTCTTGAAATGTTTATTCTCTCTTAGAATGTGTAAGTAGGTATGTGTCCGACTTCTTTATTGAGCCACTGTATGTGTTGTGTTCTTACAGTGCACTTCATATCTTCTGTCCAGGGGCGACTCTGGACAGAATGAAGACAAAATGGGTGCCCTGTTAAGACATGAGGTTCTTACTGTGCAGTAAATGATGTTGCTATATATTGGGGAACTATAAATGTTGAAATGCTGCAACTGCGTCCAAATCCGGATGGTCAGGATGGAGTGTACATCGGTAAAGTGGAAACAGAAGCGATAAAGGCGTTTCCAATAGATTGCGAGGTGGATTGTATTGAATGTCTGTTTGCACGGTAGCAAGGAGTAATAGATGTCGGGAGTCAAACCTGCTAGTAATATACTTCAATTGTAAAGCTTCAATATGAAGTACAAGGCTTGAGAAAGGCAGTACTTCATAAAGCTCCTGAGTATACTTATGTTGATTTTTTCCCTATGCCAGCGAAAAGCCAGCAGCCGTTAGAAGGTTGCGCCTTCTGTGCGGGAAGATATTATGCAAATAATTCATTGGAGTTCAGTTATAATTGGATGGGCTATGAGATGTTCGTAAAGTAGGAGCAGGATGTTCTGTTTTATTTTCATTAGGTGGGAGTTAATCATCATTTTATTCAGGTTCTATTTTACTTGATCATGGTAAAAAAAGAGAAAATTAGGAGAATTAAATGAAAAGAGGAACATGAAGTGCACTGTCACAACACAACACATACGTGATAGTGTAACAGATGAATGTTATGTTCTCTCCAACTTTGGACGTGATGAAGACAAACGGTGCCCTGGTAAGACATGAGGTTCTTATTGTGCAGAGAATGAATGTGCTATGTAATTAGGAACGACGGATGATGAAAAAGCGGCAACTGCGACTAAATCCGGATGATCAGGAGGTAGGGTATAGCGGTAAAGTGCAAAGAGTAGCGACAAAGGTGTATGTATCCAGTAATTTGCGAGGTGGATTGAACGGGATGTCTGCTTGCATTGTGGTGAGGAGTAAGGGATGCCGGGACTCGAATCGGTTAGTAATATACTTCGTCCGTAAAGCTTCAAGATGGAACAGAAGATGGGGAAAAGGCATAATTTCGTAAAGAACTTGAGTAGGACAAGGAAGTTTTATTCTGTAGGCTATTCTTATGGCATGTCGTTCTAATATTTTCAGTTTTTCTTAATGACGCTGGAGTGCGGCTATCCATGCAGTGAATCCGTAGGTCAGGACTGGTCGTAAAAATACTTTGTAGGTGTTAAGAACGGTATTAGCTCGTGTTTCCCAAGTAGTACCCGTGAGGCGTTTGAGGAGGTTAATCCTGTTATATGCTTTCTGTATTACATTCTGAAGGTGAGGGCGCCAAGTGAGATGGTGGTCAAAAATAATTCCCAGATGCGTCACATGTTTAGCTGGATGAATGCGCATGCTATCTACTTGGATATTCAGAAGTGAAGGATTTCGATATACCCGTGATCTGCACTTATGTTTTTCTTAGCTAGCTAACGGCTAGCACCCTGTTAGAGGGTTACGCCCTCTTTTAGGTAAGAGAAATTGGAACAATTATTGGATCAAGGATAATGGTTGGTCTAAGGGATGTTATGAAGTAGAAAATTTTTATTTATTTAAACATATCAACAAAAACAGAGGACTTAAGGCCATTTGCGCCCATAACATACTGGATGGAACAGAAAAAGAAAACAAAGAAACAAACAAACAAAATAAATACAATATATGCTGTAATGGATACACAGAATCAGGAAATTACACGTTATACATATTGAGAAAGAAACCAAGTATTATTCATATTGTTAGGCAAGGGTGATCGATGAAAGGAAAGTAATAATGATGTGAAAATGATGCTAGCGGCATATGTTTATATATAAGATAAAGGCTTCGATATAGGAATAAGTCTTGTGATTATGGAGATGAGGAATGAGATGAGGTGCAAATCACGCCACAACACGCAGGTTACGTAAGAACACAAATGAAACCATCTTCTTGCCTAGGGGCTACTCTAGGCTATAATGGAGACAGAGGGAAGCCCATGTTAGTTGAAAGGGAATGTCACTGTGCACTATATGATGGGAAGATGAGAGGGTGATGAAGGTGAGTATGAAAATCGTCAAGTAGAGTAAGGTCAGGATGATTCGGTGGAAGTGTGTAGCATTACAGTGTGAATAATAGTGACAGGAGTGTGTGCAGAAAGCGAGAAGGTGCGGGGTGTACTGCTCAATAATGCATCGCATCCAACAAAAGAGGATGATGATCTTGGTAACGTCGAGTGATATAATTTACCCGGAGTTTCTCGATGTGGTACTGTAAGGTAGGAAATGTAATGAGACGGTATAGGTATTGTGTAGGACTGGGTAATTTAATCCGGTAAGCAATTCGGAAGGCATGTCTTTCAAGTATGAGTAGTTTCTGGTAAAAACTGTCCGGAGCAGATACCCAAGCTGTATGGCCATGTGTAAGGGTCGGACGCAAGAAGGCTTTGCAAGTATTGAGTACAGTGGCAGGTTTTAAGCCCCAGGTTGTGCCAGTTAAACGCTTCAGAAGATTTAGGCGATTGTAGGCTTTACTAGTAATCGTAGTAAGGTGTTTCTTCCACGTAAGATGCCGATCGAAGGTTACACCTAGGTAAGTTGATATCTTACTGGCTTGTATTGGAACGTCGTTCACCTGAAGCGTTAAGCGGTTGGATTACGGCATACTTTGGTTGACTTTTTCGGCGGTAGGAAGACGATGGCCTGAGTTTTAGAAGCGTTAATTAATAAATGCCATTTTTTGCACCACTGATAGAAAATATATCTATGGCTGTTTGTAAAAGTGTATTGATTTCCTGGACTGTATTACAAAGGGCAACGAATGCAGTGTCATCAACGTACTGAAACATGTGCAGTTTGTCTGGAATTTGAGGCATTTCCGTAACAAAGAGGAGATATAAAAGAGGCGATAACGCAGAACCTTGAGGGACACCAGAAATTATAAAGATTGGATGTGATAAATGATCATTTATGGAAGGGTATGCAAGACGGCCAGTCAGAAAGTTGAAAATAAATCTGATATAAGGGATTGGAATATGAAGGCGAATAAGTTTGTAAATGAGAGCTACATGCCAGACTTTGTCAAATGCTTTTTCTAAATCGAATAGTACCAGACAAGAGGGTTTGACGCTATTATGATGTGTGGTGATCAGATTCGTAAGTCGAAGAAGTTGGTCGTTGATGGAGAAAGCAGGTCTGAAGCCGGCTTGATATACCGGAAGAATATGATGATGAGCAAGGTATGTATGGAGTCGATTGACCAGTATCCGTTCGAGGATTTTGCTAAATGTGGAGGTAAGCTGAATTGGACGGTATGATGAAACATCATCTAACGGTGTGTTCGGTTTAGGAAACATAAGTGTTTTTGAAGTTTTCCAGGGTGTTGGGAAATATCCAGTGCAGAGAATGAACGTATAAATGGTTATTAAAAGAGTTAATAGTGATAACGGGCATTCTTTGATATGGCGGTAAGTGACCTTATCAAAACCGGGTGCAGAATTACGTTTTCGGTTGACAACAGCTCTGAGTTCGTCAATTGTAATTGGTGAAGTTAGCGGAGTGTCAGGTAAAAGGGAATGGCATGTGTTAGGTTGTAAAACAGAAGAATTCACATTAACTTTTTCGACAGGGTGTGAAGAATCATCGGAAGGTAGAGGTGTGAAGATGCGTTGGAGATTGTTTGCAAAAGCATTTGCTTTGTCTACGTCGCCTTGTGCTGGTGAGTTATCGATTAAAATAAGATATGGAGTCCTTGTATATTTGCCACATAGAGCATTGAAACGTTTTCAGTACTTTGAAGAATGATTAGTATTTTCAAATTTATTACATGTTTTAATACAACATCTTAAGTTTATAAGCACGAATATAATTGCGAACTGTGCGTTGTAACTGTTTATGATGGCGAAGGGCATCTGGATTATGCGTGCGAGTATAGTCACGATATAGCTTTCGAGAACGTGTTACCATGGTGAGATAGTTTGGCGGCAAAGTGGGCTAATATGGGCGGGAGGTACTTGTAGGTATGAAACGTGTACTAGCTTCTTGGATTGCGACAGCTGTAGTGTCTATTGCAGTGTAAAGCTCGTCTTCCGTTGTAGGTTCTGTGAGGTGACCTGTGTTAGTAGAAATATATGATATGTAGTTCTTTCAGTTTGCTTTATCAAAACGAAGGCTGATAGAGAGAATTGGTTGCGCTTGAGTTGTGTGAGAGCTGTGAGTGTTAACTTATGGTGTTTTTTTTACAATGCTAGCCAAGGCTAGCTACCTTTTACAGGGTTACGCCCTGTTTTAGGGAAGTGGTGTGGGAAGACTTAGGTTTCAAGGCCTGTGGATGGTCTAAGTGCTGTAATATATGTTTATTCATTTAATTGCTGGGGCGTGGATAAGGAATGATCACAATTGACAAACATTAAATACAGTGATACATGTTAATACATCAGGTCATGCAGTTGTTATGAATTGCAGAAAACAAAATAGTAATAAAAATAATAAAAATGAGGTTTTCAGTATATAGAATAGTCACGGAAGAAACCTAATATGAAACAACTAGAACAAGTATGAAAAGAGACAAATTGTGAAATAAAGACAAAAAAAGAGCAAATATATATTTTAATATATGAGTCTAGAATTATTTGTTGATGGAAGTGAAGGATGAAGTGAGGTGCAATGCACAGGACAACACAAAGGATTAAATGTTAGCAGACGAGTGCGGTTATCTTCTTGCCTAGGGGGACTCTAGGCTATGATGAAAGACGGTGGGAACCCAAGTTAGTAGACAGGAAATCACTGTGCATGAAATGATGGGAATATGGGAGGACGATGAACATGAGTGATGTAATCATTCATAAGCAAAAGTGAGGGATCATCGGGTGGAAGTGTGTAATGATATAGTGTGAAAAGAAGGGATAATGGAGTGTGTACATATCGTGAAGGTGTGATATGTAATGTGAAGTATTGCATTGTGTCAAAGAGAAGGGGATGATGAGCTTGAAAGCGGCTACGGATGTAGGAGAGTCGGAGAGTTTCAAGGTGATATTGCAACGTTGGAAATGAGATACGGGAATAGAGATCACGTGTTGGGCTAGGCAATACTATACGAAAAGCTATCCGGAAGGCGTGTCGTTCAAGGACAAGTAGTTTATTGTAGAATGTGTCGGAAGCAGCGATCCAAGCTGTGAAGCCATACGTTAAGGTAGGACGCAGAAAAACCTTGTAGGTGTTTAAGACAATAGAAGGTGTTAGACCCCAAGTCGTACCCACGAGACGTTTAAGCAAGTTTAGTCTATTGTAAGCCTTTGTCGTTATTGTTTTAAGATAGTGCATCCATGTAAGGTGGATGTCAAAAGTGATGCCTAAATAGGTTGCTGTCCTGGTAGCTTGCAACGGAACATGGTCAACGTGTAAGGAGAGACAACGTCGATTTCTGCGTACTTTAGATGCTTTCTTCTTTGGGATGAAAACGATGGCTTGTGTCTTTTTGTAGCATTAATTTTAAGTTTCCAGTGTCGACACCAGCGGCAAAAGTCATCTATGGCGGTTTGTAAGATGCCGTTAATATGTTGAATGGATGTGCCTAGCGCGAGAAAAGCGGTGTCGTCTGCATACTGGAAGGCATGAACGAAATCCGGAAGGCGTGGCATATCAGCTACAAACAGAATGTACAATAGAGGTGAGAGAGCGGAATCTTGAGGGACTCCTGAGAGTAAGAAGATCGGATGCGATAGGCAATTTCGGATGGCTACGTATGTAAGACGGCCGGAGAGAAAGTTAAAGATGAGGCGTATGTAGGCGGTAGGTAGCTGAAGTCTAATAAGCTTGTAAATAAGTCCAATATGCCACACTTTATCAAATGCTTTTTCCAAGTCGAAGAGGACGAGGCATGATGGGTGCACTGAATTATAGTGTGTACTGATTAGGCTTGTGAGGCGTAAGACTTGGTCATTTATAGAAAAGGAAGGGCGGAAACCCGCTTGGTTGAGAGGTAGGATGTTCCTATCTAAGAGATAATTATGGAGGCGTTTAACAAGAATGCGCTCAAGAAGCTTGCTAAATGTTGTTGTGAGTTGAATCGGCCTGTAAGAAGATAGTTCATGAGGTGGTTTGCGTGGTTTCGGAAACATTAGCGTTTTTGAGGTCTTCCAAGGCATAGGGAAGTATCCAGTGCGCAGAATGAAAGTGAAAACGTTTGCAAGAAGAAGTAGTAATGTAAAAGGACATTCTCGGATCTGGCGATACGTTATATTATCGAGACCTGGTGCTGTATTTCGTTTGTATCGTACGGTATCGGTGATCTCCGTGACGGTGATGGGTGCGGTAACAGGTTGATTTGTATTGAGAACATGCAGATGACTAGGCTGTAAGAATGGAGTAGATGAATTTACCCGATCAGCAATGTGTGGCCGGTCCTCAGAGGGGGGCGGAGTGAAAATTGTCTGGAGGTGATCGGCAAAAGCATTTGCTGTGTCTGTGTCTGTAGGAGCAACGGAGTTTCCTATCAGTATGGGGTATGGAGTGCTACTGGACTTGCCGCATAAAGCGTTGAACCTTTTCCAGTACTTTGTTGGATGACTGGTGGTTGATAGGTTATTGCAGGTTTTAACCCAGCATCTGAGTTTGTACGCTTTGATGTAGTTGTGCACTGTACGTTGCATTTGTTTATGATGATGTATAGCTTCAGGGTTTCCGGTGCGAAGATAATCTCTGAAAAGTTGGCGGGAGCGGGATATCATAGTCACATACTGTGGTGGTAGACGTGGTTTGTATGGAATGCTTTTACTAGTTGGAAAAAGGAGTTTACTGGCTTCCTGGATGGTATTTGTAATAATATCCATTGTAGCGTAAAGTTCATCTTCAGTAGTGGGTAATGTTAAGTGTGCTGTATGTTGAGTCAGATAGCTGCGATAATGAGCCCAGTTTGCTTTATCGAAGCGGTACCATAGGCGAGAAGGCAATTGCGAGCGAGGTGATGCAGTGGCTTGTAACTGAAGCGTAAATTGAACAGGAGCGTGATCTCTACCTATTGTATCAAGAACAGTGATGAGACTATGGGTGGAGAGATTTGCTGAGGTGATGACAATGTCAGGTGTTGTGTTGGAAATGGGCCGAGTAGGCTTTGGGAGTGGATGTATGATACCAGTTGTGTGCGTAGTTATAAAAGCTTCGAAATTCTTACGATCTAGTTGTGAGCGACTGTGCAGATTAAAATCGGCCATGATAATATAGTGACGGTAAGTGTTTGAAATATATTGAACAAACTGAGTAGGAAGTGGGTGACCAGGACGTACGTAAATGGTTGCAAACGTGATGCTGAGAGATTTGAGGTATAAAGTGGTGATGAGATGTTCAGGTAACATATTGATGGGACAATCGTGCTGACGATAGGGGAGATGTGGAGAGAAACCAATTGCTACGCCCCCATTCGCTCGTTGTGCTGGAATGTGACTGTCTGCCCTAAGAATGGTGTAGCCGGGTATGCGACATGGAGTTCTCTTTGTCAAGAATGTTTCGTTTAACATAAAAACTGTGATACGTTCCTCCATGAGTTTATTGGTAGTGAATGATCTGATATTCAAGTACAGAAAGTTTAAAGACATAATGAAAGGGTGATTATCCGAGGTGAGTGATTGGAGATGCATGAAAGTGTACTGTATTACCAGAATAAGTAGCTGTGAAATTGATATGAAATGTTGATTTAGCTGCTAGAGTAATTTGCTGTAGAATGTATGGCCGTATGAAAGGGTGAATATTTTGGAGTGCCAGAGTAAAAAATGTGAGCAATTGGTTTAAGGTGACAGGAGCGTCAGTAGCAGGCGGAGTTGAAGTGGCGGCAGGTGCTGTACGGAGAGGAACAACAAGTTCAGGATGGGCTGGTGTTGGTTCTGGCTTGGCTTTACACTTATAACTATAAGTGGGGTAGTTATCGGGACTTGTGGAGCACTTTGCTGGTTGGTGTAAATTGGTACAGAGCCGTGTTGAATGGGGTCCTGCACAATATCCGCACTTATAATTGTTTTTACATTCAGAAGTGGTATGTGTATTATATTCCTGACAGCGTTCACAGCGTACTGGCAATGGTGCTAACGATCGCGATGGTTCGACTCTGTGTTTTCGATTAT
Source organism: Thermobia domestica (assembly GCF_964235325.1). Classification (NCBI taxonomy): domain Eukaryota; kingdom Metazoa; phylum Arthropoda; class Insecta; order Zygentoma; family Lepismatidae; genus Thermobia; species Thermobia domestica. The sequence continues at coordinate 235,482,003 of NC_137459.1, forward strand.
AGATGTATGCCCCATGTGCAAGTAGATCGTCTATGGTCTCCTGATGAGGTGTAAGAATTCGGACCATGTAGGTGGGCCCACGGTCGTTACGAATCCTAAGAACTTTAGTAACGGTGTAACCATCGAGTTTCAGTTCCTCATGGATTTCATCGTCTGTGTATGACGGATCTACTCCGCGGATAACCACAGAGAGAAGTGAGGGCCGTCGGGGTGATGCTCCTATATCCATAGTGTCACTAGCGGAATCTTCGTGGTGATGTTTTTTCTTTGGAGGTGAATCCTGAACACGTGCAGCATAGTTGTCTTTAGACTGAGGTGACCTGGAGCGGACGGAGGTTGTAGATTCAATAGATGCAACTGAAGTATGAAAATCTCTTCGTGTGCGAGCGGTTGTAGCGTTTGTCTGCGCCTTTGGCGATCCCTTCCGTGGCCTCATCTTCGTAGGACACACAGGAGGTTCGTCGACGACAGAAGGAAGAGAGGTATGCCGACTGTTCGTGCGTTTGCCTGAGGTGGTGCGTGAATCCGCCATCTGTAAAGACCGTCCGATGGGCAACTGCCCAGATGGAAAAGCTAGCGAGACTAATGTATGATGAGATGTGTGAGTGATCTCAAAGTGGGACTACCCGTTTGAATAGTAGTCCAGGTAAGACAGTTCCCCTATTAATGCAGTGACACTGTACACCCTTGGCTGAGATAAGTCTGATGAACAGTGTCATGTAGAAACGCGGAGAAAAGTCCAGGATCAGGAGGGTTTCTACAAAAATCGTCACCGTTCTAGATAGGTGGCGCTTCAGAGGTGAAACCTCTGGAAAAGTAACCACTTACGTTTTTTTTTGTCCGTCGTCCCGCTAAAGGGTTTTGCCCTTTTTCGAGTAAGTGCTTTATATAAAATGTAGTTTGCAGTTTAATGTGGTTGGTCTAAGAGGTGCGAACCACTTATGGTGCCGTATAAATTCTTGATAATCAGGTTTATGAATAACTTGGCTGCGCGAAGCTGTATACTTTAGTTTAATATCACATTATGTGTTTAGTTTATATTAATATTTTGTATTAACCCATGTTTAATAATTATCAAATTTATATAAAAATAATATATAGCGATATGTTTTTGTAAGGTAAGCTGAAACGTCATACTACTACGTTATATGCATCCGCGCTACCATCTATTGTCAACAATTGTAATCTTAAATACCTACGGTATATGGGAGACAGCTACAGAACGAAAGAGATAATTATATGGATTTTTATTTCCTTTTTTGATGAACAGGAAAAAAAAAGCGAATTAAAGTAAATAGAGAATTACGGCTTCTTATTCCATTCTAAGGAGTTGCTGCATATTGTCAAACTGCTATTACATATTTTTGTTTATTAAATAGCTTTTAAATGGACAATGCATACATATTGTGATGTATTTTTTTTTATTATTTCTTCATTATTGAAAGCCCTCTGCAATAACAAGATAAGTTGAGTTACCTCGATCCAGGGAATGATACGAAGCTATCGCTAGTAGTGGCAAATAATTTGCGTGCTTGTAGCAAATCAAAGAAATGAATGACACAGGGAAAGAAAGAGTGTATGATATAATGACATCAATATAAGCGAAAAAACATAAACAACTGTCAGAAGATGGGTAAATTAGTATTGGATGGTAAAATGGAATCATCGTATGCTACAGATCCAGCACCCTTAACACTAGAAGGACCGCACTTTCTACCTACCTATAATGCCCGCAATGGGTCATTTTGACCCATATTAATTTTTATACTGATATTGTGGAATTTTCTTTTGGGTTCTTGTCTTTCTGCATTAGAGAGCGCAACTTATAGTAAATGTTAGTTTAGAAGTACTTTTTACGTACATTAAGGGGTATACAGAAATACTTATATGCTTATATATACAGATATACTTATATATACAGGTAGATAGCTAGTTACATGATATATGGAAGTGATATATGCTTCAGAAATACATAATTTATTTTTCTAATTTGTATGAACGTGCTATATTGAAAAAAGTATATCATTTATTACAAAATTATGTTTCTAATAGTTTTCCTGATATTATTCCTTTTTTGAACACGAAATTGTTTCTAGGCAATCTGTTAATTTACAGATGAACACTTTAGTTAACACTTTTCGTTTCTTATTGAAATAATCTTGGGAATACAATGAGCTATAGAGCTTCACCTACTCATGAAAATGGTGCAAGGAGAAAACTGTCTTACACGTCTTTCTTGCACTCATTACACACCAACACTTTCGATGAGCACTTTCCGCAGGCAAATCTTTTGCATGATGGGTAGCATGCAGATGACTTGTTGGCACATTTTGGAGCGACCTGGCAGTGCTTTTTTTGTAGAACCCTCGTTTGCTGTGGAAGATATTGTTTGGGTTGTAGATTCCCTTTGCTTTCTTTTATGATTTCGTCAGCTAGATCCAGTGACTGCTTTGTAAACTATCCAAGAATTTATGCCTGTCAAGTCCAATATGTTATAAAGAACATGAACTGTCCATCGTCTACTTCCAGCTCGAACAGAGTACTTGCGAGCCATTTGGTCCAGAACATCTACACCCACTTTCGTGTGATTGTAAAATACAACTGTTTCAGGCTTCTTTTTCCCTGTTGTTGGTTCTTCTACATCTCGATGCAGAGTGCTTAAAATTAGCACGTTCTTATTTTTTCTACAGAGGTAGTCTGTCGTCGTGTGGCCATATTGGTTTTTATATATTTTTGTATCATATAGCTCTCGATTTGGTTCCACTTTCTTGACACAGACTGGTAATTCTCTACGTTGTTTCCGTGCTGTGCCAACAATGCTGATAGCATCTTTCTTCAGCTTCTCAGCTAGCGATACAGAAGTAAAAAAGTTGTCGCATGTAAGGTTCAAGCCGCTTTTTTTATATGGTTCCATTAGACGTAAAACTACATATTCGGGAAGAGGCTGATCTGCAGGCTTATTTTCGTCTTTTCCTAGGTAAGGAAACCCGTGAAGACAGTATTTGGTATTGACGTCAGCTAACAGCCAGTACTTTATTCCAAATTTATCCGGTTTCGTTGCAACGTACTGCCAAAATCTGCATCTACACTTTGTGGGATATAGTTGTTCGTTACATGTAACATTTTCCCCAGGGTTGAAACAATTCAACGATTTTTTCACAAATATGTCCCATATTGAAGATGCAAGGGCAAATTTGTCAGTTTGTAGCTTGATTCTTCTCTCTGCACGCATATCGAATCGAATGTACTTCATGATTTCAAGAAATCTATTCCTAGACATTGCATTTCTAAAAAGAGCTACTCCCCATTTGCTGGACCAACAACTTTTCAGTGGCATATTCCGCAGACCTAACGCACCTCTAACATAGAGCAATGCTATGAAAATTAGAAGTTCATCTTTATCTACTGTCCAATTAAGTTTTTCTTTCTCCGCCTCTTTCTCGGTTCATCTTTTGATAATTGATAAGAATTCATCATTGATAATCAGTCGAAATGCACTAAACAACGAATCCTCGGTTATATTTTGCTTTGCATAACGTGTTGGCCCTGGAGTAATACGTACGATATTATGCGTCTGTCTTCTACCCTGAGATGGAGCTGATGAATCTATAACCTCCCATTTTGTTCCATCAGCCGCAGTTACAGATCTTGGTAGATTATGTGTTTGTAGTACGTAATCTTCAATATCGTTTGGCTCATTCGAAGAGGATTCCGTTGATCTTTCGGACACGTTCTCACACTCTTCTGTCAATTCAGTATCCGAATCTGAAATCGGCAAATCTTCATCAGACAATGTATTTCCACCTTCATCTCCAGAATCACTTTCTGAAATACTTCGCAATTCTGCTAGTATTTCTTCGTTGTTACGTAAAATTTTCGATCTTTCCTGTGACATACTTCCAGAATGATCGCATAAAAATTATATCTTGGTCTACAAAGCACTCTGTTTCATCACATCACCCGTCACCAATAACACAAGTAACTTGTAAATATTGAGTAAGTTTTGAGAAGATCATGAGGCTTCTCTAGAAAGCAAGCGACCATTTCTACATGGGAGTTTATTTAGATATTACTGATAAGGATTGGAAATGAATAAATATGGAATAAAAATAACAGACGTAGTGAAAGATGATTTTTTTATAGATTACAGGATTAACGAATAATATCTAGAGGTAGCATTATGTATTCCACTTGGTAGTAACATGTGTTTTATCCTTGCGCGCCAACTGTCAGACACATCAAAAACTTCAGTAAAAATGAGGTACGTCTAGTTATGTGTAACACAGTTGTAAAAGACAATGGCATAAAATATGTTGCTATGTGTTAGTACCAAATATTTAAATTGAAATATACCGTAAAAATATATGGAATTTAACTTGGGTCAAAATGACCCATTGCGGGCATTTTAGGTATAACTATAAGATTTGCCTTAGTTTGTGAACCCACAATGCTCTGAATTTTAGCATTGGTGCAGGCCAATAGCATTAACAAATTCATAAAATATTATTCACTTAGTATTTCAAATACGTTTACAGTAGAATATTAAAATGTGGTGATGGGTCATTTTGACCCATCCGGTCCTTCTAGTGTTAAAATCAATATTTTAGCTTTCTCTGGAATTCTCTGAATAATGTAATGTCATACAGTACATTACAATATATATATATATATATATATATATATATATATATATATATATATATATATATATATATATATATATATATATATATATATATATATATATTGATATCCACTTTATTCTTCAAGCGTCTCTTATGTGTCTTTATAAATAAATGTTCCATGTTGCTTAGATATATCAAAATATTGCCTTCACCATTTCATAAACTTTGAAGTTTCCTTCCTAATTTATGTGTCAGCGCTAAAGTAGTGTATTTCTAATTGTAACTAAATAATGCCTATTTTATAATAGTTTAGCATATTAACTAACTAACTAATCTATTGTGCATGGTACCTTGAGATTCAGTGCTGTGTTCACAAAAAAGCTGTCTGTCGATTTGTGTCCAGAGCAATATAAATTCAGTTTATACTTTTTATTCCTATTTCAGTAAAATCCGTCTTAATGTAGTCATCCCACCTGCACCTTGGTGTTCCTAATGGTCGTTTTCCAATTGGATTTCCAGTTAGGACTTTGAAAAACGTTCTTCCTTTCTTCCATTCTGGCCAAATGATCTGGCCACCTGAGTCTTCTAACTTGATAACCCTAACATTGTTTTGTGAACGAAATAAATTGTGCAGTTCATCATTATGAAATTTCCGCCCTTCCCATTTCTCGTTCCTCTTGCATCCGAGTATTCGCCTTACGATCTTGATTTCAAATACTTTCAGTCCATGAGCTCCTTTGTGGCTAAGCGGTTAGCGTTCGCGCCTTTGGCGAGGGAATCCCGGGCTCGATTCCCGAAGGAAACTCATGTGGGTCGGATTCCACGTTAATCAGTAGGTACACGTCTCATATAGTCTTGCTGCTGAACGGGATGTTAAACTCAAAATCAACTCAACTCAACTTTCAGTCTATGTTCATCCCTCAGAGTAAGCACTAGTGCTGTTGAATTTTTGTGACATTTGCGGTTTTCGGTTTTTGAGAAAACCGATTTTCTGAAAACCGAAAACCGCAAATGCGGTTTTCAAAACCGAAACCGCAAAAGCGGTTTTCAAAACCGAAACCGCAAAAGCGGTTTTCAAAACCGAAACCGCAGATGCGGTTTTCAAAACCGAAACCGCAAAAGCGGTTTTCGAAACCGAAACCGCAAAAGCGGTTTTCGAAACCGAAACCGCAAAAGCGGTTTTCAAAACCGAAACCGCAAATGCGGTTTTCCAAACTGAAACCGAAAAAGCTCTTTTCGAAAGCGAAAGCCGCCCGAAACCGTGTTTGCGGTTTTATAAGGGATTGTCCTTTTCAAAGCAGAAACAATGTTTGCTGTTTTTAATTACACCTTTTAACAATTGTGAAAGCATCTATCGATCGAGACAAATGTATTGATTTATATGTGTGTTTTAACTTTTTTTTATTTGCTCCAAGACTATTATGGTAATATGTGCAGCACAGTGCGAAAGGGATAATTCGATGGTTGTACAAGTCACAGCTAAATTAGGGTGACAAATAATGACGTTCGATCCTTAGCTTGCTTTTTTTTTTTTTTTAGTTATTTCTTTGACGACACTTTCAATGTACCTTTCGGCTGCAGGGAAGCAAACCCGGTGGACCCCACCTGATTTTCATATATGTTGTAAATTAGACCACCAGGAACACGAATCTGAAGGAATTTTGACATTTCGAATGTCGGAACTCGAGATATTCGAACATAAATTGACCATTGAAGCAAACTGGACCCCACCTGATTTTTATATATTTTGTAAAGTAGACCACAAGGAACACGTATCTGAAGGAATTTTGACATTCCGAATTTCGGAACTCGAGATATTCGAACATCAAGTGAAAATGGAAGCAAACTAGACCCCAACTGATTTTTATATATTTTGTAAACTAAACCACGAGAAACACGAATCTGAAGGAATTTTGACATTCCGAATTTCGGAACTCGAGATATTCGAACATAAAGTAACCAGGAAGCAAAAAGGACACTATTTGATTTTTATATATTTTGTAAACTGGACCAAAATTAGCAATTATCTGAACGAATTTTGACATTCCGATTTCCCGATCTCGAGATACTAGAACTTATACAGTAGTTTTATGTAATATGTATAAAAGTAACGAAGAAAGTTCTGTCGCTTTTTGACCTATCACTTAGAGCATAGATATGTCACCAAAGACGTACCTGGAAGATCAAAAATAGTACCCATCAGTATCAATGACCTTCTGCCAACGTTCGGGATGGGCATGGATTCCTTCGCGGTAGAACTTGGTTTGCCGTGAAGCGAAGAAGGTATCAAGTGCATTTAGCACCTCTACTACGGAGTTGAACTGGAGTCCTCTAAAGTGAGTGTCCAAGGAAAGGAACAGGTGATAACCGGACGGTATAATGTCCGGACAGTATGGCGGATGCAATAGTGTTTCCCATTCAAGGTGTAGGATGGTGTTCCGGCTCATTCTAGCTATGTGGGGCATAGCGTTGTCCCGTAATGGGGGAACCCCTTAGCGATTGAGAAGTGTTGGCTCCAGGGTTTTGAGTTTTTCTTGAACACGGCTCAACTGCTGACAGTAGACAGTTGCATTGATGTTCTTCTCTGATCGCCCGGTAGCAGTTCCCAATGCACGATGTCGTGAGCAGTCCACCAAACACACAGGAGGACTTTCTGGAACAGGAAACAAATCATCTGGGACACATAGACCCAACTTGTAGTGCTTCCCAAATTGATGGAGGTGCTGGCGAATGGTTTCTCGACTAACATTGAATGTTAGCACCAGTTCCTCACATGTCTGTTCGGCTCAATTGCTACCTGAAGATCCTCATTTTGTACATGTGTTGGTCTTCCGGCACGTGTGGTGCGTCTTTCGTGAGTGTTCCGTCGCCGTCCTTAAACTTGCTAAACCACCCTTGCACTGTCTGCGTAATCACGACACCCTCACCAAAGCCCTGAGGTATCTTCCGCCCCGCTACAGTGGCGTTTGATCCAAGTTGGAACTCGTACAGCATACACGCCCCTATGACGCTCTGTGGAGGTTCCATATTCATTCCGTCCTTACATACGTTTACGTTGTAACTGAACTTCCACAACCAGGTAGAATGTCGGATATACCCACACCAACAACTGACCTTCGCCTTATCTCCATTCGCATTAAACTCACGGTATGAAGGTCAATTTTACACAGAATTCCACAAAAAGCGACAGAACTTTCTTGGTTACCTTTATATATCTCTCAGGACATAATATGTTTCGTATAGAGAATATTGTGTTTTTTTCATATAACGTCTATATTAAACTTCAAGTTTTAATATCTCGAGTTCCGGAGGTCGGAATGTCAAAACGCCTTCAGATTCGTGTTCCTCGTGATCTAGTTTACAAAATATATAAAAATCAGGGGAGGTCCAATTTGCTTCCCTGCATTCTACTTTTCAAACGAAACAGTTTTCCAGAGTGTACATTTTGCTTCAAACTGAGTTCTGCCCTGGCTAAGAAACGTAAATTCGCTTCTATAAGAGTCTTTAAAGTTACACTTGAAATTGTCGTTCGGCATTCTTGTAGCTTGTGAAGGTATGAATAATTCAAGTATGTTTGTTACAACATCTACAAACGAATACTCATTCGTATAGAACCTCCAATACATTACATAGAAAACACATGAACTATACAAAGAAAACCATTGTGCATTAGAGCAGATCTCTTATTAGCAAATGATTCTGCACACGCGCACTGCTCAGATAGCCCAGAGCTTGAGCCTGAGCGCGAGTCCAAATTTAACTCAATCGCGATTGAGATTGTCAAAGGTGTAGCGGTTTACGTTGAATATACCATACCAACACTTTATCAACTAAGTCCTCTTAGATTTTTCTCCAATCCCAAAAAGCGGGTGGTTTTTCGTGATTAAGATATGTTTAAGCGGGGGACGAATATATAACCTGAAAATCGGGTGGTACCCGCTAAAATAGGGTAATAAGCCAACACTCAATAGAAATAAGGTATATCCCTATTTAAGATCACTACACATGCAACTCATGAAATTCAATTTGAAATATCATCCACTTAGACTGACATCTTTTATATTATTATTACTCTTTCCCCTTATTTTTAAAAATAGTACTGCCACTCTTTCTTTTGTTAACAAAAAAGCACCACCTCCCTTTCTTAATATAAAGAAAGAGAAAAGAAAGAAAGAAAATCTCTATCACAATACACAATTTTATTGTTGATTTATTGCCACTCCGATAAATGTGAATGTTGTGGTTTTGCATGTGTCGACTGGCTTCTTATCGCAAGTCCCAGACACCTGCAATAGTTTATACTAGACGGAAACACCGATCATATTTTATTCTGTATCATTTTACTTCCCAATAACGATAGCCGTGCCTCTTTGAGAAATTGCAACTTATTTTTTTTTATTCTGTCAATTGTAAAAGTATAGAATTTCCCTACACTTTAGGACATTTTAAAAAAAATACCTTCTTTTCCTTCTGCAAATTTTGATCATTTTCCCCTAAGCCGCCGAGGGAAATTTCCCTCCATCTGGCAACTGAGAGCCGGTGTGGGGAAAGATTCTTTGCTGTTTTCTCGTCGTTACTTGACATTAGTGCTGTAGAATTTTTGACATTTGCGGTTTTCAAAACCGAAACCGCAAAAGCGATTTTCAAAACCGAAACCGCAAAAGCGATTTTCAAAACCGAAACCGCAAAAGCGGTTTTCAAAACCGAAACCGCAATGCGGTTTTCAAAACCGAAACCGCAAATGCGGTTTTCAAAACCGAAACCGCAAATGCGGTTTTCAAAACCGACATTTCGGTTTTATGAAATTTCACTTTTTTCAAAAACCGGTTTTCGGTTTTTTCAAAAACCGATTTCGACAGCACTAGTAAGCACCCTTTTTTCGCAACTATACAGAACAATAGTCATGATTATCGTTATAAATATGTTAAGCTTCAAATTCCTCGAGAAAATTCACGACAACAGATTTTGAACTGAATAGTGTCACGAATTCCCTAGTTTTAATCTGCATTTAATTTCCGCATTAATAAGCTTTTGGTCTGCTAGTATTGGTGCATGATATTTGAAACTATCCTGTTTCTCGAAAGTATTACTTTGATATTTTAATACATCATCATAATTTACAGTATTACAATTCCAACAAACTTCCAGGTATTTAGTTTTCTCTGCCTTTACATCTAGACCTATGTCCCTGCAACGTTTAATATGTTCTCTGCAATTTTCTATTATATTACCATCATCTCGTATTGTATTTATAACACCAAGATGCTCCATAACTTCGTAAATACCATTTAGTTCTAAGCTATTTTTTTGTTTTGTTTTTAATTTTCCGTACAGTATACTCCAAAACAAAGTTAAATAATAATGGTAAGAACTCAACTCCTTGTTTCATTCCAATTTTCACGTAAAAGTTTGATTCGGAAATAAACTTACAGTTGTATCATCATCTCTTACATAGTGTGTATAGCATCATCATGTCGTAGCTAATGTGTATAGCATTGAAGCATCATATCCGCAGTATCCTCAGTACAGTATCCGCAGAAATTTCTCTATTGTAAGTACTCATAAATCTTAAATGCATAGACATTGTTCTGCCTGCAGCATTTTACAAATAATTTCTCATATATAATTTCATGTTTGAAGCCTGTAGCCAGCACTGGCCAATGCGTCACCACAAACAGTTACAGCACACTGTACGTAACTACATACGTGCTTATAAACTTCGATGCTGATTTAAAACTTGCAACAAGCTCTCCGACACCAATCATATTTCCAAGTACTGGATAAGATTCAGTGCTTTGTGTGGCAAATATACTAGAACACAGTACCCTCTGCTAATTCAAAACTCACCTGCATGCCACGATGTAGACAAAGCAAACGCTTTTGCCGACAATCTTCAACGCATCTTCACACTGCAACCTCCTAGGCCTGCTTTTCATCCCGTAGAAAAGCTTAATCTGAGAGCTTACTAGTCACAACCCAGCATAAATAATTCTGTTCCGCCTGACACGCCATTAGTTTCTCCCATTACTGTTGAAGATCTCAGAACCGTAATCAACCAGAAACGTAATTCGGCACCAGGTTTTGAAAACATCATATATCGACATCCTTCTTTCCTTATTAATCCATCTTGCAACAATTTACACTTTCATTCTCCGCACTGGGTATTATCCAACCACCTGGAAAATGTCGAAAACCTTTATGTTTCTAAAGCCAAACAAACTATTCTACGACGTTTCCCCATATCGCCCCATACAGCTTACTTACACATTCAGGAAACCCTCAAAAGTATCTTGGTCAAACGCCTTCATCAATATCTTGTCGAACGCCACATACTTCCTATTTATCAAGCCAGATTCAAACCTGCCTTCTTCATCAATGTTCAACCGCTCCATCTTTCTAGTCTGATCACTAATTATTATAATTCCATCAAACCGTCTTGTCTTGTACTATTCGATTTAGAAAAAAAAAACATTTGACAAAGTCTGGCATCTGGGTCTCATTTATAAACTTATTTGCCTTAATATCCCTATCATATATATTGGAATCATTTACAATTTTCTGACTGGTCGATTTACATATATTTTTTATCAACAATAAGGCATCTCATCCTATTTTTCTTCTCTCTGGTGTTCCACAAGGTTCTGCGTTATCTCCACTTTTGTATCTTCTATTGGTCACCGATACGCCTCCACTACCGAACAGAGTGCACGTATTTCAATACACTGACGATACTGCCTTCCTTGCACTGAGAAATACTATGCATCACATTAACACGCTATTACAAAGAGCTATAGATAACTTCTGTCGCTGGTGCACGAAGTAGCATCTTCATATTAACGCTTTAAAAGCTCAAGCCCTCGTCTTCCTGCCGCCCAAAATTTCCTCTAGAATTCGCCGCGACTCCAAAAGATTATCCACTCAGTTTGACCAGGTTTCCATACAAGTCAGTAAGACAGCAACCTATCTAGGTGTAACATCCGATCGACATCTAACTTGGAAACATCACCTGTCATCAATTTCTTGTAAAGCATACACTCGTCTAAACTTGCTGAAATGTTTAACGGGCACTAATTGAGTTTTTTATAACCATCCACAGTTCTCACAACTTATAAAGTCTTTCTCCGCCCAACTCTTACACATGGCCACACAGCCTAGATATCCGCCCCAACCAGCTTTTACCACAAACTCTTAATACTTGAACACAATACCTTCCGAATTGCACATAGAATCAAATTACCCAGCCGTACTCAACATCTTTACAGTCTTATCACATTCCCTATATTACAGTACCATATAGAAAATCTCAGACTTACTTATCTTACCAAACGCTACAACGATCATCATCCTCTTCTTGTTGATGCCATGCACTATTTAGCACTACATCTCACGCTTTGTCGCTTTATGCATACGCCCTTGTCACTTTTATTTACACTCTATTGTTACACACTTCCTCCATACCACCCTGACTTAAACCTCCTCGACGATTTTCATACCCATTTTTATCACCCATTCATAACTCCATCTTATACTGCACCGTGATCCTCCTCTGTTACCAATATGGGCTCCCTCTGTCCACATTATAGCCTAGAGCCGCCCCTAGACACTTAGATGCTCTCATTTGTCCAATTAACCTTTCCTATCTATTGTGCCGTGTTTTGCACATTACCTCATCCCGCAACTCCATAGTCATACGAATAGAGCTAGATGTTATTTTCCTGGTTTAGTGTTTAACTATATTCATCTGCAAACGAGTAGTAATTCTATTAATACCTTCTCAACCATTTATTTTCATTTAACATCTCTTCTTCTATGACTATTGCATTTTTTCATATTATGTATATTATGTGTTACACATGTGCAATTCTATCTCTCTATTATTTCGCATCTGTACCCACCCACATGTTAAGGCTGAAAAAGCCTTAAGTCCTGTGTTTATTTATAGATTTTAATAAAGATATAATTTGTATATAGCTTCCCATAGACCATCCTTCCTGCATTTAGTAACTTATTTCCCAGAGTTCCCTTCCCTAAAAGAGGGCGTAGACGAAGGGTGCTAGCCTTCGGCTAGCTATAAAAAAGCACTAGTATACATTCTGTGAGCCACCCCTCCATCAATGTTGCGGCCTGAAACTTTTTTTTTTTAATTAATATGCCTATTGTGTGTTCTGTCTGCCTCCTAATATGATATACCAAAGCATATAGCTTATATTGTATCCTGTATTGTACACGCCAATTCAACTTTCAACCTAAATTTCACCGTGTTCTCGCGTATTCTATGTATTTTGCACATTTGAAGCCTGTTTTGTTCTCTCTTTTAGCATATAAAACAAGAATAATTCAAATCTGCGCATATATTTGATCAAATATATACAGCCTGATAAAAAAGAGAGATTTATATTATTAAATATATCTAATCCGTATATATTATAAATCTCAAAAATGTCTAATTTCCATTCTCATAAGCTTTTTTGTGTTCATCGCAAGCACATCTATGTTGTTTCTCATCTTCATGCCTATGTTGGTACTGGTTAAGTTAAAGCAGTTCATTGCGTATATTCTGGATAACTAAAACATAAAACAATATATATGTAAATCGTCTATTCAAAACACTTCAGGAAGTTCTAATCCTACAATTATTTCCTTAAAAAAGTGGCCTACCTAATGGAAAATCAGAAAATCATAATTCTGAAATATATGTAATTTCAGCAACATTACATATCAAGCCAATCTCCAAGGCATATAGTATCACTACGTGCTCTATACAAAATATAAAAGAAATATGGAAATGAATATGATGTTGAAGCGAAAACTAAAACACACCCATAATTTCTTTGTTTAATCAAAATAAACGTTGAAGAAACTATACGTGCGGGAAATGCACAAAAATGTTTCATGCATCATTATCTTAGGACTTTTGTGAGCTACATTTATCAGTAAACCCTCTAGAAGTATAAAATAGTATATTTTAATAACTCTGAGTCTATTCTGGTGCATTTTAGTTTTTTATTATCACCCTCACCGTCAATGCTTGTAAAATAGTAATGTCATTAAATACAAGCCTTTTGCCTATATCTTATTCCTAAGAAATTTTTGTTTCCTGCTTTTAATAGTACATCTAAAGGAAAACAGAGATCTTTCTTAAAAGAAAATATCTCTTAGCATAATCGGTAATATAATGTTATTTCCTGAAATTGTAAAATTTATCAAAATGTTCCACGCCACCCTCTCCTATGTACCATGTAAGTTTAATTCTGTAATGATTTTCGTCACCACTGAGTCTATTCTAAAATACCTTAGGCCCCACGCTGTAATGGTATGTGCTTGCGCAAAGTAACTTTTGCGGGGTTGAGTTCCAAAGTTGGACGTCCGTTTCTAGCAAAATTTAGATAATTTACTGGGAAGAAATGGATAATTTTCCTGTTTGTATGCTTGATAATATATTAGGATCTCAAATATTGTATTTATTTGTTATATTGAAGCAGTTATCAACATCGACCTATTCCGCGAGCGGAGGGAATTACTTCGCGCAAGGTTACCGAATAGTTGCATTTTGGGAAAGAAACGACCAGTTGTATTATCAACATGGCTGCTAGTACACAAAAAAATTTACTGGATGTGAATTGACAGTAATACAATTTGTGAAGGAATACGTTGATAAGGAGGAAAATCTTCTAAAACTTTGTAAAGACCATGGTCTAATGAACCTGAAAACAAATTGTAAAATGTGTGGAAAGGAAGTAACAGTGAAAGTTATAGTTTTCAGTGTAATGGTAAGTCATATGGCGAAAGATGCAACTGGCAAAAGGCAGCAACCAAAGGATTTTTTTTTTTTTTAGAATGCTCATTTATCCCTTGAAAAAGTTTTATGTTTTGTAGTGCTGTGGGGTTATCTGAAACGTGACAAGCAACATTTCTTGCGGAATAAATTGAAGTGTTCAACGTTCAAGTGAAACGGTAGTCGATTGGTCAGATTATTGTAGAGAGGTATGTGTGGATTGGGCCGTAAGAAATACATCAGTAGGCGGGCAAAGAAAAGTTGTTGAAGTAGATGAATCGAAACTAGGAAAAAGGAAATTCAACAAAAGAAGAAGAGTAGATGAGCAATGAATCTTTGGAGGTATGGAACGTGGAGTGAATGGCAAATTTTTGTAGTTACTCTACCCAAACGCGAGAAAGACACTTTAATAAACATAATAAAAGAGAGAGTGCTTCCTGGAATGACAGTTATATGAGACTGCTTCAAATCCTATGGTACTCTCAACGATGAGGGATTTAAACACCTTTGTGTAAACCATAGTGTTGAGTTTCTCCTCACAGAAAATAGTGGAGACGTGTGCATTTTCGCCGATCCCAAGAGGTTCATCCAATACGTGGCTGAAGTAGCACTCTTATTGGCCAAGTACCGATGATGTCATAAAGTTTCAAGTTCAATTGGCTACCATGCTGATTGCTTTCGTTTCTCTGTCTTGTGTGCGTGTTTTTTAAAAAAGAGAGGAGATTATCAATATTATTACTTGTGGAATACATTGCACTATAATTTTTGACTTATGTTCACTTTTTACGCGGTACACATATACTATCCTTAAATAAGTCTTCGTCTAAATAAAAGTTTAGAAAAAAAACGCACTATACATGAATGCTATTACTGTCTACAAAGTTAAAATTTTTGAAGTACAAGGATAAATCAAAAAGTAAGGTTAAATTGCCTGTCAAACCCATAGTATTGTGTGTAGCTAATTAATTCTTTTCCATGTTACAGGTAATCTGGTAATAGAAGTGTGACGGCTTGTACAACATTCTATGTCCACCCGTCTGGTGCTGAGAGCAACTCAAAGATGGCGCAACAACTGGAACATTACACTAAGGAGGAAGTGCGCGGTGTCATTCGTTTTTTCTGGGCCACGGGAACAAAACCATGTGATATTCATCGAGAATTGGTACAGGTCTACGGAGATAGTGTTATGTCGCTGAAACAAGTGTACGTGTGGTGTAACACATTTGAAAGTGGTAGGAGTACTGTCACAGATGATGGCAGAAGCGGCAGACCATCAACGTCCATCACCGACACGAATGTGGCTGTCGTCGATGCCATGATTCGTGAAGACAGAAGAGTGCGGTTGCAGGATATTGCCAATGAATTGAATATCTGTTATGGTTCCGTAAGCGGTATCGTCCATGACCAACTGGGCTTCACAAAAGTGTTTGTGCGCTGGGTACCCAAGCTTCTGAGTAACGAACACAAAAACCAGCGAATGGGCATTTCCCTGAGCCACCTCACACGTTATGCCGATGAAGGAAATTCATTCCTTCATCGCATCATAACGGGCGATAAAACTCCGATACCTCTATGGACACCTGAATCCAAACGTCAGAGCATGACATGGAAACATCCATCGTCACCACAGGCCAAGAAATGCAAGACAATAGCATCTGCCCAGAAAACAATGGCTACTGTCTTTTGGGACCGTCTCGGTGTTATTCATGTTGAATTTCTGGAAAAGGGTACGACCATTAATGCAGACACCTACTGCAAAACCCTGGACAGGCTGAAAGCAGCCATACGGCAGAAACGGCGTGTTGTTACTGCATGATAACGCACGTCCACATACAAATGAACGGACCCGTACACACCTCCGCGGGTTAAAGTGGGAAATTCTCGATCACCCTCCGTATAGCCCTGATTTAGCCCTGTCGGATTACCATTTGTTCGGCCCCCTGAAGCAACGTCTCCGTGGGCAGCGTTTTCAGACACTGACAGAGGTACAACAGGCTACACGTACCTGGTTAGGAAATCTGAAACAACATTTCTTTGAACAGGGCATGGATGATTTGATGCCACGTTGGAATAAATGTTTAGACGACTACGGTTCCTTCTTCGAATAATAGTGTGATACCATACTTCAAACATAGTAAAGCTTCATCGACGTATCTCTGTACGATTTTCTGTAAATCAACAATTCACCTTACTTTTTGATTCTCCCTTGTAATTTTCACATATCTTATGTTTGAATGCGGCGGAATAGTATTTAAATGTATGTAAACGTTTTAAATATCAATCAAACATCTATCGTTTTGTACCTGGGGGGGAGGGCAGAATTCCCGAACCCTCGGCAATTGCCGACCTGTTCAGACCACCCCTGCGTGTATTGTAAAGTCAATTTGAGAAACATTTTTTACTTGGTAAAAGTATCAGGGCTAAGACAGCTTTATTTTGTATCATCAAGTGAGTGGAATCCAAGTTCTGAATGTAGACCTAAATTCGAAATCAAAAGAAGGTTTTGCATTACAAAGTGCACGATTTTTGCAAAAGCCAGTGTATTCGATTTTTGTGAGCACCATGAACTAATATGTGATCTAATAAAAATGTTAAATTTGTAGACAGTAATAACATTCATGTGTAGTGTATTTTCTAAAACTTTTATTTGGGTGAAGACTTATTTAAGGATAATATATGTGTACCGTGTAAAAAGTGAACATAAATCAAGAATTATAATGCAATGTATTTCAGAAGTAATAATATTGATAATCTCTCTCTCTCTTTTTAAACATGCACACGCACACAAGACAGAGAAACAAAAGCAATCAGCAAGGTAGCAGATTGAACTTGAAACTTTGTGACGTCATCGGTGCGTGGCCAATACGAGTGCCATTTCAGCCATGTATTGGATGAACCTCTTGGGATCGGCGAAAATGGGAGACGTGTATACGAAAAATCTTGGAAGTTTTGGATGGTGAACACTTGCTCGTGCACACACAAGGCATTGAATGTCGTTGGCGAAGCATAAAATACTCTCTCCCTGTCATGGGTAAATAGTGTGAACATTTTGAAGGTTATCTTGCTGAATACATTTTTAAGGAAAGGAGACCATTAACAAGATTTGTCCACTACTTCCTGCTAGAGATAGGAGAGCTATACAAACGGAAGTACTAAGGTAAGTAGAAAGTAAACCAAAAAAGTAAGTTGAGTAGTCTTTAATACGGATAGAAAACAACGTGCTCTGCGCAGCTCTAACCCGTCTTCACTTGCTAGCGCTCTCTCGGCAATACTGTGTGAATTAAACAATAAAGTTTGTTACAGAAAAGAACAAACCTAGCTACTAACCTATATAGGAGACCTGTGTTCTAGATTCTAACATAACGTAACCTACCTAACCTTTCCCCCCACCTCGCAAGCTTAAAGTTAGTGAAGAAAGTAGAAATTGGAAAATTGTAAATTTTAATATCTTTTATTAGGCTTTTGGTGAAAAAATATCGGACGACTAACTTAGGAATAAATGCCCTTTTGCGTCCTACTTTTTACAAAAAATAAAATAATAAATATTTTTACAAATAAAAAACTTATTGTACACACAGTGTTTCTAAATACAAAAGAAAACTTACAGAATATATTTGATATTGTTTTCAAATTCAAATCGATTCCCATCGGTAAAGAAAATCAGTCCATATAAAGTTTTAATTATGCCTAGTGTATTTTTATAATCCGATAAACCTTAAGATGACGCTCAATATATCTATCCCTAGTGTTTTTCTTAATTTAGTACTAAGACATTAATAATACGCATTGATTCTCATACGTAGCAAATATAAAACATTTAAATAGTATGTTTCATACAGTAAGAATCAATTTAAAATATTTTCGAGCCATCATTTGTCTGCTTCTTTTCTGAAAATAAAAGAAATTCGCAGGCAACGTATAAAGTTATAATACCTCTTGCCAAATCCAACATGTGCCGTTACCTATATTCACATACGATAACGCAAACCCATACTAACGAACCCCCTCTATAAACTTAAGTACATCTTTACAGATAAAATACGTGCTTTTCTACTGTACAACGCTTCAATATACTTCTCCACAGCCTATTATTAAATAAAATTATGGACAAATAATAAAAATACAACACAATATGTATACATAGTCCGTTAAAAATATTTAATAAACAGCAAAGCAGTCTTCCTCCTCCCCTCTCTTCATTAGTTCCAGAGTGGCCCCAGGAACAGAAAATAACTTCATCTGTTTGATAAGAAAACCAGTTGATGTGGCGTCTAGTGCAATTCATTCATTGTCATTTCATCATATCACTCTTTTCAGTTTATATATTATGTTTTCTACTCGTTACTTGCATTTTCCCTGTTTATTAGCCTTCATGCAAATATACTATTGTTGTTCTTTTCACTTGCTTGGGGTCCCGGGTTCGATCCCAGCTACCGCCAAGTGAACTTTGTGGTGGACAAACACCGTGTGTGTGTGGGTTTCCTCGGGGTTCTCCCATTTCCTCCCACTTTCTTCATTCCACCATTTTCATTCATTACTCATCATTACCGTCTTCTTTAGCCTAGCCGGCATAATCGTCGGACGTAGAACTCAAAGTTTTATTTTTTCTTTTCACTTGTATGCTCGTTTACTGCACATGTCACTTTTTGTTATTTTTGTTATTGTTTATTTATAGTTCCTTATATTTATATTACTGCTCATTGTATGTTTGAATTATTTAATAATTAATGAATAAAGACATCATTTAGACCCACTACAATATTATGACATCCAAAATGTTTATGCATTACTCGACCGAAGAAAGGATAAAACCCTTTAACCGGGTAAACGGCAAAATAATAATAATAATAATAATAATAATAATAATAATAATAATAATAATAATAATAATAATAATAATAAATGACACCAAACATACTTCCGATCGATTATTAAATCGACCGTACAGTTGTGACGTACCATACGTCAGTACAGCTACCTTTTGAATACCTTCCTGTTCCTCATTCTGTTTTTTTTTTCTCGCGTCATACTGTAGAGTACTATCCATCACACTTACCTCAGCCAAGGACAAATATCACTACAAGTCTGATAGAATGACTACTTAACCTCGAGTACTATCCAAACGGGTACTCATACCTTTTCATCTTTTATCTACACTCATCAACTCGTTCATCATTTCCACATTTTGGGCTCTGGCCCAGCAGGACGAATCGTGCTACGCCTGACCCATGTACCGCTAATAGGACTAAAGATACGGGACGACATGAAGGTTTACCAGCTACTGTCCCCGGACCGGCTCACATGGTCGGAGACTGAGAAAAAGCAGTAAAATTCGATTTTTTTCAACTTCGCCTCCTATGAAATCGGTATTGGTATTTGATTATATCTCCTGCTTTCAAATCCAGAGTTTCAGGACATAGGTATATTTTCGCTGTCTATAAAATGCATGTAAACATGAACAAATAAAAGTGCTGAAAAATCAGTAAAATATTAGCCAAACAATATGATATGTTTTAGTTATTTATATCGTTTCTGACGTCGATGAAAGCGGTTGGACAGTACATTGAACTCAAATACTTGTGTTTAGTGAATAGCTTTATTTGTTGTCTATTGTCATATCATTAATATGATAGATTTGTTAGTGTTACCTACAAGTTACATATAAGCTGATATTGCTAGCTCTGCAGTCTATGCTTACTTATCCTTGCTTATCTGTAAAATAGGGTTTATTGAGTTGTTCATGAGTAGTACAAAGGTTGAGCATTGGAAATAGCTGCGCCCAAGTGCATCTGGAAGACTCAGCCCTATATAACTGCAAATGCATGAAGAGTAATGCTGTTGTGATCACAATCGAGATCCGCTATCTGAGCCTTACAAAGGGAAAGGGCATATTGTCTTGTACGTAATTTTGAATTCCCTTCGTCCCTGAATAAATGTTGTAGTGAAAGCCTCACATATTGCAGTGATAAACTATCAGTCATGTGAAGCTGCTGTACATTACACGTCAGTGCAGAAGTATATTAGAAGATCATATATTGAATATTTTAATCTTACCAAAACAACATAATCCTGAACTAAATTACATTCCAGTAAATATAAGTGTTTCTTCGAAGAAGTACGAGTGCAAACCCACGAACTTTAATTATGTATCCTAAGACCAAACACGCATTTGTTTTACACCGTCTTTTTATCAGCTGCACATACAATTAAAGGGAGAGTACATTGAACCTGTAACCGCTCCTTGGGTGCATATTAACACCTGCATAACTTCGTAGTGGGTTCCTGTAACATATAAACTCACAAAACCCTCTCCTTCCGTCTTATATACACTTCTTGCAACCATATACAACTTCATTCTCCGAACCGGCTTTTAACCACCAGAATGGAACATCTCAAAAACTCTGATTTTCACCAAACCCAATAAATCTCCTACAGAACGCTCATCTTACTTTCCTATACAATTAACATCAGTACTCAGAAATATCTTTGAACGCATTCTTGTCTGTCGCCTTCATACTCATCTTTCTGACCGAAACCTCATTCCTCTTCATCAAGCTGGTTTTTGCCAACACATTAGTATTTCCGATCAACTCCTACGCCCCATACCCCTAACCATTACAATACTTCCAAACCTTCCTGCCTGTTACTGTTCGACCTTGAAAAGGCTTTTGACAAAGTTTGTATGCCGGCCTCATCGCAAAACTTCACTCATTACATCTTTCTTTGTCCCAGATTAAGAAAGAAAGATACTTTGCATTTGTTTGGGTTCATTGGGCAGGAAATGTAAAATTGAGAAAGAAAGAAAATGATACGAATGCGTATACGTTAAAATCTATTGAAGTCAGAAACTTAGCTTAAAATAGTATATAATCAATGTGTAATAACATAATTTTAGTTTATTATCAGAATGTAAGAGGTCTGAATACCAAAATAGACGAAATATATACGAGTATTCTTTTCTCAAATTACAGTATAATCATGCTAACAAAAACCTGGTTATCTGAAAATGTATATGACAGAAATTATTGACAAGAGATATTTGGTGTTTAGGAACGATCGGAGCTGCAGGAAGGGTGGTGGGTCAATGATAGCGATAAAAAAAAGTCTTTATCTGTTACAGAGTTTCATGTAAATATTATAGATGTTCAAACCGTATGCACTAAGACAAATATTAGTACAATTCGGCTTTTAATAATTTGTGGGTATTTCCCGCCGAAATCCAAAATTGAGATATATAGCTCGTTCTTTGCCAGGGTTACTGAAATAGTAGATACTTTAACATCCTGTAGAATATTAATTGTTGGTGATTTTAATATTCCAACTATAATAGATTCAAGTTATAACTTATTACTCGGGGATTCAATATGTAAAACTCTCAAATTTCTTGACATTACACTATATTCGCTCTATAAATGATGTAAAAAACAAAGATGATAAAACTCTTGATCTGGTTTTAACAAATATGAGTGAGTCATATAATGTATATACAAGCGATAATTCTATGGTATTTGCTGATATATTACATCCACCATTACAGCTTGATTTACAAATTAAAAATACTGTATGAGGCGGGTTAAAATGAATGATAATATGTTAAAATACAATTACAGAAAAGCAGATTTTTATACTTTTTATAAAGATTTGCAAAAATAAAGTTGGGGTCAATTATACACTTATAGAGAACCAAATGGTGCAATAAAATATTTTTATAAAATAATGTTTAATTATATCGATGGACATGTACCGAAAGAGAAAAGCCATAACAAGAATTTGTACCGGGTTTGATTTACTTCTGAGATTATAAGTCCTTTGAAACATAAAGAATGTTATAGGAAACGTAAACAACACTCACAGTTCAACTTGGAAAGGTTTTTAGACCTGCACAGGAAATCTAACACGATGATTAAAAAAGCTTATTCTTTATATATTCAAAATATAGGGAATAATATTAGTAGAGACACAAAACACTTCTGGAGTTTCGTAAAAAAATAAGAAAAGATGTTTACAAAATCCATCTATTATGTTATATAAGGGTGAGTTATTAAAAACAAATAAAAATATTGTTGAGGGTTTTGCTCAATATTTTCATAGTGTGTGTGATGAAAGGTCTTCATTCTACGAATGGAGCACGTCGAATATACCTTTAATACCTCACTGCCTGGTTATAAAAAAGTGAGTGAGGAAGAATGTAAAAAAGCAATAAACAAAACTCGATCACCAAGATCTAGTGGTCCAGATAATTTACCATCTTATATTTTTTAAGGGTTGTATAGATGTTTTGGTAAGTCCTCTTTGCTATATTTATAATCTCATTTTGGTTACTGGGTGTTTTCCTGAATGTTGGAAAATTAGTGAAGTGACTCCGATTTATATATCTGGGAATCCAAAATATATTACAAACTATAGTCCTATTTCATTAATATCGATGCCGTCTAAAATATTTGAACACATATTGTACAGTAAGATATTTTGAAAAGGGAAAGAAAAAGAAAAGAAAGAGGAAAAGAAAACAAACAAACAAAAGTGAGGAAACCCTGTATTGTGCAAATAAGATGCATGGAGTAAGTCGTGAGTGGGAACCCTTCATCCCTGGTGGGGGAATATTCATGAAGCTATCAGCTTATATCTAATTTAACCCTATAATACCCCGCATTACATATATGTAACATTGGGATTTTACTTCTTTATATTGATACAATGGTGTTTTGCTGCTAATACCCACTGTGACACATCTGTAACAGTACGCTCAACACCACTTAGTGGATTATTGCTGAACTTTTTGTCATTTGGTCCTCCACAAGTTCTTGAAAACATATTTTTTTTTGCCTCTATGATATCACACTCTGGGTATTATAGGGTTAATAGGAATATATAATCCATGTCTTACTTTTGAACATACAAGGTTCAATCAAAATTTGAAGACTTTTATATCGGGCTTCCGAAGAAAAAATAAAATAAAAGAAATACATGACCGTGTTTATTATATATAGAATTCCCAGTCCCGACCCCCTTTTCAGTTTTATTAAAAATAGAAGAAGTAAAGAAAAGAAGAGAAAGATGGGATAGGAAGAAGAAAAGAAAGAAAAAAAAAGAAAGTAAGGAGATGAGGAAATACGGAAACTGTTACTAGATATTTTTGAGAAATATGGTAAAGGAAAGTAGATAATTATCGAATTTGGATTATTTCCAATAGCTATTGGGTGAATATTTGGTATTAAGGTGATCAAAGGTTAACCCATACCTCCCAGACCTAGATCGATTTAACCCCAACTACCGAATTATCCCAATCTAGCTCTGAGATAGATGAGAAAGTTTAATTTAACAGTTTATTCAATATTTCCGAAAGTTCTTGACTAGTATCCAGTACTTAAATTATAAATGATGAAGTTAACGGCATGCTAGAATTGACCACAGGAAAAAAAATCAAAGTAACACACACATTTGTCGAAGATTTTGACTTTCAAAGTCCTCCTAGGATGATCGTTTATTCAGGCTATTTCTGTCCCTTTTTGCTTCCTTTATAGAGCCAACTTAAGTCGAGTTAGTATTAACTTTTCAACGACTTTAATCATCAACTACCATTAATTACTGTAAGTCACACATATATGACAAAATCATTGGTGCACTTAATACTAAACCTACATTTCACTCACTCACACTCACATTCATACAGGACAATGTATACTTCAGGTTGCATTTAGTTGAATTAAACTAACCTAACTACATTTCTATAGACATTTATTACATTTCAAGAAAATTTAATTTGACAGCACAGAAGAAATTTTGATACATGGAAAGAAAATAATAAATAGTAATAAAAATATGCTTTATAGACATGTATAAAAATTTGTTACTTTCAACAATATTGAATAACACATTTCTCTTTGTAGATACATTAAAAATTGCATTACGTTAAACAAAAAAAAAAAATCGACAGAACGAAAGACGAAAAAAGGAAAAAAAATCAAAGGTCAACATTGAACATATTTAATATTCAGTACGAACTAATACATATCAATGTGAAAGAAAAAAAAATATAATTGGTTAATCATTTTAAAATAACAACTTCAGTAGCTTTTTATTGAGTCTCTGTCCCAAGAGGGGAAATTTCGACAATTTTATGATTCCTTTTCTCACGTCGATAATAACTCCTTTATCAACTCTCTTTATACACTATGATTGGCGTCCATGAGAGTAGTTAGTCGTTTGTCTTAACTACAGACAGAGATAGTTGCTTCACATTATATATATTTTTCATTTCGTCACTTGACGAACTTCGTATGAAAACTTCCAAATTTCATGAGATTTAAAAATAGTAAATTTAGTTCCAAACATTGGAACATATTTCTATTATACGATAGTTCAATGGAGCTAGATTTCCGGACCTATCCTAGGTCCTCTATTTACACTACGAAATTATTAATCAAATTTCAGTTCACTAAGATAACGAGATCCAGCTTGGGTATAACTCAGGAAATCTGTCTGGCAACTTGCCATTACCTTCGTTTTAGTCGGTTTTAGAATCTTTGCCTGTCGGGCGAAGTACCGTTTTTGCGGACCACCAACTTCCTTTCCGCACAAGGCAGCCAGATGTGAGGTGACTTCTCGCACCGTTTCTCACAAGTGGGACGCTATAGCGCGGGACTCATCGGGTGGAAGAGCGTTAACTATAATGTCTACCAGTTCGGCCTGAGAGTGGTGTTCAGCTATCTGATAGTATAATTCAATTATCTTCCAAGCATAGTCCAAGAGGGACCCATACTTGGAGCGATCATATCGAAGTGATTGCAAGTTTCTCTTTTGAAGCCGCTCGATGTGCTCATTACAATACTCTTCTTTAAAAAGGATCAAAAATCACTAAAGGTTCGAATTTGATATTTGACGGAGGCAAACCATGCGCCTGAAGCGGCGATTAAGTACTTTTCTACTATTTGTAAACGTTCCCCATCAGTGGGTTTATACATGTCAAGATATTGCTGCAATCTTCGCAGGAAAACTCGACGTAACCCGTTAGTAATGTTCCCATCAAAAGTGGGAAAAAGTTCAATATCCCGGAGGGAAACTTTAGAGCTCATACTGTACGGGGCAGGAAAAGAATCTAGTGGAATCAGCGCGTTATCCTGAGCGGTTGGGGTTGTCACCGGATTTGCCACCGACGGAGTGGTCACCGAACTGAAAACTCCCATACGACCAAGACAGGTTTTATAATTATTGTCAACCATCTGAGGTTCGAACTTACGACCCACCACGGCAGTAACCGTCGGTCCGGCACATCTCTCTCCCTTTCCTGGCAGCAAGCTTTAAGATTGTACCATTCCAAAAGTAGAGCGCGCATTTACGCTAGTGACTGTTGTAGTCACAACACTTGACTGCATCGGTACATTGAAATTGCTCAACCATGATTTCGAGGTTGGCTGGTGCGGGGGACAATACATTGCTGTGTTCCGTGCATCAGGCAACACTTTACTGTTTACCGGTTGAATGTTCCTCGTTTCTGGGAAAATTTTCCCTGGCGAATCGCTACCAGGAAAAGGATA
Organism: Thermobia domestica; assembly: GCF_964235325.1. Classification (NCBI taxonomy): domain Eukaryota; kingdom Metazoa; phylum Arthropoda; class Insecta; order Zygentoma; family Lepismatidae; genus Thermobia; species Thermobia domestica. The sequence continues at coordinate 235,507,940 of NC_137459.1, forward strand.
GGAGATATCACACTTGACTAGTTCCATTTTAGTAATATTCCCCTTGAGACTGTCTACTTCGGTTTGAATTTGACTAGTCCTTCGATCAACGGATTCTAGTTTGGTTTCTATTGATAGGTTGGATATTGTAACATTTAATTTATTTATTTCAGTCTGTTGCTGTTCAACCTTTTGTTCTATGTCACAGAATCTTGTATTTGTGTTCCCAAACCTTACATCTACTTCATGTAATTTTGTATTTGTTTCCTCTCTGAGCTGCTCGGTAGAATTTTGGGCCTGGTATCTAACCTGGTCTAGTTCAGTGAACGTTTGCTCCTTCAATTTGCTAATTGAAGAAGCAAAGTCTAAACAGATCTGATCAAATTTGTTGTTTAGTACCTCGAATCGAGCGTCGATCTCTCGTTTCGAGGTATCAAACTTTTCATTTATCTCATGCCTTAAGTCTTCACTATTCTTATCTAACTTTTCATTTATCTCACGCCTCATTTCCATATTATTTTGTTCCATGTTAGAAAATTTTTCATTCATATTAGAACATTTGTCATACATCATTTGCATCATCTGGCGAATTAATGCAGACGTGTCAGACCCTCCAGATGACATTCCTTTCTTTGGGTTTACCGTCTGATCCCGAGAATCACTGTGACTTAAATTCTTTTCATCATCATCGAGGTCAGATATCTCCACTGGAGATATTTGTCCTCGGTCCTTTTCACATTCATCACAGTATTTTACTATTTCCCCGGTTTGAACTTTTTCTGCATTTTCAGTAGCATCGTCCAGATTGGTGCAAGGAAAGTGGATCCATTTCAACCCGCAACCGGTGCATCTTATTAATCTCCGCGGGGCGCGAGATCTTTTAGCGTTATCATCTAACGTGTATTGAGTGCACGTGACTTCATATTCGTCCTGTGACACAACAACCTTTTTATTTGTTGCCATAGCTTTGAAACACTATACAAAGACAAGATATATATATATCACATACACATATACTGTGAAATACTTATTCACTATCAAGACAGGTATTATTCATGCATGAATTAAAGGACTCCCATTCTCTTTCCTTGTTTGGAACACTTCTAGCGTTTAGTTCTAATTGGGAAAAAATTTTGACACTCCTTCCATTTTTTCCCCTTAGAAAAGGAAACAAAAACGACAGGGTAGCCAACGACTCTAGTTGTCCCACTTGACTATAAAATTTCTCTTATTGATTTCAATGTTGTAATCAATTCAACATGCCTTCAATCTCACTCTTTGACATTCTTGAAAAAATTCAGATCTACCGGTCGCCATTTAAATTGAGATCTGTTGCCATGGGAACAAACGTTGCCATGACAACCATCCTTATCGTGGTACGCCAATTTAAAACTGTTGGGCTTGATAACTTGTATTGTTCAATAAGCTTTTTCAGATCCGTTACCACAGCAAACATGGTTGCCATGGTAACCAGTCCTGTTTATGGTCGCCATTCTAAAATTGAAGTCCCTTGCCATGGGAACAAGCGTTAAAATGGCAACAGTACTTGTCACGGTCGCCATTCTAAAACTGAAAAGGGAAAGAAAAAGAAAAAAGAGAAAAAGAAAACAAACAAACAAAGGTGAGGAAACCCTGTATTGTGCAAACGAGATGCATGGAGTAAGTCGTGAGTGGGAACCCTTCACCCCTGGTGGGGGAATATTCATGAAGCTATCAGCTTATATCTAATTTAATAGGAATATATAATTCATGTCTTACTTTTGAACATACAAGGTTCAATCAAAATTTGAAGACTTTTATATCGGGCTTCCGAAGAAAAAATAAAATAAAAGAAATACATGACCGTGTTTATTATATATAGAATTCCCAGTCCCGACCCCCTTTTCAGTTTTATTAAAAATAGAAGAAGTAAAGAAAAGAAGAGAAAGATGGGATAGGAAGAAGAAAAGAAAGAAAAAAAGAAAGTAAGGAGATGAGGAAATACGGAAACTGTTACTAGATATTTTTGAGAAATATGGTAAAGGAAAGTAGATAATTATCGAATTTGGATTATTTCCAATAGCTATTGGGTGAATATTTGGTATTAAGGTGATCAAAGGTTAACCCATACCTCCCAGACCTAGATCCATTTAACCCCAACTACCGAATTATCCCAATCTAGCTCTGAGATAGATGAGAAAGTTTAATTTATCAGTTTATTCAATATTTCCGAAAGTTCTTGACTAGTATCCAGTACTTAAATTATAAATGATGAAGTTAACGGCATGCTAGAATTGACCACAGGAAAAAAATCAAAGTAACACACATATTTGTCGAAGATTTTGACTTTCAAAGTTCTCCTAGGATGATCGTTTATTCAGGCTATTTCTGTCCCTTTTTGCTTCCTTTATAGAGCCAACTTAAGTCGAGTTAGTATTAACTTTTCAACGACTTTAATCATCAACTACCATTAATTACTGTAAGTCACACATATATGACAAAATCATTGGTGCACTTAATACTAAACCTACATTTCACTCACTCACACTCACATTCATACAGGACAATGTATACTTCAGGTTGCATTTAGTTGAATTAAACTAACCTAACTACATTTCTATAGACATTTGTTACATTCCAAGAAAATTTAATTTGACAGCAGAGGAGAAATTTCGATACATGGAAAGAAAATAATAAATATTAATAAAAATATGCTTTATAGACATGCATAGAAATTTGCTACTTTCAACAATATTGAATAACACATTTCTCCTTGTAGATACACTAAAAAATTGCATTACGTTAAACAAAGAAAATCGGCAGAACGAAAGACGAAAAAAAGGAAAAAATCAAAGGCCAACATTGAACATATTTAAGATTCAGTACGAACTAATACATATCAATGTGAAAGAGTAAAGAAAAAAATATAATTGGTTAATCATTTTAAAATAAGAACTTTAGTAGCTTTTTATTGAGTCTCTATCCCAAGAGGGGAAATTTCGACAATTTTATGATTCCTTTTCTCACGTCGATAATAACTCCTTTATCAACTCTCTTCATACACTATGATTGGCGTCCATGAGAGTAGTTAGTCGTTTGTCTTAACTACAGACAGAGATAGTTGCTTCACATTATATATATATTTTTCATTTCGTCACTTGACGAACTTCGTATGAAAATTTCCAAATTTCATGAGATTTACAAATAGTGAATTTAGTTCCAAACATTGGGACATATTTCTATTATACGATAGTTCAATGGAGCTAGATTTCCGGACCTATCCTAGGTCCTGTATTTACACTACGAAATTATTAATCAAATTTCAGTTCGATTTAAGATCACTAAATTTTATTTCTGGTTTATATCGTGAGCTCCTTCGTGGCTAAGCGGTTAGCGTACGCGCCTTTGGCGTGGGAGACCCGAGTTCGATTCCCGGCGGGAGCTCATGTGGTTCGGATTCCACGTTAATCAGTAGGTCCACGTCTCATATAGCCTCGCTGCTGAACGGGACGTTAAACTCAAAATCAACTCACTCAACTCAACTGGTTTATATCGTGGAGTCAAGACATTCGAGTCACTGAACTGACGAATGACAAATATTTATGTTTCCGGTCGTAGGGGAAGGATTTGGGGCACACTGTTTCATAATTCACTGACTTCGTTGTGGTTTCACAAAAATAACTTTGGATACGGATTAGGGTTATTTTTACGACCTGTTACTTGTTCTATTTACATGTAATATTTAACATAGTATTAAAAAAAATAATAGTTACGAACATTAATAACAAATCAGTAATGTGTTATTTATTACAAATTACGCGGTAATACTCTACAATCACAACTAGTTGGTCAGTATCGCGTGTCAAAAATCTATGGCAACCTAAAACAACCAAGGTAAATACCGAGTCATTTACACACACATTTGCTCATAAATATATATGTTCATATTACTCAATATAATAAATTTTATTCTAATATCAATCTTAGTATTTCGTCGACATTTAATTCTATACATAACCTTTTCATATTCAATGAATATTCCCACTTTTCTTGGCTCAAAACAAACAGAAAAAAACCCTTTTCTTTAAATTCTTTTTCTTCAAAAGGTTGGAACATTGAAATATATATATATATATATATATATATATATATATATATATATATATATATATATATATATATATATATATATATATACATGGTGTCAGAAATTCCACCGACAAACTTTGGGAGCTAAATCCTCTCATACGAAGAAAAAAAAGCTCAGTAAACATGGGTCCGGAAACGCGTTGTTTCGGAGATATAAGGCGCCGAAACCGTGGGAAATGAATCTTCAAAGGCGTATATTTCAGAAACTATTCAACGTAGAGGGTGCAGTTTAAAAACTCACCAACGAAGTCATACCTGGTCTTGTTAAACATGCATGTTTCATAATCTTGCAATGCCTGCGGAAGGGATTCCCCAAAGGAACATATCGGATTCCCGGATAATCTGCCAAGTGAAGATGGCTCGAAAGGGGTATGGATGGACGACTTCCTCACCCGTTAACAGTACTTCCTGGTACCAGGACGATAACTCAAACGGATACAAAATAATGGACACTTGTATACCTGTTGTGTGTGGTTGCATAACCGGCACATACGGATGATGCCCAATAATGAATTTCGGAATATGAAGTACTGTGAATATGCAGTCGAAGGTTCGTAGTGAGGCACGTGCGGTGTTGCTACAGCATAACACGAAGCAGAGTGCTTGAAATTGTGAAAACACTTGATGCAAAGGAAACCCCCAAATAGCACGATAGCGAATACAGTCAGCACATTTCCAAATATGGGTAATGTTTAGCAATGGCTACAAATATCGTTATGTCTAGTAAGCTGAGTGAATGTCACTAATGAACGAGACCCAATGTTAAGTACATTACATGAATGATCTGATTAAATGTATAAGAGATTTGTGATTTGAAATCATATGCATTATCTTAATAAGTCTGCAACCATCCACCTGATTTCAATGGTACTTGTTCCTTTCAGTTGTTACATCGTTACGTGGATAAGCAAGGAAGCAACGGAAAGCAACGTTGCACGTTGGCGCGCTGTGTCGCGGGGTCAATCCCCACTAAGAGTCCAAGCTTTGGACTCAACAACTAAGAGATGGATCGGATCGCATTTGAAACTTTGGGTCCCGTCTCCATATAGCGCCGCTGCTGAAAAGGGACGTTGAACATCTTAACAAATAAACAATCAAACAATAAACAATTGTTATAAACGTACAATTGAATGATACTGTAGTGCGCTAATGTGATATCTAAATGAATTGGTTTAGCTCGTTAAATTAAACGTAAGTCCTGCTACGGTTTCGTTTTCTCTTCGGGTACCCAAGCCGCTCGTGTTAACAGATTCCAAAATATGTAAACAGAACAATAAACCACCTTCATATTTTATATCTTGTCTTTATTCCTCCATTTAAAGTTACATCAAGATTGTCTTCGTGTCCATTTTGTTAGGTCTATAAGGTGGGGACGTTATTACAAAATAATAATCACAACGTCATACTCTTCTCATGTTTATTTTTGCTTACAATGCAACTGCTGGAGCCTCAAATCTATACGCCTATTCCAATTTAGCAACCACAGTAGATTAACTGTAGAGAGAACCGGGTACGATCATTGTGTTCAGTAGCCGATCTTGAAAGTAAAAACTGGTGGGGGAGGGGGTGTCAGTATTTTGCTATGTAAAATACGTAATTTGGACTACGTTTTGGTATTTATGACATTAGTGATTTTCTAGTAACGCAGCAAAATTGGGGGACCAAGGCCCCCCGACCCCACCCTAGATTCGCCACTCTTTGTTCAACCATTCTGAGTGGCTTCCTTCAGTTTCAGAAGTCGAATGCCAATATGGTACCTCTATAAACGCTCTGGCCGCAAGATCGCCTGCGTTTGTGCCTGAACTTTAGTCGTCGGATGTCATTAACTCTCATAATGTAAACAGATTTAGGCTGCACTTAAATGCACACGCAGTCGAACTCTGTAGGGTATTGTCGACCTTGAAAAACAAAAACAACATTGATTATCATTTTACTGTGTGTCAGGAAATTTGTTTCTGGTCTTCTTTAAATATTAAAACATGTAAGAGGTATTTCAGTTTCACACGATAATTTTAACTGAGTCCAGAATATTCAACAAAAATACATTGTCCTTGAAATGACAGTACATAGCGTTTGTCTTACGTCCTAAACTGTTTATAGGAACAAAAATACGATAGAAGAGATAAAATAAACATTGATTAACAGAGTCATGCTGTTAGTGGGATTCGACTCTAAGCCATATGACAGACGAGCACCAAAAGAAGCTAGTCTACCGAAGACTGACGTGTATTCTGGAAGCGACTGTGCTTGTGTGCAGTGCTTACTGTTTACTTGGGCAGAATTAAGTGATATGCATCTGGCATATGGTGCAGTTTTGGGAAATGCAAGGGAGGCACAAAGACTGTATAGAGAACGTTTTCCAGAACGACGGTACCCCATCACACTACATTTACGTCAATTGATCGGCAGCTGCGAGAATCAGGTTCCTTACATATACAACGGCCTGATGCAGGAAGACCACGAACAGTGAGAACACCAGCATTCGAAGAAAATGTGTTGGACCAATTTGAACAAAATCCCTGAAAAAGCACGCGGGCCGTTGGAGATGTGTTGCATGTTCAGAACCAGCAAATGTGGAACGTCCTACGTAAAGAACATTTCTATCCATATCCCACACGTGTGCGATTTGCCCGATGGTACCTGTGGCAGTGTGTGGAGAATCCGCAGTTCGCGCGGCATGTTTTGTTCACAGATGAGAGTAGTTTTACTCGTGACGGATGTTACAATGCTCATAATAGGCATATGTGGGCAGCAAACAATCCTCATGCAATGTTTTGCCGAGGTCATCAAGAACGATTCACAGTTAATGTGTGGGCTGGTATAGTGAATAATGTCTTAGTAGAATCTTATGAATTACCTTCACGAGTGAACATGCATACTTACAGTGTGTTTCTTTCGGAGGTACTCCCGGAACTGCTAGAAAATTTCCCCCTTGCAGTCCGGCGACAAATGTGGTTCCAGCATGACGGAGGTCCACCCCATCGGCCGCGGCGTGTTCAAAATGTACTTTCTGATATGTTTGTGAATCGATGGATCGGGCATGCTGGTTCTGTAGCATGGCCTCCTAGATCACCGGATATGGCCCCTATGGACTTTTACCTATGGGGACACATGAAGGAGTTGGTCTACCAGACACCAGTGGAGAATGAATTGGACCTTGTGGGCCACATTGTCGAGGCTTCCGCAAGAATTCGTGTTAACCACGACGTTTTTCCTAGTGTGCGAGACGAAGTGCTTCGACGCTATCTCTTGTGTATTGAAGTCAATGGTTCACATTTTTAGTAGATTTCGTGACGTTGTAAGGTACAAGTGAATTACAAACACCATTTCCTGCATTGACTCGTCTTCTTCTGTCCTTATGTTTTGTGTATTTTATTTGTGTGACTGGAGGTTATGCTTTACAGCATTGCACGGCACCAACTATGCTACTAATATGCGAATGACATTATCGCTATTCCCAGGAGGTCATTTGTCAGCTGCTTCTTACGTATGTTAAAACTATACTCCACAATGCTGCATATTTAACATACATTTGTCCACGATAATTTAGGTACATTTTGACAGCGGGTTTGCATCTAGTTTCAACAGCTCTCAATCACTCTGCTTCGTGTGTTATGCTGTAACAACACCGCACGTGCCTCACTACGAACCTTCGACTGCATATTCACAGTACTTCATATTCCGAAATTCATTATTGGGCATCATCCGTATGTGGCGGTTATGCAACCACACACAACAGGTATACAAGTGTCCATTATTTTGTATCCGTTTGAGTTATCGTCTTGGTACCAGGAAGTACTGTTAACGGGTGAGGAAAAAATGAAAAAATGAAATCTTTGAGTTTTACGTCAAACGGTTATGCCGGTTAGGCTAAAGGAGACGGTGATTATGAGAAATGAATGAAATGGTGGAATGAAGAAAGTGGGAGGAAACGGGAGAACCCCGAGAAAACCCACGCACACGGTGTTTGTCCACCACAAAGTTCACTTGGCGGGGGCTGGGATCGAACCCGGGACCCCAAGCACCAGAGGTGAACGCTCTACCACTGAGCCACCGCGGCCCCTAACGGGTGAGGAAGTCGTCCATTCATACCCCTTTCGAGCCATCTTCACTTGGCAGATTATCCGGGAATCCGATATGCTCCTTTGGGGAATCCCTTCCGCAGGCATTGCAAGATTATGAAACATGCATGTTTAACAAGAGCAGGTATGACTTCGTTGGTGAGTTTTTAAACCGCACCCTCTACGTTGAATAGTTTCTGAAATATACGCATTTGAAGATTCATTTTCCACGGTTTCGGCGCCTTATATCTCCGAAACAACGCGTTTCCGGACCCATGTTTACTAAGACTTTTTGTTTCTTCGTATGAGAGGATTTACCTCCCAAAGTTAGTCGGTGGAATTTTTTGACACACGATATATATACCCGATAATCGACAAAGATTCAATATACTAAGATCCGCGTATAAATGAAAGGTCATTATTTACTAAGTTGACACAAGAAGTGGAAATACAACAAATAGAACAGGCACGTAACTTTTCAAACTATGTAAGCATACATATATAAATGTGTATACAGAGAAAGAAAAAAATCAATATTATTTGAAATTAGTGGGCCCAAACTACTAATACATACACATCATATAACCAATCAATAGAAAGAAACCAGAAACCAGTAATCAGTGGGTATAGTTTGTACGATCGATGAATAATAATCAAGCTTCTGGGTATCTGAAATCGTAGAGTGCCCTCTCGTCAGTCCTTCCCATGGTGGATTGAGTATCGTGAAAAATGGTCCTGAGTTGTTCCGAAATAACGGGAAATACCTCCATGAATTGTATCCCTCGATGTCTCAGTTAGTACATACGATCGAAATAGGTGATATGAACATTGTATACTTTCATGAGTTTCAGAACTGGTGGAAGGTTCAAAAATTAAAAAAAAAAACTTTAGAGAAGGAGTAGAAGAAAGAATAGGTAAAAAGAGAGGAGACAGAACACTACAACTACGAAAGATAAGTGGTCGAGTTTATGTATACAACATACTATAACCACATATTTTCCTTTATGCCAAAAGGGGTTCGGCTTACCAAATAAATAGCCGAAAAACAAATATTTTCAACAACGAGACGAGTCTGTGCCCTCAATGGGATTTTAGGAAGGACAAAGGCTTTAGGGAAATCCCACCACTCACCGTATCCGGTCAACGCCATTGAAGACACCGGTCATGCCGGAAGGTTAGTGTAGAATCTTAATTTGGAATTTCAAGAAGGAAAAAAAATCATCCGACCTCTCAGAAACTAAAAAAGTCCAGAATAGTAATGAAACTAGAGTAAATAATAGCTAAGATATCCCTAACTAGTAATTTGCCAAAATTAAAAAACAAAATTAAATAAACTGAATTTTGGATCGGTGATTTCAGTGACCAAACATCACCAATGGCTACCCTGCGCAGACATGCCAAAGTCCGGGACGTCGTTAATTTCCATCATATAATTAAACTAAGAAAATAAACGAAAATACTTAAGAGGACTAGGGGTCGACGTCCGGGTACGCAATGGACCTAGATATTAATTTAGTAGCGGTTGATTTAATTGGATAGCCCCATCCGATCCATCAGCCATATGAGCACTGCACAGCAAATAAGGTAAGCAGCTAAAAAAATCTCGGAGAGTCAATGAATATTAAAGGTACAAGTGACCAAACCTGTACTTTCCAATGATCACAGGATATATCAGTTATTTTTCTTAATTATCATTTCCGTAAACCTTCAAAGTTATTCCTACATGATGCTACCCTATCTGATATTCATTATTTACTCATTTTCACGCGAAGTAATATTTTACGGACACCCTATTACATACATTTACACGCAGGCCATACATATATTACATTATGCACTAATAAATCTATAATTATCACAATCCGTCACGCTTAAACGACTACACGATAACATTCATCGAACCACGGACTCTTTGTTCCAAAGCACCCAATTATATTTACTTCGCAGTTTTGTAAAACAAATTCATACGTGCATTCACTGAAAGTTAAATTGTCAACGATGATTTTATTTCTGATTTGCTGATAGAACTAAAGCAACAATGGAATATCTCTACAGCAACGGGAAAAGAGAATTTAATATTGCATTTTGAAACAAATAGTAGCACCATGTAGGCTTACTTCTATTAAGAAAATAGGCATTCTTGATTTCAGTGGATATTTCGGTTTCTAATTGAGGTAACGAGCTGTAATTTTCAATACTACGAGATCTCATGCTATTTAATATGAATATATACTCATATGAACCGAAAACCATGCCTACTGGATGTAATTTAGAAATAAGGAGCCAAAATCAAAAAACCTAGATCGCTAACTCATGCAATGACGTAATGTCAACAGACGACTGATTACCAAAAAATCAGCGGACACGATGGCGCTGTAGTCAAGAAATAATTTACCGTGTAATAAAATATACCCTTACACTTATTAATCAGAACTATAATATTTACTCTAGTTTAGTATACTTCGAGTAAGACAAATGGTACTAAATTAACGCATGTTAAAAACACTGTCCTTACAGTAAAAATCACGCATTCACACAGAACTACTAACTACATACACCACTATAAATACGACACATAAGACTACTGACTAACTAAACAAGCACCATTTATTATAGGCATGTTAAAGACATTACTCCTTGTCGATATATAAAGTTGGCTCTATTGAACTTTAGGGGGACAAAATGAGAAGTTTAACTCTAGGTCCAATTGACCTGACCAATTACTTAAAACATGTTTACTAGAATTTGAAGCCCTGGGGGCACATTACCAAAATTTATTGAGAGACCTTTCCCCTGAGGGGGGAAAAGGCCCTAAAACAAACAATAATTAACCCATTCTCCCTGCTAGAAATGGTTAAGTTTGGAAAGAAAATAGGAGCCCTTTTGTTAGATTAAGCTGCCATTCTGATAGTTAACATTACAACTATGAAACCTACTACGTACATGCACTTACTGAATAATAAAAAAAAATCACATCTACCAAATACACGAACGAAACAGAAAACAGGTCGTATTGTCCCTAATGCCTAACTGAATTTGAAAAGATCAAAAAATCACTCTCCTATACTGTCTAGGCAGGAACATGGCGTCCTGGAAACCGGAATCTGATATTTCACTGAATTGCCGCTTTTTTACCAAACAAATGTAGATTTTCCGGGCTCCTATGCCGTTGTCAGTGTTTAACTATTAAATCGAAGTAGATTTTACCTGGATTATATTCAAATCTCAGTCCTGTCTAGTCGAAAGATGGTAAAGAACTTGACATGTTGTGCTCACGGAAGCTTCTTCGGTAAGAATGATAACATTGCGCTGAAAACGACAGGGGTAGTTGGATTCCTCCAATCAGGGCGAAATCTTTCAGCCGCGGAAATTAGAAAACAAATAGAAATGGGTGAAATCCAGGTGTAACCGGATCTGAAAGTGACTATGGACTAGTGAGAGGGGGTGAGGGAAAATTTAGTTACCTGGCCAAATTCTACATTGGTCTGAAATTAAGAAATTTTATATCCAATGGCGGAACTATATTTCGGTATGACGTCAGAATGGTAAACCTTGTAACTATTCAACTTGTATATGCGAAAATGGGATTTACAATTAATCAAAATATAAATAAATATTTTATTCCGTAAAAATACGATTCCTAATAAGACCTTTCGATTCATTACATTAATTTGAGGTAAAGAGGATACATACATCTTGTAATTAAACTGAAATCGAATAAAAAAATCACTAGGTACAGGGTGAGAGAAAAAAGTTGCCATTGCTCTCAACTATAATGGTACTACCATGAGCAAAATAAATGACGCGTCTCTTTATTTTGAAGTTTTTTGAAAATATCTCCGTTTTCTTTATATGTTCGAAATTTCGGAAGGTTTCCCCAGCAGGACAGGTTAATAACAAACCCGTTTTTAATATTTGTGTTAGATATTAGCTTAAAATAAAGAAATTAGAAGCAAAAAACATTAAATCGACAGAAATCTCGAGAATTACCAACTCTGCTAAAGTGGGAAATTTTCAAGAAAGCGAGGGAATTCTGCAGTTCAACACGAAGCAGCGACATCTATGTCATTGAGAGAAGCGTGGATTAGATCTACAAACGAAAATTTTAACGAAATATTTCTAATATGTCTTATTATATGCATTATCAGCGAACTCCAAATATATGAATCTATGCTAAGTATTAACGTATAGATAGTGCAAATAGTGGAAATTACCTATGGAAAAAGACGAATTGTTAGCCCAATCGTAATGAAAAATCGTCTTTACTGTAGAACAGGTTCAGCTTACGCAAGAGAGCAAATAGCTCAGTTAGATAAAGCAACGAGTTTGTATACCGAAGGTAGACGGTTCGAATCCCGTGGAAGTACTGTTGTCATTTTTATCACTAAGGTTATTTTATTTATTTTTTATTTGGGAAAGAATCAAATTGTAACATATGTGTAAAACTCATGACGATACCAAAAAAAAAAAAAAAAAAAAGAGAGAGAGAGAGAGAGAAAATATCGTCGCATTTGCATTAGTGTCTCTAATTTTTGTTTGCAAACAGATTCGTAATTATTTACCCTGTGCTCACTGATGCATAACGAATGTTTTCCAGTAAATGTTAATTCTAATTTGGAGAATTTTATAGTTTCACAATGTTTCTCAGTACATAGTCTTCTATCTACGTGTTTGGATATTTTGATAACAGATTTCCCTATTAAATGTTTAATTTTCTCTATAAATATTTGTCTTAAATTGAAATTGTTTTGAATTTACTACATAAGCAAAGTTGCCCGAAGGAGGAGAGCTCAAGTAATAGATATTCTACGTAAAAGCAACCTATTGTAGAATGATGATGCTTCTTACCTTCAGCACATAATCTTAACGTTAGAGAGTCACAGAGAGAAAAATTCTGTTTTTCCTCCCCTATCACCACTCATCTTAAAGCTCTACCTATAATGATTCGTGTCACATAATTTCGGCTCTCCAAAGACATTCATATTATTATTATTATTATTATTATTATTATTATTATTATTATTATTATTATTATTATTATTATTATTATTATTATTCCTGAATATGCCACCCTTACATAATGTTGTAAGACATCTTAGTTTAAAGTGCTTTCTTTAGTAATAATTTGAGCAACCACGTTACAAAATTTAAAATGTATGATTGGGCACGACGTTTTATTTCCCCTCCTCTCTTTTCAGCACTCTCCAACAGAAGGTATATAATTTCTGAGAAGCAGGGCAGACAAAATGAATAAGAAATATATTTAGAGCATCCTTTCCTCCTTCGTGAATGTAATATCACGTAGCATTTTTTATTCTACTGAAGACGACCCTAGGCCGTTATGGTTAGGTAACAAAAGAAATACCTAATATATTTATAGCGCCCCTTAACTGTAATATTACCTCTTCTTTATTTGTTCGAGGCTTCCCTACACAACCAAGGGTGACAAAAAGAATAGGAAAAGTGTCTAAAGATTACAAAAGACTTCATATTTTGTCAGCAACAAGGCAGTATATACACAACATTGCTTTCGTTAACAAGTGTTTCACCCTTGAGTCGCTTGTAAAATTAGGCAGAATAACTTTTGCCGATCATTGTTCTAGAGGGATTTGTCCAGGATTGTTTGGTGTCGAGCTAATAACGATGAATATGTTTATTTACATCACTGTTAAAGAAATAGCAAACTTTCTGAAAGGAACTTACTTAGGAAAAAGATCTTCCTTCTACTTAGCCAGAGCCCACTCTGAAAAATTGCATCTGGCGTTCTGAGTGAAAGTTCTATGGGACTATTAGAAAAATATATTCCCGTTTCCACGCTGATGGTAGAATTTCTTAAACAGTTATTGAATTACATTCGAAGGGTAGGCGTAAATAGCGCCCCCGCAACAATGTGGCGTGTGGACCGCACAAGCTGCAAGGCCAAAAAATATACAGAAAGTACGCAGGGGCGGAGCAGGCCAAATTTTCACACGGGCAAAGTGACTTTTTGGCGCCCTTCCCCTAGTAGTAGCCTATATTTTACATTTTATCATAGTGTTTTTAATAGTTTAAACCAGGAGCGTCATTTCAGATTTTGCTTGGGGGGGGGGGGGGCAAGACCTCTTGATATAAGTAAAATTTCGCTTTTTTCACTGATATACTACTATTCTAATGATAAAATCTATATACATCTCAAACTCACGGGGGGCAAATGCCCCTCCCTGCCCTCCCTAAATGACGCCCCTGTTTTAAACCGATTTTCAAAAAGAAATCCATTACCTAGGAAAACTTCACAAAGAATATGACCCGCTATAAACAATACCAACTCCACCCCCCCTGGTCTAGTGGCTAGCACGCAAGCCTTCTGTGGTACCGGGTCCAATTCCCGGTGGATTACTGTTGAACGATAAAAGTGGTTCGGATTCCACTATAATTATTATCCACATCTCCCTTGCCCATTAAGGCATAACCGTGGAACGCTAAACTCAAGCAAACAAACAAACAATACTTAATTCCCGGCACTCTTTATTCTACATGCCATCTCTCAATTTTTCGATACAGCCCTCTTAGTACTATGAAACTCTCTTCTTCCATAGTGAAATGGAAAAAGATCATATAATTGCCACTACTTTACAAGAATATAAACCAAAAACGTCAGTAGAACGCACATTATAAAATTTACTTTTTGAGGGTCGTTTTGGTGCCCCTCTTTCTCTGGCGCCCCGGGCAGTCGCCCGGCCCTTAGTCCGCCCTTGAAAGTACGGACGCATAACTAAGGACTGCGGAGGAGAGGTTAACCTTCATGTTATGCCACTGGTTTGACGTGTTTGAAATGTTCAGTAAGTGATCGGTTAGTGAAATAATTTCGACGGTTACTGATGTTTAAAGTTTAGCTAAGACAAAGCTACCTAATCAAATACATTTGATATCGCGATGTCACAATTTGATTTTTCCTCACATAAAAAAGATAAAAACAATAGTAATAAAAACCCTTACTCGTACTGGGCTCCTAACTAACTAACAACCTAATTCTTACAGACTAGTTGCTCTGTCCAACTGAGTTTCGATTTCTTACGCGAAAGAAGTCTGTTATATTAAGAGGCATGCTTTTCATTATCAAAACTGTTCGAAGTAATACGAACATGGCTTAAGAACAGAGACGGAACTGAATTACCACTCGATTGACCTTGAGAGCAAATCACCAAAGCGTAGCTATAAACGTAAGTTCAGCATGCATTTCTCTGGAGTTGTGTTCAGTATTCCTATCTGCCACTCATGCTTGTTCGTAGGAGTAATATGTTACAAACCTAACCTTTCGATAGAGCACAATGACAGAGAACCAAAATTAATGAATTCTTGCCCTTGTGAACTTGGGATACCACCATGTGCAATAAAACTGTCGCGTCTCCTTGAAGTGATATTTTATCGAAAATAACTCGTTTTCCTTTATATATCGGAAGTTTTGAGGGTTTCAAAATGAGGAAACGTTACTGACAAACAAGGACGCATTTAGGGGTGGGTCCAGGTGGTCCGGACTCCCCTCTGAAATCCCAACTTTTCTGTAAATTTAGCCTAAATTTAAGGATTATCTTTTAAATTATATTTTAATTTATCCTAATATTAAAGTCGGACTTCTCCCGAAATAAATTACTGCATACGTGCCTGATGACAATTTTCAATATATTCGTTAAATAATAAAGTAAAATAACTAAATTAGGAGCAAAAAGCTTCAACACGGGCTAACTTTTGTCCACTGCCAATATTGTTAGAAGGGATATTAATAGCAAAAACTGCTAGGCAATGCTGAACCTTGGAACTTCACTCCGAACAGCAAGCCTATTATTGAGAACTACATATGAAACATTTTATCAAAACTTATCTAGCTTTTACCTGGCATGAAATTATTATATACTCCAAAATTCACTCTCCTAAAATGTGTATCTAAACATTGCTCTACGTATCTACGAAGCAATGAAAATTATTTATCGAAATATGTGAGCAGGGAATTCTAACAGCCAGCCATTTTATTTAAATCGTAGTAAACCCTGTAACCGGGCGTTAACGTGAAGAAAAGCTTGGTCCATTGGTAAAGTGTTGGAAGAATATAAACTCAATGTTCGTAGGTTTGAATCTATCCACTCACCATAACATTTTGTTCTTATGTGTAACGATGAAATAAGAAAGAAAAAATGTATAACCGTTAAGACAAAACTTCAACCAAGTCTGAAGAGAACAATACTAAAATAGTAACACAATGACGTCAACCAAAAATTATTTCATGTAGCGTTTGGACGAAATTACAGCTGTTAAAATTGCAGAAATAAAAACAGGCTGATAGCTGTAATGCAGTCTAGACTTCTGAATGCATTTACTTCCTCAAAACTTCCGTCTCGTCATTGGTATGCCGTTAATCATTGTAAAACCTTCCAATTGGAAGTGAAATGACACAAACTAAAACAGTTTTAAATCAATAAATGTCTATGTGTAAAAGTAGGTGTCTTTTATCTGTAGTTCTGAGTTCCTTTTACTTTGAAGTGACAAATGAGAGAAGAAAGTATGGTGTTCGGAAAAAAATCAAATTTGAGATTTCAACGAATTTACACGTATTATAGCCCCTAACACCGAAAAAGTTATTTTTCGATACATGTCTATCTGTTCGTCCGTCCGTTCGCTACACTTTTCTGTGCACTCGCCTAGAAGCCATACCGTTCAACCAAATTTTAGTTTAAGATTTTCATAGTGTTTTCTATAGTTTTTTAAATTTCCCTCCTACTCCCAAAACAAGGTTAGTTTCCTGTACGATGAAAATAGAAAAAAGATATTTTCTCATAACTGGTTCTAACGATCTTGTTTTCTTTCTTTTTTTATAAATCAATATTTAATTGGCAACCCTATTTTGTGGTATAAGGCATTTATCTGAGAAAAATCTACAAGGGGTAGAGTTTTTTTCAGTGATTTTCTCAAAATGGACTCAAATGTTTTCGTTCATATTTCATAAATAAAGATTTCATTCATAACTTATCAATATGGCATAACTCGTTTGTCCTAAAAAAAAAATGTGAGGGGTAGTTTATTCTTGGTGGAGTGTTGTCTGGGCGATTTTCTCAAAAACGACTCAAAAGAGTTTATTCATATTTCAAAAATAAATATTTCGTTAATAACCGAACAATATGGCAAAACTCGTTTGTCCTGAAAAAATATGCGAGGGGTAGTTTACTCTTGAGGGTGTTTTTCCTCCACGGTTTTCTCAAAAATGAGTCAAGCAATTTTGTTCGTACTCAGAAATAAATATTTCATTAAAAACCTAGTAATATGGAATAACTCGCTTACCCTGAAAGAATCCTCAAGAGATAGTTTATTCGGGGAGTTATTTTTCCCTCACGATTTTCTCAAAAATTACTCGGACAATTTTATTGATAATTCATAAATAAGTATTTCATTAATAACCCTATATTTTAGTATGTCATTTCTATGAAAAACAATTACAACGGATAGTTTATTTTTGGGGTCAAGGTTATTTCCCCGACAATTTTCTCGAACGACAGGCGATTTTGTTCAAATTTCGCAAATAATTATTTCATTAATAACCAAAAGTATATCTTAACTCATTGTTTGAAACAATTCACAAGAGGTAGGTTACTCCTGACGTGTTCTTTTTGAACGACTTTCCCAAAGTGACACATTTGATTTTTTTCATATTTCATAAACAATGATTGCATTAATTGGTCTATTATATGTCTAATGAAAATGTGCTCAAAGTGTGAGTTAGTTTTGTAGTATGGATTTTCTTCAATCGAAGTTTCTTATTCGATAATCTGACATTCGATGTATTTGAATAATACGATAATTTTATTCGTATTATCCAAATACACACTTCAGTAACAACTGCGGCCTAACACAGTTAAGAAATTGAATTGAAAAAGTTTAGTGCGGTGGCCCTGTAATTGAATATTTTTTGAGAAACTCCCTAGCTTTTTGTGGTAAACTCAGGCTTTTCTTTTTCGAGCGACAAAAGAGAGAAGAAAATATAGTGATTGTGAAAATAATATCAAATTCAGATTTCAACGGATTTACATGTTTCATGGCGTCTACATACCGAAAATGTGACTTTCGACACCCGTCCTTCCGGTCCGTCCGTTCGGCACACTTTTATATTCACTCGCCTAGAGGCCATACCGTTCAACTTATCTACACCAAATTTTAAACTTAGGGTTTACTTAGTATTCTTACAGGAGCTTTTCCATTTTTTCCTACCACCTAAAATAAGTGTGGTTTACAAACAGCCGAAAATCGAAAAACGCTATTTTCTCAAAAATGGTTTTAACAATTTTGTTTATTTTTCATTAATCAATATTAATTAACAACCCTATATTGCAGTATCAGATATTTCTCTTAGAAAAATTTACGAGGGGTAGTTTATTCTTGGAGGTGACTTTTTCTCGACGATTTTCTCAGAAAAGACCCTGGCGAATTTTGTACACACTTCATAAATAAATATTTGACCTTACAACATGGTATAAGTCAATTGACCTGAAAAATATATGAGTAATAGTTTATTCTTGGACTTGAATTTATTCCCAGTGAGTTTCTCAAACACGATCAGTTGGCAACCCTGTATCTCGACAACGAAGCTGAATTCGAAAACTGCAAGAGGACCATTTGTCTTCTTTTGATGTCACGAATCACCTCCCGAAGTTTGTGGACATCTTTCAGGTTCACCCTTAATGAAGCTTCTTTTCGAAAAGTTAACTATTAACTTTAGGGATTGTTTATCTTTTTTTAAATCACAAATGTCGTTATTAATTTTAAGGCAGAGAACTACTTCTGAGAGAATAGATCTTGAAAAATAATTTTAAAACTTAGACTTTTGTTTTCGAGACATTCCAGACAAGACGAGACATTTTACAAGCTATCTCGTGTCCAAAACATTTGCCTCGTATTATCTTGGATGTCACAAAGCGCGTCTTGTCTCTTTCTCGAGACATGTCTTATCTCGTGCGCATTCGTTAACACTTGGGAAGGATTATCTTTCTACTCAAAGTATTGTTTTTATAATGGTTGCATATTTATGATAATTGCTGTCCACATAAATTACAGTCCTTTCAGTTGAATTAATTTTTATTATTATTATTATTGAAATTGCAATATCTAGTTTAACGTTGGACGATTATGCACCTACGCTAAGGGAGAATGATGATGAATGAAATGGTGAAATGAAGAAAGTGGGAGGAAAATGGAAAATCTCAAGAAAACACATACCCATGCACACGGTATTTGTCCACCTCAAATTTCACTTGGCACGAAGTGGAATCGAGCCACGGACCCCCTGCACCAAAGGTCCCTGCAATGCTTTATTATTATTATTATTATTATTATTATTATTATTATTATTATTATTATTATTAATAATAATAATAATAATACTAATAATAATAATAATTGAAGCGAGCTTAACGAGTTTCAACCGTATGGCTCAACCAACGTTTGGGTGCCTGTTCGTTCGTCTGCTCCTCTCATAAAAGACATTTCATTTTAATGAAACTAGTAAGTGCCTTCTTTTAGCTCTGCGACGTAACTATTACTTGGAATTTGAATCTGCAAAATATAAGAGGTAAAATTAACCAAATGGTGCAAGTTTCCACTTATATATACAAAACAATTTTGCAATATCAACTACGTGAATCTTGTCCCATAAAGAAGCCGAAACCCCTACACCGAAGAGCCCTCCGAGATTTGATCATTGTCCACACGGACTGAAATTGTCATTTGAAGCCAAGACTTTAATATGAAGCCAATAATTTCTTTAAAATAGACGGAAAATTCGGAAGTTATAAGCATTTTCATATTTTTGCCTTTTCCCATAAGGGAGCCGTAGCTCCCTATACTGAAGACTTTCCCCCGGAAATTTGATCATTGTCCACTCGGACTGAATTTGTCATTTGGAACCAACACTTTAATACGAAGCAAAATATTTCTTTAAAATAGACGAAAAATTCGAAAGTTATAAACATGTTAATAATTTTGCCTTTTCTCATAAGGGGGCCGTATTACCTTACACTGAAGAGCCCCACGAGATTTGATCATTAACCACTTGGACTGAAATTCTCATTTGAAACCAAAACTTTAATATGAAGCCAAAAATTAAACTTTTACATCAATTTAAACTGACTGGGTTCCGGTTCCCCCCACTATTGTTTAGTTTAGTTAAGTGGTAATTTGTGACAGCTTCACATCATCAAAAGTATGTTTCACTTCCCCCTCCCCTCCCCCAGGATTTCGTGCTGGATCCACCACTGGAATCAATAGACACTCTTCCTATTCTTTTTGTCACCCTTGATTGTGTAGGGGCTCCCTCGTACAAATAAAGAAGCGGTAATATTACAATCAAGGGGCGCTATATATTAGGTATTTTTTTAGTTACCTACCCCTAACCGCACAGGGCCATCTTTCGTAGAATAAAAAATATTACGTGATATTCCAATCATGAAAGGGGAGAGGATGCTGTAAATATATTTCTTATTCATTTTGTCTGTCCTGCTTATCAAAGATTACTTTCTGTTGGAAGGGTACTGAAATGAGAGGGGCAAAATAAAAAGTCGTACCTTCTCCTACATGGTTGCTCAAATAAGTACTAAAGAAAGCATTTTAAACTAAGATATTTAAGATTTAAATTAGGAAACTAAGATATCCTTACATTATGTAAGGATGGCATATTCAGGATTATTATTATTATTATTATTATTATTATTATTATTATTATTATTATTATTTGAATGTTTTTGGAGCACCGAAATTTTGTGAGACGAACAATGATATGTAGAGGTTTAAGATGGGTGGTCATAGAGGAGGAAAAACCAGGATTTTTCTCTGTCTGACTCTCTAACGTAAAGATTATGTGCTGAAGGTAAGAAGCATCATCATTCTACAATAGGTTGCTTTTACGTAGAATATCAATTATTTGAGTTCTCCTCCTTCGGTCTACTTACCTTATGTAGTAAATTCAAAACAATTTCAATTCAATACAAATACATTGTAAAACTTTTCCGTAATTAAACATCTAGAGAAAATTAAACATTTAATAGGGAAATCTGTTATCAAACTATCCAAACACGTAGATAGAAGACTATCTAGTGAGAAATATTGTGAAACTTTATAAAATTCTCCAAATTAGAATTAACATTTACTGGGAAACATTCGTTATGCGCCAGCGAGCATATGGTGAGCAGTGAGCACAGGGGAAATAATTAAGAAACTGTTTGCAAACAAAATTAGGGACGCTAATGCAAGTACGACAACGGCATTTTTTCTTTTTTTGGTATCGTCATGAGTTTTACACATACGTTACAATTTGATTCTTTCCCACATAAAAAAATAAATAAAATAACCGTAGTGTAGTGATAAAAATGGTAACGGCACTTCCAAGGGATCGAACCCGCTACCTTCAGCATACAGACTCCTTGCTTTAATTAACTGAGCTATTTGTTTTTTATGTGAACTGAGCCTGTTCCGGTAAAGATGATATTTCATTACGATCGTCCTACCAATTCGTCCTTTTCCATAGATAATTTCCACTATTTGCTCTATCTTTATGTTAATACTTAGCATATATTCATATATTTGGAGTTTGCAGATAATGCATATAATAATATATACTAGAAATATTCATTAAAAGTTTAGTTTGTAGATTTAATCCACATTTCTCTCAATGACATAGATGTCGCTGCTTCATGTTGAAAAGCAGAATTCCCTCGTGTTCTTGAAAATTTCCCACTTTAGCAGAGTTGGTAATTCTCGAGATTTCTGTCGATTTAATGTTTTTTGCTTCTAATTTCTTTATTTTAAGCTAATATCTAACACAAATATTAAAAACGGGTTTGTTATTAACCTGTCCTGCTGGGGAAACCTTCCGAAATTTCGAACATATAAAGAAAACGGAGATATTTTCAAAAAACTTCAAAATAAAGAGACGCGTCACTTATTTTGCTCATGGTAGTACATTACAATTCAATCATGTAAAATCATACATAGTAGAGTGTCAACATGGTTTCTTACCGGGGAGATCCAGTACTACGAATCTAACTAACCTTACGCAGTTTATTTTGGACTCCTTGAACGCAAACTGTTGTTCTATTGATGTAATATATACCGACTTTGCGATATTAACTCTAATTAAATCCTATTTAAGAGAACATGTACAGTTTGTTACTTATAATGGACTATGTTCAGATAGATACGTGATTTATTCAGGAATACCTCAAGGGTCTAAACTGGGTCCACTCTTTTTCCTTTTGTTTATTAATGATTTGCCTGGCGTTATAAAATATTCCAAATGTCTGTTGTACGCGGATGACTTTAAAATATTTCGGGCAATAAATAATATGGAAGACGCAAAGAAATTACAAAAGGATCTTGACAGTTGTTACAAATGGAGTATTGATTATAAATTACAATTTAACGTTAAAAAATGTTCTGTTATTACTTTTTCACGACAGAGTGAACAAGCTCAATATAATTATAAAACTTACAATGAAAAATTACAAAGATCAACACAAATTAAGGATTTGGGTGTTACTTTAGATACAAAATTAAAATTTAATCTACATATTGATAGAGTTGTTAATGAATCCTATAAAGCTTTAGGATTCATAATTAGAAATTCAAAGGAATTAAATAACGTAGAAATGTTAGTTAAATTATTTAATTCATTAGTTAGAAGTAAATTAGAGTACGCTTCATTAGTATGGTCCCCCTGTTATGATAATCAAATAAGGAAAATCGAATCAATACAAAAAAAGATTTTTAAGGTATTTATGGTACAAGAGATTCAAAATCTCTGCGTATGATATGAAAATTAACTATAGTGTTATCTTAAGGGAATTTAATTGTACATCTCTGGTGAAAAGGAGGGAAATAATGCATCATGTTTTTCTGTTTAAAATTATTAATTGTATTATAGTTACTCAAGATTTTCTGGAAATGTTAAAATTTAGCACTAGTAGATCTTTAAGAGTACGATTACCATTTGTTATACCTAAATCTCAAAACAACCACGCATAAAAATTCACCACTTGTGAGACTTTGTAAAAAACATAATATTATTAAAATCTGGAATAATCTTGGATTTTACGATGTCTTTGGAAAAGTATATAAAATTGATTCAATTGTATTTGAACCCTGCTTATGTAATGTAATTATTATGTTGTTGCATTCAAAAAAGAAAAAAATAGCCTGCATGAATGTTGCTATTTTAAACATTTTTTTTATATTTATTTTAATCTAATAGATTATTTAGCAATTTCACAATTGTATATTGAATTTGTATTCACCTGTTGTAATTGGAGCAATTGGCTCTGTAATAGGTGTGTGTTAAATAAATAAATAAATAAATATCAGATGTATCGATTCTTTCCTTTCAAATCGTATGACACTACCATAAACCAATCACTTTCACATCCGAACTTTCTTAACTGTGGTGTCCCTCAAGGCTCTGTTCTTTCCCTCGTTCTTGAAATATTATTCATCGCAGTCATATAATATAGATCTCTACCACAAAATGTCTCATTATAGCAATATGCCGACGATACAGCTTTTCCCACCACATCCAACACTGTTCAATACATAAATCGGACACTCCAGCAAGCAATAGATGTCTTCACTTCCTAGTGTGACAAGTGGCGACTAACCATAAATACCCTAAAATCACAAGCTATCATTTTTCTTTCACCTCGCTGCCAATCATGAATTTATCGCAATTCTGCTCTCCTTCATATTCACGTCAATGGCACTTTCATACGCCCATCATCACAAATCACATACCTCGGAATCATCTTTGACTCAAAACTCAGCTGGAAACCCCATTTACAGAAAACCGCAGGCTATAAATCGATTAAACCTTTCCCTGAGGCTAGTGGGCATCACTTGAGGCTTACACACTGACACTGTTAAGACTTGTAAGGTTTTCCTCCGACCTGCAATCACACATCGATATATATTCTGGACCTCTTCCCCTGACGTACTATATACTAGACTTACAATATCCGAACTCGTGCTTTCCGCCTTGCTTATCGCATAAAACTACCAGCCTCAACTACCGATTTCTATAGCCGTATCAACTTCCTCACCATCTTACAACGCTTAAAAACAATCCGCACAAAATGCATCACAACCGGCAGTTCTCAGTGGCTGGAGAGAAGGTGAGAAAGACGGAGGGTTTCAGCCGAGCAGAGACAGAACTACCGTACACGCTAATGTGCATATTTTTTTGTAAAATTAGCTTCATTATTCATTTCGTCATCTCTCTTTCAACATATCACTGTTCGATCAGTGGTTTTCTATCCATCATCCTTATTGACGACTATGGCCAGTGGACAAGATCCGAGTTTTCCTGCGGCTGCTCCTCCACCATCCGTCATAGCACATAAAATAGAGAAACGGAAGAGCCACACGGATGTATATGAATCACCAGTAACTGCAGCTTCACAACCAGATGAGAATATCAGTACTACCGATTACTATAACATGGCATCTACATGTAATCTCCACCTCACAAGAAGCACCACGACTATAGCGTCAGTATTGTTAGTTCTGACGACAGCTCCAGACTTATAATAGTATACGGCATCCAGCAACTCTCTCACAAACCTCAACCGGACGAACATAATTTTCTACTACAAAATTTTGATCCAAATCTTCATAACACCAAACTGTTACTTCAATACCGACCACGCACAGAAATCTTACAAACTGTCCAAACAATTAGCTATATCATAAAGTCACCTCTATTGCATTTTGATACAACAATTAGAGACAAGCATAGTTTGGAAACCTTCAGCAAGACTGCAAAACTTACGAAACTCCAGGACCAAAGTACCAAACCACTGCCGCCACCAAGACGATCTCCTGCGCTATCTGTGGTCATTCTTGGAGTGGATCCATCGTACAGCGACGAAGAAATTGAGAAGGAATTACATCAAGAAGGGTACGCATTCAAGAAACGTCTCCGCATCCGTAACAACCAAGGAGTTTCTTACATGGTCTGGGTCTTAACCGGATCGCAACATACTGTTGATGATCTCTTAGAATACGGGGTATACATCTACAAGAAACGACAATGAGTCAAACCTTCGAAAACTCTAGCCTGTTTACCAATACGCTGCGACAGCTGCCAGGAGTATACACATCCAACATCAAAATACACTAATTATTTCAAATGCGGTTACTGTGGTAGTCCCCGCCACACCCGGACCTGTCCAAACATGCAACAACCACATACCTGTCATGAACGTCATTCTGCTTATAGTTACAAATGAAATTCGAAACTTGTTCCTCAAGAAGCACAGCCTGAATTAGTTGTCCCTTTCCGTATGCTTGATGCGTAAAAGGAAACTTCTGAAACTAATACTACCTCAGATCAACCTATAACTATTAAACAACTTTTAGCTTTCATCACTCTCACGCTTCAAAACATACATACGTTTGCACGTCCTCTAGGTTTGCAATACGTTCAATTTGCTGCATATTCAGTCTTTCACCTTCAATTTCATGCAACTTCAATGGACCTACGGCCTACTTTCATACTTTTGTATCTCAACAAAGCTCTTAAATTTCATCACGTCGTGAGAATTATGGGTTTAGTCTTTCTCTTTCTAAGTATTTTTCAATCTTCACTCACAAATTACTTTTCGAGCAATTCCTTCTGGTAGAAAAAGCAAACGGTTTCCTACTGAACGAAACTCGGCTTACTCCGAAAGTGCAATGCAAAATTCCAGGCTACACATTAATCCGTAAAGACAGCATTCTACCAGCACGAGTGCGAACGGTGGAGTTGCTATCGGCTTCTCACCTCATATACTAGGGATGGCCAATTCCGGAATTTTTACTTTCCGGAGTCCGGAAAAAATACGGATTTTGGAAAAATTCCGGAATTCGGACAAATTCTGGATTTCGGAAACATTCCGGAATTCGGAAAAATACGGATTTCGGAAAAGTATTTTCCTTTTTGTAATCTTAAGAATTTTGTTCAAATGTAGGGATGGGCACGAGCGAGTTCGAGCGAGTTTTCTTTGAAACTCGGCTCGACTCGAAACCGATATCTTTAAACTCGACTCGAGAACTCGGCTCGAAAAATTTCCTCCAATAGAATTTGGTTCGAGTTTCGAGTCGAGTCGAACCAAAAAGAGCCAAATCGAGCCGAATCGTGAGTGTAGTTCAAGTACTCTCTTCAAGTGTCTTACATACACAATAAAATTATTATCAATGACACGTACTACTACTACAACTTATTATTATTATTATTATTATTATTATTATTATTATTATTATTATTATTATTATTATTATTATTATTATTATTATAAGGGCCGCCGTGGCTCAGTGGTAGAGCGTTCACCTCTGGTGCATGTGGTCCCGTGTTCCATCTCTGCTCCCGCCAAGTGAACCTTGCGGTGGACGAACACGTGTGCATGGGTTTCCTTGGGGCTGTCCCGTTTCTTCCCACTTTTTTCATTCCACCATTTCATTTATTTCTCAGCATCCCCGTCTCCATTAGCCTAGCTTGCATAAGCGTGGTACTTAAAACTTAAATATGTATTGTTATTACAGCGTTTTTGCTTTGCAATCGGGAGGTCCCATGCTCGAATCCAGGGTTCAGTATCTTGACTGAGGTTTTCCAGAGTTTTCCTCAGTTAAACCAGGTCAATGTTGGGATGGTACCTCAAAATACAGAATCTGGCCGCCATCCTTCCACTTCCTTTCCCAATGTTGTTATTATTGTTGATTTGTTGAGTACTCCAGTGTAAAATGGCTTCCAGCGTAAAATGTATCTGGTAGCTTAGTAATAAATAAATATATCTCTCGTTCACTTAATTCTGCAAAGGATGGGTGATGGTGGGCATAGGGGTGGACGGTTCCTGAAAACGTAAACCGCGGTTTCGGTTTGCCACTTAAACCGGTTTGGAGCGGTTAACCGAAACCGAACCGAACCGATCCCAAACCGAACGAACCTAACTGATCCCGAACCGAACCGATCCCAAACCGAACCGAACCGAACTGATCCCAAACCGAACCGAACCGAACTGATCCCAAACCGAACCGAACCCAGACCGAACCGTTCACAAACCGAACCGTTCTCAAACCGAACCGAATCGTACCGTTCAGAACTGTCCGTAGAACTTTGACAAACTAAACTGTCCGAAGGGTTTGAAACGTGGTTTCGTTTACTAGTGGCTAACCAAAGCTTAAGCGAACTCCGTCAAAGCAAATTCAGCTCTGTCCACATGGAGCTGAATTTAATCTTTAACTCACTAGTAACATACGACCAGTTTGCAGATTTGTGTATAATAAAAGAATAAAATAGCAAAGAGCCTGAAAGTACTCATTGCAGTATATATATATATATATATCATTTCATATGTCAACGGAATAAAAAAAAATCACTGGTAGTGATCAGTCTTTGAAAAAGATGAAATTCGTTGGGCTAAGTTCTAACCTGTTAAGCCCCCATTCTACAACTGCTTCAAATTCGAAAATGTTATTATTCTCCTTGTTTACCTTCACTTTTAATATTCCCGCTCAAATAACAGCTTGCATGTATGTCTTAATTTCTCTCATTTTTCATACTTTCATTCTCACTGTTGTGATTAATATTATAAGAAAAGCGTGATTAATTAACCAGACTCATCATCCTCAAAACGCCGAACACATATTACAGACTTTGACCGTTTCTGATTTTGAAAACGCTCCTACGTACAATGTAAGTCAATACTCGGCACCTTATATATCACATCGTTAACAAATTATTATATAATTACTGTAAATAATAAGTAAAAACTTCTTGTGAGTTTTACTGAAACGTTTGGATTGCGAGCGTAGCGAGCAAGGAAATTTTTAACAAATCTGTTTCTTTGCAAACCGACAACAATATTGATTTAATAGGGCGCCAAATGTTACGGGGCACCACATCGTTTACTCATTTTCAACACTTCTTTTTTCTTATTGCTTGTTCGGCGCCCTTCCCCCGTAGCTACGGCTCTGGGTGTGGTATCTTCTCCGTCACGATGTATGTTTTGTACATTTGCTAATCGTACGCATAAATATCATTCTCTGACAGAAGAGTTGCACTAAATTGCAATCTCACTATCTTCGATTCTGGACAGTGAACACAATAGCGAGGAAACATCTACCATTTCCCACTTTATTTCCTCTTTATTTCATCACCATACGCCCAACGAGTGTGATTACAGAGGTAATGGAGGAGTACACACGAGAAATTGTAAAAGATCTAGGCTTAATAATATACCAAGGGCTTAGCTGGAATAAACACATTTCTGAACGGTGTATTAAAACTAAGCGCATCTTACGACAGCTTTATAAATTAAGAGGCTATTTGTCGCAAGAAACAAGACTATATCTTGTTAACACTCTCATTTTGCCTCTGTTCGATTACTGCAATTCAATATGTGGTAGCTCTCTCTCCACTCAAAATACTAGAGCAATTCAGAAAATACAGAATTACTCTATACGCTTCTCTCTCAATTACAGAAAGTCTTAGCATATTCTGCCCGTACTTAATGAAAACAATATTCTAACCATGTCCCGAAGACGATATCTCCGATACTGTTGTTTACTATCCAAAATAGATTCACATAAAACACCACCTTACTTGCATCATAAATTAACATGTAGATCAGAAATTCACCGTTACAATATCCGAGGAAGTAATAAACTGAATATGATCCGGCATTCTTGAAAAATAACAAAGAATCTGAAACTCCCTACCAAAGTCAATCACTGACAAACCATACAATTCATTTAAATTATCACTCCAAACATTATTATTTAGAGATCAGAGACAAAGCATTGGCACACAAGAAAAGTTTACTACAGTATGAAATTGGACTAACAGTATTAGTTTTTTTTTCTTTTTTTCTTTTTTTTACATTTACATTTACTGAGTGTTTTGTTTATCCTTAGTATTATTGAATGTACCATGTTATGCTGTTATTTGTATCTTGTACCTTATTTGTGTCTTTGTTTTTTCTTTGTTTTCTTTGTAATGATGGCAAGGGTTAGGTGGCAGAGCAGCCTCAGGTTGAACCTCGCCCGCTGAAACAAAGAGAAATTCAATTCAATTCAATTCAAATTGGCAGAAATTGATCTTGCATACGGGAAAGCGGACGGTCAGGGCCGTGTGGCACAACGATGTACAGACAACAGTTTTCTAATCTTAGAATTCCACACCACGCAACGTTTTCAGGTGTAGATCGAAGATTACAAGAAACAGGATTGCTGGAAGCACACAGGCCCAATGCTGGTCGAAACAGAACCGTATGGACTGTGGCTTTCGAGGAGGAAATTCTTGCTTGAGATCAGAGAAAACCGTCCACCAGCACACGGGTAGTAACTGCTGAAATTAACACTCGTCATCGGCAGATTCGGAACATGCTTCACGAAAATCAGATGTACTATTTCCATGTCCAAAGGGTGCATGCATTACACGCCATCCACGTAGGCGGGAGTTTGTCCAGTGGCTACGCGAACCATGCTAATATATCCCGCTTCATGTCTCGTATTCTCTTCAAAAATAAAGCTATGGTTTCCCATGATGGAGTGATGAACACTCACATTCAACATTTGTGGTCTGAGGCAAACCCATATGGAATGTCAACTCGTGCCCATCAGGAACGGTGTTCTGTGAATGTGTTGGCATGAATAGTTGATAATTCTCATCAGACCGTACCTACTACCACAATGCCTAACCGAGTAGGAGTATAGGATATTTTATAAAGACATTCTGCCTGAACTACTAGAGACTGTGCCACTGGCTGTTCATCGAAACATGTGGTTTATGCACAACGGTGCTCCAGCACATTTGCTGTGGAGGTGCGAAATTGTCGCAACGCGTCCTTTCCGAACAAATGGATGGCAGAGAAGGACCTGTATCTTGGCCGCTCATCCGACCCTAACCACTTAGATTTCTTTTTCTGGGGCCATATGAAACAACTAATCTGCGCGACGCCTGTGCAATTCAGAGGAGGATTTGGTTGCTCGAATTGTTGCTGCAGCGTGGAGCATTCAGGAAACGGCAAGAGTATTTCAACGCGTTCGCAGCGTCTTTCCCTTCGACGCAGCTGTAACCTTTGCATTGAAGTGGTGGGTTGAAACTTTGAACACCTTTTGCAGTGTCCGTTCTGACAACCATCCTCTTTCCACGTAAACAAAGACTCCCCTCTGTACCATGCTTCCTACAACTACCTTCTGTATGCAGTCCCATTATACGATTTGGATCCAGAAATATCGTCCCTTGTTACAGTACATATAAATATCCTGAATGGAAGGAATATTTTGTTTCACATCCGTCAGTTTAGATCATTGATTGAAAAAAACGTACTGCAGTCGCATTTGTGTGATGTACTAATCGAAATGAATGTGCTAAAACAGTTATGTGTATTATTATTATTATTATTATTATTATTATTATTATTATTATTATTATTATTATTATTATTATTATTATTATTACGCGTTCTTTATTTGTCTGTAGTTCTTGTTCAATTACTGTAGTTGTAAAGATAGATGCGTTCTCAAAAGCGTTGTGATATTAATATGAGCAGATCAGCAATTGGAATTTCTCTATTTTATGTTACTTATCGGCTTGTGCCGTACGTATTTTTACATTCTAGAAACGTAAAGTTTCCAGTGAGTTCTTGTGCAACGGCTTTACTAGTACTTTTTGAGGCGGTATGCAAGCACACATAGTAATTTTTACTTCATCCGCCATCTTTTATCTTCGTGTATGAGTACTGACCTGCCACGTAGTATTTCCAGGCAGTGAAATGTCCTTTACATGTTTTTGTCCACTCAATTTACGTCATAAAATATCAAGGAATTCCCTGTGCCGCCATTGCATAAATCTGAAAACTGCAAATTTGGATAGAGCAGGTTAGGATATTTTGTCGATATCATGCCGCATCACGTCTACAATCAGTAGTTTGTGCAATATTTAACTCTAAAGTTTGTTTTCCCACGCTTTCGGCAGCCTATAACACATAAACGACACGCCTTTCGTCAAAAACAGCATAAATTTTCTTGGTTACCTGATAATATTACACCACGATATATTCCACATACAGGTGTAAATCATGCCCCCCCCCCATCATTTCAAGACGAATTTAATGTTTCATTCTAAACGTAGCTTCTCCTGGAATAGCATCCACCCTTCAAGTAACTGCCACCCCTACCACGGTATCTCCTAAATCCGCCCATGCCGTAAAGTTGTCTTCCAACTGATATTAAGAGTTTTATTCCAAAATTCAAAGCATCAGTAAAAGTACCCACACAAGTACGACCCCTAAATTGTTTCAGTAATATCGAAATAATTTTAATCTGAATAAAGTTATACCGAAAAACGTAACATTCACCCTTATTATAATATAATGTCTAGGTGGACGGTTGCTAATAATGCAAACTGCATTTCTGTCGATTTCAAATATTGAACTGAAACCGAACAAAACAGTCCTCAGAAAGGGCCCAACAGATCTTAAACCGAACCAAGCCATTCTACAAACCGAACCGAACACTTTACAAACCGAACCGTTTCAAAACCGAACCGAACCGTTCCCAAACCGAACCGTTTCAAAACTGAACCGAACCGTTTCCAAACCGTACCGAACCGAACCGTTCCCAAACCGTACCGAACGGAACCGTTCCCAAACCGAACCGGACCGGTTTGAAGTCCAAACTGATTGATTCGGTTTAGACTACAAACCGAACCGAAACCGGTTAACCGCTTCTTGGAGCCATACGTTTCCAAATACATATACACTTCCTAAGAGACCACCACGCCTACGATACTTTTTCGACACAAGGCAGCCACAAACTTTATCTCATAGACTATTGTCGTGGTCTGTATATGAGTAACTTACGACTTACAATCTATGCGACATTCGCGAAGTGTTCTCTCGGGATTCGAGTAAAATTGATTCAAATGCAATTTCTCTGCGGCCCACTAATTTTAACGGCTCATATGTAATTTGCATATTTATGGGCCTTCATATATCCGGAATTCAATCATACACTAATATAACGCTTGGGAACAAAATTGTTTTTACGCTAGTTTCTTTAGATGGAACTGGACATGAATGTGGGTATATGTAAAACAAATTGGATCAAGTATTGGATCAAAGAATTGTTATAAATGAATATTAGTCTAGTAGTACTTTACTGAGTAAATAGGCAGAACGATATGGATGAGAGATTTGAATCGGATAAGCACAACAGTTGCTTGTGATTGAAGAAGACAAAATTATGTATGTAACACTGTTGTCAGAAATAAGATAAAGTATGAATAACGGTAATACATTGCAGATGTTTATAATAATAATAATAATAATAATAATAATAATAATAATAATAATAATAATAATAATAATAATAATAATAATAATTTCAGCACGCAAAGTGTCACACACGTAAATGTTCCGTGAAAGCAGAGAAGTTAACTTGTTTTTCCGATTGCTTTGTAAATAGCTGTGGGATTCTTCCTGTTATTTGAAGAGTGTATTTAGCTGCAAATTCTGATACCATCGCTTTGCTCTAATAAATGACAAACTGCCGCAGAGAAGTAATATTGTTCTTTTTCTTGTTATTGCCTACTATAAAAGAGGAAAGAGCTTAACTATTCAGTAAAGAAGTCTGAACCTCTGCAGGGACCTCTGATTACAGATTCCGTTTGGTGGTAACTTGTTTACTTGCAGAGTTGCAGGGCTGTTGAACAATAAACCACACGTGTTCAGTTGCAGTCCAGTCTAAATCTGTAAGAACGTTTGCCTCTAATGAATAAGATAAAAGAGAATTTCCGGCCATACAAAATATTAAGAAGCGAAGTCAGCACTTTATTTACCATGATATGAGAGGATTGAGCGAACATCATGATAATTGTCACTTCTGGTGAAATTAAGTTTTAGGTGGACTGGATTGGTATTAAACCACAAGGGAAACTTGTTTGGTATGTGTCTTTGTATCGAATTGCATAGGAATGATGAACTTTTTTTTTCATACTTACTCGAAAGTTAGGAAATGTGGCATACCATTATGTTTCCACGACCTGCCAATATTATATAAATAACAACATTGCTATCCGGAATAGACTTTTTGCAAATATTGGTATACTTTCACTATTAATAATGAAAATATCGGTGTTTTCGGCCAGCTTAAGAACCAGTAAATAATAATAATAATAATAAATGACAAATAATAATAATAATAATAATAATAATAATAATAATAATAATAATAATAATAATAATATCTAGAAACTAGATGACAATTATTCTTCTCGCAAGAAATTGTAGATATGAGGAATTAAAAATACCATAGGAAAATTACAGAGCTAAAGACAATATACGAATATTACAAAAGAGTATTATGAAGATAATTTAAAGTTAAGTATGATTTCGTCACTGGAATTCTTTATAGTGATTGATAGTAAGAGAATAACAGACAAATAAAGCAATATGTTAATACTGAAAAATTAGTAATTTCTCCATATAGCCTATGATAAAATATTCAGAAAAGTTATCAATTTTGAATTATCCCTTTTATTAATCATTCATAATGGGAGCCATTTCAACACAGCTATATACAGTCACAAATATAAAGACAAGGAGATTTAATGTTGATAATTATGGTTGGAGGGGGTAATTCGAGATATATGATAAATATTAGGAAATGTAGTAAATTTTACGTATTAATTAATTACGAGTATTCATAACGTGAGAGCTGCTTCAACACGGCTATAGTATAAAGGTGTATACCAGGAGATAAATTGATATCGACATCAATTTGATTAAAGAGGGTTTACAAAAGACCCATCCTGTATAGGCCTGAATACCTGGCAACCCTGTTATTTCTCTGTTCTGTAGGTAGCAATTATCTGAATCACCGCGGTGCTCATCCCGTGTTTAGGGTTGTCAACGGCTCGAGTGGCTCGCTTCACAGCTCATCTACTATCGAGCCGAACCGAGAAGTGAGCTGAGCCAACACCTCACCCAAACGAGCCGGCGAAAGCCGATGGCTCACCTGAGCCGAACCGAACCGAGTCTGTGGCTCATCCCGACCGAGCCGGCTCAGGCCATTGGCTCAATTAAACCCAGCCGATAACTCATCCCAACAGAGCCGGATGTAGCTGTTCGCTCAGTTGAACCGAGCCGAGCCGGTTGACATTACTACCTAGGTTGGGCTTCTGCTTAGGTTCAGAAATTCGACCGTGCAGGTCTCAACCTTGATGCTAAGAACTACAGTACATACTTAAATTGGTGCTCACGACATTTGAGGCTGTCTCTTTATAAAAATCTATTGAGGTCTCGTTATCGAGACGAGATGAGATGCAAGCAGTGTCCCCTCTCGTGGGTAACACTAAAAATATTCCATATTAGGGCTTACATTTCTAATGGCTTTCGCTTTCCAGTTTAATCCGGCCATGATTTCAAAACGAGCTAAAACGGCTAAACGAGCGACTCGACTCGACTCGACTCGAAACTCGATCTCAAGAACAGTAACTCGGTTCGGAACTCGACTCGGGAAAACTGCCTTTGACTCGGCTCGAAACTCGACTCGAATTCGAGTCGAGTTTCAGCTCGACTCGTGCCCATCCCTATTCAAATGCGAACGAACAAATTTCTTTTTGTAATCCTAAGAACGTATAATGGAAGTTAAGCTGAAACTTACATCCTAAAGTATAGGGGAGACCGGGATCAATGGTAACGAGGGCCAATTATAACATTGGCCATTACTTGTAGAAGTAAGTTTCGAAATATCGTTTGTATACACAACTCCAAAAGTGCATTACCACCTGCAATTCTCCTTTTCCTGCAATAGCAGGCAACCCAAAAATCTCGGCGGTTGGGTTGGTTGCGAATTCGAAAGGCGTTGCACTAAACCTCAATTTTGTCACAAATATATCAGTGTGGCAAACTGCAAATAAGGGAATAAAACAAATTGTTAAAAATGACAATTTTATTATTGTGACGGAGTTGGATGACATCAAAAGTTACAAAATGACTTACTTAAGCAGTTCAAACAAGATGAATGGTAAGAAACAGATATCAGAAGAAAGCATTTCTCTCTTTCCCCCCACCCCACCCAAAAAAGAAACATAAAAAGAAAAAGTTATATAATATAAAAGTTTCATATAAAAGCCTAACCGCACAAAAACAAATATCTACACGAAATGAAAAAGAGACAAACACAGAATAGGGGACACCAGTGGCGTAGCAGACTTGCGGCTCTCCCATGCAAGATAAAGAGACAGGACCCTAGTTGTAAACCCCATTGTTATAATAATAATAATAATAATAATAATAATAATAATAATAATAATAATAATAATAATAATAATAATTATTATTATTATTATTATTATTAAAAGCCGTTTTCTTTTCTAAATCTCTGACTCTGCCTCAGAGCATGAATGCATATAGCGATCATGTGTGCATCTTTTGTCAATTAGCGGTCCCAAAGGCCAAAAGGGATGGAAATCTCCAAGAGGGAAAAACAAAAATCTTTCTTATGGTAAATTCTAGTTCAAAGTTCGAAGTACTTGCTTTTGCACGTGATTTTTTGTTTCTTTTTTCAGGAAACAAAAAAGTTCTGGCGCCTAAGAAATTACATCATATAATATTGCAAATTTTCAAGTGGATCTATTGTTTGGTAATAAAGATATTATGATTAGAAAACAATCTTGCAAAAAGTAAGTTTAATTTCTTCATCCATAGCAAGTCTTAGGGGACCTTTATACCTCGCCTCCCCACTCCCCGAATCTCGATATCGAAAATTTAGAATGATATATTCATGTCGATATATTTGCGATATCGAATGTTGATATATGATAATATAGATATCGATGATAGCGATATATCGACATATCACAGGCCCAGATTCCGGGAAGTGATGCTTGAAATATACTGGAATCAACAATCAAATTCTAAATAAGTTTACCATTTCCGTATCCAATGTTGAGGGGGAAGGGTGGGAGTCTACTTAGCTACACAGGCCATATCAGTTGTGTTCTTAAGTCAGCCATTACACCCGCTATTATCAAAGTGTTAAGTCAGCAATTGTCTGCGAGTTACCCCAGTTCCATTTGAAGTTTGAATTGAAAACTAGAATTACAAAACATCCCAAGTCCACTCTTTTTCCTCGTATGTTTCGTTTTCTGTTTTTTATGTTAGCATCTATGTTTCAGGGCTATTCACTTGCATAATACGTAAGTCCAAATCACAACTTTTTTTAAAAAAAAATCAAAATAATTTCAACTAAACAGAATAGCATTTCAAGTATAATCTTCTTGTCTTTCTTCTAAAAACAAAAAACTACTCCGGTGGACTTCGGATGTTCTGCAATTCAGATCTTCAATTTTGTTTACGGTCTTTAACCATCTTTAACTCGCAGGCTCCTTGCTTTCATAAAAAGCATTTGTTCTATAGATTAAAATCAAAAATGAATTAATCTATATTCTTGGGAACATACTGTTGCACCAACACACATATATACAGGGTGTAACAAAAAGGTACGGCAAAATTTCAGAGGTGGATTCCTTATGAGTAGACAAGAAAAATCGTTCATATGACCATATGTCGGGAAATGTATCATTATAGAGTTACGACCATTGAGCCGCCTAATGGTGGAAATAGTAATATTCTGTACGCTCCTTAATGTGACTCAATTCAAACCTCAATAACTCAGACCCTAATTAACCTAGGAAGATATTTTTGGTGTCTATGTATTTCTAAAGCCCGATGCTTTCCGTCTATATATATAGGGTGAGTCAAAAGTCTTTGGACACCTGCATAAGTTTTAAAATCGACGGGAAAAGTAAAAAGTGATTATTGGAAAAGAGGTTTGATGAGGGGCTGCAACTTTTGGAGTGTATGTCATTCATGGCCGCCATCTCGAAATCCGCCATTTTGGATTCAAGTCATTTTTAAATGGGAAGAGGGTGTATGTCACATCAAATAACACTAGCTTGGGCTCAGAAATTTAGTGGTGTAATTTGTTTTTTTCTATCTTGTACAGTTTAGAAGTTATTAATGTTCAAAAGTGGGAAATTACCTTAATACTGACCCAGTTCTCTCTGTTCCAGGTGATCTAAAATAGGTCTGACACGTGAACAGAAGATCGAAATCATCCTTATATCAGTGGAACTCAGCTACCGAACAATAGCAGCTGACTACAACCGACGGCACTTAGACAGAGAACCGGTATCGCACAGCACGGGGCTCACGTGATCACCAAAGTCCGAGAGACGGGCTCTGTTCAAGATAGGGCACGTAGTGGGCGACCAAAGACTGCCACCAATGAGGAAACTGCAACGGCGGTTGTTGCGTCGTTTGTGATAAGTCCTAAACGAAGTACCCGTCGTGTGTCCCTAGCATGTCCAATAAGCCAATCCTCCGTTATCCGGATATTGCACGCCAATCAGTGGCATCCTTACAAGCTGCACATGCAACATAAACTGAACGAGGATGACCCTGATCGCCGGTTGGAGTTCTGCATGTGGGCTACTGAACAACACGAACTGGATCCTGCGTTTGTCAAGAGCATACTGTTCAGTGACGAGGCGTATTTCACTTTGAATGGGGAGGTTAATCGACATAATTGTCGATACTGGTGTGACGCAAATCCGAACTGGGTTGACCCGAGTCGAGAACATAGTCCAGCGAAGGTGATGGTGTGGTGTGGCATATGGGACGCCCGCATCATTGGGCCATTTTTCAGTTACAACACCTTAACTGCACCACAGTATCTGATGCTGTTGCAGGACTTCGTGTTCCCTGCCACACTGAAAGCTGACGGCATTTTCCCATCTTATTTTCAGCACGATGGAACCCCTCCACACTATAGACTTGGTGTCCGTCAATGGTTGGATGAACAACTGCCACGGAAGTGAATTGGTCGCCGTGGTCCCGTGGAGTGGCCACCCAGATCCCCTGACTTAACGCCTCTTGATTTTTATCTACGGGGACATCTTAAGCAGATAGTGTATGCTGAGACAAACAGTGATTTGAGACACCTGAAGGAACGCATCCAACAAGCCCGTGACCAAATTTCAGGAGACATCCCCTCCGTGTGCAATCAGATTGGTTGCGGCGACTACAGTTGTGCATTGAACGAAATGAACAACACGTAGAACATGTGTTGTAGCATTCAGTATCAAGGTAATTTCCCACCTTTGAACATTAATAACTTCTAAACTGTACTAGATAGGAAAACAAATTACACCACTAAATTCCTGAGCTCAAGCTAGTGTTATTTGATGGGTCATACACCCCCTTCCCATTTAAAAATGACTTGAATCCAAAATGGCGGATTTCAAGATGGCGGCCATGAATGACATACACTCCAAAAGTTGCGGCCCCTCATCAAACCTCTGTTCCCATCATCATTTTTTACTTTTCCCGGCTATTTTCAAACTTATGGAGGTGTCCAAGGACTTTTGACTCACCCTGTATATTTTATGTATGTCTGGGAATACCACGGTGGACATGGGAGGGTAATTACTTGTTTTTTGTTTGATTTTTGCATCAGCATTTTGGAGATGGCATTCCTTGGGGATACACTCATAAAATGCATATCAGCGGAAAGCTTAACTTGCAGAACACATTGCTACTAAAATTATCTTCCTATCTTAATCAGAATTTGATATATTGAGGTTTAAATTGAGACACATTAAGGAGCGACCAGAATGTGATTATTTCACACCATTAGTCGGCTCAAAGGCCATAACCCTGGAACGATGCATTTCCCGACATATGGTCACCGGAACTTTTTTGCTTGTCTACCAATAAGGAATCCACCCATGAAGTTTTGCCGTACCTTTTAGTTACACCCTCTATATACAAGATCCGTTTTGTTGATTTACGAAATCACTCTTTTTTTCCCAATGAATTTACAAAACGGGTCTTGAATGAGGTGGTCACACTAGTAATGACATCCCGTAGCGTCGTTACGTAACACACACAGTATAAATAAAGCTTTGAAACCACAAATTGCAAGTTCTGCCGCAGATAATTCGGTAAAGTGTCTGCTTGTTGAGTGGGTAACCCAGATTCATATCACGGCTGGTATAGTTTGCTTTTTTTCCTTTCAAAATACATTTCTATATGTTTATATTTCTTCTTAATAATTACTTTTTTGCAATCTTAAATTAGTCGGGGTTAAGTAGTCAGATTAAAATACATGTATGACTACTTTATCCGTGTGTGTACTCAAATATGTATCTTTACGTATTTGTTTCTTTCTTGGGGCCGCGGCGGCTCAGTGGTAGAGCGTTCAACTCTGGTGCTTGGAGTCCCGGGTTTGATCCCAGTCCCGACAAGTGAACTTTGTGGTGGACAACCACCGTGTGCGTGGATTTTCTCGGGGTTCTCCCACTTGGTTCATTACACCATTTCATTCATTACTCATCATCACCGTCTCCTTTAGCCTAACCGGCATAAGCGTGGGACATAAAACTCAAAGATTTCATTTGTTTCTTTCTTTCAACTGGTGTTGCCACGAGACGAGACAGAAACCTTTGATACGAGACACGAGACGAGACAGACTACTTGTCCCGTCTCGTTTCCGAGACGAGACGAGACGTCTCTTGAAATGCCTCGTATCGTCTCATGTTTCAAAAATGCAAAGACAGTTTTTGAAATTGTTTAAAAATGTATTAACTCGGAATACGTAAATTATTGCCTTCGAAAGTATACCAGCGTTTATTATTTCAAATGAGGACTATCCTAAAAGAAAAAGGAAGACCTAAAGTTATTTTTAAAATGATTCTTGCAAACAGCTTTCATTTCCATTTTCCAACTGATTCAAGTTTAAATATTTAGTGATACTGTTCCAGATTCAAGTAAAATGTTAAACCATTCTTTGAGATCAGTGTTTTAGAAGATTTCATTCCGAGGGCTGGTGGTTATATCTATGTATAAAAATCCTTTATAGAAATACAAGTTCTCTTAATGCCAGTTTCATCAGCAACTAACCATTATTTCATGAGTTTTCTCGTTCCGAAGAAAGACAGAAACGTGTAGGCCTTTTTCTGTACTGAGGTTGAAAGGATGCTGGTTTGACAAAAAAATTTAGTTTCTTTTTATTGTTTTATGATGTTATTCGAACCAAAGTCATTTTTGAAATCAGAAAGTCACATAGGCCTTCTTATTTTTTGAAGCGGTGCCAGAGGTTTTGAAAAAAGGATTTCAGAATAAGTGGGGAAGGCTTGCC
This sequence comes from Thermobia domestica, assembly GCF_964235325.1. Lineage (NCBI taxonomy): Eukaryota > Metazoa > Arthropoda > Insecta > Zygentoma > Lepismatidae > Thermobia > Thermobia domestica. The sequence continues at coordinate 235,548,352 of NC_137459.1, forward strand.
TTTCGACTGTACCGACGATATTGACAAATATTCCTGTCACAATAATTCATTACTGGAAACGATCGGTGCCCGAAGTTATTTTTAAGGAGGTCATCTCCTTGATTGCTGTATTACGCCTGATATTTAATATACGTAGTTTGCTATATTACACATACATTTTCGTGAGCTAGGGGGGCCGGGCCCCTTCCCTCTCCCTTCGAGCACCCGTGGTCGAAACTAAGTAGTCGTTGTTTTAAACAGTGTTTCTTCCAGACATGTTTTTGGGGTGCTGCCCCCTGGAACTCTGAGAGTGCCCCCCACGGGGAGACCAAAATAATACATCTATAATAGAATAATACCAGCAGTACCCCCGGAATCCTAAATATACCCCAAGGAACATTTTTCTGAAAGAAACACTGATTGGAAGATTGTAGTCGTGTTGTGTGTTGTGGTGATAACCAAACGAAAGTGGTTAAAAGCTGTAATTTTAACCACTTTGTATAACAGCTCCTTTTTGTGGGCCTCATTCGCTCTAGTGTTGCCACGAGACAAGACATATCTCGTGTCTCGTCTCATGAGACGAGATATGTGACGAGACGAGACAGCTTGAAGTCTTCTCTCGTCTCATCTCGTGGAAACACTACTTTCGACCATGTGGGTTACTGCCCCGATCTTGGAAATGTCCTCGAAGGGATTGTGCTACGAATAACAGATTTTATTCGAACTAATTGACTGACTCAGATGCAACATTGTTCCAATTTCGCCTATTCGCAATGTAATGGAATAGACAAACATACGTTTATAAGGTTACGTGAAGGCGGTGCCGTGTTCGATTCCTGGTGGAGACACTCAGTCGAAAAATTTAAAAGTTTTTTCAGGCCAGTCACCCTGAATGAGATTTTCCTTTGTTTTCCACATTCACACCAGGAAAATGCCAGGGTGATACCTTAGGTTTCAAATCACTTCCTTCCTTCCCCAATCCTTTCTTCCTTCCCTTTCCCCGGAAAGTGTGTTCGCCTAGAGACGTCATCCCTCGGACGTGACGGGCTAAATGGTCTCAGATGCCGAAAGCCCAGAAATCTAAATCCTAAATCATAAATTTACAAGGTTACTTCTGGGGAACATTGTTCTTTCAAAATATATTTCTATACATTGATATTTATCATTTTTAATTACTTTCTTGCATCTTTCCTACGTTATTCTAGATTAGTTACCATCGGTTAGTTTGGTCAGATTATGTATAGTTAAATACGGTTACCTATGTTTACCGTTTCTTTTCTTTTTTTCAAAATACATTCCTATCTGATCACATGTATTGTTAATAATTTATTTGTTGCATTTTTAATAATTTATTTCATACACACAACAGATAAAACAACTCATACATTTTAATTACACAGCACCTAGTTCTTTGACATGGAGGGAAATCTCCTTTGGTTATAGGAACATATAGTATTACCAATGGGGATTTCCCTCATCCCCCTTATAATTCGCACACCGTCAACAGATATAGAAAATTGTTGAACATTTCTCGAACCACTTCATCACACTCCCGGCTGGCCTTGTGACATGGTGCATTATTTTGTCGAAAAATGCCACTACCGTTGGGAAACATGGTCGTCATCAAGGAGTGTACGTAGTCTGGAAGCAGTGTGCGATACGCGTCGGCCGTCATTGGGCCTTGCTCGAGCTATACTAGCTACATGCTCACGTGTATGTCCCCCAGAGCATTATTATTATTATTATTATTATTATTATTATTATTATTATTATTATTATTATTATATTTGAAGTAGAATGAAATATCACGACATTAATTATTAGTTTTAATTAACTGAATTGAACTGAAAATTAAATCTTGATTTCGAAAGATTAACCATTAAGTTTATGCATTCGGTATCTTTCTAAAGTAATAAATACTGGAATTGGTTTCAAGGCTGTTTCTGACTGAATACTTTCTTCAAAATAATATTAAAAATTATAGAAAGATTTTCGAGACATTCGAGTCGAGTCGAGATTTTTACGAAAAGTCTCGACTCAACTCGTGTCTCGGCTCGAAAATTAGAGTCGAGAAATAAGTTGGTCTTGACTCGTCTCGAATTTTACAAAGTGAGTCTGAACTAGAATTTCAGTCCAGATTCGAGATATGTCTCGACTCGTGCGCATCCCTAAATATTCATATTTTAAATGTGCAATACTACCTCGCGAAAAATGACCCCGAAGTTAATTTACCAAAATCTACTCTCTTCTTGTTAGATTAGTGATCGTGGTTTAGGATAGATTGTGTAAAGTCAGACATGGTTATGTATGTTTACACTTTCGTTTCTTTCTTTCAAAATGCATTTCTATCTGTTCCCGTTTATTATTAATAATTTATTTCTTGCATTTATTAATAACTATCAGAAAAACCCATTAATTGCATGGTGGCTGTATTTGGAAGTCAAAGCCGGTATTAGTAGTATCACCGTTGATTTCAGCGAGTGGATTTCAGTGAAAACTTTGGATTTGACATTAATATCGGCCATTTTGGATTATTTTTACATGTCAGGTATCCCCTCCGGTACCCCGACCCGCAACTAACGAGGAAACGGTCTTAGTAGGAGACACGTATTTTGGTGTTTGGGTCCATACGCAGAAATTTCCGAAATACGTGGCCCCAAAGTGGCTCTACATGCTATAACTAGGAAGCGAATGACTACTTTGGTCTCCCGTAACACATATCCGGACCCCAGCCAAATCGGTTGTGTACAAGTAACGTCATTCACATCCTAGTTATAGCATGTAGGGCCACTTTGGGGCCCCGTATTTCGGAAATTTCTGCGTATGGGCCCAAACGCCAAAATACGGGTCTCCTACTTTGGTCTCCCGTAACACATATCCTGACCCCAGCCAAATCGGTTGTGTACAAGTAACGTAATTCGCTTCCTAGTTATAGCATGTAGGGAAATTTTGGGGCCCCGTATTTCGGAAATTTCTGCGTATAGGCCCAAACGCCAAAATACGTGTCTCCTACTTTGGTCTCCCGTAACACATATCCCGACCCCAGCCAAATCGGTTGTGTACAAGTAACGTCATTCGCTTCCTAGTTATAGCATGTAGGGCTACTTTGGGGCCCCGTATTTCGAAATTTCTGCGTATGGGCCCAAACCCCAAAATACGTGTCTTCTACTTTGGTCTCCCGTAACACATATCCGGACCCCAGCCAAATCGGTTGTGTACAAATAACGTCATTCGCTTCCTAGTTGTGGCATGTAGGGCCACTTTGGGGCCCCGTATTTCGGAAATTTCTGCGTATGGGCCCAAACGCCAAAATACGTGTCTCCTACTTTGGTCTACCGTAACACATATCCCGACCCCAGCCAAATCAGTTGTTTACACTTAAGACCGTTTCCTCGTAAGTGGGGTTAATTTGGAAGTTATTGCAATCGGAGTTTCACCATTGATCTCAGTGACCGCCAAAACTTTGAATTCGACACTAATATCGGTTATCTTCTACTCCTTTTACATGTCCCTGTACCTCTCCTGAGACTTCCTGGTTAGATTAAAAAAAAAAAACGCTTCGTCTTGATCCGGAGCCTTGGCCAAGGTACCCAAGATCAAAATTTGGTAACTCTTGGTCCTTTCGTCTGGTCTCCAGGCAGCACACAGATACATACATACAGACAGACAGACACACAAACAAACTTTTTATTATTTATATTAGATTAGGTGTATTTCAAACAGTGTTTCTTCCAGAAGTGTTTTTAGGGGGTACTGCCCGTCCGGTGCTCTGAGAGTGCCCCCCGGAAGAGACCAAAATAATACGTCTATAATATAATAAAAAATAGAATGTTATCAATAGTGCCCTCGGAATACGAAGTGTGCGCCCCCGGAACATAGTTTCTGAAAGAAACACTGATTTCAAACACAACAGATAGAACCAACGGCGCCAACTTTCCAAAATGTATGTGGGTGCATATAAATGGCGGGACGTGTTATATGTTTTCAGGGGAGTCTCGATTTTTTTAAATTGATTTCTTTTTAGTTAAAATCTTTTATGAACACTGTCATAAAGGGTTGTGCTGTGATAAAATAAAATATACCGGTAATATAAGGATAAGTTGGGACTGTCCTAGCTCAATCGGTAACACGGCTGACTTAAACGTAAAGAAACAGGTTGAAACCCGGGTTCAAGTTAATTTCCTGTAATGCATGTTCTCAACATATATAATCGTAGTATTTAGTGTATATTTTCAACAACTTACATGATGCACAATGAGTGCAAAAGGCAGTGATATTATCAAATGTTACTAAAAGAAAATACTACATTCATACAATTTAAAATGAAAATATCATCATAAAAGAAAATAATTTTAATGGTATTGGAAAAAGAACTTGCCAGGATTTTGAAAATGAAATCTTTGAGTCTTGCGTCCCACGATTATGCCGGTTAGTCTAAACGAGACGGCGATGATGAGAGATGAATGAAATGGTGGAATGAAGAAAGTGGAAGGAAACGGGAGTGCCCCGAGAAAACCCACGAGCACGGGGTTTGTCCACCACAAGGTTCACTTGGCGGGGACTGTGATCGAACCCGGGACCCCAAGCACCAGAGGTGAATGCTCTACCGCTGAGCAACTGCGCCCCCTGCAAGGATTTTGTTGTGGACATAAAGTATAAAGTGACTAACTTAGTGTGTTCCTTGGTTGCCTTTGCACAAACACATTTGAAACAATTATGTTTTAGAGGTTAGAAATTTTAACTCCCATCTGTATGTTTCAATTGTTTATTTTTTGATAGTGTCAAGCGATAAATATTTATTTTATTATGTTTCGAAACTAAAAATCTTGCCTGCAGCGCACTGACAAGATTATTTGTGTGAGTGCTGGAACCAGGGAACACCAAGGAGGCGGCGCACATGGACAGAACTACCCCTAGCATTTCTTACACAGTACAACGATGTTTGGCATATAACGTTGCTCCTCTAAGCCTTTTATTAACAGCCGGAGGCAGCATTCTGTTATATCGTTGTAGTGAGTGGCGTGTTAAAATACTCCTAGTATCAGTTTTTTCATTGTTCGATTGACCTTGAAGGGCCAACAAATGCCTTTCGAGGAATACAAGTTCCCTTTAATTCATCAAGTTAATATAGGAATGACCTTCAAACCTATGCTGTGCATAAATGCTGGAAGTCTTATAAAACGGTTTTATCCATGTGTCTGTAGACCAGAGCCCTGCAAAGCCAGGCCCGAAGACGGCCCGGATGGATCTGTATTCTGTGTCCGGCTCGATCCGATCCGGCCCGAATCACGAGCCGGGCAGAGAATGGGCCAGGCTCTAACCGGGCCGGGCACAAACGGGCCGGACCCTAAACTGGCCGGGCACAAACGAGCCGGGCGTAACCGGCCTGAGAACAACCAAGTTGATAAGTCAAGTCAATCCTTCAATATGCAATGGAAAATGAGAAATGTGTCGTCATAATATTGCAATGTCTATTTGTCCTTCTCAAATGGGAAAATCGTGTGAAAAGTTACCCAAGGTTTGTTTTCTATATCCCTATACTGTCTGTCTATTTGTTATTTGTGCTTGCTCTGTCCAGCCATGTTTATTATACAATAATACAGCACATGGACGTAAAAGTCTTATACTACACTCATTAATGCATTACGAGTAACAGAGAAGATATGTAAAACTTCTACACCGTATGTGATACAAATACTACAACTACTACTGCTAATTAGAGATGCAAAAAAGCCGGCTTTTTTGAATCGATGGTTTTTTTCACATAAAAAGCCGGCTTTTTTGGGAAAAAAACGAGAATTTTGGAAATTTTGGCTTTTTTCAACTTCATGATTTTTCTATCTAAATAGCTTTCTTATAGTATATTCTATAGTTAGATAAGAATTCCATGACCTGAATGTGATATTTCGCTCTGAAATTCACCATCAAGATGGATGGAGCACATGTTTTACGAATTAAAGCTAACATGAAGAATGTAGTATTTGAGGGTAATTTTAGAGGCTATTTAACTTTATTTTAACTTTTGAGTTATCGACATCTTTTTTCTTCTCTAGTTTGTCATCCGTGTTTCATTTCTAAGAGCTTTTAGTACTCTAGCTTCTAGCGCAAAAGTTAAACTTGCCCGTTTTTCTATTTATCCGTCAAAGCGTACGTTTTTCAATATATCCGTCAAACCGTACTTCCACATTTCTGTTATACTGTAGCTGTGAAGTGATTTAGCAATAATTTTCCGGACACAACCTTGAATACCAATTTATACAAATAATCAGTAGCGGATTTAGAAAAGTACTTTAGGAGGGTTTTTTTCTGATTGTTTCGTTTCCTAAAAAGTTCTAATTTTATTTGGAAAGTGCTTGAAGTTTATGAGTACAGGCATAACTAATATTTCGTTTTGTTTATATGTGTAGCAATAATCTTCCGGATACAACTTTAAAAATCATTTTATACTGAGAATCAGTGGCGGATTTAGAAAAGTATTTTGGGAAGAGTTTCTTACTAATGTTTAGTTTTTTTAAACATTCGTAATTTTTATTTGACGGGAGCTTAAAGTTTATGAGTAAAGGCATAAGTAATAGATATTTCGTTTGTTGCAGACATTCCGTAACTTTGGGGAACGGGCTTCAGTCCGAAAGACCGCCCCCCTAACCTTCGCAAAACCGTCATTGCTGGTAATTAGTAATAATAACGATTTAAAAACAATAAAAAAGGAAGTCGCCCAACTCACAGTACACGCACTAATTCTACATTCACAGATGGAATGAAGAAAAGCTTTGTCAGAATGGTCGAATGCTGGTTGAATCCCGGACTTCCCGATAGAAGCGCAAAAGCTAATCACTCAGTCATGTTTGTTGTGCAGTTGTATTTAGCTTAACTTAAATATATTCCGTAGTCTTTTTTTTTTGGGGGGGGGGAAGTTCCGTAATGATATGTTTAATCCCTCTTGTTAAAAATTCAGAAAACTTGAGGATTGGGTAAACTGTGATGGTGGTTCTATAAAACTTAACTGTAGAATTTCAAGAATATACAGAACCAAAAGCTCTAGATGTGCAGCCTTTAAGTGTATCATAAATCTAAGTATTTCTCTTATGTTTTATTTTAATTTTATTTTGTTTCAAAAAGAGGGTATGGAATATTTTGAAGTAAAAATACTACATACTATTTTGCTAGTTATTTGTGTATTTTTTAAAAAGAAGTGTTTACTTTTAGGGTTGGCTGATTTACACCAACTTTTTTTTTTAATAACTGGTTTAAACCACAAAAATAAAAAGAATGAAAAATGCGAATCGTGTGAACTTCATGGTAACGTTTCCAGATATCAAACCACCTGCAATAGTTTTATTTCCCTTGCACATTTTAATCAAGGTGTCCCATGTTCAATTCTCGGTCGAACCACAATCCTTCTTTCATGCGTAACCCAAGTAGCGGTTCGGATGTCAGTTTAAGCGAAAGTCTTCTCCTTGATAACCTCGGTATTTCGTAAGGTTGTTAAGCCTAAATATACGAAACAAACCAAATTGTATATTTCTACATGCCTAAATGCGTGTTGTTTTATAAAGAAGCCAATATTGCTTAAATATATTGATAGAAATTGGCAAAATTTATCGATTGCCTACGTAGCTTCCAACATTAGCTTGGATTGGACTTTCAATGATATCTACGTACTAAATTTGTAATTTAATACCTCAGTTTTAGCGTACTGATTATGGTACGTTGACCTTTAAATTTTACATGCAAAGCAATAACAGGATTTTCCCGTTATTGTCTTACATTTCAAGTAATGACGGGATTTTCCCAATGGCTAGGGCGAGAGATTCTCAACTTAAGAAATTTACTGACCGCACTTCTTTAAGCTTATGGGAGTTCTTCCGGCATAACCCCGCTGTTGCATAATAACATCAAGGCGAAACAAACTTAGGCTATTTCTGTGAATATGTAATATAAATACATAAAGCAAAAAATCTAAGTCAAAAAAGCCTGGTTTAAACCAAAAAAGCCTGGTTTAAACCAAAAAAGCCTGGTTTAAACCAAAAAAGCCTGGTTTAAACATCCCCCAAAAAACGGGTTTTTGGCATATTCAAAAACAACCACGGTTCTTGCCAATTCTGCTTACTTTTGTATATAGGAGGTTAAAAAATTCTTATTATATGCATTAGTTAATCCTGTGGAATTCATAATGTAAATATGTTGAAGAAAAATTGTTTGAAATATTTTTTCGAAATTCATAGTTTATTTTCGATGTTTTATATTATTATCAGCACCAACCACTAATTAAAGGTTTTTTTGTGTTATAGGGAAGCGATACAAAGTCTGTTTTATCAATTTAAAGCAGTATTTTGAAAAAAGCCCAAAATTTCCGAAGCAAAAAAGCAAAGCAGAAAAAACCGAGTTTTTTTCCAAAAAAGCCGGTTTTTTTCCGAGCCCTTGCATCTCTACTGCTAATACTATTATTATTATTACGATTACCAATGCTAGTGCTAATTCCACTATTGCTGCCACTGCTACTACTATTACTACTACCACTACTACTACTACTCATTACTATACTAATACGACAGCGAATACCACTACTGCTATTACTAGTAATACGAAAACAAAACAATGCAAATTAAATCTTTGAGTTTTACGTCGCACAGTTATGCCGGCTAGGTTAAAGGAGACGGTGATGATGAGAAATAAATGAAATGGTGGAATGAATAAGTGGGAGGAAACGGGAGAACGTCGAGAACCCCCACACACGGTGTTTGTCCACCACAAATTTCATGGCAAGACCTGGGATCGAACCAGGGACCCCTCCACCAGAGGTGAACGCTCAATCACGAGCCACCGTTCCAGGAACGCCTAATTGACCATGGCGTCTTGGTGATTTATTTCATCATAATATTTTGTTATATTTGTAGTATCATACTATGATATAAAGAATACAGGAACACGTAACATCATTTGTATTTGGCTTGCTAATTGAACATAACTACAAATTGCACTGATCTTATGAGCACGCCAGTTCACGGTTTTGGCCTCCGTGGTCTAAAGGTAGCGTACCAAATTCTACTTAGTAGATCAAGTACTTGACTTTGTCATACGTTCTTTAGGTAACTACGGTTCATGTCGTATGGATGATGATGGGATGAATTGGTGGAATGAAAACAGTGGGAGGAAGCGGGACCACCCCGGAAACTCCCACTCACACGGTATTTGTCCACCACAAAGCTCACATAGCATCTGGGTGGTAGTTCTGTACGAATCCAATGAACTATGGAATAACGTGCCAGAAACTCCCTACTCTGTAAATATATACTGCTAATATTCTTAAGTTTCAAGCTCTGTAAAAGAACGTAGCTGTTTTGTATTTCTATTAAGGTTTACGATATTTCTATCGTATCTTGTCTGAGCTGCAAAACTAGAGGTAATACATTTATCGATTTATGGTTAGGGATTGGTCCTTTAAAACATTTAATTAAATCGAGAGGCGATAGAAAGATACTATCCCGCGAAAAACGTGCATTTTCTTTTGTGACAGATGATAACACTACTTCAAGTTTCACTATTAAATTCATATAGTTTGGAAATCTTCGTTTCACACTGTGAAACGATACTCACTTCTTTTAGTTTGGTATTGGTACTGGTAACTCGTCTAATATATGCAACAAGTTGAAACTCTTAGTCATAGATTAAACATGTAGCAATACACGTTGAAAAAGAACTTGGCTAACTTCAGCTACTTCTGGTTTGAATAGGAATTGGTGGAAAATATTCTTGGGATGCTGAATTCTTGGAGGGACATTTCCTTACGACCCTAAGTTGATTTGAAAAAGCCGTATCTTGATATCTCCTATTGTTTTGATCTATGGAAAAAAGAATTGAAATAGGAAGTAATAGTTAATTTGAACCACTTCCTGTTCCAGTAGGGTGTTGACAATAATTATGGTATGTTGCCTAGAGACGGTAAATCGTTTGGACAAAAATGTTCTATCTGTTACTGTTTTTGCTCTATGGCGAGGAACGTTCAAACAGAATATGGCTAATTTTACCAAATTCTGCTTTGATCAAAGCTGCCACGGAAATGGAGAAGGCTATTCTTGAGACGATGAATCGATTGCAAAAAGCCACTTTTCAATATCTTTTACCATTTTTGCTCTACGGAAATCAGTATTGGAACAGGAAGTACTAGTAAATTTGAACAATTTCCAGTTTTTGTAGAGTTATATGGATAGTAACGATATGTTTGTTGAGAGGCTGAATCGTTTGCTTAAAACTGTTTCTAGCTATCTGCTGCCGTTTTCATTCTATAGCGATAAACGTTGAAGCCGTTATTGAAACCAGAAGTTATAATAAATTCTAACTACAGCCGAATTTAGTATTGTAGATATTTGTCTTTAGACTCTAAATCGTTTGCAGAAACCACTTCTCACTATCCGTTATCATTTCCTTTATATATCGACAAACGTTGAAATCGGAAATGGCTAATTTGAAGCAATTCTGGTTTGAGTAGAAGGTTAACGGAGGAAATAAAATATATTCTTTGGATACTGAATTAATTGCAAAAGACCACATCTTGAAGCATTTACTATTTGTATTAGGCGGAAACTGGAAATTGAAACCGGAAGTAATAGTAAATTTCAACCATTTATAATTTCGGTAGAGTATTTTGTGTACCCATGATGTTGTCTCTAGGTGGTAACTCGTTTTCAAAAATCAGTTCTCCCTTTGTTACCATTTTATGCTATGACGATAAAAGTTGAAACTGTTGTTGAAACCGGAAGTAATAATAAATTTAAACCATTTTCAATTTTAGTAGAGATTGTGAATGACCATGATATGTTGCCTATACACGCGCAATCGTTTACAAAAAAAAAGTTTTCATGTATGTTACCGTTTTCATATATGGGTTAAATGTTAGAACCGGAAATTGCTAATTTGAACCACTTCTGGGTTCAATATAGAGTTAACGGATGAGATGGAACCTATTCTATTCATTGGATGAAGAATCAATAGCAGAAAACCATTTCTCTATATAATTTTCTGTCTTTGCTCTAGTATCTGCCAACAGACACACGGATGAAACCACTCTATAAGATTTCCGACTTTATGCACAGCACAGTTTGGAAGTTTAAAACTTGTCTTTGGTTCCATAAATATTATTAACACTAACATATCAACGATACTCTCGTGTATGATTCAAAAAGTTAGCCGTGAAATTTAATCTAAATTGGAAGTAGTTGTGGAAAGGCCTCTTGCTATAACAGATTTGTGGGTTTTCAGATAAAACCAACATAATCTTTCTATTTCACAACGGGTGAGTAATGCATAGGTCATTTCTACTGTATATCAACTTCACGGACCAAAGCGACTTGTGACTTCATGAGAAACCATTTGTTAGTTCTTCAAGGTCAATAACAACAAAATACTAGGACTACACGCGACCCATTACTTCCATAGAAGAGGCAGATTCAATAGACGTGTTTACGTATAAAAGAAGCCCTCCGGCACTTAGGCTGGGTGGAAGCAACAACATTCTATGCGAAAGAACGCTGTTTGTTCTATCTGTTCGAGTTTCCTTGTGTGTCTGTGTGTGACCTGGGGATCAGACGAGTTGACAAAAAGTTACTAAATTTTAATAACGGATACTTTTGTCCAGGCCCCAGACCAGGACCAAGTGGTTTTTATTTTAAAAAAAAAAAATCGAACCAGGGGTCTCAGGGGAGGGGGACGTTTACCGAGACATGTAATAATATTATAAAATGGCCGATATTTGTGTCGAATTCATAGTTTTCACGGTCACTGAGATCAATGGTGACACTTCAATTAGCGATGATTTTCAAAATCAGCTACCATTGCGTGTGGGCCGGGGTCACCGGGAGGGGGGAGATGTACCGAAACACGTAAAAATAATCCAAAATGACCTATATTAGTATCAAATCCTTAGTTTTCACGGTCGCTGAGATGAATGGTGATTCTTCCAGAGGCGTTGAATTCTAAATACAGCTCCCATCGCTTGGGAGCCAGAGGCGTTCTTTTTAAATGTTGAACCTGGGGGTCTCAAGGGGCGTTTCTTACGATATGTAAAAGTAGTAGAAAATTACCGATATATTTTCGCTTCGTTGTTCAGTTTGTTTACATAGATATTTTATCTGACCCATGCGAAAAGTGGTTATTTTCAGCTAGTTATTATTAAATGCAAGAAATAAATTATTAATAATATACAGGGTGGCCCAAAAGTACGTATACAGTACCGTACTGATCAGCTCATTGCATTTTATATAATTTCTTATTTTTATCCATCAGGTAGACTTAGTTTCTTTATTATTTGTTCTTAATATGTTTTTACTTACATCTTAAGCTCAGAAGAGCCGAAGCAAATAAACTCATAAACTAGAATGTTATAGTTGATCAATACAGAGGTGTATGCCTACGTTTGGACTACGTGAACAGATAGGAGTGCATTTTGAAAGAAAGAAACGAAAATGTAAACATGCATAACCGTATTTGACTTTACATAATCTATCCTAAACCGCGGTCACTAATCTAAGATAATGTAGGAAAAAATGCAAGAAAGTAATTAATAATAATAATAAAAATGAACATATAAAAATATATTTTGAAAGAAAAAAGTTCCCCTGGCAGAACTTGTTTACTCCAGACGCCGAAGCGTTAACCAGAGTTGGAGTGGGTCAGTGGGTCGGTGGGTCGAGTTTTCTGAGTGGGACGTGGGTCAACAGCATGTGACCCACCACCCACCGTGACCCACTGCGACCCATCACCCACCATGACCCACTCTGCTCACTGCATTGTAAACAGCATTTTCTGAACAGTATATTTTTTTCACCCTCGACTCTAGCCATAGAAACTAAAAACTAAAAAGAAGAAGAACATTGAAGAAGCAGTTGAAGTTAAATTTATATCATGGCAGTCACGGTGGTTCATATCAATGACTGCCTAATATCAATATTAGGCAGTCAACTAATATCGATCGTTTTCGACTATTTTTAGAGATCAATCCTATATATAGAAAATGCCCCCAACAAAAGGGAGTTTTAAAAAATGATATTGAGATTAGGGACTAACTATGGGGTATATGCCAAATGTCATTTCAGTTGACTTTGATGTTGATGATCACACATACATAGTTATATTCAATTTTTATATAATAATTCATACATTGTACTGTAGGTGATTCAAAAAAATCCAATAGTTAGCTCCTCTAAAAATTCTTAGGCTGTGTCTGAAAAGTCAAGAAGTAAGTCCTATTGCTACTATTACAATTGCAAATATGATCAATTTCCTGAAGTTCTGCAAGAGTGCCTGAAGTTCTTTCTTCAATAGAAACAAGTGAAAGAAGAAGAAAAAAGAAGGCCTTGAAAGTAAAACGTAGACAAATTCACCAGTGCTAAGAAGCTGTCTACAATGCACTGAGCAGAATGGGTTGGTGAGTCACAGTGGTTCGGTGGGTCAGCGTGGGTCAGAATAGATTGTTGGATCAAAGTGGGTCACGGTGGGTTGTGTGTCGCAGTGAGTCATATCCTGTTGACCCACAACCCACTTAAAAATCTTAATCCAATTGACTCACTGAAACACTCCATCATTTCAGTCATTTTTGCCGAAATCCAGAAAATCAACATTTTCGATTACTTTCCAAAAAGTGGCCCTGTAGTGGCCAAACGGTCAGTGATTAGTGGTTGTGCCCTTTTCTCAGAATCACAAGATCTACAACATATCACAGTTTCATTTTTTTCGAACTCCAGAACATCATCTTCGGTTACTTTCAAGAAAGTGGCCTGGTTGTGGCCAATGGTTAGTGATTAGTTTGTGTGCCCATGGAGCCCTTACAAGATCTACAACATATCACTTTTCAGTCATTTGTACCTAAATCCAGAATATCACTATGTTCCGTTACTTTAAAAAAGTGACCCTGTAATGGTCAAACGGTCAGTGATTAGTTGGTATGCCCATTCGGACCTTTTCTCGGTAGTGATGAGCAAATGCAAGACCAAGACCAAGACCGGGGTGGTCTTGGTCTTGGTCTTGGTCTTTCACATCCAGTCTTGGTCTTGGTCTTGGTCTTGGTCTTGCACACCCAGTCTTGGTCTTGGTCTTGGTCTTGCATGCAAGAGTCTTGCAAGTCTAGCATTTAAGAAATCTCAACCTTTTCATAGGTAAATTTTACTCTGGATATAAAGAATAATAAACTCTACAATGCACCAGTAGTAACGGAAATACAATGTATGTTTCTAAATGTAATATAATCGCTGGTTCGATCTCACTTTTGCAAGGAAGACTTTCTGTAGGGCCCATAGTGTGCGTGGATTTTCTCGGGTTTTTCCCACTTCCTTCAGTCCACTATTACGATAATCATCATCACTGATCCTTTTAAATTCAGACTATAATCGTGGAATATTAAACTAGAAAATTTCAAATAGCGCCTTCGGCACCCTAACACCCGTGCTAATCGCGTAGTTTTACTCGCTACGAGAACTTATGCAGAGTCATTCTGACGCGTGATTACTAAAGAGTTCGACTAACATGTTTCCTGCAGTAGTCAGGCCTTTAGTATGACGTTAATCATACGTCAAAACGACTCTGCATAAAGCCCTATCTCAGTTTCCTCATTCCACCTGGATTGTGGAACAAATCTGTATGTAAGTAAGCAACCTAGTAAAAGTTGGTGATAGTTTTCATTTAACGTAGCCATGTTTGGTTCAGAAAACGCTGGAATTTTAGCCATAATGATTATCATCCCGGTAGCCACTCCAAAATTGCAGGGGGACTCGGTTGAAGTTAGAGGGTGCTCGATCTAACAATATTATAGTTCATTTGCAAGCCTACGGTGAAAATTTTAGGGGGGCCCGGCCCGCCTAGACCCCCCTGGATACGGGCCTGATGATTATGCCATCTAAAGTAAAGTTACACTAAGACATTCAACTTACAAAATATATGCACTGGGGAACACAACTTACAAAATACCTGCACGGGAGTACAACTGACAAAATACCACGCTTGAAGGAACTAAGTCTGTCTTGTTGAATTGATCGGATTTGTTTAATGGTTTTGTATTTGGATACTTATTCTTAATTTGCACCTTTGAGACATCTAGTTATAGATAAACGTATATCTTTGTAATTTACAAAGAAAATTTTACCACACAAGTAGTTTTCGTTACCCCTAAATGCATTTTGAGTCGAATTTTGCCCAACTAGGCTTATAAAACACCATTTTTGAGCGTACTAAGAGTCTGTTTTGTCAAAAAGATAAAATTTATGTAATGATTTTGTATTAGTATAGGCATTCTTAATCTGCACCGTAAAGACATCTAGTTTGAGAGATACACTTAACGTTTTATAAGTTAAAAATCACTTTTTGATCGAAGAATATAATTAATTCATATTTTAAAGCAGGCAGTATTGAGTAAAATGGAAATAAAAGCTCTCATTTTTCTTTGTTGTAAATCATGTATAAAATGCGGCCGTGTCTAAACACTTTTCTATCCGTAACTCATGTGGCAACATCGCGTGTATCACAATGAGCTCTGCCATCTAGTGAGAAAGTTTTACCCTAAAGGTGACTAGCGATCCAGCTTAACATCGTGTAAGTATGATGATAGTGTACAAATAGGTGATGATTTTTTTAATGGGTGCCCACGCTTCACTACTTATAAGATATGCCTAAATCCCAACGTTTCGTAATGTGTTTATATTTTAAATAGATCCAACACTACACTGGTTCCCAAACTGGGGAGGCTACCCCTGAGGCGCATGAAGAAAATCAGACGGCACAGATTATTGAAATACCATGAATTGCAAATTAATTTTTACACTCTAAAGGCGTCAGATTTTTCTTTTCAACCACGATTAGCTAATCCTTGTATTAAACAAACTTCCAATTAAATATTGAAACTTTTTTTTACTGATTCCAATATGTAGTCTATGGTGCACATTACGCAAAAGCGATTAAAAAATTGCAGACTTTCGAAACATGGGTATGGAGAAAAAGGAGAGAATTGGCTGTGTTGAACGAAAACGAATGAGAAGGTGTTAGAAATATTAGCACTAGGAGCAAAAAAGAAGAATTTTAGATATTGTTAATAGGAGGAGAGGAACTGGTTAGGATATTGGCTTAGGAGGAACTGTATTATGAGGGACGTGCTAGAGAGTATTGTGGAAGGAAAGAGATGGAGGAAGCAAAGCAGACTAGTTGAAGTAAGGTATTAAAACAGAAAATTGCTACGTCAAGACAAAGAGACTAGCTGAGGACCGCCGAACGTCGAACCTTGTCTCTTGAAGCAAATAGCCTGCCAATAATGGCAGAATAGCTATGATGATGATGATATGTTTAGCAATATTGACCAAAAAAGAGAGAGAGAAAATTAAAATAATAATTACTATAATCAAACCTCTTAATATTTTAGAATAATTTGAGTGAAAACTGAAAACGACTCAATTTATATAAATATTGTTTACCTGTATTAGAAATACAAAATAACGGCATCAAACTCCAAGTTATTTGAAGTCTCACTTGTGAATATGGATTATTAGCATTAAGTACCCACTTCGTTGGGTTAAACTAAAATAATAATAATATATTTCGTTAGTCAATCACTTTTTTACTATTAGTAAAGCGCCTCTCCCCCAAGTTACGAGGCTGAATTTGGTCGTAATCGGTATCGGAAGTGTCAGTATTCAATTCAGCGACCTCAAAAACTATGGATTCGATACTAATATTCGTCATTTTCGATCATTTTTATATACCTCCGCTCCCCTCCGCCAAGCTACGGAGCTGAATTTTGATTTAAAAAGCATCGGAAGTGTCACTGTTTATCTCAGCGACCCCAAAACTAATGGTTGTGCTCATTAAGACCTTTTCTCAGAATCTCAATATCTACAACATATCACAGTTTTAGTCATTTTTACCGAAATCAAAAACACCGCCATCTTCGGTTACTTTCAAAACAGTGGCCTCGTAGTGACCAAACGATCAGTGATTGGTGGTTGTGCTCATTAAGACCTTTTCTCAGAATCACAATATCTACAACATATCACCGTTTCAAGCAATTCTATGAAATCCAAAATAACGTTAAGTTCTGCTGTTGGGAAGAACGTGGCTCTGTAGTTACCAAACGGTCAGTGATTGGTGGTTGTGCTTATTGAGACTTTTTCTCAGGATCACAACATCTAGAACATATCACAGTTTTACTGATTTTCATTGAAATCCAGAATATCACTATGTTCGGCTGTTTTCAAAAAAAAAGTGGCCCTGTAGTGGCCAAATATCAGTGATTGGAGGTTATGGCCATTAGGACTTTTTCGGAATCACAATATCTACAACATCACGGTTTTAGTAATTTTGTTCAAAATCTCGAATGTCGTTTTCTTCGGCTTTGTTTAAAGAAAGTGGCCTCGTGGTGGCCAAATGGCCAACGATTTTTGGTTGTGCCCATTGAGACTTTTTCTCAGGAACATCATGTCTACAACATAACACGGTTCCAAGCAGTTCCACCGAAATCCAATTTCCATAAAGATTGTTCGGAGTCCTTTCTCATTTCGTAGGAGCATTGCCTCTGCAAAACTTCTCTGTGAAAAACTTCAAAACCCGTATTTTGTACTTTGAAGTCATCTTTGCATCGGCAGAGTTTCGTTTCTTTAATTTGGTCCTTTTTAAATCAAAGGTATTCTTTTTTAAATAGACCCTTTGCCTCCTTTAACCTGTTCTCCGAAAGAAACAAAAAAAAAAAAAAAAAACATGTGTGCATTTATTTTCGGTCTAGTATATATGTGCCAAGTTTGAAGAAAATCAGATGAAGAGAAATTCTTTTGAAGCTATCTCCTTTATACTTTCACTTTTTGGACTTGACAAGTAGTTTGCCCCGAAGTTTTCAATTTCTTTATTACCTCAAATTGCGTTGTAAATAAATGCACTTGCAAATTTGCCATTAGGACTTTTTCGGAATCGCAATATCTACAACATCACGGTTTTAGTAATTTTGTTCAAAATCTCGAATGTCGTTTTCTTCGGCTTTTTTTTTTTTGAAGAAAGCGGCCTCGTGGTGGCCAAACGGCCAACGATTTTTGGTTGTGCCCATTGAGACTTTTTCTCAGGAACATCATGTCTACAACATAACACGGTTCCAAGCAATTCCACCGAAATCCAATTTCCATAAAGATTGTTTGGGGTCCTTTCTCATTTCGTAGGAGCATTGCCTCTGCAAAACTTCTCTGTGAAAAACTTCAAAACCCGTATTTTGTACTTTGAAGTCATCTTTGCATCGGCAGAGTTTCGTTTCTTTAATTTGGTCCTTTTTAAATCAAAGGTACCCTTTTTTAAAAGAGACCCTTTGCCTCCTTTAACCTGTTCTCCGAAAGAAACAAAAAAATATGTGTGCATTTATTTTCGGTCTAGTATATATGTGCCATGTTTGAAGAAAATCAGATGAAGAGAAATCCTTGTGAAGCTATCTCCTTTATACTTTCACTTTTTGGACTTGACAGGTCGTTTGCCCCGAAGTCTTCAATTTCTTTATTACCTCAAATTGCATTGTAAATAAATGCACTTGCAAATTTGCAATATTATATATTGCTATTTCTTAACCGATACAATTTTCTATCCCCGAAAAACTAGAAAGCACCCGTCAAAAGCAATTCCTCGAACTTTCTCCTAGAATTTATCATAAGAATGTTTTGTGTTCCTCTCTCTAAGAGATTTGCATCCCTTTTGACCTTTAGGGCCACTCATTGACAAAAGGTACTCTTATGACCGCTACATACAGACATGCTCTTAGGTACGGTCAGAGATTGGGAAATTAGACGATTTTTTAGTAATAATAATAATAATAATAATAATAATAATAATAATAATAATAATAATAATAATAATAATAATTATTATTATTATTATTATTATAACAATTAGGTTTACAACTAGGGTCCCATCTCTTTATCTCGTATGAGAGGCCCGCTAGTCAGCTAAGCCATTGGTGTTCCTTATTCTTTTTCTCTCTCTTTCTGTGTCGTGTGGATGTTTGTTTTGGGGTTGTTAGGCTTTTATATTAAACCTTTACATTATATAATCTTTTTCTTTTTTACGAGATTTTCTTTTGGAAAAAGGAAAGAAACTGCTTTCCTCTTATGTGTGTTGCTTACCGTTCACCTTGTTTGAACTGCTTAGGTAAGATGATTTTGTAACTTTTATGTCATCCATTGCCATCACGATAATAAAATGGTAAGTCTTAACAATTTATTTTATTCTCTTATTTGCAGTTTGCCACACTGATATATTTGTAACAAAATTGAGGTTTGGTCCAAAGCCTTTCGAATGTGCAACCAACCCAACCGCTGAGCGTTTTGGGTTGCCTGTTATTGCAGGAAAGGGAGAATTGCAGGTGGTAATGCACTTTTGGAGTCGTGTATACATGTCATTGGAGTCACTCATGCAAGGTGTATGTGGGTTGAAACAAAAAAGTCATTAGTAAAATGTGGAAAACTGGATAAGGAGAAACGTGATTTTGACAGGTGTGAGTAAACTTTTAACTGACTTGTTTCTATGTTCTCTTGATACATAGGCGTTTACTGTAAACACATTCTCTGTGCGCGTACAATCTATGTTCTTTCCCTGGCAACGTCTATATTGTAGGGTAAAGTAAGGTATATTCGTGGTATAAGTAATTTCGTGATAGTTTTTTAAGCAACAGTAGCAAAGAAACTTATCCCAGTAAGATTTCCATTTCTTGCCACAAGATCGAGCATGGATCGTGTTTCATGTGTAGGCCGGCGCCGCTGGGCCATGTGCACAAATAAGTTTGAAGGGAAACAAACAAGACAGAGGAAGGAGTATTGTTTACATTGTGTGGAAGATTGTGTCACGTCTGTTATTTTCATGAGATAACAACGAAAGCAAAACGAGGCACGTAAATATTGGTGTTTGGTTTCATAACTGATATATTAGTTTAATTTTCTGCAGTAGTAGTGTGTCTGTGTGTCGCTTTTTAAACATTTTAGACTCTTAAGAACACATGTAAAATTCTTAATGAATATTTGCATTTATGCACAAGTTGCCGTAGCTTGAAATCTGGGCTTCATTTCTGCTAAGAAGGTCAAATTTTCGTAGTTATCGTGTTAAAGGATACTAGTCTAATAAATATCACGTGCAATTATCAGTCTGATTCTTGTGTAGAGGCTATTACGAAATTACCTTACTGTAACGAAATTGCCTGTCCTTCATGACAATAAAAATACCTCGTCCACAGTATTCACATATTAAATTAACTGCGCACACAATTGAAAACTCCATCAACGATAAATAATTGCCTAAAGCTTAGATATGGCTATAGCCCTATCAACTAACCTCGACTGTGGTCTACTTTAATTCCAATATGTCTATAGACGAACGTCCTGCCTATCTTGACCTTTTCGCTCCTAGTAAAACCCTATTGTCCCATTTTCTCAATATTATGTTTACATTTATTCACAGTGAATAGCTAGACCTATTTTGGTTGTTTCAGATGCAACACAAGAAAGGAAAATACCGAGCATGTAAGCAGAAATACTTTGTGAGGGCAGCTAAAATGGTGAACGTGGGAGGTTATTCTGTGTGAAGAGACTCAAAAGTGATGAAAATCCCGTGCTGTATCCTAAACGATTTCCTCAAGAGACAAGGTCTAGCTGATATTGGAAATGAAACATATGCTGCAGTGCCGAAAATGGGAAGACCTATTACAGTGGTGCCCCCCCCCTTATGTCTATGACGCACCCCCCCAATTGACTATCCGTAGGTGTTCTTCCATGAAAAAATCTTCTTTTCGATTAATTTTACCCCCCTCATCAAACATATTTATATAGATTTTAACCCCCCAAATATTTCAATGACGCAGTTTGCGTCATAGCCCCCCCTTGTGGGCACCCCTGCCTATTACATTGACCTGAACTTAAATTAAAAGTTTATCACTACATTATCGATAATATGCAGGAAGCTGGCTTTGGACTTACGGTAAAGCAAATAAGGAGTCTCGCATACAAGATTGCTATATCAACAGGGATAAAAAAATATCACTAACACTGAAAGTGAATGTGCAAATAAATAGCGGTGGGGTGAGTTCAAGAAAAGATACGGACTAAATCTGAGAGTTCCGTCCGAAAGACGAAAGCAGAGAGATTCATCCGCAAAATGTCTGAACGAACTTAGTCCTACTACTACTGACAGAAATCAAGTTGGTCGACCGAGAAAGCTCTCGGTTTCTAACCCTACTAACGTGCAAAATAGAAACTGCTGATCAACCTTAGACTTCACGATCTTCCTATAACAATAAAGCTATTCCTATCCGTTAGAAACAGGCAATTCGTAATGATGATTGGGAATGTGATGTGTATGGTGAAAGCTATGAAGACAATGCGCATGATAAGACAGGGGATAAGTGGATCCAATGTTCTTTCTGTTTAGTGCTACACCATGTGCGTTGTCCAAAGCAGGACGACATTTCGGGTGTGTTCATGTGTTTATCTGTGATTCTTGCGCCACAACTCCTTCAAGTTCTGATGAGGACTGACTGTTACACGAATTTGTTCAAACGAACTTCGTTTTTGTTTGTGATGCACCTAATCTGTGTGTTTGTTTCTATGTATGATTTGCTATTAAGAATTGATGAGACATATTTACATACCCACATCATAGTGGATAGGCCCTAGGTAGTCCTATCAATTAGAGTTAGCGTATTTTGTGTATCAAACGCTTTATAACTGAAAGGCGCTTCTTTCTTGCTGATATTTCAATACTATGTTCAATCAGCATTATTATATTGTACTAATTACAGTGTTATCACGAATATACCTACCCACTATCACGAACTTTCCTTACCTCTCACGAAATTACCTATGTATGTATTCATTTTATAAACTAACTTGATACACACTACAGGTTGTATGCAGAATAAACAATACAGTGGAACAGTATAAAGCAATGTACGCATAATCTATATGCAGCCTTACTTTTTGCTTAGATTTTAACTTTTAGTAGAAATATCGACTTTATAGTGATTTATCACGAATATACCTTATTTTACCCTATTTGACGCATTGACTCAATGCAATTGTGAGAAATAATGGCATTTATCCCTGACCGTTGAACGGGTACAAATGTAACCTTGCAATCGGGGACGATTGTAAAACGTTACAATCTTCCCAGCCAAAGTTGTACACACGGAAAAGAAAGTGTTTGACAGTTGACAAATTTTCTTTTACTAATAACTCGGGAACAAATAAATTAATTTGAATCTTTTTACAGCTATTCATAAGATATTTATAATTTGATAACTTGCCAAAATCGGTACTGGAATAGGTTAATTTATTGTTGAGTTATTAAGAAAAGAATTTTGTCAACTGAAGAATACTTTCTTTCGCGACTGTACTGAACCATTATGAAAATAAACTAGATATGACCGAAGAGAATGCAATTGATGTAAGGAATAAAACAATGTACGCATTAACTATGCTTTTCCGGGGCCACAAGCACGTAGGGAGAGACCCAACCCCCCAAAAATCCTTGGCGGTCTTAGTTTATAATATATCATTATGGTTACTATAGAGAAAGGAGACTTTCTTCCCATATTTCATTATGATCCTTCCCTAACTTCTTTATATACCCTCACAAACGTTTGTGGCTGGCTGCGGATCACTGCTTTTCGATGCTGTATCACAATAGGCTAATGTTTCAATATGTTCCTTCCTTGTGATGTCTTTAAATAGCCATTAAGTTTTTAAAGACTCGTTTGTCAAATAGGCTTCCTTTCTGATTCATCAGGAATAATCAACAATGTAGTCTTTCACTTGTTTTACTTAATCTATTTCACAGATTAGCGTATTCTCTGTTCGGGTCGTTGTGTGAGGGATGTGTATAGAGGTTACAAATGCAGTGTTAATGTCTATTAGTACTATATCATTAGGACTTGAAACAACGACATAACAATAGGGTAGATAGGGTAGGCATTGCCTAGGGGCGCTGTGTTCTCGGGCATATTAGAGGACGCCACTGTGGATTTTGCCTAGGGACGCAAAACGCCGTTGTTACGTCATTGACTTGAATTTTTATATTACGTCGTATTTTAAACTTGGCTTTCTTGTCCATGTTTAAGTTAGGCCGAAGAAAAG
The DNA here is from genome assembly GCF_964235325.1 of Thermobia domestica. Taxonomy (NCBI): domain Eukaryota; kingdom Metazoa; phylum Arthropoda; class Insecta; order Zygentoma; family Lepismatidae; genus Thermobia; species Thermobia domestica. The sequence continues at coordinate 235,571,454 of NC_137459.1, forward strand.
TTATTTCGAGCTAATGTGGCACGGTACCGGTAACAAGTAACTCATCATTCATGCATCTTGTTGACGCGTGGGAATTGCACATTTTAAATAGGTATACTTTTAAATTTGAGGATGTCTGTACTCTAAATTTGTTGACCCCATCCGTCGTTAAATCTATCAGTATTATTATTGTTAGTAGTATCAGTATTATTTAACAATATATATTGTTTTGACATGCCATATATATTGTACTTTTCATTAAAACCATAATGTTACAATTATTTCAAAGCTCTGTTACAATTGACCTGGGCACGGGGACGTTTGTAACAAGACAGATTCTGTCATAAAATGCTTCGTAACTTTCTATATTAGAAATTGTCATGTGTGAAAAAAAATGAATGGAAAACAAATCTTCACTTCATATATTGTATAATTTTTAGACTTGTTGGAGCATAAACATGTGATAAAAAAAAAATAAAATGTAAAATTTGTTACAATTGTCCCCGGTCTCCCATACACTACTCAATCTTTCCATGGTTAATGCAATGTAGCCAAAACTTTGATGTTCTCCTAATATTTAATTTTTTTTTTACTGTAATATTGTCCAGAGATAAGACCTATATCACACCGAGATAAACAAAATGACATAATGAAGATAAGTTATCATGCGTAGTTTCCGAGAAAATCGTGAGAAACGAATTTTTATGAAGTTAAAATATGCTTCGCTTGTTGCCGTTGTGATACAATTGATATCTCCCACACCGGAATAGTCTTCTTCTTCCTCTTCCTCTTCCTCTTCCTCTTCTTCGTCTTATTATTATTATTATTATTATTATTATTATTATTATTATTATTATTATTATTATTATTATTATTATTATTATTAGTTAATGTACTGTAAAAGAAAAATACGAACCGTTAAGTAGCAGATTTTTATCTATTGTTTTTCACAAGGTCGGACCAAGGCAAAATTTTCACCCGGGGAAAGTGACTTTTTGGCGCCCACTTGTTCTAGCATTCTTTTACATATTATTACTATACTATGACTATACCGGCGGGAGCTCATGTGGTTCGGATTACACGTTAATACGTAGGTCCCGTCTCATATATCCTCGCTCTGCCGTGTTGTGACAAAACGCTGTAACTTTGGCGAAGAAGTTTTGCGAAAATGAGCCTTAAAGTTTTCATCCGAAAATGTGATTTGTATCGTATAGAACCAGTGTATCTTGACTTTGGAAACACGTGGTCACATGTAATGTTACGTAAATGCATGTTGTGTGATTAACTTTGGTGAAAATTGATTGGTTGACCATTATTGCCTAGTTACACTGGTTCTACACGATACAGATCACATTTTCGGATGAAAACTTTAAGGCTCATTTTCGCAAAACTTTTTCGCCAAAGTTACATCGTTTTGTCACGACACGGCAGCGCTGCTCAAAGGAACGTTAAATTCAAAGTCAACCCAACTATAGGAGAGAGGTGGGCAATGGCGATCACCCAAGTAAATACGTACTCCAATCCTTCTACAATAAGTGTGTAAAATAAAAAGAGGATCGTTCTTTCAGTTCGGGAACACGATGGAAAAAACTCAAATTGCTACTTTCGTCACCGTTCCCATCACATGTTGGTAATGCCGATCACAGTACAAGCTTAATAAACACAGTTTCATAGGCTGTTCGTTTTTTTAACTGCGCCTTCGAAAGACTGAGAAACGTCAATTGAATGTTTTATTGACGTCTTTTCAGACACGTCATATATATATTCACGTGGTGAGTCCACAACAGTACAGTCAGCATGCACCCACGATCCACATAGGTTACACCGATACCAAAGTTTCAGTATTTGACTCAAGTAGGTGTATTCCCTATCTTAGGTCTAGCCTCTTTTATACTTTTTGGCTGGAGAAGTATTCCAAATGTTTGTTAGGAATGGCAATTACCATGATGGTAAACCGATCACGTTGATCGGCATTCCCAACATTGCGCTATTTTGAAAATTTAGCTGGTTATACTGTAGAACGTAGTTTATTTGAAATATAACTATGTGTCGTGCATTAGACGTAAATATAACTTTTTATGAATCTTAGTAACTTCAAGATCTTACAACGTAAAATTGTACGTATCGTGAGTTGAAATATACAGATCCTTATAAGAAAATCAACAAAAACAAGTTTCAGCACGCTGTAGACTTCACTCTTCTCTGACAACCTCCTCGAAAATACTCAAGAAACTTGCTACAAGAGGCAGATGGCAGCACTAATTTGACTTCTCCTTGGGTCACGCAAGAGGACAAAGTGAGCTGATCGTCATTCCGAACTGATCGCCATTCCCTTCCTCTCCCCTACTATGACTATGTCTATCTATCTATCTATCTATCTATCTATCTATCTATCTATCTATCTATCTATATATATATATATATATATATATATATATATATATATATATATATATATATATATATATGTATATCATGGTAGTCTCTTTTGGTCTCTTCTAATCTCCTACTACGTTGTTGCAGGATGGTATATACGATTTCAGAAACACTGTCAAAATGAATTACTTGGCAAATACTGTACATAGCGAAGCAATAACATCTTCTAGACACTATTTTCAACAAAGGCCAACAGTTCAGCGCGCACTGAGAATAATAATAATAATAATATAATAATAATAATAATAATAATAATAATAATAATAATAATAATAATAATAATAATAAAATAATTATGCTATACCAAGGCTTCTCTACCAAGACCAAGGCTGCAAAATCGTATGTGGTGTACGTAAAATCGTATGTTTCATTTATAAATTCTGTAGTTTTTAGACTTAACTTAAAGCAAACGCATAACTGAAAACGCATGTTTTATGATACTTTCTGTATAGGTATTCCATCTATACGTACTTTCCGTATGAAACAACATAGGTGATCAGAATCTCACATACAAATGGACGTATATAACATATATCTGACGAAGGTAACATACATATATATGTAATATAAGGAAGACTGTTAGATATCAGACATCCTGCAGCGATATCATGTAACATCTAAGGGCAGTGCCTATGTAGCATACGCATAACGTATGCTCCGTAGTGATTTCTGTAGTAAGCAAGAGAATTCCCTGTATTTGTACACTCCGCATCAAAAAAATTGCGACAGCTAACGCCGTGCAGTTAGACCGCCCAATATACCCCTTCTTATCCCATAATTGTGTCAGCTAAATACCCCTCTCTCTCCTTTTTTTCTCCTATTCAAAAATTAACTAACAAAATGAGCGAAATTCTAACTTCAAACTACAAAATTTAATGTATTAGCTTCGACAAAATGAAATAAGAAAACTGAGACGAAACAAGATTCATAGGTTCATGTAGGGAGAAACTGAAACACACACAATGAAAAATTGAAATCGATGAATGTTTATTACACAGAAATTCAAAAATGAGGCAGAGGAAGAGAGAGAGAGAGAGAGAGATAGAGAGAGAGAGAGAGAAGAAAAAGAAAAGGGAGAACGGATAAAATTGTGGAAATCAAATGTAGTAAGAAAAGAACCTAACATTATAAAGTTTCGTTTCCAGATATCAACAGTAATATAGAAATAACATTAAATATTCATTATGTCACTTTCATAATGAATAGCATACTCAATTTCCAGTAGAACTGGATATCCCCTAAACACATCTAGGAAAATGTCAAAACTTTAACACACATGATTTGTTTCCGCGTGGTTCGATTCCAAATTCGGTAGTGTTCATTGGACGTACTGCTACAAAACACATTCTAATATACCCCCTAGATAGCGATGGTCATATCCTCCATTTCAGACTACTAATGCAAACTGAACAAAAAAAACGGAAACGAAAAGAAAAAGAAAGAAAAAAGAAAAAAGAGAAAATTGGAGAATGCTATTTTACTGCTAAATTTCTATCAGAAATATCCTATATTCAAAGTCCAAACTATATCGTAATGAAAACTTAAAAATGTTCGGAAGGAAAAGTTTAAGTCCCTCATAGATGTAGCATGTTTCGAATTTCAAAATGAATAAAACACATTGAATTATAGGATGGAAACAAATTTTGTGTCGAACTAGTATAAATAAAATTTTGTTTTCAAATAACCAAAGAGGTTACCATTTTCTAGCCTTTTCCGAAGGTTTATCTGTTCCGAACATCCAGCATTGATTTCATCTCTTCCGGATATAACATAATTTGCACAGATAGAATGAACATGCTAAGAGCTCAAACGGATCATCGTGTCAGTCGGATGATGTAGACCACCACAGGGTTGAATGTTCAAATCCGTAGTGACCCGGTGATTCGACTGAGACTTGGTAAACCAGAGGATAAAAAAGAGATTTTACTGCGTTCCCTTAGTTTAAACATTATTTCTGACAGAGGTAACCAGGGCTGGGGATGCAATCCCCAGAGCACGAAAAACACGACGCCGAAGTTCTTAGTTAATTTAATTCTCCAGACCAGATATATATCGAGCTCTTGCTCCGTTTTAACTATGGAACATAAAGAGCGTGTGTGTGTGTGTGAAAGAGAGAGAGGGAGAGAAGTGACAAATGCAAAAACAGGATAGGGAAACGTAAAGAAAGAGAGAGAGGGGGACGAATATAAATATGAAACATACTTATCATTGCAGTGTATGATGTAGAACGCACACACTGTTTACTCGAATTATCGCTAGTGTGCTTTGTAAGTTCTCCATCAGAAGATGAATCTCTGTTTCCAGCCATTATTTTATGCGAAAAAATCATACTACCTGGTGGGGAATCAAACCAAGATTTTCCATTTGGAAGTCTAGCACGCTACCATTATAGCACCGATTGCTTTATCCAAGCTTTGTTTAACAAATGGTGTAGCGTTTCTATCTGAGAACGATAACACGAAAAATGTATGCTGCAGATCAATGATGTTTTTGGAATGTTCTTGTAATTCCCTTGCCCTTTCCGAACAAACATTCGTTAATCGTTTCTATAATGTTACAGGTTTTTGCTTCCACATTCTTATGTATTGCTTGTTCAGTATGATAAGTCGACCCTTCACAATCACTTTGTAAAAAATTAACTTTGGCATGAAGAGGATATGAACCTATGTTAGATTGCTTTATTATTCATAAGGCCATTACGTTTCCCCTACACTATTATGCCAACTGAAAGGGCAAGCCAAATATTACTTACTTTAGCTCTGATCTTTGGAACGAACCAAAGTGCAGAACGAAATTCTTTTATTCGACATCCTAGAGATAAGTTAATGCCCATTAGTAAAGGAAAGACATACAATCCAGGAAAAATTACAGAAATAAAACATATTTTGTAGTAATTTCTCCGTGCAAGTTCAAAAGTACGTGAATAATAATAATATTAATAATAATAATAATAATAATAATAATAATAATAATAATAATAATAATAATAATAATAATAATAATAATAATTAATATTCATATTTACAGTATAGTTGTCTATGATTATTATGATTATTATTATTGTTATTATTATTATTATTATTATTATTATTATTATTATTATTATTATTATTATTATTATCAATTACCCGCATCGTTGGGTTAAATTGAGATAAAATAGTAATATGTTCCGTTACTCAGTCAATGTTTAATAGTACTAAAGCGCCCTTTGATATCGGTCATTTTCGATGAGTTCTATATATCCCCTCCCCACCCCATGTTGTGGGGAACGGCATCTGCAGTGTCATTGTTCATCTCAGCGACCCGGAAACTGTGAATTCGACACAGACATTGGTTATTTCGATCATTTTATATGTCTCCCCTCCCTCTAAGTTGCGGGTCTGAATTTGGATTTAAACAGCACCAGATACGTCAGAGTCTATCTCAGCGACTCCAAGAATTGTAGATTCGCTAATAATACCGCCCATTTTTCGTTCTTTTTTAACTGTCGCTTTCCCTCCCCATCTCTGAAGTTACACCTTCAAAGTGATACGACAGAAAACATCTCAGGTTCGAATTTCATCTAGTTTGAAAATTTGATCGAGATTGGTTTGGTGGTTCAAGATTCATTAAGATTTATATATATCCCTCTCCCATTCCCCTTCCTAAATTCTCCCGTAAAAGTGAAATGATAAAAATTATCTCAGGTCCGAACCTCACCTATGTTAAAATTTGATCGAGATTGATCCTTTGTTGACGAGGTATCAAGTTTTGTTTTTCTTATTAACTCTTTCTTCTCCTCAACCCTAAGATATATCGTCAAACTAAATAGACAAAAAACATCTTAGGCCCGAACCTCATCCATGTTGAAAATTTATTCGAGATCGGTCGGGTGGTTCAATAGTAATGATGTCACAAAGACAGTCATTTTAATTTTCATTTTTTTACATATGTATCCCTCTCTCCGGCCCCTACGTTGCACCGTCAAACTGAAATGATAAAAGTCATCAAACAATCAAACCTTATCTATGAAAGTTTGATAGAGATCGGTTGGTGGTTCAAGAGTTATTACGTTTTATTCATTTTTATATATCAACCCACCTCTCCTGCTCTTTCCCCTAAGTTCTACTGTTAAAATGAATGATAAAAAACTTTTTAGGCCCAAAACTTATCAATCTTGAAATTTTGATCTAGATTGGTTGGGTGGTTCAAGAGATTAGGAGCCACATAGTTACTCTCTATTTTATAATATAGGTTATTATTATTATTATTATTATTATTATTATTATTATTATTATTATTATTATTATTATTATTATTATTATTATTATTATTAGCGTACTTTTGAACTTGCACGGTGAAATTTTTACAAAATATGTTTTATTCCTCTATTTTTACTGGATTGTATTTTTTTCTTCATTAGTGGGCACTGATTTCTCTCTAGGCCGTTGAGTAAATGATTTTCGCTGTGCACTTACGTGCAAATAACTATACAGGAAGAAGCCGGTTCGTTCCAAAGATAAGGGCTAAAGTAAGTAATAATTGGCTTGTACTTTCAGGTGTCCTAATAGTGTAGGGGTAACGTAATTGCCTTATGAATAATACAGCTATCTAACATAGGTTTAAATCATGTTCACGCCAAAGATATTTTTCTACAAAGTGATTGTGAAGGATCGACTTATCATACTGGACAAGCAATACGTAAGAATGTGGAAGCTAAAACCTGTAACATGATAGAAACGATTTACGAATCTTGACTGGGAAAGGGCAAGGGAATTATCGGGACATTCCAAAGACATCATTGATCTGCAGCATACACTTTTCGTGTTATCGTTCTGAGAAAGAAACGCTACACCATTTGTTAAACAAAGTTTGGATAAAGGAATCGATGGTGTAGTGGTAGCGTGCTAGGCTTCCAAAAGGAAAATCTTGGTTCGATTCCCCATCAGGTAGTATGATTTTTTCGCATAAAATAATGGCTGGAAACAGAGATTCATCTTCTGATGGAGAACTTACAAAGCACACTAGCGATAATTCGAGTAAACAGTGTGTGCGTTCTACATCATACATTGCAATGATAAGTATATTTCATATTTATATTCGTCCCCCTCTCTCTCTTTCTTGACGTTTCCCTATCCTGTTTTTGCATTTGTCACTTCTCTCCCTCTCTCTTCTTCACACACACACGCTCTTTATGTTCCAAAGTTAAAATGGAGCAAGAGCTCGATATATATCTGGTCTGGAGAATTAAATTAACTAGGAACTTCGGCGTCGTGTTTTTCGTGCTCTGGGGATTGCATCCTCAGTCCTTGTCACCTCTGTCAGAAATAATGTTTAAACTAAGGGAACGCAGTAAAATCTCTTTTTTATCCTCTGGTTTACCAAGTCTCAGTCGAATCACCGGGTCACTACGGATTTGAACATTCAACCCTGTGGTGGTCTACATCATCCGACTGACACGATGATCCGTTTGAGCTCTTAGCGTGTTCATTCTATCTGTGCAAATTACGTTATATCCGGAAGAGATGAAATCAATGCTGAATGTTCGGAACAGATAAATCTTCGGAAAAGGCTAGAAAATGGTTATTTGAAAACAAAATTTTATTTATACTAGTTCGACACAAAATTTGTTTCCATTATATAATTCAACGTGTTTTATTCATTTTGAAATTTGAAACATGCTACATCTATGAGGGACATAAACGTTTCCTTTCGAACATTTGTAACTTTTCATTACAATATAGTTTGGACTTTGAATATAGGATATTTCTGATAGAAATTTAGCTGTAAAATAGCACTCTTCAATTTTCTCTCTTTTCTTTCTTTTTCTTTTCGTTTCCGTTTTTTGTTCAGTTTGCATTAGTAGTCTGAAATGGAGGATACAACCAACGCTATCTGGTGGGTATATTAGAATGTGTTTTGTAGCAGTACGTCCAAGGAACACTACCGAATTTGGAATCGAACCACGCGGAAACAAATCATGTGTGTTAAAGTTTTGACATTTTCCTAGATGTGTTTAGGGGATATCCAGTTCTACTGGAAATTGAGTATGCTATGCATTACGAAACTGACATAATGAATGTTTAAAGCATCCTCTATATATTCGAATAGTTCTGAAAAAGTATCTAAAAAGAAACGTTATTTCTATATTACTTTTGGATTTCTGAAAACGGAACTTTAAAAGGTTAGGTTCTTTTCTTACTACGTTTGATTTCCACATTTTTATCTGATCTCCCTTTTATTTTTCTTCTTCTTTTTTCTTTTCTTTCTCTCTCTCGGTATCATTTCTGAATCTCTGTGTAATTGACTTTTCATTTCTTTCATTCATTGGTTTCATTGGCTCTAACTTTTCATTATGCGTGTTTCAGTTTCTCCGTACATCAACTTATGAATCTTGCTTCGTCTCAGTTTTGTTATTTCATTTTATCGAAACTAATACATGTGTAGTATAAAATCAGAATTGTGCTTATGTTGTTAGCTGATTTTAGTATGGGAGAGAAGAAAGGATGAGAAAGAGAGGGTCTCCTTATCTGACACGATTATCGGATAAGAAGTTGTATATTTGGTGGCCTAACTGCACTTCGTTTGCTGTCGCAATTTTTTTGATGTGGAGTGTACAATTTATCGCTGATCAGAGAACAGATTTTTCTGAGTGCGCGATGACGTTTGTAAGAAATCAAAAGTAAGCACTCTTTATATACTGTTCACCCTCCACTCCCAATTTAAAAGACTAATATAGAAAATTAAAATCTAATAACATTCAGTGCCTTGGAAAAGTTCAGAAAGAACACGACCCGCTATAAACGATACCAACTCCAGTAGTACTGGCAGCACCCTACCGCAATCTTGATAATCCAATTTGGGGGCCACCATGGACCATAGCGAATGAATCAGGGATGCTTTGGCCCGGGATTGCGTCACCTATTGAAATTTTGTTTATGCTTATTCAGGGGCCATGCACGCTGGTGCGAATGAGTCACAGGTACCTTGGACCGGCTATGACGTCACTGAATTGGGATTTTTGGATTAGAGGTCATGATAATTCTTTTAACTATTAAAAATATTGTCTTGATGATTGATTAAGTTATGAATTAGTACAGGTTTATGAATGCTTTTTATTTTCGTTCCCTTTTATGGCATACAATTTGGAGAATGTTATCTCTTTGATGAGATGGACTAACACTGGTGCAAATGAAATCTTTAGTTTTACGTCCCACGGTTATGCCAGTTAGGCTAAAGGAGACGGTGATGATGAGAAAGGAATGAAAGTATGGGAGAAAATTGGAGTATCCTGAGCATAATGTTGTCCACCACAAAACTAATTTCGCGGGGTTTGAAGCAGGGACCCCATACAGCAGAGGTGAACGCTCTACCACTGAGCCACTGCGCTCTCTACTGATGCGAATGAAGTAGATGTATTTGGTTCGAGCTAATGTGTTTGTTTGACGTCGGGGTGACCCTATTTCCGTGTTGATTATCCAATTAGGGACCCATGCCTCATAGCGTTAATGTGAATGAGTTAGAGATGCTTTGGTCCGGGATTGCATTACCTATTGAAATTTTGCTTATGCTTACTCAGGGAGCAGGGAATACATAGGATCACTCAGGACACATATGATCACCTTGATCCACGTGACAAGAGGGACCTCGTTCCCTTTGATGAGTATGCAAATATTAAAATTTGGATTTTTTTAACTTGTCCTATTACTTTTGATGAGACATTGTCGTTGTGTAATAGAGTACAATGGTTTACTTTTTAAATTTGGGAGTCATCGTTCCCTTTGATGAATATTGATTTTGGAGCCTTATTACGTTATATGAAGGCGTATTTAAAACTATTCCCTTAAATTTGATAAGTACTTTGTGATCCATGTCGTTCCGCTTTACGGGTGAACATGGATACTTTACATGTGTTGCAATCGTCCCGAGATCGTTTCTTGGTGCTAGTTTAGGAAATGTTGAATTTAACGTCCCCGCGAAAACGATGGTGATGAGAAATGGTAGGCCGAAACAGGGAAAACACGAACTTACTTGACTGAGGATTGAAGGAGGGACGTCGCACATTAGAGACAAGCGCTAAGCCACCGTGCTCCATTGAGAAGTTTTAATTTGTTGATTACTACATTATAAACATTGCAATCGTCCGAGTTTGATTCTTGGTTCTAGTGTTAGGAAATTTTAACGCCCCTCGCGGCTAAGCAAAACGACGATGATAAGAATTGATGAAATGATAAAACATGATAAACTTACTTGGCTGAGGATTGAAGCTGAGACCTGACGCATCAGAAATGAGCGCTGAGTCACCATGCCCCTTCGGTACGAGCAATTTCACGTATGAAATGAACAAGAACAGATTATGTTACATTACACATTTCTGCTCGTTGTTACGAATAGAAGTTTGTTATTGTGAAATTGCAAAATTGCTTTTACGAAGAGTACTACATCAGCATTTTTTCTCAGCTGACGGACTTTTAAAGCTCCACTTTACATTCATGTCAAAGACAGTTTCGTAACATAACGATGAGTGTTAGATTTTTCAATCAAGTTTAAGGAAATGAATCACATTTTAGATGTTTTAATTTGAATGTCGTAAGAAACTAACGAGTCAACGGTATGATGACATGACCAGAATCGCGATACTAGATGTCGTAACGATTGATGTGTAAGGAGAAAAACGTGAATAATGTCACAACCAATCAGATTGTTTCTTACATCACGTTTCGGCTCATGATACATGATGAAAGCTGTGTTTTCATTGGTTCTCCGTGATTTCATTTATTAGTTTCCTTGTTTTTGATTGGCTGATAGTAATATCACTTTATAGTTGAACACGTCTCAGATTTAAATAAAATTCTAAATTTCATTTTTCAAGTCCTACTTCCACAAAGATCGTGAATGAACGAAGGTGTACCTTTTGTGACAGCGTGACTTTACTCCGTTCCTTGAATTTGAGGTAAGTATCTACCGCGTTACTTAATATCAATGGAGTGTTTTTGAAATGTATTACGCATGAGAATAACATTGTTATTACTGATTTATTTTAGCATGAAATATTTAGCAAATGGAAGAATTAGTGGAAGTACCCTCACTTATTTGACCGGGGGGAGGGTCGAATCAGGAACACCCACACATTAGAAGTAAGCAGGTGAAATGATGTGATTTGTTGATTTTGGTTTAGCGTCCCTTCAGTAGTGGGGCTAGGAATACAGCTTAATGTTGAATCTGAGCGCATACTGGGTGTTGAACCCGGACCAGTGGTGCGTAACGCTCGCAGCTCAGTTTCTGAAAGTTACCATTAACGTATACAAAATTTTAGTTTTTCAAAAAACTACGCACGAATTTGTTCCCTGAAAAGAAAAGTTTAACAGTGAGACGTGGACCTACAGTTTAAAGTGGGATCTGATCTCCCGCCGAGAATCGCATTCGAGTCTACCTTTCCTTAGCTCGAGAAAAGCAAGCGCATGAGATTTTGTTTTCGTTTCATGTTCGTGATACGTTTCAAAGTTCAGTGTGAAGGTAAAATGCTTACTACAATGATTCTCTCAACACAGTTAGAAAAACAATTTCATTCATTCTTTTTATCACTACAGAAACTTAGGTCACCTACATGTTGATGTTGGTCCCGGGTTTGATTTCCAGTGTGACGATAATAAATTTTTTAACAGTAGAACTATTTGAGATATGATAATTCTTTTAGGATTGATCGTGTAGTCATTTTGATACTGTTAAACATGTTAGCGATCTCTGAATTCAATTTTTAATTCGTGCTTTTTTTCTGTCTCGTTTAGATATTTGTTTTCTTTGCCTATTCCTTTTTGTTCTACCTTTCCTTTTCCAATTTGAATATGGCTACTTCTGGCTTTACTGTCTTGCGAGAAATCAATAGACATTAGCGGCGTTTTAATCTCGAAGGACGAATGCTGGAAATTCAAATTAATGCTCCGACCAGTGACACCGATATTGTTGAGTGGGTTCAGGCCTCCTTTCAACAGATGTTGGATTACTTATTAGAAAATGTCGACGAATTATCGATGGTCGGATTATCGATTTTATCTCATGATGAAAAGAACAAACCGTTTTATTTATCTTTTCGGCGTGCAAGTAATTTGACACTGGAAATTTTGTGGGCTTCTTTTGATCGCATCCTTCAAAGTAACGGTAGTTTTCTCATGAACGAACCGTTCATTTTACATTTTCATCATGTGGAAGTGCCCCGTGGATTTGGATTGGTGCGTCAAAGTCTTTTATTAAACGACGAGTTACTAAAACGCAAGAAAGGCATTTTACGAGTGAAAAACACCGACAAGAAATGTTTGGCTTATGCGATTGTGATTGCTATTGGCCTAAAGAAATATAAGGATACGAACAAGAAACTGTACAGACAATATCAGGACCAGAGGAAGTGTGTTGTTCTCCCTGACGTACATGAACTTTTGTCCAGATCCTCAGTGAATTTAGACCATGGAGGATCCGTGGAAGAACTACGACAATTGCAACGCTACTTGACCAATTATAAACTTACCGTATACACCAGCTTTACCGGATAAGATATTCTGTATGAAGGACCGGGTGGCGAAGACAAAATTCCAATCAATTTAATGTGCATCTATTCACATTATGACATCATCACGTCACCAACTATTACTGTGCTGCATGCCTGAAGAAATATGATCATCGCACTGCACACGTCAAGAACTGTTCGGCCATGTGTGAAAAATGTTTGCAGAATCCGCCATGCAGTAAGACCAATACGGAGAAACAGTGTCCAGAATGCAATCGTGAATTTTATGGTGAAACATGCTATACAAATCATCTGACTGTACCATATCATAAGGGCCAGCCACTATACAAGATGGTAAAACAGTGTTCCAAATGTTTACGCATTTATTCGTTTGTCCATACAGGAGAAAGAGAACATCATTGTACAGATTATTTTTGTAATGTGTGTCATAAACACGTTACGTCTACCCACCAATGCTACATGAAGCCTGATACGACTCAATTAAACCCTGGAGTTCCATCAGTGTTACATGCCAAGAAGGTTATGATTGTCTCCTATGATATCGAAGGCACACAGGATACTTTCTTCGATGAAGACACGCTCATTCATAAGCCCAATTTACTGGTGGCCCAACAAGTATGTTACAACTGTGTTCAAGATGAAGATATACATCATCCGTGTGAAGTTTGTGGACAGCGGGAACATATTTTTCAAGATGATCCGATCAATGCCTTTCTTGCGTATTTACGTCAACCACGACCCAACATCAAGCTTATTGTATCTTTGGCACATAACTCTAAGGGATATGATGGTCATTTTATTCTTAAATCTTTAGTGGAAGAACATGAATTGAAACCTACTTTGATCTTGAATGGAGCAAAAATTTTAAGCATGAAAGTGAATCACTTATCGTTTATTGACTCCTTAAATTTCATGCCAATGGCTTTAAGTAAATTATCCAAGGCATTTCATTTACCAGTGACCAAACGATATTTTCCACACTTTTATAATACTGCTGCAAATCAAACGTATGTGGAAAAATTACCGGATATCCATTATTATGGTGCAGATGAAATGAAAGTGGATGAACAAGAGAAATTCATGACATGGTATAACGAACACCAGAACGTTACGTTTATTTTCCAAGAAGAATTGGTGAACTATTGTGACCAGGACGTCAACGTACTTCGAATGGCTTGTATATCCTTCACGACCACTTTTGAACAAGAAACTCACGTCAATCCTTTCCTGGAGGCTATCACTTTGGCGAGTGCGTGCAATTTAGTATTTCGACGAAATTTCTTAAAACCCAATACTATTAGCATTCTTCCTGCACGAGGATACCGTCACAGAAACAATCAGTCACGGATTGCATTGCAGTGGCTTGCCTACATGGAGGAAAAAGAGGGTCATTCAATTCTACATGCTGCAAGAGGAAAAGAAGTTTATGTTGCTGGTTTTCATCTAGACGGCTACTACAAACATCCCGATAATAAAGAGGAACACGTGTATGAATTTGAAGAGTGTAGAATCCATGCCTGTCCTCTATGCGTCCCTACAGGCCGTGATCAGCCCATTTATGAGAACTCCGAAGAAACGATGAACTATCGCTACGAGAGAACACAACGTAAAATGAAATTATTACGATCCATGGGATATAAAGTACATGAAATGTGGGAATGTGAGTTTCGTCAAGTGTTAAAATCCAATCCAGCATTGGCCTCTTCTTTAAGCACACATCCTTATACTAATAAAACACCATTAAATCCAAGAGACAGCTTCTATGGTGGTCGTGTTAATGCCATTAAATTGTATCACGTCGCAAATGAAAATGAAGGCGAACAAATTAAATTCTTGGATATCGTTTCCCTGTGTCCTTATGTGAATAAATGTGGACGGTATCCAATAGGGAACCCAAGAATATATCTACAGGGAGATCCAGAAATGCCCGCCATTCAAGATGTCAACGGATTAATCAAGTTAAAGATTTTGCCTAACAGAAATGTGTTTCATCCAGTACTTCCATTTCGCTCAAATAAGAAGTTGTTGTTTCCACTTTGTGCTGCCTGTGTCACAGCATTAAATCAAGATTCTGAATATAAACATACCGACAGTGAACGAAGTCTAACAGGAACGTGGGTGTCCTATGAAATTCAAAAAGCCATTGAACTTGGGTATCAAGTCATTGAAATTTACGAAATTTGGGATTACGACATCACCGTATATGATCCAGAAACCAAGACTGGCGGATTATTCAGTGAATACATTAACACACATTTGAAATCTAAGCTGGAAGCTTCTGGTTGGCCTGCCAATTGCGTCACCGAAGAAAAAATGCAGCAGTATATTCAAATGGTGTAACAACGTGAAGGCATAACTTTGGATGCAGCAAATATAATGACAAATTCAGCACGTCGTAGTCTTGCAAAACTCTGTTTGAATGCCTTCTCGGGACGACTCGCTATAAGAGACAATTTCAGCCAAACAACCATCATTAACGACCCAAAAGAACTGTATCAGAAATTAACTGCTCCAGATATAAAAGTCAACCAAATTTTACCTTTTAATGATTCGTTGTTATACCTTTATTGGCAGTATGAAGATAATGTTCCAGTACAAAATCACAATGCTAATGTTGTCCTTGGAGCATTTACAACGTGTCAAGCTCGTCTGGTACTCTACAAATATTTAGAATTGCTGCAAGAAAGAGTACTTACTATATTTCGAAACAGATTCCGTGAAATTCACGCAGCGACCATCAGAGCCCACAATAGAACCAGAAGTATTTCTTGGTTCAATGTCAAATGAACTGGAATCAATTGGACCAAAATCATACATTAAAAAATTCGTGTCTGGTGGCCCAAAACAGTATACCTTAGAAATCTACGATCCCGACACGAAATCAACTAGTTATGTATGCAAAATTCGTGGATTCACACTCAATTATACAGCAAGTCAAAAGTTAAATTTCAATAGTGTGGAGCAAATGATTGTAAATCAAACCAGTGAAAAAATCTCCATTAGCACGCCACACAAAATTTACAGAACCCACGATCATCAGCTTGTCACAAAACCTAAAGAAAAGAAGTACAGTGTCAACTATAAAAAACGCCAATTAATACGATATACATACGAGACATTGCCCTATGGGTATAAAAAAGCAAGAACAGAATAACAGTCATATTTTTCCCTAATCCCACCAACATCACCTCCCAAAGATGGGCAAAGAATCAACACAGGACATGCTTCAACGATGCACGAACGGAGACAAACTCAGATAACATCACCTTGCAGAAACCAGTGGAGAGAAAAAAAGGAATTCAGGTACGTCACATTTGCTTTTCTTTTTCTCACCTCACTCTCTCTTGATCAGTTAGTTTATGTTCTTGTTCGATGTTAATAATCTGTTTTTCTTCTTTCACAGTAAACAAAATAAATATTACCATGTATATTCATATGTTTTATTTTCTCTTTACAGAATTTGTACCCGTCACGGACACGTCTTTCTTTGAAGAAAAAGAAATGCAGACAAAGATGGAGAAAAAAGAAATTCTGTATTCTATTTAATATGCTAAAAATAAATGTACAGAAACATGAAAAAAAGTAATTCTGTGTTTTATTTCACATCCTAAGTCAAATTCTTTTTCTGTACTGCGATTTCAATTTCTTTTTTCTGAATCAGTTTACCGGTAAAATAAATTTTCTAAAATGCTTTGCGGAAAAAAAAATCAAACTAAATTTTTGTTTCAGAACTTTTTTTTGGTGTACAAAATAAAATTATGTGTCAGAATTTTTTCTGTACGAAACAAAATACTAATTCAGAAAAATTTTTGTGTACAAAATAAAATTCAGTTTCAGAAAATTTTTTGTGTACGAAACAAAATTGGTTTCAGAAAAAATTTTTGTGTACAAAACAAAATTGTTTTCAGAAAAAAAATTGTGTACGAAACAAAATTCTGTTTCATAAATTTTTTATGTACAAAACAAAAACTGTTTCAGAAAATTTTTATGTACAAACAAAATTCTGTTTCAGAAAAAAAAATTGTGTACAAAACAAAAATCAGTTTGCGTCACGAAACTGCTCCGACTAAATGAATCAATTCATTCTGATAGTGTTGGCAACACTTAAAAATCTCGCTAAGTATCGCTCAGACACTGAGTTACAGCGAACACAACTAGATACGAACCAACAACCCTAAACGTCTGATTCATCTCTAAGTACAGCCAACTAAACAATAAGATTATGTTTATACGTTTTAATGCCAATGCTTAGCACTGAGTCAGCAAGGTTTCCTTCAAGGTCAAAGTCGTACACGAAGTAAAAAAGATGACAACACAGACTTTCTATCTTTCTATATGAAACATAAACCTAGTGTGAAAACGGCTCACACCGAATTATGTAATGTAACATAACCTGTCCATGTTCTTTTCATATATGAAATTGCTCGCACCGAAGGTGGCATGGTTGCTCGGCGCTTATTTCTGATGTGTGAGGTCTCTACTTCAATCCGCAAGCAAGTAAGTTCATGTTTCCACCTGTTTCGTCCTATCATTTCTCATCATCGTTTCAAGGGGGGCGTTAAAATTTTCCTAACACTAGCAGCAAGAATCAAACTCGGGACCATTGCATTGTCTATAACGTAGTAATCAACAAACTAAAACTTCTCAATGGGGCACGGTGGCTCAGCGTTTGTCTCTAATGTGTGAGGTCCCTGCTTCAATCCTCAGTCAAGTAAGTTCATGTTTTCTACCTGTTTCGTCCTATCATTTCTCATTATCATCGTTTTCGCGGGGACGGTAAATTCAACATTTCCTAAACTAGTACCAAGAATCGAACTCGGGACGATTGCAAGGTATCCATGTTCACCCCTGAAGCGGAACAAAATGGATCACAAAGTACTTATCAAATTTAAGGGAATAATTTTAAATACGTCTCCATATAACGTAATAAGGCTCCAAAATCAATACTCATCAAAGGGAACGATGACTCCCAAATTTAAAAAGTAAACCATTGTACTCTATTATATAACGAAAATGTCTCGTGAAGGGCAATAGGATAAGTTAAAACAATAAACTTCCGAAATGGATATTTTTATACTCATCAAAGAGTACGAGGTCCGATACGCCCCCCCAAACTCCTGATGTAAATCAATGTGATCTTATGTGTCCTGAGTGATCCCTGACCCCTGAGTAAACATAAGCAAAAATTTCAATAGGTAATGCAATCCCGGGCCAAAACATCTCTAACTCATTCGCTATGGTCCATATGGGAGCCCCAAATTGTATAATCAAGAGTGAAATAGGGTCATGCTGACGTCAAACAAACACATTAGCTCGAACCAAATACTTCTACTTCATTCGCACCAATAAGGGACGTGGTGGCTCGATGGTAAAGCGTTCACCTCTGCTCTATGGGGTCCCTAGTTCAAACCCCGCGAAAGTAGTTTTGTTGTTAACAACATTATGCTCGGTATACTCCAATTTTCTCCCACCAATTCATTCATTTTTCATCGTCACCGTCTTCTTTAGCCTAATCGTGGGACGTAAAACTAAAGATTTCATTTGCACCAGTGTTAGTCCATCTCATCAAAGGGATAACAATCTCCAAATTTTATGCCATAAAAGGGAATGAAAAAATAAAATGCATTCATAAACATATACAAATTCATAACGTAATCAATCATCAAAACCATATTTTTTTAATAATTTTGAAGAATCATCATGACCTCTAATCCAAAAATCCCAATTCAATGACGTCATAGCCGGACCAAGGTACCTCTGGCTCATTCGCACCAACGTGCATGGCCCCTGAATAAGCATTACCAAAATTTCAATAGGTGACGCAATCCCGGGCCAAAGCATCCCTAATTCATTCGCTATGGTCCATGGGGACCCCAAATTGGATTATTAAGAGTGCGGTAGGGTGCTGCCATTACTACTACTCCCCTCCACTCTTTCTTCTACATACCATGTCTTCATTTGCCGATACAGCCCCCTTAGTACTAGGAAACTCTCTTCTTCCATGGTGGAATTGGAAAAGATGATGTAATTGACGTTACTTTACAAGAATATAATCCAAAAAAGTCAGTGGAAAACACGTTATAAAATTTACATTTTGAGGCTCGTTTTGGCGCACCCTGACTGTGGCGCCCCAGGCAGTTGCCCGGACCTTGATCCGCTCCTGGTTTTTTGATATATTCTAACAGTAATGCACATAGTTCTTGTAAATACGCATGGCAATCAAGGACAACGGCGTATTAATGTAAGGAATACTCTGCAAACTTGCAATAAATAACAGATAAACAATATTTGCAAGAAAAAAAAGTAACTAACTTCGGCACGTCTGGCAGTACATCCACATTGCGCACTATGTTCGCGAGAATATAGGCACGCATTCAGACTCTAACACAGAGCGTGGTGTTATCATGTTCGTTTGGATGATTTTAAAAAGATGAGCCTGATGTATAAAATTTATAAAGTCATATTGCTACTCCAAGGGCTGTACGATGGAGGGATTAACGTTAATATTAACGGTAATAGTGAACACTTACGTAGCTCTAACGGTTAGCTTAGTTTTTGAGATGATTCTTAGACTAGGACCTGTTGGCATGCAGTTAGAAGACTCATTATTTAAAAAGCACATGTTATCTGTGGAGTACTAACGATTTTCGTCACTATCGAACACTAACGTAGCACTAATGACGTATAAAGTCGAAATTAGGGTCTCACGTAAGTGGCTTGTCAATTTCAGGGGCATTATACTTTCCTTATTCATACAGGGTTTATGTCACCCATGGCAAACATGAAACTCGGCGCCCCTAATTTATATGTATAAACACGAGCAAAAGTACATTCACACTTCCAATTTTCATATCCAGTAAAGTTAGACAACCAACAAGGTTCACTGGTTGAGAACTACGTAAGGCGTTCTACAAGTGCACTAATTTGTTTGAAACATGTCAGTGTAGCAAACTTCAAAAAATAGAAAAAAATATCAATCCCTCTGCGACGAATAGAAAATAGGTTAGAATACACAGTTTAGTATTTACAGTGCGATTGATATGATGAGAGAGTTACAGAGAAATTTTATTTAACCTTAGATATAGCAAGAAAAATCAATGCTGGTTAAACTTTCATTTCATTTCACAGGTTACGTCATTTTGTAAAATCTCTGAATGTTTTAAATTGGTCGTTTCAGCGTTTCCTTCAGATTTTTTAGTTATCAGTTTTAGTATCTCTACTGAAACTTGAAAACTCTACTACGAAAAAATATCAGGTCGAGGTATTTTGACTTTCATCTTTGTTTTGTGAGAATATTTTTTATCGGCAAAACCATCGTAATTTTTATTTTTTTAAAAAATGTATTAATATTATTTTTCATTTACACATTAAAGCTAACAAGAATATTTTTGGTGTTGTATTACTGGTTTCCAGTGTGTTCGGAAATTAAACAGAAAAGAAAAATAAGTACAAAGGATGAAGAAAACCTAAGAAAGTAAAAAAAAAAAAAAAAAGATCTGCTGCTTGTCAGTTCAATTTGCAAATCCCGTTCCATTAGTAGAAAACCTGTCATATATTTTAAATATGACAAATAGTCATATTTTGTGCGCTCATAGCATGAGTATGTGTAATTTAATCTCCAATTAATGATACAAGCAAGTATTAATTAGACGTATATACGATATCAAAAGAATACGAGTTCTCGTTTGTAATACGCCGTAATATATAATTCACTATCTCTTGCTATATTCTAAGTAATC
Organism: Thermobia domestica; assembly: GCF_964235325.1. Taxonomy (NCBI): domain Eukaryota; kingdom Metazoa; phylum Arthropoda; class Insecta; order Zygentoma; family Lepismatidae; genus Thermobia; species Thermobia domestica. The sequence goes on from NC_137459.1 coordinate 235,592,109, forward strand.
GAGAACGGTAATTTCGTAAAGAATAATAAACAAAAATGAAATAAAATATAGTCAAATATGAATATCGACGAAAGTTTAGGATAATATTTCAATTGAAGTTATCTCCACTGTCTCTTTCTCCCGGTTAACATGTGCATGATTCTTGCATCTCATCTCTAGATGGAGAACTTTGAGCAAAGAGAAGTCATCATACTCTGCAAGAACAAATTCAATTTAAAAGTATTAAGTTGACTTTGAATAGACTTGAACCGATGACCTCTGGATTTCTAAACTAGTGCCTATAACACCTTGACTATTCTTTCACTACTCCCCAAGTCTCTCAACTTGAGAGTTGAGTCATGAAATAATGGTCGGAGGGAGAAAGAACGGAAACAAAACTTTGATTTACAAAAAATAACAGAAATAAACAGAATCTTTTGGTTTGCCGAATGAAGGCTTAAATGGCCTAGTGTCGGTTAAGACAACTCTTTTGAAGAAATCTTGAAAGTGACAAAATATTTCTTTTCTACCATAGAAACCTGTGTGTCTTGGTACGTATTTAATTAATTACGCTGAAATTTAAAAGAAGTGCCTTGCGTGGTGAAATAATACATTAATATCTGCCAAAAAGATTTTTGTCGCGGGTCTGCATTAGTTAACACTTCCTGAAATCTATGTTATGACCAATTAATCCATACAATACGCATCCACTTCATAATTTAATTATATGGTTTAGGATTTAGATTGCTGGGTTATCGGCAGCTAAGGCCATTTAGCCCGTCACGCTTTGGAGGGATGACGTCCCGCGGCGACCATTCGGCGGCTGGAAAAGGAAAGGAAGAAAGATTATATAAGGAAGGAAGCGGCCTAGGACCTATACATTAGGTACCACCCCGGCACATGCCTGGTGTTAATGAGGAAAGCCCAGGAAAACCTCATTAATTGTGGCTGGCCTGAAAAGGCGTTTTACACTTTTCGACCTAGTGCCCCCACCGGGATCGCTCGCACCGAAGGGCGTAATTTAATTATGTTCAACAAAGCTATTCAAGTAGCAAATATGAACAAAATATTAACTATATTTATTTTAATGTTGCAGTTTAGACAACAAGCTGTAAAAATAGAAAAAAAAAATCAGAACAAATCTTCATATTTAGCACTTAACGTTAATACAAAGAAAGTATTACAACTATGTTTGTTGTCGAGATATTATCTTCGTTACAGAAGTTTATCTGTGTATTATTGGGTGAGTGGATAAAGTTCTTGAACAGTGAGATAATCATTAGGTGTGTTGGGTTCGAGCTCCGCCGCAGATATCTTATGATTCCTTTTTTCTAATGCTTGTTAAAAAAGAACCACAAATAGATGGCTACAATTCGGTCATTTCAATTTGGAGTTGACCACGTGATTTTTGTGCTTGAATGGTACGTCGAACAAACGTTTGTTTCGTGCCGGATATAAGACTTTGACCAGGTAATGGAGACTGCTTTGAAACCAAATGCAGAGTACGAGAATTAAACCTGTCATATCTGTAGTTAGATGTGGATAAGAAACAAAATTGAGAACAAAATGTTTAAGAACAACTCAAGGTTTTAACAGAAACTATCCGAAGATTATTGACTTACATCATCATAAGAGAAATACGATAGACCTGCCTAAGAAAAAAAAAAAAAAAACATGTAACTTTCTAATCGGAGGCAAAGAAACCTAATGTGAACATACTAAGGACGAATCTTCTACTGTGTAGTGATCGTGGTTCAGTGGTCAAGGCGTCGGGCAATAATCTAAAGGTCGTCGGATCGGATCCACGGAGGGCAAGTATTTATTTTTACTTTAGAAGTTTTGGTCGCGATTGATCTGCGATTACACACATTTTTTTTTATTTTCAGATTTTGAATGCTGGTTGTTTTCAGTACTTAAATTAGCAAATCTTCAGGTATAATAATAATAATTATTATTCTTATTATTATCTCGTAGAAGATTAATACTTAGGACCTTATTATCGCTCAGGTCATACCATTACAAGCTGAAACGTGACATTTGGCAAGAACATTTCGGTTTTGTTTAGTGTTGCCCACGAGAAAAACACTGAAACAAAACAGTGTTCTTCTCATTTCGTTTCTGAAACAAAACAAAGAAAATCGAGACGAGAAAGAACATTTTATCTTCGAGATTTGACAAGGCTAACTCAAATTATGGTCTTACTTTAGAAATGAGAATCGAAACGAGACGAAAAGTAGCGTAAACATTTCTCGCATTATCTTGATTCTCGAAGTAGTGTATGTCCATTGTTTAAGTAACAATTGCTCTGTAGACTGAATTTTAAACGCTATTTTGTTATTTTGTATTTCCGAGGTAATCAAATTATGGTCTGAGTACGTATTTTTGTAACAAAGCTTTTATAATTACTTCTGCATATCCTAAGTTAGTTTATTATATTCGTTAGTTTCAGTGATATTCAGTTATTTTTATTACAGTTATTTTATTTAAAACGTACAGTGGAATACTTTCTATATGAAATTTTAGTGGAAGCCAAATAAATGATTGTTAAATAATTTTTAAAAACATGATTATTTGGTTTATAAAATTTGTTTTTTTTTTATATTTGTCAATATTTTTGTTTGTTACAGCTAATTGCCATTTTATTTTTGAATTTTAACATATTTAAAGTTTAGTTTTTTAATAAATATTATTGTTATGTATATAAATATAAAAATTATTTTTTTAATTTTGAAAAAGATGTATATTTGTTTACCAAAACATTATTAAATATTTGGTTTTATTTTTAACAATAAATTAAATTTCAAATGCACATATTAAAGTTACCTAGGTGTTATATTATAGCTTGTTATAAAAAAGTTTATTTTTTAGTTTACACAACCTTGGCCTCATGTTATTTTTGTTTTTAAATGCTTTAATCATTTTCTCACCTTCCGCATACAAATTATTTCGAATAAAAATATTATTTTAATTGGCCATTTTGTTTTATGTTAATAAAAAAACTTAATGCACTATTAAGTAATAATTTACTTATCATATAATACTAGTAATTTCCATATCGATCATGTAGAATTTACGTGTCCCAGCCGAGCCCAATTGGGTCCCCTTACAGACCCATGCCGATAAAGGATATAACTCATGTTTATTGATTTGTGAAGATTCTGCCGAATTGGAACGTAAATTACTAATTATTTTCGGAATTTGTATGTTAACGTAACTATAAGACGATTTAAGCCAATGTAGCAGTCGATATGCGACAATGTCGTCCAATGCCGTTTTACCTAGCCTGTATCATTCTTAGTAGTTTGACATCGCGCCATCTGTAATGGGACGATTTGTTAACTGTTCTAGGGGGATCAACCTCGAGATTCATATGGATGGATGTTGAAGTTTTCCATTTAGCCATCAACGGCCCACCAACATGTGCTACTGGGGTGGTTTCGGCTTATGGTTACATTACAAGCAGTAAAAATTTCTTTGTCCCTTTGACATAGTCATTATTATTTCAACTTTATTCTTAGTAATTTAAAACAGTACTTCTCAAAGTGAGCATTAAAGCACCACAGGGTGCGTTCGCATTTCCAAAGGATACACTGGAACAAAAAAGAGCAATTGGGAGCGTTTGAGATTTCAGCCTTTTAGACTTTTTCTTATCATTGGACGAAAGCAATTATGTATTTTACAAATTATCTAAAGTTTAAATTTCTTTAGTAACTCTAAGGTGAGTTATCTCAAAAGATTAATATCTACGGGAGAGAGAAGAACATTCAATATCTGTTTTTCTTTGCATCTTGTCATTTGTACGACAGCAACATGTCACTCATTGACCGTTTAACGTTGAGAATTGACATAGATATTACTGTTCATTTGGCATTCTACTGCTGATAAGAGCGTCAATGAAAACTTGACTCACGACCCACTGAACCACCACCCACCGTGACCCACGACCCACCATGACCCACCACCCAACGTGACCCACTCTGACCCACCACCAACTCTGACTCACCGTGACCCACCACCCACCCATGAACCACTCTCATCCACTGTGACCTACTCTGAGTCACCAAAATCCATCGTCATCAACTCTGAACACGATCCACGGCCTCTTCTGTACTGACTAAAGTGTTTACACTTGTAATAAAACAAGACTGTGAAATTGTCACTAAGCGGAGTTTGAATTTCTAGTCAATCGCTCAAGCACCACTCTGTTACAATAACAGTGGATCTGACCTTTACGATATAAAATGGTAAAGTGTTTGTTAGTGAGGAAATTGAAGCACTTCGAGGTGGGGGAAAATTAGTGTGGGCCTAAAATATACTTGTACTAAAAGAGTATTCTTGCAAGTGTTAATTTTTGAACGCATTCCAAAAGAAATTTCTATTTGCAGGGAAATATCCCTGTACAATATGGAAAAGGTTATGGTTTCTCAGTTCACAGTATTTTTCTCACAGAAGACTTTAAAAATCAGTTTTTCATAGTGTATAAACGTGCTTGGGTACCCTATGTGAGAGCATCTCCATAAAGTATGCTCATAATTGTAATTTGTGTAATCACTAAAACAGCATGTTAAATTTAAGTTACAAATATGCATAATTACAATTACTATGAATATTTATTCAAAGTAGTTTACCTAATGCAAAGAAGAGACTTACTAAAAATTAGGTACAAAGTTGAATAACACAAATAAGCATTAGTAATACAAGTACACATTTTCCATAACTCGTAATTTTCCACCTTAAAACAAATCTGAAATCGGGTTTATTTCCTGTTGGTAACTTTTTCGTGGTAAATCATCCGCAGCGGAATGATGTCCATCTTTCAGCCAAGAAATAACTAGCTCGTCTACTTTGAGCTTGTCTAGCGGTGGGCCATTAACATTGGCGAACAACAAGTTAGATCATCTTTGAACACTTAGTCTATTTCTAATATCAGTCATCTGTAAATTCATAAGGGGAAATCCCCGTTCGCACTCTGTCGTGGAAATTGATAATACTTCTACACGATTTTTGCAACTCCTCATCGACAATCTGCTTGTTAGACTTAAGTCTGATAACGATTTTTCTTGGTCAGTTTTGAAATACTCAGGAAGAAGTATCATCTCTCTATCACCATACAACATCTTTTCCATATTGTAAAGATTTCTCGGGTAGAGCAAATAATGTACTCGGGATTTGGACTTTTCCCTTCACCTTTTTATTACAAAAGTTTTATGTACACAAATTATAGTAAGAATTTCCTCTAATATTTAGGTGAGATTAGATAGGAGCCCGGTGACCAAGCGTCGTGGGCCTTGGGGTTAGGTACTCTCGGTGACCGTGCGTCGTGAGAGGGGTGTAGATTAGGTTTCTCTTTCTCGGTGACCGTGCGTCGTGAGAAAGAGGATAGGAACCCGTTGACCGTGCGTCGTGGGTATAAGGATAGGTACCTCTCGGTGACCAAGCGTCGTGAGAGGGGTTTTAGGTGTTGTGATCAATCCGTGAAGATTGATGTTGGTCGAGGTGTGCAGGTCCTTTTTATTCTGTCTTGTCGGCTTCCATCGTGGGTATTCGTCCTTCCGACTGATGGCGATGGTGATCGACTCCTCTTCGGGAACGTCGTCTGTTTGTTTGTGTTTATTATCAACACATGTAGTTCACACGTGGTTATTGCCTGGTACGGCAACGTGGGGATCCTTACACCCCCGGGGCGTAGAAAAAAAATAAGCCACTGGATTATTTTTTTCGTGTTTGTGCCAGCATGTGGAGTCCGCATATTGGGCACAGTAGACACTGGAAAACACTATAACACTGAAACACAAAATCAAAGTTAAAAGCACTGGTCACTGATATCACTGTTTGAGATATGATCACATAAGTTTTAAAGTTGAAGTTGGAGCACTGACAGTTTGTCCTCTTAAGCTAAGCAGGATCCGTATATTACGTCATCTCCCTCAAAGGAGAGGCTGTCGAAGCTCTGATGATTACAGTTAATAGTTATAACTACGTCACTGATGGTAATGTCCGTAGTATATGTTATGAAGTTCGCACGTCATATAGTGCTATTATATAAAAGTTTCTAATATTGGTCTAGTTCAGGCTAGTAATAGTTAATAGATGACAGAACATACTTAGAGAACGGCTAAAGTCATTACATTGATAATTGTAGTCACGGCGGAAAAAAGGTTGCCAATCAAAAGTCCTGATTTTCTGAACGCTCTGTATATGTAGGTTAGTGTGTTAGTGACAGTTATATGATACGCAGCAGAGAAGCGAATATAAAAATGTTATAGCTGGCCTTGTGAAGTTCGTTCGCTCGAAGTCGAAAGAAAATGCTGGCTTGCAATTTTGTTCACTGAAGGAAATTGTATGTATGCTTATTTATATGACAGAATGCAGGTTGGTTAAGAATTAAGAGTGAGAAAAAAAACAAGGGATCGCTTGCGATTCGAATACTAAGGTGGGTACTAGATTTGGTCACTTCAAATAGTTAGCTGCATCATATGCTGTATCTTGTTTTCTTCTATTCCATGTTTTATTTCTTTGTTGTTTTTTTTTCTTTTCTTCTTTGCCGCTGAAACATGAAGAGTGCGCTTCGCATGTCGCTCGTTTATATCTGCTGAGAGGATGATAATCTTGGTTTTCTCTCTTCTTATCTTCTCTTTTCTTCTTCCTAGCTGGTGCGTTCGTCATCATTATCATTATATATGTATTCTTCTGCTGCATGAAATGGCTTAATCCTGTCAATGGAAATATTCTGTTCTCTCTCCCTGAAATTATGGGGCATGCGAACTCGATAGAGATTATTGTTTAGTTTTGAGATTATTGTAGCCGGTCCGCAGTATCTATCGGTCCATTGTGATGACTCTCCAATTCTTCGAAAGGGAAAGTAAATGAGTACTTTATCTCCAGTGTGAAAAGTTTGTTGTTTATGTCTTCTATCAAAGTACTTCTTTTGTTGTTCGTGAGCCTTCAGTAAGTTATGCCGTGTCTTTTCTCGAAGTTTTACGAGTTGGTCCCGTTCAAGCTGTAGCTGAGGGATAATCCTTAGTTTGCAATCGCTGATGGTCCTGGGTTCGTATCCAAACATGAGGAAGAAGCTGGATTTCTTCGTTCCTAATTGAGCGAAACTATTTAAACCAAAAGTAATATGAGGCAATAATTTTGGCCATGTTTCGTGATTTTGTTGGACGAAAAATTTTAAGGATTTCTGCAGTGTTTTGTTCATAACTTCGACTAATCCTATGTCTTGATGGTTGAAAGCAGGGCAAAACTTAAATTGAAAGTTATATATCTGTGCTAGTTTCTGAAGTTTCTTCGCTCTGTGCACAGGATGTCTGTCTAGATGAAGGAAACGAAAGGCGCCGAATTTCAGAATGACTTCTTCCAATAAGAATTGTTCAATTGTATCTGCTGTAATCCCATTAACAGCCTTTGTCACTATATAGCGTGTACTTGTTTCGATGGCGACTAAAACATATTTTGGTTTTCCTTCTTCGTGCGGATAGGGACCTAAGCCGTCAAACATCCATCGTTCTCCTATATGGCCTATCGGGTGATGCAGAAGTTCACCTTGTTGTTTTCTGGGTAGTTTTTTCAGGAGTTGGCACTCTCTACAGTTCTTGATTCTGAATGCCAAGTATGATTTCATGTTTGGCATGTAATATTTGTTAAGGACAGTCTTATATGTCTTAGAAAACCCAAAATGGGGAGCTGACGGGTCTTTATGAATAGACTCGAACCAATGTCCTGCCAAGCTTTTCGGGATGCATAAAAGATGAAGTAGCCCAAGTTCTGGATGTTTTTGTGTTCGATACAATATGTTGTCTTTTAATTGGAAATATTTGGCTGCTCTCGTGGTGGAACTTTTTGTCGGTTCTCCCCCTTCTAAAACTGTTATAATATCAGCATATGCATCATCCTTACGCTGTTCTTCTCGTAAGTTCTTCAAAGATGCTGAGTATTCTATTTGGAGAATGGGTTCCTCTAATGAATTAGATCTGTATGCATGTAGATCTTCGATTGCCTGATGTGGGTCCATGGGTTCTGAAATATCACTGCTATTCTGCTCTAAGCGGCTAATGATATCAACCGGATGTTTCTTTCCTTCGATGTGACAGATATCGAAATTATAGTCAGCTAAGAAAAGTCTATAGCGAGTGTATTTCCCTACCCTGTCCGGGTGACTACGTAAAGAGGTTAGACATTTTGCGTCTGTAAACAATTTAAATTTACGATTGAGTAAGAAATATCTAAATTTGCGTAAAGCATATATATAATAGCATACAGTTCTTTTTGCCATACTGAGCTCTTGATCTCAGTTTTTGTGAGACGTCTGCTACAATAGGAAACGATTCTTTCTTCGTTAGTTTTGGGATCAAAACAAGCTAATAGCCCTCCAATCTGGTGAGAGGATGCATCTGTGTATAGCCTTATCTCTAGCTTTTCGTCGAAATGATAGAGAGAAGGGGCATTCAAAATGTCTTCTTTCAATTTTTCAAATAATTCGTCATGTTTTTCTGTCCATTTAAATTTGGCATTTTTAGTAAGAAGTTGCTGGAAAGGTTCTATCTTGGTCGTGAAGTCCTTGATATGACTTCGTAAATAAGAGCATAGGCCAATAAAGCTCTTAAGTATGCGTTTGGTCGTTGGTTTAAAATTCTTGATCTTTTTTGCGATTTTTGGTGAGATGCTTATCTTCTCTCCGGATACAAGGAATCCTAGTACTGGGAGTTCTGTATATAACAGGTGCGTCTTCTTGGGGTTGGCTCGGAAGTCGTGTTTCCTTAATTTTTGAAATAAAAGCTCCAAATCTGAAAGTTGTTGTTCCCATGTATAAGAACCAATAACGATGTCGTCTGCGAAATTGGTAATGCGTTTAGGTAAGCCGTCTAGTAGCATTTTAATTACTATGGTTAAAGATTGGGAAGAGGAACAATGGCCCATTACGCATCTAAGGAATTTATAACTTTGCGTGTATGATTTACCTCGAAAGTCATATATTTAGTGCTTTTTGGATGCAATTTTATTTGAAAATACGACTGGGAAATGTCCAAACTTGAAATCAGGTTTTTTCCTTTTAAAACCTGTAAAACGTCCTCTGTATTTTGAAATGGTATGCTTAGGTATTTTGTATAAACATTACATGCCTGGAGGTTCAACACAAGCCTGAAATCTGAACTGTTTGGCTTTTTAATTGCAATTAAAGGTGAGGAGAAATTACTAGTCTGCGTCTCCGTTATGATTTTTGCATCTAACAGCTGTTGTATCTGCTTATCAATTTGATCTCTTATCCCTAATGGAATTGGTGGGGAACGGTGATGGAATGACGCACTTTTATCTATACGAATTTTGTGTTCATATCCTCTAAAATAGCCTATATCCTCTGGGCTGTATGAAAACACATCCCTGTATTTATACAATAAATTGGTTACAGCTATTCGCTGGTATTCTGGTAAATCTGGATTTATGTCAAAAAGGTTAATGTTAAAAGATTTAGCAGTTTGCCTTAATCTTTCCTTTATCTCTTCTTGAGTACGAAATTGATGCGCTTTCTTTTCGTCTTCTTCTATTGTAAATGAAAATTCTTCCACGCCCTCCTCTGTATACGCCACTGGTGTACCTTTATTTAATGTTATTATTCGTGACGTGGGATTGGAAATGAGTAATGTGAGGTCGTTACTCGGTACTCTCATGGTCATTGCCTGTAAGCCGTATCGGTCTAATAATGATTGCAAAGGAGTAATGTAAAATGCAGCGTCATGAATTGTTTCTCTTTGAATCGATACAGGAAAGAAGAAATGTGATTTCGCTGGTATCGTAACTTTACTTGCTGTGATGACGTTTGCATTCCTTTGCAAGTGCAATGAGTGCATAGTGTCTCGTGACATTTCTTCCGATTCTTGCTTTTCTATTGGAAACGTAGGTTTCCTAGGTTTTCTGTATAATGATATAGATTTATTCTCCAAGTCTATTTGAGAGAAAAGTCTTGTGAGAATGTCATTCCCAAAAATTGGATTGAAGTCAGCATCTATGATGCGGAAGTAATGTGAAAAAGTGGTGTTGCCAATTTTAAATTTAATTAAAGCTATTTCTTTTAAGGTTAGAACTTTGTTGGCAATGCCCTTGATACGAGTTTGAAATGGTATTAGCGTACACTTTGGGGGTACGTCCCGTCTTGACCATAGACTAAGACTAGAACCAGTGTCTATTATAGCTGGTAGACTGTTTGTACTTATATTAATATTGAGTAACAGTTTATTATTTTCTATTCCCAATCTAACATGTTCACGATGTTCATTATTGGTCGTCTGGGTGAAAAATTTTGCGTTCGTGTCCTTAAGAGTTTTCGCTGTTGCCTGCTCTTCTTGAATGCCAACACATCTTAATTGTGGTGGTGTTTGTGTGGCCCGCGCCGACTTTTCGGAAATGGCCCGAGAGGCTTGACTTTGGCCTGCGAGCCCATCTAGGCGTTTCCCTGGTTGGAATTTTTTGGATTATTCCAACACGTGGATGCTCCGTGGTTCTTCTTGTAACAAATTGAGCAGACTGATATTTTGTCGCCCTTTACAAAATTATTCCTTTTTCTACCACCGTTGTTTCCTTTATTGCTATTCTTCGCATCCGCTTTTTGTCCGTTTCCTTTATGAATTTTTCCTCCGTTGTTACGCCTATAATTAGACTTCATGGCGTTCTGTGCTACCATTAACGATAACTCGGCCATTTGATTTGCTAATTTGGTAAGGTCCGTGTGAGGAGGTTGTGAGGGCGGGTTTTGACTATGGTGGGGGTGCGGATTCGAAACTTCTGGTGCAGAGGAAGTTGACTGAGGAGGGAAGATATTCTGCGATGGAGGTGCAGAAGGTAACGATTGCGAATAACTAGGAGCAGGTTGGGTGTGATGCACAGTAGAAGTTGGCTGTTGTGCATGGGTTGGCATGCATGAATTAGAATTCATTTGGCTATAATGGTCGTACAAAGGGAGTGGTGAGGGGCGGTTAGGTTGGCCGATTAAAGAATGAATTGCCTGTGACAATTCTACATAATTCCTCTTTTGCATGAGATCTTGAGCTTTTTCCAGTTCGTGGAGTCGTTCCTGCAGCCGCTGGATTGTTGGAAAGGATTCCAACGCTATCTTTTGCAGCAAATTTCGTTGTAGTCCTAACGAAAGAAAATGAATTTTCTGTTCCTCTGAAGCCTCTGGCATCAGCTGTCTGATAGCCCTCAATTTCCTTAAGAAATATGAATCGACTGATTCATTTTCGTTTTGTTGAATTTGAAAAATTTCTAATTCCGCCTTATACGCTGGTATATTTGGGCGGGACAGAGAAACTAATTTGGTTTTCAGCTGTTCGTAATTTAGTGTGTCGAATTGATTCAGATTTTGCAATTGTAAGACAAAGTCAAGAGCTACGTCCTGTAGATACATAGGAAGAATTTCTTTCTTCTTTTCGGGGGTCCAAGCCTGAAGTAAAGCCAAATGATCAAACAGCATGAAAAATCGATCGGGATCGTCAGTACTGTGACCAGAATATCTAGTTAAGTGAGGAATATTAAGAGGTATACGGGAGCCTGATTCTGCCATATTGTTATCGCCTTCTTTATATGTATTTTTCCCAGATCTAGTTGTCGGCATAAATACCTGCCAGCCTATAACGAATCAATCTACCGTTAAGAGTAATGAGAGTATTTATGAGAATACGGATACTATCTTTTATATGATCCTGCTTTTAGTAACACTTACACTGTATTGCAAAAAAGTTTCTAAGTCCGTGTTTTCGTTAATAAAAAGAGCGCCCCGTAGGAAAGTCCTTTTAGTGTCTGCAAATAGACGCCGACGCATCTACCATGTAAAGATTTCTCGGGTAGAGCAAATAATGTACTCGGGATTTGGACTTTTCCCTTCACCTTTTTATTACAAAAGTTTTATGTACACAAATTATAGTAAGAATTTCCTCTAATATTTAGGTGAGATTAGATAGGAGCCCGGTGACCAAGCGTCGTGGGCCTTGGGGTTAGGTACTCTCGGTGACCGTGCGTCGTGAGAGGGGTGTAGATTAGGTTTCTCTTTCTCGGTGACCGTGCGTCGTGAGAAAGAGGATAGGAACCCGTTGACCGTGCGTCGTGGGTATAAGGATAGGTACCTCTCGGTGACCAAGCGTCGTGAGAGGGGTTTTAGGTGTTGTGATCAATCCGTGAAGATTGATGTTGGTCGAGGTGTGCAGGTCCTTTTTATTCTGTCTTGTCGGCTTCCATCGTGGGTATTCGTCCTTCCGACTGATGGCGATGGTGATCGACTCCTCTTCGGGAACGTCGTCTGTTTGTTTGTGTTTATTATCAACACATGTAGTTCACACGTGGTTATTGCCTGGTACGGCAACGTGGGGATCCTTACAATATCGACCATGTCAGTTGGCAATGTCGACCCATGTAGAACAGAAACTTCATCTACCACGCCTTTGATAGGGAATCTTGTGAATAAATTATCAATTAAAGCCTGATAAACTGATGATTTCTTATTTGTTTATAAATTTAATTTTTGTAATTACACATAAAGGTTTGATGCCATTACCAAGTTCCCTCCCCTGTCTAGAAAGCGAAAGGGAACGAGGTTCCTGGAAAGTGTTCAGAGATGAATGGGAATTTCCCTCCTTCTTCCCCTTCAATTACCACATTGCTGTTTGCCATGTGCCAAATTACGATGAATTTCAATTAAATTATCATAGTATAATTATTTCCTTGTTGAATTATCGATACTTTTCAGTGGAAAAAGGATGAAATTTGAAAATTCCAAATCAAGGTAAGTAGACCAACGTAAAAGGAAAAAAAGTATAAAATTTTCCATATAATTATGCGTAAAATCCAAACTTAAAATTTCCGTGTAATTACGCTTATAGTACAAATTTCATGCCTATTTTTCTCACAATTTTATGGGTTCATTGCCCTGTGCTGTAAGCGCTCCATATAATAAATATAAGCTTCAGCAATTATTATAGTAGAAAGCAATGGATATATGAATCCAAGAACTGTATTTTTTGTTTCTGATTTTTTTCTTATATAACATCGATCGTTTTCGATCCTTTTTACAAAACAACTCACTACACATTCTCCATATATATAAAGTGCCCCCCTCATAAAGAAGAATTTAAAAAAAAATGCTAGGATCTTTATTTTCAATAAAGAGTAAATACACTGAATTTGACCTCCGTAAGTTTAACGGCTTGCGAAATACTCATTTTTTTTTTGCTAAAATTCGGATTCTCACTACCTCCTTAGGATATTATGCATTATAATGAAAGCAATATAACATTCCAGTTTGGATTAAGGCCTAACTATATACTAAAAGTAATTTAATATGACTTTGCAATTTGACCGTGATGATCAGGTACACATAGTTACATTCATGTTTTTTAATAACTTATATATTACAGTGATTCAAAAATGTATTTTTTTCCAGTAGTTAGCTCCTCTAAAAACTCACACGTCTCGAAAGCCAAGTAGTAGTATAAGTCCTATTGCTATTATTACAATTAAAAATATCAATATCCAACAGTTCCTGAAGTTCTTTTTTCACTTGGTTAGATTTACTCACCTCAGGTAAGTAGACAGAAACAAATGGAAAAGGAAGGGAAATTAAGGTCTTGAAAATAAAACGAAGACGAATATACCAGTCTTTAGAAGATACTGTCTACAATGCAGTGAGCAGAGTGGGTCGGTAGATCATACTGAGTCGGTGGGTCGCAGTGGGTCATGGTGGGTGGTGGGTCACAGTGGGTCACGGTGGGTGGTGGGTCACAGTGGATCATGGTGGTAGTGGGTCGCAGTGGGTCATGGTGGGTGGTGGGTCACTGTGGGTCATGGTGGGTGGTGGGTCACAGTGGGTCACAGAATATTGACCCGCGACCCACTGACCCACTCAGAAAACTTGACGCACTTGACCCACTGACCCATCGACCCACTCGATTTCTGGCGGTGGCTCAGTGGTAGAGCATTCACTTCCGGTGCTTGGGGTCCCTGGTTCGATCCTAGGTCGCGCTGTGTGGATTTTCTGGTGGACAAACACTGTGCTCGTGGGTTTTCTCGGGGTTCTCCCGTTTCCTCACACTTTCTTCATTCCACTATTTCACTCCTTTCATTATCACCGTCTCCTTTAGCCTAACCGGCATAATCGTGGGACATAATACTTACAGATTTCATTTCAAAGATTTTACTGCTGATAAGAAAACATGGTTAACTTTGTAAATTTACCAATATCATCATTACAATACGATAAGCATTATGCGGTTAAGTCTACAGGATTAAGCTAACTAAAATGTTGTAGGAAAGCATAGCAAAGAAACATTAACGTAAATGGGACTCTCCACAATTAGCTAACTAACTATATCTATGGTCTACGGAACCCGAAGGTTCAATGCCACGTTCACAAAATATATCCTTATCCAACTGGATCCAGATTCTATCCTGTATTCCTATTTCTGCAACACCCATCTTAATGTCGTCTTCCCATCTACTAATAGGTCTTCGTAATGGCCTTTTTCCAATTAGGGTTCCAGTTAAAATTTTGAAAGCGTTCCTACTTTCTTCCATTGTGGCTACATGGCCGCCCACCTGAGCCTCATAGCTTTAATGATTCTAACAATGTTAGGTGAGCGGTAAAAACAGTGCAATTCCTCCACGATTACTACTAAACAAAATAAAGAATCAAACTACACATTTTCTACCTGTTGTTTTAAAGAATCTTAGCAAATTAGTAGTGCAGTTTTAATTTAAGGCGCAAAGTTATAACTGCTACCAGGTTATAGAAGGTTTTTTGTGGACACTCTGTATATTTCGTAAAGACAGTGATTATTATTTTCGATTTGTACTTTATTCTGCGATGGATAAGTTCTTTCTTGGTGGGAATTGCTTCTTTCCCACACAATTGGACAAACAAGTCTTTCATCGCGTTTATATATATATATATATATATATATATATATATATATATATATATATATATATATATATATATATATATATATATATACACTTAAAACATTGCTTTTGGTGAGAACATTTCAGTTAGTGACGAACCATTTCAGTGTTTCTCCCTAACTTATTATATGCACAGTATATATTCTATAGTTATTGGGAACTGAATTAAGTGTTTTCTTTAATCGCTTATGAAACATTGCAATAGATTAGAGAAATACGGGCTGATCAGATGTTCCAGTGACCAAAGTGGCACCAATTGCGTTGTTTTGCAGCTCGTTATCTGTACTTTCCCACGCCAGAGTTATCGCTGTGGCTAGTGCATTGTAGGCAGTTGACTAAAATTAACATAATTGTTTTCCGTATTCTGTTTGTATGTGCACACAGGTGAGTTAACTGAGTGATTTTTGGAATGAACTACCAATACTCTTCAGTCGACCACTGCAGCCCGTACCTTGAGCTTTGGTGCTCAGGGAGTTTGACTCCGGTACTGTATGCAGCCACCACGCACGTTGCGTTGGGAATCAAGTATTAATTTGTGTTAAGGGGCACAAGCTATTAGCCGGCGAAGGACGTTTTCTTACGGCTAGCCCCCAACTAGTGAAGTCCCAGGTCCGCAGAGCTTGTGCGTACGTGTCAGTTATATACGCGTCCTCCAACATCAGCATTCTACTTTGGAGAATTTATTGTTTAATTTCCTGAAGATTCATCTTTACGCTTCAGGATTGTTTGGCGCAACAACTGGACCCCTCGTGGAATTGTCCCAACAACTTTCCCCAGTGCTAATCCCCCAAGTGCGTCAATGGTGTGAGAGAAGCATTTGCAGTGAAATCTGAATTATAATTTCATATATATATATATAAAGGGCTACATTGCCTTAAAAGGGCAAAGTGTGATTTCAGTGATGAAAATTATTACACATATTCTGTGTCGTGTTGTGTTAATTTCTCTTAGTTATTTTTTATATGATAGTGTTCTAATAAATAAGTATAGTGTTATTTAATCCAGTGTGTTTTCGTTGTTTGTATGAGAGATGTTTGTGTGCGTTATGGTCTGGATGACCGTCTGATCGTCCGTGAGGTTTTCGAGACGAGACACTCAAACTTCTCGGCGCCTAATGCTAATCTCATCATTGAGACCGACGAGCGATTTGGGAACAATTTGTAACTCTTCTTGGAGAGGTCCTTCGTCCTGTCCAGGTAAGTTACAGTCTCAGGAGAATGCTTATTGGTATTACCACGAACCATGAACAGCGACCAGATTACACGGATTGGTTACAGATAAATGTCCTCCCAAACAGACACCTCGAGAATGGAGTTGGTTACAAATAAATGGCCGCCCGAACAGCGACTCGAATTCAATTGGTTATAAATAAATGACGCCCGAACTACCAACCCGAATTGAGACCGTTGGTGCTCGAATATACATATAAGATCAATATTTTTATATATCATTTCTTTTTCAGCTTAACCTGTAATCTGAAAAAAAAATTCTTTCAGGTGATTCTAATCATGTGTAATAGTTTATTTTATTCTGTCTAAGATGTCATACACGCAAGCAGAACTAGCTTTACTTAATGAGAAATTAGATTTATTTTTTCAACAAAGTCGCGTTCACTTTGCTAAATTATTAAAGCAAAGTAAAGAGATCCGTGCTGAAAATAGAGAGAATTTTGCTAGGTTAGAACGAAAATTGGATAAAAACAGAGAGACTTTTGCTGAAGTAAAGAGCGAGTTAGGGCAAAAGATAGACGGTTTACGGGACGTGTTTCGAGAAAATAGCCAAGAAACAGAAAGCGCCGAAAACAAAACACCGGAATATGAACCCCACTTACAGTCAGATGTTCCTACTGGATACGAAACACCGGCATTTGAGCCTCAGTTAGCGACTGATATTCCTAGTATAAACAAAACATCGGAATCGAAACCCGAACCAGAGACAGACGTCCTGAACCACTCTCCCAACAAACCTGACAATGATTTTACTTATTCAGAATTTAGTGAAAATTACGAACATACGATTGTAGACGACAGAGGTCGTAAGCGCACAAAAACAACTGTCACAAACCAAAGAGAGAAAAAGCGCAAACGAGGTTATAGGTATTACAATAAGCAAAGATACGAAGACCAGACGTTAAACAATACGAAATTTAAAGGGAATCAGAACCAAGACCGCACTCGAAAAGGCAGTAACAGATACAAAAGGAGTTGTAAATCACGGCCACGTAACCTGATTTATCACCAACGAGACAGGAACCGCAACTTGTGTAACAACATTAAGAATATTTTTGTACATAGAGGTAACCGCTGTAGGAATAGACGAACAAGCCGTAATTATCAAAGTAGAAATAGTAATCATAGGAAAAGAAAAAAAAGGCAACCAAGACTGTATGTTGATACAAATTTTTCTCCTAGGAGAGCGACGCATTTCTAGGCGATAAACATGTATTCATTTTTCTTCCTTTTTTGCTTTTAGTTTTATCAGAATACATGCATACGAAAAGGAGAACTACGCATTTCTTTTAAACTCATTTTTGCTTCCAGTTTTTAACTGTTCAGCAAAGAGCAGATAACACGTTTTTCTTTCTTTATTTTGATAAGATAATCGCTGCATTTTCGACCACCTGTTTATGTCGGCGAATAACGAACGGAACACAGCTGATTCATTCTATTTTTCTTTTTTCTGTCTTTTCTCACTGCCGCACCGCATACATCCAACTATCTATCAATGTTGCAAACCTTATTAATAACTTACTATTAGATTAATGTTATTATTTTTTGTTTTCATTTCAGATATTTGAATTTAGGATTTTTAGTAAAAACGCATTCTAAATACGTAGGGGAATTGCATTTTAAAAGCAATTTGAAATCTT
The DNA here is from genome assembly GCF_964235325.1 of Thermobia domestica. Lineage (NCBI taxonomy): Eukaryota > Metazoa > Arthropoda > Insecta > Zygentoma > Lepismatidae > Thermobia > Thermobia domestica. Next base: position 235,609,903 of record NC_137459.1, read on the forward strand.
GGCGAAATTTCCGTATTCCTAGCTAGTGAGAAGTTGTTTTGGTCTTATGATATATTAAATGTCTTTTAAATTTTAAATTCCTTTTTAGGATCCCTTCCCACTTTCGAAATTCTTAAATATGTTATTACATATGATTTACATTAACATTTGGTTTTCTTTTTAGAATTAAAAAAATGCATCGAGATGCCCAGGAAAAGAAAATTTTTAGTTGTTAATTATATATACATTTGTATATTGGTAATTGAAAGTCAGTATGTAATCTCATGCGTAGAATATGAAATTCTACATTTATAATCAATCTCGAATTTCTTTTTCAGTGTTACTTTTAGATTTTCGTTTTCATTTTATGGTAACCCGTAAGTAAGCATGTGTATTCTTAGGTTAGGTTTTTTGAGTATATTTATCGTCTAGTGATATATCAGTAAATATTTTAGTGTTTATGAATCGTAATTTTATTAGGTGCATTTGTATACTAATGTGTTATAATGTTTAGTTTATACATTAATTTTGAGAAAATTGAATTTTAGTCACAGTATGTCCCAAAATTATTTGGAATTTATTAGTAAAATTGTTATTGTTATGGAGGATTTTTTAAATCAACATGGCCAAAGGTTTTGGATAGCGAACCTTTAGGTTTCAGCCATAACAAACAGTATGGTGGATTTTAGAAATCAACATGGCCAAAGGTTTTGAAATACAAATCTTTAGGTTTCAGCCATACTACCAATGACGGATGATTTTCTTCAAAAATCGACATGGCCCATTATTTATGAGGTTTCAGCCGTCTCTGAGATATCGATATAGATCCCGAAAAATAAACTTTTTTTTCTTTCCAACAGCATGAAGCCATAACATTTTATGAAAATTACTTTCTATCAATTATTTGATATGCTCGATGACTTTGAATTTTAATGTGTTAATAAAACCATTTTGAATATTTTTGGCGGAGATACCTAAGAAAGTTTAACTGTTATGGAATGACATAACTGTTTTTTTAGGGAATTTAATTTTTTATGTTTCAGGCCGACCAGAAAGTTGTAATGTCGTTGACTATATTCTTGTTTGTATCCCATGTTTTTCTTGCAATAGGTCTCATGTATTTTGTCTTAGAGACATATCTTTACGATGCTACGAAAGCATTTGTATTTTGTGTGTTTACATATCTTTTCTAGGTGCAAGACACGTTATGTTCCAGGCAACATACATGTATTTTACTGAATATTAAAGTGTAGATATTTTAGTTATGTATAGAAACATTTTTCTAAGTGCCTATGGTTGCAGCCCTTTTCACGTTTCTAGTTTCGCCTCGCAGGTGTCGATAGCGTATTTTGTGTGTAAGTACGTGTAGTATTACACATTTTCCCACCTATGGTTTTGGTAAATTCATGATGTAATAACCATTTATTTTCAGGAATGTCTGGACTAGTGAGTCATCTTCCTTAGACCTTTGAGAAACTTGGTTCAACACTGTATAGTTTTCAACGCTTTATTAATAAGTTCTTTTGCAGATAGTAGCCACCTATTCTGGTAACCCTACAATGTTTACGTTTTTGGAAGTGAACAACAACCATTATTCTAGGCTTACGCCAATAATAAATTTGTTTCAGAATAAAATCATTTGTTGTATTGAGCATTATGGAACTGAAGTCTCGATTTTCACATGACGAGCAGATGGCATTTTGATTTTATGGCGTACCTAATTTTCTTCATACATGTCAACGAAATCACAATCTTTTCTTTGATATGCAGAATCATGCTTGTTTGTTGGAATTACTATGAACGTCATTTTTGACACAAGTTTATTTATTAAAAAAAAACGATTTTTCGTTCTTTTCTGCCAAACAACACGAGGCACAGTTAAAAAAGGACATACAGGTGAAAATCTTATTTTGTTTGATATTGTCAGTTTATTATGTGTTTAATTTTCATTCATTTTACTTTTTCAATGATTTTCATATTTTTCAAATATATTATAGAATATTGAAACTTCGACAATAATTTTAATACTTTAGTACCTTTAACACGTTTGCTCTTTACCTATTCATTCACATTTTAATATTTTAAGTATAGATATCAGTATATTTTAAAAGAAGACATTTACTAACTTTTATTGCAATGTTTGATAATTCTTTAAGTCGATATTTTCATGAATAGTTCCTGAGTGTATATATTTACTTCATATAATATCAAATAAAGTGATCGAAACGGAACACTTAAAACATTTTACGAAAAGTATTTTTTTAAAGTAAGAATTAAATAGCTCTATAAACGCTTTCTGCGCACTTTCAGTTAAAAAAGGTTATCATACAGATGTTTAAACCATACCTCGTTTCTCACACCAGTGTTAAAAATCTCCCCTTCTCCCTCCTCATCAAGTCATCGTTGGAGAACCATGGAGGATACTCAACACAGTAAGACAGCATGGTTTCAACATGTGAAGAAACGGAAGATAAGGAAACCCAACTGCGTCAATCGTTCAAGAGGATCTTATTACCTCATGGAACCTTTGGATTGGATCCTGCTTATGCAGGAACCTCAACATGTTGTAGTGAGTGAACAGGTTTTTAACTATTTTAAATAGCCCTTTTTCAGGAGAAAAACCATTCAACCTTTATGCACGTAAGTCTCACACCATACCACAGTGTTGCCAACTAACTGATTTTAAATTTTTGGTGAAAAACCTAACCTTACTCAAATCTCGCTAAAAGGCCAAGGGTTCTCAACCTGCTTACGTGTGCACTTAACATGTCGTTCCCTTTCGGACCCCAGATATATAACCGCTACCAGGTTATAGAAGGATTTTTTGTGGACACGCTGTATATTTCGTAAGGACAGTGATTGTTATTTTCGATTTGTACTTTATTCTGCATATAAGTTCTTTCTTCGGTGGGAATTGCTTCTTTCCCACACAATTGGACAAAGAAGTTTTTCATCGCTTTTTCATATATATATTTAAAACATTGGTTTTGGTGAGAACATTTCAGTTAGTGACGAACTATTTTAGTGTTTCTCCCTAACTTATTATATGCACAGTATATATTCTATAGTTATTGGGAACTGCATTAAGTGTTTTCTTTAATTGCTTATGAAACATTGCAATAGATTAGAGAAATACGGGCTGATCAGATGTTCCAGTGACCAAAGTGGCACCAATTGCGTTGTTTTGCAGCTCGTTATCTGTACTTTCTCACGCCAGAGTTATCGCCGTGGCTAGTGCATTGTAGGCAGTTGACTAAAATTAATATAAATTTTTTCCGTATTCTGTTTGTATGTGCATACAGGTGAGTTAACTGAGTGATTTTTGGAATGAACTACCAACACTCTTCAGTCGACCACTGCAGCCCGTACCTTGAGCTTTGGTGCTCAGGGAGTTTGACTCCGGTACTGTATGCAACCACCACGCATGTTGCGTTGGGAATCAAGTATTAATTTGTGTTAAGGGGTGCAAGCTATTAGCCGGCGAAGGACGTTTTCTTACGGCTAGCCCCCAACTAGTGAAGTCCCAGGTCCGCAGAGCTTGTGCGTACGTGTCAGTTATATACGCGTCCTCCAACATCAGCATTCTACTTTGGAGAATTTATTGTTTAATTTCCTGAAGATTCATCTTTACGCTTCAGGATTGTTTGGCGCAACAACTGGACCCCTCGTGGAATTGTCCCAACAACTTTTCCCCAGTGCTAATCCTCCAAGTGCGTCAATGGTGTGAGAGAAGCATTTGCAGTGAAATCTGAAAAGGGCTAGATTGCCTTGAAAGGGCAAAGTGTGATTTCAGTGATGAAAATTATTACACATATTCTGTGTCGTGTTGTGTTAATTTCTCTTTGTTATTTTTTAATATAATAGTGTTCTAATAAATAAGTATAGTGTTATTTAATCCAGTGTGTTTTCGTTGTTTGTATGAGTGATGTTTGTGTGCGTTATGGTCTGGATGACCGTCTAATCGTCCTTGAGGTTTTCGAGACGAGACACCCGAACCTCTCGGCGCCTAATGCTCGTCTCATCATCGAGACTGACGAGAGATTTGGGAACAATTTGTAACTCTTCTTGGATAGGTCCTTCGTCCTGTCCAGGTAAGTTCAAGTCTCAGGAGAATACTTATTGGTACGACCACGAACCATGAACAGCGACCAGATTACACGGATTGGTTACAGATAAATGTCCTCCCAAACAGAGACCTCGAACACTGAATTGGTTATGAAGTTACACTATCTTAAAAAAGTAATACAAATATTAATCTTTAATACCAAACTGTAGGAATTTATATCGGGATCGGCAACGTTGAGTTGAAAAGGAGGGGGAGGATATTATATAATTAAACGCATGCCGAATGTACTAAGCTGCGAGAGGGTGTCATCGCCGAGATTACATATTGCCTATCGTTGCTCTAGAGGGATTTGACCAGGATTGTTCAGTATTTGGCTAATAACCATGAGCATGTTTATTTACATCACCGTTAAAGATATAGCAAACTTTCTGATCACCGTTAAAGAAATAACAGACTTTCTGAAAGGAGCTTACTTAGGAAATATGAGATCCTCCTTATATTTAGCCAGAGCGAATTCTTAAAAATTGCATCTGGCGTTCTGAGTGAAAGTTCTATGGGATTATTAGAAAAATATATATTCTAGTTTCCACGCTAATGGTAGAATTATTGAAACAGTTATTTAATTACGTTCGAAGCATAGGCGTAAATATCTCCTCCGCAACCCTGTGGCATGGGGACCGCACAAGCTGCAAGGTCAAAAATATATAGAAAGTACGCTGGGGCGGACCAGGCCAAATTTCCAGCCGGGCAAAGTGACTTTTTGGTGCCTTCCGCCATAGTAATAGCCTATATTTTACATTTTATCATAGTGTTTTTAATATTTAAACCCATTTTTCAAAAAGACACTCATTACCTAGGAAAACTTCACATAAGAATATTGCCTACTATAAACAATACCAACTCTTTCCCCCCCGCTTGGTCTAGTGGCTACGCCTGCCTTCTATGGTTTCGGGTCCAATTCCCAGTGGGTTACTGTTGAACGATAAAAGTGGTTCGGATTCCACTATAATCAGTATCCACATCTTCTTTCGCCATTAAGGCATAACCGTGGAACACTGAACTCAAGCAAACAAACAAACAATACTTACTTCCCCTTCACTCTTTATTCTACATGCTATCTCTCCATTTGTCGATACAGCCCTCTTAGTACTATGAAACTCTCTTCTTCCATGGTGAAATGGAAAAAGATTATGTAATTGACACTACTTTACAAGAATATAAACCAAAAAAGTCAGTAGAAAACAAATTATAAAATTTACTTTTGAGGCTCGTTTTGATGCCCCTCTGACTCTGGCGCCCCGGTCAGTCGCCTGGGTTGCCCGGCCCTTTGTCCGCCCCTGAAAGTATGTACGCATAACCAGTTGCGGATCCAGGAAATGATCAAGGGAGGGGCTAAACCATAGTTTGCAGCTTTATCCAGTGTAAAGCATGATTGAAGCCCATTTTACCCAGTGTATACCTGAGCGTCAAGGGGGGGCTATAGCCCTAAACCACCATAGGATCCGCCTCTGCGCATAACTAAGGGCTGCGGAGGAGTGGTTAACTTTCATGTTATGCCATTGGTTTGACATATTTGGAATGCTCAGTAAGTGATCGGTTTTGGAAATAATTTCGACGGTTACTGATATTTAAAGTTTAGCTAAGACAAAATGACCTAACCAAATACATTGATATCGCGATGTCACAATTTGATTTTTCCTCACATAAAAAAGAGGAAACAATAGTAATAAAATCCCTTACTCGTACTAGGCTCGAACTAACAACCTAATTCGTTCAGACTAGTTGTTCTGACCAACTGAGATTCGATTTCTTAGCGAAAGAAGTCTGTTATATTACGAGGCATGCTTTTCATTATGATCGTGCTATTAATTTATTCTTTCGATAGGTAGTTTCCACTGTTTGCTTTATCTATATAAATAAATGTATAGATTCATATATTAAGAGTCTTTGGGTAATGTGCGTAATAATTTCGCGACAAATATACTTGCTTAAATGTATTGTATGCTATGATTGGCCCTGATTGTCTGTTTCTATGGAGGTTGGAAAACAAATACGTCAAAACTGTTCGAAGTAATACGAACACGGCATAAGAACAGGGACGGAACTCAGTTATCACTCGATTGACCTTGAGGGCAAATCACCAAAGGGTAACTATAAACAAAAGTTCAGCATGCATTAGTGTGGAGTTCTGTTTAGTATTGCTATCTGCCAATAACGTTTGTTCTTAGGAATAATATTTTACAAACCTAACCTTTCAATAGAGCGCAATGGCAGAGAACCAAAGGGAAAGAATTCTTGCCCTTGCTAACGTGGGGTACCACCACGTGCAATAAAAATGTTGCGTCTTCTTGAAGTGATACTTTATCGAAAATAACTCGTTTTCCTTTATATATTCGAAGTTTCTAAGGGTTTCAAGACGAAGAAACTTTACTGACAAACAAAGACGCATTTAAGGGTGGGTCCAGGGGGTCCAGAGCCCCTCTGAAATCCCAACTTTTCTGTAAATTTAACCAAATTTTGGGGGTTATTTTTAAAAATTTTATTATAATTTATCTAATATTGAAGTCGGACCCCAAATAGATTTGGACCGCTCCTAAAATAAGTTCCTGCATACTGCCTGCTGACAAATATATTTTCATTATATTCCTTAAATAATAAAGTAAAATAACTAAACTAGGAGCAAAAAGCTCCAACGCGGGCTAACTTTTGTCCACTGCCAAAAATTTTTAGCTGAGATATTAATAGCAAAAACTCCTAGTTTATGCTGAAGCTTGGAACTTCACCCCGAACAGCAAGCATATTTTCGAAATACACTCTGACCTAGCCAGAAGGCATTGTAAGTGAGTTACGGTTGGCAACATCGCACGGAAACAAATGAATGCTGAATTGCATTCTAACCCGTTCCTGCTACTACTACTACTACTACTTTTACTATGGATCTGTATAGTACAAGGGCAGACTAATTTTAATGAAAGAAGTTTAATGAAAATTTTTAAAAATTATCGTTAAACCACTTTTTGAATATTATTTTAAATCTCATTTTAAGAAAAGAACTGTTATAAAAAATTTTAAAAAATAATGTAAATAACTTTCTTTGGTTAGGGTTCGAACCGACGCCAAATCCAATTTTTCTTACCAGCGTGTTGCGCTAGCTCACTCGGCTACGAAAGCCGACAGCATATGGCGTTTATTTGTGCTATATTTAGGTCATGACTTGTGATTTCATCAACAGGATTAAGATACAGATGTAATTTTTTCCTTCATTGCAGAACCCCCCGAGATTTGATTATTGTCTACTCGGACTGAAATTGTCATTTGGAACCAACATTTTAATATGAAGCCAAAAATTCCCTCAAAATAGACGGAAACTTTGAAAGTTTTAAGAATTTTAATGTTTTTGCCTTTCCCCATACGGGGGTCATAGCCTCTACAGCGAAGAGCCCCCGAGATTTCATCATCGACCACTCGGTCTGAAATTATCATTTGGAACCAAAATTTTAATATGAAGCCAAAAATTAAACTTTTACATCAGTTTGAAGTGACTTTGTTCCGCTTCACCCCACTATTATGTTTAGTTTAGTTAAGTGGTAATTTGTCAGCTTCACATCATGAAAAGAATCTTTCACTTCACGCCCCCCAGGAGTCCGTGCTGGATCCGCCACTAGAATCAATAGACACTTTTCCTATTTTTTGTCTCCCTTGGTTGTGTAGGGGCTCCCTCGAACTAATAATGAAGCGGTAATATTACAACCAATGGGCGCTATATATTAGGTATCTCTTTAGTTACCTACCTCTAACCGCAGAGGGCCATCTTCGGTAGAATAAAAAATGCTACGTGATATTCCAATCATGAAGGGGGAGAGGATGCTGTAAATATATTTCTTATTCATTTTGTCTGTCCTGCTTATCAGAAATTACTTTCTGTTGGTAGGGTGCTGAAGTGAGAGGGGCAAAATAAAACGTCGTGCCGCCTCCTACATGGTTGCTCAAATTATTACTAAAGAAAGCATTTTAAACTAAGACGTCTAAGGTTACGTTATGTAAGGATGGCATATTCAGGATTATTATTATTATTATTATTATTATTATTATTATTATTATTATTATTATTATTATTATTATTATTATTATTATTATTATTATTATTATATGAATGTCTTTGGAGCACCAAAATTGTCTGAGACGAACCATGGTATGTAGACGTTTAAGATAGGTTGTCGTATGGGAGGAAAAACAAGGATTTTTCTCTATCTGACTCTCTAACGTAAAGACTATGTGCTGAAGGCATCAAGCATCATCATTCTACAGTTGGTTGCTTTTACGTAGAATATCAACTACCGTACTTATGTTCTCCTCCTTCGGGCTACTTACATCATGTGGTAAATTCAAAACAATTTCAATTCAAAACAAATACATTGTAAAACTTTTCCGTAATAAATATCTAGGGAAAATTAAACATTTAATAGGAAAATCTGTTATCAAAATGTCCAAACAAGTAGATAGAAGATTATTTAATGATAAATATTGTGAAACTTTATAAAATTCTCCAAATTAGAATAAACATTTACTGGAAAACATTCGTTATGCACCAAGGAGCGTATTGTGAGCAGTGAGCAAAGAAAAAAATAATTACGAAACTGTTTGGAAACAAAATTAGGGACACTAATGCAAGTGCGACAACGACATTTTGTTTATTTTTTGGTATCGTCATGAGTTTTACACATATGTTACAATTTGATTCTTTCCCACATAAAAAAATAAATAAAATAACCAGAGTAATAAAAATGACAATTGCACTTCTATGGGGTTCGAACCAGCTACCTGTGGCATAGAAATTCATTGGTTTAACTAACTTTTTTTCACTTTTTTTATTTAGATGCAGAAAAGTATTATACATTGGAATACATACCATTTTTTTTTCCAAAAAAGGATAACATATACTGTATTATGAACAAATAACAAGGAATCAAATCACAAACAACAGAAACATAAAAAAAAGCATTAGTAATGCAAAAATTATAAGTACATCATTGTTAATTTTTCATCAGCAACAGCTAAATAATTCGTGAACTGTTTCCGTTTGAGATTTTCAGTTATCTTCCATCGTTCTTTCAACAGGTGAAAATAGTCGTCTGCAAGGGGTGGCGTTTGACCTTGAACCAAATATTCCACAGTTACACCACACAACCAGATTGCACTATTTGGTTTGTATTGAGGATAATATGAAAAAGCAGTAAATAAAATCATTAACGGGGAAATATCCTGGATCCCACAACGAACTAGAATACACATGATACGTGCGAACGTCAACCATATGTCGTGCACCAAATCACAAGCTGAAAGTCGATGTTGTAAAGTATCGTCTCTACTACAATGCGAACATGTTTCGATAGACATCAGCTTAATTTTTTTGTAACTTTATATTAGTTGGTATGACGTCATGCACAATTTGGTAACACACAGAGCGCTGATTGACGTTTCGGAGTGTGTTATTGATATTTTTCCAGATCATATTCCAATTATAGTTAGGAAAGTTGTCTTTTCGTTTAATAGTAACCTTTTGTTTACACTGATACGAGCCGTACAAGATTTTAATATTCTGAAGTTTGGGAGTATCTAAGTCTAGAACCATGTAACTAGAATTCAAGAGTACATCATGCAAATATTTTACAGTGTTTGAAAGAATCGACATATTAAGAGGATTGGTGACTGCCGTGGCCTATACCCAATAGAGACCCCAGATTTCAGCAAAACTGGGTGTATTTAATTGTAACTTGTACATCCAATTAATCAAAAATAAAACAGTGCTTCTGAAATATATGTCCACCATGTTGAGACCTCCAGCATTTTTAGATTGAGTAAGACAAACATGGGTGTTTTAAAAATGTTACCTCTCCAAACAAACCAATAAACTGCAGCTTGCATAGACCGGGCAATTCGACTTGGAAACGGTAAAACAGGACTTAAATACCAAAGATGAGATGTAATATATGTATTAAGAATCCAAATTCTTTGTTCAAGACAGTAGCCACGAAATGTCCACGATTGACATAAACCATTCAACTTCTGGAAGGCTAGAGCCCAATTTTCTAAAATCATTTGTTGGACCGTGCAATAAAAATAGACACCTAAGATCTTCATCCTATCAACATGGAGAATAGGAAAAGTAATAATCTGAAAATCCCAAGTACCAAATGCAAGCAATTTTGTTTTCTGAAAATTTATGCATGCTCCACTAGATTGTCCAATATTTTGTATGACATGAATAACTTGATTAAGTTGAGCTTCATCTCGTACTAAAACAGAAAGATCATCAGAATAGGAACGCACTGTAAGGTGGAGATCAGCAAAGGAAATACCTATTTGCATAGCATGTAATTCACAAATCAATGGTGAAATATACATATTAAAAAGAGACATAGAAAGCGGACACCCTTGTCTAATAGATCTATTGATTGTTACAAACGGTATTAAATAACCATTCACCTGAATTTTAGATCTTGCAAACATATACAAAATTTTCACTTGATTAATTACAGCAGGATGAAATCCAAATTTTTCCATTACTTGATATAAATACCCATGGTTAACCAGATCAAACGCTGTCCTTAAATCTAGAGATAGAAGGTCATCTTCACATTTGTTGTAATCAAAATATGCCACTGCATCGCGAAGATCCATCAATACATCAAGAAGTTTATTACCTTCTAGAAATCCTGCTTGGGTGTAGAATGTTTGAGAGCACTGTTTTTAACCTATTGAAAAAGCATTTTGCTACTATTTTATAGTCAACATTTAACATAGTTAACGCTCTGTAATGTTTAAGACAAGTAGGATTTGGTAACTTTGGCACTAAGATAATGACACCTGTAGCAAAGGATTCTCTAATTACACCATGATGCAATATTTCATTGACAATAGTAGTAAACTCATCTGCTATAATATGAAACACCTTTTGATAAAATTCTGCTACTAATCCATCAATGCCAGAAGTTTTATAACGCTGAAAACTGAGTATTACATCATGGATCTCATTTTTGGTATATGGTTGCATTAACATGTCATTATAATCAGATGTCACTGTATAACCTGGCAAAGGCGTAAATTTGCCAAACAGGAGTCTTGTTCTGTGATACATTATACAACTCTTGGTATGTATTATTAATGTGGGCTCTAATTTCACTTGGATTAGGTAGTACTTGCTGAGTATTTGAGGTTAATTTTTGAAATTAAAGCTCCATTTTTACGTTTCTTTGTATGAATTTGATGGTACAACATCATACGCTCGTTTTCTACCACAGTGTTATATTTACAATAGTAACGAAATCTTTCAGTGCATTCTTGCTGCAAATGTAAAATTTTACCTTTATAATACTGCATATCTCGGTATGATATTGGGGAAGTAGCCGATAAACCACCAGCAGATTGTAAACATTTCATATAAAATTGCATCATATGGTTACTATTGGCATTCCTATCTGTAAAGTAATCGATATATAACCATTTGATTTTGGGTTTCACATATTGCTCCCACCATTTAAGGCTTGTGGTATACCTGTGGTGGTGGTGAAGCCAGACTGACCAGTGCCGATGAACCTGGTTAAGAAAATAAGGATCATTTAGACCAATGGGGGACAATTTCCAGTAGGATCGTCCCCAGACACAGTACGGCGAATCAATATTAAATTCAAGAACTAGACCCAAATGATCAGTAAACGGGGCTATAACAATCAATTTACCTAAGTCTGGATTACAATAACAACGGTCAATTCTGGACGCCGCATTACCGCGCACGTAAGGAAAGATATGATCTTTTTACAGTAGATAGCAGTGTCAACCAGCCTATATTGAGTAACAAAAAAATGTACTGCAGGACTATATGATGGTGTCCCGACACAATCATTAGCTCGAAGTACACAATTAAAATCACCCATGAGCATAATGTTATTAAAGGGTACAGAAAACAAATACAACAAATCTTCAGAATATAAGGTCTCTCTACCCGTCTTCTCTTGATGCCCCGAATTCCCATATATATTCACAATTACGTTATTTTTCCAATACAACGCTATCCCTGTGCCATCCGCCAACATTTTAAGGGAATCAATTTGTATTCCTTCTTTCACTAATATAGCAGTTCCAAAACTATGTACACCAACATTAACATGACTCTTATAACCAGAGATGGAACAGTGTTCATCGGAGATTATTTCCTGAACACATATAAAATCTGCGTCATAATCATAAACATTTTTTAAAACAATTCTTTTTTAACATTATTTTGCGTACGGTTTACATTGAGGGAAATAATACGTGTAATGTACATGTTATAAGTAAGAAAACAAAAAAAAGCAAATGTAAGATTGGAACATATGAACGTATTACTATAAACAGAAGACAAGAACGTCAATATAGTCACACTGACAACAAAAAAGCGAAAAAAGTGTTTACAAATCTTGAAGGTCAGTGAGTGAGCACACCTGATGCAGTATCGTCGTGACGTAAACATTCAGTTATTGAAGCACCACGCCTTTTCTTCTTTTGAGTTGTTATGACATTCACAGGTTGTGAATAAGAACCACGCGACCCACATTTCTTTCGTGAACGTAATTCCCTTGTTGTATCAGGAATGTCTGTTCTTTCACTTTCCAGATCAAGGTCACTACCGTCTGTATCTGAACTAGGTGTAATGAATTCCATAGCAGTCTTTTGTTTCACAGCTTGGAGGGAGCTTTCAGTACCAACAGGCTGTTTACCAGCGGAAAAAGACGGAGTATCGTTATTATCAACAATGGCAAGGTTATTAACATTAACACTAGGCGTATGTGTTTCTTCAGCTGCATTGTTGATAAGACCAGATGTGGAATCAGAGTTATCATCCGTATGAGCAGCAATGGTAGTAGAGGTGTCAATTACTGGTTCTGAACTGTTTGGTTGTAATTGCACATGTTGTTCACAAGGTTTTTTTTGGAATAGTGCCGGTGGATGACATTTGTAATGTCAGTGGCGGTACCCTAGATGCGAGGCGGAGTGAGGGGAAAACTCGGTAAATCTTATGTCAGATGTTTGAGACGTATGAGGGCCATTCAGTTCTTGTCTTCTTTTCTTATCACAGTCACTAAGTCGGTGAGTTAATGATCGAAAGAAAAAACACAATACAGGCTGGCCATCATATGACAAGAAGCCACGAAAGCCGTTAAAGAGTAAACGTGAAGGGATAGGTTTTTTAAGGACAATGTTCACAGTTCGTATTCCATTGGACACTGCAAGGGGATAATTTTGAGACCATGTCTCATTGGTTATATTTTTCACTGTTCCATATTCAGTCAGAATTGGTACAATAACGTTATTATCTAGTTGAATAAGTAAATTAAAGACTCTTACCCTGGTAATATTTTCCATTGCGTTGACAAGTTGGACAAAAGAGGTACTATCGTCACTATGTTTAAATGGTACCGTAGATTCGAGCTTACTTAACACTTTTTCAAAAATGGCATCAGTATTAAAAGTCACAAACACAGCATATTCATCAGAGTGAAGTTGAAGCGCAATAATGTCATGTCAGTCCTCTTTAAATAAACTTTCGATCAATTTATGAATAGCAATGGGTGACGGGCGATTATTACGTTTTTCCTTGTCAAATATACATTTGATGGTATTTTGTCTAACGAGCTGAGACATCGTAATATTTTATAATATATAGTCACTTACACAAATAAACCACACGTAGTGGTACAGCTAAGCACGTCAAACTGCGAACAAACACTGCAACGGACAACACGTCCTACCGCTAGCACAGTTTAACAGCAACCATCATAGAGCTATTTGTTTTCCTATGTAAGTCGAACTTGTTCTACGGTAAAGACGATTTTTCATTACGATCGTGCTACCAATTCGTCCTTTTCCATAGGTAATTTTTACTATTTGCTCTATCTATACATTAATACTTGGCTTAGATTAATATATTTGGAGTTCGCAGATAACGCACGTAATAAGACATATTAGAAATGTTTCGTTAAAAGTTTCGTTTGTAGATTTAATCCACATTTCCCTGAATGACATAGATGTCGCTGCTTCGTGTTGAACTGCAGATTTCCCTCGCTTTCTTGAAAATTTCCCACTTTAGCAGAGTTAGTAATTCTCGTAATTTCAGATGATTCTAATGTCTTTTGCTTCTAATGTATTTATTTTAAGCTAATATCTAACACAATATTAGAAACGGGTTTGTTATTAAGGTTTCCTGCTAGAGAAACCTTCTGAGATTTTGAACATATAAAGAAAACGGAGATATTTTCAGAAAACTTCAAAACAAAGAGATGCGTCATTTATTTTTTGCTCATAGTAGTACATAATGTTCATTTTTTACAATTCAATATATTCGTCTATGAAGCATGCTTATTGAGTACGTCTCATGCTTGATTATGCCTTGTAATGCTACAACCTCTTTCCTCCGTGATACTTATAATACCACACTGTCCATTAGCTGGCTGGTTGTAGCACATTTCCAAGCACTTCTTCATACCAACACTGCTCAACTTTCTTTCTCCATACTGAACAATAAATTCACCTCTTTTTAAAGACTACTATATTTGGAAGTTTCAAATAGTCTTTATAATAAACTGAGCCCATCTTGCATAACTGACTTTACCGAAAGCAAAAAACAAAGGCAAGGCTCTGCCTAATGCACATAAATAGAGATCCCAGTTTCCCTCTCTATCAGCTATAATCATGCCTCTCAATATAGGGAATACAAAACGTTAGATAAAACGTTATATAAAACGTAACAATAACGAGAAGTTTTGATTTTTATTCGTCCTGTTTATAAAAGTAAGATCGTCAGCATGAAAGTCCTGTAGAAGACCAGTCACCTCTTCAGTTTTCTTCTTCCCAATATAATACGATCGTTGTCCTTGCACAAAATTTTCAGAAGTTTGAATTGATCAAAGATTGCTGGTACTTCTCAATTTTAGATTTCATGATAAACTGTTGAAGCTGGATTCATTGTGCAGCTTCTGCTATTATGTTCATGCTATGGAATCCTCTACATTAATGATTACCTTGTAATGTACTTTCGACCACTTTAAAACCACATACATCGGTCTCCACTAATGCTTCAAAGATTTCACTATCTTTGAGACATAGAACAAGACAGCTTATTATGATTTTAGTTGTATGAAATGAACCCTCTTCAAAAAAGATATTTTCAAACTTATCAGGAAAAGGCAACTGTAGTTCATTGGGTAAATGATATACTCCTTCGGAACTGCACAGAGTTCCACACTTGATTTGCTTATATCAAAAGTCCTGAAAATTTACCATGGTTGTGTATATAGATGCTTAATTGCTGGCTGGAAAAGGGAGAATGCGAACGGGTGCTGATTTTTTTTTTTTTTTTTTTTTTTTTTTTTTTTTTTTTTTTGGATTCGTCTTTTCAGTAATAAGTGAATTAAGCGCTCCACGAAGGCAAAGTAATTATCCTAGAAACTGCTAGTAGATAAGTCATAATTTGATAAAAATCGTGCCATTGACCACATAAAATCTATTTTTGATGTCGAAACCGATGTTTGCAAGCCTGGGGTAGTTACTGGTCAGAAATTATAATCAATGCTCTCTCTTATTTTAAGGATGTTAAATGGCACGAGCTTTTGATAGCTCAAAACATTATTCAGTTTTTGTTGTGTTTACCAAATGTAAAACTATTCAAATCTAAGCTCTGAATTACTGTACTATGATAAACTTTCTGAAATAGTACTAGGACTATGTTGTGCGAGCTACCAATGTCTGATCTCTTGATAGTCAAAGTTATCCATAGCTGCTCGAAACGGAATAGCTCTGGCTAAGTGTGTAGGCAATGGTAAACGGTGATCCAACGTAAGTTCCACAGCTCTTGCTGCAAAAGAATGATTTATTCTTTGAACAGTGTCATACCTACTGCTTAAACCAACATGGTTCAAATATGCTATTAAAGATTTATATTTGCATGTTCCATGAATTGCCTGTATAGTACAGGTATGAAATGGGGTCTTAGATATAACATATATTTCAAAATTGCTGGTTTTCTTCTGTCGCTTTGGTTCTCGAATAAGTTATACTTTTAATGATCTTTATCTGTCCTTTTACAGACGCAGCTTTCTAAAAACAGAACATAAAAAAATCAAATAATTAATCTTACATGTTTAAAGTTTTCTTCTCAAGTTTAATTAATGCTTACATAAAGTAAATCATATTTACTGTCAATATAATACTATATGTAATTCATATAAAAATTGGTATATCTAATTTAGAATAATGTGCTGATCAATTTTTGTCCTTTGAAATTTTGTGCTAAAGGCAATAGTTTCGGAGGTATAGCCTATTTTCTTCCCACGTTGCACTTTGGTTGGTCGGCTATATTGGGAGCCATATTGGAAGAAATCTCCCTATATCAGAAATGCGTACCCAAGCTAAAACCTATTCTTAGACAGATAGAAAACAAGTTTTAAAAAGAAATTCTCTATACACCTCCGTGCAACAGTCGTCTGTAGTATGGTTCCTGCACTAATTATAGAAATTTCCCCTGTATCTTTTACAAGGGAACATCTTATAGTGATAATAGCATTGCCCAATCAAACAATGCGCAATCGATACAGGAGTGAAGAAAAGTGAGAAATCCAAAGCTTTACGGCCCGACACCTAAACACACAGGATATACAGAGGAAAGAAGGATCCAGAATCATGGGAAGATAGCAATGCAAAAGATACACTGACACAGAAACAAAATGATTAAAGTAATCAAAATAACGTTTACACAACAGTATAGTAAGCAAACATTGTACCCAAAAACATGATCAATAACATCATATGTAATGCAGTGTTGCCAACTGAGCATAAAATGAAGTTTTGTTAAATGGCACGGAACACAAATTATAACATTTAGTAAATCTAATTATGAGTAGAACCATATCTGTGAAGTCTTGATGTACAGTGTTGCCGATATTTGAGGATAGCCCTATATGAATCTTGGATGTAGAAGAGTATATACAGTACACGATTCGAACTGGTTAAAACCAACATATGAAACCACAAACAATAATATAGTCTGTGAAGTACGAAAATAACGAACGAAGCACAGTTTCGAAGCATTTTTCCGAAGGAAAATGTCAGAATAGTACCAAAACACAACACATAAGCTGAAATGATAAATGTCCTTCAATGACCAAGTGGTCCAGAGGCTCGCTGCTGGTGCACATGTTCGATTTCCGATTGGAGCGTTCTCCTACATAGTAATAGTTATAATCCTATATTAAGCTAGATGCAGGGCCGGACCTAGGGGGCACTTGCCCAGGGCGCAGCTTGTTGAAAGTATGTGGAGGCGCCATTTCGATGCAAAATTGTGAGGAAGGAGGGAGATATACACCTTTACAAAACTGCAAAACTGACTACCAATAATGTCTGAAGGGATATAATATTAGTGCATCAGAAAAGTGAGCCTGCTAATCAATTGTCAATTCAAGCGCATGCATCATTCCAGTTTTGTGTGTTGTGTTTGATACAATTCTGATTTTTCACTTCGGCAAAACTAGTTTGACAATGTGCTTCGTTCATTATTTTCGTATTTCAGTGATTATATTCTTGTTTGTGGTCTTATATGTTAGTTTTAACCAGTACGAATCGTGTACTGTATGTACCCTTCTACATCCAAGATTCATATAGGAATTCATACAGGCCTATCCTCAAACGTTGTAACACTGTACATCAGACTTCACCGGTATGGTAATACTTAAAATTAGATTTTCTGGATCTTGTGATTTGTGTTCCGTGCCATTTAACAAAACTTCATTTTGTGCTCAGTTGGCAACACTGCATTACATATGATGTTATTGAGCATGTTTGTGGATACAATGTTTTCTTACTATACTGTTGTGTAAACGTTATTTTGATTACTTTAATCATTTTGTTCCTGCGTCAGTGTACCTTTTGCATTGCTATCTTCCCATGATTCTAGATCCTTCTTTCCTCTGTATATCCTGTGTTTTTAGGTGTCGGGCCGTAGAACTTTGGATTTCTCACTTTTCTTCACTCCTCTATCGATTGCACATTGTTTGATTTGGTAACGGTACTATCAATATAAAGTGTTCCCTTGTTAGAATACAGGAATTTTCGCAGACGCAGAAATAAGTACTTGCTGTTAAAGAGTTTATATTCCGTTGACAATGAACAGTTTCTCAATAAAAAAGGGACATTTGCGTATTATAGTAATGACAAGTTTTCCCTTAAACGAGAGGAATTTTCCAAAATGCTGAATTATGTGTCCCATTATTTGTATTTAACGGTTTTTATACCGAATTACACGTCTCTAACGTAAGAAATAACAACATATGGCACTGTAAATAGATGAAAGGAAATTTCAATATTATAGAAATATTCCCTCTTTCCCTCTTAGGAGTTGAATTTTTGAAATTGCTGAAACTGTATTCCCTTATGTTGAATTAAGAGTTTATAATCCGAATTTTATATCTCCGGTATAATTCCAGTATTCCTTCTTAAAAGCTGAATTTTCATAAATCCAGCTTTTAATTTTCATAATGTTTTCCTTTATTTTTATATGTTTATACACCGAATTTCACACCTCCAACTTTAGCGAATCCCCATATTCAACATTTCGTGAATAAATTAAGGGAAATTTCAATATTATAGGAATTTATCGTTTTTCTCCCTTAGAGAAGAATTTTTGAAAACATTGAAACACTTCCCAGACAGCACAATACACGTACAGTACCCGTATAGTACATGTACAATTGCACGGATGCAACATGTGCATCATCTGTATAAATGCACGGCTGTACATGTGATGCAAATATACGTCACAAGTCCTATTCAACATCTTCACGTGCACAGAACATGTGCAATGCACACTTACACGTCCTGCACAAGTGATTTACACCTACTGCACAGGTGATTTACAAGTAGCACGTATTCGATTTACATGTAGTGCACAGGGGATTTACATTTAGGACAGCGGTGATTTACACGTAGCACACAGGTGATTTACATGTAGAACACAGGTGATTTACACCCAGTAACCAGGTGATTTACATGTAGGACAGAGATGATTTACACGCAGTACCCAGATGATTGACATGTAGGACAGAGGTGATTTACACGTAGGACATATGCGATTTACACGGAGTACCCAGATGATTTACATGTAGGGCAGAGATATTTACACGTAGTACCTAGATGACTTACATGTAGGATACAGGTGACTTCCTCGTAGTGCAGAGGTGATGTAAAAGCATATTTGAAATGCAAAGAAAAACATAGTATATATATTTGGTGGCTTACGCAGTAACACCATCTATAACACCAATTTTTTTTTTTTTTTTTTTTGAGAGGAAGATTTTAGGTTGAACAAGAAATGGGTTTTCTTTTAGGATTTTTTTGGTGTAGTATTTATGTATTTGTAGGGCATAATTCATTCCATTGGTATTAATCATTAATTATTTGCATATGGAACTGCCACTAGAGGGTTACGCCCTCTCTCTCGGCATGTGATGTGCTGTAAACAAGTGCAAACATAAATAATATTAGTTGTACAATCCGCAGCAAAAAAACCTGCAACATGAGCATGTAAGTCTATTGTGAAAATACGCCTAACAGCCCAGGAAATCAACATAGCGTCTAAGTTGCACGAATCAAGCCAGAAGAAACCTCGGCGTCCTCCCCTGCACACTTATTTTGGAGCAAAAGATTTCGTCGTTTCACAATAAACTTACATACTTATGTTGCAGGTTTTGTGCTGCGGACTGTACAATGTGATATAAAGAAAACTATACGTGCGAAATGAAACAAGTACTACCAAAAGTGCTTAATAGAACAATATGCATGACAGATATAATAAACATTAAGATACTGAGCATTGCGAAAGATATAACATGAGAAAGTTATAAACAATGAATAAGCGAAAAAATAATGAAAACATAAATTGAAAGGATATATAATATGTTGAATATAATTAGAATTTTTATAAATATATTAGCATGATTGATGAGATGAAAGTGCATTATACGCCACAACACAATGAAATGGTTAATATAAACGAATGCATGTTAGGCTTCTGTCTTGGGGCGGCTCAAGACTGATGTAGACATGGGGAGCCCAGATTATTGTTGAGGAAAAACTGTGCAGCTATGGAAAGAGATGAGGGATGGCTTGATGAATGATTTGACGTTGGAAGAATCTGCGATGAAAGTGATCCATAGGAAGGTTGTTTACGTGAAGTGTGATCAAGATGCTTAACGGTGTATGACAATATTTGAAAGTGGAATCCTGCTCTGAGTCTATGAATATTGTGTCCAGAAAAATATCTTTATGAGATTCTAGGCATTTGGCTATGTATCGTTTACGTAAGAGTGAGATATGTTCTACAAGTGGTGGAAAGTCTATTCGATTGTATAGTTCTTGGTTAGGATATGGTAATTTGATGCGGTATGCTAAGCGCACTGCATGGCGCTCCATAATTTTGAGCCTATTGTAGAATCTAGACTGTGCTGGGGACCAAGCAATATGTCCGAATGTAAGTATTAGTGTTGTGTCGATCATGAACGATTCGATCATTATGAACGAATCATGGCGTGAATCAAATGAATTATGATTCTTTTGACAAATAAATCGATTCTTCTAATGAATCATTTGTACTTCACTGAATTGTTTGCCGTGATCGAAATGAATTGAGAATCACAAACTGCCAGCTTGTGTGAGACAATTGGTGAGGTTGCTTCTGCAAATGCGCTTGCAGTTCACGGGGAGTGAAAAAGAAAGAATACCATACGCGCGCCTTTTCTCCCTGCTTTTGTATATGCGTGCGATTTTTTTCTTTCTGCGTGGTAGGGTTGTTTCCTAGGAAGAAAGGAAGCCGCGGTGTTAGATTACTTTCAGAATAAACTTTGTTGTTGATTGCTTCTGGTCGTGAAGTACTGGCAGTGTTGCTCAATTAGATGTAATACGATTTCGTAGTTAATATCAACATACTCTTGATGAACATTTATCCATTTTATTAAGATTCTGTACGTGCATTGAATAAAATTATTTTCATCACTTGCAACTGCAGTAGTCAAAAAGGTCAATTTTAATGTTTTATTATCAACTCAAAGTACTATATTATATTCAATGTAAATACATAGGGGCCACGGTGGCTCAGTGGTAGAGCGTTCACCTCTGGTGCTTGGGGTCCCGGGTTCGATCCCAGCCCCCGCCAAGTGAACTTTGTGGTGGACAAACACCGTGTGCGTGGGTTTCCTCGGGGTTCTCCCGTTTCCTCCCACTTTCTTTATTCCACCATTTTCATTCATTATTCATCATCACCGTCTCCTTTAGCCTAACCGGCATGATCGTGGGACGTAAAACTCAAAGATTTCATTTCATTTTTTCAATGTAAATACAGTACTTACACAGAAAAAGTGCACTGTAAATTATTTGTACTGTACATAATTGATTTTAAAAATGTATACGTAGAAAGACGAATAAAGGTTCATTCTGGGAAGACAGTGTATAGCATATTTCAGGAAAAGCACTTGTCCACATGGAAAGAAGCATAGTGGTACCTACTTTTCGCTTTACTTCCATTGAAACATACATGAAGACACAAATAGTATTTTGAGCTTTCATGTAAAGAAGATGTGGGAGATCCGAGATCGATTCCCGGCGGAAGCTCATGTGGTTCGAATTTCATGTTAATCAGTAGGTCCACGCCTCATATAGCCTCGCTGCTGAACCGGACGTTAAACTGAAAATTAACTAACTAACGGTTTTCTGGTAAGAATGTAGACAAACACTGATGATTCCAGGGGTGGCTGGGGAGAAAATCTGCTAAGAAGTTTCCCCCGGGGCATTTCTCAGATTGGGTTCAACTGGGGTTACAAGTATTTTCGCAAAATTTATGTTCATCTCTTGTTTATTGGTGTGCTGGCTCAGTGGTAAAACATTCACTTTTTTTTTTGGATGGGGTCCCTGCCTTTCTCCTATTTGCGCCAAATGGGATTTATGGTGGACAAACACCATATGTGTGGGTTTTCTCGGGGTTCTCTTGTTTTCGCTCACTTCCTTCATTTCACTATATCATTCATTCTCATCATTATCGTTTCCTTTAGTCGACACGGTGGATCGTAAAACTTTAAAATTTTATTTCATTTTGCATTTATTCAATGTCTCCCCGAGCTAAATCTTTTAAAGTTATCACAATTGTATTAGATATATGTTCATGTGTAAACTCCCTCTTTTTCTCTACCTCGAAGATCAGTATCTTTTCCAGTCAAGAATAAAATAGAACATATGTTAGAATATAATAGAATAAAATAGAAATCTTGCAGTTTAACGTTCCATGTTTATGTCCATTAGCCTAAAGAAAACGAATGATTAAGGCAAGTAAATGACTATGGAAGAATAGTTGGAATGAGAGTGTGGAAGGAAAGGGGAGTACCCGATAAAACCCACGGACATGATGATGTAAACCACAAACTTACTTAGCAGTGGATCAAACCAGGGACATCGCGCAAAGGAGGCAAGAGTCTTATCAGTGAGCCACGGTGATCCCTAGGATAGGATAGCATGGACTGCGACAGTGGCATATTTACGATTTTGTTTCGGGGGTGGCTTTGCTAACTTTCGGGGGGGGATGGCTTTGCCTGAAAATGTGAAAATTATGCAAGATATTTCATATACTTTAGTATAGTAAGTAAGATTTCGGGGGGACGGCTTAAGCCCGGAAGCCCCCCTAAATACGCCACTGGACTGCGAGATAATTTACTTTAATTAATCATCCACATCTTCTTTACCCTCCAGGGTATAACTCTGACTTACGACAACAAAAGAAATCCATAACATGATGTGTACTTTACAAAGTTTATAACCTGAGCAAATAATACCCACTAGAAATGAAAATAACACTACAGACTCATTGTATAATGCTTTCTGTATTGAAAGCCAAAAGCATTAATGTCGCCTATACAGTGCTCTATATTTTTCCCCATATTAATATGTACGACAATAAGAAGTTGAAAATAAATTGTTATAACTGCTCATATCCCGCGAAAATCTTGCGGAGTATATTTCAACAAAATATTTCCTCGAAAAACTTAAGTTGGCAGAAAAAATGTGGAGATTGCAACACTTTCAGTGTTTGTCTCAAGCTCTAATATGAAAGCAGGATGCAAAAACAACAACAATGAGAATAGAGCAACAGCATAATATTGAAACATCATAATTGCACTGAAGCTTAAGAGTTCTCTAGCCACTACACTCACCCCAATGCATGCAACGTGGCCGTGTCAGGTGGCAAAGGTGATACGCAAGGTTGTACTTCCTCACAATGAGTTTATTAGGTTGCGCAGAAAAGAAGTGCAGTAGCCCAAGCGATTCATATGATCGAATAATTCCCACTCAATTCATATGATCGAATAATTCATTTGCGCAAAAGAGATGCGCGGAAACCTAACTGATTCAATGAGCGAATCATTCCCAACCAATTCACTTGCGCAAAAGGAATGCGCGGATGACCAATTCATATGAACGAATTAAATGATCGAATCATTTTAGTGAATCAAAGTAAATGAATCGATTCTCCGAAATGAATCGTTTTGCCCATCACTAGTAAGTATGCTACGCATGAACGCCTTATAAGTGTTAATAAGCAGCCTTGAATTTAGCCCCAAATGCTGTCCTACGAGCCTGCGAAGCAATTGTAGCCTGTTTTTTGCTTTGAGCATAAGTTTCTGGAAATGAGCAGTCCATTGTAGTTTGTTATCGTATGTTATTCCTAAATAAGTCACTGAGTTAGTCGGTTTTAATCTGTGTGTTCCAACAGTGATATCAAGCAGGTTAGGGGTGCGGTGAACTTTACTGCGGCATTTAGGTGGTATGATGACAAGTGTTTGAGTTTTCTCCTCATTTACAGTAAGTTTCCATTTCGTACACCACGCAAGAAATTGATTATCTGTGAGCTATAACACCAACGGTCACGGTCACGGTCACGGTAATATTGAAGTTGTATGCAGAGTATCGGGCCAAAGCCCCTGACTCTATGAGTAGAATGAAAGAGTTCAAAACACAGAGGTACAGGTGAAAAACTGGATATTACTATTGAGTTGGTAGGTATGGTAGGCTACATCTGCAACTGTCGCAGAGTGGCTGACGGTGACTTTAGGCGAGCTTTATAGAGTCATTATATGCGTGGCATGCGATGGACGTTCCGAAGAGCGCATTCGGTGCCGATATTAGCAATAGCTGGGTTAATATGCCTGGGTAAGGCACGCCAGAACTTATGGTGGAGATGGCGTAAAACTTCTCTAACAGGGGGAAGCTCTAGATCTTCCAGAATTTGGCGGTTGCGAGTATATCTGCCGTGACCAGTGATGATACGACCGGTTCTAGTTTGCACACTTTCGAGTGTCTGAAGGTGACTGGATGAGGCATGTTGCCAGGCAGGGCATGCATAAGTAAGTGTGGACAGGACTATCATTTTGAATATGCGCACTCGGGCCTCATGAGAAATTGAACTGCAGCGAAAAATTGGATATAATGCTGTGATTTTGCGTAATGCTCTTTGCTTGATGTCCTTGATGTGCGCAGCGAATGTTAACCCACGGTCTAATATCACTCCCAAATATTTAGCATGTGTGGCGTGAGGAATGTATGCGTTCTCATATATTAGATTTCGACGGGTGCGTATACGTCTTCTACTGTGTATAACATTACAACTTTTGGCGGTATTTACTTTAATCCTCCAACGTCTGGCCCATTCCTGAAAACTGTTCAGTTGACGTTGCATATAGATGTAACACTGTATAAGTAAACTGCTTGTTGTGAAAAAGGCGGTATCGTCGGCGTACGTTGCTAAGAAGCAATGTGGTAGGGTTGGAAGATCGGCTGTATACAGATTATATAAAAGTGGTGAAAGTACAGCGCCCTGTGGAACACCTGCTTTAATTGGTCTGGATGAGGATTTGACACCATCAATAGACACATGAAATTTCCTGCCAAAGAGGTAAGAGCGGAGTAAATGCAGAATACTATCCGGAAGACCTTGGTCGTGTAGCTTATATAATAGTCCTGCTAACCA
Organism: Thermobia domestica; assembly: GCF_964235325.1. Taxonomy (NCBI): domain Eukaryota; kingdom Metazoa; phylum Arthropoda; class Insecta; order Zygentoma; family Lepismatidae; genus Thermobia; species Thermobia domestica. Next base: position 235,635,042 of record NC_137459.1, read on the forward strand.
GACTTTATCAAAAGCTTTTGAGACATCCAGGTACACACCAAGAGTATGTTGTTTTCTGTTGAAAGCCACAGTTAAGTGATCTACTACTCTTACGAGTTGCGTAGTCGTGCTATGTTGAGCACGAAACCCAAATTGATGGAAGGGTAGAAGATTACTATTGTCGGCATGCTGTTTCAGTCTCCAGAGGAACACACGCTCAAATAATTTACTCAAATGGGACAGAAGACTTATCGGCCTATGATTTTCTGGAAGCAGCGGATTCTTTCCAGGTTTGAGGATGGTGATGATACGTGCTTCCTTCCAGGTCTTTGGGAAGTAGCATAGTTGAAAGATGGCATTTAATAAATATGTCAAAAAGACCAATAATTTTCGGGTTGGATGTTTTAGTACCTCACTTCGAATCCCATCAGGCCCAGGTGCTCTTTTTGCAGGCAGACACTTGATATGGCGTTCTAGTTCGCGTGGTGTTACTAAGGTGATGTCATGTGTAGGTTTTTGATTACTCATGCGATATAATGTGGTTCGGACATGCTGTCGGAAATAGGGCTCAAGACGTGTTCTATTGGGCTGGAACTGTGCTTGCAGAGAGTCAGCGAATATGTCCGCTTGCGACTGAGGGTCTTGAGTCAGTCCTTGTGGTCCCTGTAGGACTCTTGCTCTGGAAGCATTTGAGGAACGTTGAAAGGATTTGGAGTACGTCCAAATTTTACGATCATTGACGGTGACATTTCTAAAAGTCTCTTCCCAGTACTGTTGATTTTGTCGCTGAGTCAGCATCTTGAGCTTCCCACAGTCTTGTATGCAGGATGAAGTGTGTGCTGCCATCTGCGTCTAGCCCAACGTTTTAAATGAACACCAAAGACATCACCTTCAAAGTCTACCACAAGCAATTAATAATTGTTAGTGAGAATTTTACTTTTGGAGTTTATTATTTGCAACGAGCAAAGTTTTAAGTAGTCTTTGATATGTTTGCCAAGTAACAAGTAACGCAACATATTGTGCTGTAATCGGTCACGAAAATAATTTTGTAAACCTATGAACTGTCTGACAGTAGTTACAACAGTACAGTGCTGTCACCTGTTGATCTTGTATCCTATCTCAGCGGACGTTATGAAGTTTCTACAATCATTCAGCTGTCATTCATCGAAACGTTTCTATAATACCGCCTGGAGGAAAAACGACTCCTACCAAAATTGGAGGTTACTTTATATTGTTTATTAGAATGAGAGTAAAAGAATGAAAGTAAAAGTATACACTTGCACGGTATTATGGACGTCTCATACACACGTGCAGTAGCCGTGCAAATGCACATGTGCATACACCAGCTTAAGCACGGGTAATTTAAGTGTGCTTCATCTTCGCAAATGCACATGTGCACATGCACGGCTCAAGCATGGGTTATGTACGTGCGCTGCATCCAACCAAATGCACATGTGTACATAACGGCTACATCACGGATTATATAAATGTGTGGTTCATCCATGCAAATGCACATGTGTACATAACGGCTTAAGCACGGGTTATATAAATGTGTGCTTCATCCATGCAAATGCACATGTGCACATAACGGCTTAAGCACAGGTTACGTACGTGCGCTGCATCCATGCAAATGCACATGCGTACATAACGGCTTAAGCACGGGTTATATAAATGTGTGCTTCATCCATGCAAATGCACATGCACACATAACGGCTTAAGCACGGGTTAACGTACGTACGCTGCATCCATGCAAATGCACATGTGCACATAACAGCTTAAGCAAGAGTTCTGTATGTGTGCTTCACCCACGCAAATGCACATGTGCACGTAACGGCTTAGGCACGGGTTATATAAATGTGTGCTTTATCCGTACGAATGCACATGTGCACATGCACGATTTAGTCACTGGTTATATACGTGTGCACAACCCACGCAAATGCACATGTGCACATACACGAGTTATGTATGTGTGCTTCATACACGTAAATTCACGTGTACGGCTTATGCACAGGTTATGTATGTGTTCATCATCCACACAAATGCACATGTGCACATGTACGGCTTATGCATGGATAGGGCACATGTGTCGTACACGTACGTGTTGTCTGGGTTATTGTCTTATTCTTATTTAAGAGCTTTTAAACCGAATTTTACATATCCACCTTAAGCAAATTCCCACAGTCGATACCTTGGAAATAAACAAAAAAGTAATTTCAATATTGAGGAATTTGTCCCCCTTTCTTCCCTTAGGAGTGAAATTTTCGGAAGCGCCGAAGCACATATTCACTTATTTTTATTTAAAAGTTTATATATCGAGTTTGACATCTTTAACGTAAATAATCCTCACATTGTTTACTTTCTCAACAAAGAAAGGGAAATTTGGGTATTATAGATATTAACCAAATTTTTCCCTCATAGAAGCGAATTTTTTGAAAACGCTGAAACACGAATATTTTAATTTCTCTTCATGAGTTTATTCTTAATTTCACATCTAGAACTCAAGTGAATCCTCATATTCGACAATTTGTAATTAATTAAATGGACATTTCAATATGATTGAAATTGCCCTATTTTTCCATTAGGAGCGGAATTTTCAGAAACGCTGAGATACATGTTTCCTTCTTTTTAGTTGAAAGTCTAAATACAGGATTAATATCTCGAACTTAAGCGAAACTTCTCATTTGGCACTTTCTGATTAAACGAAGGGAAATTTGAGTATTACATAAATGCTGAATCTCATCTTTGGAGGCGAATTTTCGAATGCTGAAACAGATTCCCTTTCTTTTAAATGAGGAGATAATATGCCGAGTTTTATCTCTGTAACACGAGGAATTCGTGAAACACACTGTTCTCGGCGGAAAATTTGAACTCTCTTTACAATGAGTATTTTGAAAAATATTTTCTTATTCCTTGTGTTTATAAAGAAAGGAGTATTATCTTCAAATTTCAAGTTAATACCTATAGTAGTATGGCCTGGGCAATGATGCGTCACTTACTATTACTCTTTTATATGATATTATAGATAAACAAATCAATAAAACATCGCAGGCACGTATGAATTCCCTTCCCCCTCCCAACATTTAACACTGATTTTACCGAAGTTGCCGAGATTGGATTTCAAAAATGTTGATATTGTGCTTGCCTCGATTTACTTTTGATTTGATTTGAATTTAGCGTCCCTTTCAGTAGCAGAGCTATATCAGACGTGGACCCAGAGCAGAACATGGGATCCGAGCCACGTGAGCTCCCGCTAAGAATTAAATCCGGAATTCCTGTGCTCAAAATTCTTACGCTATCCGCATAACCACGATATAACTCTTCTCTCGTTGAGTATTACAAGAATCAATCAAAACATTTCTTTCCCCGTATCGATGTCTCCCCTACCAGCGACGCAACTACGCTAGTTATTTCCCGGCGCAAGAAATCCCCTTAGCGCCCCCTGACCAACCAAACCAAAACGCTCCCTCAAATATTTGCCCAATTTAGCGCTCTCTAATCAGGCGCCCAAGGCTAGGCCCGTTTGCCCCCCTAATTACGTCACTGTGCCTGACCCATTTTTCTTATAGAAAACCAGGGAATAGGTGAATGAAAGAAACTCCATAATATTAAAAACCATATAAACCATATTCATTATTATAGTAAACCACGTGTGTATGTGTGTGTGTAGTACAAGCGAGTGAAAGAAAGAAAAACGAAGTTAAGAGAGAACATACAACTTCTTAGAAAAGAGATTTCCAGTAGGGTGGAAAAATGGCGCCCATCCGTTGATTTGAGAATAGTTTTGAAAGGCGTGGTAAATCCCGGCTTCCAGAATCACTCTTGAAGACAAAGCACCTGTAAATAGCAAGAGTAATGAACTTACATTTATGAAGAAGCACTCCGGAGTGACTGGAAATAAACGAAACGATAGTTCTTGGAACTGTGAATCAATTTGGATCCCACGGCAAGTTGTTGTGTGAAGAGAAAAGCGATGAGAAAGGTTACCTAGAAGACGACTCAAGGTCAAAATGCGTGTGTTCTGTATAAGAGATTCCAGCTGTTTACTACTTGAAGATTTGATTTTATAGCACTTCATCCTTTCTCCTCAAAATGGTGTGTGAGGAACTGCTACCAATAGGGCGGTAGAGGAGCAGGGTGGAAAAAAATCATGATTATTTAAAAAAAAATCATTTTTGTTGATTTTTTGATTTAAATGGATTTTTTTGATTTAAATCAAATCTTTCTCCTCGTAAATTACAAGTCGCGATCTGAAGAAAAAACATTAGGAATTAGTATTAAATGCTAATTATGCCATTTAAGTGAAAGTATTAGGGTTGAAGTTTGAATTAATCCTTAATTGTTAACCTATATCAATCCTAAACAATGTTTATTAACCCTTTTAAATTATGGCTTAATATATATATATATATATATATATATATATATATATATATATATACACTTTCAGTCAAGCAGCTACAACATCATCCCTATTTATCCTAGGATCATGGTTCATACCTCATTCTCTTCAGAATAGAACAGCCTTTAAAACGGTAACATTGACATTTCCCTATAATGTCCCTGAAGCGGAAAATTTTGAGAGAAAATGGGATTTTTCTTTTTTTTTAATTCTGATCCCCTCTGGATTCCCTTGTGTTAACGTACATATCTCAAAATCAACTGGGAAATACTAAGGGGTGTACTAAATGTGTGTATAAAATTTCAAACTATCTTGAATAGTAAGGGCGGGGAAAATATTTAACAATGAGCTAAGAACATCTCCACAATGCCCCAGATGAGCCGCATGTAATACAAAAATTTCCTCAGACATCTCTATTTATCCTAGGGTGGTGATTTGTACATTATTCTCTTCAGAATAAAAAAGATTTTCAATCGTACCATTCAAATGTCCCCATCGTGTATCTGGGGCGGAAAAATCACGATAAAAGGAATTTTCTGTTAAAAATATCTTTTTACTTTATACCCCTCTGGAACAACCTCCTGTTTTAAGGTATAGATCTGAAACACTGAAAAATACTAAGGAGTGCATTGAATAAATGTGCAAAATTTCAATCTTCCAAGTGCAAAAGTAAGCCCGCGAAAAATAATATCCCCCAAATACCCCAGATTCCCGTATAAAACAGGATATCAGGTAACAGTTTCCTGAAACATCCCTATTTATCCTAGGATCATGGTTCGTACATCATTCTCTTCAGAATAGAACAGCCTTTCAAACGGTACCATTCATATGTCTCCACCTGAATCGCGAAAAAAAAACTATTTTGTTAAAAATATCCTTTTTTTACATTTTCCCGTCTGGACCCCCCTGTTTTCACGCAGAAATCTGGAAACATCTGAAAAATACTAAGGGGTGCACTGAACGAGTGTGCAAAATTTCAGTCTTTTGAATGCAAAATGTAAGCCTGCCAAAAGATAAGAATAATAGGCACAAGAAAAATATCTTTTTATATTTATGATGTCATCTCACACTATGTCTCAACGGAGAAAGGCGTGACAGTATGCGTAACATGTTCTACAAGGCCTTCAGTCTTGAAAAAAACGAAGTAAAAAGGTTTATTGGTACTTTTTTAATCGAATAATGAAGATTCGATTTTTAATAGAATAAAAATAGGTAATTTAACTTAAAAGGTTAAGCATTAAGGAAGTATAGCAACGTTTATCAAAATTTCACTTTTTTCACAAAAAATACTGATATTTGGTATGGTCATATTTTTAAAAAATTGGAACTAGCTTGAGGCACGAAATACATAAATTTCGTCTAAAGTTATAAATCTTAAAAAAAAAAAAAAAAAATGGAGACAGAGGATAGGACTCCTCTAAATACGCCCTATTATCTGAAAACAAACAAGCAGACGCGCACGCGAAAGAATTTTCGTCTTAAATGTCGATGTTGATTTCCCCGTTGATATAGTTAACGATTTGAAAACCCAAACCCATTGCTACGAAGAGAAGAAAGCAGGATTTTTCTGTTACCCGTTCAAAACGGGATTTTCCCTAATCATCCTGTGCATGACACTTGTTTTTATACTATGCTGTACATACTGCACATTTGAGTCTCATTGTATTATGATTATTAACTTCCGTAACCGAAATAACAGAACAGAAACGGGATTTTACTTATTTTCACTTTAAGTTATTCTATTTCGAAATTTGATTTATATCAACGATTTTTATTTTAAAAAAAATCAAGTGATTTAAATCGTGATTTAGATCAAACTGATTTAAATCAGTCTACCCTGTAGAGAAGTAATTATTGTTTTACATGTTTACAGAACGTTGCATAATAATGCAAAGATGGATGTCAAACGTTTCAAAAGAGTGACAACCTACGTATGTTGAGGTGCCTTGAAAGTATAAAACACATTATTATTATTATTATTATTATTATTATTATTATTATTATTATTATTATTATTATTATTATTAATAATAATAATAATAATAATAATAATAATAATAATAATAATAATAATAATAATAATAATAATAATAATAATAATAATAATAATTAATTAATTAATTAATTTATTTATTTATTTCCATATATGTTGAAATTAAATATCGTGAAATAGCTTCCTAGTTTGTTTGTTTGTTTGTTTTTTTTTTTTTTGAAACATTTCCAGTGTATGCCTGTGGGGATGGTTAGGGAATATGTGCTTCGGTTAACATAGACACATTTGTTACTAGGCAACATTTAGTTCTTCAAAAACGTACATACACTTACGACTGCATGAGCTCGATTTTGGCTAGGTGGTTAGCCTATGCTTCTCTGTCTTTAGAGGCCCGAGTTTGATTCCTGGCGGAAGCTTATTTGGTTCAGATCCCACTTTAAACTGTGCATCCAAGTTTCGTATAGCCTCGCTGCTGAAAGGGACACTAAACTAAAAATCAACTCAACAACTTAGTACCGTATAGTGATAATAATAGTTATGTTGTTTGTGTATAAACTGACTAATTTCTAAATTTCTTATAGTTAGAACTGTGTTTACTATTATGCATAATGATTTTAAGTAACTGGATAAGTCAGTACCTGGTTTCCTCTTCGGCAGTTCATGAATGAATTCAAGTAACTTCAGTATTTTACTTGAGACGAACGCCAAGAATATTGCAATTGAAAAAAAAAATCAAGGAAACTGTAAGTCAGTACTCTATGGTTAGTAATATACCGGTATGCTGATCCCTAACCAGCAATTGCTCAGTAAAACACAAAACGTTGGTTTGACTGTCCAAATTTACTTTGTCTTCAAAATAAGCCTTATATCATGCGGTTTGGATAAGTCACTGACTAAATTCGGCTGTCGAAACACTTCTTATAGATACTTTCTAGTGTAGCCTTCATCTCCTCCTGCGAATTTTTTGTATGGCCTCAATACGTTTAAAGCTTCTTCAACTAAGTGGTAATTTAGGTATAGAGAACAACAAAAATATCGCGAGGGCTATGCATAGTGAACATGATGTTTATTAGTGATATTGATAGAGTTTTCCGTCAGAAATTTGCATACAGGTATCTTCATGGTGCAAAATCCAAGAATTTGTTCTTCCAAAAGTTTAATCTTTCTGTTTCTTTCTTTCTTTCTTTCTTTCTTTCTTTCTTTCTTTCTTTCTTTCTTTCTTTCTTTCTTTCTTTCTTTCTTTCTTCCTTCCTTCCTTTCTTTCTTTCATTTCTTTTATTTCTTTTCTTTGGAAAACATTCTATCTCAAACCTCCAGATACAAGGGACGTCCAATAAGTGATTTACCTAGACATGAAGGGAGGGGCGGATCATAATGATGCCTGACATGCACACCAAGGCCACTGTGGGGAACCCTGCTGCGCAATTTGAGGTCAGTTGGAGTAACGCAATGGCCGCGAGCAAAGTGTTCGTGTTACGCCGCGTAACGAGTGTTTGTGTGACGCCGCGAACAATGGATTTACAGAAGTTGGAACACCGCTTGGTTATCAAGTTTCTTACTAAATATGGGAAGGGACCAAGGGAGATCCACGTGCGACTAGTAAAAGTGCACCTGGATGCAGCGCCGTCAGAATTCCAATTCAAATACTGGTCAAAGCAATTCAAGTGGGGACGGGAGTCCATTGAGGATGTCCCTCTTTTCGGGAGACCTACAGATGTAGTCACCGCGGAAATGTGCTTCGAAGTTCAGGACATCGTCCTGCAGGATCGCCGTATGAAGGTCACCGAGATTGCAGCAGCACGTGGCATATCCAGAGGATCCGTCCTGACGATTCTGCGTGAGTACTTGGACATGTCAACGGTCTGTGTTTGTTGGATCTCCAGAATGATTACGCCTGCACGGAAGCAGTGCCGGATACAGCTGTCCCAAGACTTCTTGGAAGGTTCAGGGTCCCATTGCTGACTGTGGTTTCCAAATGTAGAATTATCCTCCTTATAGTCCGGTCATGACCCCTGATGACCATTTTCTCTTCCGAAACCTGAGGAAACACCTGCTAGGACAATGTTTTCCGTCGGACAACGAGGTCCAACAGGCTGTTTCCCAGTGATTTGCAGGCCATTACAAAGACAACTTTTTGTCTGAGATTTCTTCGTTGCCCACAAAGTGGCGACGGTGCATATACCTCCATGGGTACTATGTCTGAAAACAGTGATGACCAGGTTAGGCTATCTGCATTACTTCCTGTCAAGATAAGTGTGTTGGAAACCCCCCCCCCCCCGTAATATTGTTTGTTAACTGCCACTTTAGGGGAAATTCCAAGTGGACAACACCACGGTAGTCAAAGAAAACAGTCATCATGACTTCAATTTTTGAGCAATTTCAACATGTTTCGGTTTCTGTTAGCGTCATTAAAGCATCATTCTGATGTTGGTTGTTCTGCATCTCAAACTCATAAACCCATGTCTTATCACTTCTTATGATGTGTTTAGTAAATGCAGGGTCAGAATTGGCTCTTTCTACCATGACTTCTACAACTAGTTCGACGTTCACCTTTTGAAATAAAATTCAACTCTTTCGGAACAATCCATCCTGCGACGCGTCTCATGTCTAGTAGATCATCTGTAATGGTGCAGATGGATTCATGTGACATGTGCAAATCATGAACTATATTGTGCAGCCGCCCTTGTTAGTCTGTAAGGTCAGATAACGCGCTAATAAATAGTGTAATTGGGGATGGTAGAACTGACAAGTTGCGCCCAGAATTTTATAAACATTGAATTTGGTAGAGCGTAAAGTACATTACGTAAAGTACAGTGCATATACATAAAATCAAACATATACAAAAGAAACAGATTGTGATGTCGAAGGGGTTGAGAAGGGTGAGAACGGAGTAACTTTTAGGACTGGTTAATCTACTCGCACTTACTTGTGGGCCTCGGTTTCTCCTCCTCGATGATTCTTCCAATGGGTCGATGTCCGTCCATCAGACTCTCTGATCTGCAAAGCGTCCAAGTAGCCGGGTGTTAAGGGTCAGCGAAATCCCAGCAGGAAAACCAACATTACGTAGACGATAAATTCAATCAAAGTCGAAACTTCTCTTTAGTGAACAATTCATCGTAGTCAACAGCTATATAACGTTAGCTAAAACAAAATGCTCTCTAGGCCAGAGCAAGGCAAAACTTATCGTAAGCTTGAAAAAGAAGTTTGCGTTCTACATCTTAACTCGTCTCCAATTCAATACTACTACATCTTCAAAAAGTCTCTCGATCGTTTTGTTTAGCGTCACTTCCGGGTTCATATCCTTTATCATTGACTGTTTCTTCTGTCTCGACTAAAAGTGCATACTCATAGCCTTTGGGGATCCCATGGTACAATTTGTACCATACGGGGTGTTTCATGGTACATTGCGTTATAACTCTCCTATTTGAGCTTTTTCGTCCGTTTTTTTTTTTTTTTTTGAAGTCCAGAGGCATTGTAGAAGACCTTACGTATGGTTTCACACCTTCCTGCGTCGAGACATAGAAGGTGATGACGTCATAATTTTAAAATATATTTTTTCTGTTAATATTGCGGGGCCGGTCTATGTTCATTATTTTTTGGCTTGCTTATTTTTGCACGTAGAAGATTGAAATTTTGCACAAACATTCAGTCCACCGAGTGGTATTTACCAGATTTTTTCAGATTTCTGCGTTAAAACAGGGGGGGAGGATCCAGAGAGGCAAAAAGTTGAAAAAAGGGATATTTTACCAAAAAATCCCTTTCTTCGCGATTTTCCCGCCTTAGATACATGATGGAGAAAAGTGAATGGTACCGCCTGAAAGGCAGTTTTATTCTGAAGAGAATGATGTGCGACACATGACCCTAGGGTAATTAGGAAAGTGTCAGGGCATTTTTATCAAAATATACTTCTGTATAGGGGAATTTTGGACATTTACGGTATTATTTTTTGCGGGCTTATTTTTGCACCTAGAAGATTGAAATTGTGCACAAACATTCAGTCCAAAGAGGAGTATTTACCAGATTTTTTCGTACTTCTGTGTTAAAACAGGAGGGTACAGAGGGGCTAAACGTTGAAAAGGGGAAATTTTTACAAAAAATCCCTTTCAGAGGATTTTCTCGCCTTAGATACATGATCGAGACAAGTGAATAGTACCGCCTGAAAGGCGGTTCTATTCTGAAGAGAATGATGTTCAAACCATGATCCTAGGGTAATTAGGGATTTCTCAGGGAATGTTTAAAAATTTCCCTCTGTATACGGAAATATGGGACATTGTCGGTATATATTTTTTTGGCGGACTTACTTTTGCACCTGGAAAATTGGAATTGTGCATAAACATTCAGCCCATCGAGTAGTATTTACCAGATTTTTTTCCAGATCTCTGCGTTAAAACAGGGGGGTCCAGGGGAGCTAAAAGTTGAAAAAAGGATATTTAGACCCAAAATCCTTTTTTTCGGGATTTTCCTGCCTTAGATACATGATGGAGACACGTGAGTCATACCGCCTGAAAGGCAGTTCTAAGCTGAAGAGAATGATGGGCGAAACATGACCCTAGGGTAATTAGGGATGTCTCAAGAAATTTTTTACCTGAGATCATGGTGTTTTACGGTAATTTGGGGCATGGTGAGAATTCCTGATAAAATTTCTTCCATTCACACAGGGCCGCTCCAGAGGGGCGCATAGTGCGAGAAAAAATCCCTCGGAAATTTTCTCTTTGACATCATTTTTCCCACTCCTGGTATATGGTATGAGCATGCTAGTAGTACCATTTGAAAGCCAGCTCCATTCTGAAGAGAATGAGGTATGAACCATGATCCTAGGATAAATAGTGACGATGCAGTAGCTGATTGACTGAAAGTCTAAAAAAATAGCCCAAAAAGCCGGGTACCGGAAAGGGTTAAGCAAAGGTGAGGTGATGATAGGAATGCGGACGGGGAAGCAATCTGTTGTTTTAGTTAATTAAGAAATTACAAGTGTAAGAAAGAAATGGCAGACAGCAAGAAAACTTCCTAGTAGGAAAAGCAAATGAACTTAGAAAAAAAAAATCGAAAAGTGATTCAACATTAAATGAACGATTATGCTTTTGACTATTGAACTTTAAATGAAATGTCCCTAAGTTCGAAATAACATGTTTCATTATGTGTTCAAATATACATATTTTCACAATATCTTGTAAGTAGAACTAGGGATTTTACATACAATTTAATTCACTTTGTTGATGTTCTCTATAGTCGAAGATATTGAACGCCGATCAAAACTCTCACGTTATGCCCTTTATGCTAACGAAGACGGATGATTACGGCAAGTGACTGATGAACAGTGCGTGAAATGAGAATGTGGCAGGAAACGGGAGTATATCTAGAACACTTACGGATACGATGTTGTCCGCTACAAACTTACTTGGCCGGAGATCGAACCAGGGACCCCACGCACCAGAGTAAGTGCTCTACTACTGACCCGCCTTGCCCATACCCCGAGTCTACTGAGCCGTATCCCCCAATACCCCATAGAAGGTTGATTCACCGGTAGGAATACTCCAAAATTTTCAAAGATGCAACACATGGAATTTTGTTGGTAACAAAAATTTGAGGTAAACTTTTTGTTCGATTTTTTTTAATCAATTTTAAATATCGCAGGGCAATCTTTAGGTGTACTAATCTAACCAACTTCTGTAAACAAACTGGTTAGCAGATCGTTTCAAAACTCTACGAGAAAATTAATTACATTCCGGGACAGGATATTACCTTGCAGCAACCATCTTTTCATGATTTTTACGCGGTCATTTGAAATTAATTTCCGATACAATTTGACAGAGTATGTACAAGAAATCTCTTACGACGACTATCCAACATGTTCTGCTAAAATCGATAGTCCAGAAGGGTAGTCTTCTTGAATGGGGCTTAATGATTTACCAAGGATTTAATGGAATAAAACTTAACTTAGAAGAGTGCAATTAAATTGCAATGTCTGTTTTGCTTACTGCGCCTTGCAGTCACACTTAAGCTTTAATATTTATCACGAAACGAACCAAAATCAGACTTTAAGTACAACCAGCATGCAATTTATTAATTCAAGATTTAAGAATTGATTGTATGGACAACTCCAAAAGTACATTAGCACGTGCAATTCTTCCTTTCCCTCAATAATAGGCGACACAAAAAACATTGTCGTTGCGGTGCTTGAGAATTGGAGAGGCGTTGGACCAAACCTGAATTTCGTTACAAATATATCAGTGTGGAAAACTGCAAATAAGAGAATAGAATAAATTGTTAATAATGATAATTTTCTTATCGTGATGGCAATAGATGACAGAAAAAGTTTCAAAACGGTCGTACTTAAGAAGTTCAAACGAGATAAATGGTAAGAAATAGATAAAAATGGAAAGTAGCTTCTCACCTTATTCAAAGAAAATCTCGTAAGAAAGGAAAAAGGTTCCGTAATGTAAAGTTTTAATATAAAATCCTAAGAGCAGAGAAACAAACATCCACACAAAACGGGAAGAGAGACAAACACAGAATAAGGAACACCAGTGGCGTAGCAGACTTGCTTGCTTCCCATGTAAGATAGAGATTGGACCCTAGCTGTAAACCTAATTTTATAATAATAATAATAATAATAATAATAATAATAATAATAATAATAATAATAATAATAATAATAATAATAATAATAATAATAATAATAAACTCCTTTCCCTTTCAAAATCTCTGACTCTACCTAATAGCATGTCTGCATATAGTGGTCATGTGCAGTTTTTCTTAATGAATGGCCCCAAAGCCCGAAAGAGATGGAAATCTTCGAGAGAGAGAGAGAGAGAGAGAGAGAGGGGGGGGAACAAAAAACTTTCTAATGATACATTATAGGGTAAAGCTCGAAGCACTTGCTTTTGACAGGTGCTTTTCTGTTTCATATTAGGAAACAGAAAAGATTTTGTAGCTAAGAAATTACAGTATATAATATGAAAATTTGCAAGTGGATTTGTCTACATTGCAACTTGTGGTAATGAAGAAACTGTCATTAGACGACATTATTATAAATATTTTGTCTTATTTCTTCATGCATCCCAAGTCTAAGGAGCCCCCCCCCCAGCGAATATCGATAACGTAAGTTTAGGATGTTCATATATCGATCTCGATATATTTGTGATATAGAATGTTGATATATGTCAATACCGATATCGATATATCGACACATCGCACAGGTTCAGATCCGAAAAATAACGCTTGAAATATACTGAAATCAACAATCAAAATCTAAATATGTTCCTCCATTTCTGTACTCAAGGTTGAGGAGTAAGGAGTTGAACCCGATCAAAAATTTTAAACCAAAAAAAAAAAAAAAAAGATAAAATTAATTATACTTTCTTAAGTATAATTAAGATAAAATTAATTCCCCTTAATAGAAAAGTTTTACTGTAATTTACCGTTTATATCTGTTTCTGACTGTCATCGCAAATCAACGACAGTACACATATTTTACATAGTAGAGCAATATGAGTATACTCTATAATTTTTCACAACTAAGCAAACTGGAAGATGAAATTACTGTGATATTAAAGTGGAATGTTCTACAAAATAAGCATAATTCATTGTCCTTCATTCTGTCCGTACTTTTGCCACAGAGTGGGAGCTACAAGACTAATAGAATAGGCATGATCCTAGACGTGTCTCGGAAATCTCCAGTTTCACTGAAAATTGAGTATTTAATTTAACCACCAAGTTTGGTATTCAAATGATCTTTTCAACCATTCTCTATATATTCGAATAGTTTTGAAAAATATAAAAACAAACGTTATTTCCATATTACTGCTAGATTCCTGGAACGAAAATTTATAATGTTAGGTTCTTTTCTTACTACGTTTATATCCAATATTTTTATATGTGTTCTCTTTCCTTTCTCTTCTTCTGTCCAATTTTCTCTCTCTCTGCCCCACTTCTATACATTCAACATATATATTTTGGTTTCAATTGCTCATTGAGATGTGTTTAAGTTTCTCCCTAGAATCTCGTTTCGTCTCATTTTTTATTCTTTCGCTTTATTGATACTAATATATGTATATTTTGAAATTAGAATTGTGCTCGTTTTGTTGCTGATTTTAGTATGGGAGAGAGAGCAGAAGTAGAGAGAGTGGGTCTCTTTACCAGACACGATTATGGTATAGGAAGGTGTATATTGAGTGGCCTAGCTGCAAGACTTAACTGTCGCATTTTTTATCCGAAGTGTATAAGTTCAGTAATTCAACATGAATAAAACCAACCAGGAGTGTTTTTGTAATGAAGAGATAACAACACGAAATGTTAAATATCTTTTAACAAACTGCTGAGATTTGAGAGTCGACAAATTTACACTTTCAGGTAGCGATTACCTCGAAACCTCGGTAACCATAATTTGCCCGATATTGGGGTCTTATATTTAGAAAAAGGTGACAATCACAACAAAATGCAGAAGTTTTTTTAGTCTAAGCTTCTCAGTTTGGATCTATTAGTCTTGTAGCTCTCAGCCTGTGGCAAAACTGCTAAAAGAAATAATGACAATGAATTGTGATTATTTTGTAGAATATTCCACTTTAATATTACAGGAATTTCATCGTCCAGTTTGTTTAGTTGTGAAAAATTATCGTGTAGATTGCTCTACTATGTAAAGTATGTGTACTGTCGTTGATTTGCGATGGCAATCACAAACAGAAGTAAAAGGTAAATTACAGCAATAGTTTTCTATTAAGGGTAAAATATAACTACTTTTATCATTTTTTTTTGGCTTAAAGTTTTTGTTCGGGTGCACCTCCTTACCCCTCTACCTTGGGTACAAAATTGAGGAACATACTTAGATTTTGATTGTTGATACCAGCATACTCCAAGCATTGTTTATCGGATCTAGGCCTGTGCGATGTGTCGATATATCGATATCGTCGATATCGGCATTGACATATATCAACATTCTATGTCGTAAATATATCAACATCGATATATGAACATCCTAAATTTTCGTTATCGATAATCTCTGGGCAAGCGCCTAAGACATACGATGGATGAGGAAATAAAACTTAACTTTTACAATATGTCTACTAATGACAATATCTTTATTACCACAAGTTGCAATGTAAATAAATCCACTTTCAAAATTTGTTAGCTGCAAAAACTTTTCTGTTTCCGAATATGAAACAAAAAAAGCACCTGTCAAAAGCAAGTGCTTCGAACCTTGACCTAGAATTTATCATAAGAGAGTTTTTTATTCGTCTCTCTCGGATATTTTCATCCCTTTTTGCCTTTGAAACTGCTCGTTGACAAAAAGTGCAGACATGACCGCTACATGCAGACATGCTCTTAGGTAGAGTCAGAGATTTCGAGAGGGAAACGAGTTCGTATAATAATAATAATAATAATAATAATAATAATAATAATAATAATAATAATAATAATAATAATAATAATAATAATAATAATAATAATTATTATTATTATTATTATTATTATTATTATTATAAAAATTGAGTTTACAACTAGGGTCTTATATCTTTATCTTGCATGGGAAGCCCGCAAGTTTGCAATGGCACTGACGTCCCTTATTCTGTATCTGTCTTTATTTCCGTTTCTTGTGGATGTTGGTTTCTGTGCTGTTAGGCTTTTATATTAAACCTGTACACTATGTAACCCTTTTTCATTTTTTCCGAGTTTTTTTTTTTTTTTGAAGGGACTGCTTTCCTCTGATAACTATTTTTTCTAATTATCTTGTTTGAACTGCTTAAGTAAGATCATTTTGTAACATTTTATGCCACCCATTGCCATTACGATAATAAAATCGTCATTCTTAACAATCTATTTTATTGTCTTAATTGCAGTTTGCCACACTGATATATTTGTGACAAAATTGAGGTTTGGTCCAACGCCTTTCTAATTCTCAACCACCTCAACTTCCTTGTTATTGGGTTGCCTACTATCGCAGAAAAGGGAGAATTGTAGGTGGTAATGCACTTCTGGAATCCTGTCCTGCATCGAGTCATAAAGAAAGAAGAAATGCACTCGAAGACAGCTAGGCAAAGTTTTCCACAGACCTCCAAAGTCACCGAATATTTCACAAATCATACCACAGGTAGAACAATACGTAAAATGAAGATAAAACTTTATTTCCCATAAAGACAGTCACTACCACCACAGTGGGTTTCATTTAGAAGACTGTCTTAATCAGTTTCTAAGAGTTACCCATCATTATCATCATGGGTAATCATAAGTATTCTGCCATTATTGGCAGGTCACTTGCCGCAACTGAAAAGCTTCCATGCTCTACATTCTTTCGATAACATCTTCGTTTTCACGTACTTTTTTTCTCTTTTGTTATCATCTATTTATTGTAGTCTCCTTCGCTCCCTGCCTCTCCTTCCTACCATCATATTCTTTAGAATGTCCTCCATGATACATCTCCTTTTTATCCAATGCTCCAGCCATTTCGTCTTCCTCTTATTAATAATATGTGGAATTGTCCTTTCCCCCAGCATCTTCTCATTCGTTTTCCGCTCGACCCAGCTAATTCTCTCCATTCTTCTCCACACTCATATTTCAAAAGCTTCCATTTGTTTTCCATCATTTTTTGCGGAATTTGCTTGCTTCTCATCATACAGTGCAATATTACTCACGAAGCATTTTGTGAGTCTTTTTCTCAACTCTTTATTCAAGGTCCCTTTTATTATAATATTTTCTTTGTCCAAAACAATTATTTTGCCATTCCTATCTTTGCTTTCATTTCCCGTTCACATCTCATTTCATCATTAATAATAGTACCCAGGTATCGGAAACTAGACAGCTGTTTTATCTTCGCAGCCCTTCCTCAAGTGTTCTAACATCTCATTGATTTTCTCTTTAGATTCCGCAACAAGTGCCATATAATCTGCAAACCGTATAACACCTAATTATTCTACTTCCTACTGAAATGCCGTCTTCATTACGTAGGCTCATTTTCACTATCTGTTCTAGATAGATATTGAATATTGTTGACGAGAGGCAATATCCCTGTAGAACTCCTCTTCAAATTGCATTCTCCTCTGTCACTTCCTTTCCTATTCTAACACTTAATTGTTGGTTCATTTACAAGTTTTTTACGAGTCTTCAATCTTTCCATTCCAACTCAACCCTCTTTAGAATTAACAACAACAGTTTCCAATTCACGCGGTCAAAAGCCTTTTCTAGATCAATAAGTACATCATACACCTCTTTCCCCTTTTCTATAAACCTTTCACCCTAAATAATCCAATTACATCTCTTATCCTCTTACCTCTCCTGAATCCGATCTGTTCCTCCTCAACTTTTTCATTTGTTATTCCATACAATCTTCTCTTCGGAATTCGAAGCAAAATTTTTGCTGCATAAGAAATGAGACTAATAGTTCTAAACTCCTCAAATTTCTTTCGGTTCGATTACTTAGCCATCAGTATCACGATCGTCTTTAGGAAGTATTTCCTCCACTGTCCTATTTCATATGTTTCATTGCATAGTCGGAACAATTCTTTCTTGCCATTGCCTCCCACATTCGTCATGAATTCGATTGGTATATTATCTATCCCGGTTGACTTTCCATACGTAATCTCGGATATAGCTTTATATCCGAGCTATAACATCCCGAAGAATACTAAATCCTTTAACACTGAATCCTCGCGTACTTCATTTTCTACTTCAACATCCAGGCCACATGGCCTATCCCTCTCATTTAAGTCCTCAACATATTATTTTCATCTTCTTAAAACTTCACTTCTCTCGCTGACTACCTTCCCATTCTTATCTTCCACTGCCATCTTAATGCCTCTTTGTTTCTTCCGAAGTTCCATAGATTTCATCTCCTTGTTCATTTCCTCATATTTCCCAAGTCTTTATAATTCGTATATGTCCTTGCATTTTCTTTTGTAAAATTCCTCCCTTGCACTATCTGTTTCCCTTTGAAACTCGTTGTTTAACTTCCTGCACACATTTCTATCCTCTTCTGTATCAAGTTGTTTCCACGTCTTCTTCTCCCTCTTTTTTGCAACATCTGCAACACATGGTTTACTGACCTTTTATGTTTGCGGTAACCTACTACTTTTTCTGCTGCCTGCTGTATGCAAGTTTATGTTGCTACCGTCTGTTGCTACCCACATCTATCTCCCCATTCTAGTATTTTTCGTCGAATTTGTCAACGAGAAGACTTATTACTTCCTCATTTTTCAACTTTTCAGTATTCAACATCTTGCTGCCTTTTTGAAGTATTCAACAAATTAAAAGTTAATACCCATCATAATGTCCTGTATGTGAAGGAGAAGGGTGATTGATGAAATTGAATGAAAATAAAATAAGTGTTGAACTGAAAGTGTGGAAGGTTACGGGGACAACCCTAAGAACATTCATGGACAGGGTGTTCTATGTTCCTCACCTCCAACTTATATGATCTGCGGTCGAAGCATGGAACTCTTATTTCAGAAGTGAACACGTTAGTATTGAAGCACGTGTCTCAAAGCTATTAAAATGTGTAAACATTGTACATGTAAAAACTTCAAGTTGTAAATTATTAAAATAAACTGAAGATCGAGTTACATACAACATTAAATGAAATGATTGTTCCAAAAAGAACCAAAGCTCGAGTTGAAGAATCGCGAATAGTCTATTAATATAAAACAGTGAGGCGAAGTCCACACAAAGTGATTTTGCTATATTTTCAATTATTCTGCAAAGTATTAAAGTACTCATAAGTTTTGTTATGTCCATACTAAGTTCAACTAATTACTTTGAATTTCAATATTGTGTTGTTGCTTATAAGAAACTCACTGCAATTCCGTCACACTAATCACTAGCATCAAGATTCATAGAGGAATACTTTTCTCATTAATTTAAAGAATTTTGATTGGGAATCGGATCAAGTTAGTAACTTGTTCGTGAGGAAAATGTGCTTCAATTGCGTGTTTATGTGTAGTCAGTAAACTCACCTAGAATTAAAAATCACATTTAAACTCAGACATCCGGTTAACGATAACACTTTAATTTTGTCTTGTGTTTCTGCAGTGTGGTTTTAATTGGTGCGAATAAAATAATTAGATACTTTTCACTCACTTTGGATTTCCTTCTTAATAGTCACTTCTGACTGAAAGACTTCTGCAAAATTGAGCAACAACCTGTTTGATTCACGAGAAAAAGAAATGCATAAAATGATTATGTGGGTCAAATTAATATCTAAGAAAGTGTTCTGTGGCTGAATATAAAACTAATATTAACTAATCATATTTAGCTCAATTTAATAATTGATCAGTTTAACGAACAAATTCAATTCAAAGATAGACTGATAAAATAAGGAATAATTAAATAATATTTCTTAATATTCATTCAACGTTTCTGTGTAATTTTTATGCAGTCAAATGTAAATTATTACTGTATATAAAAATTAAGGAAAGAAAGAGAGAAAGAGAGAGAGAGAGAGAGAGAGAGAGAGAGAGAGAGAGAGAGACTGAAACAAATTTTATCTTATTCTTGCAATGGATTGCGTATTGTATGTACCAAAATGAAACTTCCTGAGACACGTGTTACTAATTGTATTTCTAATGTTTCTAATTATAATTTTAATATAAATGGGTTGCTTACATAATTTGGAATAATTTATAATTTGGAAGAATGACGCCGCCTATTAATAGATTCCTGAAAGCCGAGTCTTAAAGCTATTCTATTGCATTAACAGTAACGAGAAACGTTCTATATCAGTGGCCCATTCCTTTCAGTTAAAATTAACCTACGAGAACATTAGTCGAGTGGTTCTCAAACTTTCCGATAACGCGGCCCCCCTGTTTATTCGAAAAGTGATCTGCGAAACCCCTGTTTATTCGGAAATTGATTTGTGAAACCCTTTGCAATGCTATGTGGAATTTCACATGGTATAAAAAAAATACTAATTTGAATTACCACTGACAAGAAATAAGATTCAAGAAAAACAATGCAATAAGTAACTTATTCTAAATATACATTATTGTTTTCTAATGAACGAAATTTCAGTGGAAAGTACAGTAACTTTCAATACTGAAAATCAATGTTAAAGGAAATCCACTTGATAAACAATGTTCTCAAACGGGGGTCACTAATGTAAGGAATGAAATCCTTTTTTTTTTTTCATAATTGCATTGAAATCTGGAATAAGATTTTTCACCCTCAATCTTAGGTCCGATTCCACATTAAGACGATTTCGCTTTAAGGTTTTAATACTGTAAAGAGCAGAATATGTCTGCTCACATAAGTAAGTGTTAGGGAAAGACATCAAATGTTGCAATATGTTTTTAGACATCAACGCGCAAGTAGGTTAACCTGTCCCAAAAGTTGCTCCCTTCTCACCCCTTTCAACCCCTTTGACATCACAATCTGTTTCTTTTTTACATACGTTTGATTTTATTTACATGCAACCCATATTAGATCCCGTACCTTACCTTCTGCTAAATTCTATGCATACAAAATCCTGGGCGCAACTTGTCGGTTCTGACATCCCCAATTACGTTGTCTATGAGCGCATTATCTGAGCTCTCAGACCGACGAGAGGCGACTGCAACTTGGTGGAGATGCTGGGGATTCCGCCATACTTAAAAAGTCCTAAATATAAGTTCGAACAAAGGAACACAGCCCTAGAAAACTCTTAAGTTGCTTCTGCGTTTTAGGCATCTTGTACTTACGACTAGAATCCGAAATCCGATCAGAGATTGAAATCCCTAGTTGAGAGACGGTGTGTTCCAATAATTGCAACGAAAGGTGGCCCAGTTTGGTCTTCTCTGGGGATAGCTTCAGACCTCGATCCCTCAACCTCTCAAACAACTTGCGGGTGGTCGCCAAACCTTCCTCCAATGTATCTCCACTCCACACTACATTATCC
Organism: Thermobia domestica; assembly: GCF_964235325.1. Classification (NCBI taxonomy): domain Eukaryota; kingdom Metazoa; phylum Arthropoda; class Insecta; order Zygentoma; family Lepismatidae; genus Thermobia; species Thermobia domestica. Next base: position 235,656,270 of record NC_137459.1, read on the forward strand.
AAATAGTAATGGACAGAGTACTTTTCTAGACCCTGCAGCGTAAGTTTCATCAAGTCATTCAATGCCCCATGACTCTTCACTAGGCCCATCGATAAAACTTTAAAACATTATTGTTTCTCACCAGGAACAGAGAATGCAGTAATCAATTGACTTCTTTCAGTGAGTTTAATTTGATAGAATCCAGAGGTGAGGTCACAACTATTGATAAATTTGTGGCCACTAGAACGATCTAGAATGTCCTGCACCGCCGGGACCGGAAAGGTCGAGGCGATAACGTGGGAGTTCACAGATCTGAGGTCCACAATGAATCGAAAAGAGCCATTCTTCTTACGCACTAATGTAATGGGCGAATTCCACGGAGACCGGCAGGCCCGATTTGCATCTTGCTTTGGCAATAACTCCATCTGCTCGTTAACAGCATCTCCGAGATGGTACGGGATTACATACGGCTTAACGTTCACAGGTTGGGGTCTTTAAGTTGAATATCGTGTTCATAACCTTGAGCCTGAGAAAAAATCCTCAGGGGACCAACTAAACACATCCTTAAATTCCGCAATAAGGTCATAAAATCGCTGTTTTTCTGCCTCGAAAAGCCCAGGATTCACATCAACACTTGTATAATCAAATTTAGGGCTCTCAGCTGTCTGAGGACCATGACTAAGCGCAGTTTGCTTGTCCACTGCTTGCCCAGAATTTTGTTTTCCACAATAAGTATCCTCTACTGGTGGGGTTAGAAACCCAAATAAGAGAATTAACTTTATCAACTCTGCACTCCTGCACTAATAGGTTAGCCACCCCCGAAACAAAAGTCGTGGGTCGTAGCCAATTTCTAGATCCAATTAAATCATAAAACTTTCGAACAGGTACACAAACTTTAGCGCGGGGGCAACCAAGTAGATGCCACTACCTTAAAAACAGGAGTAACAAGAGTAGCTAAATCTGAGGAAATCATGATAACACTTTCAGAGTACGGCAAAGTGGCGGGTGGGATTCTTCCAAATCTAGTAATTTCTAACGTACAACTTTTTTAATCAATATCTGCCTCATGCGCAAGTAGAAAATCTTGGCCCAAAAGAGGGGGATGGGGTAATTAGAAATTTTTCTAAAAAGATGACAAAATACTTCCGACCCAAGCCGGAATCCAACTAAAGCTATTTTGTTAACAGAAAACGTCTTCCCTGTAACCCTTCTCAAAACGCTATTAGTAGGCACAATTTTAGCTTTAGATGGAAGCACCTGGGCTGAGATACATGAAATTTGGGAACCGCTATCTAAGAGGATGGGGCCTTCTTTACCATTTAACTGTATCAAAACATGGGGAAGATCCTTATCAATCTGCAGAGGGAATTTAAAACTCTTGAGAGTCGATGGCCCTTTTTCATCAACCCTGCCAATCAGTTTAAAATACTCAAACAATTTGCAAGAAGATGATTCTCTTTACCACAATTATAGCAGGTAACAGTACGCCTGTTGGATTGATTACTATTATTATTACTACTATTATCATGATTCCAACGTGAAAGTCGCTGCTGAAGTTGCTGAGCATTGTTTTGACGCTGTTGAAAATTACGTCTACCTCGGTTACTATTATTATTGCCATTACGGAGAAAATTATTACGTGAGCTATTACTTTTGTTCACAGACCGTCCTTGCAATGAAAGCTGTGTCAACTGCTTTTGAATAGGTGACAGCTGTTCTTTAAAGTTATCAGTTGCTGCCTTCAGGGCTGAAGCAGCATCGAGCAAAGTCCGCGCGGAAACCTGAGCTTGCTAATTCTGCACAACTGCACCAGGCTGAATTCCAACATTGTCTGGAGGATTAAGCTGAGGAGCAGAATACGAAAGGAAAGGATTCTGCTTCATCAACTTTTCTGTCGATTTCCTTTCTAATAAAACGCGGGCCTTTCCTTCATCAAGCAAATCCTGCACTAATTGTTCTACAGAATCATATTTCTTCTTTATCGCTACTTTCATATACTCAGGAATCAACCCGTCAATAATCAACTGCACTTGTTTTTGAACAGGAGCATCCTTGTCATTTCTGATAGTCAAATTACGCTTCGCGTATACATAAGAAAGAATAGACTCGTTGGATGCCTGTTCCCTACTCCTCATCTCGTGTTCGGTAAGCTGAGGCAACAACACATTGTTGAACGCGTCCTTGAACTTATTTTTGAGCTGATCATAGGTCATGTCCAAAAAATCCGATTGTTTAGAAACAGTATCGAAACAGTAGGACGCTGGCCCTTTTAAAAGAGACCCTAATATCCACTTTTTCTTGGCATCTGGCCAGTTATTTACTTGAGCTAATACTTCAAACTGGTCTACATATCGCGCCGCATCGTCACCCATGTGCCCAAAGAAAGGTTCCGGACGAAGTATGTGGCTAAGCAATCCCATGTTCTCGTGAGTACCCCTCACTGCCATATCGGAATCTATCACAAAACTAGAGGAAGCACAACTCGATGGATACTCAATATCGGAGAGAGACTGACTGAAATCTAAATTAGGCTTAACGTGGTCCAAATACTGACGAGTAAAATGAATCTTACCAGGGACGAAGACGCTATAGGTTCGAAATATTGGGTCAAATCTAAATTGTCACACAAATCATCATATAATTCACAATTTTGAGCAAAATGTCGCAACATAAATAATTAAAAAACAAGACAATAAATAAACAGGTGCATGCAAAAACAATTCAGAACAATACACCAAATAATATGAACTACAATCAAAACCAAGCTTCATAAAAGCAACGCAATAAATATACACTATTTCTCGTAATAAAGTAAAGTTTCAAGCCAACTTAGGTCAAACGGGAGGCACAACAGAGATCACACAACAGCATCTTTCCACCATGAAACATTACCAATTTTCGGTCAGGAGAAAGGGTAATGTTGTCCTTATTTAGCTCAAAGTTTACAACAGACAGACTCAAATCTTAAATTGTAAAACTTATAAATTCCTACTTTCCTCATAACTATGGGATGTAGCTTGTACTTTTAATTATAGAAATAAAATGCAATTCGAATTTATTTTTTTAATATTTGGCACGGCAAATGTTAAAGGAAATGGTTAGGGCAAGATTTGACTTTAACAAACATAGAGAGGCTTTTACTGTATGCGTTCCTGATTGTTTTTGCGGTAATTTACCTTTTGAATTTGATGAAGTTCCATCATGCGATGGGTAGGAATTATCCTTGTGCTTGCGTTGTCTCCTCCAAGAACTGATCGCCAAGACCCCGATTGTTTCACATCCTCCTGATTTTGTTCATCTTTCCTTTCCGGGGTTTTAGTTGAAAGTCCGCCTCTATCCTCCTCGTAATCCAAATATGGGACGATGGTGTCCAAACTAGCACCTCCCACATAAGTCATGAAGCCCAACGTCAGCTTGATCTTCAGCAAAACGTGTCCGGGGATTGATTACAGAAGCGGGCACCAAACCCGGTAGAAATTCTGACATTAAACAAAAAAGCCTAAATGCGGCATCAAATCATAAACACGAAAGACACGCAGCTCAACAAGTTATATCTTCCTTGTAGAGAACCAAAACAGGAACTTTAGATCAATACTTCAGCATTCCTTGAGAATGCAAACCTACAAGGAAGTTAGGATAGACAGGAAAATAATGAAGGAATTCAGAAGTGGAATATTAACTAGCTTTGCGGAAGCTTGGGTAGGAAAGGACATTTGCCTTGTGCCACATTTATTATTAACAGAAAGAAAAGAGACATTATAGCGTGCTCTTCGAGCCTTGAGACTACGATAATTATTGAAAGAAAAAACAAGATAAATAAACGAAATCTTCTTTATGTAGATACATCGTGGGGAATCGAATCCGGAACTTCTGGGATGGGTTACGGAACAAAAGTGATACCCTCCAGGAAAGGATTGACGTGTGTTTCTTGTTCAAAAGTGGTAATGAAAGATATACAAGCCATCCGAAGTACGGTGACGTCCTGGACACAATATTTCACCAATTCTTCTTGGAAAATAAACGTATATTTTTGGTGTTCGTTGTACCATGTCATGAATTTCTCTCGTTCATCCATTTTCATTTCATCTGCACCATAATAATGAATGTCCGGGAATTTTCCCAGATACGCTTGATTTGCAGCAGTATTAAAAAAGTGTGGCAAATATCCTTTGGTCGCCGGTAAATGAAATGCCTTGGATAATTTACTTAAAGCCATTGGCATGAAATTTAAGGAGTCAATAAACGATAAGTGATTCACTTTCATGCTTAAAATTTTTGCTCCGTTCAAAATCAAAGTAGGTTTCAATTCATGTTCTTCCACTAAGGATTTAAGAATAAAATGACTATCATACCCCTTAGAGTTATGTGCTAAAAATACAATAATCTTGATATTGGGCCTTGGTTGACGTAAATACGCAAGAAAGTCATTGATCGGATCGTCTTGAAAAATATGTTCCCGATGTCCACAAACTTCATACGGATGATGTATATATCTTCATCTTGAACACAGTTGTAACATACTTGTTTGGCTACCAGTATATTGGGCTTATGAATGAACGTGTCTTCATCAAAGAAAGTATCCTGTGTGGCTTCGATATCATAAAAAACAATCATAACCTTCTTGGCATGTAACACTGATGGAACTCCAGGTTTTAATTGAGTCGTATCAGGCTTCATGTAGCATTGGTGGGTAGACATAACGTGTTTACGACACACATTACAAAAATAATCTGTGTAATCATGTTCTGTATGGACAAACGAATAAATGCGTATACATTTGGCACACTGTTTTACCACCTTGTATATTCGTTGGCTTTTATGATATGGTACAGTCAAATGATTTGTATAGCATGTTTCACCATAAAATTCACGATTGCATTCTGGACACTGCTTCTCCATATTGGTCTTACTGTATGGCGGTTTTTGCAAACATTTCTCAAACATGGCCGAACAGTTCTTGACGTGTGCAGTACGATTATCATATTTTTTGTGGCATGCAACACAATAGTAGTTGGTAGAAAAAACAGACGTTAATGATGTGATAATGTCATAATGAGAATTGAGGCACATTAAATTGATTGGAATTTTGTCTTCGCCACCAGGCCCTTCATACAGAATATCCTCTACGGAGACGCTGGTGTATACGGTAAGTTTATAATCGGTCAAGTAGCGTTGCAATTGTCGCAATTCTTCCACGGATCCCCCATGATCTAAATTCACTGAGGATCTGGACAAAAGTTCATGTACGTCAGGGAGAATAACACACTTTTTTTGGCCCTGATATTGTCTGTACAATTTCTTGTTCGTATCCTTATATTTCTTTAGGCCAATAGCAATCACAATCGCATAAGCTAAACATTTCTTGTCGGTGTTTCTTACTTGTAGAATGTCATTTTGCGTTTTAGTAATTCCTTGTTTGATAAAAGACCTTGACGTACCAATCCAAATCCATGGGGCACATCCGCATGATGAAAATGTACAATGAACGGTTGGTTCATGAGAAAGCTATCGTTACTTTGAAGGATGCGATCAAACGAAGCCCACAAAGTTTCCAGTGTCAGATACTTGCACACCTAAAAGATAAATAAAACGGCTTGTTCTTTTCATCGTGAGATAAAATCGAAGAACCAACCATCGATGATTCGTCGTCATTTTCCAATAAGTAATCCAACATATGTTGAAAGGAGGTCTGAACCCACTCAACAATATCGGTGTCACTGGTCGCAGTATTTATTAGAATTTCAGGCATTCGTCCTTCGAGATTAAAACGCCGATAATGTCTATTAATTTCTCGCAAGATAGTAAACCCAGAAGTAGCCAGATTTAAACAGGAAAAGGTAAGGTAAAAGAAAAAAGGAATAGACAAAGAAAACAAATATCTAAAACGAAAAAAAAACAAGAATTAAAATTTAATTCTCAAATCAGAGATCACTAACACGTTTAACGGTACCAAAATGACTACACGATCAATCCAAAAAGAATTAACATATATCAAATAGTTCTAGTCTTAAAAAAAAATATTGTCGTCATACTGGAAATCAAACCCGGGTCCAACATCAACATGTAACTGACCTACAATTCTGTAGTGATAAAAGAATGAATGAAATTGTTTTTTAACTGTACTGAGAAAATCATTGTAGTAAGTATTTTTTCCTCACACTGAACTTTGAGACGTATGACGAACATGAAACGGAAACGAAGTCTCTTGCGTCTGCATTTTCGAGCTAAGCTGTTAGACAACGAAGACTTGGGTTCAATTTACGGCGAGAGATTAGATCCCACATTAAACTGTAGGTCCATGTCTCACTGTTAAACTTTTTTCGGGGAACAAATTCGTGCGTAGTTTTTAAAAACTAAAATTTTGTAATTTTAAAATTACGTTAATGATAACTTTCGGAGATGACGTTCCTCATAGCTAAGTGGTTAGCATAGCGGTTCAACACCCAGCATGCGCTCAGATTCAACATTAAGCTGTATTCCTAGACCCACTACTAAAGGGACGCTAAACCAAACTCAACAAACCATGTCATTTCTCATGCTTAGTTTTAGAGAACACGATACTTCTAATGTGTGAATCCCTACTTCGAGCCGGGCGAAGTAAGGGTGAGTTTATTCGGAGTACTCTCACTAATTCATTCATGATTATTCATTTTTCCTCATAGCCTAATATTTCATGTTAAAAGTAAAACAATGATAACAATTTTATCCTCATGCGCAATACGGTTTAAAAGCACTCCATTGATATTGAGAATAAACGTGTCTAAGGGCAGAATCTCAATAAACTTACCTCAAATCCAATGAACGGAGTAAAGTTACGCTGTCACTAGAGGTACACCTTCGTTCATTCACGATCTCCGTGGAAATAGGACTTGAAAATGAAATTTAGAATTTTATTTAGGTCAGAAACGAGTTCAACTATAAAGTGACGTCATCATCAACCCATCAGAAACGAGAAAATTCATAAACGACATCACGGTGAACCAATGAAAACACAGCTTTCATCCTGTATCATGAGCCGAAACAACATGTAACAATCGATTTTGACGTAATTCACGTTTTTCCTGACACATCAACAGTTACTACAACTAGTATCGCAATTCTGATCATGACAGCATCCCGTTAACAAAAAATATGCTCTCGTTAATTTATTACGACATTCAAATTAACTCATGTAAAGAGTGATTCATTTTCCTTAAATTTTTTAAAAAAGTGGAACACTCATCGATATGTTACGAAACTGTTTTTGACATAAATCCAAAGGCGAGTTTAAAAGTACGTCAGCTAAGAAAAAAGTGCTGATGTAGTAAAAGCAGATTCTGCAGTTTCACAACAACAAACTCCTATGCGTAACAAGGAGCAGAAATGTGTAATGTAACATAACCTGCTCATGTTGATTTATATGTAAAACTGCTCGAACCGAAACCTAAAACTTCTCAATGGAATACGGTGGTTCAGTGGTAGAACGCTTACCTCTGATGTGTGAAGTCATTGGTTCAACCGCAAGCATGTAAGTTTGTGATGTTTTTATTCATTTTGCGATTTCTCATCGTCTCCCTTAGCCTCGAGGGGACGCTCAACTCAAAATTTCATAACACTAGCACCAGGAATCGAACTCGGGACGATTGCAATATCTATAACGTAGTAATCAACACACAGTAAGGTATCCATGTTCACCCCTGAGACGAAATGAATTGGATCACGAAATACTTATCAAATTTAAGGGAATGATCTTAATACACCTCCAAATAATCATATAATGGAATAAGGTCCCAAAATCATTGATACTCATCAAAGGGAACAAGATGACTCCCAAATTTAAGAAGTGAACCATTGTTCTCAATTATATAACGAAAAAGTCTCGTGAAAGACAATAGGGCAAGTTAAAAAATTCCGAAATTGATATTTTTATACTCTTCAAAGGGAACGAGATCCTATGCGCCCCCTTCCTCATGTCGATCAAGGTGATCTTATGTGTCCTGAGTGATTCTATGCATTCCCTGGCCTCTGAGTAAGCATAGCAAAATTTCAATAGGTAATGCAATCCCGGGCCAAACTACCTCTGACTCATTCGCACTAACGCTATCGGGCATGGGTCCCTACACGATACATATTAAGGTCCTGTGCTATAATACCAAATGCTTAAATTGGTAAATTTCCAAAATTGAAGGAGTGGGTCAATGTACCCCTCCCAAAAATTTTAAAGGGGTGCACAAATGTACCCATGTCTTGTGATAGGAAATGGGCCCCTATACATGACCATATAATCATATAAGGTAATAGGACCTCATCAAAGGGGATAAATCGGGCCAAAAACAAAACACGTGGTACAACGTATTGCTTACGTTTATATTTTCTCAATTTTGCACCCCTAAAATGGAACGAGTTGGACCACCCAAATTTATCGTGATACATACTAGGGTCCTATAGTATTATACCAAATGATTAAATTGGGCAATTTCCAAAATTTAAGAGGTGGGCCAAGGTACCCCTCGCAAAATTTAAAGGGGTGCATAAACATACCAATGTCTTATGAAAGGGAATGGACCCCTGTACACTACCATATAATCATATAGGGTAATAAGACCTCTTCGAAGGGATACATTACATCAAAACCCTCTGAAATTTGACTTTCTGTCAACTTTTTACCCATGAAAGGGAACGAGATAGACTCTCAATACTGATAGAGGTACATACTATGATCCTAGGCTACCATACCCAATTTTTAGATTTGGCAATTTCCGAAATTTAAGGGAGGTGGTCCTATGTACCTCTGCCAAAATTTAGGGGGTGGGGCAAAGTACATCTGCCAAAATCTAGAGGGGGTATTCCTAAGTACCCCTAGGTCATTGACCCAGGGCTTTGGGGCCCCTCATTGAGGATAATCAAAAACGCGATCAGGTCATGCAAGCACTACTACTTTCTTTTATACTTTTTAAAATATCAGTGGCCTAAACTGAGTCATAATATAAAGATTAATAAATAATCATAAACCAATTCATTCAAATTAGGTTATGTAATAGAAAACACTTCAAATCTTATCTGAGAGTGCTAGTGCCAGAATTTTATTACAAATATTCATATTCTTTGAGTAAAAAATTCGCGACTGGAAAGAAAATAATTTGAAATAATAATAAAAAAAACAACGCAGCCGACTTCAGAATTCTTAGCACAGTGGAAGAGTTTCTGCGTTAAAAATATCTCACAGCTTAAGGTACATTAACTAGCAAGCAGAAAGTTAACGATCCTATAAGACCATTATGAAACATTGATTGCCGCCTGTCTGTTTTAACACACTGATAAATCTTTCATTTGTCTAAAGGCTTGACTAAAAAGGTGTGTTTGATACGTTCCATCGTGATAAACTCCTGCTATTAGAGGCTATAAGAGTGAAGAAGAATTTGGATGCTATCTCATACTATCTGCTGCAACGTAAATGTTTAATTAAAGTGTGAAAGTTATTATGGCCTTAATTGATTAAGTTAAATCATGGTCAAAAGGTATTTTATATGTGTTAAAGTCTATTTAAAACAAGAAACAATTTCACGTAGGCCTAATGTTGGTGCAATTCAATGCTTGATGACTGTCCTATAGATCAATATATTATTTAATATAAGGGAAGAATCAAAAGAATATTGAATACATCGTGCTTATATCGTAATTATGTATAGTATAAATTTTGAAGAGGAAGCAGCTCTTTTCATGACAGTACCACTATTAAAAAGAAATCTTATATTCTTTTCGAAACCTCCCAGTGGCGCCTGTAACAGCAGTAAACGTACGATTGATAAACATTCACCCAAGAAAGATTTTGAAAAAAATAAAGAAAACAAAAAAAATGATAATATTCGATTCAATCGTATATATACAAATCACGGTTTGCCAATAATTTTATTCAAAGCTAAACGGCTAGCGTTCTCTTTGGTGCTGGAAACCAAATTGATACCACGTCAGATCCTACATAACTGCTATTTCTGGATATATGTCGTATGTATCAGGGCCAGCCTTAGGTGGTGCGGGGCCCGATTGGGAACATTTTACGTTCCAACAAGTTTAAAACTAACTTGCACCAAGTTCTCTACAACCTATATATATATATATATATTTTGCGCTCCCCTGCTGGTCTAGTGATCAGCACGGGCGCCTGTGGTGTACAGTGGGCCACATAAATTTTTGATGTACAAAGTCCGCGAGATAGGCAGCCCAACTAACGCATGCTCCAAGATTAATTACGCCTGGTAGAGTAGCTAGAACAGCAGCATGAAGTTGCCCCAACTGTTAGAAGAACAAATCCTGAAGTGTGTTTTTGTGCATGAGTGAGGAGAACGCTGGCTGACGAAATGACAAAAGGGAGTCTCTGGATACTTGCACTCACAGTAAACAGCACAATACCAGAAAAAAATATACGGACACCAGAGGCGCTGATGAGTAGATAACAGTCAGGGGACTTAAATAATCTTATAATTAACTCAAATGTGGGATTATAAACAAGTTAACTTACTTCAAATGACTATACATATATGCGTATCAAATAATATACGGATAGATTATGCGGTATATGTAGTACGATATTTTTTTAAGTAAACACAAAGCCTTGCGCTGAGTTTTGAAACAACAGTCCTACTTGCAAATCAATTAAAATATGGATCGATCATTCGGGGAAGAGCTCAGCCTCCAATGAAAATTTTGGGGGTCTAAAAGGGCATGATCTCTTACCTTCCGGCTCCACTGATTGATACGTAATACTGCTTGAAAAAAAAAAGAACTTGACAGTTTCATCATTCGTTAAATTACTTTTAAAAACGCTAAATATTGGTACGCAGTAATTTATTTGTAAATAATAAAAATGCAAAACTCGATGACACTCAAAGGAGTTGGAGAAGTTATCCGTACTAAGCGTATTTCCCCTTAGGTTGCAAATATAACTGAAGGTTCCTTATTTGTATAATGTTTGTGAAAATTTACACATTGAGACACAAGGAGAAAAGGGGAGAATATAGTGTCAATTAACAACAATTTAAAAATGCACGAAACTAACGGATAACATCAAGTATAGAACCATTAACAGAATTAACTCTGTAATCCGTTTCTCCATTCAGTTTTCTTCCCTTATTTTCAGGATTACATCATCACTGAATTTCTCCTCTGGAAATTATCTACGTTTATCAGCACCCAACTGGAGCTTAGCCTTGTAAATGAAACATTTTAAAAAGACTAAAGGGAGCGGGCGGGAATCGAACCTGGGTCATGAAATTAGCAAATCAGAACGCTAACCATTCACCTAAAGCGTTACTTACTCTGGCTCGCCTAAATAAAGAGCATTCCCTGTTCGCTTAAACCAGTAGCTTGTTTATAGTCAAATGGATTGCCAAAATACAGGAATATGGAATATGTCGAGTCCTTACATTGGCTCACTATGGGAAAGTAAATGGAAATTATTACGGAAAATATTACGGAAAAAAGTACAATCAAGTTGAATTATATACGTTTACACTAACATAGAGAATGAAACTAATCAATATTTGAGCTTATTGGGTTGACAATGTTGCCAACCTGGTACAAAGTGTTATGTTTTCAAATAGCAGAAGATGTTCACTCTTTAGCCTATGATTGCTGATATCATAACATTCATAAATATGGGCACTGTCTTTCGAAGTTTATGTGTGGCATAAATGAAAGCTGCGTCAAAATCATCATCATTACCACCAGGCGGGAGTTCACGTGGTTCGGTTTTTACGTTAATCAACACGTCTACGTCTCATATAGTCTTGCTGTTGAAAGGGACGTTAAACTCCGAATCAATTAAGATCATAGTTCTGAGTTAAATATCAACTTGAAACCATACGTCCAAAATGGAAATTTTCATGCTCCTGGTATATATGTACTGTATATATATATACATATATATATATATATATATATATATATATATATATATATATATATATATATATATATATATATATATATATATAGAGAGAGAGAGAGAGAGAGAGAGAGCAGAATAAATATGTTGTATTTTTCATAGGGCCGCGGTGGCTTAGTGGTAGAGCGTTCATCTCTTTTGCATGGGATCCTTGGTTTGATCCCAGCTTGCACAAAGTGAGATTTGTGACGGAGAAAGACCGTGTGTGCGTGAGTTTTATCAGAGTTCCCCTGTTTCCTCCCACTTTCTTCGTTACACAATTTTCATTTATTCCTCATCATAACCGTCTTCTTTACATAGCTGACATATGCATGGGACGTCTAACTTAAAGATTTAATTTAATTTCATTGGAAAAATTAGTATAATTCATAATTTGCATCTTTATAAAGTAACTTGAACAATCATATAGATTTACAATGCTTAAAATTGAATTAAATCGCGATTTAAGTAATCTTCAATATTTTAGGTTTCTCATTTATTTACATCAAATGTTTAATTATTTTATACTTTATAGCAAGATACATGAAATGAAATCTTTAGTTATACGTCCCACAACCATGCCGGTTAGTCTAAAGGAGACGGTGATAATGAGAAGTGAATGAAGTGGTGGAATGAAGAAAGTGTGAGGAAAAAGGAGAACCCAGAGTAGACGCACGAGTACGGTGTTTGTCCACCACAAAGTCGATATTGGCTGCCTTATAAGACACAATTATCTATATCTTTGGTGTGGGAGGCCCTGGCTCGATGCCGGCGGGAGCTCATGTGGTTCGGATTCCATATTAATCAGTAGGTCCCGTCTCATATAGCTTCGCTGCTGAAAATGACGCTAAACTCAAATTCAACTCAACTAAACAATTATCTATATATTGAATTTAATTAGGAAATCGGTATTGTTAAAAGAGCAAGTTTTTGAAAATGAATTGTATAATAATGGTTGTATATAAAATACAGTTTGCGTAATGTTTTAATGCTCAACTAAGGTTGCAATAGTGGACAGTTCAAACTGTCAATCCCATCATTCTAATTATTTCACTTCAATGTTCATGCTTCAAAGTGGTGTCTGAAATACATTGATATACCTGCAAAAGCAAGCAAATAGTCACTGCTTAGACGGTGAAGACATGGACTACTAACAAAGTCATGGACTCCGTGTACGAATCTCGCTAAGGTCATAATTGTTCATAGTCGGGATTCAATTGCTACGAACCATATTTTTACTTTGCTGAAGCATTTAAATCTCTTCTATTTCTAGCAGTAGCTACTATTTCTATCAGTATATGCAGTTGGTTGCTCCAACAGCTCATAAAAAAGTATTTTTGTTTGCTAACAGCCAGAATCTACTCCTTCTTTCGATATATGTCGTTTGACTTACAGTGAGCACTGCACAAATATATAGTATTCTGTTCAGCTTTCTTTCAGGCAATTTTTACACGTTAACAGACAACATTGTACTGACCTTGTAAATGCCTGTAGGCATAAGACAAAATCAAAATGTTAACACACTGTTCTGCGAGTATTAGCTCAGCAGAGGTTTCGATATATGTTTACTTGCTATGTTTCTGCTCTCTTTAGAAGCGACAGCTATTTGTTGTATAAATAAATTAATTACATTTTTAACGTTCATCCACAAATGCTAAACAATCATCTGTTTTACCTAAAAATCAATATGTAAAGTTCTACTTTCCTGTTTAAAATTTAATAATTTTCCAGTGCTTTAATGTAATCATTGCTTTATTTGTAGAGCGGAAGAGGAATTAACGTAATTACTGCTTTCCCAGGGTGGGAAGAGTAGATCTACCCCTGTAGAAACCTAACAATTCTCATAAGTTTTATCAGTTAGGCAATATTCCTTCTATAATACTGCAACTATAGTTTCCATCTCAAGTAACACGTAGAATAATAATAATAATAATAATAATAATAATAATAATAATAATAATAATAATAATAATAATAATAATAATAATAATAATTTCGTATCAGACTTGAAGAGATTTCTACATGATACATGTATTCATGAAAATAGTCACTACTAGTTACGTACTTAGTTGGTCTTCCATTCCCGGCGGTAGCTCATGTGGTTCGGATTCCACTTTAATAAGTAGGGTCTGTCTCATATAGCCTCGCTGCTGAGAGGGACGTTAAATTCTTCAATGAAATGAAATCTTTGAGTTTTACGTCCTACGGACATGTCAGCTAGGCTAAAAGAGACGGTGATGATGAGAAATATATGAAAGGGTGGAATGGAAAAACTGGGAGAACCCCTGAAAAACCCATGGACACGGTGTTTGTCAACCACAAAGTTAACTTGGCGCGAGATGAGATCGAATGCGCCAGAATTGAACGCTCTACCACTGAGCCACTGCGACCTGGTTTAAACTCTACATGTCTAACATGTAATACTTACCAAGCGTAACACTCAGATTTTGATAAAATTTAGCAGGTAGATACTACACATAAACGAATACGTGTTTTCTATTTTCTGCGGAAAATCGGCTTTAGAGGGCAAAAGCTCCCACGCAAAATTTAGAAAGTTGACAACCGAAAGGCAAGAAGAAGTGGATCGAAGTGAATAAAATTGTATGTAGATATTATATATATAAAATAAGGCGTTTCGTGTCCAACATGTGTCCTCATCCGATTTCTTCAAATTTGGTACATCAACAGTAAGCACAAACAGTATAGCGTATTTTATAGTATTTCTAGATGCGCCTTTAACCCTCACAATGTTTTTCCGCGTAAACAGAAAGACGTATCGATTTATTTCCTATTTACTGTTGATGTGCCAAATTTGAAGCAAATCGGATGCGGACACATGGGACGCGGACACGAGAAAGCTTATTTAACATATGCAATACCTACACACAATTTCATCTGCTTCGGTCCACTCTCTCCTGCGCTACTACGGTAAAATTTACTTTTTGTAGAGGGGGCCTTGGCCCCCAAAGTAGTATTAGGGCCAAGGCCCCTGCGAATTGCACGTTTGATATTTAGTAATCAACAGTTTAGGTCTGTGTCCCGCACAACTCTTTTTTTTTAAGGAAACTTCGAAAGAGTGTTCCCTCATTTTACGTCTACAATATCTGTGCACTGATTCATTGACTTCGGTCCACTTCCTATTGCCTCTCGGGAGTCAAGTTTCAAAATTTTGGGTTAGGGCTTTTGCCATCTAAACCGTTGTTCCGCAGAAAATAAAAAAAATCCGTATTGGTTAATTTTTTTGCGTATTGTCCCTACAACCAAATTTAGTTCCAGTTCTTCATGTCTTTTAAGCACTTCTGACATTATTAGAACTTCTTATTATTAGCATTTCTCATATTACATGATCAAATTTTTAGAGGGGTCCGTGCCCCATCCAACCGTTTTTAAAGGAGAATACGAAACACGTATCCCCTCATTTTAGGTCTACAATATCAGTGCACAATTTCATCCACTTCGGTGCACTTCTTGATTTTCGGGCGTCAACTTCCTAAATTGTTGGTGGGGGCTTTTGCCCCTAAAACCGTTTTTCTGCAGAAAATGAAAAAAACACATATTCGTTTATTTTTTGTCTGGTATCTACCTGGCAAATTTTATCAAAATCGGAGTGTTGGGATACTTGGGAAATGCTACTTGTCAAACAAAACTAGTTACCTGTTGTATTTTCTCCGCTACTACTTCTATATTTGACACGGATCACTACCTTCCAATCACCATGGATTTTGTCTTTCTGACATTTATTTTCGTCCTATATTCTTCACAAACTATTTTCAAGTTTTCAACATCTTATTGACTTTCTTTTTATATTCTTTAACAACAGCCATATCATCCCCAAACTGTACACAACTAATTATTTCACCACCTAACGAAATAATATTTCTATTATGTAGAATCTTATTCGCTATCTCTTTTTCTAAATAGATATTAAATAATGTCGGCGAAAGATATCATCCCTCTGAACTCTCCTTCTAATTGCATTCTTTGTCTACTGTGCATTCACCAGTGAATTTCCATGTCAAATCATGCATAATTCTTATACTTTATATAATATTTATGGACGAATATGTAAAAGAACCTATATCAATAACATACACCATTCCCCAAAGTAACAAATACGGTGGACATAAACATACGATCAATAGATATATTACGTCAGGGTGAAATAGATCTAAACTTCAGACACTACAAAATACATTTCATTTGCTCTTCCTGCCGGTCTAGTGGGTAGCTCGTGTGCCTTCGGTGTACGGCGTCCCGAGTTCGATTCCCGCTCGGAGAATTTTAACTGCCTTTAATATTTTTCTGTTTGTATCCCAGTCGTTCATGGCTATTGGAAATAACTGTAAAATGTATATACCGAGTAGAAAATAGAGATAAGTTACTGAGATGCGTTCGGTGAATCAGTTAACTTAAAGAAAATTAAAAAAATGGTCTAAAGCGCTTGCGCGTAGATCACTGTTAAAGGTTAGTTGGAGTCCAATTAAAGTAAGATTTGTTGAAGTTTCTCTTTGTTTCTATCGGATTCGATTAAATAGGACTTCAAATAGAGACGTCGTGGAATTCATTTATTGACTAAGTCAGAAATTCTGATAAAGATAACGACTATGATTTTATTATTATTATTATTATTATTACTATTATTAGTTAATAGTAATAATAAAGTACGAAGTTTAAAATGAAGCGATGCAGCATTTACGTAAACTAAATGATAATTTATTTCATAATATTCACTAGTCCACCATACATTGGCGAGAGTTTCCTTGGAAAATGAAGTGTATACAACATTGAATAGTAAAACTATTACAATAAAAATATATTGTTAACAATATTGATTAAGTAATTGGAGTTAAACATGCCTTTCCAGTAAGAATTATATATAGAGATGATTTGATTTAAAGTGCAATCCACGCGGATATTCCAGTTTTAATCCGACTAGAAATCTATAACTTACACCATAATATTCATTTCATTATTTCTATAATTCTTTATTCTTGTACGTATTATATTTCTCTTTAATTTACGATTTTCCATTTCAAAACGTGGAACGAGAAATGAATGTAATAGTCTATTTGTTAAGAAAACCATTAAAACACTCATGATTTCAGGTTGAGACTTGAGGGAGAATTTTAGACACTGTCGAAATAAAAAATGTCCTCCTTCGAAGCCATATATTCGATCATGCTCAAAGTGGGCCAATAGGTGCCTTAGCTGTCTTTCGTCCTTCATATATTGACAATGCCCCGGAAAGAATCTTCTGAAATCACCAATACTTATAAATAGCTTTTCATTATAAATCAAAGGATAATAATGAAATATTGAACATACTTAATATTTTGTTTTCAGCTATGGATTTTAGATTTGCAATTCATATAATGTTCCGTTCTAATTAAATTTGAAAGAAAAGTAGTTGCCAAAGACTTATTCAAAGAAATGTTCTCAGTCCTCTGATGAAAATAGGAACACTAAGAAAAGACGAATTATACTTAAAGAGTTTGAACACATAAACTTCTGCTTGACGTATAATTCACTGAAATCTCTCGACCATTTCACATCACTTCACACCGGTTTTCTGCTCCACACTCGCTTTTGTTTATGTCAGTACGACTATGAGTTTGTGGTGGATATTTCGACGTTACAAGTCTTGCAATGTATAAAAGTCTTTTTCGTATAAATTACATGGGACTTTACGTCCTAATAACTTATATACAACAGGTTGAGGCTGTGAAATGATTGGGGTTGGAATAATCATAAATATTTTCATAGTTATGTCTGTATATGCAAACCGCTTAACGTGGGGACTTGTATGAAATTTGGTACGAGTATAATAGTCGCGCCGTATTTGATTCAAAATAAAGGAACTCTGTATTTTTTTAAAATTGTAATGTTGATAATTTAGTGAATACCCTCTGCGTCTTCAATGTACACCTTGTCTCATTCTTTATTGGTGTTTTGAGGCAAAATTTGTTTAAGTCCAACTTCGGGTATCTTCGGAAAATAGTAAACCAGGTTCGAACCTCCAAGCCAGCCTTTGCAATCGGGAAAAGGTTTGCAGATGTGTTTTTCTTTTTTAAATATAATAAGACTTGTTATCAAGTGTAGAAAAAAAGCAACTTTGATTGAAATACTTAATGATACAATATTTCGAAACCTTGTATTAATGTCAGCACATGCTTGTTTGTCATTTAGCTCTCCATACGTGATGGAACATTTAGATACGTGAACGAATCTTTCCATATGTAAAAGAATGCTCAAAGTTAAGACATAGAATATAACTATCTCCTGAGTACTAATAGAAAAGTCAAAGTAGAACAAAAACAGCTTTTGTAGTGGATATGAATGTCATAATTTTCTTGAGAACCATTATACATCGCTAGAAGCATGTTTCCAGAAGTCCTTGTGTTACCTCACTGGTAAGCTGTCGGATTTCAAATTTTAAGGTTATGAGTTCGATTCTCATCTGGGTCAATGATTTCTTATGAAATTATATTTTCCGCAATGTATGAAAAATTATATAAAATAATTGCATTAAAATACATCAGTTATATATATATACATAGGTGTGTTAGTTGAAATTTGCCGGTTTTTTCGACAAAGTTGCCGGTTTTTATTCAGGGAATCTCACAATTACTTTATTCAAAATAATGACCATTGGATTCTACACACTTTGCCCATCTTTTAGGCAAATCATGAATACCTCCCAAAAAACTTTTTCTCTTTCGAGCCAAACCATTCGACGAGCCAATTTTCGACGTCTTCAAAATTAGCGAAGCGCTGCTCTGCAAGTGAGTGTCCCATCGTGGCGAAAAGGTGATAGTCCGACGGGGCGAGATCTGGAGAGTACGGCGGGTGCGGGAATATTTACCAATTAAGTGTTTTTAATGTGTCCTGCACCAGTTTAGTGGTATGAGACGGCGCGTTGTCATGTTGCATGATAACCTTGCCATGTCTTCGGGCCCATTCCGGCCGTTTTTCGATCAACGCATGATTCGAATTAATAATTTGTTGTCTGTAGCGATCCGTATTCTCTGTTTCACCAGGTCTTAATAACTCGTAGTACACCACACCACACTGGTCCCACCAAACACAGAGCATTGTCTTACGGCCAAAGCGATTTGGTCTTGCCGTCAATGGGCCGGCTTCACCAGGTGCAAGCCATGATTTTTTTCGCTTCGGGTTCTCAAAATAAATCCATTTTTCGTCCCCCGTGACAATTCGATGCAAAAATGATTTCCTTTCGAACCGTTGAAGCAGGATTTCACACACGGTTTTTCGCTTTTCCATTTGTCTATAAGTCAGTTGGTGTGGCACCCATTTAACATACTTCTTAATCTTTCCCATGGCTTTTAAACGTTGGGAAATTGCTCCTCGAGTCACATTTAGTGTTTCTGATAATGTTGCTTGCGATTGGGTTGGGTCTTTATCTAATAACGCCTGCAATTCCTCGTCTTTGAACTTTTTCGCTGCACCGGGATGTTTCTTGTCTGTCAAATCGAAATCTCCACTTCTAAATTGACGGAACCATGTCTCGCATGTTCCAATCACCTTAGGTTTCTACCAGCAACCGATGAGCTTCAGCTGCTGTTTTCTTTTGATGAAATAAGAACAGCAATGCATGCCGCAAATGCGATTTACTTGGAACGAAACTCGCCATATTCACTTGGGTAAACAACTCTGACGCTATTCTGTTGGCCGAATGTGACTTCTGTATTTTTGAAGGTTAATGTTTACAGAAACAAATGACGTACATGCCGCAGCATAGAAATGTATACATATTGCAAGAGACATCTATCGGTAAAACCGGCAAACTTCAACTGACACACCGTATATATATATATATATATATATATATATATATATATATATATATATATATATATAACATAATCATTGCAGAACATAGTAATTATTATGTTTAAAATGTAACATCTGAGATAATTTTCACAGTAGGTCGATATTATATATGAGAATATTAAATACAAGTTAGGAAAATCGCTTAATAGCAATAAATAAATTATGTAGCGTATTTATTTGCAGCTATTTGTCATACAGTTGTAACTTCTCAATATTCTCATTACAGCATGTCATTTACATTCGTGAAATACAGTATATTCCTCCGGAAATAGAAAGTGTATAAACAGAGTATTAAAGGTCGGATCCTGCTTCAAAATAACTTTTCCCGATCCCTTTAACGTCACGGGAAGAAACATAAATTGTCTTTAGAACGGAATGTCGTTACTTAGAGTCTCATTCGAATACGTTGAATATGCTTTTGTATATTCATCTCTCTCTCTCTCTCTCTTTCTTTCTTTCGTTTTGTTTATGTGTGTGTGTGTGTTGTGGAATATCCGAAGTTGAGTACAACATTTGCAAAGTATATGAGCATCATTGTCATCGAATACCGGAAATTGGAAGTCGTGTTTCTTCAGGTCGGGCTTGCGTGTTTATGTTAGCTCACTGGCAGAGTACGGGCTTGGCAATGAAGAGGTCTTGAGTTCAAAGCCTGCAGTTAATTATCGTTTTTTGTTAGTAGAATTGCACAGAAATCGGATACAAGGAGTGGTTTACTTCTAGAAATATTTTCAGAAGCGTTTAGGTAGCCCTGACAAGGGCTGTTTTCGGGAGTTAAGATGGGGAGATTAATATTGTGTCCAAGACACTTCTGAATTTATTACACGCCCCATTCTTTTGGGCATGGAATCTATTAAATGGGTGACAAATCCGTGTCCTTCCCCTACCTCCAGACATGCTTCAGAAACAAGATGCCACAGGTCATCCTGAGTTCTTGGTGGATCGGCCTCAGGCCAACTGTCCCTTAGAGTACGCTTCACTTCTGCTCACATATTTTCCATGGGATTGAGGTCTGCTCCACGAGGCGGCCAGTCAATTAAATCAATCTTAGGCTGCCCTGCGAACCATTCCTGAACCACATGGGAAGTATGTATTGGCGACTGGTCTTGCTGGAAGTGAATTACACCATCAGGCTGAAATACTCGTACAGATGGCACCATGATATTACTCATAATGTCTAAGTACTCAGCACTGTCCAGATGTCCTTCAATTCTGTGGAGCTGTCGTGCTCCGCGACTGGAAATTCAACCCCAACATGAAATAGATCATGGCCACTGCGATTGCAAGCAGCCACATATCCAGAATCATATCGGATGCCTCTCGGACGATACACAAAACGGCGCCCTCATTTGATGTTCTGAATATGGATTCATCTGAGAAAACTACGTTTTCCCAATTGCGACCCACATTCGCCTGTGCAAACGCGAGACGATACATTTTATGGTCGTCTGAGAGTTTCCTTCACGGCAGCAAAACGGCCACGTAACTCAGCATGACGAAGCCTTCGCAGAGCTGTATGCTTACTACCAGGAAAGAGAGAAGCTTTCCTTAGCTGCCTAGACGTCCTTAGTTTGTCTAACCGGGCTTCGTTTACTAATCTCGCATCTTCGGCTTCGGTTGACACATGCGAACGATCAGGAGATCATAAATTACCAGTCTGACCTGTAGCATCATATTTCCGGATCCATCACCTTCCTGTAGAGGCCGGAACACTTACTCAGAAGCTAGCTGCAGTTGTAGAATAGCCTTCCAACTCCCATAAAGTAATTACTGCTGTACGTCTATCCATAGTTACCAATGTTCTTAGCTGTGAGCAGGAAGCAATAGGTAAAAGCTAGTACCTGACGTGTGATTAGTTACTTGCACGACATGCCTATTGTAGGGAACGACTTGGTCAACGACTCGCGAAAGAAATCTGAAAATGGTGCGCCGTAATAATAATATTAAAAACAGTTTTTATAAAGGAATATTAATACATACGAAAAGCTGTTTAAAGAATGAATTGTTATACTGACTTTACACGTATAAAAACATATACCATATACCAAACCGATTGAGCGATAAGATGATAGCTGTTTTGAGACGAACACTTTCGAAATCCAACTTCGGGTATCTTCGGAAAACAATAAACTAAAGCTGCATGTTCGAACCTCCAAGCCAACCTTAGAAATCGGGAAAAAATGTACAGATATGTTTTTCCTTCTGTTAAATATAATAAGACATGTGGAAATGGTATTAAGTTTATAAAAAAAGTAACATTGATTGAAATACTTAATGATACAATATTTCGAAACTATTTATTCACACTCTTGTTTCGTCATTGTGATTTCCATACGGGAAAGAACATTTACGTATGAGCTCAGTTATATTTCAGAAGCAGCTTCCAAAAAGCGGTCATGTTAGCTCAGTGGTGCACCCCCGAGCGTTTAAATCGTGAGTTCGATACGCGTTCAGGTGAGATTCTTTTATGAAATTCTACTTTCCTCAATGCATGAAAATTATGTAAAATAGTTACATTACAATTCATCAGTTGTATATATATATATATATATATATATCAACAGTTGCATATATATCAGTTGAATATATATTCATATCATTTCACGACATAAGTGATTCTTATCTTTAAAATATGACATCTGTGGTATTGACAGAACGTCGGTATGTTTTATGTGAATATTAAATACAAATTAAGAAAATCGTGTAATAGCAATAAATTAGTTATGTAATGTATTAATTTGCAGCTATTTTCATACGCTGATAACTTCTCAATATTCGCATTACAGCATTTAAGCAGAGCATATCGAAAATTGGATCGTGGTTCAAGACAAAAAACTAGCTAGCCCCAAACTGTCACGTAAGAAATTCACGAATCTCAAAAGTAAAGTGAAGAGATTGAAAGCGGTGAAGAGAGTGATACCTTAATCGCTCTCTCTCAACTCTCTCTTATCTGCATTTATACATATAAAAGTGTATTATGTATGTTCCAACATAACTCATGAATGCCTAGACCAGGGTTTCTCAACCTGGAAGTCGCGGCTTCTAGGGGGTCGCGAAGATAAGCGGGAGAGATAAATATAGTTAGAATCTAATACCGGAAATTATTTTAAAATGTTATTTTGAATTTTGCTCTGATAGGCATACTTCTATTTTTTTTATACATACTATAAAGAACAATAAAAAATAAGTCTACTTAACATTTTCAAAGGGTGCAGAGAGTTGTTTAAAAATGAATTTAAATGAAAGAGGTATCATATGAAACTAGTGAGAACTGTATATAGAAATACTAGAAAAACACACATGCAACAAAACCTGCACATTGAAATAAAATTAAAATTGAGACCTAATGAGAAACATGGTGTAATTTCATTAGTGCAGCAATGCCCGGTTCAATCTTCGTGACGAACATTATCAAGCCATTTTCAACTGATAAGCGATTTCTTGTCTCTGTTTTAATGTTTACCATGAAAAGAAAAACACTTTCGCACAAGTACAATATAGCAAATGGAATTATTACTTTTAAAGCTTCAGATACCAAACCAGGATATTCTTCTCTCCTCATCAGGCAAAACTTATCCAAGTTTTCGTTACAGAAAACCAGTTGCAAAGACTTGTCGCATGATCGTTATATTATTTGGTCAAAAAGTTGTGGTCTTAGATCAGATGCGTTAATGGCCTCTTCAATGAAGGAGTGTAACATCCATCTTGAACCAGCACCTTCGTCGTTGGGAATATAGATATTACAGTCCACTGTCAG
Source organism: Thermobia domestica (assembly GCF_964235325.1). Taxonomy (NCBI): domain Eukaryota; kingdom Metazoa; phylum Arthropoda; class Insecta; order Zygentoma; family Lepismatidae; genus Thermobia; species Thermobia domestica. The sequence goes on from NC_137459.1 coordinate 235,679,756, forward strand.
TGCCGGGCGCTGAAAAAAAGGGGACACAAATTTCGGTGTTACTCATGTTAGAAAAGTGCATGCGCACATGTGTAAAATAGAAGGATGTGCGTAATAAAATGTGCTCAAAATCAAGGAAAGGCAGGGTTTACTTTTGAAAATGTTATTGACCTTCGTGCCAGTCATGGTGGCGCTTCGCAGCTAGTCTGTCGACCTCACTTATATGTACGGAGACATCGCCATATACTCTCGCCCCGAGCGCTGATTTTCCATGCCACGGCACTGTTCACTATAAATAAGAAATGGATTCTACTATTATGGAAATAGGTATGTTAAAAATCCCATACAAATTTATTATAAATCACAAATTATAAAATAGTCGCTGGCAAGAGCATGTGATAAAAGGGGATCGTGATAGGAATTAGATTGAGAACCACTGGCCTAGAGTACACAATAACACACTGAGCAAGTCTATGTGATAATATGTAAAAAAAAAACAGTATCACGTACAGTTTCAACACAATAACTGTGTCTTCATTAGACTTCCACTCCTTCTGGCTGCTTGGGAGTTGGTCATCACTTATATACTCTCCGGAGATCAACTTTTAATTACGCTCCACCTCTTCATTAAAAAGTAACACTTGTGTGGCTTTCACTTTCACTTTTTAGCTGCACACGTGTCCAATTAAAAGTTTACTTTTTTCGCTGGATACATTCTGTCCTCTAATTATCCTTATTTTCCTTGTTATTTTTCCTTTCTTTCTTCTTCCTTTTCGTTCTTCTTCTTTAAGCAGAATCTTCTCCCACTCCTTATTTATCGAGAATACTGCATTCCAGTTCATTACTTTGTCTCCTACCTTCATAATTTCCCTGGCTTCCTTCCATTTTCTCACCAAAGTTCTGTTCTCTACTTCTATGACCTCTGCTTCTTCCCACCCTATCCTGTGGTTTGTCTCTTTATAATGCTTGTATATCGCATTGTTGTCCCTTTTCAATCTCACATCATCCTGGTGCTCTTTAACCCTTTCTTGCATTTTCTTTTTTGTTTCTCCTATGTAAATTTTGTTACACTCCTACTCTATATATTACTCCCCTTTGATCTTTGTTCGCTACTGCCTTTCTCTTTGTTCTTCTTACTAGTTCAATTACTCTGCTTTCTCTTTTCCTGGAGGTCCTAGTTCCTGCTTTCCGAAGCATTCTCTTTATCTTCTCTGTTTCTTTCCCTAGCCTTTCTATTCCAAAACATTTTTTGTTATTGTCTTCTTTCTCTCTCCTTCTCTCTCTTGCTATGTCTCTTGTGATCTTATCCTCTTCGTTGTATCCATTTCTCCTTAGCTGTGTTCAGAACTTCTTTAATGTAATTTTAACCATATTTCTTATAGTCTGGAAAAGAGTGCTGTCGGGTTACCTATGGTAAATGGGAGGGGGATACATATAAAAGATTACTAGAAAATGATCCATATAAGTGTAGATTTCATAGTTTTCGGGGTCGCTTAGGTAAATAGTGTGACTTTCGATTTCTCTTAACTCCGATTAAGCTCTCATTAGTAGCGATAGGCACGAGCGACTTTTCTTTGAAAGTCGACTCGACTCGAAACAGATATCTTTGAGGTCTACTCTAGGACTGGGCGCGAAAAATATTCTCCAACTCGACTCGGATTAGAGTCGAGTCGAACCAAAACGAGCCAAATCCTGTGTGTAGTCCTACCTAGACAATACATAGACAATATAATTATTCTATTAACAATTATACTACTATTACTAGAAATAATAATAATAATAATAATAATAATAATAATAATAATAATTATTATTATTATTGTTATTATCACAACACCGTGTATAAACATGAACGATAGATGGTTAGTAAAGGAATACTGAAAGCTAGTTGACTGCCGACGTCGGTAGTCATGACGTCTACAAGGCAACGACATCGTTCATTACCCTAAGCTGTAAGCGTCGGTGGACTACAGATGGCCCCAGTTCTATTTTGAAAACTTTCCTACCAGCGGAAGAGACGCGATGAAACGCCAACAAACCACAAAATTACTCTCCCAAAATATGTTAAAATGCCTATATGTGTGATTTGTTTATATTTAGGTGAGTCAAAAAACACAAAACAAATACCCGTGGTGGACGCGAACTATCAATATTACGATTACTAGGCACGCGCTCTTCTGACTTCCCCACGGAAACGATCATAAAAAGCTTGCTTTTTGAAGGATAAATCATTGACGTCTTAATGCAATGTAGGGCAGGCAAACCCCTACATCTCGAATTCTAGGAGGTGATACCGTGAACCGTTTCAGATTTATTGCTTTCTAGTGGGGTACTATCTATGTGCAAAATTTGAGCATAATAGCCTACATGCATCTTCAGCGCCGTTTATCTTTAGTACAATTTTAACCAGAGATGGTGTGTGTCAATGAATATTTGATCCACGACCCACCATGACCCACTATCACCCACCACCTAAATGACCCATTGGCCCACTGTACCCCTTCATCCATCGTGATCCACTCTGACCCACCACCAACTATGAAGCACTCTGAACCATTGCGACCAACTCCGACCCACCAAAACCCATCGACATCAACTCCGACCCATGATCCACGTCCTCCTCTCCATTGACTAAAGAGGTTACACTTGTAATAAAACAAGACTGTAAAATTATCACTTATCGGAGTTTGATTTCTACCGTCAATGGCTCAAGCACCTCTCTGTTACAATACTGGTGGATATGACCTTTACGATATATAATGGCAAAGATTTTCTCATTTTCCGAATTAAAATGAATTTAAATTTACCATATATATAATTATTTCTTTGTTGCCTTACAGACACATTTCAGTGGAAAATAGGATGAAATTTGAAAGTCTCAAATCAATGAAAAGTTGATGAACGTAAAAAAAGAAAGAAAGACTAATTTTCTATATAATTAAAATGCTCATGTAATTAAGTTTACAAAAGAAATTTATGGCCATTTTTCTCTCAACTTTATGGCTTGATTACCTTATGCTCTGAACGCTCCATATATTAAACACCAGCTTCAGCAATTATAAATAGAAAGCAGTGGGTATAAAATTCGAAGAACTGTAGTTTTCATTACTCGTTTTGTTTCTCAACTAATATCAATCATTTTCGACTATTGTTACAAATCAACCCACTATCAATTTCCAGTATATAGAAAATGCACCCCCACTCCCCGCTCATAAAAGACAATTTTAAAAAATGCCAGGACATATACTGTTTATTTTTAATAAAGAGTTATATGCTGAATTTCAGCTCTTAGGAGGAAGGTCTATAAACCGTGAGAGTTGATTTTTTATGAAAATTAGTGACAAGATTCAGTTCGAGAAGCTAAATAACGTAGTAATAGTCACTCAATGCGCAAATGCTTCGTTGAGCTGCTACACCGACACCATCTTGAAATCAAGTATGCAATTCCAAGAATACCCTTTTGGCACAAAAATGAAAAAGCTATTGGTAGATCTGACTTCAACATTGTAAGCCGGGATAGGGCATCTATATTTGGGAGTACTTGCAGTGCATGATCGCCATTCTGAAAGGTGCCATATTGAATCGCGTTCAAATATGATAAATAGCAAGGGAGTCATGTGGGATATCAAATGGCACTAGAATTTACTTCTGAATCTATTTCCGTAACCAATGTTTACATATCTGTTTTCAGTTTAGAGTTAAGAGCTCTCTCACCCACAGGAACATACAAAAACTGTACGAGTTAGATTTGTGTTATGAAACATGGTCGTGCGACCAAATGCAGTGTTTTAACTAATACAGTAATAATCACTTGATCTCCAAGAGCCACTATACCAGTAAGATCTTGTGAGAAAAATCTTTAATTAAATTAAAATGCCTGTAGTGAAATGGAATAGCAGCACTGTAACAAATTATACCTATTTCAAAGTGCGATGGAATAAACTGTTGGTCAATCGCAACACACAGACTCATATATATAGCGCACTTTGAAATAGGTTTAATTTGTTACAGTGCTGCTATTCCATTTTTCACTACAGGCATTTCAATTTAATTAATGATTTCTCTCACTAGGCGCAAGATCTTATTGGTATAGTAGTTATTGTAGATCAAGTGACTACTACTGCATTAGTTAAAACCCTGCAAGTGCTTGCAAGACCGTGTTCCATAACACAAATTTAACTTGCACAGTTTCTATATGTTCCTGTGGGTGAGAGAGCTCTTAACTCTGAACTGAAAACATATATGTAAACATTGGTTACGAAAATGGATTCAGGAGTAAATTCCAGTGCTACTTGATACCCCACATGACCCTCTTGCTATTTATCATATTTGAACGCGATTCAATATGGCGCCTTTCAAGATGGCGATCATGCACTACAAGAACTCCCACATATAGATGCCCTATCCCGGTTTATAATGTTGAAGTCAGATCTACCAAAACCTTTTTTCACTTTTATGCCAAAAGGGTATTCTTGGATATTGCCTATTTGATTTCAAGATGGCGTCGGAGTATCAGCTCAACGAAGCATTTGCGCATACTACGTTACTTATCATCTAGAACTGAATCTTGTCACTAATTTTCATCAAAATTCAACTCTCACGGTTTATGGACCTTCCTCGTTAGTTGAACGGCTTGTGAGACTCAATTTTTCGCAAAAATTCATACTTCTACTCCCCCTAAGGATATGTATTATAATGAAAGTGATACGCGTGTGAAAACTTCCCAGTTGGGATTGGGGCCTGATTATATACCAAAAATCATTTCATTTGACTTTGCAATTTGACCGTGATGATTACGCAGACATAGTTACTCTCAATTTTTTATAATACAATTCATATGTTACAGGTGATTCAAAAATATTTTTTCAAGCAGTTAGCTCCTCTAGAAGCTAACAGGCTTCATCCCAATACCCAACTCCTACTGTCCTATGAAAATCCAAAAGTAACTGAACTTTTTTCATTAGAAACAAATGACAAAAGACAAAAAATGGAGATCTTGAAAGTAAAATGTAGAAAAGCTCACCAGTTTTCAGATGATGTTGTCTACAATGCACTGAACAGAATGGGTCGGAGGGTGAGTGTGAGTCACGGTAAGTGGTGTTTCGCGGTAGGCCACGTACTTTTGACCCACGATCCACTGACCCACTCACAAATCTTGACCCATTTCACCCACTTAGCATTCGACCCATTGACCAACTCCATCTCTGATTTTAACATGTCTTCTTTCATTTAAAAAGCGAAACATACATCCACACAATTTTTCGTAGATTGCGAAAGTTGGCTTCATATAGTAGTTGAAATGGTCATTTTTCTCAGGGTGAGAAATTAGTATGATTAAAACACCCATCTTGAAGTGGGTATAAATTACCTTCCAAAGCTATTAGAAACGCTCTCTCAACCCCGAAAACTATAAATTCAACAAATATTTCAGTAATTTTTGAGATTATATTTGTATCTCTCCCAGGCCATCATCCTGTAAAAATGGGGATGAATTTGGATGTGAACTCCATTTTGCGCATCACTATCCATCTCGACGACAGAGAAAATTATGATCAGAATTATGAAAATTATGAAAAAGGGAGATCAGTCGTTTTACATTATTTTTATATGTCACACCTCCCAACTTCCATAACTTCGTACTACCACAATATTTTCTTCTTAGATTGAAAGTAATATGTCCCCCAAGTTTGGTAAATGTTGCCCCAGACATTAAGGAGTTACGCTGGAATATACAGTTATACAGAAACATTAAAATACTTAGAGCTGTGCGGGCAATGCCTTCCATGCTGCACCTGTGAATTCAAAATCCAGCTGACATGTTCGTTCAGAAGTATTGCTATTTATCTCTGTGATAAAGAAACTATGGACTCTACACTAATATCAGTCGTTTTAAATAATTGTATATGTTACTCGACTCTCGACTCTCCTTATTAGACGTGCTAGGGGATTTTACTCTTACTGGAAGTTGAGCTTAAGGGCCATCAGAACTGCTCCCAATGAACTTGGGGACCCCTAAAGATATAGATTCGACACTAGCATTGGTCATTCTCAATTACTTCTACATGTCAAAATTTCACACAGACCTTCAGGGTGCTAATGAGGGCTTAACTTACGTGGCACCCGGAGTGCCACTCTTTATCTAATACACCCCGAAAATTGTGGATTCGACACTAATGTCGGTCTTTTTTCTTATAATTTTGATGTCAGCCCCTTTCATTCCTTCTAGGAAAGCAAACAGATACTGCCACCGTTGGGACTAAATTTGGTCTTAAATGACATTAAAATTTCTACCAATTAATTTAGCGACAAGTGTTGCATTTAAAAGCTCGCCGTCCTTACGCAATTTTGCTCTCGGCGCCCCCAATAACTACATATTTCTCCGACCCTTCATCCCTAACTTAAAAATAAAATTTAATTCGAATATGCTTAATTAGTTAATTTATTACAGTTAAATGTCACTCACTACATGCTACAGCTACAACTACGTAACACAAATAATAAATGTGAAACATGTTCTGAATTATTTTTAGATTTCTTAAGCTATTATTATACATATTAGAATAGTAAAAGAGGATTGTTCATGAAATATTATATTTGCTCTTTATTTTTAACTTTTTTCATACGGAAAAAATAAAATATTATTCAATTTTTAAACTTTGCACTATGCAAATATGTTGCCCTCTAGGCAATGGGACTAATGTGAAATGTGAACTAATATGGACTAATGGGAAATGCGACACTGTTAGCGGCGCTGAAAACTTACGATTCGATTCTAATATCGGTTGATTTCGATATTTTTATGTCGCTACGTAACCACCCTGGGTGCTAATGGGAGCTTAATTGGACTTGAATTAAAAGTAGAACTATTCACCTAAGCGACCACGAAACTATGGATTCGATACTAATATCGACCCGTTTCTAGCATTTTTGTTATGTATCCCGACAGTACTCTTTTCCGGATTGTAAGAAATATAGTTGAAATTGCTCTAGATATATCAGAATTATGTTGAAACACACACATACATCCACTTTTATATTCTGTATAAATAGAGATTGAGCGAGCGAGCAAGAGAGAGCGACGCAAAGCATCACCATTTCCACATTGCAGAAGCATATATCAGGAATTGAATTGAAAATCTATGTAAAGACTTTCTGCTGTGGCATGCTTCATAAGGACAATTTCAGTGTGCTCACGTGACCTTTGGGGTTCATGAATTTCTTGCGAGCGTTGCGACTTTGGATGCACTGTTTATACCCTCTGTTTATGCATCGAATAATTTTTCAAGAACATAAATGACATGCTGTATTATGAGTGTTGAGAATTACCCTCTATATGACAAATAGCTGCAAATAAACACACTACATGATTTATTTATTGCTATTGAACGAGTTTCTTAAGGTTATTCAGAACGTTTAAACAGTTTGTGTCTAAAACGATAGATGGCGCCACCGTCACCAATGTTAACATATACAACTAATAAAATTAAAACAATCAAATATAAATTAAACAGTTCAAAAATTAAGCAAAAACGGATATAATCTGGTTAATGGACGTTACAAAATCTAGGGAATGGTACGTGTCGATTTCAGATATTGTTATTAGTTTCATTGTTACAGGCCACCATTGTTAAGTAAACAATCAACTTTATCTGCCGTACTTTCTACCAGAAACTGACCAAACTTTGCACACCCATTTAAGATTGAAATATCTAGGGAATGGTACGTGTGGATTCCACATATTGTTGTTAGTTTCATTGTTAGAGGCCACCATTGTTAAATAAACAATCAACTTTATCTGCCACACTTTCTACCACAAACTGACCAAACTTGGCATACCCATCGGATTACAACTGAGATATCTACTGAATGGTACCTGCCGATTTCACATATTGTTGTTAGTTTCATTGTTCGAGGCCGCCATTGTTAAATAAACAATCGTTGGATTTCTCCATTGTTAGATAAACAATCAACTTTATCTGCCATACTTTCTATCACAAACTAACCGAGCTTGGCACACTCATTTACGATTGAGATATCAATGAAATGGTACGTGTCGATTTCACCTATTGTTGTTACTTTCATTGTTAGAGGCCGCCATTGTTAAATGAACAATCAACTTTATCTGCCATACTTCCTACCAGAAACTGACCAAACCTTGCACACACATTTAAGATTAAAATATCTAGGGAAAGATATGTGTCGTTTTTTCATATTGTTGTTAGTTTCATTGTTGAAGATCGCCATTGTTAAATAAACATTCGTTGGATTTCTCTATTGTTAAATAAACGATTAACTTTATGTCATTATTTCTACCACAAACTAAGCAAACTTTTCACACTTATGAACGATTGAGATATCTATGGAATGGTATGTGTCGATTTCACATATTGTTGTTCTTTCATTGTTGAAGGCCACCATTGTTAAATAAACAATCTTTGGATTTCTAAATTGTTACATAAACAATCAACTTTATCTTACACTCTTTCTACCAAAAACTAATAAATTTGGCGCACTCATTTACCATTGAGATATCTATGAAACGGTACGTGTCGATTTCACTTATTTTTGTTAGTGTCATTGCTAGAGGCCACCATTGTTAAATAAAAAATCAACTTTAAGTGCCACACTTTTTAACAGAAACTGACCAAACTTTGCACACCCATTTAAGATTGAAATATCTAGGGAATGGTATGTGTCGATTTCACATATTGTTGTTAGTTTCATTGTTGAAGGCCACCATTGTTAAAGAAACAATCAAGTTTTTCTGCCACACTTTCTACAACAACCTAAACAAATTAAGATATCTATGGAACGACATGGGTCGATTTCACATATTGCTGATAGTTTCATTGTTAGAGGCCACCATTGTTAAATAAACAATCAACTTTAACAGCCATACGTTCTACCACAAACTGACCAAACTTTGCACACCCATTTAAAGTTGAAATATCTAGGGAATGCTATGTGTCGATTTCACATATTGTTGTTAGTTTCATTATTGAAGGCCACCATTGTTATATAAACAATGGTTGGATTTCTCCATTATTAAATATACAGTAACTTTATCTGTAATATTTTCTACCACAAACTAACCAAACTTGGCACACTCATTTACGATTGAGATATCTATGGAATGGTGCGTGTTGATTTCACTTATTGTTGTTACTTTCATTGTTAGAGGCCACCATTGTTAAATGAACAATCAACTTTATCTGCCACACTTTCTACCACAAACTGACCAAACTTGGCATACCCATCGGATTACAACTGAGATATCTACTGAATGGTACCTGCCGATTTCACATATTGTTGTTAGTTTCATTGTTCGAGGCCGCCATTGTTAAATAAACAATCGTTGGATTTCTCCATTGTTAGATAAACAATCAACTTTATCTGCCATACTTTCTATCACAAACTAACCAAACTTGGCACACTCATTTACGATTGAGATATCTAGGGAATAGTACGTGTTGATTCCACATATTGTTGTTAGTTTCATTGTTGAAGGCCACCATCGTTAAACAAAGAATCAACTTTATCTGCCGTACTTTCTACCAGAAAGTGAAGACACTTTGCACACCCATTTAAGATTGAAATATCTAGGGAATGGTACGTGTGGATTCCACATAGTGTTGTTAGTTTCATTGTTGAAGGCCACCATTGTTCAATATACAATCAACTTTATCTGCCACACTTTCTACCACCAACTGACCAAACTTGGCATACCCATCGGATTACAACTGAGATATCTACTGAATGGTAACTGCCGATTTCACATATTGTTGTTAGTTTCATTGTTCGAGGCCGCCATTGTTAAATAAACAATCGTTGGATTTCTCCATTGTTAGATAAACAATCAACTTTATCTGCCATACTTTCTATCACAAACTAACCAAGCTTGGCACACTCATTTACGATTGAGATATCAATGGAATGGTACGTGTCGATTTCACCTATTGTTGTTACTTTCATTGTTAGAGGCCGCCATTGTTAAATGAACAATCAACTTTATCTGCCATACTTCCTACCAGAAACTGGCCAAACCTTGCACACACATTTAAGATTAAAATATCTAGGGAAAGATATGTGTCGTTTTCTCATATTGTTGTTAGTTTCATTGTTGAAGATCACCATTGTTAAATAAACATTCGTTGGATTTCTCTATTGTTAAATAAACGATTAACTTTATGTCATAATTTCTACCACAAACTAAGCAAACTTTTCACACTTATGAACGATTGAGATATCTATGGAATGGTATGTGTCGATTTTACATATTGTTGTTCATTCATTGTTGAAGGCCACCATTGTTAAATAAACAATCTTTGGATTTCTAAATTGTTACATAAACAATCAACTTTATCTTACACTCTTTCTACCAAAAACTAATCAAATTTGGCGCACTCATTTACCATTGAGATATCTATGAAACGGTACGTGTCGATTTCACTTTCTTTTTGTTAGTTTCATTGTTAGAGGCCACCATTGTTAAATAAAAAATCAACTTTAAGTGCCACACTTTTTAACAGAAACTGACCAAACTTTGCACACCCATTTAAGATTGAAATATCTAGGGAATGGTATGTGTCGATTTCACATATTGTTGTTAGTTTCATTGTTGAAGGCCACCATTGTTAAAGAAACAATCAAGTTTTTCTGCCACACTTTCTACAACAACCTAAACAAAATTTGCAGACTCATTTAAGATTAAGATATCTATGGAACGATATGGGTCGATTTCACATATTGCTGATAGTTTCATTGTTAGAGGCCACCATTGTTAAATAAACAATCAACTTTAACGGCCATACGTTCTACCACAAACTGACCAAACTTTGCACACCCATTTAAAGTTGAAATATCTAGGGAATGCTATGTGTCGATTTCACATATTGTTGTTAGTTTCATATTGAAGGCCACCATTGTTATATAAACAATGGTTGGATTTCTCCATTATTAAATATACAGTCAACTTTATCTGTAATATTTTCTACCACAAACTAACCAAACTTGGCACACTCATTTACGATTGAGATATCTATGGAATGGTACGTGTTGATTTCACTTATTGTTGTTACTTTCATTGTTAGAGGCCACCATTGTTAAATGAACAATCAACTTTATCAGCCATACTTTTTAGCAGAAACTGGCCAAACTTTGCATACCCATTCAAGATTGAAATATCTATGGAATGGTATGTGTCGATTCCACATATTGTTGTTAGTTTCATTGTTGAAGATCACCAGTGTTAAATAAACAATCTTTGGATTTCTCCTTTGTTGAATAAACAATCAACTTTATCTTACATACTTTCTACCACAAACTAACCAAACTTTGCACACCCATTTAAGATTGAAATATCTAGGAAATAGTACGTGTTGATTCCACATATTGTTGTTAGTTTCATTGTTGAAGGCCACCATCGTTAAACAAAGAATCAACTTTGCTATATTTTGTACCAGAAACTGACCAAACTTGGCACACCCATCGGATTACCACTGAGTTATCTATGAAATGGTACTTGTCGATTTCAGTTGTTGTTGTTAGTTTCATTGTTAGAGGCCACCATTGTTAAATAAACAATGAACTTTATCTGTCACACTTTCTACCAGAAACTAACGAAACTTTGCTTACCTATTTACGATTGAAATGTCTATGGAATGGTACATGCCGATTATCAAGGGCTAACAAGCCCTAGCCAAATTGTGTGTAATACGTCATTATGCTTGGGATCAAACGATAATTATTCGTGATCAAACGAGCTGGCCAAATTCCGATTGAATTTGTTTTCATGGTGGCTGTGGTGGAGGGGCTAACAAGTCATCGGTAAATGTTATTGTTCGGAAAATGGAATAGTGCAAAAAAATAAACATATTTCATTCAGAACTTTGTTGTGCCTGCTTTGTAACCAGTGTGAATTAGTTGTGTGCCGCCAGATTTCTTTTCATTTTTTTTTGTGTCTCAGGTGGAGCGGGATGGCCCCCTACAGCGTTCCTAGAATTACACTCTAAAAGCCCACAGTGTTCCTAGAGCTGCACTCTAAAATCCCCTCCCATAAAACTGACCTTTGTTTCACAGCAGACACCTCACATTTGAACTCTGTTGAGATTCTGTGTAAGTTTGTCGGTTGTACGCACAAATTGAGAGTATAAACATGTATTAGGGAATGAGAAGTTCTCGAAATAAATTTGCAAGCTGAATATTTTTTCGCGACATAAGTGAAGAGTAATTGTATATCTTTGAAGAGTACCCTGGAGAGTAAGAAAACTCTAAGCAAAATAATCATTGAATAAATAGCAATGTAATCACAGTAATGTACATATGGCATGTTGTATTTCTACCAGATTGTCAGAGCACTAATTGTCTCATTTTTTGATGTGAGCGGTCTCGCTATCGAATCTCCAGAAGAACATTAAAAAAAAGATGTATTTAGGTCTATTCCATTTTAAACAAACGAAATACGTTGCGTAAAAGAACTTTCGATGTTAAAATATTTGATGGGTAGAGTAGTTTGTGTGGGATTTTATTGTTATTGCATGTATCTATTGCATGCTGATTGGGTAGCTGGGAAGGCAGCCAAGATATTCATTCTGACGGTTGCAAGCCCGTGAAAATACAGAGCAACAGTTACTCCAAGGGAGTAGATAATAGATAAAAAAAACTACCGTGAGGAAGAGAGCCGAAAAGAGTTTATAGTATGAAATTTTGTCAGCAACTAGGGAAGTTCCGCCAGGAACGCAGGATCACCTGTATATGGCTCTCATTGTTGAGACACTAAAATTTTTCAATTAATTGTATACGGAAGATAAACATTAATAAACTATTTTTATTTATTTACTTATTCCTCGGGGGGTAGTCTATCTCAGAAGACTACGATTAGCATAATTCTATGTTTTAGGGGTGCGCTTCCAATCCACCTCCCAGAGGCGGTTTTTGGGTGGGCGAACCGGACCTTGTCCTTAGATCCACACATTAATTAAAGTATATGTAACACACATGTACGTATGTGTGTGTGTGTGCGTTTGATATGTGTATATGTATGTATGCTAAATGTAAAATATTTTTGAACCAATGTTTCCAATCCAAATAATAGAGCCCCACGGCTCCAACTCGCCAAAAACAAATTCCGCCTGTGTCACCTTCTACACATCAGCGGCTATGCCCATAGTATGTTCTATGATAACAATTGACTGAATGTGCTTTTCAAGTTTCTAGCTCATTTTCTTGGAAAGATAATGCGTAAGACTCTCTTAGTGTTGCAACGAGACGAGAAAGGACTCTTTGAAGCGAGACACGATACAATACGAAACGTTTCGTAAAACGTCTTGTCTCGTGTCTCGAAAAATACAAACACAGTCTCTGAATTTGCTTAAAAATTTATTAACTCGGAATAAATTATTTGCCTTCGAAATGTATACCATCTTTTATTATTTCAAATGATCCAAATGATTCAACGTTTCAAACCCTACAAAGAACAGGGAATACCTAAAGCAATTTTTAAAAATGATTCTTACAAACAGCTTTCACTTCCATTTTTCAATCGATTCAAGTTTAATTATTTTGTGATAGTGCTCCAGATTCAAATACAATGTAAAGCGTTCATTGAGATCAGTGTTTCAGAAGATTTTATTCCGGGGGCTGGTGGAGATATCTACGTATAAAAATCCTTTAATAGAAGTACAAGTATGCGTAGAAGTGGCAATTTTATCAGTAACTAACTATTGTTTCATGGTCTTTCTCGTTCCGAACCAAGACAGAAACGTGTCAGCCTTTCTCGACACTGAGTTTCGAAAAAGATTCTGATTTGACAATAAAATTTATCTTTTTTATCCTTTTATGCTGTTATTCGAAGATAAACCATTTTTTAAATGGGAAAGTTACGTAGGCCTCCTTATTTGTTGAAGTGGCGCCAGGGGTTCTGAAAAAAGGATATCAGAATAAATGGGGAAATCTTGCCTTTCGTCTGTACTGACGGTATTGACAAATGTTCCTATCGAAGTAATTACGGGTTCAGTCGAAACTAAGCAGTCGTTGCTGGAGGATTGCAGTCGTGTTTTGTGTTGTGCTCTGTTAACCAAACTAGGTTAAAAGTTATAATTTTAACCACTTGGTTTAACAGCTCTTTTGTGGGCCTCAGCCTTTCTGGTGTTGCCACGAGACGAGACAGAACCATTCGATACGAGACGAGACGGACACATCTTTTCTAGACGAGACGACACAGCCAGAAGTCTCGTCTTGTCTCGTTTCGTCTCGTGGCAACACTAGACTCTCTAGATATATCAGTGCAAGGTATGACAACGTTCCTCACGGAGCACATGTTAGCTCTCAGCCTCTTTCTTTCACTGATGTTTGTTTACGTAGTAGATGAATATATAGAGAGTAACAAAAGGATGAGATATGCAGATTCTCCTGAAAGCACATTAAAATTGTAGCAGTATTTGGAGCTTGTTATAAATGGATTTACCGTGGAACTAAAATAATTCTGGGAACTGATCATACAGTATTGATATAAATAAACATGGAAACAAGTAAATACAAAGAACTGAAATCGTGAATTGTTTTCAAAATACAGAAATCTCGAAGGAATATCTGTTTAGGCGGCTTTAATTGTAAAGGAATTTTGAATAAATTTGCATCCCCTGAATTCTTATACATAAAAAATAGAAATCTTTCTTTTAGCGTACGAATGAGATGCTTTAGGAAATTGGGTTAAGATAATTAAAATGATACTGTCCTTTGCAAAATTTAAGAGGAATACCATGATCGAAAAAGCATGAGTCAAACTATAAAGGTCAATGGTAGCTTTTGCCATTTCTTACGACCACTATACGCACCTTATTGCGAAAAATTTATTCGTATTATAAAACCGATATCATTCAATAAATGTCAAATTTAACAGATCTTGAGAGATGAAATGACAAAAATTGTCATTACCTCTGTCGCATAAGATATTCTAGCTTTGTGACCCATGTTATTATATGACTTTCACGATAAGTGACAAGGAGAATATAAATCCCAAGTTCAAAACGTAAGGAAAGAAACCGGCTGTTCGCGCTTCAAATTATGAAAAATGTACCAAAATGGTTGAAATTATGATTTTGTATTTCTTTACGAGAAAGAAGAATAAAAATAAAAATTGGAGCAATTCTAATCATGTATGTATAAGTCCACTATCTTCTTCAAGTTACTAAACTAACTTCAAGTGTTTCAACCATTTTTGACACATAACTCGAAAACTTTTAGAGATATTAGAGGCAAGAATACGTGGTTGATAATGAGCTTTTTAATTATGTCACAATACTTTTGAACTTTACCTTATGAGAAATGGCATATTTCAAAATTAATTCAGTACCACCCTAACCTGAATTTTACCAAATGATTAGCGAAAGTGATACGGTGTGCATCGTCCAGGGATTAATTCCCGGTGTGGCACTCAAACATTTCTGTGTTGACCAAATATCGAGAGAAAAGTTGGGAAACTAAAAGATAGCGGACTTCAATCTAGACAGCCGGCGACGTTGGGTGTGGTTGTGCTTACTACTAACATAAGCCCGCTGCAGGCTCAGATCACAAGGGACTGTTGCGCCAAGATTATCTATCTATCTATCTATCTATATATATATATATATATATATGTATATATATATATATATATATATGTATATATATATATATATATATATATATATTGGTGTTATTTTTTTACCTTACATTCTCTCAGTAGCGTAAGTAAGGACGAATGGGCCTCCCCGCAAAAATGTTAAACCGACCCCCTCTTTCCACATTCATGAGTCACGTAAAATTTACAGAGAACAGTTTTGACTTTCTATGTTCTATCTAGTGAGTCACAACTTGCTCATATGCAAAAAAATGCACATTATTATTATTATTATTATTATTATTATTATTATTATTATTATTATTATTATTATTATTATTATTATTATTATTATTATATTGTGCTATAGTTTTCGTCTATTCTGCTATACCAAATTCGAGAGTCTACGACATCCGACATTTTTAATGAGGTGTGGTCGTCCCACTTTTTGTTGTTTGGTTCGATGCTGGTTTCACTGTTCTTTTCCCATCTTTGAAATACACAAGCACGGCAGATCGCGAAAACTCGACAAGTCGCGTTGTTTCCGAAATGAAGCTCCCAGCCACTTAGTCACCCTGATATATCGTCGTCCTTCCCCATTCAAGGCACAAGCATCACACTGACTAATCGAGTGAGATTCTTGTCGTGTTTGGCGCGCGGTTGTGTTATGCCTTGTAGCTCTTATCTCAGCCCGATGATTTCGTTCAAAAAGTAGCGAGTGGTCATAATGTTTTCGCTGGTCAGTAAAAGTTTTGTTGGCATTTAATTTACTAAATAATCGCTCAGGTGTTACCGTCTTCATAGGTAAAAATGAGATATAGTTGGAACATCACATAATTTTTAACATCTTAACATTATAAAGTTTAACTTCGAAACTGAAATGGGCCTCTTTCTGTTCTGGGCCTCTCAATGTTGCGGGCCCTGCAGGCCCTTTAGTTGCGCCACATCATTCTCTCTACTCAGAAGGATAGGGACAAATAGAAAAGTCAAAATTCATTTTGTCCATTTTTCATGCATCATATACTTCAGAAAAAAATCATATAATACTGATATGTAAGAAAATATTAGTATTGTTTGTCTGTTTTCTGTATACAAAGAACCATTTAGGTTCTTTTTATCTCATATTCTGGTAATAATCAAAAAAAGAAAAGAGTTCCATGTGATAAACGTACGAAAGATAATTTGTCAACGCGATGTGAATGACGTTCTCTGCAACCTAATTCCCGTTTTTCGTACAAAACTCTATTCCTACCTGCAAAAAGAAAAGATTTATGTTACTCATCAATGGTTGAGGTTTTGCCCTGCGGCTGAACAACACGGCTTGTATACTTGTATAAATAGACTCTGACTGACTGCAGGTGCACGAAAAAAAAAAACTGTTGGATTCCTCTCCCCGCCCACTTCAAGTGTGGATATCCTGGACACATTCAAACTGAGCGGTACGATCTTTTAGTTCTTCCCAGTAGAGGTACCAGCAGTGATTGCTAAATGAAAAAGTGAGCATTTGGTGGCGAAAAGGTGAAGTGCTCGGACAAGGGGGAGTTCACAAGAACCTTAACTTGTATTTAACATTCTCATATATAATACCGACCTACTGTGAACACCTACCTATTTCAGATGTTATATTTTAAACATAATAATTACTATGTTCTGCAATGATTATATATATATATATATATATATATATATATATATATATATATATATATATATATATATATACAAAAGTGATATATTTTAAACCTTTCACTGTGGAAGGCGACGGAAAAAAATTTCCCTAACCTGCGAATGTCGATTATAGTCGACGTGTTAAAATTTGTCTGTATCTTGGGTTTGTCGATTGTAGTCGCCAAAGGTTTTCTGTGTGATTTCTATTGTTTATTGAAAACAATAGAACACAAACAAAAATGAACGGTACAACTTTGGCGACTACTCTCGACAAAGCCAAGATACGGACAAACAAATTTTAACACGTCTACTATAGTCGACAGTCGCATGTTAAGGAAATTTGGTTCTGTCGACAAAAGTCGACTTCCTCTGTGAAAGGGTTAATGTAATTATTTTATATAATTTTTCATGCATTGCGGAAAATATAATATTAAAAGCATTGACCCAGAAGAGAATCGAACTCATAACCTTATGACTTGAAATCCGACAGCTTACCAGTGAGCTAACACAAGAACTTCTGGAAACATGCTTCTAGCGATGTATAATGGTTCTCAAGAAAATTATGACATTCATATCCACTACAAAAGCTGTTTTTTTCTACTTTAACTGTTATTTTAGTACTCACGCGATAATTATATTCTATGTCTTAACTTTGAGCATTCTTTTACATATGGAAAGATTCTCTTTACGTATCTAAATGTTCCATTACGTATGGAGAGTTAATGACAAACAAGCATGTGCTGACATTAATACAAGGTTTCGTAATATTGTATCATTAAGTATTTCAATCAAGGTTGTTTTTTTTTCTACACTTGATAACAAGTCTTATTATATTTAAAAAAGAAAAACACATCTGCAAACTTTTTCCCAATTGCAAAGGTTGCCTTGGAGGTTCGAACCTGGTTTACTATTTTCCGAAGATACCCGAAGTTGGACTTAAACAAATTTTGCCTCAAAACACCAATAAAGAATGCGCTCAACCTTTTTGAGACAAGGTGTACATTTCAACTGATTTGTTCTATTGCTCTAAAAACAACGTCAGAGCTAGCTGATTACGGAGAACACTTCATTTTGCTCATGCGACGATTCTAAGTAGTCGAAATTTGCGAATTCCGGTCTGCTACTAGTGGCCTTAAAACAAAGACCACACCATGTTTGTACGTCACCGGTCTGCATTTTTGCCCATCACAACGTTTCAGTATTCTTGCCGATTTGATGACGAGAACAGAATCCAACCAACCCCTGCGGGTCTTCTAACTCTTTCCTACTACTACTACTAATAATAATACTAATGCTAATACTAATACTGCTATTACTACTTTTACTACTACTACTACTACAGCAACTTTTGCTATGGATCTTTATAGTGCAACGGCGAACTTATTTTAATGAAATAAGTTTAATGAAATTTTTAAAAATTAATCGTTAAATCACTATTAGAATATTATTTTTAATCTTATTTTAACGAAAGAAATGTTATAAAATGTTTAGAAATAATAAGGAAAACTTTCCGTAGACAGAATTTGAACCTACGCCAAAAACGATTGTCGTTACTAGCATGTTGCGCTAGCTCACTCGGCTATGAAGGCCGACAGCATCTGGCATTTACATGTAGGTCATGACTCGTGATATCGTCTCTGTATCGGCCAATCAGATCAGGGGATATCTGAAACGTTTGGTATCCGCAAATATGCCACCGGTCGGTACAGTACAAGAGGTCTCCGTCACTCATTAAGGAAACTGCTTAGCGAAAGATACGATGCATGTTTTTCAAATGTGTACGACTTTGCTAATAACACAAAGAATAAGAAAAGTAACAGAATTTAAGGTTTATTTAAAAGGCAAACTATATATATATATATATATATATATATATATATATATATATATATATATACATATATATATATCTATATCTATATATATATATATATATATATATATATATATATATATATATATATATATATATATATATATATATATATATATATATATATATGTTACCAATTACACTGGTCAACAGTGAAAATGCTTCGGAAATAGAATTAACCAACTCTTACTAATTTTAGGGTGCTGATAACGAATATGAAATTAGTTCTTGAAGATTGGTTCGGGTTTCAAAGAAATACGTTGTTACCCGATGTGCTCTGCCTGGCAAATTAAGGTGTCGTGACAACAGGAGCTGCTTACTTATTTCAACACACTTCCATTGTTTGACGGTTAGTTTCATTGCTATCATCAGGGCTGGGATAGGGTGGGACGAAAAAATATATTTTTAAGTCGCCATAGCGCGAAAAAAGTTGCCTTTGGCACTCATTATAAAAATTAAGGAAAAAAATTGAAATTGGTTAACATCTTCCTTCGCGCATCGCAGTTAAAGTTTACCAAAAATGGCGAAAATCTTGTGATTATTAATTTCCTTTGTTTTATAAATAAACAATATTTAATTGATTCCATGATTTATTTTCGTTAATATAAATTGTAGTAAAGTATAAAAATGGTTACAGTGTTTTGTTTTGTTTTGTTTTATGTTTTCCAATTGGACAACTTTACTGAAAATTTTCATTTATTATTTGTTTTACAAAAAAAATACTTTTTCATACTTCATGTCTGGTGTAATTTTGCACATATGAGTTAAATGATTCTTTTAAAAAACAAGGAGATTGACGGGGAAATATTTCACCACACTCCGACAATTTACTGGATTTATCCCACTTCCCCTCCTCTTCTGCAAGATAGCTTGACTTTGAGAGTGTCCGAGCATTGTTGCTGAATGCTGAACGCTGCAAGTTTTGACACGCATTCCGTGTCCGTCACGTCTTCGTCATTTCCTCACTTAGTGATTAAGTGTGGCGTTGTGCAGAAGTCCTCTTCAGTGTTAGCTGTGTTATTAGATTTGTATTAGTTGTTGTTTATAATCTTGAATTATAGTGCTTAGTATTTTTGTTGCATGTCGTGCGGTGATCTTTCGTAGCGCTACAATGGCAACTTCGAAGATAATTACGAGGCATAACTTTGAGTGTCCTCTTTTTGGTCATCACAGAGATTTGTCACTAACTAAACTGCCTACATATGAAGATGTACTTCGGTGTTGCTTTCACGAAAGCCTACAATTGTACCCACAAACAAACAATGCAAAAGTGAGCTTTTCAAAAGTTGCTGGGATAGTAGCAAGACAAATAATAAAAAAAATATGATAGGGCGTCCATTCCTACCGTTACTGGGTACAGGATCGTGCAGCTTGTTGTTGCGTATCATGACAGTTACTATAAACTGAGAAAGTCGTACGGCCGTGATTTGAACAAGCCAACATTTGCAAAGAAGATTGGAGACTTCAAGCAAAGATCATTGTCGTTATTTGATGTGGCAGCATGCAAATGTCCTATCATTTTGAACTGTACGTGTGATAAGGCAGAATATTTGTGTGAGTGTTTAATTTCTATCAAGTGCAAGTGTGAAAAGTCTAAGAAGATACCTGCCCTTGAGTTAAGATTCATCTATTTTCAAAAGAAGTGTGGTTTGGGCAAAATTGCATCAATAGATCTTCAAGAAACGGAAAGGCTAACTTTAAGACTGAGAAGAAGGAACTACAAACATAAACGTGTTTTTAATGATACGCCTTCGAGTTCATCAACCATTTTTGAAAATGGCCCTACAGATTGTTTCAGTTAAAGACTTCAATAAGACGGTTCGGGCTCTTCTGAGTTCTGGGAAAGTGAAAATGATGAGTTCGTCGCAGATATCTCCACCAAAACTCCATCAGAATGGCAAATGAGAATAAAACTGAAGACAACGGCACTAAATAGTGATAGGTTTGGTGTATCTGACCGTGCTACTGCTGGAATTGCTTCCAGCGTTCTACAAGATATTGGAATGGTGACAGACACGGGCTATTCTCACGTGGTCGATAAAAATAAAATACAGAGAGAGAAAAGTCATATCAAGAGAGCTTTGCAGTGTAAACCTGATACTTTTCTTCGTGGTCTATACTTTGATGGGCGCAAAGATGATACTTTGGTAGTTGAAGAACGTGATTCTAAGTTATTCCGTGGACTTCAAAAAGAGGAGCACTACACTATCATTCAAGAACCTGGGCCGACGTATATTGGCTACATTTCTCCATCATCGGGAACTTCTACTGATATCGCTTCCAGCATAATTTTCTACTTGACTGAAGTTGTCATTTCTTTGGACGAATTAGATGTTGTTGGCTGTGATGGTACTGTTACCAATGCAGGATGGAGGAATGGTGTAATTCGGCAAATTGAACTTCATATAGATAGACCGTTGGAGTGGGCTGTATGTCTTCTCCATTTTAATGAGTTGCCTCTCCGCCACTTATTTCAACATGTTTATGGGGAAACAACAGGTCTTAAAACCTTTAGTTGGCCGGTCGGTCAACTGCTTATTGGCTATGAAAGATTACCTGTAGTTGAATTTGAAAGAGTTGACTGCATAATCCCTGAAGTAGACCTTCAAATTATCAGCAAAGACCAGCAGTAACTTTTGGATATTTCAGGATGAGTAAATGCAGGGAATGTCCAAATGACTTGTCCTATCGAGACCCTGGCCCTATGTCGCACTCAAGATGGCTGACAAGCGCAAACAGAATGCTTAGGTTGTACATCGGTACTGAAAATCCCTCAGAAGGTCTTAAAGAATTGGTACTTTTTATATTGCGTTCGTACGTGCCTTTGTGGATTAAGATCAAAACAAGCCATTGTTTTTTATATGGTTTGACACATCTTTTTGAAGCAATTGCTACAAGATGCCTCCCTGAAACTGTTCGGCAAGTGGTAGAGCCTATAATTGAGAGAAACGTATTTTTTTGCCCATTCAGAAAAGTTGCTCTTGGCTAAGATAACGGACGAAAGGAAATATATTAGAGAAATTGCTCTTAGATGAATAATAAAGGCAAGACAAGCAGAAACTAAAGGAAAGACAGTCAGGAACTTCATACCACCCAAACTCAATTTTGATGCTAAACATTATACTGAAATGATTGACTGGTCGACCTGCAAAGTATCTTCTCCTCCATTGTTGCGTCGAATCAATGATGATGAAATCAGACTACTTATACAGAGGGGCATGGTGCCCGATTGGACAATTGTAATGGGATTCCCTTGCCACACACAAGCTATCGAGAGACATGTAAAACTGGTAACAAAAGCAGCTGGCAAAGTATGTGGTGCTCAGTCAAGAGATGGATATATCAGGAAACCTCTGCAATCCAGAGCTATTATGCCACATTTCAGCCAAAAATCTCATTTCAAAACGAATCCTCATTGCTAAAACAAGTGACAAAATCCACAAAAATCAAGTATTAACTAAAAATATGTAAACCACACCTGGATTGGATGGTTGGTTGGGAAGGGTGTGGGTGGAACTCGAACTGAAGCCACCTCCTCGTACTACAGCTTCAAATTGTATTTGGAATCTCGAAAAGCTTAGGACCCTTCCCGAAATAAATTCCTGCGTAGTCTCTGGCTATCCACATTGCTCGCACTTCATCGCTAACAAAGAAATATGAACCACTTCACGGTTTAGTTTGTATTGAAGAGTTTGCCAGAGTAAACATGTTGTGTAACGTTCTTTTGTAGTTTCAATTTGCCATCTCGGACGTAGTCGTGGTGAGATATTGGTTGGGTAGGTGGGTGCTGTTATTATTATTATTATTATTATTATTATTATTATTATTATTATTATTATTATTATTATTATTATTATTATTTATCGTTCTATTACTATACTAAGTAGAAACATGTCGCATAAATGTGGTTACAATGCAGAGCAAATTGTTGTTTTTAACAAAGTGAAGCGAAAAGTGGGATTTCGCTCCTATCATAAAGAAAGGCTATCACTTGTACTTTGGCTGTAAAGTGGGAGATGTGCACAAGAAGTGAGTACCACATATATGTTGTAATACTTGTTCTACAAATTTGCGGGACTGGCTACACGGAAAAAAGCCATGCGTGCCATTTGCAGTTCCAATGATATGGAGAGAACCGACACATCATACTTCAAACTGCTATTTTTGCATAGTTCTTCCAATTAAAGGTCTATCCAAAAAATAAAAAAGTGACTGCTACTTTTTCAAATATTCCTTGAAATGTTCGTCACTGTACCACACTCTGAAGAACTAAAGGTTCCACAACTTCCCGTACCTTACTCCAGTGTTTCACCCGATGAAGAGCAAAAGGCGAACAATGTCGACCCACATTGTCAAATTCTGCTGCAGATTCATCGTCTTCCACCGATCCTAACTTCACAAAACCAAAATATCATTATCTATTCACCATATGACACTCAACCTGAATTAAATTACTTGGGGTTGTCAAAAGTGGCGCAGAACTGCTGGCATTCAAACTCGAGAAGTGGGGAGCTTATTCTGAAAATCTAAAAGTGTTCGTCTTTTGAACACGTCAGAATCCCTAAACAGTATTTTCAGTGGAAAGTGACATATTACGTTGTAACAATGTAGGCCTAACTGGTCTTATGAGTAAACTTAACATATGCAATAATCTCGATTAATGTTACTATGACCAAAGAAGATTACCCCTTATTCCACTTCTATTAAGTGCCAAAAATCTGTCTCCAATATTGGAGGGGAGGACGGGTAAGACCGTTCCAATATTTTTTAAAGCGATGTTCAAAATATTTATGAAGTTAAAAAACAATACTGTGGAGGATCAGGGGAGCAGAGTTGTCTTCAACATTGTTAGGCGGGCAGATTTGTGGCTTATTCTGGGGGATATCAATTTCATCTCATTTTCCTTTGTGGCAATCGGAAACAACTCATCACATTTCTCTCCAAAAACACATTTCAAATTGGATTATTGGGGGTACAATCGCTCAGTTCCAAGATTGGAGGGGACATGTCCCCTTTATCTCCCGTGCCATTTGTGCCAGTGTTTGTAATACACACACTGTCAACAGATGTAGACACGAAGCATAAGAGCATTTTTTACACAACGATTGTGGTAACCATAATATAAATCGTGACCTCAATATATTTACGAAATAGATTATATTTTGTTGCCAGTTACCATGAAATATAGAAAGATTCTACAACTGATTTGAATATTTCTATTGTTTTAATTCATTATAAACATAAGGAGAATTAACATTTTACTTGTAGCTAAAGTGCCTGCTTTATTGGTTGAAGCAAATAAACAACAAAAAATAAACAAATATGTTGACACTAGCGGTAACCGATCCCGTAACCCATGGGACGTGAGTCACAAATGCTTCTGACTCTGTCACACCGTCACTAAATAAATATGCGCAACGACAAATGCGGCAAGTCGAAAATTTTAAGACGCTTTTTCAATGCTATTTTAGGCCATTGCGCTCTCCCAGTTTGTTATATGAACACTTTAAATGTTCACAAGTACCTTGCAAAAATGGTCCTGATATTAATTTACCAAAGTCAGCTTTCTCCTTTTAAGTGAAAAAAGAACTTCAGGCATTTTTGGATATTGATATTTGTAATTGCAATAATAGCAAGATACGGAGATAGTTTCGGTGAATCAGAAAATAAAGTGGTCTTAGACACTATATGTCTATTTTTTTTAAAATTTAAATTTGAAGTCTCTCAACTATAGTATTTTATCATGACAGAAATCAGTGTGTTTCGTCGTTATCGCAAACGTATGCAATTTGCTACATAAACAAGCGTTTTTTGACTCTTATTTAACAGGTAAGTCTTAGCGTAGTAGCGTGAGCATTCGTTTCGTAATTCAGGGGTGCCGGGTTAGATTCTCCCTGTGGTAAGTTGTTTATATGAACTATAATATTCATACTTCTGATGTGTAATAAAATGAAAAATGCTCAATTTCTTTCGGTCTTACAAGTCAGAGTGGATACTACCTTCTTCACAAGGAAAATACTAGCAAACTGACGTCACATGTCTGTCTACAACCTTGATTCGTACTGTGGTGGAAAACGTAACGTGTTTAGCAAACAATTCATGAATACGACCCCGAAGGGTCATGCGTAGGGCCTAGTATGAGTCATAAATGTGTCTGAAGGGATATTGTATCCGAGAAATTATTCCGAACGTTTTCCACTATTACTCCTACTGCTAGAAATAATAATATTTTCATTCGCCATTTCCAATACGTTCCATATATCCGTTCAACCAAAATTTGTAAATAGAAAATATTCTTTCTTATATTGGTATGCATATTTTCTTAAAATATCAATATAAGACATACATAATCCAAAGTCTTTTACCCGTAGAAAGCGTGTTACTATATGTCGTGGTGAAGACAAATCCTACTTAATTTCTGTTTAGGCATTCGAAGATTCGATATTAACGTTGTCCAGGAGCTGACACCTTCTTTCTCACCGTTCGGACTAATCGCTCTTATCCTTTCTCTATCACTATCTCTTATCCTTTTTTTTCCTATCAACTTCAGCACGCTCATTTGAGGGCGTAATGTTAAGGTCTTAATTTTTTAGTAAAACTAACAACAATAATAATAATAATAATAATAATAATAATAATAATAATATGATATTAACATTTTTAAAGTTGCCATAAAATTAGGCAAAACTTACAGATAAATCGGGATTTCGGGAGGATGTCTGCACCTCCAGGACACACCTCTGCAACTACCAAAATTTTAAACCAAAGCGTTCCACTGCAGTTTCATGTTGAAAGTATTCTACTGTACGTTTTGAGGAAGATAACTGTAATAAAAATAACTTAATATCACTGAACACTAAGGCATATAATAAACTAACTTTTAGGATATGCAGAAGTAATTATAGAAGCTTTGCTACAAAAATACTTACTCAGACCATAATAAATTCAATGAGCTCCGAAATACAGAGTTACAAAATAGCATATGAGATTCAGTCTACAAAGCAATTGTTACTTAAGGAATGGACATACACTATTTTGAGAATCGAGATACAACGAATAATGTTTACGATACTTTTCGTCTCGACTCGATTTCCATCCCCAAGGCGAGACGATAACATTGTGCAACAAATTTAACCTTTTTTCTGTCCTTCAAATGAAATTATGTGATTTTAACTAAATGACAGGTGCTGAATTCATTGGTGGATCCAAAACGTTCCATCACGTCACGTTTTTTTTGGGAGGGGCAGAACACAACACATTATACGAAGTTTACATATTTACGTATATTTACTATCTAATATAGGTTGGGAAGGCGTATGATACTCACGAGGGAACCTATCCAAGTGCAACTCTGACTTCGAATCAAGACTATGACCGTTGGATACCTTGTCCCAAAAGAACATAACACTACAAGGGATACATCCTCGATCGCAACCCCTTCGAAGATATAAGCGTGAAAAGTTACAAATTGAGCTCCACACTGTACATTGCAAAGTCAGATTCCGGGATACTTTTCGGAAACGGTCGGTTAAGGAAACTCAGCGAATACATACCAAATTTGTGTGGGAAGCCCAGCATCTTATGAATGAAAAATTTGTGTCTCCCGGGGACTCGCATGGTCCCAGGAATGGTCCAACTCAAAATTTGCAAATGGAACTGGGTATCAAGTAGCATATTGTATGAAAGCTATTGTTAAAGAAAAGAAGATACAACAAATCTCAACTCACTACGATAACCCTGTGCAAACGGGCAACTAGTCAAAATGCTAATACAACGTACGTCAAAAAATCTATGGCCACGCATCTAAATCCGTTAAGTTGCGACAATAAGAAAACAGAAAAACCCGTTTAAAATTGGAAGGTATTGAAGTAAAGCAAATTGCTGCAGAGTTTCTCTCTCAAAAGCATCCTCCGATGTATTATATTTCTGCACAGTTATTCCAGTTTTCTTCAACCCCACTCCTCTCCAAGTTTCTTCACAGTTTCAAGGTCACTCGTCTTTGTCTTTACAATCATGTTTCTCATTCAGAAATCCTCCGATAGAAATTTTACGGTGCAATCTGTGAATCTTGGATCCCGATGCGCGAAGCATATATCTTTGTTTTTGACCTTCTCACCCTCCACGATTGCTGCGATTGACAATATATCTTTTCTCTTCTAGGACACGAAACCCAATGGTCATGGTTATTCTATGGTCTATTGGTCATTCGAAGTCACACTTATACTTGGATAAGGTCCGTTGTGCGACTCTGTCAGAGACTGCAGCAATTTGCTTTTTGCAGTTTTAAACGTGTTTTTCTGTTTTCTTATTGTCGCAACTTAACGGATTTAGATCGTGGCCATATGTTTTCTGATATGTAGGTTGTATTGGCATTTTGACCAGTTGCCTGTTTGCACAGGGTTATCGTAGAGAGTTGAGATTTGTTGTATCTTCTTTTATTTAACAATAGCTTTCATACAACGTGCTACTTGACCCCCGGCTCTATTTGCAAATTTTGAGTTGGACCCCACAAAAAACCCTGCGAGTGCCCCGGGGGCATAACATTTTCATTCAGTAGGTGCTGGGCTCCCCACACAAATTTGATATGTATTCACTGAGTTTCCTTACCCGACCGTTTCCGAAAAGTGTGACCCGGAATCTGATTTTGTAATGTATAGTATGGAGCTCAATTTGTATCTTTTCACGCTTATATCTTAGCAACGGTTGCGATCGAGGATGTATCCCTTGTAGTGTTATGTTCTTTTGGGACAAGGTATCCAACGGTCATAGTCTCGATTCGAAGTCAGAGTGACACTTGGATAGGTTCCCTCGTCAGATTAATTTTTTTTGACTTACCCTTTAAAATACTTTCTTTGGTCACTTACGCTTGTAGACACCTTCTAGAATCTCTCTGACGATAGACCAGCAATATTCAGCAAGATACTTTCAGTCCATTTTCCACCGTAACGCGTTTCAAATATGACAATGTCCTGATGAAACTGTTCTTCGTGTTCATCACTTACTACGCCAAACTTTTGAGAGGGAAAGTCAAGATGTGAGTACAAAAAGTGTAATTTTGATGATATGTTGCATCCCATGAGTTGAATACTTTGCGTCATGTCACTCATAATAGCTTCATAATTTTCAGATTTTATATTTCCAAGAAAACCTGATCATACCGGTTTAAATGACAACCAAGCTAATTTCCCAATTTCAGAGAGTTTAGTTTCAAAGTCTTCATTTTACATGACTTGTTTACCTGTAGATCTGTGGACCAACAAATACTCATCCTTAAGTTCGGGGATTTCTCCTGAAGTAATATCTTCTCTATCTAGTGCTTTAACAAAAATCGTCATCAACCCAAGTTTCATATGTAATGGTGGCAAAAATACATCTTTGAGGGTTTACAATTGGTTTACGAGATATGTTTCTTGTGCTAGGAATGAAATCTTGTCTCTGTGGCCAGTGCTTAAGGGCGTAGTGGTTTACTTTGTCAAGGCTGTCCCACTCACATAAAAAGAAAACAATACTTGGGTATCTTTAATGCATTCCTGTGAGTATACCAATAACTTTAAAGTCTCCCTCATATGAACACATGTCATTTGGACTTTTATATTCAATGAAGTTATTGCATTAATAACTTCATACGTCCTTTGTATGAGTCGCGTATGCTACAGAAACAGATGGATTAACATTTCCAATATGGAGAAGCACTGTCTGCAGACTTAGTTTCGAGCTGTCAATAAGTGACACTTGGTGGGGTTATGTTCATATACCAAAGACTGAAATAAGCCTCTACATCTTTGCAATAAACAATGCCTCCGTTTTCAACAAAATAGTCCTCAAAATAACTTTGTCGTTTTATAAACAATCTGATTTTAATATCTTAAGCTAAGAGATTCCAACCTTAAAGCCTGGAGCCCAGCAGTAGTAATTGCCCCACGTGAGGACACTTTTGACCCCTGGGTCCCTGCCTCAGGACCCATGGTCCCTGGCCCGGGGACAATGACGCAGGGGTACTTAGGACCATCCCCTCTAAATTTTGGCAGGGGTACCTTGGCCCACCCCCTAAATTTTGGCAGGGGTACCTAGGACCACCCCCCTTAAATTTTGGAAATTGCCAAATCTAAAAATTTTGGTATGGCAGCCTAGGACCATAGTATGTACCTCTATCAGTATTGGGGGTCTATGTCGTTCCCTTTTATGGGTAAAAAATTGTCAAAAATTCAAATTTCGGAGGTTTTTGACCTAATTTATCGCCTTTGATGAGGTGTTATTATCCTCTATGGTTATATGGGCGTATACAGGGGTCCATTCCCTTTTACAAGATATGGGTATATGTGTGCACTCCTTTAAAAATTTGGGAGGGGTACCTTGGCCCACCCCTTAAATTTTGGAAATTGTCCAACTTAAACATTTGGTATTATAGTATAGGACCCTAATATAGATTACTATAAATTTGGGTGGTTCACCTCGTTCCCTTTCATGGGTACAAAATTGCCAAAATATAAACGTAAGCAATACGTTGTACCAGGTGTTTGGTCTTTTGGCCCAATTTATCCTCTTGGATGAGGTCCTATTACCTTATATGGTTACATGGCCATGTATATTGGTCCATTCCTATTATAAGACATAGGTACATTTGTGCATCCCTTTAAAATTTTTAGGAGGGGTACCTTGGCCCACCCCTTTAATTTTGGAAATTGCCCATTTTATATATTTGGTATTATAGTATAGGACCCTAATATAGATCACTATAAATTTGGGTGGTCCACCTCGTTCCATTTTAGGGGTACAAAATTGCCAAATTTTAGTACAACCACATGTTTGGTTTTTGGCCCAATTTATTCCCTTGGATGAGGTTCTATTACCTTATGTGGTTATATGATCATGTATAGGTGTCTATTCTCTATAATAAACCATAGCTACATTGATGCACCCCTTTAAATTTTTGGGAGGGGTACCATGGCCAATCTTTTAAATTTTGGAAATTTTCCAGTTTAAGCATTCGGTATTATAGGACAGGACCTCAACATGTATCATGATAAATTTGGGTGGTCCACCTTGTTCCCTTTCATGGGTAAACAACTATCAAAAATCAAATTTCGGAGGTTATTGACCCCGTTTGATAAGTATTTAGCACGTTATATGGGTATGTACAGAGGTTTATTACCTTCATATGTTTATGTTCCCTTTTAAATTTGGGAATTATCAAATAACAAAATTCGGTAAATGTTTTCTAGGACCGATTGTAGATGTTGGTGTTACTCTTATGGCCAAATATTCAAAATTTAAAGGTTATTGACCGGCTTTATTATTGAATAAGTACAGGATTTATTACTTTTTCGTAAGATACAGGTGTATTTGTGTACCAATCTTAAATTTTGGGAGGGTTACATTTCCTATTGTCGTATCAATAATTGGTAATTGTTCTTAAAATTGGATACTATCTCATTCATTGGGTAAATCATTGTCAAATATGAGTATGATCACGTGATCAACTATTGACCTATGATGGGATTAGGAGCCCAGGACATTGGTACATTTAAACTTTGTAGGATAATTTTAGAATTGTCAAAATAAATTGCGTCATTGGTTTTGATTATTTCAGCCTATGGACCAAATATAAACGTAAGCAATACTATGTACCACGTGATTGACCTTGATGAGGTAGTGTACAGGGATTCATTTCCTTTGCTGGCTGTGAGCTGTGGTACTTCTTAAGTTTGAGTACACACTTGCAGAAAACAGTTTTTTCTACTCAGGTAAACAGTTGACGGACATTATTGCCCTTATTGATCATATAATGATATGATTAATTCTAAGACTTAGGTATATCGAGAGAAGTATTCTTTAAATTTGGGAATTGTGATAAACAGAACTTTAATATAAGGCGCGAAATTTGAAACAATACTTTGAACTTTATTCACAGCTCATAGTGTACGATCATTTGTGGTGATTGATTTGACCTTGAGCTTTAGAAATCTGATAGCTAACCTTATTGAATCTTCTGATTCATAGTCTTCAGGGAATACATGCTACAACACTGAAATTTAGTCACAAGGTGATGTAACTGACACTGGCAAACTTATTGTTGATGTAATTTGATTGGTTGATCACTACCTTTCGTGCAATCTGATTGGATGATCACTATCTTTCGCACAATCTGATTGGTTGATCTGATTTGCTTATATTAAACAATTTCTAAAACTGAGTGGATGAGCCAAGATACCCCTCCCAAATTTTTAAAGAGTGCATCAATGTACCCACGTCTTATGATAGGAAATGAACCCATATACATGATCATATAACCATTTAAGATAATAGCACCTCATCAAAGGAGAGAGTCGAGTCGAGTCGATTTTAGTTTAGCGTCCCTTTCAGCAGCGAGGCTATATGAGACGTGGACCTACTAATTAACGTGGAATCCGAACCACATGAGCTCCCGCCGGGAATCGAACCCGGGTCTCCCACGCCAAAGGCGCGTACGCTAACCGCTTAGCCACGGAGGAGCTCATCAAAGGGGAGAAATTGGGCCAAAAACCAAACACATGGTACAACATATTGCTTATGTTTATATTTTGGCATTTTTTTACCCATGAAAGGGAACAAGGTGGACCACTCAAAGCTATCATAATATATGTTGAGGTCCTGTACTATAATACCAAATGTTTAAATTTGGCAATTTCCAAAATTTAAGGGGTTGGCCATGGTACCCCTCCCAGAAATTAAAAGGGGTACATCAATGTACCTATGATTTATGATATGGAATGGCACCCTATACATGATCATATAACCATATAAGGTAATAGAACCTCATCCAAGGGGATACATTGGGCCAAAAACCAAATACGTGATTGTACTAAAATTTGGCAATTTTGTACCCATGAAAGGAAACGAGGTGGACCACCCAAATTTATAGTGATCTATATTAGGGTCCTATACTATAATACCAAATCTTTAAATTGGGCAGTTTCCAAAATTAAGGGGGTGGGCCAAAGTACACTTCCAGGATGCATCAATATACTCATGTCTTATAATAGAAAATGGACCAATATACATGACCATATAACGATATAAGGTAATAGGACCTCATCCAAAGGGGATAAATTGAGCGAAAACCAAACACGTGGTTGTACTAAAATTTGGTAATTTCGTACCCATGAAAGGGAACGAGGTGAACCACCCAAATTTATAGTAATCTATATTAGGGTCCTATACTATAATACCAAATATATAAAATGGCCAATTTCCAAAATTAAAGGGATGGGCCAAGTTACCCCTCCCAAAAATTTAAAGGGGTGCACAAATGTACCTATGTCTTATGATAGGAAATATACACCTACACATGACCATATAATCATATAAGGTAATAGGACCTCATCCAAGGGAATAAATTAGGTCAGAAACGAAACACGTGGTTGTACTAAAATTTGGCAATTTCGTACCCATGAAAGAAAACGAGGTGGACCACCCAAATTTATAGTAATATATATTAGGGTCCTATACTATTATACCAAATGTGTAAAATGGCAATTTCTAAAATTTAAGGGGTGGGCCAATGTACCCCTCCCAAATTTTTAAAGGTGTGCACAAATGTACCTATGTCTTATGATTGGGAATGGACCCCTATGCATAACCATATAACCATATAAGGTAATAGGACCTCATCCAAGAGGATAAATTGGGCCAAAAGACCAAACACCTGGTACAACGTATTGCTTACGTTTATATTTTGGCAATTTTGTACCCATGAAAGGGAACGAGGTGAACCACCCAAATTTATAGTAATCTATATTAGGGTCCTATACTATAATACCAAATGTTTAAGTTGGACAATTTCCAAAATTTAAGGGGTGGGCCAAGGTACCCCTCCCAAATTTTTAAAGGAGTGCACACATATACCCATATCTTATAAAAGGGAATGGACCCCTGTATACACCCATATAACCATATAGGATAATAACACCTCATCAAAGGGGTGAAATTAGGTCAAAAACCTCCGAAATTTGAATTTTTGGCAATTTTTTTACCCATGAAAGGGAACGACATAGACCCCAATACTGATAGAGGTACATACTGTGGTCCTAGGCTACCATACCAAATTTTTAGATTTGGCAATTTCCAAAATTTAAGGGGAATGTTTCTATGTACCCCTGTTAAAATTTGGGGGGCGGACCATGGTACCCCTGCCAAAATTTAGAGGGGGTGGTCCTATGTACCCCTAGGTCATTGACCCCGGGCCAGGGACCATGGGTCCTGAGGCAGGGACTCAGGGGCCAAAAGTGTCCTCAGGTGGGGCAATTACTACTCCAGCACTTCCGCGTTGTTTTTAGGAAGACTTAAGTCTCATATAAGATGGTTAAGCTCTTCTTGTGTTATCAAATAAGGTGACGTTAACTGGGATGCAGATGGGTGAAAGTCTACACTTTCCCCGTTTCTTGGAACGTCTGAGGTATCATTGTCTGAATCAATAGTGTAATATTCTGGAGCTTTAGGTACATTTTTTATTTTAGATGAGAGTATATTTTAAGGTATACTGCATATGCAACAATTTTTATCTTAAGCACATTTTTGCCTTCCCCGCTGGTCTAGTGGGTAACACGCGCGCCTTCAGTGCATGCGATCTCGGGTTCGATTCCCAATAGGAGAACATTGAACGACACGATGCCTCGGTTTCCACCTCAAACTGTATGATCACTTCTCATATAGCCTCGCTGCTGAAAAAGTACGCTAAACTTCAATTGCCAAACCAATCATTAATCATATTGCATCATCACCCGTAAAAATATTTTATTTCACAGCACAAAATTTATAACTATTCAATTTTTCACAAAATTGGTATGTGATACACAAAAAGTAATTACAGATTCGAATTTCTCATGAAAAAATACATAAGAAAAACATATTTTCATGTAAAGGACAGATTTCGTGTTGCACAGTGTAATTTGAGTTAGCTGTCGTCTCAATGCTGTTTATTTTGTATCAGAAACAAGATGAGAAATTCTTCTCGTGAGCAACACTAAACAAAACCGACATATACTTGCCAAATGTTACATTTCTGGTTGTAATGTGATGCCCTGAGCGATAATAAGCTCTTGACTTTTAATGTTCTATGAGATAATAATTATTGTTATTAATATTACTATTTTTATTGCTGAAAATTTGATAGTTCAAGTATTGAAACATCCGAGTATTCAAATATCAGAATAAAATAAAACGTGTGTCATCGCCGATCAATCGCCATCAAAAATTCTAAAGTACAAAAAATGTACTGGTCGTTCGTGGACCCGATTTGATTCTACTACCTTCAGATTACTTGTTGAACCACTTAACCACTATTCATCATCGTCATAGGTATTCTGCCTTTATTGGCAGGTCACTTGCCGCAGCTGATAAGCTTCCATGCTCCACGGTCCTCCGCTAAACTTTTCGTCTTCGCGTATGATCTTTCTGTTTTAATATCATCCATTAATTGTAGTCTCCTTCGCCCCCTCCCTCTCTTTCCCGACACCATACCCTCTAGGACGTCCCTCATGATACAATCTCTTCTTAGGCAATGTCCCAACCAGTTTCTCTTCCTCTTCCTAATAATATCTAAAAGTGTTCTTTTCTCACCCACCATTTCTAACACTCTCTCATTCGTTTCCGCTCGACCCTATTACCACTATTACTACGCAGCAATTGATTAGTCTTTAGTTTGTTTATGAGTATAAACACGCGCCGTATTTGGTTCAAAATAAAGGAGTTTTGTATTTTGTTTTTTAAAAATCTCTAATGTTGATAATTTAGTGAATACAGTGATATAATGCCCTCCGAGTCAATTACATATTCCTGTGTTTTGCCAATGAATATATTAACAAGCTACTGTTTTGAACAAACAGAAATGGCTCTTTATTTGGGTGCGCCGGAAGAAGTAACGATTTAGATGAGTGGTTAGAATTGTATTTTTCGAATCTGGCGGCCCGCGTTCGCTGTTTACACTTTTTAAAATGTTTCGTTTACAAGGCTGAGCTCCAGTTGGATGCTGCTAAATGAAAGATAATCTCCAATGGAGAAATTCAGTGATCTTGAAAATAAAGCAAGAAAAATGAATGAAGGAAACGAGTTGCAGAGTTAATCCTATCGCTGGTTTTATGCTTGATTTTATCCGTAGATTTCGTGCGTTTTTATGTTGTTGTTTATTGACACTATGTTCTCCCCTTTTCTCTTTGTGTCTCAAAGTGTAAAATTTCACAAATATTGTACAAATCATGAATCCTGAGTTATATTTGCAAGTTAACGGGAAATAAACCTACTTTAATACGGATAAGTTCTCCATTACAAATAAATTACCAATAGTTAGCATTTTCAAAACTTATTTAACGAATAATGAAATCAACAATTTCTTCTTTCAAAGTAGTAGTACGTATGAATCAGTAGCGCCGGAACCTAGGAGCTCAGGCCCTGTTAGACCCCCAAAATTTTCATTGCGGGTTGGGTTCTTCCCCCCAAATGATCCATCCATACTTTTATTTGATTTGCAGGTAGGACTATTGTTAATAGTATCAAAACTCAGCGCAAAGCTTTGAGTTCGTTAAAAAAATAACCTATCATATGTACCGCGTAATCTATCCGTATATTATTTGATACGCGGATATGTATAGTTATTTGAACTAAGCAAATTTGTTTATTTAATCCTCATTTGAGTTAATTATAAGATTAACTAAGTTCCCCGACTGTTATATTCTCATCAGTGCCTTTGTTATCCGTATATTTTTTCAAGTTGCTGTGTATAGTTTTACATGCGTATCATACAAACCAGAAGTACTATGAGTACAAGTATCCAAAGACTCTCTATGTCATTTCGTCAGCCAGCGTTTCGCTCCACTTCTGCACAAAAGCACTCTTTACGATTTGTGTTTTTAACAGTTGGAGACAACTTCGTGCTGCTGTGCTAGCTACTACCAGGCGAAACTAATCTTGGAGCAGGCGTTAGTTGGTTGCCTATCTCGCGGACTTTGTATACACGACTCCAAACATGCATTACCACCTGCAGTTCTCCTTTTCGTACAATAGCAGGCAACGCAAAAAGCTCTTCGGTTGGGTTGGTTGCAAATTCGAAAGGCGTTGCACTAAACCTCAATTTTGTCACAAATATATAAGTGTGGCAAACTGCAAATAAGAGAATAAAACAAATTGTTAAGAATGACAATTTTATTAATGTGGCGGAGTTGGATGGCATCAAAAGTTACAAAATGACTTACTTTCAAACAGTTCAAGCAAGATGAATGGTAAGAAACAGATATCAGAAGAAAGAATTTCTCTCTTTCCCCCACCACACCCAAAATAAGAAACTCATAGAAAGAAAAAGTTACATAATATAAAGGTTTCATATAAAAGTCTAACAGCACAAAAGAAATATCTACATGGAACGAAAGAGAGACAAACACAGAATAGGGGACACCAATGGCGTAGCAGACTTGCTGCCTTCCAATGCAAGATAAAGAGATGGGACCCTAGTTGTAAGCCGCATTGTTATATTATTATTATTATTATTATTATTATTATTATTATTATTATTATTATTATTATTATTATTATTATTAAAAAGTCTATTCCTTTTCAAAATCTCTGACTGCTTAAGAGCATGAATAGCGATCATGGGTGTATGTTTTGTCAATGAGCTGTCCCAGAGGCCAAATGGGATGGAAATCTCCAAGAAAGAGAAACAAAAACTTTCATATGGGAAGTTGTAGTTCAAAGTACGAAGCACTTGCTTTTGCACGTGATTTTTTGTTTCATTTTTCAGGGAACAGAAAAGTTCTGGCGCCTAAGAAGTTACACCATATGATATTGCAAATTTGCAGGTAGATGCATTTACATTGCAATTTGTTTTAATAAAGATATTGCGATTACAAAACAATATTGTAAAAAGGAAGTTTAATTTCTTCATCTATCGCAAGTCTTAGGGGCCCCATATACCTGGCCCCCCGAATAACGATATCGAAAATTTAGAATGATATATTCATGTACATATATTTGCGATATCAAATGTGGATATATGATAATATAGATACCGACGATAGCGATATTTCGACATATCACAGTCCCAGGTCCGAATAGTGATGCTTGAAATATACTGGAATCAACAATCAAATTCTAAATAAGTTCTCGGAAGGGTGTGAACCCGAATAGAAATTTTAAGAGAAAAAAATGTTAAGATAAAAGTAGGTTTTCCGTTTGTCCTTGAATACAAAACTATTAACAGAAAACTATTACTGTAATTTACCTTTTACTTCTGTTTCTGATTGTCATCACAAATCACCGACATTACAGATACTTTACATAGTATACCAATACACTATATAACTTTTCAAAACCAAGCAAGCCGGAAGATGAATTTTCTATGATATTAAATTGGAATGTTCTACAAAATAGTCATAATTCATTGGTCATATTTCTATCAGTGCTTTGGTACGGACTGAAAGCTACAAGACTAACAGAACTAGAAATTAGAGATTTCATTCGTTTTTTTTTCTCTCTGACCCTGATTTCTGCATTTTCTTGTGATTTTCATTTTCTTAATATAAGTACCTATCCTGAGCTAATTATGGGTACCGCGGTTTTGAGGTAATCGGTACCCGAAAGAGTGAAGTTTGTCAACTCTTAAACTTTAACAGTTTTTGAAAAGAGATTTCACAGTTCATGTTGTTATTTCTTCGTTACAAAAACACTTCTAGTTAATTCTATTCATGGTGAATTACTGAACTTAAACATTTACAGTTTTGGGAAAATGAATAATTATATTTAAACATAAAAAGGCGATTAAGTTCAGTAGAATGCAGTAATAGATGGAAGTGAATGAAAATATTCTTTATTTGTTCAGATGTGAAAACTGAATGTGATTAATATTAGCTTATTCACCCATACTCTTGTCCAGAGGCGGATCTACGATGGACTTCTGGGTACTTGGTAGTTTGTAATACTGTTATTTAGAGCTACTTTTAAGAGCTCCAAACTATGGAATGGGTTTTATTTATATATACAATAAGAAAGCTTCCTCTTCTGGGCGGCAATCACCCTGATCGCCCCTGGATCCGCTCCTCCTCCGAGCTTTGAAGACATTTAGTACGTGTCTGCTCCTGACGCTGGTGATCCTGCTTTCTGGGGATGACAGACGCCAAGTGGAAAATGTTTCATTTGAAACTTGACTCGAAAAAAAGATTTTCCAATTGAAGTACAGTAACTTACTATAATTTACATTTTACCGCAATAACTGTTTTTGTTATTTATTTGTTGGGGTGTTCATAACAGAAGGAAATTACAAATAACACATGCGAATTATAACGCTCCGATTTTGATGAAATTTAGCAGGTAGATACTACACACAAAATACTAGAATAGGTGTTTTTTTTAATTTCTGCGGAGAAACGGTTTTAGGGGATAAAGCCCAACCAAAAAAATTGAAAGTTGACACCCGGATAGCAATAACAAGCGAACCGAAATGAATGAAATTGTGCACAGATTTTTTAGACGTGAAACGAGGGAACATGGTTTTCGTATTTTCCTGAAAAACGATTAGGTGGGGCACGGACCCCTCCAAACATTTGATCAAGAAAATGAAAAGTGCTAGTAACAGTATGTCATATGTGTGTAAAGGACATGAAGAATTGCAACCAAACTTTGTCTATGGACAATACGCAAAAATAAACGAATACGGGTTTTCAATTTTCTACGGAAAAACGTTTTTGGGGGCAAAAGCTCCCACCCAAAATTTTTAATTTGACGCCTCAAAAGCAAGAAGAGGTGAACGGAAGTGAATGAAATTGTGCACAGTGAAGGAATACAGGTTTCGTAGTTTCCTGGAAGAAACGTTTCGGTGGGGCACGGACCCCTTGGAACGTTTGATCACGAAATATGAAAAGTGCTAGTAACAGTATGCCAGATGTGTGTAAAGGACATGAAGAATTCCAAAGAAACTTTCTGTATGAACAATGCGCAAAAAGTAAACGAATACGGTATTTTTTATTTTCTGCGGAAAACGCTTTAAGAGACAAAAGCCTGTCTCCCAAAATTTTCAACTTTGACGCCCGAAAGGCAAAACGAAGTGAACCGAAGTGAATGTAATTGTGCATAGATATTGCAGACGTAAAACGAAGGAATACGGGATTCTTATTTTCCTGGACAAAACGGATGGGTGGGACACGGACCCCTCCATACCTTTGATCATGAAATATGAAAACTGCTACTAACAGTATGTCAGATGTATGTAAAGAACATGAAGAATTGCAGCGAAACTTTTTGCATGGGCAAGACGCAAAAATAAAT
Organism: Thermobia domestica; assembly: GCF_964235325.1. Classification (NCBI taxonomy): domain Eukaryota; kingdom Metazoa; phylum Arthropoda; class Insecta; order Zygentoma; family Lepismatidae; genus Thermobia; species Thermobia domestica. The sequence continues at coordinate 235,719,163 of NC_137459.1, forward strand.
GAAAACGGCTTTAGGAAGGAAAAGCTTCAACTAAAATTTTGAAAGTTGACGCTCGAAAGGCAAGAAGAAGTGAACCGAAGTAAAAAAATTGTGCACAGATATTGCAGACGTAAAATCAATGAATACGGTTTCATATTTTCCTGGAAAAGAACGCTTGATTGGAGCACGTACCTCTCCAAGCATTTTAACACGAAATATCAAAAGTGCGGGTAACAGCCTGTCAGATGTGTGTAAAGGACACGAATAATTGGAACGAAACATTGTGCATGGACAATATGCAAAAAATAAAGGAATACTGGTAAATTATTTTCTGCGAAGAAACGGTTTTTGGGGCAAAAGCGTCCACCCAAAATTTTGAAAGTTGACAACCGAAAGTCAAAAAGAAGTAAACTGAATTGAATGAAATTGTGTATAGTGAGGAAATACGGTTTTCGTGTATTGGTGGAAAAAACGGTTGGTTGGGCACGGACCCCTCCAAACCTTTGCTCACAAAATATCAAAAATGATAGTAACAGTATGTCAGATGTGTGTAAAATACATAAAGAATTGTAGCGAAACTTTGTGTATGGACAATACGCAAAAAAATAAACAAAAACGTGTTTTTTAAATTTTCTACAGAGAACGGCTTAAGGGGGCAAAAGCCTCCATCCAAAATTTTGAAAGATGACGCCCAAAAGGCAAGAATGAACCGAAGTGAATGAAATTTTGCACAGATAATGTAGACATAGAGTCAGGGAATAATGGTTTAATATTTTCGTGGAAAAAAGGACTGGGTGGGGCACGGTCCCCTCCAAACCTTCGACCACGAAATATGAAAAGTGCCAGTAACATTATGTCAGATGTGTCTAAAGGACATGAAGAATTGGAATGAAACTTTGTGTGTGGGCAACAGGCAAAAAATAAACGAATACAGGTTTTTATTTTCTGTTTAAAAACGGTTTTAGGGAGAAAAAGCTCCCACTCAAAGTTTTGAAAGTTGACGCCCGTAAGGCAAGAAGTGAACCGAAGGAAATTAAATTGTGGACAGATATTGTAAACTTAAAATCAGGAAATACGGGTTTCGTATTTTCCTGGAAGTTCATTTACCAAAGTCTGGTTTCCTATATTAGATCTATTCCGGAATTTAAAGTAAGTAATACAAGATAACATATTATAAGAGTGCCAGTATGACTTTGCTCCGTACAATCCAATTCTAAATCCAAAGATCGTTAGTTCAAATCCTGTTATGGGATATTTTTGAAAACGCATTGTGCATCGATACTTTGAGTTTTCTGAGTAATTCGTCGTTACTTTTGGTGAAATCACATTTAAAATAATAATAATAATAATAATAATAATAATAATAATAATAATAATAATAATAATAATAATAATAATTGCGCCTGCCATTACTGTTATTCGCATGGGACAACACAATCCTCTTTATTGATTTTATTCTTCACTCACTTAAAATTAGACTTCATATGAAATGCACATGGTTAAATGGGTTACATTTGTACGGTAGGTCTCATTCGCTATCTGTACGTCTAGCCGATTCTCCAGTTTCGCAATATCGCTGCATCCTTCGTTGAGCAGTCTTTGCAAAGCCGTAGCTAGGGGACTCGAGCTGGGTGGTTACTCCGGGCGCTAATACCAAGAGAGCGCCGAACGAGCAAGAAGAAAAGAAAAGATTTGGAAATGAGTAAACGACGCGTCGGTCCAAAAATATATTAAAATATATTATATTGGCGCTCTATTAAATCAATATTGTTGTCGATTTGCAAAGAAATAGATTTATTTCCTGCTCGTTTTCCTCGAAACAGAAACGTTAAGAGTCACAATAAGTTTTTACTTTTTTATTTAGAGAAAGTAATTATATATGATTTGTTAATGACGATGTGATACACAATGTGCCGAGTAATTGTTATATTGTACGCAGGTACATTCTCAAAATCAGAAACGGTCAAAGTCTGAAATACTTGTTCGGCGTCTTAATGGTAATGATTTTGCTTAGTTAATCACACTTCTTTACCCTATCGTGATAATCACGACGATGATAATAAAAATATGAAAATGAAAGGAGTGAAGAGATATACGAAAGCTTCTATTTGCGCGGGAATGTGAGAATTGAATGTAAACAAAAGGAATGCTAACATTTTCGAACTTGAAGCAGCTGTAGAAGAGGGGCTTAAGGGGTTACAGTCAGGGACGTACCCAGGGGTGGGTCCTGGGATTCAACATCCCGAAATTTCGACTTTTATGTGGATTTATCCTAATTTTTTGGGGTAATTTTAGGCATTTTTATATGAAATACCCTCATATTGAGTTTGGACCCACCGAAATAAATTTCTGCCTACGCTACTGGTCAGAATTTAACGAATTTCGTCTTTTCGAAAGACTGGTCACTACCAGTGATTTTTTTTATTCCGTTGGTATATGAAATGCTTCCAATCTGAATGAATTTATAACCAAACCACGCAGAAACAAAGCATGTCTGCTAAACTGTTGACATTATCTTACCAGGGGTGATATCGAAACTGCACCTTGAATTGGGAGACATTCTATTTATTTCCTGATAGGACTTCTCGAGCAAGTTCCAAAACAGGTGTTCGTTTCTTGCCCGGAAGTGACCCCAAATTTCTTCTTGCCGAAATTTCTTCCTGGACTGTGTAAGAATGTGTCACTTTTGATTCGCATCTTACTTGAGTTTCGACATTTTTACTCCACGTTGAGTTAGAGTTCGTGGTGTTAGTAATTCATAATTGAATCCACTTTGATCAAGATTCACAATTTGATCAAGGTTGTAGTTATCCTATTCAATCTCTCGCCTGATTTGTTGAATGTAGCTGTCGAATTCGTTTGAACGTTCCAGTGCTTTTGTTCTGGCTGCCATTGTCATGACTTTTGTGATTTTTTTGGAACCCCTGTTCATTTCCCTCAATAGTCGGCGGATCCAGAATCGGGATGTCTTGAAACCAGTAACCCCTAGCTTCCGAGATTTTTCTAAGGCTTCCACGGCAATGCCTTCTTCAGTGATCCTGAAAAAATTCGGAGCAGCGCGTTGATTTTTGTACCATGCTTTGACAGATTCTCGGAGTTCTGCTAGCTTGGTCCGCTTGGATGCCTTGTCCAGGAATAGTTTCATCCGAATGATGTCACTTGTACAGATGTCAACTCCTCCTACACGTTTCGCATCCTTGAGTTTGCGACCACTGGACGCGTTGTTATAAGCTGCTAGAGTATCCCTCAATTTCGCTTCAGTCCATAATCTCCAAAATGCGGTTTCCTGAGAAGGATTTGGGTCCAGGTAGTCGTAATCAGGATCGCCTTCGGTACCCGAAGCAGTTCCTTGTTGACTTGATGTCGTGTCCAAGGGCTGGAATTGAGTATTATCTTCGAACGTAACATAATCGTCTACAGTCATTGTAATGTCCTGAAGAACAGAGTTTGTCACCATGAACTTGATGAGCTTGTGAACCTTCTTTGCAATCTAGAGAATCAATTTTCTAGATGTAAGTCAGCGTTATTGCAAATTGACTAACACAACTTTTCATTCAAGCTAATCAGAGGCTATAAGTCAGGGTTGCTGGCTTTCTAAAATCGTCATTGCAAACGTTCAATGTATAGAAATGAAAACGTATGTCCTGGAGTCCCTATATGCGGGCAGCGGTCAAACTACACATTTTCAAATGGGTTAAGTAGTATTTTCTTTCAAAGTTTCTCAAAACAGACAGCGTATGGAACCAATCTTTCGTCTCTACGCCAATCCTGTGCAAAATGGCGGGGGGTTTACACTACGTCTACATGCTGAATCTTAAGGTTCATGACCACCTCGTACACCTAAAGCTCTGAAACAAATGTCGAACTATGTGGTTCTTCACATCAAAACGACACTTGTAAATGCAAAACAGCCACGTGGTCTAGAGGTTTCTAGATCACTTCTACCAGACGGGCTGTCGGTAAATTGTAGCGGGATAGCTTTCAAACGATATGCTACATGCCCCTCTTTTCAATTGCCCATCTTGAGTTGGACCCCACCTGGGACCCTGCGGAGACCCTGGGGTAAACATTATCATTTCGATAAATAGAACTTTTAAAATAATGAAATACGTGGTTTAGAATTTTGACACCTGTATCACAGTTTTGGAATTCTAGTGGTGGCCATGCACTGTTAGCTGCAGACTGTTTTCAAATTTTGAATCTTCCTCCATTTCACACAGAGTTTGATTAGAGCTGTGAGACTTCTGTTATCGTTTTTCTTTTAACACAAGCTTTCAAACGACATGCTACTTGCCCCTCTTTTCAATTGCCAATTTTGAGTTGGACCCCACCTGGGACCCTGCAGAGACCCTGGGGCAAATATTTTCACTTCATTAAATTATGCTTTTACAATGATGAAACAGGTGTTTTGGCGTTTTAGCATAGGTTTCAACTTTTAAGGGTAGCAACGTACTTTACGCACACCTGCTATAGGAAATAGGTCAAAATGTTCTATATATTTTAGCCCCTGCAAAGGCGGGGTCACTTCCGGGCAAGAAACGAACACCTGTTTTGGAACTTGCTCGAGAAGTCCTATCAGGAAATATATAGAATGTCTCCTAATTCAAGGTGCAGTTTCGATATCATCCCTGGTTAGATGTGTCCCGTGAAATCTACAGTTCTACTGGAAATTGAGTATGCTATGAAAGTGACTTAATGAATGTTTCAAACATCCTCTATATAGTCGAATAGTCCTGAAAACATATATAAAACAAACGTTATTTCTATATTAATGTTGGATTTCTGGTAACGGAACTTTGAAATGTTAAGTTCTTTTCTTGCTAAGTTTAAAATTCCACATTTTTATCTGTTCTCCCTTTTCTTTTTCTTCCTCTCTCGCCTTGTCTCTCTCTCTCTCTCTCTCTCTGTCTCATTTCTGAATCTCTGTGTAATAGACATTCATTGGTTTCAATTTTTCATTGTGTTTGTTTCAGTTTCTCCCTAAATTAACTTATGAATCTTGTTTCTTTTCGGTTTTGTTATTTCATTATATCGATACTAATACATGTGTAGTTTGAAATTAGAATTGCGATCATGTTGTTAGCTAATTTTAGTATGGGAGCGAAGAAAGGAGGAGACGGAGGGGGTCTCTCTACCAGACACGATTATGGGATAAGAATGTGTATATTGGGTGGCCTAGCTGCACGGCGTTAGGTGTCGCAATTTTTTTGATGCGGAGTGTACACTTGTTCTTGAATTCTGAACGTAGGCGTATATCCAGGTTCTCTAATTTCTCTTGTAGCGCCGAACGATGTCATCTGGAAGCATGAGTTGTAATGCCGAATATATCTTCTGAAATCTGTAGCTTCTTGTGAGTCGGAATTCAATAACGTACAAAGTGTCTCTGGAGGATCAGCTAAGGCTAGCAACTGAACCTTTCCAGCAGAACCACACATACCAGGAGTTTCAGTGTTCCACTTCAGAGCTCCACAGTATTGACAGGAACTTGACATATGTCCAATAAAACATGCTGCATCAGAAGAATAGTCTAATGATGGATTGTAAGAAAAAGCTGCATTTTTTCTCTCTCCAAATCGTATTTCTGGAAATATGTGCTGCATTCCTTTATAATTCTAATCTGCTCCAACGGCTAGTGTCATTTTCAGAATCTCTTCTTGTTACCATGTCAGTTTTACTTGCTTCTAGCCAATTCTCAAGCTCTTCTGCTATCTCTCTTGCCCTCAATCTTTCCGTACTTGCTCTATTTGTCTCTCGTTCATCAGGTGTATCTCTTGCTCTCAATCTTTGTGCAATTATCTTAGTTACTTCCCGTGTAGTCTGGTCCTCAGGTGACTCTGCTGTCCTAAATCTCTCCGTACTTATCCTATCTGCTTCTCGCCTGGTCTCGCGTTCTTCAGGTGTCTCTGCTGCCCTCAATATATGCTTACTTATCCTATCTGCTTCTCGCCTCGTCCCGCGTTCTTCAGGCGTCTCACCTGTCCTTCTTCTATGCATATTTGCACGATTTTGTGCCTGTTTTGTTTTGGAACATTTTCTCTCTTCGGTGGTTGAAGCATACTGAAGCAAAACATGATCATTTAATTGTCCTACTCCATCTACGCAGCATTATGCAATTACGACACCTACGCTAATTATCGTAAACTGATAACGAACCGTACAAATCATACAGGTTAAGTTGGTATACGTCTAAAAGATGGAGGCTACCATTTATTACCAAAAATTGTTACTTCCTTGTAAATTTTCAGTACTTTTTTTTAAAACAAATTTTACTGTTGTTTATATTATATTAGCATTGTCAGATTAAGTTAACTTATGTCAGGTTAGGATACGTTAGGTTAGGTACAAAATTAAAATATCTCACTCGACACTTAATCCTGCCATAGGTTAGGTTAAGTTACGCCAGGTTAGATTAGGTTAGGATCAGCATTGAAATATTGCACCCGATACAGGATCCCTCCATACTTCAAAATGGTGAGCCTTCAATGTGTGTATTCGTACACCCTTACGTATTATTCCGCGAAGATCAAATAATGTATCACATATCCCCCCTGATTGCACACACTAATTTTCGATATCACTACGATCACTAATTGCTCACACTTCAATTACCTTCTCGTAACATATAATGATTTCTACCGTATACATTCTGTTCTTTTTATTATCTAATTTTGGTTCCCATCTGTCGGGCATAACCCGTTAAATTTATGAACTGCACACGAAATAATTATTGAAAGATTATCTTTTTCAATAATATTAGTGTTAGGTTAGATTAGGTAGAGTAGTTTAAAAATCAGTTAAAAAAATGTACTAGTTAATGTGTAATTTGCTGTTTCATTAATTAGTCTGCTTCTAGGTAGTAGAATGCTAGCAATCAGAAGCAATCTTATTCATCTACGTAGGAATGAAAACATTTAAATGAACGGAACTCAGTCCAGTAACTATTATATTAACATAATAACTGACGGTATTCCACTTTCAAAATACTCACCCAGCTTCAATTTTTTGCTGGAACCAGTATGAAAATCTTGCTGGAACTTGTTGATTATAATCGATGATACTGGTTTTCTTGTTGGAAATTTCTAGACAAGCAACATATGCTGGTTTGGACTGGGAAATAATCCAACGTATCTTCCTGTTTTCCAACATATGTTGTTGGTATCCTGGAAAATCATTATAATTTGCTGGCAACTCGTAACCTTTGCTGGATACTACAAACTCTATGTTTAAAATGAATATTTGCTAAAAATGTCAATTGGCTTCTGCAGATATTCATTCTATATGTATACTCCTACTATAAAAAATATCGGTGTTGTATATAACAAAAGGAAATGGAATGACATATTTGGAAAATAATTATGATCAAAGTTATATAGTTTATAAATGGTCATTTTTCTAGGTTTTTTTTTTTTTTTTTTTGCTTTGAAAAGATTATTTTTGCAGTTTTCTGTTTTTCGAAAAATTTTCTATCGAGGACTTTACTGCTTTACGATTTTCGAGAAAATTTTCCGTTTTCCAAATTTTTGGAATATTATAATATTCAGATTATCCGAAAAAGAATATATTTTCGGAAATGTTACTCTTTTCCCATTTCGGTGGGAGACCCGGGTTCGATTCCCGGCAGGATCTCATGTGGTTCGGATTCCACGTTAATCAGTAGGTCCACGTCTTATATAGCCTCGCTGCTGAAAGGGACACTAAACTAAAATCAACTCAACTCAACTCTTTTCCCATTTTGCTTTTTCCGATTTTTCGAAAAAAAATCCGAAGTTTATTTCCCTTTCAGGAAAAAAAAATCCGAATTTCGATTTTCTGAAGAATGATGGCCAACCCTTCCGTTTTCCGAAAAATAGTCTTCCGGTCTTGGGAAAATTTTCTGTGTACCGTAGAATTCACCAACTTCCGTTTTCTTTGAAAAATTTTCGTCTCCACGTTTCCCCAAAATTTCCGTTTTCCGTCGCGCACAAGGAAAACCAGCATAGTTCGCTGGTTTGTAGCATTTGTTTCTAGTATGGTGAAAAATTTACTATTAATCTCTACTATTTTTTTTTTGGAAACTATAAATATATATATCGGATCTATATTTACTAAATGGATTATTTTTTTAGCAAATATTTGTTCTATACTTACACTGTAAAGAATATTGGTATAGTATTATTGTTTTTATGCGCGAGAAAGTTTCAAACTAATCGTTTTATATAACCATGAAATAAGCACTGGATGTGCGGTTAACGCCAAAGCACATACAGGATCAACGAGGGATTGGTAATTCCGGATTCCGGAGAGTAAAATCGGAAAAATTTTAGAATTCGGTTGTCTGAATTTCCGAAATGTTCGGATCGGGGAAAATTCCGATTGCGGAAAAATTCCGTAATTCGGAAAAAAATCCTGATTTCAGAAAAAATCCAATGTTGTAAACATTCCGGAAATTTTCTAAATTCTGGATTTTTTCGAATTCCGAAGTTTTTTTCTAAATTACGGAATTCCTCCGAAATTCGGAAGTGAACTTTCCGATTCCGGAAAATTTTTGGCCATCACTAGAATAACCTGAGGAACTTATGCATATCCTAGTAGCATGCGACATTCCGGGGATGTCGCACCTTAGCCCATTCACATCGCAAGACATCTCTAAGATATCCTTAGTGTCACGTCCGTAACAAGCCACAGATGGGGGGGGGGGCATGAATATGTTAGGAGGGCCAAGTCATTAATAATTCTGTTACAAATAGGTAAATTGTGTTTTCTGCATTAATAATAGCATTTTGTGCTAAGGTCTGGTGGGGCCACAAAAAGTTTAGGGGGGCCTGACCCCCTAGCCCCCCTCTGTTTGCGGGCGTGCTCAGTGTACGTCATAAATTCTCTCACGGGAATACCGTAGTAGTACTATTGGGAATCGCTGTACTAGTTGTAGCAGCATCAAACACATATATTTGTTAAAAATCAGAAAATTATGATGTCTTGTGTGACATAGCATATACATCTATATTAGATTGAAAATTAGTACCGCTACATCAGCCATCATTTGTTTCTCAAACGTACCAGCATCCCTTGCGCACTGTACTTGCAACGGGAGCTAATTTTCGATTTTGTCATTGACTTCTATAAAATAAAACGGCAAATAATATTTTTCAAAAGTCGGAATCGGAAGGGTCTAGAACACAGGTCCCCCTTCTCATTTAGCTGTAGTAAAGACAGAAAGCAACGTGCCCTGTGGGGATCTAACCCGCCTTCACTCGCTCACGCTCGCACGGCAATACCATATGAATTGAATATTAAACTTTGGTACACAAAGGAACCAACCTAGCTACTAACCGTTTTGGGGGGACATGTGTTCTAGAACCTTCCCGTTGGAATCACATCATAAAAAATAATTTAGAAGGTTCACTCGAGCAGACGGTTCTACCAAAAACAAAATTTATAGGCAAAATATGATGTGAAACATTTTTCGTAAAAGAAGAACAGTGAATATAAATAAATGTAAGTAATTACTGTCAGTGCATAGCATATGGAAATAAATTTTGAACGGTAGTAAAAGTACTCTAAGTGTAACTATATACTGAAGCAGAAGGCGAAAGATTAGAATATTACAAAGAAGATGGAAATAAACAGTTCTGGAATGTTCTGATCGTATGTTAGCGATGGATATAATACTCCTTTTGTTACAAGGAATTGTGTGATAAAGAGAATAGAATTATAGTTTTCGCAGCTTCATGGTATGATCAAGCGCAAAATTACTGTCCAAAGTGTGGAAACGAAGATAAAAATTCAAAAGAGAGGCAAACACGAAGTGAAACGTTTTTCGTGAAAAAAGAGGGTGCAGTTTTACTATACAGATCCTCATATTGTACAAATTACGTAAAATTTTAGGGAAGTCTTTAATTTGTATACTTTATGTTGACAGCAGATCCCAACGAACCCCTGCAGGGCTTCTAACCTGTTCTTACTCCTACTGCTACCCCTACCCCTACTCCTATTACTACTTATAATATGGATCCGTGTAGTAAAACTGCAACAAAATGAGTGTGTGAATGTAATTACCGGCAGTGCACAACATAGGCCTACCAAAATGAAATTTGAGTGATAGTGTAATACCACGTGTGTGTGCTCTTCCGTTATTGTTCTTTATGTGGGCATATTTTTGGAACTGGGGGGCCAGAATATTTTGCTTAAATTTCATGCTTTCTTGCTAAATTAGGTTAGATTAGGATATTTGGATTTGGGGGCCAGAGTTCGTTGCTTAAAATTCGTACCTTCTTCCTATATTTTTATGTGTTTTTGATTGTTCAAGCTAGGTTATGTTATATTATGTTAGTTCTTAGTAATTAAACTTAAAGTAACATAACACATTTTTCCTGCAAAATTGGTGATTTTACCTGCTTTTGGCCTCCGAGTTCGAAAATTATCCCATGTGTATACCCCACGTTGCTGACGTTCCTGCTCCCTACGGGCGCACCCCGTCGCTATCGCTCGGGCTCCTCTTCTCAGACTTGGTTGCATAGCATTTGTGCTTTTTAGTGGCCGCCTAGCACAAGTTGGTTCTGTTTTATATGTTCTAGTTTTAATGTCATACTTTTACATTGTATTTCTACTCAGCCCTCCTGAAGTCAATCTGAAGTAGTACTGAAAGTCTTCATTTAGTTCGTGCTCTGTTAAAAGAAATCCAAAGCTCTACCGTAACCTGAAAATGTAAAAAAATATGTGAAAATTTGATAGAACTGTCTACTCTGTGGCGCCACAGTGGGTATATGCGTAAAAGAGCATACGGTAACAAAAGAGCACAATTGCACATACAATACTTCCATCACCACTCAAAATTCATCTCAATATGCAGTGTACAAAAAAAAAAAAATCACATCGTATTTTAGGCAACCTATATATTTTTTTTTATTTTGCAGAATCGTCCGATTGATGTTTGTGGTTATAAGAATGGTTTTCATGCATGTATCTTTATATATATATATATATATGTATGTGTGTGTGTGTGTGTGTGTGTGTGTGTGTGTGTGTTTGTTTGTTTGTTTGTCTAAACTTTTTGTATGTAATTAGGACGGACCGGCATTGAAAATTCCAAATTGCTGCTCGAATAAATCGGACCAGGTGATTGAAATATTTAATTTTGTACATTGGTCGACACATGATTCAGTTCTACTTATTGACAGGGAATGTATAAATCCAAGTAATTTATGTGATACTGCTTGTGACTTTTGTACATTTGGAATAAAGGTAGTCAAAGGAGTTTCCGCATTGAAATCTTGACCACTTACTGAGATTGATAGTAAATGCTACAGGTTGACACTAAATGACGGTTCATTCGTTGTAATCTCTTTGCTCTATGTCATGAGACTTATATCATCGATATAGAGAAAGAGAAAATTAAACGTCCCACGTCAAGCTGAGGATCTAGTGACGCATCAGCGTAATGAAGGTTAGTACTGTTTATATCTACGTAATTTGATTATTTCTGTTTGTAGCAGAACAGACATACATGGAAAAAAATTTAGAAGACTCATAAACGATTTGTTATACGGATTCACCTTATTTGAGAGAGAATGCGAGGTCTTCTGAGTCTAATCTTCTGCCTCGCAATCATTAGGAAGTAAGCGTAAGTTAATTATTGTTGAACTGTATTTAAGGCTGTGTCCAACCCTCGGAATGCTTTGGGATTTCCCTATATAATAACATGGCATATTTCTTTCCAAAATATTATCAAAACTATTTACTTTATACATTTCAAAATTCGTCCAAATGTTTGTTAGTATTAATATTGCATGTTCACTTTTACTTTTTCTTGTTAGGGTAATATTAGAGCGCGGTAATTAAAAATTAACTTTCTTCTATTTAAAAACTGTGTAAGATAATGGCTGCATTTTGTAACAGCGCAGAACAGCAGATATGAGACGAAGCAGGTAGGTTTCTTTCATTCTCTGTCACCCGCTAGGTCACGTGCGCGAACTTTGGGTTGTCTCCGGAGATGAAGAAACCAATGGAATGCAGATTGACAGCAAATAAGAGTAAAGTCTGTTTTCTCTTTCTTCATAGATTTTCAAGATTCCATTGATTCTACATAAACATCTCCACGAATAGTTACCTGTAGAGGCCTATTGGAGCTAACGACGTACGAAAGTTTCAGAACATCTGTCTATGTTCCTTTCAAGTAAGGGAAGTGTTCATTTATAAAAGTAGTTTTGAACTGTATAGTGTAGAGTAAACTAGCTTATTTGCCGCATCAACTGACAAACTTTTACACAGAGATCGAAAAGGATATATGCTGTTGTGATGTATAGCGAGCTGCAAAATAGTTAATATATTTGTAAGAAGAAAACGACCGAGAATTGGTTTTCGATATATCATATCGTTTATGCTCTGTGAACATTAATATTGAAACTGGAAATAGTAGTAAATTTCTACCAGTTCCAGTTTTCAATACAGATATAGGATTGGAGATGGTACATTTTCTAGAGACGTTGAATCAATTCATTAAAACCGCTTGTCGCTAGGTAATTTGGTTTTTCATTTGGCCCGTAAGTGGTCCATCCCTATTACTTCCGATTTATATAGAAGATGGACACAGGAGAAGGAACCTATTCGTAGGACGCTAAATCGATTCCAGAAAACCCTTCACGATATCTCTTGCCGCTTTTGGTGTGATACCTGTTAACAGATAGACGGACATAGCCGTTCTATTAGACTTTCGAAACCTTTACATAGAATTGTTTGGAAGTTTAATAAACCGAGGTAGAAGAAATAGTATTCATCAAATCTATTTTTGTGCATATTAAAATATGGGAATTTCAAAGATTCTTTTACATAAGTTATTATGCCTTAAAGAATAACGGGGACCACGGTGCCTCAGTGGTAGAGTGCTCACCTCTGGTGTGTGTGTGATCCCAGATCGCACCAAGTGAGTTTTGCGGTGGATAAACATCATGTTCGTGAGTTTTCTAATTTTCTTCCACTTTCTTCATTCCACCATTTCATTCATTCTCATCATCACCGTCTCCTTTAGCCTAGTCGGCATAATTTTGGGACGTAAAACACAAAGATTTCACTTCATTTCTAAATAACAACTTTATTCATTCTACAGTTTCTGTTCTTGGCTAATGCCCCAATAATAGCACCACATTGATGAAACAATTGCAGATTGAAATGTCACAAAATCAATTATTATTCATGTCAAAAAATGTTGCACCTATATCTGCCAGGTAGTCACTACAAGCAAGACTTTATCTATTTCGTTCAAATAGTGTTCCCCATGAGGTGAGACGAGAAGTAAGGTTTTCTCGTCTCGTCTCCTAATTTAATAGGTCTCGCACGTCCCGATTCTCGAAGACTTCTTTTGCTCTTGTCTCGACATTTTATTGTTCTGTTTTGGTAATTCCTCTTTTTAAGTAATGATGCCCTACACACACACACACACACACACACACACACACATATATATATATATATATATATATATATATATATATATATATATATATATATATATATATATATATATATATATATGTATGTATATATATATATATATATATATATACATATATATATAATTCTGTAAATCAAGTTTTCAGTCAAAATCAAGTGAAAAATATTTTACTTACTTATCTTTGGAATACCACTATGGGATCCAAATGATCTAGACCCTCATAAATATTGTAATATTTATTTATTTATTTATTTATTTTGTGTATGCCTATTACTGTTATGCACACGCATGAAATGCCATGATTTGTTCTTTCATCTTCCCAGATATTTATTTTAAAGTTTTATATTTTAAAGTTATATTCCTTATTTTGGAAGCCAAAATATTGATGATAATGCTTTTAGTTTTGCGATTCCTCTGACGTGTATCCTTTCTTCACCAAGCAAGAATCAAGATTTAGGATCAAAAATAGTTGAAATAGGAGAAAAGGGAAAGCGCACGCTGTTTCACAAGAAGGTTTGTTGCAAAATATAGATATATAAGATTGTCTCATTTCTTACAACAGCCAGTCTTGCCTCCTGCAACCTTTTGTTCTTCTGACCATATGATCAGGTTGCCAACGAACATAACTTCGAAGATATGCACTCTCCGCATTTTTAGATAAACGCTCTTATCTCATTTCGTAACTTGTTTCCCTCCCCTACCAAGTTTTTGAAGATCACTGAGGAACAATGGTGTGAATGGATCAGGTATCTGCACCTCCAGGAACAGGAAAAGAAATCCTGCTTATATGCTTTCCAACGCTGTCATATTTATTTGTAAAAAGTAATATTAATGAGCTATAAGAGTTAGATTAAAAATAAAAAGGTGAACATGTAGTATTGCGGTAGGCTAACGCCTGGAGAAATTTTGAATTGCATCAGACAAATAGTTTTCAAAATATTTTGGAAAGAAGTTCACCATGTTGTTATATAGGGATTGATGATCTCAGCTGAAAACGCTAGGCACGGCCTTAAGTCCGTTTAAGATGAACATATATGTGTGTGGGAGGCGAGGGGGAGTGGAAGTGGGAAGAAAACTTTCTGAACACGAACAAAACCCACCTGAACACGAAAACGAACGCCTACCCACACGGTCACAGAAACTCAATTGGTACTTTCAGGGTGGAATCACACTTAAAGTAGAATAGTAATTCTTCCATGAAATCGAAATTCACTTAGCTTACCAGTATGTAAATGTACAGTAAATCCAAAATATTTCTTCGGGGTAACTGTAGTTTTTAATATGTAGTAGTCCACTTTTGTGTGGTCTTGCATGGACGTTTATTTATTTGCATGCAAGCTAGTATATCAGGGCGTAGTTCCTTAATCTCTGAGTTTAATATAAGGAATTTGTTTCCGAGCACCTACTTTAAAACGTATTTGGAAGTTTATGTACATATGATCCTTTCCTGCGTTATTTACATTAATGTCGTCCGTAGGAAGTGAGTTCGAAAAGCAAGTACGATGCTCACAGGATTGAAACGGTCATTGCAATCACTCCAGGAAACTTTGAAAAACCTATCCGCTAAACTTGGGGAACATAATATAGGAATTGCAGTTAACACGAACGAGAATTCGTCTTCTGTGTCGGAAAACTTCGTTTTTCAAAATTCGCTTTTAGTAGCTATCTAGCATAAGTTGGTTAGTGCATTATGCACAGTTGTTTCTTATGGCATATGTCAGGACGTAAGTTTGTAATTGTAGCGGAAGCACACTAATCTGTAGAGAAGAATTTGGGTATGAGCCAGCTTAGGTTAGTACCAGTCTAGAACGTCTTAGGGAATAATTTGCAGAAAGAAGTGAGGGGAATCGAATCCATTAGAGACAGTGTCTGATGAAGCCAGTATGTCCTGTTAGTTGGCGAAACTGTCACACAGTTATTATTTTGTAAGTAAACGTTGCTTTGCTTAGCACTTTGTAATTTTAGTGTAAGAAAAACGTGATTTTTCTTTTATTTGACAAACTATTCTGTAGTTGCACCGGGGTATTTTGTTCCGTTTCTTCACAATTTCATTATGCTCCAAGTGAAAAGGAGCGGTTAAGTTCCGATATGGTGCTCATATTGCTGGCATTAAGCCAATATAAATGAGCGGCTCTGGGGAAGACGATACTAAGCGCCATTTCCGACAAGATTCAGTTATTCCTTGGACATTATGTTCGATCATTTTTATATATATCCTCCCTCCCCAAACTTTCGGGCTGAATTTCTAATTTAAACTGCATCAGAAGTGTAACTATTTATCTCATCGACACCGAAAACTTTAGATTCGACAATAATATTGGTCAATTTTGATAATTTATATACCTCCACTTACCCCCAAGTTGAGGGGCTCAATTTGGATTGAAACAGCATCGGAAGTCTCACTGTTTATCTCAGGGACCCCAAAAACTAGATTCGACACTAATATCGGTCATTTTCGATCATTTCAAAATGTCTCTCCCCGTTCTCTAAGTTGCACCGTCAATGTGATGTAAAACACATTCCTTGTCCGAACCTTATCCATGTTGATAATTTGGGCGAGATCGGTTGGATGTTTCAAGAGTGATGAAGTCACAATCACAGTTACTTTTATTATATATATATATATATATATATATATATATATATATATATAAGCGGATAGCACGCGTGGTGTCGTTTTCGATTTTAGGTGAGTGCACTTTCCTCGAGTACAAAACTCAAGTAGTGTCTGGGGTTGGTGTCGTCTCACATACCCTGGATGCTGGAAAGGTATTTTTAACTCGAATAAAATCATCCCGCTACGTTTAATATTGTTTTATTAATGTTTATTTTATCCTTTTGGGATCTACTCTAAGATTCGACTAAGAATTTAAATCTTACTCACTTGTACTGAAACATTACAGGGGGGCTTACCTCCCTTACCACCCCTTGTAAAATCCGTGTTATTGGAAAACATTAAACAACAACCATGTAGTAACATAGTAGGCCAAGGGGAAAGTCGGATTGCGATGGTGAACAAGTTGACGGTCATCTTGAAATCCGCCATCTTGAATTAACGTCAAGATTTTTAAGTGGGAGCATGATCATGAGGCAAACCATTTTAGACGAGAATTTAAAAGCAAACACAATGGTGAAATCGGTTTGTTGATATCTTAATTTGTTTAAAAGTTACACGCATTTAAATTTGTTAATTTTACCTGTCATGCATGACGGAGCACGTGCTCCATGTGGCCCCCATCCCGAGCTATGCACATAGTAAATTGTTCAACCCAAGTGTCAATGACCCTCAAAAGAATTTCTGGTGAAATATCTGCACAGGCTGTAAATATGCGTTCTTCCAGGGGGTCAAGATCCCGGATCATTTCGGCGTATACCTTTGCCTTCAGATAACCCCACAGATAAAAATCCAAGGGCGCTGATCTGGTGATCGTGCTGGCCATTCAATGGGACAACGGCGCCCAAGCCGACGTCCAGGAAATTGTTCATCGAGATAAGTACGGACCTGTAATCCGTAATGCGGAGGGGTACCATCCTGCTGGAAAAAGAGTGGAAATGTGCCGTCCTCGGACAATATGGAAAGGAGAATGAGATCCCGCAACATATCCAAATACCGCTCAGCAGTGAGGGTACCAGGAATGATGAATGGATCAATTAAGTTGGTGTCCCATAGATCACACCACACAATTAATTTGCCTGTACCTACCATTTTCCAAGGGTCAACTCACTGAGGATTTGACGGAGACCAAAAGCGACAGTTTTGCTTATTCACTTCCCCAGTGACATAAAAATTAACCTCATTAGAAAATAAAATTTGTGTGTGAAATGTGGAATCCGTTTGCAACCATGCAAGGGCCCAGTCGCAAAATTCCACTCGACGATCAGGGTCACCTTCAGATAGACGATGTTGAAGTTGCAATTTGTACGGATGCCACTTGCTATTCTGTAAGATACGTCTGATGGATGTACGGCTGACACCACATTCCATGGACAGACAACGGGTACTGTGGCATGGTGATGTAGCAAATGGTGCCAGCACTGCTACTGATGTGGCTTCATCTGTTTCGGTTGTGGGTCTTCCACACCTGGGTTTATCTGCTATGGAACCAGTATCCATGAACTTCTGGAAGATTTGTGCGACACTAACAGGGGACACAGGATATCGATCTGGGTGCCTGGCATTGAATTCAGCTGCTACAGCCCTTGCACTCCTTGCTACCCATGCCCTGATCAACTCATTCCTCTCTGCTCTCGTTAGCGGCATTATTATTAACCTGCAACAACATTAACATTACAGTAAAATTAGCAGTTTGAAATGCCTGTAACTTTTGAACACATTAAGATACCAACACACCGATTTCACCATTGTCTTTGTCTTTATATTTAAGCCTAAAATGATGTGCCTCATGACCATGCTCCCATTTAAAAATCTTGACGTGAATTCCAGATGGCGCCTTTCAAGATGACCGCCATCTTGGTCACCATCACAATCCGACTCCCCCTCGGCCTACTATGTTACTTCATAGTTGTTGTTCACTATTTTCCACGAACACGGATTTTACAAGGGGTGGTATGGGAATTATGGCCCACCCTGTATAATATAGGATACTTTCTTGAAAATGTACTGCACTGTGTTACTTGAAGCCAATGGTCTCAAAATATATTTTCCTGATATTGTAGCGTTTAAATTCCGAACTAAAGCTATTTTTATTGCACAAAAGAAATTTAAAGCTTACTTTCGTACACATAATCATATTTTAAATTTCGAAATACGTAGCGATACTGAAATGTACTGTATGTTCGCTTTTTTTTTCATTTCACTCGGTTCATTATATTACAGATCCAGGCAATGGCTTACAGTCATTGCAAGAACTGATCTTTTGGCGAGAACTCCAACTTATATGAGAGGAAATTTGAGAATTTTTGCAAGTCATTTCCAATCATGGGCATTCACGTCCACTGAAACGAAGCGTCTTATCTCCTCTTGACTCCTATTTTATTTGTATGAATTTATAACGTGGTATATGTAGTGCAATGTATATATAATGCAAATATAGCAACGCGCTATAATTTTCATGTACATTTTTAATAATTATGGACCTTATACATTTATTATTACTGTATTTTTGTTTTTGTTTTATCTTTTCCTTGTCTCCGTTTAGTAGTAATTTTAAGTTTAAGAACAATTATGGTAGCATATTGTAAAATTTCACGTGGTGCATTACAATGTTTCCATTGTTGTTTAATTTAACGGTTGTCTCACGGATAACATGAGATAATGTGCTAAAGAGGCTTACATTAATAATGTATAAATATTCAAGTCTGTTGCAAATTTCTGCTGCAAATTAGGTGTTTCGTTGCTGCCATAAGTGTGCAATTACATATTTGGATTTTGCAACTATTGTGTATAATTAGAGGATAAATAGTGGTAAATATTTATTTGCTTATTTATATATGTGTTTGTTTATTGGTTGGTTGGATTAAAATTTAGCGTTCCTTTCAAAACCTAGGTTACACGGGACGTGGACCTATAGTTTAAGGTGGAATCTCTGTCGTTTAAGGACGACAGTAATGCGTTCAAATCTTCAACGGTTCTTCCGCCGGGAATCGAACCTGGAACTCAGTGCACCAAAAGGGGTGAGCACAGGGCTACCAGAGCACTAAGGAAACAAATCCAATTACCAAAGATAATAGAAAAAGAGACACTTCGTACGGAGCGCTTAAGTACATGGAAAAGTTGTTGTCGTCTTTTTTAATAATTGAGTCGTCCAGTTCCAAAACGACTCTTGCTCATTTACAGAAAATCCCACAAATCTTAGAAAAATGTAGGACCTGGGTGCTTTTAGAACTGGGAATATTTCCTCAAATATTTCCAGTTCTACAAAACGCACCAATCCTACAGTTTTTCTGGGTTTTTCTGTAAATGAACAAGAGCCATTTTGGAACTGGACGACTCAATTACATTACGAGAGTTATTTACAATATCTGAGCATATTTTTTTAAGCTCTGAAAGGAGCTTGGATCTTTAAGAAAAAACGTCCAAAATGACTTTTTAAAATGGATTTGATTCGCTTGTGTATGGAATACCCTGTATTTTCTAATTGATTTTTGGATGAAGTGTGTGTGCCAGGTATTGTTGATGGATTTAACTAAATAGACTCATACATATGCATCGTTATCAATAAAGTTATTTGGTCTAGGAATTAATTCGTGCGGCTGGACAAGAGATGGCGCAACGAACGGAGCGTCCCACAGTTCCGTGTATCCACACATGTGTTGCAAACCCCTGTCATCGCGTATCGTTCGTAGTATAGGGCAGTGGATTAAAGCGTCAACAACACCAGTTTGTAGTTAAGTGAACATGGCGCAATTTGTGCCTGATAAAGTGTTTTTGCGGGGTGTCCTGCTGCATTACTTTAACATGCAGAAAAGTGCGACTGAAAGTCATCGTATTTTGGTGGAAGTGTATGGTGACCATGCTCTAGCTGAGCGAACGTGTCAGAAGTGGTTTGCACGGTTTAGAAGTGGTGATTTCGGCTTGGCAGACCAAGAGCAAGCTGGACAGCCAAAAAAATTTCAAGACGAAGAATTGACAGCATTGCTCGAGCAGGATTCGTGTCAAACGCAGGAACAACTTGCAGCAGCATTAGGCGTTGATCAAACAACAGTCTCCAAACGCTTGAAAGCCATGGGAATGATTCAAAAGATGTCACATTGGGTTCCACATGAATTGAAAGACAGAGACGTTGAAAGACGAAAAAACATTTGCGAATTGCTGCTTCAACGACAGAGCAGAAAGGGGTTTCTGCATCGAATTATTACGGGTGATGAGAAGTGGATCCATTACAAGAACCCTAAACGAAAAAAGGCCTAGGTGAAACCAGGTGAACCAGGTCCATCACAACCAAAACGAGATATTCACTGTGCAAAGGTTATGCTGTGCATATGGTGGGATATGAAAGGTGTGGTGTACTATGAGCTGCTGCAACCGGGTGAAACTATGAATGGAGAACGTTATCGACGACAATTAATGCGTTTGAAGCAAGCTCTGGCCAGAACACGACCAGAATGGGAGAACAGACATGATAAACTTATTGTTCAACATGATAACGCTCGCCCACATGTCGCAAAACCGGCCAAAACCTATTTAGAAAATGTCGGATGGGAAGTTTTACCCCACCCGCCGTATTCACCAGACGTTGCTCCTTCGGACTACTACTTGTTCGATTGCATGAACAACGATTTGATTGGACAGCGGTTTACTTCTTCAGAAGATATCGAAACATGGGTCTCTGACTGGATCGCTTCCAAGGATGAGGACTTCTTTCGCCACGGAATCCGTACATTGCCTGACAGATGGGCGAAAGTGGTGGCTAGCGATGAACAATATTTTTCTTAAGGTATTTATGTATTTTGTGTTTGTACTACAGCTTCAATGTGTGCGTACCAACCGCACGAATTAATTCCTAGACCAAATATGTATCCTCTACAACCGTCGTATCAATAACATTTTTTTTTCTGTAAATTTCTCCAAACGGAAAGGAATAATGAATGGGACAAGTATTTCCGCAGGGTGTTTATCGGTCACGAAATCAGAAAAGTCCGAAAACGGAGAGATTCAATTTAAAGAAATTAGAAGAAAGCCAGGTAAGAGAGGAATATCAGATTGAAGTTTCGAATAGATTCTCGGCTTTAGTAGATTCGGAGTGCATTAGTGTTGAGGATTCCTGGATTGAAATTAGAGATACCATTAAAATTTCAGCAAAAGAAAAATTGGGACACACGGAAATACGTAGGAACAAACCATGGTTCGACGAGGAATGCATAAAACTAGCAGAGAAGAGAAAACAGGCAAATTACGCTGGCTAGAAAATCCGAATGAAATAACTACACAAAATTTCTCAGATATCAGGCGGGAAACTTCCAAAACCTTTAGAACAAAGAAACGCAATTTTCTCAAAGCTAAAATTAAGGAACTTGAAGATAATAGTAAAAATAAAAACATCCGGGACATGTATATGGGGATCAGGAATTTAAGAAAGGCTATCAACCTCGTGCTTATATATTAAAGAAACCTGACGGCACAGTTCTCACTGACACGGATAACATCTTAAATAAATGGAAAGATTTCTTTGACGATTTGCTTAACACGCAACCAAAAACTAGTGTGCGTGGAGAAAAGGAGATACACACCGCTGAACCGTATATTCCAGAACCCAACCGAATAGAAGTAGAAATCGCTATAAAGAAATTAAAAAAAAAACACAAATCTCCAGGTGTAGATGAAATTCCGGCTGAGTTAATTTTAGCTGGAGGCGAAAAATTGTGGAACAAGATACTCAGAAACTCATTCTCCTTATCTGGAACAAGGAAGAATTGCCACAAGAGTGGAAAGAATCAATCATTGTTCCAATTCACAAGAAAGGCAACAAAACTGTCTGTAATAATTATCGAGGCATTTCTCTTGTGTCAACATCCTATAAAATCCTTTCAAATATTCTATTAGCAAGACTGACCCCATACGCAGATGAAATTATTGGAGATTATCAGTGCGGATTTAGACGGATTCGTTCAACTATCGACCAAATATTTACCATTTGCCAAATACTCGAAAAAAGTGGGAATACAATACCCCTGCACATCAACTATCTATTGATTTTAGAAAGGCGTACGACTCGGTTAGGATTGAAACATTATACAACGTTCTTAAAGAACTTGGAACCGAGAAAGCTGGGTAGATTAACTAAGATATGTTTAAATGAACCCCAAAGTAAAGTCCGGGTAGTAAAAATTTTGTCCACGAGCTTTCAAATCGAAAATGGCCTGAAGCAAAGGGATGTGTTGTCGCCATTATTATTTAACTTCGTTCTGGAATACGCTATAAGGAAAATCAAAGATAGCAACTAGGACCTAAAGTTGAACGGTATTCACCAGGTTATGGCATATGTGATGATGTAAATTTAATAGGGGATGACAGAAGAACTATAGAAAAAATGCAGAGATCTTATTAAACGCTTGTAGGGACATGGGTTTAGAAGTAAATGCAGAGAAAACTAAATACATGGAAGAGCATCGGGACCGTAATACAGCAAATTATGGATGCGTTAAAATATTAAATAATACTTTTGATAAAGTGGATACTTTTAAATATCTAGGATCGATATTAACAGAGGAAAATCATATTCACGGAGAAATTAAATGTCGACTAAAATCAGGGAATTCGTATTACTATTCGGTTCAAATTCTTTTGTCGTCGCGAATTCTGTCGAGGAATTTGAAGCTTAAAATATACAAAACGATAATTATGCCTGTTGTTCTGTATGGCTGCTGTTCTGTTGTTCTGTAGGTGAAACATGGTCACTTACTCTGAGGGAAGAACATAGACTGAAAGTATTTGAGAACAAGATCCTGAGACGAATATTCAGACCTAAGAGGAACGGGAATGGGGAATGGCGGAAACTTCGTAACGAGGAACTACATAATTTATATGGTTTACCTAACAATGTTAGAGTCGTCAAGTCTAGGAGGCTCAGGTGGGCGGGTCATGTAGCTAGAATGGAAGAAAGTAGCAACGCTTTCAATGTCTTGACTGGAAGACCAATCGAAAAACGATCATTAGGAAGACCTAGGCGCAAATGTGAGGACAATATTAAGATGGATGTCGCAGAGATTGGAATACAAAGTAGAAACTGGATGCAGTTAGCTAAGGATAGAAGTAAGTGGAGAGCTTTTGTGAACGCGGCATTGAACCTCCGGGTTCCATAGACTATAGAGTTAGTTAGTGAAAAAAAAAATCCAGTTCATGCAGTTCATGCTAAACAAGCAATAATTTTCCAAAGAAAATTTCAACCTTGGGAAGCTCCATTAGTTTATCACATTCGGTACGAAGCATTTTGACTACAATGGGTATCAAAATTAAACGTAAAAATGTATATTCGATGACTTTAATGGCAATGAATAAGAAATTAGGCAATACCGATATTTTCATTCATTCATATCTTCCGAAACCATTAAGTTTATTTATGTACAAACTTATCAAAATTTAGAATGAAATAAACTATACTCTGGCTTACCTTGTAAATTTTTTCTATCCTCCCAAAATTTTCAACAGTTTTGTCTATGCTATTTTGCAAACGCAATGTCACAGGACGAAAAATAATGAATTTCTTAGTTAAATAATTTAAAAAATTCAACTTTATTCAATCTTCGTAAAGCATAGATAATTTTTTTTATAGGTCTGGCGTAACTTAAGTACTAAAATTATGCATAGACAATTTTGTGATCCGGTCTGGCATATATATATAACTAAAGTCTAGCAATTTGACCTAGTCAATTTCTGCTCACAATTGTAGATAAATTATACGGTTGCAGAACAAAATAAAGTGAATAACATCAAATAAAACATAAGAATATAACTATTAACCAATGAACAAATGATGTATCCCGTTAAACTTAAGCCAAAGAATTTTCACCTTCGCCGATGCGGGCTGAATATGTAATGTCTGTCAAACAAATAGATGCATGTTTTCTGCGGGGTAGCATCTTGCACCGTGCTGCTTGAAAATAAAATACTAAACATTACCCCATATCATTCCGGCAGTACCTTTCTATTTGCTGATCAGTTAAAACAGTATTCCTGGGCATCGTGGCAAAAATGTATTTGCTTTTTCGTGCATTTTTCGAAAAACACAGAGTGAACGCAATAAAAACGAAACAAGGGGAAACAATACAACGCGATGTAAAGTACTTGGACACTTTCGACAAATCACTCAATGTAGCGCTTTCGTTGCAAGCAGGTCTTGATGGTGTAATCTGTAACACTGTGAGCTCAAGTTCACAGGGTCCTCAGATCGATTCCCCCTGAAGGCATACTGTTTTTTTTCTTTACAAAAATAGAAGATTTTTCAAATTATCCAGACATCAAAGAAAAGGAAATTGTGTAGAAACATAACATTTCAGTTTTGTATTCACATCATTGCGAAGAAATATGATCATTTCTTCTAGTTCAAACCGTAGACAATAAGTTAGTGAATAATGTTTTTCGGTCCATTTATAAACAACGTCCAGTGTGTTGTTGCCGGCACAGCTCTACACAGTAGACCTTAAAGTCGCAAGTTTCTGAGGAAAAGAGTGCTCATTTCTTCATCATCTTCTTCTTCTTCTTTTTCTTATTATAATTATTATTATTAGAACGACAAACGAAGGATAGAAAAAGACAGATAGTCGAAGCTGTTGATAGGAACAGACATAATTTATATCAGATTCTTTTTAAGTTTACACATGAACGTAATAATACCTTATTAGTACATTTATGGATTGACAGATAGAATTATTATTTTATGAGAACAATAAATGGAGTATAAATATTTGTTAGCTGGTAGCAGTAATAAATTTTGTTTTGCCCTTCTTCTAGATAGGTTGAGTTGATTTTGAGTCTAACGTCCCTTTCAGCAGCAAGGCTATATGAGACGGGACCTACTGATTGTCGTAATAGAATCTGGAACACATGAGCTCTGCCGGGAATCGAACCCGGGTCTTTTTCTAGATAGGATGGTAAGATGATACCTTGTAAAGAATTGTTCTTGTGACTAGAGTTGTAGCGTTAAATTTAATAATAACTTGTTGCCGAAATCACGTGAAAAATTTGAACACTGAGTTAATTGTGTAAATTCGCACACAGATAGGGATAAAGAAGTCAGAGTAATGTGCGTATGTCTCTTGAACAAAGAAATCAGTTTCTCTTCTCTGGCCATCCTCCCTTGTAAAGTATTCGATAGAAAGGTGGTTTGAAGAATTTGTAGTCCACGGATCGATTCCCGCGCAGAACCCCTTTTGTATTTTTGTGCACAAGTAGAAAAGGCAAGGAAAGAAAAAACAAACGAATCGAGACGCATGAAATTTAGAGGTAACAAGAAAGACCGAACTAAAGGTAAGGGTCATTACGTGATTTGCTTAAGACCAATAAATTGGAAGAAATTTGCTTTTTGTGTGTCTAGGAATGGTGTATAAATAAAAGAAGACACTGCACTTCTGTCCAGAATTTCTGTCGCATGTCTTTCGAAATTATATAAATAGAAATAACTCTCTTTCTTATGACAAAAAGTGTTAAATTTCTTCTTAGAAATTTGCAGAAAAAGGAAACAACATATTTAAGAAAATGTTCTGTAAGTAATTAAGTAATAAAGAAATTATAATGAATAAAAAATCTCCGAAATTTATCGCCAAATTCTAAGTTCCATTTTCCTAAGCGTAGTAAACGCGCGGCAAAATTTACACAGAGGGAGAGAGGGAATTTTACGCTTTATTAGAAATACAACGTAAATCTTTCACAATGTTAGTTCCTGTACATATTGCATACTTTTAATAGTAATAGATATTAAGCATTCTAAATGTAAACAAACTAAGGAAAGGAAATAAGCGACAAAATATGGAAGAGATCCGGCAGTTTGTGGTAGAGATTTTCTAATATGCGTTTACTAAGAGAACGAACCTTAACATACCTTCATAGAGTAGACGGATATCGCACGCTCCCCGAATATTTTTGTCCATGATTATCAGTTCGAATCCAATACCTTACGCTGCCCCCTTTTTTAAGAAAAGCTTGATTCTGTCAATTTCTTAAACAGCAATGTTTTGTTCTAATAATGTTGCTTAGTATTATCATCTTCGTTCTAGATTATTTGAATATTTTCAAATAGTCTAGAATTACGTCCTTTACGTAAATTATTACGATTATGAAGAATTTTATAAAAAGAGGAAACATTATTCCTAATCATTATCCTAGCTGGAAGGGGAAACGTATAAATATTTGAAATAGTAATTAACAAATGACTGAATATTAATGAAACATTACTAAAATATAACATTTATTCCGAAAATGCTCTGTAAGTATTTTGTAGAAAATGTACAGAAATATTGAACATAAATTCTTAGTTGTCAATTAAAAGTGTAGTAGAGATTGCTGTAAACCCAAGTAGAATATTCTCTCTTTGTTTCATGAAAATAATAAACATTTCACAAAAATAATGATATTTTGGCTGTATCGTAAATCTTTTAGTAAATAAATAAATAAAATACATATTATGTATCATTTAATCACCGTGACTCGATAGTGGATTCCGAGGATGAAGATAGTGAATATTACTACAAACTGTTGCAAAGCTAGGGGCCGCAGTAGCCCAGTGGAAGCCGGTGGGTTTAGCTGAGGAGCTTGAGCTATTAGACGGTAGTGTTATCAACGGCTCGAGCGGCTCGGCTCATGGCTCAGTCACCACCGAACAAAACCGAGAAGTGAGCAGAGCCCACACCTCACCCTACCTAGTTGGTTCGAGTCCTCGGCTCAGTTCGACCAAACCGAGCCGAGCCAATGGATCACCCCAACGTATCCGCTTAGAGCCAACGGCTCACCTAAGCCGAACCGAAACAAGCCTTTGGCTCACCTGAGTTGAGCCAAACCTATCCGGTGGATCATCACAACCAAGCCTGCTCAAGCTGATGACTCACTTAAGCTGAGTTGAACCGAGCAGAGCGGGTTGACATTATTATCAGACTGGCGATCGTGAGGTTTTCGAGTCCCTCTGTAGTAGAAAGGGAAGCATTTTAATTGTCCTGGCTATATCTGAACTCATGTCGCTGTCGATTCTAGGAGTCCTGAAAAGTGATTGAAGTAGAAAATAAGTTAGGAAGTTAAAAATGTAAAGCGGTCAGCCCTTGCGCATATAATCCCTGGTTCGATTCCAGCTCGCCAAGTGAACTTTGTGATGGACATGGCGTGTGTGTGCGGGTTTTCTCGAGGTCACTTGATATTTTAACGCGTTGTATCGTATATTTTTTCTCTCCTAGTTTGTAATATTAACACTTTAAATATGCACTACTACCTCCCGAAAGATGGCCTCGAAGTTCGTTCAGCAAAATCTGCTTTCCTCTTATTAGTTTTCATCAGTCCCCTTGAATTGAAATAACCATTCTAAGGGGAGGAATGAGGTTTAAGTGATCCTTCCGAATAATTTTCATATAAACCCCTTCCCGATCATTAGAAAGTACATACGAGAGAACTCTGAAATAAAGTAAATGTACGAGATTCATTTTGTTATAAAATTACATGGCGAACGCATATTATATGATCCCAAACAATTATCGTCGAATATACAAGGTGAAAGAAGCACTCTTATTAGTAAAATGAAAAAATCCTCAATAATTTATTCCTCTGCAACCCAGATTTCTGCATCGCTTCCGTGCTAAATCGTAAGAACTCACGATTAGTAATCATAAAGTTGGTTGTTCGCCCCCACCCAAGTGTAGTATTTGTTTTTTCTTAAGGGTTGTTAGAATCACCTTAATATAACGAAATCACCCATACAGGCGCCTTACCATGTTTCCACGAAATAATCTGGTTTTTGATTGGCGTTTCGTCGCGTCTTTTCCGCTGATGGACCGCTATTGGTATAATTTTCAAAACGGAAGTGAGGCCACTGCTGATCGTCGCCCATCGGTGCCAATTTTTGGCCGCCGATTTTTGGCTAAATGTCTCTAGTTGCCCATCGGTGGCCCACTACGCTTACGCATGGGGATATTTATAAATAATGGTTACAACTCATTAATAAATGAGAGGTAGAATCTGTTCCTTGGTCACTGAATCCATATCAGAGAGCCATTACTCGGTATTCCTTACTGTTTTGTTCTATGGCGCTAAAGATTGAACTCGGAAATTGTTAATCCGCGGAATCGCGTCCAGATTGAATAGATGGTTAAAGAGAAGATAGAACATACTCTTGGGAAGCTGAATCGATTAGATAATACTATATCTCGATATGTCCTACCGTCTTGCTCTACGGAAATCGGTATTTAAACCGGAAGTAGTAGTAACTTTAAACCATTCCCAGTTTTGGTAGAGTGTTCGTAATTGTCATGATACGTTGAATTGAAACGCTGAATCGTTTCCGGGAAACCTCTTGCTAATACCTAATAACCATTTTGTTTTATGTAGATAAACGTTGAAACTGGAAATGATTACCTTGAACAACTTCTGAATTCAACAGAGAGTAAACAGGAGATGAAACCTATCCTTGGGACGGGCAATCGATTGCAAGATCCATTTTCTCTTTATCTTTTACCGTTTTTCTATGATACCTGCCAACAGATGGACGGACGAACGGACATAGCTGTTTTATAAGTCTTTAGATACTAATGCATAACAGAGTTTAGAAGTCTCATACCGAAACTGAACCTAATGTCAATTTTCAGTATATAACCCCTAGCTTCTGCCAGCAATCAAAACTTTATAATAGAAGTTCGTCTGTAGTGAATGACGTGTGAAAACTTTGTTGTTCCTAAATACATTCACCTAGTTAATTTGTGTAATAGACTTCATGTAGCAAGGAAAATATTGCTTTATTAATATTAAGACTACTGTGCTAAACACAACACAAGACACGTAGGCACAAGCTAAAGCTAGTGGTTAGATGATTTCACACAGGTAACTGCGTAAAGCAAAGACAGCTTGCCACAGTAGTAGTGAAGAATTAACATAAACAGCATTGAATCTTTTAACAACAAAAAATACCACATTCAAATTCGGATCAGCTGCGACAAGCCAATTGTGTACACATGGTAGTATATAGCACGATCGCAACAACTGATGATTGACACAATGAAATAACTGGACTATAATAAAACGGAATTATTTAGTTTAATGTTTCACGTTTATGTTCTTCAGGTTAAAAATGATCGACATTTAATAAGAAAAAATGAAAACGATATTGTTGTTTGTGTTATAGCGGGAATATAACCCTGAACCGCTTACAACAAAGGCGCACGTGGAACTTGCTAGACCAACGGGAAGAGCTGAAAGCTAATATTTTATCAGAGGATAAAAATTCTATTCACAATTATTTACAGTACCTTACAGTCATTTACCTCTAACGACAAAAAGAAAAAGCATTCTAACTTTCACGTCCCATAGTTATGCCGACCAGGATAAAGGAGGCGGTAGTTATGAGAAATAAATGAAATGGTGGAAGAAATAAAGTGGGAAAAAACAGGAGAACCCCGAGGAAACCACCACACATACGCTGTGTCCGCCATAAAGTTCACTTGGCGCGAGCTGGGATCGAACCAGGGACTATGCGCCAGAGGTGACCGTTATACATTTGTTATAACTTCCTGACTTATTCTGTATTTCAATCACATTTCAAGACTCCTAGAATCGACAGGGGCACGAATTCAGAAACATCGAGGACAACTAAAATGCTCCTATTCCTACTACAGAGGGACTCGAAAACCTCACGATCATCTCTCTAATAATGATGTCAATCCTGTCGGCTCGAGCTCCCTCTCGGCTCGGTTCAACAGATCGAACAGCTCGAGCCGGCTATGCTCGGCTCAGCTTAAGTGAGCCATTGGTTCGAGCCGGCTCGGTTGCGATGAGCGACCGGCTCGGTTCGGCTCAAGTGAGCTGGCGGATTCGTTGGGGTGAGCCATTGGTTCGGCTCGGTTTGGTCCAACTGAGCCGCGGACTCGAGCCAGCTCGGTAGGGTGAGGTGTGGGCTCATTTCACTTCTCGGTTCGGCTTGGTGGTGACTGAGCCGCTCAAGGTGTTGGCAAAACTACAGTCTTACACCTCAAGCTATTCCGCTATACCCACCGGTTTCCACTGGGATACTGCGGCCCCTAGCTTTGTAACAGTCTGTAGTAACATTCATTATCTTCACCCTCGCAATCAGCTATCGTGTCACGGTGATTAAATTATTCATAAAATGTATTTTATTCATTTATTTACTAAAAGATTTACGATACAATCAAAAATCATTATTTTTGTAAAATGTTTATTATTTTCATGAAGCAAAGAGAGAATATTCTACTTGGATTTAGAGCTATCGCTACTACACTTTTAATTGACAACTAAGAGTTTACGTTCACTGTTTCTGTCCATTTTCTACAAATTATTTGCATATACTATTTGGAGTAAGTAATTTATTCTAGAAATTTTTTTCATTGAAGTTGGTCATATAAAGTAGGTCATATGAAGTTGGTCATTAAAGTTGGTTATTAGAACAAATCATTGCTGTTTAAGAAATTGACAGAATCAAGCTTTTCTTAAAAAAAGAGGGTAACATATGGTATGGGTTTCGAACTGATAATAATGGATAAAAACAAAATATTCGGGAAAGGTGCGATAACTGTCTACCCTTCGAAGTTATTTTAAGGTTCATTCTCTTAGTAAACGCATATTAGAAAATCACTACCGCGAACTGCCGGATCGCTTATCCTATTTAGATGCTTATTTCCTTTCTTTGGTTACGTATAAAATGTTTAATATCTATTATTATTAGAGCTGTGTAATATGTATAGTAACTAACATTATGAAAGATTTACATTGTATTTCTAATAAAGCATAAAATTCCCCCTCCCTTCTCTCTCTGTAAATTTCGCCATGCGTTTGCCACGCTTACGAAAATGGAACTTACAGTTTGGCGATAAATCTCGGACATTTCTTTTATAATTTCTTCATTTTCTAATTTTTTACAGACATTTTTTTGGAAATATATGGTTTCCTTTTTCTGCATATTTCTAAGAAGACATTTGACATTTTCTATCATAAGAAAGAGAGTTATTATTATTTATATAATTTTGAAAGACATGTGACAGAAATTCTGGACAGAAGGGCAGTTTCTTCTCTTATTTATTCTCCATTCCTAGACACAGACAAAACAACTTTCCCCTTTTTTATTGTTTCTTTCAACAAATTACGTACTGACCCATACCTTTGGTTCGGTCTTACTTGTTAGCTCTGAACTTCATGCGTCTCAATTCGTTTTTGTCTGCCTTTTTTACTTGTGCTCAAAAATTACAAATCGTACCGCGCGGGAATTGATCCGTGGACTACAAGTTCTTCAAACCACCTTTCTATCGAATACTCTACAAGGGAGGATGGCCAGAGAAGAGAAACTGATTTCTTTGTTCAAGAGACACACGCACATTACTCTTACTTCTTTACCCCTATCTGTGTGCGAACTTACACAATTAACTCAGTGTTCAAATTTTTCACGTGAATTCGGCAACAAGTTATTATTAAATTTAACGCTATCTGCAACGTTGATAAAGCATTGCAGAAATAACACAAATTACAAATAGTGATGTAACTCACAACTCTAATCACATGAACAATTCTTTACAAGGTGTCACCTTACCATCCTATATAGAAAAAGACCCGGGTTCGATTTCCGGCAGGAGCTCATGTGTTGCAGATTATATTACATCAATCAGTAGGTCCCGTCTCATATAGTCTTGCTGCTGAAAGGAACGTTAGACTCAAGATCAACTCAACCTATCTAGAAGAAGGGCGAAACAAACTTCATTACCGCTACCAGCTAACAAATATTTATACTCCATTTCTTGTTCTCATAAAATAATAATTCTATCTGTCAAATTTTAAATTGAAACCCCTATTTCTTATTGCATATTTGGATTCTAAAGAAAAAGTGACAGTGATTTGACCCAAAATTGAAAACAGTGTCTCCGCAGATGGCGCTTGAATCCACTCACAATAAAAGGTAGTGCAGCTAAACGTTACGACAATGCGAAATGTCAGTCCCGTGCTCGGTGGCCATATGGTTAGCGTACTGAAATACGGAGTACGAGGCTCTGAGTTTGTTTTCCCTGTTTAAGACAATCTTTTTTATCTTTTATTTCCCTAAATAAATTATACATGTCTTAACCTCAATTAGTACTTTTTTGAAGTTACATAGAATACAAATTACGATAATTGTTATGCAAATAGCTTTATGAAGTACTTCTTAGTAATGGGGTTATTTACAACAACAAAAAACATTTTTGTCGCCATTTGTATTTTCTTGCAAATTAATAAATATAGAAAAACACATTATATTGTTATCGAAGTTAAAATGTGTGAATTCATTATTTGGGTGTAAAAATTCACATAAAAATTTTACTCTGCGCGGGAATCGAACTCACGACATCTGATTTCACAGTCCAGTACGCGAACCGCATGGCCAGAGAATACGATACTGAGATGCTGCATTTTCATAACGTTTTGTGTTTCTTTCTTTTGTGTGTGTGTGTATGCGTGTCGATTCAATTGCAATACGTGAAGGCACTCTTTTCAACTTTGGGTCAAATCAATGTCACTTTTTCTAGAGAATTCAAATATGCAATAAAAAATTGGGGTTTCCATTTAAAATTTTAAAGTTAATCCCCGTGTCCCTGATATGCTCGCCAAATTGATTCATTATTTGGTTGGTTCATGTGGAAATGTTACATGTTCCCCGTTTCTCTACGCATTTTATATCTTCCGTCTGCACTTGGCGGTTTAAATCTAACCAGTGTGCATCACAATGTCGAGATATCAACCTTATCACCGCCCTCCATCATCTGGAACATGCCTCTTCTCACACCGCGCAATGGTTTCAATTCTAGGAATATCGCCTCTGCATAAAATTCCCTCTCTCTTCTCTATCTGTAAATTTCGCCGTGTGTTTGCCACGCTTACGAAAATGGAACTTACAGTTTGGCGATAAATCTCGGAGATTTCTTTCATAACTTCTTCATTTCCTATTTTTTTTACAGACACTTTTTTTGGAACTATATGGTTTCATTTTTCTGCATATTTCTAAGAAGACATTTGACATTTTCTATCATGAAAAAGAGAGTTATTATTATTTATATAATTTTGAAAGACATGTGACAGAAATTCTGGACAGAAGTGCAGTTTCATTTTATTACGTTCAGTATTATTACGTTCATGTGTAAATTTAAAAAGAATTGATATAAATTATATCTCTTCTGTTCCTATCAACAGCTTCGAGTATGTGTCTTTTTCTTTCCTTCTTTTGTCATTCTAATAATAATAATAATAATAATAATAATAATAATAATAATAATAATAATAATAATAAAAAAAAAATGTACATTGTTTTCCTCAGAAACTTGCGAATCTAAGGTCTACAATGTAGAACTCTGTCGACGACAACACACTGGACATTGTTTATAAAAAGACCGAAAAAACATTATTCACTAATTTATTATCTTCGGTTTGAACTACAAGAAACGATCATATTTCTTCGCGATAATATGAATACAAAAGTAAACTGTATTTCTACACAATTTCCTTTTCTGGGATGACTGGATAATTAAAAAAGCTTCTGTTGTTGGAAAGAAATTAAGAAGTATGCATTCAGGGAGAATCGATCTTAGGACCACATAAACTTGAGCCACGGTGTTACCGATTACACCATCAAGACCTGCTTGCAAGGAAAGCGCTACATTGAATGATTTGTCGAAATGTTCCGAGCACTTTCTATTGCATTGTATTCTTCCCATGTTTCGTTTTTATTGCGTTCACTCGGTGTTTTTCGTACAATACACGAAAAAGCAAATACATTTTTTTTGCCACAATGCCTAGGAATACTGTTTTAACTGATCAGCAAATAGAAAGGTACTGGCGAAATACTATGGCTGAATGTGTAGTATTTTATTTTCAAAGCAGCAAGGGACAAGATACTATAACCTCCCACAAAACATGCATTTATTTGTTTGACAGACAATACGTAAAGACTATTGGGTGTTTCACTATACATCTGAGCGACCATGAAAACTATGAATTAGACGAAAATATTGGTCATTTTCTACTTCTCTTACATGCTGTGATAACCACCCCCGGAGATACCCCTTATTCGAATTTTGAACAAATCGCCTCTGACCCTCATTCGATACTGCGAAATATATGAATGTGACATGAATATCTGTCATTTTCTACTATTTTTACTTATGCTGATACCCCCCTGCATCGAATTTTAGAAAGAGAACGCCTTTGGCCTCCAACCTACCGGGGCTGTATTTGGAACTCAACGCCTGTGGGTGTATCACTAAACATCTCAGCGACCGCGAAAACTATGAATTTGACACTAACATCGGTCATCCTCGATTATTTTTACATGCCTCGGCATCCCCTCAGTGACCCTCGGCCTGCATGCAGTGGTAGCTGAATTTGGAAGTTAGAACTCCTTCGTTTTCTAAGTGGTTAGCGTACGCGCCTTTGGCGTGGGAGACCCGGGTTAGATCCCCTGCGGGAGCTCATGTGGTTTAAATTCCACGTTAATCAGTATATCCCGTCTCATATAGCCTCGATGCTGAAAGGGACGTTAAACTCAACATCAAATCAAAACAAATCAAATCAAATCTGCTTGTAAGTTATCGTTAATGGAAGTGTCACCATTGATCTCAGTGACCGTGAAAGCTATGAAATCGATGCTAATATTGGGTAATTTCTACTGCTTTTACATGTCATGGTAAACGCTCTCCATGAGACTTGCTGGTTCCAATTTTAAAAAAAGCGCATGTGTGGGTTTCACCATTGATCTCAGGATCCTAGATTGAGGATATCCTAGCTTTACAGTTCCAGAACAAGGAGTACTGCATGCTTGTTCAATTCAAAAATAGTGGTACTTACAAAAAGTTTATGTCTAATGTTCCAAACAAATTACATTTTACCCATTTTGATCAATCTGTCAGTGATATGTATGTTATGGACGCACAAGTTACCTGACAAGAGTTAAGATTACGTACTTACCATTCGTTTTTACTTTTGAAAAGTGTCTCTGGTATTATGTAATTCTGGTGAAATTAAAAGTGTTGAGTATGAAGTCTGGGAAACTGTGTTCCCTACTCGACCCTGTGAAAATTCGACTACCTTATTTCCATGTGTAAGCAGCTGCAACGTCCTGCCCGGTCCATGCGGCTGGAAGGGTACACACCTGTTATGACAGATCTGCGTCAAGTCACAGGCACTACACAAAATGGACCCGAACGACTTGTGCACTTGACGTCCTCTGTTAGTGGTACAAATTCCGACGCTACGTCCCAACAAGTGTCAACACTCCTGTCCATTTCCACATTAACGGCTAAGCAGCCCTCAGTTCCGAATTATTTGGATGGTGGGGTGCCACGCTCCTTCGAGGCCCCCCACGTACACTACTCTCATCTCTCGCTCCATATACGATAATCGTATTTCATGATCCAGTGACAGGTCTTCCTTCTGCTAAGCATTGCACGACCAAGGATTTAGTGCTTCGTCCAGATGTAACTCTGCCCGCTGTTGTCTTTAGTGATGATATATTTTTTTTTGCCCCTATATTATCACTGAAACATGTGAAAATACGTAAAACAAATATAAGGGAAAGTGTGAGTGACCTCCAAACGCCTAACCATGGGGAATAGCAATTATGGTAAGACCTCGCTGGCTTACTTGCTTCGTCTCGTCATCACCAGCTGTATGCTGTTCTGATGTTTTGCTTCCTGCTTGTGTTACTTACGTTATATGGGAAACCTATGTCAATTTGAATTTTTCCTGCTAATGTATAGCCACGGTATTAACCTATTTTCGCGAAGTTCATGGCTTTGTTTTTACAATCCAGTGCTTAGTTTTTCATTATTTTTCTGTGTGGCCAACAATATACAGGGTGCGGAAAAAGTCCCGGAACGGTCCAATATCTCGCGAAGTATTAAGATCAGCAAAACAATAATAACACGTGTTAAATAATTTTGAGAAAGCTATCCAATGATACCAAACTCAATCCCCTATCCCCACCCGCTTCGGTGATACGGGGGTAACTTTAAAATTTTAAATTGGAACCCCTATTTGTTATTGCATATTTGAATTCTAAAGAAAAAGTGACAGTGATTTGATCCAAAATTGAAAACAGTGTCTCCGCAGATGGCGCTTGAATCCACTCACAATAAAAGGTAGTGCAGCTTAACGTTACGACAATGCGAAATGTCAGTCCCGTGCTCGGTTGCCATATGGTTAGCGTACTGAAATACGGAGTACGAGGCTCTGAGTTTTTTCCCTGTTTAAGGCAATCTTTTTTATATTTTATTTCCCCAAATAAATTATACATGTTTTGACCTCAATTAGTACTTTTTTGAAGTTACATAGAATACAAATTACGATAATTGTTATGCAAATAGCTTTATGAAGTAGTTCTTAGTAATGGGGTTACTTACAACAACAAAAAACATTTTTGTCGCCATTTGTATTTTCTTGCAAATTAATAAATATAGAAAAACACATTTTATTGATCGAAGTTAAAATGTGTGAATTCATTATTTGGGTGTAAAAATTCACATAAAAATTTTACTCTGCGCGGGAATCGAACTCACAACATCTGATTTCACAGTCCAGTACGCGAAACGCATGGCCAGAGAATACGATACTGAGATGCTGCATTTTCATAACATTTTGTGTTTCTTTCTTTTGTGTGTGTGTGTGTGTGCGTGTCGATTCAAGTGCAATACGTGAAGGCACTCTATTCAATTTTGGATCAAATCGCTGTCACTTTTTCTAGAGAATTCAAATATGCAATAAAAAATGGGGTTTCCATTTAAAATTTTAAAGTTAATCCCCGTGTCCCTGATATGCTCGCCAAATTGATTCATTATTTTGTTGATTCATATGGAAATGTTACATGTTCCCCGTTTTTCTACGCATTTTATATCTTCCGTCTGCACTTGGCGGTTTAAATCTACTCAGTGTGCATCACAATGTCGAGATATTTACTTTATCACGGCCCTCCATCATCTAGAACATGCCTCCTCTCACACCGGGCAATGGTTTCAATTCTGGGAATAACGCCTATTCCCAGGCAATAAACCTATCAAAGTTCGTTTTCCAGAAACGTGTCCAACGTAAATCTTAAGTTCATCCTGGCTTGGTCGATGGTCCGGAGTGGAAATCCTTCCAAGTGTTGGCCTTCTAAATCTCTCTATATCACATTGTTGCAATATGAACTGATAAATGTCACCCCACTATGTCAAGACAGAGAGCTGCACCATAATTGGCCTACTATTTGGCGTACCATTAGGAGATATGAGGCTGTTCATCCCCGTGGGGAAATTTTGGCCAAGGGAACATTCCCTGGGGGCCTAAACCGTCCGAAACTAGTATGCTGCTATCCTCGAATAAGGTTGTATACTCTTGGACTGCAACCGGCTGTAGAAACAAGATAGAACATGCTTTTCCTCTTCTTCTTCATTCCTTTGATCGAATTCGTCGTAGCTGCTAAGATGAATATCGTATTTCATGGCATTTTAAAACGTGGAATGAAAATTCGTATATGCAGGTGCCCTCATAGACTGGGCGTTGACTGGACGCTGAGCGGTTAGTTGCTAGTTCGGAATAGCATATTATGACTGTGGCCTTAGGTCCCACGTGAAAGTTGTTGCAACATTAGCACCAGCGTTGAAATTTAGCCTTGGTCCTATTCCCCCAGAGATGTCTGTATGAAGAAGATTAAACATGGCTTTCCCAGGTCTTGAGTAAATAGTTTGTTATTTGGATTCCAATGAGCATGAACTAAGAACGCGAGCTCCTCGTAGCATTTCATAATGTTTTCAAAACGTAGGATAAAAATTTGTATATTCAAGTATCCTAGTGGCTTGTGTTGCAGGTGAAAAGTGTTATAAGCAGAATAACATGAACTAAAACTATAATATATGATGATGATGTCTGTGTTGAAGCCGTGATGAAATACTTTTTCAAACACAGTCCCATAGAAAACGATGCTATGGCTAGTATTCAAACTCATTTTTGCAGATACGCCAGATATCAAATTATTTTAACGAAATATAAGTTAGTATGTTCTTGAAGCCACACGAGAAACGGATTATGATGAATGTGTCCCTGAATAGTTGAAGACGTGTTTGAAATTGAATAATGCTTTCACTGCTTCATAGTCACCTTGATTAGTCTGAATGACATGGAAAAATACTCTATGCATAAATATCGTAATAAAGCCCCAGGTTCTTGTTAGGACATGCCTTGTCGAAGATATTCATGTGTGTCTGTCTGTGTGACAAAAGCTTGAAAGAATAGTTGTAACTCATAAGTTATACGGTGTACATATCTGTGCAGTGCCTCCTCTTACAGTGAATATCGGAATTCAGTTGCTGCTTTTATTAAAATGGGTAAGTAAAAATCTTGAAATATTAATAGTAAATAAATAATGTATTACTAAAATGTTGCATCCCATGAATAGGCCTCAAGCATTAAAGTGCATGTTATATCATCGTTTAACTACAAAGAGTTCGAAAGACACGTTCTTGGTAATGACAATGAATTCTAACGTTAAAAAGAGACGCATAGAATGTTACCAAGGTTAGTTTCTTCTCTTCGTTGTACATTGAATTCTGTGACATACAAATATTGTATACTTTTGAAGAACAAAAGATAAGATTACAGAGTATGTGTATTGATGTTTCGTATTTGAACTTTGTTCCCAGCCGTCGTACGATGAGACGTGTGAACAGAGTAGTGTGAAACGGATGCTGAACAGCAAACGGACAAGAATCATCACTGTCGGTATGTTAAAAAAATAATAAGATGAGTGAAGATATGTGTGGTTCACCCATGGATAATATTATACGATAACTTTAAAAGTCTCTGTCTGTTGTATGAGGTCGGGGACAAGCCGAGTGAATTGAAAATGAATCAAAATTTCATCATCGTCTTAGATCAAGACGAAGCGTTTTTTGTGGGTAAATTCGAATTCACGTTACTTTCAAATTTATCCCCCACTCCATGAGGTAAGGAACACCCCTAATATAGGTGGGTTATCAGATATGTAAAAATAATTCAAAATGCTCGATATCAGTGTCAAATCCATAGTTTTCTGGGGGATGTATTCAATGATGAAACTCTGAATTCATTAACACATCATGTAAAGGGGGTTGTAGTTGGGGTCCCTATTGGTGATATTGAGACAGGTAAACATAGTGTGAAAAAAGTAGTGTGAAACGGATACTGAACTGGAAACGGACAGGAGTCATCAGTGTCGATATGTTAAAAAATAATAACATACCGGTAAATGAAGGTATGTATGGTTTAGCCATGCATAATATCATATTATAGCTTTAAAATGAAAGTGTCTATCTGTATCTCTGCCTGTTGTATGTGGTCGCGGCCCATCCTAATGAATTGAAAATGAATCAAAATTTCATCATGGTCTTAGATCTAGACGAAGCGTTTTTCGTGGGTAAATTCAAACTCACGTTTCTTTCAAAGTTATCCCACTACTCCATGAGGTAAGGAACACTAATAATGATACTTTGTCAAGGAATGTAAAAATAATTCAAAATGCTCGATAGTAGTATCAAGTCCATAACTTTCGGTGGGCTGTGTTTAGTGATGAAACTCGGAACTCGTTAACACATCATCTAAGGAGGTTGGAGTGAGGGTCTGAAGAGGTCATATCGAGAGGTGTAAAACTAATTAAAATGCTCGATATTAGTGACAAATCCATAGTTTTCGGGTCCGCAGTTGATAGTTTACAAACACAGCCAAGGTTGGCGGAAACCGATACGCATTCGTTCAACGGTAACGATGAAGTGGACATCTGTTCATGAAGAAGAATAAAAAATAATATTTTCACGTTTATATTGAGCTGTGTAGCATTAAATTTAGTGCATTTAATAATAATAATAATAATAATAATAATAATAATAATAATAATAATAATAATAATAATAATAATAGTGAAAATAAAATCATTTATTTAGACATAAGTGTGTATTTTGTGGTCATTTAGTCGCTAAAATGTGAGAGGATGTTTTCTTATTAGTGTTCTAATAATAGTATTATTCCGATATTTGTCTTGTAGGAATAAAGGAAAGTCATTTAGAATGATTGATCTCAAAAGAAATCCTACGGACATGTGATCTTTCACAATCAATGTTCACATTGCGGTTTTTCTCAAGATACACTCTTGGAGACTGATGTTCATTCCATTAATAATACACGTATGAATTCGAGCAAATCCTCAGCATGTAAGACATTGGGATTGTACATGATTGCGAATATTATCTGTACTCAAGTCAAAATATTCACGTAGCACAACACTGCAAACTTTACTGTTTTTCACTGCATGTTCAATACAGGGTAATATTTCCAAGAAAAAAAGCCAATCACTTGAACTTATGTACACAATGTTTGGTGGAGCATGAAGTGTTCCTTTCTTCTCTAATATCACTAATTTTTCACACATACTGATTGACGTGCTCACTATTTCGATACATTTCGATTTCGTCCATGTGTAATACAACATATTAAATTTCTACGTAGAAATTCACTTTCTTATACATTTAATAATAAACAAATTCAAAGTGTGAAATCGTCCACATGTGGACATTATTCATATCTATTCCTTTGTTTTAAAGCTAAAGGAAAGTCCTTAAAAGATTTTCATTATACCTTCTCATCAACTCCCGAAAAAAACTATCTTTGGTTATTCTATTACTACAGGTAATCATTTCTTTTGTATAAGTATTATCAAGTATTTATTATTATAACTGTTGTTTCTTCTTTTCCGTTTGTTTCGGATACTTTTTGTTATAGATAAGATGAACCTTAAATTCTATC
The DNA here is from genome assembly GCF_964235325.1 of Thermobia domestica. Lineage (NCBI taxonomy): Eukaryota > Metazoa > Arthropoda > Insecta > Zygentoma > Lepismatidae > Thermobia > Thermobia domestica. The sequence continues at coordinate 235,759,992 of NC_137459.1, forward strand.
TATTCCTGCAGGTAGTCATTTCTCCTTCTTTATTATAACGTGTTTTGTATACATATTTTCATTTGTTCGTTTGTTTTATTTGTTCATGATTGTAGATTAATTAAGTTTTAAGTTATGTGTTCATTTTTTAATTTCAGAGAATAAAAGATCGTCAGCGTATTTATGGGTAATATCATTGTACACTATGACTTCTATCTACGTTCCATCATCGCCATCAACATCATAATGTGAAACTTAGTCTGGAATCATCAACACTAACATGTAGAAACTTATTATTATACTTTGTATGTATAAAGGTGCTTTTTTAAACAATTCACACAGTTACATGAAGAAGAAGGAACTGTTTATACACGGTCTTAAAAAAGATGTACTATACTTACCATCGTTTTCCTTGTGTAAATATAATAATCACCAATAAGTACTTTGTATTCTTTATTGTCTTTGAAAACAAATATTTTATTTATTTTCTTCCATTTCCTAATAAATATGTTTTGTGATCAATTATGTAATTAAATGATATATCATAAAAGTCACTGAATTAAAGAATTTCAAAATATGTTTTGAAAAAAGAATCTAGAACTGATTTTTTTAATTCAATGATGTAATCATATAACTAAATACTAATAATAATGAATTCAAGTACTTAATCAGTTATTCTTCCATAACAATAATCCAAGTATGTGAATTCAATTTTATTATTATTATGATAGGAATTTAGTTTGATATTTTCCTATATATATGTGTACGTATTTAAACAGAATATATAACTATGTATGTGAAACGGGAAACCTATATATAAGTATTTAAAAATGTTTATTTTCTTCTTCTGCATTTTTAATTGTATTAACTGTATTTCTTTCTCCGGCAATTACATCATATGGTATTCTTACTTCTTCCTTTTTGTGTTCCTTTCTTCTTCTTGCTTTGATCATCGCTTTCTTCTTCTTGCTTCCTCTCATGATGATCATCTTCTTCTACCCCAATTAAATCATCTATTTTCTTTATAAGATCTTGCGTCTTATTTTAGTACGCGCTTTTCTTCTTCTTCTTCTTCTGTGTCGTTAATAAAGTCTGTAATCTCTTTTAATAGTTCTTGGGCACTCTTCTTGTTTTTCTCCTATATGTATATAAGTAATTCAAAAAGGATATTTTCCTATATGTATATGTACATATATAAACAGGATATATAAGTATGTATGTAAAACGGGATATATATATATATATTATGGGTGATATCGAGAGGTAAAAATAATTCAAAATGTTTGATATTAGTGTCAAATGCATAGTTTTGGGGGCCGCTGTGTTCAGTGCTGAAACACCGAACACATTAGCTCATCATGTATGGGATTTGGAGTGGAGTCCCCAGGGTTATATCAAGATACATAAAAATAATACAAAATGCTCGATATTAGTGTCAAATCCATAGTTTTGGGTGCCGCTGTTTTTAGTGATGAAACTCCGAGCACATTAGCCCATCATTTACGGGGATTGGAGTGGGCGTTCCTACGGGTGATATCGAGACATGTAAAAATAATTCAAAATTCTCGATACTAGTGACAAATATAAGGTTTTGATTTAAAATAATTCAAAATGCTCGATATTAGTGTCAAATTCATTCTTTTAGTGACCGCTGTGATCAGTGATTAAACTTCGAATACATTAGCTCAACATGTGTGGGTGTAGGAGTGGGGGCTCTCAGGGGTGATATCGAGACATGTAAAAATAATTCAAAATGCTGGATATTATTGTCAAAGTCATAGTTTGCGAAGGCGCTGTGTTCAGTAATGAAACTTCAAACTCATTAACACATCATCTAAGGTGGTTAGGGTGTGTATTCCTAGGGGTGATATCGTGTATCTTTCTACACTATGTAGTTCTCCAGATGTAAGACGTACAATAAAATTTTTGATTCAAAATATATTGGACCTTGGATCAGGGTTCACAATTTTTCTGAACGGCCCCTAAATTATTTTTTCGTTTTTTCTACGGAATCAGAATATCATACTGAGTTAAGTGATAGTTTTAATCTGGCTACACTATATGTAGTTCTCCAGATATAAGGCGCGCAAGGTAATTTTTGATTTGAATCTATTGGATCTTGGATCACTGGTCACAAAATTTCTTAACGGCCCCTTAATCGAGTTTTCTTATTTTCTGTGGAATATGAGCATCATACTGAGTTAAGTGACAGTTCAGGTTTGGCTTAAGTATAAGAAGTTCTCCATATATAAGGCGTAGAAGAAAATTTTTGATTGAAGTACAATTATTGGATCTTGGATCAGGGGTCACAGAATTTTAAACGGCCCCCTAAATCGAGTTTCCTTATTTTCTAAGGAATAAGAACATGATACTGAGTTAAGTGATAGTTTGTATTTGGCTACACTATATGTAGTTCTCCAGATGTAATGCGTACAACAAAATTTCTGATTGAAATATATTGAATGTTCGATGAGGTGTCACAAAATTTTTGAAGGCCCCTAAATTGAGTTTTCTTACTTTCTGCGGAATAAGAACATCGTACTGAGTTAAGTGATAGTTTTCTCAATCATTGAGACACCACGCCCCTCGTAAGAATATGAATTTCTTTAATTCAATGAGCTTTTTGGCATATTTATTTAATTACATAATTGACCATAAAACATATTTATTATGAAATTGAAGAACATGATAAATGAGACAGATTTTTTAATTCAATGGGTTTAAAAGGTACAAAATATGTTTTATGATACATTTCTTTAATTACATAAATGATCATAAAACATGGTATACTTTCAGACATTAGGTATAATGGAACAGACACCATGAAAGTAGACGAAAGACTCAAGTTTCTGCAATGGTATACTGACATCGTAATGACACCCTTCAAATGAAAGATGAACTCATGGAATATTGTGTGCAGGATGTCGAAGGTTTACGTCAGGCATGCATTTCCTTTAGGAATACATTTGATTCAGAAACGAATGTAAATCCTTTACTTGAATGTATTACAATCGGTAGTGCATATAGCTTGGTGTATCGAAGACATTTCTTAAAGGAAAATACTAAGGGTATCATACCAAAGAACAAGTATCAATGTAGAGATGTACAATCAATTGAAGCAGTACAATGGACAGCTTGGAAAGAAAAAACAAGAAACATTCAAATTACCGATGCTGCACGTACTAAGGAAAAAAGAATTGCATCAATGAAAGTAGATGGTGAAAAGACAGACCCCAATACAGGAAGAATACAAGTATGGGAGTATGAAGGATGTTTTACACATGCTTGTATGTTTTGCTACCCTAACAACAGAGATATTTTTTCCTACAAAACCAACGCAAACCAGTCTATTAGATAATCATGTTGTTAGATATAAACCCATCAGTTCACTAGCTGATAATTCACCTATAAAAGTTGTTATCCCACGAACAAGTAATGAATATGTAGATGCACCACATACTCTTCTTTAGATTGAAGTTCAAATCGTAAAGCCTGATGAATCAGCATTGCGTGAAATTGGTAAAGCTGTGGCCCCTATTAATGACTTTCTAAATTCTATGTTCACTGAATTGGAAGTGTATTTAAATACCAAACTGATATCATTTCCATCTAATAATGTTCCATATCGATCATACATCGAAAAACTGTTAAATTATGATGATTGTGCTAAACATGCTCATTTCAATCTGCATTCTGGTTTCAAGATACAGCTGGACATATGGATGCAACATCTAGAGGTAATAGAGGATTTCAACAACGTTATGAATTAAGAAAAACAGTGCAAAATTCGACACGCATGGGAATCGTCATTGTGATATTTTTAATCAGGATAAATTATTATTCGAAGTAGTAGAATTACGCATCAAGTTAATAGCAGCAAAGCCAAACTTTTGCCTCATCGCTAGTGATTCGTCTGTTGAGGCTAAAGTGAATATTTTAGACGCTGCTTTGCATACTAAAAAGATTGATGTTAGTCCTACAATGAAACTAGCACATAACAAGCTTATACAATCAATAACAGCCAAATATCCTCTCACCAGAGTGCAAATGAAGTCATTCGTCATTGTAGAGCATCTTCAATCAAAAATAATCGATAATTTATTTATGGGAGTAATACCAACTCGATTGATTGTGGCGTTTACTCTAAACGATGCCTATACAGGAATGATAACTTCAAATCTATTTCAGTTCAAACATTTTGACATCAATTTCTTCTCATTATACATTGATGGAAAACCTGTTCCTTGAAAACCTTTATAATCAAATTTCAAAAACAACCTATATTTTTCTTCATATCACTCCTTATTCTGTGGATCAGGTATTCACTTTTCCAATCATGGCAACAACATTCCTCGCCTGGACTTTCCTTCGGGATACACTATCTCTGTTTTAGACATTACGCAAGATGGAGTAGCCAGTGCTGTGCAGCATTGGTACCAGGTACGTCATGGATGTGTTCGTCTAGAAGTTCATTTAGAGAATCCTCTACCAGCACCTGTCTCATGCATATCATATGGCGAGTTCCAATCTTTGTTAGAAGTGGATCATCGGAGGAACATCATTATGAATTTTAAAGGTACGTTATTACTATTATTTAAATACGGCAACATATATGTACATGTCTGCATTTTTACACATTATTTCCTGTACACTAGATTTAATCCATGCACTTCAAACAAATTCTTTATTTCAAAATCATTACGTCTGTGTATTCGCAGCGAACGAATTACCAACGCATGTTCCACTACGTCCAGCTATCATCATAAATACAGATCCAGCTAGCAAAATCGGTACGCAATGGGTATCCGTATATATTAATACTGATGGACGTGCCCACTACTTCGATACATTTCGATTTCCTCCATATGTAGTGGAACATATTCAATTTCTACGTGGAAATTCACTTTCTTATACATTTATAAAATAAACTAATTCAAAGTGTGAAATCATCTCTATTTGCACATTATTCATACTTATTCCTTTGTTTTAAAGGAAACGATTTTCATTATACCTTCCCATCAACTCCCGAAAAAATATCTTCGATTATTCTATCTTTTACTACAAGTAATCATTTATTTTGTATACATATTATCAAGTCTTCATTATTATAACTGTTATTTCATCTTTTCCGTTTGTTTCGGATACTTTTTGTTATAGATAAGATGAACCTTAAATTCTATCTATTCCTGCAGGTAGTCATTTCTCCTTCTTTATTATAACGTGTTTTGTATACATATTTTCATTTCTTCGTTTGTTTTATTTGTTCATGATTGTAGATTAATTTAAAGTTATGTTTTCATTTTTTAATTTCAGAGAATAAAAGATCGTCAGCGTATTTATGGGTAATATCATTGTACACTATGACTTCTATCTACGTTCCACCATCACCATCAGCATCATCATATGAAACTTAGTATGGAGTCATCATCAACAACATGTAAAGCCTTATTTTTATACTGTGTGTGTAAAAAAGTGCCTTTTTAAAAACATTCCACACAGTTACATGAAAAAGAAGAAACTGTTAAACACGGTTTCTTAAAAAAAAAAGTTGTACTATACTTGCCATCGTTTTCCTTGTGTAAATTTAATAATCACCAATAAGTACTTTGTATTCTTTTTTGTCTTTGAAAACAAATATTTTATTTATTTTCTTCCATTTCCTAATAAATATGTTACATGATCAATTATGTAATTAAATAAAATATCATAAAACTCATTTAATTAAATAATTTCAAACTATGTTTTGAAAAAAGAATCTAGAACAGTTTTTTTTTTAATTTAATGATGTAATTATATAACTAAATACTAATAATAATGAATTCAAATACTTAATCAGTTATTCTTCCACAAAAAAAATAAGCAAAGTACGTGAATTCAATATTATTATTATTATTATGATAGAAATTTCTTTTAATATTTAATATTAATTAATTTTAAAATTTTCAAAATAAAATATTCCTATCATACCTAAGACAGAGTTGTATAGTAATAATGATTTCAAATTCGAACTTTTTCTATTCTTTAACAAACATTTTAAGTATGTGGATTCATTATGATTATACATAATACAGTTTAGAATGAAAAAATGATAGGATTTTCTTATCATAATAAACATTTGTGCAGTAATTTAAAAATCCTATCATAATGAAGTGTATGAAAGCAACACAAAACACACATTTTTTTCTAATTAAAACATTTCTTTTTACTATATTTTTATTAAATTTATTACTACACTGTTTAGTATACATGAAAAAAACAAATGAATTTTCTTCTTTATGAACAGACATCAACTTCGTCGATACCCTTCACAGGATGAGCATCGGTTTCCCCTACCATGGTCATCAGCTTGAAGAAAACATCCGAACTTCAGCTACTCTAACAACAACATTTCCTTGCCATAGTCAAGCTGTGGAACGCACAGTGAAGGCGTCGAAAAATTGCGGCCAGAACGCAAGAGATATCTACGTTAGAGCCCAACTGAAGTATAGAAGAAGAATGCCCCGCTTCGGGACCAAGAATAACTACGTGACCTAAAGTCAAATGTCAACGTATGCCTACTTCGGAACTCGATTTGCAACTACCTCCTCGTGGTGACTTCTGGGTTTTTTTGCGTACAGAGCTAAATAAGCAAAAAGTTGCACAAAGAAAATCGTGTTATATCAATGGCGATGCCTATAATCATCGTTAACGTAGCATTCCAAAGAAAATCTGGACATTAATTCCAGCAACTGAGCTAATATGGCTGTACTTTGACTCATAAACATTTAAAATTATTTACTGGCAATGCTACCAGTTTCTTTTAATAAAATAATTCTATTATAGCCATCAGGTAACTGTGAAAACGACAAATAGCTTTTCTGTCATTCTTGTTGTGCGTGTTGCCTAACAAAAACAAGCTTTAAGTCCGTTGGGGCAGGGTAAGGGGTTGTCCAAAAAAATATAAAAAATCAGTAAAGTCTGTGCCACTATTGGCACCTTTGCCGCTCTAGCCTTCATCGTATTTCCAACAAAAGTGCAAAAAGCTCCACCCTATTATGCATGAAAGGATGGCCAGCAATTCGTGCAGATCTTTGTGTTAGAGACAGCTTAAAAGGAATCAAGGCAAAACTATTTCTATTTCAAAAATATAATCTGTGTACAGGTACAATAATGCTTTAGTTTCCACTTTGTCGCGTACTCATATTCATATTAATGGCATAGTTATTAATTTATTCAAAATAAAATATACTGAATAAAATATGCAGGTATCGCATGAGAAAATAATTTTCCCGGCTAAACCAAATTTTCAATGGCTCAGTCTTAAACCTCAAATTAAGGCTGGAAGATGGTTTTTGTACCTATATATTCCTGAAAGATATAGCTTTGCTGGTGTGCATTTTATGTATGTGGGAGGAGGGTAAATATCATGTTTTTTGTTTTGATTCTTCAACAGGTTTTTTGGGGCCATTTCCCCTCTTTTGGGGATAGATTCAAAAAAAAAAAAAAAAATACGTAAAGCAATGAAGTAGGTTACTGCATGGTAATATCGTGTATTTGTACTTCTTGCTTATATGGGGGAGTAGGAAGGGGGCAAAGTTAGCTAATTTTTCGAGTTTATTTTTTTGACGTAAATTACATTTATTTTTACAACAAACATCAATAGCTCAGTCCTTAATTAAGCTAGAAAGATGATTTGGTACCAAAGTATTTTTGTGGGATAAAGATTTCTGTCAGTTGCATTTTATGTATATAGGGGGTACGTATATAAGGCCAAGAGAGGGAGAGTGAAGTTTTTTTTCATCAAACTTTTTTCATCAGGTTTTGGCGGGTATTCCTCCCCCCTTTGTGGTACATCCATAGAAATTGGTATGTGAAGCAACGAAGTAGTCCCCTACATGATAGTAACCTGTATGTGTACTTGTTGTTTATAGAGGAAGAGGGGTCAAATTTGGTTAATTTACATTTATTTTCGGGACGGTCTCATTAACACAAGATATACATCACTGAAGTGTCTAGAAGCATAATTCTTGTTGGTATACATGATGTGTGCAGCAAAAGTGATTTGTATATAGACATGGTACTATAGTGCGGGAGAGGAGATAATGTCTAATTCAATGAATGTCTTTCTCCGCATATATTTTTTTTAATATTTCCTATATAAAATGAATTCATTACGCAAAGGCAGCAATGGCTACCATTTTTTATATTATTGTCACAAGTATGTGGCCTACACATTAGCATCATTTTGTCAGCGTAGGGTGGCTGCACATGTTGCCGGGGCCCCGCAAAGTCAATATTTTCATATTTTTAAAGATTTTTTATGTCTGTTCTTTTTCTACGAATACGGCGGGAATTTCACGAATGTTACCTCGTTGGAATTTGTGGTCTGTAGGCTTTCCAATGATGCATAACTCATGACTCTGTGATAATTTGGGGGGTCACCAGAGCCCCGAACGTGAGAGTCTACCGTTTAGTTAAAATCTCTGGCGGGTGTCTAGAGTTCATTGTGTTGTTGTGCCGTAAACTCTAATCATTATTAGCAACCCATGTTGCAGGTAGAGATATATCTTAAAAACTGTTTAGTTAAAATGTCATTTGCTCCTTGTAGGCTAGTCACTGCTCTTTTATATGAGTTGTGTTGTATTTGTCAGAGCATTTCTTCTAGCTTATGACCTGAGAACTGTCATTATTATGGAAATGAAAGTGATCAAAAAAAAAAAAAAGTTCTGAATTGGTGAGTTTGGATCTTAGAATAGTGTATAGTGTGTTTAACCTCCGTTATTCTTGGAAATTAAGAAATGTTCAAATACTTCACTTGAATTTCTGTTGGTTTAGTTATACGCACACTCACGTGAAGAATGTCGTTCAGTAATTGCTGTTATAATAAGAATATAACTCTGCTTGTAATTTACTCTGCACAAATCCTGCGGAGGATGGGTTGTTTGTTAGAAAATTAAATTAGCTTCTTCAATCTGATATTTTAGTTGTTTTAAACAAGTCCAACCAGCATCGAAAAAAAAACACGTTTAAAACAATTTGTTTAAAACGTTTAAAACAAACTGAATAAAACAACAGCCCTCGTTTTAAACATGTTTTAACCACTTGTTTTAATCATTTTGTTTTAAACATATCAACCCTGATTGAAATACACATGAACGGAGAGATCTTGTCTAATGACTTGTTAGTGTGTAACGACACGAAAATACATATTTGTAGAAATTGTATGCTTCGAGAGTGGAGTCAATTGTTTCAACTCGTTAACTTTTGTGACAGTTATCAAGTTCAATATAACAACAAAGAACTGTTAATTGCCCAAATGAGTGCATCACTTGAACAATTAAAATCTACTATTCAGAATGATGACAGTAAAAGCTCTGAGGCTACACTACAGAAATTAACATTTATGTATAATCGTTTCTCTTATTTTAAAAATAAAAAAAATAAATACAATGTAAATATAGTTTAAAATTCATTCTTGGTATACATGCAGTCTTGCAAATGTTATGTGTCATCAACATAGGTATTCTGCCCTTAGTGGCAGGTCACTTGTAGCAGCTGAGAAGCTTCCATGCTCCACTAACCTCTTCGTCCTCCGCTAACCTCTTCGTCTTCACTTATGATCTTTCTGTTTTAATATTATCCATTAATTGTAATCTCCTTCGCCCTCTACCTCTCTTCCCCGCCACTATACCCTCTATGACGTCCGTCATGATACAACTTCTTCTTAGGCAATGTCCCAACCAGTTTCTGTTCCTCTTCTTAACAATATCTAAAAGTGTTCTTTTTCTCCCTCACGATTTCTAACACCCACTCATTCGTTTTCCGCTCGACCCAACTAATTCTTTCCATTCTTCTCCACACCCACATTTCGAAGTAGTTTTTCATCATTTTTACGTAATGTCCACGTTTCCGCCCCATACAGTACAACACTCCACACGAAGCATTTTATGAGTCTTTTTCTCAACTCTCTATTCAAGGTCCCACAAACAAACTTTTCTTCCTCCTAAAGTCTTCTTTCGCCATTCCTGTCTTTCCTTTATTTCACGTTCGCACTTCATGTCATTACTAAGAATACTACCCAGTTATCGAGAACTATTCACTTGTTCTATTTGCTCCCCTCCCACTGTCATATTTGACACAGACCTCTTCGTTCCAATCACCATGTTTTTTGTCTTTATAATATTTATTTTCATGCCATATACTTCGAAGCCCATCCTCAGGTTTTCTAATATTTTATTGATTTCCTTTTCAGATTCTGCAACAAGAGCCATATCGTCTGCAAATCTTATACATCTAATCATTGTAACTCCTACCGAAATGCCGCCATCACCATGTAAACTCTTTTTCACTATCTCTTCTAGATAGACAATAAATAGTGTTGGCGAGAGGCAGCATCCTTGTCGAACTCTTCTTCCAACTTCACTCTCTTCCGTCAGTTCTTCCCCTATCCTAACACTTCCTTGTTGGTTCATGTCTAAGTTTCTTATGAGTCTTCGATCTTTCCATTCCAACCCTATCTTCTTTAGAATTCTCAACAACAATTTCGAATTCGCGCGGTCAAAAGCCTTTTCTAGATCGATAAGTACAACATACACCACTTTCCCCCTTTCTATAAATCTTTCACCGACCGCCCTTAATAATCCAATAGCATCTCTTGTGCCCTTACCTCTTCTGAACCCGAACTGCTCCTCCTCAACTTCTTCATTTGTTTTTTCATATAACCTTCTATTCAGTATTCGGAGAAAAACATTAGGTGCATGAGATATGAGACTAATAGTTCTAGAATCCTCACATCTCTTTGGGTTCGATTTCATAGCCATCGGTATCATGATCGTCTTCAGGAAGTCTTTTGGACACTCTCCTGTCTCATGTATTTTATTGCATAGTCGGAATAATTCTTTCTTTCCTTTGTCTCCTATATTTTTAATGAATTCGATTGGTATATTATCTATCCCTGTTGCCTTTCCAGTCCTAATCTCGGATATAGCCTTTTCAAACTCATCCCGAAGAATAATAAATCCTTTATCATTGTCGTCTACTTCATTTTATACTTCAATATTTATTCTACACGGTCTCTCCCTACTCTCATATAAGTCTTCCACGTATTCTTTCCATCTTTTTATGGCCTCATTTCTGTCGCTGACTACCTTCCCATTTTAATTTTCTACTGCCATCGTAATACACCCTTGTTTCCTCCAACATTCCACAGATTTCACCTCCTTATACATTTCCTCATGTTTCTCAACTCTTTCTAATTCTTCTATGTCCTCGCATTTTCTTTTGTGAAACTCTTCCCTCGCTCTTTCTGTTTCTCTCCGTAACTCATTATTCAACTTTCTGTACATCTTTCTGCCCTCTCCTGTATCAACCCGTACCCACGTCTTCCTTTCCCTCATTTTGTAACCCATGGTTTCTTAGCCGTTTTGTGTTCGCCGTAACCTACTGCTTCCTCTGCAGTCTGCTGTAAGCAACGTTTAATGTATTCCCACTGTGCGTTACTATCTGCGCCTATTCTTTTCTGGTTTGAATATTTTTCTTCGAATTTTTCAACGAAAAGTTTTCTTATTTCCTCGTTTTTCAACTTTTCAGTATTCAACACTTTATTACCTACTTTTCTTCTGTCTACATTTTTCAGTTGAATATCTACTTCGGCCAGCACAAGATTATGATGAGAGAAAATATCAGCCCCGGGAAGGGTCTTCGCGTTCTTTAAGCTATTCCGGTACCTGTCCTGAGTCATAGCATAGTCTATTTGTTATCTTCCACCGTCTATTGGTGATTTCCATGTATATCTTCTTCTCTTGTGCTGATTGAACCAAGTGTTCACAATTACTAGTGAATTCTGTCTACAGAAATTCACTTGTCCCTCTCCCCTTTCATTTCTTTCGCCTAAACCAAATTTGCCTACGATACTACCTTCCTGTTTTTCTCCCACAACTGCATTGAAATCTCCCATTACGCATGCATCCCTCTTCTCCTACCTATAATTTATTCTATTTTCTAATAATTTTCGTCTACTTCTTCAGTTGCATGCGAAGTCATCGGTTCATATGTCTGTATCACCACTAGATCCTTCGTTTTCCCTTTAAGTCTTAACATCATAACTCTATCATCAATAAATTGAACTTTCACTACCGTCTTCTTTAAACGCTTTCCAAGAATTATTCCTACGCCGTTATGACAGCCCTTTTCATTACCTGAATAAAACATTCTATACTCTTCGCTTTTCAACATCCCATTACCTTCCCATCTAACTTCATAAACTCCTACCAAATATAGGTTATTTTGTTTTATTTCTTCTTTAAGATTTTCTAATTTTCCTCCTTGTAATATAGTACGTACGTTCCATGTCCCTATCCTAAACCTTTTGTTCTTCCCTGTCTTTCTTTATCTGTCTCTCTTCTGCCCATTATTACTTTTCCGTCCAATAGTCCTTCCCAAACCATCCACTTCCCGGAGATCCGAATGGAGGGATATTTTACCTCCGGAACTATATTTTCACTTGCGAAAGAACATTGTACATATGTTCTCTTTTTGCTGCCAGCAAACTAGGGGAAACAGAGTGGTGATTTCCCGTTGCCTTCCATCCCGCAGTATCCCAACCGTTAAAGTCACTCTGACCACGCCTGGGACTAAATGTCCAAGTTGCCGAAACAATCACTATGATTTCCGCCGACTTGGCTACTGGAGAACTGCTGCCTTGTCCCAGAACAATCTTCTTCTGGCTACCCCATTTAGGCCAATTCGGTAGGATGGCCCTTCTGGTAGTGAACTACCACCGATATAGCTCTAAATTTCACTGTACCACGCAATCCTCCCCACCCGACACATAAGTGTCTTCGTAAAGTGGTATTTATCGGGGAGGATTATGTGTAAGTAGGTTTAATAATATTTTATCTTTACCACGTCCAAGGTATTTGCAAAAACTGTCTGCTTCTTTTGCTGTAACTCCTGCTTGTGAAGAGTATATGGATTGTAAAAAAAAAAAATATATACTATGCGTCTTTTAGAAAATGACAAAACTGTGAACCTATTAGTTGACGAAATTCATGTTAAGGAAAGTTAAGATTATAAAACTGGGCAGTTATTTGCTTTCTCGTCTAACAATTCCGAAAATGTAGCAAATAGTATTGTTGCATTCCTAATCAGTTCTGCTTTTGGAACATTCAAAGAAGTTGTCAGATAAAGTCCTGTCAAACAGGTGAAAGGTTCAGAGTTACCAATAATGACAAAAAATGTGATAATGCAGATGCAAATGTCAGGTCCCAAGGGTTTATTCATAATAAGCGATAACAACAGAATCAATCGTGTTATGTTTAATATTTTAACAGCAACATTAGACTTTATTTTCATATCGAAGGCAATCCTTTAAAATATTTGTACAATATGACAGTGTTAAGTTTCTAAAAAAATATTCGCAATAACTGGCTGAATATTAAAAAGAAAACACAAACATTTCATACACCCTTTTGGCGTAGCTTAGATAAACCTCTGTCAAATACAGAATTAGCTGTTATGCAGGGTGATGATGTTATTGATGCTTCGTTTTCAAAAATACGTCAACTGTATGAGAAAGAAATAATGAAGTTGGTTAAATTTGCATCTCACTTGAAATTTTCAAGCGTATGTAATGACAAGTTTGAAAGCCAAAGGTTAATTTGTTCGTTGACGTGTTTAATGAAGTTAGTGTATCAGCATTATGTTTGCTTGGTTATGAGGGTATAGCATATTTTGTAAATCTCATTTTGAGATGGTGGTCGGTTTTGAATATCAAAAGACGTAAGACACACTGTCTGCAAAACAAGGCTTTAACGAAAACGTTTGAGGTTGCTCATGACATTCGGATACGTTTCCTCGACAATTTTATGGCGTGGTTGGATAAATGGACGGAAATGAAGAGTGCAAATTTTGTAATCGGCAGTTTGACCAAAGACACATACAATGCTTTGTATCACTGTACTTTCGAAATGAAAGCTGAACGGAAGCTAAGGATCAAAAGTATATTAGGAATTCGTTCCACAAGATATGGAAATGTTTCATCCCCAAGCGAAATATTGGATGATCATTACAAGTTTGTAAATAGTAAAGATGATATAGATAGTTTGTTTCTTGAGATTTTAAACAAAGACTATTTTAGCAGTGTTAGATGATTCTTCATTTCTATACATACGTGGATATATGTGTTTCAAAACAGCACACAAATTATACTGTGATGCGTGTAATGATATAATGGTACACAAAGAAGAATCAAAAGACAAATCGTTGGTACCGTCAGATTAAATTGTAAGAGTATGCAAACATGTATATGCCATCATGCAGGTGTTAATATCTAAAGAATATAAGAACACGTTCATTTTAAACAATAATCAGAAATTAGTCTTGCATCGCTTAAATATACTATTAATAAGCAGAGACAATAACATACCTGATTGTTTATATAGTATTGTAAATCCATGCCACCACGACAGTGAAAAATTGGTTGAAAACATTTTGTTTCTATAAGTATTCAAGATTAAAAAAGCATTCTGTTGTAAAAGAAAGGAATAGAAGGAAATTGGACATCCTTTCAGCATGAGAACGGTCTTCGATAGACCTACAGTTCTGACAATTCTGCCAAATTTGTATAAATATACTGTATATGTATTATCTACAATACTTATGAACATGGGCGACCGAAGAAAATGTTCTAGGAGGCGTCTCCCAGGTTGCTATATTACGTTTGATATTTTTATTTGTATTAATAAAATCTTAAGAAATTTAAGTTGTTATAATACACATATCGATGGTTGAGCGCCAAAAGGGCGTAACTGTCGAATTTTAAATTTTGGAGGTAATGCTATGAGGACATGTACAATGGATTGAATTTTCTTGTGCCAAGACGCCTTAATGAAAATCTCTATCCTTGGAACGTTATTCGAAAATGATATAAAGGTATAACTGAGTTATTAGCATTTGCTTCTGTGCCAGAGAGGCACATATCACTTAAGCCTCTAAACTAATAAAATTGCAGTTACGCCTTTTTGGCGCTCAACCATCGATATACATTTTTGTGAGCCAAGAGGGCCGGGCCCCGACCTTCGGGCGCCCGTGCTTATGAATACTTATGTAAACGTATATAAAACTGGAATAGGACTTCATGTATGCATCATCGTCACTCATACACATAGCCTAGGTGCTGGAAAGGACACTGAATTTCAATTCAATTTTCAATTTAGTGATCTTAAGCCTATCCTGCTGTTCTTTTACCTTCCCTTGTCAATAAATTTTGTAATCATATTTTATGAGTACTTCTAACTTTATGAATGGATTTTCTATTATTCTAGTCAAGTTGTTGCCATGACCCTTTTGTTTTAAACACATTTTACTAATTGTATTGTATTTGTCAATTACTCTTTGATTACATATTAACTTAGGTAGGCTACGCTATATTAGTCGCTTGTTTATTTCATTCAACAAGAAAATTCTATTTGTTTGTTGGACAAACTAATCACAAAATTTGACAAAAGGAAGTGAAAAATGGGTGAAAAAAAAACAACCTGCAGCAAAAGCAGAAAAAGATTTGTCCCCGCGTTGCTCGCAATGGGCGTAGGGCGGTGTGGGAAACAGCGTTGCCACACCGAAGGCCGGGGCCTTCCTAAAGACAACTATGTGTTAACACGAGAAATTCATTGATCGTGTCACTTATTAACTTACTGTCTTATGATCATCAAAACCTTCAGTGTACTTCCCGTAGATATAGAAATGTGATATAGATATAGAAATGTAGCATCCAGGTTTGTGTAGTGTGCAAGTAACAAACAAATAAAACAACATGATGATATTTCCCTTCCCTAACCCTTTACAATGGATGTGTTGATTCTTCAACAAAACTGCTTCAAATCCAATCAGAAACTTCATAAAGTATAAAATATGTAGCCACGTATCGAGTTTGCAGTAATAATAATAATAATAATAATAATAATAATAATAATAATAATAATAATAATAATAATAATAATAATAATAATAAAGGTATCACAGAATTACAATACCAATTACGTAAACAGTATCTTCCAATAAAGGAAAAAATAATTGCCACGACGAAATTCGAACCCGGGTCGCCCCTATAGATGTTTCGTGTTTTACCACTCTGCCACAAACTCCTCATAGAAAGATAAGTAAATAAACTAGTAGTTAGGGAAGATACAAAAAGAACTTTCTATTTCTATACGTGTTGAAACAATTCAAAGAGTGCTAAAATAATATCTGCCGTATTTTCTTCTCTGGAAATTAGAAGTTAAGTAGGGGAAGAATTCTAAAGTAAATCGGGCCCATCGTTAAAAACAATGAGATGGCCTCAACTTCAAGAATGTTTCGTGATATTTTCCTCATTGACGAAGGTCTATATAAATTGTTTTTGAGTTAAAGAAGAAAATCTCGAGAAAGTCATTGTGACATTCACACAAGGAAGATCTCCTTATATGAGCATTAGTATCTTTTGTATTGCCTTACATGAACTAATTGTAACTAGCTAATAGTTCGGATGGAAGATGAAGTGATGCGATAGGTAAGGGTTGACGCATTGAACTTCTATTCTGGAGACCTAGGTTCAAATCACTGCCGGATTCAAACTCTTTCAAATGTTTCAATTTCATTTTCAGTGCACACTCAGTGTGACTAGGAACATCTTTTCCTACCCAGAAAGAGGAAGATGTTAAAATGAGGAGAATTGGAGAAGGTCTGTCAATGGAGGAAAGATTTACAAATTTATTTTCAACATTTTTTTCTAGATTGGACATTTTCATCTACTTTCAAGCATTTTCTTATTCATGAGTGGTCAGTATTTTTATTTCTCTGAGAATACAGTATATAATGAAATAATACATTACATACACAGCAATATTGACATTTATATATGGCGTTGATTGGACAACACGATCCGAACTATAGAGATTCATCTTAGAATTAAGAACTGTTTCTTTAGTCATTTACTTTACAATTTTACCTGCATAAACGCCTGGCTCAGTGCTACCAACTGCTGTCAGTGCCGAGAAAAGTTTCGTGTAAGTTGGGTTGCATTTGTCCAGGCTCTCTCACAACTTCAAATGATGTGGACACCAAGTAATGGAATTAGAACACTCAGAGAAGGATGATACTTTTGCTAGTGGCTGTACCAGTAATCATTGACTTGGAAAGTCCCCATTCTGCGTTTCCTTAACATAGTGGGTTATGTATATGTGCTTCATCCACGCAAATCTTATGCACGGGCTACGTATGTGTTCATCATCCACACAAATGCACATTTGCAAATGTACGGCTTATGCATGAATAGTGCACATGTGTCGTACACGTATGCGTTGTCTGGGATACTACCATTTCCCAGAATATTGCCCCTTCCTCCTGGGACACCTTATATATATATATATATATATATATATATATATATATATATATATATATATATATATATATATATATATATATATATATATATATAATTTTAATTCTTTGTACCTCTCACTTGGGGTAATTTCCGCATGTGTGCATTTTAACCCAACAACAATATGAGTATTTTGCCCCTAACATATAATTTTCGTAGAATTGGCAACTCTGATCAGTACGTTTTTTTCTCAGCCTCATGGGCCATAGAGTTGTATTCATCACTTCACCTATCTTACTCCAAATTAGTATATATATACTAATGTTACTCAATGTTTTCAAACACAATCGTTTCCGCAATGTCTTAATATTATATCATATCATGTTAAAATATATATGTGATATTTTATGTTCAACTTACATCCGAAATTCAACGCTTGTTTCTGCAACTCTTCTTGCCTTGCAAAGGATAGGCGCGGTATATCCCATATTAACCAGCGTTGCAAGATAACTGAGAAACTTTGTTCTGAGCATTTAACCCGTATGTGCGTTTTCCCTGAAAGACTCTGTATAACATTATCGCAAATGTGAAAAATCTATGTTCAAATGCTTATTTTCTAAGTGCAATAATTTCCGTTTTTTAAGTATAGATATTTAAATCGAGAAATTTAATTATAAACGGCACATATCACTTTGCTAATAATTAGTGAAGAATTCCAGAAAATAGGAAAGTGTTGTGAACTTATATTTACTAATTATGTAAAAACGAGAATACTAATTTTTATGTTATGATAATTGCACAATGGACCAAATATTTACCATTCGATAAATACTTGAAAAAAGTGGGAATACAGTAACCCAGTACATAAACTATTTATTGATTTAGAACAGCTTACGCCCCGTTAGAATAGAAACATCGTTTAAGAATTTGGAATACCGAAAAATCTAATTAGATGAACTAAAATGTATTTAAATGAATCCCAAAGTAATGTCCAGGTAGGAAAATTTTTGTCCACGAACTTTAAGGTGGATTGTCGCCACGGTGTCGTTGTCGCATTATTATTCAACTTTGTTCTGGAGTACCCTATAAGGAAAATCAAAGATAGCAATCAGTGTCTAGAATTGAATGTTATTCACCAAGTTATGGTGTATGCTTATGATGTAACTTTAATAGGGGATGATAGGAGAACAATACACTGACAACAAAAATGTAGGTGGCTTACTTAAAAAGATAGGTTACATGCGTGATTCCTGTAGTTTTTGGACTTAACGTACAGCAGACGTATAACTGAAAACGCATGTTTTATAATATAAGTGTTCTGTATAAGTGTTCCATCTATACGTCCTTTCAGTATGACACAATGTAGGCGGTCAGGATCTCACATACAAATGGACGTATATAACATATAACTGACGAAGGTAGCATAAGTATATGCATGTGATATACAGAAAATTGTTAGATGTCAGACATCCTGCAACAGCATGATGTAACATCTAAGGGCAGTGCCCATGTAGCATACGGATAACGTATGCTCCGTACTGATTTCCATAGTAAACAAGAGGATACCGTATATTTGTACAATATACCGCTCTCGGAGAGTGGATTTTTTTCTGTGTAGAAAGAAATGAAAAGTCTTATTAAATGCTTGCAGGGACATGAGTTTAGAAGTAAATGCATATAAAACTAAATACATGAAAGTTCGTCGGGATCGGAATATTGTAACTTATGGATCCGTTGAAATATGATATAATACTTTTGATAAAGTGGATACTTTCAAGTATCTAAGATTAGTATTAACAGACAAGAACCATATTCAGGAAGAAATTAAATGTCGACTAAAAGCAGGAAATTCGTGTTATTATTCAGTTCAAAATCTTTTGTTGTCGCGAATTTTGTCGAGGAATTTGAAGCTTAAAATATATAAAATGATAATCACGCCTTTTGTGTGTATGGTTGCGAAACATGGTTACTTACTCTGAGGGATGAACAAAGACTGAAAGAATTTGAGAACAAGAGCCTGAGACGAATATTCGCACCCAAGAGAAACGGGAATGGGGAATGGCGGAAACTTCATAACGAGGAACTACATAATTTATACGGTCTAACAAAACATTGTTAGAGTCATCAAATATAGGAGGCTCAGGTGGGCAGGTCATGTAGCGAGGACGGAAGAAAGTAGGAACTCTTGCAGTCTTAAGTAGAAGTCCAATCGGAAAACGACCGTTAGGAAAACCTAGGCGCAAATGCGAGGTAAATATTAAGATGGATCTGGCAGAAACAGGAATACAAAGTAGAAACTGGATCCAATTGGCTAAGGATAGAAGTCAATGGAGAGCTTTTGTGAACGCGGCATTGAACCTCCATTTTCTATAAGCCATAGAATTAGTTAGTCAGCTCTGTTGTGATAATCAAATTCAAGTGACAGGCCTGTAAAGGCCACTTTTACTTATAATTTAAGAATATCATTCTCAAAGCCAGGCCCGTGCTGGGTCACTAACGAGGGCGGTGGACAAGTCTACCAAAAAGGCGCCTGTAGTTTATACAAGTTTTTTTCTTTCACTCTCTAAATCTTGCCGCCAATGCAAATGTTGCACACAGAGTATACGAGACCATGTATATATGCTATGTAGTTGACTTTTATTTTCCTTCTTTGCAATTTCTGGAACAATATCTATGAGAAGGAGATTATGTCATACGGGATCTACACAACTTATCCGATTTCACCAAACTGACTTGAAGGTAGACCTTAAGTTGCTTAGCTTGTTTATGGAATATTTTCTTATTCAAGCCTTCCGTGTTATTGAGCATGTAAAAGATCACTAATTGCTTTTTAACACAAGAATACGGGAAACATACGTGAAACAACCATACTTAACATTAATTTGAGGCTAAATGTGAAATAAATGCAGTGTGTACTTATAAGTGTTAAACTCATAGTGTTAAAATCAATGGAAGTTTATTATTATTATTATTATTATTAATTATACATTCCTATCCTAGTACAAAGTTAATTCTTGGGTCAGACATGCAACATATATTGACGCTCTTAAAAGTCGGTTCACTGAAAAAGAAAAAAACGTATGTGGCGTACATGACAACGTAGATTATATTTGTAAATCTTGTAGCTTTGGATTTAACGTATAGCAAATGTATAACTTAAAAATATGTTTTATACGTACTTCCGTATAAATGTTCCGAATAAACGTATTTTCCACACGAACGAAAGAAATGTATACAGGCAGCAGAATATCACGTACAGATGGACGAATGTAACATAAAGCTGACGTATGCGATATCCATATATGCATGTAATATACTGAAGACTGTTAGATGTCATACATTCTGCAACGGCATGATGTAACAGCTAAGCGGGAAAAGTATGTAGCATATGTATAAGTTATGCTTCCTACTGATTTAAGTAGTACACATAAGGATTCCGTATTCTTGTACAACATACCTTTTTCCAAATCACGGATTTTTCTCAGTGTATATTGTAAAGTATTCACGCACACTTTCTTTCTCGTTTTGTGTGAAAATAACCGTAGATTTTGACACTAAATTTTCTCTCGCTGAGCTTACGTGCGGGTTTATTACTTACTTTATTAGTATTTTAATACCGTAGAAATCCACAAAGCATGCATGGTTAATTTTCATGTTTGTTTTGCACCAGATCTCTTTTGCGTTAAATTTTCAGTAATTCATTTACATTAATTAATCTTCAGTTGCATATCTTGACGTGGTGAGATAACCTTTTCCTGGCTTCTTTCGAGCTTTATTTTGATTTCCTTGCAATTATGAAACGTATGTTTTTCTCTATATGAACTCAATATTTTGCATGTGAATGTATTCATTTTTCACTGAATACTATGTATATATATATATATATATATATATATATATATATATATATATATATGCATGTATATATATATATATATATATATATATATATATATATATATATATATGCATGTATATGTATGTATATATACTGTATATATAATGTGCGTTACCAAGTATAGGTAGGAAATTGAGGTAGCTGTAAGCTCTCAGTATACCATCCTCTTTTTGTGAACTGATTCGTAATATTACAGCAATTTCGACAATTATTTATTGTCGATCGCTCATAGGGAAAGCTGTACTTCGATTACCTATTGAGATGCATATAACGAACAATACCATATTCATTATAAGCGAAACTTATTTTTCAAACGTCTTTGTTTTTGTTTTTTTCTTTCTTTTTTTGACTCTAAATAATGCACTATAAAAGATAAAATATAACATCCAGGCAAGTGTATTCGTTTTGCTTTCAAAAAGGAAAAGCAAAAGAATGAAACGAAACTTGTCAATAGAGGCCGTGACACCCAACACCATAAAGAATTATTTCTGGGTACCATGACTACAAAATCTCATTAATTTTCATGAGTAAATAAAGAAGATGGGATGCACGTTACATGAAATGTGACCTTTGCATGCAACAAGAAGTTGTCTAAAGTGGATTAAAATAGAAGTTTTGTAGTTCAATGGAAAACGCCACGGAGTATCACCTAATGTGAGACCTCAATATTTTGAAATTATACATTTTCCGCAAGCGAATAAACAAGATTGATGTAACAAAGGGCATGCAATGAAAGACAATACACAATAAATCATATGTATTGTAAAAGTTTGTGTTTGTGTTTATTGTGGTTAGGAGATGCACATGGGAATAAGGAAATAACCAGATTTATGGAAATACATACAAGCACACACTCAGACACACACACACACACACACACACACACACACACATATATATATATATATATATATATATATATATATATATATATATATATAGATAGATAGATAGATAGATAGATAGATAGATAGATAGATAGATAGATATAGAGATAGATAGATAGATAGATATATAGATAGATAGGTAGGTAGATAGATACATACAGTGTATATATATATATATATATATATATATATATATATATATATATATATAGAGAGAGAGAGAGAGAGAGAGAGAGGGAGATGGATAGATGTATGTTCAAGAATAACTCTGAAAAGCAGTTTTAACTAACATGGTTTACATATTACTTACAGTATGAAACATAATACTATGAGATGTCTCCCTAGCACACTTAGGGGGATAGAAGGGGTGATTTATAAAAATGACAAAAATGGCAAATATTAGTGTCGAATCCAAAGTTTTTTGGGGGCTGAGATTAGTAGTGACACTCCTAATGCCATTAAATTCTAAGTTCAACCCCACTAGTATCCCTGAAGGAAATTGTTACATGTAAAAATAATCGAAAACGACCGATATTAGTATCGAAATTATAGTTCTCGGGGTCCCTAAGTTGATTGTTGGTGACAGTTCCAATGACCCTCAAGTTCTACTTCAGTCTTCAGTGTGGGTAACATCAACTAGACATCTAATGGGGAGTGCTGACATATAAAATGGTCGTAAACGGGTGATGTCAATCTCGTATCCTTAGTTTTGGGTACGCTGAGATGAAATGTGGCACCCTTGATACCGTCTAAGTGCAAGCTCAGCAATCATTATTACATCTAGGGGAAAGTGGCGGCATGTAAAGAACAATCGAAAACGACCGGTATTAGTGACAATTCTATAGTTATCGGAGTGGAGGTTGATTGGTGGAAGTTCCAATGCTCTTCAATTCTAAGTCCAGACCCAGTTGAGGTAAGGCCTCTTAGTGCCCCTAGGAGAGCATTAGATGTAAGGATTGTATCGAGGTGAGTTTTGATATATTCTCGGTCTCGCTTTATTGCCAAATAGCTATTTCATTCTCGGTCTCGTCTGGTGTCGAAAATCGCCATCTCGTTCTAAGTCTCGTCGCGATCAATAGATTCTTGTCTCAATTTCGTCTCCTTTGGTGTAACTGAATTGGTATGCTCGAGATCTTGAATTGCATGCAAATTTCATTGACCTGTTTTGTGCACAGATTTTGATCCACTTCGGCGTTTTAATTTTTCTTTTTTTCTGTCCTTTTCTTTCTTTTTTATTTTCTTTTGCTGTAGACAAGCAGAGAGAAATAAAATTGTGGTTCTTTTAAGGGTTAAATAAATATTATTTGACGAGTAAATGTGTAAAGATAAAATTTTTATACCAATTTATATACAGTAAATCACTATTGATGATTCCGCCAAGCTTTAATAATTTCCTTGATCGAAATTTTAGCCTTATAGTTTTCAGAAATTTAAAACATCCTCTCTCATATCCTGAATATCTACAATTTTAAGTTTCTGACACTGTTTCACTATGCAGTTATGTCTTTTCAATTCATTCTTTCTTTGTGCACTGACTTTTCCTTTTGCAATCGATCATGATTCCATTTTGTTTCTGTTTGTATCTTTAGAATGGACAAAATCATCTGATTTCTTTCTTGACACGGCGAGTAAAACTGCTAGTTATAGTGTTTATGAAATGCTTCCGCCCATTCATCGTTCGAGAAATTGGTGAGGGTTCTGAAGCCCATATTATCAGTGGAACATAAATAAAACAAAGAAAAAGTATTATGATATTATAAATAATAATAATAATAATAATAATAATAATAATAATAATAATAATAATAGTAATAATAATGTAAAAATTGTCTTCAACGAAACTGAACTGGACTCGCAATCCATTAAAATCCATTAATAGATAATCCGGTAAGCGAAGGAAGATCTATGCAAAAAAAAAAAAATAAATGTATATATAATGGACATACTGAAATAAATGAGACGCTGCATACACCTTAGTCAATTTAAAAGTATTTATTTCTACTAGGAATTAATACATCCACAACAATGAACAGGAAAAAAAATACTAAACACGCACTACCTTTATTTTTACTCTTAGTCAAGGAGGATTTTCTGTACATATTACTGCTTGAATGCTAGATTTTAAACAAGCACTTTAGCCTGATAAACCAATATAAAAATATCAATGTCATTTTAACGTAAGAAATTGTTGCAGTTCTTCTAAGCTTGTGATATCTTGATAAGTCCTTACACAACGCTCTTCTTCCAACTCAATGCCATATTTCTTTTCCTTCTCTATCTCCTTTCCTCCTTTTAGATTCCATGTCCTGATGGAGGGCGCTACGAACTTGTAAGTCATTTTCAGCAAGATGTCCGGATACTTTTGATCGCATACTAGGAATATAGCGATGTCCGCATACTAGAGAAGTGTCAGAATGTAACGATATGTAAAATTCTAATACTACATTATGAAGCTGTCACCTAGAAGAAAAAAAAATATACTTGAAGATTCGAACATGAATCAGTTGATAGTTAACGTATACTCACATTCTGCTTTTTGCTATAAACTTTAAATGTGGAGCTTGTGATTTTTTTGTTTCTGTTGTCTTATCACTTAACAGTTTCTCTGTTTTCCCTGCTTGCTACACTATTTGTGTTGTGTATTGTGTAAATTGCATTTGCAAACATAATATATTTTCTTATTTTACTAGGATCCACAAATTTAAAAGTTTTAATAAGGTCAGTTTCTTTATTAAGCAAATTGTTTTTTTTTATATCACCCACTTCTTCAAGGGATATTAGATACTATCCCTCGAAATACTGCATTTTCCTTTGTGACCATACATCTATATCTATCGATCGCAGTAAAATAAAATGATTGAAGATAGAACTTGTTCCTGGGACTCTGAACCCATAAAAAGAACATTACTTGCTATTCCTTACTCTTTTCCTTCTATGGGAATAAGTGTTGAAACCACACATCGTTAACTTGAAGCACTTACGGTTTGAATAGAGGGTTAAGGGAATACGTAGAATCCATCCTTGGGACATTAAATCGATATAAAAGAAAAAAAAAACTCCTCAACATCTTTTACAATTTATTTTCCATGAAAAACTGAAACCAGATGTATTAGTCAGTTCAACCACTCCTAGTTTCGACATGGTGCTGCGGGGTTGTAATGATATATATACAATTAAAGGTTATTGTCAATTGCAAATACCTTTTGTCACTATCTATTACCATTCTGGTTCTTGGTGATAACCTTTGAAACAAGAAATTGTTAATTTGAACCGATTTTGGATTGAACATAGACTCCATGGACTTGATGGAACATATTCTTCGCAAGCTAAATCGATTGCAAGAAAAACACCTAATTTCGATATATCTTACCCTATTTGCTGTATAGAAATATGTATCACAACCGGAAGTAATGGTAACGTTAATTACTTTCGGTCATGTTCTCTTGACACGCTGAATCTTTTGTAAAAACAAATGATCTCGCTTTTTGTTACTGTTGTTTTATGTCGATGGGTGTTCAGACAAATTATGACTGATTTTAACAATTTCTGTTTTGAACAAAGCTTCAACGGAGGAGGAGAAGGTAGCTATTCTTGAGACTATGAATCAACTGCCAAAAATTAATTTTAATATTTTCTACCATTTCTTTACAGAAATCAGTATTGGAACGTAAAGTACTAGTAAATCTGAACAATGTCCGGTTTTGGTAGAATTATAAGTATAGTAACGGTGTGTTTGTTAAGAGCCTGCATCGTTTGCCAAAAACCGCTTCTCGCTAAGTGTTGTCATTTTTGTTCTATAGCGATAAACGTTGTAAACGTTATTGAAATCAGAAGTTATAGTAAATTTTAAGAACACCCGGTTTTGATAGAGTATTGTAGATAGTTGTCAAATGTTGCCTTTAGACTCTAAATCGTTCGCAGAGACCGCTTCTCACTTTCTAATATCCTTTTCTTCCTATGGCGACAAACGTTGAAACCGGAAATGGCTAAATCGAACAAATTCCGGTTTTAGTAGGTTAATGGAGGAAATAAAATCTAATATTTGTACGCTCAGTTAATTGCAACAGACAGCATCTTCAAGCACTTACAGTTTCTACTCTGCATAAATCGGTATTCAAACTTGAAGTAATAGTAAATTTTAACCACTTACATTTTTGGTAAAGTATTTTGGATAATCGTGATGTTGTCTTAAGAGGGTGACACGTTACTTTCCGTGAGTCGTTAAAACCAGTGCTCGTTACGTTACCGTCTTCATGCTATGACTTTAAAAGTTGACATTAGTATTGAAACCGGAAGTAATAGTAACTTTGAAGTACTCTCAATTTTGGTAGAGTGTTGTGAGTAGGATTTTATGTTGCCTTTACATGGGAAATTGTTTGCAAAAAAGTATTTCTCCCGGTATGGTGCCGTTTTCATCTATGGCCTTAAAGGTTAAATTCAAATTCGAGCTAGTTTGAACCACTTCTAGTTGAATATAGACTTAACGGATGAAACGGAACCTACCCTTTTTTTTTTTTTACTCTGAATCAATGGCAGAAAACCGATTCTCGATATCACTTACTGTCTTTCCACTAATATTTTCCAAAGACACACGGAAAGAGCCATTCTATGAGACTTCCGACATTTATACACAGCATAGTTTGGAAGTCTAAAAGCTGTCTTTTGTTCCAAAAATATTATTGACACTAACATACCAATGAGACTTTTGTATATAATTCAAAACGTAAGCGGTGATATTATGCCAGATTGGAACCAGTTGTGGGAAGGCCTTTGTACTATAACAGATCTCTGGGTTCAAGTAAAACTAATATTAATCTTTTTATTTTACATTGCAATAATAATTCATAGGTTCTTTTTTAATGTATATCAACGTCACGAAACTTGATCGAATTAACCTAGATTAACATAGAATGAAACTAGGTGGAACTTGTAACTTGATAAGTCATTTCTTGTCCTTCAAGGTCAATACAACAACAAAAGAGCTAATACTGGGACTACCTCAACACGCGCCTCGATTACTTCGAAATAACAGAACGATACAACAGACGTGCTCAGGTCTAGAACACTAATACCTTCAGCAGATAGTAAAAGGCTTAATTGTGTAGAAGCAACGCAGCAACGTTCTATGAAAAAGAACGCTTTGCTGTGTAAAGAGTGCTCTGGGTTGTTCTATCTGTTGCGTGAATGAAATACATTTTTAATAAATGCAAGAAATGAATTATTAATAATATACAAGTGTGTGAACAGATGGGAATATATTTTGAAAGAAAGAAACGAAAGCGGAAACATACGTAACTGTATTTGACTTTACATAATCTATTCCAAACGACTGTCACTAGTCTAATATAATGTGGAAAAATGCAAGAAAGCAATTAATATTAATAAACATGAACATTTAAAATATATTTTGTTGAGTTGATTTTGAGTTTAACGTCCCGTTCAGCAGCGAGGCTATTTGAGACGTGGACCTACTGATTAACGTGGAATCCGAACCACATGAGCTCCCGCTAAAATATATTTTGAAACAAATAATGTCCGCCAGACAGGACTTGCAATTAGGTCTGGTTACTCCAGACTCCAAAGCGTTGACTACAAGGTCACCAAGGTAATCTTATAAATGTTGGTTTGTCTATTATATTTATATTGCAGATAGGGAGAAGATAACAATATGGCATCGAGGTCGGTCAATTTGTTCGGATAAAATCTGTGTGTTGTGCATAGCACAATCCGTTCGAGAACATTTCCAGATGCCATTACTGGTGCGACCACCTCCTTAAAAGCCCATTTCGTAGAGTTAGAAAATCAGTCCTTTAATCCGCAATCAATCCGATATATATCGAGAAAATGAAATGGAATATTTAAGTTTTACATCTTACGCATATACCGTCTGGGCTGAAGGAGACGGTGATGATGAGAAATAAATTAGATCCCCGAGGAAACTTACACACACGGCCGATATATATATATATATATATATATATATATATATATAGACAATACGTTGATGCTAGTGGTCTACTAATCCACGCTTAGTTGCATGCTTGTAGAACATGCCCGCGACCGTTCGGTCTATATGATTCACGGTTTCCGCGAGAATGTAACGCACCCCGCCCGTAGTTGCTCGTGCTTGGACTTAATTCCTCATGCACAATGTGAAACGCCAAGATTTGTCCCTTAATCTTGACACCTAAGTGTGTAACCCCCATTCACTGAGGGAGTGGGATACGCCCACTGCGCGGCCAGACTGAAGTCCTGAGTGGCTACCAGTTTACCTACTGGTGGAGGCGGTCCTCCTTGCGAGTCAGGCCCTACCATACTCTGCAGGCATGGTGCCCGAGCGTTATAAGGCAAGCTCACCTCTCGCACATGTTCACCGTTATCCAGGTTCCTGGGATTAGTTCCCATGTGCTACCGAATCCCACGGTATGACCAAAGCCTCTCAGAGTCCAACCCAATCAGGGAACCCCAGGCAATGCCCGAGGGGGCTTGTGTCCTGGCCCTGCCTACCGCTATCGTTCAACTGGCAACGGCCGTGTGTAGAGGTGCCACACACACGTCAAGATGCTGTGCATCCCATCCCGGATCCAATGGTACATGTTAAGTCACCATTTGAGTTTGGAGCCTGCCCATGTCCTACAGGGTTACCTCCTGTCCACGGAATTAGTGCCGTTACTCAGGTGTCTGGGATTAGACTTTTCCCGCTTCCGTTTGGTCCTTGTAGCAGGCAGGAATCCGACTCTCCCCTCCCGGTAGGATCGTCCAAGCAATACGGGACTACCTCTCTTTTACGTGTTGAGGTACCACGTACACTCTAAGATACTTACTATCTCTTCCCAGACCCAACGGCACGTGTAAGTCGCCGTATGGGAGAAGGGCCGTGGTCACTGCTCTCCCCTGGTAGGGCCGTCCGAAGGACTACCTCACTTTTTACCGTGTTGAGGTACCACGTATGCTACCAGACCCAATGGGACGCGTTAGTCCCCCATTTGGGAGTCAGCGGGATGCCCGCAGGAATCCCTAATCCCTTGGTAGGATTGGAGGAGGAAGAAGACTTGGGGAGTCTTTTCCTCAGCGGAATGCATGCATTCCTTGTTAGTTATCTGCCTGTGCATAGGAGCTCTTCATACGGATCCCTCCGAGTTGGAGTTCGTTGGTACACGATATTTACACTATTTAAAAGATTTCACTCCTGCTGCAGACGTTGATCAATTCCATTATGTTCCTGTGGGAGAACTCCACGCCTATGTCTCAGAAGCTCGCAGTATCATTCTTTATAAAAGTTAGACACTGCAGTGGTGAACCTTCCCAGGTCGCCGCATAGTGCTTCAGTACGCAGGGCTTCCCTTAGCGGTATATGTAGCAACCTTGCTAGCTCAGCCGGTTGAACCTGCTGAACAAGCCCGCACTCGAAGACAGTGTGCTCCGGGGGCCAGGAGCGTCCCCACAGTCACACTGTGGCGCTCTAGCTAAGCCCAGAGAGTGGAGCTTAGCATTGTACAGGCCGTGACCTGTTACAAAGTGTACTGGTCCTTTTCCTGGGCGCATGTACCCCATTTGCAGCCTTTCAGATGCATCCGAGAGCACGTCATGGGTTCTCCTTCCCTTTTCAGAACCATCCCATTCCGCCTGCCACCTGCTCCCTACTCGGGCTTTTGTCTCTGCCTTGGTTAGGCATATACGGCCTAGTATATCCACTGTCTTCTCATGAAATCCTTTCCAAATCCAGTAGTTAACAGCTCGTTCAAGAATCCTCATATGTACAGGGACTATTCCCAGAAGGGCACATAGTGCGTTTCCAGGGGTTGTCCTGCATGCTCCACTCAACCGCATCAGGATCGAGCGTTGCACTCTGCACACCTTTCGGATATTGTCATCGCGCACGACAAGCCTATTTGCTCCGTGCTAGCGCAATATGCCAACACTGATGTTCACAAGCTGTCATTTTACACTTTGATGTGGTCGGGTTGGAGTTGTAACTTCCTTCCTCCTAGGGAAAGGATCATCTGTTCCATGCTACTTGCTCGGTTGCAGGAATACTCGATATGCTTCTGCATATTGAGTGATTCATGCAGAATCACTCCGATGTATTTTGTGTTTCTGACCCTCTTTATGGTCTACCTGCCGAGTTTGAGGATTGGGTCCTGAAGGAGCCTTTCCCCAAACAGCCTTTCCCCGTTTTGTTGACTGATACAATCAACTTACTCCTGCTGCAACTGGCATCGAGTAGTGCTAAAATAGCATTCCCCTTTGCCTCTATTTCTCTGCGGGAGTCTTCCCCGTGAGTACGAGCAAGTCGTCCGCGAATGCCACTAGATTTAGTGTCTCTAGCATTCCCAGGAACTCCGTTAGAAGTGGTTCAGTCGCTACATCCCGAAATTTTGGCCCGCACACAGATCCCTGGGGACAGCCCTTGGTACAGGCTTTGGAGATGCGAACACCTCCCGTCTGGAACCATATGTTCCTGTTCCTGTAGTAATCTCGGAACATCTCATACAAGTTCCTAGGGCAACGCATCTCCCTGAGGCGCCCGAAGAGGGTTGGCCACCAGAGATTATCGAAGGACCCAGAAATGTCAACTAAAATACCAACGGTATATTTCGCTGGATACTCCTTGATCACCCTGAGTGCATGGTTAACAGCGTCCTCAGTTTATTTCCGCGGACGGAAACCGTACTGTTTAACAACCATCCCAGTTCTCTGACGGTGCAGAGTCAACCTCCGGATAAGCAACTTTTCTTGCACTTTGCCCAATACATTCAATAGGGAAATTGGTCTGTAGGATTTCGGATCTTGAGGGTCCTTGTCCTCGCCCTTGCTGAAGACGACCATTTCAGCGTTCTTCCAGATAGCAGACACTCTCCTCTGTTCCAGACACGCATTGTACAAAGCTGTCAGCGTTCCAGCAAGTTCATTAGAACATTGCTTAACGACTTCGGGCCTTATTAGGTCTGGATCAGCAACCCTACCGGACAGCAGTGCTGAGATTGCATCCTTTACTTCTGCCTCCGAGAACACAGGACTGTCCTCTACTGCATCATAGTCGTTGGTGATTTCATCACGCATTCTTCTCTGGTCTGCATCATCCTCCTCCGGATTGTCATCAGGGAGGATAACCTTGAGCAGGAGCTCTATTGTCTCCTGCCTTCCCTCCGTGAGCGCGTTAGCACTTTTTTGGAGGTTTGCATGACCACCGGCGCTCTAATCCTTTTGCTGACAATTTTGTAAGTCACACCCCAGGGATCGGTTTCCAGATTGCTCTGTACTTAGCTCTCCTATGAGGCAGCCCAAGCGGATTTGAGAGCCTTTTCGAATGTCCTCTTTGCTGCCTTGTACCTTGCAAGTCTGTCCCGTCGGACGTCCGGGTCTGGTGCGGACTGGTACAGTCTCCTTTCCCTTCTGCTGGTCGCTTGTAGCCTCGAAAGGCGTCGCGTCCAATAGGGCATGGAAGCTACACCCAGCGGGCGAGGTGGCTTCTGGCTGAGTTCGATAGGCATTCACAATGGCTTCTTGTAGTCTGCGAGCTGATTCTTCTACCGTTGGTGCCATGACATGAGTCAGATCCAGTACATTCCTAAGCAGCTCCCAGTTCAGCAACCTAGGGTTGCATTTCGGTCTCTCTGGAACTTCTGCCCCTTTTACTCCATTCCTTTCAATTGTCAGTGCGAAAGTAACCACATTGTGTTCGCTATGCGTGATAGCGTCATGCACTTTCTAATCCTGTACCACGCCGATGGCTGGTTCGTTGACTAGAGAAACGTCAATGTTCCCAGTAGCTCCCACTCTATTAGAATATGTGGGAACATGACTAGGCCTGTTTGCCACACTGAGCCGAAACTCGTGAATGAGCTCTTCTACCAACTCACCCCTGTTGTCTAGCACAAGAGAGTGCCAGAGGGCGGACTTTGCATTTGCATCAACATGATGACTACCTGTCTTCTGGGAAATACAGCTAGTATCTCCCGCACCCTGCCTAAGAACGGTTCAATGGGATGGCTGAACTGGAAGTACATGCACACTAGAATTATCGTCCCTTGCGGGCTCTGCATTTCTGCGCAGATATTGTGCATATTGACAACAGTAAGTTTCCAATAGTATAGATTAATTCATTCTTGATTTTAATCTACAAAACAAATTCTTTTTATGAAAAGAATATGCCTGTTAGCCATAGATGGTTAAAGGCCTTAGATTAAATAAATTAAATTTAAACTTAAAATAGAGCTGGGGTATCTCGCCGACAATGCCTAATTTAACAACATGTTTGACAATAGCTGGTTTAGTGGCAGATTTAAGAACATTCTTGGTATAGCCTATGTAGCTAATTGGACAGCGTGTGTGATTGTCCTTTTAAGGGTCTTGTGTTCGAATCCAAGCCTGGACTAAGAGTTACTTTTTTCAGTGAATGAAACATTGCAAATGAAGTTCGGGATTGATACTGAAAGAGATTTATCCCGAGAAAAACTCAAGAAGGAGGAAGAGGAAAATACACTGACTGTTTATCCTTAAGCGTTAAAATTTTATTGATTCCCATGTATTTCGCTCTTTCCTTTCCCTCTTTTCTTCTTTTCTCATTTTCTTCGGTTTTCCACACTTTTTCGGTCTTTGCATAATGCATTTTTCTTTTCTTTGCATCAATTCCTATTTCTTAGAACTTAACATGAATGGAGTTTCTGCGTATTTATCTCGTGATTGTTTGTCTACGTGATGCTCTCTATCTTCTTACCCCTTCTTACTCTAAAAGGAGGAATATAGTGGCATCTTATGTTTTCCAGCATCTATTTGCTGTCATGTTGGTTGTACAACTATCAGTCATACAGTAAAACTATTCTGATATTGAAAAAAACTATTATTTCTTGTATTTCCAACCTCCACTGCTTTAACGTTTCTGACTACACGTTCTCTGTGGGATTATTTAGCAATATCACTAAAAATAAAAATTTCCAACTTTATACTGGTTTTATGCGGAACTGAAAAACCTTTCCCATGTTATTTATATGGAACACTTTCTACACCCCAAAATATTTAGGTGCTTCTGGTAGGATTATAATTTGAAATTTGACATGATTGTCCCTTCCGGGACTAACTCACAAGAAAATTGCCGGAAGTACATATTTTTAGCTTTTAGTGTGTCTAAAGGATAAATTAAAAACCTCAAAGTTATTTAAATGTGCGTTTTCTTGAGATTCAAAATCTTATAATTTAGGTTGTTGAAATGGGAAAAGAGACTTGAAATTCGGTAGAATTTTGTGTCTGAGAGGTATGAGGCCGTAGGCCGACCTAAAACGGGTATAACGGAATCTGTTCGTTAATGTTGTTTTGTGTCATTAATATATTGTTAACCTGCACAGATCTCATCTTACGTTATCATCATGTCAATTACTGTTGCGTATGAGGTGCGAAGCCATTACCCGAAACTACGCAGAAAACAATGAAAAATAGCACTATTAAAAACATCTTTATCCATAGGATAACCTAAATGACTGGATATAGTGGTCAGACATGATAAATACAATAAGTATGATTAGATTAATTATTGACAATTATCTGGTACTGATATTTGAATAGTTCAACAATGGGTCATTGAAACTACGTATAATATTACTGAAAACATAATAACTGTATAGTAGGCCTATTGAAAGGCGAACATATTCAGGTTGTTTTTCTTTATTTTACAACCAAAACGAACTGTTAGCAGAAAAGTAGTCTTGAGATAAAAGCAATCAGAAATTATTTTCATTTTACATTAATTAGATTATAATGTCAGTTTCGTTCTTTCTTTCCAGACAACTGTGTTCTCAAAGAAGACACAGAAGACAACATATAAAGAAAGGCACAGAGGAGAATTAAAGAATTGGGAAAGACCTAATAGTGCAGAGGAGGAAAGCAGAGAGGTACAAGGAAGGTTGTGAAAGTGAAATAATGAAGAAAAGTGAAAATTTGGACGAACATACTCCTAAAAAAGAGATTAGTAATGTTATATCCGCAGACTAGTAAAAGCGACTGATAATGTGGACTATAATTATAAAGTTTAGTACATGAAGTATGTTGTTAATAATAGATTACTTTCGCCTTCGAAGCTAGACATTTTATGGTACGAAATGGAAGATATTATGGCTTTCAACATACCTGAACCAAATTATGGAAGTAGGATAAGAGGTCGTCTTGTTCCAATTGATACCATTCTGTGGAAATGTCTTTGTAAGCAGCACCAATTGGCGTGTACAGTGGGCAACATAAATTCTTAAGGTACAAAATCCATTAATTAGGCAATCTAACTAACGCCCTCACCAATATTAATTGGACCTGGTAGATCAGTTGGAACAGCAGCATAAGTTGTCCTCACCTGTTAAAAGAACAAATCGTAAAGAGTGTTTTTGTGTAAAGTGAGCCAAAACGCTGGCTGACGAAATGACAAATGAGAGTCTTTGCATACTTCTACCCACAATACACAGCACAGTACCAGAAAAATATACGGACACCAGAGGCTCCGATGAGAATATAACAGTCTGGTGATCTGGGGATTAATAATCTTATAATTAACTCAAATGAGGGATTATATAAACAAGTTAACTTACTTCAAATGACTATACATATATGGGTATCAAATAATATACGGATAGATTATGCGGTATATGTGTAAGATTTTTAAGTAAGCCAAAATCCTTGCGGTGAATTTTGAACTATTACCAGTAGTCCTACCTGCAAATCAATTAAAATATGGATGGATCAGTCAGGGAACTAATGAAAATTTTGGGGCCTAACAGGGCCTGAGCTCCTAGGTTTCGGCGCCACTGATTGATACATAATCTTACTTCGAAAGAGGAACTTGTCTGATTTCATTATTCGTTAAATGACTTTTGAAAATGCTACATATTGGTATGTGGTAATTCATTTCTAAATATCAATAATGCAAAATTTGACAACACTCAAACGAGTTGCAGAACTTATCCGTACTAAACGTATTTTCCCTTAGGTTGCAAATATAATCGAGAGTTCCTGATTTGGATAATATTTGTGAAAACTTTCACATTGAAACGCAAGGAGAAAAGAGGAGTATATAGTGTCAATAAATAACAATTTAAAAATGCACGGAATTAATGGTTAATATCAAATATAGAACCATTAACGGAATTAACCCTGTAACTCGTTTGCTTCATTCATTTTTCTTGCTTTATTTTCAGGATTACATCATCACTGAATTTCTCCACTGGAGATTATGTTTTATTTAGCAGGATGTAACTAGAAAGCAGCCTTGTAAATGAAATATTTCAAAAAGGTGTAATTGGCGAATGGGAAGATCGAACCCACAACGCCGGATTAAGAAACTACAATGCTAACCACTCATGTAAAGCGTTACTTATTCCGGTTCCTGTAAATAAAAACCCTTTCCTGTTCGCTCAAAACAGTAGTTTGTTAATAGTGGGATTGATTGGGGAAACACTGAAATATGTAGTTAAGAACTCTGACAGCACTATATCACTATATTACCTAAATTATTAACATTTCAGATATTTTAAAAATAAAATACTAGATTACTTTATTTTGAATCAAGTACAGCGCGTATATTACACTTGTAAACAAAATAAAGACGAAACAATTTCTGCGTAGTAATCGTGGTTCAGTGGTCAAGTTGCTCGACTGTTAACCTGAAGGTAGTCGAATCGCATCCAAAAACGACAAATACTTCTTTTTAACTTTCGAATTTTTGACGACGATTGATCGACGATGACACTCGTTATATTAGCTTCAGATATTTGAATACTCGGATGTTTTAATACTTGAACTATCAAACCTTCAGGAATAATAATAAAAAACTAATAATAATAATAATAATAATAATAATAATAATAATAATAATAATAATAATAATAATAATAATAATAATATCATAGAAGATTAAAAGTTAGGAGCTTATTATCACTTAGGGTATAACATTACAACCCGAAGCGTGATATTTGGCAAGAATATTTCGGTTTTGTTTAATGTTGCCCACGAGAAGAGGTATTTCTTATCTCATTTATAAAACAAAATAAACAAAATTGAGAGGAGAATTAACATTTTACATTCGAGACGGGTAAAGGCTAACTCTGAACTATCTGACGCAATGAAAACTTGACCAATCACCCATTGTGACTAACCCACCACCCACCATTAACCACCCTGACCCGCAATCCAACGACACGCTCCGACCCACCACCCACCAAAACACATCGTCATCAACTTTCACACATGATTCGCAGCCTCATCTTTACTCAGTAAAGAATTTGTGTTTGTAATAAAATTAGGCAGTGGAATTCTAAGTAATCGGAGTTTGAATCGGTCAATCGCACAAGCTCTGTTACAATAACGGTGGATCTGACCTTTACGATATAAAATGGTAAAGTGTTTGTCGTGGGCCAAGTTGCGATGAATTTCAATTT